>NC_089824.1:210958595-213708595 GCF_035046505.1 Tiliqua scincoides
GACACATGGATCTCAGTGGCACCCACAGCAGCGTACTGGCTGAGAGGACAATGAGCTCTCCAAGCGCCAGCTAAGGAATGAAGAAGAAGATGAAGAAGAGAGGTTCAAAGAATAGAACTGTGGTCTGCATTCACATTACAAATTAGCTGTACTTCCAGAAACATCTTGCCCTTTGGGTCTAGATATGAACTCATGCTTAGTTTGAACAGAAGTAAACCTTTTAACACAATAGTCACTAGTGCTGATGAGAGTCCATCTGACATCAGATATGTCCACAAAGGGCTCATGAAATTCTCTTCTACCCCATAATATTCTTCATGCAATGACCTGACTCTTCTCAAATTTTCACACTCCAGTTTACAAAAAATAAAACACAGTGGCATTTAATGTCATCGAATTGCAATAACTAAAAATGGTAGAATGGTAGAATGCAGTCCCACAAATCAACAGCCTCATAAATTGCCACATAAATTGATGATAACAAATGATTTTAAAAATCTGGTAATAAAAGCAATTTTCACCTGGCACCAAGCACACCTGTTTTAAAGAAAGTTTAAAGAAAGTTCCTGAGATGGGGAGGCAGAGCCACTAAGGCCTTCTCTCTGGTCATCTCCCACTTCATTTCTGAAGGTGGGGTACATGGAAATGGGCCTCTCAATGTGCAGGCAGGTTTGGGTTGCCACCTGCTTGGGTGGCAGGTCATAATCTGTGATGGGAGAGAGGAGAGTTTGAACACCAAGAGAGCACCCAGGCGTGTATTTAGATCCCCTGGTGAAGCTTCCTTGTCCTCTCACAAGCTCTTGAGTGCAATTGGATAGAAACTGCTCTCTGCCACATCAAATCAGACAGTCAAGGAACTCTTTTTGGCAAGGCTTTTTGTAATTATTTTGTGCACAGCTAGACCGATTGGATTTTGCAATGCCCCAAGAGACAAGCTTCACCCATGAAGACAATGGAGAGACGCCCTGTGAATCACAAGATAACTTCCTTCCCATGGGCTGAAGTCTTCTCAGCTTTGGCTGAGTAAATTATGAGAACCATGCAGATATATGGCTAGGTTTCTTTTTGAAGGCGGTCCTATCCTTTCCCATTCTCCCTTGAGGAACAAAGACATGCAAAAGCATAATCCTTTGTTCTTCTGCCAAATGCCAGAGATTTATTATCGTAATTAAAGGAACAAATTGGAGAGAGAGAGAGAGAGAGAGAGAGAGAGAGAGAGAGAGAGAGAGAGAGAGAGAGAGAGACTCCTATATGCAGATGGATTTCTTTATCTCCTATGAAAATTCACAGTTTACATTTCAAATGAGGAGGAAAAAATAAGATTATATATTTTGAAATTCCTAGGGGCAGTAATTAAATGCAAAGCTCCGAATTGTTCCCCATCAAACACACCTGAAAGTGACTTTCTAATTTCTCAGTGTGTTGACATTATTTAAATTCCCCTCACATTGGAAGTGTGGCTGGCACTGAAGCCATCGCCTCCAGAAAATAGAGCCTTCTTTAATAAATGTGAATGCATAAATACAGTTAGGAAATGTTGCAAAGCAAATCGGAGGTGAATTTAGCAGAAAGGACTTCCTTTCCAACCGTACACGTCTATTGACAAGCTTACCTAAAGGGAGAAAGATAATGTGCAGGAGGAAAAAGTTTGATGTGCTTCCCAACTTTTTAATTCAGGGTGCGTACTGTATACTCACCAAAATGCTTATCAGAAAAAGGAAGGACCAGTAGTGTAGCTAGAGGGGGTGCAAAGCACTAAGTTTTGCAGGTACCTGAACTTGCCATGGAAGGGGCCCCTACCCTTCCCCTTCAGAGCTATTCCCAGCAGCAAGAGCAAAATGGAGGCAAATGCCATGTTTAGGCATCTGCAAAACTTAGTGCTTTGTACCCCCTCCAGCTACACTACTGGGAAGAACAAACTTTCTCTAGATTGCCCATTCTTGTCCTTTTAAATTCTTACGCCTTGCACCTAATCTGCTACAGCATGTGCTCACATTAATGAGATGCCATTAGTGAAGAAGGGCTTGATTGCACTTCTGCTAGTGGATCAGCTGGAAAGAAACATGAAAGCATAAGAGCCCTCCAGGATCAGGCCAAAGGCTCATGTAACCCCCATTCTGCTTTCCACAGTGATCACCTAGATGTCTTTAGGAAACCACTTCCCTGCTGTTGTTCCCAAGCAGTTGGCATCCTAGCTGTGAACATGAAGATCCTGTTAATTTCTCCTGGCTCATAGCCATTGATAGACCCTTCTTCCCCCATAAATTTGTCTAGTCACCTTTTAAAGCCATCCAAGCATGGTTTCCATATATTAATTTTTGTGTGAAGACGTTCTTCATTTTGTATGTCCTGAATCAGTTCAGTTCAGTTTTATTATGGTCACCGACCAGCATAAAAATAACAATACATTCATAGTATACAACTAAACATACACACAAACCATCACAGCATCCTAACATAGGCTCTTGACAACATAATATACTAAAAATTAATAGATCTAAGTCTAGATAAGACTAAGTTTGGTTAGAGGACAGGTCCTCTCATGGACTGAGAACTGGTTGAAGGCCAGGAAACAGAGAGTGGGTGTCAATGGGCAATTTTCACAATGGAGAGAAGTGAAAAGCGGTGTGCCCCAAGGATCTGTCCTGGGATCGGTGCTTTTCAACCTCTTCATAAATGACCTGGAGACAGGGTTGAGCAGTGAAATGGCTAAGTTTGCAGACGACACCAAACTTTTCCGAGTGGTGAAGACCAGAAGTGATTGTGAGGAGCTCCAGAAGGATCTCTCCAGACTGGCAGAATGGGCAACAAAACGGGAGATGCACTTCAATGTCAGTAAGTGCAAAGTCATGCACATTGGGGCAAAAAATCAAAACTTTAGATATAGGCTGCTGGGTTCTGAGCTGTCTGTGACAGATCAGGAGAGAGATCTTGTACAAATCTATGGTAAGGCCACACCTGGAGTATTGTGTCCAGTTCTGGTCGCCGCATCTCAAAAGGACATAGTGGAAATGGAAAAGGTGCAAAAGAGAGCGACTAAGATGATTACGGGGCTGGGGCACCTTCCTTATGAGGAAAGGCTACGGCGTTTGGGCCTCTTCAGCCTAGAAAAGAGACGCCTGAGGGGGGACATGATTGAGACATACAAAATTATGCTAGGGATGGACAGAGTGGATAGGGAGATGCTCTTTACACTCTCACATAACACCAGAACCAGGGGACATCCACTAAAATTGAGTGTTGGGAGAGTTAGAACAGACAAAAGAAAATATTTCTTTACTCAGCGTGTGGTTGGTCTGTGGAACTCCTTGCCACAGGATGTAGTGATGGCGACTGGCCTGGACGCCTTTAAAAGGGGATTGGACAAGTTTCTGGAGGAAAAATCCATTATGGGGTACAAGCCATGATGTGTATGAGCAACCTCCTGATTATAGAAATGTGCTATGTCAGAATGCCAGATGCAAGGGAGGGCACCAGGATGAGGTCTCTTGTTATCTGTTGTGCTCCCTGGGGCATTTGGTGGGCTGCTGTGAGATACAGGAAGCTGGACTAGATGGGCCTATGGCCTGATCCAGTGGGGCTGTTCTTATGGATTGAACTGAGTACAGTAACTGAGGAAGGTACTTCTGAAAATCTTCTAGTCCATATTGAATTAAAAACTTATTCAGAATATAAATACTCCTCTATGAGCAACCTGGAAGACCACAATCCACTCTCTTCCTCCTGATGCTAACTGCAGCGGCTAAAAATTTAGCCACCCTCCCTGTTACCTTTGGAATTGCATTTGATAGAAGAGAATTACTATAATCTTGACCTGGGCATTTGGTGAACTCTTCTAACAGTGGGGAGATAAGGCATAACTGTATATCCTTATAAAAAACGCAATCCAGCAAAACATGACTGGTGGTTTCTGGTTGGTTTGCCCTACAGGGACACAGTCGCTCTAACAATGGGATTATGTCCTGAATCTGCTGCCAATCACTGCAACCAGATGACCTTTACTGGGGAAACAGGTTTCAGAGACAGGCTTTAGCCTTGCAAGTGGAGCCACTCATACAGAAGTGCTGAAACACCACTACCCAACAGACCATGCGATGAGAAAGGCGGTTGGATCAAAGGTAAGTTGCTACCTCTCTTGAGAAATTTCAGGTGAAAGGGAGATAATTGCACATCACCCTTGCCTCTGAAGCACCCGGCTCCCTCCTTAAACTATTTGCTGATTATCATTGGGGTCTGAAAAGCTGAAATAAGTACTCTCACAAGGGGACTGCTCACAGGGGAGTGCAATCTTAGCCCCACTGGCCCATAGCATGCAGTGCCACTGATGAAGAGCATGCTGCATGCTGCATGCTACGGGGAGGGGCAGGGAACGGGACCAGGCAGCCTGGCAGAGACCAGTAAACATGTTTTATACTTTTGCCTCTGTAGGCTGCCTAGCCATCAATGGGTCTCTTTGAAGCCATGCCAGTTGGTACAAGTCCAAGGAGAGTCAGGGACAGGTCTTGGCTGGGAAAGGGAGATAAAATCTGATGTCTCATGCTGTTACCACCACCCTTTCACCCCTGAACCAGTCCTGGTTGTTCCCTTGAATCACCCCAATCCTCATCCAAACCACCCATGACCTGCTCCCACCACCATCTTACCTGCTGTAGTGCGGCCTGGGTAGGATACACAGAGCCTCCCGCCATTTGTGCCAATGGCTGTGGAGCACCTGATAGCACCATGCTTGCCATGCTGCCATAACCAGCAAATTGTGAGATCTGCTTCCATAGGCCCAGGATAAGACTGGGCTGTGAGTCACGTAATGTCGAAAAGGTACACACATCATTATGCAAGCACGGCCAGTGTTCATGAGGGGGAGATATTTTTTTCAAGGATGAAATAGCTGTGATCTGATGTTACTCCATTTGTGCAAGCAGAAATCTTGCACAGGCAATTATATGCAAATATCAGTGAGCTCTAACAGCATTGGAATGGGTTGTGCATTAGAATTTTCAGCCCTTACAATGATACTTGGAATGGTTTCTTTCTGAACCTTTGTTCTGGCAACTTTGTAGGACTGCTGACTAACTCATATGTTAATATATAATAAATAAGCTGAGGGGGAAAAATATCAAGTGTGGAATTTGCATGTCATTTAAGAGGCCCAGCAATTATGCTGGCAGGAGAACTCTCAAGATCAAAAGGCTGCCTACCTTTCTGCTCTCCTCGCCTTGTTTCCAGAGCAAAGTCTCTACCCCTGTTACAGAAAATGAAATACTGTTGTTTTGAGTAGTTTCCAAATGAAAGTTGTTTGTTTGGAATGTAGAAATTAAAGGTACAGTAGAGGCAAGACAGAAGATAGAGAGCTGCTTACCTGGGTCTGTCTAGTGGGTCTGCTCACCTGGGTATATTTATCTGGGTCTTTCTCTAATTGCTCTGAGTTGTTGGACCAGCATTTGAGGAAGGATGCTAAGGAAGCAAATGGAAAAAAATACTTTTTTTTTTCCTTCTTGAAGCGAAACCAGCAGTGCAACATGACACAAAGCAGGAGAAGGCTTAGCTCAGCAAGCAGAGCACCAGTGCACATTTTTCACATGCTCATAAAAGCTCTTCCGTCTGCCCTGAGCCTCTTGTGTTTGTCATCCTGCGTCTGGCCTCCCAATCTGGAAGTAATTGGCAATAACATCATCACCAGTTACTTCTGGTGGTACATTCAATAGGTGGACCATGCAGAATGTTATAGCAGGGGACAAACATTGAGAAACACTGATCTAGGGGGTATTTGGGGAATTTAGGTTCCATAGTTCTCTTCTGCTGCCACTTCAATGAGAAAAAACTAGACAGAAAGAGGACATCTTGGAAACCTCCCTCCCTGGTCTGTAAAGGGGTTTCCAAAATCTGGGGGGTGGGGGTGCCTGCTTAAGCCAAAAACAAAACAAACAATAGTGAGGGCTGAGCAGTCTGGGAAAGTGTGAGAACCTGAAGTTTGATGAACTGATACCCAAGAAGCAATAAAAAGGAGATTATTAGTTGGCACAGAGATTAAAAAACTAGCAGGAAACAATATAAATCCCTGAGCACAAGTGGTACATATTTTTCTATCTTGAGCTATGCACATTGCCCAAGAGAGAGAGAAGGCAGATCCAGCTCCTGCACCCCTTTGAGGGTGGATGCGGCTTTTGCCACTACACTAACACAGCACATCAGTGA
Organism: Tiliqua scincoides; assembly: GCF_035046505.1. Lineage (NCBI taxonomy): Eukaryota > Metazoa > Chordata > Lepidosauria > Squamata > Scincidae > Tiliqua > Tiliqua scincoides. The sequence continues at coordinate 210,964,788 of NC_089824.1, forward strand.
TAAACTGGAGACAATAACCAAGGGCAGCTCTGTGCGTGACCCTAAAAAACGAGGTGTGCTGATGTCATAGGGCAGCCACTGGGAGGATTCCGGGTCACCTGGAGCATGTCATCTCATGCCTTTACTTAGCTGGGTGGGCTTGGCTGACCAATTGGTGGCCACATGTCAATCTCAGCAGGAGAGTCAGCCAGCAACCTTTGTCTCTGGGTAATACCAGTTATAAAGACACTAAACACAAACTGGGGCTGGGGGCTAGGGATAAGACTAGGCCCTCAGTTTGGCTGTACTTGTCGTAAGAGGCGACTAAATAGCCACCGGGTAGATGGGACCCGTTAGCTAGGGAAGGCAGCTCATCTGAGAGAAGGAAAACTCTGATCCCAAACCTCCACTGCCTTGTGGCTACATCCAGTTATGGAAAAGGCTTCAGGAGTCAACCTCGAGGCAAAATCCGGAGCCGGAGTCCCTGAGGCAGTTCATGGCTGAACACAGTCATGTTCTGACAACTCCTGCGACGCCGCTGGAACCAACCGTATTGGCTTCTGCCTTTCCATTGGACCATTTCAGCGACGTGGAGAGGGGGGATTTGCTGCATGGGTAACAGCCTATCCTCCATACCTGCTTTACCCAGGCTTCACGCACTGAAGAGGACACTCTGTTCCAGAACCACCATTCAGAGCGTGACACCATAATCTTCCAAGACTGAAGGATGCCAACATTAAACACAAACAGGACCTGTCTTAAGACACCATCTGGCTCTTCTATAATGGTGCTGGATCTTTTTTTTTTTTTTTAAAAGGGCTGCAAAACAGTTGGGGGGAAGGGGACTCCATGTTGATTGTTTGCTTCAGATAATTGTCTAAAAACATCCAAGACTGGCACTGATCAAAGGGACAAAGGGAAACTCTACCTGAGATCAACAACTAGACTGGCAATGAACCAATCTTTTAAAGCCTGGGTGAAGGATGGCTTACTTTTTTCTCCATCCATTTCAATTTGCTTTTTGATACATTTGCCTCCCCCTATTACTTTGTTCATTCAGTATTCTAATAAACTTGTTTTATTTCAGTGGCATACTCCTGGAATGGCTTCGAAGAGGAGGGGGAGGGACCCCTTGCATGCTGCGGTGAGGCTACCTGCAAAACTTAGTGCTTTGCACCTCCTCTAGCTATGCCACTGTCGTATTTTTACTGTTTTACCTACCCTCGTATAGATCCAACTGGAAAGAAGTGGGTTTTGCCATGCCTCTCTGACCATTTTATTCTGCTACTGTTTATTTTTTAGAAGAGGGGACCCTGCCTCCGATTTTGGGGCTCTCTGTTAACAAGAGAGGTAGGCTTCTCTAAGGTGAACTCCTTCTGTCTGAGCTTCCTAGCCATAGTGGTGTCCGTGGAAAGACTCAGTTTCCCAGTAAATCCCAGTTGGATCAATAAGAAGAGTGAACTAGAGTGCAAGGAAGAAAGGGTCATGGCTACCCACTAGGCAGCACACCCATTTTACTCCCTATGATACTTCCCTCTACCCTTCACTTCACTTGATGGAGAGGTGGGCACCAACACAGGCAAACTCACTCTCTTTAAAAATCTATGAGAGAGCAGATACTAATTCTGCTGCACTGGAGATCAACTAGAAGGAGAGGCATTCACACCCAGCCGGGATTAAATTCTGAGTACAGAAAAATTACCAGTTTACTCAACCAACCTTGCTCACATCTACCACCTGCCCAGTTTCCTCACTCATGCAAGAGTACTTTCCAGCCATGGAAAGAGGAAAGGGGGAAGATCTGATCTTCTACTCCTTCTTCAGCACCTTGGAGGCATATGAGAAGAAATACCCCAAAGAAATGTAGTTTTCCCAAGAGCAACTACAAGACTAAACAGGGGAGCTGGGCTAGGAAGGAGGGAGGGGATGGCTGACTTTCAAAGTCACAGTGGCTTGGAAAATAAGCTGAGTCATGATTTGTTGTTTCTTTCTGAGCCAATCCAATGTGATTGGGGGGAGAAGAAGCTGCCCATCAGTCTTCACAACCCCAGTGACACAAGTTTAAAGAGTGACTATTGATTTAAAATAAGACCACACATGCTAGTTGCTAGTCTGTTTTTGTTGCGTTGTTTCCCACTTGACCAGCAATGGGGGAATACCACTGGAATGAGCTCTGTGTGAAAAGCGGGATGAGCATTTCAGCCACAACCTGCTTCCAAGATGTCAATTGAGACAAATTTCCCTTGTACTTGGGCAGTTTCTCATATCCTTATGAACTAGGCACACACCACTAAGCCGCAGGGACCCAGCCTCTTCCTCTGTACAACGGATTTAATAACGCAAGCATTGCCTGCCTCCAGGTATTTTGGTGACAATTACCCAGCAAAGCAATTTGGTATGAAGGGTGCTGCGCATTGTGCAGCATGCATTGTGCGCTTTGTACACTACGGCATACTGGTGGCTTGATTATGCCGGGCTGCAGTACACACAAGCCCTCATTTCTTTTCCATTTGAGCAATAGGTTCAATAAAAGGCTCCCGAACTTTGTTCCAAAACTCAAAGAGCTCCCGTTTCAAACTGCTCATTAAACTTATTTTGAACAGAGAAGGATTATAACACATGCTTCAGTCGTGGGAAGGCTGGGTGGTGGTGGGGAGGTAGGCTCTAAAGACAAACAAAAAAGCCCTGAATTATTGAAACAAATAACTGTGCTACTGTAAATGAACCCATTTTCCTTCAGTCAGGCAGATTAAAGGGGGGGGGGGAGGATTTGTTTATTTATAAGGCTGAAATTCTTTTTTGGGTGAAATAATTCCAAGCAAAGGGGGGGGGGAGAGAGAGAGAGAGAGAGAGAATGCAACTTTAGCCTCTGGAGAAATAACCTTCAAATCAGAATTTGACAGTATCAGAAACTGTCGGAAAAAGGAGGCATCTCGCTGACTGCAGCGGTTTCATCCCCCCATCTCAGCAGTGTGACCTCATCCAGGTTCTACTCGTCCAGAATCCTATTACCGCTGCTTCAGCTGCAGAGCCCCAACAAAGGAAGGTTATAGACACATTCCCTCCCCTCGATGCTTGGCAAATCAATAGTTTTTATCTAATTTCTCTGCTTTGAGATACTGGGGAAACAAGGGTGACATGTCTGGGGAAAAAAGATGGGGGGAAAGAGGCTGGAAATAACTGTGCTATGGCAGGGGAGGGAATCAATACCAAATAGAATAGCTGACAATGTCATCCCTCTCAAATCTCTATGAAGACAGATTTCCAAGTTCCCCCTCATTATCTAGATGTTTGTATTTTTAAACACCATGACTTAGCGTCTGCTAAATATTGGCTTCATTTCAATGTGGTTTTCTTCGGTAAGCCTCTCGCAAGAGGCTAGACAGTTTCTCTGCTCCCCTCCTCCCATGTCCTTGCTCTACAGGGAACTGTTGTTTTTCTGTGGCTCAACAAGAGCCCTCCCTATCCCCAACCACATGAAATAGGTGCCTCTTTGGTTTCAGATGCTGCATCCGGACCGGTTAAGTAGAGATCTTCAAAACAAGGTGAGGCCTTAGACATTTTGAATTATGGTGGGCCGAGCAGATAAACCTAGGCTTGCACAATGGGGGAAATGTGGCCAAGGGAGTGATGCCCACTTTAAATATGGCCACAGAAGACTTCAATTATCTTTAACCTTGTTCCCTTGTGTTTGTTCTCCAGTTCAGACAAGAGCACACTGGAGGACCACCCAAATAGCTTGGCTTCTCTGTGACAATCTCTTTACACACTTTTGCCAGGACCAAGTGCTGGTTGGTCCTCCCACAACTCTAACAGTACCTGTTACAGTATTCCAGCAGGGGTACGTACAGGAATTTCACCTGCTCCCAAACAGTGAATGGCACCAATGTGTACTTTGAAAGACTATTCACAACAACCTGATAAGGCCGAACGGGTATTCCGGATAAAGGAATGAAGCTGAAAGAATGGCTCTCTCAATGCAATCAAACAGGGGGTACTAAAGACAGCTGGGAGGGGGGAAGCAGGAAAAATTGATTTATTTTTCACATTTTTATGTCAAACCTTCCTCCAAGGAGCTCGAGGGTAGTGTACATAGTTCCTAGTGTACATAGTTCCTTCCCTCCTTTTTCTCTTCACAATAACCTTGTGAGGTGGGTGAGGCTGAGAGAAAGTGATTGGCCTAAGGTCATCCCCCAGGAAGCTTCATGGGTGATGGGAATTTGAACCTGGATCTTCTAGGTCTAAGACCAACTCCCAAACCACTACACCATGCTGGCTCTACAGTACTCAGTATTGTACTGTACTGTATGCCTACAGTACCCAGTATTCCCATGCAGTCTCCCATCTAAGTACTAACCAGGCCTGATCCTGCCTTGCTTCCAAGATCAGGTACATTCATAAGAAGTATCCTGTTGTATAAGACCACAGACCTCTCTGTCCAACATGCAGTGAGAGTAACCAACAAGTTGCCTCTTGGAAGCCCAAAAGCAGGTCACATCTCATTTTTGCCTAATATATCTGCTTCTTCCTTCTTGTATATGCTTCCCAATATACAACTCAGGTGTGCTTTGACCCTGGCCAGTGAATGGCTTTGCTATGGACCCCTAGTTTTATTGGATACCTTGAACCTCCAACCAATAGCTCCTGAACACTCTGAAAACACCAGTCCCTATCGATGCTGCAGGTCTGGACCAGCTTTGGTTGTATGCAACCCTATGCTGACAACTGCAGGGCCGAACTCACGCAGAAGGTAACAAAGGCTTAAGATGAAGTGAATTGGGCACTGAAACCCTATTTATTTCAATGGAGCTTGTTCAGGAGATGTTCCAGATGATTTGTGCCCTTAATGGTGCAGAAGTGAGAAAGTTCCACCAACACGAGTTTATATTTATTTTCATTTGTTCAGTATCTGCATTATTAATACAGAAACCCAAACCTGATATATTCTGTTCTTTTTCTTCTTTTTCTTCTTTTCTTTTTTTTGCTTTAAAAATACTTCTTCAATTTGTGGGACAGAAATGCTTTGTTGGCTTTGCCATAACAGTTTTTTTTTTCCTGTTTTAAAAAGCTAAATGGCCTATGATGCCAGACACAATGAAGGTGTTCTCTGAGTAGGAGTAATTAGAATTCGGCAGTACATTTTATTGCAGGTTTGAAAGCCGCAGGCTTTGTGGATCTTAAAATAGATAATATTTTGTATACCTGATTATGGGGCTTGAATTCAGGTAGAACGGCACATTATGAGAAAAACATGGGGATCCCAGCTCTCTGTTTTTCTTGGAATACTAATGTGGGGCTTGGGGGAACATTTGCAGGGGAGAACTGGCAGGCAGGTGGGCTCCTCCCCTGCCAGAGTTCTCCCCATGCAAATACCGCTTCTAGTCCAGTATTGCCTATTCTGGCCCAAGTAGAGGTATTTCTCACCATCAGTACAACCTAATCCTTTTAACTTGAGATGCGAGGGATTGAACATGGGACCTTCCGTGTGCAAGAATGTGCTCTCCCATTAAGCTTTGGCAAAAGTAAGGGAGCATATATATGAGGCCGTTTGTTGATCTGCTTAGCTCAGTCTTGACTATAGTGACTAGCGATACATTGTAAGCATCCTTCAGTCTCGAAAGACTACGATATCGCGCTCTGAATGGTGGTTCTGGAACAGCGTCTAGTGTGGCTGAAAAGGCCAATTTGGGAGTGACAGTCCCTTCCACACCGGGAGCAAGTGCAGTCTGTCTCTGGTCTGTCTCCTGGGCTATGGGCCTTCCTTCTTTGCCTCTTTGCCTCAGACTGTAGGCCAAGTGTCTCTTCAAACTGGGAAAGGCCATGCTGCACAGCCTGCCTCCAAGCGGGCCGCTCAGAGGCCAGGGTTTCCCACCTGTTGAGGTCCACTCCTAAGGCCTTCAGATCCCTCTTGCAGATGTCCTTGTATTGCAGCTGTGGCCTACCTGTAGGGCGCTTTCCTTGCATGAGTTCTCCATAGAGGAGATCCATAGAGGAGATGACTAGCGATAGCACTCCAGAATTTCAGAGAGAGGGGTCTTTTCCAGCCCTACCTGGAGATGCCAGGGACTGAACATGGGATCCTCTGTGTGCAATGCATGTGTGCAATGCAATGCAAACCACTAAGTTATGGCTCCTCCCTTATAGGGAAAGGCTTTTGTACAGCAGAGCTCTGAGACAAGAGGAAGCTCAATTCAGGGAAAAACAGCAGAGGTAGGGGAGGTAGGACCGATAGGTACAGGAAACATTTCGTACCCCCTCTTCCTACTTGCTGCCTTTCTCCTTCAAAATGTTCCTGATTCATCTCTGTATTCCAATTAAGCTGGCAAATGCGGGCTGGGAATGTTTTGTTTCTTCCTTCAAATAGAAAAGGAGAATGGGAATGGGAGAGTGCTGGCTAGGCATGCCTCCCCATGCTAACACATTTACCGACCTGCGTTCCTTGTCTGTAGAGGGCACATGTCTGCGTTCCTTGTCTGTAGAGGGCAGCACTGAATGTGGATAGAGATCTGTTGACAAAAACTGAAGGCAGGAATGCCTGAGAGCATGGCCAGTGGGGTTCCAATGTGCTTCCATGCCTCCCTCTCCTCATTCAATGAAGGAACAGACATGGCTTATATTTTAAAGTAAAATTTATCTGAACTTTAAAAGCATAACAAAAAGAACTTCAAATCTATAAACTGAACCAACAGACAGTAGCATAGTCAGAGGGTGTGCAAAACACTAAGTTTTGCAGAAATCCTCATAGCGACTGTTTCCTTGCACATGCCTAATCTTGTCTGATCTCAGAAGCTAAGCAAGGTCAGGCCTGGTTAGTACTTGGATGGGAGACTGCCTTGGAATAACAGGTGCTGTAGGCTTATACCATAGTCTTTCGAGACTGAACGTTGCCAACCATTTTTTTTTCACTGCGCCATGCAAGCACCCTGCCCTTCAGAGCCATTCCATGTCGCTAGCGTAAACAGAGGCATATGCCTCTGTTTTGCTCTAGTGGCCTGGAATGACGCCAAAGGGGAAGGAGAGTGGCCACTTGCATGGCACAATGAGGCTCCCCTCTAAACTTAGTGCTTTCCACCTCTCTAGCTTATTGTTATTTATTGTTGGCAACCTTCAGTCTCGAAAGACTATGGTATCGTGCTCTGAAAGGTGGTTCTGGATAGCGTCTAGTGTGGCTGAGAAGGCCAATTCGGGAGTGACAATCTCTTCCACACTGGGAGCAGTCTGTCCTGGGTCTGTCTCCCTGGCTATGGGCCTTCCTTCTTTGCCTCTTAGCCTCAGACTGTTGGCCAAGTGTCTCTTCAAACTGGGAAAGGCTACTGCCAACAGGAAGATGGGAGTACAACCTAGGAACCTGCTATGGTTTGGGCGCAACAGGGCAGGACAGAGGTTTTCCATGTCATATAATCAAAAGCTCCTTGATTCATAGGTAAGAATGAAAAGTATTTTGGAGGAACAGTTAACTCAAGAACAAAGTCTCATATAGTGAGAAGACTCTGTATTGCCCCAATCCCATACTCCACCATCCTATGTGATGCAACCATACTGCTGGAGTGTGCACTGCGTAGTGGTGGGGTGACCAGACAGCAAAGGATAGGTAAGTAAAAATCTTTTTTACTTACCTCTCCATAGCCACCTAGCTGTCAATGGGTTTTCTTGGACCTACACTAGCCATTTAGTTGGTGTAAGTCCAAGGAGAGTCAGAGGGCATATCAGGCTAGGAAAATGGGGGATAGGCTCTGGTGTGTGATAGCGCCACCAAGATGCACCCTGTGTTATCCTGGTAAATGCAAGTTTACCCGTGTGCTATCCCGGTAAATCTATCCCTGCCTGCCCCACTCCACTCTTCCCCCTGATCCAGCCACCCTAGAACCACCCCTGCTGCCATCTGAACTGCACCAGCTTTGTTTTTGGGAGCCACTGGTGTGCATGCAGAGCATCCCACCATTTGCACAGGTGGCCCCAAAGTGCATGATGCTGCTGCAGTTTTTGCACCCCCAGCAGCACTTACAGTGGATCACAAGAGCCACTGCTGTAGAGGTGCTTCAGGATTAGGCTGTACACCTCTGTAATAGCTTCTGATTCTAAAAGCTGCTGCTATCACTAGTACAAAGACTCATTCAGATGTCTCCATGACCAGCAATGTTTGTGTTCCTCTTTGCTGCTCCAACTTCCAGTCCTGCACAGAGGATGGACAAGTGGATGAAGAGTGGCACTGAGAGAGGGTTTGAAGGGGGGATATCTGCCTGTGATTGTAGCAGCTGTCAGAACTACTGAGGTACTACAGTCACCTCCTAGACAGTTCTCATCACCCAGAGCCTCAATCTTGAGTTTGCCAGTGAATCAGGACTTAGATTACCTGCCAATGTAATTTTGTTTGGTGGGAACCTCGCCTGAGTTCCACAATTGAGGTCAAGCCATAATGCAGTAATGGACCAATAATGCACTTAACTCAGGTTTGTTTTAGACAATACTGTATTGATTGTACTGAAAATCTCTAGTCTGTGAATTTGCTGTCTGATAATGTAGGCTAATAAATAAAAACAAAGTAAAGAAGCCAAGGATTTTAACCCTTTAAGAGTGGGAAATGGAAATAACAACTCCCTTTGGGTAGATAAATTAGCAAGCCAGGCAAAGAGGGAAGACAAACAGCATCTCACTGTGATGCAACTGTGGCATGTATCAAAAGCAGTGATGTAGCTTCAGGGGGCAGTGCGCAACATACCATGTGAATCGCCCTTCCCACTTATCATTGGAGCTGTTCTGGGCACTGAATGCTATCGCCGTCTGGAATGGCTCTGATGGTGAGTGGGAAGGGGCTGCTTACATGGTGCATTGTGACACCTACAGTACTTACCACACCACCCCTCCTGTAGCTATGCCACTGCTCAACAGGCCGGCGTGTACTCTGTTCACCTGAATATGTTCCCTGTTAATTCTTAACTTCTCAGATCATTATGATACTCAAAAGCAAGACAGCAGGGATAGACAACGAGAGGTCTCTTTGGCTAAATCCAGCCTTCAAAGGTTTCTCATCTGGCTCCCAGGACAGCTTTTGATCCCGAAGCACACAAACAGTTGATTAGGCCCTTCAGTCACTTTTTTCCAAGACAAGAGCTCTTTCAAGCTTTCAGCATCAGTCTGTCAATCATGGCACTTCTCGCCCAATTCTCATCCAGCCAGACTGGCAGCAGGTCTCCAAAAAGTATCCTATGTGTCTTTATCATTTAGAGTTTACTTCTGTGAACAATTAGTGAGGCCTAAAGGTACAGCTGGTCATAGAAATGGGAGTGGGATGTAGGGGTCCAGCTGGTCTCTCTGAGGTACGTGGGGCTCAAGCAGGGCCCTGTACTCAGGCTTCTAACCGGTCCCTGGGTATACTCTGGAGGCACATGATGTAGCCACCTAGTAGAAGCGAAGCAGGGCATGGTTTGACCACTGCCTATGATGGAAGACTGCCTAGGAAGGACCCCGTGTATGCCGCCTTGAGTTCTACCATGGAAGAAAGACAGGATATAAATAATCACATTTGCTCATATTATCCATTTCCTGCTGTGTAAATACACACAACCCAATCCTATTCAGGACTAAGATTTACAACAGCAGAGTGCTCCAGGGCTGCAACTGTGCCAACAGACCCTGCCATTGCCACCAGATCAGGTAAGGTAGCGGGGGGGGGGATGGGGGAGGAGTGGAAAGGGGATGAAACTTGGAGGAGGGGGAGGAACATGATGGGATGTGACAAAAGGGGATATATCCAGTGACAATGGTGCACCCTGGATCCTATTCCCTCTTTTAGCAACCACCATGTCCCCTTTCTTCTCCTCAAATTTGCACCAGCAAGTCCAAGGAGACCCATCGGCAAATAAGAGGCTTACAGACGGCTAAGGAGAAACCATTTCCTCTCTGAAGCATCCTGATCCCCCCGCCCCCAGATATAATGCACATCTTCTTGGTGTGGTTGCATTGGTGGGTGGGTGAAGTGCTCAACAACAAAATAGCATTGCATTGTCAAGGGTTAAGCTTGACTAAATATCTATGCTTTTAAAAAAAATTATTCTAAACTTGCAGCACTACCTCAACGGGCATATTGATATTCCATTCATAATTGCTGGACAGTGTATTGGCTGCTTAGTCCAATTTCCCAGCATGACTCTCTCCATGCTTGCTATCTGTGATTGTTTGTGATCTGGAAAATAACATGTACTGTGTATAGTACTGGTACATATGATTTACTTTTCATCTGTGCAAAAAGATTTTTCACCAAAGGCTACTGTGGGACAGAAACATCTGTAGAGTTCCTATGGGCAATGCGAACGCATCATTCCACCTTCCAGTCTCTGAAAATGTCTGTCTTCTCCACTCAGCCTTAGAGTGGATCCAGACAGTGCTTTCATATGCCGCTGGTTCAACATTGCAGCATGTAGCTGGGAGCCCTTTGGAGCATTCCAGAGGCAACTGGTTGGGTCGTTGTGCAAATCAGTATGTTAGACTAAATGGACTGTTTGCAGTTCTTATGTTCTTAAGCAGCCTTGGTCAGGGGTGTGTCTATCCTTCTTGCAGCAGGTGGATCACATAGTACTGTCTCTATGCACACAAGTGCCAGTTCATGTTAAAGGTTCTGTGGTTTGTGGGTGGGGTGGTGAGGCATGAGCCCAAGACTCATTCTCTTAATGATTGCCAGTGCTTCCTGTTTCTTGCCCCTGCTTCTTAACAGCAGCCTCAAATGCAGACATTAGCAGATCACAATGCTTATCTCTGTGCTGTGAAAGGCTTCACCTGCTGATCTCTCCAGATCAAGAGGAGTAGCCCAGGCTGGATTTGATAGTCAGGTGGCAACTGCAACTTGCAGCCTGCTCTAAGTCTGTGAACATCCTATAAGCTGAAGCCCCTAACATTTTCTTCCCCAAACCTCATCTATTTGCGCTGCACTTTCAGTAAGTCAATTACAGAAGCCAAACCTATGCCTGGGCAGGGCTGCTCATGGGCAGGCTGCCCAGGAAACAGCCACTGTGAAAGTGCTGTAAGGCACTTTATGGTGGCCAAGAGATAAACAACACCAGAGGAGAAATCAGTGCCAGTCAGTGCTAGGCCTCCGTGCTGACAGCATCACCATTGGGAGTCATCAACAGTAAGTTCCCCAGTGGGTGACAGGGTGGCGTTCCTGGGCAGGGGGAAGGTGTGAAACGGGGCTGAGAGAGGGTGGCTTGGGAGGTGATTCAGGTCTAAGAAGGGGGCAGGGGAGGCAGCAGAGTCTGCCACTGAACCCTGTCCCGCCCTCTCATGACTGAAAGCCCTACTCAACTCTGCACCAGCTCTCAAGCTGGTGCAGATTCAAGTAGCCCCGTAAGGTCTGTCTGGTCCCGACATGGTGTAAGGGAACCAATATTCCCTTACTCCAAGGAGATCTCCAGCTGCTTCCCTTGCCCCACAGGATACAGCAGCAGCCATTTTGACAACGCTGAACCGTGGGGATGGCAAGCAGCACAGGACCTGGCTGAGTCTTTTTTCAGTTCATTGGAGCACAGCCATGTGGGTCGGCATATCTCACACTTAACAAGTGTCAACTGAATGGAACTCCCCGCCCCCCAAATATATAGGATAGAAATCACGGTAGTTATATAGATATATAAGCTAGAGCCAGGGTGGTGTAGTGCTTTGGGAAGTGCACTCAGATCTGGAAGATCCAGGTTCAAATCCCCCCTCAGCCATGAAGCTTCCTGGGTGACCTTGGGCCAGTCACTTTCTCTCAGCCTCACCTACCTCACAGGGTTGTTGTGAGGAAAAAAGGAGGGGAGCAGCTGTGCATACCGCCCTGAGCTCTTTAGAGGAAAGGCAGTATAAAAAAGTGATAAATAAATAAGTTTCTCATTGCTGATGTGTAACAGTATCTGGCCATTCTCCCAATATATGTTGATGGAATATTCAAGGAGAAAGTATTCCATGTAGGAGCGGAAAAATGTCCTTTTTACCCTTCTCTGTGGAATTCAGTCAATGCTTAAGTTGCAAAGGTCTTGACAAGTAGAACTGTTGATGGCAGTAGCTCTGAGACTGGTCATATAATTTTCAAGCAGGTTTTTATGGCTATGCAGTATTTTAAAGAGGAGGACACTAGACTGACTATAATTTTAACACAAAGAGGCTGTTTTTTTTTTTTTTTACAACTGGCTTTTGTTTCTTTTGCTAGTCCGGGAATTCAGGCACTTAAACAGTTCCTCTGTTTAAAGGCCTTGTGTCGGCATTAACGAAACTGCCACGAGTTGCCATTGGAGGGCATGTGAAGAGCAAGGGTTTACGTCTTCCCATTATCTTCATAAGTTTGAAAAACTAATTAATTCTTACGAACCATTGTAAATTTTATATTGAGTCTGTTAGAGCAGAACTATAACAAAAGAAGAGGACAAAAGTTGTCATTTTGCAGAACAATCCTGTTCATGTGTCCAATGGAGCTTAGTCCTAGAAAAGTGTGCACAGGATCCGAAGCGTTCCTGGGGGGAGGGGGGAATACAGTAAGTTTCTTCAGGTACCCAGAAACCTGTGCAAAGCAGCTCTTCCCCCTCTGCTTCCTAGTCAGTCAAGGCTACGACAGCAAAGTGGAAGCGTCTCCTCGGCTTTATTATTGCCTTCCCGAATGGTCCGGAACTGGAGGGGGAGAAGCCGCTTTCCATGAGCCTTCAGGCACCTGAAGAAACTTATGTTCTGGCCCCCTCCAGGAATGCATCTGGAGAGGATTGCACCCTAAGAAAAAAATATACTACAACAACAATTAGGATTTTCAGGAGAAGACACAGGTTTAAAGAGAATACTATATTCCACCCACAGTAGGTTTTCAGTTCCTTTAAGTACTAGGAGACCTAGCAACACTCAATGGGTGCAAATATTCCCCATGTAGCCCTGGATAGCCAGGGTTACCAATTGTTTGGCATGTACAGGTATGCCTCTTTGTTCACAAATGCACAGTTGCTGGGTAGCATGGTCAGTGCGCTGACCATCTTGGGATGCAGCTAGTAAGCTGACCCTGTTTTCCCCTTCCTGAGTTTACTGCAGAGACCACTATATGAGAAGAAAGCATACAAATCAAAGAGCTTACTCCCAGGTAAGTATGGATAGTATTGCAGCCTTAGGGGGCAATCCTGAGGTGCCCTTGGGCCAGCCCAAGTCCCTTGCGCTGGCTCAGGAGGGTTGCAAATGTGCCATAAGGCACAGTTGTGCCTCCTCGTGAGTCGGTTAGGCCGGCAAGCAGTGGCGTTACCAGCCCACAGAAGCTGAATTCAGCCTCTGCGCCGAAGGAGGGACTGAGCCTTACATCGGCTGAGCTCGGCTGACGCAAGGCTCTCAGGTGAGCGGGGAGGAGGCGGGAGAGAGGTGTTCCAGGGTGAGGGGAGGGTGGGCCGTAGGCAGTCCCAGGGGAGGCTGGGCAGGGAGCGGGAGGCTGGGCTGGATTCCAGCCCCGTTCCCCGAGCAGCGTGGAGCGGCTTCAAGCCACTCCGCTCTCCTAGGACTTGTGCCACCTCAGGAGGTGGTGCAAGTCTGAGGAGACCCATAGGGGCTGCAGTGGTTTACCCAGCGGTAAGGGGAAGAGTTTCCCCTTACCTTCGGCTGAGCCACTGTGGTGCCCTATCTCATACTGGATACAGCACAAGCCTCCTGGCTTGCCTGTTCCAGTACAAGATAGGATTGCGCCCTTCGTTTTTAATCCTGACGATTGTTCAATCGTATGTATACAGCAGCAATTTTAAACCAGTGTGCCACAACACATTAGTGTGCTATGACAGGTGTGCAGGAGCACATGCTGAAAATAGCTGAAAAAACGTGTCCAGGTTCTGCAGCTCTGTTTCTCGGCCAACTGTCTGTAGTAACAAATTGTCTGTCCCTCTTCCTCCGCAGGCTCCCATATAGAAGCCCATAGAAGTCAGTGTGCTGTAAGGGAAACAAAATGTTCAAAACTGCTGATGTTGAGTGCAAGTGGGTGCCATTTTATGCCCCACTGTGCATAATAAAGGGCACAATAAGGCCACAGAACCACATGTTTGACAACCTTCTCTTAAAAGATCCAGAACCTGTTCAGCACAGCACTTTATGGAAATCCTACTGTATCAGCAGCATCACTAGGGCTTGAGTCATCCGGTGCAAGACCTCATTGCATCACCGCTATGTTGGACCTCCTCCCGTACCGGACCATACAGAATAAATTACATATTTAACGTTATTTATTTATTTTAATCTAGAACAGTACAGGTCACCCAAGAAATCAGTGATCAACCAAAAGCCAGTGGCCAACTTGATGACACTCACACAACTGAATAAGAGTTCTAATATTAGCTCTGATACCTGGAAATGAGAGCTGTCTCATACTAATACCTTATTGGTTCTCTGCTGTGTCATATGAACTCCACTTTTTACTTTTCTTTTCACCTGTTAACTTCTCATGTGACTTTTCTTTTAATTGATGTGAGGGTCCAGGGAAGAGACATAGAACTGAAGGATTATTATAGGTATAGAAACCATTAGGTACCAAAACTATTAGTTCAACACATTCCAACAGAGAGGGATCTGGATTTATAAGAGACTGAAGCTGAGGAAACATCTCAGGCAAGATTCGGAGACGTTTATTGTGGGGGGGAAAAATCTCCCTTTGCAAACGTAATTGAATTTGCAGAGGATTTTTGTGATGGTTGCTTTGGCCGGAAGCTGTCTAAGATCTCTCAAATCGTGATTCAGCCATCTGCATCTTCAAAATCAAATTTTGGTAGCTGAACCCATTGTGCTGTATGGTCCATGACTTCACTTTTTGTGTCCTTCAGTTCCCACTTGCTTTCCTAATGGTGGAGGGATCTCTTTTTGTCTCTTGTAGCAGCGCTACTTAATGAAGTCAGGCTGCAGCCTTGACTGCTTTCTCTTTCTCTGTTCAGCTCTTACTCCCAGCCCTGTGTGGGAGTCCTAATTTTAAACTGTTCCCATTTCACTCACCACTCTGGCAGTCTGCTGCTCCCATTTATTCACTGTGCTCCTATTTTAGGTCAAGGATTCAGCCAATTCTGACACCATGGGGGGGGGGGGGGGAGAATGACAAAAACCAGCAACCATTTTAGAGGAGAAGCAATCTGGCCCCTTCAAAGATGCTGTTCCTTTATTTTTCTCTCTTCTACTTGCTGCCCTCTCTGAGAAGCAAAAAGAACCAGAACTCAAATCCTTCTACAAACCGTGGCCTGGGGGCCATAAATAATAATAATAAACTTTATTTGTATCCCGCTCTTCTCCCCAAAGGGACCCAGGGCCATTTGTGGCCCTCGGGGTCCCCCAATTTAGCCTTTAGGGAGCCCCCAGTCTCCAATGAGCCTCTGGCCCCTCGGAGACTGTTGGAGCCCAAGCTCGCCCTTGACTGCCGGTTGCGACTGCTAGATGCAAGCTGCTGGCTGAGTTAGAGCAAGGCCTTTTATAGTCTTCATGGGTTTTCTGCTTTACCTTGGGCATTATTTTAAAGCCCCTCCCATTGCCTCTGAACAACTTATGTCTCCATGTGTTTCTGGCTTGATCTGACTTGGTCTGTATGTTTTCACTGTGCAAGAGGTGTGCAACCAACAGTTCATAGTTCTCATGTGGTTCTACATGCCTGTATTATAGTTCTCATGTGTATGATACATAAGCTCAGTAAAAATTTATTCATTCATATAAGTTCCTTCTCTAATGCATTCATTCATGTAAATTTATGTAAATTTATTCAAATTTGAAATGTAAATTAATTCTTTTTTCCTGGCCCCATGCAGTGTCAGAGACATGATGTGGCCCTCCTACCAAAATGTTTGCCTATCCCTGCTCTACAGTACAGTGGTGTGGAGCAATACAATACATACTGCACTGGTGAAAAATCTTGGTATTTTCAAACAATACCATCATGTTATATATCATCTGTCGTATAATTTAATGCAGAATGCAATTTAACAAACCGCGTTGAAATATCTGTATTCTGTCAAAAGTAACAGCCAAGTAACCAGAAAAGGAAATCACAACTGTCTTATGTAATTAAACAGAATTAACCTCATTAGGAATTACTGAAAACTGGTGAAAAGTTGAGCCACTTCTCCATTCAAATGCTTTTACTCAACGTGGGGGCTCTGGGTGAGGCGAAATGTTTGTGAGAACCAGCGGCATAGCTAAACCAGGTCTGGGAGGTCCATTCTCCCCTCCCCGTGGTAGAGTGACAGTTCTCTGTCATCGCTGCAGGGAGGAAGGGGGTGACAGTGCTTACTGTTGTTGCATGGCAAATGGCGCAAAATTGGCCCTCTCACCCACCCTTGGTCCCATAGGGCTCCAAATGGAGCTGTTTCCAGGGCCAGGAGTGCACATATACAGGGGAGGGGATGACTGTGCAGGCTCAAGAGTGACACTATGATGCGGCGGTGTCATTATGACATCCGGCCCAGGGTACCACCCCTCAGCTACGCTACTGATGACAGCCCCCTTCAGCTTCTCTTTCTAGCCCCTTCTTTACAGCTTGCTCCTAGCAGTAGCGGTGATCATGCTCCCCCCTGCTATGTGGCTTAGTTCCTTTTACCCACAAGATGTCGGAGCGCGAACAAGAAACCCTGGCTGTGTGGCCTTGTTGAAACCACAGATCAGACTGCAGATAAAGCTTCTTGCTCTCCTTTTGAAATATTGTAGGTAAAAAAAAAAAAAAGGAAAAGGAATCACCCAACAACAGCAGAGGCAGCAATTGCCATCAGTGGTCAGTAGGGTGAAAATTTCCCCCTGCTTGCAGTACCCTCTTGAATTATGAGGGTTGGGGAGCTGTTAGAGCCTCCAGACAGGGCAACTAAGTTGGTCATTTCAACTTCACACTGCACTGCATTTCAGCATTGTAGCATGTTGGAAAAACAAATCTTCAGGAGGATCTTTAGCCAGAATTAGCAACCTACAGATAGCCAGTACACCTCTGACCTCACCATGCGTGCATGTTTCACATGTGGTGTGGCACAGGAACAAACCTTGGTTATGAGTTGTGAGTTTCTCTCCTCCCCACATATGGAACTGTTCACATGCACATGAGTAGAAACCTAGATGAGTAGTCTGGTTACATAATCACTTGCCCCCCACCCCAACTTGGCAAAGCAGATGGATTGCCTTCCCCATTTCCGTTTCATGGGAACTCCAGGCCTCATGAGAATGGGATTCATACAATGTCGATACCATATTCTCTTTGCTAACCTTTCCCCTAATAAATGCCATTTGCTGTCACAAAATGTCTGGCTTCATTGAATTATGAATGAAATTACACTGGAAAATACGCAAAAAGATTAACTATTCTCTTTTACAAATAGCATCACTTTCAACAGCACAACAAACTCCAGTTATTAAAAATTACGTGGGGGTGGGGTGGGCTATGAGAAAGATCAGCTAATGGCTAAGAGCATGAACTCTGATTCCTTGGTTCAAATCTCAAGTGTGCTATGAATTCTCAGTAGGTGAACCTAGGCAAGTCGCTCCCCCTCAGCCCCTGCTACAATACTTGCTTATCTAACCAGGTTGTTATAAAAACAATATCAAGGTGAAGCACCTTGCAGACTCGGAAATGCTAAGTTTTATTACTATTCTTTGGAGCTGATAGATGATCTGCTGTCATGTTGCATATGTATAGTTGTTCTCAGTATCTGCAGGGGTTTGATTCTGCCTCCCCCCCCCCCCACAGATACTGAGATCTGTGGGTACTGGGGTCTACTTTTAAAAGTGTTTTTACAAGTCGGAATAAGGTGGAAAACAGCCATACCTATTTCCTACCTTAGTCCTACAAAACCGCTGTGTTTGCAGGGCACTCAATGGTGCTTCGGAAGCCGCTTTCAGTTCTCACAACCCCCTCCCTCCGCCCTGGCATCCGGAGAGCAATTGAGTGCCCTGCAACCCTACAAATAGTGCAGTTTTGCAGCACTACAGTAGGAAAGGTTATTTTCTGACTTATTTTGACTTTTAAAAACACTTTTGAAAGCGAACCCAGCTTCCACGGATAATGAATCTGTGGGCCCCGGACCCACGGATAAGGTGGGCCCACAGTAGTCTAAGAGGATCCCATTAGGTCTGTTGTTCCTGTTTTCAGAGTATCTGCTGTACGCCTTTCCCTTGCTTACTGCTGTGCTGAAGGTATGGCGGAGGGTGTTTTAGATGTAACCAAGAAGAATTGTGAAGAAATGGACCTCCTTTCTTTGCCAAGGACTGCAGCTCTTCTTTCTTGACTCCCTGACATCTTCAGCCTAAAGATGAAGGGGAGTGAGCCTTCCTTTGATGTGCTTTGCTAAAACTCCCAGCAAAGAGTATATAAAGCATTTTAGTAATTAAGAATTATGGATTCAAAGGCAAAGCTCTTAGCACCTCCAAGCTCAGCCAAAGCCTTTGAAAAGCCCTCTGCCGAAATGTACTTCTAAGAAGAAATTATGTTGTAAATTATTTTTATGGAATGTTCAAATGTCAAGTGAATATTTAGGCTGCCGCTCTCAGTAACCTCCCTCCCCTGGAAAATAAATGTTTTCATTTCCCAGATTTCTCTTTGTCAGCATTTCTAACTGTTAAAAAAAAAATGACAAACTTTTGTGGGTAAATGCCAGTGGAGACAGCTGTATTTTATTATTGAATACTTCTGGTGCTATGTTTGGCACCCATCCTATTTATATTGCTAGCAAGATTTCATGTGAGCCTTTGCAAGATCTTGTGTTCAAACTTAAAATGGTTGATATGGTTGGTAATTGATTCCATCCCTCCCTCTTTTCTTGGACCAGCACACAAATGAGAATTAACCACTGTGAGAGAGCGAGGCAGCCAATTCAATAACAAGAATTCCACAGCAAGATGCTTTGAAAGATCTACCAGGAGGCTGTAAAATATATTCACATAATACATCTGTCCCAACTGCCAGAATTCATGTTCAGTTTAATTGTTTGGCTTCATCTACCTCTTTAACAGTTATCTCCTGCTAACTGGGCAAAGAGGCATCTTTCAAAGGGGAGGCTCTCATATTTAGCAATGGGAAAGCAACAAAAAAGTGAGAATTTAGGTCATGCTGAGTCCCTCTTGGGCAGTACTGAGGTGGACCCTGAACTCAGAACTGGTCTCAGTTTTGTTGATCAGCGTGGAGTCAGCAATTGCAGAAAATTTCAGCTTGAATTGTACAGCTCACCCAGCAACATCTGCATCCAACACACTTCTTTCAAGTTTTCCATTACCTTGGTCCCTACCTTTCTGCCCTTATCACACTGCCCTGTTCTATTATATCACTCTTCCAGCTCTCCTGTTCCCCTCAACCAAATATTACTTGCTTTTAAACATCTCCCTTACTGATCTCTAGAGCCCAATCCTATACTTCCACCCCCCTCCCCCGCTGGTGCAGCTGTGCCAAAAACAGGTGCACTGTATCCAGTCAGAATTAAGAACAGCCCTGCTGGATCAGGCCATAGGCCCATTTAGTCCAGCTTCCTGTATCTCACAGTGGACCACCAAATGCCTCAGGGAGCACACAAGACAACAAGAGAGCTGCATCCCAGTGCCATCGCCTGCATCTGGCACCCCAAGGTAACCCACCTCCAAAATCAGAAGGTTGCACATACACATCATTCCCTGTAACCCGTGATGCACTTTTCCTCCAGAAATTTGTCCAATCCCCTTTTAAAGGGATCTAGGCCATATGCCATCACCACATCCTGTGGCAAGGAGTTCCACAGACTAACTACATGCTGAGTAAAGAAATATCTTCATTTGTCCTAACTCTCCCAACACTCA
Organism: Tiliqua scincoides; assembly: GCF_035046505.1. NCBI lineage: Eukaryota > Metazoa > Chordata > Lepidosauria > Squamata > Scincidae > Tiliqua > Tiliqua scincoides. Next base: position 210,984,522 of record NC_089824.1, read on the forward strand.
ATTTTAGCGGCTGTCCCCTGGTTCTGGTGTTAGAGCCCTGGCGATAGAGCCCTCTATCCACTCCATCCCCTGCATAATTTTGTAAGTCTCAATCATGACCCCCCTTGGGCGCCTTTTTTCTAAACGAAGAGCCCCAGATGCTATAGCCTTTCCTCATAAGGAAGGTGCCCCAGCCCAGTAACCATTTTGGTTGCTCTCTTTTGCACCTTCTCCAATTTCACTATATCCTTTTCGAGATGTGGTGACCAGAACTGGACGCAACACTCCAGGTGTGGCCTTACCATTGCTTTGTACAATGGCGTTATAATGTTAGCCGTTTTATTCTCAATACCTTTTCTGATGATCCCAAGCATAGAATTAGCCTTCTTGGGAGATTGGTGGATTTAGAACAACTTACACCTCCGCAGAGCAACCCCACCCCCTTTCTCTCCTTTGACCTGCAATTTCGCTAGCACAAGTCCAAGAAGAGAAACAGGGTGGTGAGGCTACTGCCAGAGGGGATAGAGCTGGCTTGTGCCATCACTGCTGGATCCACTCCCTCCACAGCCTCCCCACCCCTGTTCCATTCTCTCTTGCTCCTTCCCTGCCACCCCCCCATCTTATGTGCTCTAACTTTGGCCTTCCCTCCAGCACTCTGGTCTTCCTGCCAGAGCTCCAGCAGTACGCTACTCCGCTGTGTTGCATTTTCCACCCTCTCTCACTTCCTCTGCTGACATCTTACTTGCCTCAGTGGGTGGCCAGCGATCTAGCAGAGTGCTCAGGAAGGCTCAGGCCTTCCCACTGGTATTTTGGCTTTCCCGCCAGTGCTCTGGCAGTGCGCTACTTTGCCTGCTGCCAGAAGCACTTTTACAACAGAAATAAAGCAAGCAGTGCTTGTTCCACCAGCACTACAAACCCATAGGATTAGGCTTTCTCCCAGGGCACCTCTTTCCCTGCCCATGCAACACAGTATGTGCAGTGAATGTGTGTTGGAGAGTGGAGCTTGTGCCCACTCCACATTCCCATGCATATTCAATATGCCTTGCTTTTCCAGGGAGTGAATATAGCCTATGCATGTATTGTAGATTTTTTCTCAAGGTCTATTGAACCTATGTAGGTTGGGGGTAGGGCCAGAAGGCATAAGTCCAACCCTTCCTACGTGTATTATCCTATATTGCTTGAATAGGGCATCTCTCCTCCCTTAAATCTAGTCAAAACCCACCTTTCGGCTTACCTCTTCAGGTCCTCATTCCCCAACTAAAATGAGGTCTAGGCATGGACAACTGCCCTTAGCTGGTTATCTTTGTCTCTTCTTACACTAATCTCTCCTTCTCCATTCCCTCCCACTATGAGTTCCTTGACTAATGAAATGTAGATTGTACCTTCCTTCGAGGTACTAATCAGCATCATTATTAAGATTTACTGTTAATAGACCTCTGATGTTCTGTACAAACGGGGAGAAGTATAAGCTTCTCATTTATGTTTAAAATTTCTCCATCTGAAATACTTTCCAGCCCATGGTTTTGGGTGGTGCAGGTTCTTTATTTTTAATGTTAACCTGCTAAATACCTCTGAGCAAATCAGTTTTTGGAAAGTATTTTCATTCTTACCGAAATGGTTCCTTAGCAAATACCTACATACCCCATGTGGTCTCAATATCTGCTGGGTGGAACACCACAGCACACCTCTTGCTGAATAGTCCAGGGTTATTCATGCCCTTTTTTCCAGAGACATTATGGTGACTGAGTCCTTTGTTACTAAGAGTGAAGCATTTTCTACTGGGTGGTCCCTTCAAAATGCCCATAGGAAAACCCAGAAGGACATTCATGGAGGCCACATCTGTTCAAAGACACCTTCAAAACTGGAAACTGAAAGCCCATGAATCAATGAAATGTTCGGTTTCTTAAATGTTACCAGTCCCTTGACTTTTAAGATAGGAGCACAACATTCAGGAAACAAAAACAAAAAAAACTGGTACTCCTATTCCACTCAGTGCAACATCTGTTAAAATATGACCATCCTTCATTGGAGATTGCCTGTAGCCACCTGAAAGATGGTTTTGGACTATCTTTGGAGCTTGGGCAATGGACCCCAAATGTTTCTTGGGTAAGCCATTAAAATTTCAGATCTATATATTTGTGCATACAGCTGAACTTATAAAAACACCATTAGTCTGCGGTGCTCTCTCCTCCAAAGATAGCCCAAACCAGGTTTGCACTGAAGTTCCAGGAACTTATAATTGCTCAGAGAAATGGGGTTACAATACAGTCGACCCCTTTGACTTCAGTCCCTACTTTTAGGCTTTCTTCAGGCTTGATGATGGTGTTAGGGCCAAAGTAGATGTGGTGATGATGATGATTTAGTAGTAGTAGTAGTACTAGTAGTAGTAGTAGTAAGAATATTTATATATCATTTTTTAACATAAAAGTTCACAAAGCGGTTTACAGAGAAAAATCAATAAATAAATGGCTCCCCATCCCAAAAGTACTCACAATCTAAAAAAATGCAGAAGAACACCAGCAAACAGCCACTAGAAAAGACACTCTGATGGGGTAAAGAGGGTCAGTTACTCTTTCCCTGCTGAATATAAGAGGAACACCAATTTTTAAAACTGCCTTTTTGCCCAGTTAGCAGGGACAGCATGTGATGACTACCTGACCCAATTATGGTCATGCCAAAGTTCTATAACAGAGATTTTCAACCACTGCGCCGTGGCTCATTGCTATGCCGCAAATGATCTATAGCAGGGGTGTCCAAAGTTTTTGGCAGGAGGGCCACATCATCTCTCTGTGTCGGGGGCCAGGGGGTAAAAAAGAATTAATTTACATTTTAAATTTCAATAAATCTACATACGTTTACATAAATGTATATATTAAAGATGAACTTATATGAATGAATGAAGGTCTTGCAATAGCTCAAGGCCTATAAAAGGCCTTGCACAAAGCAAGGCTGGCCTTTCCTTTGCTGCCACTACTGCATCACAGATGTGAAACAGCAAGCAGTGGAGGGAGCCCTCATCCCACAGCTCACGCAAGAGGTCAAACGGTCACCCTCATGCTGAGAGCAGTTGCGTCGGGGCAGTGTGGGCTCCAGCAAATCTCCAGAGGACCAGAGGCTCATTGGATACTGGGGGCTCCCTGAGGGCTGCATTGGGAGTCCTCGAGGGCCGCAAGCGGCCCCAGGGCTGAGGTTTGGGCACCCCTGATCTATAGGTACGCTGTAGGAATTTGGGAGAGGATCATATATTAGTAGGGACATTGGGGGATGTGAGCCTCTGGCCAGCAGTGTGGTGTACCTTGTCAGTTGTCCAAAAACTGATGGCGTGTCCTGGCAATTTCACTTTGTCGATGTGCCATGAGATGAAAAATGTTGAAAATCACCTAGCTCTATAGGCTAGGGGATTAATCAAAGTTCATTAGAGGTGGATGGGAAGATATTCAGTCTTTCCCCACCTCACACTTTCTTCCCAAGTCTGATTTTTACTGGCTCTTTTTCTCACAGTTTTTTCTTACCAGGTTTTTTTTTTTTTTTTTTTTTGGGGGGGGGGGGGTTCAATCACATTTTCACAACCCCACTAGGAGAAAATAGGGAGAAGCATTTTCATGGGACGATGTTGTTTGGAAAGGGGTTAGAACTCCTTTTCCACCCATCACTAATGTGTCTTAAATTGCACTCCTCCCAACATTACAAAAATTTGGTGGTGACCCAACTGTGATGCACTGGCCTACTCTTGATATATCTTGTTTGAAGTATGAGAGGCCTCTATCCTTACAAGAATCTAGTTAATGTCCTAGAACACTACTATAGTTTAGATACTTGGGGGCCCAATCCTATCCAACTTTCCAGCACTGATGCAGCTGGGGCATGTGCTGCATCCTATGGTGGGGGGGCAGTCACAGAGGCCTCCTGTGTAAGAGAACATTTGTTCCCTTGCCTTGGGACTGCATTGCACCTGCATCAGTACTGGAATGATGGATGGGATTGGGGCTTTAGTCAAATTAGATGTGACCCTACATGTGTAGGCTATATTTCCTGTAGTGTTATTTTTTTTTTAAACAGGAAAGGATGAAATGACCAACAACTGTGGTGCTGGATAGGGGGCCTATAATATTTTGGCCCTGCAGTGTTAATGATTTCAGTCATGCCCCTTCAGACTCCTTTCAAGTGAAAGCCAGTGGAAGCTTTTCCATTAAAAAATATCACATGGTTGGCAACCTTTAGTCTCAAAAGACTATGGTATAAGCCTACAGCACCTGGTATTCCCAAGCGGTCTCCCATCCAAGTACTAACCAGGCCTGACCCTGCTTAGCTTCCAAGATCAGACAAGATCAGGCATGTGCAGGGTAACATTTGCTGCAAAAAAATAGCACATGGGGCCCACTGTTAGGACTGGAACTGTGGTGGAGGCAAAGAACTGAAGCTCCCCAAACTCCACCACAGTTTTGGACTGTTTTGTCATTGTCCCACCACCCTGCACACTATTTCCTGGCTGGAGGGAAGCCCACAGAAGTGTACCCACAGAACCCACAGAGGATAGGCGATCATCAGGGATTGCTTATCGTTCATTTTACTGTCACTTGTTGACTGGGTAACATGAATGACTACATATACAAATGAATAATTATAAAGTTAACTACATGTGGAACCTGAAGTAGAACTTGGCCATTACATCATGTGACCTTTTGGGGCTTCTACTTCTTCCACATAGTGCCCTTTACAGAAATTGGTTCCAAAGAATGTATCATGGTACTTATACAGTTTTCCCAAATATTTACAGAGGTGAATTCCTAGAGTGGTTAACTAAGTGGCCACAGAGAGACAAACAAGACCCAAGAGTGGAGAAAGAAAAGCCACAACCCACAGATAAAGCTACCCTCTGCCACTTCATAACAAACACAGTGGCCTTTTATCCTTTAATTCAGCAGATTCCATATTAGGTCATCTAAAAATCTACATGTGAAGCTAACGAGCAAACTATGGCTAGGAATATAATTACTCATCTGATATACATCTTGCAAGCTTTTTTTATTTCTTGGAAGAAGAAGAAGAAGAAGAAGAAGAAGAAGTAGTAGTAGTAGTAGTAGTAGTAGTAGTAGTAGTAGTTACCCTTACCGTGTTTGACAGACATTCTTTCTTCCCAGGAAACCCTGACATACCACACCTTGAGTAAAATTCAGTAGGGTCACAGGGATCCTTGATGAACTTCAGTTAGAACCAGGGGCAGACCATCCATTTGATGAGGTTATGTGGACTGCATCAGTGGCAGACTGTGGTGGGGGGCAAGACAGCAGGAGATTTGGGGTGCTCTTCACTCCGAGTCTTCTGCCACCACTGCCTCCCCCCACCCTTCTGTGGATGTGAGCCACACCAATCCATTCTTCCCACTAGAAGCAAGCAAAGAGCAGACCATCCAGTCCCTTTCCTTGCTCCTAGCACGGTCTCCTCAAGATGCCACACGAATAAAGGAGCTCCATCATTCTTATTAAATCAAACTAGAAACCCTACACTTCTGCAGCTGAAGAAACCATGTGAGGAGTGCCATAAGTGGATGACTTCAGGTGCCATTCTGGGTTGTGCCGTCCCTGACTGGAAAACTCCCAGTTTCTTCTCCATATCCCTGCCATATTTGTCCCTATTTTGCCATTTAGAGATCCCTTGTTAAACATTTTTGGAATCTGGGCCCAAGTAAGTATGGCACACACATGCACGTTTTGGGCCACGCAAATTGGGTCACGTTTACTTGCTCCCCTTCCCTATTACCTTTCAGCAGCACATTACCTGTTGCTTCTTCCCCATATATTTCTATTTATTTTTCACATTTTTATACTGCCCTTCCTTCAAAGAGCTCATTGCAGTGTACACAGCTGTTCCCCTCCTTTTGTCCTCACAACAACCCTGTGAGGAAGGTGAGGCTGAGAGAAAGTGACTGGCCCAAGGTCACCCAGGAAGCTTCATGGCTGAGGGGGGATTCGAACTTAGATCTTCCAAGTCTAAGTCCACCTCCGAAACCACTACACCACCCTGGCTCCATGGACACCCCAACCACCTGCTGCCTGAGCCAACCATGTCTTACATTTGGAAAGAGTAGCGCGGCACATGGGGAAGATTTGGAGTGATGACTGTGACGCTTATAGAGAAGGAGGGGCAAGTGAGCATGAAAAGAGCTGATATTGGCCATCCCTCCATTCCCTTGTCTCACTTTGCCACTCTTTTCAAACAGCAGCAGCGAGGGTGGTGTGATCAGCTGGGTCAAGATTCAGTGGCAGAGGTGAATATTGCCCCACGAAGAATGGGAGGTGATATGTCAAGCTCCTGCCCCAAGTTCCACCTGGATTCCCAGCCTCATCAAGATCAATTATGCCCCAAGGCATACTTGCATACAACCTGCCATTTCACACATTGCAGCTGCTATGCTATATTTTGGACTGCTTTTAATGCATAGAAAAAGCCATTATGTTTTTTTTCCTAGTAAACTATATTCTGTATATTTTCCAAAATCAGATGCTTGGCTTTCAGTTCAGTGAATGGCAGGCGGTTGCAAAGGAAATGAACACATCACACATGATTCCGACAAGCCTTCAACAATTTGTGATCGTTGAGCTCAAAGTGATCCTTTGTGAACAGGGTGATAGAAGCACATCCCTCTTTTCATCTGTGAAATGTTGATGGGTGGGAGTTTGCTTTAGAGACAGGATCTGGTCCGGAGGCCACCAGTTAGCCTTGCCAGATCTAGCGCAAAGTTCTCTGCAGGTACTTTTCCTTGACTGCAACAAAACTCCTAAATCATCAGGAGAGATGTTTTACATTCAAACACCTTGATGCCACTGCGTCTCCTTTCACTTGTGTCAGTGAACGTACAATGCAAATGTTTGCAGGAGGAAAAGTGTAGCAGTGGCAGACGGAATGTAAAACTAATTACCATCTTTGTGACTTATGACTGACAGGGCCATTGTCTGGCATGCCAAATTACATTATTGCATAACACAGCATTCCGCGATATACACGTAGACACAAACTGTGAATACCAATAATTTGTCCTGCGTTCATTAACACACTTGGCAAACTTTCCATTCATGTGCAGGGATATTGAGCCTGATTCTCTAATCGAGCACAATACAAACATTCTGCACAGATAAAATGCATTTGTTCATATTTGTATTTATAGGCCACTTTTGCATGCATAAGAGCCTTCAAAGTAGCGTAGAGTTAAAAATGCCTACAGCAGATTAGAACCATGACCTGTGGGGTCCACCACCCGCTTTGCTAAGCAGACAGATAAGCAATCCGCAGATTTAAAAGGGGTCAAAACTGCTCTCCCTGACTACATGTAGACTACTGGACATGAAAATCTAAAAATCAGGTACCTTGGTGTTTCTAGTCTAAAAATTCTACCAGTGGGCAGCCCAATCCTGAGCGCGGAGGGCTGCAGTGACGCCGAAAATGGCTGCCGCTGCATCCAACTTACCCCAGGCAGCCGCCACCACCTCCTTGGAAGAAGGGGACATTTGTCCCCTTCCCCTGGGTAAACTGAGTAGCCCCACAATGGAGCTACTAACTTCTATGCCAACCCAAGGGTTGCCGTAGAAGTAAGAGCCTCCATGTCAGGCGGCAGCCCGGCATGGAGGCTCTGGATCTGGTGCAGCAAAGCTCCATCGGTCCCGCACCTCTCCCACCCTGCTCCCTCCCCTGACATTTTAAAAAGTGGGTCCCAGTACTAAAGTGTTTAAGAACCACTGCTTTAGGAGATCCAGAACATTCATATTGGTGACACACCAACATTTTTTATTTGTTTTGTTGGCTTATACGTAACTTATTGAAAGAAACCATTTTCTATGTAAAAATATACACAAAGCCATGCAGAAAAACAAATAAACCAGAATTTTGCTGTCTAAGCCTATACATAACTATCCCAACCGAAAAGCTTTATTAACACCTTGAGACTAATAACAATCGAAATAACATACCCTTCTTTATAGCCTTCAACGTCTACATTAGAATTGCACATTAATATGTGTGCTGCTTTTTATTTATTTCTGATTTTTTGTTTTCTTTTTCCTGAATAAGTATTTCCTTTATTTATAGTTGTGAGTTTTACCTCCAGAATTTAAGCATCCTGACCCAGGCCCACACAGACCTGATTCAGTTGGCAACAAGATGATATTCATTGGGACCGTGAACAGAGAATTGGAAAAAAACGGGGTGAAAATAAATTTCACATCAGTCCCAGATATTCCTGTTGTATTAATTAGAGACTTTTCTCTATCCAGTCTTAAATATGTAGTACAGAATGACAGGAATTCCTGAATTATATGCCACTGTAACTTTGATAGGTTGATAAACCGGGGACGAAATGGGAAGCCCAATCCTTATCAAATGCACCCCCCATGGCAGCCACACCACAGTACACATGCTTCATCCTCCAGGGATGCAGGTTTCATTTGAGCAAGGCAATGATTCCCAAACCCTCTGGGAGTTTGGGAACCGCTGTCAGTCTTTGCTGGGGTGGGGGTGGCAGTGATATGATTTCCAGGACTGCACTGCTGACATGGACAAAATGGGTGGGCTATACTTACCAGCGGCAGCTCTGGCCTCCTGGGGGTTGTGTGGAGCCCATGGACTCCACTGCAGGGTTCCCCAAGCCTTGGAATGTCGAAAGATATGAGTCCCAACCATCTTCCAGTTTTCTGTCAGAAAGACCCCTTTAGTCCCTGGAAGCAGTGCAATCCTGGCGATCACATTACTTCTTTTGCCATCATCCCACCCCTTAAGGGGGCAGAGACAGGACTTCCCCGGCTGGGGCGTCATGGTGGCCCCAGATTGGGAACCTCTGGAGTAAGGGAACATTACCCTTGCCCAAGGGTAAGCCTACACTGCCATGGTGGGTCTACTTGGACCTGTGCCAGTAATTTTGCTGGCACAAGTCTGAGTAAACCCAGGAAGGCAGATCAAGGCCAGGAAGTGGGATAGGATAGCACGCTTTTCAGCCTTGACACAACACCCCCACCCCAGACTCTGCTTAGTTCCTCCCTTTGTCTGCCCCCTGCACTGATTTACTGATGCCAGAGCTTTTTTGGAGACTGCTGGTGCACACGGCTTGCTACTTGTAGCAGTGGCCCGGCTGTACAGAACGATGGGTTTCCTTTTGCAATCTCCATAAAGCAAGCTGTGCTGCCGGAGTTCCAGCAGCACAGCAGGCCCATAGGACTGGGACCTGAGACTTTGCATAGTGCTACCAATTACTTTCAACTGCTTATTTTAAGTAGCCAAAGAAAATTTTAAAAAAGTAGGTTATCATGTGCTTTCCCGCGTGCTCCAAAAAACCAGGGTAAACTAGAAGCTTAGGTGGTTACCTTCATTTCCATGTGAAATAAGCTGTAAAGAATTTGTACAGTCTTGTATAGTATGCTGCCTTCTCAAATTATGACCCATACATCCACTCTTTGCCTTGTTGCAGTTTGACATTATTTCCAGGCAGAAATTCAACATATAAACTGCTTCCTAGAGATAACGGCCCAAATCCTAACCATATAAACCGCTTCTTAGAGATAACAGCCCAAATCCTAACCAACTTTCCAGCACTGACACAGCTGTGCCAATGGGTCATGTGCTGTGTCCTGCAGTTGGGTAGCAGTCACAGAAACCTCCTCAAGGTACAGGAATGGTTGTTCCCTTACCTCGGAGGTGCATTCCTCTTACCTCAGTGCTAGAATATTGGTTAGGATTGTGCCCAACATCTGATAAATGTCTGCCTGATGACAGTTGTGGACCTACCATTAGGTCTGATGGGGCAAATGCCTCTTGGACCCCAAGTCTCTAGGACCCCACAGAAGCCTCTCTGAGGCTCCCGATTGGGTTGGAAACTGTGCTTCCAGTTTTCTGGAAGCACGGTTTACAGCGTACAGGAACCTCAGAGTGGCTTCCCCGACTCGGCTAAGGTCGCGCAAGGCTCCATGAGCCTCAGGTTGATAGAGGGTAATACAGAATGACCAAGGTAATATGCCATTAGGGCAAATCATTAGGGCAAATGCTTACAAAGCTTAAAAGCCACGCCATTTTCATTTAGGGAAAAAGCTTGGAAATTGAAAAAACTCTTCTGTTGAATTGGCAGCTCTGCTAAGAATTGGCTAAATGTCAAGGTTGCTCAAGGCGTCTAGTACTGGCAAGAAGATAAGAGGGACGGAGGCTAATACAAGGGAGGCTTCTGCCTTTGAAAGCTCTCTGTTTGAATGGCAAAACAGATAACAATGAGCAGAAGAATGCCCATCTTAGAAAAACAGTTTGCAGTTTTAAAATTATTATTCTTTCATGCTTTTTAGAGCAAAGGACAATATTATTGTCTCAGCTAGAAGCCTTACATTAAAACACTGGAAGAATTATTTCAGAACACAGAAGTGCCAAAGATATCACCATGTCTGACTGTCAGTTATTCTTCCAAAGCTTCAAAATTAGTCTTTGTCCTTAAAGTGTAACTAACATATATAGAGAGAGATATGGTAGCTATCAGAGTAAATTTTAATTGCTTGATTTTATTAAAGGTTTAATTAAGTCATAGAAACACATAAGAATAATGAAAACTATGTCCAGCAAAATCATAGTTAGCCTCACAGAGAAACCTGCATAGAAAGTTATTTTGCTAGCTGAGACCTTGAGGCCTCAAAGTCTTGTGTAGATACATTTTGGAATTCGGCAAAGAGAGTTGCATCTCAAAGATAAAACTCTTTTTTGGCAGCAGTATGCTGGCAAGCCAAGATGTTACAAGAGGGGAAAACACACATATTTGCAACATTGTAAGATGAAGCCTTAGCATTACAGGGAAAGTTTATCAGTTGGCAGGCTGAAATAGAGTTTTAGCTAGCGAAATACAGATACCTGCAGATACGAGTTTAGAACATTTAATGGAGATAAGCAGAAACGTCCTTGAGAAAGCCCCTGTTAGAGTTGTAACTGACATAAGAGAACATGTAATTGGTTTAAAAGTAAATGAGAAATGGATTTCTCATTTAAAAAAAACAAAACCTTTATACAGTGAGAGTATGGCTTGTTTAGGTTAAAATATATGAAAGGTATATCACTATAGACCCCTTAAAGGTACTTAAAGTAACAGGTCACAAACAGAATTAAGGCATAGAGTAAAAGCAAGTTCAAAAGACCTTGCTTAACAAAGGTTGGCAGAAAGCCCCACAGTGTTTTGCTGAGAACAGGAGAAGGAATGTGGGAAAAGATAAGGCAGGTGGCTCATGTGAGGTCATCCTAATCAAGAAAAAAGATGTATGCCAAGAAATAGGTCTGAAGACTTGCCAAAAGGCCAGTTCTGAATAAAAATAAGGTTACAGTGCACTCTACTGGTTCTTGAAAACTCTGTGTTCCATATGTTTAAATGTATAATTTTGCCTTATTTGGAACCTGTAACTTGAAGCTCACCAATCAAATGTCTCTAAGGCTATCTACAGCCTATTAAGAGTTAGCCCCATCTATGATGTCAAACTTCAGCCAATGGGAAGTTCAAAATCTTCAAACAAAGGACCCAAAATGTTATAAAGGGTCTGGCTAAGATTGACACTTGCTCTCAATGCTTTGGACAGGAGTCCCTTGAGACACCCATTGCTGGCAACATAATAAAGGCTTGCAGATGATCACCCTTGACTACTGAGTCTTGCTTTTGAACCTTGCAACACCTTGCAACAAGGTGAGTTGGGGGACAGATTTTTGTGCAGGGGGCTGATGATAGCCCGTGGCAGGAAACCATTGCAGATCTTTGCTCCAGGTGTGGGGCTGAAGAGGTCCACTGCTGCCTGATGCATCACTACAAGGGACAGTGCTTCTCCAAAATGCCACAAACTACTATAATAAACATCCAAGCAGAAAGTCTGTAGGGGCAACATCCCCAATCACTTGACACTAATATCTTGGAAAGACAACGTGCTTATGAACTCTGCATTATGTGTATTCCTGCAGTATCCAGCAGCAGGCCTCAAATAACTAATATCCCACATTGCAAGCAGTCACTATGCACACTGCCAGGCCCATACTCCAGTGATCTGTTAAGCCAAACGTAACCCTTCCAGCATATATTGTGACCCACCAGGTCACTGACAACCTCTTATGATGTCTCCCTCACAGGCCTTGTCCAAATCAAACATGCTTCCTGAAACAAACATGCACCCCTTGGGGCATGCACCCCCACAATACCTCATCACCATTATTGCCACTGCTGCCTGACATGGCGGAGGGAGGGGGCTTCCAGTGTCTGTGGGCTGTTGCAGGGCAGTAGGGCCTAGTGGTTAGCACAGTCACTCTCTTCTTGATATTTATTACATGCCCATGTGATTTTTCTAAACATTCTGCAAGCAGGAAGCCTTTTCTACACTGACTTAACTGATGAAGGATTCTTGGCACATCTGCCAGGGATTCTTTTCCACGGCAAGGACCCTGCTTTAGCCTCAACCTCTCTTTTAAAACGTCTCCCTAAAAATTTCTCTTTTTAGTTGTCGCCCTTCCATTTCATGCTTTTCTTCTTTTTCTCCTTCAGCTCCCTTTCAGGACCAGCCCTGGACCAAGTGGCTGGACCAAGTACCTTAAGCATCTTTGGCACCCCTCCCCATTTCTTTCAAATATGGAATACTTTTATTTCCTTTGAAGCCTCTGTCATGACTTTGATGCATGATCTTCATGCATGATTTGTCCCTGTCATATAAGATGATAAATTTTGCATGCTAGGATCTGTAGATCTGTATTTATTCCCACCATATAGAAGCAAATAAAAAACAACTTCATTTCCTCTAATATTACAGAAAAAGTTACATTTAAAGACTAACAGAACTATTTGGCATCCCCCAATTCCAGTGTCCTAGGAGGTCACGTGCTTCTAAATCTAGCTTAATTACAGATGGGCCCCCATATGCAAGCAGATTCCATTCCAGGCTGCCCCATGGTTACAAAAACTGTGGATATAGGGGAACCATAAGAAGATAAGGACAGCCCCTCTGGATCAGGCCATAGGCCCATCTAGTCCAGCTTCCTGTATCTCACAGCGGCCCTACCAAATGCCCCAGGGAGCACATCAGATAACAAGAGACCTGCATCCTGGTGCCCTTGCATCTGACATAGCCCATTTCTAAAATCAGGAGGTTGCACATACACAACATGACTTGTAACCCGTAATGGATTTTTCCTCCAGAAATTTGTCCAATCCCCTTTTAAAGGCATCTAGGCCAGATGCCATCACCACATCCTGTGGCAAGGAGTTCCACAGACCAACCACACGCTGCCCCCGTGCCCCGCACACATTCTAGTACCTTTTTATTTATGTAGTAGCACTTTGCAGCATGAGTGTTTCTTGCTTAAATATTCCTGCTGAACTGAATAATTGAACATGCAGGCAACTTGCCTCCATGCTACAGAGAGAGTAACTGGAAGCAGGAACTGTTCATTCTGCTTCCTGTTAGTTGCCCTCTAGCATGCAGCCTGCTTGGCTGCATGTTTGGTCCGTGAGACTCTGAGAAGTGGTCCACGATGTCTCGGGCAAAAAGACAACCATCTTCCAGTGTCTCACCAAGCAAGCGCCCCCCCATGGAACACTGAAGTGTTGGCTGTGGTTGTAAGTAGTCCATTCGCTCAGCACTTGCTGAAGTGCCACCTGCGGGAGGGACCACTCTCCACCCTTTCTGGTAACCTGTGGAGAAGCAGTCGCTTGGTGAGATGCTTTCCCATGGACCACCAGAGAGGACAAAGAATGGACCCCCCACAGTTAGCATTTCCACTCCCCCATAGGCTCCCAAATTGAATTCCATTTTTTCTGTGTGGGTGGTGGGGATGGAGGGGGTTGCATGTGGTCCATGAAAACTCCAGTGTTTGCCTCAGTGGTCTGTGGGCCCCTAAAGGTTGGGAACCACTGCTCTAAGTAACACCAGGATGCTCAGAACCTAATTTGAAACCCCTCCCATTTTTCATTGCACCTGCTCTTTTAATATTTGTACCTTCAGGACAAAATGAAATGTAGCTGCCTGCCATCTGTATGAGAATGATGCAATCCTTTACACACTTTCCTGGGAGTATGCCCATGAAATACAATGAGAATTACTTCTGAGTAGACATGCATAGGATTGTGCTGTTAGTTGAGTGTACCATTAAACCTATGAACTAATTGAAAAGAAATATTTATTTCTTCTTTCATCAAGGGACAAGATACATTCTCCGTCTTTCACTAGATAATGTGGCTAATCCCCCCCCCCCCAAAAAAAAAAAAATTTATTACAGTAATCTTTCTGGAAGTAACTACTTTTCAGTTTCACCCTAAATTTTTCTCCATAACTTTGAGAGGAGAAGGCTCATTTTCTCTCTCAGGCTGACTGACTTTAATTTATAATCTTCACCTTTGGTTTTGAAATAAATGTCAGGAATGATAGATAGGTGACTTTCTAGGCCAGACATTTGGACCCAGGTTGGCAGCTGAGGGAGGGAGTTATATGGGAACAAGGGAGGGGGGAATTACCAACCTCTCATATTTAAAAAGTTATTTAATATGTAAAGCATCTTAATTACTCTGACACTACCAACAGGCATCACTTCCATGCCTGAGACCGGATAAAACAGCCTAATGCTTCAGAATTAACAACTCACGGAGGTAACTGGACTCTAATCATCCTAGCGATGGGTTATATTTTTGGGGTGGGCAGGGGGCTCCCCAGTTTGCCATGGCTTAAAAGTGTTTTGTGCAACCACAGGCTTATCTTCAAAGAACAGATGTAGGAACTATCATTTTTGATTAAAGCTTTCCATTTTGAAATATAATAAAAATGCATTTGTTCATGCAGCTGGAATAATTTATTTTAAATACATTTGCATATTCCTTTCACTGCCCCCAAACTCCCTCCCGCCATACTCTTCTTTCTGAAGCTTGGAATTCAGCCTTGGGTACAGTTTATATTAGCAACTCCAGGTTGCAGAGGAACAGCCCGATCCTAATTAAACCCCTGCTCTACCAATGCAGCCATGTCAGCAGAGTGAGCGCTACATCCTATGGTGGAGGTGGACAGTTGTGGTGGTCTCCTTATGGGAAGAAACCTTCTGTTCTTTACTCATTTTGCTGGCGCAGATCCAAGGGCACCCATTTGGGCGGTGGAGGCTTGTCTCAGGGAAAAGGAACAAACATTCCCTTACCTCTGCAACTGCCCTCCACCGTAGGATATAGCACACACACCATATCTACTATTCCCTCTCTGATCTTCTCCTTGGACTTGCAGCAGCCATTGTGCTGGCGCAGCTCCAAGGACAGAAAAGTAGAATGAACAGTGATAGGATCCCAGCACAAGTCACTTCCATCGGAAACCACCTTCTCCTTCTCCTGTTCCACCTCTTGCCCGCCCCTGCCCAGAGTTGCCTCTGTTCATCCCCCTTCCCTCCCTGATCCACCCATGGTCATTGCCCATCTCCCACAATGGCGTACCTGCTTCAGCAGCGAAATGCTGGGGCTACCGCTGCCATTTGCAATGACATCCCCAAAATGACTGCAAAAGCTGGTTAGACTAGGGCCATTAGAATTTCAGCAGATGCCAGGATAGTTGAAGCCTCCCCCCTTCCATTATCACAATTACTTGCACCTTAGAAGAAACCTGTTTTAGGAAAGCATCATCCATGCCTTCTGCTTGACCAAGTGGTCTGTAGCAGGAATATGCTCAAGTCAACAAGCTTGAATTGCAACTCACTGACCCCATCACTCAACTCACAAGTCATGGTGTGCAGTCATCGCAACTTGACTCGAGAAATTTTTTTAGTCCATCGAGTCCCGAGTCTGAGTCATTTCTGATTACAAGTCTCAAGTCCTTGAGCCAAATTTCACAGAAAAAGGGAGGTTGTGGTGGTGTGGGTGGGAGTTTTCATTTAACAGCTCCCTGATGTTCCTATCCAATCTGCACTCCAGTCAGCTGTGTGTTGAAGTCCTTTATTTCAACCCTGATCAACCCTGGGATGTAAACAAAAGCTGTGCTGTTATTTGAGTTTATAGCATTTCAAAAAACTTTTGGTTTCATACAACCCTTGCAAACCCCCTCCCCCCCCCAGTTGACATACTAAGTTAGAGAAGTAATTTCAAGTCCAACATCAATTTTTGAGTCTCTGCCCATGAGTCGTGAGTCGAATCAGAGTCAGTGATGGCCATGACTTAAGTTGACTCAAGTCCTTCAGGGCAGTGACTTAAGTGCGACTGGAGTCAAGTCACCCCAAGTCCAGTGCCCATCCTTGGTCTTTAGTAAATTTCTGTTCTTTTTCATTTTATCCAGACAACTGTGGCCAGGTTTCTGTTCTCAGATTCCTGTGCAGGTGTTTACATTCTTTACATATTCTGCAACTCCCCTCTCTTTCTATTGAGTCTTTTAGTTATACCCTTCACGGCCTATTTTCCACTCACATTCCTCATCTCATAAAGTGTCTGTGATGCCTATCAGATCATATTTGCCTTCCCTTATTAGGATTACAAGTGTGTCCTGTTTGTTTCTCCTATGTTCAAAAAAATTCTTTCTTCAATAAGAAGGTCCATGCACCTATGGACCAAACCTAATTATGCACTAAGAGTGTGGTGACCACTGGCTGCATGTTCAGCTCTTCTCTTCCCATCCACGGGACTGATGGTAGTGGAATTTATATAAATGTGGCCATGCATTCCCTTGCCCCCATATCACAACATTGACTGCCACTGGGGAGAATGGGAACGAGAATATGTGCTGGTAGAGACATGAGACATGTCTCTGTGCATTTGTCTCATGTTCTTTGTGCATTTCTGTCTATGTTCATCTAAGATGATTACTGGGCTGTGGCACCTTCCTTATGAGAAAAGGCTACAGCGTTTGGGCCTCTTCAGCTTAGAAAAGAGACACCTGAGAGGGGACATGATTGAGACATACAAAATTATGCATGGGAAGGATAAAGTGGATAGAGAGATGCTCTTTACACTCTCACATAACACCAGAACCAGGGGACATCCACTAAAATTGAGTGTTGGGCGGGTTAGGACAGACAAAAGAAAATATTTCTTTACTCAGCGTGTGGTTGGTCTGTGGAACTCCTTGCCACAGGATGTGGTGACAGCATATGGCCTAGATGCCTTTAAAAGGGGATTGGACAAATTTCCGGAGGAAAAATCCATTATGGGTTACAAGCCATGATGTGTATCTGCAACCTTCTGATTTTAGAAATGGGCTATGTCCGATGCAGGGGAGGGCACCAGGATGCAGGTCTCTTGTTATCTGGTGTGCTCCCTGGGGCATTTGGTGGGCTGCTGTGGGATACAGGAAGCTGGACTAGATGGGCCTATGGCCTGATCCAGTGGGGCTGTTCTTATGTTCTTAACTACAATTCCCAGAATGCCTTGCAGGTCTTCTTGTTATCTGGTGTGCTCCCTGGGGCGTTTGGTGGGCCGCTGTGGGATACAGGAAGCTGGACTAGATGGGCCTATGGCCTGATCCAGTGGGGCTGTTCTTATGTTCTTAACTACAATTCCCAGAATGCCTTGCAGGTCTTCTTGTTATCTGGTGTGCTCCCTGGGGCATTTGGTGGGCCGCTGTGGGATACAGGAAGCTGGACTAGATGGGCCTATGGCCTGATCCAGTGGGGCTGTTCTTATGTTCTTATGTGATATCTGTCACCTAGAGCCCAGTTTTATCCTCCTTCCTGCCAGTGCAGCCACACTGAATAGGAGCACATTGCATCCAGCGAGGGAGCAGATTGGGAGGTTTTGGAGGGGAAAGGAGAGTTAAATTCCCTTACCTGTATACCTTCTGCTCTGCAACAGGTCTCTTCGGATCTGTTTCTCCTCTGTAGTAGGCACAAGTCCAAGGAGAGAAAGGGGAGTGAAGAGTCTGCTGATGGAGGGGATAGGATCTGATGCACCCCATCACTGCTGGATCTACCCCCTCCTGCAGCCTCCCTGCTCCCCATTCCTCCCCTCCTCATTTTTTGCCCCCTACCCCTGCCATATTTGCTCTGGTGGCCACTGCAGGGTCTGGAAACAGACAGAAAGCTCTGCTACCTCTTGCAGCAGCAGTCCCAAAATGGCCGTCCACGGTATACTCTGCATGATCTTGGCAGCCATTTTGCAACAGTGGACATCTGTTCTGCTGTTGCAAAGTGCTCCAGCTGGGCAGCCCAACCCTACATAGGACTGGGCTGTCCATCACAACCACATATATCAAGAGAAATATGCCTAGGAATGTTTTTTTTTTTTTTTACCCTAATAAGATGCTGAACCTGGAGGATGAGGGGAAGCATCTTGCGATTCAAGGTCAGATTGATCAAAAAGCAACACTATCTTTCCTTCGCAGCCTTGACTCACTTGCCTCTTGCATTTCCGTTTCTTTTCACAAGGTAGCGATTTTAACTATAATAACAAGGATGATTTCAGCTCCTACCTGAATAGAGGAAACAGAAGTAATTTCAGCATCTCACTGAGACCAAGAACTGGCAGCATTTTTCTTATTTTTTTTTTCCATTAAAGGTCAGCAAAACTTTTTCATCTACAGTTAATCATCAATGGATAGCTGCCCTGAGGGAACGTTAGGCCATGTTGTGGGGCACAAATCCAATATACAAACAAACAAATACCTATCTTTAAAAGAACGTGCAGATGTTACTAGTGCAGTTATGGCTGTACTGTTTTTTTTTTTTACTTGAATTTCTTTCAGGCTCGCTCATTTCTTTAAAGTGTGCCATTGCAGAGACTAAAAAAAAAAAAATTAGCTAGTACATATTTTTGCATTTATTTATAAAAACTTATATAAAGAGATACACAATAGCCATGTCTCAACAGCAGTGTAGTCAGAGGAAAAGAGGTACAGTAAGTGCTGCAGTGCTCCTTTTAAGCAGTCCCTCCCAATCCCCATTGGAGCCATTTGGGGCAGCTACGGAGATGTGCAGGCACGCCTAAGCATTGCCATCACGGCCCGGAATGGCTCAGATGGTGAATGGGAGAATCCACTTAACTACACCTGCAGTACTTCGTATGCCTCCTTCCCTCTGGCTGTGCTACTGTGTCTCAATATTCTATCTCTTTGTCATGTTGCAGGAGTAGCACACTAGATGTGATACAAAAATTAAATGGTAGCCACAGAGTGGAGGGAGGATCCAGATCAGGACCGTGATGGGGCATGGAGTTAAGGACTCCTCTTCCCATGCCATAATCCTGATTCTGATTCTCATTTCCTGCCTCCCATGGTACTATGTAGATCGGGGGTCTCCAAGCTTTTCAGTACAAGGGCCACATCATATACTTTAAACAGTTTCATGGGCCAAAAAAAAAAAAAATCAGTTTTATAAATGAATGAATGAAATTTGAATGAATGAATAAGTTTCACTTGAATCTTTTTTTGTATTCAGCATGGTATGATACGGAATGAAAGATAACTGTGACAACTACAAAGAAACAACACCATGCTTAAAGAGAGAAATGATATATAATGAGTGAAAATGTGAAACATTAGCAAATGCTCTGACTAAAACAACAAGTTTCTGCTGGCCAGATAAATGTTGTGGCAGGTTCGATGTGGCCTCTGAGCGATAGTTTGGAGAGCCCTGATGTAGATAATAAAGATAAGCATCCTAGGATCAAACGTTTTATTAAATTAACATATAGTGTGTCCTTTAAAAATTCTTTTCAGTGACTCAATTTCAGCACCTAGCACATCCAGAAGAAAAAATCCCTAAAACGATGTGTCTTGTAGAAAAAAAAGGGGGGGGGGTGGGAGATCTTTTTGTGGGAGAGGCATCCTCATCTTCTATTGTAACAAATCAGTTTCTCTCAATTCCGGGAGCTGGCTTTTTTGTAATTGAATGCATTTCTTTGCAACAACAACAGCAAAATTCTGAAATAAGTACTTGAAAACTACCTGCATGCACAATGGGAGGCCAGTGAATAAACACAACACTACAAAGCTTTACATAAGATCAGCTGTTCGATCACTGTTAAGAATATGCGCAAATAGTGATACCGAAAGAGAAGACAAGAGAACGGGAACAAAAGACAGAGGAAGTCGCTTCCCCTTAAATCGCTTTGAAAATTTGTGTTTCTGTTTCACAGGACATCATAATCAATACCAAGGAGTCATCAGCTAATTTTCATATACAAAACAAAAACTCAGTTTTTGATACTGATATTAGCAACCTAGAACTGACAGGAGGACAGTTATCACAGTTATCACAGGAGAACCTCAGCATTCCAAAGGGTGTCTCAGTATTTCCATGAAATTCAGCACATTATATTTACATTAATTGTGTTCTTAATTACACAGGCCTACAAAATTGAGGGTCAGAAAAGTTTTTCCCAAACTTTATGGTAGTTTGATATGAATTTGGGGTGCCGATTCAAAAAATGGCATCCGTTTTGCCCTATCACGTCTAGTTTTGAAGATATAGTATAGCCTCATTAGTGAATGGTTCAAGCAGCTTTCTCATGAGGAAGCCATGGTGTAGGCTTCTTCATGAGGAAGCTGCTTGAATGGTTCACTAAAGAGGTTATGCCATGTCTCCAAAACTAGACATGATAGCGCAAGACAGATGTCATTATTGGAATCTGCACCCCAAATATACCCAGGAATTGGTGTAACGTTTAAGGAAGCAAAATGTGTGTTGGCCTGTGTTATTATTCTTAAGCATTATTAAGAATATTTATACACCACTTTTCAACAAATAGTGACCCATAATTCTGAACTTCTAGCTCCCCGCATGGTGATGCAATAGCGCCAATGTGGTGCCTGTTGTATCTGTGATGAAATTTAAGCATCTGGAGGCCTCCTTGGGGTAAGGGAACATTTGCTCCCTAGCGTGGCGTAAGGTCCTACTGGGTTGCTGGGTCTACTTGGACCTGCACCAGCTTCATAGCTGGAGCAAGATCATGTGAACTGGTGAAGGCGAATCCAGGCCAGGAAGGAGGTTTGGATTCAGCGAATGCCACTGCCACCAAACCCACCCCCTTCCTGGTCCCAATCTGCCCTCCTCCCCACCTCTCACTGCCCTGTTCCACCCACCCCTTCCCTCCCTCCCACTCCCTACATGAACTTACTAGGGCCGGTGACTGTCCGAGATCTGCTGGTATGCAGAGTCAGCTGCTCGCCAGTATGATGGGGCTGTCACTAGTATGTCCTTCCCATCCGTATATACAGGTCAGACCTCATTATCCATGAGAATTCCGTCCTCGGAATCCCTGCATTTATTGAAATCTGCTGCTGTTTGAATCAGGGCCACCTGCAGCCCTCCAAATCAGACCAGAGCTCCAGTTGGGTCTGGAGGCCCTTTTGTGGGTCGGGGAGGCTGCACACAGCCTCCCCAGCCTTCAGAAGCCCTTATGGGACCTTCAAAGGGCTGAAAACCACAATTTTCAGTTTTCAATCAAAAGTTACAATTTCTGGTTTTCAGTTGAAAACTAGAAGTCATGGTTTTCGGCCCTCAGAAGAGCCTCTGGACCCAGCTGGAACTCTGGTTGGGTTTGGATGACTATAGGTCATCCACCCTGTGGGTTCAGAACCCGTGGGTATTCAAATCCACAGATACCAAATCTATAGATAATGAAGGCCAACCTGCATAGCTGCAGGTAATACTTTAAAAATAAAAAGAACCAGGGAACAGAGTGCTGAACTCTCCCTCTCTGTGCTTTACCTCCCCACAATTTATTGCGCCAGGTTCTTTTCTTCCTACTTCCCTCCCAGACAAGTAGTGAACAAGAAAGTGAGAAAAGTGGCCAAAGGAACAGTATGAAGGGAAATTGGATTTAGGAAAAAAGTTTCAGTGCCCTTCTGTTTGCTCCTTTAACGGTTACAGTGAAACCTCCCCACCACCACAGTAGATTATTTGTGGATAGGGAGGACCTGGGAAAGAAAACCATAATACTAGGTCCTAAGTCCTAATCTCACCCTGTGAAGTTCTGGGTTCAAGTCCCTGACCAATAACTGGTGCAATCACAGGGAAGGGCTGTGGCTCAGTGGCTGAGCACATGCTTTGCATTCAGATAGTCCCAGGTTGAATCCCTGGCATCTCCAGATATACCTGAGAAAGACCCCTCTTTTGACACTCTGGAGAGTCACAGCCAGACAATATTATTGACCTAGATGGACCAATGGTCTGATTCCTGCCACTCAATTAAGGCACATCATATCTAGCAAGAAAGTTCAAGTGGCATGGATGCAAGTGTTCCATAAGCCAAGAAATCAGCACAAAAAGAAGCAGTTTTATGCAATAAATCTTTATTTTTTTAAAATTAAAATGTGTCAAAATCCAGTGACAAATGTGAGGGAGAAAAGTGCAGCTCACACAATGTGCTAAAGGACGTTGTGCTATCAGGACAACAGCGCATTTCCCGGAGGAAGTGTTGTTGTTTGAGAGGAAATTCAAAAAGGAACAGAGGAAGGAAAGGCTGAGGTGAACAATGAACCAAAATTATGTTTATGTTTATTTACATTCATTTGAAAAAAGGTCATTAACAAATCTAGGCAGGACAGACATAAAATATGAATGATCTGTGGCACTGTGATGAATGAGGGTGAATGACAGAATGTCTTTGTGATTTCCTCTTCCTGTACAGGCACCAGCTCAGGTGTGCGGGTTCAAACTGTGAGACATGACATTGAAAAACCTGTGTTTGAGTCTCGACTCAGATGTGGTTGCCTCGCATGCAGAAGTTAGGAAGTTATTTTCTCCCAGGCTGGCCTGCCCATTCTTCTGCAAAACTGGGGGGAAAAAAGTACTTCTGACCGTCCTCTCTCAAAAGAATGTTGTGTGGAAAAAATGAATTTAGGACCCCAAAGCAGGCTGACTGCAAAGCTTTGAATTGTGTCTGTTATATTTACAGTTCAAAATGGGGGTGCAAGAAATGGCAGGGTTTGGAGATGGTGATAGCAGAAGGTGTCAAGTTGCTTCCACTTTTTGCCTGGAGTGGATCAACATCTCCTCCACCCAAGAAGATTTTTGTGGTTTCACTTCTCTAAATTCACCTCCTCAAAAGTACCTCTTCTAGTAAAGCTTAGCCTTAAATCTTTAGCCCTTATTTAATTTAAAATGGAGTTGAAAAACAATACATGTAAATGCATTTGCACATTCTGTATCCATTTCTACTGCCTTGCCTTATCCTCCCTTCCATTTGTTCTATAGTCCGATGCCCGAGTGTACATTGTAAGCCCCTTACAATGGGGGCTCCTTTGGTTCCTAAGCCTTCCTTTAGATCCTGGGCCTGGGTACAAACTACTCCCTGTACCTCCCTCTCATTCATCCTGTGTGGGTGGCGGATCGAGGCTGGGAAGGTGATATCGGCAATGCCGCTACCGCTTACAGCCTCAATCCACCACCCTTCCCACCCTGGTCTCCACCACTACCCATGCTGACTTACCAGCACCAGGGCTGTTTGTGGCTTTCTGCTGCACAGTTACAGTGCTCAGTGCTTGCAGTAGCGACCTGGCCACAGTCTATTGCATGTCACCTTTGGCAACAAACATAAAGCATGCTGCCCCACCAGAACATGAGTTCCAGCTGGCAGACGTTGAAGCCCCATTGAAGCCTCCCAGGTCTCAGCTCACATTCACTCTCTGACTCACACAGCTTGCTTCTGGATGCTGTATGAACACATTCCATTCTACCACATACATAACTAGCGTCACAGTTTGCAATGTGTTAGACTTCCTGAGAAGGCAATGGAAGTTGCTAGGGGAGATGCATGCTCCTCTCTGACTTCTTTTAGGTATTTTGCTTCTTGCTGATGCCAGGATGAGGCACAGAGTTCACTCACTGCTACTGTATGCTGATTTTCCATTTTTTTTTTTGGGGGGGGGGGAGGCATTGACTGACTGGATCCGAGTCATTACTTGTATTGATCTTGACTTGCATTTTTTTCTTTTGTTAATTTTTTTTAAAATTTTGAGGGAAAACAAGATTTCATGCAAAAAATCTTCCATCTATGTTTACACTTGTCAAAGTAAGTGCCGTGTGGGAGTAAGATATGAGCAAAACCACCTACTTGCTTTTCCACAAGGGTAAAGAAAAATGCTGGAGTAACTGAAGACTGGGCCATGCTACTGAAGGTTTATAAAAAAAAAAAAAAGGGGGGGGGAATTAATTAATCCTGAGCATCAGAAAACATGCTTTAATTAACATTATGAATAATGTGATTGCGAAAATTGCACAACCTGAAACAAAGACATTTCTCATGCTGAAAGCAACATCTGATCCAGATTTATTAACATTACGTTGGTTCCCTTTATTAGTCCCGATTTTGTCATCATCCCTGCTGTATCATGCCATAAACTATGGCATACAGGAACATTTACACTCTGCCCACTGAGGGCCTTCCAAGTCTAAACACACACATATTGCCTGTTACTCTTGATTGCAAAAATAATAGGTGGGCCACGTAACATTTCATACTACGCACCGCCTTTATAGCTCTCTTCATAGTAACTCTGGAATGGAGGCAGGTCATAAAGGTTCCTCTAATTAAAGGCATGAATATTCCATCGAGGCTGGCAGGCTTTTTATCTGCCTTGTGGAATGCTGTGATTTGTTCGCAGTAGTGAATAGTGCCGGCCTCCCCATTTTGAAAACACTTTGTAGGAGGTTAGGCACAATTACACTCTCATTACCGTCGGCATTAAGGTGAAGTTCAAATGGCTCCTTGCATGGAAACTTTAGCTTGGCAGCATTCAGAGCAAGTTCAGCTAAGCTTTCTCTCTCTCTCACACACACACACACATCAGTCACTCAAAACAGCAATGGGTATTTGTACACAGGCAAAGGCTGGACACTGCCAGCTGGATACAATTGTTCTACAAGATTTAACAGTGATCAACCACATCCGACCATCAGCGACTCATCATTTCAATGTGTTTTCCATGTGGTTTTTGAGTGCAAGCAGGCATAAATGTGTCCAGTGCTCCTGGCAGAATCTATAAAGGGAGATGCCAAGAAGCCCAAAGCCCTTGAGGCCCTGACTTCTCAGTCAAGAGTTCTAATGCGGAGGTGAGTCACACATGCGTGCACATTATAAAATGTCTAACCACTTGATGCTTTATCATACAAGCACTTTTTTAGACATGTTCCTAAAACATGGCAGAAAGACAAGAAGCATGTAATTAGTCTGTGCAACTTCTTGCCACAGGAAGTAGTGATGGCAGCTCGTCTAAGTGCCTTTAAGAGGGAATTAGACAAATTTCTGGAGGAAAAGTCCATCGCAGGTTACAAGTTATGATATGTGCAATCTCCTGATTTTAGAAGTGGGTTACCTCAGAATGCCAGATGCAGGGGAGGGCACCAGGACTCAGATTGTGTCTGCTGTCTTGTGTGCTCCCTGAAGCACCTGGTGGGCCACTGTGAGATACAGGAAGCTGGACTAGATAGGCCTTTGGCCTGTTCCAGTGGGACTCTCCTTATGTTCTTATGAGACAGGTCTGGACTTGCTGCTACCCCTCCACACATTTACTATAATGTCTGAAAAGGCCAAATACATATAGCAGTGGTGTCGCTAGGGGGTGCAGGGGACGCAGGCCGCACTGGGTGATGCACTGGGGGGGGGTGACATGCCCTGGGGGGAGGACGCATTAACTTTGCGGTTTTCGGAGCTGCCCCATCGTGCCATGCACCTCGGATGCAGAATGTCCGGCAGAGTGCAATGCAAAAAACAGAATTGAAATAGCTCCTTGCCTTCAAAAGTTATGGCCCAAAAACTGGAAAGAAAAAAATGCATGGAGCCCTATGGAAAGTGAAAGTGAGCCGTATTGCGTGTTTACTCATGCTTGCCATAGTCCGTCGGAAAGGGCAGGCTGAGAGGAACAACACCAGAATGGTCCTGATCCAATGAATGCAGCGCCCCAAAACACCCGAGAAGGAGGTCCATGCCTCCCAGCTGCTCTATTGAGCCCTATGGAAAGCAAAGCAGCCTCACGGTCGCCTTTACTGGCGAGTAGGCAGATGAGCCTTGGCTGGTAGTCAGGCCAGGCACAGGGGAATGTGAGGACACCAGAATGGTCCTGATCCAAAGGAGCTGCTTCAGAAGGCTGCTCCAAAAGGCAGCCTCCCCCCCCCCCCCCATAAAAAAGGACCAAAAAGAGGCTTCAACTGGTAAGGGGAAGTTTTCTATTTTGCACTTGCAAAGCCAGGTGGGTCTTTGTACTGAAATAGAAATATGCCTGAAATAGAAGAACTTTAAACTGGGCACTGGGGAGGGCTGGAAATCTCACTGATTTTTTTTTGATTTTTTTTTTTTTGGGGGGGGGGAGGGTTATTGCAGGTAGACTACAGAGTAAGCTCCATTGACCACTATGGGACTTACTTCTGAGTAGACATGCATAGGATTGGACTCACAGGCTGCAATCCTACACACGCTTTCCTGAAAGTAATCTCCATTGACCACAATAGAACTTACTTCAGAGTAGATTCACTTTGTGGAACAGGACTGGCTCCCCCTTATTTAATTATTTATTTTATTTTAATTATTTATAATTATCTATTTTAATTTGCTTGATGATGTCACTTCTGGCCATGACGTCACTTCCAATGGGTCCTGGGCAGATTGTCATTCTAAAAAGTGGGTCCCAGTGGTAAAAGTTTGAGAACTGCTGCAATAAGGTGTTAGTAAGTTGACACAGGTGTGTGTGTGTTATAGAGAGACTCTACAAGTTTGCCGACACAAGCGGCAAAGGTAGGCAAGGGGGCGTGGGGGTGGGAGGGGGCATTACTGGGAGGGATGAGGGTGGGGGAGGGCGGGCCTGGGGGTGGACACGCAGGGAGCAGGGGGCGGGGCTGGGATCCAGCATTTATGCCAGATCCCAATCTCCGTCCCCGGGGTGAGATGAGCGCTCTCCTTGGACTTGCGCCACCTCCGGAGGTGGCGCAGGTCCAAGGAGACCCATAGGGTCCCGCTGCCCTTACCCACGGGTAAGGGAAAGAGCTTCCCCTTGCCTGTGGCTGAGCTGCTGCTCGCTCCAAACCCGTGTTGGATGCCTCCTGGCTCCAAGCCTCCAAGCCTGGAGAAATGTCTCCTGGAGACAAATTTGGAGACAAATGTCTCCAAGCCTGGAGAAATGTCTCCAAGCCTCCTGGCTTGCCTGCTCCAGCGCAGGTTTGGATTGCACCCTTAATTGATTTGATTTTGTTGTATTGGGGGTGTTAAAAATTTTCCTGCTTGATGATGTCACTTCGGGCCATGACATCACTTCTGGTGAGTCCCCACAGATTGTCATTCTAAAAAGTGGGTCCTGGTGCTAAAAAGTTTGAGAACCACTGTGCCAGGCAGGCCAGCATCATGCCTAGCACACATCTCCTTTGCTCAGAAAGGAGGTCTTTCTTCTGAAGACCCCTTTTGCAGATGCCAGCAACTGATGGAACCTCACAGCATGGGGCAATCTCTATTGCAAACAGATATGGCAAATCACATTCAGTACTGGAGAGTAAAATTACTTAAGGCTATGAACTTAAGGCACATTATTAGGCTGTAAATGCATTTGTTAGATGAGAAAAACGGTACCAAAAAACCCTTGAGACTTTTTTTTACAATACATTCTGGCCCATACCTTTAGGAGCACTAATAATACAATACTACTCTCCTACAGATGGCCGCAGGGCCCTTTTTAATGGATAGGAACAAACAAACCATACAGCTAGGCTCACAAATTTAACCACTATCAGTGGCAGTCAAACATACCCCCAAAACATTCCAAACAAACATACACAAACATACACACAAGTACACACACAAAGAACAACTTCTATTTTTATGCTCTGCAAATTCAGCAAAGAGTGTGTTTGGAAAACTGAATTTAACCCTGAAAAGACAATTAACACTGACAATGGGGTCTTGTACGTGGAGAGTATTTCTTTGTAGCTATTTTTTTAAAAGGCAAAAAGCATCATACAGAATGGTACAGAAACTGTAGGACATGGCAATGCATCACACCAGTGGCGTAGCTAAGGGGGTGCAGGGGGTCACATTTGCACCGGGCATCAAGCTTTAGGGGGGCAACAAGCTGAGCTTGACACTAGTGACCAAAATTGTGACAATCTTGGTATATATGTTTAATACCATCATGTTATATATCATTGGAAAGGTAATTTAATGTAGAGTGCAATGAAAGAAACCCCATTGGAATATCTGTATTCTATCAAAAGTTATGGCTAATTAACCAGAAAATGAAAACATAATTGCTTTATAGAGCAAAAAGTGGATTTTCTTAAAACTGACCTATGAGACTGATTATTGTTCAAGAGGTGTCCCTCTTTTATTTAACAAGAGAAGAATAACCATCCCTCTTCATCCCAATACAGTGTCTTGAACCTATCAGGGGCACACTTTTTATTTATTTACTTAATTAATTTGATTTTGTTGGGGCGGGGGGCTACAAATCTTCTTTGACCCCAGATAGATGCCTTTTCACTTTTGAAAAAGTCCAGAAGTAACATTATTATTATTATTATTATTATTATTATTATTATTATTATTATTATTACCAGTATTTATATACCGCTTATCAACTAAAAGTTCACAAAGCGGTTTACAGAGAAAAATCAAATAACTAAATGGCTCCCTGTCCCCAAAAGGGCTCACAGTCTAAAAAGATGCAAATGAATACCAGCAGACAGCCACTAGAACAGACAGTGCTGGGGTGAGGTGGGCCAGTTGTGGCATCACTTCCAGGGCAACATTTTGAGCTTCGCACCAGGCTACACGATCATTGGCTACGCACTGCATCACACCTTTTCTAGTTGTAGCCTTCAGCCATATCAGTGTGTCTCTGTCCATGACTGACATTCCTAAAGCCTTAGCTACATCACTGCAGGCAATTACTTGCTTGTAGGTTCTGCTGAAAGCAGCAGATGTTTATGCATGCAGGAGAGGATACAAGGTTCCTGATCTACATTTTGGAACTAAGTCCCAGTCAGTTCAATGGAACTTGCTCTCAGATGAGTATGTATGGGATATGGGCAGGAGGTCTGGTCCAGAGGGTAGAGCCTCCGTTAGCCCGAAGATAACATCAGAAGGTCGCCAGTTCGAGGACACCGGCAGCTCCCTGAACGGCTGAGAATGGCAAGACCTTGAAGCAGCTGACAAGCCCAGCTGAGTGATTCCACCTGCTCTGGGTGTGAGCAAGAAGTGTCTTGGTTGCCCTCCGTGTGAGAGATGGAGCTGCTTGTCAGCCTGCGTGGGAGAACTGGAGGCCAGAAGTGAGACCAAACCAGGAAGATCCATCTGAAATGTTGTTGGTTCTTGAAAGAGAGAACCTCTATGATTGTGAAATCCCCTTGAGGGATTTAGAAACGCCTGCCTATGTAAACCACCTTGAATAAAGTCAGAGGAGTAATCCGATGACCAGAAAAGCGGTATATAAATACCTAGTTATTATTATTATTATTTTATTATTGCAGCCTTATCCTAGTACTGTGAAAGTACTAGTACCGTCCAGCACAGTCTTCAGGTTCTGAAAAGAAGGGCAGAGCTGCATCCTCTGACCATGGAGGGGGTGCTCAGGCCAACCTTGGGGTACACCTAGCATAGGAAGTTCTGAAGTAGGGGGTTCTCTCCACCAAACCCATCTCCTGATTTATCTCTCTCGTTCACAAATGCAGGGGTTCTGTTCCTGGGACCATGGGAGAGAGTGCGTAGTTGGGGCTCACAGGAGATTTAGCATTTTTTTTCTGGCACACTAGGAGTTCCTTCATGGTGCACCATTGTTTCCTAGAACTGTTTGGGCATTATTGCTGTGAAACATAGGACAGTATGCAAAGACCTCAGTCATTTTTGTTCCCATGTACTTTTCAGACATCTCAATATCACTTTGTGATGGTCAAGGGCAGTGGTGTAGTTAGAGGGGGTGCAAAGCAGCCCCTTCCCCTGTATGCCTCTGTTTTACTCCTGTTTTACTTTACTTTAAACAGAGCTGTACGCCTCTGTTTTACTCCTCCCACCCAGAAAGGCTCCAAAGGGGAGAGGGAGGTGCCCCTTGCACACTGCGGAGAAACTCCCTGCAAAACTTAATGCTTTGCACCCCCTCTAGTTACACCACTGGTCAAGTGCACCTGCTAAGAAAGCTGATGAGCATCCCTTATATCACAAGCATGATTCATGAGAAGCAGTGGAAATGCTCCTGTGAGAATGAGCTTTTGGCAAGTACAAGCATTCTGGGCACCTAGCAACTTGATAATGATAACGATATAATAATGTAATAATTTGCTGCATCAGGCACAGGTTGCCAACACATTGCAATACATTCTGTCCCGGGGGGGGGGAGGGGGCCGGGGAGAAGAGACAGAACATGTTTCTAAAAAAAAAATTTCAACTTCTCACATGGTTTTGTACTCTTGATGTTATGGTAATCTAAAGAAAAACACATGGAGGTTAAATGTTATGCTGCCACCTGCAGGTAACCTTGGAAACCACAGTACAGTAAAGAGACAGAAGAAGAGCCTTGCTGGATCAGGGCAAAGGCCCATCTAGTCCAGCTTCCTGTATCTAACAGTGACCCACCAAATGCCCAGGGAGCACACAAGACAACAGACACAATCTGTGTCCCGGTGCCCTCCCCTGCATCTGGCAATCAGAGGCAGCCTGCCTCTAAAACCAAGAGCTTGCACATACCTACTAGGACTAGACCCACTAGACCTACTAGACCCAGAAATGAATGGTGGGTGACTGGCATAAGGAGTGGTTGAGCTGATCCTAAACATTGGGCTACTCCGTGTGAGATTCCAATGCTCTGTCAAGGGATCCTCGTCCTCCTTAATTTCTACACCATTGCTGGCATCCTCAGATAGGGAAAAGGCAAGAGGGTTTTGATGCCTCCTCCACTCCTTGCTGGCTTTGTCATTTCATTTTGTTTAAACTGATTATTGTTGATTTTTTAATTGTTGAAACTGCCTTCATTGCCTACCTCTGAGAGGGGAAAGGTGGAAAAAATATTTTAAAACAGATAACAGCCCAATCCTGAGCTGCCCAACGTGCGGGGCTGCCGTGGCACCAAAAATGGCTGCCACAGCATCCTAAACACACTAGATAGCCACCGGCAGCTCTTTGGGGGAAGGGGACTTTTGTCCCCTTCCCCCAGGTAAGGAAAGTAGCCCTACAATGGGGCTACTTGATTCTGTGGTGGCTCTTTAGCCAGTGCAAAGTCACGGAGACCCATGTCGGACCACATGGCCCGACATGGGGCTCTTGATCCAGTGGAGCTGAGCTCTGCCAATGCCGCCCCTCTCCCTCCCCACTCTCTCCCCCACCATGCCTCCTCCCCGCCTTCCCCTGACCCAAAATGCCTCCTCCCCCCTTGCCCCCATTCACCTCTCACCCGCTTGACGGTTTGGACGAGCGGCCAGGCAGCAGACTGTGGGCCCACCACCAGAGATGGACCAGCGTGGACTCGCGCTGGGCTAGGTTCAGTGCTGGGCTCACGGGAAGGCTTGCAAACATGCCATATGGCACTTTTGTGACAGTGCACACCAGTGGTGAGCTGGCTCACAAGGCTCAGGATTGGGCTCTAAGTGGCCAAAAGAAGTGAATGACAGCCCAGTTCTATCATCAGGCTGCGTTCCAGCAGGACAGCCCAACTTACGCTGTTGCAGCAGTCAGTATTCAGTGACTGAGCTGCTGCTGGAAACTGTGAGTAGGGTTAGCCGTGTGGCAACAACCTCCATGGAGCCCCTGGCATAGGTAATTCAGTGGTGGGGGCAGGGCATGGAGGGAGTGGGAAAAGTGGGGGCATTTCTTGGTGGGGAGTGAAAGGAAGTAGACATGGAGAGGAGGCAGGTGGGGTGAATCTGTTGGCAATAGCACACACTGGAACTTATCCCCTCTTTTAAAAACCTTCATGCCCCTTTTCTCTCATTGGATACACCTCAACAAAATAGATGATGTATGTCCAAAGAGACCCATTGGCGGCTGGGCAGCCTGCGAGGAGGTAAGTGTGAAATGTTTTTACTCACCACTGCAGGCTGTCCAATCATCCCACCCACCCTGCACTACCATAGGATGAAGCACACACCTTTTTTACATGGCTGTATTGGTGCTGGTGTCTTCGTGAGCTGACTAGTGGGCAGAATTCCACTTGCCAATGCGAGGTAAGTGGTAGAGGGGTGGGAAGAAGGGGGCCCAAGTGGCACAAGCAGGATAACATTTTCAAACCAGGCAGCAGCAGCAATTGTTCTGATTAAACCTGATTTTTAAAAAATGCAAACCTAGAAAGGCCCATTGGAATCAAATTGTCTTCACTGCCTTTCTTAAAACAGTGAGTGCTGGGACCTGGAATCCCTTTCTTGAGAGTCTATTCCAAATGTCAGATACCACAACTGTAAAAGCTCTCTCCTAAGTACCCACCCACCGCACATCCACTAATGGGGGACACACACCAATGGACGGTCTCTGTTGTAGATTTTTCAGGAAGGCTCATATGGAAGCTTCAGGAAGCAATTCTTGAGATATTTTGGTCCTAGGCAATTGAGGATTTTAAAGATCAAAGCTAACGCTTTGAATTGAGCCTGGAAGCAAAGTGGTAACTAGAGGAACTAGTAGAGGATCATTATAATAAGGTCTGATCTGTCAGCTCCAACCAAAACCCTGGCAACTGCACTGTGCATCAGTTGGAACTTTCACATCTTCAAGGGCAGCCCCATGTACGGCATACTGCAGTGATGTTGCACACACCTCTGTTCTTTTCTGCCCCTGAGCACACCTAAGCTGCAGTGGCTCACCAGGCTGGGTCCCAAGTCTGAAACATGTGGCTCTGGATTTGAACCCCTGATATCTTGTTGGTTTTCATTGGCACAGTAGAAACAAAGGAAGAAGCTCATTTTCAACCAGTGTGCCATGGCACATCGGTGTGCTACGAATGGTCTGCAGGTGTGCTGTGGGAATTTGGGGACATTTATTAGTAGGGTCATTAGAGAATGATAGCCCCCCCCCCATCAGCAGCTTGGTGTCAATTATCAAAAAACTCTCCGATATGGCAGGATCATGCAAAACAAATGTGCTTTGACAATTGGTGTGCTTTGACAATTTTAGCACCTTGTCAGCGTGCACTGAAATGAAAAAGGTTGAAAATCACTGTTGTAGAGGATCAGACACTTTGAACCACTTGGCTCAGCAGGGTCTGCACCAACTGGCACCAAGTCTTCCAGGTTTCAGGCAAGGGTCTTCTTCAAACCCTATCTGAAGAGGCCAGAGATTGACCCCAGGATCTCCTGCCTGGAAAGTCTCTGTTTTTTTCCACTGAGCTTCAGCCTCTTATGATGAAATGAATACAAATTGTACATGCTGTAAGAAAAGAAGACCCATGGAAAGGGTCTTGAAGGTGATTTATTCTAGGATCACATACCAAACAACCACAAGGATACAGTTCCCATGCAAAACATGAACTGTGCGCTGGCAGTTCAGCCTAGAGACATGAAACACTGAGTGTGCAGTTCATGGTGTCAAATCAACTGTTGCCAAAGCATCTGTGGAAAGGAGTGTCTGTCACTGAACACTGAAAGTGTCTTTCTTCCAGTGCTGAAGCCACTGTGATGACACTGCATAGCTCCTGCTGAAAGAAGCCAAAGGGCATGGTGCTGTGTGACATACCAAATGACAAGTGAAACATGCAAGCATGCTTCAGTACATAAAAAAGAACCCAAACTAATTGTTGATGCCTGGTTTTGGGAACAAGAATCCAGAGACGCCACTATAACATGCATGACACATGCGTTCCTAACTGAATAAGGGGTCAGTGCTCAATGTGTTAAATAGTTGGTATAAGGCAGCATTTTGGAAGGCATACCAACTACTATGCGCCAGCCAAAATCAACCTTTTTAAAAGGTACTAATGCAAGAATCCTGCCCCATGTTACCGGTCAGCTGTGTACCCAAAAGACACTGAAAAAGTACAGTTCTCAGTATCCATGGGGGTTAGATTTCTGGAAAACCGAGGAAAAACCAGTGGGAACATAAGAACATAAGAACAGCCCCACTGGATCAGGCCATAGGCCCATCTAGTACAGCTTCCTGTATCTCACAGCGGCCCACCAAATGCCCCAGGGAGCACACCAGATAACAAGAGACCTCATCCTGGTGCCCTCCCCTGCATCTGGCATTCTGACATAACCCATTTCTAAAATCAGGAGGTTGCGCATACACATCATGGCTTGTACCCCATAATGGATTTTTCCTCCAGAAACTTGTCCAATCCCCTTTTAAAGGCATCTAGGCTAGACGCCAGCACCACATCCTGTGGCAAGGAGTTCCACAGACCGACCACACGCTGAGTAAAGAAATATTTTCTTTTGTCTGTCCTAACCCGCCCAGCACTCAATTTTAGTGGATGTCCCCTGGTTCTGGTATTATGTGAGAGTGTAAAGAGCATCTCCCTATCCACTCTGTCCATTCCCTGCATAATTTTGTATGTCTCAATCATGTCCCCCCTCAAGCGTCTCTTTTCTAGGCTGAAGAGGCCCAAACGCCATAGCCTTTCTCATAAGGAAGGTGCCCCAGCCCCGTAATCATCTTAGTCGCTCTCTTTTGCACCTTTTCCATTTCCACTATGTCTTTTTTGAGATGCGGCGACCAGAACTGGACA
The DNA here is from genome assembly GCF_035046505.1 of Tiliqua scincoides. Lineage (NCBI taxonomy): Eukaryota > Metazoa > Chordata > Lepidosauria > Squamata > Scincidae > Tiliqua > Tiliqua scincoides. The sequence goes on from NC_089824.1 coordinate 211,019,054, forward strand.
CAATACTCCAGGTGTGGCCTTACCATAGATTTGTACAACGGCATTCTAATACTAGCCGTTTTGTTCTCAATACCCTTCCTAATGATCCCAAGCATAGAATTGGCCTTCTTCACTGCCGCCACACATTGGGTCGACACTTTCATTGACCTGTCCACCACCACCCCAAGATCTCTCTCCTGATCTGCCACAGACAGCTCAGAACCCATCAGCCTATATCTAAAGTTTTGATTTTTTGCCCCAATGTGCATGACTTTACACTTACTTACATTGAAGCGCATCTGCCATTTTTCTGCCCATTCTGCCAGTCTGGAGAGATCCTTCTGTAGCTCCTCACAATCACTTCTGGTCTTTACCACTCGGAAAAGTTTTGTGTCATCTGCAAACTTAGCCACTTCACTGCTCAACCCTGTCTCCAGGTCATTTATGAAGAGGTTAAAAAGCACCGGTCCCAGGACAGATCCTTGGGGCACACCACTTTTCACCTCTCTCCATTGTGAAAATTGCCCATTGACACCCACTCTCTGCTTCCTGGCCTCCAACCAGTTCTCAATCCACGAGAGGACCTGTCCTCTAATTCCCTGACTGTGGAGTTTTTTCAGTAGCCTTTGGTGAGGGACCGTGTCAAACGCCTTCTGAAAGTCCAGATATATAATGTCCACGGGTTCTCCCGCATCCACATGCCTGTTGACCTTTTCAAAGAATTCTATAAGGTTCGTGAGGCAAGACTTACCCTTACAGAAGCCATGCTGACTCTCCCTCAGCAAGGCCTGTTCGTCTATGTGTTTTGAGATCCTATCTTTGATGAGGCATTCCACCATCTTACCCGGTATGGATGTTAGGCTGACCGGCCTATAGTCCGGTCAGCCCATGGGGTTGTGGGGGGGGGGATCAAATTGGCACAAATACCTGCAGAATAGCTGCATAATGTTTGCAGATGGCTTCATAATGGTCCAGATGCCTATAACATGGCTGCAGTGAGATTCAAAATTGCTGCCACAAGATTCAAAAGGGTCACTGTGGATGCTAGGATCGCTTCAGAATGTCCCAGATAGCATCAGACTGCTCCAGATAGCATCAGAATGGCCCAGATAGCACCTAAATTGTCACAGGTAGGAGAGAACAGATCGCAAATGGCACAAGATATATAGGTTGAGCCTCATTATTCGCATGGGTTCCATTCCAAGCACTCACCTGAATGGCAAAAAACGCATTATAGCAAATCAATTTAAAAAACAAAGTTTCTTTAAAAACAGCCTTGCTGACCTTTGTGTTGTAAGATAAGAGTCATTAAGAAGACAATCCATCAATCAGTCCTCCTCCAAGCGCTCCACTCAGTCCCTCCCTTCACCAATGCAAGGTGATCAAGGGAGCGGTCACCTGGAGAGAGAAGGATTGATGGATTGTCAGCCAGCTGCCCCCCCTCTCTCATTAACAAGGCTATTGTTAAAGGACTGTTCAGTTTTTTAAACTGATTTTAAAGGGGTGCATTTTTCCTCTTCTCCAGAAATCAGCACATTCCTTCTCATTTGCAGTGGCCATTCGTGTTGAGTCAAATCCATGTATAAAAAATCTGTGCATAAAAAGGCTGGACCTATATATATTTTTGCCCTGTGGTGAATTCAGGTGGGTGAATGGTGAAAAGTGTTTCTCAGACTCTTTTCCCCCATGTTGAGCTGTGACCCTGATCTGATTCCTCCCCACACACACATAAGAACTGTCCCACTGGATCAGGCCATAGGCCCATGTAGTCCAGCTTCCTGTATCTCACAGCGGCCCACCAGATACCCCAGGGAGCAGACCTGATAACAAGAGACCTGCATCCTGGTGCCCTCCCTTGCATCTGGCATTCTGACATAGCCCATTTCTAAAATCAGGAGGTTGCACATACACATCATGGCTTGTAACCCATAATGGATTTTTCCTCCAGAAACTTGTCCAATCCCCTTTTAAAGGCATTCAGGTTAGATGCCGTCACCACATCCTGTGGCAAGGAGTTCCACAGACCAATCACATGCTGAGTAAAGAAATATTTTCTTTTGTCTGTCCTAATTCTCCCAACATTCAATTTTAGTGGATGTCCCCTGGTTCTGGTGTTATGTGAGAGTGTAAAGAGCATCTCTCTATCCACTTTATCCTTCCCATGCATAATTTTGTATGTCTGATCCTGCTTTTTTAAAAATAGAAGCATGAGATCCTGTTCACAGATCTCCCACATCGTGTCTAGTTGGGTCTCACATAGAAAGTTTTAATAGCCATCATTAATTACATACTTTACGTAGGCGGCACTGACCTTATGCATTTTGTTGTTGGTATGTAAGATCAGAATTAGGCTTCCCTACATCAACTTTCTCTCCAACATGGCAGGATCATGCAAAACAAATATACCATTGAGTGGTTCAAGTTATCAAGTATATCACTTTGCCTCCTCCTCAACATATTGAAATATCCATTATATGGGTTTTCAATTGTACCACTGTAATGAACAAATCTGAATAATGCCTGATATAATTTTTGACATCTAAATATGAGATAGGACTTTAGGGACAGCTGTTTCAGCACAGCAGCTGGAAATATGACCTGTGATCTGAAACACAGAAAGGAAGAACCAGTGAATTGCCAGCACATCCTCAAATGGCATCCCTGGAAACTGCATGATGGCTGAGCTCCATCTTTAACTCTATGTGATGATTGTCATTCTGTAAGGGTTCTATTCTACACACATGTTCTCACCAACCAGTCATCTAGCAAGTTGAATAGGGGACTACAAGAACCCTACAATTACAGTCCTGTTTTCACTTACATGGGAGTACTTCTTGTTGCATTCAGTGGGGCTTACTTCTGAATAAACATCCAGAAATATTGGACTAAATATTGTGAAATTATGGCATTTGAAAACATGAGATATATGGAAGTTTGTTTGTATGTTTATTTGTTTTCATTTGCCTCCTTATTACTAAGGGATCATATATATCCCATGGCTGTATTTTGGCTGACCCTGCAGAATGCACCCAAGTACCTAGTGTCTGGAATATGAAATTATTTTACTTCCTGCTATAGACATAATAGCGGTTCACAGCAGACCATCCTTCCAAAAGGCTGTTCATGGGAGGTACATAAAATGCTAAAGCAGGGGCAGGTAGAATTCATAATAGGTCATGGCAGATTCATGAAGATATTGCATTGGTTCAAAAGAGGAATAACAGACTCTATGTCCTGAATTGGAAATGTGATTCCTTTTTGCCTCCCAGAGCACACGTATAAAGTTCAAGTTTCAGGAGAGGGTTTGGGATGAGACTGATGCCCCTGGAATAAAAGTTTCCCTTTTCTTTGCTTCAACTTTGCCTCTCTTTTCTATTTTAAAATATCCACAGGAAATAGATCCTGCCAAAAAGGATGCGAGAAGATGTATGCTGATGTATATACCTCACCCCAGCACTGCCTGTTCTAGTGGCTGTCTGCTGGTATTCATTTGCATCTTTTTAGATTGTGAGCCCTTTTGGGACAGGGAGCCATTTAGTTATTTGATTTTTCTCTGTAAACCGCTTTGTGAACTTTTGGTTGAAAAGTGGTATATAAATACTGTTAATAATAATAATAATAATAATAATAATAATAATAATAATAATAATAATAATATTGTATGATGATGTGAGAAGATGTATGCTTCAATGTATGAAGATGTACATAGGAGCAGTGGCATAGCTAGAGGGGGTGCAAAGCACTAAGTTTTGCAGAGAGCTTCACCACAACAAGCAGGCGGCTCCTCCTCCTCCCTCTCCTTTGGAGCCATTCTGTGCAGTGGATGCAAAATGGGGGCATACCCACTGCCCCTGTTTTGCACCCACTGCCCGGAATGGCTGTGAAGGGGAGGGGCTGCTTGCACACCATGGTGAAGCTCCCTGCAAAACTTAGAGCTTTGCACCCCTCTTAGCTATGCCAGGACTGTGTTGTTTGGAACTTTGTCCTGCCAGGTGATGCCGAGGATGCGTCGGAGGCAGCGCATGTGGAAAGCGCTCAGTTTCCTCTCCTGTTGTGAGTGAAGAGTCCATGACTCGCTGCAGTACAGAAGTGTACTCAGGACGCAAGCTCTGTAGACCTGGATCTTGGTATGTTCCGTCAGCTTCTTGTTGGACCAGACTCTCTTTGTGAGTCTGGAAAACGTGGTAGCTGCTTTACCGATGCGCTTGTTTAGCTCGGTATTGAGAGAAAGAGTGTCGGAGATCGTTGAGCCAAGGTACACAAAGTCATGGACAACCTCCAGTTCATGCGCAGAGATTGTAATGCAGGGAGGTGAGTCCACATCCTGAACCATGACCTGTGTTTTCTTCAGGCTGATTGTCAGTCCAAAATCTTGGCAGGCCTTGCTAAAACGATCCATGAGCTGCTGGAGATCTTTGGCAGAGTGGGTAGTGACAGCTGCATCGTCGGCAAAGAGGAAGTCACGCAGACATTTCAGCTGGACTTTGGATTTTGCTCTCAGTCTGGAGAGGTTGAAGAGCTTTCCGTCTGATCTGGTCCGGAGATAGATGCCTTCTGTTGCAGTTCCAAAGGCCTGCTTCAGCAGGACAGCGAAGAAAATCCCAAACAAGGTTGGTGCAAGAACACAGCCCTGCTTCACTCCGCTTCGGATGTCAAAAGGGTCTGATGTGGAGCCATCGAAGACAACAGTGCCCTTCATGTCCTTGTGGAAAGATCTGATGATGCTGAGGAGCCTGGGTGGACATCCGATCTTGGGGAGAATCTTGAAGAGGCCGTCTCTGCTGACCAGGTCGAAAGCCTTTGTGAGATCTATGAAGGCTATAAAGAGTGGCTGTCGTTGTTCCCTGCATGTCGTTGTTCCCTGCAACAACACAGTCCTGGAACGTGCTGGAATCCCTAGCATGTATTCACTGCTGAAACAGAGACGCCTGCATTGGCTTGGTCATGTCGTGAGAATGGATGATGGCCGGATCCCAAAGGATCTCCTCTATGGAGAACTCGTGCAAGGAAAGCGCCCTACAGGTAGACCACAGCTGTGATACAAGGACATCTGCAAGAGGGATCTGAAGGCCTTAGGGATGGACCTCAACAAGTGGGAAACCCTGGCCTCTGAGCGGCCCGCTTGGAGGCAGGCTGTGCAGCATGGCCTTTCCCAGTTTGAAGAGACACTTGGCCAACGGTCTGAGGCAAAGAAGGAAGGCCCATAGCCAGGGAGACAGACCAGGGACAGACTGCACTTGCTCCTGGTGTGGAAGGGATTGTCACTCCCGAATCGGCCTTTTCAGCCACACTAGACGATGTTCCAAAACCACCTTTCAGAGCGCGATACCAGAGTCTTTCGAGACTGAAGGTTGCCAATACAATAGCTATGCCACTGCATAGGAGGACAAATTTTTAAAGCCCAATCCTATGCATGTCTACTCAGAAGTAAGTCCCATTCTAGTCAATGGAGCTTATTCCCAGAGAAGTGTGGTTAGGATTGCAGCCTTAACTGATATTTTAGAAAATCTCCTTGTCGGTGAAGCTCTCTATATCCTTTCCTCAGCTTGCCTCCCCCCTCCATTTCTCATTATATCCCATGATCCAGGCACCTACAACTCTTGGCTCTACAGCTCAGCTGCCTTCTGTTCTTTAAACAGTTCCAGCATGTCTCTCTGCCGCCCTGTGTGCCTGGTGCTCTCTCCATACATACATTCATGGAACCATTGCCCCACCTTCTTTCAAATTTTGCTTTTTCAAAACCCATTGTTTTCTATGAAGCCTTGAGCTGAATGAGTGGCATAGTTATAGGAGGGGCAGTCTGGTAAGTCATGCAGGCGCTGGAACGCGCCATGTAAGCTACCCCTCCCACTCACCATCAGAGCCATTTGTAGAAGTGACAGCAACATGAAGTTGCTTGGCAAGTTCCTGCACATTGCTATTGGTGCCCAAAATTCAGCCTCCACAGGCCTGTGCGCATCCCTGTGCCGGCCCAGCCAATTATTGAGGCGGCACAAACGTGCTTTGTGGCACATCTGCTACCCTCCTGGGCCGGCGCTGGACTTGCGCCAGCCCAAGGCACAGTCGGGATTAAGCCCTTGCACGTAGCTCTGTATTTATTTTTTTACTATTGTGCTCTCAGAGCCACATTCTAGGAATACGGAATCAATATTTTCCCCATTAAAACTGGACTGAAGAATACTTATCTACCACTACGGTTCAATTTCTCTGCCTCTCCCATTTAAGTAAAGTGCAGGTATAAGATGGTGTTTCCTGTATTTTTGAAACTGCAACATGTGTACAATTAAAGCACGCCAAGGACGCCCGCAAAAGTTGGAGGCAACGTTATTTATTTGAAAGACTATTGGGAAGTCTATAAGGGTGCCCGCTGTGTCTGATTTGAGCAAGATATTTGCCTGATGGTTCCAAATGGCAAGCCATGCACACTTTCTAATTTGGAGCCTTTAGCGGAATGAGAAAGAAAATGAAAAGTGCTATTTATAATAAGTCTCAAGGCATGGAATTGCAAGAGACAGTGCATCTCAAATGACTTTGCCCTGCAATGTTCAAGTGAACAGAAAGGTTACAAGGGGGGGGGGGGGGGAATGCACCAGAAAATCCCAGCATGCTTTTCAAGGAAAGTTGTTGGGGGTAAACATACAAACATATACAGACAAAACATGCACAGAAAGGATGTTGTTGCCAAGTGTAAAACCGGGAAAAGAGTTCCAGTGCAAAATGGTGCAGGGCAGGGCTTTTCAACCTTTTGCTGCTGTTGCAGGTATGAATTTAGTGCGTACCATTGCCCCCAGATATGGCTTCTGTGAAGGGGGGGGGGCTTGCCATACAGTTGTCCTTGCAGAAGCAGAGCAATTGCAGTCACTGCTGCTTCCTGATCTCATCATGCTGCATTCTCTTTGTAGGACCTGCTATATATTGTACTACTAGTGGTGAAAAGCGGTGAAAGTGGTGAAGGTGAAAAGCGGTGATGGTGAAGGTAAAAAGCGGTGTGCCCCAAGGATCTGTCCTGGGACCGCTGCTTTTCAACCTCTTCATAAATGACCTGGAGACAGGGGTGAGCAGTGGGGTGGCAAAGTTTGCAGACAACACCAAACCTTTCCAAGTGGTGAAGACCAGATGTGATTGTGAGGAGCTCCAGAAGGATCTCTCCAAACTGGCAGAATGGGCAGCAAAATGGCAGATGTGCTTCAGTGTAAGTAAGTGTAAAGTCATGCACATTGGGGCAAAAAATCAAAACTTCACATATAGGCCAATGGGTTCTGAACTGTCTGCGACAGATCAGGAGAGAGATCTTGGGGTGGTGGAAAGTGTCGACCCAATGTGTGGCAGCAGTAAAAAAGGCCAATTCTATGCTTGGGATCATTAGAAAAGGTATTGAGAACAAAACAGCTGATATTATAATGCCGTTGTACAAATTGATGGTAAGGCCACACCTGGAGAATTGTGTCCAGTTCTGGTCGGCACATCTCAAAAAGGACATAGTAGAAATGGAAAAGGTGCAAAAGAGAGCGACTAAGATGATTACTGGGCTGAGGCACCTTCCTTATGAGGAAAGGCTACAGCGTTTGGGCCTCTTCAGCCTAGAAAAGAGACGCCTCGGGGGACATGATTAAGACATACAAAATTATGCATGGAAAGGATAAAGTGGATAGAGAGATGCTCTTTACAGTCTCACATAACACCAGAACCAGGGGACATCCACTAAAATTGAGTGTTGGGAGAGTTAGGAAAGACAAAAGAAAATATTTCTTTACTTGGCGTGTGGTTGGTCTGTGGAACTCCTTGTCACAGGATGTGGTGACAGCATCTGACCTGGATGCCTTTCAAAGGGGATTGGACAAGTTTCTGGAGGTAAAATCCATTCCGGGTTACAAGCCATGATGTGTATGTGCAACCTCCTGATTTTAGAAATGAGCTATGTCAGATGCAAGGGAGGACACCAGGATGCAGGTCTCTTTGTTATCTGGTGTGCTCCCTGGGGCATTTGGTGGGCCACTGTGAGATACAGGAAGCTGGACTAGATGGGCCTATGGCCTGATCCAGTGGGGCTGTTCTTATGTTCTTATGGTACTCATTCCACTGGTTGAAAGCATTTGTGTAGGAGCCAAGTTCACAACTGACATGAATACGTTTTTTTTCCCTATTGCAAACAGCTTGTCTATGAATGTGGAGAATACAAATGCAAAAGACACAATGGAACTTGCATGATTAGCAAGGCATCTTTTTGCTGCTCCTGTCAACGGACATGATCTTAAAAGATACACAGCTCAGATGCTGCAGTGGCATATCTAATGTGTGGCAAGTGAGGATATCTACCCTTGGCGCCACAAGAAAGGGGGTGCCGAGTGCAGATTTACCCATATTCTACCAATGGTGCGTTTTTGCACCAATTTCAGGGGAAACTCCAAAAAGAGGTAGATCCCTGCAGAAAAAATTTCAAGATGTTTCCATATACCTGAAACAGAGGCCTTGCAAATGCACAACGCTAGTAGGAAAGTGAATCATTTGTGCAGTACTGTCCAGAGTTCTAACATATAGATCCTTATCTAGAAGCTGACCTCACCCAAGAAAATCTTTAAAAAACACACACACATGGTTTTACTGAGCACACAAATTCACTTGGTGGGACAGGGCTGGCTTCCCACCCCATGATCTCCCTTCCTCTGTGTAGCCTGCTGAATAAATTCATTTGACAAGATGGACAGGGCTGGCCTCCTACCCCATGATCTCCTGTTCTTTGTTTGGACAGGGGAGCAATTTCAGTGCTTGCCATGGGTGCTATTTTCATTAGACATGCTACTGAGTGTGCAATTCTAACTACGCATCCAGCTGGTGCAAATCCCTTGAGCTGACCAGGAAGGGTCACAAACATGCCATAAAGCACATTTGCACCTCCGTGGGAGTTGGCTGGGCCAGCACAGAGTTGTGTGCCAGCCTGTGGAGGCCAAATCCAGCCTCTGTACCAATACAGATAGGTAAGTATGCGCTGGCTAAGCTTGGCTGGTGCAGGGTCTGGGGGGAATGTGGAGAGTGGGGAGGAGGCAGAAGGGGGTGTTTCAGAGCAGGGGGAGGGTGGGTGGTGGGCAGGGAGCAGGAGATAGGGCCAGATCCTAAATGCCAGATCCATAAATGCCAGATCCATAAATGCCGGATCCTAGCCCTGTTTCTAAGCAGCCTGGGCCAGCCCCGGGCTGCTTAGATTGTGCCCCCTCTTGAGGGGACGCAAATCCAAGTAACCCCACTGGGGCTGCTGCGGCTCTCCCTGAGATAAAGGAAATTTTTTTCTGGTCTGCCTGTTCCAGCACAAGTTAGGATGGTGCTGCCCATTGCTGAATGCAACTTGTCCAGTAGCATACCTAGTGGGGGGCAAAATGGTTAGTATTGCAGGTGCCCCAACATGTGTGTAAGTGGCCCCACCATTGTACTGCCATTGCTCCTTGGAATGGCTCCAATGGCAGGTGGGCATGGCTGCTTACATGTGCATTGGGGCATCTGCAATACTCACAGCTTTGCCCCCCTATAGGTATGCAACTGCATTTGTCCAATACTGGAAAAGACTGGTGATAATACTGAGGTTAGTTTTTCACATGCAAACAAGCAAGGATGGACACTGCATGACATTCAAGCACAACAGGCAAACCCCTGCCCTTGCCAAAACATTCAGTGGGTCACAGCCTTTGGAGTGATCATTGGGAGTTCAGAGGAGTATCCCATTGCATACTTTATTTGATCCCAGTCCAAAAGTTGGGGAAACAGGAAGAACTAAACATGGGCAATGGGTCACTAACACTTTAAGGGTGCTAGAGACCATCGCAACCCAATAAGATCTGTACTCCCAGCTCCTTTAAGAGCCTTCAGCCAATATGGAGGGCTGGGTTGAGAATTTGCCAGGGGAAAGGCATGGAAAGTGGAGGAGTCCTACTTTCCTTTCATGATACCTGAGCAACTTAGGCCTATACCTTTAGATCTGAAGAAACCAGATGTAGTGATGTTCATTGAACTGCTATTGGCTAACAGCCCAATCTGATTCCAGGCCTACACTGTTGCAGAAGTTCCATGAATTGTTTTGCGACAATGCTGGCAGCCAGCATGAGGGTGGGAAGGGCAGAGCCTTTCCGTACATCCCAGCAGCCATTGGTGTGCCTGTTGAACCTGATAAGTCCAGAGCAGGCCTGGATGAGGGCGTGGGAGGGCTGGGACAGGGTGGAAAGGGGAGGGGGGTGGGCAGATCAGGTCTGGGAGGGGATGAAATCAGCAGTTTAATGCAGTGCATATCCAAACTCTTTCCCTGTCCTGATCCATCTGCATGGATCAACTCAGACTTGAGCCAGCGATATCCATCAGTGGCATAGCCAGAGGGGGTGCAAAGCACTAAGTCTTGCGGGGAGCCTCACTACGGCATACAGGCGGCCCCTCCCCGCCCCCTCCAGAGCCATTCCTGGCAGCGGGAGCAAAGCAGAGGCATTTGTCTCTGTTTTGCTCCCACTGCCCAGAATGGCTCCAAAGAAGAGAGGCCACTTGCATGTTGCAGTGAGGCTCCCTGCAAAACTTACCGTAGTGCTTTGCACTCCCTCTAGCTACTCCACTGAATCCATAACTAGCTTGACCCATAGCAGCTGCTGTCCCCTTACTGCCAAGAGACATCCAGCAGCCAAAAGTCCCCTGAAGAATATAAAGGTAACCAAGCTGGTGCCACTGCATTGCGGTGTGGGGATTTGGATAGGATTGGGTTGTAAACGGAACTTGGAATGCCTGCTGTTCTGTATCCAGCTCTCTTAATAAGTTCTATAACTAATTTAATAGAAGAAACGCCACCAGATTTTGTCTGTGTGTATTTATTTTGGTTGGTGGAAACAGGCAGGTCCACTCCACCGCGCACTGGATGTCTGCCGTTTTCAAATTCAATCGGCTGTGTTTGAATGCACAGAAGAATCGCACTCCTTGGATCTCTGGAGAGGTTCTCTAATTACCCAACCGGTTGCTGAAGCAGGGAAAAGTCATTTGGCAAAATGGCCTTTCTGGGCTTCCTTGGTCCTATTTCATTTTTACGACTTCCAAGGCCTGTTTGCTGGGGTTTGGAGGCAAACGCTTTGTTTACTGTCTGCCAGGCAGATGTTTGTTTAACGCAGCACCTTCTGCTACTATCCCTCCATTCGGGGAAGCCCTGCTGTTCAGTGTACTTTCATTTATGTTGACGGTGCAGGACTGAACCCTGGACAAGCAACGGTGCTATTTAGAGCATGGTTGTGAACATACAAAGCTGCCTTGCCCTGAGTTTGGCTATTGCTATACCTGCCCCAGTTCCAGCTGATGGTTAGTGGCATAGCTATGTTGGCAACCTTCAGTCTCGAAAGACTATGGTATCGCGCTCTGAATGGTGGTTCTGGAACAGCGTCTAGTGTGGCTGAAAAGGCCAATCCGGGAGTGACAATCTCTTCCACACTGGGAGCAAGTGCAGTCTGTCCCTGGTCTGTCTCCCTGGCTATGGGCCTTCCTTCTTTGCCTCTTGGCCTCAGACTGTTGGCCAAGTGTCTCTTCAAACTGGGAAAGGCCATGCTGCACAGCCTGCCTCCAAACGGGCAGCTCAGAGGCCAGGGTTTCCCACTTGTTGAGGTCCACTTCTAAGGCCTTCAGATCCCTCTTGCAGATGTCCTTGTATTGCAGCTGTGGTCTACCTGTAGGGCGCTTTCCTTGCACGAGTTCTCCATAGATGGCTGGATCTCCTTTGGGATCTGGCCATCATCCATTCTCACAACATGACCGAGCCAACGCAGGCGTCTCTGTTTCAGCAGTGCATACATACTAGGGATTCCAGCACGTTCCAGGACTGTGTTGTTAGGAACTTTGTCCTGCCAGGTGATGCCGAGAATGCGTCGGAGGCAGCGCATGTGGAAAGCATTCAGTTTCCTCTCCTGTTGTGAGCAGAGAGTCCATGACTCGCTGCAGTACAGAAGTGTACTCAGGACGCAAGCTCTGTAGACCTGGATCTTGGTATGTTCCGTCAGCTTCTTGTTGGACCAGACTCTCTTTGTGAGTCTGGAAAACGTGGTAGCTGCTTTACCGATGCATTTGTTTAGCTCGGTATCGAGAGAAAGAGTGTCGGAGATCGTTGAGCCAAGGTACACAAAGTCATGGACAACCTCCAGTTCATGTGCAGAGATTGTAATGCAGGGAGGTGAGTCCACATCCTGAACCATGACCTGTGTTTTCTTAAGGCTGATCGTCAGCTAGAGGGGGTGCAAAGCACTAAGTTTTGCAGGGAGCCTCGCCACAGTGTGCAAGTGGCCCCTCCCGCTCCCATTCGGAGCCATTCTGGACAGGGGGAGCAAAATGGAGGTGTTTGCCTCCCTGCCTCCTTGCATTCTCCTCCGTTTTGCTACCACCTGGAAACAGCTCTGAAGAGTAGGGGGTGAGGCCGCTTGCATGGCACATTCAGGTGCCTGCAAATCTTAGTGCTTTGCACCCCCTCTAGCTACACCACTGCTAGCAGTGTCTCTCCAAGGATTCAGATAGAGGTTGTTCATGACACTTTTGCTTCCTGAGTCTTTGAAGCTGGAGACAATGGAAATCAATACTGGGGTCTACAAAACACGTGAGCAACCATATAGTTGATCTAAGTGGCTGATATGTTTGCTTGTTTGCTTTGGCTAATGACAAAAACAGAGGATCCAATTTAAAAACCACCAGGGCAAACCAGTGCTGAGAGTGCCCCCACCATCTCAGGTGAAGTAGATGGCAATTGAACAGAGGGTCTCCTTGGAGGCAGCAGCCTGTCTGTGCTCTCCCAGGGAGGCTTGTCAGGCACACATATTTGTATCTTTTTTGTATCAGACTAAAACGTAGGATCAGATGAAACTGACTTATACTGAATGAGATGATTGATTTACTAACTGGGTTTTATCTGGCTATAGTGACTGCTAGAAGGACCTCTTCAGGTTTAGGATGCAGCCCAACCTAGAGACGTAAAGGATTGAACCTGGAACATTCTATTCTCCAACAGAACTAGTATCCCACCTCCCATCCTGCACTTTTTAACTCTCTCTTTTAAACATCTTTATCTGCTTCTTATATTGCTTTGTTTCGTTGCTGTTGTTTGTTTGTTTGTTTGTTTGTTTTAAGCCATCCTGTAAGCATTTTTAATGAAGGATGGCATGTCCATTTTGAAAAGAGGTAAATAGGCAGTTTGTAGTCACATAGGGTCCGTTCACAAGATCTACTGAATATACACCCAATGAGAATGTGGCCAGTGGCACAATCCTGACTCCCATGTGATTAGGGCATTTGAGAGGAATTTTATCAAGGGGTACAAAGTTTCTTCTGGGTCCCTTCCCAAAGGGAGAGGGGGTGAAACAGAGTAAGGGAGGGTGGTGACAGCCAGAATAGTCTTCGGAGTTCAGGTCTACTGGGCTTCCTGATGTGGAGAGGTCTACCTGACCACGTGGCATTGGCAGCTAGGTTCAGCAGTATGGAAAACTGAACATGGGTATGGCTTGTGGCAGTAGCCACTGCCATGTGTCCACAGTAGTGCCCCCAGCATCCTGCATGGGCAACAAGTCCAAGAAAATGTAAGATCCCAGGACATTTCTGGGCCTCTCCATAAGCTCCTGGGCCCCCTTTTGACTCTGAGCCCAAGAACCTATGACCACCAGGTCTACTGAAACCAGTGGAAGAGCTTAATGATGACAGGCAGCCCAGTCCCATATGGGCCTTACAGTGAAAGAACTAGCTTTCCAGAGGCATATAGTGCTTGACAGCGGTTACAGTAAAAGCAGCCTGCCAGTGGATCCAATGCGTTGCCTGGCACTGGTAGGTCAGTATGGGGGGAAGGAAGTGGGTGGAAGGAGTGGAGAGGGAAAGGAATGGGGAAGAGACCGGCAGGATAAGGATTGGGAGGGGTAGTATTAGAGAACATGGTTCAAGGACTGAACAAGGACTGAGAGGGGTTGTATTGGCAGCAATGGTATCACCAATACCATATCCTCCCTTTGGGGCCTCAGAGCCCAATACTGTGGTCCGCGCTCCGCCTCCGTGGCACGGACTACAGTCGCAAACGTGCCATAAGGCACCTTTGCGGGGCTTACCACCAGGCTCCCGCCAGAGGTGGCTCAGCTCCAGCCGGCGCTGAGCCACTGCCCGGCGGGCGCCCGCGTTCCGCAGCTTGGCGCTGCCTGCGACCACCAGGCTGCGGAACAGGGAAGAGGCAGGTCTGCAGAGCAGAGCTCCACAGGATCCAATGCGCTCAGGTAGGGCTGCTCGCCCTACACGAGCGCCTTCACTTTAGCGGCAACCAAACAGTCGCCGCTAAAGTGAGTAGTCCCATTGCGGGACTGCTTTCCTTACTCTGGGGAAGGGGATGAATGACCCCTTCTCCTGAGGAGCCTCCTGCAGTAGTGTGGGAGGCTCTGGATCCAGCAGGAGGCCTTTGTGGAGCCGCTGGGTCCCGCAGCTCTGGGCAGCTCAGGATTGGGCAGCCTGTCTGCCTTCCCAGGTTCACAAAGACTTGCACCAGCAAAATCTCTGGCACATATCCAGGTAGGCCCATTCCAGCACTCAAGGCTTATCCCCAGGAAATAAACATTCCATTACCCAGAAGAGTCCTCTGGAACTGCCCCTCCTTAGAATGCAACATGTACTCTGGTGGCATGGCTGCATCAGTGGGGAAGGAATAGGATTGGCCCTAAATTATTCTACTTTGTTGTTAATGGGACATGGTCGCTCTTCCTCCCTGCCTCTCCCCACGCCCCTACCTACCTCTCAACCACCAGGCACCCTGCCAGTACTAGGGGCTGGTAAACATGCTTTATGGCATGTTTGAGACAGTGCATGCCAGCAGTAAGCCAGCATGTACTATTTAGGATTGGGCCCTTAGTCCCTGTTGCATATACGCAATGTTGGGCAAAAATGGCTTTAATTATTTGATCAAGAAGTAGAAGATAGCCTATTGTCCAGAGTTTGTCAGTCTCTGGCCATGTTCCTGCCTACTTTATCAATAGCACAGAACCAAAACAGGCATGCATACTAACAACATCAAATGCTCTGGGTACACAGAGTTCAGTCCCCTGACAGTTTGAATCCCAGGTCTAAAGCTGGAGAGCAACATGAAGGTCAAAGACACTTGTGCAAAGAGGAAGGAGACGGTAGCATAACTAGAGGGGGGCATAACACTAAGTATTGCAGGTGCCACAACATCGCTGCCCATAATGGCTCTGTGGGGAGGCCACTTACACAACACATTGTGGCACCTGCAATACTTACAGTTGTGCTCCCCTCTAGCTACACTACTGGAAGGATGCCTTGAGCACAGCCATGCCTCCTAAACATGGTGGTACCCCTGGCCTGTTGGTTTTCAGCTGATCACTGCCTTCTACAAGGAAACTGCTTGAATATCTTCCAAACCAAAATCTCAACAGCTGTATTTGCCACATAGCAATATGCCTGCAGAGAGCAGAAGCCCTTGCACCTCCGGTACGAAGACTGTAAGGTTTACATTCATGTAGCTGGCAACCTTCAGTCTCGAAAGACTATGGTATCGCGCTCTGAAAGGTGGTTCTGGAACAGCGTCTAGTGTGGCTGAAAAGGCCGATTCGGGAGTGACAATCTCTTCCACACCGGGAGCAAGTGCAATCTGTCCCTGGTCTGTCTCCCTGGCTATGGGCCTTCCTTCTTTGCCTCTTAGCCTCAGACTGTTGGCCAAGTGTCTCTTCAAACTGGGAAAGGTCATGCTGCACAGCCTGCCTCCAAGCGGGCCGCTCAGAGGCCAGGGTTTCCCACTTGTTGAGGTCCACTCCTAAGGCCTTCAGATCCCTCTTGCAGATGTCCTTGTATCGCAGCTGTGGTCTACCTATAGGGCGCTTTCCTTGCACGAGTTCTCCATAGAGGAGATCCTTTGGGATCCGGCCATCATCCATTCTCACGACATGACCGAGCCAACGCAGGCGTCTCTGTTTCAGTAGTGCGTACATGCTAGGGATTCCAGCACATTCCAGGACTGTGTTGTTTGGAACCTTGTCCTGCCAGGTGATGCCGAGAATGCGTCGGAGGCAGCGCATGTGGAAAGCGTTCAGTTTCCTCTCCTGTTGTGAGTGAAGAGCAAGGTTGAATTTTCTGTATAATGCACTGAGAGTGATTAGGGGTCAACATGTCAAAGAGAGTTTTTTTCTCCTCTAAACAGAAACATTGAAAACATTAAAATCCCATTCAAACACAATGATCCAATGTGATGATATCTGCACTTAATCCTGCTACAAACACCTCTCAAGTCCCATCAGAATGACAATATGAAACAATGCAGTATAATACAACACAGTATTAAACACCTGTACAGCACTGAAATGTTCTTCCACGTTAACCTATGCATCTGTTTAGTTCTTTGTCAGAGGTCCTTTCTGTTTCTCCTTGCCTTCTGAGATCAGGCAAGTGGTGATTGGAGAGGGGGAGGTTAGTGATGGCCCCAAATATGGAACTCTTTCCCTAGCTATGTTCCCTTGTGCAGGCAGACACAGGTCCCCATGTACAGGCAGATAGTAGGAGCACCGGCCTTCTACTGTCTGTTCCACCTGACAATTTTTTGGCCATGGTCTACATCAGGGGTCTCCAAACCCCGGCTTGGGTGCCAGATGTGGCCTGCGGCAAGCTTCTGGTCCCCTGAGCACCTCCAGCCCACTCAATTGAACATGACCAGAGCTGTGTTCCAGTCACATCCGGAGGATGTTCTGAGGTCCAGGGAAGCCACACACATCATTGGCCATCACTTGTCTCTGCTGTAACAGCCACATTCATTCAGCAGTGATCTTGCTGATGTCTTCCCTTAGACAACAGGGACGTGTGTGTTTTATGGCACTGGAGAAATTTGTTAACTGTCAAAGTGTGCATCATTCTTTTCCCCAAATACTGCACATGCTAATCAGTTTTGTAACCCTCAGCAGTAATTGACAATAATTCAACTAGCACTTCCTTTGACTTTAATGACTACAATTGCTTCTGTAATTATTTTGCTGGTATGCTCGAGCAAGTAAAATTTATTGTATGCGGGGAGCTGTGTCTCTCAAGTTGGCTGTTTTGGAAAGTCTTTCTCTAGATGGGTGGAAAAGTTACTTTCATTCAAATTTCTGGGATCAAGTGTTACCAAAAGGGCTGTTTTGTTTAGGGGGAATTATTACACTACCCTTATTGGAACCTCAGGATCGCAGGCTGGATAACAAGACGGCGTAATGCAGAGAAATTCCCTTTAGCTCAAAAAGGAGACTGGGAGAAAGATAACTTTTAATAAAAGATTATAACTTTATCACAAAAGCACAAAGGTAAACATAATGCACATGGATATGTTTCTTGGTCCTAATGCTTGAATCCAGTGTACCTAGCTTTCATGGTGGTTGCACGTAAAATGTATTTGGTGCATCCGAGGAAATTAGAAAAAGGAAAGGTTGTAGGGAAGGATTTTAGGGGTCCCTGGCCTGCCAAACTAAAGTTGCTAACTAGTTGCTAGCTAAAGATGGGGAGAGAAGGGGAGAAAAAGGGGGGGGAGAAGGGAAAAAGTTCCAGATGCCAGATAGTTACCTGTCTTGTAGAACAGTTGGATGGGGGGGGGGGAGTCCTGTGTGGAGGACCCTCTGACACAACACAGATGTGTTGTGAACTTGGAGGGGGAGCCAGAGAGAGAGAGCATGTGGCGGGGAAGGCCTCTCTTAAAAAGGGGTTTGCAAAACGCACTGAGCTGGATGGTAGCTTGCTTATTACCACACAGCAGGGTAAACATGGAAAAGATCAGGATGTCCCTTATCAGCAAAATTCAATGGGGTCTAATGGCTGGCTTCCTAGCTGGGGGAACTTAAACAATACAATGAATGGGCAACCCAGGAAGGCAGTTCAAGTTTGCATAAGGTACTTAAGCAGTGATTGGGTTAAAACAATACAATGAATAGGAGACACTTAAACAATGATTTACTATGCCAGTCTTCTTCCTATAATATGTGAATCATAGGGAGGCGGATTTTGTAACCATGAGCTTGTGACTTGACCAGAGTTTTTGGGAAAGTGTGCTGGGAGAAGTGTGGCCTGCATGATGTTTTAGTAACATAACCAGATATAGAGAGAAAATTACAACTAAAAGGAAAAAGGTGATTTTCATGTAACACAAGCACCATGATGACTGGAGTCTGAGACACACCAAGCACTCTATCAAGGGGAAAGGATTGGATATTGTCTATTAGGTAGTATTTTTCAGAGACCCACTGTAATGAAATGTTGATCCGGATAATGGATGCATGTAAATTATGGTAGCAGTCACTTATAAACTTGTTGTAAGGTGAATGCAACCATGTAGAAAGCTGGCCACAAAATAACTGTTTCATAATAATATAAACCTGTAAATAAGAACTACCTAGTTGGATTTGACCAAAGGCATATCTCATCCAGAATTCTGTTTCTGACATCTCTCAGAAGCTCAGAAACAGCTTGGCAGGAGGGCAACGTCTGTTTTCTCTCTCCACAGTTTGGTGCTAAGCACCATATAGTCTCCATACATGAAGGTGCTATTGCACTACCATGGCTAATAACCATGGACAGATCTAACAATCTATCTAAATCTAACCATCCATTCAAAGGACCATTTGTTTCCTTCCCCAGAGTAATCCTATACCCACCCAGTGGGTCTACTCAGATCTGCACCAGCTCAATAACTGGTGCAAGTCCACATGGACCTGGATCAGGGAGTCAAGGCCAGAAAGAGGATATTGACATGAGCCACTGCTGTTAATACCACCCCCATTCCACCCCAATCCACCATTTCCCCCACCCCATTGCCACCCTGTTCTGCTCCCCTCCCTGTCCCATTCTACCCCCTTCCTGCCTCTCTCCAACCCCCTGGACTAGCTTCCTGGCACTGGTGGGTATCCCGTCTGCTGACATGCAGACCCAGCCACTTGTCACGTGCAACAGTAGCCAGACCTCACCGAATAGTATCATGTTTTGTGATAGTCATAAAGGGGCTTACTCTACTGGAACAAGCATTCTAGCAGTATAAACCCTGAATAGGATTGGGCTGTAAGCTAACAGCCTTTATTAGGTAAGTTTGCCCAAAATAATCCTTTTCTCAACTATTTGCTTTTTTTTCAGGCAGGCAGACATGTGCAAAGGCTTTCAGGCTGTTCCCCCCCCCCCCCACACACACACACACATACACAGTTGTTGCTGGGCTACACCCAGTTACCACTGACTTTTGCCCCAGTACTAGTCCCCCACCCCATCTTCAAAGGGGATGGGGCAACCATAGTCCTGGCAACCTGGCAACCATAGTCCATAGTTCAACCTGGCAACCATAGTCCATTGCTAGCAGTGAACTGCGTAAGTTTTGTAAGAGTGTTGGAGGATGAGGAGGAGGAGAAATAGAGCTCAAGGTTCCCACTGCCATCTCCACCTTCTGCTTCTCTAGCTGGGATTGGGCCCTTCCCCCTACTCACAGAAGGAAGGAGAACCCACAAGTACAGAAAAGCAAACCTTGTTTTAATGATTTGCTATTTTTATTGAATTTTTTGTAACTCGCTCCAGGAGACTTGTCAGCTGAAGAGAGGCATAAAAATGATCAAAATAAATATGTATATAAATAAGGGCACAATCCTAACCAACATTCCCGCACCAAGGTAGGGGCAATGCAACTCCCAAGTAAGGGAACAAACATCACCTTACCTTAATGAGGCCTCTGTGACTGCCCCCCAACTGCAGAATGCATGCCCCACTGGCACAGCTATGCCATTGCTGGAAAGTTGATTAGGATTGCTCTCTAAGTTGATTATGTGCTGTATAAAGGAACATTTCCTTATGTCAGACCTCAACTTCCTGCGGACCAGTTTCACTGGATCATAGCAATATGAAGGTGGGAAGAAGACATTCCTATTGTCCGATCTCTCAAAGCTGTTCAATAAGCTCCATCAAAACATGATGGAGTTTTAAAACTCCATCATGGTTGTAATCCTTTTAGTAGCCGCCGCTGCTGCTTTTCTTGGTGTTTAAATGGCCATTCTTTTGTCTTCTTGTGGTTTTATTGCTGTTTTTTATTGATCATTGGTTGTAATTTTTATTTTAATGTTTCTATTTTGTATGCCAGCCTGGTGTCCTCAAATGAAGGATAGTATGAACATCTATTAAATGCAGAGAAAAATAAATACATCACCCATCCCCTCAAAATAAAATGTTCCACATTCTTTAGCCTTTTCTCATTGGATACAGTGCTCCATCACTTGATCATGGATGTGGACCTTTTCCAGCTGTATAAGATGGCAGACACAAGAGTATCACTTTTCAGGAATATGAGACTCCCACTAATACCCCATGATCACAACCTGACCTTGCCCCTCACACTGTAGTTACCTGGACTGCCGATTGGCAACTGCCACATACAGGGAGTGCAACACAGAGCATCATCTTCCTCTCAAGGCTCATCCTTGCTGACCCTGCTCCCTGGGAATCCTGTCTTTCTCCCACTTTCCAAAAACTGGATGGGGGGGGGCCCTTTAAAGTAGGCTGCTGGTACTTCAAAGGGAGGATAAACCTCCTTTGGGATCAAGACATCCCACAGGTTTGAAGGGGAGCACATAAATGTAAGAGGGCAGGGATGCAGCACTGGGTCTCATCATAGAAGAGGGCCAAAGAGCACAAAGGACTGAAAGCAAATTTAGCAAGAGGGGTACAATTGTTTTGTGTCTGTGGCGCATGAAAGGATATTCCACAGTAAAAAGATCAAAGAAGCAGCTGAGGGAAGGGGTCAGATGTTGAGAACGTGGCAGGAACCATGTTAAGGAGAACAAATAAAAAGACCACTGGTCTCTTATATGATCTTATGTTCATTGATTATGAGGCTTCAGTTGATCACAAATTATTGAGGCCTGGTTTAAGTAACCTGTAGTAATGATGGGCACCAAAACATTTCAAACATCTATTGTGAATCCGTATGTGATGTTCTGCCATCCACATCCTCTGACTCACTTATCCACTCATCTTACTTACCTAGATACAAAGCCCAATCCTATTGGGCTCAAAGGGCAATGGATCTTGCAACCCACCAGCCAGTGTGCTGGTGCAGTGCCACCAAAGCTGCACCATTGTTGTGTGCTTCGGAGCCACTGGAGCAAATGGCCAGAGGGTCTGTCCATGTGCTAGTGGTTCTTGGACACCCCACTGGAGCAGGTAAGGTGGCAGAAGGAGTGGTTTGGGACAGGGTCGGGGTGAGGATCAGACCAAGGATCAGGCCAAACTGAGTCAACTCAGGGGGTGGGAGGCATAGGATCTCAGTGCCAACAACATATGCCATGATCCTATCTCCCCCTTCCAAGACCAGACCTGCCCTTAGAAGTCTCCTCCGATCTATGCCAGCAAAAGAGATGGCATAGATCCTAGAAAATTCATTGATGGCCAGGTGGCCTATAGAAAAGTGAATGAAAAAGTTTCTTACTTATCTCTCCCAGGCCATCTTGTTGCCTCTCCCTCCCACCATACTATAGAGCGCTGTGCAGTATACTATACTAGGCTGCTAGGGATTAGGACTAGGCTGACAATGTGCCTTGCCTTTATGATTTTTGTTAGCAGCCCCTATCACATGCTTAAGCTGCCACCATCTCAGCTCATACTCTCCCAGCCAGCCCACTTCCCCAGCTGTCAGAAGAAGCACATTACTTCTTGTTACTTCACTTATTGTTGGTCAGAATTTTATGACTGGTCCTTCTGCCTGAGCGGTTAAAATGTTTGTGAGTATTCCATGATATCTGTGTCTCTGCATTTGAGTCAGTAGCTGGCAGAATCACAGCAGCTCACAGACAGGCGACCAATTTTTAGCCCATTATAGCTAGAACCTCTGTCTAAGAAGCATGACAGAAAGGGGGAATTTCATTTTACTTTTGAAGTGCTGTTATTAAACTTGAGAATCTTGCACAAAAGGCACTTTGACAGAACATGACCAAACACCTGAACTAGCAGTGCAAAAACATTTCCTCAGTTAAATGACATTTTGATGCAGAAAGTCAAATTTGCATACTAATTAAACTTTTCCTTACAGCACCTAGACCTTTGGCCTTTTTGCTAACCTACAGTGATGGAGATTAAAGGGTTCTTTTAGTTATTATTATGGCCTGTCAAACAAAACACACTTTAGCATAGCAGCATAGTCTTTTTTTAACTTCCATATTCTCGGGGGGGGGGGGGAATTAAGCAGCTTGTTTTCCCACTGATTTTTTTTCTGCCTCAAAGGAAATAGACATTTGAAAGACTCCCTGGGGCTACTTATTGACACCCTCTTGCTAGCTGAAACCTCCATGTTCCAAAGCAGTATACCTTGAATAGACTGGGAGGACTGCTGTTTTCATGTTTATAAGCTTCCCAAAGGCATGATCTGGCTGGCCAGTGTTGAAAACAAACCATGTGCAAACCACAGGAACTTACTGTGACTGGAATATCAATATCTTCCTTATGCAGTTTAAACACTGAGATCTATCACGTTCCGGAGTACTCAGTTCCAAGAACATAGAAGTACAAAAAGTACAAAAATAACATATGTAAGAGCCACATATGATAAATTTCAGATGTTTGAGAGCTGCACCATTTAAGAAGCATTTAAATTCTTAAATATATTTACATATATTTATAAATTGTTGTTGGCAACCTTCAGTCTCGACAGACTATGGTATCGCGCTCTGAATGGTGGTTCTGAACAGCATCTAATGTGGCTGAAAAGGCCAATTCGGGAGTGACAATCCCTTCCACTCTGGGTGCAAGTATAGTGTGTCCCTGGTCTGTCTCCCTGGCTATGGGCCCTCCTTCTTGGCTCTTTGCCTCAGTCTGTTGGCAAAGTGTCTCTTCAAACTGGGAAAGGCCATGCTGCACAGCCTGCCTCCAAACAGAATGTTCAGAGGCCCAAGGTTTCTCATCTGTTGAGGTTCATTCCTAAGGCTTTCAGATTCGGACCATCGCCATTCTCATGACATGACCAAGCCAACACAGGCGTCTCTGTTTCAGCAGTGTATACACGCTGGGGATTCCAGCTCGTTCAGGACTGTTTTGTTTGGAACTTTGTCCTGCCAGGTGATGCCGAGATGCGTCGGAGGCAGCGCATGTGGAAAGCGTTCAGCTTCTTCTCCTGTTGTGGGTGAAGAGTCCATGACTTGCTGGGTCCGTTTTAGGGAGAAGGGCGGGATATAAATAAAGTTTATTATTTATTATTATTACAGAAGTGTCCTCAAGCAAGCTCTGTAGACCTGGATCTTGGTATGTTCTGTCAGCTTCTTGTTGGATCAGACTCTCTTTGTGAGTCTGGAAAACATGGTAGCTGCTTTACCAATACGTTTGTTTAGCTCAGTATCCAGAGAAAGAGTGTCGGAGATCGTTGAGCCAAGGTACACAAAGTCATGGACAACCTCCAGTTCATGCGCAGAGATTGCAATGCAGGGAGGTGAGTCCACATCCTGAACCATGACCTGTGTTTTCTTTAGGCTGATTGTCAGTCCAAAGTCTTGGCAGGCCTTGCTAAAACAGTTCGTGAGCTGCTGGAGATCTTTGCAGAGTGGGCGGTGACAAGCTGCATCATTGGCAAAGAGAAAGTCACGCAGACATTTCAGCTGGACTTTGGACTTTGCTCTCAGTCTGGAGAGGTTGAAGAGCTTTCCATCTGATCTGATTCAGAGATAGATTCCTTCTGTTGCAGTTCCAAAGGCCTGCTTCAGCAGGACAGCAAAGAAAATCTTCTTATATATTCTTATATATATTTACTCACCATGAACATTAAACTTATGTTTTAATCCAGTGGACTCTCAGTTTATACCCGGTAATTATAACGCTTGCAAATTTCTAATTTTTTTATATTCGTTGTGATGCAAAATGGAACTCAGCCGACATATTTCTGAGAGTCACGCATTGTGTGTCAAAGAGCCATGTGTGGCCCACGAGCCGCGGTTTGGCCACCTCTGATCTACAGGAACAGAAAGTGTGAAATCTATGAAATGAATACTGTAGAATGTTATTAACTGAGTGGGAAGGTAGTTTTCAAAGTGAGAAACAGATTATCAGTGGCCCACACGGCTGAGGACCATAGCCTGCATGCCCTTTCTCACAGGGTTCCAAATTATTATTATTTATTTTATTTTTTAAATCGTCTTGCCTTTCTGATTCTCATATGAGTGACCACGTTGGCTTATGCTCAAGAAAAGACAATAAAACAACAACCAATAATGATAAAGTAACAATTTGCAGCAAAATGCCATCAATCAGCTGCTCTAGAGCATCAGTAAAAAAAAGGGTGGTGACTGCCCACAGTCAGTTAAAAGTACCAGTTTCCTTCACTTTTCCCACTGGACCACACTTCATTCACCATAGTAGTTCTATTTTTTTTTTTTTTTTTTTTTACAGTAGAAGTACCTGATGTGGTAGATTCTGCTACCTTACAAGAGCACTTGGTTGTTCTATTCTGAGAACTCGGACCTTGAAAAAGAAAGCGCATTCTTCCACCAGATGTGCCAACATAGAGGGAGTTTCTCTAAGGAGACATAGGTTGTTGCTACGGCAGCTGCAGGTGCTGCTGTGACTTGGGGTGTGTGCGTGTACTGAAATAACCACCTTCTCATCTGTTGGGGCCAACATGCTTGCAAATTCTAAGGCATGCTCTTCACTTCCATTTGTCTAAGGCAGCCATTTTCAACCACTGTGCCGTGGCATACTGGTATGCCGCGAACGGTCCCCAGGTGTGCCATGGGAATTTGGGTGAGGGTCATTTATCAATAGGACCATTGGGGGATTTATCAATAGCCCCCATTGACAGCACAGTGTGCCTTGTCAATTGTCAAAAGCTGATGGTGTGCCTTGACCATTTTAGTGCCTTGCCAGTGTGCCGTGAGATGAAAAAGGTTGAAAATCACTGGTCTAAGGCAATGTTTCCCAGACTATAGGTCGGGACCTACTAGGTGGGTCATGAGCCTATTTCATTTCAAAGTGTATTGTATTTTAATATAGTAGACTTGATGTTACTCTGGTATATGACTGCATTTGGGGAAATGTTACAGATCTGTACTTTTAATAATAATATAATAATAATATATACAGTATTTATATACCACCTTTCTTGGTCTTTATTCAAGACTTTATTCAAGGCAGTTTACACAGGCAGGCTTTATTAAATCCACGCAGGGATTTTTACAAATTGAAAGAAGGTTCTCTCTTTCAAGAACCACCACATTCAAGGTGTTACACTCCGATCTGGTTTTAACATTCTGGCCTCCATCCTCCCACGCTCCGAGCAGATGGAACAGCTCAGCTGCAGCTTGCCAGCTGCTTCAAGGTCGCACGGTGCCGGTGGCCTCGAACTGGCGACCTTGTGGATGTTAATCTTCAGGCAAATGGAGGCTCTACCCTCTAGACCAGACCTCCTACATAATAGGCTACTATGTAGAGCTTGCGTCCTGAGTACACTTCTGTACTGCAGTGAGTCATGGACTCTTCGCTCACAACAGGAGAGGAAACTGAATGCTTTCCACATGCGCTGCCCCCGACGTATTCTCGGCATCACCTGGCAGGACAAAGTTCCAAACAACACAGTCCTGGAACATGCTGGAATCCCTAGCATGTATTCACTGCTGAAACAGAGACTCCTGCGTTGGCTCGGTCATGTCGTGAGAATGGATGATGGCCGGATCCCAAAGGATCTCCTCTATGGAGAACTCGTGCAAGGAAAGCGCCCTACAGGTAGACCACAGCTGCGATACAAGGACATCTGCAAGAGGGATCTGAAGGCCTTAGGAGTGGACCTCAACAAGTGGGAAAACCTGGCCTCTGAGCGGCCCGCTTGGAGGCAGGCTGTGCAACATGGCATTTTCCAGTTTGAAGAGACACTTGGCCAACAGTCTGAGGCTAAGAGGCAAAGAAGGAAGGCCCATAGCCAGGAAGACAGGCCAGGGACAGACTGCACTTACTCCCAGTGTGGAAGGGATTGTCACTCCCGAATTGGCCTTTTCAGCCACACTAGACGCTGTTCCAGAACCACCTTTCAGAGCGCTATACCATAGTCTTTCGAGACTGAAGGTTGCCAACTAAGAAGATATGTAGGTGCTTTTAACAATGATAGTAAATAGGGCTTACTCTTGAGTAAGTGTGGAGAGGACTGCAGCCTTTGGGATATTTGGGGATGTTTTTTTAAACAGAACAGCAACTGCTTGGGAAGTTAGGAGGATTTTCCTTTGTCTCAATAATTCTTTATACCTATGGTAAACTTTTAATTTACAAAGGCCCAAATCCTTACGAACGTTCCAGCACTGGCATAGTGGTGACAATGGGGCATGTGCTGCATCCTGCAGTTGGGTGTCACTCACAGAGGCCTCCTCAAAGTAAAGGAATGTTTGTTCCCTTATCTCAGAGCTGCATTGCCCTTATGTCAGGGCTGCAAAGTGGATTAGGATTGCACCCTTACTTAGTTAATTTGTTTTGATTTTGTTGTATGGCGGTGTAAAGCATTTTCCTACTTAATGATATCTCTTCTGGCCATGACATCACTTCCAGGTTAAAGCCATCACTTCTGGTGGGTCCCGACAGATGGTCATTCTAAAAAGTGGATCCCAGAGCTAAAACGTTTGAAAAGCACTGGTGTAAGGGATATGAGTGCATGGCAGCAGCTGAGGTTGTCTTTTTTTTCTGTTGCTTAATCACGACAAATATGCATTTACACATGCATAAACACATATCACACAAGGCTGAGTGGGAACTAAGGAGGAGTCTTGGACTCCCTTGGCAACGAACTGTGCTTTCCTAGAGAAGAAGTCCATAGTTAGACCATCCACTGGAATGACGGCGGACCAAATGCTCTCCAGCAGCTCCATCCTATCTGGGCTTGGGATGGCGCAGGTTGGAATTTATGAAAGCAGAACAGAGTTCCGCTGTTATAAAATGGCTCCTGGCCATTTTGAGGGTGCCATTCTGAGGAGGAGCAGGTAGTTTGGCAAAGGGGATGTTTTGGGCCTGCTCAGGCAGAAGGACCAGTCATATAATGCTGGCAAACCGTACTGCTGCTGTAAGTGAAGTGACATAGGAGAAGCTGTGTGGTCCATTTTAAGGAGCCTCCCCCACCAGACCAGCACAGGTGGTGGGGGCAGTACAGGGCAGGGAGGGGGAGGGAGGGGGTTCACCCTGGGAAAGGTGAGGTGGAGGACAGAGAGGGAGGCATTCTGATGGGAAGAAAGGCTTGATAGCTTCGTAAAGAGTAGTTCTTATGTATTAGATCTTTACTCACTGTAATAGAGATGAGAATCGAACAATCCAATTCCATGCATGTACACCCAAAAGTAAATCTCATATTTACTCCCAAGTAACCTTAATTCTGAATAAACATGATTCTTGAACATATGTGTGCTTTTAGGAGTAACACAGAGAGGATCTCCTGCAAGCCGGGTCAATCCTGGGAAACCTAATTCCAGTTTTGGGAGCACACTCCACCTCAGTGGGATTTGACAAAAGGCCAAAGTGAAACTTCTTTCCAGAAGTTTCCATTTCTTTTAAATACCTGACAGCTCTTAACTATTTCCATTTAAATATTTTCAGCACAGATTCTTTTGCTGCAGGGCAATACAACAGCTCCGTTTAATTTAAACCCTGAGGAAAAAAAATGTACAGTGATTTTTGGAGGAGGTGCTGACACATATTTGGCTGTTGAGCGACCCTAAGCAACACACGGAGGACCAATTTTATTTTATTTTTTTTTTGGTCTTTGAAAAGGAATGGTTTTTGTAATTCTGAAAAAAAAGAAGAAGAAATATATCAGTTGCCAGTTCTTTTAGCATGTTGGTACATTATTTCAACTGAGTGCAATATGGGTACATTTGCTGTCTCCCGAGGGAGCTCAAACATTAAGAACCCCACGTCGAGGAATGTCAACAGCAGCTAGGCGGATATAACCCTTGGGCCTCAGATCTTAATTATATCTGCTACTGTTTACAGCTTATAATTATTGATGTTAATTTACTGAGTGATGTTACACTTTCTAGCCTGAAGTCATCTGTTTGCCGCATTAATCCATTGGTGCCCAGACTGATGCTTTTGATTGCATGGGTTATATTAAAGGAGATTTTTCACTTTTGCTTCATTTCATCACCGTGTCATACATGATTTGGAAAAAAAGATTGTGTAATTCGCATATTTGTGCTAATGCGATAAATACAATTTGCATTATGCATGAGGCCTTGACACAGAAGCCAGAGAAAAATGTTTACCCAGTGATGCAACATAAGACAAAATTGGGTTTCATCAAATATGTTACATGAGTGATAGATGTCCTGATCCAGAACATCTTCAATGCTTTAATGTGCATGTGGAACTTCTGTACGTGAGGGCTGACCAATTCACTTCAGTGGAGAAGCAGGTCTTCCCATCAAAGGGCTGCCTCCACCATTGAAGGAGACATTGGGCAGACATTCAAGATGGGGACCGAAGCTTCATATGCACAACAAAACCTATGCTGCAGCTATAGCAAACTGCTAGAGCAGTGATTTTTGACATTTTTCTTCTTATGGCACACTGAATTCCATGGTCTTCACCTCTTGTAATGTCACTTCCAGGATACTCTTGCGGGTTCCGAGGCTCTGTTTTTAGGGCAATTGTCTGTAGTAATGAATTGTCTGTCCGTCTTCTTCTGCCAGCGGTAGAAGTGGCACTGCTTAAAGGGTGGCGCTGGGCAATCCCAATTATCATGTAGGCTATGCTGTTGAAAGGGCAGCCTGCATGGTAATTGGGCTCCACCCTTTCAGCAGTGATGTTTCTGCTGAAGTGCTGGGAAGGAGAACTGGAAGGAGACTCCAGAAGGCAAGAAACGGTACAGAGGAAGAGGCAGACCCAAAGGGGTGAGAAATGGAGCAGGGAAACTCCTGAGGTGCTGGGACATCCAATTATCACGTGGGTGCCCCCTTCAGTGGCATATCTTTGTAGAGCACCTCTCAGCTGCTGAACAGCAAAGTGAGACCTTGGCAGAAGCGGCACTGCTAAAAGGGTGGACTGTGTGATAATTGTGATATCCCATATCTTGAAAATATGATCAAAATTTGCATATTTTCTCTTCTGTCATGTACAGCTAATAAGTTCCTAACTGAGAAAAAAATGCTCATCACCTGCTTAATAATGTCAGTTCCTTATTGACATCAGGTTTGATCCTCAGCAGGCGCCATGAATGCTATTTGGCCCACCATATGAAATGAGTTTGACACCTCTGCTGTGGACTGTGCTAGACCCCTACTTCACATATTCTAAGGGCTTCCCATTCCTGACCAGTAGATTGGTTCTGGTATTGCTTTGGAACTCTGGTACCAGCAGTTGGTTCTGGTATTGCTTTGGAAATGCTTATATCTCCCCCCACCCCCCCCAAGCTGAGATGACAGCAAAGGCATGGAATTTGAACCCAGGCTTTCCACAGCAAGTCCAACTCTGTGTATCACACTGGATTCCAACTCACAAGTCCAACAGCAAGTCCAACTCACAGTGTATCACACTGGATTCCACAGACAGTGATGATGACCTTTTAGGGGCAAGGCTATAAAACACAGTGTTCAAACATTTGAGAACTAATTTAGACATTATCAGAATGAGGCGAATGAATTTTGCATGATAAAACTGCAGATGGGCATCATATTTTTAATGCTCCCATGCACCAAACTGAAACAAAAACCACCAGCTTCCCTCCCCCCACCCCACCCACCCCATGTCTACCCCACAACATGTCATAAATGAGTAGCACTTCAGGGGAAAAAGGTAAGGCAGATTTATTACATGCAGGGATATGTGAATATGTTTTGAAGGCAAGGTCTGTGGGAACACAGTGATGTGTGCAATAGTTTATCTCTGTTTAGTTTTTGTGGGTTTCTTTGGTTCAACCACAAATGATGACTTGCCAGGAATCTGAAAGTAAGGTAAACCATCAGCACATGGGGGAGAAGAGGGAGCACCTGGGCACATTTGCCTAACTCCAAACTGTAGTGTGGCGTGACATGATGTGTCTGAGCAAGGCCTGTCTCATTGCCTATTTGTCATTTGTAACTGTGAACATCAGTGGCCAGATACACTGGACCATTATTGAGAGGAAGAGCAGAAAGGCTATCCAGCCCGATCCTGGCAACAGCAGTGTCTCTTGTTTGTCAGATCGGATCTGCTGAGTATACCTTAGTGTAGATCATCTTCCTTATGATAATGTGCTCCAAGGAAGAAGGTACAATACAGTAATCTTTGGCCTTTTCTTTGTAATTAAAATCTGGTAATGAGACTTAATCCCATCCAGGACAACACGCTCTTTTTCTCCCAGAAGGTCAATTAATATAGTCTTCTGTTGTTATTAATTTGTTGGGTGTACGTAAAGGTTAACATCTCACGATTTGATCTCCTGAGTTCTTTCTGTAGTTTCATGAAGGAAGACTCAAGTGCAATGAATACTAGAGGGAGAGGGAGGTACAGAGGAGGAAAGGGGCAGAAAGTACCATTTCTGCCCAATGTTGCATAAATGCAACAGGGACCAAGTGTGTCTTTAAACTTTAAAAAGTTAAAAATAAATTGTAAGCTTCCATCATCCCAGTGGCTTAATCTGACTAGCAAAATCAAGAAAAAAGCCAGTATGGTTCCAGTGTAGTGTAGCTTGGGGGGGAGGGGAGCACAGTAAATACTACAGGCACCTCACATGCCATGTAAGCGGCCCATCTCACACTGTCAGAGCCATTCCAGGCAGCAACAGCAATGTGCAGGTGCTCTTGCACATTGCATCACTGCCTGGAATATTTCTGATGGCAAATAGGAGGAGGCACTTACCTGGCATGTTGCAGTGTCTGCAATACTTACCGCACCACCACCCCTGTAGCTACGCCACTGTCTGGTGCAGTGGATAGGCTTGGACCTGGGTTCAGAACCCTGCTTTGTCATGATCTTGGGTCTGACTCATTATCACATTGCACCAGATACTCTCTTGTAGCCTAATCTACTTCACAGTGAGGTTGAAATGAGATAATTTCATGCAAACCCTTTGGAAAAATGGTGGGATACAAATGTGATCAATGATGCCCAAGAGGAAGATAAAGTGGGATATAAACTTGTAAAATAAATAGTAACAGCCCAAACCTGAGCTGCCTGGCACATGGGGCTGCTGCAGTGCCAGAATGGCTGCTGCAGTATCCAGTGTGCAACCAAGCATCTGCTTGCAGCTCCTCGGGGGAAGGGGACTTTCATCACCTTCTCCCAGGTAATTCTGGAGCTACTGCAGAATTGAAAAGTCCTGTGTAGGACTGTGTGGTCCCACACAGCAGAGCAGAGCAGAGCTCCACCCCTCCCTCCCTGCTTCCTCCCCCTACCACGCCTCCTTCCCACCCTCCTCCCACCCCAGAATACCTCCTACCCACCTCCCTCCACACCCCCACTCATCTCTCTGCCTCCAGGTGGTCTGGGTGACAGCTGGGCGGTGGAACATGGGCCCAGTGCCAGGTGAGCCTGCGCCTGGCGGGTGTGCCAGCACACAGGGATCTGGATCAGGCCCTAAGTAAGTAAGTAAACAAGTATACAAACAACTACAATTACAACTACAACAACAGAAACCGCCCCCCCCCTTCTTTCCTGAAAGCGTGACTGGAGGTGGGAAGTAAAAAACAAGATTTATTCAGGTAACTAGTATTCTCAACTGTCAGCTCTGTCAGGCAGTCCTTACTGGTGTCGCCTGTCTCTCTTCACTCTTCATCCTCCCCAAAGCAATCAGAGTGGTTCACTTCCTGGTCTAGGCAAGGTTGACCCCAGCTCAGGTCTAACTCACAGAGCTGTGGGGACCTGCAGAAGAATCATCTCAAAACAAATCCCCTCCAGACTTGGAGTGTTCATCTTGTTTATTAGTTCCAATGAAGCAGTGGTCCATAACTAGCCCCCTTCTTTTAATAACGTGACTTTTCCCCCCCATCCTGCATTATTCAGTGGCTGAACAATAGGTGAAAAAAATGGAATCAGGGAATAAAACATGTTATGCTGATGTGCTTCAAGAAAAAAAATCAGGGAATATCTAAAAGTCAAGAACGTACATTTTAATTAGCTTACCAGAAAGAATGCTACATTCATGTAAAAATATACAACATTGTCAAGTCTTATAAACATCACATAAACTCTTTGGTACTCATGCAAACACAAGAAGCGTATCAAGATGATAGGTGCTAAAACCACATTTCTCTAGCCATTTGGCTCCTGACATTTTATTGATTCTTTAATAGCCTGTAAGTCCAAATGAAAATTACTAATAAAATGAAATGAAATACTTAGTTCAAGCAAGAGAATTATATACTCATACACACTAATGTGTTGCATTAATGAAAGTCAACATAATCTAGTATACAGCCTTTTGTAGCATTCTTATTATATAATTATATACAAAACTATTATTTTAATACAGTGAAGAGACAAGAGCTTACCATGAGAATTACTGTAAGAAAAGTTACAAAATAGTTATAACCACAACACATCCAAGTCACAGGTGAGACAGTGTGTGATCCCAGTGCATGAGTTCTGTAATGGACTGGATGAAGGTCATTAAATTAAAACTCAGTCCAAACAAAATGGAATTTTGTTGGTGGATGGTTCACTACTCGAGTAGCCTGTTCTGGATGGGGCTGTACTCCCTTGAAGGTTGGTGACCAGAAACATATCTCACCATTGCTTAAAGACCTTGGACAGCGCAAACCTAAACCCTGGGCTGCCACAAGGATCAGCAGCACAGAAATGGCTGCCTCTGTATCCTGTGGGGCCAGGGCAGATGCTGGAATCCTTGATTAAGGGAACAAATGTTCCCTTACTCCATGTTGAACTCTGCGCCAGCAATGGGTATCCTCAGAGCTGAGGCCACTCTTGAGAGCAGTGTTTCTCAAACTGTGAGTCAGGACCCACTAGGTGGGTCGCGAGCCAATTTTAGGTGGGTCCCCGTTCATTTCAATATTTCATTTTTAATATATTAGATTAGATGCTACCATGGTATGTGACTGCATTTGGGGGAAATGATACAGACGTGTACGTTCAACAAGCTACAATGTATATTCTTTTAACAATGATAGTCAATGGACTTACTCCTGGATACATGTGGGTAGGACTGCAGGCTAGGATTGTTAAAAATTTTCCTGATTGATGATGTCACTTCCACTCATGACATCACTTCTGGTGGGTCCCGACAGATTCTCATTCTAAAAACTGGTTCCCGGTACTAAAAGTGTGAGAACCACTGCTTTAGAGGATGCAGAAACAAGGAGGCCTGTGTCGGGATTTCTGGCCCAGGACAGGGCACAGGATTCAGTGGAAGAGTCTGCTGCCGTTCCCCATCCCCCTCCTGGGCTCAATCCTCTGGCCTGTCCTCCCCCACTCAGTTCTGCCCTCTCCCCACCTTCCCCCCCATCCTCCCTCTGCCCTGAAAAGCATCACTGCCTGCCGGTAGGAACACTTACCACCAGCTATACCACATCATTGTCTTCTTGGCACTGAGGTCCAGCGTTGACTGGTGCTGGCCACAGGGCTGGCGTCACATCCTCTCCACTGGGGCAGGAGTGCGTTTTTGTGATGGCAGTTACTGGGGCAGTGCAGCAGCTGCTGGTGCTTCCTCATCTCAGGACTGGGCCCCGAGTTCATTTCAAAGAACATTTCAGAATGCTGGTGCTTACCTTTAAGATCCAGCAGAGTTTAGGACCAGAATGCCTGAACGATTGCTTGGCTCCCCATTAGCTTGTCTGTACCCTAAGATCATCCTGCCTCTGAATCTGTCATGCCATGTGTGGCAGGTATGGAAGTGACCTTCTCAGTGATGGTGCCTCACCACATAGGTGTAACTTTTTGGACATGGTGCCTCACTCTCCCTAGAGAGGCTCACTTGTCATCCATCTTTCATGCAAGTTGGCAGCAAGTGAAGTCCTTTACCAGTGGTTTCCTCCTGTGAAAAGGCAGCTTTGTTTCGTGGAATTAAAAGAACCCCTGATTTTAAAAGCCAAACCATTATATTTGGCTCCAGAGTTTTTCTGGCTTGATTTGATATTTATGTTCCCTCATCTCTCCAGGATCTGATCATCAGACAAACTTAAAATGGCATCACCGTCTCCTCCCAGCGTCTTTATTTCCAAGAAGGGAAAGGCAGCAAGTGGTTTTATTTTTCTTACTTGGCATTCAAAGAAGGGGGGGAAATGCTAATATTTACATCTGGATCCAAACAGATCCGTGCTCTGACACACAGTTGACATTTTATGTAGCTTCTAATGAAAACACCAACTTCCTTTCCCAGAACCCAGCTGATCTGCACTGTTCAGATGGTGGGCTGTTTAGATCCTCCTTTGCATGCTCAAGCTGTCAGGGAAGATCACAGAGTCTGCAACCTGCCTCTTTCCTTGGAAAGCAGAACTCACTCGCTGGGGAAAAGCAGGGAGATCTTCAAAGCTGCTCTGGTTCGTCCTCTTGAAGTCATTCTGTGGGAGGGAGAGCTCCTCAACACTCAAGGAGAAGGTAGAAAAGAACCATTCTGCATTGTTCTGTGCACATCTCCCCAGCAATTACTGGGCTTACTGAGCAATTCCAGGAGCAGCTACTACAGGTCCATTAAGAGTGGAGAGCACTGAAGACGTCAGATGTTTTGGTTATATTCATTTGTTTATAAGTATTCGAGCTGAGAGTAGAGGTGTGGCCAAGGACTCAGGTACGTAGGAAGTGCTAGTGAGCAAAGCAGCATCAGTTCCTCAAAGCAAACCATTTGCCCTTGGAGTCCTGCAATGAAAGGGC
This sequence comes from Tiliqua scincoides, assembly GCF_035046505.1. Classification (NCBI taxonomy): domain Eukaryota; kingdom Metazoa; phylum Chordata; class Lepidosauria; order Squamata; family Scincidae; genus Tiliqua; species Tiliqua scincoides. The sequence goes on from NC_089824.1 coordinate 211,053,800, forward strand.
TTGTTACTTCATGACCACTGCAAACTTCAAACTGTCCACTCTGTCCAACAATTCCAAGCTGTTTTTCCTAAGTTTGTACCTGAGCATCCTAGGAGAGTCCTACAGCCCAATCCTGAGCTTCCCGGCATCCCCTGGAACAGCGGCACCAAAGCAACTACACTGTATCCAGCAGGCCCCAGGAAGCAGCCAGAGGTCTCCAAGTCCCACAATGGGGCTTCTGGAGTCTGCGCTGGCTATTTTGCTGGCCCAGAGTTGAGAACACTCTATGTTGGGCCGGAAGGCTCTGCTCCACTTGTTCCAGCAGCATTAGAGGCCCATAGGATTAGGCCACAAACTGCAGATTTTTATGCCTACTGGCTCAGAATTACACTGCTTCAGAATTTTAATTTTTAATTGTTCATTATTCATAGGCCTGATTTTAGTTCGCTCAAAAACTCTGCTGAACTCTTGAGGAACAAGATACCTTCCTCCCCACTACAGATCTTTAATGACTGTGGTTGGTCTGTGGAACTCCTTGCCACAGCATGTGGTGATGGCATCTGGCCTGGATGCCTTTAAAAGGGGATTGGACAAGTTTCTGGAGGATAAATCCATTACGGGGTACAAGCCATGATGTGTATGCACAACCTCCTGATTTTAGAAATGGGCTATGTCAGAATGCCAGATGCAAGGGAGGGCACCAGGATGAGGTCTCTTGTTATCTGGTGTGCTCCCTGGGGCATTTGGTGGGCCGCTGTGAGATACAGGAAGCTGGACTAGATGGGCCTATAGCCTGATCCAGTGGGGCTGTTCTTATGTTCTTATGACTTTGAACCTCTGATGAATTAAAGCTAATTAGTTTTCCATTTCATTTTATACCCTCGTTTATGTTTTTATTATTAATCACCAGCATTGTAGAAAGACAGCCTTTGTTTTGCCCTGAGACTACCTGAAGGTCTTGAGTATAGTCTCTCTATATATGATTGTTATCTTGCCATGTGGTGGTTAGCTGCCATCATGGAGTAGATTATCCGGTCTTTCCCTTGGCCTAAGGTTTCTAGAAAGACAGATATATGACCTCAATGTTGGCAGCAAATGACCTCAGTGGTCATTTCTTCTGATCTTAAATACCTATCAGCTGATTTGAAGATCTTCTTTAGAGTTGGTTTCGCCTCACTGCACGAGAATACTTGACTCTCGAGTTGCTAAGGCTGTCACACAATTTATATTTATATTGGTCATAGTTTTAAAAATAGTTAGCACATATATTTAAATATTTAAACATGTAGGACAATCTCCAGGGCAGCTTATATGAATTAGCAAGATCTAAGTGTCTAAATACATTTCAGAGTATTTGGAATTCCTTTCTTGAAGGTTTGCTAACCAGATCAGAAAATCATTTTCAACATCTCCAGCAAGACATTTAAAAAAGAAATGACAGAAAAATAAGTTAGCATGCAGGTTATTAACTTATTTCCACATAAACTCTATTTGGATTGTGTTTTGAATAGCGCATATACAACTGTCAGGTCCAAGACATGAAGCCAGCACTCAAATATTTTCTGAAATATAAGTGTCTTCCAGCCTTCTTAAAGTCACTGGAAACATAGCTTACGGTCTGTCCTGGGTAGAATGTTCCACATGGGAGAGGCCATCACTGAAAAGGCCCTTCATCTGGTAATTTATTGTTAGTTTTTAGACTTCCAAATAATTTTGTGAGCCTCATTCAGAAGACGCATCTCCATATAGTTAATTCAAGATACATGGGGTCCTCTGTTGGAGACAGAATGACTTCAGCTGATTTTCATTTCATTTCTGCAGACTAACCCTCCTGCAGAGGCTTGCTACAATAAAAAATAAAGTTGCACAAATTAACACAACAGAAGTGCTAAAAGCTCAAATATGAACCACAAGGATTTAATGATAAATAAAGGCTGCAATCCTAACCTCACTTTCCTGGAAGTAAGTCCCATTGAATACAATAGGATTTACTTCTGAGTAGACCTGGTTAGGCTTGTGCCCACAGTCACCCAAAGGCTATCCTGAAGTTTTGTTTTGTTTTATTGACTACAGGTGTGTGCCACTTAATGATGGAGATAGGGTCTCCAATCCCCATTATTATGTGATTAGGTCATTAAGTGAACATTCAGTCCAAACTATTGCCATTGTTGTGTAAAACAGACACTCTCTGCCAGACACTAGCTGGCTGTACAGGCTCCTGGAGATAGACTGCCTCTTCTTTGCATTAAGAGCCTCTCTGTTGTGTAAACAGACACTCTGCAGCAAGCTATGGGAGACCTGGCTGCCTCATTAAGAGCATCTTTACTGTGCTTTGACCACCATCGTATATGCGGTGCATCATTAAGTGAAAGGTTGTGAAGCGGCGTACACCTGTATTTTGAAAGTTGGGAGTTGATTTTTTTTTTTTCAGTACAGAGTTCTAGGATGAGGGCATAATCACTAAGGAAGGATTTCAGATTCAAAGGGCACCCTGAACAGTTCCTCTCTATATTAAAAATAGGGCAAGATGCTCCTGCTGATTCCCAGACCATTTACAGCTTTAAAGGTCAGAACCAACACTTTGAGCAGGGCCTGGAAACTACCAGGTAAACAGCGTGCCGCTTTGCTATTAAGTTCTAGTCCTGTATGGTCCCAGCAATGGGCAGCTGTTAAATGCAAATGGATTATTATTGCATTCTGCGTGAACAACAGTTGCCAGCTGTTCTTCTCATCTAGATGCTGCAGGTGAAACAACAGGGTGAAGTGAAAAAATGGGCTTCTATCCTGGCAGAGATCATCTTAAAGTGAAGATACCAACAAATTAGGGGCAATCTGAATGGGCCTTCTGATTTTTTTCTGCCTCATTTGCAGGCAATGGACATGAAGGCAGGTCAATAGGAGGAACACCATTTCTGCAACAGTTTTGGGGTGCTCACCACTGGTTGGTGGTGGGTGTCCTTTTTCTGTTTGTTTTGCTTTCCTTTCCTTTTTTCCTCTTAGGTTGTGTCTTCTCCTTCTTTGTAGCATCTCTGTAACTTCTCCACAGCTGACACCTGCAGCCCACCACAATTTTTCTCTCCAGAATGCCCCAGGAATGATGCTCCATCACGATAGGAGGATTATTATGCCTCCCCCTGAAGCTGCCCTTTTTTTCACACTCTCAAATGCAAGCTGAAAGTTTGCCAATGAGACCTTCCAGTTCAGCCTGAATACAAATGAACATTCAATGTTGGAATATGGGTGCAATGCCACCTGCAGGATTCTGGAGGGCAGTGAGTTGCCCAGGTGCCTGAAACCCCTTACCTCTGTGGTACCTGTAAGAGGTGTGTCCATTGTGCAACATCCTCTCTCCCACATGTTCTTCCTTTCTCTTCTTGACCACCATAGGAGCAGCATCCTGAAATCCGTCTCCTATGGCAGGCAGCCATTGCTGAAGAGCACCAGCCCCCTTACTTCTGCACAAAGAGAACAATTGTAGGTTCTCTGTTCCCTGAGTAGTAGATGGCTCTGATGCTTAGAAGATGCATACAATTGTGGAACTGTACGTAAAGTTAAAAAAAAAAAAACACAACCCTTAACTGTCTTTGCTCCTTTCTGTTTATTAATAGCTGCAAACTAGCTGGGTGATGGAACTTACCTTTGGAAAAAAAGGTTGCCCTGCCCTGATTGCCCTGCTTGTTAGAACCCCAGAATCCCCTTTCCTAGGGCAGAGTAGGGTTCAATAAGGGTTGAGCTTTCTTGTCCCTTGTTTATTCAGTGTTCTGCCTTGTACCTCCCTGCACGTATCTGGAGATAAAATATCTGTGTTTTTCTGTTCAGAGCACTACCTGCTCATTTAGTCAATTAAATATAATTTAGTTCCTTTGTTTTGTTTTGTTTTTAAGCAGAAACAAACAATTTTTGAAGTTTGAAAGCTGTTTGGGGAAGGAGGCGGGTTAATGATGTCACTGGTGCCTAGCCAATTAGTGCTGTGCACAGCTGACTCTGTTATAAGCACATAAAACCTGAGCTTGATCTGAGAAGGAAAATAGTGCATCTGCCTGAAACACAGCGGTCTGCCGCTTCAATCACACACATGGACTCAGAGAGCTATCTGTTGAATGACAACCGAACTTATTAGACACTATGAATTAATACATGGGCAAGGCTACAGAGTGCATACACAGGGTTTTAAATACATACCCCGGTTAACTTGCCATATGAATGCGTTGTTTTGGAACAAAAATTATTTATAAAATGGTTTTTCCAAATGTTTAATCTACAGCAGATGCACCGTGCATTCATCTGTTTGGGTTGGCATGGACTGCAGGAGATTTGATTAATCATACAGACCTCCTGTAGCAGAGGAAACAAAGGCTATTATAGGATTCATCTGTTTATGACTAAACAGTAAAAAAAAAAAAATCCCGACTTCATCAAATAAGCAAGCCCTCTCCGAAAGCTCTGTGAAATGGAGAAGGCTGTGAGTAAGCCACATGTCATATTTCATCAGGATGTTCTGGAAGTTCACCCTTCTTTCTTCTGCTCAAACTTGAGAGCAAACAGCCGGCCATGTGTAGTAGAAGAAGGAGAGGGAGAGAGAGAGAGAGAGAGAGAGAAGTCAGTTGCATAGTTGCTTTTCACTTTAACTACATAAATTGCAGCTGACTCTTATTCACCTGCCTGCTCACTCCAAAATGTGGGGATACATTTGATCACCAAGCCCATCGCTTCACCCAAAGAGCCTTTTCCATTTGGATTTGTCATTATGTACAGAATTCCTCTTGCATTTCTAAGCACCTATGAAGCATATATACGTCAACATGCCTTAAAATCCAGTATTAGTCAGGCCACTAGTCCAGCTAGCCCAGCATTGCCTGCTCCACTGGTTCCTGTGGTTTGTGGACTACAGGTGGTCCATGAGACCCTGAGAAGTTACGAGGTTTATGAGGTCTCAGGAAAAAAAAACAAAAAAAAAAAACACCTTTGGTCACTTCTAGTGTCTTACTCAGCAAGAAATCTCTCACAGACCACCAGGGAGGGCAGATAACAGACCTCCTACAGCCACAAACACTGAAGTGTCTGCTGGGGCTATGGGTAGCCCATTCTCCGTCCTCTTTGATAGTCCATGGGTGAGCACTCTGGAGATGGACTATGACAGAGGATGGAGATCAGACCGCCCACAGCCACATGTGGTCCATGATGATTCCATTTTTTGCCTCAGTGGTCCACAGGCTCTTAAAGGTTGGGAACTACTGGCCTACTCTGACTGGAAGCAGACCTCCAAGAAGACTTGCTATCTAAAGTCCTTGGTATGGGCAATTCAGTTTGGGGTCTTTGACATGCAAAGCACATGGTTCACCACACAGTGACAGACAGTCCCCTAAGCATTTGACATAGAGAGCTGCCTTGTACTAAGTCAGGTTATTAACCAATTAGTGTAAAGCAGGCAACAATTCTCCAGAGACTCAGGTGCTGCAATGAAGAAGCTAATATTATTGCCAGTCATGTCTATGCCCAGGGGAACAAAAGTCAACCCCCACCCACTCTGGAATCAGTACCACACACATTCAAAAGGATCATCTGAGAGATTTTGTACATACTTGTACATTTGTGTTTTAGAAATGCAATTTCATATGGACAGGATTACCTATCACCTCACTCTGCTACTGAGGAGGCTTTGCATTTTTCATACTCCCCTGTATTCTAAAAAGATTTCCCTTCAAGCAGTGGCATAGCTAGACGGGGTGCAAAGCACTAAGTTTTGCAGGGAGCCTCACCGCAGTGTGCAAGTAGCCCCCTCCCCTTTGGAGCCATTCCGGGAATTTGCTTCTGTTTGTTTTCCCCACCTGGAATGGCTCCAAAGGGGAGGGGGCTACTTGCACACTGCGGTGAGGCTCCCTGCAAAACTTAGTGCTTTGCACCCCCTCTAGCTATGCCACGGTCTTTAAATTGAAAACTAGCGTTCTGGAAGTAAAACTGGACTAGAAATTTTTTCCCTGCCATGCTAGGGATTTTTTTTTTTTTTTTTTTTTTTTGTATTTGTAAGGGATGTTGTTTGTTCTTGTTTGCTTGTTTAAGGGCATTCAAAAATGGCAACCTCACTCCCCTGCCTCTAGTTTGAAATGGAAAGCTTCAGTCCACCATCTTTTCCTGCATGGTAGATCAAGCCCAAATCTATAAAGGAGCCCCCCCCCCCCATGTTTCTGCAAAGCTGTTACCCTGCACATGCCCAATCTTGTCTGATCTCAGAATCTAAGCAGGGTCAGGCCTGGTTACTACTTGGATGGGAGACCGCCTGGGAATACCGGGTGCTGTAGGCTTCTACCATAGTCTTTCGAGACTGAAGGTTGCCAACTATTATTCCTCGTTATAAGGGCTCAGAGCATCGTAGTTAACCTCCAGTTACAGTTAAATAATTCAAAAGAACATGTGTATCAGGAAATATCAACAATTGTTGTAACACGGTTACTTATGGCTAGTAAGGAGAAGGATTCAATTCCTGGCACCTCTAGTTAAAGGATTAGAAAGAAGGTGCTGAGAAAGTGCTCAGTGTAAGACCCTAGAGAGCTGCTGCCAGTTGGTGACTGATGGGCTCCACGGATCAATGGTCTGACCATGGCTGGCCCATCCATGACGTGAATGAGCCTATTTTCATTGGGCAGCAGATTGGGACCCAAGTTGAGAGGCGGTGAGGTAGGCATCCACGACCTCCCCCCCCCCCACTCTGCTGCCTTATTTGATCTCAATACCATCCCCTTCCTCCACCTGGCTCTTTAATCAAAGAAGAGAATGCAGGACATGCTCCCAGTATGCTTTGCATTGTCTGCTTAGTGTAAAGAGCCCACGCAGAAGAAGGAGTGGGGATCAGTGCATTCTGATTCTGGCTCCCTCATCCTCTTCGAGATGGCCGGATCCCAAAGGATCTCCTCTATGGAGAACTCGTGCAAGGAAAGCGCCCTACAAGGAGACCACAGCTGCGATACAAGGACATCTGCAAGAGGGATCTGAAGGCCTTAGGAGTGGACCTCAACAGGTGGGAAACCCTGGCCTCTGAGCGGCCTGCGTGGAGGCAGGCTGTGCAGCATGGCCTTTCCCAGTTTGAAGAGACACTTGGCCAACAGTCTGAGGCTAAGAGGCAAAGAAGGAAGGCCCATAGCCAGGGAGACAGACCAGGGACAGACTGCACTTGCTCCCGGTGTGGAAGGGATTGTCACTCCCGAATTGGCCTTTTCAGCCACACTAGACGCTGTTCCAGAACCACCATTCAGAGCGCGATACCAGAGTCTTTCGAGACTGAAGTTTGCCAACAACAAAATCCTCCTCGACCAGGCACTTTAAAAGAGCCTGGCGGGGTAACGGGCAAGATCACCCTGTCCTCTATGTGGGCTCTTTAAACAAAAGAGGAAATGTAGAATGCTCTGGCAGTGATCCTTGAGTGCTTCATGTTTGATACAAGAGTCTGCATGATGAAAGGAGCCTGGTGGAAGTGCTGGGGGGGGGGGCAGCAGAATTTGACTCAGTATAAGATGCTCCATATATATGTAAAGCCACAGTCTTACGCACCTTCAAATAACTCAGCCTATGATTTCTGGCAGATTTCCACTTGCTTTCCCTATTTCTATTTGAACCTCAGTCACATCCCCTATTGTATATTACAGCTGAGTAAATATTTGCGATAAACCATTTATTCTGTGGCTTTCTCTTCTCTTTCTTTTGACAGGCCAAACAGACAGCTTGGCAAGGTTCATCCATGTGCCCACCACCACAAATGTTTCCATGAAGCTGATTTACATTGCAGCTTTTGGATTCAAATGCATTTTGTTTGTGCTGTGATTGGCCACGTGGGCCACATCTGTCTCTTGACATCAAGTGCGATGGAACCTGGCACATCAAAATGTGATTAAAATGATTCCCCTTCAATTCCGTGCCTGGGCATATGCTTCTACTCCATTGAAGCAGAAAAGTGAAGGAGATGCTTTTACAGATGGTTTTGAAAATGCTCATGCTTCATTCCAAACCAGTTCCAAAGACTATTTCAAGCTCCAGAGCTGGGTTTAAGGCATGGATCATATTCACCATGACTTCGCCTTAGAAATGTTTTTCAGTTGTGCCCAGGAAAATGGGAGAACGGGTGAAGAAAACAGGTCTGCTGAGAAGATTCAGAGTAGTTTCAACCCCAAATCATGATAGCCTGATTTTGAATCACCTAGCATTAGGGCTAAAGGTTTCCAAGACAATAGATTGTCTGAGTCCCTGATTCCAAGGGAATTTATTCCTACCACTTCTTGTTTTCAACAAGTTTTCAAATTGTCCGTCAACAAGAAGCTGACGGAACATACCAAGATCCAGGTCTACAGAGCTTGCGTCCTGAGTACACTTCTGTACTGCAGTGAGTCATGGACTCTTCACTCACAACAGGAGAGGAAACTGAACGCTTTCCACATGCGCTGCCTCCGACGCATTCTCGGCATCACCTGACAGGACAAAGTTCCTAACAACACAGTCCTGGAACATCCTGGAATCCTTAGCATGTATGCACTGCTGAAACAGAGACGCCTGCGTTTTTCTCAGTCATGTTGTGAGAATGGATGATGGCCGGATCCCAAAGGATCCTCCTCTATCTCCTCTATGGAGAACTCGTGCAAGGAAAGCGCCCTACAGGTAGACCACAGCTGCGATACAAGGCCATCTGCAAGAGGGAACTGAAGGAGGCAGGCTTGGATCCGCTTGGAGGCAGGCTGTGCCTTTCCCAGTTTGAAGAGACACTTGGCCAACAGATTGAGGCAAAGAGGCAAAGAAGGAAGGCCCATAGCCAGGGAGACAGACCAGGGACAGACTGCACTTGCTCCCAGTGTGGAAGGGATTGTCACTCCCGAATTGGCCTTTTCAGCCACACTAGACGCTGTTCCAGAACCACCATTCAGAGCGCGATACCATAGTCTTTCGAAACTGAAGGTTGCCAACAAGTACTTCTTGTTTTCAAAGACATTAAGCCCAACCTGTTTCACACAGTTAGTTGTGTGCACAGAGTGCAACTGCACATTCCTCAGAACCAGAGATGTTCATGTAACACATGTCCTGTTAGAGACATGCGCAGGAGTGGCCATATTATGAATACCATTATAATCAAAGGTGTTGGAGTTGTACAGCCAACATCCACTCAAGCACGCTGTCCAAGAAGGGGGATATTTGCAACTGATTGAGCATTGTTAGGATCCTTGAGATAGATCTATCTATCCATCTATCTATCCATCTATCTGTCTAATTTTTCTACCACCCTTCCTCTAAGGAGTGCAGGGTAGTGTACATTGTTCCTTCCCTCCATTTTGTCCACCCTGTGAGGTAGGTGGGGCTGAGAGATAGTGACTGGCCCAAGGCCACCCAGGAAACTTCCTCCAATCCGGGGAGGATTTCTTGTTGCTCCTCTTTTTTCAGCATTAACACTTCCTTGTTCTTTTTAAACATGAAAGCAAATCAAAAATATTTAAGCAGATGACAAGTGAAATGAATTAAATTTACTGTATTTTTCGCTCCATAAGACGCACTTTCCCCCCCCAAAAAAAGTGGGGGGGGGAAAGTGTGTGTGTCTTATGGAGCAAATACTGTAAAAAAGAGTGCACGCTGGGGTCCATAATGAAGGGGGGATCTTCATGCCAGTTTATGATCCCATTCACCCTAATAAAGGGAGGGATCTTCATGCCAGTTTATGATCCCATTCACCCTAAGAAGGGGGGGATCTTCATGTCAGTTTATGATCCCATTCATCCTAAGAAGGGGGGATCTTCATGCCAGTTTATGATCCCATTCACCCTAATAAAGGGAGGGATCTTCATGCCAGTTTATGATCCCATTCACCCTAATAAAGGGAGGGATCTTCATGCCAGTTTATGATCCCATTCACCCTAAGAAGGGGGGGATCTTCATTCCAGTTTATGATCCCATTCACCCTAATAAAGGGAGGGATCTTCATTCCAGTTTATGATCCCATTCACCCTAAGAAGGAGGGGGATCTTCATGTCAGTCTATGATCCCATTCACCCTAAGAAGGGGGGATCTTCATGCCAGTTTATGATCCCATTCACCCTAATAAAGGGAGGGATCTTCATGCCAGTTTATGATCCCATTCACCCTAAGAAGGGGGGGGGGGAATCTTCATGCCAGTTTATGATCCCATTCACCCTAAGAAGGGAGGGATCTTCATGCCAGTTTATGATGCCATTCACCCTAAGAAGGGGGGGGGGGGAATCTTCATGCCAGTTTATGATCCCATTCACCCTAAGAAGGGAGGGATCTTCATGCCAGTTTATGATCCCATGCACCCTAAGAAAGGGGGGGGGATCTTCATGCCAGTTTATGCTCACATTCAAAAAATGTCATTCAAAAAATGTGGCATTAAATGCCTTAGATGGAAGTGAAGACGGTATCTTATATGAAGACAGCAAAGAAAGTGATGTCAGTGATTGTGAGCAAATGAGCTTCATAAATTCTGACTCTAGCGATGGTGAGTTCTTGGGGTTTCCAGAAAACTAGAGTACTCAAACCTTTAAGTCTCTCCATTTGTTAATGACAGTGATAATGGTTCTTAATGCCACTTTTGACTGCTGTTCACTTTACATGGTTCAAATGTTATTTGTTATAGTTTATTAAATATTTTATTACACTATTTGGTTCAGAATATTTTTTTTTCCTGTTTTCCTCCTCTAAAAAATAGGTGCGTCTTATTCTCAGGTTCGTCTTATGGAGCGAAAAATACAGTAATTGAAAAAGCAATGACAAAGAAAACAAACTGTGAAAACCATGAGTTGGCCCTGAAAAAGAATCTCACAACTCAGAGCACAGAGGCTTCTAACATGTTGCACTCTGTATATTTTTGAGGCACCCTCTTTCATTCTTCTACCAAAACTTATCAAGTTTTTGTTTTTACCAAGTTGCAGTAAGCAGTTTGCATATGTTTTCACTATTTCCTAAAAAGGAAATTAAAAAGTTGGAGAGAGATCATACACATTTTAATGTTAATATATCACTTCAGATTTTGTATGTAGGGTCTTAGCAAGGTCTGAGCATATTCACTCCATACTGTAAATGTGAAACTTGTAATGTCAGGTGGTGCCAACTTTATAATTGATCCTGACCCTGCAGATGTCATTTTGTGTAACAAAATAACACACAAAATAACACTGTACCACTGTACCACCAATAAATATGTACCACTATTGCTCTCACTGGTTTCCAACCAGTGTCCATAGGACCCTGATAAGTGGTCTGCGAGTTCTCAGGGGGGGGCAAGGAATTGCCTTCCATCACTCCCAGTGTCTCATAAGAACATAAGAAGAGCCCCGCTGGATCAGGCCATAGGCCCATCTAGTCCAGCTTCCTGTATCTCACAGTGGCCCACCAAATGCCCAAGGGAGCACATAAGACAACAAGAGACCTGCATCCTGGTGCCCTCCCTTACATTTACCATTCTGACGTTGCCCATTTCTAAAATCAGGAGGTTGTACATGCCCATTATGGCTTGTAACCCGTAATGGACTTTTAAGAACATAAGAACATAAGAACAGCCCCAGTGGATCAGGCCATAGGCCCATCTAGTCCAGCTTCCTGTATCTCACAGCAGCCCACCAAATGCCCCAGGGAGCACACCAGATAACAAGAGACCTCATCCTGGTGCCCTCCCTTGCATCTGGCATTCTGACATAACCCATTTCTAAAATCAGGAGGTTGTGCATACACATCATGGCTTGTACCCCATAATGGATTTTTCCTCCAGAAACTTGTCCAATCCCCTTTTAAAGGCGTCTAGGCTAGACGCCAGCACCACATCCTGTGGCAAGGAGTTCCACAGACCAACCACACGCTGAGTAAAGAAATATTTTCTTTTGTCTGTCCTAACCCGCGCAACACTCAATTTTAGTGGATGTCCCCTGGTTCTGGTATTAAGTGAGAGTGTAAAGAGCATCTCCCTATCCACTCTGTCCATCCCCTGCATAATTTTGTATGTCTCAATCATGTCCCCCCTCAGGCATCTCTTTTCTAGGCTGAAAAGGCCCAAACGCCTTAGCTTTTCCTCATAAGGAAGGTGCCCCAGTCCAGTAATCATCTTAGTCACTCTCTTTTGCACCTTTTCCCTTTCAACTATGAATTTTTTGGGATGCGGCGACCAGAACTGGACACAATACTCCAGGTGTGGCCTTACCATAGATTTGTACAACGGCATTATAATATTAGCTGTTTTGTTCTCAATACCCTTCCTAATGATCCCAAGCATAGAATTGGCCTTCTTCACTGCCGCCGCACATTGGGTCGACACTTTCATCGACCTGTCCACCACCACCCCAAGATCTCTCTCCTGATCTGTCACAGACAGCTCAGAACCCATCAGCCTATATCTAAAGTTTTGATTTTTTGCCCCAATGTGCATGACTTTACACTTACTGACATTGAAGCGCATCTGCCATTTTGCTGCCCATTCTGCCAGTCTGGAGAGATCTTTCTGCAGCTCCTCACAATCACTTCTGGTCTTCACCACTCGGAAAAGTTTGGTGAAAAAGTTTTCCTCCAGAAACTTGTCCAATCCCCTTTTAAAGGCATCTAGGCCAGATGCCATCACCACATGCTGTGGCAAGGAGTTCCACAGACCAACCACACACTGAGTAAAGAAATATTTTAACACTCCCTCACAGACCTCCAGAGAGGGTTGAAGAGTCAGTTGTGGCTGGTCTGTTCTTTGCCTTCTCTAATAGTCCGCAGGGGAGCACTTGATGGGGAGATGCTTCCCCATCAACCACCAGAGAGGGTGGAGAATGGACCATTCCCAGTTGGAGCCAGCAACAAAATCTTTATAAATAATACATTTTATCTAATTATTACTAATTTAATTGCATTTTTGTGTGCAGGGGTGTGGAGTTGCATGTGGTCCTTGATGATTCCAATTTTTGCCTCAGTGTTCTGCGGGCTGCTAAAGGTTGGGAATAACTACTCTAAATGATCTTGTTATGCATCTGGTTCAAGGGAAAATGGAACTGCACTCGCTACCACTCTCCATAGCACTAATGTACTCTATATCCAAATGGGCTGATTTGCCAGAGTTCAAAATTATGGAGATAAAAGTGTCCCTAGATTCTCTACAAACTGTTCTCCTCAGGCAAATGCTGAACTTTAGGAGATGTTTACCCCTGACAACCAGGGGAACTGGAGACTGCCACTCTAGGCTCTGAGCAGTAGCTCCACTGAATCAGATAGACTGTAGAGTGTGCAATGTTAGGCGGTGAGATGAGGAGGCAAAATAACTAGAAGCCTTAGTATGGGGGTGAGACATACTAGGAAACTGATTCCAAAGCAGCTCTGAAAACTGAGCTGTCACACCAGAAGAGGACAAGACCAAACCAAAGGAATATAAGCCCTGCCTCTTCCTAGATCTGATTAAGGTCCCAGTCCAGATTCTGTGACTGAGCATGAGTAGGCCTCATTGAGTAGGCCTCTTGAGTAGGCCAAACCATGGTTAAAGCCTTGGTCTACTAGGCAGGCACATCTGTCCCAGGTTTGGGCTTCAGACCTGAAGTGGTGGCTTACTAATTCCTGTGTAGCCAGAGGTGCCTACAAGGCTGTAGCAAGGCTGAGTGCACTCAGGGGGCTTGGCAAAGGGTGCTGGACTCTCCAGAAGTGGCTGGCTCATCAGTGCTACTAGGGTTGTCCGTGGAGGCCAGCTCTCCCTCTTCCTCAGAAGTGGCCTCAGTAGAGTCTGGATTTACCAGGTGAGGGCCATGGCCACACAGCACACCAGGGCTGGCAGAACACTGGTGAACCAGCATGCTCCCCCCATACCCAGGTACAGCAGTAAGATGAAGAATGGCTTATGTAAAGAATCATACTGTTGTCATGAATACTGCAGACGGCCATCTCACTTATCAAGTTAATCTTTATAGATCAGACAAAACTTCAAAATACAAAATGATCACTTTTGAACTCTACAGTACAAAACTATTCCTCAGACACATTAAGGGGTAGAACCGTCACCTCCACCTGTCCCTGTTGGGATTCCTCCCCAATGTTAAGTAGAATCAATATGTCAAGCGGGTTGGTCTGAATCAGGTAATTTGCTGAGTATCTGGTGTGCTCCCTGGGGCATTTGGTGGGCCGCTGTGAGATACAGGAAGCTGGACTAGATGGGCCTATGGCCTGATCCAGTGGGGCTGTTCTTATGTTCTTATGCTGTGAACTGATATTGACAAGCAAATGTCAGCTGTGTTATTTCATATACTTCAATTGAAAGGGTAACTTCAGGCAGCAGGTTGGGGTTGATCATCTCTGTCCACCTCTTGCCTCCACTGCTCCTTCTTCTCCCTGAGTTGGAAAAGGAAGGAGGAGACAGGGGAAGAGGAAATGTAGAGGGGTGGAGAAGGTTGAGCTAGAACAGGAGTGCCCAAACCCTGGCCCTGGGGCCACTTGTGGCCCTTGAGGACTCCCAATGTGGCCCTCAAGGAGCCCCTAGTCTCCAATGAGCCTCTGGCCCTCCAGAGATTGGTCCAACGCAATTGCTCTCAGCAGTTTGACCTCTCACTCCCACCACTGCTTGCTGTTTCACGTCTGTGATGCTGCAGCAGCAGCAAAGGAAAGGCCAGGCTTGCTTTGTGCAAGGCCTTTTATAGACCTTGAGCTATTGCAAGACCTTCATTCATTCATATAAGTTCATTTTTAATATATTCATTTATGTAAACTTAAGTGAATTTATTCAAATTTTAAATGTAAATTAATTCTTTTTTTTCCCTGGCCCCCAACACAGTGTCAGAGGGATGATGTGGACACCCCTTTGGACACCCCTGAGCTAGAACTTTGGAGAGACGGCACATCATCAGGAAGGAGGGACAACATTTGGGATGCCGCCTCAGGCATCAGGAGTTCTTGGGCTGGCCCTGTATGAAGCTTTTTGAACTACAAGAATCAGCCATCATTTTTCACCTCTGTTTTTCCTGGTGCAGACATGTCTGAAATATAATGAGAGTTGGGATTTGTCTGCCCTGATTTAATTACTACAATCCAGATAACTCTGTCAATCAATTTTTCTCCTTGTGATTCCTGACAGGGTGAAAAATGCCTTCATTACGAGGACTGATCGTTAGTAGATGTGAAGTTGCAAAGAAGATGATGAAGATGAGTTGTTTGCTCTGGCAGACAATTGACCCATCAGTGTCATCAGGATTCCCGGAGGGGTGCAAATCATTGGATTGCTCAGCAGCAAAGGTCTGGATCTGTCTACATTGCAGAACTCTGAAATTTACACACATGCAGTGGAGAGTAATTTGAAGGATAACTAAACAATTATATCAATAACAATTAGAAGAGCTGATTCATATGGCCTTTTCACTAAAGCAGTAACTTTTCAGGCACCATTTTAATCACTTTCTTTTAACAAAGAGGAGTGTGACCATCGGAGTAGCCTTCCGCTGCCCTTTTGCCTGTGTATCAAAAGAGCCACTTTCAGCCATCACCAACGACCAAATGATCTTTATTAATAATGCAGGTAACAATCCCTACTCACCATCCCCAAATGCCAAAGGACAAGTCTGAGTCATTCCAAACAACACATTAACTTCTGATTTCCCCCCCACACACACAGTCCTCTGACGCTAGCAATAAAGAACAAGCAGCTTAATGATGAATCTGTGCTATCGCCTCAATCATTCCAAGCAAATTATGCTTTTAATTGCAAAAGGTAATTTTGTTGCAGCGACTAATTAATCTTGGGGAAAAATAATAACAACAACAATCACGACAGCCATTATGAAGCCTTAGCAAGCCCACAAGGCCGATTGGCACAGAGAGAAGAGTGGAAAAGAATGGGACTCGGGAGGTCTTAGGAACACTTCAGGACCAGAAGAGGGAAGATGTCACTAAAGGGCAGCTACCCAAGAAAGAAGTACACTTGTGTACTCAAGTACACTCAAAGATTGCTGGGCAGCAGTTAACATATCAAACGAAAAACACATGGGAAGCCGTGGTCTCAGCCTAAGCTATCTCACAGGGTGGTTGCAAGCTTCAAAGCCCCTCTAAGCTCCTTAGAGGAATGGCAGTAGACAAACGTAACCAGTAAATACAGAAATACATGAATAAATGAATGAGTAAATAACTTCAGTGGGGTTTCTGATAGGCTCCGCTCAGGATTTTTTTGTTGCTGTTGTTAAATATTCCCTTGAAAATTAACATTTCTGAAAAGCACATACAGTGCTTCCTATTTAGGCATGATTTTTGCACACTGTAAGACTGCCCCACATCTTACGTACCACGCATTAAGCAAAAAAGGCAAGCTCTCATTTCCAAGTCAAACCAGGGAGCGGAGCACAGTGCCAGCCAACTAACTGAGTAAGCCACAGAACATATTGGTAATCTGCATACACAACAAGAAAATAGTCATAGTACATATTTAACAAGCCGGGTGGCATATTGTGCAGCACGCAACGTGCGCTCCACATCCCTGGTTTCAAATATTTAATTGAAAAAAAGACAAGGAATGGGATTTAGGGTAGGTTTGTACCTATCAAACCCTCATCTTTGCAGTAAATTAGGACACGGTCCTTTCTAGCTCAGGTGCACCATTCATATGCAGAGGACTGGCACGGGGTTCAATAGAGCGCCATTCCCCTTCCTTCCCCCATTAGCTGGACAGACCAGGGAGCCACATATCCCATTCCTGATGGTCTGTGCTGTGTGTGACCACAGCCTGCAACAGTGGCTGGAACCCTGTCTCAGAAGAAGATGCACCAGAGAGCTTGTAAGAAGGCATTCCCTCAGACTACAATGCCACCGAACCCTATTATAGAGCTGGTCCCAGTCAGTGTGGCAATCCTGAGTTGGATGGAAGAATTATCTGAAACATAATAGGACACTTTCCTATGATAGTGGATGGGAATGGAACCAACACAGGTATTGTTCCATGACCTGGTCGCTAGAATCCGACATGAACACCAGTAAAATTCTGAATCTTTCCTGTGGCCTACTGATGGGTGAATTCAGCTTGCATTTTCTAGGGCTGGAGAACATGTGCCCATATGCACCATGCCAATGGAGACAACATAGCTCAACTGAACCCTATGTAATTCCCTCTGTACAGGCCCAGGCCACATATAAACAGCACCAGAAGCCACCCCCTTGCGGCTTCCTTCCCCTGCCACTGCTGCCTTCATCTGGAGGGGCTCATCAATCCCTCATTTCCTCCGCGGGGCACTTCTACATCCTCTGCAGCAATTTAGAAGTGGAAGAGTGATTACCAAAATGGCAGCCACTGCCTCAGTCTGCCCAGCTCCTCCTCCTCCACACAGCATGGAGCTCAGCAACCTGGAAGTTCAGCAATGACACATGATGTCATTGCCGAATGTCTGGAGACTGTGTTGCAACACAGTCATGATATTGCTCTGGAAGAGAAGGGAATATGGCTGCCACTGCCTCCACCACCATCTCTCTTCCTCCACAAAGAAGAAGGTGGCAGCAGTAGTGGTTATGGCAGTAGTCTTCTTCCCAATTCACTGCTGCTGCTGCCACCTCATAGTCCATTAGAGCAGGCAGGAAGGAGAAGTGGATGTGAGGTGATTCCTTTCCTGGTTTCCTTGGTCCACCCTGCCTTGTCCTACTGGTCTATTTCAAACCATAGAACAGTGGGTCCAGAAGGGACAAGGGGGCAAATGAGGGCTAGGTGAAGTGGCCAAGGTGGTGGCAGACAGTCACAGAGTGCTTCCTGTTCCCATCTGCCACCTGACACAGCATGCGTCACCACTGGAACTGCCTCTGTGTGCTAGTGCTGACCCTTGCTAGGATGGAACATGCCCTAAGTTTTTAAGGGCACAATCCTGAGCGCCCCTTCAGCCAGCGCAAGTCCCTTTCACCGGCCAAAGCGTTTCGTGAAAGTGGCGTAAAGCACTTTTGTGTGCTGAATGTGTGCTGGCTTCCCTGCACCGATGCAAGTCCCAGGCTGGGTGAGTTTGTGTTGGCTGAGCTCAGCCAGTGCAGGGGTCTGGGGATATGGGGAGGGTGGAAAGTAGGAGGGAGGGAGGTGTTTCAGGGTGGGAGAGGGTGGGCAACAGGCGTTCCCGGGACGGGTGGGTGGGCAGGGAGCAGGAGGCAGGGCCAGCATCTGGCAGTTATGCCGGATCCTGGCCCCATTCCCAGGAAACACAGGACTGTCCTGGGCTGCTTGGATTTGTGCCACCTCTTTCAGTGGTGCAGATCCAAGTAGACCCACTGGGGCTGCTGCGGCTCTCCCCAGGATAAGGATAAGTTTCCCCTTGCTTTGGGCCGAACCTTAGGCAGCCCCAAATTTGTACTGGATACAGCGCAGGCCTGCCGGCCCGCCTGTTCCAGTGCAAGTTAGGATTGGGCTGTAAAAGACGCCACGTCCTTTGTGCTGCTACTTAGCACTGCACTTCTCGAATCTGTTCTTTTCCCTTCTGCACATGGCTTTGCAAGACACCAGCCCTAAAATAATCAGAGACTCATTCCAATGTTCAATGACAAATATGTGGGTTGCTGTTTTATTTAATATATTCAGTGTATTTATTCTGTGTATTGCCAGCTCGGTTTGTTTTGCTTGAAGCTCGCTTGCTTCAACACGGCCAAGAAGTGAGGCTGCCGTTTGGACCGGGTGGGCGGTGGTGACTTGAGATGAAGTCGTCATGGCAGGGTTGAGTGCAATGGCTCGTTAAATGCTTTGCATGAATCAGCCGAGCTCAGGATGGAGGACATAATCTCAGCTCCATCTGTGGGTCTCCTCCTGCTGCTGACAAATCTCTGAAGCATGTTTGGTCTTTGATTATTTGGCGAGCTTTAACCACAGAGGCAGCCGTTCCGGTCCCAGTCATAGCATGGGCCTGCCTTGTTTCGTCCAGTCACCCTCTCAAGGATAAGTCAACCACAAACACCCATCTTCTCTCCTGGATATTGGCAATTTGAGGACATTTTTGCTTTCTGATGCATCGCAGTGACTCACATCTGGTAATCTCGCAGGTGGGCACCTCAAACATCAGCAAGCTGCAGGGAGTTAATGTTGCAAAACTTCTTATACTAGGAGCATGCCAGAGAGCAGTGGTGTAGCTAGAGGGGGTGCAAAGCACTAAGTTTTGCAGGTGCCTGAACGCACCATGCAAGCGACCCCCTCCCCTTCAGAGCCATTCCAGTGGGAGCAAAATGGAGGCGAATGCCTGACTCCGAAGAGGAGGGGCTGCTTGCATGGCACATTCAGTCACCTGCAAAACTTAGTGCTTTGCATCCCCTCAAGCTATGCCAGAGTGTGATCCTGTCTTGGGGGTGCCCCCAAAGTATCCTGTGCCTCTGATCCACCATGACTTGTGGAAATCAACAATTTGTTGTTTCCTTCAAACATGTTTAGGTTATTGAACAAAACTATCCTCAGCTATCCTCAGAGAGTTGGGCTAGAGTTATGAGTCCAAGGGGCCAATCCTATTCAACTTTCCAGTGCAGATGCAGCCTCAATGCAGCCCCGAGGCATGGGAACCAACAAACAGTCCCTTATTTTGAGAAGGCCTCCATGACTCCCCACCACAGAACACAGTGCCCGCACTGTTAGCAGGGCTGCCTTGGCACTGGAAACTTAGGGCCCAGTCCTATCCAACTTTCCAGCGCTGATGCAGCTGCAATGCAGCCCCAAGGTAAGGGAACAAATATTTTATTGCCTTGAGGAGGCCTCCATGACTGCCCCTCCATTTCAGGGTGCAGCAGGTGCCTTGTTGGCATGGCTGCATCGGCGCTGAAAAGTTGGATAGGAATGGGCTCTTAGTTAAAACTGGCTGTAAGTTACATTTGACACCATTTCTTTTCTCTCTTCTGTGGGCAAGCTAACAAAAGGAAACAGAGAAATCCAGAACATCGGCATAACCCCTGCCACTCCCCTTCAATAAGGTAGAAAAGAAGTTGATTTAGAACTGCAGTAGACATGACATTACAGTCCAATCCTATTCTCACGCCCCACTGATACAGTCGCACCATGGAGGCTTAAGAACATAAGAACAGCCCCGCTGGATCAGGCCATAGGCCCATCTAGTTTAGCTTCCTGTATCCCACAGTGGCCCACAATGGCTTGTTGCTGCATCATGCATGTGGGTTCAGATCAGGAGGCTTGGAAGCAGGAAGAGAAAATATTTTCCCATAAGCCTCCTGCTCACCAGTGGGTTTCCTTGGATCTGCGCTAGCTCTTTAGATGGCACAAGTTTGAGGACAGAAAGGGGGCATACCAGCTGCTATCCAAGGGGATTAAATCTGGGAAAGAAAAATGAATTTGAACTACCTGACGTTCCTGGAGAAGGAGCCATTCGGTGGACCCCTTAACAAAAACAATCAGAATGTATGTGTGATGGAAGGAATCGTAGTACATTTAGCCTCCAGTAATAGCAGGTTGCTACCATTGCAAATCCGTCTCCCTTCTTCTCCTCTCTCATCTCCCCTGGTCCAGAAGAATCACCATGCTTTAATTAACATGCATTGCATTAACCTGCAGATTCAGGCTCATTCAGTATGAGAGAGCATGCGCATCTCCAAATGGAAAAATAAACAAACTGCCTCAGTCTGCTGAAATGATCGCCTAGGAAAGCGTACAAATTGAATGAGGAGAATTACTCTGGCTAGACACACACGTCATTAAGAATTACGGGCACAGGGGTTTTCAGCAAGACTGAATGCCTGAATGAGAGATTTTTCAAGCTTAAAGGAGATGAATTTAAAAGCATTCAAAATAAACTAAATGGATCTGCCATTTGCTTTCTTCAGCAATCCCAGGTGCAATGGAAGCTTAATACGTACACAATAAAAGGGACGTGATTGAAACTGACTTCATAGAAACATTTAGGCAGGTGACTTGCAGAGGTTTCCAAGGAAGTGTTTGAACAGTGCAGTGCTACCGAGCAATCACCTTCTTAGAAGGAGAGACAGGTGAGAGCTCAGTTCAGCTCTTCACCCCGAACCAGGATTATACTGTGGTTCCACATGACCCCTCCCCAAGCCTCAGGCTTGCTCACTTCCTCCTCCCCTTGCAGTAGTGTAGCCAGAGGGGGGATAACGCACTAAGCACTGCAGGTGCTGCAATGTGCTGCGTAAGTGGCCCCTCCCACTCACTGTTGGAGCCATTCCGGTCAGTGATGGCGAGCAGGAAGGGCTGCTTACACGACACATAGCGACACCTGCAGTACATCCCGTGCTGCCACCCCTCTGGCTTTGCTACTGTACCCTTGTTGTATGAAGAGAGAAAAGTTTCTTCTTCCAGACCTTATTGAAAATAAGCTCACAAAGGTTTGAACACAAAAGAACCTTTGTCAGTGGTTAATGTGCTCAAAAAGTTTCAAACTTTTATAGGTGGAACCAGGCTTGCCTTGATTCTGCGTGCAAATATTCAAGCAGAATTCAAGGTTTAATATTTCTAGCTAGTCTGGTAGAATGTTCTCTGATTTTGTATTGGGCCCATACTCCCTGCAGAGGAATACAATGGAATGTGATGTTATTTAGTTCCCAGAGCTCCCAAGTCCTTAATAAGGCTGTCAAAAGCACTGGGAACTTTCCATGATTTCTGGCACTCTGAACTTTCTGCAGTAGCTTTTGGGCATAACAGAGACTATATTGCAAGGTGTCTCTGTTGCGAAGCTGTTCTAACCCCTGCTAATTGGGTAAGAGGCACTTTTTCAAGTGGGTGCTCCTTTTTTTAGCAGGGGGAGAGTAACTGGCCCACCTCACCCCAGCACTGTCTGTTTTAGTGGCTGTCTGCTGGTATTCTTTTTGCATCTTTTTAGATTGTGAGCCCTTTTGGGATAGGGAGCCATTTAGTTATTTGATTTTTCTCTGTAAACCGCTTTGTGAACATTTAGTTGAAAAGCGGTATATAAATACTGTTATTATTATTATTATTATTATTATTATTATTATTATTATTATTATTATTATATCTCCGTGTGTGTGTGTGTGTGTACTGCATTGTATATTTCCTAATTTGTCCTTCTTATTGTATATTTCCCCCTCCTAAGAAATTGTATTGGTGTATTGCACCCATAGCATTCTCTCTCTCTCTCTCTCTCTCTCTCTCTCTCTCTCTCTCTCTCTCTCTCATGCACACACGTATTTAGTGTGAATCCATTGACATGTGCATGATGAGCCTTGCACCTAATACACGCACACTTTTTTTATTGTGAATCCATTGACATGTGCATCATGAGCCTTGCACCTAAATCCCTGGCACCAAATCCCCCATGTGCCCATGTTACAAGTGTCTCAGAGTTCACCCAGTAACACACCTATCAGTACTTCAGATATCCAGCAGATGTCCTCCAAATGAATTCCATTTTTCAGACAAAACAGACACAGGAGATCTGCCCCATCTTTAACAGAAAACCAACTTTTCTTCCAATTAGTTTGGGAGGGATACTGGATTGCTTTTCATGTATACGCACATTTCATTTCCATTCTCAGTCACACTCTCCTTCTCCACCCTACCTCATTTTCTCTGTATTTCTGAGCAGGCACAGGATAAAATTGTCATTAGAAGAATTTGCCCTTTGCTTTTGACTCATTCCTCTCTTCCTTCTTACTGTCAGACATCTTCCGCTGCTATCAGTCAAGAGCCGTGGCTGACAGCTTTGCTAAACTCCTTACAGGGATAAAATATATTCTGTCAAAAATGCGCAGGACAAAATGCATTTTGTCAAATGCCTTCAATACATTCAGTGCAGAGTATTAATCCTACCAACTATCTTCAACTATTCTGCTGACAAAACCTTGTCTTTCCAGCACCATAAAACATTTGCATTGCAGGGCCGTGGATGAAAATAACTTTTCTTGGGAATAGTTGCCAGATGTGGAATGAAATTACAGTCCTTTTGGAAATTTTCCTATCTTGGACTAAAAAGAAGTGTTTGTCTATCATCACTTTTGAATACAACAAAATATCTTTAACCTAAAAGAAAAGGAAAAAAAAAGAGAATCCCCTTAGTAATTGTATTCTAAGGGCCTAATCCAGGGGTGCCCAAACCCTGGGCCTGGGGCCACTTGCGGCCCTCGAGGCCTCTCAATGCGGCCCCCAGGGAGCCCCAGTCTCCAATGAGCCTCTGGCCCTCTGGAGATTTGTTGTAGCCCGCACTGGCCTGATGCAACTGCTCTCAGCATGAGGGCGACTGTTTGACCTCTTGCATGAGCTGTGGGATGAGGGCTTCCTCCACGGCTTGCTGTTTCACGTCTGTGATGCAGTAGTGGCAGCAAAGGAAAGGCCAGCCTTGCTTTGTGCAAGACCCTTTATAGACCTTGAGCTATTGCAAGACCTTCATTCATTCATATAAGTCCATCTTTAATATATTCATTTATGTAAACTTATGTAAATTTATTCAAATTTTAAATGTAAATTAATTCTTTTTTTCCCCGGCCCCTGACACAGTGTCAGAGAGCTGATGTGGCCCTCCTGCCAAAAACTTTGGACACCCCTGGCCTAATCCTATCCAAATTTCCAGCGCTGATGCAGTCATGCCAACAGGATGCGGGCTGCATACTGTGAGGACAGGGCAGTCAGTAAGGCCTCCTGAACATCAGGGAAAGTTTGTTCCCTTACGTCAGGGCTGCACTGCGGCTGCATAGGTGCTGGGAAGTCACAGCCCAATCCTGAGCTGCCCAGAGCGTGGGGCTGCTGCGGCACCAAAAACGGATGCCGCGATATCCTGCACACCCCGGGCAGCCGCCGCTGCCTTCTCAGGAGAAAGGGACTTAAGGGAAGTAGTAAGGAAAGTAGCCCCACAATGGGACTACTCAATACTGTGGTGGCTCTTGAGCCAGTACAGAACCGAAGAGTCCTGTGTCATGCCACGCAGCCCAACGTGGGGCTCAGGATCCGGTGGAGCTGAGCTCTGCTGGACCTGCCCACCTCCCTTCCTCCCCCCGCCATGCCTCCTCCCTGCCCTCCACCTTCCCTCCCCCACCTCCCCCCACCTCGGAATGCCTTCCCCCACCTACCCCCATGCTCCACTCACCTCTCCACTGCCCACTGGTCTGGGTGACCGCTGAGTGGCGGAACACAGGCCCAGCACCAGAGTTGGCCCAGTACAGGCTTGCGCTGAGCTACCTACCGGCACTGAGCCCACAGTAAGGGCTCACAAACATGCCTTATGGCACGTTTGCGACAGTGCATGCCAGCAGTAAGCCGGCACACAGGGCTCAGGATCAGGCCCTCAGTTAGGTTTGGGCCCTCAAAGTGCGTCAATTAAAATTTGCAGCATGCCACATGTTGTGATAAGAAATTTTGTGGTGGTGATGTGAAACTTCTGGGAGTGATGATGGGCTGAGCTGCTCTAGTGTCAGAGAGAGGTGGGGCAAGCAGAAAGGCCTGAGAAAGGGAGGGTAGAAGATGCAGAGTGCTAGGCATTAGGCCAAGCAGGGCCAGAGAAAAACTCCATTTTGGGCCCCACATGACACTGCCCTCCTGGTAGTGCCCACTGGTGGTGTCATTGCCACCAGTACTGATGGGGCAAAGCCACAGTAAGTGTAGGGAGCTTTCAGGACTTTGCTCCAGCTGGAGTTCTGATCCTGGGTGATACTTAAAAAAAACAGAAGACGAAGCAAAAGACACTACGTTAGGTTGAGCGTTTGTTGTAATGTGTCCTTTGTGAATTGATTTCCTTGAGAGAAAAAATGTGTTTGAGGTAGGGAATTTGATATTTCAGAGCTCGGTCCAGCAGGCAAGTCAATGCTCAATGCTGCAGCTATCAAGTGACGATAGCTATGCATGTGAAAACCATCCCTTACTTAGACTACCACTGTGATTGCCTGTCTGGTGTCATAAATTTCACTATCTTCACCAAACATTCACCAAATTCCCAAAGAAGGAAGATATCTCTGAGCAGATATTATCAACTAACAGTCTGGATGTCTATCCATAAGGACTAGAAGCTTGTTGAAAACTGAGATGGTAGGATGTCAAATTTTGCGTGCAGTGCCAAACTCTGCATACTTCCTCTGCATGTCTCAGGAATCACAAAATACACAAAACCATGCCTGCAGGCTAGTCAAGCAAAATGATCACCATGGTTCTTTCTCCTCTGGGCCAATGCAAGCTGATCGTCAAGCTGTGGTCAACCAAGAATTTGAGCCCACATCGAATTTGAGCTGGGCAGCCCGAGTACACCCTCAGCCTAGCTACATTTTCAAGAGGCAAAAGACAAGGCAATGTTTGCAGTTGGGGGCACTCTTACATTGTATTGGCTTGAACAATGCCCTTCTGAATCTAAACATCTGGAGCAGGGAATGAAAACAAACCTGTTCTAGTGAAAATATTTCACATACTGAAGCAGACTGCAAAGAGAATTCTCAGAACTTTTCCTTCCAAAGCATTTTTCATTAGGTTTGTTTCCCCGCACCAGCTGAAATAACAAGGCCAGGCCCTTCTCTCTAGACCTTTCCTGTTCTCTTCCACCGAACGAAAACAAACCAGCACAAGGAACAATGTGCAAAAGACGTGGGCATGATGGTTGAGATGAGGTTACAAGGCCTGAAGGGATAGAACTGAGTATACTCCCTGCCGTGGAGAACAGGGATGATTACACGCACCCAAAGTACATCATCAAAATCATCCTTTTTAAAAAGATCTGCTGTCAGATTGAATAATGCAATTGATTATTCATTTTTAATCAGTTAGACAAATTGATTGATTAAGGGCCCAATCCTATCTTACTTTCCAACACTGATGGTTGGCAAACTTCAGTCTCGAAAGACTATGGTATAAGCCTACAGCACCCGGTATTCCCAGGTGGTCTCCCATCCAGGTACTAACCAGGCCTGACCCTGCTTAGCTTCTGAGATCAGACAAGATCAGGCATCTGCAAAGACCTGATGCAGACTTGTCAACAGGGTGCGCACTGCATCCTGCAGCATGGGGACAGTCCTGGAGGCCTCCTTGTTCCCTTACCTTGGGGCTGCATTGAGGCTGTGCATCAGCCCTGGAAAGTTGGCTAGAATTGGACCCTAAAAGTCACAGCCCTTGTCACTGCACAGTTATCCGCAGCATTCGTCCTCGCTACATAAAGGGACTGATATGATTTTTCTTCATCAACTTTACATCAGCCCCATAAAGCCAGTATCATTATTATCCTCCTATTGCAGATGGGCTGAGGGTTAAAGAAAGTGACTTATCCAAGACTACCAGCGATCTCGTGCCTATGTTGGGACTTCCTGCATATTTGTTTCCAATGTAACATTTTAATTTTGTGTGGAAGCAACATCAGATTGTAATGACTTCGCAGCTTCCTGCGTCCCTCTCCCCCATCTGCGGCTGAGGCACAGGGGGCCCTCAGGAGAAGGGAGCTGCAAAGATTACCCCCCTTGCCTGAACAAAAGTTCTAGTCACAGAAGGCTTTCTTAGGATGCAACCAATTGTTTTTAGCACATGCAAAAGACAACCTAAAACCTATTAAGAAAAATACTTACAACGAAATACATAGAAGTAAACATCAACGTTTCTGAACACGGCATATATCCATTCGTTTGAAGTATGGGACACATTTGTCTAAGGTTGCAATCCTATACGCAATTTCCTGGGAGTAAGTCCCATTGAATACAATAGTGCTTACTTCTGAGTAGACATGAATAGGGCTTGCACTATAAGTCAGCACTCTCAAAACTAGCTCTATTCTGTATTGATAATAGACAATCATCAATAGACAATAGACATTTAAGTAGCTTAGGGCAAAATCCTGGGTTGCCCTTGGGCTGAGGCAAGGCCCTTGCGCCAGCCTGGGAGTGTTGCTCCTTGAAAGTCGGGGAAGCCTGCACAAGGACATGCACCAGCCTCCCTGCGCCGCTTCCCGGACCTGAGCTGGTGAGTTGTGCCAGCTGACAGCAGCCAGCATGGGGGTTTGGGGAGGGCAGAACAAAGGCATTCTGGGGGGGGGGCAGGTGGCAGGCAGGTTGGTGGGAGAACTGGGCCCAAGAGGGGGCGGTACCAGGATCTGGTACTTAGCCAGATCCTAAGCACCCACCTGAGCAGCCCAGCCTTACACTGGGCGGCTCATGTCTGTGCCACCTCTACTCTGATGCCTGACTACTCTGAGTTGCACTGCAACCTGGTCCAGCCCTGCTCTGGATGCGACGTAGGCCAACTGGCCTGCCTGCTCCAGGACATGTTAGGATTGGGCTGCCTGAAACTTTCATACATGAGAAAACTCCTATGCTCAGGCACTACAAAAATCTAGAGACCTAGGAGAGATTTCGAACATACTTGTAGTCTACTCAGAGCCCAGTTCTATCCAACTTTACAGCTCTGGTGTAGCCACAATGCAGCCCCAAGGTAAGGGAACAAATGTTCCCATACCTTGCGGAGGCCTCTGTTACTACCTCCCCACCACATGATGCAGTGCATGCCCCATTGGCATGGCTACACTTGCACTGGGAAATTGGATAGGATTGGGCCCTTATTCTGCTATCACAGTAGGCCCTCGCCTATAAGTCGACCCCACAGATAAGCTGAGGGCAGGTTTTGAGCCAACAATCATGGAATTTTCTATGACCCTCCAATAAGTTGGGGGTTAAACTTTGGGGGGATGTCTGACTTTAGTTTTGTCTGATTTAACCCAAGGCCAGGTCCTGAAAAATAACCTACCACTAATTGTTACCTAAGAACTGTAGTCTCTAATTTATTAAAAACATAGTAAAAGATCATAAGATACATTTTTATTCTTTTTTAAATTCTGGTCTTCACCACCTTTTTGTAAACACTATCAGAGTAAGTGCACTGTAAACTACATACCAGTAAAACAGTGGTTCCCAGCCTGGTATTCACGTACTCCCAGGGACACTCAACAGGACCTTTAGGGGTACTTGAAAAAAGAATGAAATAATGGTAGAAAAAGGCAGACTGTGATCCAGAATGCCTTGCAAGGCAGGAGGTAGCTAGTTGGTTGTGAAAGCCCCACCAATAGCTAGTTTTTGGTCATCAATTCATGTATGAACCAGTGATTGAAAACCAGCACAGTAAAAAAGCTGAAACATAATATGAAAACTGATCAATCACCCAGAATTTCTCAGCACACCTCTGGTGCAAAACAGTGCAAAGGCACAGTCTTCTGTTCTTCAAACAGATAAAAAGATAAAATATGTGATGAATACATGAAGTCTGGGCTTTCATATGGAGGAGATGAAGGCTTGTATTATTAATTACAAACATTTTGCTAACATGAAGGGTACAATTTATGGAAATGGGCTGCCAAGGGATATGCAAGTGAAAAAGGCTGGGAACCACTGCAGGAAAACCATGAATCAAATCCACCTTTAAGGTGTCTGGTGTGTTAAGCCAGAGGCTCTACGTACAACATACAACTCATAACACATACCTGAGAGTGTGCAATTCAGTTCACAGCAGAGAGATGAGATATTTGCAACCCTTTTTACTCAGAAGTAGACCCACTGCTTTCCATGGGTGTTCTTCTTAAGTAATGGTGCACTGAATTGTAGCCTGGAAAGGAGGGTCCCCTCCTGGTGTTTCCAAAAACAGACCTGCTTTGCAAGCATTTGCCAAGCAGAACCAGAACCAGGCTGCAGCAGAAGGAAGGAGAAGAAAAGGTTAACTTTGGCTGGAATGTCCCTGGAAAGTAAATATCGCAACTAAGGAGGTGCCTGCCTGAGCTGAGCAACAGCTCAGCTGAGAAAGGAAACTGTTCAGAGTTGAAAGGCTCTGCCCTCTGATTGACCCGGAGATCAGGCAAAGTGAGAATTGGAGCTTGATTACTTGGCAAAAATTTCAAGTACTATAGGTGAGTATAGTGAGTATCTACGGTAACTATTATCTGGTGCAGTATCTTCAGGGATCTTCAGGGCTTCTTCCTTTCCACTTTTTCACATCCAAAAAGGTCTTACGCAGTCTCACATTTTAATGGGACATCATGAGAGAGCGACTAAGATGATTACGGAGCTGGGGCACCTTCCTTATGAGGAAAGGCTACGGCATTTGGGCCTCTTCAGCCTAGAAAAGAGACGCTTGAGGGGGGACATGATTGAGACATACAAAATTATGCAGGGGATGGACAGAGTGGATAGGGAGATGCTCTTTACACTCTCACATAATACCAGAACCAGGGGACATCCACTAAAATTGAGTGTTGGGTGGGTTAGGACAGACAAAAGAAAATATTTCTTTACTCAGCGCGTGGTCAGTCTGTGGAACTCCTTGCCACAGGATGTGGTGCTGGCGTCTAGCCTAGACGCCTTTAAAAGGGGATTGGACGAGTTTCTGGAGGAAAAATCCATTATGGGGTACAAGCCATGATGTGTATGCGCAACCTCCTGATTTTAGGAATGGGTTAAGTCAGAATGCCAGATGTAGGGGAGAGCACCAGGATGAGGTCTCTTGTTATCTGGTGTGCTCCCTGGGGCATTTGGTGGGCCGCTGTGAGATACAGGAAGCTGGACTAGATGGGCCTATGGCCTGATCCAGTGGGGCTGTTCTTATGTTCTTATGTTCTTATGTTCTTATGACTATGCAATTCATTTAGCCATGTTACAGCACATTTGAAATGGAACAAGTACTTCTGTCTCAGAGCTTGAGGTTTTTTTAATACGAATTCCAGTTTCTTGAAACTACAGAACCAGAGAAACGAGTTCTGTCAACAAATTATATTTTTTTTTCAAATGTTACAGTAAACTGAGTAAATTGAGATTGTGAGTCAAGTAATTTCAAGCCATTTTTTCTCCTTAGCTATAGTACACAGCTTTGGCCAATTTCACTTTGGAAGTGAAATAGAATAGGCCTTTCAAAATTTCCAAGAACAAATCAAAAACTCAAAAAGAGAAATACTGTACACATCTTTCAAAATTATGAAGCATCTCTAATTTAAGGTATTTGACAAGTATCATTTCAGCACACCTTTTTATGTTAGCAAAATTGTAACATTAATGGCAGGGCCACCCAAAGAAGCATTTTGCTATAAATGATCATTACTCGATGAAATTGGCCAAAGCCTTTCCATTCCAAGCATTTGCCTCCGTTTTGCTCCCACCACCCAGAATGGCTCCAAAGGGGGGGACACTTGCACAGTGCGGTGAGGCTCCCTGCAAAACTTAGTGCTTTGCACCCCCTTTAGCTATGTCACTGTGACCTAGCAAATGAATCTGAATTCTGTCAAAGCAGGCACCGATAGCAAATAGCTTTCCACAACAAGCCATAATCAACAGCTTTCCACAACTTGATCTATAGCTGCCATTTTCAAATGTATGCAATGCCCCTTCAAGTTTTTAATCTAGAAACCTAATCTACAGAATAAACATTTCCGGCTTAGAGACAGTTGGCCACCATTCATTTCAGACACTCAGGCCTAACCACCAATGTAGATATGTGTCACTCTGTATTATTCTCAACAAAGCTTACTACTGCAGCATAGATGATTTTCTCATGTTTTGTCTCACGGAAGCACTGAATTCCTGAACTTCAGCACTCAGCATGTTGATCACCCATCCCAACACATCATGTGCTTTAGGAAATACAAAAATAGATAGTGTTTTCGATTAGTCCATCTAGGAAACTGTGAAGATTTTTTCTTGGATTTGGTGACTGTGGTAAATAGATCAAGCTCTCATCTACGATCAGATTTGTAAATGATCTATGGAGCCTGATCCTGTGGTCCATGTTGTGGCTCTGTGCTGCAGACCACAGTCACAAACGTGCTATAAGGCACATTTATAAGGCACAGTGGGGCTTACCGCCGGGCTCCCGCTGGAGCTAGCCCAACACCAGCTGGAGCTGGGCTGGCGTGCGGCGGGCACCAGGGTTCCGTGGTTCAGTGGTCTCCTGGACCGCTGGGCTGCAGAACGGGAGGTGGGGGCATGTCTGGGGGCATGGGGGAGGCGTTCTGGGGAGGGGGGAGGCATGTCGGGGGAGAGGTGGAGAGGCGGAGCCGAGCTCCGCAGGATCCAAGGTGCTCGGGCAGGGCTTCTCGCCCTACACGAGCACCTTTACTATAGCCAACTTACCAAAAGGTTGCCGATAAAGTGAGTAGCCCCATTGTGGGGCTGCTTCCCTTACTCGGGGGAAGGGGACAAACATCCCCTTCTTCCAAGGAGCCTCCCGCAGTAGCGCGGGAGGCACAGGATCCAGCGGGATCCCGCCAGGGAGTCCCCGGACCTGGGTGCTGCGGGCAGCTCAGGATTGGGCTGCCCAGCTCCTTCATTCTACTTGATAAATGTGAATTTCCCCATCCGGACAAAGATAAGAGTGTTTCTGAAAGTATGTATTTGTTCTACAAGTACCAATTAAAAATGGTTTTACAATGGAAGACATTGTTCATTCTCTCTTTTTATTTACAATTTTCCAAGTACACAAAAACATCAAAAACCCATTCAGAAATCCAAAACCACAACCAGGACAACTGATGGTTTCAATCCAGGACCTGTTCACTATCCCTAAGTTTGTTTTTAAAAAGTATGGCCAGTCAAATGCCCGCATTTCACTCCTGTTGGGTGAAACAGGAACATGTGAATGTGTCTTTCACTTCTTGGGGAGCTGGGACTTGGGTCATTCCGGGGAGAATACAGTCCAGGAGGCAAACCCTTGTCTAACAGAATCAAAACGGACTCACAAAGTGAGGCCAGCAAATAGTGAGTGAAATAAAAAGGGTAGAAAAATAAGCAGGAAGCCTAGAAAACGGAAGGGGGAGGAGGCAGGAGGAATCCACACAGGGGGATGACAACAAATAAAACTGAATATGATGAAACTCCATAGAGTGTAGGCGAGTGATGTATGGCACACTGTCTGACCGATCAGTTACAAAACCCTATTTGTTACGATTTGTTTACACATGTGCAAAAATGACGCTGTTTCCTCACTGCAATCGTTTTACAGTGTTATTGAAAAGTCGACATGAAGGAATTATGCTAATTGTGTATGAAAATGAAATTAAAGCATCACCAAGTTCATGTCGAAACAAACCGATATGTTTTATCGGCAAGGGTGAGGCTAACTTTGAATAATTATGAATTGAGACCCTCATCTTCAGACCCTTCGGGTGACTGCAGGTGAGGGGTTAGCCAGGCTGATACCACTTTGGCCATATGGAAAGGAGTGAGAGCCCAATCCTAAATAGTGCATGCCGGCTTACCGCCAGCACACACTGTCACAAATGTACTGTAAAGCATGTTTGCAAGCCCTCAGTGCCAGCCCAGTGCTGGAGTTAGCCCAGAGCCAGCAGGAACAGGGCTAAGGCTGGTGGAAAGCTGGTGCTCTGCCACTAGGCGGTTGCCTGAACCTCTGGGTGGCGGAGAGGTAGGTGGCTGTGTAGGGGGAGGTGAGCAGGAGGGGTTTCAGGGCAGAGGGAGCTGGGGGGAGGGTGGGGAGGAGGTGTGTCGGGTGGAGGGAGCAGAGCAGAAGGAGGGTGGGACTGCTGGAGCTTAGCTTAGCTTAGCTTAGCTGCCACATGCCGGGCAGTTTAGGATTGGGTGGCCTGGCAGATAGAACTGTACATGTTAAATGTCTGACTATGTGGTTGGGGGGAAAAAATACTTTAAGTTGCTGTGAGCCAGATAAAATCTTGTAGTGAGCCGGATGGGGGCCCAGAAATTTCCTGGGATCGTACATTTTCCTATCTACTCAGACTTCTTGCCCACACAGGATACTAGGGACACTACCAGGAGCCTGTGGCTGCAGCTACTTGCAAGCCATATATGCTGGGCTGAGGAATGCATACATGACACTCCGTAACACAGTGTCAAATCTGGGAGGAAACTGGCCTGCGACAGGAGCTCTTTGGCTTGTGGATCTGCTTACCATGGAGGAGTGTATGGGGACATCACTGCAGGACTACAGCTGCTGCAGAAGCAAGTTTTGGTCTGCACAGAACACTTTCCATTCTAGTGTGGGCCTAAATATGATGATGCTAATTTTCTGCATGATTTTCCATATTTAAAAGATTTTAGCGAGACTTAGGAGTGCGTTTGGTTCTCTGTATTACTGAATCTAGCTGCTGATGCCACATAAGTGGGTAGACCTGGGCTTCAGTGACTTTTCCAGCTGTTTCCACCCTCCTCCATCCTGTTTTGCCCCTCCCTGCCCCCATTTTGCTTGCCCATCACCACCCTGCCCTGCTCTTTTCACCTTCCCCCTTTGCAAAGAAACTTTGTACCCCCTGACAAAATTCCTCTCAGAGGCCCTGCCCCAGACTGTGGTTTGGAGACCTGGGTCTACCTTGAAAGCTTCATATGTTCACATGACATCTCCAATGAATACAGAGGAAGGAGAGAGTCACCATGAAAAAATATATTACGCCACCCAGTGTCAGCAGAGTTGTTGTAAGGTTGAGACAAAATAAGGATAACCAGAAGTAAACAGTCTTGACCACCTTGGAGGGTGTAAACAAATGAGGTAGACAGATATTGCCCAACTGGAAGGAAGTCTGCAGATTCTCTATTTATTTATGAAAAAACCATTACATTAGGTATTGAAGTTTCCTATACCGCTGGGCAGTGAGGCCAAGGTGCACTTCCATGTGATCATCCGTTGAGTTTGCACAGTTTTATCATCATAACTGTAGATCAGCTAGGATTTTATTACACAACCATAACTTGGTGATGTTTTAATTTCATTTTCATACGTGATTCGCATCGATTCATACATTATTAGCAGGCTACCATAGTGGTGAAGAAATAGTGGTGAGGAAGAATGAAAGGCCTCTGATGTGAAATTCAGTAAACTTATAAGAAGTTTTGTTCATAAGAAGAACACCATGTTCTTTGCATATGTGTGCATGTGAACCCACATACACATGCACACATCCCCCCCCCCCATCACACTGATTTGAAGACACGGGCACAATATATGCAAACATTTTCGGAAATCCCAAGTAATTTCCAGCTCCCTTCCATTGGCTTCCAGGTCTCTTTTTGACCCTGGGCCCAGGTGCAATCTAACCCCTTCACCCCCCTCTCATGGGCCTGGGGAGATCGGAAAATGTAAGATCCCAGGAAAATTTTTGGCCCTCTCCTTTGGTTCTTTTTGAACCTGAGCCCAAGTACAAATTACCCCTTGCGCCCCACTCTCATGGCCCCTATCTCCAAATAATGCAAATGCAACTCCTAAAATGCGAGTTGTAAAATGCAACTAAAACGAATGTAACAGCTGTCTCCCCCCATCTAAGGGTGCAATCCTATCTTGCGCTGGAACAGGCAAGTCAGGAAGCTTGTGCTGTATCCAGAGCGAGATAGGGCTCCACAGTGGCTCAGCCGAAGGTAAGGAGAAACTCTTCCCCTTCCCCCTAGTAAGCCACTGCAGCCCCTTTGGGTCTCCTTGGACTTATGCCATCTCCTGAGTTGGTGCAAGTCCAAGAAGAGTGGAGTGGCTTGAAGCCACTCCACGCTGCTTGGGAACAGGAAACACAACCCTAAGTTTCCCGCTCCCCGCCCACCCCTGGGGCTGCCCACTGCCCTCCCTCCCCCCGCCCTGGAATGCCTCTGTCCCACCTCCATCCCACCTCCTCCTTGTCCACCCCAGAGCCTTGCATCGACCGACACAAGGCTTGCCCCGCAAGACACCACAGAGGCTGGATGCAGCCACTCAAAGTTAGAGGCCCTACCTGGAAGGAAACCTCCTGGAGAAAACCTCCCCCAAATGAAAAGTAGCCCCCAAATCTGGGGAATCCCCTGAGAATCAAGCAGCAGTGGCATGTGAGTGTCAGTCTGTAACTGAATAATAATATATGAATGCAAAAGAAGCAAAGACGAGATATTCTGCCCCTTCACACATCCTCAATGTTTTATTCTTTTCCCGTTTGTGTAACAGGCTTGTGGCAGGCCCCATACCAGATACTTAATGAGGAAAGCGATATGGACTGGTGAGCAGCCTGTCTCTAAGTCAGAGGCCTCACGGGAAGTGGAAGGTCCTCCAGTTTCTTTGCTTTCTCACATCAGTTCACATGGTCCTTCGTCTCGTCTTTGCAGCATTACTGATCTACTCCATCATATATGACAGCAACATGTTCTGCAAGATATACAGCAGAAAGACAAAGAAGGCTGCAAGAGGCAAGTAACCGGCAGTCAGTGTTCTCTTTTGTTGCACTCACAGAGAGCCAGGACTCCACAGTGTCAATCTTAGACCCACAGCTTTCCTTCTAGGTGTGGGGGATATGACATCAAAGAAGCATTATGCCTGCCATGTTTTGGTCCCTTCTGTGGCTACATCAGACCTGACATCCTGTATCTGGAGGGAACAGCCCCATCTTGCAACTCATGGGTTGGGGAGAATGCACATGCAGC
Source organism: Tiliqua scincoides (assembly GCF_035046505.1). Classification (NCBI taxonomy): domain Eukaryota; kingdom Metazoa; phylum Chordata; class Lepidosauria; order Squamata; family Scincidae; genus Tiliqua; species Tiliqua scincoides. The sequence goes on from NC_089824.1 coordinate 211,089,011, forward strand.
TGGAAGAAGCCTCTCTGCAATGCTCAGCTCTGCTTCATTCTGCATGTTAGTGAGTTGGAGTTCTATTGCCTGGTATATCTTTGTGTCCACTAGGTGCCAATCCCGTTTATCAAAAGCATACTTGGACTCACTCTGCTCTCTGAGCACCAACTCATCTTTGGTAGGCAATGAATCCCGAGCCCATCAGGAAGCCCACCATCTCCACCACCTGATGCCCCAATGAAAGTGCAACTGGACATCTGAGGCACCTTCCAGACCCCCTGGAGCTGGGCTAAAGAAGATTCACCATGAAATCATGACCCATCACATCGTCAAATTACCTCATTTTTCCCTGGCCCACAGGTGTACACATTTGGTCCCTGTTGTGTATATGCAATGTTGAGCAGAAATGTTAATATTAGAAACATTTCAAAGGCTTGTGGGGTTGTCCAAACCCCAATTCAGACTCCTGGGAAGAGCAGATCTGCCATTTGTCCAGCCTCCAGGCATCATTGAGGCACACCCAGGGCTGATGCCAGGCTATTTTTTGCCCTGTGCAAGGCTTACTACTTACACACACACCATGGATATGGAAACCGTGGATACAGGGGACACTATTCAGATACGGAAGCAGCCCGTCCTCACCCCCTCTCACGCCCATTCCATTACCTTAGTTTTTGTGTTTCTTCCTTAAACAAAGCAAAATCCTTGCTGAACTAAAGAGCAACAAGCAACAACCCTGCACACTACAGGCAGGAGACCAGAGACATAACTAGGGTGGAAACTGAGGGGCACCTGCCCTGGCTGCAAGAAACCAGGAAGTGGGTCTTTAAAACTTTTTTCCACTGATTTGGTATCCACTGATTTTTTTTTTAAACCCACTGACAGTTCCAGAATGGAACCCCAGTGAATAAGGAGGCACAACCTGCACATAAAAGGGTCATTTCAGACAATGCACTTTGGTATCAAGTGCTACAAGAAAACCGATTAAATCACATACAAAAGGCAAAGGTCTCTAATGCATACTGTGAAAGAACTTAAAAATAGCCGTTAAGCAACATGAATCACGATGAATGAACTTATGATAAATGAGCCATGCTAAGTAACTGATAAAATAGCCTGACTCACAAGTGTCTAGAAAAATATTTCCAGCATTATTCATCCCAACAGGTAGTCGATGTCTGGAGGTTGATGTGATCCTAGACTTTGGATTAGGTTCTATTATGGGATGATATCTCCCTAGGACACTGCATTCCTTACAGCAGTTCACTGTGACTCCCTCTTCAAGGGACGTGAAGTGATTTCACACTCAACCCTCTAGAGCAGTGATTTAAACCTTTTTCGTCTCATGGTACACTGACAAAGCACTAAAATTGTCAAGGCACACTGTCAGTTTTTGGACAATTAACAAGGCACACCATGCTGTTGGTGGAGGGCTCATATCCCCCAATGGTCCTATTTGTCAGGGCAGCAGGGGAGGATAGCCCTTGCTTTCCCAATAGCAGAGTGGCACAGGAGCGAAGGGAGACAGCACAAAAAGCAGGCGATCCCAAATAGAGCCAAAGAAGCAGCCACAGGCTTGTTGGTTGCAGAAGCAGGTATTGGTAAAGGAGCAGGCAGAAGAGTAGTCAGTCAAACGGTCCAGAAGTCAGGGATACAGAGAGGTACAGTCATGATAAGCACAGTCCAAGTCACAGAACAAACCAGCAGCACGGTATGCAGAAACTCCACCACAGCAACCCACATTTGGTGTCTGTTCTTGCCCCCATATATACCGGGGCCAGCCAATCAGAGAAGGGTGATCTCAGAGTCACAAGACATGAGACTTGTGACCCTTGTGACCCTTTCTGATTGGCTGTCCAGTGGTGCATTGCACCACTCCACCATAGCCTACGTGACTCTGCACACATCCTCCCAAAGTCACATGACTCCCACCTGCAACAGGTGCAGCTGATTGCATCAGCATACATATACATTGCTGCTGCTGTTCCTTTAATTGACATTTCATACCAGGCCTGGACATCAAGGCCCCTCCTGCCACATCCTGGCTTACAACAATTCAGGGCCTGGGATGCCAAAGGCCTGACACTATTAATAAATGTCCCTCTACCAAACTCCTGCGGCACACCTGGGGACCATTCGTGGCACACCAGTGTGCTATGGCACAGTGGTTGAAAATGGCTGCTCTAGAGCAGTGTTTCTCAAACTGTGGGTCAGGACCCACTAAGTTGTCTGCGAGCCAAATTCAGGTGGGTCCCCATTTATTTCAATATTTTATTTTTAATATATTAGACTTGATGCTATCATGGTATGTGACTGCATTTGGGGAAATGTTACAGATTGGTACTTTTAACAGACTACTATGTATACGCTTGTCCTGCTGAAGCAGGCCTTTGGAACTGCAACAGAAGGCATCTATCTCCGGACCAGATCAGACGGAAAGCTCTTCAACCTCTCCAGGTTGAGAGCAAAATCCAAAGTCCAGCTGAAATGTCTGCGTGACTTCCTCTTTGCCGACGATGCAGCTGTCACTACCCACTCTGCCAAAGATCTCCAGCAGCTCATGGATCGTTTTAGCAAAGCCTGCCAAGATTTTGGACTGACAATCAGCCTGAAGAAAACACAGGTCATGGTTCAGGATGTGGACTCACCTCCCTGCATTACAATCTCTGAGCATGAACTGGAGGTTGTCCATGACTTTGTGTACCTTGGCTCAACGATCTCCGACACTCTTTCTCTCGATACCGAGCTAAACAAGCGCATCGGTAAAGCAGCTACCACGTTTTCCAGACTCACAAAGAGAGTCTGGTCCAACAAGAAGCTGACGGAACATACCAAGATCCAGGTCTACAGAGCTTGCATCCTGAGTACACTTCTGTACTGCAGCGAGTCATGGACTCTTCGCTCACAACAGGAGAGGAAACTGAGCGCTTTCCACATGCGCTGCCTCCGACGCATCCTCGGCATCACCTGGCAGGACAAAGTTCCAAACAACACAGTCCTGGAACGTGCTGGAATCCCTAGCATGTATTCACTGCTGAAACAGAGACGCCTGCGTTGGCTTGGTCATGTCGTGAGAATGGATGATAGCCGTATCCCAAAGGATCTCCTCTATGGAGAACTCGTGCAAGGAAAGCGCCCTACAGGTAGACCACAGCTGCGATACAAGGACATCTGCAAGAGGGATCTGAAGGCCTTAGGGATGGACCTCAACAAGTGGGAAACCCTGGCCTCTGAGTGGCCCGCTTGGAGGCAGGCTGTGCAGCATGGCCTTTCCCAGTTTGAAGAGACACTTTGCCAACAGTCTGAGGCAAAGAGGCAAAGAAGGAAGGCCCATAGCCAGGGAGACAGACCAGGGACAGACTGCACTTGCTCCCGGTGTGGAAGGGATTGTCACTCCCGGATTGGCCTTTTCAGCCACACTAGACGCTGTGTCAGAACCACCTTTCAGAGCGCGATACCATAGTCTTTCGAGACTGAAGGTTGCCAATACAATGTATACGCTTTTAACAAAGATGCACTGCACTGGCGCTGGAAAGTTGGATAGGATTGGACCCTTGGCTTGCTTTTGTCGTATGGAGTGTAAAAAAGTTTTCTGCTTAATGATGTCACTTCCAGCCATTACATCACTTCCAGGTTAATGACATCACGTCCAGTGGGTCCTGACAGATTTTCATTCTAAAAAGTGGGCCCCAGGGCTAAAATGTTTGAGAACTACTGGCTTAGGAGGTAAGTTACTATCAGAGCAACATGTCTGCGTAGAATTCCAGGGCAATAGGAGATCAAAAAATCCTTCAGCGCTGTCTGCTTTTGATACTACTCACTTCATGGGCTGCTCTGAGTAAATCTTATATGCCCAGCCTGATTCGGCGAGGAAGGAACCAGTTCAAGCTGAGATAGCATGAAATGTGGCCAGTAGAACAGGGCGTGCATCAGATGTACTGAACATTTGTAAGGACTGAACCCCGAAAAACAGCCCATGTAAACTAGACTGATGCAGCAAGTGGAGCTCACAAAAGCAGAATAGGATTATTTATTTATTTATTGGATTTGTAATCTGCCTTTCTCCCCGGAAGGCACCCAAGGTGGCTAACAATATTTAAAGGTCATAAAATAACATAAAATAAAGTATGATTAAACATCATACCATTTATATTTGTTGAATAATAGGGCTGATTCACACAGGAGCCCATGAAGAAGACTCCATATAGTCAGAAGTCTCCAAGTGATTGTAGTGGCTACACAGACAGCCCAATCCTATGAGATTGGGCTGTCATGTGCAGCAATTTTCAACCCTTTTCATCTCATGGCCATCCACTAAAATTGAGTGTTGGGAGAGTTAGGACAGACAAAAGAAATATTTCTTTATCCAGCATGTAATCAGTCTGTGGAACCTCTTGCCACATGATGCAGTGATGGCATCTGGCCTAGATGACTTTAAAAGGGGATTGGACACATTCCTGGAGGAAAAATCCATCACAGGTTACAAGCCATGATGGGTATGTGCAACCTCCTGATTTTAGAGGTAGGCCACCTCAGAATGACAGGTGTGAGGGAGGGCACCAGGATGCAGGTCTCCTGTTGTCTTGTATGCTACTGAGGCATCTGGTGGGCCACTGTGAGATATAGGAGGCTGGACTAGATGGGCTTTTGGCTTGATCCTGCCAGGCTTTTCTTATGTTCTTATCTTCATATTTCCCCCTTTGCTCAGCTTATAGCCTTGAACAGTCAAAAGATTTTGTAGATTTGTTTAGCTTGATGGGAACATAATGAGATGTGTAGAAACGATAACCAGAATGCATTTGTTAAAGCAACCAATGACACTTCATGGCGTACTTTATACTGTACAGTCCTCAGTTTCTTCCTTGATGGGAGCCTGTTAGTCATTACTCCCGGGATAGAGCCCTTGAACTGATGTCTGAAGGGCTCTGCATCTCTTTGTGCAACTAAGAAAAACATTTCAGAACAATCAGGTTCCCCAAAGGAATGCTGACATAAATAACAGACACAACACATTTTATTTATTAGAAACATCCTGCCCTTTGAAGTGATGCCAAAAAAAGAAAAAGAAAAATCCCACTTAAGTAACTTGTAGAAACAGATGAGTTGAGAACCATTGGGGATCCTGTGAAGTACATTCTGGGAATCCCTCGCGCTTGATCTGCTGGAGGCATCTGGAATGTAGTGGAGAGACGACAGCTCGTAGAGCCTAAGGCTTGAAATTCATTGATAAGTTTGAAATTCATTTATGAGCAAATGCTCTCGTTTACTTACCTTTCTAGCAGCTGCCTGGTCCCCTATGGGACTCTTCAGATCTATGCCAGCAGGGGCCACGCACAGACCGGACAGAGGTTTAGGATTTTGCCTCCACCATGGCCACAGAGATCCCCCCGTCTTGCTCCTGTCTCAGCCTAATCTGCCCCACAGCAAGCAGTCACCCACAGGCAGCCAGTCTGTGGGGTGCCACTGCTGGACACATGGCCTTCACCAATGGCAGCACTCCAGAGGCCAGCAATCTTCCACCATGATATACTGTGCAGATAGGATTGAGTAGGACTTCAGCAGGGATGAAGGCCATAGCCAGGGAGACAGACCAGGGACAGACTGCACTTGCTCCCGGTGTGGAAGGGATTGTCACTCCCGAATCGGCCTTTTCAGCCACACTAGACGCTGTTCCAGAACCACCATTCAGAGAGCGATACCATAGTCTTTCGAGACTGAAGGTTGCCATCATGCAAGGACTGAGTCATCAGTCCTAGGCAAACATGCCTAGGAGTAAACCCTTTTGAACTCAGAAGGATTTATTTCTGAGTGAACATGCAGAGACTAGTACTCTAATTATATTTATTTGGAATTTTTAAAAATCAGTTTTTCCATTTTTATGCATTTGTTTTAAAACTATTGCATCCCAATCCAAGACTTTGAGCTGAAATGACCTACATATTTCAGTGGGGTATAAGTTTCAAAGTCAGAATGAGTTGCAGAAAACACTCTAATGAAGAAATTGGAAGTGGATTTTTTTTAAAAAAATATTCTTTGTGGGGTGTGGTTTTTCAAGGTTCTCATAAAGATTACAGCATGTTCAGATCTTTGGATGCTCTAAAGTCCTTTATAAATGTTTAGTATTATTTGGATTAATGTTGACAATCTGTAGAGCGCCAAGCAGAACCTACAAGAGAGGGTTCACCTGAACAGTGGCGTAGCTAGAGGGGGTGCAAAGCACTAAGTTTTGCAGGGAGTCTCACTGCAGCATGCAAGTGGCCCCTCCTCCTCCTCCCTTCCGGAGCCATTTCAGGCAGGGGGAGAAAAATGGAGGCATTTGCTTGCATGCTGCGGTGAGGCTCCCTGCAAAACTTAGTGCTTTGCACCCCTTCTAGTTAAGCCACTTCACCTGAACACAGCTGATTTGGGGGTGTCATAAATGGCAAACATTTTCCAATGTCTTTTCTTGAACCATGACTTCTGTGTTCATGTGGCTTGTAGTTTCTGTGAGTCTCTCCTGTTTTACTGTACTTATTCTATTTTAAATTCTTGTATTATAATTCTTGGATTTTAATTCTTACTGTGAGCTACCTTGGGAAGGAAAGTCGAGATATAAATATTTTAAATAAATGAATATGCCAGAAAGCCGTCCAGTTCTGGTCGCCACGTCTCAAAAAAGCTATAGTGGAAATGGAAAAGGTGCAGAAGAGAGCAACCAAAATGATTACTGTGCTGGGTCACCTCCCTTATGAGGAAAGGCTACAGTGTTTGGGGTTCTTCAGTCTAGAAAAGAGGCCCTGAGGGGGGACATGATTGAGACATACAAAATCATGCAGGGGATGGACCGAGTGGATAGAGAGACACTCTTTTCCCTCTCGCGTAACACCAGAACCAGGGGGCATTCACGAAAGCTGAGTGTTTGGGAGAGTTGGGACAGACAAAAAAAAATCACTTTATTAGTAATAGTGTAATTAGTTTGTGGAACTCCTTGCCACAGAAAGTAATGATGGTATCTGGCCTAGATGGCTTTAAGAGGAGATTGGACAAATTTGTGGAGGAAAAGTTCATTACGGGTTACAAATCATAGTAGGTATGTGCAAGCTCTTGGTTTTAGAGGCAGGCTGCCTCTGATTGCCAGATGCAGGGGAGTGCACCAGGACGCAGGTTGTGTCTTACTCCCTGAAGCATTTGGTGGACCACTGTGAGATGCAGAAGCTTGGGCCTTTGGCCTGATCCAGAGAGGCTGTTCTCATGTTCTTATATCACGGCCTTACTTTGCGTACTTTTTCATGACTCCTCTCGCCTGTGAAGCCTTATTTGAGTACAATTCCCTTCCTGAGACTCTTCCTGTTTTCTCCTTAACCTGATTTTCATCACTGTTTACTTTGGGAGTGTTTGTACTGGAGACATCAGACAGAAGCAAAGGCCAAGTTTAGAAATGGAAAAAAACCCTCACGGCTGGTCTCCAGACATTAGCACTGCGGGATTGGTCCGACATGTGCCGTTGAGAACTGGTAGTTTACATTCCACTAATTAATTAGAAGCAGGGAGTCATCAAAGCAAGAAGAGCTAAAGGAGCAGAGAGCTGCATTCCAGATTTCTATGGCAAATCAGGGAGGCCCAGAGCCTGCTGCTCCCTGCCCTATCCGGAAACAGTGCTGGACTTTTTTAATCAATGCCCGCTACAGAGTTGACTGTTGCCCCCCAAAAGTGAGGGTACTACAAGTCCTACCCCTCCTCTAAGTCCCTCCCCCATAATTCCCATCAGCTCCACCCACCCAATGCACCTACTACAAATTCCAGCCCTATAACATAGTGCATCCGAGCCCTTATCAGCAATGCCTCCTACCAGTCATGAGAATTTCATATTTAGAGGCAGTACATCTTTGGAAATGCAGCTGCTATTCCTGGAACTTGGTGAGGAAATGAGCCGTGCAGGCTTAACAGGTTAATAACCTTTTTTCTCATTGTATGATTGTATTATCACGTTGTTAGTAATGCCCCTTCTTTGGAAAGCCAATATGTCAGGCAGTAGGTAGCCATGGGAGGGAGGTGGTGTGGTAAGTACTGCATGTGCCACAACATGCTGTGTAAATGGCCCCTCGCACGCCCAGTCTGAACCTCTGAGGCAGCAGGCAGTGCAGGCAATCGCTGCCTGGTTTGGCAAGCACCTGCACATTGCAGTCACTGCCCCGAATGGCTCCGAGGGCAAGTGGAAGAGGCCACTTCAATGGTGCCTTGTGGCGCCTGCAATACTGTGCCACCATCACCCTGGCTACACTACTGATATCAGGAGGTATGTGCCAGTTTTTAATATAGGTGTACGCCACTTAACAATGGGGATACGTTCCCTGATCCTCATTGTTATACGATCAGGTCATTAACCGAACATTCAGCCCAATCTAGTGCCTTTGTTGTGTAAGCAGGCACTCCCTGCCAGAAACTAGCTGGCTGCACTGGCTACTTGAGCTAGATTGCCTCTTCTTTGCTTTAAGAGCCTCTTTGTTGCATAAACAGACACTCTGCTGCAGGCTATGGGAGACCTGACTGCCTCATTAAGAGCCTTCTTGTTGTACGTTAATCAGTCGTATATGCAGTCCGTCATTAAGAGAACAGTTGTTAAGCAGTACATGCCTGTATATGAAGCTGCTATGGGAGACCTGACTGCCTCATTTATAGACCTTGAGCTATTGCAAGCTGCCTCATTAAGAGCCTTTTTGTTGTACGTTAATCAGTCGTATATGCAGTCCGTCATTAAGAGAACGGTTGTTAAGCGGTACATGCCTGTATATGAAGTAGTGAGACACGTCACTTGTACTTCCATGTACTTGTACTATTTACTTCTGTGTACTTGTACTCTGTATGTACTATGTACTTCTGTGTACTTATACTATGGATTAATGTCTTTTCAGGCTGATAGAGTTTCTCCTGGGCTCCAGGCAGGGGTCTTTCTCAGGCCTACCTGAAGTCAATAAGGATCAAACCTGGGACCTTTTGTCTCCAAACCATGTGCTCTACCACTGAGTTACAGCCATCCCCAGTTTTCCACATACACTTTATTTCTAATATGAAGGAGAATTCAGGCCTGATTTCCTAACTGCTCTCTGAAGTTGTGCAATTTAAGAAGGACCACGCCATGTGGATTTGTACCATGACCAGAGCGGATCCAAGGGGAGCCATGGATCTGTGGCCTCCCCCAAACTGTTGCAGCCACAGGAAGGATACCCACTGCAGTGGCCCAAGCATGACCAGGAGCCCTGGTCTACTTGGCAGGTAGATCTGGGCTCCAAGGTGTACCTGCCCAGCAAATCTTGGCCACGGAGGCCAAGTTCAACCAGGAACCCAGGCCTACCCATTTGGTTGACCTGGGTTCTGGGGTTAAGGTGCTGCTCATGGCCCCCCATCCAAACCCAAACACTGGATCCATCCCTGACCATGACTGGTCTTTTATCATCATTATATATATACATTTTCTTTCAATAATCTTCATTTTCAGATGGTGAAAGGTCAGCTGATACATAGTCGTTCAACTGTAACAGTTATTTGAAAGTAAGATGCATAAGGGGGTCTAAATGGGACTTATGTTGAACGAACAAAGACTTAACTGCTTTTGATCACCATGCCCAGCTTATGACATGCACTGAAGAGTATCAATTAACTTCCCTGGTAGTGATGGGATCTGAGACTCTCACTCTTTAAACATCATGCCAAAGATTCTTTTTAAATAGCCTTTAGGGTGAAAATAATTAGATAGCTTAATGAGTCTTTAGGGCCCCTGAACCAAATATATTATTGTTTATTTATTATCCAGTTGAGTAATGTCTGTGTGGTTAAAAATGGATTACTGTTGCTCAATTAATGATATTTTTAAGAGAGAAACAGAAAGAGAGCTGTCTGTGGGGTACTGAATATATTATATTGTGGTATGCACTTTCCCCTGTCTCTTGCAAATGCGCAGAATTCTAAGGAGCGCAGTGGGGTTCATTGGCTGTGTGAAAGAGCCTGCAGGTCTCTGTGTACACAATGCAAGCCCTAAATCTAAACCCTGCAGGTAATAGGGCAGAAGCATGAGTCTTGAGGTTGCACATCCACTCCATCCACACGTGCAGAAACAAACACACTCTGTTTACTCTACGGTAGCCTGTCTTTCAGTCTTCCGTTGATTAAAAGCCAATATTGTTAGCAATCCACTTCATAGAGAAAAATAGAAAACAGAGAATTGCCCCACTCTGTTTTATCAGTGGTACAAAATATGTCACTAGCTAGAATGCATGTAATAGCAGCTCACACACAGCTTCATGTGTATGCACATATCTGCTGAGCGCTAGAACCAAACTGAATCTTCCCCCTAGTCAAAAATGAAGCTGCTAGCGACCCTTGGCACAAAAAAATGACCACTCTAGCACCCAGTTCTGGTGCAAGGTTGCTGTGGGCCCAGATGTAAAGCCAAGACCTAGGCCCACTCATGCCCACGGCCAAGGCTGCCACAGGGTTTGGGCTTCGGGGTTCAGCCAGGTGGACCCTCCAGTGGGGAATGGTCCTTGATCAGTGTCCCACCCAGCCAACTTTTGATGCCACACTGAAAAGGCATCTGAAAAAGCAAAAATTGGGGGAGTGATTTAACAGGGATGGATATTAGAAAATAAGGACAGTTGGGAACATGGCAAAAAAGGTGGCTGCCTCTTCTTGCCCTGTGCACCATTTCAGTTTGTCCTACAAAACTAACAAGCAAACACAAGCAGCTGCCAACTCTTAGGCCTCTGTTTGTTCTTCTCCATTCTTTTAAAAATTGAGTTAGGGCTTTGGACAAAAGAGAAGAAAGATAATCGAATTGGCCCAGCTCCCATTAATAGTTTTCATGTGTTCCTTCTTTCTCCTGGCTGCCTTGTGTGACACCCCCTTTCATTGCTCTATTAGATTAGCCACATTGAGGGGCAATTTATGATTGTCATATGTTATGTATCAGCCTTAATTGTTCATCCTGCCTTTCATCATGTCATCATATTTCACAGCCCACGATTGATGATAATTCTTTGGAGGCACCCAGCTTGCCTTCAGTTGGTTCCTCGCCTCCAACACCCATATGTCTTGGCTTCATTTTGAAGTTCTCTGTCATGTTTCTGCTTGAGTTAATATGACAGACCCCACTATTATGGTGAATGGGAAGGGTGTGCCTTTGTTACTGAGAAACCAAGGCTTGTGGGAATTTAGTATCAAAGGAGAAAATCAAAAACATTCCAGAACTTTTGGAATTGTGTGATGAACAGCTCAGGGAAAGACTGGAGCTGACATCTTAAATGTTGCAAAATTATTGAGTATAGAATTTCTGTTTAATGGGTAACTGGTAACCCTGCTTCAGTCACTTGAGGCCCAATCCTATTGGTGCTATATGCCACCAAAACGAGCATCTCGGCAGTGTAAGATGCTTTTCGTCTGTCACTCTAGTGTGAGCAGCTGGCTCTGCCCACCAGCAGATTCAGGACCTCCACCAGCACAGGTAAGTGTGCATAGGGGTGGGAAGGAGGTGAGATTGGGCAGAATGGGGTGGACAGGAGCAGAGACGAGACAGGAGCAGAGACGAGAGTGGATCAGGACCAGGAAGTGAGCAGGGTTGGTGGCTGTGTTGTCCATCAAATTCTAACCACCTTCCTGACTTTGATCCCTCGATCCAATAGCTGGCACAGGTCCATGTGGCTGGCGAACTGGCAAGGGCTTATCCTGGGGGCAAGGGAACAAATCTTTCCTTACTCTGAGGAGGCCTCCAGAAGCCAAAACTCTCCCACAGAATAAAGCAATTGCTATGTTGGTGCTACCGCATCACTGTGGAGAGATTTAGGGTCCAATCCTATCCAATTTTCCAGTGCCGGTGCTGCTGTGCCAAAAGGGTATGCACTGCTTCCTGTGATGGGAAAGCATTCACTGAGGCCTCCTCAAGGTATGGGGACATTTGTTCCCTTACCTCAGGGCTGCACTGAGGTTGCAGCGGTGCTGGAAAGTTGGATAGGATTGGGCCTTTAGGATTGGGTGGTTAGAGTGAGGTTTTACAAAGAAAAAGAAAAAAGTTCTGCCCCATTGGAAGATACTTTGGCTGTTTAAAAGGTTCATGAAAACACTGAAAAATCTTCTTGCAGATGAATCTTCCACTGAGGTGTACATCAGAATACCACATAGAATGCTGCAATTAAATGAGCTCTTCTAGACAAGAGGTATGGATTTCCACTGAAATCTGCCCAGTCTTATCAGATTCTGTTGGTTCTCCTTGAATGTCTTGGTGCTGTTCCTTCATATCTCATCAGAACATTGTAGTGCTCACCAGCTGTATATTTAGTTATTTATTTATTTTAAAGACTTGTTAGTCCCTTCTTTTCAATCTGATTCAGGTGATGGGGCTATAATGCACCAGCAAAACCTCTTCTTTGTGGGCAGAAGATCCCAGGCTCAATCCCTCCTATCTCCAGGCAAGAAAGATCATTGTCTGAAACCCTGAAGAGCTGCTACCAGCCAGTGTAACCAGCTTTGAGCAGTGGGCTAGAGGAGGAGATGAACTGATCAGGATTGACCACAACTTCATATTGTCCCACAACCACTCCCAGTCCTCTGCCCACTCATCTAGGATCCACACCACTCCTAGTTATTTATTTATTTATATTTACTGTACTTCTACCCTGACTTTCTCCCCGAAGGAACCCAAAGTGGCTTACAACAATTTCAAGAAATTAAAAGAACATAAAATCACAGTTAAAAACATCAATCATACCTTAAAACTCTTCACAATTAAGAATATCTTAAAGTAGCAATTAATACAGTATAAAACTTAAGAGCAGCAGCAGCAATCTTATAAAAACCCCAAGCCTATAAAAAGCCAGATGTTAAAAAGACGTTAAAAAGGCAGAGAAATCAGAAGTCTTGTTAAAAAGAAATGTCTTCAGGTCTCACCAGAAGGTTTCCATGGAGGAAGCAATTCGTAAATCAAGAGGGAGGGAGTTCTATAAGGTTGGTGCCACTACCGAGAAGGTCCTATTTCTCACCTCTCACCTCTGCCCCTAGGGAGGTGGCACTCGTAACAGGGTCTTCTCCAATGATCTTTGGCAGGGGTGTCCAAAGTTTTTGGCAAGAGGGCCACATCGTCTCTCTGACACTGTGTCAGGGGCCAGGGAAAAAAAGAATTAATTTACATTTAAAATTTGAATAAATTTACATAAGTTTACATAAATGAATATATTAAAGTTGAACTTATATGAATGAATGAAGGTCTTGCAATAGCTCAAGGACTATAAAGGGTCTTGCACAAAGCAAGGCCAGCCTTTCCTTTGCTGCCGCTACTGCATCACAGACATGAAACAGCAAGCAGTGGAGGAAGCCCTCATCCCATAGCTCATGCGAGAGGTCAAACAGTCGCCCTCACACTGAGAGCAGTTGCATCGGGCCAGTGCAGGCTACAACAAATCTCCAGAGGGCCAGAGGCTCATTGGAGACTGGGGGCTCCCTGCGGGACACATTGAGAGGCCTCGAGGGCTGCAAGTGGCCCAAGGGCCAGGGTTTGGGCACCCCTGATCTAAGGGGATGAGCTGGATTATATGGAAGTATTGTATGAAAGGGGAAGAGTCAGATTACATAGAAGCATGCTCTGCTTAGCCTTTTTGATGAAGTGCCTGGTGGAAGCATAGAGGCAGCAAAGGCAGTTGAGTGAAGGCAGAGGCATGGGATCACTCTCCTGCCCCCTCCCTGTCTACCAGCCTGCTTGTTTAACTGAGCATGGGTGAGCATGGTCAGAGCCCAGCCTGTTCAGAAGAAACAGCCAGGCACAGACAAGGGAACAGGGTTGAGAAGCACAAGCAAAACAAACAGTGGAGCAAAATCATTGGGATGCTGCTTTGAGTGCTGCTTCGGCTTGGTCTGGGCCTGGAACCACCACAAAGGAGATCCATTCTTACATTCCCACCAGCCTGATGGTGAATCACACTGAAAGGCCTCTCCTGCTTGCAGTAGTAAATGAGGAGTAAATCCAAAAGAGGATGCAATCCCTATATATGAAACATCTGTTCTCATGAATGTGAAGTAAGAGCATGAGAAATAATACTGTAAGCAGCACCTATGAGTGTAATGATGGCAGAAAGGGATAGGATCTGGCCACATGCATGTGCCACCGATCTCCCTCCCCTGTTCTGCCTCCCTAGTTTGACTCTCATCTCTGCCATGAGTTCACTAGGAGGACTTAGGTAAGCCACTCCTTCCAACTTTCAGCTTTCCAATCCACAGTATGGAATAATATGTACTCCGTAGCTTCACAACGTTACAACTCAGTATTATAAAGATGTGCTCAACAGCTTGAGCATACATGTACATGTGCACAGCCCCCATGTGTATAACAAGACAAATACATGAGCACATCTTAGGAATGCTTGGGAAACTTCATTCAATATGTATCAAACCTTGGACAGGCTTCCACCACATCAAAAAAAAAAAAAAATCACGCCTTTGTCTCCCACATTCATTAATCTGGGTCAGCTACCACTCTTTGGTGTCATATTCACAACCACAATTTAGAGCATGTGCCTTGAATTCAATTGAACTCACTTCTGAGCAGACATGCATAGGATTGTGCTGCTAGTGATTCAGATTAATTGATTTGACAACTTTTGAGTAACTAAAAAATCCACATTTGGCAGAGAATATCTCAGGAGAAGCTCTCTTCCTCATTCACACACAAAGGCAAGCCTTTTCAAAGATGCCCCATGCATGTGCATCACCTAAAGACAAAAGAAGATGCTTTTTTTCAGAATGACTGCTTATATATATGCAGAGTGATATAGATTTAATCCTCACTCATTCTCCCTGGCTGCCCCTTATGCATGAATTGCCCTCCTGAACATGTGCATGATGCCACCTGTCTGCCTTCCATTGAATCCCTCCTCAAGTCCCACCTGTTGTCATGGTCATTGGCCAATTTGCTAATATTTCTGACTTTAATAGTGTTTACAGCAGTGGTGTAGCTGCAGGAGGGGTGGCGTGGTAAGTACTGCAGGCACCACAAAGTGCCACGTAAGCGGCCCCTCCCACTCGCCGTCAGAGCCATTCCAGGCAGCAGCAGCAGCAACCACAGTGGGAGGGGCCACTTACATGATGCACTGTGGTGCCTGCAGTACTTATAACGCCCCGCCCCCGTAGGTATGCCACTGGCTGGAATCAGTTTTCACATCAGGGGCCCAATCTGCAGTACTGGCTCACCAGCTCAACTACTCCTTTTTTCTCCATATTACTAGACTGGATCGTGATAGGTGGAAAATAAAGCAATCCATTAACACTCACATAATTAATTAGCTACGATTTCTGTAATCAGAAGGCAGCCCTATTTATTCAATTATTCACCACACTTGTGCGTTTGCACTTAATGGGAAAAGACAATTTGCCCTTTTGACACCCTTTTAGCTGCCCTCTGTGTGAGTGGTGCAGGTTGCCTAGAAGATATTGGGGGGGGGGGGAGGAGGAGGACTCATTTCCATTGAGTGAGCCTGCATACACCTGTTGAAAGATGAAGGAGCCTTAACTCCAGACAACGTTGAACTAGAGGAAGATCAGAACTTCTGATCAGAACTTCTGATCTGACTGCCAGGAGAAGAAGCAGACTTTGTAAGCACTTAACTGCGAAAGATTTCAAGCCCTGCATTAACATTCCCATTAGCCTCGTCGCACATATATGAATATTGAACATCATGTCACAAGCGCTTAATCCGAACATGCATTTCAAGAGCCCAAATGCTCCGCATCCTGTCGTCGCTTCTAGCCACAGCCTGGGCATGCCTCGCTACATCCTCATCTCTGCACCACTGTACTGAAACCGCTTAAGCTCGGGGATTTGCTTCCCCCCCCCCCACCTTCCTCTTATTTTTAAGTAGCTTTCTAAAATCTTTATGTAATAAACCATCCCATTTGTATTCAGCTTCAGTTCCCCCCCCCCCGATGCAGAACAGTTTCTTTTTCTTCTCATAATTCACTCACTAGAGGAAGAGATGATAAAAAAAATACAGATGTCAATCAAATGACCTACATTTCCACTGAAAAGAAAAGGAAAAAACCCCTCCAGTTTAATGAGCAGACATACACAGCTCTGTGATGACGCCCCGGGGGGCTTACAGCGAGGGGGCTTCAGCGCGGGGACCTTGTATCTTCTCTCTGTCTAGACAGCAGCGTTGAATGTTTCCAAAAGGCTGCTTCGTAGCAGCCTCAATTCGCCCGTGTCTAGTCGAATGAAGAATTTCCCATGGTCTCCTCTGCATTATCCCCCCCAGACATAACCAATGTAAGAAAAAAGACATTTGTACCAGACAATCCATGAGAAATATCGCAGGGAAGTGTGCGCTCGGAGCAAGAGCCTGTGCTTTCTGACATTAAAGTCAACAGCTGGGCTAAAAAAAAAAAAGAGCTGAAATACGCGAGATACTAAAGTCTAAAATAAAGTACCAGGCGATTTTGTCCTTTTTTTTTTTCCCTTTTCCTTTTTTGCCATTAACATTATGGCCTGCCACAGTTTATTACTCCTTAAGAGAGTTGGAAAATGTCAAATGTTTTTCATACGCTTGTCTGGAACAGTCAGGAATATTCGCTGCCTTGTGCCTAAGTGATCTCGACAGCCATATGACACACACACACCTAATGCAGAACTCTTCATAAGGACAAGCCACTGCCATTTGCGGGGCTAATTGCTGGTTTGCCTGGCTCCTGTCTCCTACCTGGGTGTATCTGATTACCTGCTGAAGCAAAACTAAATGAGGGAGACACTGCTGAATGAAAAAAGGACTCTAGAATTGCCTTGCTGGATCAGACTAATGGTCTCTCTTACTCCCAATTCTGTTCCCAACAATAACCAGCCAGTTGCCTCTGGGAGGCTCCAGCAGGATGTGAAGAACATCTGAAGCTGCCTAATGCCTGCTCAGATCATTGATCCATCTATTGCTATGGACTGGCAGTGGCTCTGCAAGTTTCAGACAAGGGTCTTTCCCATCCTACTCTTTTCTGTGCAGTCGCACCAGCAAGGTGGGACAGGGTAACCAGTTGTCCTCTTTTTCCAGGACATGTCCTATTTTTTATTCTCACGTCCTGGAAAATAACTTAAACGTCCTCCTTTTCCCTGTGAGTGGGCGCCTGCAGGCAGCATATAGTCTTCTTGTAAATAATAAATTCTATGTAATAAATTATAAACATGATCACAAATAATATGGAACGCAATCCTTAAAACTGTTGCAAAGGAGTAATTCTCTTTGAATGCAGTGAGACTTACTTCTAATAGAATTGCATAGGATTGCACTGTTAATGTCAAAATACTGCAAAAATTGCAGCTCCTCTAGCATATGAGCCAGCTGAGATTCAATTATCTTTGGTGCCTTGGCTTTATGCTAGGTTGGCCATCGTACACACCAAGGTTGCAAAATCTGGGGCCACGCCAAATTCAGTAACAGGCACAAGCTATCATGAAATTGTCTTGCTAAATTAATAGGCTATGAAATGAGCAGCACTTGCAGAGGTACACTCAGAGGGCCTTTCACAGGACGGACTGTTGCTCATACATGTTAGCACACACAGAGGGTGCAGCCCAGGTCTAGTCATGGGTGGTTAGTCAGGTGTACAAATGGTTGCTCTGTAGATGGTGCTCATTCCCAGCCCCATTCAGCCTGTTCAATGGGTTTGGATGAGGATTGCAAAGCAGGTATCTATCTACATTAGCCACACCCACAACAGCATGCATTGGTCTCTCACATGCATTGGTTTCCATGCATTGGTCTCTCATAGCTGGAACCCATGGTCAGCAATGTTGGGCATTTGCCAAGGCCCACACATAGCAGAAGGACCACTGCCAACCTAGAAGTCCCTTGGCTCTGTTGCTTCTCTGTCTCACTGTCACTAACTATTCCCCCCACCCCAGCACTTCAGCAATGAGGAGAGAAAGAAGTAGGAACAGCCACTTCTGCTTACGTTTCTCTCTCCCTCTGGGCAGTGGTGCACAGAATGAGCACAGAGAGAGGGGGGAAGCGAATGGGCAGCAGCAAAGAGGTGGACCACTCACCTGCAGCTGGCACTGGTATCTCTTTATAGATCAGGGCAATGTATACCCTCTATTTTTTTAATCTGTCCACTCATCCATCAATCTATATCGATATTTCTATTGCAATTTAAAACTTCTTTTATGCCAGTGTTTCTCAAACTGTGAGTTGGGACACACTAGGTGGGTTGCGAGCCAATTTCAGGTGGTTCCCCATTCATTTCAATATTTTATTTTTCATATATTAGACTTGATGCTACCACAGTATGTGACTGCGTTTGGGGAAATGTTACAGACCTGTACTTTTAATAAGCTACTAGGTATATTCTTTTAACAATGATAGTCAATGGGACTTACTCCTGGGTAAGTGTGGGTAGGATTGCAGCCTAGGATTGTCAAAAAATTTCCTGCTTGATGATGTCACTTCCGGTGGGTCCTGACAGATTCTCATTCTAAAAAGTGGGCACCAGCACTAAATGTGTGAGAATCACTGTTTTATGCTATATCTTTTCAATTTTGTAACAAAAAAGTCATTGCAGAAGGTATTTTATGTATCTATAGGTGGAGCCTATTTATGCGTGTGAGTTCCGTTCTGCTGGAACGAAGAAAAAACGTGATTAAGAAAAAAAGTGTTGGGCTAAATTGCAAATACGCTGCAGCCTGACACCTGGGGATGGAAGGAAACTAAGGCAGCTGTTCTCAATTGCCTCCCCTTCCTCCGCTCCATACTCAGCTGTCCCCTCTTGCCAGCTGTCCCCACTTGCTGAGCTTTTAAGAATCCAGTCCTATGCATTTCTACTCAGAAGTAAGTCCCATTGTAATCAATGGGGCTTACTCCCAGGAAAGTGTGGAGAGGATTGTAGCCTGAGAGCCCAGTCCTATGCCTGCCTACTCAGAAGTAAGTCCCATTCTAGTCAACGGGGCTTACTCCCAGGAAAGTGTGGAGAAACTTGTAACCTGAGAGCCCAGTTCTATGCCTGCCTGCTCAGAAGTAAGTCCCATTCTAATCAAAGTGTGGAGAGGATTGTAGCCTGATAGCCCAGTTCTATGCCTGCCTACTCAGAAGTAAGTCCCATTTTAGTCAATGGGGCTTACTTCCAAGAAAGTGTGGATTGGATTGTAGCCTAAATCTCATGCTTTGGCTTGCTGGGAAGGCTTGCTTGCTGGGCTGTTTTGTTTGTGTAGGCTGGAGCAAGGAGAGCCTGCACCACCTCAGTCTGAAAGGGGAGGATTGGGCAAACACTTCCTGGGTTTTTCAAACCAATCCCCTCTGTTACTACTGCACCTGTCCCCCTGTGTGTGTGTGTGTGTGTGTGTGTGAGAGAGAGAGAGAGAGAGAGAGAGCTCTCCACCTTGCTGCAAGTGTTCTGGCTACAGAGTTTTCAGCCCCCCCTTCCCCTCTTCACTGCCTCAGGGGCTCCAGGAGTCTTACTGTTCCTTTGCAAGGGGAACATCTTCCATGGCTCCAGGGCTATTTCCCTGCCTGTGCCAGGCAGAGCCTTTTTGCGGTGTTTTGGAGACACCAGCACAGGGCAATGGGGTGTTTGACTTTGAATTCCCCCCACCTTATTCAATTTGAGACAAATCCGCAGATAAAAAATCCGTGGATAAATAGGTTGCACCTGTATATCTACATACCCACACACACTCATGTACATACCAATGAAACTTATTTTTCACATTTTTATACCACCCTTTCATCAAGGAGCTCAGGGTGGTGTACATGGTTCCTCCCCTCCTTTTGCCCTCACAACAACCCTGTAAGGCAGATGAGGCTGAGAGATGGTGACTGGGCTAAAGCCACCCAGAAAGCTTTATGGCTGAGTGGAAATTTGAACCTGGGTCTTCCCGATCTGAGTCCAGCTCCCGAACCACTACACCATCCTGGCACTCAGGTTGTTGAGCCGTAATAATATTTAAAGATGTTGAGCTGCAAATGTTGAGGACCTTTGATTACGTGCAATTTGTATTTAAAATATTGGAAAACAGCCCAGAATGACTAGGCATGATTCTTTGACTACATTTTATCAAGGTTTGTCTCTTTAAAAATTTCCTTGAAAATGGTTCTATAGAAGCACATGAAAGTCTTCAGAGGCCATTTTTAAAGGGAGAAAAAAGCTGTTTGAGAGTATTGATTTTATATGTAAGTACTGTAAAATAGAAAGAGGGAAATGAGCTGGGAAAAGATGTGGAATTTAAATGAACCCTATAAATAACCTTTATAGCTCACACATCTGTACAGAGGTAGAGAAAGGAATAAGAATAAATATATCACTTTAATTCATACTGCTTATCATGATGTTACTCAATATAGCCATGATTCAAGTGAAATGTATAGTCTTGTGTGACTCTCTTTCTTTCCAATAGATCATTTGCTTTTCAGCCCCTTATAAGGACAGTGTCACTCCATACAGACACATCTTGGAAGATATCAAAAGAGCAGAGAAGTTAGACTTCTGAAAATGAACTAAGAAACTCAGCTCTCTTCACAAAGCCATATGCTATTTTGGCTTTTTATTATTCATGATGAGTGATGGTTTATTTTGTTTTATCCATTTATAGTCTCTCTCTCTCTCTCTCTCTCTCTCTCTCTCTCTCTCTCTCTCTCTCATTTTTACTTTTTGAGATGGCTTGCAAAAACAATTTAACATGATTGTGGAATAATATAATGGCTTTTTTCCCATTCGGAGGATTTCAGATCAAGCCAATCATTTGGAATTCAGGGGAAATTTGTTTGCTAGAGCATCTGTAAATGAGGACTAAGGGTCGCTTTGTGAATTTCACATTTATCGGCTACATTTTACAGATCTGCCCTGTGCATCTGCTAAAATGTTTGCAGGGGCTAAACATCTGTTTTTTAGCCATGTGTACACTAAGCCTAGCCCAAGGGCAAGTTGCACCAGTGGCACACAAACTTTGCTACCCCCACTGCCATAGCTGCTGCCACAGACACCACCACTACCTCCTCCTGTTGGAAAGATTTTCAGATTCTTTTCACTGACGCAATGCTAAACAGTCACAGACCTTTTAAAAAAGGTTTGGAGGCTTTATTTCTACAATAGTAAGTGAATTACACAAGCCAATTGATTCAGTTTGGGTACAAATGTTCACCCTAGTCTCCCATCTCATTTCCCAAAGAACCACACCCAGAAATCACATTAAATAAAGTGGAATAAACAAGTTACCCATGTGACACTGTATGTCATTTCCACCTCCTTATTGGGCCTATTATGACAGGTTTGGTGCATGGTCCCAGCTCTAATTAGGAGGTCATTCTGCCCTGCATCCCAAAATGTTCCTGGCCCACAACTTTGGTTATACAAGATCCTGGGATTTTCCCTTTGGGAAAGTTATAATCTACATGTTCTGCCAATCATTATTTCTTTAGGTCACTGTGATATAATGAACCTCCTATCCTGTTTTTGAGGGGAACAACAATCATTCTCTTGGCTCCAATTTCAGTTATTTTTCTCAAACTAGAGAAGAGAATATAGCATGATAACTGGGCTGCAGGAGGCCTGACACCCAGGGCCAGAGACCCCACACCTCGGCCACCCTCTTTGTATGCCATTGCTTCCCACTCATATTTAACAAGTGGGGAGTGGATTGTAGCAGCTCCATCCTTGCAGGGGTGGAGGAGAACAGCAGCAGACTCAGATCGGAAGGTTACTGTTTGCCATTAGATGGAAGCTGCACCATTCGCAATATGGCTGGGCTATATATTTGCCTCTATAGTAATCCACCTTGTAATGGACTAATATTGAGTTCCCACAGCTAGCTGATTTGCCTCATTAAGGACTGGAAGGGAGAACGAGACTGCTCATTATATTGGGTTATGAAGTTCTCTGCTTACTCTTGGCAGTGTAGACAGACTGACTTGTATTCCTTATCATTGTTTGGTACAAGGAAAGGAAAGTGAATTCAATGATCAGAGAGATCTTTGTATAGTGCTGCCATCTATCAGAGAAGTTGGAAATATGAGCTTCTGCGCTCAGTTTCTTGCAGGAATGGGGTTTGTCATGCCTCCTGTAACCCAGCAACTGGGAATGTTCTTGGTGGTATCAGTGCAACACCCCAGTTCCGAAATAATAGAATTGCAAAGTTAGCCAGAACTGTCCCATCCACAGGCCCGTCCAGCCGTTGTGGATGAGAAACTGTTGTCATTCAAAGTACAGATTTCAAACTTTTCATACATGAGGTTAGACTGGATATGTCATTGTTAAGGCTCAAAAGTAATGTCATTAAGCAGGAAGTGATGTCATTAAGCAGGTGATGACAAATAAGCACTTTTTTTCTCACTTAAGAACATAAGAACATAAGAACAGCCCCACTGGATCAGGCCATAGGCAAATCTAGTCCAGCTTCCTGTATCTCACAGCGGCCCACCAAATGCCCCAGGGAGCACACCAGATAACAACAGACCTCATCCTGGTGCCCTCCCCTACATCTGGCATTCTGACTTAACCCATTTCTAAAATCAGGAGGTTGCGCATACACATCATGGCTTGTACCCCATAATGGATTTTTCCTCCAGAAACTCGTCCAATCCCCTTTTAAAGGCGTCTAGGCTAGACGCCAGCACCACATCCTGTGGCAAGGAGTTCCACAGACCGACCACACGCTGAGTAAAGAAATATTTTTTTTTGTCTGTCCTAACCCGCCCAACACTCAATTTTAGTGGATGTCCCCTGGTTCTGGTATTATGCGAGAGTGTAAAGAGCATCTCCCTATCCACTCTGTCCATTCCCTGCATAATTTTGTATGTCTCAATCAGGTCCCCCCTCAAGCGTCTCTTTTCTAGGCTGAAGAGGCCGAAACGCCGTAGCCTTTCCTCATAAGGAAGGTGCCCCAGCCCCGTAATCATCTTAGTCACTCTCTTTTGCACCTTTTCCATTTCCACTATGTCTTTTTTGAGATGCGGCGACCAGAACTGGACACAATACTCCAGGTGTGGCCTTACCATAGATTTGTACAAC
This sequence comes from Tiliqua scincoides, assembly GCF_035046505.1. Classification (NCBI taxonomy): domain Eukaryota; kingdom Metazoa; phylum Chordata; class Lepidosauria; order Squamata; family Scincidae; genus Tiliqua; species Tiliqua scincoides. Next base: position 211,111,985 of record NC_089824.1, read on the forward strand.
GGCATTATAATACTAGCCGTTTTGTTCTCAATACCCTTCCTAATGATCCCAAGCATAGAATTGGCCTTCTTCACTGCCGCCGCACATTGGGTCGACACTTTCATCGACCTGTCCACCACCACCCCAAGATCTCTCTCCTGATCTGTCACAGACAGCTCAGAACCCATCAGCCTATATCTAAAGTTTTGATTTTTTGCCCCAATGTGCATGACTTTACACTTACTGACATTGAAGCGCATCTGCCATTTTGCTGCCCATTCTGCCAGTCTGGAGAGATCCTTCTGGAGCTCCTCACAATCACTTCTGGTCTTTACCACTCGGAAAAGTTTGGTGTCGTCTGCAAACTTAGCCACTTCACTGCTCAACCCTGTCTCCAGGTCATTTATGAAGTGGTTGAAAAGCACCGGTCCCAGGACAGATCCTTGGGGCACACCGCTTTTCACCTCTCTCCATTGTGAAAATTGCCCATTGACACCCACTCTCTGCTTCCTGGCCTCCAACCAGTTCTCAATCCACGAGAGGACCTGTCCTCTAATTCCCTGATTGTGGAGTTTTTTCAGTAGCCTTTGGTGAGGGACCGTGTCAAACGCCTTCTGAAAGTCCAGATATATAATGTCCACGGGTTCTCCCGCATCCACATGCCTGTTGACCTTTTCAAAGAATTCTATAAGGTTCGTGAGGCAAGACTTACCCTTACAGAAGCCATGCTGACTCTCCCTCAGCAAGGCCTGTTCATCTATGTGTTTTGAGATCCTATCTTTGATGAGGCATTCCACCATCTTACCCGGTATGGATGTTAGGCTGACCGGCCTATAGTTTCCCGGGTCCCCCCTCTTTCCCTTTTTAAAAATAGACGTGACATTTGCTATCCTCCAATCTTCTGGCACCGTGGCCGTTTTGAGGGACAAGTTGCATACCTTAGTCAAGAGATCTGCAACTTCATTCTTCAATTCCTTAATAACCCTTGGGTGGATGCCATCAGGGCCCGGTGACTTATTGATCTTAAATTTATCAATGAGGTCTGAAACATCTTCTCTTTTAACCTCTATCTGACTTAACTCCTCGGTCAGGAGGGGCCGTTCGGGCAGCGGTATCTGCCCGAGGTCTTCTGCCGTGAAGACAGATGCAAAGAACTCATTTAATTTCTCTGCCATCTCTAAGTCTCCTTTTATCTCCCCTTTCCCTCCCTCACCATCCAGAGGGCCAACCGCTTCTCTGGCGGGTTTCCTGCTTCTAACATATTTGAAGAAGCTTTTATTATTCCCCTTAATGTTGCTGGCCATGCGTTCCTCATAGTCTCTCTTGGCCTCCCGTATCACCTTCTTACATTTCTTTTGCCACAGTTTATGTTCCTTTTTATTCTCCTCATTAGGGCAAGACTTCCATTTATGGAAGGAAGCTTCCTTGCCCTTCACAGCCTCTCTAACTTGGTTGGTTAGCCATGCGGGCACCCTCCTGGATTTAGTGGAACCCTTCTTTCTTTGCAGTATACACCTCTGCTGGGCCTCTATTACTGTTGTTTTAAGCAGCCTCCATGCACTCTGGAGAGATTGGACTCTTTTTACCCTCCCTTTCAACCTCCTTTTAACCAGCCTCCTCATTTGAGGGAAGTCCGCCCGTCGGAAGTCAAGAGTTTTTGTTAGAGATTTGCCTGGTATTCTTCCCCCAACGTGCACGTCAAAACGGATCACAGCATGATCACTGTTCCCCAATGGCTCAGTAACATTGACATCTCTAACCAGGTCCTGCATACCGCACAATATTAAATCCAGAGTCATCTATCCTCTGGTGGGCTCCGTGACTAGCTGCTCTAAGCCACAGTCATTTAGCACGTCAAGAAATCCGGTTTCCTTATCGTGACCAGAACACAAATTGACCCAGTCAATATGAGGATAATTGAAGTCCCCCATGATTACAACCCTGTCCCTCCTTGTCACCTCCCTGATCTGTTTCCTCATTTCAAGGTCCCCATCAGATTTCTGGTCTGGAGGACGATAGCACGCCCCCAGTACTACATCGCTGCACAAGCCTGGTAATTTAACCCACAGAGATTCTACGGTGGAGTCGGACCCACCTTCAATCTCTACTTTGCTGGATTCTATCCCTTCCTTAACATAAAGGGCCACCCCACCTCCAACACACCCCTGCCTGTCCCTCCTGTAGAGTTTATAGCCCGGGAATGCAGTATCCCACTGATTCTCCGCATTCCACCAGGTTTCCGTTATGCCCACTATGTCAATATTTTCCCTGGTCACCAGACATTCCAGTTCTCCCACCTTTGCTCGTAGACTTCGGGCATTCGCATAAAAGCATTTATACACGGAATGCCCCAGGATGGGCTGCTTATTTGCTCCTTTGTCCCCGCATCCTCTCATTGTGCCAAACCGTCTATCACATCCCATCACCCTACCTTTCCCAATTTCTTCTCCTACCCTGCCTTTGTCTTGTTGTTCTCTAACCTCCCCATCCTCATCCCTATGGATGAGGAACTCATCAGCTGCAAGTGACAGAAGAGAAAATATGCAAAGCCTGATAGTATTTTCAAGATATGGAGAGTCCAGTTATCATGCTGTGAGAACCCAATGATCACGTGGGCCACCCTTTCAGTAGCACTGTTTCTGTGGAGGTGTCACTTAGCAGCTCAACAGCTGAGAGGTGCTCTGCAAAATGATGCCTTGGCAGAAGCAGCACTGCTGAAAGGTCAGCCAGCATGATAATTGGGCTGTCCTAGTGCCAACTGTTTAGCACTGCTACTCCTGCCAATGCACCACTTCATAGCTCAGCAGTAGAGGCCGGCTGATGGCAGTGCTGGGAGAGCCCATTTATCACGGGGGCCAGATAAAGAGCTTTCAGGGCTGTATTCGGCCCACAGGCCTTATATCTGAAAACCCTGGTTTAAAACATGTATAGGTATAGCCTAATTACTCACAGATTTTTCACCCATAATTTTATCTCAACTCGATGAGAAGGGCCTTTAAAGGAAAAAAAAGTCATTTAACAATAGCCTTATTAATGTGAGAGAGGGCAGCTGGCTGACAATCCGTCAATCATTCTCTCTCCAGGCACTTAAAACAGCTTCACTCCTTTCCCCCCTGAGCACGCAAGCGACCCCTCCCTTCCCCCTGAGCACATGAGAAGAAAGATAATCACTTTGCATTCTTTCCCAGCACTGTGCTCTGGGTGAAGTGAGGGGTCGCTGGCTCAGAATGAAGCCTTTCTAAGTGCCTGGAGAGAGACTGATTGATGGATTGTCTTCCTAAGGACTCTGTCTTACATCACAAAGGTAAGCAAGGTTGTTTTAAAATTGCCTAGCAAAGGGATATTGTTTTTTTAAATGGATTTGCTTTAATGCAAATCCATTTAAAGTTCTGGGAATGCAACCCTTGTGAATAACAAGACTCAACCTGTATATCTCCTGTATAACCCCTGCTAATTGGGTAAGAGGCACTTTTTCAAGTGGGTGCTCCTTTTTTTAGCGGGGGAGAGTAACTGGCCCACCTCACCCCAGCACTGCCTGTTCTAGTGGCTGTCTGCTGGTATTCATTTGCATCTTTTTAGATTGTGAGCCCTTTTGGGACAGGGAGCCATTTAGTTATTTGATTTTTCTCTGTAAACCGCTTTGTGAACTTTTAGTTGAAAAGCGGTATATAAATACTGTTAATAATAATAATAATAATCTCTGTTGCTAGCACAGGTCCTAGACTTGGAATAGGGAATGCTAAAGCTAGCCCAACTGTGTGGGTGTGTGAGAACTCAGGGCATGATCAACCTTATGCAGTTGGCAGAGCTCATGGAGGGAGTTCCTGTGCCTTATGAGGTCAGAGGAGCTTAGCCTGGGAGGGGGAGAGGGGGGAAACAAGGGGTAGGGAACTCCTCCACAAGTCACAGAGGACCTAAGTTCTGAGAAAGGGAGCATCTGAATCATCTGCCCCCTGGACTATACACTGCCCTGCCCAGAGTGCTGCAGGTGGTGTTGTACACATTTCACAAGAGTCAAGACCAAAGAGATATAAAAATTATTAAGTAAGGGAAACGAATTGACAAACAAGCCTTAAAAAGAAAAAAAAAATGTTTTGGTCTTCCAATGGAACCCTAACCTTATTTTAAAACCACAAAGATATGGCTTGCTTTGCATTTTGAGGCTGGTGGGCAATGCCATGTTGATCCATGTTCTGATCTGTAACGTTAGGAAAGCTTAACGCAGCCCTCGGTGCAAGGCATTTGCGCAGCTTTCAACTTCAAAGCATCGATGCCGCAGATTTCTATGCAATCCTGAATAGATCAAACAGCCCACAGACGCGCTTAGCCTGCAGCTTTGGATCTCTGCCTTTCGAGACCCACTTGGGCATGATTAAAATCTTCTCTGAAACTATTTGCAACTCTTGATTGTATGTATTTTTGTAGCTTAAGTCTTAAATTCCTAGAAACGCTGTTGGGTTTTTTTGCTCATTCCATTGCTTATGCAGCTTCCTCTTTTTGCCCAGTGGCCTTGTGTGATTCACTGGTGGGGGGGGGAAGGCTGCGTATGTCTTCTCTGAACCCCAGGACTGAGACTTACACATCATTGTTTTGGCATTTATGAGAATCAGATGTCTCTGAAATGGAAGAAGCTGAATGATGCACAGGAGAACAGCTAGTAAAATATATTGGTGAGGAAAAATGAAAATGAGATTTGAAAATGAAACAAAATGCTCCACTCTTGCCAGACAGGCTTTACTGAGCACCTGAGACTTGAGGTAAGTGGAATCTTTCTGCCAATAGCTGCAGTAACAACTAGGACCAAGTTCTTGTCAAATTTGGCATAAGCTCTCACGAAGAACCCTGGGAATCCTGTTGACAGGGCCAAGCTATAGGTTATGTAAAATGCATGTTTGGCCTTCATTTTTTTCATGTTTTTAAAAAAAATTAATGCAAGAGGGCCACAAAGAAGCAGTTAGATCCTGGCAAGCAGAATTTGCCACCAGATCACACACCCACATGCAAAAAATATAAACCATTGTTTTTTACTTAACAGTATATCGATGGATAATATCAGTTTTATCCCTGGCTGAGAGCACGTTGGTGCCCAATAGGGATGGGGCCTTCTCTGTGATGGCACCACAACTTTGGCATTTCCCTTGCATTTAAATTAAGATCTGTGTCCTCCTTCTTAGCCTTCTGGCAGCAGCTTACACTTTTCCAGTTAGCATTCCCATTCTAGCTTATGTTTTGCAGCTTTGCCCTTCTAATTGGCTTTTGGGTTCTGCTGCCTGTTTTTAATGTTGTTTCATTTATTGCTGCCTTTTTTTTAATTTTTAAAATTATTATTATTGTATCTTTTTGTGTTCTTTGTGATGGTGTTTTCATGGTTGTAAACTGACTTGGGCATCCCCATTGAAGAAGGAAAGGCAGGATATAAATGTGTTAAATCAGTGGTTCGGAAACGTTTTAGCACCAGGACGTACATTTTAGAATGACAATCTGTCGGGACCCACTGGAAGTGATGTCATTAACCCTCCCCTTTCCAGTGTGCCATCTTCCCATGTATTCAGGGCAAAGCACCAAGCCTCTCTCCCATTGTCCACAGCTCCCATTGTACAGCTCTGCACCCTGTATTTTCAGCTCTGTATTTCCAATAGCAGCTGAGTCAGCTGCTATGCGACCCACTTGAAATTGTCACCTAGTGAGTCCCGACACACAGTTTGAGAAATGCTGTGTTAAATAATACTGACAATAACAGCAAATGCTATGAATGCTATTCAGCTCACTGGGCAATTGGAAAAGGATCTTCAACCTCATGACTTTGTTTTGATTTGCTCCTATAGCCCTTTTTGAAGGGCCCCATTGATATTGTTTTGAAAACTGTAGCTGTAAATGTCATACTTCTCAGTGCCTTTTCACATCGGTGACAATCTTGGGAACATGCTTTCTTCTTTGATGTTTGAATCCTGTATGCAGGTTTGTTGCCATGCTGACGGGACGAGCAGTCTGCTCGACATCCGAAAACAAAATGCATATTGCATCGGGATGGCTGGAGGCGATGTTTTGCTTGAAATCAAGGCATATAAACCCTTCAACAATCTGCAGCTATAATAAGCCCCTTTGGAAGGATGGCTCATCACCACTTTTAAATGTGGGCTGTCACATGCAGCCTAGCAAAGGCCTCAAGCACCCATCATGAACTCAACTGAACCCTTGTCTCCAACAACTTTGTAAGAAGCCATGGAGAATGGAAGCCGACCGGAGGAGTAAATTCTGAGTAAGTGACTTTCCCTTCATACATGACAAAGTGTTCATTTTGAGCCAGATCTTAATCTAAAAGCCTTATAAGGCAGTGAAGTGGCTATCAAATGAACACTTTGAAATAGGAGTGACAGAGCCATTGCATCCTCAATAACTATGTCCTGGCCAAATGCACCCCAGCCATTGGCATCCCTGGTCATTGGCATTAACTTTTTACGTCCTGGACATTTGTGTCCCAATATATGTATATTTATCAGATAAACTTTTTATAACGCAAAGGTAGGGTTACGGCTACTGTCAGGGCTGGGTTAAGAGGCTTTAGCGTATATCAGCAGTTCTCAAACATACTTATTTATTTATTTATTTATTTATTTATTAGTAGAATTTATATCCCACCTTTCCACTCCAGAAAGGAGCACTCAAGGTGACAGTTTAGCACAGGGACCCACTTTTTAAGAATGACAATCTTTTGGGACATCAATTTAGGCAGTGATGTCATTAACCTGGGCATGATGCCATGACCAGAAGTGACATCATCAAGCAGGAAAATTTTTAACACCTCCATATGACAAAATCAAATCAAATCAATTAAGTAAGTAAATTAAAAGTTTACAATAAGTATGTTTAAAAATCTATTTAAAATAAAGAACTAACCCTCCCAAGCTGTTTGCTAAAAAAAAATTCCCCAAACATCCCACAGGCTGCAACCCTATCCACATTTACCAGGGAGCAAACTCCATTGACTGTCATTGTTAAAAACATGTACATAGTAGCCGGTTAAAAGTACAGATCTGTAACATTTCCCCAAATGCAGTCACATACCATGTAAGATCAAGTCTAATCTATTAAAAATAAAATACATATTGAAATGAATGGGGACCCACCCAAAATTGGCTCACGACCTCCCCTAATGGGCCCCGACCCACAGTTTGAGAAACACTGGTAGGGCATAGGAATGAAAATGTGACCATGAAGATGGGTTCAGATGGAATGGGTGGGTAACATCCCAAGGGATATCCAGAAAACCTACCTAATTAACTTCAATTTTATAAAAGAAACTTGTCTGGCTTCCTTGGAAAATTTTCTTACATTTCAACTTTGGTCAGTCCCAAAAATTTGCTTTGAATTTCACTTTTTGGAAACTTTGGTACCAATATGAGTATTTGGCAATCATGCTAGACCCCAATTGGTTTTTAAGGTCAGCATTGGGGGGGGGGGGGAGTGGAACATTTCTAGTTTAAATTAGGCCTTACATGGGGGGGGGGGATTAAAGAAGTGATATACAGGGTGAGAAAGTGATTGCACCTTGTTGCTGCCACCTACTGGAGGTGCTGAGAATGTCAGGAACTGCTGCCCATCGCTCTCTCAATCTGTGTTAGGGTGGTGTTTTCCATGCTAGGACTTTTCTTCTGATGAATTTGACTCTTGACAGCCTGGGTGTTTGTGCCCCATCAATGCTGAATTCCAAAGTCAAAGTCAATTTATCCTCCAATCCCTTGCCAAGACCCTACAGGTCAGACATTGGCTTTCTGACCCCCATGAAGCTGGGGTGGGCCTGGAGATCCCTAACGGCAGTCCCAGTCCCAGTCTGGGACTATAAGGGAAGGTAAGAAGGATTTAATTTTCTATACCCCACCCTGGTCCTAATGAGATCAGGCCCCTTTTGGTAGTTATTTGGCAAGGGGGGTGAACTCCCATTGGCACCAATGAGGTGAGTTCCCCCCCCCCATCCCCAGCCAGCAACAGCAGGGAGGGAGTAACCCAGATCAAGCCCCACCCTCATCTCTCGGCTCTCTCTCACTCAGGGACCCACACTAGACCAACAGCAATAGTTGATAGCTAGGCCAATAGTTAGCCTGGATAGCTAACTCCCATTCCTTCATACTCAAGGCCAAACTAGCTTCCCAAATCCTAACCGACTTTCCAGCACAGGCATAGCTGTGCCAATGGAACGTGTGCTGCATCCTGCAGTTGGGTGGCGTTCATGGAGGCCTCCTCAAGACAAGTGAATATTTGTTCCTTTATGTCGGAGCTGCATTGCCCTTATGTCAGTGGGTTAGGACTGCGCCCTACACTTCCTAACTCTCATCTGGTTCTTCCAACCATAAGAAAAAGCAAACAGTTCCCAGGCTACCTGCCTGGGCAGGCACCCAAGATGGAAGTCAGAACCAAATGAAGACAAGTGGCACACAAGAGACACCCCTCCCCCAAGGGTCCTTTTTTATACCCTTTTGGTAATTACACCTGATACAACCAACTAGATGGTCCAAAACTTTCAGAAGGCAGGGCAAATGGGCTACTTTTGTTCAGTGGTTCTCATCCTCCCAACCAGAAACCGTATAGCTGTAGACACTTCTCTCTTGATGAGTGTGTCCTTGAGCCAGTAAGGAGTGCCTAACTGTAATCTAATTCTCTTCCCCATTGAGAAGCAGGTAACAGATTTTCTCACTAATTAGCTCCTTTTCCACCAGCTGCAGAGAGGCAGTTGCAAGTTCCAAGATGGACATAGACTTGGGCCTAGACTTTACCTGTTCATGATGCTATGTCCATGCTCACTTGCAGGCTTCTTGAGAATGTGTCATTGATTTGATTTCATTACACTGGTGAATTGTGGTTTAATACCACAGGTGAACCACAGGTCATGCGGTAAAGGCAACCAATCAGGATGGTTAAGAGCCCCATCTTATCGAAGTCGATCCACTACCATAAGCAAACCTTGTATAGCATTGTAAAAGGTGCACTGCTGTTGTGCACAAACAGCTGGAGGCCCTGCACATGCTCCCAGACAATACAGTGGAGCTGGTAAGGTGGCAGAGGGGGCTGTTTTAGGGTAAGAGGGCTTAGATTGGGGAAGCAGGGTGAGCAGGGGGCATTTCAGGGGTGGGAGAGGATAGATCTTGGCAGCACTGGCACATGCTGAATTCTATCCCTATTTTTCCTTGTCCAACAAGCTGCCTCCTCTCCTTGGACCTACACCAGCAAAACAGTTGGTACGGTTCCAAGAAGGTAAGCTTAAGGAAAAAAAAAAAAAGATAGGATCATATAGAGGAAATAATACTGCAGGTATATGCCATCCTTAGGATTCTGGCTGCTGCATTTGGGGGGGGGGAGCAGTTTCCAAGTGCATTTCAAAGGCAGTCCTACATAGGGTGTGTTACATTGGTCCAGTGTAGATAGATGTTACCCTGCATTAATAATTGTGATAGTACAGCATGTACTCACATAAAAAGTCATTTTAATTTTAAAGTTGTTTAGGAAAAAATTAGGCCCCAGATTCCTGACTGGGGCCACTGTCTGTGTGAGGTCACATTCTCCCCATGTCTGCATGGGTTTTCTCTGTGCCAGAAAGTTCACATTTATTTCAGTGTTTATTATTAGAGGTGTTTTGGGTCTTTATTTAGAACAGGGGTGTCAAACTCATTTCACATGGTGGGCCGAATAGCTTTCAGGGTGCCTGATGAGGGTTGGAAGCGACATCATTAAGCAGGAAGTGACATCACTAAGCAGATGATGGCCAGAAATTTTTTCCCACATAGAAACTCTTTAGCTTCAAATGACAGAAGAATTTCTGCATTTTAAGCTTGCAGAAGAGGATGACATGAATTCCATTCCCTCTGAAAACTGACTGGATCACTCTGTTTAATATTATCCATAAGGAACTATCAGGCTGTCTTGGGGAGTGGGGGGAGACAAGGGGGTAAAACTATGTAAATGATGAAACTTCAAAGGCATTTATTTTAATTTATTTTAATGCCTGAGAAACTTTGCTCACAGCCTTATCAGTGCAAGTGAAGGAGTTGGCAGGGGGTTCATTTAGCTTTTTAAGTACTAGGCCAGCATGACAAGTGCTGTGTTAGACTTACTACTGATGCACAGGGATCTGTCTAAAATGACCACAGTTATACTCAAATACTGTGGTTTCCCTACCCTAAGGCAAGGCAGCATATTTTGGATTAACGTGAAGACAGCTAAAATGGAGACCAACACATCTGATCCATAAAGGATGCACAAAATGATCAAACAAATGTCATGGCCCCAATTTCAGGTTGAAACAGTGGAAGAAAAGAAATATTCACAGGTTGTTTTTTTTAAGAGGGCACAAAATAGGATGAAACAGGGTCCTTTGGTGATGGCAGCAGCCAAATTAATCTTCCTAGTGACCCGTAGCCACCATTTTCCCCCCTTATGTTATGTCAACAGAGTGGTGTTCACAGGCACATTCTGGAAAAAAAAAATGGCAAGTGGGCTTTCTACAGCTGGTGGGCTATAAATGACCCTGTAAATGGTGCTATGTCATCATGCAGTGGGGTATTCTGGGGGGGAGGGGAAACAGGGCCCACCAGCCAGTGGAAAAACAGTGGTCACCATGAAGATCAATCTTGCCTATGATGCCACCAGAGGAAGACCTCAAGTCACCATTACCCATTGCTGTAAAGCAGGTTGTGGTACTTGGCATTGCAAAGAGGAAGTGCTTTGCGCATGATTATGTCTCAACATTCCAAGCATCAGGGAGCCCTGCGGAGGACTCCCTGAGCTTCCTGGAGGATGCAGCAGCCCTATGTTAGTGAAAGTAAGTAAAAAGCACCCTCATCACCCCCTTAGCAAAGCGATCCTTGGGATCGCCCCGCTGCCCTCTCCCCTTCCCCCACCCCTTAAAGGGACGGGGGAACCTTTACACAAACTGGTGGGTCCTGACCCACCAGTTTGAGAACCACCACATTAAGGCATGCCTTATCTATTATATAGATAATGTATATGGATAATGATTATAAAAATAAATATACTGTTTTTCAACCACTACAGAAAGTTGTTCACACTTTTCTTTACATCACATAAATAAAAAAGTAATGCTTCAACGGATGTGCATTTCAATAAGTACAGACCACCAGAACCTAACCTGTACTCATATTTTCTCCTGCATCAGAAACAGACTGTCCCAGGCACTGTCCCTGGACAGTTGAAATGTATGGGAGATGTGCACGACCACAGCATCATTTTATGCATCTCCTGCATATTAAAATGGATTTTGTACAGGAGAGCTTCCCAGGAAATCATGCCTTGTGTTAATTCATGGGAAGTGGGCTGTCATTTATATTTCCCACCTTAGGCCTACAAACAGCCTGAGGCAGCCCTGCTGAAGCCATATAAAGTACCTTGATTTCTCAGGCTTTGCTACATGGCTGCAAAGTCTGTGAGTTCCCTTAAAAACAAAAAAACCCTCTGGACCAGCTCCAGGCATGAACCTGGGACCACTTATGAGTGATTTTGGGTTCAATTTCAAGCAAGTTTGTGCTGATATGTAGTTTGGCACAGGTCTTCACAAAACCTAGTGCTTTTGGTAGAACATGGAATTTCGCTTTTTGGCTTCCACACAAACTCGAGATGAAAAACTAAAATCGCTGTCCACATGTTGAGAGCTCTTGATTCCATGGGTTTGGCTCTAACCCATCACACTATTCTGCAAAAAAATAAAAAATAAAAGTGGCAGGGGTGGGAAGGGGTGTGTGTGTAAGAGACAGAGAGAATCAAACCAAGAAAAGTTGCTACATTACACACCATTCTGCTGCTCTAGTATTGGAATCCTCAGGATGGCTGTATTCCTTCATTTGCAGTATGTTAATTTGGCCCATCCTGTTGGAAAAACAAGTTATTTGATTACCGCTGGATATTCTCATCCACTGCTTTTTTAACAAAAAAAAAAATTCTCCGATTCCAGGACTGGAAGCTGCCCACTGAAAAAGGTTCTTTATACTTCTGACTTACTGGTCTCAGAGCAATCCACGAAGCTGCGCTGATTTTCATTGAATAGAATAGGGCTGTGGTTCACACACATTTATCACCAGGACCCACATTATAGAATGAGAATCTGTCAGAACCCACCGGAAGTGATGTCATGAAGTGACATCATCAAGCAGGAACACTTTTAATAATCCTAGGCTGCAATCCTACCCACACAATCCCAGGAGTAAGTCCCATTTACTAGCATTGTAAAAAGAATATACATAGTAGCTTGTTAAAAGTACAGGTCTGTAATATTTCCCCAAATGTAGTCACATCCCATGGTAGCATCAAGTCTAATATATTAAAAATAAAATATTGAAATGAATGGGGACCCGCCTGAAATTGGCTCACGACCCACCTAGTGGGTCCCAACCCACAGTTTGAGAAACACTGGAATAGGGTAACCATTTATTTTTGTGTCAGTTTTTGACTTCTCTAGATGTCTTCCCACAGCTAGGGGAACACAAGAGTTGGATTGTCAGGGGCATATTTGAGGAGGTAGCAGACTGAGCCTGGGGTCTGCCCAGTAGCATATCTATGGGGGGGTGCAGACACAGCAACATTCCGTATCAGCAACTCCTCCCAATTGCATCCCACTTACTACCACTAGGGTTGCGACAGCAACATAGTTGCCATCTGTCAGAGAAATGTTTGGAAAATGTGACTCTGTTGTTCATTGGGTATTTTAGGAGCAGAGTTAGTAGAGCTCCTCCTAAGGCTTAAGTAATGACACCACTTCTAGAAAGAAAGAACAACTTTTTCCCATTTCAGGGAACTGGTTTTGTTATGGGGTTAACGTGCAGTCTGGGTAGGCTATAAGAATGGACTTTTGAGAGTTAGTGGTTGCCAATTGTGGTTAACTGCCTGTTCTGGAAAGAGTCCATGTTAGGAAGAGTTCTGTTAGAATTAAATATGTTTTAAGCTATGGGTGAAACCTTTTTCTGTTGATCTCATCTTGTTGGAGCACAGTTGCAGACCTACCATTAGGTCTGATGGGGCAAAAGCACCAGGTGCGAGCCACTAGGACCCCACGGAAGCCTCTCTGAGGCTCCCAATGGAGGCGGAAGCTGTGCTTCTGGTTTCCCGGAAGCATAGTTTATAGCATCAGGGAACCTCAGAGAGGCTTTCTCGATGTGGCCCTGGGTTGCACAAGGCTCCATGAGCCTCAGGTGAGATGGGGGGGCAGATTTTTGCACAGGGAGCAATAGCCTGCAGGGGGGGGCATCATTGTGGACCTTTGCTCTGGGTAGGGGGCTGGGGAGGTCCGCTGCTGTTGGAGCATAAAGCTCTCTGTGTGAATTTTGGTCATTCAATATTTCTTTGTTCTCAAACTTTGTGTTTTAGCCTCTGAATGATGGAAGAGCATTCAGGAAAGTTTTTGGTAGTTGGCTCACTGGCTTGTTATTTAGCATTCTTCAACAAGACCAAGGTGCATGGTGATTTTGATCCCAGCCTTTTTCACACCATCGCTACCCAGAATGGCTCCGACAGCGAGTGGGAGGGGCTGCTTACACAGCGCCTGCAATACTTCCTGCGCTACCCCCCCCAAACAACACTACTGAGCCTGCGTGTTATTTGTGACCATTACGACTGATGCATCAGACCTCATCTATTCCTTTTTCTTTCAATGCAAATCTGGCCAAACCAAGATACAAGCAAGCAGCTTTTCCTGCAGACAAACCGGTTCTCCTGAAGAGGTTTGAAAGGTTGTCTCCTTAATTTATGGGGCCCAAGTTTGAGAAGCCCTGGATTGTGGGGGGTGGATAGAGGGAAGGAATTGTAAATCTTCAAAAACTAGAAAAAAAAATACTTCTCCTCTTCTCTCTTATGCCGACAGATTCTTGCTTTCCTCTTGGCCCCACGTCAGAATTTGCCCAATCCAGGAAATTAATGTTCGTGCATGTTTTAGGACAGTCTCCTCAAACAAGGGAATGTTAAGGATGGCAACACTGCATTAATACCTAGCATGATTGCTGGATAATTCCAGTGTACACAGCAATGGCCAGGCAGGGGCTGAGAGAGCTGCACTTTGGCATTTGTAGTTAATGAAGGACCGTTGATAAGATTTGACGGTTGAACCACCAACACTTTCCTACAAAAGTCTCTGCATGTCAAGCATCCCACCACTTTGGTTTACCACAAGGTCAAACGTTCCATAGTTACCATGACAAACCAGCTGAAGCAGAACATGGTGATGTGGATGAGCACAGACAGCCATAACTTACGACACTGCACATGTATTGATGGATGTGTATATACAGGGTGGTGAACAGGATCTTACCAGTCTCCTTTTCTCCTTCTATGTGGTGAGGCTCATAGCTGAATTGATACAGTCGAAGGCTTATAGTTCTTAATATTTGTTTTTTTTAATTGACTGTTGTACTATGAGTGTGAGTGGGTGTGTGTACCGCAACTTGCTTGGTTTTAAAAATACCCTTAAAATGTATGCCTTGAGTGGCCTCAGAGTGACCCACAGCAAGGGGAACAAGTTCATTCTGGGACAGGGGGGATGGCAGGGGGTGGGATCAGCCCGAGAGGAGGTGGGACCATGATTTAGCAGGCGAGTAGCCCCATTAAGTGGATCAGGGCTTTACCTGGGGAAAGTCTCCAGAGCCATTTGGCTGGCCTGGCTAGAATGGACTTTGGCCTGACCCACTAAAGCAAAGATTATATTCTTGTTGTTCACTTTGTCATTAAAGCAAGGAGTTACAAGGAGGAACTGTTGCAGGATTTGTTGCTTGTGAAGAAATAAAGGGCTATTTCTCTTCTTTGAGAAAAGGAGATTGAGACTCGTGTATAATATAGTTACAAGAAGAAGGTTGATGGGTATGTCATGATTAAAGCTGGAGGATATGTTTATTCCTGGTGGGAACAGGGGACAAAGGAAGGTGGGGACAAAGCCCATAAAGGACAGCCCATAAAATGGCCCCCACCCTTAGGCTAGAATACTTCTTCATGATAGGTTGATTTATCTGCAGGGAGGTTTAAAGTTAAATCAAACATTCAGGCTCCTGCACCTTCATTCTAAAGTGCAGGAGGAATGTGCTTCATGGTCTGTGGAACTCCTTGTTCTGCCAGATTCCCAGTCCAAGCTCCGCTTGGAGAACTATGCCCACTTTTAGCTAATTAGCTCCCCTTCTTTCCTCAAGAAATGACCCTGGTTCTGCCCTGCAGTACTGCTGGACCCCACCACCAGGGTAGCTCACCTGTTTAACCTACAGAGGTCCTCCTTCCTGCCAGCAGCCTCCTGCCACTTCAGCAGCCCCTTGGTCCTCAGCAGGCCTTGGGCACAGCAGCCAAACACCAGTCTTAGTGTCTCCAGTAGTTTCTGCTCCAGCAGCTTCCAAAATCCATTCACTCATCAGTCCATCAGCCATCAATTCCTTAGTCCATTAATCCACTCTGTCCTTCCTCAAGCTTTCCTCCTTCTGCTACCCACACCAAACTCTCCCTTCATCAGGAGCTTTTATGCCTGATGGACCTATTGCGTTCAAGTGGCTGCAGCTGTGCAGCACACTCTCTGCTGGACGCCCAGGCCTTACCCTTAAAGGGGCCACTGTTGACACCACATCCTACCTCCTCGCCAGATCTTCCGCGATTCCAATACACTCCTTGCCACAGGATGTGTTGATGGCATCTGGCATAAATGCCTTTAAAAAGGTATTGGACAGATTTCTAGAAGAAAAGTTCATCACAGGTTACATGCCATAATGGGTATGTGCAACCTCCTGGTTTTAGAAGGAAGCTACCTCAGAATGCCAAGTGGCACCAGGATGCAGTTCTCTTGTTTTGTGTGCTCCCTGACGCATCTGGCATCTGCACTGGCTGCCAATTCTTTTCCAGGCCCAATTCGCTTATTTTTACTTTTAAAGCCCTATATGGCTCAGGCCAGGATATCTGAGAGACCGCCTACTTCCATACAATACAGCTTGTCCCCTCAGGTCATTGGAGAAGGCCCTTTTGTGAGTGCCGCTACACAAGGAGGTGCAAGGGATAGCATCGACATATGGGCCTTCTCAGTAGTGGCTCTGACTCTATGGAATTCCCTCCTTTTTTGCATTGTTTATCAATTTTGTCATAAATAAATACATATTATGATGAAAAAAGAAAGACAACTGCAGCTGCAGATCTACAAAAGGCACCCTATCAACTGAAAAGCTCTGCAAGACATTTTGAGAGAGCAGGAACAGGATTCCTCTGTTCTGGAATCCATCTGAACTTGACTTCCTTTCATCTCAGAATGGCCAATTTACACCTGGATAGCTGCATGAGAAATTTAGATCTGTTTATGCTAAAACTAAATTTTATGCTAAATCTAAATTTAGCGGAAAACATTTTATATTTTGCCAGCCAGAAATTGTGTGCCAGAGATAGGAAAAGAGCAAAATGTGATGTGGAGTTGGCAGGATTTTGTTTACGAACAGCTGGAGATGCCCCAGAACTCAGAAGGTGGCTGTTACAAGGCTAAGCAGAGAGCTTATTTGGATTACACCTCTGAGATGTCTTACGTTTGTTTTTTTTCTCTTATCATTGTAGAATACATCATTTATTAAAAGACATCCAAACCAAAAGGAGAAGAAGATTTAAGATAATATTGAAGACATGGTGGAAGAGTCTGAGTTGCAAAAATCAGCTTTTTTTGCTAACTCATGGAGACCCGGGTCATGCGCATGGAAGACTCAGCAAAACACTCGAGTCAGGAGCCCCTGACTCATGAGTTGCCATCTGCTTGGGCAACTTAAGTCACCTGCCAATGGCTACTACTTGCATTGCCTTCATCTCACCCAAAAATCTTCTTGGGACGATCCAGAAGCTGGGTTTGCGCATGAAAACAGCAGCAGTGGGGTACGCTATTTTTCAGAGACAGGGGCAGGGGGTGGTGGAGTGAAACGGTTAACTTTTTTTGTATGCACTAAAAAATACTTGCAGGGTCTTGTGATGCAGAACTTGTATCAATTTTACTAAGCGGCTTAGCTAGTTCAATAATCCACGTGAGGCACCTGCATGTCTACAGAAGCCAGGGAGGGAGACACCTCCTCTGGCCCCCCAGAGCATCCATTGGATGGAGGATGTGTCTCAGGAAGAGGGAGGGGGACAGGAGGAGCTGTTTTTCCCCATAGGTGGGTTTTGCAAGCAGGAGGAGAGGGCTGGGGTGGGTCAAGCAAACCCTCTGACACCTCCGGTCCACTCTATAGGCCAGGTGTGTCTCTGAGTGATGCAACAAACATTGGCCAGGCAGCTTAGATGAAGCAGGCTGCAGAACTGTGGGGTGTTGTCCTCACTGCCTGCGTGCTGCTTGCTTGACATGTGGAGGGTTAATCTCCCATATCCAGGCTGATAGGCTGCTGATATAACAGGATGCCTGGATGGATAGTGGGTTCTTTGGCTCCCCAGAACACCCCTCCTTTCTTCTAGAAACATGCATGAAAGTAACAGTCACTTTGAGCAAAGTACTCCCTCTTCAGCCTCCCTCAATTCAGCTGCTGTGTCCAATGAGGTTGCGTAAGGCACGCAAGGTTGCATAAGGTTGCGTAAGGCACGCGTAAGGCGCCTTCCCTGGCTTACCTGAGGGCTTCTCCCCCATCCCGTCCATCCCGTTCCACGACCTCCTGCCTTGCCAGGCTGGGATGCATCCTCACTCCCTCCCAGCTGTGCCCATGATGCGAAGGGGGTGGGTTTCATCATGACTGGACTGGGAAGGGAAGGGATCAACATGTTCTGCACTGCTGCCTTAGATGGGATGGGTGGGGCAGCAGGGGAGTGTTTAAAGAGAACTCTGAAACACTCACACAGCCCAGCAGCAACCCCTTTTTCTTCCGCGGAGCCACAAAGGACTTTTTAAAGGGAATGATTCAGGACTCAAGTCTTTTCGAGTCGCGAAAATGCTCTGGGTGACTTGGAAAGTGCCCCCATTATGACTTGCTTTCTAGTCGAGTCATGGGGCATCGAGACTTGAGACTCAACTCAAACTGTGCCTGACTTGCCCATCCCTGCCAAGGTGGCAGGGTTGGGTGGCGTGAATTGTTGCATCCAATAGCCATAGTGTATCTCTAACACTTCATGCTACTAAGTTTCTGTTGCAGAAGGTCTTTCCTACTTCAGAGACTTGGAGCCAAACCACACAATTGAGAAAAGCATGTAGTACAACTCTTGCAAGTCAGGGCTCACAAATTTTAATGTTTCCAATATAAAAATGTCATGCACACAGAAAACTAGCTAGTCAAAGAGAAAGGTCCTAACCTACAGCCCAGTGCTGCAACTGCAGTGGCTGTGGTGAGTATTGCAAAAGTGCCATAAGGCACTTCGCCACTGGCAGGAGTCACATAGCACCAGCAGAGAAGCCCACACCACTCAGTGTGGGCCTCTATGTCAGCAGGATGACATAGTGCTGGGTGGCAGGAAGGCTTTTCAGGAAGGGGGGATGGCATCGGGAGGCAGGGATGGGGTGAATCTTGGTGGCGGGGGGGGGGGCTAAAGAGCAGATTGGACCCAAGATGGTGGTGGAGATGGCAGCAGAGGCTGCTGCAGTATCCTATCCCCCCTCCAAAGCCACAGAGATCCGAGGCACAGATCCAAGAAGCAGATCCAAGAATTCCTTTTGGAGCCAGGGATGCTCTACAGGTAAGGGAACCACTATTCCCTTACCCTGAGGAGACCACTGGCAGCTTCTCTGGCCCCGCAGCATACAGCAGTGGTCATTTCAGCACCACTATACTGTGCAGCAGTGGCGGCCCGTAGGATTGGGCCCGTAGTCTTCCCCCGGATATGCTAGTGCAGGGAGAGTAGGGTTTGTTTTTTTTTCAAATTATTGTGGATTATTTAGTCCATATACTCACAATTATTAATAATATAGAATTCAAACAGGTGATCCTGCACCTGCAGCCTGAAGTGTCTAGCAAAAACGGTATCATTTAACTCTTCCGTTCATATTGCTCAACACTTAGCATCTTCTTCTGTCTTCTTGGTTACATAATGGAAGAGCTGGTTGACTCTAAAGCCCAGAGCCAGCACAGCAGGGAAGGTTCATGAAAAGTCTGCAATTAAAACCCACATGCAGGAGAAGGAGAGCACGGTGTACTTTTGCTTCTTTACAGTGGTGCTTCATCACAAGCCTCAGGATATTATCTCACTCGGGGCCGAAAGGCAGGACAAAAGAACATCCAAATTGCAAATCTCTTTAAAGTTCACATTTGGCAGGGAACAATCTCCAACATTAATTTGTGCTCAGGGTGTGGGCTTTCAAAGATAAGCCAAACTCATAAGGCAAAGCAAATGCCTTCATGCTGCAAGAATTCCACCCTGCAAAGGAGGACTCGATAGAGGAATTTAAAGAAAGAAAAGCAGAGAGTTTGAAACTCTTTTCCTAATACCGAAAGGGCCTGGAAGAACTCTCTGCAGTACAGTATTTATAGCTGTTTTGAGGAGCTGTGGTTTTGGCTGAGTAACTTCATAGCCATCTGTGAAATTCTTACACTTTCCATGCACCTGTTAGAGGTCCAAACAATTACAGTTGTCAGAGGGTGTTTTTTTTTTTCCTTTGTTGTGAGCAGGCTTCTGCTTTCCTGTGCAGTGGTATTTGAAGTTCATACCCAAACTTTTCCATTGGACCAAAAAGAAAGATGACAGCAACTGGCCCATCTAACTTTAGAAGTTGCTCATTCCTAGCCAAGGCTGAATCCAGGTAGCAGCTGGGCCCTCGGCAAACCACCCTCCATGGACCTACTCCTACCTGACGAATCCCAAGAGTTGCTGGGCACAGAAGTGATCTCAGAGACCAGCAGAGGGCATTTTTGCAAGCTGTGGACTTCCTGTTGCTGGCTGAAAGCATGGCTGAAAGGAATTCTTAAAAAAAAATGTTCCCAGAATGTGTGAGATTTTTTTAAACCAATTTTTGATCAAGCCCTAGGCTACATCCCATGATAGCATCCCAGAAATAGGGTGGATTGTAGTGGAAGACAGTTGTCTTCTCCTCCTTTACTTGGAGGTGTAAATGCAAGACAGGACAGGAACCAGTATTTATTGGAAGGAAGTACGGAATGCTTCCCTACTATCTGAGTTGCCATGCTGTGAACCAGAAAGCCACACTGTACTTTTAAATTCCTCAGTGCTTTGAAGATGATGCAGCTATTGCTTTAGTGTTGTAATCAGTGATTCTGTCCCTTTATGTATAACCCAGCAAAAAAAAGAGGGACAAGCAGACCCCTGGTATAACTCAGTGCTTTCCTGGTATATGAAACTGCATCAGGCATATTTCAAGCCTTTTAAAGATTTAACCCAGAGCTTCAAGGGCTAGAAACTTGCTTTTTAAAAAAATTTAACGATTGCTGAGAACCTGGAGATACTGCATTTGTGCTTGATTAGTATAATAAAAATCACATGCAAGCAAAAGTCTTATGAATGAAGCCCCAATCTCTAAATCACATGCAAGCAAAAGGACCATTTAAAAAAACTACAAACCTTTTAAACAGCCACAAACGCTCTCAATCAAGCCTCTCTTTAAAGTTTAAATGGACAACTGCCAGCACAAAAAGGAACTCTCATCTCCTGGTTGACATTTAAAGTTTAAATGACCCGCTGCACTTTGAGTTGCTAGAAAGCTTTGAGAGACTTTCTGAGAAGCTTTGAAAGCCTTCATCGATCTTCTTTGGGCATTGGGTCCATGTGCATGTGTAGTAGACAATCCGGAAGCTCAGCAAAGAACAAGAGGGTCAGAATATTAACGGTTTTAAAAACATACTGGTCATGGTTGGCAAGGGGGGGAGTGCAGTTGGGCAGCCAGGCTATCACACATACACCAGGGCAGTGATCTGCCCCCTGGCAGCGTGCTGCCTGGGAAATTGGTACCCCAACCTCCTTTTAGCAACACCACTGGAAGGGGCCACCTATTCAATTTTGTGGGAACTAGAACTTTGGGGGGAAAGAGGTTCAATACGTGGCTTGGCTCACTGACTTGAAATTTTTCCTTTTATTAACCGCAGAAGTCAGAGATTACAGGGGCTGCTGCCTCATTGGGTTCTGTCTCATCCTATAGTTCAGTGTCATCACTGGGCCCAGCTGCCTCCACCTCAGCTGTCTCCACTTCACGCTATAATGCCTTCTCTTGACATACCTGGTCCTGAAGACATACCTGATTATCTTCCTCATCACGAGGAACCGCATCTTGAGGAAAACAATTTAGAAATGTGAGTCCGATTCCGGCAGCTGCTGGTTTGGGGCACACCTGGTGAAACCAATTGAGGGGGTGTCACCATGGGAAAAGCCCCCACCCCTGCATCTTCTGCGCACTCTGAGCCATTCAACACAAATTGACTTCGCTCATAATGCCCCGCGCAGCGAAAAACCTGCATAACGAAAGCGGTTCACGAAGTTTGGTAACTTACATAACGAATTTTTGTGACTTATGCTTTGCATAACGAATTTTTTTTTATTGTCCTGGTTTGTTTTAAATCGCACAACCGTTAATACCCAGGATGCTCCTGTGTTGGGGGGTGGGGGTGGGTCCTGTTTGTGGAGTGGGTCAATCTGGCTTTTGGCCCTGCTGTCAAGCAGTACCTGCTGGACAACGACCTGCCGCTGAAGGCCATGCTTCTGATGGACAATGCTCCTGCTCATCCTCCAGGCCTTGAGGAAGACTTGTTAGAGGACTTCCTCTTCATAAACATCATGTTCCTGCCGCCTAACACCACCCCACTACTCCAGCCAATGGATCAGCAGGTCATCTCCAATTTCAAAAAACTCTACACCAAGGAGCTTTTCAGGCGCTGCTTCAAGGTGACCGATTGCACCAACCTCACCCTGCGTGAATTCTGGAGAGACCACTTCGACATCGTCAGCTGCGTGAAGATGATCACCAAGGCCTGGGACAGGATCAGCCAGAGAAATCTGAATTCCGCTTGGCGCAACCTGTGGCCAGAGTGTGTGGCAACAAGTGACTCTGATGCTTCTGCGCCTGCACCAGAGTCAACAGTGCTGGAGGACATTGTTTCCTTGGGGAGGACCATGGGCCTCGAGGTCACAGAGGAGGACATCTGCGAGCTGGTGGAGGACCACGACCGGGAGCTGTTCACCCAGGAGCTGGTCGAACTGCAGGCAGAGGCTACGCAGGAGCAGGCCTCTTCGGAAGAGGAAGAAGCGACAAGTGAGGAACAGCTGTCCTCCATGGAACTGAAGGACATCTGCCAACAGTGGCAAAATGTGCAGACTTATGCACAGCGGCACCACCCAGACAAGGCTCTGGCACATGACCTTGCGAACATGTTTGATAGAAGGATCATGTCCTCTTTCAGAGGGGTGCTGAAAAGGCGGCTGAAGCAGCAGACCATGGAGAGGTTCTTCATGAAGAAGCAAAGAGTGGAAGAGGAACCTGCTGCTTCTACCAGTGGTGCCCAGTTGCCTTCTTCCTCCTCCTCGTCCTCCTAGAAGCCTTGAAGTCAAGCCTTGAAGCCTTCTCCCAGTTGTCCAAGTTGTTAAGTTAAAGCAGTGATGCTGAGACTTGGGGGACAGAGGGGTCTGTCTCCAGGTTGTCCTTGGCTAACTGCAAACTGCTTCTGTCCTAGCTAGCCAGCCTGAGACCGTTCCCAGTTTGCCAGTGTCCCTGCCTACTGTACTGCGCCTTCTCCCAGTTGACCAGCGTTCGTGCCATCCCCAGAGAGACCCTCCGCAGCTCTGGGAACATAAAAGACTGCTGCTGTGATGTGGAGACAGTTCTGTCTGCCTCCAGTTTCCTGACTTAAAAGACTGGTCCTGTAGGTTGAGACATTTCAGCCTGACTTGGTCACCTTAAAATGTTTGTGTACAAGTGTCCCCTAGAGTCTTAGAGAGTCCTTTGGTGATTTTAAAAAGTTTCTGTATTGGTTTCTGTATGATGTCCCTGTTTACATGCCTTAAAAATGTACTTTCTGAAGAGTTTTGAAAAGTCCAAGGACTGTTTGTGACTGTTTCTGTTCAGTTTCAGTGTTGAGCCTCAAGTCAGATGGTCCTGCCTCATGTTTGCTGATTTTTAAATGTTTTTCTGTCATGTTTAAAAAGTTGAAGTTTTGTGCTTGAAATTTTTGAAATCCTCTGTACAGTATGTATGCCTTTAAAGAGCACTTAATAAACACTTTGTAAACCAAATTTGACTTTGTTCTGACTTTTCTTGCCCATAGGAACGCATTAATTAAATTTCAATGCATTCCTATGGGAAAACGCGATTCGCAAAACGAAAAATTCGCATAACTAAAGGACTCGCGGAACGAATTAATTTCGTTATGCGAGGCACCACTGTATTCCTATCACAATCCACAGGTCCATTGATTTTCCAATTTTCCCATCTAAACCATCTAGAACACACAAACATCTGGGGTCACCAAATTTATTACCTAACTTGCTGAAACCCCTAGGGTGCTTCAGGGTCCAAAGCAAAACATTTCTGTGGGGGCTCCACCCCCCGCGGTGTCCCCTACTCATCCAAGTGAGCAGCAGTAACGAGTCCAAGGCCAATGGCACTCCACGCAAAGTGCGGCACCCGGAAGGTGGTGCCTTCTTCAGTCAATTAAAAACCAAACTAGGAAAGGACCTTGTTGGCATTGGCTGGGGAGCACACAATGTGCACAACTGTCTTCAAACAGCTGTTGATGCATTACTAATTGTCACTTCAAATATTTTCACATATAAACAGTTCGTGTAACACAGCTAAAGGAATTGTGTGACTTTACTGGAGTGGAATGCAAAAAAACTATTACAACATGGTAAATACCAGTTTTTCGGTCAACGCTGCCAGCTGCTGAATGAATTCTTTACATTTTTGATGGCTTGAAATTTGACTTTTGTTTTCAAGAACACTGCCCAGGATTGAGAATGCAATTCTTTGACAATGACTGTGACGAAATATATTTATGGATCCTACATGGGCAACTTACAGCCCAATCCTGAGCTGCCTGCATCCTGTGTTCACCAGGCAGTCACCACCACCTCCTCGGGAGAAGGAGACTTTTGTCCCCTTCCCCTGGGTAAACAGAGTAGCCCCACAATAGGACTACTTAATTCTATAGTGACCCAAGGGAGCTCTGGTCCTGCCTCCCTCCCACCCCCTGGCATGCCTCCTCCCCACCCTCTCCCTGCACTCCCACTGCCTTTCCCCACCTCAAAATGCCTCCTCCCAGCCTCCCCCCAACCCTCACCTATCTGTCTGCTGCTCAGCGGTCCGCACGTCCAACAAGTAGTGGAGCTCCAGAGTTCCACGGGTGCTAGCCCACCAGCAGGGCATTGTGCTAAGGCCCGCAAATATGCCTTATGGCACATTTGCGACAGTGTGCGCTGGCGGTGAGCCAATGTGCGAGGTATAGGATTGGGCCCTCAGTCTTTTCAACAAAGTGATTTTGGTAATAGAAAAGAACAATACCAGTGCAGCAGATATCAAATTAGAGAAGCAGACCCTGATTAAAAATATTGAAGAATAGAAAAAGTGTGAATTTGTACCTCCCAGGGCAAAGGCCTTGCTGAGAAAACTAGAAGAAAATGGTGAAAATGTTGAAAAAGCGAAGGAAGAATTGAAGGGTTTTTATGAAGGATGTTTTTCAAACCCAGACCTGTGGAAAGAAAGCTTTGGACAGGCAGAAGACTTTGTGTGGTTAAATTCTGAAGACATATCTCAGCCCAATCCGCAGTCTGCAATTAAAATCAACCAAAAGATTGGTTTATTACAAGCAAGTAATAAACATTGATCAATTATTTGATGAGGTTGTTTATTGTAAAGAGTTTTTGGACATCTAAGGCAGAAATTAACACAAAATATACACTCACTTAAACTCACAAAAAGTATGAAGAAAAGAGGAAGACTTTTTTGTTCATTGCAAAGAAAGACACATTAGTAAAAAAAAAAAACAACCTTAATGCTGTAGTAGAATATATTTTTTGCCTCCCTGGTACTTCTGCACCCGTTGAATGAGTGTTTTCTGTAATAAATAATGTATGGTCAGAAGAGGGGGTAATATGTTGGAAGCTACAGTCAGGGGTCTTCTGATGACTAAAATAAATTTCCCATTTAACTGCTCAGTTTTATGACAAAATTAAAAAGAACAAAGAATTTCTCAGAAAAGCATTTTCAAATGAAAAATATGGAAGTACTGGAGATTGAATAAAATATGACCTGCCAATAAGAACGTGTTTAATTTCTTTGTAACTGTCACTGTTCTACTTGATAATATTTTACATTTTTGTGCTGGTAAGCGCACAAATAGTTGCTTTATACATCTTCTGTTTCTGCTCCCTGTCTTTCTGTCTCTTAACTCTTCTTAAAGTTCCTTCTAAGTTACATGTGATAAAAGACAAATCGTACATCTTGCCGGCTCACACGTCAGCAGTTGCCAAGAACAGCCTCCATATAAGAAGAATACATAGAAGTATGGTAATAAATCTACAATAAAATATCTCCCATACTCCCCAGCCAGGCAAACACACACCCGACAAACTAGCACCAAATTGTCTGACAGAGGTGCAGGTTTCCCCAATGGGGGTGTCCCCCTCCATCTGGTGACACACCTGGAGAGCCAGGGTGGTGTAGTGTTTTGGGAGGTGGACTTAGACCTGCAAGATCCAGGTTGGAATGCCCCTTGAGCCATGAAGCTTCCTGGGTGACCTTGGGCCAGTCACTCTCTCAGGCTCACCTACCTCACAGGGTTGTTGTGGAGACAAAAAGAAGGAAGCAGCTGTGTACACTGCCCTGAGCTCCTTGGAGGAAGGGTGGTATAAAAATGTGAAAAATAAATAAAAAATAAATACTCCAATTGGTCCTGGTATCAACTCTAAAAATTATGGTAAGTTAACTAGCAGCCTTTGAGAATGGTGCACGTCTTTCCATTTGAAGTGGAATTTGACAATAGGTCCACAACCTGCCCATATCTGCGTATTAGTTTGATTGTATTTTTTTAACGTTCTGTCTGCTCAACAGTCTATAATGTCAAAGAGGTCCAAGAGAATGCTGAAAGAAGAAAAACAGAGTTTTTAATGAGGCTTGGAAACTGCAGTATTATCTCATTTTTGCATTTAGCTGAGGGTTTCTACCAATTCAGGGAAGTTTTTAATCAGGCACTGGCTATGTTGGGTTTGCCAGCTGAACTATATGGCCTGTAGTCACTTAGAATAGGGGCGAAAGCCAGCCCTGTTCCACAAAATGCATTCATTCAGAGAGAACTAACAGCCCAATCCTATCTGCACTTTTCGGGGAGTAAGCCCCATTGACTCTAATGGGAGTTACTTCTGAGCAGACATGCATAGGATTGGGCTGTTATTCTCTTTATTCAGCCTGCCTGCTGAATATTGATAATTAATAAGAGATTGACAAATTTCTTGTTTTTTGAAACTCTTGCAACTCCCTTTATTTTCCAACGCTGTGCTAACATGAAGTTTCAGAATCTACCCACAGCAGACCTGCCTCACTGCATGCAGTGTGGCTGATGAGCTTCAATCAACCCTGACCCATGTCTCCTCATTTTGCCCAGGTTACCCAGGGAGTTTACATACTGGTCTTTTTTACTTTAATTACTTCCGTATCATTCAGTTCCCTCTAAGACTGGTGGCGATCCTATTTGCAGCCCTCCACCAAATAATGAGTTTGTTCAAGGCAACAAGCCAGGAAGGGCTGCTGGAGAATTCTACTCCTTTCCACTCCTTGTTCAGCTCTCATCCTGGGATGCTGAACACATTTCCAACACATTTCCTCCCATTATTAGGGGAAGAAGGAAAATTTTGTTCACCTACAGCAGGGGTGTCAAACTCATTTCATACAGAGGGCCAAAGTTAGCATTCAGGGCGTCTGCTAAGGGCCAGAAATAATGTCATCAAGCAGAAAGTGACATCATTAAGCAGCTGATGGCCAGAAATCAGCACCTTGCTCTCATATAGAAGTTCATTAACTGCAAATGACAAAAGAGAAAATATGCAAATCTTGATCATTTTTCAAGATACGAGAAAGTCCAATTTTCGTGTGGGCCACTGTTTCAGTGGTAACACCTCAGCAGCTGAGAGCCTGAGGGCCGGATAAAAAGCTTCCAGGGGCCGCATCCAGCCCCTGGGCCTAATGTTTGACCCCCCTGACCTAGAGCAAGTGCATCTGCCCTCTAGCACAGTGGTAGACCTGTCATTAAATCAAAGGGGCAAATGCCCCAGGCGCGGAGGCTTGAGTGCCTCTAGGACTGTGCAGAAGCTCCAATGTGGTCAGAAACTATGCTTCCGGTTTGCCAGAAGCACAGTTTAAAGCATTGGGGAAGCTTGAGATTCTGTGTGCTCCAGGTAAGTGGAGGGGGGCGGATTTGCACACAGGGGGAGCAATGGCATCCTGTGGGGGGGGGGGACCTGTGCCCTGAGGTGCAGGGCAGGGGAGGTCTGCCACTGCCCTGGCAAGTCACACCTGATAGAAGAAAATACAAGTGGGGGGAACCAGCCATTTTACCCACACTTCTGTCATCCTTGGAAAAGTCCTGCAAATAAGGCAGGATCCCACCTCTCTGTCTTTCAAAGCTTGCTACAAAAGTAGTGGGAGATGGGGGGGGGTCTTAGTTCTCTTGCAAGGAGCTGCATAGAAGGCCAAAAAGCTTAAATGTGCAGAGATAAAAATCTTCTGTGGTTTGCAAGGAGCCACAAAACACAACCAGGCACTCCCCGCTCCTTCTTCCATCTTTTTCTCAGGCAAAATCCAGCCCCTCTCCATTTTGCCTTGCTTTCTGTAGAGGTGGCATGAGAAGCATTTCTGCGGCACAACTGCCTGCATTCTCCACAGCAACTTGCAACTGAGAGCCTTCGCTTCTTTAGCAAGTGGAAGGAGAGGCAAAGTCTTCCTTTTCTTGCAAGGAGCTGCTGAGAAGGCAAGAGAGCTGAGCCAGCCCACTTCCCTGGTCCTTGTTGAGTTCCAAAGCTGCCTGTGAGCGAGAACAACCTCCTTCCAGTCCATAGCAAGCACTGAAGACTTTTAAAGATTTTTTTTCTTCCTCAAAAAAGAGCATTTATCCAGCTGTTCTTTTAGACTTCCAACTGGGGGGAAGGAAGCTGACAAGTTGCAGCCTGTTAAACATCCTCCCAGTTTGCATCCCACCAAAAGTCAGCTCACGACCCACCAAGTGGGTCATGAACCACAGTTTGAGAAATACTTTGCTAGATATTACCCCTGCTAACTGGGTAAGAGTTAGCTTTTTTCAAGTGGGCACTCCTCTTTTATTTACAGGGGGAGAGTAACTGGCCCTCCTCACTCCAGCAGTATCTTTCCTTGTGGCTGTCTGCTGGTGATCTTTTGTGTCTTTTTAGACTGTGAGCCCTTTTGGGTCAGGGATCCATTATTTATTTGATTTTCTCTGTAAACTGCTTTGTGAACTTTTCATTGAAACACGTTATACAAATAGTGTTAATATTAGATTCCATGCTTTCTCTGAATATATGCAGCCCTGTCCAATCTTTTCCCCAACTGCTTGGTGGTTCCCCAGACTGCTCTAGTTCCCTGATCTGATTGCTAACGAAGCCAAAGACAATTATACCAACGACAAGTGGCCCATGAGGACTCACAGCCCATAAAGTCTTTGCAGCAGAGACAGGCTGTTCATCTTTGAATGCTCCAAGGATCTGAAACAGCAAGACAATGATAAAACATTCCCTCTCTTGGTTGCAAGTTTGAGTCATTCAGGAGCGGTCCTATTAGTCACGTATTGTGCTGTGCACTCAGTGGGCCTATTTGCAGCAGAGTACAAAAATTAAACCAAACCAAGGCTGTTAAGAGGGGATAAAAACCACCAGAGTGTTAATGCATCATAGGACACTGTCAGAATGAATGAAAGTACACGAGCAATTAACAGGCACAGAACTATGCTTTCTGCCACAAAGATGGCAATAGAGGCCCAGCGGAAGTGTATACCGCAAAGGAAGAAGGGCTCCACTAAGTCCAGGAAGTGCCCGCATGGCTAAAGAGCCAAGTTAGAGAAGCCATAAAGGGCAAGGAAGCTTCCTTCCATAAATGGAAGTCTTGCCCTAATGGGGAGAATAAAAAGGAACATAAACTGTGGCAAAAGAAATGTAAGAAGGGGAAACGGGAGGCCAAGCGAGAATATGAGGAACACATGGCCAACAACATTAAGGGGAATAATAAAAGCTTCTTCAAATACGTTAGAAGCAGAAAACCTGCCAGAGAAGCAGTTGGCCCTCTGGATTTTGAGGGAGGGAAAGGGGAGATAAAAGGAGACTTAGAGATGGCAGAGAAATTAAATGAGTTTTTTGCATCTGTCTTCATGGCAGAAGACCTCGGGCAGATACGTCTGCCCGAACGGCCCCTCCTGACCAAGGAATTAAGTCAGATAGAGGTTGAAAGAGAAGATGTTTCAGACCTCATTGATAAATTAAAGATCAATAAGTCACCGGGCTCAGATTTCATCCACCCAAGAGTTATTAAGGAATTGAAGAATGAAGTTGCTGATCTCTTGACTAAAATATGCCACTTGTCCCTCAAAACGGCCACGGTACCAGAGGATTGGAGCAAATGTCATACCACTCTTTAAAAAGGGAAAGAGGGGGGACCTGGGAAACTATAGGCTGGTCAGCCTAATATCTATACCGGGTAAGATGGTGGAATGCCTCATTAAAGATAGAATCTCAAAACACATAGACGAACAGGCCTTGCTGAGGGAGAATCAGCATGGCTTCTGTAAGGGTAAGTCTTGCCTCACAAACCTTTTAGAATTCTTTGAAAAGGTCAACAGGCATGTGGATGCGGGAGAACCCGTAGACATTATATATCTGGACTTTCAGAAGGCGTTCGACATGGTCCCTCACCAAAGGCTACTGAAAAACACCACAGTCAGGGAATTAGAGGGCAGGTCCTCTCCTGGATTGAGACCTAGTTGAAGATCAGGAAACAGAGAGTGGGTGTCAATGGGCAATTTTCACAATGGAGAGAGGTGAAAAGCGGTGTGTCGCAAGGATCTTACCTGGGACCGGTGCTTTTCAACCTCTTCATAAATGACCTGGAGACAGGGTTGAGCAGTGAGGAGGCTAAGTTTGCAGATGACACCAAACTTTTCCAAGTGGTGAAGACCAGAAGTGATTGTGAGGAGCTCCAGAAGGATCTCTCCAAACTGGCAGAATGGGCAGCAAAATGGCAGATGCCTTTCAATGTAAGTAAGTGTAAAGTCATGCACATTGGGGCAAAAAATCAAAACTTCACATATAGGCCAATGAGTTCTGAGCTGTCTGTGACAGAGGAGGAGAGAGACCTTGGGGTGGTGGTGGACAGGTCGATGAAAGTGTCAACCCAACGTGCGGCAGCAGTGAAGAAGGCCAACTCTATGCTTGGGATCATTAGAAAAGGTATTGAGAACAAAACGGCTAATATTATAATGCCATTGTACAAATCTATGGTAAAGCCACACCTGGAGTATTGTGTCCAGTTCTGGTCGCCGCATCTCAAAAAAGACATAGTGGAAATGGAAAAGGTGCAAAAGAGAGCGACTAAGATGATTACGGGGCGGGGGCACCTTCCTTATGAGGAAAGGCTACGGCGTTTGGGCCTCTTCAGCCTAGAAAAGAGACGCTTGAGGGGGGACCTGATTGAGACATACAAAATTATGCATGGGAAGGATAAAGTGGATAGGGAGATGCTCTTTACACTCTCACATAACACCAGAACCAGGGAACATCCACTAAAATTGAGTGTTGGGAGAGTTAGAACAGACAAAAGAAAATATTTCTTTACTCAGCGTGTGGTTGGTCTGTGGAACTCCTTGCCGCAGGATGCAGTGATGGCATCTGGCCTGGATGCTTTTAAAAGGGGATTGGACAAGTTTCTGGAGGAAAAATCCATTACAGATTACAAGCATGATGTGTATGCGCAACCTCCTGATTTTAGAAATGGGTTATGTCAGAATGCCAATGCAAGGGAGGGCACCAGGATGCAGGCCTCTTGTTATCTGGTGTGCTCCCTGGGGCATTTATTGGGCCACTGTGAGACACAGTGGAAGCTGGACTAGATGGGCCTGTGGCCTGACCCAGTGGGGCTCTTCTTATGGGTAATTTTCTACCTTCATAAGAACATAAGAACCTTCCTCCTTCTGTTGTTTTTTTTAAATTGTGCTTCATCTTTGTCAGAGGCATCTGTCCCTCCTCACCACTATCTTTGAGGTGCTAGGGCCTTTTAACAGTTGAATGAGTCAGGAATCAACAGGTAAAACTTTTCCAAACTCTTAAGAACATAAGAGGAGCCCTGCTGGATCAGGCCAATGGCCCCTCTCGTTCAGTTTCCTGTATCTCACAGTGGTCCACCAGATGGCTCAGACAGTACTCAAGACAACAAGAGACCTGCATGCTGGAGCTCTGGGAGCATACAAGACGATACCTGAATCCTGTTGCCACTACCTTGCACCTGGCATTTTAAGGTAGGCTTCTTCTAAAACAAGGTGTTCGCACATACCTGTCACAGCTTGTAAACTGTGATGGACTTTTCCTCCAGAAATTTGTCCAATCCCCTTTTAAAGGCATCTAGGCCAGACACAATCACCACATCCTGTGGCAAGGAGTTTCACAGCTTAATTACATGCTGGATAAAGAAATATTTTCTTTTTTCTGTCCTAACTCTCCCAACACTCAATTTTAGTTCTGGCATTGTGTGAAAGGGAAAAGAACATCCCTCTATCCATCCCCTGCATAATTTGGTACCTCTCAATCATGTCCCTCCTCAGGTGCCTTTTTTCTAGACCAAAGAGCCCCAAACATTATAGCCTTTCCTCAAAGGAGAGATGCTCCAGCCCACTAATCATTTTGGTTGCTCTCTTCTGCACCTTTTCCAGTTCCAATATGTCCTTTTTGAGATGTGGCCTCCCGCCTCCCCCTCACGCCTCCTCCTCACCCTCTCTCTGCCCTCCGCCTGCCTCCCCCCTCCCTGGAATGCCTCCTCCCCGCCCCCTCCCCTCCTCTGCTTACTGCGCCGCAGCTCAGCAGTCTGTGCGACCGCCAAACAACAGAGGAGGGGTGCCTGCCTGGTGCTAGCCCAGCGTCGACCAGCGCTGGGCTAGCACAGGTGCTGGCCCGGCAGTAAGCCTCGCAGATGTGACTTACAGCACATTTGTGACAGTGCGCGCTGGTGGGAAGCCGACACACCAAGCTCAGGATTGGGCTCTTGCAGCCCAATCCTGAGCTGCCCGCAGCACCCAGGCTTGGCGGCTCCGAGGAGGCCTCCCCCTGAATCCTGCGCCTCCCGCACTACCGTGGGAGGCTCCTCGGGAGAAGGTCACGTTCGTCCCCTTCCCCTGAGTAAGGGAAGCAGTCCCGCAATGGCCTCTCACATAATACCAGAACCAGGGGACATCCACTAAAATTGAGTGTTGGGCGGGTTAGGACAGACAAAAGAAAATATTTCTTTACTCAGCGTGTGGTCGGTCTGTGGAACTCCTTGCCACAGGATGTGGTGCTGGCGTCTAGCCTAGACACCTTTAAAAGGGGATTGGACGAGTTTCTGGAGGAAAATCCATTACGGGGTACAAGCCATGATGTGTATGCGCAACCTCCTGATTTTAGAAATGGGTTAAGTCAGAATGCCAGATGCAGGGGAGAGCACCAGGATGAGGTCTCTTGTTATCTGGTGTGCTCCCTGGGGCATTTGGTGGGCCGCTGTGAGATACAGGAAGCTGGACTAGATGGGCCTATGGCCTGATCCAGTGGGGCTGTTCTTATGTTCTTATGTTCTTATGGGGTTACTCTCTTTAGCGCTGACCAAAAGGTCGGCGCTAAAGTAAAGGCACTTGTGTAGGGCGTGCAGCCCTGCACGAGCACCCTGAATCCTGTGGAGCACAGCTCCGCGGATCTGCCTCTCTCCCTCCCCTGACACGCCTCCTGCCTCCCCCCTGGCATGCCTCCCCCCTCCCCGGAACGCCTCCCCCACGACCCTGGCCACGCCCCCGCCTCCCTTTCCGCAGCCCGGCGATCCAGGAGACTGCCGAGCTGCGGAACCCGGCAACCGCCGCATGCTAGCCCAGCTCTGGCCAGCGCTGGGCTAGTTCCGGCGGGAGCCCCGCAAACGTGCACCTTACGGCAAGTTTGCAACTGTGGTCCGAGGCATGGAGCTGTGCCGAGGACCACAGGATTGGGCTCTTAGACTCCTATCTTCAGTCATGGGGCTTCATATGTAATATCTTAATACCATCATACAGTGTTTCTCATCCAGTGGTACTTGAAGTGGTGTCCGCTGGTACTCGTGGGACCCCAGACATAAGAACATAAGAATAGCCCCACTGAATCAGGCCATAGGCCCATCTAGTCCAGCTTCCTGTATCTCACAGCGGCCCACCAAATGCCCCGGGGAGCACACCAGATAACAAGAGACCTCATTCTGGTGCCCTCCCTTGCATCTGGCATTCTGACATAGCCCATTTCTAAAATCAGGAGGTTGCACATGTACATCATGGCTTGTAACCCGTAATGGATTTTTCCTCCAGAAACTTGTCCAAGACCCCCACCACCTAGCAGTGAGACAGCCACACAACATGACAAACAGTGGTAGGAGCCTTAGCTCTGTGGGCAGAGCTCCAACATAAGCTTTCTGTGCACTTGTAAAGTCCTCCCATCTGCCCTAAGCCTCTTAACGGTGTTTGTTGCATTGTGTCTGGCTTTCCAATCCAGCAGTAACTGGTGATAATATAATCACTAGTTACTTCCAGTAGTACTTCCAATAGGTGGACCATCCAGTGATACAGTGAGGGACAAACTTTGAGAAACATTTTCATAATACACAGAGAATTGGATCGTCTTCTTTCCAATGACCCTTTTTCTGGCACTTCCCCATGTAGTCATGAGAATGCCATAAACAGGTTACCTAGTCTGCACGGAGCTCATCATAGATGGATTGCCCCCTGCTGACCTACCTTCATTAACCACAATTCTCCTGGTGCTACATCACCTGGGGAAGTCCAGTGGGTTGATAAATAAATAATTACAGGTGTGTTTGTTTCTTTAAAGACCAACGGCAGAAAATGCAGACCAGAAAAAATGTAAGAAATAAAAAACACAATGAAGAATTCGGACTGCTCAATACTTGGGTGGCTCTTTAGTCACCTACTTTTTATCCCAATAATATGCAAATTGCCATGCATTTTACTCAAACCTCAAAGGGTAGTATCAAAGGGTAGTATATGAAACCTCAAAGGGTAGTATATGAAACCAACAGCTACATGAAACCTCTATATTCAGGGTATTCAGGGTAATACAACTGCTCATATGATATGGTGTACCCAGGTACAGAAAGTCTGTGTAAAGGTTCACATTTCCATGTGAATGACTGTACCTGGGTTCATTTTTACAGATCCACAGTCTGTGTACACTATGAATAGACGATAGCTGCTACATTTAGTGTTCAGACATTTAAAGTATAGATGAGGGTCTCTACGTGAGCGTCTGGAAACCATAAATTAAATAGGAAGCAGGTACTGGAGGTGGAATGTCTGTACTGTTATCACACAGACTTTTACCTTTGTCCTACAAATTACTATTAAAAAATAAATGACAGGAGAAAAAAATTTATTTATTTTATTTTTCACATTGCCTTTCCTCCAGAGCTCAGGGCAGTGTACACAGTTGTTCCCCTCCTTTTGTCCTCACAGCAATCCTGTGAGGTAGGTGAAGATACGAGAAGTGACTGGCCCAGGGTCACCCAGGAAGCTTCATGACTGAGGGGAGATTTGAACCTGGATCTAAGTCCACCTCCCAAACTACTACACCACCCTGGTTCTCAAGCAAACGTATCTTATTTTTGTTTCCATCAGATCAGGTAAAGGGCATATCCTTCCAGTGTCTTGGTTTCCTGCATCTTTAATAGTTATTTGAAAGATGGCATCTGGCAAAATTTCATCCTCCAGACCAGGGCATCTGAGAGGAATTTTATCAGGGGGTACAAAGTTTCTTATGGGCCTCTTTCCAAAGAGAGAGGGGTGAAACAGAGCAGGGGAGTGTGTGACAGGCAAGCAGAATGGGGGCAGGGAGGGGCAAAACAGGGTGGGGGGAGGGGGAGACAGTTGGAAAAGTCTTTGGAGCCCAGGTCTACCCACCGGTGTGACATCAGCAGCTAGATACAGTAATAAGGAAAAACAAACACACTCCTAAGTCTCTGTAACAAATTTTAAATATAGAAAATCATGCAGAAAATTAGTATCATCACATTTAGGCTCACACTGGAATGGAAAGTGTCTGGATTGCACCAAAGCATACTTCTGCAGCACCTGTAGCGCCGCAGCTATGTCCCTGAGCTCCTTTACACTCCGTCATGGTAAGCAGCTCCACAAGCCAAAGAGCTAATGCAGCAGGTAAGTTTCCTCCCAGATCTAGTACTGTGTTAACAAGTGACATGTATTCATTCCTCTGCCCAGCATATATGGCTTTCCATAACTGCAGCCGCATGCTCGTGGTAGTGTCACCACATCCTGTGTGGACAACAAGTCTGAATATATAGGAAAATGTAAGGCCCCAGGAAAGTTCTGGGCCCCCTCCTTTGGCTCCTGGATCCCCTTTCTGACCCTGGGCCCGAGTAAGAACATAAGAACAGCCCCACTGGATCAGGGCACAGGCCCATCTAGTCCAGCTTCCTGTATCTCACAGCGGCCCACCAAATGCCCCAGGGAGCACACAAGACAACAAGAGACCTGCATCCTGGTGCCCTCCCTTGCATTTGACATAGCCCATTTCTAAAATCAGGAGGTTGCACATACACATCATGCTTGGCTTTCAGTAGATTCAAACAATTGTCTTCCCAAGTTGAAGTACCTTATTTTGCAGTAACCCCACCAAAAGGCTTTCAGAAACAGAAAAATCTTAACCAAATGTCAGAAGGCCAACAAGCCAGTCTGATGAGTCTCACTTGGACAGAATTTCAGAGGGTGAGTGCCACCACTAGAAAGGCCCTCTTCTTCATGGCCATTACATTCAGATGGCTACCTCAAATGTAAGGATTCCTAGTTTTTCCAGAGCCTGTCAGAACTTTTTGGAGTGGATCCCAACAATTCCACCCATTGATTCTTTGAAAATACACTTTTCCCTACAGTTTAGGAAATGTAGATGTAATACTTTTTACCTTTATTGTTTTCATAGCATATACCACTCCCAAAATGCTAAGAGATTCAATATCTAGCACACTCTAGCAAAGCTGTGAGATCCAATTTCTAAGTAACTGTGTAACAATCAGCATTGTGCCAGCCAAAATAAAAGGTTGGCAAGTAAATTCAGTCCATACCAGTAACCTGTTTCCATTATGAGGAAATAGGTATGGTTCACTCCATTGCCTTTCCCAGTTTGAAGAGACACTTGGCCAACAGTCTGAGGCTAAGAGGCAAAGAAGGAAGGCTCATAGCCAGGGAGACAGACCAGGGACAGACTGCACTTGCTCCCGGTGTGGAAGGGATTGTCACTCACGAATCGGCCTTTTCAGCCACACTAGACGCTGTTCCAGAACCACCATTCAGAGCGCAATACCAGAGTCTTTCAAGACTGAAGGTTGCCAACAACAACTCCATTGAACAGGTAGATTTGAAGGGTAGGCAAAAACAGAAACGGAAGCTCAAAATCTGACAATAAGTTCTGCAAAAGAGACTTTCTTTTGTCCTTGATTTGTGCTTTCAAAATTTAGTCACGCGCAGAAAAATGGGAGATTCTCATGAGAGTTACTGTGCTTACAAGATTGCTAGTGTGCAAATAGACAAAATAACCATGCACAAACAATAGCCTTTTATATCTTGGACTAGTGAGGGTGGGGGAAATTGCCCTTCAAAGCAGAACAATATTCAAAGCATGCTCAAGATAAGTGTGTGTGTGTGTGTGTGTGTGTGTGGGATAGAAATCAGGACAAACAAGACACATTTTTCTATGAACAACAACAAAAGAACATCAATTTCAGGAGGACTGCTCACATATATAAAGCTAAGCATATACTGAAGCAGAGTTATGAACTCTAGGAACCAGGAAATTTCTGGTTCCCCTCCTTTAGATCCTGGGCCCCCTTTTTGACCCCAAACCCAGGTGCAATGCACCCCTGCACCTCTGTCTCTTGCGCCCTGGTGAGATTGGAAAATGTAAGATCCCTAGAAATTTCAGGGCCCCTCCTTTGGCTCCTAGGTACCCTTTTTATTACCCTGAGCCCAGGCACAATTTACTGCCTGTACCCCTCTTTCATGGGCCTGCACAGATCTTAAGCAATCCCTGGGAAGGTGAATGAATGAATAGGAACTTTTCCTTTTAAAACTAATATTCATATTTTAAAACATATCTGCTATTTATTTTTATAAAACAATTATACATGCAAACTCAAGAAAGTCAAAATGATCAGAATTCAGTCATAAAGATCATATTAGACGAATACAACATCACAGGGCCCACCCAAAGGCAGAAAATAATATGGCATCTATCAGTACAATTTTGGGCACAATCCTAACTGGCAGTTATGCCGGCATAGGAGCACGTTTGCGCCTCTGTGGGAGAAAGCTGCATCGGTGCATGGAGATGCACCGACGCATGGAGGCTGGCAGAAGCCTCTACGGTGGCCTCCTCCCCACCGCTTGTGCACCCGTGCCGACACAAGCGGCTAAGGTAGGCATGGAGGGTGGGGAGGAGGCAGGAGGGGCGCGTTTCTGGGTAGGGGAGGGAGGGTGATGGGTGGCCCCAGGGGTGGGTGCACGGGGAGCCAGGGGCGGGGCAGGGACCTGGGTGCTATGCCGGATCCCAACCCCTGTCCCTGGGGAGAACGGAGCGGCTTCAAGCCTTGCAGACTTGCAGAGACTTCCAGAGGTGGTGCAGGTTCGAGGAGACCCATTGGGGCCAGCAGCCCTTACCCAGGGGTAAGGGGAAGAGCTTCCCTTTGCCTCTGGCTGAGCT
The DNA here is from genome assembly GCF_035046505.1 of Tiliqua scincoides. Lineage (NCBI taxonomy): Eukaryota > Metazoa > Chordata > Lepidosauria > Squamata > Scincidae > Tiliqua > Tiliqua scincoides. Next base: position 211,149,848 of record NC_089824.1, read on the forward strand.
GCTGCTGGCCAGTAACCCGCGTTGGATGCAGCACAAGCCTCCTGGCTTGCCTGCTCCAGCACGGGTTTGGATTGCACCCTAAGTAAAGAAATATGACCAGAAATCAAATATGACTATGCATAAATATGTAAGTAGGCATTTATTTATAGTTCTCAGGAGACCATTTCTTTAGGTTAGAATTTTCTGGGAATAGAACATGAAGAGATGAGCTATGAATGAGAAACTGTCCATATGCTGTTCACATTTGATAAGTCAGTTTTTGCACATAAGGACTGGCTAATAGCTGCCAGTGCTTATGAAAGTTCTGGTTCTTACTAGATTGGCTCATCCATCTGTCAGGGCTGCTTTGTTGTCCAATTTGTACAAAGCAGGATATTTCTCCAGGTGTAGGGATTCTTTGACTTCAGTGGAGTCCCAAGCCAAGGTCAGCCCAAGCACTGAGGCAGTCTTGCCGCCATATCCTGACCCTACTCTGGGCCTGGGAGACCCAACATGGGTCTCCTCAAATCTGTGCCTGCTGAATAGCAGTTGCTGATCCGAGGAGACCCGTCAGTGCCACCTGGGGTTTACATGGGGTAAGGAAGCGTAAACTCCCTTACTCCGAGTAGCAAAGCACCAGTGGTGCTTCCCAGCTGCTTGGGTTGCCACGGTAGCCACTTCAGTGTCACGGCAGCCCTGGGCGCTAGGAACCTCAGGATTGGGCTGCTCGAGATGCTACACCACACTTCCACTATGTGTTCCCCCCCTTTCCAATTCAGAGAGGAGGAGGAGAAGCCATGGGGGTGAGCAGAGAGATGGACACCACCCAGCAATCTGTTGCCTGAGGCGACCACCTCAATCAGCCTTAAGGATGAACTGGCCCTGTCCCTAATTCAATTTTAACTTCCTGGGATGCTTGTAGAGCTGGAGCCACACACCAACGTCTACCCTCCCCACATCACCCCCAGAGATAATCTAGGCCTCTTCTCGGCATTCAGTTTAGCTTTCAAAACTACCATTTCATGTTAAAAACAAGTGCTTCACTTGGGGGAATACAAGGAAAGTCCACAGGCGGCATTCTACCCAATCCCTTGCTAAGAAACAACACAATTAAATACTTCTTCTTATTAGGTTGCCATTGTTTATCTTCTGAAATGATTCCTTGCCCCCATAGATTCTGTCACCACAGAATGATTGGCTATAGAGCAGGTCTCTGTTGCCCATACATAGACCCCCCCACCTTACTAATGCAGGTAATGATGGAGGCACCACGGTCTACTTTTTCCACATTTTAAAGGTTTCTGCTCATTTCATTCAGTGCCAGAATTGAGGGGTGTGCTTAAACTACCATTAATGAATGGGTGACGACAATAGAGCATCATAAGGCCATTTGTCACAGCTAAAGGTGACATTTGAAACCAGCTTCACATCCTAATCTGCAGCGTCCCACATATCTAAATTACATTTCCACACACTAAGGCTGGCCCATTGAGCTCCACGGGAGCTACTCATATGTGTAAAGTTAAGCAAGTGTGGAAGTGTCGGAAGGGAACCTGAATTGAAAACAATACAAACGCCTTGAGATAAGTTTTTCAGTTCTTTATTCCTCTAGCTCAGCGATATGGTCTTGAGAACCAGCAGCAAAAATAGGCCGGAATATTAAACACTATTCAATTGGGTTTCAAGATAATTAAGAGATTATGAAGTTAGAGCAGCTACTGAGCTTCCTTAAAGCAGTTTTAGTTTAATCCCCTGGAAAAAAAAAATAGAATTGCAAAAGCCAGCTCAGTGTGAAACACAGACAGGGCTCACAACCCACTGCGTTTGGTATTGATTTCCAAGCCTATGTATCCAAAACAAGTTTTAAAAACTGAATGATGCCATTACAGCATTTTTTTTTCTCTTCAGATTCTTAAAGCCACTAAAACCAAAACCACACAAGCATGCCATCAAGGGTCTTTTGCAACCTAGCACATCCTTCCGTAGTTAACCATCCAAAATTTACTAAATGCTAAAGATCTAGATGGCAGATGACACAACTGTATATGCCCGAGTTTGGATATCTCTGGCTTTAACACCAATAATCTGAGTGATGCTAACTGAAAGATGGCACCCTTCCAAAAGAAGAAAAAGATTGAATAAGTGGTACCTGAGGTGCATGAAGAGGCAAGTAAGATGGCGTTAGCGCTCTTTTATCCTGATCTTGTAATTGCTGCTGTTTTTTTTTGTGATTGGGTTTGGTTTGAGAGCATTAATGTGAAGTACACGATTTGGGTTGACAGTGTTAATGTGAAGTATACCAGTGGTTCCCAGACTGGTGGGTCATGACCCACCAGCCAGGGAAGCACTTCTCCATGCCACTTTAAGGGGCGGGGGGAAGGCAGCAAGGCGATCCCTAGGATCGTGCTGCTGCCAGGGATGGGAGGGGGGTTTTCACAGGGCTGCAGCCAGCGCTGCAACCCTGGGGGGTCTGGGGAGCACTCCGCAGAGCTCCCCTTGCCTGCAAATGTCTAAAATAAGGGGGGAAATGGGCACTTCCAGTTTTTGCGATGAAACAGGAAGTGCCTTTTTTCTTTTTTAAAGACTTCTGCAGGCAAGGGGATCCCTGTGGAAGTCTCCCCAGACTCCCCAGGACTGCAGTGCTGGCTGCAGATAAGTGAAAACCCTCCTCCCATCTCGAGCAGCAGCACAATCCTGGGGATCAGGTTGCTGCCTTCCGCCCTCTTACAGCATTCCCAGCTCTCTTGTAGGAGTTTGAAAAGCAGTGAGGTATACCATTATTTCAGAAATCTAGCACATGGGACAGAGATCACACCCCCCCCAAATACACTTTGCTCCATCTGTATCTCCTTACCCCACACTTTTTTTTAATCTGGTGCTGCCACTATAAATGCTATTCTGAAAAGAAGTGTGATTTTTACAACAGACATTTTGGATTACCCCATCTAGATTCAGCAATATGAACTTTAAAAAAAAATGGAATGCAACAGTAAACTCTCAGTGACATGGATAAGTGAGATAGGAGCAGGTCCACCAAATTCCACATGGAGTGCCTCCATGAAAGATTTGGAGCCACCCTGGTATGTCAGGTTTAATCTTCAGCAGAATACTGACTGGATTTTGCTGAAACTGAAATTCAAGGTAAATTTGGAGGCTCTTTCTTGGGTAGAACATTTTAAGAGTCTTAATAAGACCAGTGACGTTTTTCAGAAGGGCTCCCACCTCCATGGATGAACACCAGCTTTTGCCCAAAACAAAACTGGAGTTGAACTGAATGATTCATACCTGAGAGAAAAAGTCTGAGGAATGTCAAGGAAAGCTAAAGAGTTTCAATAGCACAAGGGAAATTTAGGGGGGAGGAAGAGTCAAGCATCATTAACCCTGAAGGAGAAGTTCTATGGAAGAGACTTCTTCAGTTCAACAGTTGTGCAGTGGGAAAGCAGCTGCAGAACTTATTAGATGCAGTGAGTGGACATATGAGAGAGAGAGAGAGAGAGAGAGAGAGAGAGAGAGAGAGAGGATGGGGTGGAGATAACACTTTCTTTTAGGAATTATGATTAGAGAGTATGTATATATAGCTATCTTCTCATTTGTAAGGAACACAAATAACAGAAAACCTTGTGCTGGGGATGACTGGTTTTTGTGTTCTTGGGAACTGCTCTATTCTCTGAGCAGTGGTTCGGAAGCTGGAAGTGTGATTTGCTTCAAAGAACCTCTCATGAGAAACCAGGTTCCACGATGACGTCAACACCCTCTAGCAGGAAGGGCTTCACGTTTACAGCGTGCACAGCTGGGCCACTATAGCCAGAGGCAAAACAGCCCCCAGTTTCACCACCCCATTCACAGACGATTTTCAGAAGGGGAAACTGGGATGGAGGGAAGGAACTTACTGGCAGTGGCAGGTTCTGGCTGCCATTTTTATTTCCCAGAACCCACCCACCCCTGGACAACACTACATCTTTACATATTGAGGGAGTATTATGAGGGAAGAAGGTGAACGAAGAAGTCTAATGAGGGTAGAAAAGAATGGGAAATACAAATGGCAGCTGCCAATCAGAGGTTGTCAGGAGAAGCATCACTACCACCATATTGGTGAAAAAAGATAAGTTGCAGGGAGGGTTTGGCCCTATTTTGTCCTCAACTACCCCAACATTCAGTTGACAACTTACGACTGAATTATGTCTTTTTGTTGTGGTAGTTGTTCATTAATTCTGCATCATCAGTATATACAGGCATCATAAAACAGGTCCCTACTCCCAAGGAGCTTACAATTTAAGCTGGTAAACAACTATAAGTATTTAAACAACAGTAAGGGTAAGGAGGGGATGGCAAACACCATTACATGTACATAAAAGCTTAGTTTCTTCTGGGTATGAGAATTCCAGCTGAAATCCAAAGGTCACGAGGATTGATACTGCGTGATTTTCAAGGGTAGAGGGAGAGTTGGCACCAGTGAGTTCATGCATAGAAGGAATCTATCTGAAGCTGCAAGACATTAAGAGAGAATGGGTAGCGTGGTTTAAGGGAACAGGAGACCTTTGGTCAATCAAGGGTGGTACATTTTGAGGAGCAGGTTACAGCACGGCTGGCTCCATGAGGCCAACTGAAGCGCTGGCCTCAGACAGCGGATTGGTGCTGGACATCCCTCTGTTGCCTGCCTGCCTGCTGGCCTCCATTCCTTCTCCTTCCATGGCCAGGGTTCAAAGAAAGAAGGGGACAGAGAGGAAGTGTGGAGTGGAGAGGAGTGCTGAGCTAGAATACTGGAGTGTGAGCAACAGATGTATCATTTAGTAAGGGGGGGCAGCAATTGGCATGTCTCCTCAGGTGTCAAGAGGTCTTGGGCTTGGGTTACAAGCAGAGAAATAACAAGAAATAAACAGAAAAAATAGCATGGGAGAAAGGCAACAAGTAGCTTTAAAAGTAAGGTCAAAAGTAAGTTTGTTTTTGTATTACATACAAAATGTTCCATTAAACTCTAGAATGTTTTTGGTTTCTTCCCATGTGATTTTTGTGGCTGACAAACCAAAAAAGTCATTTAAAATTATAGTACATCCTAAAAAACCTCCAAAGTGGATCCAGAGCAGAACATTTCTACTAATGTTATCATTGTGAGCATATAGCACAGCAACACTTTCTGGCAGTAATTGAAATGAGTTTTATTGTGGCCAGCTTTTTCATTACCAGTTCCAGGATGCTAATTGCAATAACATTTTATTCAGGCATATAATACGTCTTCATTGCAAGGATAACACTAATGCGAATTTTGTCTCCATTACTGAATGCTGTGGACCAACTATGGGTGCCTGTAGCTGCCATTTCCCGTGACTAAAGATACTCAATTGCCTGATATAGAAGACCATCACCTGGCTTTAATTACTTGTGTCTTGCAATAGCTTCCAAAAATGTATGTGTAGAGGTACAATTATGTAGTATTCAGCATTTACAGAAAATGGACAGTAGTATCAGTGGCGTAGCTAGCAGGGGGCGGGGGCGGTCCGCCCCAGGTACCGGCCTTGGGGGGGTGACACCACAAATCACCCAACATCGCTAACACAGTGGGGGTTAGGAATAACCCCATCATGCTATATCACGTTTGATGCGGAATTTCCTGCAGAATGCAATGAAAAAACCAGAGTGAAATATCTCCTTTCCATCAAATGTTATGGCCAAAAAACCAGACACCAAAAAAATGCATGGAGCCCTATGGAAAGTGAAACCGAGCCATATCACACGTTTACTCATGAGTAGGTGAACTTGCCTTAGTCCATCGGAAAGAGCAGGTTGAGAGGAATAAAATGACACCAGAATAGTTCCTATTCAATGAAAGCAGCCCCCCCAAAAACACCCAAGAAGGAAGTCCCTCCCTCCAAGCTGGCAAATGTATTGAGCCCTATGGAAAGCGAAACTAAGCCACAAGGTCACGTTTACTCATGAGTAAGCAACCGTGCCTTTGGCTTCTCCGCAGGTCAGACAAAGGAAAATTTGAGGCCAACAGAATGGTCCTGATCTGATGGAACTGGAGCTCAACAAATGCTCCAGAAGGCAACCCCCCCCCCCAAAAAAAAAGAATAAAACAGCAGAGGTTCTCACACATTTAGCACCAGGACCCACTATATAGAATGAGAATCTGTTAGGACCCCCACTGGAAGAAGTGTCATGACTGGAAGTGACATCATCAAGCAGGGAAAATTTTTAATAATCCTAGGCTGCAATCCTACCTACACTTACCCAGGAATAAATCCCATTTACTATCATTATTAAAAGAATATACATAGTAGCTTCTTAAAGTCTGTAACATTTCCCCAAATGCACTCGTATACCATGGTAGCATAAGAACATAAGAACAGCCCCACTGGATCAGGCCACAGGCCCATCAAGTCCAACTTCCCAAGATATGGGAGAGCCCAATTATCAGGTGGGCCACCCTTTCAGCAGTGTCACCTCAGCATTGCTCAGCAGCTGAGAGCCCGAGGGCCAGATAAAAAGCTTCTGTGGGCCGCATCTGGCCCCCAGGCCTTACGTTTGACACCCCTGACATAGGTCATCCTACTGACTGCTGCTTGGAAGTTTTTGTGGCACAGATATCTTTGGTATGATAAGTTGAAAGTGAATATGGAATTTAAGAATCATTATGTTAAACATGCACTGTGGAAGATATGGAATCGTTATAAGAAGAGGTTTTATAACAAAATTCCACTCTCAACCTCACCACAAGAAGCACATTTTGGTTTGGGAATAGCACAAAGAGACAAATGGTTAGTGTTTAAGAATATATTGAATTTTAACCAAGGTCAATGTATGTTGAAGTCTAGAGAAGAATTGATTGCAGAGGATTTTGACTGCCAATGGTTTATGTATCTACAATTATTAGAAAGATTTAAAACTGATAAAAAATTATATGGCTTTGAAGAGGGAGAGTCAATACTGGAAAAACTAAGATCAGATGAGCAAGTAATATCTAAAATATATAAATTGCTTTTGAAATTTGAAACAGAAGATGAACAGGTCAAAGAATGCATGATCCAGTGGGCGAAAAATGTGGGCCATGAATTCTCAATGGACAGATGGGAGAAACTATGGATAAAACAGATAAAATTTACTCTGAATGTTAACATTAAGGAAAACATATATAAGATGATTTATCGATGGTACGTGACACCAAGTAAACTAGCCAAAATGTATGAAAGTATGTCCAATAGTTGTTGGAAATGTAAGAAACAAGAGGGAACCTTTTTACCACATGTGGTGGACGTGTTCAAAAGTAAAAAAAATATTGGTTACAAATTCATGCACAGATACAGCTGATCTTAAAAACAAATGTACAGTTGAAACCAGAAGTATTTTCATTAGGTATGACAGATGAATATGTGGAAAGAAAAAAATGAAGTTTTATTTTTGTATATGATAAGTGCTGCCAGAATACTCTATGCTCAATATTGGAAGACTATAAACATACCCTCGATAGAAGACTGGTGGACAAAACTTATGAACTTTGCAGAGATGGACAAACTCACAACTTTACTTAAGGAGAACTCAACAAAAAACTTCTTGAAAAATTGGAAACCAATTATTGATTTTTTGAAACAGAGAGAAAATAATAATTTAATGTATTATGAATTTGAAGATTGGTTTTAAAGGATTAGATAATAATATAGACTAACATTTGTTAATGTTTAGACTTTATATATATATAAGTAGTTAGAATTTTTTGGCTTCGCTCTTGCTACACAATTAGAGTATTGTTTATGTATTTGTTTATGTATTTTATGTTTATTATTGTTTATTTAAAAAGAAAAAAAGGAAACCAAATATTCCAAACCATGAGAGGAACTCTCTCTGTGGACACTTGCTTCTGTAGATAAATGCTTTACTTGGTGAGAACAGGGAACAGTGCTACAGAGCATAGTGACATCAGATTGGGGCTTGCCAGCACATTCCTGATGGCATTGTTACCGCTGATGCAGCTCCCATTTATACAGCTTCTGAACAGGGCTAGTGTGACATTACATCATACATTGTTTGTTTGTTTGTTTGTTTGTTTGTTTGTTTGTTTGTTTGTTTGTTTGTTTGTTTCAGACATTATGGGGGAGAAAGGACAAGAAGGAGATACGTGTCAACTTGTTTCAGGAGTAGCCAGCTGCCCCTAGTAGAGTGGCCTATGGCACTACCACCTAGTCCTAGAGGGCCTTTGGCATTACCTCCTACCCTAGCACAGTATTCTTCAACCTGAGGGTTGTGACCCCTATGAGGCTGCAAAGCCTCATTTCTGGGGACACAGCAATCTTTCAAAGCCTGCAAGAGAGGGGTTGGATCCATTTCATAATGGTACTGCCTCATCAAAACCGAGTTCTTCTCGCTGTTTTGCCCTGCAGCTCTTAAGACTGGGCTTGCTGAGGTTGCTACCTCACAGGGTTGTTGTGAAGAAACAAGAAGTTGGGGAAAACAGGGCCAGGGAATGGGTGGTGACAGGGGTGGGTGTGGGTGGATAAAGACCAGGAAGGGGGCGGGATTGCCGGTGGGTCGCCAGTCTCATGCTGGATTTGATTGATTGAAATCACTGCATATTCTTCCCCTCTTTTACCCGACTTCCCTTCCTCTGTTGTCTCTTCTGTTTCAAATTTCAGATGGTAACTTCCTTGGGAGAGGGAACCAACCTTCTTATACTCTACAAAGTATAATGCACACTGATGGAACTTTCATAACAGCAGCAATCAACAGCCTCTAGCTATAGCCTGATCACACATGCATGTACATTTCTTCAAAGATGTCAGTCAAACATATGAGTCAAAATCTGATGTTATGAATGTTCTCTCTCTTGTTCACACGTGCAAATCATCATGTGTTGCTGCGATCAAAGAGGGATGAACATGCATGTATGAATCAGGCCATATCATTATTCTAGAGGGTCTTAATGCGGCTCCCGACTTCACCCTTAACCCCAAACTGTTGACAACATCCTGATTATATATATGACTTAAAATGTCAGCCACCCATCCCATAAATCCTTTTCGCCAAGAAATCTGCTTTCATGTTATAATTTTGTGCGTGTCGATATTTAAACTGCTCATGACTAACAGTTTGTTGTTCCCGCAGCATTTCTGTTTATATCATTGATAAAAAGCATCCAGATGTCACTCGAAATATCAACCCTGTTCTCCAGTCTGAACTGTACGTTTTTCTTTCATATGCTACTAAGCCAGACATTGATTCAACCGCTCAGTAACAGATGGCCCAGATCTACTCTCTTCCATGTTAATGCGATTCCGGTAGCGGATAGCAGAACTCATCTTTCTCTGCATTTTATTCAAGCTGCAGTCACTTTTAATTTCAAAAGTATCACTTAAAATACAAAGGGCTAAAGTGATCAGTGATCTGATCTATTTGAAAAAGAGCTGGATTTTTCATGGTTGTTGTTGTTGTTGTTTTTTTTTCATAATTTCTACCTGTACATGCGGAAGGATGACATGACTCCTGAACAGATGAAATATTTCATCAGTAAATGATATTTCATCCTGAAAACAGTCACCTTAATGCTATGCTCAGAAATCTAGATGGCATAAAAATTACCTGCCCGATACTTCAATGAGTCAACCACATGAGCACTCTCAGTATGGACAAAATCCATTTGCAGTTTGTCTACGGCAGGAGTCTCTAAACTTTTAGGTCAGAGGGCCACATCAAACATCTGACATGGTGTTGAGGGCCACAAAAAATAAATAAATTTTAAATATAAAATTTAAATACATTAGAAAGCCTCGGAAAGCCGAAGGCCTTCAGACAGCCCAAAAACATCACTTCTGATTTTTCAGGAAAACCAGGAAGTGATGTTTTTAGGCCTTTAAAAGGCATTCTGGGGAGAGGAGCATGGCCTCAGAACACCCTCCAGATGCAACTGGAGCACAGCTGTAGTCACATTTGGTTGAGTGGGCCAGAGGCTTGAAGGGGACCAAAGGCTTGCCTCAGGCCAGATAGAGGCTTGTCAGGGGCCACATCTGGCCCCCAGGCCAGGGTTTGGAGACCCCTGCTCTACAGTGTGGCCATTCTTGTGCCAAATTGACTTTTTCACACTCTTCACTAACTGCAAAGTGCCAAAATAGTGATCTGATTGTATCGATTGTGAGCCACAGGCAGTTGAGCAAGTAGGAGCTGAAAGTGTATCAGAATAGGGGCAGAGCTCTGGTCAGAGCTACATGAGTGGAGAAAATGAAGGCAGAGGTAGCTGCAAGATGTGATCTGGACCCAGGTGAGCTGTCCAGTTGGGGCAATAAGCACTAAGGAGAACAAGAACCAAGTCAAGCATAGCATTGTAGCCATTTAAATAGTTCATAGGAGTGTTATGGTGTGCCATGAAGCAGAGTATAGAAAAGCCAAGGCCAGGAACCTGGTAGACATCCAAGGAAACAGTAGAGGGACCTGAGTAAGCAATGAAAAAGAGCTTGAGCTCAATGCAGGGCAGGTGGACTGTTGCTCAGACAACAACCCAGGACCAAAATGGAAATTTTGACCGTCAGGAGGAATCAGTCCTGGGGAATGGAGCCTTGCAAGGACCTGGAAGAATAATCCTGCCTTATTCTTCCTCCACGCCACAGCATCAAGAGACCTGCTTTAAAGAAATGGTGGAAAGCATCTTTCATGGTGGCCACCATTTTGCTGTTCCCACAGTGCCCCAGATGTTGCAATATAACTGGGCTTTAAGAGAGAAAATGGTGGCCCCTGATGGTGATTGCCATTTTTCTCCCACAATGCCCTGAAATGATACAAAACAGTAGTGACGGGCGTCCCCAGCCCTGCGCCCTGGGGCAAAGGTCTGCGATGGCACCCCTCCCACAAGATGCTACCACCCCTCACATGCAAATCCACCCCCCTTACCTGGATCTCACAGTGCCTCACATGACTCCAGGACGCGTCAGGGAAGCCTCCTGAATTTTCCACGACAATTTAAACCAGGGGTGTCAAACTTAAGGCCCAGCGGCCAGATGCAGCCCCTGGAAGCTTTTTATCCGACCCTCAGGCTCTCAGCTGCTGAGATGTTACAGCTGAAATGGCAGCCCACATGAAAATTGGGCTTTCCCAAATCTTGAAATATGATCAAAATCTGCGTACTTTCTCTTCTGTCATTAGCAGTTAATGAGTTTCTATATGAGAACAGGGTCTGATTTCTGGCATTTAGCTGCTTAATGATGTCACTTTCTGCTTAATGACATCACTTCTGGCTCTCAGCTGGAGTCCTGAATGCTAACTTTGGCCCTCTGTATGAAAGTAGTTTGACACCCCGGCTTTAAACTGTGCTTCTGGCAAAGTGGAAGCACATTTCTGATCATGTCGGGATTGTGTTGATTTGCCCCATCAAGTAAATGGGAGGTCCGCCAATGTGGTGATAAGCAACATCATACTGGCCTGTCTTATAGTGGTGATGTAAGGATGTCATACATCCTGATGTGATAAACAATTTGGAGTGCTTTAAACATGCTAAAGAAGTGCCGCATATTACTGCATAAATTCAAAGTATTATTGTTCTTGGGACTGATTGTGAAACAGTGTTTGTTTTAGTTTTTTTAGTTTTAGTGCAGTTTTTTTAGTTTTTGTGTTATGTGTTTTTGTTTAAAGAAAATGGTTTCATTTAACCAATTCACCACCACCACCATCATCATTTGTTTATTTCTGTGTATGTGATAGGTCTGTAACTGAACAGCCTGGTAATCTTCTACCAAAAAGGCCTTTGTACATTCTGCCTACTGACTGTCTACTGCAGACAACTGCCAAAACCATTTTCTGGCCTTTTTTGTTCCAGTTTGAAGGAAGAGACAAATCTGTTGCTGTTTTTTATTTAAAAAAAAAAAAAAAAGATCTTCGTCCCACAGAATCTCTCTCATCCTGTTTGCACCATTTAGCTTTTAACCAATTTACTAATTAAAGAACATACCCAAATTTGTGAGCCACAGCCTGTGCTCTCATAAATTGGCAGGAGAGCCGATCAAAGAATGCAACCCACACATCCCTTAATCTGAATTATCCCTAACAAGGACCTCAAAGACTATAGAGTTGAGCGACACTACTCAGGAGTGAATAGATTATGACTTGTCATCTAAGAATAAAATTGCTGCATCGAGCAACTTCACAAATATAGCTAATGCTGTATGTGTATGCTGAAATTGGGGCACACTACATAAAACCTACACATTGTGGTTATGGGTGCAGAATTCACTTTTAAAAAAATAAATAAATTTACTTTATTTGCGAGACTCCTGGAGAGTCTTAAAACCACTATGGGTTTTGCCATGCATAAATTGGACACTTGCATGGAATGTTGATCAACTTATTTTTCTGTCTCCATGAGTACCCAGTAACAGATTTCTGGAGAACTATGGGCAATCTCCACTACAGGCCATTTTTACTGGCCTGTAATAGTTTAAGATTAATAGATTAATAGTTTCACAGAGTGGTTTCAAATGGAGAATATTGATCATATGAAAATCAAGGAAATATATCAATGAAAGAAATGAACAAAAATGAAGAGAGTTCATGTACAAGATGATATATAGCCCTTCAGTGTCCTGTAAAAATAGAAAAGTGAAATGTAGGACTGGTGGAAAAAAGCAAAATTTCATTTCGATAGCAGTGAAAGTTTCTTGATGCCAAAAATCAAACCCCAGAAATGTGAAGCCCAGGGAAAGAAGCCAAGCATTTAATGAAACTTTGTCTGATGGTGCTGCTTGCCAAGAACATATTCACCAGGCTGAGCCAAGTATAAATAAAGTAGGGAGATAGGTATCCCTCAACAGGTCAAGACAACTTGGACGTTCTACCCTTCACAACATTATGCACATGTTGTAAAAAAATATTTTGGCTGCCAAAAATTCCACTGAAGTTTCACCTAAGGAAGAACCATTAACTTTGCCTTGAATTTCAACGTAGAAAAGCTAAGCAACATCTTAATTTTGAACATCTTCCACCTTTGAGAAATATTGCCCATCTTCTATGATTTCCCTAGAAAATCCTCAGATGTTTTGCGTGAGGAAGAACCTCACATTCACCACAAATTAACCTCAGGTGAAATTTTCAACTAGTGGGGCTAGGAAGGACTTTATCAGAGACCGAGGAGAGCCATCAAAGTAGAGTAGTAGCATCCCAGGGTGGCAATGTTGTGATGTCACACAACACTGAGATTCCCTTCCAGGTTCTCCCAGAGGAGGCAACCTTCTTTTCTTCATGTTTGGTGAACATAAAGAGGAAGAGGCAACTGAAAATCCCCCAGCCCCACTGTGAGTGTGCATGTGTTCCAGTTGCTAAGTGTGAGCACACTCACACTTCACAGCACCCCCATCCAGCCTGGGCACCCAGGGCAGTCCAGTCCCCATCCCCCACTTGCTAAGCCACTAGGGCAGAGTACACTGGGCCAGATGAAACAATCACCGCACACTCGCTCATAAGTCAACCCCACAGATAAGTCGAGGGCAGGTTTTGAGCCAACGATCATGGAATTTTCTATGACCCTCAGATAAGCCGGGGGTTAAACTTAGGGGGGTGTCTGAGTGTAGTTTTGTCTGATTTTACCCGAGGCCAGATCCTGAAAAATAACCTACCACTAATTGTTACCTAAGAACTGTAGTTTTTAAGAATTTATTAAAAACATAGTAAAAGATCATAAGATACATTTTTATTCTTTTTAAATTCTGGTCTTCACCACCTTTTTGTAAACACTATCAGAGTAAATGCACTGTAAACTACATACCAGTAGAACAGTGGTTCCCAACCTGGTATTCATGTACTCCCAGGGACACTCAACAGGACCTTTAGGGGTACTTGAAAAAGAATGGCATAATGCAGGTCATGCTCCAGAATGCCTTGCAAGACAGGAATGCCTTGCAAAGACCAACAAGGCAGGAAGGGAGGTAGCTAGTTGGCTGTGAAAGCCCCACCAATAGCTAGTTTTTGGTCATCAATTCATGTATGAACCAGTGATTGAAAACCAGCACAGTAAAAAAGCTGAAATGTAATATGGAAAGTGATCAATCACCCAGAATTTCTCAGCACACTTCTGGTGCAAAACAGTGCAAAGGCAGAGTCTTCTGTTCTTCAAGCAGATAAAAAGAGAAAACACTGTGATGAATACATGAAGTCTGGGTTTTCATATGGGGGAGATAAGGGCTTGTATTATTAAATACAAACATTTTGCTAATAGGAAGGGTACAATTTATGGAAATGGGCTGCCAAGGAATATTGTATTGGCAACCTTCAGTCTCGAAAGACTATGGTATCGCGCTCTGAAAGGTGGTTCTGGAACAGCGTCTAGTGTGGCTGAAAAGGCCAATCCGGGAGTGACAATCCCTTCCACACCGGGAGCAAGTGCAGTCTGTCCCCGGCCTGTCTCCCTGGCTATGGGCCTTCCTTCTTTGCCTCTTAGCCTCAGACTGTTGGCAAAGTGTCTCTTCAAACTGGGAAAGGCCATGCTGCACAGCCTGCCTCCAAGCGGGCCGCTCAGAGGCCAGGGTTTCCCACTTGTTGAGGTCCATCCCTAAGGCCTTCAGATCCCTCTTGCAGATGTCCTTGTATCGCAGCTGTGGTCTACCTGTAGGGCGCTTTCCTTGCACGAGTTCTCCATAGAGGAGATCCTTTGGGATCCGGCCATCATCCATTCTCACAACATGACCGAGCCAACGCAGGCGTCTCTGTTTCAGCAGTGAATACATGCTAGGGATTCCAGCACGTTCCAGGACTGTGTTGTTTGGAACTTTGTCCTGCCAGGTGATGCTGAGGATGTGTCGGAGGCAGCGCATGTGGAAAGCGCTCAGTTTCCTCTCCTGTCGTGAGCGAAGAGTCCATGACTCGCTGCAGTACAGAAGTGTACTCTGGACGCAAGCTCTGTAGACCTGAATCTTGGTATATTCTGTCAGCTTCTTATTGGACCAGACTCTCTTTGTGAGTCTGGAAAACGTGGTAGCTGCTTTACCGATGCGCTTGTTTAGCTCGATATCGAGAGAAAGAGTGTCGGAGATCGTTGAGCCAAGGTACACAAAGTCATGGACAACCTCCAGTTCATGCACAGAGATTGTAATGCAGGGAGGTGAGTCCACATCCTGAACCATGACCTGTGTTTTCTTCAGGCTGATTGTCAGTCCAAAATCTTGGCAGGCCTTGCTAAAACGATCCATGAGCTGCTGGAGATCTTTGGCAGAGTGGGCAGTGACAGCTGCATCGTTGGCAAAGAGGAAGTCACGCAGACATTTCAGCTGGACTTTGGATTTTGCTCTCAGTCTGGAGAGGTTGAAGAGCTTTCCATCTGATCTGGTCCGGAGATAGATGCCTTCTGTTGCAGTTCCAAAGGCCTGCTTCAGCAGGACAGCGAAGAAAATCCCAAACAAGGTTGGCGCAAGAATACAGCCCTGCTTCACTCCGCTTCGGATGTCAAAAGGGTCTGATGTGGAGCCATCGAAGACAACAGTGCCCTTCATGTCCTTGTGGAAAGATCTGATGATGCTGAGGAGCGTGGGTGGACATCCAATCTTGGGGAGAATCTTGAAGAGGCCGTCTCTGCTGACCAGGTCGAAAGCCTTCGTGAGATCTATGAAGGCTATAAAGAGTGGCTGTCGTTGTTCCCTGCATTTCTCCTGCAGTTGTCTAAGAGAGAATACCATATCAGTGGTGGACCTGTTGGCTCGGAATCCACACTGCGATTCTGGATAGACGCTCTCTGCAAGTACCTGGAGCCTCTTTAGTGCAACTCGGGCAAACAGCTTTCCTACAACGGTAAGGAGAGAGATGCCGCGGTAGTTGTTGCAGTCACCCCTGTCACCTTTGTTCTTGTACAGCGTGATGATGTTTGCATCCCTCATGTCTTGAGGTACTCCACCTTCTCTCCAGCAGAGACAGAGGATTTCATGCAGCTCAGTGACGATGATGTCTTTGCAGCATTTTAGGACTTTTAGGACTTTGCAGCATTTTAGGATGATGTCTTTGCAGCATTTAGGAATATGCAAGTGAAAAAGGTTGAATCAAATCCACCTTTAAGGTGTCTGGTGTGTTAAGCCAGAAGCTCTACATACAGCATATAACACATAACTGGGAGTGTGCAATTCAGTTCACAGCAGAGAGATGCAGCTGCATATATTTGCAGCCCTTTTTACTCAGAAGTAGACCCACTGCTTTCCATGGGTGTTATTCTTAAGTAAGGGTGCACTGAATTGTAGCCTGGGAAGGAGGGTCCCAACCTGGTGTTTCAAAAAACAAACCTGCTTTGCAAGCATTTGCCAAGCAGAACCAGGCTGCAGCAGAAGGAAGGAGAATAAAAAGTTAACAAATTGCTTCTGAGGAGTTGCCTGCTGCTTGAGAAACTTGGCACCTGTCTGTCTGCCTCTTGAGAAAGGAAACTTTTCATAGTTGAAAGGCTCTGCTCTCTGATTGACCGGGAGATAAGGCGAAGTGAGAATTGGAGCTTGATTACTTGGCAGAAATTTCACGTACTATGCCTGAGTATGTATGGTATCTGCCTAGGGTTGATAGAACAATGATCTGATAAAACAGTTTTATGCGTTCACACACTGAACTCTAAATGAATTATCACTGAGGGATGCATGGAGCTTACAGGAAATGACAGATGAAAGGAGAATTTGGCAAAAAAAAAACTACATTATAAGAAGTGGCATACCAGAAAAATGGGGAGACGCTTGAGGAAGATTGCATGAAGCTACAAACATTTTATGATTAAAAACAAGTTCAGTTCTCAAGATATTTGCAAGGAAGGAAGGGGCTGAAAACATGGAGCAGTATTTGTGGGAAGCAGTATATTATGGGCAGGAGGTCTGGTCTAGAGGGTAGAGCCTCCATTAGCCCGAAGATAACATCAGAAGGTCGCCTGTTTGAGGACACCGGCAGCTCCCTGAACAGCTGAGAATGGTGAGACCTTGAAGCAGCTGACAAGCCCAGCTGAGTGATTCTACCTGCTCTGGGTGTGAGCAAGAATTGTCTTGGCTGCCCTCCATGTGAGAGATGGAGCTGCTTGTCAGCCTGCATGGGAGAACTGGAGGCCAGAAGTGAGACCAAACCAGGAAGATCCATCTGAAATGTTGTTGGTTCTTGAAAAAGAGAACCTCTATGATTGTAAAAATCCCCTTGAAGGATTTAGAAACACCTGCCTATGTAAACCGCCTTGAATAAAGTCAGAGGAGTAATCCGATGACCAGAAAGGCAGTATATAAATACCTAGTTATTATTAGTTATTATTATTATTGTTGCTGTTGTTAAGTCACTAGAGACATACACAAATATCACTGATATTCTATATTTCAATTCTATATTTCAATTGGTGTATGTACTTAATGGATATAGTAGAACTGGAAAAGATGCAGAACAACCAAAATGATTGGTGGGCTGGTGTATTTCCCTTATAAGGAAACGGTACAGCATTTGGGGTTCTTCTGTCTAGATTCTAGAAAGAATGCGCCTAAGGAGGGCATGAGCAAGACATATAAAATTATCCATAGGGTGGATAGAATGGATAGAGGTAAGTTCTTTTCACTCCCACACAACACCAGAACCACGGGATATCCCCTAAAACCGACTAGTGGGACAGTCAGCACAGACAAAAGGAAATGTGTCTTTATCCAACATGTAATTAATCTGTGGAACTCCTTGTCATAGGATGGCATGCTGGAACCTGGCCTAGATGTCTTTAAAAGGCGATTGGACAGATCTGTGAAGGAAAAGCTCCTCACAGGTTACAAGCTCAAAACAAAACAAAAACTAGCTAACCACATATTTGGTGATCACATAAAATAGCTGTCCAGGGAAAAGAACTCCAGTTCTTATGATGAACATTGTGTAGGTAGGTAGTGGCACTTGCCTGATTGTCTATTGGGAAGGAACGGAAAAAGATTTGCTCTATCATTTAATTCTAGAGATGGTCCACATATAGAGATTTTATTGCTTTGCTCAAATACAGCCATTCTAGGATGCACACACAGTTAACAGCCCTTTCTGCTGAGCTATGATCCCCCCACAAACTAATGGAGTTCTTAGATGTGCTTGCTAAACAGAGAAAAGGCCATGCAAAGTTTTTACTGGCATGTAACTTGGCTAAATACCACAAGAAAGAACTTCTGGGGAAATGCTCTGCCATCATAACCTTCCCACAGATATTCAGCAGTGTTTTTCCTAGAAATTCTTCCCCTCCAAAATCAAAATAGGAATGATTTTATAACCTCTAAGAATTTGGTCACATTCAAAACTAAATGCCCATCTTGAAAATTATTGTTTTTGTGAGTGGTGATGGAGAGCTGACGCCTATGTAGGTCTACTCAGAAGTAAGTCCCATTAGAGTCAAGGGGGCTTACTTCCAGGAAAGTGTAGATAAGATTGGGCTGGTAGTAGCATGAAGGAGGTGGCTCACTGATGTTAGCAAGAATTACGGCCAGGAGTAAGTAGTAGTACGCAAGTAGTTTTGATTCTAAATCAAAAAGAATGCAGCTGTAAATTAGACTCTCCATGAGTGTGTTTGCTTCAAGGCATATCTCCATTAGCCCTTTTGGGAAAAGTAGTTAAACACTCGCTTTGCATCATGAAGTGGCGAAGCTAAAAGGGGCGCAAAGCAGCACTGCAGACACCCGCCTATGTCGACCCCACAGATAAGTCGAGGGCAGGTTTTGAGCCAACGATCATGGAATTTTCTATGACCCTTGGAAAAGTCGGGGGTTAAACTTAGGGGGTGTCTGACTATAGTTTTGTCTGATTTTACTCGAGGCCAGAGCATTTGCCTCCGTTTTGCTCCCCCTGCCCAGAATGGCTCCAAAGGGGAGAGGAGGGGAGGGACTGCTTCCACGTTGCAGTGAGGCTCCCTGCAAAACTGAGTGCTTTGCACCCCCTCTAGTTATGCCACCGGCACCATGCACATTTGCCCTCTCAGATCTCAACCATGTCGCAGATTCAAGACAATCCTGAAACATATCATTTGAAAAACACAGCAGCCCAATTTTGAAAATCTTGCACCCAAAAATGTTTTCATGGTTTGAGCCATACACACCTTTCAACTTATAGTTGCATTGCATCATGCAATGCATGGACCGTTGTCTTAAGACGACTTGAGTATTTTTCCCATGAATGCATGCTTGCTGGATCCCACAAACCTGGAGGACGTGGTTTACACAAAAGGAATGAGAATACAGAATGTTCATTCACATGGCTCTGGAGAACACTAGCCCATCTGCATAAATTCTTGTGCTGAAGATTTGAACAAAATGGATGGATTTCTGTCAATCTGCCAGCAATTCTGCTTCAACAGACCAGATTTTGAACCACTTTTCACAGATTTTGGCATTGGACTTCACTTATTTTATCCCAAATGCAAATCCAGCCCACTCCACCCTATTCATACAGTACCATGTCCCTATTTTTACCTCATAAATATTAAGAGGGCATATTAGTCATAGTTTTGATACTTAAGTTTTGTCCCATTGCTGGCCAGTAGCAAGCCATAGCACACACCCGTGCAACAGCATAAGCCCAAATCCTAACCACCTTTCCAGCACTGGCATAGGTGTGCCAATGGAATGTGTGCTGCATTCTGCAGTTGGGTGGCACTCAAGGAGACCTCCTCAAAGTAAGGGAATGTTTGTTCCCTTACCTTGGAGCTGCATTGCCCTTATGTCGGTGCTGGAAAGTGGGTTACAATTGTGCCCATATAGAGTTAGAAAATGGCATCACTGGTCCTCACTTTTTCATTTATATTCACTCACCCCTCATTTGATGCATAAAGCCAATATTATGTATACTCAAAATCACCTTAAAAATTCCTTACATCTGAAAAATGAGGTCTCTTTAGAAAGGCAGGCAGCAGCTGAGACTGATGGAGGGAATAGCAGTTTTATCTTCCAATCTCACACTCACTCTTAGGCATGTATTTATTACATGGAATGGCAGGTGGAATTGTCTGCCCTATTTAAACTATTGGTTTCTTCTCTTTTGGGAAGGGGGTGTTGTTTGTCGAAAATGTGTAGTTGAATTTGTGCAAGTCAACTGTATGTAAGACGAGAGGTGACTGTATGCAATGGAGTTGGACCTAAGAAGTAGAGTTTGTCTCTCCAGTCCCTACCCTGGACAATAAAAGAGTGTGATGTCAGACCAAGAGCCAATACTGACCAGCAATACTAGCTGGCTGCACAGGCTACTGGAAATAGATTGCCTCTTCCTTGCATTAAGAGTCTCTTTGTTGTGCTTTGACCACTGTTGAATATGTGGTCCACCGTTAAGCGGACGGTTGTTAAGTGGCACATGCCTGTCTATTGATGCAAGGTGCAAAAATTTTTTTTTATCTGGTGTGCTCCCTGGGGTTTTTGGTGGGCCACTGTGAGATACAGGAAGCTGGACTAGATGGGCCTATGGCCTGATCCAGTGGGGCTGTTCTTATGTTCTTAAGATTAGCATGACCAACTCTTCCCACCTCTTCTGTTCCTGGGTACAAAACTCTCCCCCTTCACCTGACAAGGGCAAAATTGGCATTTTTGCACAGTATTAAAGACCTCTGTTTGCATGAACAATTTCAGACTGTGATAAAATTGGTCAGGCTAAAATGCAAGCCAAGGGTGGAAACAGAGAGGCTGATGGAGCATAGAGCACTGGGGCATTCTCCTCTTTGGTAAGGTCATTCATTATTACAGATGGTGTAGCTCTCCATAGACCTGCACCAAAACGAAGAAAACAGTGCCTTCCTCTGTATGATTGAGGCTAGTAGCACTTTCCTGTTCAAGGCCTGCCTTTGTCATGAGAATGCGTGGGTGTCCTGCCAAAGGCCAGAAGTCTGGGCATGAATAAGCAGCTACAAGATGGACCCTGCCATGAACTTTCTGTGAACCCTTTGGCCATCACAAGGTTGCATAACTAGTCTCCATTCTCAGCCGCCCAGCAGACCTCCTTATGAGACCAACCTTTATTGTGGTTTCTTGGCATTTCAGTTCCTGGCTAGAACTCCAGAAAGGCACAAGAGATGTTAGAGACAACACAAAGAAGATACTGTAGGGGAGAGAAGAGTTAAACTGATGTTTCAAGGTCTTTAAAAAGCAGAAAGACAAACACCCCTATCTAGAGAAAGAAGATGGCAAGTGCTACAAGATGGATACTTTTTTTTTAATGCAATACTCTTTAATATAGTGTAGTAAATATTGAGAGTTTACCTCCTTGCACTATTAGCAGCTTTGGGAAAGGTTTTTTGCCAGGATCGTGGCATGAGGGGGAAGAATTAAATGCCCATGTGTCATGGTCCCTGTCACCCCCCCATCTCAGACTGCTATTTAAGCTTTACACACACAAGCACACAATCAAACCATAGTTACACAACATGAATCTTGTACGTTTACCCTACACAATGTGTCTGTCTACACCATGGCTATATGTTTCTCAGCCCACAATAAAATGATAAAATGAGAGAGACTTCTCTACCCAAATGTATGCCAACAATAGCATTCATTATTCCTTTTGATTATCTTTTAATCGCTTGGGCACTCACTTGTTACTAGGCAGCTTGTAACCATACTGCCACCCAAGGGTTATTTTCCATTTTCTTTTTTTAAAAATTCATTTGCATGCCCTCCCTGTCAACAGAAAGCAGGAAAAAAAAAAAAAAAAACTAAAGTTATTTCAACAGGTAGCAAGCCAACCATATTTCCAATAGTGTAAACAAGGTATCACCCATTGAACCCATTGACCACGCCGTACTAATTATATGGCTGTTCATGCTATGTACCCTATTAACAAGGTTGATTTCTTGGCACCCACACCCAGGGAGTCCTGGAGGCTTCATTCATACAATGTATTGTTTTATCCCTCCTGCTTTGAATATTTACATTTTCTGCTGATTCCTTTTATGTTTTTAATTGTGGTTTTCGCAGATGTGTTTGAAAATGGTGTTATTAATCTTACTCAGAAGTAAGCCTATCGTGTTCAGTTAAGACTTAGGGTGTAAACTTATCTTACTCATGGGAAGCAACACCTCTAATTATAAGCAATAATGTAGCTAGAGGGGGTTCAAAGCACTAAGTTTTGCGGAAAGCCTCATCACAAGAGCATTCTATTTATCCAACTTCCTGAGGCAGCATTCCTTTCCAAGTTCATCCTTGATCATGCCTGGAATTGCAGCAGGCAGAAGATATTGCACAGTTGCCCAGGCAGGATCCAAAAGCCAGGCTCCTGGTCAGTGGCGTCACTAGGGTTTGAGTCACCCAGCGCAAGAGAGGCCAGTACATCACTCCTATAATGGACCTCCTCCCACAAAGTGGGTACGGCAGTGCCTGGGGCAGTGGGCATAGTGATGTATCATCACGCTGCCCCCACTGGTTTTTTTGGCTATAACTTTTGATAGAATAGAGGTATTTCAATACAGTTTGTTTCATTCATTCTGCATGGAAGTGGGCATCGAATGATATATAACATGATGGTGTTATTCAAAAATACCAAGATTTTAAAAATCGGTCACCCGCTGCGGCCTGCACCACGCTAGCGATGCTCTTTGTTTGTGTAGCTTAATCCATACAGAGGCCTCCTATGGCTTGCAGTTCACAGAGGTTGATCCTGTACACCCTTCTGTGCCTGAATCAGCAACAGCCCAATCCTTTTCTCTGCCATAGCATGCAACCTGCAGCATAGCATTTTCCCTTTACTCTCCATATGCCCCTTGACTGGCAATGGGTCTCATCAGACCTACACAAGCTCTTAAGCAGATGCAAGTCCAAGAAGCCAAAGGGGGCTGGCACCTGAGAGGCTAGCATCTGACACAAGCATCCATTGCCGCTCCTTCTCACCTCTGACATGCCCCCAACCCTTCCCCACCAACTTACCAGCACCAGTGGTCTCCTCTTCACCACCTCTGAGTGCAGAGTTCCTGCAAACTGTGGCAGTAGCTCAGAAGCACGCAGTTCTGTGCACTTCCGGATCAGCATTTACGGCATCTTGAAGCGTGTACTGCTGCCAGAACACTAGTTCTAGCTGTGGTAGTGCCCAACAGGATTGGGCCAAAACAAGACTCAAGTCATCTGCTTGGCTTCGTCTTGGCCTGAGGAACTGAAGTTCCTGTTCTGTTTTCTGGAACCAAGCTATGCTGTTCTCAGTCATAGTGTTGAAAGATTACTGAGAAAACATATGTGAAACAGTTGGACCATGCAAAAAACACTAAGGGCCCAATCCTATCCAATTTCTATTGTCGATGCAGCCACACAGCAGCCATGAGGTAAAGGGACAAATGCTCCCTTACCTAGAGGAGGCCTCCATGGCTGCCCCCCCCACCACAGAATGCAGCATGCACCCCATTAGAGGGGTGGCATCAGTGCTGGAAAGTGGGATAGGATTGGGCCCTCAGGTTATAATCCTATACATCACTGTCTCTCAAACTGTCTCTCAAACTGTGGGTTGGGACCCACTAGGTGGGTTGCGAGCCAGTTTCAGGTGGGTCCCCATTCATTTCAATATTTTATTTTTAGTATATGTGACTTCATGTCATCATGGTATGTGACTACATTTGGGGATATTTGTACTTTTAACAGGTTATAATGTATATGCTTTTAACAATGATAGTGTAGGAAATATGCATAGTAGTATAGAGGCTTAGTGAACATTGGCAACAACAACAGGCAAACCTGTTCTACTTTCAGAGCAAACTCTGAAACCGCAGCCTTGTTCCTTTCCTAACCATAAACAGATAGCATTTTGGAGATGCGCTTCTTATCTCAGTCTATGGAATGTGTTGTGGTCAGCTAGAGCCAGCTAGTTGTAGTTAGCATTATCAGTAAGCTTTAATAACCCTCAGTATTGCACTGTATTGTTTTATGAGCTTAAGAGTGAATAAAAGGCTTGGAGGAAGCTAGACAAGGATCAGTCTCTCTTCCAGCTTCCGGCTTCCTCCCTGCATCTACCTTTGAATCCTGCCTGCTGTCTCTTCTTTTCTGCCTCTCTGACTCCTTGCTGCTCCAGTTCCTTCCCTCAACCCTCAAAGTGCTTTTGCTCCTTGCACTCCATCAAGCAACAAACCTCTAAAGCCTTGTGTGCCTCCCAAAGCAAAGTAGCATTTGCTACAGATAGTCCATAGGGCTTACTCCTGGGTAAGTGGACAGGATCACAGCCTAGGATTGTTAAAAAAATTTTCTTGCTTGATGATCTCACTTCCACCCATGACATCACTTCCAGGTTAATGACATCACTAATGGTGGGTCCTGACATATTCTCATTCTACAAAATGGGTCCTGGGCTAAAAAGTTTGAGAACTGCTGTATAGTATACATAGTTATTTGAGAGTACTGTAAGTCCCACTGAACTAAATGGGATTTACTTCTGCATATACATAGGGTTGTGCTGTTAAGGTACTATTATAACCCAAACTTCTGAAAAGCTGTTAAAACACCAGCCTCAGGGCTTAATGAGATGTGTAGATGAAGTTTCTTTTGAGTGATGACCCCATTCTTAATTCAGCCTAGCCTGCCTGACCTCTGTGTTTGCATTCATATCCACACAGGTCCTGTAGATTACACACAATACCTTGGTTGCATATCAATACAATGCAAACACAATTCATTCTGCCCAGCCCCTTTGCACTCCGTTGTTTTCACAATGAGTTCATAAATCATCTGCCAGCCAAAAATCTTTCCATCCTCATTATCGCTATATGTAGTGTCTTAAAAAGGGAGGAAGAACATTTGTAGGCCAAGTACATAGGCATCTGCTACAGCTTTCTTTTCCCTAGATACCATTTTTAAAATAACACAGTCCAACAATTTCTCCTCCCAATCAGATTCAGATGGCAAAGAATGCATTGTCTAAGGTTACACTTGTTCACTGAAAAGTGGAGATGTTTTGTTCCCAGATTCTTCTGTGTTGCTGAAGAGTTGTGGTTTTGTTTCTCCTTGCAAGTGTCAGGCAAATAGGCAGATGGTGCTGCCAGAAGGAACTAGAGCTTCACCCAAGGCAGTGGAGTGGAGCCATGCCAGTGGCGTAGCTAGAGGGGGGGTGCAAAGCACTAAGTTTTGCAGGGAGCCTCACCACAGTGTGCAAGCGGCCCCTCCCCTTTGGAGCCATTCCAGACAGTGAGAGCAAAACAGAGGCAAATGCATGGTGTGCAATTGTGACCTGCCTTTCTCAATTTCAGAATTGAGAATGTTCGAGGACAGTTCTTTCAGCCAGAAGTGAATGCTTCAGTTAGTTTAAGATCAATGACACAATCAAAAACACAATTCTGTTCCAAACCACACTTCTGGTTTCCAGAATACCTGGAGTATAAGAACATCTGGTAACGTTTTAAATTCTGGGAATCAGCTACATGGCTATAAACTATATGAGTGTACTGTTAAAGCATAGCTTTCAGTTCATGATTTCATGCTTAACACACATTAACAGAATCTGGATTTTTATGCAGCCCACTAAAATCTCAGTACAGTGGATGGAAGTCAGATCTATGGATGGCAAAGACATTTATACCCACGTAAAGATCAATACATAATACTCTTTCATGAGGTTGGGAGTGCTTTAGCTCTCGGCTTTATGCCTCACCTTAGAGATTTATCACTGTACTTGTAAAATTTCCTAGTCACAGGCTTCACCTTTTCCAAGGACTTTGGGATGAAGGGCAACTGTGATCATTACCTTTTAACTCCCCACTTCATTTGGCTATAAATCACAGTGAAATAATTCAGTTTTACATATTTAAAAAAGCAGCATATCTAAATAGACATGAGAGAGCACAACTTTGGGTTAGGACTATACTAATTCCACAGTGAATAGGCTAGGAGAGGGCTCATAAATTACTCTGTCTTTGGAAAAAGGAAAGAACATCTCCAAGCACTCAGGGTATGTTTGCCAGACCTGGTGCTGGAAGGATGGCTAAATGGGAAACAACATGTAGGAGTCAGGAATTTTTTTAAGTTGGCCAGAATGAAATTTCAGATTTCTTTTCATCTGAAAAATAAGTACATAAAAAGACTGGAAGCTGCAATGCCCAGGAAACCAGCTATGGTGAAAACATGGATTGTCAACACATACCAATTTCATACTTATTTTCTTGCCTGCAGGCACACTTATTTTACTGAAACACTTCATGCGTACCATAAGAACCATTCTCAAATCCTTCATTACCATGGACAGCTGAAGAGTAGCATAGCATGGGGGGGTGCAGCAGTAAAGATTGCAGGCGCCACAATGTACCATGTTACCGGCCCCTCTCACTCGCCGTTGGAGCCATTCTGGGTAGCGATGACAATGCACAGTGCTGTAGCTAGACTACTGTAGCTGACTCTCTTCCCCACTCTTTACTCATGCATGCTACTCGAGCGCATGCATGTGCCCATGTCCACATCCCCAAGTTATGAAATAAAAATATCAAAGCCAAGGGATAATTTAGAACTGCAGCGAGTAAAGAAAAACTATGCATTACATTCTGTGGATCTGTAACGTTCTGAAACAAGAGACACCCCTTAAAATTAAGGATAATGGACAATTCATCCAGAACATCTCTTCTGCAATATGCTTTATTTATGGAGACCCTTGATATTTACAACATTTAGGGCGCAATCCTAACCCATTATGTCAGTGCTTTCCAGCACTGGCATAGCGGTGCCAATGGGACATGTGCTGCATCCTGCAGTTGGGTGTCACTCATGGAGGCCTCCTCAAAGTAAGGGAATGTTTCTTCCTTTATCTCAGAGCTGCTTTGCCCTTATGTCAGGGGTTAGGATTGCACCCTTAATGTAACTGTACTACATTAAACAGCATGGACTATCATGAATGCTTCCATTCACACCATGATGCTTGAATAGAGTTTGCATGGGATGCCTGGAATCTGAATCCATATCACAATGGTCTGCACATGCGGTCTCCAGTCCAGAAACGAAATCCACTGGGAGAAATTTCTTCCACACACACACTTGTGTTACTAAATTGGGAGAAGAGGATTTATTGTATGCATTAGCTACAAGAACAGTGATTCAGGCCCAAAGCTCCAACTCTACAACACAATTTAGCAAGCTCAAAACAGCTGCGGTGACAAATGATGTTCTTCCACTGGGCTAAACATCTCCACTCAACCTATTATTTTGTCTGCCTCCAAACCCACAAAGCCTGGCTGAAATGGACTGTGGAAAAGGCTCATGTTTCTGAGGCTCAGTATTGTTGACAAACTTTTGCTCTTGTGCCTGAGAGAATTGGTTTCAAGCTGCTATAATTCAGTAGCAACCTGGGTCAGCACATCCAGCTACCGGCAGTGGTGCCAAGACAAAAAAGGCCTGCGTGGTTGTATAGGTGCACTAAGGGTGTTTCCTTTTTGACAATACAGAAAGAAGATACAGATACACTATTTCATCAAAAACATGTCATCTTATGTATTCTTCTGGCCTTAAAGATTTAGCAAAGAACACCTCACTAGGACAGAACCATGATTTGGCAGTTCAGAAGGAAATAAACCATACTACAATTGGCCTTACCACATTACTGGCCCAATCTTATCCAAAGGCTGTGTCAGCAGAATCCCGCATTCCGCTGCCCAACAGTTGCCTGGACCACTGGCAGCGGAGAAGTGAGTAGGTTTGAGGGGGGAGGCAGGGAGGGCCTGTTTTGGGAGAAGGCAGGTGGAGGGAAGGCAGAGGGCTGGGAGGAGGCGTGGCAGGAGGAGGAAGCAGAGCGGGAGGGGTTGGGACCGGTGGAGCTCGGCTCCACCTGATCCAGAGCCCCATTGGACTGCACAGTCTTCTATTCTGTGGCAACTCAAGAGCTGCCACATAATTACCCATTGCAGGACTACTTCCCTTACTTAGGGGAATGGCACAAAAGTTCCCGTCTCCCAAGGAGACGGTGGCAGCTGTCTCATGTGCGCGGGATGCCACAGCTGCCATTTTGGCACTGCGGCAGCCCCACGCACCAGGCAAGATTGGGCTGCTCATTTCCTTGCAAAATGTTTGGGTGTTTCTCTGGGTGGAACCCTGAAATTTGCCTCAAATGTCAGTTTTCTGAAATGTCAGTGCCAACCCAATTGTATACAATCAGTCTTCCACTAGAAATGGCTAGACTCTTAATCAACTACCCACTTGGTCCATAAAGTACAAACATTTCAGATGCCCAGAACTGACTGAACACATCCAAACAGCAAAATGCATATATAACAATAACTTCTGCTATGCAAAATTCTCCCTGCGTAGTCCATTCACAGACCAAACTGAGCATTAGGTAAGCCTTGAGCCTTGCGCCATAATATCTGTGTATTGAAGAAGCTGATATTGCATACCTTGTATTTGTTGTTTGCTATAACTCTCCAAGCTGAAGAATGAAAATAATGTTTTAAAATTATTTTTTTTAATCTGTAGGTGGCTCAGGAAAAGAATAATTCCTGTCCTGAGTAGGTCCAAAAAATAGATAAAGACAAAATAAGACAACAGGCCAGTAAAGCAAGATGTGCTTGTCAGGTTCCACTCTAGAGACTCTCTCTCTCTCTCTCTCTCTCTCTCAGACTAGCACCTGTCTCAGTATCTTGGAAGAAATGAAACTCTGGTTTGGCCCCACAGCAGACAGAAGGAGAAGGTGAGTCAGGCAACAGAACTGAATAAGGTTCCATTAGCAGAGCAATTAGTGGGTAGTCCTTGCTCTTGTTGATGTGAACATGATTTCCTTATTGTTGCCTCTGCCGTGCCATGCTCTCAAATCAACCCTCGAGTGTGACTTGTGTGACTTGCACCACCACTGCAGTTGCGATGCTATGGTTGACAACAAAAGTACCGAAAAAGAGAATTTCAAGATTCTTGCCAAGGAAAAAACATGTGAGAATTTTCAAGGGAAACCAACAGAGTTTCTGTAAGAAAGGTGAAATTTCTCCGGGGGGTGGAGGGGGCTGCACATATGCTGGCATTGCAAGAGTGCAGCACAACATGCACAATATTGTACCAGTCGGTGCAAAGATTTTGCACCTGATCCTGCCTAATTTTTGTCTTCCGCAGCTGATCGCATAGATGAGGAAAACTGCAAAGGGGTTCTAAATCCCTGCACACACTGAGTTTGATACGCAGGGCTCCTCTTCTGAATAAAAAGTCAAAAGCAGGGATGTTCCAAGAAGCTGCCTGGAATCAGTGGCGTAGCCAGAGGGCGTGCAAAGCATTAAGTTTTGCAGGGAGCTTCAACGCAAATTCGCCTCTTACACCACTTACATCATTCAGCCACTTACACGCTGTGGTGAGGCACCTGGAATTTTCTTCCACTTGAATTACCTCTAGAAATTCTCCAAAGTTCTAGCTTGGGCATCTTCCTGAAACAATATAAAACATTTTTATTCAAGCTAGATTTTGGCCGACACAGATAGAGAAGGAAAATTAATATATCATAACCTGTTCTGTACTGAGCTTGTGCTGGGCCAAGATATGAGCAAATTAATCACTAACCAAGTAATTTTAAAATAAAGCAGTAGAAGCCTGGCACTGAGAGAGTGACAAGGAGGCAGCATAAAGATTTAAAGAGAGACATTTTTCTCAGTACTTGCTCAGCAAACAATAACAGGCTGTTCTGAGTAGACCTGGTTAGGATTGTGCCCTAAATCAATCTTCCCATGTAGCCCAATCCCTTAGTCTTCATCCCTAGCCATAAGCAAAGCAAAATAAGCAGAAGTGCTTTCGGGAAAGGTATAATCACCTGTTTTCATCACATAAACCGGAATTATCTGGCTTTTAGAAATAAGAACACCCATTAGGTTTCATTTTGAAGTGTTTTTCCCAAGCTGAAATCAGCCATGCACATGGTTTGTGCACTGTCCTTTGCTTTTATCTCTTCCTTTTATACCACACAGAGAAACACTGACCCCTTTGCTTGTTGGAAATGTGCAAAAAAATCCAAGCTACAAAGTGGAAACGAAAGCTGGTATGAAGGACTCTGAGAACAGAAGATTGTCCTCCAAAAACACAATTCAAATAAGACATTGTAGAAAGAGGAGGATCTCAAGGTCTTGCACAAAACCAAAGATCAAAATAAACAAGCATTGAAAAAGCCACTGTCTCCATCCCAAGTTTACACAATTAACGCTACTTATCTGTTTGTTCAATATCAGATGTATGTTAGCATCCCTCAAAATGTTCAAACAATCATCTCACTCCCTCCCCTGCATCTTCAAGCAGCCCTCCTGGTCCTTCTGTTCTAGAAGTCACATAGAAAACTGTGGCGGTGAGAGACAATGCAAGTGTTTTGATTATCGCGTAAGTGGACCTCATTTGCGTCTTCCATTAGACGCTGCTTCTATTAGAACAAAGAGCACCACCAACAAGAATGTACTATCCTTTGAGTGAGAAACATTTCCACGAAGGCATTTATGTAATGGAGTGATAATTTGGTAACCGGGAAAATAAAAGGAAGGTCATTGCAAAACCTTATTTACTTATCATCCTCATCTTTGGGGCACATCTTTTGGTGACCTTACAGGGCAAGAAAGAAATGAATCATAAAATGCAAAACACTTGAGAATGAATCATGGGGTTTAGGTTCTAGAATATGCAAGGTACACTTTATACAGAAAAGCTTTATACAGAAAAGCTATTTTAGAAGGCTGGAGGTTTTCATTTGGAAAGCAGCAGAAAAAGAGAGGAATTAGAGGAATTAGAGGACAGGTCCTCTCATGGATTGAGAACTGAAAAAGAGAGGAATTAGAGAATTAGAGGAATTAGAGGACAGGTCCTCTCATGGATTGAGAACTGGTTGGAGGCCAGGAAGCAGAGTGTCAACGGGCAATTTTCACAATGGAGAGAGGTGAAAAGCGGTGTGCCCCAAGGATCTGTCCTGGGACCGCTGCTTTTCAACCTCTTCATAAATGACCTGGAGACAGGGGTGAGCAGTGAAGTTGCAAAGTTTGTGGACGACACCAAACTTTTCCGAGTGGTGAAGACCAGAAGTGATTGTGAGGAGCTCCAGAAGGATCTCTCCAGACTGGCAGAATGGGTGGCAGAATGGCAGATGCGCTTCAATGTCAGTAAGTGTAAAGTCATGCACATTGGGGCAAAAAATCAAAACTTTAGATATAGGCTGATGGGTTCTGAGCTGTCTGTGACAGATCAGGAGAGAGATCTTGGGGTGGTGGTGGACAGGTCGATGAAAGTGTCGACCCAATGTGCGGCGGCAGTGAAGAAGGCCAATTCTATGCTTGGGATCATTAGGAAGGGTATTGAGAACAAAACGGCTAATATTATAATGCCGTTGTACAAATCTATGATAAGGCCACACCTGGAGCATTGTGTCCAGTTCTGGTCACTACATCTCAAAAAAGACATAGTGGAAATGGAATAGGTGCAAAAGAGAGCGACTAAGATGATTACGGGGCTGGGACACCTTCCTTATAAGGAAAGGCTACAGCATTTGGGCCTCTTCAGCCTAGAAAAGAGACGCTTGAGGGGGGACATGATTGAGACATACAAAATTATGCAGGGGATGGACAGAGTGGATAGGGAGATGCTCTTTACACTCTCACATAACACCAGAACCAGGGAACATCCACTAAAATTGAGTGTTGGGAAAGTTAGAACAGACAAAAGAAAATATTTCTTTACTCAGCGTGTGGTTGGTCTGTGGAACTCCTTGCCACAGGATGTGGTGATGGCGTCTAGCCTGGATGCCTTTAAAAGGGGATTGGACAAGTTTCTGGACGAAAAATCCATTATGGGGTACAAGCCATGATGTGTATGCGCAAGCTCCTGATTTTAGAAATGGGTTATGTCAGAATGCCAATGCAAGGGAGGGCACCAGGATGCAGGTCTCTTGTTATCTGGTGTGCTCCCTGGGGCATTTGGTGGGCCGCTGTGAGATACAGGAAGCTGGACTAGATGGGCCTATGGCCTGATCCAGTGGGGCTGTTCTTATGTTCTTATGTTAGAGGTGCTGAACCCCAGGGATGAGAAAATCCAGCACAGCATGACTCAAGTCTAGTTACAAATCACCGCCACCTGCATGACTTGATTCAAAAACAAGTCCTAATGGGAACACTGTCCTAGTCACCCTTTCGCAACTTGATAGGACTCGAGTCAAGTTGACCCCATTTAAAAGCCCACCACAGCTCCACGGAGGAAATCAGGGCTGCTGCCAGGCTGTG
Organism: Tiliqua scincoides; assembly: GCF_035046505.1. NCBI lineage: Eukaryota > Metazoa > Chordata > Lepidosauria > Squamata > Scincidae > Tiliqua > Tiliqua scincoides. The sequence continues at coordinate 211,181,895 of NC_089824.1, forward strand.
TGCATGCTTCGGGGTTCCCTTTTATCACTTCTCCACTGTTCATACCCACCCCAATGTTTGACAGCAGTGCAGAATGCACCGACCCCTTCCCTGTGCAATCCCACCCTGGTCATGATGAAGAAAACCCCCCCTTCACTTCACGGGCTTGGCAGGGAGACAGGGTGCATCCTGGCTCAGCCAGGCAGGAGGGCACCAGGGCAGTGCAAGCCAAGTGTGTGAGAAAAAGCCTACCACAGCTTCACAGCAGAAAATGGGGCTGCGCCAGGCTGTACGTGAGTTTCAGCATTCCCTTTAAACTCCCTCACTGTCCCACCCAAGAAAAATTGAATTTTTTAATACATCAATATGGCCCGATTCACAAATTACATTAACCAGCATTTCTGGCAAGCTGACGGCTGCTTCACTGAGCAGAAGCAGGATACAGAATGACAGTGAAAACAACATTTTACAGCCTGGATAAATATTTCGGCAGGCAAGGCGGGAGGGAATGGGACAGGCCCGGAGGAAGCCCACAGGTAAGCCAGAGGAGGTGATGAGTCCAATCCCATTGGACATAGCAGCACAGGCAGTAGACTCCATCAAGGGAGGCTGGGGAGGGCTGCTCAGACAGTGACTGGCCGTTACTTTCCAGACATGTTTCTAGAAGGATAGAGGGATATTTTGGGGGGCCAAATTAGTACCCACTATCCAATCCATCCAGGCAGGCTTCGCATAATAACTGCAGCAGCTCTGCAGCCTCGTAACAGCTGCCTGGCCAGCGCACGTGTGGTGCTGCTCAGAGACACATCTCTGATCTGAATGGAATAGTCTGCTGACTTGTAATGTGGACCGAAGACAGGGGAAAGCCAATGTCCCAGTGGCGCGGCTCAGATGTGCTTCCAGAAATGACAGGCTGACCTGTAGTGTGGACCGGAGGTGACTGAGGGTTGCTTCACCCACCCCAGCCTCTTCTTCACCCCCATAATCAGCAGCAGCACAAGGGATAGCACTTACTTCCTTGCCTGCCTGCCTCCCTGGATGGATGGATGAATGCTTGCTATGCTATGCTGGGAGAGCGTGTGGGAGAGAACTTCTTTGAGTAGGTGCAAAACACAGAATGAGGACTCAAGCTGTGGGGTGGCTGTTTTTCTATGCTCCAAGAACAACCTGCTCCCCGCTTGTCCCCACTTCCTGCCGCCCCTCCATCTCCTTGCAAAACACACTTAGTTCCTATGGGGGGAAATGGCTCCTCCTGTCTCCCTCCCTCTCCTAAAGACACATTTCTGTAAAGTGGATGCAGAGAAGGTGTTTGCAGCATCCAGCTCAAATGGATACATTTTGCAGAAACCGCAACTGGTGTGCATCACCAGACCCTGCCAATTTTTTGGAGCAAAAACAAAAAAAAATGTTAACCCTTTTGCTCCACCCACCCCCCCAGCCCATCTCTGAATAGCATACTCTGCTGGCTGCTGGTGCTGGAACTCGTTCGTGCAAAAAATGGCTTCCCAGATGAATGCAAGAGGTTCTTTGGGCAAGAGGGAGGCGGCGCAACCCATGTCCGTTGGCGCGCAACTCAAGTAGTCAGAGTGGAGTGTGAGTCATGAGTCAGGGGGCCCTTGACTCAGGTGTTATTTTGAGTCTTCCACACACGCAACTTGAGTGTCCACGAGTCAGCAGGAAGCATGTGTTTTCACAACTCAGACTCGAGTCACTTGACTCGAGTTCCCGTCCCTGCTGAACCCTTTCCTGCTCACTGCTCTTCCAACAACCCCTTCCCTCCAAGCTGTGTTCTCACCGCCAGGAATCCCAAATCCTCCAGAAATAGTTCCTTTTTGCAGATGACACTGAACTTTCCCAGGTGGTGAAGACCAGAACTCAGAAAGGATCTCTCGAAACTGGGGGAATGGGCAGCAAAATAAGGTGCGCTTCAACATCAATGTAAAGTAATGCACATTGGGGCAAAAAAATCAAAACTTCACATATAGGCTAATGGGTTCGGAGCTGTCTGTGATAGATCAGGAGAGGGATCTTGGGGTGCTGGTGGACAGCTCAATGAAAAGTGTCCACCCGATGTGCTGCTGCTGTGAAAAAAAGACCAATTCTGTGCTTGGGATAATTTTAAAAAAAGATTGAGACTAAAACGGCCAATATTACTGTGCCATTGTACAAACTGATAGTAGTGCCACATCTGGAGTATTGTGGCTGGTCGCCACATCTCAAACAACCCATTCCTAACTAAACTTCCATGTAGCAATGCAGCTATGCCAGCGCAGAAACATGCTGCATCCCACTGGAGAGTTTTGGCTGCCGGAGGTCTCCTCGAGGTAAGAGGACATTCATCCCTTTTCCCCATAGTATGCCCCAGAAGTCGTAATGGGTCAACTCCGATCTGAGCCACCGCTACGTGCAAGTCTGTGTAGATCTGTGTTGGCTGAATCCCGACTCCCGCTGTCTGTCCATTGTGGTGCGAGCATGCTTTATGACACGTTCATGACATCCAGAAGCTGACACAAATTACTTGCATGGCTTAACTGCAAGTCTCCCTGCAACCACCCTTCAGAGCTCCATGTGTGACCATCCCACACAGCTACTTCCAAAGACAAGCCTCTGCTGTTCACAACCAAGTCTAGTTCAGGGGGGGGATCCCTTGAGCCCTACTGATGCAGACCCAGAGGGATGGAGTTGCAAGAACCTGTTCAGTCCATAACCCCTGCATGCACTGAGGGGAGTTTCTCTATGCACACACCCTCTCCTCCCCCAAAACCTCAATGCTATCGTTTGCTTGCCCAAGTCTCATGACATCGCTGCACACTCTGAGAAGCCTCCCTAGATGATTGCACTCCACAGCTGAACCAACACAGGAAGGGCAAGCAAATGCACAGCACATTAATGGCCCAAGAGGCTCCGAATCACAGCCACAGCTTTTGGGCTGCATGCATTTTCCTGCTTTGTCTCTTGCAAAGGGGGATGAAGCCAGTGGCGTAGCTAGAGATGGTAAAGCATTAAGTTTTGCAGGGAGCCTCACCACAACATGCAGGCAGCCCCTCTCCCTCTCCATCCAAGCCATTCCAGGCGGTGGGAGCAAAACAGGGGCATACACTCCCTGTAGAATTTAGTGCTTTGCACCCCCTCTAGCTATACCACTGGGTGAAGCAAAGCCACTCCTGCTTCAGTGTAAGTGGCAAATGAGCACTATTCCTTAGTCACCTTGATACTGCAAAAGCCCAGCATATCCCAGCCAGCTTCTCCTTTGAGAACATCCCCAAATGCCAGTCAAGGCTTCAAAACTTGATGCGTGCTTCAAACACAACATTGGATAGTGCCTTTGGGCAACCCACCCACAAATCTCCCTGGACTAACCAGTGGATTTTACAGCCTGCCATTTAGGAATCTCTTGTCTAACTAGTATTGATTTCTGGGTATGCCCAGAAGCCTGCCAACAAAATGCTTTTTTTCCCAGCTGACCTCAAGCCTCCTTTGCTAAAATTAAAACAGCCCTTTGTGTCAATGTCAAATCAAAAATAAAAACCAATCAATATTAATAGTTACTTAAAAGGAGTTAAGCAAAGTCAATTAAGCTAGGAGGACAGGCCGTTTGTTTCCAGAGGCATCGTTATCAATTTAGTTCAATTTAAATGCCGGATGTGATGTTTTCCTCCCAATAAAGGCATTGATTTTTTTGTCATTCAGAAAGCATATTCCTAACCCGTTTAATGCTGTGTGTGAGAGAGATGCATGTGCACTTGGACACACGTTTAAATATACATAGCATCACATAAGTCAAATAAGAAGCCTGTCAAATAAAGTGTTAATTTTTACTCTACCATTAATGTTTAGGTATTTGAAATTCTTCATTAGATCTTCATCGTTAACTACCCCTCCTTAATGTTTTCAGTGATAATTGACATCATATTTGACATGTGTCACCTCTGTAAAATGGAGAGAAGAAGATGGAATGAACAAATGACAAAATGTGGGTTGCCCAGCCTTCTCCTACTCTCATCTACCCAGATTCATCAGAGAGACATCATCCGTGAGTTCAGCTTGCAAGTGAAGATGATATTATAAGAATTCGGCCAGGTGATGCACTGGGGCTCAACCTGCTGATCTCTGAAACCCCCAGTGACCCATGCAGCCCAATCCTAACATGCAATAGCACAGCCAGGCCACACGGCCTACATTTATCCAGTGCCGGTTAGGAGGTAAAGCCCCAGCCTGCCCAATGGGGTTTCTCTGATCTGCACCAGCTAAATCACTGGCTTTATGGCACATTTGTGACACTCTGGGCCAGCAGAGCCAGTGCTTAGGATTGCCCTGTCAGCCTGATTATCACTAGAATAGTTTGTTTTTTTTTAACTTTCTGAGTAGCTGCAATGGCCAAGAACACTCCTAAACATCTCACCAGCTGAGCAAACCACTGGGGACAGAGATTACTGTATTTCACTAAACTGAAGCCAGACCTCTTGAACTAATAGCTAAATGTGTTTCAAAACCGTTTATTTATTTATTTATTTATTTATTTATTTATTCATTTATAACTCAGAAATAACCCCCTTGTGTTCAGTAAGACTATCTGCCTTACTCACCAGAAACAAACGCCTCAGCAATAGCCAGCTTTCTACAGCCTACATGTAAAAAATCCAGAAGGATTTTTCTTCTATCAAAAGTCCCTGCTTATGTGGGGAGTGGTAAGCACTCCCTCCCACATTATTGTTTGGCAAATATGTATGCTTAGTGCTTTAATTTGATACTCTCTCTCTCTCTCTCTCTCTCTCTCTCTCTCTCTCTCTCTCTCTCTCTCTGGGTACCCCATCTGATGATCCCAATCTGACTTTCACTGTACCCTATTTTTTTTCCCTTGCCATGTTCAACTTTTCTATGTTCCTACATCCTCCATTTTGACTTATAGAGGGAAAACAATTAGCGTTACAGAACGCAGGAAGTCAAAGAGGTGAAGGCTGCAAGGAAAACCATCAGCAGATGAATGAAATGTTTTTTTGCCCCCATGGGAAATGTGCGCACATGGGAGTGTGTGTGTGTGTGGGGGTTTAAATTAAAACTTTCCTCACTGTGTTCAGTCATTAAATTCACCTGCTTGACAGCTCTGCTTTTTGCTTTGCAAACACCATGAAACAGGATTGCAGATTCTTGCTTCCTTATTGACCACATAGCCATTTATTATATTTACAGTTTGTGGAAGTGATGAAGAAATGCTATAAATCTCAAGAGATGTCAAATTAATCTGTTTACTTATTGATAGCTTCCTAAAAGGGAAGGCTCTTGTACTCCTGTGGTTGGGTGCATAAATGTGAAGGGTTGCACAGAGAATAAGGGTGCAATCCTAACCCCTTATGTCTGTACTTTCCAGCACTGGCATAGTGGTGCCAATGGGACGTGTGCTGCATCCTGCAGTTGGGTGGCACTTACAGAGTCCTCCTCAAAGTAAGGGAATGTTTGTTCCCTTACCTCGGAGCTGCATTGCATAAGCTGGAAAGCACTGACATAAGGGGTTAGGATTGCACCCTAAATGGTGCAAATGCATACATTTAGGGCACAATCCTAACCAGGTCTACTCAGTCCTGTTTAGTTCAATGGTGCTTACTCTCAGGAAAGTGTGTTTAGGATTGCAGTCACACTGACATATGCACTGTTGTGATCAAGGGGGTAAACTTTTGATGCTTCTCAGCTATATAGACTTCATGTACAGGTGTGCTCATGCACACAAGGTACACATGCATACAAGGAACCCCCCACAATTTCAAGGGCAGGTGTGCATAGATCCAAGTGATCATGTGGAGGTCACAGCCAATGGTGTGACTGGCAGAGTGTTTTTTGCAATGGCATCCCCCACAATAAGCACACGTGGCACAGATCTTGGAGAAAATTAACAGCTATGTTATTGATTATGAGTTCATGAATGTGTTTGCAGCTGATCTTGCTCAGATGATCAGTCTCAACCATGCTAGCACCTAAACTGGAGGAGGCAGTTACAGCCTGAGTCCCTTCTTCTGGTTTAGCACAGAATCTAAGATCACCTTGAGGATCTCCCAGCTTTTTCACAGCCAACCCCTGATAAAGGGATTTATCAGCCGAATTGCCCTGCCAGCCCTGCATCAGAAGATCACTAAGGCTTGAATTGCAATTCATGTCTGAGAGTCCACCAGCCTATGCTCCAGTGCTGGAAGGCCACTTGGAACCAGTTCTGGCCATCCCTCATAACATTTGCTTATCTAAGGTAGGATACCTTTACAGTGACATCACTATTGGGGTATGGAGGGTTGCGGGTCACACCGGGTGATGCACACGAGGGGGGGGTGTGTGACACCACTCTTGGCTCCTGTGAAAGATGGGGACATGGAGTTATGTCTACCCTGATCTTCCCTTACCCAGAAGAAGCTTCTGGAGGCTGAAACTCCCCCACAGGATGCAATGGAGGCCCTGCTGGTAAAGGTCATCTAAGAATCCAGCAGCAAAACAGGATCCAGCAGCAAAACAGATTAAGTGATACCCTTCAATTTTAGTGTAACACTGTCAAGGTCAAGCAAACCTAACAGCTGTAGGCCTCCAGCTGTAGGCTGGCCCTTATCCTCTGTTTTGTCTGGATTAAACTTCTATTTGTTAGTCATCCAGCAAAAAACTGGATTGAAGTACTTGTTCAGATGCTATTTTCCGGCATACGTATGTGTAACACTTAAGAGTGCTTCACATAAATTATCTCATTTCTAAAGAATAACACTCATTCAGCTAATAAATAAGACTACCACTGTCTGAGGCCAGAACAACATCATGAATTACATGCTGTTGCCATTTAATGCATTTTCTCATTATGTAGTAGCATGTTGGTGTAAAGCCATACATAGCCAAGCTGACCGGCCAAGGAGTTGCAATGATGAAAGTTTCAGTATACAGCCCAGAAATAATGTAAATAATGATTAGCCACACATAAACGAATTAGTCCAAGGATGTGTGGCAGGCTGTTGGCGTTCTTTAGGAGTTGGGACCAATTAGCAGCTTGGCCTGACTATGGGTTGACAATTTAAAATGTTCACTTGTGCTCAAAACCTTGTCTGAAGGCACCAACATTATAGACCAGGGTTCAGACATGATAGCACAACCTTTACAGGTTGATTGACCTTTATACCAAATGGGAAAAAAAAAACCTTTGGCATATGGGTAGCTTTAATAGATATGCACCAGCTTCCTTAAGAATTTCAATTAGAAGGTGAGGTTGCAAATATTCTAGCTCAATATATAAAATGATAAATACTGTTAGTTCCAAATTATACATCATGAGAAGGTACGTATTGTGCAAGCAACCTATGGAATAAACTACCATTTGATGGTAGCGACCAGTTTAGATGGCATCAAAAAAAATAGACCTAACACTAAAAAGGAAGCAGTTAACTTCCGTTTCCTGTTTAGTGTTAGGTCTAGTTGTGTCCGGCATTCAGGCTGCCCGCAGCCTGTTCTCTTAGAAGCTTGAATGCTTATAGCACCCTGTTTAAAGCAAGGAACACTTACCAGTAACCCTTCAAAGAACATTAATGGGTACCGGGAGCACACACAGGGGCTGCTATTAATACAGACATCCCTCATATCCATGGTTTCTGTATCCGCAAGGGATCCCTGGAACAGAACCCCTGTGGATAAGGGGGCTCACCCATACTAGTAACACCTTGGTTTGATCGCAAAAAGTCACGATGATGTTCTTGCAGCACTGGAAGACCAGGAAAAAGCATAACACCAAAAACACGTTGACCAAACCCAGAAACGTTGTATGTCCAACATTGGTTGGTTTCCTGGAAGTGGACGATCTGTTGATTTCCTGGAAGCAAATTACATAATGCTGTGTTTGTTTGTGCATTCTGGAGCAAGGCTCATAGCCACATAATGTTCTTTGGAAAGCTCCACAGCCTTGCCTAGTTCTCATTGGTAAGTGTTCCAAGTCTTGCTGTTCCTGACAGTTTTGAGCATCATTTTGAAGAGGTAACTAAAATAGACAGCTTCCCAGTATGTAGCCGGCCATCTGCCTCCCTTGCTTTTGCTTGCCGCTATGCATAACTCTAGGAGTTGCAGCAATCAGAAATTTTGGGGGGTGGGTGGGTGGAAAGCATCCGTGTGGTCACACGTTTTGATGATCTTGGCCAGTTTCCAACACCGTCTGATTTTGTACACACTGGAGCAAATTCCGTCTTTGTCAGCTAAAAGCCCATCTAATGGGGTGGCGGCCAAGAACAAAAGAAAAGAAAAACAAACCCTGTTGGTTTCTTGCGGTGAGGGGAAAATATGGTTTCTCTCAGCTTCCCCCCAGTGTGATCTCAGAAGACGGCAACTCCTCCCTGCCTTGATCAACTCTCGGTGACATTTCAAACCTTAGCTGGAAATTTATTTTGACAGATTTCCAGATCCACCCAAGTTTGAACCTGCAGCAAGATCCACTCACTGCAGAGAGATGGAGATCAAACTTGTTGAAAAGAGTCAGAAAACACAACCAGGTGATATTTCTAACTTCCTTCTTTCATGGGCATTTTGGACATGAATTCTGCAAACAAGAGTACTAAAGAAGTCCACAAAAATGCAATTCAGTTACCAGCTGTACAATAGGCAATGAAGGAATACAGAACTTATAACACCTTTGAAGGAAACAGGTGGTTGAAAGGGTCACAGGGAAGCTCTGTGCTGTTCTGGTCTGTTCTTTTACAGCTTATCCTTTGACACGGACATCCTTTTTTCTGCCTTCCATAGAGCTGGCACAAGGTCTGTGGAGGGGAGCATCAAACCGGCTGAACCGTTCACTTCTCATTATGTCTCTCAGAAACAGATGAACATTTGATTGTTCTAATGAAAATACACTGACAGTGGGGGAGAAAAGGCAGGCATAATAGACGTGGATCTTTCAAAGTAGATTGCCAGGCAGGCTGGGCATTGCCCAAATCGCCATCACAAGCTATAGCTGAGGAGCAGGATTAAATGGGAACTAGGCAGCCCAGGAGTTTGTCAGTTTGAGTCAAAAGAGGTAGTGCTTCCTGGGAAATGGACAATAGGGTTGTCATCCTCCATCATTTCAGCTAAGGGAATGTATTTTTTTGAAGAGATAGGGGCAAGGCTCTCTCACTCTCTCTGTCTCTTCTGTCCCATCCCCCGTCCCCCTGGCCAAACACATTTAGGAATTATTCTTTTCTGCTCCCATGAATCTCAGAGGAACCAGAGAAGGGAAGCATTTGGATCAGCAGCTTGTAATGGAAGATCAGAAGATCATCAGATGGATGATGTGGTGTTGACAGCGATTCCATGTTTTGACAGCTGGTTGACAGCTCTGGGAAGGGCAGGGCTGGCTCCACAGCTGTAATTAATCAAGGCCAATGGGACTCTAATGGACACCTGAGCTTCATTTGACCTTGATGGGACTCTGAATGGACATGGACTGAAGGGATGGCTCACCTGAGCCTAATTTGGACTTAACAAGGGGCAGACAAGGTAGCTCACAGCTGAGCTACATTTTGGATTATGAGACATCCAAGGATAAAAGACAGCTTCAGAAGGCCCAAAGGCTACCCTGACCCAGAGGAGACCTGACCTGGCTTACCTGGACTTTGACCTTGGACTGTGACCCGGCATATTGACTTTGGACTGTGAGTTGGCAATCTGCATTTAATGGACTGGGACCTGACTCTTGCTTGCTGCACTTGTGAGTTTAACAAGGGAAACTAATCAGCTTTAAGCGGGCGCAAGGCCCAGTGGGGAGGAGCTGTGGCACAACACAGCTCAAGGTGATGATGAAGACGACAAAGATGAAAAATATTTATCTTCCACTCTCCACCAAAAAAATTAATTCACAAAGCAGCTTACACAGCAAGATAAAAAAAAAAATTAAAGGGCTCCCAATCTGAAAAGGTACAGAAGAAATACCTTTAAACAGCCATTAGAAAAGACACTATGAAGGGGTGAATAGGGACAGTTCTTCACAAGCTGCTGAATATAGGAACAGCACCACATTTTGAAAAAAATGACCTTTAGTCCATTTAGGACTAGGGTTCCCAACCTGTGGTCCTTGGACCACTGGTGGTCCACAGCATCCCCCCAGGTGGTCCATGACGTCTCTGGTGAAAAAAGAAAAAAAATGCCCTTCCAGGCAGAAAAAAAGCCTCTGTAGTGCCAGCAGCCAATCAGAACAGCTCAGAGCATAGCCTTTCTCTGTCTCCTGCCTCCCCCCTCCACCTCCCTTCCCTCCTTGTCTGTGAGAGGAGGGGGGTCCTGGGGAAGAGGAGGAATGGGAGTAAGGAGGAGGAGGAGCAGGCTCCCAAAGGCATAGCTGGCTGGGGGAGTTTCCCTGGGAGTGGGTTTCTCTGGATGTGATTTCCCTGGGAGTCTGGACTTCAGCTGGCCAGGGAACACAGAGGAAGGGAGTTGGAGGCACTGTGGCAGCAGGAGAGGGGAGAAACAATGTGCTCAACCCCCAGCTCTGGTACCCCCTCCCCAGTTGGCAGGATTGGGCCCCCTTGGATGTGTTCTTCTGATGCCCAGGGATGGAGCAAGGGATCCAGGCAACCAGGTTTTTGCACCCCTTTTGGAGAGGGAAACAAGCAGCACCTCTGCTGTCTTACTGCAAGTTGCCCACCTGGGGAGAAGCAGTCCCAGAAGTTGCAGAACAGGCACCACTGTAGCCAAGTACAGCAGGTGTAACACCTGACTCTTCCTCCTCAGAGAGCAGCAGCAGCTTTGTCCATGGGGAGCCCTCTCCCACCCCACACTTGGCCAGTTCCCCTATCTCCTCAAATTGCAATCCTATGCATGCTTACCTTGGAGTAAGCCGCATTGACTATAATGGGACTTACTTCTGAGTAGACATTCGGAGAATGGGGCTGTTAGTCACACTGCGGCTGTGATGGACTTCTCCAGAAATTTCTCCAATCACCTTTCAAAGGCATCTAGTCTAGACACCATCACCATATCTTGGGGCAAGGAGTTCCACAGACTAATGGCAGAGTAGGCAGCTGTTGTTTTGTGGCTGCAGCCTTCCTATAGGCTTGCTCACACTTTCTTAGCTCCAACCAAAGTAGTCCACAGCTAGAGCATGACAGCAATTAGAACAGGAAGTGAAGAGAGGCTTTCCCCCCCCCTAAAGACCTTGCAGTGTACACCAAAAGGACTTTTCTTCCTGAGACATGGAGCAGCCATTCTGAGATGTCGCTCTGAGCTGGTGCTTCTCCTTCAGGACCGACCTGTCTAAATTGTGTTCAACACTTTCCTAAGGACTGTGGACTCACAAGTGGGGGCAGCAGGGCCAGGTCTGTGTAACAAAAGGATCTATGGAGGGATGTGTGTGCTTTTTGTTGGCTCATTTAACTACCTTGCATGACTTGTCTATAATCCCCGTGTGCTTACCCTCTCCCTTTTTGAGGTGTTTTTGCACACTTAAAAGAGGCAAGGGCTGTGCGTAATGTGGTCTGCTGTGGGGGAAAAGAGACTGGATTGAATTGGGTGGGTGTGAAAACCTCTGAGTTAGGGGGGAATTATTTTGTGTTCCATGTATTCCATGTAAGCCCAAGACTTTCACAGCTAGTGAAGCAAATGCAAGCACAACCATCACATTAATTATTAAATAATCTTCTTGCATATTACAAATTTAATTGTATTTTTGTGGGGGGGGGGGTTGCATGTGGTCCCCGCTGTCTCCAAATTTTGTCTTAGTGGTCCCTGAGCTCCTAAAGGTTGGGAACCACTGATTTAGGAGGAGTAATCATTTGTAGGTCTGCAACAGAAAATCCACTGCAGGATGAAATCCAGGGGCACAATCCTGCTAAAATTCAGCATTTTGAAACCCCATTTGTGTTTCAAATTCTTGTTTGCTGATTCTTGTTAACTCATTCAGGCTCCACACAGCTGCTGTTAATCTAGCAGAGTTATATGTAGCTCCTTGGCAAGGCCTTCAAATACAGGCTAGCTGCAGGATATCTCCATGGGTGGGTGGGGGCTGCACAGTTAATTTGATGTGCCTGAATACAACACCCTATTTGCTTCAACTGAAGAGTTAAGGATCTCTCCCACTGAAGACAGCAGAACTTCAAAGTACATAACCTGTTAACTGTGGAGAGTTTATGCCCCAGATCATACAAAATATCAACCTGGATTTTAGTGTGTTAAATCTGAAATACTAGCTTACATTGTATGCTTCCTTAATTTTGCTTGCTTCTTGCTGTTGTCCAAAGCAAGAGGGCATTTTCGTATTTTTTTTTTTAAATCTAGATTAACTGTCATTTTTAGCAGGAAATGAAACATTTCAAATGAAAGACTTGTTGATTTCCTGGATCCCTGCTGAGGACACCTGAAAATACAAAGAGATAATGGTGGTACTTGGCACTAAAGAATAGCAGTAGCAACTAAGAAATAGATGACATCTTGGGAGCTTCATTGCTCCATAAGTCAGGAAAATTATATGGTGACAAACAGGTTAAATAACAATAAACAGTCTCATCCTGGCCATGAATTAGATAAGAGCCCAGGGAAAGAAATGCAGGCTTGGACATTGCAAATTACTTTTTCTATATTTGTTACATTTTTATTTCACCCTTCCTCCAAGGACCTTGGGACAGCATATATAGTTCTTCCCATGTTATCCTTAAAACAACCTTGTGAGGTTGGCCTTATGGGAACTACATCAGATATAGTTCTCATTATATCCTTACAACAATCTTGTAAGGTAGGCCAAGCAGAGACAGTGACTGGCCCAATGTTATTCAGTGAGCGTAGTTTTGTGAAGATGTAAACCTGAACCTCCCCATCCCTGATCTGACTGTCTGACCATGACTTGACCCTTGTTCTCATAGGGTAATTTCCAGACCTGCCAAGGAAGAAGCAGAGACCCCATCATGAGAGAATGTGATGGACCACAACATGCCAAGGATGAAACACTCAAAATCAGTGGGCAATGAAATAGCAAATCAGGTTCAACATAAGTAAGTGGAAAATGATGTTCATTGGTAGGAGGAAAAAGAAAAAAAAAACCCAGCCACTTCACATGCACACTGATGGGAATGGATCGAAGTTGTCAGTGACTTTCTAGAAAAAGAGAACTTGGGGTCATGATGGAGAGCAAAATAAAAAATTTCAACTCGGAGCACTGCAACAGTGAAAGGACACATTCCATGTTAGGGATTATTAGGAAATGATCTGAGAAATAAAACAGCCGGTATAAAAAATGAAATTGTATTAAAAAGAAAATGAATCCTGTGTGCTGGCATTTGAAATCCTGTGTACTCTTCTGGGCACCCCAGAAAAAAATTTTGATTAACGTGGAGAAAGTGGAATAGAGAAGGTTTTCTCTGTCTGTCTGTCTGTCTGTCTGTCTGTCTGTCTGTCTCTCTCTCTCTCTCTCTCTCTCTCTGTCTCTCTCACTCCTGATACTAGAACTTACAGCAAGAGAGTCAGGAGAATGGCTCCGACTGCAAGTGGAAGTGACCAGTTACATGGCAAGTTGCAGCCCCTGCAATATTAATATTAACTAATATTATAATGCCATTGTACAAATTGATGGTAAGGCCACACCTGGAGTATTGCGTCCAGTTCTGGTCGCTACATCTCAAAAAGGATATAGTGGAAATGGAAAAGGTGCAAAAGAGAGCGACTAAGATGATTACTGAGCTGGGGCACCTTCCTTATGAGGAAAGGCTACGGCATTTGGGCCTCTTCAGCCTAGAAAAGAGACGCCTGAGGGGGGACATGACTGAGACATACAAAATTATGCATGGGAAGGATAAAGTGGATAGAGAGATGCTCTTTACACTCTCACATAATGCCAGAACCAAGGGACATCCACTAAAATTGAGTGTTAGGAGGGTTAGGACAGACAAAAGAAAATATTTCTTTACTCAGCATGTGGTTGGTCTGTGGAACTCCTTGCCACAGGATGTGGTGACGGCATCTGGCTTGGATGCCTCTAAAAGGGAATTGGACAAGTTTCTGGAGGAAAAATCCATTCCAGGTTACAAGCCAGGATGTGTATGTGCAACCTCCTGATTTTAGAAATGGGCTAGGTCAGAATGCCAATGCAAGGGAGGGCACCAGGATGCAGGTCTCTTGTTATCTGGTGTGCTCCCTGGGGCATTTGGTGGGCCACTGCGAGATACAGGAAGCTGGACTAGATGGGCCTATGGCCTGATCCATGAGGCTGTTCTTATGTTCTTATGTTATGTTCTAATGTCACTGCCCCCACAGCTATGCTACTGTGATGAAGGCCATAGGCTTTGATAGCTGTAAAAGGAGGTTGGCCAATCAGTGAAGAGAGAGGCCACCATGAGCCATGATAGTTAAAAAGGACCTCCATAACAGAGGCAGTATGGATCTGGATACGGATTCTAGAGAGACAGCAAGTGGAGACAGTGAAGGAGTGGTTACTGTCACACCTGCCAGCAGATTTTCCAGAAGCATCGGTTTGGCTGGTATTGGGTAATATGTTGGCTCCTCACCTTCTCCGAAATTGTCAAGGAGTTAGACATGGAATTTCCTTCATGCTGATAAATATGTGAACCTTTGTATTGATGATTATTGTGTTTTTTCTGTGTTAACTGAATGTTGTATGTAGGAATCTGGGGCCAAACCTCATGTGTAACCTGTGTTGTACCCTACCCAAAGTTAAACCTATTTCCTTTCCTGTATCTGTAATGAATAAATAAAATATATTAAAAAAAAAAAAAAAATTTCCTTCATGCCATTGTCTTATTGGTGCAGATTTCAACGCCAGGGTTGGAAATTCAGAGCCATTGCTCAGTACTGCTGCAAACTTAGACCCTGATTCATCTTTCCTTGATTTATTTACTTTAGAAAGATGTTCCAAAGATAATAAAATGAATGCAGCTGGCCTCTATTTGGCCAGATTCTGTGTCAATTATAATACAATATGGCCTTGTAGATTTCCCCAATTCAGGTGAATTCACTTACGCTTCAGCCATTGGTTCCAGTGTTATACATTATTTCTTGGTTCCACTTCACCTCAAGGTCAATGTTATTGATTTTTTGGTTGGTGATCTAGGAATGAGTGACCATTTTCCTTTAGTACTCAAGCTAGAATTAGGTTCTTTCCAATACTCTACCCCTGATGTAGAGCTTGAAAATGAATATGAAATTAGGCCTAAAATCATGTGGAATACTACAGTAAATCAGAAAATGAGGGAACTGCTCTACACGGAGCCATACAAGAGCTATAGAATCCAACTTTTAAATGAGTCAGATCCGATAGAACTAATTAAGATATATGAGTTATTAATCTCTAGGCTTTCATCCACTTTAGTTTCCTACGCTAGTATACCCTCTGCTAAAGCTGGTACCGGGAAGGGATCCTAAGCAACATCCCCTTGGTTTGATAGGGATTGTATGGAACTCAAAAATCAGATTAGATCCGTTTACCAGCAGTACCGCTATTCAGGGGATATTCAAATTCCCGATACATATTTTATACTAAAGAAGCAGCTGAAACAATTGATCCAAGAAAAGCAACATAATTATGCTTCCCGCTTGTGGTATAAACTACTAGCTGCCGTAGAACATAAAAATTCTAAGCAATTTTGGGGTATAATCACCAATTCTGCTCAGAAAACTGCACCTTGCTTTCAGATGGTCATCCCCCTGCACGAATGGTGCTGCTATTTCTCCGCTTTATACTGCCGAGAGGGTGAAAGTGGCTTAGCATCTTTTACTTTAAATCCTTTAGCAACCACCCCATGGCCTCCTGTATCCACTGAAGAAATTACAGCGCTAGTCTCTCAAAGTAATCAAGGGAAAGCTCCTGGGCCAGATTTGGTATTGTCAGAGATCCTGAAAGTGGACCCCGAATGGTGGGCCCCTATTCTATCCTCATTATTTACAGTGGTGGACCAAACAGGTATAATACCAGCTGCATTGTGCCTATTTACAAAAAAGGCAACCATCGTGATCCCTCCAATTTTAGACCTATAAGCCTTTTATCAGTGGGGGGAAAACTTTATGCAAAACATCTTTTAAACAAGCTGCTATCCTGGATGGAAGATCTGGGCCTTCCAGGGTGGGATCAGATAGGATTTCGAAAAGGATCTTCTCCAATTGATCTCTGTGCTGTTTTAGCTCATTTGATTGACAAGTACACAAGGCTAAAAAATCAAAAATTATATGTTGCTTTTCTGGATCTTAAAGGAACCTTTGACTCTGTTAATAGATCACTGTTATGGGACAAACTAGTTAAACTTAATATAGACCCTAGACTTCTAACTCTTATTCAGAAACTTTATATAGGCACCACCTGCCAAATTAAATTTACATCTTCTGGGAAATTGACCCCCAAAATTCAGGTAGAAAAGGGAGTGAAACGGGTGCATTTTAGCACCCACACTTTTAAATCTTTTTTTATACGATTTTGCCCCCTTTTTGCTTCAGATAGATGGACATATTCCTAAACTAGGTTCAATGCATATTCCAGCATTGCTCTATGCGGATGATGCAGTACTAGTTTCCTGTACACCTATTGGACTTAAGCGACTTTTAAATAGAACTTCTGACTATCTGAAATGTAACAAACTCCAATTGAACTCTCAGAAAACCAAAGTTATGGTCTTTTCAAAATCATGGAGCCCAGGCACTTGGTCTATTGGAGGGGAGAAACTAGAAAAGGTCAAAAGCTTTAAATATCTTGGAATTCACTTCCACTACAATCTTTGCTGGGGTACTCATCAAAAATTGGTTACAAACTTGGCCCATGTCACTTTGCAGAGCACCAATCAATTCTTTTTCAGTCAGGGCAATCATTATATACCAGCTGATCTCAAGGTATTTAATGCCAAGGTATTGGCACAGCTCCTGTACGGGTGCCCTATTTGGATTAGCGCTATAAATCACACCCTTGAGAGTATCCAAGCTAAATTTTTGAGGGCTATCTTGGGTTTACCTAAATCTGTACCATACTCTGCATTATGTTTGGAGACTGGACAATCGCTCTTAGTATCAAGAGCATGGCTTTTAACCATACGCTACTGGCTCCAGTTACATTAATAACGTGAAACCAGGCAGTCTCCTATCCAGAATGTTATCCGAGTCTGGTTCTTCTAAATGGTATAGCCAAATTAAATCGAAAATTGAATCAATTGGTTTTTCATTGGATTTTTTAAGTTTCTATCCATTCCCTGGAGTTTATCATAGGGTAAAGCAAAGAATGTGAGACATTGAGGCACAAAACCTCTTTGAACTTGCTTCTAGAATTTGCTCCCCTCTTAATTTCTCTATCCTGCTTAAGTATGGGCAAATGGCTCCTTATCTGAGTATTTTGATCAACGCTTCTGAACGTCGTGCAATCTCCTTTGCAAGATTCAATGTGTTTCCATCCAAGGTCACAGAAGGCAGATATAGGCAAATACCATATAAAGAATGCCTCTGCCCTTACATAGTACATCTACATATTACCACTCTCTCTTCCTCCAAATCCACCTTCCCGTTAAGGCCAAACTCACAAGGTTGTTTTAAGGATATCATGGGGAGAACTATATATGCTGTCCCAAGGTCCTTGGAGGAAGGGGGGGATAAAAATGGAACAAGTATAGAAAAAGTAATTTACAATGCCCAAGCCCTCAGTCATCATCCCTAGCCATAACCAAAGCAAAATAAAAACTATATTTGTACATATTCTTCCCGCTTAGATTATACAAACTGGATTTATCTGATTTTCAGAAATAAGAATAAGAATTGAAATAAGTTTCATTTTTAAGTGTTTTCCCCAAACTGAAATCAGCCATGCACATGGTTTATGCACTGCCCTTTGCTATGAACTCTTCCTTTTATACCACAATGAGAAACACCTAAATGCATTGGAAATGTGCAAAATGTCCTCGATACACAGTGGAGACGAAAGCATCAGCATGCTATGAGGAACTCTGAGAACTGAAGGTTGTCCTCTGAACTTGCAATTCAAATGGGACATTTTAGAACGTACAAGATCTCAAAGACTTGCATAAAACCAGTGACAGAAAAAAGCATTGAAAAAGCCACTGTCTCCACCTCCCATTTAAACAATTAACCCTACCCATTTGTTTGTTCAATATCACATGTATGTTAGCATCCTTCAAAATATTCAATCATCTTATTCTCTCCCCTGCATCTTCACAAGCCCTCCTAGTCTTTCAGTTCTAGAAGTCACATAGAAATTGTGGTGGTGAGAGGCAATGCAAGTATTTTGATTAGCGCTTAAGTGGACCTCAATTGTATCTGATGCAGGAATGCGTGAAGTAGTTGCTGCTTCCATTGGAACAAAGAGAATGTACTACTGCTTTGAGTGAGAAACATTTCTAAGAAGGTGTTTGATAATCTGGTTACCTGGACAATAAAAGGAAGGTCACTGCAAAACCGTATTTACTCGTCATCTTCATCTTTGAGACACATCTTTTGTTGCCCTCTTTGGGCAAGAAACAAATGAATCATAAAGAATGAAACGCTTGAGAATGAATCATGCGGTTGAGGTTCTAGAACAGGGGTGTCAAACCCATTTCATACAGCCAAACAGTATTCACGGCGCCAGCTGAAGGCTGAAAGTGCTGTCATTAAGCAGGTGATGACCGGGAATAAGCACTTTTTCCTCACTTAGATACTCATTAGCTGCAAATGACAGCAGAGAAAATATGCAAACCTTGATCACATTTGCATGAAATGGGTGAGGCCAATTATCTCTCTACTACTATTATTATTATTATTATTATTATTATTATTATTATTATTATTATTATTATTAACAGTATTTATATACCGCTTTTCAACTAAAAGTTCACAAAGCAGTTTACAGAGAAAAATCAAATAACTAAATGGCTCCCTGTCCCAAAAGGGCTCACATCTAAAAAGATGCAAATGAATACCAGCAGACTGCCACTAGAACAGACAGTGCTGGGGTGAGGTGGGCCAGTTACTCTCCCCCTGCTAAAAAAGGAGCACCCACTTGAAAAAGTGCCTCTTACCCAATTAGCAGGGGTAGGAGAGCCCAGTTATCAATGCTTTTAGCATTGCCACTTCTGCTGAGGCCTCACATTGCAGCCCAGTAGCTGGAAAGGTGTTCTGCAAAGTGACACCTCAGCAGAAGCAGAGCTGCTGAAAGTGCAATTGATCATGATAACTGGACTCTCCCAATGCCTCGGTAGCTTCTTCCTTTCTCACCCCCTTGGTCTGCCTCTTTCTCATTTTCTGCTTCTCGCCCTCTGAGGCCTCCTTCCTAGTGCCTCAGCAGGAGCAATGTTTCTGAAAGGGCAGTGCTGAAAGAGCCAATTATCATGTAGGCCACCCTTTCCGCAGTGAAGCCTGCATGATAATTGGAATCTCCCCGCACCACCCTTTCAGCAGTGCTGCTTCTGCTCATAGTGGTGCTGGGAGAGCCCAATTATTGGGGGGGGGGAATAAAGCAATTCTGGGGGACATATCTGGCCCACGGGACTTACATCTGACACTCCTAGAATATGCAAGGCACTCTTGTGACAGAAAAGCTATTTTGGAGCGGGGCAGTTTTCAGTGAGAAAGTGGCAAAAGGGGAGGGTCGCTGAACCCTATTTTAAAAAAAAACATAATTAACAGCCATGGCCACATGCCACATCCTGACTCAAATGAGTTGCATTAAAACTATCCACCTGCTTTGGTGGATGAGCCTGGATCAGCCATTTTAGTTAACACTATGTGTAAAATAGCTCCTAAATCTGCAATTTGGAAAAATGCAATGAAACATTCTCTTTGCAAGGAGTGGCCTTAATTGGGTTTCCACCATCCTTTATTCCCCACTCTGTATAGGACTTTGGAGCTTCTGGGCCTACTGGTCCATCCTCATTGATCCCAGTCAGCACTGTGGCTTACTGAGCCTTGTTTCCTGAGATACATCAGGATGCTGCCCCTGAAAGGCGTAGGACGCAATCCAAAGTGTGCCTTATGCCAGCCCAAGTCCCTCGGGCCGGCATAGGAGGGTCGCAAACATGTAGGGCCGTAAAGCATGTTTGCGTCTCCGTGGCTGGGAGCCGCGTCAGCACATTTACATGCACCAATGCACGGAGGCAGGCAGAAGCCTCTGCAGCGGCTCCCGCACTGCCACTTTTGTTGGCACTCTCACGCCGACGCAAGCGGCAAAGGTAGGCATGGGGAGGGGGCGGGAGGGAGCATTTCTGGGTGGGGGGAGGGCGGCCCCAGGTATGGGCATGCGGGGAGCCAGGGGCGGGGCTGGGACCCGGCAGTTATGCCGGATCCCAACCCTCATCACCAGGGAGAGCAGAGCGGCTTCGTGCCGCTCCGCTCTCCTCGGACTTGTGTCACCTCCAGAGGTGGTACAGGTCCGAGGAGACCCATAGGGGCGCGCAGCCCTTGCCCACGGGTAAGGGGAAGAGCTTCCGCTTGCCCATGGCTGAGCCGCTGCACCCAACGAACCTGCGTTGGATGCAGCGCAAGTCTCCTGGCTTGCCTGCTCCAGTGCAGGTTTGGATTGCGCCCTTACTGGCTTAATCACACTCTGCTCTATAAAGCCAGATTTTGGACATCTCATTCTGGAGAAGGACCATAGCTCATTGGATAAAGACATGTTTTGCATGCCTGGCATTTCAAAAAGAAATCTAGTCACATGACATGAGAAAGATCTCTGCTTGAGACCCTGTAGACCTGCTGCTGTCAGAGTAGATAGGGCTGGGGACGATGGACCAATAATGGTCTGACAGATCCACGATGTTGTCCAGACTCATCGTAGCTTCAGCCCCAGTCCATACATGTCGCTCTAAATAACCACAGAGAGGAAGGTGCACTGCCGAGAAACTTGGCAAAGCACTGCCTGCCGACCTCAGCGCTCCATGTTCCAATGTTCCAAATAATCACCAATCCATCCGAACTCAAACATATATTTCTGTCAAAAAGTTAGTAGTATTTGTTATACTTGTCAAACTGAGGACCCAATCCTGAGCCCTGAGCGCTGAGCCCTAGTGCTGGTGCTGGGTGCCAAAAACATACTGTAAAGCACTTTTATGGTGCCTGGGGAGTAAGGACTGCTGGCACTGGGCCCACACCAGTCAGGCACCAGGCCCAGAGCTGACAGAAGGAGGACATGCCACCTCCAGGGGTAGGTTTGACTGGCAGGCGGCAGTGCAGCTTCTTGGGCAGGTGGGGGGGAGGAATCGGGGCAGGAGCCAACAAAATAGCCATCAAAAATAGCTGGTGCAGACTTGAAAAGCCCCATTGCTGGACCTGGAACTTTCCCCGGGGGAAGATGACAAGAAAAGTCCTCTTCCTCCAAAGAGACCTCTGACTGCTTCCTGGTGCCCACTGGTGCCATTTCTGCTGTGGCTCCTTTGGCACCGCTGCGATAGCTGGCACCAGGAATCTCAGGATTGGGCTGCCCATCAGACCGCTGGCCTACTGAGCTCAGCATTTTCTTCTCTTAACTTTTCTACTCTAAGGACTCAGGCAGTAGTGTAGCTAAAGGGGGGCAGTGCACAGCATGCTAAGAGTTTTAATGGGAAGTTCTGGGAATTGAAATTGGGACCTTCCATATGCAAATATTGATGGAATTTCTTAAAAGCTACAATACACGACCATAGTTGTGCGTAGATCAGGTCTTCATCCCGATCTATACAGAACTCACGTCTGCAAACCGGGATCATGTCAATTTTGTATCAACCATATTTTACTTGCTATGCAAGTCTGTTGCATTCAACTCTTACCCTGATGTTGTGGAGATTCATGCCCTCGGCTCCTGCTGGAGCATCACCAAAATTGTGGCGGGAGCGTCACATTAGCAGCCAAGTTCATTACATTACAGATGGCAGCCTTCCCCACAGGCAAAGCCGTCTCTCTCTGCCAGAAAGCCATTTTCCACGTGCAAATCACTTGCAATTGTTCAAGAGCGCCGTTGTAAAACTCTCGTGCTGAACCGTGCTGAATAGTTTCCAGCTTGTCAGTGTGGAGCCCAGAGCTGCAGTCTCTGTGTTAAACAACAGGAGTTCTGCTGCTATCAGGAAGAGAACTATCAGGGAAACCCCTAAAAATCAGTTCAGTCCCATGCATGATCTTTGTAACCATATACAACACAAAACCAGTGGCAAATCACCACAAATCCCAGTATCAAGCCTCTAGTCAGGGGTGGCATCAGAGTTTGGCTGAGGTCAAGGGCCCATATGGCCAGGCTAACCCCTAAGCCTTCAGTACCAGTGCCATCAGGAGGCACTGGGGGGGGGGGGGAGAGAGTATCCCATACAGGGCTTTGTCCCAGAGCAAACTCATGCAGTACATTTCTTAGGTTATAATGCAGCAACTGTTACCCTGCAGATGCCTGATCTTGTCTGATCTCGGAAGCTAAGCAGGGTCAGGCCTGGTTAGTGCTTGGATGGGAGACCACCTGGGAATACCGCTGTAGGCTGTAGGCTTCTACCATAGTCTTTCGAAACTGAAGGTTGCCAACCAATGCAATGTGTAAAGTCAGCAAAGCATGACAAGGGATGGTAACAGATGGGCAAGCAGGCCATTTATCCAGCTGCCCAATACAATGGAGCTGGTACGTTGTAGCACAGCAGAGACTGAACTGTGAATCAAAACTTCCTGGTTCAAATTTAGGGTCTGCCATGAAAATCACTAGCTGGCCTTAAACAATCTCAGCTGCCTACTTATCTTGCAGGGTTGAGGACCACAGAAATACAATCAATGCAAAGTGTTTTCCACACTGGGAGAGCACTATACAAGAATACACGTGAAGTCTTATTTATTGAGAGACCAGTCGAATCACCCAACAACCGTAGGATGTTTGGCGCCACTTGGCGCCATGATCATGATATGGAGGATTTGAGCAAACATCACACACCAATGTGGGGTAACACATGTGGCAGAATATGGAGCACAGAAATAATTCATTACCACCCTGTCATTGTTTAGATCCTGCTCGCCCTCTCTACTGCAGATAGCCCAAACAAAGCAGAACCAAAAGCCTTTCCACAACATGCTAAAGAATGGAACAGAAAGTATCTGTTAATTTTGTTTACCAGAAAAAGAAGTGTCCAGCCACAAACCTGGTAATGAATGCACCAGCAGAAATAAAGAAATTCATAAATTCTCATTATCTGTCAAGAATACAGA
Source organism: Tiliqua scincoides (assembly GCF_035046505.1). Classification (NCBI taxonomy): domain Eukaryota; kingdom Metazoa; phylum Chordata; class Lepidosauria; order Squamata; family Scincidae; genus Tiliqua; species Tiliqua scincoides. Next base: position 211,204,962 of record NC_089824.1, read on the forward strand.
CTTTTAGTTCGGAACCACCTGTGCGAGATTAGGTACGTTCAAATCCACACCCATTCCGCTCACTCTGGTCTTTCAGTAGTGTGTTTCATACTATGCTTCAATTTTTGCTATGAGTGCACTTCCTGGTTCGTTTAAAAGGACCACAATAGGAAGGTGAACAGGTAGGCATTCAGCAGTCACTTTCATCAAAGCAGGAAGTGCAGGACATTCTGGGATCTCCCAGCATGACTTGCACTTCCCATTGCATTGAAAAGGATTGCATGGAATGGAGCAAGGTAAGTGGCTTGATTCTTCCTCCCAGGGATTTGAGGGGCCAGTATGCAGTGGCATATTTGCCAGGTAGGTAGAATAACAGGAAGGACAGACATGTCTGTTTCTAGGACAAACTTGGGGTTTGTTTCATCAGTGCTAACTGTGATGTAAGAGGAGGAATCTGGTCATTCTTATAGTTATCATAGCTCCTAGGTTTAGAAGCCAGGGACCTCTGTGGTTTAGAACCACATGGTGGAAAGAAATTAATTAAACAAAACACAAAAGCAGAACAGTAGAATGAGAAGGAAAGTGCAAGGTGAATTTCCCCTTGACTTCCAGCTGTACCTTGGCTTACTAAAGCATATTAATGTTTGGACTCTGCAATGCAGAGCTAAGCAGAGCCCATTCAGAAGGAAATACAGAACTACTCTTCTCTGTGGACTGTTATCTACCCCATAATAAATTTGTATTCTCATCTCAAACTTTTGAACTAAACTGTGACTGTAAAGCCCAAGAGTTAGCAATAACCACAGCGTATCTTCAACATTAAATTTTTGGGAGAATCATCAGGCCTTTTTATTATTTCTGTGGCAAGTGAGATGTGGTTGCTGCAAAATGGGTCAAACAGAAGCCAATGAAATATCTGTAGAGATGAGTACATAAAACTTATCCAAAGCTGAAGAAACCAGACCACTGAAACAGAAACACAAATGTAACTCCAGGCTGGTTTGGGCACCCTTTCGACATTCCAAAGCATTCCTAAGGAAAGACAGTTTTATTGATTAACATAATGCATGAGATTCAACTATGTAAGAAGAGACATACTGGATCAGGGCGAAGGTCTGGCTAGTCCAGTATCCTTGTTACAACATTGACCAGCCTGGTGCCTCTGGGAAGCCTGTGAGCAAGGCATGAAGGCAACAGCTATCTCTTACTGTTGGTCCTCAACAAGCAGTATTCAGCAGCATATTGCCACTGAATAGGGAGGCTCTATTTAACTATAGTAGTTAATAGGCATTTACTAGTCATCTGCACCTCCATGCATTTTTGAATTGCCTCCCAGAGAGATTTTTGAAGCCTGTGGCCATCCTGAGGAGTGGCAGTTTGCCAGTTCCCTGAATTTGTTGGGTACCTTTGAATAAGATGCTTCTTCCGAAGCTCTTCAATTCTAATTCCACTGTTGCTGTTACATGCCTCTGACACTTCAGAAATGTCAGTTCCATCAGATTGCAGTACTGATCCAGAAGAAACAGAGTTTTTCTTTGAAATGTGGGTTCACATTTCTCGTCAGCTGAGGAATGGGTCAGGGAAGTGAGAGAAACCAGCGCAAGTGAGAAACCAAAAAGAAATGCTTGCAAGAACCCCCTGGGAAGGAAGATCACCAAGTGCCAGACAATCCTCGTCAGAATGTGCCTGAGAAACACAGAATATTAATGGCATTACCACAAGACTTTTATATACTTCATCCTAGGAACCAGCCTCCCACTGTTTATGTTTATATTTGACTTGTGAAAAGTAAGAGCCGGCAACACAGATGTGGAGTGTTTCTGCTGTTCTGATTTTGGCTTGGAAAGCCACTGTGCAAACTGACAGATGAACACTTCTGAGAGTGATTGTCCCAGGGAGACACATTTTCATCTTTCAAGACCAATCACTTCATTGCATTGCATCATATAGCATAACAATGCCTCACGTCTGAATAACAAACCTTTGGCTCCCCGCCGAACATGCAAAGAAATAATAAATGGAGGCAGCTTTCTCTTTCTTTTGCCTTTCTTTTCCTGTCGGGTACAAAATGAACTTTTTGAACTTCACAAAAGAAGGAAAAAAAGAAACGGCAGTGGCTCTTTTGCTCTGGAGGATTGGCAGATGAAAGCACGCAAGCATGTCAAGGTTCAAAATACCAAAGAGAGCCATGTTTTGTGCACCCTTCCATTCCAACAAAATGGTGAAGAGCTCCATCTGTAATTTTTTAAGGCAAGGGATGCTCTCTTTCTCTCCTTTTCACATGCTTGGAACCAGTGGTGTAACAAGAGGGGGCGCAAAGCACTAAGTTTTGCAGGATGCCTCCTCCCAGCATGCAAGGGGCCCTTCCCCATCAGAACAGGGCTTCCACCTCTGTTTTGCTCCCACTGCCTGGAATGGCTCCAAAGGGGAGGGGGAGAGCTCCTTGAATGTTGCGGTGAGGCTCCCTGCAATTCTTAGTGCTTTCCCCCTCCTCCAGCTATGCCACAGTTTGGGTCATTTCATGTATTCTCATCGTGATTAGAAAACTGTCCCAACAGAAAACTGTTTCTGAACTCACATCCCAGGTTCCCACCACCAAGCTGGTCTTTTCGCAAGAGGTATTCCTACCATTTTTAGTTGCCACTGTACACAGTTAGTTTACTGGAGGAAGAAGAAGAAGAAGAAGAAGAAGAAGAAGAAGAAGAAGAAGAAGAAGAAGAAGATGATGATGATGATGATGATGATGATGATGATGATGATGATGATGATCGGAAGGGGGGCCAAGTCACCAAATCCAATTAGCTGCCATAAGGTAGGCATCAACCATAAGAAGCACCCTTCTGATTGATGAAAGATCAATCAAGTGCAGCACCCTGCTTCTCACAGTGGCCAATAAGATGCCTCTGGAAAGTTCAGAAGCAGGGCCTGGAGACAACAGCCCTCCCCAACTGTTGGTCCCTGTGCCTCTGAGCATGGAGGTTTCATATAGACATCAGTAGTAGTAGCCAGGTCTACAGAGCTTGCGTCCTGAGTACACTTCTGTACTGCAGCGAGTCATGGACTCTTCGCTCACAACAGGAGTGGAAACTGAATGCTCTCCACATGCGCTGCCTCTGACACATCCTCGGCATCACCTGGCAGGACAAAGTTCCAAACAATACAGTCCTGGAACGTGCTGGAATCCCTAGCATGTGTGCACTGCTGAAACAGAGACGCCTGCGTTGGCTCGGTCATGTCGTGAGAGTGGGTGATGGCCGGATCCCAAAGGATCTCCTCTATGGAGAACTCGTGCAAGGAAATCACCCTACAGGTAGACCACAGCTGTGATACAAGGACATCTGCAAGAGGAATCTGAAGGCCTTAGGAATGGACCGCAACAGGTGGGAAACCCTAGCCTTTGAGCGGCCTGCTTGGAGGCAGGCTGTGCAACATGGGCTCTTCCAGTTTGAAGAGACACTTGGCCAACAGACTGAGGCAAAGAGGCAAAGAAGGAAGGCCCATTGCCAGGGAGACAGACCAGAGACAGACTTCACTTGCTCCCAGTGTGGAAGGGATTGTCACTCCCGAATTGGCCTTTTCAGCCACAGTAGACGCTGTTCCAGAACCACCATTCAGAGCGTGATACCATAGTGATACCATAGTCTTTCGAGACTGAAGGTTGCCAACTACTACTATTAGTAGCCATTGATAGACCATTATTTTTCTGACAACTTTTTAAAGTAGGGAAATGTACAAATTCCATAAGGAAAGTCATTTGTCTTATAGGCACTTATTTTGCTCTCCCTGCAAGTTCAGAGATGTTTCTTCTTGGTAGAAACCCTGAAATTCAGTTTGAATTTCACTTTCTTTTCATAATGTTGGTGCCAACCCTTTGAAGTCATCTGAGCTAGTTGCAATTACCACATCCTATTGCAGTCAATTCTATTAACTAATTATCAATTGAGTGCAAGATCTTCCTTTTGTCTGTCCTGAATCTACTAGCAACCCAGTTCAGTCTAAGGTTCTTAATGAAGATGTCTTTCATTGGGGATGTTAATGGAAGTCAGGGATGGCCTTAGGAGCTGCTGGGCCCAATAAATTTGTTATAGATTTTATTTCTCTGTGGCAGATTGAAAAGCAATCCAAATGTGCACTTAAAAAATGCAGGTGAGTTAATGGAGCAAATGGCTCAAAGTATGTTTTAATATAAAATTGCATAATTTACAAAATGCATCCATTACCTTTGAAAAGTTAATAGTTAAAAAATCACTTGTTTTAGTGACTGTGAAATGATTTAGTAAAAATTTTATTTTTTACTTTTATCCTAGCACAGGGGGCCCTTAGACAAAGGACCCAATTGGGAGCAATTGGTCCAAACTGGCTTAAAGTTGGCCCTGAAGGAAGGAGATTTTGGAGGGCATGATTTAAGGCCAAGAAAGTGGGAATCCAGTTTAACTGGAAACTCTCATCCCAGCTCACTTATGAAAGAAGATAAGTCCATGAACATGGAAAGATATTCTGCAGATTTCAGTGACTGGCCTTTTTCATTGTGAAATAAACGTCAAATCCTACTGCTTCAAAACATGACACTTTTCACTGAATTTCTGTTGCATCTTTTCTGAAAGACATGAACAACCTTTAAAAGCACTATCAAATCTGACAGTGGCTTCTTTTTAATGTACTAAGTGTAGGTTTAAGGTTGTGATTCTGAGGGGGCTACATAATGTGGGCTTGAAAAAAATTATGTCCTTTCCTTGTGGCACGCATTAAAAGAAAATTCTGCTCTTTATCATTTAGTATCTCTGGGTTCACTCAGATCCTGCTTTTGCTGCTCTTGCACAGTAAAAGGGAAGCCTAGACTATAAAAGGACAGAAAGAAGCCAGGGGCCATAAAAGAACATTTTAGGAATGCTCCAACCCAGTTATGTGTGTAAGAGTTGGGGATGTGCTGCCTGCCTGAAGTGTCTCCAGTGATATTTTTCTACTCTTATGACCTTCATTAAAAATTTCCCAAAGTGTTTAAAATGATCAAAGGTCATTTTGTACTCTCCAGCCCTTAAAGGCATTCAGTCACACTTTGCATGGCAAAGAACATTTGTCTTCCCCATTTCCTCAACAGAGGAAGCTGCCAACACTGCTGCTTTGAAAGGGCTGTTCATTTATCTTGCCAAAATTATCCTCTGTTTTGAAAGAGACGGTGATGCTTTGCCTTGTTGGTGACTTGGTGACTACAGCAAAGGCAGAGTTGTCATATTGCCTGGAGAGCTGGAGTTTGTCCAGATTTTAGGCAGATCAAGGACTGCACACTCCACTGGGGCAGATTCTTAGCTTTCATTTCAAATAAAGAAATGTTAGTCTTGTCTGGCTTAGATTTAGTTATTCTCTTAGCCCACTTGAGGAGTTATGAGGTTGGGCCCAGTGGCCACATGGCTGAGAAGAATGGAAGCACACCATTGCCCTTTTTAGCCATGTCCCCTGAGTATTTCTGGGTGCAGTACTTCTCTGACTTGAACAGTGCCAAACCCAGGGAGATGTTTATGACATCTTCCCCAAGGTTTATGACCTAGTGGGTATTTCAGGGTCAGAGCAGATGCCTACACTGGAGGTCGGATCAGAGAGCTGGAGCCAGAAGCTGGAGCTGAGAGAACAAGGACCTGAAGTTAGAGATGGATCTGTTGACCTAGAAGCTGGCAGGCAGCCACTGATGGGGTTTATAGAAGCTGAGTGCTCCACCCCTTCCTAGAACCTAGCTGGGTCTTGATCCAGGGCATATGCCCCTACTTTTCTCCTCTACTTTTCTTGAGTAGAACCTTGTCAGCCAAATGTTTGCTTCAATGCCCAGTGGCACAATGCTAAATTTTGAATTGCAGGAACTCTTCATGGTGCCTCCATAGCCATGCCACAATCACACACACACACACACACCCTCCTCCTCCTCCTCCTCCTCCCTCCCTCCCTCTCTTGCCACCCCTGTTTCTGTTCTCTCTCCTTTCTCACTCCCCCTGTAATGGAAATGTGCAAGATCCCTCCAGGAGATCAGAAGTGGCCCCTTTAATAGTTGACCTGGGATTTCAGCAGAGGGTGTGCTGCACAGCTGTAGCCACTAGAGGCAATGAAGGCCCTCAGGCATAAAAGGAGCACTTGATGCCGGATGGGTGTGTGGGTAGCAGAAGGGATGGACATGGATGGCTGAATGGACTTTGGAGGCTGCTGAAACAGACTGTGGGAGACACTGAGATTGGTGTGTGGCTGCCACAGGCAAGACCTGCTGAGGACCAAGGTACTGCTGTAGTGGTGGGAGCAACTGCTGGCAGGAGAGGGGAGGAAGGAGGACCAGGTGAGCTACCCTGGTGGTGGAGTCCAGCAATGCTGCAGTGCAAAACCAGGGCCATGGTTGGGGAGCTAATTAGCTTAAAGTGGGCATAATTCTCTAAGTGAAGTTTGAACTGGGAATCTGGCAAAACATCCCCCCACCTCGCAGCTGGTGCCCTCTGTTGCCAACACCCCACTCCCATCTAAGGCCTGCTGCTGCCCATCACACCTGCCCCTCTTCCCACACCCACCAACCCAAATCTCCTTCTCCATGAGCCCAAAAGGTCTTACAATCATTCCCTGCAACACTCCTTACCCCTCACTCTCCTCCTCCTCTTGCCATTATCACTTTTGCCCTCCTTCCAGGTCCTGAGCCATGCTGCCATTTCAGAAGGAAAAAGGAGGAGGAAGTAGAAAAGAAGAGCTGTTGTCCACTGCCCTCCTCTCCTCCCTCTCTGCTTCTGAAATGGCAGGAGGAGGACAGAAATGGTGGCAATGATGATGGAGTTCTGTGGGGGGAGAGCATTGTCAGTTCATGCCTGGAAGAAATGAGGGGGGTACCACAACTGCCCCTCTTCTACACCCTGATTCATCTCCTGTTCTGTGCTTTGGAGTTAACTCATCATTGCTGTTGCTCTTGGGGTCCAGGGAGAACTGAGAAAGGAGTTCAGATGGGGGGCACAGGATCCCTTACTTCATGGCCATCTTAGGTGTATGTTTTTGGGAAGAGAAAACTGGCATTCCTGGAGGGGGGGCAAAACACCTCCGCTTTGCTTTAGCAGCCACAGCTGACTCTGAAGATGAGAGGGAGGGGCCCCTTTACACCAGCATTCAGGTGCCTGAAAAACTTCATGTTTTGCCCCACCTCTAGGAATGCCAGTGGGCTGTTGCCTCCAGGGGGTTCCCCATTGGTATGGAGGGCCATACCAGGGTTCTGCATCTCCTTTTCTTCCTCCTGGGTCTGGGTCTTGGTGGGTAGAGGCTGACTGATGGGTAGAGGCTAGTCTGACTGACAGCCATTCACTTAGACAGTTGTTCAGTAGTAGGTGAGGTCATGTGTTTTGTTTCATTGATCTATTGTAGCATATGGCAAGATCTGGAAGCTACTGGTAAATTTAGAACCCTATTAAAGAACCCTAATCTTCTTTAGTCTATACCAGGGTGTCCAAAGTGGCTCTCTGACAATGTGTCCCGGGGGGGGGGGGGCTGGGAAAAACGGGTGAATTTACATTTAAAGTTTGAATAAGTTTACATAAATGAATATATTAAAGATGAACTTGTATGAATGAAAAGTCTTGCGATAGCTCAAGGCCTATAAAAGACCTTGCACAAAGCAAGGCTGGCCTTTCCTTTGCTGCCGCTACTGCATCACAGACGTGAAACAGCAAGCAGTGGAGGGAGCCCTCATCCCACAGCTCACGCATGAGGTCAAACATTTGCCCTCATGCTGAGATCGGTTGCGTCGGGCCAGAGCAGGCTCCAACAAATATTCGGAGGGCCAGAGGCTCATTGAAGACTGGGGTTCCCTGAGGGCTGCATTGAGAGACCTCGAGGGCTGCAAGTGGCCCCAGGGCCGGTTTAGGCACCCCTGGTCTATACTGGTGAAACTGAAGAGTTGGAGGGTTAGGTAGGAATCTAAACCATATTTGCCCCAATAAAGAATCCAAGACCATTTATCATTTCATGTATTCTAAGTAATTAATATTATCCCCTAAAATTACCTGACTTATCTTAAGGCCCACAAGGAAGGAGGGAGAAAAGTGATAAAGAAACATAGGACCATATGCAGGCATTCTTTCTCTCCATTTATTAACTCGATTTTGTTACGTTCTGCACAGACAGAAGCTTAATTTAGTTGGAAAAATAACTGCATGTAAGAGGTTTATCAAATAACAGACGCTGGATATTCAGCTTCCCATTGGCTCATAAATCTGTTTGTGCACATTGTTAATTGAATAACCTTTTCTTTTTCTTTCCCTACTTTTGCACAAACTGTACAAATTGTTCTATTCATAGGGGAAGTTTTAAGTCTATTGAAAAACAAGAAGCCCATGATGAGTTCGGTCAAACAGTCTCTCCGCTTCTGTTCACACAAACATCTGGGCCCACGGCGAGAAATTTTGCATGTGGTTTCCAGCCACTGGCATGGTGATGGTGAGCATTCAGTACCTTCAGCAGGATCCATTTTTTGCAGGTCACGTCAAATGTTGCTTGAAATGTTGGAGGCAATTGTGGTAGCACATCATGGTCTGAATCCTGACACTGTCTTAAAGTGAGGGATGTGCTCATTCAACGCATCACAGGATTCAATCCAAGACAGACCTGACTTCTCCTGTAGTAACCATCTGTCCAATAGTCATGTCAATACACATAGTTGCCAACCAAGTTTCACCTAAATTGAAATTGGAGGCCACTGGTGTAGCTAGAGGGGGGGTGCACTAAGTTTTGCAGGGAGCCTCCCTGCAAAACTTAGTGCACCCCCCCTCTAGCTACACCAGTGGCCCTCCTTTTATGGCTCCCAGGGGGAGGAGATGCTTGCATTCTGCAGGGAGACTCCCTATGAAACATAGTGCACCACAACCCCCTACTAGCTACACCAGAGTTTGAGGCAAACAGAGAGGTTACTTACTATCAGGCATAACTTCTGAAGAATTTTACATAAAATCAGAGCAATTCTAACAGAACAAGTGAAATTTCAGATCCTTCTGATCTGGTGCTTAGAATTGTCCCACCAGCCAGTAGTGTAGGCGGGGGGGGGGAATGTAGTGCAATAAGTACAATCATTTCTTAATGGGGGTGTGTGCAGTTCATTTCTCTTAATACATTTGCACTCTAAAGAACAGAAGAGCAGCCCTTCTGGATAAGGCTAAAGGCCCATCCAGTAGCATAGCTAGAAGGGGGGCAAAACAGTAAATACCGCAGGTGCCACAGTGTGCCCTGTGAGCAGCCTCTCCCACTCACTGTCAGAGCTATCCTATGCAGTGATGGCAATGTGCAGCCCAGAATGGTTCTGACCAGAGTAGGAGGGGCCACTTACATTGCATGTTGCAGTGCCCGCAGTACTTGCTGTGCTACTGCTACCAGTCCTTTCCACCTTAAGTCCAAACTTCCAAATGGTGCAATTTCCAAACTCTTGCTCGCAGGCAAACTTCCAAAGTGTTTTGCTTCATATCAATTGCACAAAGCAAGCAACATTATGTGATAATGACCAAACCATCAAATCCAGTCCATTGTCCTCATTCACACACACACCCCGCCCCCAGCCTCCACCACGTATAGTAGATTTCTCCACATGGGTGTCAGATGCTAAGATCTGTGAAGTCATTTCAGAATCCACTTTCAAGGATATCTGTTTTTCAGAAATGATTTGTTTGTTCAAGACGCTTTTGTTTTACATCTTACATCTTTTCTGATGTGTGCTTAGCATCTGGAAACTGTAAATAGGAAAGCCAGTGCGGGGGGGGGGCAGACTTTCCACTCACCCACTATGAGATGTTCCTATGGAAAGTGAGGGCTGTAAACTGTCTTTGATATGAAAGCCAGTGAGGGCATCCTCTCTTTGGATGGAGAAAACAAAACCAAGCTGCGCACATCTTCAAGAGGATTCCTTACAATCGACCGCTCTTGGCTTTGCCCCCAACAGCAAGAAACAATGGTTTTCAAGGTAATCCATAGAACAAAAAACATCTCGCTCTCTGAAAGAGGAAGAGCCACAACAGAATAGCCATTGACTTGTGGCTCAGAGCTACTGCATACAGACAATCCATTATGTTTAATTGCAAAGTTCTTCACTCTTTTATTTTGCTTAATGGAAGAGGAACAAAGACTGAGAAGAAGAAAAAAGTGTTGTGCCCACAGCTATTCAACATAGTTTGTGGTTGAGGATATGGCTTTAAAACTGCCAACGTTCCCACCCACCAGAAACCACAAACTCTGCCAGCCATTCAGCCAAGTAAATATGTTTTGTTGTCTCCATCCTTACCTAACTTATGACATAGAAGTTCTGTGAAGTCCAACAGAAGTTCAGCTGCGGATACACCACAGACACCAGTGCAATGATGGTGCAACACCAGGCTGCTATAACTTGGATAGCAGCACAACTCCATTGGCAGAGAGGCCAAAACGGGGGAAGAGATCAGGGCAGGATAACATGACATACATGCCCCCAATCCCAGAAAAAAAAAACACTAGGCCAACAATACAACAGGTATAGGTAGGAATAAACCCACAGGGACAATGGGGAAGAGAAGAACTCCAGAAAATCTCATTTCCCACTACTCCCAACCCACCCACCTCCCCCAACGAAGCAGAGGATATATGTGCATGTGTCTGTTCCATTTCAGTGAATGCCAGGGGCTCCAACCATTGCAACTGCTAGCCAAAAACTCATTAGAACATCTTTTGTCTTTCAGGACTGCCCCATTGTCACAGCCAGCTGAACACTGTTGCTCTGCAGAGTGGGAAAAGTAATGTTCCAAACACCATGCTCTCACCCCTAAAGGGGGAAGGGGGCAAGCACACAGAATAAAATGTGCTCAACAGTGACAAACTGCTGAGTATGTCTGTGGGTCCTTTATTTCAGTGAGGAAGCTGGGCTGACACAGAGCCCAAGCCTGTGCATGTCAACTCAGAAGTAAGTCCCATTATAGTCAATGGAGCACACTCCCAGGAAAGTGTGGATAGGATTGTAGTCTTAAAATCAGTTGCCATAACTGGCATCTTCACCAGTAAACTTCATGTGCCTACCTAACTTGTATCAACTTATGTCAGGCTGCAGAGTGACTTGATGTTGTTCCCTAAGAATGATCTCAGTGGCATAGCTAGAGGGGGTGCAAAGCACTAAATTTTCCAGGGAGCTTCACCGCAGTGTGCAAGTGGCCCTTTCCTATTCTATGCCCCCAATTTGCTCTCCCTCACGGAAATGGCTCTGAAGGGGATGAGCAAGGACCCCTTGCACGCTGCGGTGAGGCTCCCTGCAAAATTTAGAGCTTTGCACCCCCTCTAGCTATGCCACTGAATGCCCTAACTATGAACCTATAACTTTTGTTATGTGGAATTCCACTTACAGGTTTATCATCTTGAGGACCATGAAATAGTTATCCATTGTAGGCACATCATGAGAAACATAAAATAGCATTCCAATTAACTACTACTCTGCTTTCCTCAAGATGCTAGATGTAGGAATACATGTTCCTTTTGTTTTGCAGTTGATATTGTATCTTTTGGGCAGCTCGAAATGTTGTTAAAATAGAACAGCTTTGAGATATCGTTGGCAACCTTCAGTCTCGAAAGACTATGGTATCGCGCTCTGAACGGTGGTTCTGGAACAGTGTCTAGTGTGGCTGAAAAGGCCGATTCAGGAGTGACAATCCCTTCCACACTGGGAGCAAGTGCAGTCTGTCCCTGGTCTGTCTCCCTGGCTATGGGCCTTCCTTCTTTGCCTCTTTGCCTCAGACTGTTGGCCAAGTGTCTCTTCAAACTGGGAAAGGCCATGCTGCACAGCCTGCCTCCAAGCGGGCTGCTCAGAGGCCAGGGTTTCCCACCTGTTGAGGTCCACTCCTAAGGCCTTCAGATCCCTCTTGCAGATGTCCTTGTATCGCAGCTGTGGTCTACCTGTAGGGCGCTTTCCTTGCACGAGTTCTCCATAGAGGAGATCCTTTGGGATCCGGCCATCATCCATTCTCACAACATGACCGAGCCAACGCAGGTGTCTGTTTCAGCAGTGCATACATGCTAGGGATTCCAGCACGTTCCAGGACTGTGTTGTTAGGAACTTTGTCCTGCCAGGTGATGCCGAGAATGCGTCGGAGGCAACACATGTGGAAAGCGTTCAGTTTCCTCTCCTGTCGTGAGCTAAGAGTCCATGACTCACTGCAGTACAGAAGTGTACTCAGGACGCAAGCTCTGTAGACCTGGATTTTGGTATGTTCCGTCAGCTTCTTGTTGGACAAGACTCTCTTTGTGAGTCTGGAAAATGTGGTAGCTGCTTTACCGATACGTTTGTTCAGCTCGGTATCGAGGGAAAGAGTGTCGGAGATCGTTGAGCCAAGGTGCACGAAGTCATGGACAACCTCCAGTTCATGCGCAGAGATTGATGAAGGAAGCAATATTTATGCTCACATTAGCTACCTTTTACGTGTTTCTGAGTTCCCAGAAAGTGCTTTAAAAGGAAGGAAAGATTCAGAAATGAGCCCTAGGTTACCCCGTTTCTGTTTGGATGTTCATAAAGACACTCAGAGGGTCAAGGGCACAAGCAGTCTCTGGGTGGCAACAATTGTATGGGAAAGAATGAAGACAGAGAGAGGAGAGTATTTTTAATCCTCACACAGATTGACTTTATAATGAAAAGAAGCCAACTGGATCTACTCAGCCACTGTCTAACAGCAACCAGAATGTTGCCTGTGTATTTCTGTTTCTGATGTCAAGGCAGTGATATCTGCTCAAGCCCACTTCAAGATGATGACAGAGTGGGATAAAGCCAGGTACACATTCTAAATAACTCCCAGCCCAATCCTATGCCTGCCTGTTTACTCAGAAGTAAGTTCCATTATATCCACTGGGGATTATTCCCAGGAAAGTGACTTTTAGGATTGCAGCCTAAGGGCACAATCCTATGCTGCGCTGGAACAGGGAAGCCAAGAGGCTTGCACTGTATCCAGGGCAGAATAGGGGCTAGAATTGGCTCAGCCAGAAGCAAGGGGAAACTTTCCCCCTTACCCCTGGGTAAGGCACCCTGGCTCCAATGGGTTTCCTCGGACTTGTGCCACCTCCTTAAGTGGCACAAGTCCTAGGAGAGCGCAGCATCTTCAAGCGTCTCCGAACTCCCTGGGAACAGGGGTTGGGATTCAGCATAACTCCTGGCTCCCACCCCTGCCTCCCACTCCTCACCTTCCCATCTCCAGGGCCGCCCACCACCTGCCCTCCCCCTGCCCTTGAATGCCTCCTCCCCATCCACCCCAGAGCCTTGAGTTGGCCAACGCAAGGGTCTCTCCGTCCGTCGGCGTCAAGGCTTCTGCCAGTCGCTGCAGGCCGGTGCACCTCTGTGCACCGGCCTTGCTGACTCTCGAGGAGGTGTAAACATGCCTTATGGCACATTTGTGATACTCCTAGGCTGGCACAAGGGACTTGCGCCAGTCCATGTGCAGCTTAGGGTTGTGCTGCACATAATACAATAGCACTAAATACCTAACGAGAGATGTCTTTCAAAAGGGACACCATGCCTTAGATCAGTGGTTTTCAAACTCTCACGGAGAGTTTGAGCCACTGTAAGTGCTTGTGGGGGAGGGGGGAGGCAGCGGCGTGATCCACAGGATCACGCCCCTCAGGGGGCTGTAGGGACTTGGGTGCACTTACTCAAGCCTCCCGCAGCTTCCCCAGGGTGTGGGGAGCTCGGTGAAAACCTTTGGCAGGGCTCCCTGCAGCAGTGAATGTAAAAGCAGAGCGATCGCATCCTGCCTCCGCTAAAGCGGAAGTGGAGCACAATCACTCCGCTTTCACTTTCATTGCTGCAGGGAGCCCTGCCAAAGGTTCGCATCGGGCTCCCTGCACCCCGGCAGAGGCTGCTGGAGGCTTGGGTAAGTGCACCCAAGGCCCTACAGCACCCTGAGTAGCGTGATCCTGGGGATCACACTGCTGCCTCCTCCCTGCCTCCAGGCTGCCCCCGCCCCTTAAGGTGGCAGAGGCCAGGGCCCACAGGTTGGGGCATCTCGACATCCCAGTTTGAAAAGCCCTGCCTTAGATAGAATAATGTCCTCTTTCCATGAATGGATGGTATAGGCCAGGCACACGATATGGGAGGAGATGTGGAATAGCCGCAAGACAGACAAGCAGAAAAAGATTTTCTAGAGCACCAGTTGCATACACAGACAATTTCCCAGCAATAGGGCCTGGTGAGCTGATGATTTTTGGGAACATCCATTCGCTTGTTTGTGCTCACACCAAACTCAATTATAGGACTTCAGAATTATGGCATAAAATATGAATGTTCAAATTATTGGTATTTAATAATTAAATACAGAAAAGCCCTTGTAGTTTACAGCTGGGATGAGTTACTGTATAGAATTTTAATATGTCAACTACTAAGGGCTTCCTGCCATTTCTGAGTTTACCTGTTTCATCAGATGTAGAGGCCAGATAGCAATAAAGGCCCTTTTAATAAGGTGCTCACATAGGCTTACATATTCATTGTCCCGTTTAATAGTGTCAAGTTGATGATAGAGGAGAATAGAAAAAAGCACAAAAACTAATGAGCATTCAGTGACTAGCCCCAAAAAAAATTGCTAACGCAGCTCTGCTGGAGAAGGGTTCTGTTGGCACAAGAAACACTGAATAAAGGCACAAGTTCTGGATAAAACGATATGTTAAGAATGATTCTAGATCAGTGGTTCCCAAACTGTGGGTCAGGACCTACCAGTGGGTCACAAAAAAGTCTGGATATATTGTTCCCCCCCTGATCAGTTGGCAACCCTGAGCCTGGCTCAGACAAAGCTGAGCCCAGCCTGCCATTTGCAGTTAATGAGTGTTTATTGAGTGAGAACAAAATGCTTATTTCTGACCATGACCTGGTAAATGAGGTCACTCCTACTTAATGATATCACTTCCAGTCCTAGGTGTATCTTGGAAGGCTATCATTTTAAAAAGTTGGTCTTGGCACTGAAAAGTTTGGAAACCACTGTTCTAGATCAACCCTCATCAAATTTTAAGCAAGGTTTCACTTAGTTCTCATGGCCAGTAGACTTCTTTTCTATGAATTTATCTCATCTACTTTTAAAGTTATCTAAAGATCAGCTTACAGGACTTAATGTTTAAGGTAAACTGATCCATTGATAACTTTAAAAGGAGATGAGGCAAATTTATGTGACAAAACATATATTTTGACAAAACAGAGCTGATTCTCTGGTGCCATTTAAACTAAAGAGAAGCCAGATGCGGGAGGGAGTCGTGTGGTTCAGGGCCGTGACAGTGAGGTGGCAGGATCTTACCCCAACCTCTCATGGCCCCAATCTGGATTTGGGAACCCCCTGGTTACATTTGTGGCTACACCAGTAGGATCTGCAGGGGACACATCTGACCATTTAGTTTCAAAACAAGCACATCAACATTACGCACCAACAATTTTGACACATAGTTTGACCCTAAGCTGAAAGTTCTCAAAATGTGTGTCAACACACCTACCACCAAGATCATAAGCAGCTTGGAAGGAAGTTGCTGAGCTTTAAAGAACTCAGTTCAGTGCCTAGAATCTCCATGTGGGGATGGGGAGGACCCCTGTCTGAAACCCTGGAAAGTCATTACTTCCCCTTCCCTTTATTTATGAAGAGTGCAGCATAAATGGCATGTGGCATTCATGCTCCGTGCCACATCTCTTTGAAATGAACTGGAACCTCTTGCACCTGCCCTTTGCAAACAGAGGTGGCATGGGGCAGGCAGGCTGGATGCTATGTTCGTGAAAGTAAGGGGAAGGAGTGCAGGCTCAAAAACACCCATGCCTGCCTATATGGTGCTTCATAACACCAGGTAGGGGGGAAGAGCTACCATAGTCGCTTTTTCTTTTGCAGCTTTCTGTGATTTTGTTTTTGTTTCATGTCCCTTCAGCAGTACTTGCAGATCAGGATTGGAGCTAGAGAAGGTGGCAGACAGATGGGCTGGGGGCTTGTTCATTCACTGCCCCTCCAAGAGTACCACTCCATGGGACCATTTCAAGTTGCTTCAGGGCAAGGCCAGAGCTGAAGAAAATTATACAGTTGGGAGAGGAGGGACAATGGTAGGAACTCAATTTTTGCTCCTTAGATTGATTGCATGCAGAATTGCAAGCTGTACAGGTCTCTCTCTCTCTCTCTCTCTCTCTCTCTCTCTCTCTCTCTCTCTCTCTGATATAGGTATTTGTAACATTTTTAGCCTATTCTTCTTGCATGGATCTCAAAGAAGCATTTCAGATCCACAGCCTCGGAGAAGGTTCGGCAAAGAGGCGATCTTTGCCCAGAGCAACTCAGCGGGCTGCGGAGCTAGGTAGAGGTTAAGCCTGAACCATCTAGAGCCGAGCCCCTTCTTCCTGTTGCTCTATCAAGCTGCCTTCCTAGCTCAGCAAAGGGCCCTCCAGTCCTTTAACACAGCAGAAAATGGCTTATGAATAAAGCAGAATCATACATATTTTCCCCTCTTTCCATTTTAAATTTTAAAAATGAGGCTCATTCCTTTATGCATGTCTGAAGGAGAGAACTTATTGAGCTTGGAACGTCTAGCATTCCCTGGATATATGTTTAGAATTTCTGAGGGTGGAAGTGAGAGGCTGAATTAGCATCTTACATTCTCAAACGGCTTCCTGGAGATGTCAGCATAATTAATATTGCTCCAGCCAGCACCCAAAAGAATGAATAATTGTTTCAGTCCTAACTAAAGTGCATTGCCCGTTCATTGTAGGAGTTTAAAAAAAAAACAACAGCAAAAGAACAATTTTTTCTTGCATTCATTAAAGCACGTTTGAGAGAAGTGGAACACTCGCATTCATGAGATAGCCCTAAATCCCAAAGATCGTGCCTTACTGCCAGTGCATTTCAGGGGTGGCTTTTTCTGCATTACATTGGCATCTAGCATACATGAATTGATTAGATATTCCTTGTCACTGCTAAAAAAAATCTTGTCTTAAAAATGGAAGATTGGGGGGGGGGAAAACCCCCCAAACTTTCATGGCTCTTCCTCCCCCCCCCAATATATGGCATGTCTGAATAATCTATGGCCAAGCCAGGCTTACCAATTCCTTGCCACATGATTTTTCTTCTTGAAAAAAATGTCTTTACCTGGGGAAATTTTTGCAATGGTTGTTATATCTTACTGCCTTTTTTTCAGCAGCACTGATGTTTTGTCATAGAATGCTTCAGACCAGCATTTCTCAATGAACTACTCGCCACAAACCACTTCACGTATGTCAGCCCATCACACGTACCACGGGAAGTAACTGGCAATGACATCATTGCCAGTTATGTCCAGGTTGGCAGGCCTGCAAGACCGGGACATGATGCGCCAATCATCGGTTAGAAGCTCAGGGTGGATGGGGGAGTTTCTTCAAGCTCGTGAAGACAGTGCACTGGAGCTCTGCCTGCCAAGCTGAGCCTCCTACTGCTGTTTGGTGCATCGCATCCTGGTCTTGCTGCTGGGTGGCGGGTGTCCAGGGGTGCCGGGTGTACCACCAGACACCACTCTGCATACTACTAGCAGTATGCTTATCACCGGTGGAGAAACACTGCTTCAGACCAACGCTACTGTGTTCCAGCAAAGTTACTGCAGTGTGGAAGCCCTCAGACTCTATTAATATGCACATACACAGTTTGCAAGCATTAATCTGTTGCTACACTACCCTCTAGTGGTGTCGCTAGGGGCATACTGGACGTATGGGCTGCACTAGGTACAGCAGGGGTGACACCACTACTGGCCAAAATTTTTAAATGTTGGTACTTGTGAAAAAATACATTAAGAACATAAGAACTGCCCCGCTGGATCAGGCCATAGGCCCATGTAGTCCAGCTTCCTGTATCTCACAGCGGCCCACCAAATGCCCCAGGGAGCACACCAGATAACAAGAGACCTGCAAGGCTTCCTGGGAATTGTAGTTAAGAACATAAGAACAGCCCCGCTGGATCAGGCCATAGGCCCATCTAGTCCAGCTTCCTGTATCTCACAGCGGCCCACCAAATGCCCCAGGGAGCACACCAGATAACAAGAGACCTGCAAGGCTTCCTGGGAATTGTAGTTAAGAACATAAGAACAGCCCCGCTGGATCAGGCCATAGGCCCATCTAGTCCAGCTTCCTGTATCTCACAGCGGCCCACCACTGGGAGCACACAAGACAACAAGAGACCTGCATCCTGGTGCCCTCCCTTGTATCTGACACAGCCCATTTCTAAAATCAGGAGGTTGCACATACACATCATGGCTTGTAGCATTCAATGTGTAATTTTACACGAACGTAATGAAACCAATCACTTTGAAATATCTCTACTCAATCAAAAGTTATAGCTAAAAAACCAGCGGAGCAGGGCAATGGTGTATCACCACGCCCACCACCCTGGGCAGTGCCACGTCCACTGCATGGGAAGAGGTCCAACGTGGGAGTGATGTGCTGGCCTCCTGCTCCGGGTGACGCAAACCCTGGTAATGCCACGGTTACCCTCCCAAGGACTCAGGAGCGAGCAAGACCCCAAAGATAAGCGGATTAAAAAGTTGTTGTTGAAAAGCAGTGTTTAAATATTCTGAAGAAGTTTATTTATTTATTTTTCACACTTGCATACCGCCCTTCCTCCAAAGAGCTCAGGGCGACATGCACAGCTGCTCCCTCCTTTTGTCCTCACAACAACCCTGTGAGGTAGGTGAGGCTGAGAGAAAGTGGCTGGCCCAAGGTCACCCAGAAAACTTCATGGCGGAGGGGGGATTTGAACCTGGGTCATCCAGATCTAAGTCCACCTCCCAAGCCATTACACCACCATGGCTCTCAACAAGTTGTCTTGTTTGGCATCAGTACCATTTTGTCCTGGGTTCTCAAGGCAGTGATGAGTGCTAAAGATCTGGGAGGAGAGCTCCCACAGACACAAATAGAAGCTTCCCTCCTGGGGCTTTAGGCAGCCAAGAAGGAAAAGTGATTTTCAAAGTTGAGAACCAGGACATCATCAGTTCAAATGTCACCTCAACCTTGAACTTCCTCTGTGGCTTCCTGTATCTCTACTCCTCATCTGCTATGAAGGGCTAATATTCATACTAACTTGTGGGTTGCTGAAGGATTATTGAAACGCCATATGTGGACTCGTGATGCACTTTGAGTGCTCCAAAGTGCCATAGAAATGCTAAGTATCCTTGTTAGTGCTTGAGCTAGACTTGAACTTCCCATGGGGCGTACAAAGAAACCCGATTGTAATGATCACCTTGCAACAAGTTTCCAAATTATCGAAAGAACTGTCTTGCAGACAATGGGGGGAAAAATTAAGGTAGCTGGTTGGAGGAACTGTTCATTATTCTGGAAGCAGGCTGCAAATTAAAATGTCAGCACCAGATGATGGGTTTGTAATGTGGAATCATAATAACAAAGGTAAGTTGCCAATTCCGAATGTTAGGGGGAGGTGGGAGAGTAATTTCCAACTCTGCCTTGTGCTGTGGAAAAAGAATAGGGCCGGGACTGATCTTGCCTTGATCGCATGGGCAGCCGCACACCGGTCCTCCTGAAAGAAAACAGTTGGCATTCTTGCAGCCTCCGTGATTTGCGAGCACAAATCAAAGGTTCCTGCATCTTGGCAAACCCCCAGCCTGGAAGCTGTAATGAGACAAAAAAACCATGCGTGTTGTGCCGTACTCATTGGAGTCGGGTACTGAAAAGCGTCCTGCCGGAAGTTTCACATTCTGCCTTTGTGGTTTAGTTCTTTATGGGATATTCTGCAGCCTTGCTACAGCCTTTTGAGGAAGACAAACAACATGGAGCGCAATTCAATATCCCACTGGGGGGTCAATAGAAAAGCATCCATGGGTTCTGCAGCACCCCAGGGCATAGTCTGAGGGCACGTGAGATGCAATCACTTTGCTGAAGCTAAGGAGGTTCAGATCTGGATCTGAAGGCTGCCTGGATAGAAGACTTCTTGGGAACCCCATAGATGCTGCATTTCATGGAAGAAAAGTGGGGTGTGATTATATTAAATCTAAACAATGATTTAGATGAGCACAGACCATGCCTCAACCTAGTCTTCTGACAGTCATTTGATTATTTGAAAGAGCATTGAGCCCACATGCTTTATCCTCATTATGCACATGAAGAACACCTGATTTGTTGAATCACAGCACCATGCAGTGGCATAGCTAGGGGGGTGCAAAGCACTAACTTTTGCAGGCGCCTGAACGCGACGTGCAAGCAGCCCCTCCCCTTTGGAGCCATTCCTGGCGGTGGGAGCAAAACGCAGGAAAATACCTCCATTTTGCTCCCACCACAAGGAAAGTCTCCAAATTGGGGGGGGAGGGGCACTTGCACAGCACATTCAGGTGCCTGCAAAACTTAGTGCTTTGCAACCCCTCTAGCCACACCACCGGCTCCATGTACCTTTGAAGTCAGAAACTGTAGTTTATAAGCCAGAATTTGATCCTAAATCACAGTTCTGGTGATTTAACCAACTAACCAGCACTGTCAGAGCTGTGCTTTAACCAACCTCTCTCATAACTCTTCACGCAAGCTATACTGGGAAAAGGAAGGATGTTGGTTTCATGTTCCTTGGGCTCTCATTCCTGTCTTGTGCATGACAGGATGCCATATGCATCTTTACTTTCATTGGGAGAATATGATAAGTAGACATCCATTTTACATCTGGTGGTATAATAGTGAACAAGAATTATAATGGAGAATTACAATGCAGAACCAAGAGTAAAAATTCAAAATCCCTCTCATTGGTATCCAAAGAAACAGACGCCCAGAATTGATGAGTTGTTTCTATTGACCAGCCAGTATTTAGAAAAGAAAAAAAAAAAAGTTAATGCATGTTTTCAGGGCACACAGAACCCTTCTTCAGACAGAACAAACATAAAACACTTGGAGCAAATCTGTGTGTGTCCTTTTGAGATTTTCTTGGTCAGAGGTGGAAATGTCTT
Source organism: Tiliqua scincoides (assembly GCF_035046505.1). Lineage (NCBI taxonomy): Eukaryota > Metazoa > Chordata > Lepidosauria > Squamata > Scincidae > Tiliqua > Tiliqua scincoides. The sequence continues at coordinate 211,225,845 of NC_089824.1, forward strand.
GATGATCTTAAGGATACACAAGTCCCCAAAACTCACAACACAATCCTAATGGTGTGCTCCGAACAGTCTATGGGACTCTCTCCTTTTCGTCCTATTAAAATGACTATGAACTTTGCAGCACAAATTTCAATCAGTCTTGTGAAGGAAAAGTTCCCAAAAGAAAGTGCAGAATTATACCTTGCAGAGCCATGTTCAGTATTATTTAGGGTTATCTTTTTCTGCTTGAGTAATTGACACTCTAAACAGTCCTCTGTTTCAAAAAGGAGCAATGTTAATTTTAGCAAAAGGATTCTGAAATCTGCTCTCTATTTTTGAAATGCCAGGCTGATTTTCTTTTCCCAGCACCTTTAGTCATCTGATCTAATTGACTTTTCCTTGCAGAATTGAGTAGGTTTCGCTACCTATCATGCTGTTTGCTGCATCAAGGCCTATTTTCTGAAACAGTTAAAGACAAAAGTTCCCAGCAATGGCACATGTGAAGCTGCCATGTACTCAGTGGTATAGCTACAGGGGATGGTGTGGTAAATACTGCAGGCGCCACAGTGCACCATGTAAGTGGCCCCTCCCATTTGCTGTCAGATCCATTCCGGGCAGAGACAGCAACACATGGTATAGGCATTCCCCAGTATCCACAGCGGTTCCATTCCGGAACCCCCTGCAGTTGACTGAAGCCACAGATACCATCAAATGCCCCCCACCCTCCAGAGACAAGGGGAACTCTACTCCCCTCACCTCAGGAGCATCCTCTGAGCCTTAGAGGCTAAAAATGTCACTTCTGGTTTTTTCATAGAAGTGACGTTTTTAATGCCTTATAAGGCTTGTATGTGCAACCTCCTGATTTTAGAAATGGGTTATGTCAGAATGCCAGATGCAGGGGAGGGCACCAGGTTGAGGTCTCTTGTTATCTGGTGTGCTCCCTGGGGCATTTGGTGGGCCGCTGTGAGATACAGGAAGCTGGACTAGATGGGCCTATGGCCTGATCCAGTGGGGCTGTTCTTATGTTCTAGGGCTCAGTCTGAGCCCAGCAGAGGCCGTGGGCAGTCGTCCACAGCCTCTGCTGGACTCAGAGGACACTCCGGAGGCGAGGGGAGCTGAGACCTGGCCCACAGACCCGATCTGTGGATAAGTGAATCCACAGATACAGAACCCGCGGATACGGTGGCCCCTGTATTGGTACTGCCCATGAAAAGGAGAATTTTTGCCAGCTGACAGAGATAGAAAAGATTGCCTCTTATCCCTTTGTTGTGTCAAATGTGCATCAAAAAAAGTGTCACTGTGAATGAGATAGGCAGGGTTTCGGTTAACTGAACTTTTCATGGCTTTATATTATGTTTGTATTATTACTTTGTTATGACCTGTATATGGCCTTGACGAGGAGATTTATTCTGGTTTTCATTACCGTTCAGTAGCTTTTAACTCATCTGACTTATATAACTTACACTTGAAACTGAAAATGGAGCCAGTTTAATTATGACTCTCACTTCTCTCAAGTGGCGTCTTCATTATGACCCTCGAACTGGGAGGTTTCCACTTCAAAATTATGTAGAATGGGATGGGGTACAGCGAGGGGGGGGGAGACATAAGCAAGGGGGGAAAGTTTACTCTTCCTCTTTAGAATGAAAACAAATGTGTTTTTCTCCTGAATCTGCCAAGCCTGTGTTTTAATGATTTAGCAGATGGAGTTGGCACATGTGAACCTGGAAGATGCATCTGTCTGATTTTTTCCAGTCTGAGAATTTTTTAGCTGCATTAATAGCACAGACGATGGTAAAATATCACCTCCCCAGGCTGCTCTGCTCTCCTAACACATAATGTCTTTTAAGAGGAAAAAAAAGTGAGAGGAGACTGAGGTGAGGAAAAGGCCAAAGAAATGCGGATCTTGAAAACTTTAATAATTTTTGCCTGGACTGCATTAGGCTCTTGCTTTGATGACGTGTTTGTGCTCGCCAGTGGTGTAGCTAGAAGGGGTGCAAAGCACTAAGTTTTGCAGGGAGCCTCAGCGTGGTATGCAAGCAGCTCCTCTCTCTCCCCTATGGAACCATTCCAGGCAGTGGGAACAAAACGGTGGCAAACGTCTCTGTCGTAAGAACATAAGAAGAACCCTGCTGGATCAGACCAAAGGCCCATCTAGTCCAGCTTACTGTATCTCACAGTGGCTCACCAGATGCCTTTGGGAGCACACAAGAAAACAAATGGCCTGCATCCTGTTGCCCTCCAGGATTCTGAGGTTTTGCTGCTGCCCAGAATGGCTCCAAAGGGAAGGGGGAGTTGCCACTTGCACCCCACGCTGAGGCTCCCTGCAAAACTTAGTGCTTGCAGCCCCTCTAGCTACACAACTGGTGCTCACATATATTCAAGATGCTTACAAGCTAGATAAGAGATCTGCTCTGTTCTGATCTCTCATTCTGCTATTTATTTACTTGTATATAAACATGATTCATACATAGGCTGACCAAGGAGAACCAACGTTTCTGTTTGAAATGATTCTCATTTGAAACGCTGAACATTTTCCACCTTTTGTGCGAATGTACGGTTTTTAAAAAAGTATCTGTCGGTCAGTTTTTCATAACCTACCCATGACCAGCGCTGCTGTAGAATCACAGAAAGTTAGCAAATATCTATACTTCGGAGGCAAAAGATTCAGTTATAACCTGCTGACAATTATCTGCCCATATAGAAGTGAACATTGGTTTTGCTGAGACCTAGTAAATCTGGCTTTCCTTGAACCAGGACAAACTGATAATAAAGCCTTTGGGAGAACAATGCCTTTTCTTTACCACTTAGTCAGCAAAACTAAACTATGTACATTTGGCTCTGCAAGTAATATGTCTAGGTCAGTGGGAGAAATGTATAAATAGGCTTGAAGCCCTGTGCTTCCTAATTTAGATATTATGCACTGGGTCTAGGGGCAGGAAGGTCTCTGTACGGTACTGGGCAGGAAGGAGTAGTGGCAGATAAGCAGAGAGGATTCAGGAGGTTGGTGAGGGAATGCAGTATGATGAAAAGAGACCTGAAGTGGGAGAGGGAGATATACAACAGGAGGGCAACGGGTGGAGGAGCCAAGAAGGTACAGTGGTCCCTGGAAAAATATCATACTGGGTCAAGGGACAGGAGAGATTGTTTGCTATCTGTAAAAATGGAGGCAGAAAGACAAGTGGGTGAGAGGAGCCCAAACACCTGTGGACTGTGTCACAAATGCCAGAGAGCCAAAGACTTAAATTTCACATATTGATTCCCTTTTCACCCCAGGACAGGGTATTTTCTAGTGGCTGTTTGCTGGTATTTCATCTGCATCTTTTTATATTGTGAGCCCTTTTGGAACAGGGAGCCATTTAATTACTTGATTTTGTCTGTAAACCACTTTGTGAACTTTTATTTTGTTGAAATAGTAATAATTCAAAGTCAGGTGGTGCAGGTTGAATATTATTTACAATTTTGGTTGTCTTCTCTCAAAGTGAATGGAGATGGCTACTGCTGATGACTCAGATGATCAAGCATGTCTATAATTAAGTGTTTCGATAATTGTGTTTTGTGTAACCTCCACTGCCTTGTGGCTACATCCAGTTATGGAAAAGGCTTCAGGAGTCAACCTCGAGGCAAAATCCGGAGCCGGAGTCCCTGAGGTAGTTCATGGCTGAACACAGTCACGTTCTGGCAACTCCTGCGATGCCACTGGAACCAACCGTATTGACCTCTGCCTTTCCATTGGACCATTTCAGCGACGTGGAGAGGGGGGATTTGCTGCATGGGTAACAGTCTATCCTCCATACCTACTTTACCCAGGCTTCGCGCACTGGAGAGGACACTCTGTTCCAAAACCACCATTCAGAGCGTGACACCATGGTCTTCCGAGACTGAAGGATGCCAACAACAATTGTGTTTTGAAAACTGAATATTCACTCTGTTGTTCTAGAATGCACTTTCATATTAATTATTCCTGCTCCCATTTGGAGTTTCATTTGTGTTCCTCTATCATCAGAGATATCTGTGGTTAGAGATGCATTATTGGGACTGGAAGATGTTTTCTAAGATTGTTTTCCAAGAATTCCAAGAAAAACTGCCCATGAAAAAGTCAAACATCTATAGCTTGATTTCGTGTTTTACATATAACTAAGCAAGAGACTAAAAGGAATAGGTAGAGAAGGATTTTATTTCCTAATTCCTAGTAACCTAGATGAGTTATTGCATGGAAAAAATAAGGAAGGACTTTATTTCAGTTCAGATTTGCATTTCAAGGCGCAATCCTAACCCCTTATGTCAGTACTTTTCAGCACTGGCATAGCGGTGCCAGTGGGATGTGTGCTGCATCCTGCAGTTGAGTGTCACTCATGGAGGCCTCCTCAAATAAGGGAATGTTTGTTAGCACTGGATACCACTGATGTAAGGGGTTAGGATTGCGCCCTTAGTTGCCTCTGAGAAAGTTGGAAGTACTTGGAAATGTGTTAGCAACTTTGAAGTGTGTGGTTGTTTTTTTTTAACAAAAAACACATTTTTAGCACCTTTTTGGGTTTGCCTCCATATTTTCTCTGATTCAGCTGGTGCCACTTTCCTGCTTTTTGTTTTTCCATTTTTCTGTGGCTCTCTAGACCAGTGATTTTCAACCTTTTTCATGTCATGGCACACTGACAAGGCACTAAAATTGTCAAGGCACACCATCAGATTTTTGACAATTGACAAGGCACACCATGCTGCCAGTGGGGGGCTCACAACCCCAACTGGCCCTACTAATAAATGACCATTCCCCAAATTCCTGTGGCACACTTGTGGACCATTCGCAGCACACCAGAACTGGACACAATACTCCAGGTGTGGCCTTACCATCGATTTGTACAACGGCATTATAATATTAGCCGTTTTGTTCTCAATACCTTTTCTAATGATCCCAAGCATAGAATTGGCCTTCTTCACTGCCACCGCACATTGGGTTGACACTTTCATCGACCTGTCCACCATCATCCCAAGATCTCTCTCCTGATCTGTCACAGACAGCTCAGAAACCATCAGCCTATATCTAAAGTTTTGATTTTTTTGCCCCAATGCACTTGACTTGAGGCCTATATCTTAGGGTCAAACCACATGTGGCTGCAGGCGTATCATTGAGTATGTATTTGGGTCTTATTTTTCCTATAAATTATCTGGGAGTAAGCTCCACTGAATGCAATGAGACTTACTTCTAGACTTGCATTGGATTGTGCAGTCAGTTGGTTTTTCTACTGAAATTATAACTCAAAGGAAAAATAGGGAAAACAGTGTATCCTGTTTCAATCGAACTTGGGGGGGGGGAAATGGCCGCCTAGTAGGTTATCTCTGCCGGCCGCTCCTGTCGTTTCTACATTCTTTTCCTTCCCTAGATAGGACCTCTGGTTTACTTCTTCTCTGGAAGGTTCCAGTAATTGTCCCTGAAGCGAAAGGCACAGGCAGCTCCTGTTTTTGCTTACAATTACGCGTGGATTACAGTGGATGGTTATTCCAAATCTTGAAACGTGGAGACCATGGGGAAAAAGAGGAGACAGAAAAACCATTCAGAACATGGTAACTCCCCCAGCAAGTCCTCAAAACAGAGACGCCTGGATGAACTCTCCTGGATGCAGCATGTGAGTGAGCCTAATTTTATCTCCTCTAATAAGTTTTCTGTCCTTGATGTCCAAGATACTGCCGTGGAGTCAGAAGGGGGAGACCAACTGCCCCCCTCCCCCCAGCTGGGAGATATCTATAACTCACAGTCGCCACATTTCCCTGCTCTACAAGACAAGCTCTCGCTACAGGAGGAGAGTGCTACCAGTAATCAGTTTTTAACTGTTTTAGGAGATTATTCCATAACAATGGGGAATATGATTGTATACATCTGCCGGCAGTTCAACTCTGTTTTATCAAAGCTGGACTTGCTTCATAAGGATATCCAGAGCCCTCCTCTCTCACCCCCCCATCCTGCACAGCATTTGGACACTCACTTCAGACACCCAAGAAACCCACTCCTGTCTGTAGAAGGGGTGAGCCCAGAACCCCCTGTGAACTCGGACCGTCATTTGCTGAGAAACCAACTGATGTTAGTGATCTGGCACACGCCCCTTAACTGGGGGAAATGGACAAATAAACCATGAGCACTCGACTCTCTATCCAGGCTACTCTGTCTCGACGTACACGACATTGATTTAATTGAATTGATTAGACTCCCTCGGTGCCACCAAATGCCACAATGTTCCCACATCTTGTTGAAATTCAAGACTCACAGGATTCCTCGCTTGCTTCATGAGAGGAAGTACATTCTTGAAAAATACAATATTTTCCAAAACCGGGTGTTTCGTGAAACACATACTACTCCACTACTCCAGAGAAATCATTTGAAGCCTCCATTATCAGCCTCTTCTACAGTTCCAAGGCCGGCCAATTTTGGCCAGATGCCCAGCCCTCAGTCAGGTGATAAGTGTAATCAGCTTGCTGAAAACGCAGCTGATCCCTGGTCCTCATTACACTTGGATGTTATGTCAACAGTCTCTGATCTAAAAGCGGCCACCGACAGCTTTGCTAGTCTACTACTGAAGTTAAAATCCTCGCTCCCAGTGCAACAAGGCAAAGCACCCAAGGATGCATACAGCCCACCTAATGTCCAACACTCAAAAGCTGGGAAAGGAATGCCTCAAAGGAAGAGCCCAGCATCTAGCAGCAGCCCCCGGGCTCAATCGCTGGTTCCCAAGCCTCCACCCAAGGTACCAGTAAATTTGCCATCACGGAAGAAGACCTTCAGACCCCAAGAGGACCTGCATGGGTCTCTGAACGGACAGATTACAACTGAAGCTGCTGTATCCTTGGAGCCAATTGCATCAGTAGTCCAAAATGGCCTTCTTTGCAAAGCATGTGCACCTTTGGATGTCAGCAGTGCACACACAGAAATAGACTGCCCAATGGAGACAATGCCTGCCATTCCTAGTTGCCCTGTGACGGACTAGGGCAAGTCCACCTACTCACGAGTAAACACACAATACGGCTCACTTTCCATAGGGCTCCATGCATTTTTTCTTTCTGGTTTTTTTGGCCATAACTTTTGAATGAAAACAGCTATTTCAATTCTATTTTTTGCATTGCATTCCACATCCAACAGTGTATGGCATGACAGGGTAGCTCCTAAAGCCGCAATGTTAGCGCTTCCTCCCTCCAGGGCGCGTCACCCCCAGCACGTCACCTGGTGCAGCCTGCACCCCCTGCACCACCTAGCGATGCCACTGAGTTCCTCTGTTTGAACAACTCTTCATTCAGACAAAGGCTGACCTATAAGCCTCCCCAAGCCTACCCCTTGGTTTGGGGTCTAGAAATCAGCCTGCTTACCTGTTTTTCCTTGTGTGTTTGGCTTTTGAGTTTTTGAAGGACAAGATCACTCAATCCTAAATTTGAATCCTCTTCCAATATCCAGAATTGTGCTCAATCAGAACACAACACAGTTTGGCAGAATTCAGTCAGGTCCAATCCTTTGAATGAAAAGCAGTTTTAGCTCATGAGCCCCAAATAGTTTCACATCATTAAAACTCTGATTTGGGTCTAATTGGTGCTAATGACAGGATGCCCATTTTTTTTCCATGGTGCATGATCAGAGTGTAGATATTCTCCTAAATTATCTATGCAATTCTTTGGCTTCTGCACAAGTAACGGGAAATAGAGGAACAATAGTGCCTCACACAAAACAAATGGAGGATTATAAATGAGTTGCTATAAAAAAGAAATCCTGTCTTTGTTTACTTGCAAAGATATTTCTGTAAGATAATGAAGATTAATCACTTGCTTTTGACTGCTTAATAGCATGCTAATATATGATATCTTTAACACTCTGGTTTTTCTCAGAGAGATTCTTTTATCTGTAGTGCATGGGTGGATCCAGAGGGGCATGGGTGCGTGCCCCCCCCCAAACTGTCAGCCAGCAGGGAAGGGTACCCACTAGGATGGAGAGCGAAGTCAGGCAAAGGGGAACACTCACTGGGTAGGGCAATAGGGTAGAATTGGAATGGGAGCCCAGGTCTAGCCAGCAGGTAGATTTGGGTTCCAAGTCCAGACAGGAGCCCAAATCTACTTGCCTGGAAGAGGTGGCTGGAGAGGGCAGTCAGAATGGGAGCACAAGTCTACCCAACAGGAAGATCTGGGCTCCAAGTCCAGACTTGGAGCCACCTACCCACCCAGCAAATCTTGGCCACAGAGGCCAAAGTTCAACGGGGAGCCCAGATCAACCTAGAGTTAAGGTAGTGCTTATGCCCTGCGAACGCAAACACTGGATCTGCTGTAGGGACAGTGACATTGCATGAGGGGCCTCGATGTGCAGATGAGATGGTGGTGTTGAGAGGAGGGATTTCTATTTGGTAGGCACTAGGGGATGTTTTGGGACAAGTTGAGCCTGCATAAAAGGCTCAACTTCAACTGAAACACAACCACACTGCTGGCACTTCACATCAGAAAGGCTGCAACTAAGTCTCAGAATCTGGTTCAGGCCAAATCATCCCTAAAGGATGAAGGTGTAAATGTTGATGATCAGCCAGAACTTTATTTCTCACCAGTGGTACAGGTACCACCTGTGGTACTTAAGGTGGTATCTGGTGGTACTCACAGGACCCCTGGACATCTGTTGCCCAGCAGAAAAGGCATGAACCAACAATACCTGGAAGAAGACACAATGCATAGGTGGCTTGTCCTGTAAGATTAACCCCAGTCCTAACTTGCTCAGGGCCAGGCAGGCCAACTGGTCTGTGCTGTATCCAGTTCAGGTTTGGAGGTGGCTACAGGGCAACTCAGGATAAGGGGTTATTTTTTCCCCTTACCCTGGGTAAAGCCCCAGCCATGGGGCTATTTGGAACTGCGCCAGTGATTTCACTTGCACAAATTCATGCAGCGCACAAGTAGCCGTGCTACTCTGCTGATCTGAGTAGCCGTGTAAGGCTGATTGGGCCAGGTGTGGGTGTTAGGATTTGGCCTGCACTGCTGAGAAAGGATAAGATTGGGTTCTTAGTGTCTGTGCCCTAGAACAGTTGGCCCTGGAGCCAACCAGTGTGGAGGTGAAACTTACTTCTGTGTCGCACCAAGGACATTGTGTGATATGTGTCTTTGAACTGATAGGGAATAGTGAGCATAATGCTATTTTTCAATGACTATGTATTTGGAAAGTTTCCAAAGACATATTTTAACTTCCAAAAAGAATGTTCTCGAAAATGAGGTGACTCATAAAAAGGAAGTTGAAAGGGAAAGTTGAGAAGATCAAATCTCTCCAGACTGCATGGAATTTATTTAAAACCATAATATGAGTAAGGCCCAAATCCTAACCAATTTTCCAGCTCTGACATAACTGCTAATCAGGAATGTGCTGCATCTTGCAGTTGGGGGGCAGTCACAGAGGTCGCCTCAAGGTAAGGGAATGTTTGTTCCCTTAACTTGGAGCTGCATTGCCCTTACCTCGGTGCTGGAAAGTTGGTTTGGATTGCATTCTAACTCTACTAGAACAAAGACCACTAAGGGCACAAGCCTAACCAGGTCTACTCAGAAGTAAGTCCTATTGTGTTCAATGGGACTTACTCCCAGGAAAGTGAGGTTAGAGTTACAGCCTAAGTCAGAAAGGAACCACTAGGTTCAGGAGGATGCCAGTATTGCTCATGAGTGGAGTCAAGGAAGCCATAAGTGATAAGAAAGACTTCTGACCTCAGAGAAAGAATCTGAAGAACTGAGTCAAATAGAAGGACAAGAGATGATATTCTATGGCATCTGGACAAATGAAACATGAACAAATTGCTGGGTCCAAATGGCAGTCACCCAAAAGTTCTTAAGGAACTTAAGTGTAAAATAATATGTAATTTGCTCTTTAAATCAGCCTCTGTGCTAGAGGACTAGAAGGTGGTCAATGTAAAACCAATATTTAAAAAGTGTTCCAGGATGATCCAAATTAGTTCGCCTAATGACCAACTTCATATATGACAGCAGTCCCCTAGTCGTCTACTGCCTTGGTTCTCAAACTTCTTAGCACCAGGACCCACATTTTAGAATGACAATCTGACAAGACCCACCAGACGTTACGTCATTAACTTGGAAGTGATGTCATGGCCAGAAGTTACCTCATCAAGTAGGAAAATTTTTAACACCACCAAATAACAAAAACAAACCAGATTAATTAAGCAAATTGAAGGTTTTCAATAAGTTTAAGTTTAAAAATTTGTCTGAAATAATGAAGAGCCCTCATAACACTCCTAAGCAGTTGCTGATCTGTTTAAAAAAAATTCCCTTACCCAGAAGTAAGCCCCATTGACTATCCTTGTTAAAGGCATATACATAGTAGCCTGTTAAAAGTACACATCTCTAACATTTCCCCATATGCAGTCATATATCATGGCAGTATCAAGTCTAATATATTACAAAAAAACATTGAAATGAATGGGGTTCCATCTGAAATTGGTTTGCGATCCACCAATTGAATCTGACTCACACTTTGAGAAAAGCTGGTCTAGGACAGGGGTCTCCAAACTTTTTGGCCAGAGGGCAGCATCAAATAACTGGCGTGGTGTGGAGGGCTGGAAAAAAAAAATTTCAATATAAAATTTAAATAAATAAATTAGAAATGGAACTTAGATGAGTGAATAAATGAATAAATGGGCTCATTCATTCATCCTCTCTGGCCCTCAGAACACCCTCCAGACACAATCAGAGCACAGTTCTGGTCATGTTCAGTCGAGTGGACCAGAGGCTTTCAGGGGACAAGAGGTTGGCCACGGGCCAGAAAGAGGCTTGCTGTGGGCCGCATCTGATCCCCGGGCTGGGGTTCGGAGACCCCTGGTCTAGGATATTACAAGCTAGTCAATTTGACTCCATTACATTGAAGCTAGAGGATATACTGCATTCAGCCACTAGGTGAGGCTGAATCCATTACATTCAGCCCCATCTAGTGGCTGAATGCAATATAGCATCTAGCATCAATGTATAGGTGGTGCCTCAATGGATCCATTCTTGGACTCTCCACGGATATAGAAAACTACAGATAACTAAGAGCCCAATCCAATGCATGCCTACTAGAAGTAAGTCCCATTATAGTCAAGGGAGCTTACTCCCAGGAAAGTGTGGAAAGGATTCCAACCTAAATCTGCAGTTGCAGTGCCTTTAAACCCTCTGAAGGCGACCCGGACCTGGACTCCAACACACACCTGTACCTAGACTTTACAAAGACTTTCAACAAGGTCCCTCATGAAAGGCTCTTTATTTGCTAATATGAGGACAGGTATTTTTATAGATTGGTACCTAGTTCCAAACAACACAGTCCTGGAACGTGCTGGAATCCCTAGCATGTATTCACTGCTGAAACAGAGACGCCTGCATTGGCTTGTTCATGTCGTGAGAATGGATGATGGCCGGATCCCAAAGGATCTCCTCTATGGAGAACTCGTGCAAGGAAAGCGCCCTACAGGTAGACCACAGCTGCGATACAAGGACATCTGCAAGAGGGATCTGAAGGCCTTAGGAGTGGACCTCAACAAGTGGGAAACCCTGGCCTCTGAGCGGCCCGCTTGGAGGCAGGCTGTGCAGCATGGCCTTTCTCAGTTTGCCACTTTGCCAACAGTCTGAGGCTAAGAGGCAAAGAAGGAAGGCTCATAGCCAGGGAGACAGACCAGGGACAGACTGCACTTGCTCCCGGTGTGGAAGGGATTGTCACTCCCGGATTGGCCTTTTCAGCCACACTAGACGCTGTGCCAGAACCACCTTTCAGAGCGCGATACCATAGTCTTTCGAGACTGAAGGTTGCCAATACAATGGTACCTGGTTAAAGAACAAGAAGCATTAAAAATGTGACAGTCAACAGCCATCGGCTGGAACACTATTGTTGCTGCTGCCATTTTGCAGAAAATGAAACACATCCCTGCCAACCCAGTAAGAGTAAGCAGCTACCAGTTGCTGGCTGGCCCACTCTTCTCAAGGGGAAGACCCTCTGGGATGTCCTGTGCCCCAGCGTGCCTTGTGCTGACAAACACCCTGCTTCCAGGTAAACCCCTTCCATATTGGGAGATCAGTATTTTAAATCACTGTGCCTTAAAAGGATGGCAAAGCAAATATTTTAAGTTTTCTGTGAATTTATTGGAAATGCCAGGTTCCATATTTCTATTATTCCCTTAACTTGCATAAATTCTTAAATTATAGAAGGTAGAGGTGGTTTTGTTATGTGTTTTAAAACATCCCTCAAGAAAGGGGACTGTAAACTAAGATTGCCTTTCTTTGGTGGTTGGGGTCCCCTATAACAAAATGATGCCATTAATAATACTCGGGCTGTGCAATGTAGAATATATTCATCTGCTGGAACGCAGGGCTGACAAAATGAGCGCAATGCCTTGATGCTTTATTGCTGATGGGCACTGCAATGTACCTTTACATGATGCATGGCATTTTAGTTTCTCATTGTACATCATGCACAGCCTTCCCCAGAAATTGCAGGCAGAGCTGCATATACATATTAAGATTGTGGTGTGTCCATAAATCAGTTAACACGATCGTAAACCAACTTAAATCTGGTGGGTTCACTGGGAAAAAAAATTCTACTGGTTCAAGAAAACTGTATTTATTTGTGTTGTATGAGGATCACAGACAGTGGTGTTACTAGAGAGGGTGCAAAGCACTAAGTTTTGCAGGGAGCCTCACCGTGGCGTGCAAGCAGCCCCTCCCTCTCCCTTTCGAAGCTATTCCGGGCAAGGAGAGCAAAATGGAAGGGAATGCCACAGAAGACCCAGAGAAGAGGCAAATGCCTCAATTCCCCCCCCCCCAGCCCAGAATGGCTCTGAAGGGGAGGGGGATGCCAAAGTGAGGCATTCCTTCCTTCCCAAAACAATGAAACAAACAGGGCCCATTTGATTAGTTTGTCATGCATTATGAATGGACATACAACTGCATAGTGAACAAACTGCTTTTCTCTTCTTTCAAACACTTGTTTTTTTTTTTTCATTTTCCAGTGATTTCAGTGGGAGACCCAGGGCTTTTAAAAGGCTCCTCAAAGAAAAATAAAAAAGCGGCCTGATGCCAAAGAGGAATGGGACAAGAGCATTTTCACTAGTAGGCTGCCTTCTCTCTCCCCCCCCCCACCTCCACACCCCAGCTTCTTTAAATCTATGAAATCACTGGAGACCTTGTATCTCCATTGATTCCAATAAGTCAAGAGAAAGAGGGCTGCATCCTAGGGAAGGGTTCAGGGAGGAAAAATGCTCCCACTGAAAATCTTCTGGTCCTGAGGATGTTTGGTGGTTTTCAGCAGTCAGCAGAGCTATCCCTTCTGTAGGGCAACTGGGACAGCAGCCCTGGGCCTTCACTTTCATTACAAATATATGGCCATAATTGGGGTTATTTATATGGGCATTACTTTGCATCTCTAGGCTGTCATAATCACCCCAACTCCCAACCTCAAAAAGGACATGGTGGAAATGGAAAAGGTGCAAAAGGGAGTGACTAAGATGATTACTGGGCTGGGGCACCTTCCTTATGAGGAAAGGCTACGGCGTTTGGGCCTCTTCAGCCTAGAAAAGAGACACATGAGGGGGGACATGATTGAGACATACAAAATTATGCAGGGGATGGACAGAGTGGATAGGGAGATGCTCTTTACACTCTCACATAATACCAGAACCAGGGGACATCCACTCAAATTGAGTGTTGGGCGGGTTAGGACAGACAAAAGAAAATATTTCTTTACTCAGCATGTGGTTGGTTTGTGGAACTCCTTGCCATAGGATGTGGTGATGGCATCTGGCCTGGATGCCTTTAAAAGGGGATTGGACAAGTTTCTGGAGGAAAAATCCATTACGGGTTACAAGCCATGATGTGTATGTGCAACCTCCTGATTTTAGAAATGGGCTATGTCAGAATGCCCATGCAAGGGAGGGCACCAGGATGCAGGTCTCTTGTTATCTGGTGTGCTCCCTGGGGCATTTGGTAGGCCGCTGTGAGATACAGGAAGCTGGAGTAGGTGGGCCTATGGCCTGATCCAGTGGGGCTGTTCTTATGTTTAACCATCCTCCCTCCTCTCCCGCACCTTGTCATTTGGACAGATATTTCTCACGTCCTTGCCACTTTCAACTATGCTTCCCTTGCCACCCACTTCCTCCTCCTTTCCTAGGTCTGCAACCGAATCCTGCCCATCCTGCCAAATCCTGCCCTTTCCTTTGCCCCCCCCCCCGGATTCCACTTTCCAAGGCCACCTGCATTGCCTAATAATGCACTATCTGCTGGCTTTCTAGGTCTGGAAGCTTCTGTCTTGAGATGGTGCTTTTAAACCCCCCTGTTTCTAACGTCAGTGTTATTGCTGGGCTGCAGCCGGTATCAGATGGTTAAACTGAAGTTTAGGCCATCTGGTTGCTTGGCAACCTGTTGATTCAACTGACTTATCAATTAGCAACTATGACCTTGTAGGCAAATAACAGGAAAAGTAGCATGTGTGCCGTCTCATAAACAACTACACCCTTCTGCAACACTTCTATCTTATCAGCATCCTAAGGACAGACATCTGAAGACAGTAGCGTAGCCAGAGAGGAAGGCAGTATGGTAAGTATTGAAGGTGCCACAACATGGGTAAGCAGCTCCTCCTATTTGCCTGCATGTTGCCATAGCTGCCCCAATGGCTCTGACAACGAGTGGGAAGGGCCACTTACGTGGTGCATTACAGCACCTTCAATAGGTGTCACTGCCCCCCCAGCTATGCTACTAGTCTGAAGAGATAATAGAGCTCTTCTCATCAACTCCAGAGAAACTGTTGAGCATCAGGATATTTTGAGCATCAGTTGTTGAGCATCAGTCTTTTTTTTTCTTTTTTTTGTTGCTGGGTTTTGTGCAGAAGTACTTGAAACTTTTGTAGCTGCTTGTCAGTTCACTTTCCTTTTCATGCATAGTTTGTTCCTCCTAATCTGTATTCCTCTTAGAGGGTGTGTAATCATTTCTGTTGCTGGTTTTTTTTTGGTTTTTTTTTTCCAACTGGATTTCCGAAAAAGAAAACAACATTTTGGAAAATGAGAACATCCTCCTAATTGATTTGCAGTTTTTGTACTTGTGATTGTGCTGCTTTTGTAATGACTTTTCTTGTGCTTTTTTCTTGACATCCCAATGGAATAGAAAAGCCTTCTCCCTTTGCACACACACAAAAAATTATCTCGGGCCACAAACATTAATACATTTCATAGCAATACAAAGACCCATTTAAAAAGAGAATGTAGACCTTGTCCTTTTAATTGTTCTTTTATGAAACAAGCATCTTAAGAGTTCACTGGGCATATTTGCTATGCCTTCTGTAGCGAAAGGTACATAATTCATTCCTTTACGTTTCTTTACGTTCTAAAAGTTTCTCTAACGGCATGCATAAAAATGCTGATCTCGTCTGATCTTGGAAGCTAAGCAGGGTCAGGCCTGGTTAGTACTTGGATGGGAGACCACTTGGGAATACCGGGTGCTGTAGGCTTATACCATAGTCTTTCAAGACTGAAGGTTGCCAACTACTAAACAAGCTCAGACACCATGAACAGTAACACCGCGCAAGCTCCATAATAAATGTGAGAGCATGAAGGTGTCTGCCTATCCTGTGGGTCAACAGCACATTCTTAAAACAACCTCAGAGATATTTGCAAATTATTATCCTCTTCATCCCTTTTAAAATGTGAAAGAATATTTTGTATTTGAGTATCTGGAACAAATTTCTTTAAATATTTAACTACATGTCAGAATATTACATTTACAAGCTCAAATAATAAAACATTTATCAGAGATTTGAAAAATTTAGTGGTTGGATTATACAAATTTGAATAGAACTCAGAAACACTATCATATTAAAGGAAATCTATACCGTTTGCTCCTCAAGTTACTGCTTATACCTGAGTGGTTTCAATAGAGCCACATTTCTGTGTTTAGTATGGCTGATTAACAAAATAAAAAATAGACTATTTTATTTATGAAGATAGAAGATTTTCATTGGCACTAGGGGGCCAATTTGGCCCAATCCCGCTGCCAGAACCCACATTGCAGCACTTTATGGTGGTCCAAAAGCCAGGCCACTGTTGCATTCTTCCAGGTAGCTGCTGCAAACAGCAAAAGGCATGGCACATGCGACAGCAGCTCCTGGAGGTTCTTGCCCCTGCTAGTAAGTTGGCAGAAGGGGCAAATCCTGGGCAGAGCAGAGGAGGGCAGGGGATGGATCCCGACAGCAGTGACTTGCACTAGCATCCTATACCCTCTTGCCCCTTTTCGCTCCTTTGACTTATGCCAGATGTACAGCTGGCATAAGTCCAAGGAGACCCATAGGCCAACAGGAGCCTACACAGAGTTATAAATAGAGCCTCTAGCATGCCTCCTGCTCTGCTTCCATCATTGGGTGCAGCACACATGCCATCCGCATGGCTGCATCATCAGTAATAGTATGGGACAGGATCAGGCAGTTTGGAATTGCAGTACAAGCCCTACAATGCCAGCAAGTGAGTTCCTACTGGATTAAAAAGCATTCCAATTTTCAACAGGGTCAGCTTGGGTAGGAGCTGGTGTAACAAAGAGATTCAGAGATGGAGCTATAGATAAGCCACCTCTCTTGCTTGAATTTTGTCTTGGCCCTGTTCTCTCTAGAGAGCCTACATAAGCAGCAGTCTTAGGATCAATGAGGCTCAAAGAAAGTAGAGTACAGATTGGTGCTCGGCATTTGCGGGTAAAGAGGACCCACTGCATTTACCCATAGATCAGGCAAGCGGCGTGCAAAGTACTGAGGCCTTTTTTGTCATTGCTCTTGTATCAAACAGTTGGGAACACCCATATCGATCTATTGCAAATCACCAGAGACCTACCAATAAATAGGCCCCCCACCTTCGGAGGTTTTGAAGATTGGTGAGATAATGTACGTATGTGCAGTACTTTGAATACTCCAAGGCACCAAATAAATGATAAGTACTGTTATTAAGATTCAAGAAGATTTAGTTCCATTGAATTCAGTGGACAATGACAGCTGTTTTCTAAGCACACTTATATGAAATCAAGTCTCAATGAAATCAGTTAAACTAAATTGCCATTGAAATCAATGGGATTGATGAATAAACGTGGTTAGGAGGATCTCTTCTGGGAATCCATACAAGATGCAATTGTACCAGTCATTGCACATAGGTAGCTATGTATTGATTCACCACCAAGGGCTTCTACCAAGACTATTTGCCAACTTCTTGTTTTGTTACTGTTGTTTTATTGCAAGTCATATGATTTATATCAGTGATTCTCAAACGTTTAGCACCAGGACCCACTTTTTAGAATGAGAATCTCAAAACCCGCCAGAAGTGATGTCATGACCAGAAGTGACATCATCAAGCAGGAAAATTTTTAGGAATCCTAGGCTGCAATCCTACCCACACTTATCAAGGAGTAAGTGCCATTTACTATCATTGTTAAAAGCCTATACACAACAGCCTGTTAAAAGTATAGATCTGTCACATTTTCCCAAATGCAGTCACATACCATGGTAGCACCAAGTCTACTATATTACAAATAAAATATTGAAATGAATAGGGAACCACCTGAAATTGGCTCATGACTCACCTAGTAGATCCAACCCACAGTTTGAGAAACACTGATCTATTTTTTTATTGTATTTGTAAGTGGTTTTTATCTGTATTTTGTATTTATTGTTTTGCAAGCTGCCTGTAGCACCCCCCTTTTTGAGGGGGAAAGGTGGGGTAGAAATTGAGAAATTAAATAAATACATGGTTAGGAAGATCTCTTCTAGGAGTCTTTAAAAAAAAAAAAAAAGGAATAAGAACATGACTCCCTGTCCCAAAGATAATTTAAAAGGAAACCAAGGTAGTACCAGCAAGAATGAGCAAGATATATGCTAGGATGAATAGGGACAGTTGCTTTCCCCTTGCTGAATGTAAGAGATTCATTAGTTTCAACAGTGCCTCACTGCCTGGTTAGTAGGTGAAACAAATTTTTACTTGCCTCTAGCCCTCTCATATCCTGGATCCCATATTTGCTGTTTCACTTAATCTTGGTTCACAAATTCCTCCCACTGTGCAAATGACTTGTCTCTGATTGCAGCCCTCCTGGCGCTGTCTCCCGTGTCTTGTTGTCTCTATGCTGTCTGCAAACACTAACAGGAAGCGGGAAGTGCTAATTGGAAATGGGGGGGGGCTGAAAACAATGCAACACTTAGCCCACCAACCCACTTTCTGTTAGCGCTTCCAGCTAGGATTTGCAGACAGTGCAGGGACAGGAAAAGGAGGGCTGCAATCAGAGGCAATCAGAGGCAGTCATTTGTGCAATGGGTGCAGAATTTGTGAACCTACTTTTTGTAGAGTTTGCTGCTATCCATGGTTTCAGGTATCCACAGTGGCAGCTGGAACCTATACCCCATGGATACGGGGGGGGGGGCATAAACTGTATAAGTTATCACACAAGCATGCCCCCATATCAGAAGCAAATGCCACAGGAACGGTCCGTGGTCTTAGAACATGAGAAGCTGACTTATACTGATGTCCTCTTCACATGTTCCCACCCACCTCCACCTGTTCCTGGAGAGTGTCTCTCCCTGTGATCAGCATTTGTCATTACAGACAAACACCGTCAATGGAGAGAGTGGGGCTTCACTGTGGCATTGCAGCAGAAGCAGAGCTAAGCAGCAGGCTCTACACCTCTCTCCCGCATGTACAGATATACGAAGAGGCCTCTAGTCAGGCCATTGGTCCATCTGCTCAGGACTGTCAAGTGTCTGACTTTCAGGCAGGAATGTTTCTTTGCCATGGAGAGGACAGGGATTGATTATGGGACCTTCTGCATGTAAAGCATGTACTTACCACTGAGCAATCGCCCCTCACTCACTGCTGGAATAATATAAGCCAAATTTAAAACTTCCCTACCATCAAATGGAAAGTACAGTCTACATTAGTGACACTTCTTCTTCTTCTTCTTCTTCTTCTTCTTCTGGCTGTCAGATATGAGTACCTATGAATAATAGCTCCATCATACTGCAATTGCTATCTAAAGTAACAATTGGGTGTTTAAAGCTTGCAGGAGTTCCCCCCCCCCTCACACTTAAATTCCATTGATGACCATCAATGCTTGAAGATGACCATCAACACAGTCCGTGTGGTAAACAACCTAACCTGCAACTAAAACAAACAATAAATTATTGTCATATTTACAAAGATTAGTGCAAAAAGAGGTTACCTTAGTCTTGCAAGAAAACTATTTAGATAGTGTTCTGAAATTTCAACAATCATATAATTTTGACATCTTCCAAGAAAAAAAAAAATTACCATTCCCTTCCCTCTGAAAAGATTTAGATGGAATAACATCTGTGTTGAGATTATTGTGAATATGTTAAACCGACTGCAAGCCTCTAAGGGGCACTGCTCATTAATGTTCTGCGCATAAAATTAAAACTAGAAATATATTTTTTTTCAATCCATTTTGAATCATTTAAGCAATTCTCATGCAAAGAAACTATTGTGCTGCAATAATATATTTGGAAAGTAAAGTACAAAAGCCATTAAAATGTCTTAGACCTCCTGCTTTTCGTCAAAAAGAAGGGGGGAAACAGCCTTCTCCTGATTTGAAATGCATGCTGTACGAGACATGAAAAACTACTTTAGAATAGCATTAAGAGTTTGACTAACCCGTTGAAGCCAAGAAATCTGAAGTTAAGTTTTCCAAAATCATCTTTAATTCATGCTGCTGAGGTGTTGAGGCATCTGCTGGCAGGTGGGAGCTCTCCCAAGTTCTAACTAAAGACACCTCACCAGAAGATGAGCTAGTGTATTTTTTTTCTCCAAAAGCTTAGGGCCAAGTTCTATCCCCGGATGCCACTGTATCCTACGGAAACGGTCCCAAAACAGCCGCCACTGTATCCTACAGAGCTGGGAAAGTAGTCAGAGTCTCCTCACAATAAGGGAACTTCAGTTCCTTTACCCTGTAGAGAGTCCCAGCAACCCCAATGGGTCTACTCAGAGCTACTGGTGGAGAACCAAGGAGACCAATTTTGGGCTCCGAGGCTGAGAGGGGGGATAGGTCCCACCCAGTTTAGCCACCTCCCCACCCTCCTCCCTCCTAGGAATACCGCTCCCCCTGCCTGGCTGGGAACTTACAGCTGGTGGCTCCTACTGGTTGGCTCACCAGCTCTGAGGTCCAGTGCCCACTGGTGTTGGCCTCTCCACTGGTGATACTCATCTCCTGGCCACCGCAAAGTGCCGTATGGCACTTCCGCAATGGCCATTCCCCGGCAGCACATGGTCCACCAGAGATGCCATGGCGTAGGATCAGGCTGCCCATGAGTGAATTCCTTCTTTGGCCTTCTTGCATGGTCTTTTTGCAGGGTAGGGTAGTCAGTAAAGCAGATGAAGATTGTAAAGCCATCAGCACACTTGCACATTTGTGGTGTGAACTCCTGTGGTCTGAATGTGACAGTCGCATGTGAGCACTGACAGTCCTAGATGGATTCTGTGAATGTCAGCATTCACTGATATACATCCTTGCTTATCAGACATACTCTGATGAATGCTGATGGTCTCTTGAGTGTCTGTTCACAATCACTGCACATGTGGTCACCATATTAACACTGGGAGTTTATGAATATCTTGCTTCTTCAAATAGTATAGCATGATCATGGAGACTGGACCAGAGATGATATCAAAGAGTTTGTCTGTAAATTATAGACTTCATTGCATGTCCAGGGTAGCAGTCAGAAGCAGATCTGTCAGTACATCTTGCAGTACAAAAGGGCTTTCAACAGGCAGGTGTGGACAATAAGAAGCATGTCCAAAATGCTGACACATTGTACAGAGTGAACTGGAGAGCAAGATGTACAGTTAAGGACTTCCAGGCCAGACAAAAGGCTGAAACTGGGTTTACATTTGATTTACAGCATACCAATTACTAAAGCAAATTGGAAAATGTGACATTTTAATTTGGGGGCATGAAGATTTTGTCATGTCACAGGTTAGCATTGCAGCCACAAGGCCAGTCTCTCCATCCATATTTCCCTCAACAAGGGTGCTCTCAATTAAAAAAAAAATTTCAGAAATTTGGCAACCCACCAAAATCAGCTCGCAACCCACTGGTGGGTCCCGACCCACAGTTTGGGAAACATGGAATATAGAGATAGCATGATTGGTTTCATTTTAAAAACAACTTTTTTGTTATGCCTTTTTAAAAAAAATTCCTGTCTTCCCAACACATCAGAAAATGTTATTCCATGTCAGAAGGGATTGGAATTGTGCACTTTCCTTGTGCTGTCAATTAAAACACTGGTTTTTATTTTCTTCACGAGATCAATTTTATGTAGTTTTCACAGAGTCAAGATGGGGGTCAGGAGGTGGGAGAGAGTTACAAGTATTTATTTTCTTGTTTGTATTTTACAGAAAATTCAATAAAACAGAAAGTTGTGTTTTTTTTAAGGAGATCATTCTCTCATACTGTACTGTGGGGTATAATAAGAATGCTTCAGGAGTCAAGAGGAGTGCACAAGTGGCAGGACTTAATTAAGTTAGACATGAATAACCTTTGTAAATATGATTGGGACCTCAGCTGAATTTAATGAATGGGCCAATTGCTAATCAGCCTGTTTACTGCTTGGAATATTCTTTTGCATTTGTGGGTGGTTTGATGAAGCTCCAAATTGCTTAAGGATGCAATCCTAACCTGCACAGGAACAGCCGGGTCACCTGGACCAGCCAGGAGGGAGTTAGGATACGGTGTGCGCTGCTGCCGCTGAGTCTACAGTCTCCCAGGCCCAAACCTCCCCCTGTTCCACCCTCCCCCATCCCAAAAATGCCCCCTCCCCACCACCAGAACGCCCTCCCGCCACCCTTTTCCACACCCTGCGCCACTCACCTGTGCACTCACTTGTGCCAGACTACACAGGACTGGATCTGACACGAGAGGACAGTGCACACGGCACTGCGCTGGCATGTCCAGGTCACAAGCTGACGCAAATGTGCCTTAAAACACATGTGCAAGAGTCCTAAGCTGGCATGGGGGGCTGTGCCAGCTCATCTACCAGTTTCGATTGCGCTGTAAATCTTACAACTAATACAGTTGTGCAAAACGGCCATAGTTTTACTGTTAAATAAGTTATTTATTTATTATTTATTTACAGTATTTTTATCCCACCTTTCTCCCCAAAGGGACTAAAGCGATGTGGTATAGCTAGCCAATGTATAAGACAGCATTTAAATCTAAACCACATGAGCACTTCCAGAGATCTTCTTTGTCTGTTATGCAGTTTTGAATTATATTGCTTACCAAATGTTTGTCTTGCATTGTTTGCCCTTCCCTACCCTGTATCCATTTGTAATTTGCAATTGAAACATTTATTTTCTGTCTACACACACGGGCTACTCAATCCAAATTAGCCCTGACGCAGCGGGGCTGAGTGGTGTACGCTGTTAGGAGGCCACTCTGCTGTTAGAAGCACTTGTTAGGAGCAGGCTGAAGATCTGCTTAGGATGACAGGATAATTTCCCCCTTATTCCAAGTCATGCGCCAGCCTGCCCAAAGGGTCTACTCAGATCTGTGGCAGCTATTGAGCTGGTGCTAATCTGGGAAGCCCCTTGTAAAGCTGGCAGGCCCGGGATGGAGGTTAGGCTATGGTGGAGACTTGCTCTGCCAATCCTGCCTCCCTCCTGCGCCTGTCCCACCTCCTGTTCCACCCTCCCCTCACCAAGAAATGTCCCCTCTCCAACTCTGTTCCACCCTTCCCCTGCCCCTGCCCCGCTCAATGCTTTTCCTGCTCTGCCAGGAGCCACTCTGGTGGATACAGCATGGGCACACTGGCCTTTCCACTGGTGCTGCCTACACTAGAGTACAGGCGTGTGCCGTTTAACAACTGTTTGTTTAACGACAGACCGCATATATGACAGTGGACAAAGCACAATAAAGATGCTCTTAATGAGGCAGTCAAGTCTCCCATAGCCTGCAGCAGAGTGTCTGTTTACACAACAGAGAGGCTCTTAATGCAAAGAAGAGGCAATCCATCTCCAGTAGTCTGTGCAGCCAGCTATTGACTGGGAGGGAGTGTCTGTTTACACAACAAAGGCAATAGATTGGACCGAATGTTCACTTAATGACCTAATCACATAACAAAAGGGATAGGAGAACGTATCCCCATCATTAAGTGGTGCACACCTGTAGTTGCAAATGTGCTTTATGTCATGTTTGCCACATTCAAGACCACCGCAGAATGGGTAAGTAGGATTGTGCTGTGAATTTGCTTAGGTGAGATGTTTGAGTGAGATCTGCTAATCTGTTAGGGGCATGGGATATGAGCATGAGAAACGAATTCAAATTTCTGCTTAGCCTTGAGGCGTAGTGGGAGCCTCAGCCTAGGAAGAGGAACCTCTGTGTAGAGAGAGAGAAAGAGAGAGAGACTTCTGAGAATCTAAGGGCTGTTGTGTGAGGGTGACATCATGGCTTGGTGGGAGACCACATACTTTGCATGCAGAAGGTCCCAGATCCAATCTCTAGCATCTCCAGGTAGAACTGAAGAAAGATCCTTGTTTGGAACCAGGCAGATTTTCCTAGGCCTTCACAGGACAGACAGATATAAGTTATAGGCATTTCAGATAGGCAGACTTGAAATAAAACTATTTCAGGAGGCTTGCGCTGCATCCAACGTGGGATTGCAGCGAGCAGCGGCTCAGCCACGGGCAAAGGGAAGCTCTTCCCCTTACCCCTGGGTAAGGGCTGCGCGCCCCATGGGTCTCCTTGGACCTGCACCACCTTTGGAGGTGGCACAAGTCCAAGGAGAGCTGAGCGGCTTGAAGCTGCTCCGCTCACCCCGGGGACGGGGGTTGTGATCCGGCATAACCGCCAGGTCCCAGGCCCATCCCTGGCTCCCCACGTGCCGGCCCACCCCCGGGCCTGCCCTCCCCCCACCCAGTAACAACTATATTATCTATTTCTATAATGGGTAAAAGTTGTCCTATGATGTAAAACTCTTAACAGTTCATAGCACAAAACTGCTTTTTGGGTGGGGGAAGCAATTTAAGTGAAAGAGTCAGTTGGATTCATTTGTTGAAATGTTTTATGACGCCATTGCAAGAAGAAGAAGAAATGTACTGGAAAGCTGACAGAAGGCCAAAAATATTAATATACTAGAACACAGTGAACTTTTTGCAAGCTGTAAATATTTTCTCAGATTCTCAAATATAGGCAGGAAATGTGTTCAGCTCTTTCTTTCCTAAATCATCCTAGAATACACGAATAACGCAACCCATCTCCCCAAACTATATTGCCAGCTAGTGTTATCTGTTACATTAGAACCTTTGGAGAGGTGTTAGCAGTACAACAGCCATGCAACTGAGATTAGATGGGCAGCCCAATCCTGAACCCAGTGGTGCCCAGAGGACCAGTAGCACCAAAATGGCAACCACTACATCCTATGGGTGCTGAGGCTACCACCAGGGTCTCCCTGGGGTAAGAGAGTGTTTGCTCACTTATCCCGGATAATGCTGCTGTGGCACCAATTGGTCTTCTCTCCTCTGCACCTGCGTTTGAGCAGGTGGAGAGCCAAGGGGACCCATGTCCAGTTGCCCAGCTCAGGAGGGGGTTCAGGAGGGGGTTCAGACTCTGCCACCATCTCCACCACCCACAGGCCCAATCTTCTCCTTCTTCCTTCCTTTCTCCGCACCATTCCACCCATTGCCACCTCCCCTCCACTCCGAAAATACTAACTGCGGGTAAGTTCTGGAGGAGTGCGGGCCAGCCGTCCATGCAGTACTGAGGCTCAGTGCCTGCTCTCCCTCCTCCCCAGTGCCATAAACGTGGCTTACAGCATGTTTACAACAGTTAGAGCCAGTGGTACATGCATACCACCAGTGCTAGAGCCCTTAAGATCGGCTCTAAGACAGAATTCTTTGAGCATAAGGTTGAGCTTCACAGCCAAGCAGACTTAATCCCATGTTTTCATATGATCAAGGCAAATAGTCATTGCACCACATGCCTTAAATCATATGCCCTTTCCTGAACTATGATGATGATGATGATGATGATGATGATGATGTAGTGCCATCAACATGTATGACATTTTACAAAATACAAGAGGATTAAATCCCTGCCCCAAGAGGTTTACAAACTGTCATTCAACACAGAAGAGACAACAAAGGAAGGAGAGGGAAAAGGAAACAGGGTATCAAATGTAAAATAGCAACTAAAAGATTCTGACCCCCAAAGAAGGTTAAAACTCAAAGCACAAGGATGTTTTCAAACATGACACTAAAGTGCTTTTTGCTCTTCTGCATTCTGTAATGCAATTGCGAGTTGGCTTGAAGGCACAATCGATCTGAAAATGGCTCGCGTCCATTTTCCATCTTGCATTAACACCCTCAGACAGCACAGACGCATTACTGGATACGTGCTATCCTGTATCTTGAACAGTTGTGTGGAAAAGGGAATTTGGGCAGATGCAGCTTTTCTGCCTTCCTGCAACATTCTCACATGATGGGCTGCACCTGCAGAAGCCACTGCCTCTGTACCAGTGTGAAAGGTTCAGAAACCCTGATCTTCAGATGACCATGCAATTGGATGGGAGCAAGGACCTACTGTCAATCCCTTTCTCTTGACATCTGCACCCCCAAAACTCTCCCCTCCAGATGTCCCCTAGTCCCTAGTAAAGTGTTCATCAGATGGCTTCAGGAACACAGGGCTAGGACTAAGTGACTAAGTACATAGGAAAAGCCCTAGTCAGATCAGGGCAAAGGCCCAACTAGCTGAGCATCCTATTTTTCACCATGTCCCACCAGCTGCCTCTGAGAAGCCCACAAGTGGGAGAGAAAGGAACACTCCTCTCCCGCCGCTGCTGCCCTGAACCTGCTGTTCTGAGGCGCACTGCATAGCCATCACCCAGTAGCACTGAAAGACCTGCCCTCCAGGAATTTGCCCAATCCCTGGCCTAGCTAGAGGGGGTGCAAAGCACTAAGTTTTGCAGGGAGCCTCATTGCAGCATTCAAGTGACCCCTCCCCTTTCAAGCCATTCTGGGCTGTGAGAGCAAAACAGAGGCAATGCGTCAGGAATGGCTCCAAAAGGGAGGGGGAGGGGCTCCTCGCACGCCACGGTGAGGCTCCCTGCAAAACTTAGTGTTTTGCACCCCCACTAGCTACACCACTGCATAATTGTATCAGACATTTGCCCCTTTACTCCCTCCCTTCCATCATGTGGATAACACCCATGTTTACAACTCCTAGACAAAGTTTATTACATCCGTTCATTCCCATGATTAAGAACTACTTAAATTTACAAATTTCTAAGCATTTTTACTCTAAGCACAGCTACTTGAGAATAAACTCTATTGAAACCAATGGAACTTCCTTCTGTTCTATTGAGTTCAGTAGGGTTTATTCTCAAATAGATGTGCATAGACATGCAGCATACAAGAAGCAAGCTTGAGAAGGTACACACCATCTGTGCTCCAAAAGAATCCAAAAATTAGGACTCTTCTGAACGAGTCATTAATATAAAGTCATGATATACAATATAGAGCCAGGATGATGTAGTGATTTGGGAACTGGCTTTAGACCTGGAAGATTCAGGTTTAAATTCCTGCTCAGCCATGAAGCTTTCTGGGTGACCTTGGGCCAGTCACTATCTCTCAACCTCATGTATTGGACAGGACAAAAGGAGGGAAGAAACTATGTACACCACCATGAGCTCCTAGGAGGAAGGGAGTATAAACATGTGAAAAATAAATAAAGCAATCACATTTTTGTCCATTGTCAGATATGAGACACTAGAAACACAAGCAACTTAGGCAATATATATGTAGGATTATATGCAGAGAGATAACTGAAAAAGAGGAGTAGCGGTGAAGATCTCCACAGCCATATTCTATAGTCTCACAGCCCATTCCTAAAGGCGGTGGGGCTGCCGGGTGCAACAGCACCAAAGCGGCTACCGCTGCATCCTATAGCCCTGTGGCAGCTACCAGAGGTCTCCTCAGGAGAATGGGACTTTTGTCCCCTTCCTCTGGGGAAAGCCCCAAGCCCTGCAATGGGGGACTTCTCAAGTCTGCACCAGCTATTTTGCTGGCACAGACTTGAGAGACTCCATTTTGGGCCTTCCAGCCCAACACGGGGTTCAGGGTCCAGCAGAGCTAGTCCCAACCCTCCTTATGCCTCAGTTGTATGCCACTGAGCCAGTAGAAGCATCAGTATCTGGGTTCCAATCCTCTTTTGCCCATATCTCGGGAAGTTAAGAGCCCAGTCCTGCCTAACTTTCCAGTACCAGTGCAGCTGCAATGCGGCCCCGAGGTAAGGAAACAAATGTTCCCGTACCTTGAGGAGGTCTCTGTGACTGCCTCCCCACCACAGGATGCAGTACATGGCCCTACTGCTGCACTAGCACTAGAAAATTGGATAGGATTGGGCCCTAAATCTCTCAGCCAAATCCGATTTCCCACCATTCATTCAATGGTGCAGGGTGTTGGTGGTCAGAAGACCAACCAGAGGTAAGTTATAAAAGTACTTACCTCTGGATAGGCCTTCTGGCTATCTTTGGGTCTCCTTGGACCCATGGCAGCTATGTGACTGGAATAAGACTGAGGAAAGAAAGGTAGAGGGGTGGGCTGAAAAATGGGGGATAGGATTCGGCATGAGCTTTTGCCATTGAGATTTACCCCTCCAGAACCCCTCCTTTCCCTGCCTCCCCCACCCCTGCTGCCAACGTAATGACACCAACATAGTCTCTGGCAGCCATTTGCACCAGTGGCCCAGAAGCAAGTGATGGTGTCCCGACTTTTGCACCACCACAAATTGCCTTGTGCTGCCAGAGTATAAGTCCTGCCAGCACAGACCCAGGAAGGATTAAAGCACCATGTAGTGAATAGCCTGCCCTTTCACGGTACAGTTGGACAGTCTTGTTTTGAGCCATCGATAGCATATTATAGAACAATTGCTTTTTCTAGTGCATCTTTAACCAATGAAATCAGTTTGCTTTTTAACAACCCAATCCTAATGGTGGCAGTGCCGCAGCACCAAAATGGCAACCGCTGTATCCAGTGGCCACACCAGGGCTGCTGGAGACCTCCTCGGGGGAAGGGGACTTTCATTCCCTTCTCCCGAGTCAGGGCGGAGGGGCTGCAAAGGGTCTCCTCCAGTCTGTGCCAGCTATTTTACCAGCACAGATTGAAGGAGATCTATGTCAGGCTTTTTCAGCCTGACACAGAGGATAGGATATGGTGGAGCAGGGCTGTGCTGGTCCCACCTCTCCACCGCCCCAGTTCTTCCCCCCTCCCTGAACTCCCCTACCCTGGAACACCTCCTCAACTGCCCAGAAACTTCACACCACCACCTGGCAGTGCACCTTACCACTGGCACTCCCCCAGTGTCAGTCTTCTGGGGCTGAGTCCAGCACCGGCGCTCCTTGTTCTCCCAGTGCCCTAAACGTGCTTTATGGCACCCAGTGTGGGCACTGGAGGCCAGCGCCAGCACTGGGAGAGAATAGGATTGGGCCCTAAGTCACTGCAGGTTGGACTTTTGTGCTGAGTAAATTAAGACATCATGCGCAGCATGTCAAGAAATGCAATGTGTGTAGATCAACCAATGATCCTTGATGAGAAAAGTCTACTTCTCTATTCTACTACTCTAGAGTTGTCTACTTCCCTAAAAGTCTACATGTCCCTATTTCCAACTCTGCAACACTGAAGGAAAGGTCTGAAAGCTTGGGTTCTTATATTTTGTTTGCACTTCCCTGAAATGTTGTTGTACCAAGCATTGTGCAGTTTCCAGTGACCCAGGGTGGGCACAGAGGCCAGGCACTACCCCATCCATCACAGCACTGGCAGAACTATGCAGAGGCCCAGCCTTCTCCCTCCCTCCCTCCCTTTGCATTCTTCAGCCATCTCCTAGCAACAGAGAAGCAGCAGCAGCAGAACTTGGGCTCACTCAAAGCGGGCTCTTCTCTCACCTGCCTGGCCACTGGCTGGATCCCAGCTTCAGGCAGTGCTTGCCTTCTGCCTGGCCGTCAGGGGATGCCAGCCAAAGGAAGGAGCCAGGATGTCGCAGAAAAACAAACTGAACTTCGTGGCTGAGGCTCAGATCTGGTAAATTGTAAGGGATGGTTATTTCCCTCCCCCCCCCTTCCCTGAATAAATAACGCAATCTAGAAAAGGACTTGGACCGGTGCAAGTCCTTTGAGCTGGGCCCAACAGTGTTGCGAAAGTGACATAAAGCACTTTCGCGCCACCATCTGAAGAGGGAGGCCAGCCCAAGCCCCACTGGGCCGGCGGAAAGGTAAGCCTGCGGCGGCTGAGTTAGACCAGTACAAGGGTCTTGGGGGGCAGGGCGGGACATAGGTGTTTCGGGGCAGGGGCAGGGCGGACAGCAGACAGGTCCATGAGCAGGCTGTGGGGTGGGCCACAGGTGAGTGGGGGATGGAGTCAGGATCAGGCATTTGTGCCGGATCCTAACTCTGGTCCCGGGTGACCTGGAGCAGTTCCAGGCTGCTTAAATCTGTGCCACCTCTTTAGGCGACACAGATCCGAGTAGCCACATTGGGGCTGCTGTGGCTTTACCCAGGGTAAGGAATTCCCCTTGCCCCTGGCTGCGCCACAATCAGCCAGCTGGCCTCTCCGTTCCAGCACAGCTTATGATTGGGCTACCCATTTTATGCAATCGCTTATAGTCCAATCCAGCATTGGAGTCCCACTGCTGCAGACTCCAGGCTGTGTCAGCCTCAGTAATTCAGCAGCAGGGACGTGTCACGGGCAGGAAGGGGAGTGCATGGGGAGGATCAGGTCAGGGTGGGTCTGGGGAGGGAGAGGGAGGATGGAGTTGCCAGGATCTGCGAGGATCCTACCCTCCCAAACCTTGCCTTGGAACACCCCCTGGCTCTCATCGAACATACTCCAAAAAAATGACTGGTATAGGTCCAAGGAGAGTCATAGGCAATCAGGCAGACAACCAGTGGGTAAATTTACTTACTTCCTGCTGGTTGTCCAATTGCCTCTCCCCACCACAGCATGCAGCACATGCCTTTTGGGTACAGCTGCATGCTACAGTGTGGCTGAGGGTAGAACTGGGCTGTTACATGACAATCAGCAAGTAACTAGCAAGTAACACCTTCCCTTTTCAGCTAGCTCAATATCCTTTGTGATCATTCAAGTGGGAAAGGCAGGGAAAAAAATTGTACGGTAGACCAAGGAATAAAAGAACAAGCTGTTACAATCCATTGACATCTGAATTATTTCATAACAATACCATTAAAACTGCAGTCTAAGCTACTTCTGTGGCACAAGCCACAGTTCAGTGAAATCCAAGTACATTAAAGTCACTCGTTTCGCTCGAAGTACTTCATCTTAACTGAATTGTGGGTCAGGCTGTTCAGAGAACAACATTGCAACCCACAATTCACTCAATCCAAAACAATGGCATAATGCATTGTAATTACTTGACAGTAAATATACTGTGACTTGCTGCAGGGTGGGTTTGGGGCTTCTTTGTGTTTTCAGTCCTTGAGAAAGACTTGCCCAGTAGAATGACATCTCAATCCTATCCACACTTTCCTGGGAGTAAATCCCATGGACTCTGATGGGACTTACTTCTGAGTAGCCATGCATAGGATTGGGCTGTCAGTCAACTGGATCATTAGTTCTTCAACCCAGAGTAACCAGATGCCATAACTATAAAAGAAAACAAGGCACCCCAAAATGTAGGGCACCCAAGAAAAACGTAGCACATGACAAAATAAAAGCTAAAAACACTCGTATATTGATTTCATGTGTTTAATTTAAATACTATAATAGTTATTATTAAATTTAAAACTATATTACACATAATTAATACAGGGCACAATCCTATACATGTCTACTCAAAAGTAAGCCCTATGTGTTTGATGGGGCTTACTCTCAGGAAAGGGTGGATAGGATTCCATACATAGTTTAATAATTACCCGAAGGTTATGTGCTGCCTGTAGGGGCCCACTCACAGGGAGAAGGAGGACATTTAAGCTCTTTTCTAGGACACGAGGCTAAAAAAGAGAGCATGTCCTGGAAAAAAAAGAGGACATCTGGTCACCAGGCCTTCAACTGCAAAATTCATAATGATGGTTGGAGGCAGGGAAGGCCTGTGTGTGTGTGTGTGTGTGTGTGTGTGTGTGTGAGAGAGAGAGAGAGAGAGAGAGAGAGAGAGAGAGAGCGCAGTGCTGCAGGGTGCACTCTGCACATGGAAACTAGATGGAGTGCATGTACAATCACGGGGGGGGGCTTGTTGCTGCCACAAGCTCTAGTCTCTCTCTGCATAGTAATGGGCACATGCTTATTACTACACAAGGGGAGAATACGAGAACTGTGGCTGCAAGAGCTCAGCCTCCCCTGTGATTGCACATGCACTCCATCCAGTTTCCATGTGCAGAGTTCACCCTGCAACATTGCAATCTGTGGCTTCTGGGTAGCCCCCAGAACGCCTTGCAGTGCTACAGAAGTGCCTCCCCGGCCATTCACTTCACCACATGTCACTGGTCAGGATGGTGGCAACTTTTGCTGTCACTGCAACATTGCATGCTGTGACTTTTCTCTATGAGAATGAACGGCAAGCATATCAGGGAGAATAAAGGGGAGCCCTGGGGTATAATTCAGGCTAAACCTCCTCCATATTTTGGTGGTCTCTGCAACTGCTAATCAATCTTTTCTGCTCTGCCCCTTTGCCCGCATAACCCCACCCTGGTCATGGTAGAATACAGTGGGAAGTGGCCTTTTTTCAAAGATATCTCCAGCTTTCACCACAAACAGCTTCAAGGGAGTTTATAATGACAGTAAAAGCAAAATCCAGTAAAACTACCATGTCAGACAGAAATAAAAACACAAAATAAAATCAGCAGAGTCAACCAATAAAACAGCAGCTAATTCCATTAAAAGACATAGAACTAAACCACACTTGATGTGGGATCTCTGTGATTAGAATGCTCAATATCTTTTTCATTTTCAAAAAGCAGGTGGGTGGCCAACCTGGCCTGGGGTCACAGTAAAGGAATGTAGTCCTTTGCCTCCATGTGACAGCCCTGATCCACCCACCCACCTCCAGCTCCTATTACCCTTCTGGTAAG
Organism: Tiliqua scincoides; assembly: GCF_035046505.1. Taxonomy (NCBI): domain Eukaryota; kingdom Metazoa; phylum Chordata; class Lepidosauria; order Squamata; family Scincidae; genus Tiliqua; species Tiliqua scincoides. Next base: position 211,257,877 of record NC_089824.1, read on the forward strand.
TGGCCCCTCCCCACACACACACCCTAACAGTAACTAAAGAAGGAAACTAAGGTTGGAGAACTGGCAAGGAGCAAAGAAACCCTCTCCTGGGTCACAGCCCCACCTACCTGTTGAAAGGGCAACAGCATGTGAGCTAGTTCTGTACAGTAACAGTGGGTACGGGTACATGTGTTGATCCCCACCTGATATTCAGTCCCTAGTTTATCGGCTGGCAAGTTGCTCTCTCCTACTCTGACTAGACTTCTCATTAGGTTTCTGTCTTACTGAGAGCCCACTCCTATGTGGATCTACTCAGAAGTAAGTCCCATTATAGTCAATGGGACTTACTACCAGGATTAAGTGTGGATAAGATGGTAGCCTTAGATCTCCCTCCCCAAATGGCCATGACTAGTCGCTTCCCTTGCTCTAATTTTACAGTGTGGGAGAATACAGTTTTATTATTTTTTCTGTGTTTTCCAAAGTTAGAAGTGCAAAAAGAGGCGTTATGTGTTTTATTCAAAATTTACATTATAATTATAAACTATAACAGCTTTTAAAAGTGTACTAGGTAGGTGATATAGTGTCAGTAGATGCATCCACAGTCATTGCATTCCCCCAAATTAACAAACAAATAAAAACCAAATAAAACAGTTTTATTTTTTCACAGATTTCGGGGGTTTTTGTTTTGTTTTGTTGACAAAAATGAGGAATTTTGAAAGTGGTATTATCACCATTTTCTCCCACCTCTAAGCATGTCTATAAAGCACTTTCTGTTAACTCAGCTCCACTGTGATTTAGTTGTTTTTGCCACAGCTCTACTCATGCCACCCACCATGGCTGTTTACTAAGAAAGAGAAACAGGAGCAGGAGTTCTAATCACAGAACTTTCACATCACCTTATTTGGCCCACAGAGTTTAACAATAACTCATTGTTTTCACTTGTGTGAGCTAGGATAACTGGGAGACTCTAACCTCCAACTGTGGCACTGAGGTGCTCTGAAGCCCCTAGCAGCTGGATCACTGTGTATAGGACATCCAATGAGTACTTGGGACCCTCTGTGTAAATCTGACCTCATACCATGTCCCTATCATCTTTTTGGACTGCAGCCCACACACCTCTTTGAATCCCTTGAACTTTCAGCTGGGTTGCCAAACCTTCCCAGTACCTTGGCTCCACAAGCCTCCAGGTTCCCAATTCTACCACCTGGGATCCCCAGCCTGGTTTCTCAGAGCCTACTCAGCAGACAAACACAAATAAATATTGGGCCTAATCCTATCCAACTTTCTAGAGCTGAAGCAGCTGCAGTGTAGTCCCAAGGAAAAGGAACAAACATCCCCTGACCTTCAGGAGTCCTCTGTGACTGCCTTTCCTTTGTAGGATGCAGCTCAGACCCCATTGGTATGGCTGCATCAGTGCTGGAAAAGTTGCCAACGCTAAGTGCCCCAATCCAGGAAATTGGAATATCAATCACAAAAACGGAATGTTTGGACATAAATTCTTCAACCAGAGTTCGGAGTCTTGCCTCCCGAACCTTATAGAATTCTTTGGAAAGGTCAACAGACATGTGGATGCCGGAGAACCCGTGGACATTATATATCTGGACTTTCAGAAGGCGTTCGACACAGTCCCTCACCAAAGGCTACTGAAAAAACTCCACAGTCAGGGAATTAGAGGGCAGGTTCTCTCCTGGATTGAGTCCTGGTTGAAGACCAGGAAACAGAGGGTGGGTGTCAATGGGCAATTTTCACAATGGAGAGAGGTGAAAAGCAGTGTGCCCCAAGGATCTGTCCTGGGACCGGTGCTTTTCAACCTCTTCATAAATGACCTGGAGACAGGGGTGAGCAGTGAGGTGGCTAAGTTTGCAGACGACACCAAACTTTTCTGAGTGGTGAAGACCAGACGTGATTGTGAGGAGCTCCAGAAGGATCTCTTCAAACTGGCAGAACGGGCAGCAAAATGGCAGATGCCTTTCAATGTAAGTAAGTGTAAAGTCATGCACATTGGAGCAAAAAATCAAAACCACATATAGGCTAATGGGTTCTGAGCTGTCTGTGACAGATCAGGAGAGAGATCTTGGCGGGGGGGTGGACAGGTCAATGAAAGTAGCGACCCAATGTGCGGCGGCAGTAGAGAAGGCTGGTTCTATGCTTGGGATCATTAGAAAAGGTATTGAGAACAAAACGGCTAGTACTATAATGCCATTGTACAAATTGATGGGAAGGCTACACCTGGAGTATTGTGTCCAGTTCTGGTCGCCACATCTCAAAAAGGACATAGTAGAAATGGAAAAGGTGCAAAAGAGAGCGACTAAGATGATTACTGGGCTGGGGCACCTTCCTTGTGAGGAAAGGCTACGGCGTTTGGGCCTCTTCAGCCTAGAAAAGAGGCGCCTGAAGGGGGCATGATTGAGACATACACAGTTATGCATGGGAAGGAAAAGTGGATAGAGAGATGCTCTTTACACTCTCACATAACACCAGAACCTGGGAACATCCACTAAAATTGAGTGTTGGGAGGGTTAGGAGAGACAAAAGAAAATATTTCTTTACTCAGCGTGTGGTCGGTCTGTGGAACTCCTTGCCGCAAGATGTGGTGCTGGCGTCTAGCCTAGACACCTTTAAAAGGGGATTGGACAAGTTTCTGGAGGAAAAATCCATTATGGGTTACAAGCCATGATGTGGATGTGCAACCTCCTAAATTTAGAAATGGGCTATGTCAGAATGCCCATGCAAGGGAGGGCACCAGGATGCAGGTCTCTTGTTATCTGGTGTGCTCCCTGGGGCATTTGGTGGGCTGCTGTGAGATTCTGGAAGCTGGACTAGATGGGCCTATGGCCTGATCCAGTGGGGCTGTTCTTATGTTCTTATCCAGAGAAACTAGCATAGCTAGCTCTGTGTGGACAGGTTCAATACCCCTTCCTTCTGCACCCTGCCAAGTCATAGCTACCCAATTGGATCCATGTCCCAAGCTCTAGCATCTCTTTGCTCTTCTTTATATGAGAGGGGCTGTCTAATAGAGAATGCTTAGGACCCTTACAAAATTATAGTTCCCAGGTAGTTAACTTTGATAGTTAAACTGATTTTCTAGTGCAGAGATACATTTGTGATTCAGTGTGTGTGTATGTACGCACTGTGTGATATATAATGTAGATATACTCTGAATTACTGCAAATGTATATTAGATTGGGTTTCATAGAAGCTTAGTTATGTAGAAACTGGGAACTTTATTCACGTGATGGTGCTGGGTGTCACAAACTAGACCTGGAGCATCATCCAGAATTCTGACACAGAAGAGAAGATTCCAACTAGGACAGTAGAACTAGCACCCAGTGCAAAGGTGCTGACCTTGTACTCCAAGTCTGAGCTTGACAGTCAGGAGCAGGACCCTGAAGCCATAGACTTCTGACAGTACCCCCAAAGCCTTAAAGAGTCCCTGAAGAAACTGGGCCCCTCTATGGCTGGAGTCATGCGCTCCTTGGCACCCGCTTGCCAGTGCAAGCCATGTGTCAACCAGAACATGACAGAGAGGTAACAGAATGTTTGACCCTAGTTTTGAGGAACGTCCCTTTAAAGTTCTTTGTGAGATGGCACCTGAGAGGGTTAGTCAGGTTCAGCAAGGGTTGTAAAGGCTCAGGTGGAACCCCAATTCTTTAAGTTCTCCCAGGAACCTGGAAAACCGGTCTCTAACTAGCCTGCTTTTCCAGATGCTTGAGCAGCAAATTTTGCTTGCTAGTGTGTTTTCTGCGCCATTCACCCACGCTCACACCTTGGGGCTCTCAGCCACAGCTGGGTCTCTATTGAAATGATTCTGGCTCCTTCCATTGGCCAGAGATTAACCTCCTCTTTATCAATGCAAATTTCACACCATGAACACTGAGAATTCTGTTAGAGACCCCTAACCCTCATCAGAGATCTAAACTTCCTAGGGGAAAAAGAATTGCCATCATCACAGTCAATGGCTGTACTGTAGATATATCATAAGTGATGATCATCCCAGCTCCATTAAACAAAATGAATGCATGTGATGTGGGTAGTAATAACCCCTTTCTGGGGTCACTATTTGCTCACAATGAAATGCTACTAAAACTGGATCAAGACCTAATAGGTATCCTATGCAGATTTAAAAGGGACTAACTGACCCGCCTATGACTGAAAAACTATTACTAAGAATATATATGTATTACTTTTCAACAAAAACTAGTTCACAAAGCACTTGTAGAGCAAAATAAATGGCTCACTGTTCCCAAAGTACTCACAATCTAAAAAGATGCAAATGAGGTACCCACAAAAGCCACAGGAAAATATGCCCTGCTGGGGTGATGGGTTATGTGCCAGTCAACCAATCCTATGCGTGTCTACACAGAGGTAAGCCTCATTATGTTCAGTGGGACCAGAGGCTCCCAAAGGAGAGCCCCCACAGAAGAAGGAACAGTGGCTTCAAAGCTCCCAACACCTCCTCCTCCGGGAAGAACCCAGAAGTGACTACCTTGCATGTTGCACCCTCCCCAGTGTAGTGCCTGGGGCAGATGCCCCTCAGGCTCCATCCCAGTTGCATCTCTGAATGGGACTTAATTCTAGGAAAGTGCGTTCAGGATTGCACCCCTTACCTTAACTGATATCTTATCCACCTTCCTGGCCTCTGTTTCCCTTTCTGGGTCCACTAAGACTTGCACCAGCTAAATTGCCGGCACAAGTCCAGTTAGATCCACTAGGGCGGTGGTTCTCAAACTTTTTAGCCCAGGATGCACTTTTTAGAATGACAATCTGTCAGGACCCACCAGAAATGATGTCATTAACCTGGCAGTGATGTTATGGCCGGAAGTGACATCATCAAGCAGGAAAATTTTTTAGCAATCCTAGGCTGCAATCCTATCCACTCTTACCCAGGAGTAAGCCCCATTGACTATCATTGTTAAAAGCATATACACTGTAGCCTGTTAAAAGTACAGATCTCGCCAAATGCAATCACATGCCATGTTGGCATCAAGTCTAATATACTAAAAATAAAACATTAAAATAAATTAGGACCTACCTGAAATGGTCTCGTGACCCATCTAGTGGGTCCTGACCCACAGTTTCAGAAACAGTGTGCTAGGGCATCAAGAGCTTACCTCCGGGCAGGGGAAGAAATGTTCCCTTACCCAGAGGAGACCTACAGTGCAATCCTATCTTGGGCTAGAACAGGCAAGACAGGAGGCTTGTGCTGTATCCAGAGCAAGATAGAACTCCAAAGTGGCTCAGCTGAAGGTAAGGGGAAACTCTTTGCCTTGTCCCCGGGTAAACCACTGCAGCCCCATGGGTCTCCTTGGACTTGCACCACCTCCTGAGGTGGCATAAGTCCAAGGAGAGCAGAGCAATTTGAAGCCGGATCCCAGCCCCGCCTCCTCCTCCCCGCCCTCCCCCTGTCGCCTCCCTCCCAGCTCCTCCCCGCTACCCGCTCACTCCCTATGTCAGTGCAGAGGCTGGATTCAGCCTCCGCGGGCCAGCGGCCCAGCCAACTCTCAAGGAGGTGTCTTAACTGATACCTTAACTAAGGGACTTGCACCAGCCCAAGGGCGAGTTTGGATTGCGCCCTTAGAGAATGCAGTCCCACCCCCACAGGATGCCACTTGCACTCCAGGATCATAGCCACATCAGCACATGGGGGGGGGGGTTCCCAGTGGACTGCCTTTCCAGAGGCAGCAATCCTTAAGGCCCTCTGCTTACACAATCCACACTTGGTGTTCAGAACAGAATTGTACCAGTGACTCCCCTTTCTGCAGAAATCTGAAGAGTTGTCTTTTAGACTACCTCCGAACATCTTGCAAGGCAATGCTTTCTTTGTGCCAGGAAAGATCACTTTCAAAAAGAACAAGAAGCTGCAAGGAGATGGCCTAGACGATGGGGATTTCTAACAACGCCACTTGAAGAGGTAAATATGGAGTAACAGATGTACATGGGGGGGGTGTCAATTTTGTTACAGTGCTCACTTTTGCTTCGTGGCCTGTATTGAAAAGCAATCAACCACAGCATAGCATGTATACTCTAGCAGAAATGTGGGTCTGGAGAGTTTTTGCATTGAAAAATATTGAGAAGAGGGGACTTTGCATTTTATCAGTGTCGGAAGAAGTGCTCTTGAAGCACGCAAGCTTCACTGCTTCTCGAGTTGTCATTTTCAGAGCAAGAGGTGAAGCTCTTAAGAGGCAGAAGCAGTTGCCAGGGTGATGCAAGCTTCCCCCCCCCCCGTCACTCCAGTCTTCAGGCTGATGTAAGAAGCCTGCACAATTAGCAAGGCACAATTAGCAAGGCCTACATTACTTGCTGAACTGTGTTGCTTCAGGCTGCCATGCTTCAGGCTGCCAGGGCAGTCAAATGCTTGCACAGGCCTCCAGCTTAAGACGGATCCAACCTTCCCTACTGGAGTTAACACGAGTCGCAAAAAAGTGTGTTTTCACAACTTGAGTAGAGTCTTTAGGAGTCAAATTCCCGTGCCTGGCAGCAAATGAGGGGAACGATAATTGCAGGTGCCACAACGCACCATGTAAGCGGCCCTTCCTGCTCATCTTTGGAGGCATTCTGGCCACTCCCCAGAATGGTTCCAACGGCAAGTGGGAGGGGCCACTTACACTGCACATTGCGGCACTTGCAGTACTTACTGCGCAGCCCTCCCTGTAGCTATTCTACTGCCAGTCCCCAAACTGAATTGCATGCCTGAACACCATGAGAGCTGGGGAAGTGATCGCTCTTCTTCATGTAAATCCAGCATTTGCACTTCCTATTTAAACAGCTGCTCAGTGGCGTAGCTAGGTCATTTGACATCCGGGGTCCATAAATTTTTGTCACCCCAAGGACATAATTAGCTATTTAATTATTAATTAATTAATAATTGAACAATTAATCATGTCATATGGGGTGACAAAAACTTATGAATTATTAATTCATTCATTCACATTTTTATACCACCCTTCCTCTAAGCAGCTCAGGGTGGTGTACATGGTTCCTGCCCTTATTTTATCCTCACAACAACCCTGTGAGGTAGATGAGACTGAGAGATAGAAAGCCTCCTGGATGTGACTGGAAGGTACTTCAGAAACTGCAATGAGTCAAATCTGTGGGTTCCAAAGTTGCAGATAAAAAGGCCCACCGGTATAGCATGATGACCCCCAGAGTTCACTCCAGTAGTGATACCTTCCACAAAACCTTCCAAGCAGCAGTCAGTAGGATGACCTACTTCAGGGGTGTCAAACATAAGGCCCGGGGGCCAGATGCAGCCCACAGAAGCTTTTTATCTGGCCCTCGGGCTCTCAGCTGCTGAGCAATGCTGAGGTGACACTGCTGAAAGGGTGGCCTACCTGATAATTGGGCTCCCCGGATCTTGAAATATGATCCAGATTTGTGTATTTTCTCTCCTGTCATTAGCAGCTAATGAGTTCCTGCATGAAAACAGAGTGTTTATTTCTGGTTTTGACCTGCTTAATGACATCACTTCCTGTGTAATGACATCACCTCCGGCCCTCAGCAGGCATCAGGAATGCTTTTCGGCCCTCTGTATGACATGAGTTTGACACCCCTGACCTACGTGGTTGGGTATTATTTCTGGTCTGGGTCACTTTTGTAGGCCATGGAAGCTGCTATTTAGGAATGGTTTTCATACACGGTGGTTTTCTTCATCAATCCATTTGTTATCAGCCTCAGTCCCACTACAGAGCATGGAAGGGGCTTCCTCCCAGGAGGGCAGCCTCAGTCTTACTGACCACAATGGGCTTGCTTGTGAGTAAGGCAACCAACACTGTTCTAATACTCCACCTCCAGCCTGGAGCCTGACACTGGGCAGGGTTTGTGCCTCCAATGGGCAGCCCAGCCCTGGGTATGTCTCTCAGCCACAGTCCCACTAGAGTCCATGGAAGGGGCAGGAGGTTGCACATACACATCATGGCTTGTAACCCGTAATGGATTTTTCCTCCAGAAACTTGTCCAATCCCCTTTTAAAGGCATCCAGGCCAGACACCATCACCACATCCTGTGGCAAGGAGTTCCACAGACCAACCACATGCTGAGTAAAGAAATATTTTCTTTTGTCTGTCCTAACTCTCCCAACACCTTGACCATTTTAGTTCCTTGTCAGTGTACTGTGAAATGAAAAAGGTCGAAAATCACTGATCTATTTTGTGGAAACATTCTCAAATATTAGTTTCTTGCTAACTGACCCGGTTTCTCAGCCTTTGTTACACTTCCGTAAGCCGAGGACACTTAAATGTCCTTTAAGTAGCCTTAAAATAATATACTTCTTAGCCTTAAAATTCTCTATATGAAAAGGTGAATTACACAAGCATCCAAAGCTGTACAATAAATAGCCTTGTATCGGATGCCAAGCAAAAGGTCACCAAGTACCGCCTATGGTGGGAGCAGTATAAATATCTAGATAGATAAGAGCTATTACAATGTTATCACAATGCACAGCTCAGCCTGAAGTGCCAATTTATTTTATTACATTGTTCTTCTATTTTTAGTTGTTAAAAGATGAAAAGAAAGAACCTCCTAAGCCTAAGATCCCACTTCCAGAACACTTACAAATCCGACCTGTGACACCCGTGGAAACATATATTAAGGTTAGGCAATAGCAATGTACTTTTAAATTGCAGAAGAATAAAAACATACCTTGGGAGGCCACATGAAGATTCCTAATCAGTAGCTTTGCAGTGGTAGGTCTTTAAATAAAGGTCAAAGGAGATGGCACAGGCATCTTGAGAGCTCAAGACAGGAAGTGTCCTTTGGATGTTCTGCTGAGCGCAGGTTTCATTTTGCAATTTTAGGTCTTGCAATAAAGCAGTCCTTCTGTGTAGGACATAAGGTTATATATCCTTGGGATAGTCACCTCATCTCTGCAGGTGCTGGAAGCAGGGAGAAGAATTACTGCACATTTCAGGAGCACAAATGGGTTGATCTTGAAAGAAACCTTTAATTCTTGAATGTCCCCATTTCTGCACTTAGATGTCGCACGAACCACCACCAGGCCTTAAAAGGCACCGCGTACCACTTTCTTATTGATGAGAAGATCCTGTGTGGGTCCTGTCTAGGGCAGTGTTGGGCCCACCCCCATCTCCTCACTGGAGGAGCCCCACAATGAGAGGCTGGGGAAAAGACATCATGCCAGGAGTGCTAAGCATGCACTCAGGCTTATAGAGGTTTGCCAGTTTATAGGCAGCTATGTGCCCACTGGTCCTGCCCAGCCTAGTAGATGCTCAGGAGGAGGCACACATCCTCCTGTGGGTCCTAGTGATGATGTCATTCCTGGGGCCATTTCTCTTGGGCTCCTGCCTGTGGCCATCACAGCTCACCCTTACTCTGCTACACCAAACACCAGGGTGCTACAGGCACAGATACCCAAGTAGAGGGCCTAAGACCTGATGTGGCCCTTGGAGTAATCTTACCTCAAGCCCTATCAAATTATAATCAAGAAGTGATTTTAAAAATCTTGCAGACTTTCACTTGTACAGCACAGAACTTTTTCAGATGTTATGAAAAAGATATTCTACACTTGTTTGTATAGGGGTCCCATGTTCCAGAAGAAATCTAGAAGAAAAAGGGGTATTCGCAAAGCACATATGAACAGCCCTACTGGATCAGGCCATAGGCCCAACTAGTCCAGCTTCCTGTATCTCACAGCGGCCCACCAAATGCCCCAGGGAGCACACCAGATAACAAGAGACCTCATCCTGGTGCCCTCCCTTGCAACTTAGAACATAAGAACAGCCCCACTGGATCAGGCCATAGGCCCATCTAGTCCAGCTTCCTGTACCTCACAGCAGCCCACCAAATGCCCCAGGGAGCATACCAGATAACAAGAGACCTGCATCCTGGTGCCCTCCCTTGCATGGGCATTCTGACATAGCCCATTTCTAAAATCAGGAGGTTGCACATACACATCATGGCTTGTAACCTGGAATGGATTTTTCCTCCAGAAACTTGTCCAATCCCCTTTAAAAGGCATCCAGGTCAAATGCCGTCACCACAACCTGTGGCAAGGAGTTCCACAGACCAACCACACGCTGAGTAAAGAAATATTTTCTTTTGTCTGTCCTAACCCTCCCAACACTCAATTTTAGTGCATGTCCCCTGGTTCTGGTGTTATGTGAGAGTGTAAAGAGCATCTCTCTAGCCACTCTGTCCATCCCCTGCATAATTTTGTATGTCTCAATCATGTCCCCCCTCAGGCGTCTCTTTTCTAGGCTGAAGAGGCCCAAACGCCATAGCCTTTCCTCATAAGGAAGGTGCCCCAGCCCCGTAATCATCTTAGTCACTCTCTTTTGCACCTTTTCCATTTCCACTATGTCCTTTTTGAGATGTGGTGACCAGAACTGGACACAATACTCCAGGTGTGGCCCTACCATCGATTTGTACAACGGCCTTATAGTGTTAACCGTTTTGTTCTCAATACCTTTTTTAATGATCCCAAGCATAGAATTGGCCTTCTTCACTGCCACCTCACATTGGGTTGACACTTTCATTGAACTGTCCACCACCACCCCATGATCTCTCTCCTGATCTGTCACAGACAGCTCAGAACCCATCAGCCTATATCTAAAGTTTTGATTTTTTGCCCCAATCTGCATGACTTTACACGACTGCACACAACCAGAAAAACCTGCATAGCTGAGTAAATAATATAAGCAGCACTGCAGGAAGTTGCAAAGTCTCCCCTTCCTTCCGTGCTCAAGCGTCCTGCTTTGCATTCCATCTGAAGTGTACAGGGCAGATCTGCAAAGTATGGGACACCTGGGTCTAGGCCTGGCCTGCTTGCTGTCCTTCAAAACTCGCTTGCTCATCAATAGTTTGGGAACTCTGTGGAGGGCCATAAGTATGCATTTTAATGTATGCAGTATGAAGTGAGACTGTTTTTCCTCACCTGTGAGAATGAAGGTCATGCATCTGTTCCTCTGGATCAGGGGTGCCCAAACTCTGGCCTGGGGGCCACTTGCGACCCTCGGGGATTCCCATTCAGGCCCTTGGAGAGCCCCCAGTCTCCAATGGGCCTCTGGCACTCCAGAGACTTGCTGGAGCCCATGCTGACCCTATGCAACTGCCCTCAGAAAGAGGATGACTGTTCAACCTCTCACCTGAGCTGTAGGATGAGGGCTTCTTCCACTACTTGCTATTTCACATATATGATGCAGCAGTGGCAGCAAAGGAAAGGCTGGCCTTGCTTTGTGCATGGCCTTTTATAGGCCTTGAGCTACTGCAAGACCTTCATTCATTCATATAAGTTCCATCTCTAATAAATTCATTTATGTAAATTTATTCAAATTTTAAATAGTAAATTAATTCTTTTTTCCCCGGCCCCCAACACAGAGTGAGGCAGATGATGTGGCCCTCCTGCCAAAATCTTTGGACATCCCTGCTCTGGATGGACTAGGCGAGGAATCCTTAACCTGCTTTCCTCTCCCTCTATGTCACGCCACATGGAAGCAGAAGAGCATAATTGTCTTCATTGTTCCACTCTGTGGGTGGTACATACGGTCCTGAAAAAAAAAGCAGAAGAGGCGATCCTTTCAAAGGAAATACACCGCCTAGATATCACAAATATTTTCCAGTCTTGGCCAAGGAATAAAGCAAAAGTGCTCTGGCAAAAGAACAAACCAGAACTGTTGTTTTTTCACTGCGTATTTCTCCACTGAATAAGTCCCCCAGATATTAAAGTGATATGCAGAGAGCACTTTTGGCATGCCTTGTGGAGAGGGCTTTGCCAAAGTAAGCACAGCAGGGAAAGAAGATGCCTCGGCCTTTGGGTTTCCAGCACCCCCCGCTAACTTAGTTACTCATTAACCGGTTTCCTCTAGAGCAGTGGTTCTCAAACTGGTGGGTCGTGACCCACCGGTTCGTGTAACGGTTCCCCTGTCCCTTTAAGGGAAGGGGAAGGGGGAGGCAGCAACGCGATCCCCCGGATCAAGTCGCTAAGGGGGGGGGTGAGGGGGTGCTTTTACTCACACAGGGCTGCAGGAGGTGCAGGGAGCCCAGCTCTGCCCTCCACAGAGCTCCCCGAGGCTTGGAACGTTCAAAAAAAGCAAGCGCAAAGCACCTCCAGTTTCCAGAAGGTGCTTTGCGATCACTTGTTTTGAATGTTCCAAATCTCGGGGAGCCCTGCAGAGGGCTATGCAGGGCTCCCCACACCTCCTGCAATGTTCTGCAGCCCTGTGTGAGTAAAAGCACCCCCCCCCTTACCTCCCCCCTTAACAATGCAATCCTGGGGATTGTGTCACTGCCCTTGCCCCTCTTCCACAAAAACTTACTTAGGGAGTAAATCTCCCTAAAAGTGTGAGAAACACTGCTCTGGAGGAACTCGAGGCTGAAGGGCCTTAATGATTCTTCACACAAAATCCATCTTGGTCAGTAATCTTTCTTGTCTTTGGAAATCTCGTGTTTGTCCTTAAAATTCTTTTCTCCCCCACCCCATAAAAATTACCATGGTTTATCCAAACACTTCGAACATCCATGTTTACCTAACAGTGTAGGCAGTAGCGTAGCGAGAGGGGCTGCAAAACACTAAGTTTTGCAGGTGCTTACCTTCCTTGGGTTTGTTGCTCCGTATATGTGCGTTTCTGGCTTCAACTGGGCTGAAAGAAGTACAAAAATGTCATGGCCTGTTGGTTTCCCTTCCCAGCACCTTCCTCCACCCTAAATGAAGCTATACCCTGAGGCCCCTGTGTGATCACAGGTGTCTCTAGAGCAGGGTTTCTCAAAGGATGCTTCTAGAAACCCAGGGGCTTAATGAACACTTCATAAGTGGCCACCGTCTGCTCAGCGCAGCACTGAACTACTCCATGCACTTGCTGGGGCTCCCAGAGACCCCATTTAGGAGGGTAAAGGGCTCCTGGAGACTGAAAAGTTTGAGAACCACTGCTCTAGAGGAAAGCTTCCATTTTGCAACTGGAATGGGAGAGACGAGGCAATGGTGAAGCAAGAGTTGCTATGTCACTGCTACGTGAATAGCATTGGGCTCTTCTGAGAGCCCTGGGCCTTCAGCAGCTGTCCAGTTATGCTTACTCCTGCTGAGGAGGAGTTGTTGGCCCCAACAAGGCCAATGAAGAGGACTTCATTGTCTCGCCTTTCCCTGTGAGGAAGACATATGCCTGCGGATTGCTAAATCTCGGGCTGCTGTGAAGTTTAACGCTCTTACAAAATAAACTTTTGTTATCTACATTTATGCTCTTAGAAACAGCTGCAGTCCTCAGCGGGATTTACTCCTAGGCAAGCCTGTGGATTGCGGCCAACATTCCAGGCGCAGCTTTCTCACCAGTGGTGATGAGGAGGCCCTTTTGTTTCTCACATGGGGTTTGTTTGAACTTGCGATTATCCCCTAATGCAACAGATAACATATGAAGCAGCCGTTTTTAATTCTAATGATAGTCCCTAGAAATGTTAGCTATTAAATTTAAATCATCTGTATCCGGTCTTGCCTCTTGCAAAAGAAAATGGTGACAAAAAGCACAACAGCATTTATGCATTTAACATGTGCATAATGTAGACATGGGAAATTCAAGTATTGATTTAAGTGTCTCTTGTGAAAATGGTCTTGCTTTAAATGCTCATCCATTTATTCTGTACTTTATAGAATTAAATCCTATCATTGTCAGAACTGTTCAGTATTTTTTTTCTTTATAAGAAACAGTTTATTCTGAATAGACTTTGTTAACGAAGCAAATGGATCTAGAACAGGGGCAGGTAGAAAGTAAATCCTCTGCTTGTAGATCTCTGGGTGATTTGCTGTAGCCCACCTATAGCAAGTACAATCGGATGTACTACTGGGGCTGACCTTGTGCCAATCACTTGCCTTTCCGCCACAGTGTTTCTCAGCTGAAAACAGGAAGATTAATTGGTTGCCTCTTACCAGGTCTTTGTGCTGCTCTGCTGGCCAATTTCAAAGTTTGGTGTTAGAATCTATGTTGCAACTCAGGTGTAGATTTGTATACAGCTCATGGAATGAGTAGTGTATCTAGGGGCAGCATTGCCTGGAGCAATGATATCACGGTGTCGCGCAATGTCATGACATCATGTGACGTAGTAATGTCACTTCCGGGTTCGGAGGAGGAGGAAGAGGAGGCGGCGGCAGCTTCACAATGTGCCTGGTGCCCCTGTTCTTTCTGCACCAGCTTCCCAGCTGACTCATGTCTTTTACCAAGCCATGGCAGACTTTTGAGCAGTACTACTCTCAGAGGTTTGAAGCAACTTAGCAAAAGACAAAAGTCAGCCAGAAGCTGTGACAGTGGTGCCCCCTTTAAGTGGCACCCAGGGCAGATGTCCCCATCTGCCACACACTAGATACACCTCTGCATCGGATGCCATCACTGGTGGTGCATCTCAGGCTTCTGGTAAAAAATGAAGTAGATCCTGCAAGACTGAGTTCGGCCTCATTCTGATCAAGAAAGTAAAAACAGTATGTTGCAAGACATCATTGGGAAAAGAATCAAGAAATGCAGTTTAAAAATTTACCTAAATATCCTGTGTACTCCTCTAAATTTCAGATCAAACCATCTCCTCCAGTTCCTCAAACAACACAAGGGTTCATCGGCTGGAGATCAACGGTTCCAGGGCTAGAACTTGAGCGTTATTATCAGATCAGAAGCTGCAAGGGTGCCTTTCACAAGGACCTGCAATGGCCAAATGAACCCACTGATTGACTTTACCAAAGAATCTCTAGATCTATTGGTCTGTTTTTTCTTGTTAACCTAAGTGCATTTTTAGTGACTCCTATTTGTTAATGCAAGGCTGGTATTCGGAACATGTTTTCATGTAATTTCAGCAGTGCCTTGGGTTAAGGTTAATTATGATGTTTACCATGCTGTTCATTAAAATTTGCATCATACAATCCACGTGTGCTCTTTTACTATTTTTTAACACAAATTGTCTTATTGCTTTGTTAAGATTTGTTAAAAACTCTGTCATATATTTAGTGGTTGGCTTCATAAAAGAAACCAATTCCAGTCTCAGGTTTTTAACTTTGTAGGGTATTGGGGAAGAAATAAGATGGGGAGAGATGAAGGAACAAAAGAGGAAAGAGAGGAAAAAGAAGAAAAATACTGAAGAAAATGGAGTCTGGATTTCAGACAGTTTAATCACAGCAATCTCACATCATGTCTAATTTGAGAATTCTCTGTTGCAAGATTCCTGGACTCTAATACAGAACTATAGCAGCAATTTTCAACTGGAGTGCCATGGCACACTGGTGTGCCGCAAAAAGCCTGCAGGTGTGCCCCAAGAGTTTGGAGCGTTAAAATTGCTGAAAAACCTGTTTGGGTTCTGTGGTTGACTTTCTAGAGCAGGGGTGTCAAACATAAGGCCCACGGGCCAGATGTGGCCAATTAAAGTTCTTTATCCAGCCTCGAGCTCTCCCAGCACCACTATCATCTGCTCTCAGCTGCGAGCTACGCTGGGTATCATTGGGCTGAACTGCCTGTGTGATAAATGGGCTCTCCCTTGAAAATACAATCAAGACTTCTGTATTTTCCCTTCTTTTGTTTGGAGGTAATTAGTTCCTAAGTGAGAAAAAACCTGCTTTTTTATGGTCATGACTTGCTTAATGACATCACTTCTGGCCCTCGGTATGCATCAAGAATGCTATTCAGCATGCTAAAGGAAATGATTTTGATACCCCTGTTCTAAAGCAACTGCCTATCTATAGTAATGAATTGTCCCTTCCTCCGCTGGACCATAGAGATAATGATAGAGGTCAGTGTGGCATGAGAAGAAAAATGTTGAAAATCGCTGACCCAGGCTGAAATCAAGGTTCCCCTGGGGTAGAAGAATGACTATTAAACCTGCTTGCTGTGTCCCCTTTGAGTCTTATGGTCAGCTATTTTCTGAAGTAAAAGACTGACAATCGGTGGGGGGCACATACAAAGTGATGCTGGAAGTTTATCTTTTAATCTTTAAGATGGGAGCCCCCGATCTGCGTATTTCAATGGGCCAGTTATGAGATAGTTCTGAAGCAGCTCACAAAACTTCCATAGCCCCTTTGTAACTTTGCCTGAATAGATCCCCAGCTTGGTGGTGGACCAGTCAGCTGTTCATAGCTTTCCTCATGGCTTTCCCCACCAGTGGCATTGCTAGAGGGGTGATGCTCATAGGGGGGGGGGGTGACATTTTATTTGTTTTTCACATTTTTATACCGCCCTTCCTCCATAGAGCTCAGGGCGTTGTACAGAGCTGCTCCCCTCCTTTTGTCCTCACAGCAACCCATGAGGTAAGTGAGGCTGAGAGAAAGTGACTGACCCAAGGCGGGATTTGAACCTGGATCTTCCAGGTCTAAGTCCACCTCCCTAACCACTACACCACCCTGGCTTTCTACTACTGGCCCAAATTTTTAAAGTCTTAGTTTCGAAACATCAAATATCTCCATTCTGTCAAAAGTTATAGCCCAAAAATCAGCAGGAGCGTGGTGATGGTAGATCACCTTGCCTAACACCTGGGGCATTGCCCCGCCCACTGCATGGGATGAGGACCATCCTGGGGGTGACACGCTGGCCTCCAGCACTGGGTGATGCGAACCCTAGTGGCGCCCCTGTCCCCCACTCCAACTTCTGAAAAGGTGACTCACCACGAGGCATTTCCAGATTTCTCCCTGCAAGCACTTGGTTTGACCACCTTGCCTTGTGTCCCTGGCCTCTGCACTCATTCCACATGACTGAGAAGTGATTCAGAGCCTTCAGAAAGATCCCTCAGAGAATAACACTCACAGAAGACACCCTATTCCTGATTATTTCAAGGAAAAAAACAGAATATGTTTAATAACCAGATTTCCCTCCTATATGTCTTGGCTGCAGCAAGGATTTGTGTGGTGAAACTTTGGAAAGATATTAGAATTCTTGAGGTTAAATCTTGGTTGAAAAAGCTTGGTGATTAGCAGTAATGGAAGGGAGAGGCAATGCAGCTCTTTGGTTAAGTAGTTCAAAGCAAGCATGAAATGCGACTGAAATTGAGATTCTTCGTGATTTTCAGAGTAATGTGCATAATTATAGTTTTTCAGATCTGGGAGTGGAAATGAACAGAAACTCTGCCTTTGCTTTGACTTGCATATTGGAATGATCATTGGGTCAATATTGTGACTTTGAGTGTGTTTGTCTGCATTACTTCTAAAAATGATAAATATTTAGTTTTTTAACAAACAAAAAAAAACAGACTTCAGGCATTATTCCAGTTATGCTAGCTGCTAAGCAACATATATTAGCAACATATAGTAGTGTACCAAGGGCAGGGTAGAGGAGACAGTCTGCCCCTGGAACACATTATAAGGGGGCAGCAGCATGGCTGTCCAGCAATCAATATCAGACAAACCTCTTGAATTGCATTTATGCAGACGCAAAATTGCTATATGAGCGAAGCTTCTATAAATCAATGTGGTCACAACTGAAAGATTTACCTCTACACAGTAAACATGATTTGGCTATTCATGGCTCCTATTTCTAACACATTCATGATGGCAGTAGATTAAGGGCCCAATCCCATGAAGTGCGTGCCCAGTTCACCACCAGCATACCCTGTAAGGCACATTTGCGGTGGTTAGCGCTGGCGCTAGCCCAGCACAAGCCCTTGCGAAGCGCCTGGCAATGGAGAGATAAGTCAGCACATGGGGGAGGCGAGGAGGTGGCGTTCTGGGGTGGGAAGAGGGTGGAGGGAGGCATGGTGGGGGAGGGAGCAGGGGGAGGGGCGGGACTCTGCCAGATCCGGAGCTCCGTGTCGGCCCAAGCAGTTCCACACAGGACTCCTTGATTCTGCGCCAGCTAAAGAGCCTCTGTAGAATTGAGTAGTCCCATTGTGGGTGTACTTCTATGATCCGGGGAAGGGGATGAAAGTTGCAGACAGGACGCCATGGCAGCCATTTTTAGCGCCATGGCAGTTCCACACACCAGGCAGCTCAGGATTGGGCTGCATGGCTAATCCATACTTACCTGGGAGTCTGTTGTTGGCAACCTTCAGTCTTGAAAGACTCTGGTATCACGCTCTGAAAGGTGGTTCTGGAACAGCGTCTAGTGTGGCTGAAAAGGCCGATTCGGGAGTGACAATCCCTTCCACACTGGGAGCAAGTGCAGTCTGTCCCTGGTCTGTCTCCCTGGCTATGGGCCTTCCTTCTTTGCCTCTTAGCCTCAGACTGTTGGCCAAGTGTCTCTTCAAATGAGAAAGGCCATGCTGCACAGCCTGCCTCCAAGCGGGCCGCTCAGAGGCCAGGGTTTCCCACTTGTTGAGGTCCACTCCTAAGGCCTTCAGATCCCTCTTGCAGATGTCCTTGTATCACAGCTGTGGTCTACCTGTAGGGTGCTTTCCTTGCACGAGTTCTCCATAGAGGAGATCCTTTGGGATCCGGCCATCATCCATTCTCACGACATGACGGAGGCTTACCTGGGAGTAAGCCCCATTAACGATAATGGGACTTTCTTCTGAGCAAATATGTATAGGATTGGGCTCTTAGAGAGCCAACAAAAACAGCTTCTGGTTCAAACAGGAGTGACACAAGAATTCTGTTATCTGGTTTAATATTGTCAGTAACTGGAAATGGCATCTAATGAATGGATCTTCTATCCTTGGAAACACACAGCCATACAATTGTTGGTTTTAATTTTGTAAAGCCAATATGATATTTGATATTAACTTGCACTTTGCTGAATGTATACAAGACCGGCAATTAGGGCTGGCAGTCACTCTGATCCATGGACCTAACCCTTTGCGTATGTGAAGATAATGCCCACTGAAAATAATGGGGCAGCCAACATGCTCATGAGTCCCATATGTGCACAGCACAGAAGGCTCCAGCTCTGGACAAATATTTGTCCAGGCAGCAGAAGATTTATTTTTGTAATTTAGTTTCAGTATCCAACTTTAACTTCAATTAACCCTTTAGGAGCATTACATTCGGGTCAAGTTCATGGGCTTGGTGAATCAGTAACTCACCACAGAATTTTAATTGCCTGGGGCTGCAACCCTAAGCACCCTCACTGTGGAGTAAGTCCCTTGGAATGTGGTTGGTCTTTCCTCTGAGTAAACATGCTTAGGACTGTGATGCACATTGTGATGGGATTTTATGATGTTCAATTTCCTGCTTTTTTGCTATTTTCTTTTGAGTGTTTCTACCCCTCTGCTCCTTATGGCAATAGATCTCTTTCAAGTTCACTTCATCACTAACCACAGCTTCTACCATGACCTTCTTGTAGTTGTTTTTTTTAAAATAAAAAAACAACCTTCCAATGCAATTACGAATTAGTCATAAAAAGGGCCGGCCAGTGTACTGCAAACAGGCAGCAACAGGGTATTAAATCACTCCTCACTGTATGAAACCTGGCATTTAATCTATGGAAATTAACCTCCTTATTGGAATCCAACTGGGTACATAAATGTCATCAGTACTTTAAAATGCCACACAGTTGCCAAGGTCACACCAGTGTAAGTAAATCTGAGGTATACCTTAGGGACAAGCACCAGGCAAGTTCCCATGTGATTTTTTTTTTTTTTGAAGGATTTTATTCAGAATTTAGAACAAAAGCCAATCTTAATTTTGTAGGTAGGCATTTGTACAGGTACTGTATTGTATTTTCACTTTATGACGCTACACAGCAAGGTTCTAAGACAGGTTTACAGTAAAATGCAGCACAAAGATGATCATGTTCTTCTGAGTTCCACAACTAGTCAAATTCCTCACATGCATTGAAAGGTTTTTAATGCCCTTGAATAAGAAACATATTTATTGCTGAAACATGGTCATTTTTTCCCAAAATAAATCCCAAGGTTCATGTGCCTTTTTGGAGTTTTGAGGTCCTGACCTGGAACAACTCTGCCAAAAATGTACTTTTCTTGAGAGAGAGAGAGACAAATGAAGATTTTTGTACTTCTGGAAAACTTAGAACGTCACTTATATGTTTCCAAACCTGTGTGTGCCAAGTAAGGCTAATGAAAAACCAAGGTCATTTCTAAGGCAAAGTCAGCAGGAGGGATATCTGAGAAGAGATGGCCATTCCAATCCTATGCATGTCTACTCAGAAGTAAGTCCCATTACAAGTCAATGGCGCTTACTCCCAGGAAAGCCTGGATGGGATTGTAGCCTAAGTTCTGCTGGAAGCTGCACTGCAGCAAGCACGGGACCCCCTCCCCTTCAGAGCTATTCTGGGTAGGGGGAGCAAAACAGAGGTGAATGTCTTCAAAGGGGAGGGGAGGGGGTGCTTGCATGCTGCAGTGGGCTTCCCTCAGAACCTAGTGCTTTGCTCCCCCTCCTGCTATGCCACTGGGCCATTTTGTGTGTGGAACCTGTGCCTTTTGGCCTTTCAAGTTGCCTTGAATTGCACCCAGAAGCTTATCAACAGCCAAAGCAGAAGTACTGGAGCAATATATGGTCACACAACAGGCCGGATCCTGTACAGAGGCCAGCTGTTCTTCACTCGCTGAAGCTTCCAAATACAGTTTTTGGGAAGCTCCAGACATGTCGCATGGCACAAGTCTTTGTCAAGATTACAAAGGCAGGGGATTATGTGATCTGCTAGGTCCAAACAAGGCAGAAATTGTTGAGGTTTCCTTATTTGATGTAATTGGTAAAATAGACTCCTGCCCAGTGAGGCATCCAACGCAGCAGAGGATTGAGCAGCATTCCTAGGCTTCAAACCAGAGTGGCTGAAACCAAGAAATGACAGGACCCACTTCAGCCACACTCATCAGACCTGCCAGCTATCATTACTGCAGGTTTGTCAGGACTCAGCCTCAACAGATTCAGCTGCAGCTATTAGTTCTCATCCGCGACCAGATGTCAGTCAAGGGCTCATAGGTCATGTGCATCCTCCGTGGCATCAGAGGTACAGCATGTTTGACGGGTCTTTCCTTAGATAAACCCATAAAGGCATGATGGTGGAGACAGGGCTGGATTGACATAGTAGCGAAAGTTGCAAATGCTACAGGCCCCACATTTTTGTGTTCCCCCCCACACCCAGTAGCATCACTAGGGGCCCAGAGGAAGTGAGAAGGGGTGTCACAAGAAACAGGGGCTAATTGGATTAGTTTACTCTGCAAGTAAACAATTTACGTTTCAATAGTTGTGTATTAAAAAAAAAATCAGGTCTTCTTTCTAACATATGCTATTGGCCCCGCACTAGGTTATATGGCCCTGGATGGAGAGGAAAAATGCTTGGATCATACAGGTTAAAACCAAAAACGTGGTGTGACATCACACAGGTCACACCTGGTGTGACTTCTTAGACCTCCTAAGCTTTCCAGTTGAAGTAACATGTGGGCAGTGGCATAGCTAGAGGGGGTGCAAAGCACTAAGTTTTGCAGGGAACCTCACCGCAGCGTGCGCCTCTGTTTCATGCTGCGGTGAGGCTCCCTGCAAAACTTAGTGCTTTGTATCCCTCTAGCTATGCTGCTGCACGTGAGAACTTGATCTGCAATAGCTCTTCTACTGAGTAGCAGGAACTATGCCTTCCTTGAACCTTTAGTAAGAATCCTGTTTATTTCAGAGTCCCTCCACGAAAGGTGTAATCCAAACTGGCAGCTGAACCAGCACAGGCTCCCGACTGTGGCAAGCATGAAGAAAGGTTTGCACTGAATCAGAAGTCAACTGGGTTCTGCCCCTCCCCCCCAGTGCTAAATCAGACCCAGCGCTGGCCAGACAGTGTGCATTTCCACCAGGCAGCACAGAGGATGGCAGGAAGATGTTCCAGGGGTGGAAGGGGGGCATTTTGGGTGGGGGAGCAGAATGGCCCAGGAGGGTTGGGATCAGCGTGCTGATCCGCACTCCTGAACCCTACAGCCTTACCTGGGCTGCTCAGATTTCTGCCAGCTAAATAGCTCACACAGATCCAAGTAGCCCCATACGGCAAGCTGGGGTGTTACAAAGGGTAAGGGAAGAATACCCCTTTATCCCAAGGTGACCCCCAGCCACTCCTAATCTGCACTGGATACAGCATAGGCCACTGTGGCCTGGCTTTTCCAGCACAGGTTAGGACTGGGCTGTCTCTTCAGCTCCCAAAGCTCTATTTGATCCTGTTTTGTCTGTTAAGTCCATTGCCTTTTAAGTGAAAAGCTCACCAGAAATCAGGTGTGAAAAAGACAGGACAACAGATACGGAATGCAAGAGGCTGACATCACCACAAATGGATTCTCCATAAAAAAATGTGAACAAATGATGGCAACTCCAAACTAAACAGCTAATGTGGAAGCAACCTATATTTTATTAAACATTTTTCACATTATATTTTACCACTCTCTTAGAAAGTTATTGCAATGCAGTTGGGAATCAATCTAGCTTACAATATAAATATGTAGAGTACTCAGCAAGACAGTTGTCACTGAAAAATGAAGATAACAAATACCAGTCAAGAAAGAAAAAATAATGTCAACTCACAATGAATAAATAAAACATTTTTTGCCATCATGGAAGATTTTGGCTCCTCTTCTAGGGCTCTTATTAGACCTAATAAAGTACAACTAAGATAGTACTAAATCTATATTAAATAATAAACACAGATGCAACAGTAATGCCTCCAGGTTATTTAATCCCCTCTCTAGGTTACCAGAAGCATATAAGTTAAAAGGGATCCATGTTTTAACGGCTTTGTCTTCCAGCACCCAGCCCTCTTGCAAATTTTAGCTGGCAAGATTTCTGTATTCTGACAAGATGCCAGCTTTGAGAGAGGCAGTTCTCCAGTGCAGGAATTGCTTCAAATTTTCAAAATCTCACAATTACCTGCTTGGCTGAGAATAACAGAAATAATGTGCCTATTTTTTTATATATTGCTCTCCCGCTTTTCAGCCACCAGGTCCTCACATTAAAGCAGCTTACAACATTTCGAAATGCAATGTTAACTACTTCTTCTATCCTCTTTTCCAATCCCTTAGCTCTCATTATGGGGAATGGTTCTGCTGTAGCTGATCCAGCTAGGTTCCTGAGCCAGGTTCCCCACCATCTTATAAATGATTAAGGGCCCAATCCTAAACTCACCTAGCAACAGCGCTTGCACACTGCGGTGAGGCTCCCTGCAAAACTTTGTGCTGTGCACCCCCTCTACCTGTGCCATTGCTTGCAACTGAGAGTTTGCCAGTTAGCTGACAGTCCTTTCCGACAGAGTCACTGGTGTGAGTGGAAGGAAGAAGGGGGGAAAGAAGAAGGTGGGAAGAACAGGTGAGTCGGCTTCCTTTTTCAAAAGGCACCACATCTGCTTTTATAAAAGAAAAAAGAATCAAGTGGTGCATATTCGTCATTCCCTACCCCTGCAGTACTAATGAGGAAGGTGTGTTGGTGATGTCACAGGCAGTGTCCAACAGGTGTTTACCACTAACTCTTCTCCAGTTCAAACTGAATTGCACTGGAAACTTCAGAACCCCGTTGTTTAGAGGTCTCTATACTGCAGAAAAAGTACACATCGCTTTGGAGAGCAACAACAGCACTCTCAGACCACCTCCACTACTGAAAAATGATGCCAGTCTTCACCCTGCATTACTTTTCTCCTGGTGTTTTAAATTCCTGACAGTCCCTGCTTTTAGTCTTCCTCGGCGCCTTACTTTATTAAGTTCTGCTCCACTGTAGTTTTGACACTCCATTGTGCTTGGAAACAGCTCTATAGGTGAACAAAAATATCTGCTTTCAGACTCTTTCTTTAGTTCATTCCACCAAGGAACTGCAGTGTAAGTGGTAGAAAATCGCAATGGGAGGACTGTATTATAAATACGGGTAGAAAGCTTTCTGCAGCAACAAAAGAGACTGCAAGAATCCAATTCTGCTTACAGCAGTAAAATAAAACCCTGTGAAAGGAAAAAAAAATTATTTGGGTCATAAGAAAAAGAGCGAGTTTTGACATTTAGGCTCCAGGCTGGTCACACAGGATGAGAGATTTCCTCTGTAGCAGACAGAATAGATTATGGAGGTTTTCACTTGTGTGTTTGGGGTGCAACTGGCTGACAAATATCGTGCAGGAAGAACTTTTCCCCAGGTCAGACAGTCCGGGGAACCCAGTGGGAGCAAGGAGCATTTGTGCATCCCCACAAATAGGTCCCCATTTGCTGGATTGAGCTATCTGGGTTTGCTAATCAAACAGTCACGCAACACAACCGCAGAGCACCTGCATTGGCATGTAGAAGGTCAGAGGGTCTGCCTCCCCCCCAGCACCCTCAGTCACAGTCTCTTGGGTGGAGGACTGAGAAAGATGTCTCTAGCTCAGGTCCTGGGCTGTTCCTGCCTCTTACCTGTCCAGTTAGCCCAGCATTATGCGTTATCTATCTAATTTATATGGCAGTTTCAGAATGTATGGGTGTGTGCTGATAAATGTTAATGTAGAATTATCTACTTAAAGACTTAGACTTAGAGACTTAGAGATGGCAGAAAAATTGAATGAGTTCTTTGCATCTGTCTTCACGGCAGAAGACCTCGGGCAGATACCACTGCCCGAACGGCCCCTCCTGACCAAGGAATTAAGTCAGATAGAGGTTAAAAGAGAAGATGTTTCAGACCTCATTGACAAATTAAGGATCAATAAGTCACCGGGCCCTGATGGCATCCACCCAAGAGTTATTAAGGAATTGAAGAATGAAGTTGCTGATCTCTTGACTAAGATACGCATCTTGTCCCTCAAAAAGGCCACGGTGCCAGAGGATTGGAGGATAGCAAATGTCACGCCTATCTTTAAAAAGGGAAAGAGGGGGGACCCGGGAAACTATAGGCCGGTCAGCCTAACATATATACTGGGTAAGATGGTGGAATGCCTCATCAAAGATAGAATCTCAAAACACATAGACCAACAGGCCTTGCTGAGGGAGAATCAGCATGGCTTCTGTAAGGGTAAGTCTTGCCTCACGAACCTTTTAGAATTCTTTGAAAAGGTCAACAGGCATGTGGATGTGGGAGAACCCGTGGACATTATATATCTGGACTTTCAGAAGGCGTTTTGACACCGTCCCTCACCAAAGGCTACTAAAAAAACTCCACAGTCAGGAAATTAGAGGACAGATGCTCTCATGGATTGAGAACTGATTGAAGACCAGGAAACAGAGAGTGGGTGTCAATGGGCAATTTTCACAATGGAGAGAAGTGAAAAGCGGTGTGCCCCAAGGATCTGTCCTGGGACCGGTGCTCTTCAACCTGTTCATAAATGACCTGGAGACAGGGTTGAGCAGTGAAGTGGCTAAGTTTGCAGATGACACAAAACTTTTTCGAGTGGTGAAGACCAGAAGTGATTGTGAGGAGCTCCAGAAGGATCTCTCCAGACTGGCAGAATGGGCAGCAAAATGGCAGATGCCTTTCAATGTAAGTAAATGTAAAGTCATGCACATTGGGGCAAAAAATCAAAACTTTAGATATAGGCTAATGGGTTCTGAGCTGTCTGTGACAGATCAGGAGAGAGATCTTGGGGTGGTGGTGGACAGGTCGATGAAAGTGTCGACTCAATGTGCGGCGGCAGTGAAGAAGACCAATCCTATGCTTGGGATCATTAGGAAAGGTATTGAGAACAAAACGGCTAATATCATAATGCCATTGTACAAATCGATGGTAAGGCCACACCTGGAGTATTGTGTCCAGTTCTGGTTGCCGCATCTCAAAAAAGACATAGTGGAAATGGAAAAGGTGCAAAAGAGAGTGACTAAGATGATTACTGGGGTGGGGCACCTTCCTTATGAAGAAAGGCTACGGCCTCTTCAGCCTAGAAAAGAGACGCCTGAGGGGGGACATGATTGAGACATACAAAATTATGCATGGGAAGGATAAAGTGGATAGAGAGATGCTCTTTACACTCTCACATAACACCAGAACCAGGGGACATCCACTAAAATTCAGTGTTGGGAGAGTTAGAACAGACTAAAGAAATATTAATAATAATAAATAATAATAAAACTTTATTTTTATCCCGCCCTTCTCCCTAACGGGACCCAGTAAATATTTCTTTACTCATCGTGTGGTTGGTCTGTGGAACTCCTTGCCACAGGATGTGGTGATGGCATCTGGCCTGGATGCCTTTAAAAGGGGATTGGACAAGTTTCTGGAGGAAAAATCCATTACGGGTCACAAGCCATGATGTGTATGTGCAACCTCCTGATTTTAGCAATGAGCTATGTCAGAATGCCAATGCAAGGGAGGGCACCAGGATGCAGGTCTCTTGTTATCTGGTGTGCTCCCTGGGGCATTTGGTGGGCCGCTGTGAGATACAGGAAGCTGGACTAGATGGGCCTGTGGCCTGATCCAGTGGGGCTGTTCTTATGTTCTTAGAATTTGGCATGGCAAAGTGTCCAATCTGCAACATAGTGCTCCCCGGCACCTTGGGGATGCTGGGTGCACCCATGTTTCACGTGCCTCCCCTGACCTCCTCCTGCAGCCACCAAGTTCCTCAGAGTTGCAGTAATGAAGTGGGTGGTATCACATCCCAAACTCTTGGGATCATTTTTTTTTCCTATAAACTGAAGCTAGAGGACTGGAGGATAAAGAAGTGAGCTTCCCACCATTCCCTTCCCTCAGCAAGTCCTTCATGCTTTGCTGTGCTGTGCATGCAAGCAAGCGAATGAGAAAGGAATGAAGCCTCCAGCCACCCTTCTATTCAAGGTTGCCACAAGCAAACTGGCACTCCCTCCCTCCCCAGAGGTCTGAACTGTCCATCTTACATCCTAACACCAGACTTCAATACCAGCTTTTGGGCATAAATTCACCCAGTGTGATACATTTTATTTGCTGCATTCCAATAGCTTAATTTCAGTACAGTATTTCAGAAAATAGGTCTTGCAGAATTTGCCTTGCTCCAATTATTTTTGTTTCCTTCTGTCCGGGACTGGCATGAATAAGAAGGGGACACTGAAAAAGCAGTAGAGGGTTGCCAACTCCTGGTTTCCAGGACCAGATCTCTAAAAGGAGTAGGGTTTCTCCCAAAAAGGATATTGCATGTGCAGAGTATCAGTCCTGGGTGAAGAAAATGCACTTTTAAAAAAATGGACCTTAGGAAATACTGCCTCTGAGCATGTGCAAACCGACCTCCCACTCTTCAGGTACAATAATTTGTTCTCCTAGAAATGCATCTTAAAGAGAGTAGAGCTATAATACAAACATTGAATGAACCATGTTTTTCTCTGCTCATACATCTTCCTGGATTGGCAAAAGCCCTTGAAGATGCTGCCTATCAAGCACTCCGAGGAAGCAAAAGGTTTTGGTTTCTTTGCTTGCTTTTCATTATGGCCTAACTGTATATAGGCTGTTTGCATGTAGTAGGAAAGGGCCTGCCCCTGACCAAAGTGCTCACTCCCAATGTACTTAACACAGAGCAGGGAGGACACATGCAAGGTAAGCTAGGGGTTTGCAAGAACATCTCAGTTTAGAGAAGTGAGGACTGACACCAATGGGAGTTTTTCTTCCAGGGTCAATAGTGGGGGGGGGGGGGTCTAAGCTGACATAGGCAAATAGCTAAAGCCCCACTGATGTTGCCATTGTTCCAGTTCATGGGGGACCAGATCTGACAGTTCTTTTATCAAGAAATAAAAAGTACACCCAGCACAACCATGCACTTTAGTGTCAGATTTTGTAGGTGGTTCTCCTCGAGAGGAGGGCATTCTCCCACAAGAGTGAGAGTGGAATGCGAATAGGTAGGAGGAGGCACAAAACCACCTGAAGAGTTTTTGGGTCAATATTCAACCATTCTGTTGCAGTGGGGCTTGTTTTGTACTCCGCAATGCTTTATACTTAGAATCTCAATCCAGCAAGGGAGATCCATGTGCACACGTACACTTTTGCACTGCAGGCAGTTAGACATATGTAGTCACAACTGCACCATTGTCTCGATGCTCTCATCTGGACCCCGCTGAATACTGGATGCATCCTGAGAATGCACATCCTCAAACACACTTCCAGGGGGCATTAAAGGCCTAATCCTATGGGCCTCTAGTGCCAGCACTGAGCTCCAGTGCCAGCAATGGCTGCTGCAGACATGCCATAAGGCACGTCCGTAACACCCAGAGAGGAGGAGTGGCGGCCCAGCACCAGACGGATGTTGCCCAGAGCAAGAGAAGAGCTTCAGGTGGCAGTAAGAACCTTTGGGGTGGGGGGGGGGAGACGTTCCAGGAAGAGGGGAGAGCAGGGGAGAGGAGAGAGAGGAGAGACGTTCCAGGAAGAGGGGAGAGCAGGGGAGAGGAGAGAGAGGAGAGACGTTCCAGGAAGAGGGGAGAGAGGGGTGGGGTGGGAGGGGGTGAGACCAGTGGAGTCCTGTTCTGCCGTAGCTTATCCTCCATGTTGGGCTGAAAAGCCTGACATGGAGGTTCTCAAGTCTGCACCAGCAAAATAGCCAATGTGGACTTGAGAAACCCCATTGTCAGGCCTGAGGCTTTCTTCATGGGAAGGGGGTGAAAGTCCCCTTTCCCTGAGGAGACTTCTGGTCACCCCTGCAGTGCCACTAGATACAACTGTAGCCATTTTGGGCCGCTGCGACGGTGGGGCCACAGGATTGGACTGTAACACCCTTGTGCAATTAGAGCTGGAGCGGGTCCTTACTTTTGGTTGCACCAACCTCGTACCATCCCGAGCCTTGGGAATAAGAGAGGGACAGAAAGTAAAACAGAAAAAATAAATGTAGGGTGGCAGCATATACTCAACTGACAGGGCTTAATTGCTGCTGGAGTTGAGAAGAGCCATGCCTCCAATATTATGATTTTACCATCTGAACAGGCGTAAGGACCCAGGATTACTCCATTGCAACGAGTATCAAAATAACTGGTTTGACATGGGCCTAAATGCTTAGGGCTATCATTTGTCAGGATTCTGTTCCCTCCCAAGGGTCATTTGAAGTTAAATCTCAGGGTAGGGAGTTCTTGGATCATTTCTCATGTTAACACATCTGAATGCAGGAGAACATAAGAAACGCCCTGCTGGATAACGCCAAAGACCCATTCAGTGGCATAGCTGGAGGGGGGCAAAATGGTAAGTACTGCAAGGCTCCTAAATGCAACCAACTAACCAGTCTCAGAAAAACCGAACCCAGGTCCAAATGGACCTTTCATCTGATTCGACATTACTCTTCTTGTGCTCTTCCAACAATTTTTTTTGCAGTCCAGATCCTTTGGCGATACGAATCCCTTGGAGTAAAGGGCTTTGAAATCTGCCTCCTTCAAAGGACATTGCCGGAGAATGCCATTTTCCTCCGACTCCCCTCCCTGCCTCTGTTGCTGCCTCCTCCCAAGCTCTGCACCCCCTTCCATATTGTCTTCTCCCCTCACCTGCTCTCCCCCCAGGCTGCTGTCTGGCAGCCAAATCCTCTGGCCTGCTGAGAGAGCTGGGCAGCCTCACACCTCAGCTCAACCCGAAGCTGACAATGCTTTCTACTCCTCGGTGTCTGCAAACACCCCTCCTCCCCTTTGCAAAGTGAGAGACGGTGAATGCTTTCAGCTCCTCGCTGGGGAGCACGATGAACTCGGCTGTGCCAGCCGAATCTCCTTCCCTCGCTTGCTGGCACAAGTCAGACACCACCGACGCATTTGCAGCCTTAAAAGCTGGCTCGGGGAGAGAGGAAATAAATAAATAAATATCAGTGCAGTGAAGTGTAATTTCTTCTGCCGGAAGAAATTAAGCAGTTCTCCTATTGCGCTGAAGTAGCACAGCGAGGCCTATTTTGCTCAATGCAGGTCTCATTCAGGGAAAGGCTGGTCAGAAAGGAAATCTTCCTTCCCATCCTGGACCTTCTCCTTTCCTGCTTCCCTGTAACAGATTTCTAGTAACTTGCAATTGTAACGCAGATCCCATGAGTGGGAGGTGCAAGGGGAAAATTGTACCAGGCCCAGGATCAAAAAGGGGACCAAACAAGGGAGACTGAAAATTTCCCAGGATCTTACATTTCCTATCTCACCAGGGTCCATGGGAAGTGCAGGGTATACATCGTACCTAGGCCTGGGATATAAAAAAAAGGGGGGGAAGCAGGAGCCACAGGAGAGGGGTCAGAAATTTCCTGGGACCTCAGAAAATGAAGAAAACACAGGTCATGGTTCAGGATGTGGACTCACCTCCCTGCATTACAATCTCTGCACGTGAACTGGAGGTTGTCCATGACTTTGTGTACCTTGGCTCAACGATCTCTGACACTCTTTCTCTCGATACCGAACTAAACAAACGCATCAGTAAAGCAGCTACCATGTTTTCCAGACTCACAAAGAGAGTCTGGTCCAACAAGAAGCTGACGGAACATACCAAGATCCAGGTCTACAGAGCCTGCGTCCTGAGTACACTTCTGTACTGCAGCGAGTCATGGACTCTTCGCTCACAACAGGAGAGGAAACTGATTGCTTTCCACATGCGCTGCCTCCGACGCATTCTCGGCATCACCTGGCAGGACAAAGTTCCTAACAACACAGTCCTGGAACGTGCTGGAATCCCTAGCATGTATGCACTGCTGAAACAGAGACACCTGCGTTGGCTCAGTCATGTCGTGAGAATGGATGATGGCCGGATCCCAAAGGATCTCCTCTATGGAGAACTCGTGCAAGGAAAGCACCCTACAGGTAGACCACAGCTGCGATACAAGGACATCTGCAAGAGGGATCTGAAGGCCTTAGGAGTGGACCTCAACAAGTGGGAAACCCTGGCCTCTGAGCGACCCGCTTGGAGGCAGGCTGTGCAGCATGGCCTTTCCCAGTTTGAAGAGACACTTGACCAACAGTCTGAGGCTAAGAGGCAAAGAAGGAAGGCCCATAGCCAGGGAGACAGACCAGGGACAGACTGCACTTACTCCTGTTGTGGAAGGGATTGTCACTCCTGAATTGGCCTTTTCAGCCACACTAGACGATGTTCCAAAACCACCTTTCAGAGCGCGATACCATAGTCTCTCGAGACTGAAGGTTGCCAACATCATCAACATCAGATACTGTGTGAAGACTCGCATTCACATTTTATGTAAGCCTACATAGTTTTATATATTGCAATTTGTAGACATTATGATCTGTTGGAGAAGGGAAAGGGACCAAAAGAAACTTACGTTTGTACCCCAAAAGGGGCCCGAATGATATGTACCCCCTGAAAATTTCGTCTCATAGGCCCTGTCTTACCACATGTGGAGTCCCCACAAGACCTGATTGGTAGGCTATCTCGGGTTTTGGGGAGCCCTGGTCAAAATGCCCTCGCACTGCAGGCACCCCCAGTTGTTTGTCCACCACCAAGCAGATGAATGAAGACAAAAGTAAGCAGCAGCTCCAGCCACCACCAAGTGGAAGAGGGCAACAGCTGGCTTCAGCTCAGATGAGTAGGAGGAGTCACAACAAAGAGGACCCAATTCTCTTGGGGGTCCAATTATGATGTAAAGTGTAAAGTCATGCACATTGGGGCAAAAAATCAAAATTTTAGATATAGGCTGATGGGTTCTGAGCTGTCTGTGACAGATCAGGAGAGAGATCTTGGGGTGGTGGTGGACAGGTCGATGAAAGTGTCGACCCAATGTGCGGCGGCAGTGAAGAAGGCCAATTCTATGCTTGGGATCATTAGGAAGGGTATTGAGAACAAAACGGCTAGTATTATAATGCCATTGTACAAATCGATGGTAAGGCCACACCTGGAGTATTGTGTCCAGTTCTGGTCGCCGCATCTCAAAAAAGACATAGTGGAAATGGAAAAGGTGCAAAAGAGAGCGACTAAGATGATTTCGGGGCTGGGGCACCTTCCTTATGAGGAAAGGCTACGGCGTTTGGGCCTCTTCAGCCTAGAAAAGAGACACCTGAGGGGGGACATGATTGAGACATACAAAATTATGCAGGGGATGGACAGAGTGGATAGAGAGATGCTCTTTACACTCTCACATAATACCAGAACCAGGGGACATCCACTAACATTGAGTGTTGGGCGGGTTAGGACAGACAAAAGAAAATATTTCTTTACTCAGCGTGTGGTCGGTCTGTGGAACTCCTTGCCACAGGATGTGGTGCTGGCGTCTAGCCTAGACGCCTTTAAAAGGGGATTGGACAAGTTTCTGGAGGAAAAATCCATTATGGGGTACAAGCCATGATGTGTATGCGCAACCTCCTGATTTTAGAAATGGGTTATGTCAGAATGCCAGATGCAAGGGAGGGCATCAGGATGAGGTCTCTTGTTATCTGGTGTGCTCCCTGGGGCATTTGGTGGGCCGCTGTGAGATACAGGAAGCTGGACTAGATGGGCCTATGGCCTGATCCAGTGGGGCTGTTCTTATGTTCTTATGATGACTGCAAGAGAGAGAGAGAGAAGCAATAGAAGCTGCCACTGGATCATGGCAATCACAGGTCAGCAGAAGGCCCTGCCAGGGTGCTGGGGGCCTCGGCAGCTGCTTGGCGTTGGCCATGTGAACTGGTGTCAGAAATCTGACCATTTCAAAATATCCGCTGGCTCTTATATTTGGAAAGGGAGGACAGCTTTGCTTCTTCATCCAAGGCATCTAGAATGTACGTGATTTGAACACAGCTCTCCAGAATGCTATCACTTCTCTCCGGAAAAGACAACGGAATCAAGTGAACCAGAAGCCATTTTAATGTGCTAATTATTCCCCATCCGCATTTTTTAAAAGTTCTCATCATCAAGCTAAATGTTCTGTGCCAAACTTGAAACTTCCAGTCGTAAGAAAAAGAGAAATTAAGAAAAGCTCCCTAGATCTGAATTGTTCAAATGAGCTCTTCTAAATCAATATCTCAGAACAAGTCATAAATTGGCAACATGTGTGCAGGAAAACTGAGTTTCACATTTCCCACTGGAAAAATGTGTATAATGCTTCACAGCAAACAAGAGACTAAGGGCCCAATTCCATCCAACTTTCCAGCGCCGGTACAGCCGCAATACAGCCTTAAGGTAAGGGAACAAATGTTTCCATACTTTGAGGAGGCCTCAAATAGGTGGGGTGACTGTCCCACCACTACAGGATGCAGTGCACGCCCCATTGCCACAGCTGCACCGGCACTGGAAAATTGGATAGGATTGGGCCCTAAGTCAGTAAATCAAGTACCAGCCAAAACAGTAAAAAAAATTGCAATCTTTATGAGAACTCAGCCAACAGAGATGAAAACCTCTTTACTTTCATAGGCAGGGCATTACTAAACTTGGGGCCACAGCTGTAAAGGCCCTGCTCCCAGCTGTTAACGTTTGAAATCAGGTACTTTGCAGGACATGCTGACTTGACTATTGGTGGCAATAAGCATCCCAAGCCATGTAGGGCATAAAGATGCAGACCAGTATTTTCAAATGCACCCAGAATTCAGCAGTTAGCCAAGGGCACCTCCATACATAGCACATTACAGCAGTCAAGCTTAGAAATTACCACTGCCAAGCAGTGGCAGACCTCCCCAGCCCTGTGCCCCAGGGCAAAGGTCCGTGATGGTGCCCCCGCATGGGATGCCACTGCCCCTCATGTGCAAATTTCTCCCCCCCCTTACCTGTTGTCTTGTGTGCTCCCTGGGGCATTTGGTGGGCCACTGTGAAATGCAGGAAGCTGGACTAGATGGGCCTTTGGCCTGATCCAGTGGGGTTCTTCTTATGTTCTTATGGAGCTCACTGAGCCTTGCACAACTCCATGACACGTCAGGGAAGCCACCTGAAGTTTCTCCAATGCTTTAAACTGTGCTTTCCGCAAACTGGAAGCCCAGTTTCCGACCCCATCAGGAGCCTCAGAGAGGCTTCTTCAGGGTCCTAAAGGTGCATGTGGCTCCTCACCTGGGGCATTTGCCCATCGAGTGAATGGGAGGTCTGCCACTGATGCCTAGATCATGCTTCGGATCCTGGTTGTTCAAGACTGTAAGCAGAACACAGCACTATGCCATATGCTCAGGTATGACCAGGGGAGCTGTCCTGGACAGAAGAGGAAGAGGAGGGGATAGACCAAAAATGGTGAATTGCTGATTATCTACTGCAGAGAAACCAAGAAATGGGAGGAGGGGGTAATAAGAGGCCTAATCAGTAGGAGAATCTAACGTAGGAATTAAGGCACGAAGAGCTGATACCGAAAACAGGGATCAAGCACAGCAACTTAAACCAGAGGGTAGACATGATTACAGCAACAGGGGAAAAGAGAGGGTTTGTGGTAAAGATGCCTTACATTAACAGAAGAGGAACTGCACCCCAAAGTAGATTATCCAAGATTAGTTCCATCCTCATGGGGGGTTCATGCAATTTAACTTAACAAGGAAAATCTCTTCTTTGTACCATCTCTAAGTGTTATTCCTAGCTAATTTGTCCAGGATTTGGATAGGAAAAAAAACAGAAATGACAACTAATCTTTTGAAACAAAACACTGCATTGGAGTCTTAGGATACTGCCAGGGACTGCATCACCCAAAGGGCTTCTGCAAGGATCTCACTTGCAGTGGTGTAGCTAGAGGGGGTGCAAAGCACTAAGTTTTGCAGGGTGCCTCCCTGTGGCTCCTCCCTCTCCCCTTCAGAGCTATTCTGGGCAGGGGGAGCAAAACAGAGGCATACTCTGAGGAGGGGCAGAGGGGAGAGTCTGCTTGCATGCTGCTGTGAGGCTCCCTGCAAAACTTAGTGCTTTGCACCCCGCTCTTACTACGCCATTGCTCACGTGTTCCACGTATCTGGGATTTCTCTGGGCAAGCACACAACATTGTTGCACAATTCGTTGTTTTAAGAGGGTTTCTCGCTGCTGGGGGGGGAAAGCGGGAAAGTGTTTGTGCCATAATAAGTTTTAAGAACGGGAAGAAGAAATTGGTTCAAGTCAGTGCTGAGTAAGAAACCATCTCAAATGTGGGGGATTCAGAGGAATTGGGGACATGTCAGGGATTTGGGTGAGAAAATCAGGGGGACAGCTTAATACAAGTTGGTGGCAGGAACTGATCTTTTTGACTTTTTTTCTTCTTCCCCACACCTCTGTGAGTGGTTGCAGAAGCAGCTACCTCTGGGGCTCCTTTTTGTTTAGAACAGTGTTTCTCAACCAGTGCTGTGGGTACCGCCAGTGGTAGTTGAGGTGGGTGTCTCACCACTTGTGGGAGCCCTGGTTACCTACCGCCCAGCAGCGAAACTAGGAACATGATACAACAAACAGCAGTAGGAGGCTTCAAAGCGTGAGCATCTGCATCTGGCCTCCCAACCCAGAAGTAACTGGCAAACATGTCATCGCCAGTTTTCCTGTGGTACTTCAAATAGGTGGACCATGTGAAGTGGCACTGTGGAGGACAAACTTTGAGAAACTCTGGCTTAGAAGGAATGTCCCAGGAATGATGCTACTTGATTTCAAGGGAACTTCTGAGAGGAAAAATGGACCAATGGTCCATATAGTCCAGTGTCCTGATTCCCATAATGGCTAATCCAATGCCTCTAATACGAGCTATCAGGCATAAGGTCCAGGGGCCAGACATGGTCCATAGAAGCTCTTTATCTGGCCCTTGGCCTCTCCCAGTGCCAGCATCAGCTACTCTCAGCTGCTGAGCTGTGCTGTTGAAAGGGCAGCCACGTGATAATTTGGCTTTCCCATAGCCTGAAAATTTGATCAAGATTTGCATATTTTCTCTTCTGTCATTTGCTGCTAATGAGTTCCAAAATGAGGGGGGAAAGTGCTCATTTCTGGTTGTGACTGGCTTAATGACATCACTTCTGGCCTTCAGCAGGCATCATGAATCCTATATGACCCGCTGTATGAAATGAGTTTGA
This sequence comes from Tiliqua scincoides, assembly GCF_035046505.1. NCBI lineage: Eukaryota > Metazoa > Chordata > Lepidosauria > Squamata > Scincidae > Tiliqua > Tiliqua scincoides. Next base: position 211,293,424 of record NC_089824.1, read on the forward strand.
CACCCCTGCTCTAGGAAGTTCACAAGCAGGAGCTGAAGACATACCACTCCCTTGCCCTGGCTTCCCTGCAACTGGTTTTCAGTGGCATTCAGCCCCTAGCTGGGGAAGTTACATCCAAGCCATCATGGTTAATAACCAGTGACAGATCTCTTTTCCATGAATGGGTTTAATCTGCTTGTAGGGACATCTAAACCGGCAGACATCACCACATTTTGAGGTAGTGAATTCCATACATGAATTCTTGCAAATTAATGCGTTCATGCTTAGAGATGGAGAGAGCAGGGGATTGTGGCATGTATCATTTCATTTTCTCAGATCCGCATGTTTTAAAATCCCAGTAGTAGTGTACAGAGGAGTAAGTTACAAACATATTGCAAGTTTTCTTCGCAGAATTCTAATGGCAGAACTAGAATTTCCTTGGCATGGAATTGGGCGGGGAGACAGACGAAGGTGCAGATATGCTATTCCCCCCCCCATCAAACAGTCACCTCAAGTGCAATGTTAGGGGGCAATTTTCACCCAAGTTTGACAAGGTGCCACCTTTCCTCCTGTGCAAAGGGCAACTGCAGTGGTTATCCAAGTTGGGAAAGATACTCAAACATGTCAATGGACATGCAGTCTTGTGCACTACTTGAACATCTCCGGTGAAGTAATGTAAAGCACTGGACTGAGCCACAAATGAGGGTCTCCAGCATCCAGGTCCAGCTGCTTTACTCCCATGTGGCTCTCAGGCAAAAAGATGATGACCAGAGACCATACTGCTGTTCAGCAGCCCAACCTGACTAGATGATCTGGGAAACCAAAAGAGGTTTGGTACACTCTGTCTAGCCATAGCTTCCATCTTGGCTCCTCAGTCTGAGCAACTCAGAACATGGTCTGAGGACAAGGACATGGCCACAATGCTACAATCAAGCAGTTCAAGGTCTGTTCAGTGCTTGGATGGGGGACTGCCTAGGACCCTTTCCATACTACCTTGAATTCCATAAGGGAAGAAAATCAGGGTATAAATGTAATTAAAATAAAGGAACAAATTCATTCCTAGGAGTACTCACACCAAACTTCTCAGCTCATCTAGTTGAAAACCAACCCTCAGCCTAGCCCTGATGATACCCTCTTGCCCTTGGATTCTGATTAGTTTGCTCAGTGTGCTGTTGACCTTGCCTGTTTGAACCACAGACAGCAACCAAGAACAGAACTCTGTTGAGACCCAGCAAGGCAAGCAGGGGTCAATAGTGAGCATGCAATATATGGATGCCACTCTACCCATTGTTCATGATGTTGGTTAATCCATAAACCAACTCCAAAATGCAACCATCCAAAACTATACCAGCTCTTCCTCCTATTTGCCACTGGACTAGAACCCGGTCTTTCATTTCTCTGACCATCTTGCCCTGCATTGGTGAGCTGTAGCCAATACCTTCCTTTCAGTCTGCCAAGAAGTTTGCTGCTCCTAGCTTTCCCTCCCACAGCCACCAGGGCAGGATAGAGAGCTTTATACACAAATTTTGCTGAACAGTTCCTCTAGTGCAGTGGTTTTCAATCTTTTTTGTCTCCTGGCACACTGGCAAGGTCCAAAAATGGTCAAGGCACACCAGCAGTTTTTTGACCATTGAAAAGGCAAACCATGTTATTGGTGGGGTGCTCACATCTCTCAATGGCTCTACTAAGAAATGACCCTCCCCCAAACTCCCATGGCACACCCACAGACCATTTGTGACACACCAGTGTACCATGGAACAGTGGTTGAAAATGGCTGCTCTAGTGTTCCTTCAGCATGGACTCAACCAGCTGTTTTAGATTTAACACAAGGTTGGTTCTAAATAGATGAATTAAGGAGCAAGGACTTTGCAAAGTAGTGTTTACTGGGAAGGGCAAAAGGAATCTATACTGTACTTGTCAAGTGACAGGGCAACGTCTTCTGCCCCACTGACTGAGCTTGGAATATCTACAAATCTCTGAAGGCACATTTTGATTTCAGCGGATTTTTTTCCCCCAAACATGAGTCAGATAGGAAGTGCTACATCTTCATGACAAATATTAGATGCCGGTCCCTTCGATTAACATAATTTGTTTTGTTTGAACGTCCAGTTCAGTCCCATTCCTTCTTTAAAAAAAAAAAAAAAGTGGAGGAATCAGGAGGGGAGGGGACGGGCCAAATCTGTTTTGACGTGAAACACTAATGCGTCCTTTGCTATGACCTTCTGTCTAGAGCTGTGCATTCTCACCTCGCACTTTGCTCTTCAGAAAATAAAATCTGTTCCAACAGCAGCCATTGGTCAAGATGATTTCCTGCTGGCTTCATGCCAAACCTTCAGGGTTTCTGGAGCAAATAAAAGGTCTTTCCTTATGACACACGTTTAAATTTAGCACTAAGCAAAGTGGAGGGTGGGGGGTGTGGGAGATGGAAGAAAATATGTAAAATGTCAGCATCTGACAAGCAGAAAATTAGAATTCACTCCCCTGGGATTTAAATGGACTTTTCTGCTTCTAGTCACTAACTATGACAAGGTTAACATTTTTCAGCTTAATGACTAAGGACATTAAGTGTGCATGTGAATAAGGAATAAAATGACTAGAGGGCACTTGCTTAAGAGTGTAACACCAGAGATGACAACAGAACTAAGGATATGTTAATTCCAACAAGCCAGGACTGTCCCCATGGAGGATCCATGATTACAGTGAGAATTCCTGGTACCCCGATGACATACTCATCACAACCTCTGGATGCTCACGCAACCACAGAGGTAGGCATACACATCTGATCCATGTAACTTCAAGAGCCAGACTGTGCATTGCATCCATCACCTGAAAAGCAGTCTGGTGATGCCTGTTCAGAACTCTGAGGGTCTTCAGATGGCCTCCTGTCAATCAGCAAGGACAGTGGGAGAAGTGTCTGCTTGCTGGGAAAAGGGGAGGGGTTTATTAGCCCATTACATTCCTGTTCCTACCCCTCTCAACTTCTAGGGAAAGCTGTCAGAGAGGGAGACACACTTCGTTATGAAGGAACATCGGTCATTCTTGACTTTTCCCCAAAACTCAACGAGATGACAGCCTGCAAGGTTGAAGCTGGGGTGCGTGGGTGTGCGAGAAACAAAAAACAGCTTCTTCTCTGTTGGGTAGAGGCAGTCAAGTAGGCCTGTTCTTGTGAGGCTCTCTGCTCTGGTCTAGATTCTGAGAGAAGGAAGTGTGCACCCTTCCATAGATTTTTCCAAACAGGTTATAGGTGGTTTGCAACCAATGCGGTAACTGCAGTGAGCACATATGGTGATAGTCACAGCTGAACTAGTTTTGCCGAAGTCTGCTGAAGTCATAAGATGAAAAGTGAATATAGGTGTACATACTTTTAGCAGTAAGCCCCACTGTGAATGTATACAGGTACCTATGACATTTTGGGCACATACACACTGCCGGTCTTCTGTGGACTGAGCTTCCTGGAAACCTGTTTTCCAGATGTTCACAGTACTGATTGGCAGGACTTTTGCATTATGAAGCCATACCATCCCCATCATGCGCATAGCAGTGATTGGCTAGCCACCATTTCCTTCTCAGAGTGCAGTTGCATACAGGACTCTTTAGCCAATCCTTGCACAAAGCACTCAACGAAATGACTGAGCAGAGAAGAATCAGATGTGTTTGAAAAGAAAAAACAAAGCAGATGGCCCACCAGAAGCATAAAAGGCTGGACGACATTCAGTTCAGGATCTGTATCCTTTCAAGAAGGGGAAAGAAAAATCAGCTGTTGCTCCTTCGCAGGCTATCAGCCTAAGATCACGTCTGACTATCCATTTGAAAGGGCAACTCCAGATGTGTACTAATTGTGTCAAGACATAACCCAGCCCATATAAAATATTCCCTGCATGTAGAAAACTAGAGTGTTAACTTCTCCCTTTTGTGCAAGTTTACTGCTTTCAAGATGTTTTCATACAAATGGAGGCCTCACCTGCAACAGATGCACAAGAATCCCATAAAGCTGAGCCACACGATTCTACTAAGAATGCAGCTCAACTCTGAGGCAGCTGGCTCAACTGAGTTACTTTCGTTAGCTTTGTACAGTAAGTTATTCTTGCCTACTATGGTCTGATCTATATTCTGCTTCCTTCTCCCTCAGACTGCAGCTTCGTATTGCTTTTGGTCCCTAGCCTCATTATCTCATTCTTTTTCTCTGCTACGAGCTGCATAAGCCACTTATCAGACCCTAATCCCAGTGTAGCCAAATCATTTTCAATATGTTTGCTCTGTTCCGCAGCCCCACTCCAACCCAATGCGTGCAGTTCTGTTTTGTAACCTCAGCACATTTAAGTCACTTTTGAAATTACATCTCGCTCAAGGTCATTGTGCTGAATTCAAATGCTCTCCAGCCCCGCACATCATCCCTGCACCTACATTAACTCACATCTGATTTATTTAGCCTGTTTATTATCGCTTACAAAATTCAATCAATAGAAACTGGAATTCAAACAGTCCCAGACTCACTCTCATGCATGAAATGCTAATCAGGAAATTTGTATAGCCCAACATATAAGGCATCAGAATCAGAAGAAGGGTTTCTAACACCCTCACTTCCACAAGCCCGCACATCAGTTTGGTTATGTGAATTAAGCCTGGGTCTTTATCAGCAGCTGGGCCAGTGCTGTTTGGCTATCCCACAACAGAATGGTTGTTTAAAAAGCAGTAAGACAAGACACCGGGCAAACCCAATGAAGATGACACTCCTTGAAAGAACACAGGCACTAAGAAAGCAAATGTACTCCCTGCAATGTATGCGTTGGTTGCATATCTGGGACCCAACCACAGCATCATGCAGATGGAGTCTGCTGTGCAAAGTCCATTGATGTTGAACATCCAGAGAGCAACAGGAACATAAATAAGTTTTTGGGCAATCAATGCTTAAAATAACCTACCAATGGAACTCCTACATCCAAGACCAGCATATTTTGTTCCCACTGCTATCAGAAAAGAAAGCTACTTCAATGTAACCCAATAAGCTACTTTTTATTCCAGCACTCATGTAGGCAGACAATGGCATGATTGCCAAGTTAGCTGACTGCACTGATGCTTTCCATATATTTGGGGGCTATGGCTTGCCAGCTGAAACAGGAAAGGGTCAGCAGTTGATGGCCAGATCCCTCATCTGTTCAATCTAATCTCATGCTGATTAAAAAACCAGGATGCCTAAGAGCTTACAAGCCATGCTCAAGAACATGCACACACACACAGTGGGCTGGTTTGGACTATACCACCCAACCCACCCACCCAAACTCATAATGAGGTGCATGTGTGCATATCACACACATCCTGTGCAGCCATCCTATCACTACACAGCTGGAGGTGAGGGAACATTCCTACTGCACAGTTTCTATACTTCTTAAATCAAGTGGTGAGAGACAGTTCAGAGGTTCTTCCCATATAATGGTGGCGGGACAGAGTGGAGACATGCACCCATAAAAAATCTCTCTACAGATTTCAGTTGGTGGTATCATCCAAACAACTGCCTATTTCCTTTTGATTTCCACATGAAAACTAAGGCCAGCTACATGGATGGCGGTTCAGCATTTTGTTCTAATGCTATCAATATGGCGGAATGCAGAACCAAAAACAGGATAGTCTGTTTTCTGAAAGCAGGTTTTAGTGGCCACCCAGTGTCAAATACTACCAGTTAACAAGTAAGAGAAGCATGTATTATTAAAACTAGGATCAACTGTTTGCTCAAACATCCTGAGCATTAAATTTATGTTGTATGTACTGATCCACATGGTTTCACATAAATGCTAGTTACAAGCACGGGTTTTAAGGTAGCCCCTAATCTGTAAAATAGTTGTATGCCATCTTGAACAGTTTCAGAGAGAAAGGCAATAAAGAAAATGAAGGCATAGATAAGTAAATGTAAGTCACTTTACAGCCTAACTCTATGATTGTCTACTCAGAAGTCAGTTCCACTGAAGTCAAGATTAGTTTCTTATAGGATTGCAGCCTTATCTGCTTACATCGGTCTCCTGTATCTCCCTTGTTTCCCCCTCTCCCCCCATGTGTTGGGTTTTAAACTGCTGGGGATGGGAGCTGATCTTTTGGGTCTCAAGCAGTCATAACCCTAAATCACAGTCTAGTGTTAAAAACATGAGCTGAGCCAAAGAGAGCTGAGTTCCAGGCTTGTGTGCTCCCTCATCCCATCTCCTTTTCCATGCATATGGAGAACTGAAAAAGCTTAATCTTTCTGATTAGAATAAACCACAGTTTCCTGTAATGCCTGAATTTAGGGAAACTGTGGATTTTCCTAACAATGGTTAATTTGCAGATCCGTGTCTGAAACCAGGATCAAACTATGGTTTCAAAGTGATGTGAGTTTGTGAACTGCCCACCCTGCAAAACAACCTACATTTTCATCCTGTTTTTAGATCCTGGTTTATGCTTAGAGAAGAAATTACAGCTGCCTGAATTCAGATGTAATAGGAAAGTGTGGTTTATCCTTAACCTAATGTGGAAGCTTCGACTCCCATCCCGTCACTTGTCTCAGGAACAACAGAGGCCCAACTTCAGCCTTGGTCGTGTCTGGAATGCTAAACCATAGAGTTACGTCTGCATGAAACTTTTGACTTATGCTGCCCAGCTGTGCCGTCCATGTTTACAAGTGGTGCCGTATATATGATCACTACAACTCTAGTCACTGAAAGCATTGTGTCCTTTGGACAATGTTTTCGTCTTGCTGTCAGTTGCCTGGGTTTTTTTTTTCTTTCCTGACACGACAGGTAAATGTGACTGCCAGGAGATAGCCAGACATGCCATGTCTGGAGGGAGTCACAAATCCTCCACCTGCTGCCAGCCTCCCTCCCAAAACAGCTTAAATAACAGTCTAGACAACTGAAAGAAGAAGGCGGCACTTGCCGAAATGCCTCTTGTGAATTTCTCCTTGATGTGCAAAGGTTTGGGAAGCAGCAATAGCAGCATCTTTCAATAACAGCTCTGGCAGGAGACAGGAACACATTGTGCACGACCCTAGTTACACTGCAGTATTTTGGATGTCTAAAAGCAGTAAACAGCAGCGTGTGCACATCAGAGCAGCACCTGGGTACAGGATATACAAGGTCTGCAATGTGACAAAAAGATTTATCCGGTGTTTTGATGTGGGGAAAGAGGAAGATCATTACGTGCAAGGAAGGAAGAGGCTCAGCTTGCAAGCACAGTACAAGTTGTGCGACATCCCATCAGAAGTTTCCCCCCTTTGGGCATGACGAACCCGTGCTGCCAGCCGAACACAGAAGTGACTGCGCATTTGGCTGGCTGTGTGGGAACGTCAGGTCTGCAGCCAAGCCTCGGTTTCATACCTTGGTCTTTGGGGTATTCCTGGTTCCTGTGGAGGAAGACAGAACACCCAGCCAGCTGCAGTTTAGTTTGAAGTCTGATCTTTGAGTGCCCTCTACTGGACATGAAGATACATTTCAGTTGTTGGAAATTTCTCCCCCCAAAAAGTGTTTAAAACTTGGATTAAGATTTAACACCACCTCTACCAAAAAACCACAATGTATTACACATGAAATATACACAGGCTGCATTAATTGCACTGAAATCCACAGATATTTTATCCTCCACTTTTGCAGGATTAAATTCATAGTTGTTCCCAGGCTATTAGGCCTTCACCTTTTGATAAAATTAGCGTCCAAATACAACATGCACTTGTTTGCGCTTGATAGCCCGATTATAACACTTGACCCACATAATCCCTTATTGATGGGAGTTGGAATGTTAGCCCCAAATAGAAGGTGGGGTCAAAATTCCCCAAGGGGATAAAAAGGCAGAAAAGGGAAAGCCCACAGCAAGGAGCTCTTAGTCATTATCAATGGCAATACCTATCTTGGAGGTATCCCATCCAGTGGCATAGCTAATGAATGTGTAGCCCAGTGCAGAGCTCAGAATAATGCCCCGGAAGTGATGTCACAACCAGAAGTGACATCACACCTGGGCTTTTTAAAAAATGCAAAATGGGGGGAAACCAACCTCCTCCATATTAACACCTTATTGGTTCTATGCTTTATCATGATAACATCTCATTGGCTCTCAGAACAATCAGTCTCATAGGTCAGTTTTGAGTTAAAGAAATCTACTTTTTGTTCCTTAAGGCAGTTGTGTTTTTGTTTTCTGGTTAATTGGCCATAACTTTCGATATAATACAGATATTCTGATGTGGTTTGTTTCATTGAATTCTGCATTAAATTACCTTTCCAATGATATATAACATGATGCTATCATTTGTACATACCAAGATTTTCACAATTTTGGCCTCTAATGTCAAGCTCAGCTTGTTGCCCCCCTAAAGCTTGTTGTCCAGTGCGATTATTACCCCCTGCACCCCTTAGTTGCACCACTGATCCCATCTCTGCAGATTTCCTGAAGAGATCTAGAACCAGGGGCAGCAGATTTTTGACAAAATTTATATTTATAAATATAAATAAATATATTTTGACAAAATATAAATTTTGTCAAATTATATATATATATACACACACACACACACACACACACACACACACACAAACAAAATATAAATTTAGGCACGCCTTTATATTGCGTGCCAAGTTTTTAAGCTGAAATTAGACTTTAGGAGCAGGCTGAAGGTGGACAGCTGGTGATTTGCAATAGATCAGCTAAGGTTTGACAGCCAATAGCTTAACAATAGTAAGTACAAAAGAAAATAACTACTACAGCTGATCTTGCACTAATTGTCCTCTTAGTGTTTTTTGCCCTGTAAAATTTGCATTTGTTGGCTTCCTTTGATGGAATCTTTGTGCAGCTGGGAGGGGAAGGCTGTTTTAGAACTGGGTATTAGAATCTTTAAGCCATCAGAACTCAGATATGGATTTGAACTTGTAAATTAAGATCATCCCCCTACACGGATTGTAGGTTGAGGTAAAGGGAAGAAGGGTAGCTCTCCTGATGAGCATCTCCTTTGCATGCAGAAGGGCATGGGTTTAAGCTCTAAGCAGGTCAGAAAAAAAAATTCACTCTGAAACCCTTGGAGAGCCATTGCCAGTCAGTTTTGACACTTCCAAGCTAGATGGACATCAGGAGAAGGCAGCTCTCCGTGTTCCTAGATGCTTGACTCCACCCCCTGAAACAACATATTGCATTTGTCTCTGTCCCACCACTATTTTGCACTCATCTGCGTATGGTGGGCCTTGGGGCATCAGTAAATGAAACTAAGTAGTTTCTGCAAGACTGAAATCTGCCCAACTCTGCATAATTGGAACAGCCTTAAAGGATTACTCAAAAAGCTGCAATCTAGACACTTCCATTGAGGGTGGAGGGGTCTAGATCAGTGTTCTTCAACCTTGGGGTGAGGACCCCAATGAGCTCAGCCTCAGTTGTGGAATCACAGCAGCTTACAGGAATGAAAAAGGTTAAAGACCACTGGACTAGAGTACCAGCAGGCCGGGCCTAGAAGAGGGGGATAAAGGGGGTAATTTGTTCCCAGGCCCAGAGTCAGAAAGGGGGCCCAAGAGCCACAGGAGGAGGCCCAGAAATATCCTTGGATCATCCATTTTCCAATCTCACCCAAACTGCCCATGTGGGGTGCTGACTACACCAGGCAGGGAGGTAGACCTGAGCTATGCATTGAAAGATTGGTAGACCTTGGCTTCAAAGACTATTCTGGTTTTTGCCACTTTCCCCGTTTTGCCCCCATCCTGCCCACCCCATTGCTGCCACCCCCACTCTGTTTCACCCCCTCCCTCTTTGGGAAGGGACCCAAAAGAAACTTTGTACCCCTTGATAACATTCCTGTCAGAAGCCTGCCAGTAGGGAGGTATCTGGGGTGCCCCTTCAGGTACCAGGAAATTGTGTGCCAGCCCTGCTTAGGTTCTTAGCAATTGTGCTAAAAGAGCTTTCACTAGTGCCAGGCTTCCTGGTAACTTTTTCTGCTCTCTCTAATAAGAAGATTTGGTTACAGCAAACAATGCTGGGAGGGCATAACAGGGCATCAGGGGCAGGCAGGATCGACAAGGGGATCCCCAGTCTCATACTTCATGTATTTATTTATATAAGGGGGTCATGGCACCAACGGTATTGGCTTCTGCCTTTCCATTGGACCATTTCAGTGACGTGGAGAGGGGGGATTTGCTGCATGGGTAACAGTCTATCCTCCATACCTACTTTACCCAGGCTTCGCACACTGGAGAGGACACTCTGTTCCAGAACACTATTCAGAGTGCGATACCATAGTCTTCCAAGACTGAAGGATGCCAACAAGAAGGCACAAAAAAAGGCTGAAGATCACGAAATCACACACCTTTCATTGTTCAGCCTGGTATCCGTGCAGGGAGTGACAGGCTCATTTAACACCACCACTGCCTTTGACAAGGACGGTGCCAACTTACTGAATATCACCCAAAACCAACGCTTCATTCTTCAGCATGTTTAAACAACTAACAACAACAGGTCCCCCATTTCAGTAATTCAAAGTCAGAAACATGGGCTGATGCTCAAGCAAGGTGCTTCTTGGCAGCTCTGCGATGGAAGCCTGGAACAAAGATTCCACTTCCCCTTCAGGGCCCAGACCTGGAGGAGGGGCGGAGAGAACTTGCACCAGCTCGCATCTGCCACTGGAAACGATAGAGCCTGCGTTCACTTTCCTTCTGGCCCCAGAGGCGGGCGAGAGTCACAGGCGTATACCCTTCATTGTCCTCCTCGTTGAACTTGGCTCCATATTTCAGAAGAAGTTCTATACAATCCAGCTTGCCGGTGGCAGCAGCAACATGGAGGGCTGTTCTACCCAGAGGGGATTTATATTTCACATCTGCACCTGAAAAGAAAGCAAGGCACACTTGGAATCAAACGGGTCTTGGAGAAGGGTTTTGGTTTGCTTTTAAAAATAAATTTACACCAAAAACTTTTAAATTCACAACCATTTTTCAAAATCAGCAACTATGCCTACAGATCATTCTGTTTCCAGAGCAGTATTTCTCAACCAGTAATACTCTTACCACCGGTGGTACTGGAGGCGGCGCCTGGTGGTACTTCTGGGAAAGTACCCCCAAGTGGTGGAGGTGGTGTCTGGTGGTACTTGTGGGACCCCCTCCACCTGGCAATGAGTCCAGCAGCACAACATGACAAGCAGCAGTAGGAGGCTTGGCTTAGACGGCAGAGCTCCAGTATGTGCTTTTTGCACACTTGAAAAAGCCTTCCCATCTGCCCTGAGCTCTTACTGGTGTTTGTCATGTTTTGTCTGGCCTCCCAATGTGGAAGTAAGTGCTGAAGACATCATCACCAGTTACTTCCGGTGGCACTTCCAATAGGAGGACCAAGCAAAGCGGTACAGCAGGGGACAAACTTTGAGAAGCTGATCTAGAGCAGTGTTTATCAACCAATGGTACGGGTACCACCAGTAGTACTTGAGGTAATGTCTTGCAGTACTTGTGGGAGCCCTGGTCACCTGCCGGCCAACAGCAAGACCAAGAAAGTGACACAATGATCAGTGGTAAGAGGCTCAGCCTGGCAGGCAGAGCTCCAGCAGTACTTCAAACAGGTGGACCGTGTGAAGTGGTACAGCAGAGGACAAACACCGAGAAAGTGTCCCAGAGCTTTATCTAGACATGCAGCAGAGTGAGGCAAGAAGTCTACCAAGGTGGTAAAATGAACTGTACCACTCGACTGCAGGTGGAGAAGTCACCTTTTTAAAACACTTCTATTAAAAAAGCTGCTAGCAAGCAGAAAACTAGAACAAGAAATGAGCTGGACTAGAGCCTCGCTTCCGGATGTGTTGCTTTGGGTCTCTTTTCACCTAGAAGAAATTGCTTTGTTCTTATGTGTGGCAGCACATGGTACCCTCTTCCTGAAACAGTACAGTCCATTCTTACTGCCTTAAGGGTCCATCTTCCACTCAAGGTGACATGTGCTTCTCTTCTACACCATCACATCAGTCCTGTTAGAATTTGGCTGAGAGAGAGTCACTGGTGCACGGTCACTGTACCAGTTTCACGGCGGAGGCTACAATCCTGTCCACGCTAACCTGAAAGTAAGCCCCATTGGATTCAGTAGGGCTTACTTCTGAGTAGACATGCCTAGGACTGTGCTGTGAGTGGGAATTTGTCCAGCTTTGTTCTGCTGCAGGTATAGACCAGATTTGCCAAGGCCCACTGAGATATTTTATTATTAAATACTATTTTCCCAACCTTTTTAGAGTTCACCTCCTCTTTCTTTGGTGTTGGTCTAGGTGTTGCTCTCTTTTTCCCCACACAGAGCTGGGCTAGGGCCACATCTCCTGGTGCTACTTCTCTTAGCTTCAAGGGAAGTTTTGCCATGTGGCATAGGGAGGGGGCCTGCTGTTTGAAGAACAAATACTGGGCACATGGAAACAGTCCTGCGGTGTTTTTTTGGATCATCTCAGTATACATCTCTTGTGATTTACTTAATATTTATGCCCTGCCTTCCAATCTAAAGATCCATAGGAAAGATTACATGTGTCCCTCAATATATGTGGGGGGTTCCATGTGGGGACTCCCCATCCCCACCCCACAGGCTCACCCCAGAATGCATTGCTGCTGGCTGCTTATTAATTTCAGGTTTCATGATACAGATACATTTATATTTTTATTATACGATTATGCTATGTATTTACATTGTTATTTTACTGAACTGCTTTATGTTGCCTCTCTCAAGAAAAACAGCATGAACATCTTTAAAAAAAACAAGCAAGATATACTTAAAATCCTGAACTTGGAAGCAGAATAATTTATGCAAAGAGGTGTCTACAGTGGTGATTGGTTTTCATGCTTTCTTGGTGAATTTGGTGGTGGGAATAGCACATGCCCGACGCATACAGAGCAGAATAGTTATAGGTAGGGATAACTACTTTAGACCAAGGCCAGTTATGACTCCTTCAGTCTCCAGGAGACCTGCAAATTGGAAAATGTCAGCCAAGTGGCCCTTCTGAACTCAGAATATTACCATTATCAAGTAGATATTTCACAGCATTCCCATTGTTCCTGCACACAGTCACAAATAAAGCCACAAATGCTCGGTGTGCTAACCATTCATTCTCCTCTTCTGGTCCCAGCCGTGATGCATGTGCTGTTCTAAATAAGGAGGCCTTTGTTGCTCCTAAAGAACGGAGCTGGCAAGAAAAGATGCAAAATATTACACAATTGTTGACTTTTTTTTTTTTAAACAGACTCACAGGAAAGCTATTGCATGTTGTATGAAGCCCAAGGTGTCGGCAGCACTGAGAAGGATGGCCAGTGATGTTCCTGAGTATATTACAAGGAGGGTTGAATTGCATGCTAGCTGGCTTTCAGACTCCTCTGACAGATCTATGATGACTTGAGGGTCAAGTGACTTGGGGAAGGGCAATGAATAAAATAAGTCAGATTGGTTGAAATATGGTTGCTCCCATGCGCGTGTCAGATAAACCAAGCCTGACTGCCATTTTAGTTGGCTACTGAAATGGTTATTGCCATTCCAGAGAGGGAATGATATTACTAAATCAGTGTTTCCCAAACTGTGGGTTGCAACCCACTGGTGGGTGGGTCGTGAAACTGAAACCGACAAGCTGATAGTCAAGGAAAATTTATTGCGCCCTATAAAAATGAGCCTGACGTGTGTGCCTGTTTGCAAATAGGTGAATGTGCCTCAGTCCACATCGAAGGGCAGGCTGAGAGGAACACAAACACCACCAGAATGGTCCTAATCCAATGAACGTGGCCCCAAAAAGCATGCAAGAAGGAAGCCTCCCCCAAGCTGATAAGGAAAATGTATTGAGCCCTATGGAAAGTGAAACTAGATCGTATGTGTGTGTTTCTCATGAGTACTGGCTCCTATCGAAGGCCAGATGAAGGAGAACACAAGGCCACCAGAATGGGCCCATCAGATTGGGACATGTCAGAAGGCCAGATGCAAGGGAGGCCCCCTTTTTTTCCTACAATAGCAAGCTGCTCCTCCTTAAGGTTCTCTCCCCAACTGCCCTTCTCCCATTGCTGTAATGTTCACTTCTTCAACCCAAGGCACTCTTCCCACAATGTCAGCCATAGGAATCCATGTGGTTACAAAAGGAATCAAGCCAACCTTTTTGGTGTTTCCTTTTGCTGCCGCAATCACCAACCGTGCCCATGCGTCTTCGTGCCAAATCTGCATGGTGATCGTTCCCCCAGGGATAATATCATTATTCTTAAAGGTTGAATTGTCATCCATATCCACTACAAAACAAGAAGAAAAACAAAACATTGGAAGAGGAAAATTACTGTTGAGATGTGGAGATGAAGAAGCTTCAAGAGTTGTGGTCGTGGCTACTTAGGAGTCTGTGGAACTCCTTGCCACAGGAAGTAGTGATGGCATCCTCCCTAGATGCCTTTACGAGGGGCTTGGTCAAATTTCTGGGGGAAAAGTCCATCACGGGTTACAAGTCATGGTAGGTATGTGCAAGTTCCTGGTTTTTGAGGTAGGCTTCTTCAGATTGCCAGATGCAGTGGTGGGCACCAGGATGCAGGTTGTGTCTTGTTGTCTAGTGTGTTCCCTGAAGTATTTGGTGGGCCACTGTGAGGTGCAGGAAGCTGGACTAGATGGGCCTTGGGCCTGATTCAGTGGGGCTCTTCTTATGTTCTTATAAAGGGAGTGAACACAAGTCCATTTGAAGGTCTCAAAGCTACTTCATAGCCACACCTTGGTTTAACAGCAGTATAGCAGGGATGAGCATGTGTGGCCTCCAGCCCTTACCCACAGGTACATGTCCAAACATTTCCAAACAGGTCTGTAACATTTCCCCAAATGCAGTCACATACCATGGTAGCATCAAGTCTAATATATTAAAAGTAAAATACACATTGAAATGAATGGGGACCCACCTGAAATTGGCTTACAACCCACCTAGTGGGTCCCAACCCGGTTTGAGAAACACTGATTTATAGATTCAGCTGTATAAAAACTATTAAAATTTAGCTTTTCTAGGTGTAGTTTGGAATGCAGATCTTAAATTTCTTTTAAGCAGTTTACACTAACCCAGCTATAGCTCTTTCTGTGACTTACACAGTTGAACTCGGGACAGGAAGATCCAGGTTCAAGGCCCTGCTTAGCCATGAGGCTTATTGAGCGACCTTGAGCACTTTCTCTTAGTTTAACCTACCTCAAAACTGACATTTTCCCTTTCATTTATGTTCACACTACCCTGAGCTCCTTGGAAGAAGTTCTAATGCGAAAAATAAAAATATATGTGCCTCATACTATAACCATAAATATCATGGTTCCAAAAACTGACCACGAATGAATAATGATCATTGCATGATCTTCTGGTTTGGAGGGCAAAAATGGGTGACTTCATGAAGGAGCCTCAAGAGTTAGTTGAGTCACTAAGGAGAACTATTTTCCTGTGACATTTTTATAGGTTGGATGCAGCTGTAGTACACAAAGGGAACTTACTTTCATCCAAATATTGAAGGCGCTGGAAATTCACTGGAATCCCAGTCAAGATCTCCAGTCGGCTCTTCAAACTTTTCATGGTTAAATCTTGATAACAGTCAGACACCATAAGCACTTCCTCAAGTGGAGACACAAATAACTTAATACTGAAAAGCCGAAGATTTGCTGCTACACCAAGATCTGTACGTATCGACCATGGATATGCAAAGGCAACAGTACGAGATATTCCCAACTTTGCCTGGGTAAATAGGCTTTGTCTTCGCTTTTTCTTGTTTGCCATCCTTTTGAATAGGACCACTAGATTGTTGCCACCTGATCTTCTACACATCAAAGTAATTATGTCACGACACAAGAACAATGCAAGGCTGCAAAGTGTCAGAGCACAGCCAGTGTGATGTCATGTTGCAGCTAGGACACTCTGAAGTCATGTAAGGGAACAGCACTCCCTGCAGCTTTCATTATGATAAAGTGAATAAGGTCTCCACTAAATTGACAGAGAAACGCCATAGCCTAGCAGCAGAGCACAAGCTTTAAATCCTAAAGGTGTCAAGTTCAATCCCCAGCATCTCCAGTTAAAAAGATCAGGTAGCAGGAATACTCTTACTTATAAGCTTGGAGAGCTTTTGCCACTAGACAACATTGGGCTAATGGGCCACGGTCTCAGCATAGCTTCCTACATTCTTTATAATTTACACTCTAGTAAGTCAATACCAAATAGAATAAAACCTGAGATCAGTAGCCACTCAATCTCCTCTCCATCCAGTATGTTCCTGGCCTACATCAAACATTATGTAGCACTGCTGGCATGCAGTTTAGTATGTTAAAAGAATTTGCTTTAATTTGAACTTGGTGGAGACACCAAGTGTCTTGGTGGAGACATTATTGCGCAAGTAAGTAAACCAAGAAAACAATTTTTGATAAAACAGTCATGAGATTTATTGAGATAAATATGAATAAAAAGTTACATAGATTCTATGTTCTGACAATATCAGTGGCACTTCCAGAGTGTCTCCACCTATTGGGCCCTAAACACCACCCTTTACAGATGTACAACTGCCACTTGGACAGGAATCCAAGAGGCAGCATGTTTACAACAACAAACAGCAGATAACCAGGTTTGATTTCTAGGTAAAATTACTAACGTGCTTTGGATCACAAGTGCCCAATATTTCAGTATTGCACCACTAGTGTTATTCTCCACACCCTTTTCCCAAAAAAAGAGATTTAAAGCAAAATACTTGCAGTTTTTGTGAGACAAGTGTGACTACTTTTGCGTGTGGTGACATTTCAGAATACAATGTTTATAGGATTTAAACAGAGTACACAAATCTGCAACATTAGTCTCCATTGCATATTTTTGTTCCCTAGAGAGTGAGCTATAAGGTGCTATCATCTAGTCATGCATCATTTATACTGGGGAGCAATTCTAGGGAGTCATTTCTAGGGCACTCACGTATAAGCTATAAACAAGTCCCACTGAAATGAATGGAAGTTGCACAGATATGGTTTTTTGTGGTTTATCCCCATCACCAATAATAAATGGAAAAACACAAAAGTGGCAAGGTGGGGAAAAAAACAAGGGATAGGGGAAGTGAGCGAGTTGAACGGCCTAGAATTCTCTCTCTTAGTGCATGCAATTATAGATTTTGAATTACCTTAATTTAAAAAATTAAACCCTCCCCAACCTACATTTTTAAAATGGACAACACTTTTGGATTTTAACAAAGGTGCTAATTTTTAAATGAAAAATTTGATTTGTCATTTTGGTAAACTTAAATTCAGCAATTTATTCATGCACAAGTGAAACTAACTAAACAATACCTTCACGGAAACTATTCCAACTTTCTAAACACATATAGAAGTTAATGGTATTTATTAGGCTAGGGTAGCAAAAAGGTATCTATAAATCTAAACAACAACATGGCAGCCAAAATGAGCTATTTTAATGTCTAAACAGACTATTTACAGTTCTTTTCAAACGTTTCTATGTACACTTAAAAAAACAAATAAATGATCAGTGCTGAGAAATTTAACGACCTGTTATGGTCAACAAAAACAAAAACCTGCTTAGAACAATTTTAGAAAAATCTGAACTGTTAAAAAAATACTTGTATAATGTTAGCATTAGAAAAAGATATTAAAACTACAAAAAAAATTGACTTTTCTTGCTGAGAAACAGCAGTCATAAAAAATTCTTTTGCATTGAAGAGGCATTTTGTTTTAAACTTATTAAAAGTTTTAAGTGTAGAACCACCTTGCAGAATTCAGAGTTTAGATACTTGATACTGAAATAGCAAGGACACATTACTAGTTTGATTCTAAATGCATTTTAGTATCTGGCAAAGCAAATAACCTTATTGCAAATGCTAAACACTGTATTGCAAAAATGGAGCATAATCTTTCAGAAGATTATGTCCAGAATTTGATAGATGATTGTGGAAAATTACTCCACTTCTTAAAATAATCAAGCTGAGAAAATTTGTCAGGAACTGTTGACAATCCAGAGACAGTACAACCACTTAATGGAACAAAAATGTTTAAAAGTGAATATTGTTGTGGTCTATTTAGATGCCAGACACATGCTGAACAAAATATATTTACTTGCCATTAAATAAGAGAATTGCTTCTCTACAATCCATTTAGGTAACTCATTACTTTAGATCCAAGTATGCTCAGTCAGAGATTATGGCAGCCACTGTCCGGTTTTCCCCTTTAAATGTCTAAGAGCTGAATATTCAAGAAAAGAAAACCTGAAGAGAATCCAGTTTCATATCTAAGAAGATTCTTCTACAGCATTATTCTAATTACAGTCAAATCACATTATATTTAATCACCAGATCACCAGCGGTGATCGCTCCCCTAAGCAACATCTCTTATCATACACATAATTCACTTCTGTATAACCCTGAGATCTGGGTTACTGGAGTTTCTAGAAAAGTTGCATGTTGTTTTCACAGGTATCCAGAGATTAGACTATCTTGCAGGTGTATAGTCTTCGAACTGAAAATGTAACATATGAAGCAAAGAAGTACATTTTGCCATTATTCCCAGGCTCTCACATGTAATGTAGTAACTTAACAGTACAATATTACATTGATCTTCCTCCATCTTTTTCCCCCAGTTACATTTAGTCCAATTAATATCCAGTTCAAGGCAATGAGAAAAGTCACATTATGTTAATTTAATCATAGGTGGCATGTATGCCCAAGGCTTATCTGGATCCTCACCATTCAGGTTTATTGTAATAAATCAAATGCAGCCAGGGACATTTATTAGTTTCCCCTTCTGTCAGCAGTCCCTCCCACCAAATAGAATGTCCTTCCAGAAGCAGGGTTGTTGTTTTTTTTGGGGGGGGGGGGAGCTAATACCATAGGAAAGGGGTGGATGAAACGCCCCCGTGAAGGCACAAGTAGCTTTTGGAGCTGGCCAATGACGTTAAGAGGTTGAAAACTATAATCTGTTTCGAAATTCCCACTGATCTTCAGAAAAAGAAACTCATCACCCAAGTACAAAAACTCAGATTCCCATAGTTCTGACTTTCACCATATATAAGATGAGATACATATAAAGAATTCACATCCTACTTTCACTTTATGTCTCTCAAGTGGAATTTCTCAGACCACAGCAAACATGAAAACCTTAAAACAAATTTCAACATATTCCACTGTTCAAGGGCTAACAATCTCTATCTGCAAGACTCAAACCACTTACTATGGAATAGGCCTAACAAATGCACAAGGAATACTTCAGAGTTAGCTGTTTGAGAATTGCAGCTTACATTAATTAATATATCACAACACTAGCAGAAAGGGATTGCGAGCTAACAGCAGGAATTAAGGAAAACTACTACTTCTCTCACTTACAATTCACAAAGTGAAGCCTTCTGTCATTTTAAAGACATCTTGGAGGGGGAAAAAGTGAATTTAAACTTTGGACAACTGTGCTACATTTTTTAAAAATGATTTACTTGTGTTACAGACAGGGATTCAAGTTTTCTGAATTCTTTGCCAAGTTTCAGGAGCGCACTTTGATAGAATATAATAAAACGTGATGCCATAAATCATATGAGTTGTAACAAAAGAGGGCAAAAGTATCCATTGCCTGTGCAATGCTCTCAACTGGTAGACAAGCAATTAACTGCCTTCCCTCATCTCTGAGTTAGCAATCCTCATCTGCCCGGAGCTGCCGGACCCGGCGACTCCACGGAGGGCTATTTGTCCCCTTCCCCTGAGTAAGGGAAGCAGCCCCGCAACGGAGCTACTCACTTTAGTGGCAACTGTTTGGTTGCCACTAAAGTGAAGGTGCTCGTGTAGGGCGAGCAGCCCTGCCCGAGCACCCTGGATCCTGTGGAGCTTGGCTCCACGGAGCCGCCTCTCCCCGCCCCTGACATGCCTCCCCCACGCCCCTGGCCATGCCTCCCCCTCCCCGGAACGCCTCCCCCCACGCCCCCGGACACACCCCATCTCCCGTTCCGCCGAGACCGCCGAGCCGTGGAACTCAGGTGCTCACCGCATGCTGGCTCAGCGCTGGCCAGAGCTGAGCCAGCTCTGGTGGGAGCCCGGCGGTAAGCCCCGCAAACGTGCCTTACATATGGAACCACAGGACTGGGCTCTTAGAAAGACATAATATCCCTGAATGATGCTGAAGCTGAGAATGTATGCAGCTGCACATGACATACAGACGGTACAGGATGTTTTGTAACAAGGACTGTTGCTACCAACATTCATGAAAGGAAAACCCAGGTGGGGAGAAAAAGTCTGAATAGTGAATATTCCATAACAATACTGCCAGTTTCTAGGGAAAAGGTCAATATATTCTTCATGTAAATGACCATACTAAGCCCTTTTCTCTTGGGTTGCATTGGTTGTTTGTTGAAGTCCTCCATCAGGTTAGCTACCAAAGCAGAAACCTGTTAGTTGAATCATCATTTTTGTAGTCCACAGAGACAAAATTCAGTTTTGTTTTTCAAGTGAAGTTATGCACGTTATTGTGTTTTGGTTTGATGGTGGCAAAAAAGGAAACATCTTGATCCCTGTCCGCCTGCAGAACTAGAATAGTCTCTTCAACAGCTTCGAGGTGAGGGTTGCCCACATTTCTAAAATAAGCTAGAATTTGGGAGTGAAGAAGAATATTTTAGTCACATCAAATTACTCTCTAGCTATGAACATTAACCATGCAAGTCCACAAAGAGAGCAAAGAAAGTTGTAACTACAGTGACTGCCCCTTCCTCAGAGACTCAACATAAAGCTGAAGACCACCTCCCTGTCTGCTACTAGAAAAAAAGAGAGTGTGTGCTGCAGGACAAGGTAACCAAAACCATCAAGGAATAAGAACACTGTTCCCTACAAGGAAAAGCTAAAGTGTCTGGGGAGTTTAAGCCTTGGGGGGGGGGGGGGGTTACCAGGTTAAAAAAAAAAAGATCTGGAAAGATATTTTATTCATAAATAATAACCAGAAAGACAGACCCAGAAATATTTATCTCACTATATTTACATATGCTTGCAAAGTGCAGGAGCTCAGCTCCTTGCAGAGCAGTTAGTAGCTAGCATCAGTTAGCTTCAGGGCTTGAGGCAATTAGGTATCTGATCTTTCCATCACCCTTTGGCAACCCACCAAAAATCAGATCATGACCAACCAGTGGGTCCTGACCCATTGTTTGGGAACCACTGGTCTAAGGTTATGCATACTGGTTTGGATGGTTTTATAAAGAGATAAGACCAAATTTATGCAAAATAAAATTTAAGTTTATCTTGCATATGGGAGGGAAAGATAAAGTGGGATAAAGCTGGTTTAAATAAATATGCATATCTGGCTGTTAGCCATGATGGCTGAGTGGCACTCTAGCTGCAGAGTCACATCTTGTTTGGACTACAGTAATGCACTCTACTTGGGGCTGTCCTTGAAGGCTGTTTGGAAAAATGCAACTGATGCAGAATGCAGCAGCTACCTGCATTGGATGCCTGTCAGGTTGAGCAGATTTCATTAGCACTCTATGAATTTCACTAGCTACCGGTGTGTTTCTGGGAACAATTCACTAATTATCTAAAATGTCCTACACAGCTAGGAACCATGTCATATGAAGGATCCCCTTCTCCCAAATTAACCCACTTGCAGTTTGCATTCTCTACCTAGAAGCCCTATTACATGTCTTAACCACCACCTGAGCTATGACTGGTGGGGATGTGGAACAGGTCCTTCGCACTGGTAGCTCCCCCCCTCTATGGATTCCCTCTCCCCAGACAAGTCCAAGACAGCCCATTTTCCAATGGGCACAGAAGCCTTTGTTTTGTGTAGCCTCACCCTGCCTTTTTTTTTTTTTTAGTTCTGTTGCTCTTTGGTTTTGGTTCTGTATTTGCTCTCTGATACGATTTCACTTTTTAATTGCTGTTAAGTTTTAAAATGTGTTGTACTATGGTTTGTTATATTGTTGTAAACCACCCTTAGATGGAACAGATAAGTGACCTGAACTTTGTTCAAATAAATAAATAAATACTGTAGAGGAAGTATGCCACTGAATACCCGTTTCTGGGAAGAGGAAGCAACAGTTGGGAAAGGCCTTTGCCGTCATAACCCTGCCTGTGAACTTTCCAGAGGCATCCGATTGGAAACAGGATGCTGGACTAGATGGTTCCTTGTTTCTGATCCAGTAAGGTTGATCTTATCTCTTATTTTATAAGAAGAATATAAGAATAACCCCTTTGGATCAGGCCAGAAGTCCAGCTTCTTGCATCTCACAGTGGCCCACCAGATGCCTCAGGGAGCACACAAGACAAGAGCAGACCTGCATCCTGGTGCCACTCTCTTGCATCTGGCATTCTGAGGTAGCCTTACTTCTGAAACCAGGAGGTTGCACATAACCATCATGGCTTGTAACCTGTGATGGACTTTTCCTCCAGAAATCTGTCCGATTCCCTTTTAAAGGCATCTAAGCCAGATGTCATCACTGCACCTTGTGGCAAGGAGTTCCACAGACATGCTGGGTAAAGAAATTTTCTTTTCTCTTTCATGCTCAACTTTCAGGAAAGTCAGGCATAGCAAGAAAACTGACCCCGACTTATTCAAGTA
The DNA here is from genome assembly GCF_035046505.1 of Tiliqua scincoides. Taxonomy (NCBI): domain Eukaryota; kingdom Metazoa; phylum Chordata; class Lepidosauria; order Squamata; family Scincidae; genus Tiliqua; species Tiliqua scincoides. The sequence goes on from NC_089824.1 coordinate 211,315,882, forward strand.
TTAAATCTGTTCACAATAGAAGATAGTAGTAGTAGTAGTAGTAGTAGTAGTAGTAGTTATATGTGCAATAAGTACAGTTCCATAAAGGAATTTAAAAGGAATGCATAATTATGTTCTGAGTTGAAAGAAAGCAATCTCAGAATTAAAAACTGTACAGGATGGTGCTACTGTGCAACTGCAATGCTCACTAGGAAAGAGTAGACATGTACCTTTTTCCAACAGCGTTTGTCTCAAAGCTTTGGCAAGCAAAACCCGTACGTTTGGTACAGGATCCGATGCCAGACTCAGAAGGCTGGGTAGCAGGTGCTCCACAAAATGGCCAGCAGGCATGCACTCCTCTTCAGCCACTGCCTGCGGGGACGAAAAAGAAAAGCTACTACATCATGGGTAATATTCAGTGGAAATAATCAAGAGCCAGTGTGTTCCAGTGGGAAAAGATGTTGAAGGGAGACCCACTAGCACAGGGTGAACATCTGTGCCCAGTGCAGGCTCAATGGGGAATTACAGGCAAGTCACTTTCAACAAGAGTTCCTAGTCGAAGCAGCAAGGGTAGGATTCCCTTTTCTTAGCACTTCTTTTTCTAGGCAAGCTGCTTTGGAAACTTTTTGCTGTTGTTCTTGAAAGGCCAGTAAAGAGAGATGATAGGGGAAAAAGATGAACAAATGGATCTTGCCTAGAATATTGTACTTTGGGTGAGAAAATCCAGCAGAACATTTTTCAAAATGGCATTACAACTACAGAGCGGATGTAGTGTCATGGCTAAGAAACTGAGCTATAACTCAGAGTCCCTGATTAAGATCTAATTTATGCCACAAGCTCATGATATGGCACCAGTGGCACCAATAGGATTTGTGTCACCTGGTGCCAGAGGCCTGCATGTCACCCCATGCAGTGGGCGGGGCAATGCCCCAGGTGCTGGGCGTGGTATAAGAACATAAGAACAGCCCCACTGGATCAGGCCATAGGCCCATCTAGTCCAGCTTCCTGTATCTCACAGCAGCCCACCAAATGCCCCAGGGAGCACATCAGATAACAAGAGACCTCATTCTGGTGCCCTCCCCTGCATCTGGCTTTCTGACATAGCCCATTTCTAAAATCAGGAGGTTGCACATACACATCACGGCTTGTAACCCGTAATGGATTTTTCCTCCAGAAACTTGTCCAATCCCTTTTAAAGACGTCCAGGCCAGATGCCATCACCACATCCTGTGGCAAGGAGTTCCACAGACCAAGCACACGCTGAGTAAAGAAATACCATCACCCTGCCCCCACTGGTTTTTTGGCTGTACCTTTTCATAGAACAGGTATTTCAATGTGGTTTGTTACATTGCATTCTGCATGAAATTACGCACTGATTGATATTATTCCTCCAAACTCTGATTTTAGTGATTTTGAAAACTTGTAGAGTCTCACACACACCCACATCAACTTACTAACACCTTATTGCAGCAGTTCTCAAACTTTTAGCACTGGGACCCACATTTTAGAATGGGAATCTGTCCAGGACCCATTGGAAGTGATGTCATGGCCAGAAGTGACATCATCAAGCAAATTAAAATAAATAATTATAAATAATTAAATTAAAAGAAAAGAAAATTAAATAATGGGGAGCCAGTCCTGTTCCACCAAGTGAGTCTACTCTAAAGTAAGTCCTATTGTGGTCAATGGGGCTTTCAGGAAAGTGTGCGTAGGATTGCAGCTTGTGAGCCCAATCCTATGCATGTCTACTCAGAAGTAAGTCCCATAGTGCCCATAGGGGCAGGAGGTCTGGTCTAGAGGGTAGAGCCTCCATTTGCCTGAAGATTAACATCCACAAGGTCGCCAGTTCGAGGCCACCGGCACCGTGCGACCTTGAAGCAGCTGGCAAGCTGCAGCTGAGCTGTTCCATCTGCTCGGAGCGTGGGAGGATGGAGGCCAGAATGTGAAGCCAGATCGGAATGAAACACCTTGAATGTAGTCGTTCTTGAAAGAAAGAACCTTCTTTCAATTTGTAAAAATCCCTGCGTGGATTTAATAAGCCTGCCTGTGTAAACCGCCTTGAATAAAGTCTTTTATAAAGATCAAGAAAGGCGGTATATAAATACTGTATATTATTATATTATTATATTAGTGGTCAATGGAGCTTACTTTGTAGCCTGCCTGCAATAACCCCCCCCCCCAAAAAAAAGAATCAGTGAGACTTCCAGCCCTCCCCAGTGCCCAGTTTAAAGTTCTTCTGTTTCAAGCACATCAAGATAAGGACCCACCTGGCTTTGCAAGTGCAGAATAGAAAACTTTCCCCTTACCAGCTGAAGCCTCTGTTCTTTGTCCTTCTTAGTGGGGGGGGGGGGAGCTGCCTTCTGGAGCATTTGTTGCGCTCCAGTTCCATCAGATCAGGACCCTTCTGGTGGCCTCACATTCCCCTTTGCCTAGCCTGACCAAAAGGCGAGGCATGTCTACTTACTCGTGAATAAACACGACCACATAGCTGAGTTTGCTTTCCATAGAGCTCAACAGACTGCAGGAGAGAGGCAGGGACTTCCTTCTCAGGTGTTTTGAGGGCTGCATTCATTGGATCAGGACCATTTTGACATCCTTGGAGTCCTCGCTGCCTGCCCTTTCCTATGGACTAAGGCAACTTCGCCTACTCGCGAGCAAATGGCTTCGTTTCTGGCTCAATAGACACAGCTGGGAGGAATGCAGGGACCTCATTGGGTGTTTTTTGGGGGCTGCACTCATTGGATTGGGACCATTCTGGCCTGCCGTTTCTGAGAGACTATGGCAAGTATGCCTACTCGCACGTAAACGCGCGATACGGCTCACTTTCACTTTCCATAGGAATTCATGCATATTTTTCCTTCCAATTCTTTTGGCCATAACTTTTGCTATTATATATCTGGAGCTATTTCAATTCTGTTTTTTGCAGTGCATTCCACTGGACATTCCGCATCCAACGGTATATGACATGATGGGGTAGCCCCCAAAGCCGCGATTTTAGTGCGTCACCCCCCCGGCGCGTCACCCGGTGTGGCCCGCACCCCCACACCCCCCTAGTGATGCCAGTGCATGGCTCACCAGGCTTCCTTGCAATACAGCAGTAATGCAAGCCAACTGTGACATCAGAGCAATTCAACAAATGGTATCAAAATAGATGAAACAAGCAGAGCAGATAGAGAGGGGGAAAAATCATGAGTGAAGAGGGTGGATGGGATAGCAACAACACACACAGCCTCTAATAGGGGTGTCTTTTGCAGGGTATAACAATACTGATATTTGACTTATAAGCTATGAAGATATGCTGGAAATGAGTTACTAAAAAAATCTCTAGATCACAATAGCCAGTAGTATCTCAATATTAACAAAGTACCTGTAGATTTAAAAGTGAAAGTATTCCCTACCCTGTCTTCACACAATGCTTCCTCTTCATGGTACAGTTTTAAATAGAGCTATAGTCCAATTGTGACATCTGAAAATCTTAGCAAAAAAGATTGGACAAACAGATCACTATTCCCTTCACATATCACTGTGAAGCCTGCTGGTGGTCTTGCCAGTGGTATGTGACTGACCAGTGGAAGAAGCAGAATGTTGCACTATATGGACTTCTGGGCCAGCAAGGCAATTGTTATGTTCTTACTCCCGCTACACTAAAACATTAAAAATGCCTCTCCTGTAAGCTTTTACATCATAGATTTGTTACATCTACATTCTCCTCCGCCTGCACAGACCCTAGAGCAGCTCATACATAGTTGAAGACAGTCTCTCATCCTGGTAACTTAACAACCCTGCTGAGCACAAGCTGAAGTATCCTCTTGGTCTCTTCTGATTTCCTATCCCAGGTAAGTAAGCAAGCAAGCAAGCAGAACAGGAAATCCCACCTTGCAGATGAAGGCAAATGCTTGTCTTCCAACCCACTTGGAACAGTGCCGGAACCTCATGATCAGTTCATTAATGAAATTTAATCCCAGGGAGTTTGCATTGTGTGTGTAAAATTTTTGTAATATTGCCACGACCTACAAAAATATCAGAGGCAACAGTCAAAGGTAACATCTTGGCTTAACAAATACTAAATGCTTTACATATTTGTCCTTTGGTATCTATAGTTTTAGCAAAAACAAAGAAGGTAGCTCAAATACAAACAACTAATAGAAAAATAATGAAAATTAAGTAATTTGCTTCAAATATACTAAAATAGACATAAACATTTAAACATCCATGATGAACATAGCCAGAAAGTACAGTAGCCTACCAGCTTGAAGGAAATCCACCTGACTTCAGAGACTTTATCTGAGCAGAGTGTTAGTGCAATGTGCCTCAAGTAGTCATATACATCATTGGGATTGTAGAGCTCCAGTATCAAAATTAGTTGTCTAGAACAAAAGAGAAATGGTTTAAAACATGGCTGTCATGGTTATTATACCTTGGTGCTAAAGATGGGAGGGTAGCTTTGGTGTGGCGAATAACACCAGTGAGAGCAGGATTAAAGTGCTGCATGTTTTCTGTGCCAGTGTGTGTATGTGAACAGCCAATGTATAGGGCTGACCTGGCTCCCTGCAGGGAGACAGCACCATCCTAGTTCTATGTACCTGCTGAATACCAGATCCCTTGAAAATCCTAAGCCTCTTCCTTAGCAATTCACAAAACACAAGAACAAAAATGAAAATTCTGGCACCTGAAACAAACATCATAAAGGCAAATGCTGCCACCCAAAGATGATATTGGGAAAATTTGGACCAGGTTTCTTCATTTTACATAATTCAGGTTGATATTATCTACATATGCTAAATTGGTGGCCAAGAGAATAACAGCTTGTGTATCCACGGCTGAGTCAAGATTTTAGCTGGTTCTTCTCAACTGACACTTAGCTAGATGCCAATGCAGATACAACACCAGAAGCAAAAGGAATGGGGTATCTTAATAGTGTATTGCTTTGCTTTAGAAATATTGCATTACTCAATAAAGATAAGAACGGTCATCTGATAAGTCATGGCATTTAGAAAGCAAAGTATGGAGCTAGTCCAAGAACTGTCTTACCAGCCACACTGTGCTTCAGAGCACATATTGGGCACATTTCAGCTGCAATAAGAAACCAATGAATGTGTTGATGCTGGTCACAGATGAGAAATTGTTTGAAGTTACAATGTTTTCCCACTAGATGTCAGAATTATTATATCAGAGTCATACGCAGTATAATATTCTCCTGCAACAGAATGTGTATACGGAATTTGCCTAAACTTAACAGATGTATCCCACACACAAGTCTAAATTCTGACTGTCTTTACAACAATGAATAAGGTTTCTTTTGTTTTATGTTACAAATTAGGTCTGCAGAAAATGTAGAGAGAACAAGCAGAGCTTATTGTAGTTTAAGGATAATTACGTACTATTAATCAAATCACAAACACGGACAAAAAACAGAACTTTTACTTACTCTGCAAGTTCATAACGAAACCTCCAATTTCTGCTGTTATCTGTAACTACAAATTCTTGAAGCTGATAAAGGTACTCGCGTCTTTTGTCAACATGAAGCAACTACAAAATGAAAAGGTGGCCCATTATCAAAACAATCTACCAGCAACTGAATGTGAAGACTAGCTGATAGGCTTTGGTCATGTAGTTTACATTTATGAAACACTAAAGCACCTTTCTAAACAGAACACCTCAGTCAGACCAATAGCCCATCTTCTGTAATATCTTCTGTTAAACATAGAAAACAGAGCAAAACTCAAGTATTCCATTGCAACAACATCAAGGTTACAGTAGTCGAATGTTTAGAGGCAACTTGATTAGGAAGTATATCTCAATACTCTTGGCCAGTAATTGTTATTTTGGCAAGATTTTAACTTTACTGTGGAAATATATTAATGCCTAGGGGTCTTCTTAAACACTATGGCCCCCACACAGAGACTGCTGAAACCTCTCTCCCATGTTAGCACATCTGGGCTGTAATATTAGAAGTGTGGCCCCCACATGTGCACAGTCTACAAAACAACAAATCCAACACCAGGGAGATATATGCCACGAGCATGCAGATGCTGAGTGCATCTGGTCTAGCACATAAGCCAAAAGACTTTTAAACATTATGCCCACTAGGAACAAATTAATTTTATGTGGGAATCATAATGTTTAAACTAGCCCTTTTCATTAAAAGAAAATTAAAATCAAGAGAACTCTATTCAGTTATTTTAACCCTTGAAATCACTGTTTCTTAAGTGCTTGAAACAATACACAATACTGTAGCAATAAATATAGACCCCCAAGCCCACACTTTAGTGTTATTCAGACAGTACCAACAGCATACATGGCATTTTACAAAATAACCTTAAAGAAAAGAAAGGCTCAAGTGTGGCTCTTCACAGTCATACCAGAAGATGCTTTTGAAATTTAAGGCAGGCAGGCACAGGTCCAAAAGCAGCTTATGATTTAAAAAAAACCTCACAGCATGAACCAATCTTTCCACATGCTTCTAAAGTTGGGGGCAACACCTTGAAGAAAAAGCAGCTAAAATTAAAAAAATAAGTAACCAACCCAAATTCCTTCTACCTTAAGAAAGTCATACAGATGTTTAAGGACTCCAATGCGCACTTCATCCAGATCCTTTAAGAAGCCATTGAAAATAGGCACTAGGTCTGCCGCTGTTAGCTGATCACCCAGAATAACAGCCAGCTCATGAATAGAGAATGCAAGTGTCCGACGTACCTTCCACTGTAAGCAATAGGATAAAAGAGAAAGCAAGACTAATGTTTCAAATATCCCTGAGCAAATATTGGTTATTCTGCATTTGAAAGCCCTTTTAAAACACAGAACTCTGGTTTAAATAAGCAAATAGAGTACCTTCCCTATCCTACTCTCTAGACTGCCCTATCTGATCAATTCAGATCCTAACTAACTGAATTCTTGCTCCTTGACCTAAGTAGGATCCAGGAGGAGGATGTATATGATGAGCCAGACTGTGGTGCATAAAGGACATTTGCACGTGCAAGAACAAAATTTTCTTTTCTCCTTTAATCTCCAAGGGGCACTCTACTCTTGTGTGTACAGGGACTCCACACAAGGGTAACAGAAGGTAGTGCCGGGGGGGGGGGGGGATGGCGCGACAAAGTCTTATTCCAAGGTATCAGATCCTACTCTTGTAGAACCCTCTGAAAATCCTTCTCCCTGAAAGGGAGGCCACCTAAGGCTCTGACTTCCACCAGCAAGGGGTCGCATAATGAATCTCCCATGAAGGTCACTGCTTGAGTCCACTGCAATGACCTGCACATGCTTACATAAGAACATAAGAACAGTCCCACTGGTTCAGGCCATAGGCCCATCTAGTCCAGCTTCCTGTATCTCACAGCGGCCCACCAAATGCCCCAGGGAGCACACCTGATAACAAGAGACCTCATCCTGGTGCCCTCCCCTGCATCTGGCATTCTGACATAACCCATTTCTAAAATCAGGAAGTTGCGCATACACATCATGGCTTGTACCCCATAATGGATTTTTCCTCCAGAAACTTGTCCAATCCCTTTTAAAGGTGTCTAGGCTAGATGCCAGCACCACATCCTGTGGCAAGGAGTTCCACAGACTGACCACGCGCTGTGTAAAGAAATATTTTTTTTGTCTGTCCTAACCCGCCCAACACTCAATTTTAGTGGATGTTCCCTGGTTCTGGTATTATGTGAGAGTGTAAAGAGCATCTCCCTATCCACTCTGTCCATCCCCTGCATAATTGCGTATGTCTCAATCATGTCCCCCCTCAGGCGTCTCTTTTCTAGGCTGAAGAGGCCCAAACGCCGTAGCCTTCCCTCATAAGGAAGGTGCCCCAGCCCCGTAATCATCTTAGTCGCTCTCTTTTGCACCTTTTCCATTTCCACTATGTCTTTTTTGAGATGCGGCGACCAGAACTGGACACAATACTCCAGGTGTGGCCTTACCATAGATTTATACAACGGCATTATAATATTAGCCGTTTTGTTCTCAATACCCTTCCTAATGATCCCAAGCATAGAATTGGCCTTCTTCACTGCCGCCGCACATTGGGTCGACACTTTCATCGACCTGTCCACACCCACCCCAAGATCTCTCTCCTGATCTGTCACAGACAGCTCAGAACCCATCAGCCTAAATCTAAAGTTTTGATTTTTTGCCCCAATGTGCATGACTTTACACTTACTGACATTGAAGCGCCTCTGCCATTTTGCTGCCCATTCTGCCAGTCTGGAGAGATCCTTCTGGAGCTCCTCACAATCACTTCTGGTCTTCACTACTCGGAAAAGTTTGGTGTTGTCTGCAAACTTAGCCACTTCACTGCTCAACCCTGTCTCCAGATCATTTATGAAGAGGTTGAAAAGCACCAGTCCCAGGACAGATCCTTGGGGGACACCACTTTTCACCTCTCTCCATTCTGAAAAATTGCCCATTGACACCCACTCTCTGCTTCCTGGCCTCCAACCAGTTCTCAATCCATGAGAGGACCTGTCCTCTAATTCCCTGACTGTGGAGTTTTTTCAGTAGCCTTTGGTGAGGGACCGTGTCAAACGCCTTCTGAAAGTCCAGATATATAATGTCCACAGGTTCTCCCAAATCCACATGCCTATTGACCTTTTCAAAGAATTCTATAAGGTTCGTGAGGCAAGACTTACCCTTACAGAAGCCATGCTGACTCTCCCTCAGCAAGGCCTGTTCGTCTATGTGTTTTGAGATCCTATCTTTGATGAGGCATTCCACCATCTTACCCGGTATGGATGTTAGGCTGACCGGCCTATAGTTTCCCAGGTCCCCCCTCTTTCCCTTTTTAAAAATAGGTGTGACATTTGCTATCCTCCAATCTTCTGGCACCGTGGCCGTTTTGAGGGACAAGTTGCATACCTTAGTCAAGAGGTCTGCAACTTCATTCTTCAATTCCTTAATAACCCTTGGGTGGATGCCATCAGGGCCCGGTGACTTATTGATCTTTAATTTATCAATGAGGTCTGAAACATCTTCTCTTTTAACCTCTATCTGACTTAACTCCTCGGTCAGGAGGGGCCGTTCGGGCAGCGGTATCTGCCCGAGGTCTTCTGCCATGAAGACAGATGCAAAGAACTCATTTAATTTCTCTGCCATCTCTAAGTCTCCTTTTATCTCCCCTTTCCCTCCCTCACCATCCAGAGGGCCAACCGCTTCTCTGGCGGGTTTCCTGCTTCTAACATATTTGAAGAAGCTTTTATTATTCCCCTTAATGTTGCTGGCCATGCGTTCCTCATAGTCTCGCTTGGCCTCCCATATCACCTTCTTACATTTCTTTTGCCACAGTTTATGTTCCTTTTTATTCTCCTCATTAGGGCAAGACTTCCATTTACGGAAGGAAGCTTCCTTGCCCTTCACAGCCTCTCTAACTTGGCTGGTTAGCCATGCGGGCACTCTCCTGGATTTAGTGGAACCCTTCTTTCTTTGCAGTATACACCTCTGCTGGGCCTCTATTACTGTTGTTTTAAGCAGCCTCCATGCACTCTGGAGAGATTGGACTCTATTTACCCTCCCTTTCAACCTCCTTCTAACCAGCCTCCTCATTTGAGGGAAGTCTGCCTGTCGGAAGTCAAGGGTTTTTGTTAGAGATTTGCCTGGTATTCTTCCCCCAACGTGCATGTCAAAACGGATCGCAGCATGATCACTGTTCCCCAATGGCTCAGTAACGTTTACATCTCTAACCAGGTCCTGCGTACCGCACAATATTAAATTCAGAGTCACCTGTCCTCTGGTGGGCTCCGTGACTAACTGCTCTAAGCCACAGTCATTTAGCACGTCAAGAAATCCGGTTTCCTTATCGTGACCAGAACACAAATTGACCCAGTCAATATGAGGATAATTGAAGTCCCCCATGATTACAACCCTGTCCCTCCTTGTCACCTCCCTGATCTGTTTCCTCATTTCAAGGTCCCCATCCGATTTCTGGTCTGGAGGACGATAGCACGCCCCCAGTATTACATCGCTGCACAAGCCTGGTAATTTAACCCACAGAGATTCTGCTTCCACCTTGTGGGAGAGGTACGCTGGCCCAGAGATCATGAAATATACTGAAAGTTATGGAAGAGGATTCTCATTCTTGCTGGAGTTTCATGCATCTCACAGCAAAGCCAAATGAAAAAAGGCTCAAACTCTGGTATGCTCTAGTTCATTTTCCTATTTTGTTTCTAAAGTGCTTTCTTCTTTAAACCAAATGTTTCAACAAACCACAAGCACTATTTGAAGCTGCTACATAGTCAGGGGATGACAGGCAACAAACGTCTTTAGAGTCTGACTTTCAGGAGAGATCTATACCTGTGCAAATTGCTCTACTGCCTCCAAGAGGAACATTTGGGCTGGGAAGGGAGGGGGGAAGAACAAGATGAATTGTATATAATTTCTGTCCTGCAGACACTACACACCAACTCCATTATTCTAAAAGCACATAAAACTTAGAAAATGAATGGAATATTTTTTGTAAGCATAGAGTGCATAATTTAGGAAGAAATTAATTTGGCAAACAGTTTAGACTTGAGCACAAATACTAGGCTTGGTTTGGTTGCTGTATTGTATATACTGTATATGCAGTGCTCGATATTGGTTAGGCAAGACAGACTCTTCATCGCACCCTCATGACTAACCGAAGCTTAAATTGTTAAAGTAATTTAAGCTCAGACTATGCGAATATTGACAAAACAAGCACTCTGTGAAATTGTAAGATCACTGCCTTAAGTTTTCAGAACCCTCCCACCTCTTTAATCCTAGTTAGGAGGACTCAAGAGAGACACTTTTCGCCCTTGGGAATCAGGTAGATGAACCAGTGCAGGTGCATGCATGGGTGCTAAATTTCATACTCAGAAATATTCCTTGTGTATCTTATATGCACATCTATAAAATATGATGTAAAGCAGTCCCTTGCCACTATGTACTTTACCTGTACATCAGATGCCAAAGTTTCATATGTGTCTTTCAAACAATGCCAGTTCTGCCTTCCCAGTGTTAAGGCCACACCAGGAAGACTGTAAGCACAGTGCTTTGCTATTTCAGTATCAACAGTCTGTGCACGTGCAGGGTCTGTCATAGATAAATACTGGTCCAATAAAGGCTGAGGTATGATATCCTGAAGACCAAAACAAAAAGGGAAAATTATTGATAAAGAAGAAAATAATTGATCAGCAAAGAAAGCTAACATAGCATACTATCTCCCACCCTACATGGCTACATATTCCCCTGGGGGCTGGGGATAAGAATAGGCCCTCAGTTTGGCTGTACTTGTCGTAAGAGGCGACTAAACAGCCATCGGGTAGATTGGACTCGTCAGCCTGGGAAGGCAGCTCAGCTGAGAGAAGGAAAACTCTGATCCCAAACCTCCACTGCCTTGTGGCTACATCCAGTTATGGAAAAGGCTTCAGGAGTCAACCTCGAGGCAAAATCCGGAGCCAGAGTCCCTGAGGCAGTTCATGGCTGAACACAGTCACATTCTGGCAACTCCTGCGACGCTGCTGGAACCAACCGTATTGGCCTCTGCCTTTCCACTGGACCATTTCAGCGACGTGGAGAGGGGGGATTTGCTGCATGGGTAACAGCCTATCCTCCATACCTACTTTACCCAGGCTTCGCGCACTGGAGAGGACACTGTTCCAGAACCACCATTCAGAGCATGACACCATAGTCTTCTGAGACTGAAGGATGCCAACAACATGGCTACAGTATGATGGAAGAGTCAGTACATAACAGCAGCAGCTATACCACAAATGGCAGGCCAACCCACCCTATCATATGGAATAGCTCATTTCTTCAGAGTCTCAGCCCTGCAGCTTACTATCATAGTACATGACTAAACCCAGAGAACTAGACACAAAAAAATGATCTGCTGATACACAAAAATTTTAATACAGGTGGGTCCGGGTATTCGCTGATCTAATATCTGCCATTAATTGCCCAGGGAACCAAAGGACACTGGGGATGCCCTTTAGAAAGATAAGGAAGATGAAAGAGAATGCTAACAATAGCTGTTCCTACCATAGCGCAGCAAAACGACTGTGTTTTCAGGGCTGCAGGTTGACTTCTAAGCTGCCTGCAACCTCTTCCTGGTTGCTCCAAGGCTGCTCACTTCTCCCAATGTTGTCCCAGAATACATTGTGATGCATTCTCTTCTTGGTCACAATGCATTCTGGGGCGACTCTGGGGAAGGGAGGAGCCTTGAAGCAACCAGGAAGGGGCTGCAGACAACTTGGAAAACTGCCTGCCAAAAAAACAATGCAATTTAGAACTTAGTCAGACATTACTTTCTGAAATTGGAATGAGTCACACACTCCACCTCCCAGGTGGAAAGAGCCAGGATGGTACAGTACTAAAGACTATTGTAATTGGATCAGGAAGGGGCCAAGGTTCAAAACCCTACTTGCTACGCAGATTCAAATACCCGTGTCAGACTCTCAGGCATGGAAGGGGGGGTAGGAGCCAGTGGCCGCCTCTACTGCTGTCTCTGTCATCCTTCTGAAACTGAAACACCCCATGTACAGAAACGCACCTCCCCATCCACCTCTTGCCAAGAAATGCCTTCCTGCCACTCGGTAGGACACTTAATATAGGGCACTTGTGCTGCTCCTACTGCCAGTGCAGAGTCCCAGCACCAAGTGGCATGAACCTCCCTGGCAGCATCTCTTCCTTCTCGGCTGGCGCAACGTGCCTTATGACACGTTTGCAAGAACTGTTACCTGGACAGTGCACAAGTAAGTGGCACTGTCCAGTCAGAGGATCGGGCAGCGCATTACTTACTCTAGCTTCTGAACAATGGGTTTAAATAAAATATTTCAGTTATACCAAGTGAACCCCACTATACCATATTAAGAAACATTTGAAACAACCTGTAATTTTGATTTATCTTCTTCAAGAGGTGGATCATCCTCTTCTTTTTCTAAAACTTTTTTGGTCCCATCATGTTGCTCTTCTGGGTCCTGTCAAAAAAGTATGTAGGTAAAAAGTAAGAAGACCCAAGTTTGCAGATGAAATGGTTCAGGGTGACAGAAAAACAGACTGTGAAGAGCTCCAAAAAGACCTCTTCAAATTGGGTGAATGGGAAAAAAATGATTTAAAGTCAGTAAGTGTAAAGTGATGCATGTTACAGCAACAGAATACAAGGCGGACCCCTCTATCTGTGGATCCGGTATCTGCAGTTTCGCTTATCTGTGGGCACACCTGTTACAAGAACCTTTGTTTACTGTAGTAGCGCTTGCAGCGCGGGTACTTCTTGCTTAACATTTTTTCTTAACTGAAGAACTGAACGTGCAGGCAACCAGCCTGCATGCTGGAAGGTGACAAACAGGAAGGACAACAATTCCTGCTTCCTGTTAGTCTCTCTGCAGCATGTAGGTTTGTTGTCTGCATGTTTGGTTCTTCAGTTAAGAATGTTAAGCAAGAAGCATCTGTGCTGGAAGCGCTACTAGAGTAAACAAAGGAACTTGTAATATGCGCATAAGGGACTGTGTGGCGCCGATATCTATATATTCTATCTATCTATCCCTCTGTATCTGCAGTGCTCCTACTCGCAGAGAGGCAGAACAAAACCCCTGAGGATATGGGGGTCCACCTGTACAATAATGGGGTCTGAGCTGTTGGCAACAAACTAGGAAAGAAATCTTGGGATTGTGCTGGATATCTCAATGGAAATGTTGACTTAGTATGTAGCAGCAGTAAATAAGGCAAAATCCATGGTAGGGGTCATTTAGAAAGAGATCATGAATAAGATTCTCAGTATTATATTACTGCTATAGAAGTCAACGGTATGGTTATGTTTGGAATACTGTGTACTGTTGTGGTCATCACAATGGGCAAACTACAAGCAGCAAGAAAGCAGTAATGGCTGGTACCCTGAATGACTAAACAGTTAGTTCAGGATGCTGAACTACTTTATCACTCCTAGGTGATCATGAGTGAAAATCCAAAAATCATGACTGAGAATGTGTTTTTTAAATCATGCAACCTACTTATGAGAGAATTTACAATTTGAGTAAGGAAGGGTGTGGTGAAAATCTCAGCTTTTTCTCTATTTTTTACCTTTATCACTCTAGGTGATAAAGAAGGTAAAAAATAGAGAAAAAGCAGAGATTTTCACCATATCCTTACTTATTCAAATTGTAAATTCTCTCATAAGTAGGTTGCATGATTTAAAAATACATTCTCACTCATGATTTTCCACCAATATGTTACTTATTAATTCAGCTTTAATCTCAAGTGTTCCAATAGTACTTTAGTTGTCATATTTCTCACCTTTAGTATAATTACTCTAACTTCCAGTTTAACATTGACAGAGTACTCCAATATTTGCTTCAGGAAAAATCAATTCATGATTATATGCTTTATTTACTCTGGAATATGTAGCAAAAAATTCCAAGTTTCATTTATTCTTCTACCCCATCCACCATAATAATATTAAAATTTTTCTAGGCCCCAGTGAAGGTGCCATTCTCAGCGGTCAATCTGTAACTCTCAACTCATTTCTCCTGGGAATTTGCCAGTCCAAGCATCTACTGGAAGCACTACAAAACTTCAGAATTTGGCTGGCTTTCAGGAGTGTGGGTTAAGCCAGTACCAAGTCATGTTTAGATAAAGATGTAAGTATAAATTACAGAAACCTGTTTGTTGCATTTGGCTTCTATTTTACGTTTAGACTCAGTACCCTAAATTTTTAGGGTGGAAGCTACAAGTAAAAACAGACAAAAGCCTGTAGAGATACAAAGTGACTGACAACCAGAGGTCAGTATAAACTTGCCTTGAAAAACACATATTTTTCCTATCAGAATGGATGGGTGTGGATACATACCATATTTTCCATTATAGTTATACTGGATGGGGTAATTGCCTTGCCCTGTCTTCGCAAGGAAGGCAAGGTGCTTTCGCTCATTGTGCTGGGATCAGGATCCAAACTGGATGCCTCTTCCTTGTGGCTACCATTAGCTTCTTCATTCTGCTTTACTTCATAGTCACTGACGGAATCAAGATGAGCAGCTCTGAGCGCAGCAGACAGTACTTGAACCTGAGCTGATTAGATGAAAAAAAAAAGTCTCACTAGGTTTGCACCTCCTAAGAACAAAGTCATGGAAACTGCATGATGAAATACTTTGTGTAGTACAAAACATTTAGCATTCATATTTCACTGGTTTAGATGGCTTTATAATGGGATAAGATATGTTCATGGAACACAGCCAATGACAGAACTACGAGGGTTACTCAGAAAGTAACCTCCATTTGGCTTTTAAAAAAACAAGAATAAAAGGACAACTTTTTAATAATGCTCAAATGTTACATACCACGGCAGCACTACTTCTCCATGTAATCTCCACCTGAACTGAAGCAATTGCTATATCCTGGGACAAGCATTTGTCTTCCCTCCTCAAGACCAGAACGGTTGCTGCCAGGCAGCTCAGCCAGCTTTCAATTGTGTAAACAAAAGGCATGATTCTTCTTCATGACAATGCACGTGCTCACACAGCGGCAACATTCTTGAGGAGGGGAGATGGAAGCTTGCCCCAGGATACAACAATTCTAACTGCACAATCCTAGGTATGCCTGTTCAGAAGTAAGCACCTCTACTCATGGGGTGTTTCTGTTACTGATTTATCGTATTTAACTAGGCTTTTGTATTTTTGAGAAAGCAGCAGGATAAAAACCTTTCCAAATTAATGAATTGTTTGTCAAATTAATTAATTGGCTGTCAAAGAAAACTACATGCAATCCTAAGCAGTCCTGAGAAACACAGTGACTTGGCCGAACTGTCCAAACAAGGGTCAAAAACACAAGCGTAGTGGAACATGAAAAAAGCAGGATCTTACCTTGAACATCTGGATCATCCATGTGCTCCTGCAAACTTTGTAACACTTTTTTTATTTCACTGCTGGCAACACAATTGTTACAAAGAGCCTCAGACACCGAACAGCTCTCTCCATGCATCTCAGTACACTGAAGTAGCTCCAAATCCTGACTTATGTCAGGAAGAGGACGACGCCAATATAAGAAAGTATTAAATACATCCTCTGCAGAGTGGACACTTGAGTTCATTCCCTGGTACCTGTTGACTTGACTATCTTTAATATCCTTCACCACACAAGGACCAAAATCATTGCTCTGTTTCCACTCCGTCTGTTCTACTCCAGAGTTAGCATGTATGGTTGAACTTCCTCCTCGTGCATCTGAATTTGAGTTCTCGGAACAAGGCACACAGCTAGTAGGAGGTTCCTCAGTCAAGGAGTCCGATTTATTTTCCACTGGCTGCTCTGAACTGATAACAAAAGTACTGTTAGCCAAAAAGGAAAAAAAACAGGAGTTTGCCTTACCTGGGTAAGTCCTGTTCCTGGTGGAGGCAGGGAGCATTCCTCACCAATGGGATTGTCCCTTGCAGCTGCTGGAGGCAGGACCAACAAAAAGGCGTGCGGAACTCCACAAGCACAGGGATCCAGTTCCTGGACACTACTTGCCGAGCTGTGACAGGATCCTCATACACACTACTGTGACTGGCTATAAACTTGCATCACAATTGTACTCTGTTTGGAAAACTCCTTTGCTCATAAATAGGTTTAATACCCCAGAAACAGAAGGGTTTGAACAAGAGAAATAGGTCATAGGAAACCCTAAATACCACCATGCATCTATGTTTATGCAGCAGAGGAAGTGATCCCCTGAAGTGTGGTGGGCGGAATGCAGGGGTCTATCCAGGGGTCTGCCACTGACTCCCAAACCTGCCGCCACCTCAGAGAGGCGCAGACCAGGCGCTGCCAGCCCAAGCAGCAGCTTCCCTCACAGCGGGAGAAATGGTGAAAAAAGCGGCAGTTAATGTTTCCGCAGTGAAGAGAGCTGGGCCTCAGCCATCAGGCAAAAACGCTCCTTTCTCTCCGGAACTCAACGGACAACCCTGCTGAGGAAGGGAGCTGAGATAGGCTGAAGAGAACCATTTTCCCTGCGCTTTGAAATCGCTGAGGAGCTCCAAAAGAGATGACCAAACTCCAGCGAGGAAGGGACAGTCAGGGGACTGGATCCCTGTGATTGTGTGGAGCTCTGTCTGCCTTTTCGCTGGCCCTGCCTCTAGCAGCAGCGAGGGATGATCTCATTGGTGAGGAATGCCCCCATCTCCACCAGGGAAAGAACCATCCACAGCAGCTCTTTTCAGTTAAACCTTGTACCTGACATTGTGTCAGATGAGATTTTGCAATAGTTATATCTTTCAAAAATAATTCTGCTTTCAAGTACAGTAATGCACTATAAAAACAGCCAAAGATAGTTTTGGAACACCTAGGTACCCTTATTCTATTCAGGGGTAGGGCATAGGGATTGAGGAGCATTTGTTTGCAGGCCTACTTTATACATAAGGCCACGCCCAAACTCAGGTGCACAGGGTTTGCACCTAGTATCACCTGCCACTTAGATACATGGAGCACATCAGAATTAAACATCAACAGGCTACATCAGGTACAGTGCCTGTAACATTTCTCCTGTGCACAAGACCTGAGGGATTTCTAAGGTTTCAGACCTCAACAACTGTCTTTCATTTTAAGGGTTTTGATGGCTATAGTTTCAAAACATTTTCCATGTTTAAACTTTTACACTGAAGTAAAAGTTTCACGGGTAGGGCATAGGGATTGAGGAGCCAGACGTGTGTTGCTGTCTGCTATGTTGCTGTAAATATCTCCTGTAAATATACCTTGGTGGTGGAACCCAGCCTTCTGTTTGGAGTGGTTATTTGCAACTATCGTACCTCCTGTGGGACAGTCTTGATCATCAGCTTCAAGTTTCTGCTGCGCAGCCGTTTATATTGCTCTGCTGGAAACTCCTACACTCCACAACAACAGTGGAAAAGGGCCTCTTGGCAATTTCTTTGCAGGTTTTTGTTTTGGACCAAAGAATAGAAGTGAAAGTTTAAAATTACCCGGTTATACTTGTGGTCAAATTACTGTACCTGGCTAGAACACTGCTGGCATTGTTGCCCATCAGACAAGGGCTGGATGGCCGGATACTGAGAGTCCCATCCTCCCGGATGTAAAGGCCAGCACTGGAAGGGTTTGCAAAAGTAGATATAAATGGCCCCAGGGATTGAAAAGCAGCCTGACGAACCTAGAATATTAGAAAAGAAAGCACATTGAATTTAGTAACCACTTTTCTCCCAGTTATGCATTCACAAGTTATTCTGATATCTGAAACATTAGACAAACAATCAACAGTGACCAGTGGCATTTAGTACATATGATTTGGCACAAATCAGGGAATTAAAAAGTACTAAGGCAAAGGTATTTACCTCTGAAATAGCAGCAGAACGAATTCCATGCATAATAATAATATTGCACTGACTGCAATAAGGAGCTTGATTTAAGGCGTATTGCAACATCATGAAAATGTAAATACCTATTATTTTTACTATACAAGCCTCACAATTATTGGAAACTGTTTTCTACATATACATGTCTGCAACACAAACAATGACCGATTCTTCTGACCCCGTGGATTGTTCAAACTGATAGCCTAATAGAGTTTATAGCCTTGAGGTCATGGCCCCAATCCAAAAGCCCCATGGGCTAGATGCCAGGATCCAGCAATGGGAAGCACTTATGTGGCATTCTTCTGCATATGCATGACCTAATCCATAAGATGATCTAACTTGTCCTGCACAGCAGCAACACAGACTCTCTCGTCTCACCCAGTCTGGTACCGGATCATCAGTCCATCCTCAACCATACCTTCTGCATCTGGCCCATCTGATTAATCTGGCACCTGACCATCAGCCTGACCTTGGCCACCCCTTTAACCTCTGCCCTTTTTGAGGTTGGCCAAGGACTGACAGATTATCAATTACAACCATCATTTGGAATGAGTGCTTAAATGTGTCCGTTATGTTTTACCTTTAGGAAATTTTAATAACAAGACCTAATTAACACCATTAAATAATTAGCCAAGGAAAAAGTACCTAACATAACCTATCTTACCATTTGAGATTATTTAAACTGGTCGGAGTCCTTTGAGTATGTTTTCCTTTTATTAAAAGACAGAAAATTACTTTCAAAGTATAGCTGCAATGTACACGAAGTCATGAACTAATCTACTCTCTACATACCCATCTGCAGGGGTCACTGATGAGGCTGATAAAAAGGGGAGAGAGCTTGCTTCTCCGAACTTCAGGTGAAATGGTGTAGGAAACAGCCATAAAGCATTCAGCACAAGCTTTCCGCATACCCCAAACGCTATCGGAGCATAGCTCAAAAAATTTTGGAATCTGCCAAAATAAAATGAAGTCTTTTCACAGTTATTGATAACATAATTCTAATAGAGTCTGTTATTGTTTGCACTTCAGCTCTCAACACACGTACATGGAAGAGATTTGCCTCCAAATATTTCTTTGAGGATTGGGGTGAAGACTATCTTTTTTTAAAAGATCTATCTGGCTTGCAGTTTGTAGCAAAGAGCAGCAATGAAACCAAGCAACTTAGTAGCAGAGAAATTAAAACATGCATGTTTATCCAAGGAAAATTTCAGCTACAGATATGATATGCACTTTGCACTCATGTTATAGCAGAGATTTAAAGTTGTCCAAGTCTGTCAATCTGATTTATTGCAATCTATTATAAGAAACTGACAGCAGGATCATATAACTTTAAAAATATTCATGCCTTTTCAGCAGGGCTTAGAGAAGGAATGCTAATGCTGAAGGATTACCCTTGCAAAATGAAGTTATCAATAGTAGCTACTGCTACAGCCAGTGTAAGATCAAGAACATCCACATTTGTAACTTGAGGAAGAAATTCAATAGGACGAATTTATAGGATTTTAAATACGTCTCTGGCAAAGAGGAGGTAAAAACAGATAAATTTGCTAGTATGGGGGCAGAAGAGTCTTCATGTTATAGTGCTCTTAGAAATTATGAAATTTATTTACTGCCATCAGCATATATAGCTCTTTACATAGATCCCAGCCCCAAGAAGCTTAATCTAAATACTGACAAACAAGAGACAACAAAGGAAACAGGTGCTTGTTCTGGCAACACATGCTTGTTCTGCAAGCTGTTTTCGAAGATGGCACATTGTGTGTGCTAACAGCGCATGATGGGAGGTTGTTTCAAGAACCCTTTCCATAGGACCATGACAATTCTCCCTACTTCTTTTAGAGCCTAATCCTAGCCGTGTCTACTCAGAAGTTCCATTATAGTCAATGGGGATTACTCCCAGGAAAGTGTGGACAGGATTGCAGCCTTAGAGACTTAACTTAGTTCTATGCTGCCATACTCTTCTAGCCAAAATATGCACAATACAGGCACTGGGTGTCACGTAGAGGGAACCCAACTTTGTCCCTTTGAGAAATTGCTTAAGTCACAGGTTACGAAGGGGATTCAGTAAACCAGCAGGAGGTTGCTTCCATAGTGGCCAACTGCTTTGTAGGCAAGGGACCCATCCCAGATTGTGCTACAAAAAACTAACAAAGCACATACCAATATAAAATAATTTATGAACCTTTACTTGAAAGCATAACACAATAGAGAAAACCTCAATAGCTGCTTGCTGAATATGCATATTTAAAAATATTCTGAGCCTCCACTCCAGGCTTCCCAAGTCTCCTTCTATCCATTTTCTATGTTTTCTTTCCACTGCCTTCCCCTAGTTATCCAGGTCAGTCTATAACCCAGATAAAGTATCTTTATCTTTCCTTAGCTTCCTTTGCCAGCAGATAACTCTAAATTAATCAAGCAAAGATTTTATCTTTGGTAATTACTAAAACAATTGTTATTTGACTTTATTTTTAAGGAATGGGAAGAGGAAGCTATATTAGTTTCTGAGATCTTCCATTTCCTTTTCTGCTATTGACTCAAACTGAGGCGATACATATTATTAAGAATATTAATATGCATATATGTTATGCTTCATACGCTATGAAAAATTGCTGCCCTAGGAAAACGTTGCCCTATGTTCTCAACAACTACAGTACTGAGCTATAATTCTGTTTGCCTGCCAAAGGGGTTTCATTCTGTACCAACAAAGCTAAGACCCAAGAAAGAAACAATTGTCACCTCTTTTAGCAATTGGTAGATTTTATTACTTAATGAAAGTAGTGGAGAAAATAAGCATTATTAAGATACAACAAGCCAGTTCTGATGGAAAGCTGACACGAATAAACACACACTCTACAGTCACATGCCTTGATCCTTGACACCTTGAAAAGTAATTTCTTTGCAGGGTCAGGATGTTTCAATAGATATGCATATCTCTCTTACCTAAAGGCCCCTCCATTTTTTAGGAGAAAACCACTTTGAAAAATATTTACTGTAGTGCTTCTCTAATAACTCTGTTTTTTGCTTGGTGGGAAATGCCATAAGGCTCAATTCTTTGGAAGAACGTAACTTTAAAACTTGGGAATTTATCATAAACATACCAAATTCTTTTCTGTCGCTTCTTGTCCAACAGCATTGCAGATATCACCAAAGTTTGCTGCACAAACCTGAAGCAAAAAAAGCAAGATATTGTTTGCTTTTATACATCAATTCCCACTTCCTACTCTGCCCGTTTCTCTGTAACACACTAGTTAGAACTTTGTCATCTGCATAAACTAACAGAAAAACATATTTGTATGTGTTCTTCCAATACACAGCCTTTATGAATTGTAACAATATCCTATAGCATCTAAGATCTGTCATTAGAATATTTTAATGATTAGTAACCTCTGCTCAACACAGTTCATGAAGAATGTGC
Organism: Tiliqua scincoides; assembly: GCF_035046505.1. Taxonomy (NCBI): domain Eukaryota; kingdom Metazoa; phylum Chordata; class Lepidosauria; order Squamata; family Scincidae; genus Tiliqua; species Tiliqua scincoides. The sequence goes on from NC_089824.1 coordinate 211,337,550, forward strand.
TACAAACAAAATAGGACTGAAAGGAAACAGATTCATCAGGACTTATGGACCTTTCAGCAAAGCACTCAAATATACATATGACCAACTTTTAAGTATGTGTCCAAGAGCTTCATTAAACCTCAGGCTTACTTTTGTGCCACTTGCCATTTAATGCTTCAGGACAGCCACCTTATGAACCCAAGGAGTCAACTCAAGACATAAAGCAAGACATGTTTGTTTTCTCCACTTCACACACACATCGCGTCAACACCCGCCGCGGGCCTTCGCGATGCTTTGTTTTAATTAAACAGTCGGATTCCCCTGGTCCACTTGATATACACAAGATTTCTTTTTAAAAGGATTCAGGATTAAGATAATTTAACAAGCGTGCTTCGGCAGAAAAGCACAAATCAATGTAGAACACTAACCTTCCGAACTTGAAAGAGTTTCCCATCACTGCAGAGCTCACAGAATCGGGGAAGAAGCAAGAGTTCAACAGTCGATCTGTTCACCATAGAAGCCATTTTGCAGATTATCTATTAGGGAGAAAAAAAATCTCTTCTTTATTTCCATTTAAAACCCTTTCCCCTGGACACAGCATTTGTGCCAAAAATTATGTAAAAGGACAGAAACTGCTCAAAACTAGGTGCCACCAGATATGCAGGAGACTTGCATTACTCATGCCATTTTACTAGCAGCAATAAAACTTGGGTAAATTTTTATACAATCAAGCAGGTGTACTGAAGTACAACTTTATAAAGATTTTAATTTTCAAACTATCATACGCAGGTGAAGCATATTATGAGTAATGTATTTAGGTCCTTTTCTGTATAACTTGGAGCCCCATGTTGTAGCCAAAAGGCAAACCAGAAATCTTAATTTTAACTTTGACATCTTCTAATTTCAGTAAACTTCCATAGTTCTTAGATAATCCTTTACTTTTATAGACTCCTTTTATGATCTTCTCAAAAGGTACTAATTCCCAAGTCTCATTATTTCCACTCCAATCAAGCTTGAAGCTAGGCAAGGAGCAGCACGCAAAAACAAGTGATGAGTGTTTTGTTCCTGACTCCATGCAGCATTGGTTGTTCTATAAAGGTAGGCCAAACAGATCATCATCAATAGCTCTATTTGCTCCAAGGAAACTGGGAGCCAAATTTCACTTTAGCAAATGATTGACACTACAGCTGTAAATGGACAACACAAACCTAATGAGAATGTACTATGTCTTCCCATCTCCCCTTCCTGCCTCCTTTGCAGCTGAGGGAAGGAAAATGAAAGTTTCCTTTCATGGTTTGAAAATACACACAAGTTAAATCCACAGTTCACAAATCTGAATTTATTTTAAGTTTGTGGTTCTCAAACTTTTTAGCATCTGGACCCATCTAAAAAAAGTTTCACTTTACTAGTCACTCAAGTCTCTGTGGCTGTAATGGTGATTGGGCAGCAGTGCTCCGCCCAAGCAGCAGGTTGTTTAAACCTGGATGCACATAGCCTAATCTACCCTGTCAGTTTCGCAAACCACCCAAAAATTGGGTTGTGACCCACAGGTGGGACACCGACCTATGGTTTGGGAACCACTATTCTAAGTTGTAAACAAAACACAGTTCCTTATATAATGACATGAGAAACTGCAATTTGTTTAAAATTGTATTTGAATGCTTTAGCTTCCCTCCCTACCAGCACAAAGGATGACAAAAGTCCCTGGATCACGCTGGGCCATTCTTGTTTCAGCAACGGATGCCTGAATGTGGACATTAACTTATTATCTGCCTGGAGTTATTCAGTCTTATACCAGAAACCGCATAAATGGAATCAACTATCACAATATTTTCAACAGTCATGTATCATTACCAACATATCAATGGAAGCCTGTTTCTGCGTTATGAGCCCACATAAGAAGTTCACCTATGGCTTCTTCTGCCCCCATCTCTAGATGCGTACCTCAAATGCCACAGGCAGGAAAAGCGTGCCACACACACCACCTATGTTAAATCTTTGCATTGATCTTAATTGTAGATTGGATTGGGAGCTTATACATAAATAGGCATAAATATAATTTATCAATCAACAAACACTGTTAGCCCTAAACATCTCTGGATATTCCTCAAACACTCTCAACCCCCATCTTTTGAGGTTCTTAACACTTTCACACAGAGTAGCATGAGCTTCTTGCTCATGCCCTAAGAACTGGTAAGCTTTCAAAAAATGGATCATTTGGGCCAGGGACAAAAACAAATCCAGTATCCCAAGAGTCTCTAAAATTATCAAACTGCCAATATCACAAAAGCCTACTCAGTTTTGTAACAATAAGGCTCCAAAAATTGTTTTTCTTCTTTAAAGGATAAATATTTGTGCAGAAGAAATTTTTAAGAAGATAGCCATTAAAAACAACACGTTTCAAACAGCTCCATCTTGGCAACAGAATTTCAGGCAAGAATTTGGAGAACACTATACAATTTCACTTTTAATGGAATTGTCACTCCCTGAAAAAGACATCTGGCATTCAGATGTTACTTTGGAAGCTGGTCCAAGCAACTCCTGAACAAGAAACTGTAGTGTAGCTGGTAAAGTCATTTTATGGGTGAAGTGTCAGACATCCACGATGAAACAGAATGAAACACATTCACGTTCTGAGGAGACACAACTGAACATTTGCAAATGTACTCAAAGACCTAAAGACAGGTGGGAATTAAAGGATTTCATAATTTATGTTTCACAATAAAAAGTTAACAAGAAGCAATGAGGCATTTCAGTAAATTTCTAGAGCTCACTGTAGAATACAAATAGCTTTAGGAAAGTGCCATTAAAGAAAAGTTTCCAAATATTTCAATATCCCACTGAAATCAAATGGGACTGTGTGCACTTATTTCGAGAGATCCGAGTTAATTCTTATTTTCTTTCCATAGTTTAATTCTTTTCACAGCTGAAAAATAAAAATTCTTTCTATATTTTGATCTTTCTCTGAGCAGTTACATTAACTGGACTATTGTTCACTTAACTGAACTGGAATACAACATTGCTTGATATCCAACAGTGTGACGCTAAAAGAGGTAATCTAATATGAAAATGCACATCAACAGCAACGTATAGACAGCCGTTGTAAAATTGCTAAAAGAGATAATCTAATATGAAAATGCACATCAACAGCAACGTATAGACAGCAGTTGTAAAATTCCTGTAGTCCAATATCAGCTTGAAAAACTAAACTCCAGGAAGATCTACAGGTGAACTATTCTGTGGTTTCCAATTTCCACTGGTTCCATTCTGGAGGCTGGAAATAATCTTAAATTGCAACTGTGCTTTGCCTGGCCTTCAATAAGAGCTAAGGCATGGTTGCCTACTCATGAGTAAACCCACATGTGGCTCAGTTTTGCTTTCCACAGAGCTCAATATATTTTCCTTGTCAGCTATCAGCTTGTCAGGTTTACGACCCACTGGTGGGTCCCAACCACCGCTAGCATATCTCTTTTTATTACATGAACCAACCTGTCAGACAGTATTTGGCCTACTGATGACAGTTGCTCACTGCATTAAGAAATGTTCAGGATCTCTCAGTGGCTTCTAACACCACTGATAATGGCATCCTTCTGGATAAGTTGTTTGGGTTGAGGAAGGGGGGAAGCACTGTGCTGCAGCAGTGGTGGACTCATGCCTGGACAGCTGGTTCCAGAAGGTGGTGCTAAAAGACTATGCTGGAAGACTACTACTCAACTCTGTGCCATTTGTACTATGGGGTTTGCAGGCTTGTATTGTATTTGGTCTCCCATGCTTTCCAGTACCTTTGTGAAATCAATGAGTGAGGTCACCCTTGAAATTTAGTGTGAGGTGTCACCTTATGAAACCCAACTCTATTTTCCCATCAAATTCAATAGAAGCAGTGAATTGCCTGGAACCAACACATCAGATATGGAACAATAAAATTAAGCTCAATTCAGATAAAATGGAGGTTCTCTTGGTGGGTGCTTCATGTGACCAGGGGGGACAACGTTCAACTGAATTTGGATGGCATAAAGCATGAGTCGGCAACCTTTTTGGGAAAGGATGAGAGACGTTCAGCAATTACATCATCATGTCATCCAGGTATCGAGCATCTGGAAGGAGCTGCGCTGAGCTTGGCTAAGGAGGAGAGGCCTCCTGCCCAGTTTGTCAGGCGCCAGACAGGAAATGGTGGAGAATCAGCCACCCAGAACCATGGAGTTCCTGTCCCTCTGTGAGCCTCAGCAGACAGCTTCGCCATTCTCCATCCAGCACATGGAAATTGGGGTGGGATCACCTCTCAAGCCAAGCTCTGCACAGACCAGATGGGTGGCAGGCCAGATCCAGCTCACAGGCTGTAGATTGCCAACCCCTGGCGTAAAGCTTCCTCTGGACCATGTTTGTAACTTAGGGGTACGGCTAGATTCAGTATTGTCATTGGAGATCCGAGAGTTCTCTGCAGCACACAGTGCAGTCCATCAGCCTTAGCATCAGCTATGATCCCTCCCAACAGATAGCTTAACTATTGTTATCCATGCACTGGGAACCTCTAGGTTACAGTATTATAATATATTGTACATAAGACTATTTTTGAAGACTTCTTGGAAGCGTCAGTTAATACAACATGCATGTTAACACAAAACAGTAGGCTACTAACTAGAATCACTTACACGCAACATAGCTCTCCAGTTTTAAAATAGTGACAGTGTCTCCTGATCCACAACCAGGCACATTTCAAAGTTCTGGTACTTATCTATAAAGCTCTGAATTGCTTGCAGCTGTTTACCTAAAGGATGTGTCACAACATAAACTTACTCAGACACTGCAATTTTCAGGAATGATTCTCCTCAAAGTCTGCCTACCATCAGAAATTAGGCAGCTGGTGACCATGAAAAGAGCCTTCTTGGTCATGACACTCTGACTGCGGAGTGTCCTCCTCAGGGAGGCTTGCTTGACATTTACCTTGATTTCATTTTGACACCATGCAAAGATGTTTTTATTTGCCCAGGCATTCCAAGACATCCATTTCCATGGAGGAAAATCACTGCTATTTTACAGCTGCTTCATCTTATGATGTGAGTTTTGTTCAACTGCAGTTTTCTATATTGCGTTTTATTGTTTATTTTTATTGCATTGATATAGTTTTATTGAAGGGTAGCCTAGAAATTTCTTTAACACACAAACTATAAATGATATTCGGATCTCTTGGCATTTTATGAAAATATACAAGTCAGCAAGTTTACACAAGAGATCATTCAAGCAAGTTACTATATATAAATGAGAACTCTTTAGCATAGATATGTAAACTATCAAGGTGACAGCTCTGCAAACTAGACAAAAAAGGCCAATAGTTATGAAATGCATATTGGCAGGGATTTCCCAATACTGTTTTAGTAGATTACTTAAGACTGATCAAGGGCAGAAGGAGAACTGCATTTCCCACTCCAGTCATTATCACTTCCTAAGTTACAGTCACAAAGAAGCTTCTCACATGTCCGGCTGGACACTTAGGCATTAAAACTGGAAACCTGAGAAGACATCCCTCATGTTTCCAAGGACAGAAGTTCTTATATGAGCACTACTCTTTCACTTGCATGAGCTGGACTATCCATATTCAACCTGTTATTTTTGTAGTGCAGACAGTCAGGAGGCCACACAGACTGGGGTCTGAATATGTATGTGGCTTCTGCTAACTGGATATATACCTGACCCTTGAAAATTGCTCAGAATATATATCCATTATGCACATTCTGAATCTTTCTCTTAACTGTTTCTGAACTTTGATCTTGCTTTTATAAGACTACTAGGAAAAGAAGCATCTAACAGAGAATGAATGTTTTAATTAAAATGGTTGGATAACAAGCCAGTAAAAAGAACAGAGTTAACCCATTCCTGTCCAGCCCACAAGTGTACACATTTGATCCTTTTTGCGTATATGCAACATTGGGCAGAAATGGCTTAAAACTAGTGAAGCTTTCATTCATTTAACTTTCTAAACTAAGTTAAGATGCTAGAAATGTATCTAAGTTCCAATCCTACGTGCGCTTTTCTGAGAGTAAGCCCCATTGAGCGCAATGCAACTTACTTCTGACTGGCCACACTAGGAATGTATTGTTAGCTTCCTACTCTCAATCTGAAAATAGCCCATAAAAAGTTAGTTGCTACTTACATTTACAGCCTCCACCTTGTACTCATCATCACTATCTGGAGTAGAGAGATCCAAAAGGATTGGACATACTTTATTTTCAATATCACTCTGAGCAATAAGACCTTGTTCCAGCAGTATTAGAAGCGATTCCTGGCTGGCTTTTCTAACCTGACGGTGTGCAAAAAGAATATCACTGAGACCTTTTTGCAATACATAGAAAGCATAAGAGAGGAGATTATGAAAAACCACAACATTGAATTCATGTCCTTTCACTGAATTACGAATAAAAGGCATTTCACTATCTTAAAATTCTATACAGGTGGGGCCTCAGTATCCAAAAGGAATCCGTTCTCAGACCCCTCACTGATACAGAAAATCAAGAATGATCATGGATGATCAAATCCACAATTTTCCACCCCTTTCTCCCACTGAAGGGGACCTGAGCTGTGCTCCAGTCCCCTCCAGAGGGCTTTCTGAAGCCTACAGAGGCAGCACACATCTGCCCACTGCCTCTATGGGCTTCAGAATGGCCCAGAGTTTTTCCCAAGGAAAACCAGAAGTGATGTTTTTCACCATATAAGGCATTCTGAGGCCCAGGAAAGCCCCTGGAACCAATGCATGTTATATATCTCTTACATGTGTGCTTTCTTTGGATGTATAAAACTGTCATTCCTCAAGACTTTCTCAGTTAAAACCAAGAAGACTTCCTAATTCACTTCTGTCCCAGTTTTACATTAGTAAATCAGATGGTGGAAAATATGTGAGACCATATATTAATTATGAACTTTTGATATGCCATTTTAAAATAATGTAAACAGCAGCATTACCATCATCTAGAGTGTGCAATGTTCAGAGTCTGTTGCAAGTACAGGTGTGCATCCCTTAGTGACGTTCTGGACAACGCAGGATCAAATATGAAATGACCATTGATGGTCACACAGCCATCGCAGGGCTCATGCCCCAAGTCTCCAAAGTCACCTCTGAAGCTTCGTCTGAGCTTCCCAGAGCATTTGCTTGCTACCTATGTGAGGCTCAGACTGCTCCAATGGCTCAAAATACATGATTTCCAGTTTCCTCCGTGAAACCAGAAGTCATGTCTCTCGTTCTGGCAGTCTGAGCTTCACAGAGGCAGCAAGCTGGTGTGCGCTGCCTCTGGGAAGCTCAGACAAGCCTCAGGAGGTGAGGGGAGCGGGGGGGGGGCAGTCCTATCCCTGTCATTAAGCAACACATGACTGTACGTGATAACCTGAAAGTGATTCAAATATATTTGCTACTAATATATTACTAAAGCTGAGATTTCCTTGCTCACTCATACATGGCATAATAATTCACAACAAGCCTGAATCAACCCTATTGACATAAGCCAGGTCTGTAATCGTCATCAGCAAAAGCAGTTGCTGAGAATAAATTTAGTATTCTAATACATTTAATATAGTCTTATTACAATAAAATATCAATTATTTTAAGAGATTAAGGGAGCAATCCCAACTGGCCCTTGAGCCAGTGTTAGTTCCTTGAGCCAACAGGACAGGAGGAAACCTTGAGCACACAGGAGTCAGGCTAACGCAGGAGCTTGGGAAGGACAGAACAGGGACATTCCTAAGCAGGTAGTAGGCGGACCCATGGGCAGGCCAGGTCCAGGCAGGGTGGGGGTGGAGCCAAGATCTTACTCTTTTGCCAGATCCTAACCTTACGCTCAGGCAACTTGGCACAGCACCAGGCTGCTGGAATCAGCGCCACCTTTTCAGGTGGCACAGATCCAACTAGATCCTTTGGGGCTGCTGCTATGTTACCCAGGGTAAGAAGAATGACTTCCCCTTGCCCCAGGCCAAGCCACAGGCAGCCCCAACCTCTCGCTGTATACAGGACAGGTCAGCTGGCCTGCCTGCTCCAGTGTGGGTTAGGATTGGGCTGCAAAGCTGCAATCCTAAGTGAGCTTATCAGGAAGTATACCCAACTATGAGGAAGTTATCACGAAGTTTACCCAACTCATAAACAGATTGGACCTTACTTCTGTGTAAGGCATAGGACTGTGCTTCACAACTACTTAATTCTACAAACTACAGAGAATGGCTCTTCCCCACAGCACAAAGGAAAAGTTCATGACTGTAGACTGAACTAGAAAATCAGTCCAGAAATCTCTACCTGATTATTCGGATCTGTGAGGTATCTCACCACAATGGGCATAAGATATTCAGAAAAAGCTGTGGGGAAGTTTGGTCTACTTCCTTGCAGAAAAATGGCAATGGGTGGTATCTGTTCCATTAGTTCCGTGCGTACAGTAGGCTCTGGAGATATAAAGAATTAAATGACAATTTTAGTCAATTTAAGGCAGAAAACACATGCGTTCAACAAACATCTCAAGTTGCAAAAATCAATTTAAAAAGCAACTTCTTTCCCAAATTGTGTAGAATGATACCCCACTGAAAAACACCCCAGAGCAAGTAGTAAGGAAAACTTATTTTTACACAGAACAAATATGTAAAGGAGCAACACAATTTGCAAGTAAGTCATGTATATGACTAAATTATATTGCTTGTCCAGCTTATACGGCCTGTCCAGCTTGGATAATGATATGAATGTGTGCTCCTAAATCATTGTGTATAATGGAGTTACCTGATTCACACATTTCAGTAGTAAGCATGCATACGCATTCCAACACTAACATAATGTGAGCACCTGCCCCTGACAATACCATGTTCATAATATGGCTGCACTATATTCTATGCTTATTTTTTTGTTGTTAATTGAGGAGTCAAGGAAATAAGTGGAACAAAGAAAGAACATAGTGCATGTGTGCAGGAATGCAATGTAGTAAATGCAAGGGGTGAGAATAAGCAAGAGGAAAATTAATAAACTGGAGGTTTTATGGCAGAGTGCCATGTACTCCATATTGTGCCAACCACTTTGACTGAAAGGTTTACAAATAAAAGGCATAGCAGTGCCTTCTTGCAAAAATAAGCTGGAGAAAAGATTTTATTAATGCATTAGAAATATGGCTGAAAATATATGCCTACGGACAAGCAAATACAATAGAGTGATGAACAGCAGAAGATCCAAATTGACATTGGCTGGCTGAGTTCTGATAATCTAATTTGGAGCTAAAAGGAGCTTTGCAAAGAAAACCTCTGGAAATGCCTGGCCCATCAAATCCTACAGGAAGTCTATTACTAACAATATTGCATTTCTGAACTTAGAATTACTTTGCATTGCAATATACAATTCAAATCTTTACAACAGAGTTCTTACTCATTTCATGAGGAAGCAAAACTTTATTGTTTTTAGCACTCCAAAAAGACTTTCACAACAGAAAGCAAACGTATTACTTTCTATACCAATATGGAGGAAAAGTGCTACTGCTTAAGGAACAAGTACAGGTCTGCACCACTTGACGGGTATATATTCTCTTATCCCCGTTGTTAAGCGGTTAGGTTGATAAGGGAACATTCCACCCAATCTCGTGCCTTTGTTTTGTAAACAGACACTCTGCTGCAGGCCATGGGAGACCCAACTGCCTCATTCAGAGCCTCTTTGTTGTACTTTGACCACCGTCATAAATGCGATCTGTTGTTATGCAACCTGTTAAGCAGCGGACGCCTGTATATACAAATCAGAACTCTCACCTGTATCTTCAGAAAGCCGGACTACTATTGCCATTACTGTCAAATAATCTTCTTCGTTATGACTGAAGTCTCGAAAGACATCAAGTAGACCTCTGGCAATGATTTGCCTGGCAAGGCAACAAATCATTAAACTTAATTTTTTTTTAAAAGAAAAAATATGCAACTCAAACTGGGAACAAGATGAAGCACAGAGCAATTTGATTCAGCTAGCATGAGAAGTTTAATTAAACAAGATAGTCACTGAACATGTATCACCTTAAAGTAGAGTAACTTGAGGGTGCAGATATCAGAGATTCTGTTAGATAAATGTTTCATCGGGATATTGTTATTAATTATCTTCTGCGATCTCTATTGATTCAATATTTATTGTTTTACTTATTTTTTGTTTTAAATCAAACACGTCTATTGTGTTTTTAATTTTGTAATTGAACTCTGTAAGCCACCTTGAAATGATTTAATATAAAGGTAGAATATAATAACTAGTAATAAGAAATACCACAGAAAGATATGAAGGCATTTAATGTGACTATATGGTTAAACCTTTTATGCTTAAAACATAATAAAAATTTAAAACATAACATTAACATAGTTAACTGCATTGTTACCTGTTAAATATATTATCACTAAAAGCATATTTTTCCAGACGCGCAAGTGGAGCCAAGTTATCCTGCCCTGGAATGTCCAAGAATGCAGTTATCCTCATGCTATCACAATCTGGTCCATAGTCTTCAAACCCAACTTAAAGGGAAGAAAAAAAGCACATCAGAAAGAAAGAGGAAAAAGAATCATTGGAATACAATATTAGGGAGATTAATAATACTGAACATTTTTACAGTGCTTTCTGAGCATGCAAAGCACATAATTAGCTTGATGGAATCTTCACAACTCTATGATAAATACAGGGCATCTCAAGAAAATGTACACGCACTTTTATCGTGTCAAATTTATTATTCTATAATTCACACACATACTGCACATGATGTACACAGTATCAGCTGCTTGGCCCAGTTAATTAATTAGTAAGTTAAATAGACCAAACAGTCAAAACGTCCTCTACTGGCATCTTTACACCACTATCGTTGACTAAGGGATCTGAAGATATCCACCAGTATGTGAGCTGTGATGGTTCCATACATCTCTTCAGTTGCTTCCTTTAGATGTTGGAGTGTTGCAGGTTTTCTACAATGAAGTATGTATGAATTAGAGTTCATTAAAATGTGCATACATTTTTTTAATATACCCTGTATTTTTAGCCCCACATTGCAACTAGGGAGCCAAGGTTGAGAGGAAGCTAAGGTTGCCTAACTTAGGGCCATTGACAGCTGAATCCTGAGCTGCCCAGTGCACAGGGCTGCAGCAATGCCGAAAACAGTTGCCGGTGCATCCAGCACACCCCAGGCAGCTGCCACCATCTTCTCAGGAGAAGGGGACTCCCTGGATAAAGCAAGTAGCCCTGCAAAGGGACTATTCAGTTCTACAACGACCCGAGTCGGCATAGAATTCAGAGCCTCCGTGTCAGGCAGATGGCCCAACACAGAATCCAGTGGAGCAAAGCTCCACCGGTCCTGCATTCCTCTAGCCCCCTAGCACCTCCCCGCCCTCTCTCCGCCTCCCTCCACCCCAGCATGCCTACTCCCCATCGCCGCCCCCCAAGCCCCCACCTACCTCTTTGCTGCCTGGCAGTCTATGCCCACCAAGCAGCAGAACTCTGATGCTCCAATGGCACTAGTCCAGCCCCTGCCAGCACTGGGCTAGCACCAGTGCTAGGGTCTGCAAATGTGCCTTATGGCACATTTGCAACAGTGAGCACTGGTGGTGAATTGGCGCACACTGGTTAGGATTGGGCCATGAATTGGCCAAGGTTGGTAATTTTCACACACTTTGAGAAAATTCATGTCACTAACCCTCATCGCTGCAGAAGATTGCTTGTAAAACTGAAATGTATTTAGAAACAAGGAAGCCAATAACAAAGCCTTCAATTTGCTTCATTTTAAAAGTGTCGGAAGCGAGGGTTCAACTGCTGCTTATTGGTGCTGGGGTTTTTCAGAAAGTCAAGCGGTTGCAAAAAGATCTGTGACTAGCAGACATACTTAAATGTCTTAAGTATACTTAAGTTCAGGTTTATTAATTTCTCTGATTAGAGAAAGGCAACCTGTTCCATACACCATATACCGGTTACAGAAGAAGGAATCCACTGACAATTTGGCAAAGAGGACAAAATTGCCTACCAGTTGCCAACATCTCCATGGCTAACGTGTGTGAGAGAAAGGCTGAGCAAATCGTTCTTATGTAAGATACTGCAACATGACATCTCCAAAACATTAGGTGTGCATATTAAGAATGCCATTCTACAGGTCAGATCCCAGCTTGACAAGAAAAATTACATGTATTTTCCAAGATGAGGGAGGACAGATTCAAAACAGACTGCAATACAACTTCTGAGCCAAAACTTTTTCAACGCAATTATTTATAAGCATTACATAAGAGCTGCAAAACTAATATGAACATATGAAGCTGCTTTATACCAAGCCAGACTTTTGGTCCACCAAGCTCAGTATGCTAAATGGCAGCAGCTTTCTACAGTTTCAGACAGGGCTCTTTCTCCAGACCTACACGGGATAACCAAGGATTGAACCTGGACCTCCTAAATGCAAAGCATATGCTCTGCCACTAAGCTTTGGTTCCTCCTTCAATGTGCAGCTTATAGATGAAAATCTATATCTGTACGTATGTATTGGTGGTAGTGCAGGAAATCCAGCTATCAGTATTTTATTACTGAAAATATTCTGTAATTTTCAAAAAAGTGAAATTCACATTTCACTATGGAAACAACTCAATTCAATAAATGTTTCCACCACAACAGACAACATAAACGTGAGCACCACAAAGGCATTACAGGTTGTTTACTACAGTTACCATTAATATGGCATGTTTTATTTTTATTTATTTATTTATTTATTTAAAGAATTTATATCCTGCCTTTCTCTCACACATTCCAGGCATTCAAGGCAATAAACCACTGTCATTTAAAATATTTTTAGGAAGGTTCATTTTCTAATATATTGATGCATGGGAAGGATTCTATACTTTGTTATTTCATTCATTTCCCATCTTTATTTAAGCCAAACACATTCAGTGCTTATTTACACATGCTGGTTGTCCAGTCAGAATTACATAAAGGTTATGTAATTCAATAATGGTGCTTATATTGCATGCTTTGACTGTTCAGACTACTTCATGCACATTATCTCAGTAATCCTTACAAAGGACCTGCAATTTACAGCAGTATGTTCACCCTATATTGCAGTAGGGGGCTGAGAGATAATGGTTTGAATAAAGTCACCTGAATGAGTTAAGGGTTGAGGTGAAATCTCAATTCATATTCATAACCGCCACATCAATACCCATTCCTCCATCAACCCCTATAACATGTGCTCCTCCACCCAACCTAAATGTTCCTGTATGAGAACTCTCCCCAAGCAAATGCCTGATTGAAGTATTATGATTTTAAAGCAAGACTAAAGCACACACTGTGAGGAAGACCATACTTTTGTTAATCACCACTACCAGGCTGACTTGGAGAAGACTTCCTTTCCTTGTTTCCTGGAAAATTCCATGAGCAGCCACACCCTGCTTACACAGAACCTGTGAACAAAAGCTACATTCTGGGAATTTCCTGACTTGGAGTGTACAAAGTTGTTAGCAACACAAAAGATGAATCCCCAACCACAGTTGTCTCTCCAACATTTTGACTAGCCAGATTCAATCAAGGAGTTCATGTTAACAAGTAACTGGCCTCCAGAGATTGTCATAAGTTTTGTCACATTCTTGGTAAAATGCAGAACAATAGCAGCAACCATTTAAAGCCAGGCAATCAAGCGCCATCAAATTACAAAACTAGTTCCTTGATTATGTCAACCCCTACAAGGTTCCAGACACTTCCATGGGAAGAAAAAATACAAGAGGTTGGGTTGTATGACCCCATGTGTCTTTGTTCTCTATTCCATGTATTCTCTATTCCACATTTCACAGCCTTGCTGTTGGTTTTGTTGCTCATGCACCCAGCAGTAGTGCATGAAGCACCCCCATTGCAGCTGATATCCAAGATGTACTGCACCAAGATGATATCTAAGACCAACCACTCCTTTTTCTCTCCCATCTTCTTTCCTGCTTCCTCTCCCCAAGTAAAACAAACAGCCACTAGGCCAACATAGACCAGATAGCTGTAAGCACCTTCCATCTGCCTTTGGAACAGGAAGATCACTTGGTCTCAACAGTCTAGCCTTGTGACTCCTGCAACACAGCACATACCAAATAGCAGAAAAAACTGGTAAACTTGATCCTTAGGGCAGCCTTGCCATCAACCCACAAAACCTCCCCTTTGTCTTTCTGGTCTCCTGTGCAGTTAAAACTGACCACATGGTTAGTATCTCTTCCTGTGTGAAAATGCTGCATGTAGATTTATTTTTAGTCTATTTTAAACTGTTTCAGGAGACTCACAACCAGGAGGAGCCTCTACTGCTTGATAGATTCTCCAACTATAAGAGAACTCGCATCTCCCCATGGACCCCCACTAGACCCTTGGGACACTGGTTAAGAGAAAACACATAATAGGGGATTATGCCTGTAATCAGGCATGCATTTGGTCACCTCTGGTGAGTAGAAACAAGATCCAAGTACATTTGCAGCAGCCCCAGTCCTACATTTCCCCAACAAGAGACACATAGCAGCAGACTAAGTTTACTGCATCTGTGCATGTTCTTGCTATCCTGACAGATAGTCAAGAGTGCTCAGAGCCAATGAAAAGGTTGCAGGTATTAAAAGGAAATACGTATATCACCTGAAAAACAGTTTAAAAATGCTGGAATTGGGCAACCGACTTAAAAAGCTTTTGCAGATTAGTTCATACAACATAGCCTTCAAAACATAAACTTGGCACAGGTATGTGAAATAGTTGACAGCTTAATTGACTACACAATAAATGTCTTGCAGCTAACCTAGGAAGCTGGCAACCCATTTTACAAACCGTTTCTTATCTTTATTAAGAGGCAAAAGGGTGGGCAAGCCAGAAGATGAAGAAATCCGAGAACCAGAAACATGTGCTGGATGGGAAGCAAGCCAACAGGATCACAGTGAAGAGTTATAATATCCCCTCTACAACATGATAAGAAATGACAAGATTGTGAGTCACTCTTTTGGCAGCAGGCATGAAGTGGAAAGGCTCCTTACTGGCAAAGTTGTGGAACAAAAGCAGGGGATTTGTCAAAATGCTTAATGGCAAAGGAAAAAAATGCAGAAGTTTAGAGCCTATGCCGTAGTGGTTGGCAAGAGTGCTGACAAAGGCACTCTATGTTGCTTCTCCTTAAATAAGAGAGTAGAAAAAGCAAGGGGGAGAACACCAGCAGTGACATCTGATGCATGTATCTTGCAGACCTGCCTAGCTTTATCATCCAGCCCTTTCCTTCACAAATCCAAGCTGGTCAAAATTGCCTTCCTACAACTAGAGGTACTGCAACGGCAGGCAAAGAACAGGGGAAAGCAACTGCAGCTAGCAGCAGAGTGCTGAAGTTGCGCCTGCATTCTTGGTTTTTTCTTTTACTCGCGCTCTCATCAGGCAGAGAGACAACAGAGTAGTGGGTAATTTGCCGCTGCCTTTCTCAAGTCACAAAAAATGAGACAGACAGCACCGAGATTGCAGCCGTTCAACCCATGCTCAGGATGAATTTTCATGGGCAGGCATCTTAGCACCGCATTGTGCTGTACTTCCCCTGCTGCCTATAGTGCCACCCTCCTATATTTTAGTTCTAGGTCTAAAGAAGAAAGAACAACAGAAAAGACTGAGAGAACACATATAACATAAGGACATAAAAAGAGCCCTGCTGGATCAGGCCAAAGGCCCATCTCGTCCAGCTTCCTGTATCTCACAGTAGTCCACCAAATGCTTTAGGGAGTACAAAAGACAGCAAGACGCAACCTGCATCCTGGTGCCCTCCTCTGCATCTGGTATTCCAAGGTAAAGCAGGTGCAAAACTGCACCCTGAATCATTATTTGCAAGGCAGCATAACTTGCTCCTCAGACTGTTTTTTCACATCTTAAGGGGCACACCAGAAGAGCAAGCCAAAAAAAAAAAAAAAAAAGATTTTACTACTTCCACTGACAAGTAAAACAATAATGTTGATGAGACAAGATGAACCTTGATACAAATTAACCCTGACACATACAGCCCCTCAGTCACACATTTCCATGACCTTTCCTTTTCTCCATACAAGTCAGTGGAATGGATGCACTGGAGTTCTTTCACATGTTAAGGAGAAAGGGGAAGAAACTGCAACCAGTGTGGCAGAACTGCAGCTCCCATCAATGTCATATGGCTGCCTTGGGGCCAGACATAAAGAGCAGCTGCTGAGTTACAAAAACAAACCACAAAAATCATGAGTGTAGCATGTAACTAACAGCGCAATCCTAGCAAAGCTCTGAGTCACAGTCGGAAGCAATTTTGGAAGAAGGCAGAGGTTTTGTGTACGGACTCCACAGCCATGTGATCCTTTCTTCCACCAACCTAGGCAATGCAGTAGTGCCAACAGAGCACATCCTATGGTATGGGGGTCCACCAGACAGCCCAGGAGAGGAAAGTAAACATTTTTACCTACCTTCCTGTAAGATGCCTGGCAGCCAATGGCTATTTAAGCTGGTATGTCCAAGGAGCTGCAAGAAGTGTGACAGGCTGGGAAAAGGGGGATAAGATACCAGCATGCATGACTGTCGCTGACATCCACTCCCTCCCACTCTAGAGCTATCTCCAACCCACCCTGATCCCTGCCTCAATTCTTCCCCCCCAGACCATCCCCACCTCGCTCAGTTGGCCTGGGTGAGCCATTGGTATGTGCCCAGGGCCTCCAGCAGTTCGCAATTCCACAGCACACAACAGTGGCACAGCTTTCTCAGCACTGCACCAGAACTTACAGCTGTAGATCTCAAAATCCACTGCTATAAGCCCCAATAGGATTGGGGACTTAAAAGCAAATATAAGTAAACATTTAGTGCTTCAACTCTGAAGCACGTTGGAGTCATGTTTTTTATTATAACTAGAAGATATAAGTACTTCTAAAATAAATGGGAGCCAAGATGCATATTATTTTTACTCTCTAAGTTACAAGACTCATATTAAAATAGAGTGGGCAGTTTGTGTTTTGTGAAATGTGTCATAGAAACAGGAAGAATCACAAAATTATTTTATAATCAAGTTCTCCTTCCAAATAAGTAAGAACTCCTCAGGACAGGACATAAGGACAGCACATTAAACAATGAAACAGAGAAGTTAAAGAGAACATGACCCAGTTTAGGCATATAAGAAATCATGGTTTTCTATGTGACCTGTAGGCTTGCACATTCCCCCTCTCCTTCTCTGTTATGCACAAAAGAAGGAGAGGGAAACTTCACACTTTGAATTCTAACTAATCCACAATTTTACATTATGTACACACTCATGAAACTGGTTTACTTCAAACCATTGAGGGAAACAAACCAAAATCAGACTATAGTTCAGACCCTGGTTTCTTTCCCAACTACAGTTTGAGCTAAATCAGCTGCCTCAGTTCATATTTGCTTCAATTAAAAGTAAAAGTACTTGTAAAAAAATTTTTTTCCCCTTTCCTCCTTGCACATGTAAAAAAAAAGGAGGAAGGACACATAGGGACTTGTTCTTCAAACAGGAACTGTGGTTTCCCAACACAGCTGAAAAAGGACAAGGCTAAAATGTGTACCGCTAGATGCACTCAACAGCTGGAAACATCCCTACCAGATCTGAAAACAAAATTTCATCTAAGGTGATAGAAGGCTAAAACATCCAAAAAATTCTAGTCAAGTAAAGAGCAGTGAAATTTTTTGAGGAGATTCACACGTCTGATCTCCGTTACTAGAGATGGTTCACATTTCCCTTAAATATGCTAAATTACATTCTATATTTTGAAAATACTAGTTCCAAGCTAAGCATTTAAAATTAACCTGCATTTAAGGGCAGTACGTATAGTTCCCAAACTCAAAGTAAGATTTCTATATACACAAACAGTATGTATCCTTGTCAAACAAAGCATCACTGCAAGGAACTCCAAGGCAGCCACAACACTTTTCTCAAAGTACCTGTACATGGCAGAAGGAAATCAAATGGAACTGTGGCTAAATTAAGGCTATTACACGCGAAATCCCTACAGAAATGAAGTCATGATACTGAAGATGCTGTGAGGTGGAATAAGGTGCATAATAAAGGTCCCTGCAACCAAATGCATAAAGACTGAACTAAACCCACTTGCATGGAGCAAAAATGCTGTTTTTTGAAAGCATCAGAATACATAAGTATTAAAAAGAAACTTATAAAGAAAAATAAGATATTTACAGAGAGCAGCCATTACACAAAGCTTGATTTCAAAACTATAATTTTACTGCATATCACACCTGTATTCATTAATCTGCTGTATTTGAATCCTTCTCTTTTTCTAAGGAGCTCAGGGTATACAATTTTCAATGACAAACATGCAAGGTGGGTTAGGAGAGAGATTATGACTAACCTTACACTGAACTTCCAGACTGAGCTTGTATATGAAGCCATGTTTTGCTGATCATGTGCAAGTACTGCTCATTAGATGGCTTAACCCATATATGAAGAGTTTCCACACCACAGCTGCACATCTTTGGCAGCAACCGATGTAGAGACTATCCATGTTATGAAAGCAATCTGTGTGGTGACCAGTTCTCTAAGGTTGTTCCATGAAACTGTCATGCAAGAATCAGCACTAAAGATGCACTCCCAGCAAGGTTCTAGAATGCTTTATGTAGCACTGAAAATTATCCTATTCCTGCAGAGTTCACAGATGAGTACTTGATATGGTAAAGTAGAATTAACCAGTGTTGAGCTTTCATTTCTGCAAGGTTTAAACATCAAGAAGACAGTGTGGGTGGTCTCACAAAGGGTGAATTAGTTCTGTCAGGGAAGCCTTTCATTTCCACTGGTCTTGGTTTTTGTGCAGCATATGGGAAAGCTTTCTAACATCCGAGCTCATATGGCTGCTTTATTATTATTATTCATTGAGGCCTAATTATTTCAGAAAGAAATTGATGTGGAAATAGAAACAAAGTGAATTTGTTTGAAGATGCAGCACCATAATATCCAGGGCTATGCATAAAAATATCCTTGAATATACTAGATAGAACACCAGTAGTAACAGTCTTTGCAAAACTCAAGAATACCTACTGGGCATACAAATAAAAAACAAAACTTTCTACAACAAATACAAACCTAGCACAACTTTGTTTCATCAAATGATAGCAGCATCAAATGACAGTTGCAGCCACATGCATGCTTTTAATACATTTGCTGCTGCATAAATCACATTTGACAAGCTCTTTACAAAGCTAACAGAACTGTGTACATATCTGGGTATGTATGTGTGTTTGGACATAATGATGTCACCCTATAATGGTCTTGAAAGAACTTTTCCCTCTTTTCATTCTTGTCTATCCCAAAACTCTGTATCTGTCTACCATAATACACAAGCCAAATACCAGAAAATCTTAACAGCATGTGTTTAAAAGGCTAAAAAATTTTCTACACTTTTGTTTCAGTGAAGCTACAAAAAATAAAAACTGCACAGCAACTACAGGTTGTTTACTACAGGTTGTTTACCCCTTATCTGGAATTCTGAAAACCAGTATGCTCCAAAATCCGGAACTCTTTTGATCACCAACATGACATAACATCCGCCAGCCAGCATGCTTTCATAACTGAACAAAAAATCATTGTTTAAATGTACACAGACTGTTTCATGCATAAAATTATTTAAAAATATTTTATAGAATAACCATCAGGCTATCTACATAAGCTGTATATGAAACATAAATAAATTTCACGTTTAGACTTGGGTCTCATCCCCATGAGATCTCATTATGTTCATGCAACTATTCTAAAATTCAGAAGAGAAAAAAAACCAGAATTCAGAACACTTCGAGTCTCAAGCATTCTGGATAAGGGATACGCAAACTGTAGTCAGCAACCTATTAAATACATAAGAAGTCTGCTTCTTCTCCCACTAACTGTCTCCAAGGATATCACTGTGCCTTATAGAGTTTCTTTTTTAATCCTTAAAATTAGAACAAAAAACTGCACCCGTAGCAAATGCTTAAAAAAACCAAAAGAGGACATTAGCAAAGAAGCCCCCCAACAGCACAAACCTGTCAAGATAGCTGTGTTGTCTACTCATTGCAAGGAAATGTCAATCATGACTGTTTTTACTTCCAAGTAGTGACATGAGGACCAAGGTGCCCAAGCTACAGCAAGCCAGTGGTGGCATTCAAAGCCTCCACTTCTAATATGCAGATTCTTCTCCCACCCAAGCTAAAAATAGCAAACTCTCTGAAAAGTGCAGAGGGAGTAGTATAGGAAGCATCATCTTCACCATCAACCCACTTCCTTCCACTCATAGCCTTGCAGAGTGGGGAAAATATGAAGGGGGAGAAGGGTGTCTCTGGGCCCAATCCTATCCAACTTTCCAAAGCCGATGCAGCTGTGCCAACAGGAGGGATAGGTGGGGGGGTCAGCGGGGTGTGTGTGTGTATACTGCATGGTGGGGGGACAGGGGAGTGTGTTTGCACATGCTGCATGGTGGGGGGTGGGAGGACAGTAGGGGGTGTGTGTGTGTGTACTGCATGGTGGGGCGACAGTGGGGGGCTGCATGGTGGGGGGTGGGGTGACATTGGGGTGTGTGAACTCAGTGGGGAGCTCTGCATGGTGGGGGGACAGTGGAGTGTGTGTGCTGCATGGTGGGGGGACAGTAGGGTGTGCGTTGTGTTGCATGGTGATGGGGTAGGAGGACAGTGGGGCATGTGTGGTGGGGGAAAGTGGGGATGTGTGCACCACATAGTGGGGGTGGGGGACAGTGGGGTGTGTGTGCACACCACATGGTGAAGGGGGGGACAGTGGGGGGTGCGCTGCATGGTGGGGGTGGGGAGACAGTGGGGGTGTACGTGCACTGCCCTGTGGGAGGTGGGGAGACAGTGGGATGTGTGTGTGCACTGCAAGGTGGGAGGAAAGTGGGTGTGTATGCTGCATGGTAGGGGAGTGAAGGGACAATGGGGTGCATGTGTGCGCTGCATAGTAGGGGACAGTGGGGTGTGCGTTGTGTTGCATGGTGAAGGGGTGGGGGACAGCAGGACGTGTGTGCGCTGCATGGTAGGGGAGAGGAGGGACAATGGGGTGCGTGTGTGCGCTGCATGATGGGGGGCAGTGGGGTGCGCGTTGTGTTGCATGGTGAAGGGGTGGGGGACAGTGGGGCATGCATTGTGTTGCATGGTGGGGGGTCAGCAACAGAGGCCCCCTCAAGGCAAGGGAACTTTTGTTTCCTTACCTTGGAGCTGCATTGTGGCTTGCATGGGCGCTGGAATACTGGCAAGGGTTGGGTCCTCTGCCTGTCTGAAGAAAGCAAGATTAAATGTGCATGGAGGGGGGAGGACCGCTGCACTGTTTTGCTTTTGCTTTGAAAAAGGAAAGAATAAACAGTTACTCACAATCATCTAAGTCATCCTGCAAATCCACAAAATACAAAGGGATCCCTACGAACAAAAACAGAGAGGAAGAGGAGGGGGGAGAGAGAGAGAGAGAGAGAGACACAGGGGTTGGTTTCTTTTCCTTGCCACCAGGCTCTGGGCTTCCTGGGAAACACTGAAGGCCGCCCGCCCGCCCGCAGACACAGCACCCCAGGGGAGGCAGCGGCCAGGGCGGCCTCCCTCCGCGCACGAGCAGGGACAAGGGGCTTGCGCAGGCAGGCAGGCGGCCAGAGACGCGCACGCAGCGTCCGTGCACAGGGAAGCAGGAACCGAGCCACTTACCAGCCATCTTGAGATGGGCACTAGGGTGGGCGGGAGGAGGAGGGCCGGCCGGGTGGAGCCTCCCCCTGCGCCCGCCTCCCCAGCAGCACCCCGCCCGCCCCGGGGAGGCAGGTCCCCTTCGGAGGCAGCGCAGCCCCAGCCACACTTTCCTGCGAGTAAGGCCTGCTGAGCACAGCAGGACTTTCTTCTGAGTAGACAGGCAGAGGATTCTGCCATGTGTCCTACACTCTGTGTGTGTGTGTATACATACACACACTCACATATGTGCAGTATATGCGTGTATGTACGCACACACATACAAAGCATGTATCTATATACATACAGTTTACACACACACGTATATTCAGTACATGTGTGTGCGTATATACACACATACATACACAGTATGTGTGTGTGTGTTATACATGTATATATGTGTATATGCCCACACACAATATATTCATGTACACGTATATACACAGTATGCATAGAGAGAGAGAGAGAACTATCAATTCACAGTCCAATCCTATCCACACTTTCCTGGAAGTAAGCCCCAATGACTCTAATGGGACTTATTTCTGAGTAGACATGCACAGGACTGGGCTCTCAGTCGTGTCTGACCCTTGGAAAATCCATGAGCCAGCTCACACACACACACACACATTGTGTATATGTGTGTGTGTGTATTTTTGCATATGTATGTATATGTGTGTGTGTATGGATGGATGTATATATGTACATATGTATGTATATGTGTCTGTATGGATGTCAATGTGTGCGTGTGTGTATTTTTGCATATATATGTATATATTCGAGTGTGTATGGATGGATGTATATATGTACATATGTATGTATGTGTGTGTATATGTATGTATGTGTATATATACATATATGTATATGTATGTATGTATGTACATACATATACATATGTATACATACATGTATGTATGTATATGTATGTATATATACGTATGTATGTGCTGGACCAGACTCACAAAGAGATTCTGGTCCAACAAGAAGCTGACGGAATATACCAAGATCCAGGTCTACAGAGCTTGCATCCTGAGTACACTTCTGTACTGCAGCGAGTCATGGACTCTTCGCTCACAACAGGAGAGGAAACTGAACGCTTTCCACATGCGCTGCCTCCAATGCATTCTCGGCATCACCTGGCAGGACAAAGTTCCAAACAACACAGTCCTGGAACGAGCTGGAATCCCTAGCATCCCTATATGTATCCCATATGCATCCCTATATGTATGCACTGCTGAAACAGAGACGCCTGCATTGGCTCGGTCATGTTGTCAGAATGGATGATGGCCAATGGATCCCAAAGGATCTCCTCTATGGAGAACTCATGCAAGGAAAGCGCCCTACAGGTGGACCACAGCTGCGATACAAGGACATCTGCAAGAGGGATCTGAAGGCCTTAGGAGTGGACCTCAACAGGTGGGAAACCCTGGCCTCTGAGCGGCCTGCTTGGAGGCAGGCTGTGCAGCATGGCCTTTCCCAATTTGAAGAGACACTTGGCCAACAGTCTGAGGCTAAGAGGCAAAGAAGGAAGGCCCATAGCCAGGGAGACAGACCAGGGACAGACTGCACTTGCTCCCGGTGTGGAAGGGATTGTCACTCCCGAATCGGCCTTTTCAGCCACACTAGACGCTGTTCCAGAACCACCTTTCAGAGCGCGATACCATAGTCTTTCAAGACTGAAGGTTGCCAACAGATGTATATGTGTGGATGGATGTGTATATGTATGTATATGTGTGCGTGTGTGTATGTATGGATGGGTGCGTGTGTGTATGTATGGATGGGTGTGTGTGTATATACATCTCACACACACATATATATACATACAAACACACACAAATCCATACATGCGTACACAGCTACTATACATACACATACAGGTGCCTGCCTTTCCCCACTGGAGGCGCGTGATGGCGGAGGCGGCGCTGCGCTGCGGGCTCTCGCCGCCCTCCACGGCGTCAGGCGGGGCGGGGCGTGCAAGATGGCGCCCGGCTGGTGTCCGGAGCAGGAAGCGGAGGCTGCGCTTGTGCCTGCCCGCGGGCGCTGACGCGGAGGGGAAGGTGCGGAGCGGAGAGGCGCGGCGCGGGCACTGCTTGGGGAGCTGCGGAGCCGAGTGAGCCTCCCTCCGGGGAGGGGATGCTGCGCCGGGGCTGTGCCCGCGGGTCTTAGGCGCGGCCCCCGCCCGCACCATGGCTCTGAGGGAGCTCAAGGTCTGCCTGCTCGGGGTAAGTGCTGGCGGGGGGCGGCTCTCCACAGGCACTGAAGGAGTGGGGGAGGAAGAGCAAGGGGGAGGGCTCTCCCCCCCACTTACCCCAGTCCTGCCTGCCTCAGCCGAGGAAGACGCTTCCAGGCAGGCATGCAGGGCTGCATCAGCACAGCCTTCGTCTTTACAGGGACATGCAGTGGGTGGAGAGGCAGCCTCCCCCACTGCCTCCCCACCCAAGGCCTTCAGAAAGTGCCACCCCCATGTGAGGCGCCCAAGCACCCACAACCCATGTACAGAGTGCAGAGCGAGTGGGTTACGAGTGCTTGGGCGCCTCACACAGCAGCAGCACTTTTGAAGGACTCTAGGGGAGAGACTCTGCCTCACCTGCCTCTCCAGAACACGTGGGTTGTGGGTGCTTGGGCACCTCACACAACAGTGATGCTTTTCAAAATACTCCAGTGGGGAGGCTCTGACTCACCTTCCTCCCCACAGCACATGAGTAGTTGTGGGTGCTCACATGGCAGCAGCATTTCTCAAATGACTCTAGTGGGGAGGCCCTGCCTCTTCAGAGCATATGAGTTGTGGGTACTTGGGCACCTCACACAGTGGCGCCACTTTGCAGAGGACTTGGGTGGGGAGGCTCTGCCTCACCTGCCTCCCCAGATTGCATGGGTTGTCAGTGCTTGGGTGCATCACACAGTGGGAGCACTATTCAAAGGAATCTGATGTGGAGACTGCCTCAGCTGCCTCCCCAGAGCACGTGGGTTGAGAGTGCTTGGGCACCTCACACAAGGACTTCGGAGGGGAGGCACAGTGTGGGATGTGAGCGCTTCAGTGCCTCACACAGCAGCTGTGCTTTTCGAAGGGTTCCAATGGGGAGGCACTGCCTCACCTGCCTCCCCACCCACTGCATGTCCCTGCATCTTACCCCCTTCCCTTGTGCAAGATAATCAGTGTGTAGGTACTTTTCATGCACAAAATTATCTGGAGTGACTATTGCTGGAGGGATTTTTCCTTCCTTATGTCCTCAACCTTATGTTGTAGTCTGTCGATAGTGTAACCTTATGCTGTAGTCTGTATGTTGAGTCTGTAGTAAATCTCACTTTTTGTTCTATAAGGCTTATTGCCAGCTAAGTGTGCCTAGGATTACAATCTAAATTTTTATCTGCAAATTGTAACTCCAGAGTCATTGTATGGCCCCTTAACTCTCATGAATTGCTAAGATTCAAGTAATCAATTTTTAATAACTTAAGCTTGATAATTTGAAGGCATTGAGTGGCAGATATTTTTGGAAGTAGCCAGTCGTATCCAGAAATAACTGATATGGGGAAGAAGGATTTCACACAATCATTGTCTTTAAAGTTGAGAGTGTGGTTTAAAGCACTCAGCTGTCAATATAGGAAGGAATGGAAACCAGCCCAAACTCCACCTTGACAAAATTTTTATATATACTGTAGTTTTTTTCTAGCACTTTGCAAACAAAACTTGATGAACATCCTTCCTTGAGGTATGTGAAAAGCAGTGTTATCTGTAGTATAAGAGTTCCTTCTATATATGAAGGACAAGAGAAGGTTGGTGAGGTAACTTGTTTGCTCATTTTTTCCCTTAAAGCCAGTATGTGGGATTGTTAGAAAAAAACTTTATAGATCAGTACTGTTCAACACGTGGCACCAAAATATGGTAGGAGGTAGCTAGTCATGTACCCCTGCTGTGGAGGCCACATGTAGTACTCTGCTTGACCCAATCCCACTGGAAACAGAGATGGCTAGACCAGCAATGTGCCAGCTGGTAAAGTGTGGTTGGGTGATGATCTGACACTTGCCTTTCAAAAGTGCGGTTTGTGCATGGAACACAAGCTAAGACACAGCCGCAAATGGAGAAGCCTCCTCCTTGCTCTAGGAAAAACTGTGTAGTGAGATGCCCACTCACACACAGGAACCATCCCTGGAGGAAGTGGTCCTTGCAAAGAAAATGGAAAAGAGGGGACCATGTCTTAGCTACTTTAGACTGGGAAATTTGGCTTGTGCTAGGACAGAGGTTCTTAACCTTTCTACAATAAGACCCCCAATGGATTGCCCAATATGTCCCCTTTGGCAGACTGCGGAAATATCAGTCCCTTTGGCAAACTGAATCACTAGTCCTTTTAGGTATCAGTATGACTTCAGAAGATGTC
Source organism: Tiliqua scincoides (assembly GCF_035046505.1). Classification (NCBI taxonomy): domain Eukaryota; kingdom Metazoa; phylum Chordata; class Lepidosauria; order Squamata; family Scincidae; genus Tiliqua; species Tiliqua scincoides. The sequence goes on from NC_089824.1 coordinate 211,363,545, forward strand.
CATAGCTTGGTTTTGCTGTACATATGGATAGCTAGAATGAGAATATCTAATAATTTTTTAATTGTTCAGAGATTGAGTCCTATACCCTAATCATTTGATTCCCATTCCCCAAAGGGATATGGACACCCTCAGCTAAGGACACCTGTACTAGGACCATAACAGCTCCAAAATTTTAAGTAGTTGCAGGACCTGTCAAACTGATGTCAAAATTATATAAGGACTATGTGTTAATATAGTACTATGATTACTTAGCCCCAGAATTTCCAGCTACTTTGAACTTGGACCTGCTTCTAAAATTACAAAGGTTACTGCATAGTACTATGTATGTTTACTCAGGAATATGCCCCACTGCGTTCAGTGGAGCTTGCTCCTATTAACTGTTCAGGATTGCAGCCTTAGTTGGGTTTCATAAGATGCACACTTACCACAGTGTTCAAACCATTTCCTCCGAAGGAGTTCCACTGGCTTCAGTAAAGCCATATATAGCATGAACATTTATTTATTTATTTATTATTTTTAAAAATATGTATCCTGTGTTTTCCCTTCCCACTAGTGGCAAAAATGGGTGGGGTCTGAAGCATGACTTTTTGACTAGTTACGCACATCTTATTTAAAAAGTAGGACTGGGGAAATGCTCAGTCAATTTGGGCTTTCTCATCTTCCTCTCTCAGAGCTACTTAATACTTCTGTAACTTCTTCCAGGTACATTACAGGAAGCATGTAAGACCTTTCATTAAACAGGGTGGGGCCGAATGAGTAAGAAACATACCAGACATCCTTTAACTAGTTTGGCACCTTTCAGTTTCCAGTTGTTTGTTACCAACACCTTTAGGGCTGGTCCCCACTGAGCGACTGGCAATGAGAGTTTCAGGTAAGGCGTACCTGCCCATGCAGATACTGCCTCTGTAATATGTATTATATGAAAACATGACATCACTGCATTACTTAAAACTGATACATTTTCCAACATTGTACCTTAGTAAGGTAATACATATTACTGTGTATTGTAACCACATGTAGACAATACGTTGGGGAGTCCCAGAAAATCAAGCACTACCACTTGCTGGAATAGGTAATAAACACTATGACCTGGCTACACATTTGCAGCCCAATACTAGGTTTATTTACTCAGAAGTATGTTCCACTGACCTCATAGTTACTGGGAATAGAATTGCACTTGTACCATACCACTACCTCATGATGATTGTACTTTTGAATTAAAATAAGATACATAATGGACATTAGAATCTGTATCTAAAGTTATATGAAAACAAGCTTTCAAATGAAGTATGACATTATTATGCCATTGTACAAATCAATGGTAAGTCCGCATTAGGAGTATTGTGTACAATTCTGGTCGACACATCTCAAAAAGGATGCAGGTTGGTCCTCAACATCTGCAGGGGTTCCATTCCCAGAGCTCCCACAGATGTGGAAAACTGTGGTTAATGAAGTCCAACAGTCTGACCTGTCTTCTGAGGTGTGGTGTGGTCTCGCAAGGCCTCCCTGCATCTCAGAATGCCTGTTGGAGCCTTTTAGCAGCCAGTTTTTGCAAAAACTGGACATTCTGAATTGCAGGAAGGGCACATGCACCCTCTGGTCATGTCCAGAAGGTCCTCTATAAGTTCTCCAGGCACAGCTTTGAAACCATTGGTGAGTCAAATCTGTCGGTTCCAAATCTGCAGATAAAGAGGACACATTGTATAGTGGAACTGGAAAAGTATAGAAGAGCTACTAAATTAAATAGTGGACTGGGGCACTTCCCTTATGAGGAAAGACTACAGCATTTGGGGCTCTTCAGTGTAGGAGAAAAAAGATGTGTGGGAGAGGGGACATGACTGAGACATAAAATTATGCATGGAATGGATAGAGGGATTTTTTTTACATCTCACACAGCACCAGAGCTAGGGGACATTTACTAGAATTGAGTGCTAGAAAAGTTAGAACAGACAAAAGGACATACAGATCTGCTATTCCAGGTGGGCAACCAAGGCTTCAAGAGAGCAGACTTATTCCCTGAATCCCTGGAGCTCTTTGCACCAAGGACACACCCATGACTTATGCCCCAGAGGCATACAGTCATAATGTGACACTTGACACAAAACACTGGATAGCCCCCACCCTGCTCCTGGCACATACATACAAAATTATGCAGGAGATGGACAGAGTGGATAGAGAGATGTTCTTTATCCTCTCACACAACACCAGAACCAGGGGACATCCACTAAAATTTAGTGTTGAGATAGTTAGGACAGACAAGAGAAAATATTTCTTTACTCAGCGTGTAGTTGGTCTGTGGAACTCTTTGCCACAGCATGTGGTGATGGCATCTTGCCTGGATGCCTTTAAGAGGGGATTGGACAAGTTTCTGGAGGAAAAATCCATTACGGGTTACAAGCCATGATGTGTATGTGCAACCTCATGATTTTAGAAATGGGCTACTGCAGAATGCCAGATGCAGAGGAAGGCACCAGGATGCAGGTCTCTTTTTGTCTTGTGTGCTCCCTGGGGCATTTGGTGGGCTACTGGATACAGGAAGCTGGATTAGATGGGCCTATGGCCTGATCCAGTGGGGCTGTTCTTATGTTCTTCTGCCTCTTCCATTTTTTCTACTTTGCCCCCTAGGTGGTGTTTTGTTCCCACATTTTTCTTCCTTGTTTCTCTCCTTGAGGTGCTTCCTATCTGCCTCTTCATAAATGCAATGCATATTTGCTATATAGATTTTTTTAAAGGGGTAGAGAAAGAGGGATACCCCTGTTTTGGGAATGAGTAAAGTTTAAGTGCTTGAATTACGTAGTATTTTACATTTCAATTTTTAGTAGTTATTTTGTCTGTATTGTTAGTTGACTATATATTTAAAATTTCAATGTTTCTATTAGAATTAATGAGCTCAAATATTGTTAATTTGTATTTTGGGGTATAGCTTAATTTAAGTACTTAGTTTTAATTCTGATTTTATACACAAAATAAATAAATAATAATAATACAAGTATTTATATACCGCCTTTCTTGGTCATCAGATTTCTCCTCAGACTTTAATTCAAGGCGGTTTACATAGGCAGGCAATACTAAATCCCAATAGGGATTTTTACAGTTGAAGAAGGTTCTGTCTTTCAAGAACCACAGCATTGGATCTTTTATGATCTGGTATCACATTCTGGCCTCCATTTTCCTCCCATACAGGCTGACAGCAGCCAAAGAGCAGGTGGAATAACTCAGCATAACTGGGCTAGGCTTGTCAGCTGCTTCAAGGTCACTGTGCCGGTGGCCTCAAACTGGTGACCTTCGGATGTTATCTTCAGGCAAAGGAGGCTCTACCCTCTAGACCAGACCTCCTGCTGGTTTCTCATAGGTCCATAATAGGGGGCCCTGCACACTTCTAGAGATTACGCTGCCTATTGATTATCTTCTCAACATTTCTCAGTTATTACGTTTTGATCTGAAACTGATCTTCTCTCTGCTTGTTCTAATAAGGTTCTTCACCCTTATTGGAATTCAGGATTTTGTTGTAATTTTGTGTTCTTTGCCGCTGCCCCCCCCACGTCTAATCAGTACCTAAATTTAATTATATCAGTAAATTCTAAATTTAATTCGATCAGTACCTGAATTAGCTCAAAATTGTCTGTGCTTTTTTTTAGGACACTGGTGTAGGCAAATCAAGCATTGTATGGCGCTTTGTAGAAGACAGCTTTGATCCCAACATCAATCCAACAATTGGGTGAGAAAACTGAAAGAAACTAACATGCTTAGGAAAATCTTTTTGTTAACCCTTTTGTTAATATTGACCAGGTTATCTGTTTAACCAGGATTTGAAACTTAAACATGTCTTAATGTGCTTTCATAACTTGGTAGCATTAATTGCAGTTAAGGTCAGGATCAGTGTTTCCCATGGCTGTGGTTAAGCCAGAAGTCAGCAAGTGTATGTGTCCCAAAGACCAGAAGTGCATCTCAGAAGCTACGTGTGACCCCCACTCACCTCAGAACACCTCCTGGATGCAACCAGAGGGCATTTCCATTCACAGGAGGTTCAGTGATGCCCTCCAGCCACAGGTTCAGAACCCACGGATGAGAACAACACACTATATTCTAAAATTCATACGTATACTGTAGTTAACATATATACAGTTGGACCTTGGTATCAATGGGGGGGTCTGTTTCTGGACACCCCCCCCCCATAGATACTGAAACCCATTGATAATTGAATCTGCTGGTGGGGTCCATCTCCAGGGTACAAGAGGCTTTCTGAGGGCTGTGGAGGCCTTCTGCCAGTCATATCTGGGAGATCAGGTAAGGCCCTCGAGTGCAGGTTCGGAACCCTTGCTGAGTCAAATACTTGGATTCTGTAGAAAGAGGGCCCATCTGTAATGGATATGGTGTACATAGAAGCAGTTGCTTGACCTGGAGATCAATCCTAATCCCTTATGTCAGTGTTCTCCAGCAGTGACATAAGGGCAATGCAGCTCTGAGGTAAGGGAACAAACATTCCCTTACTTTGAGGAGGCCTCCGTGAGTGCCACCCAACTGCAGGATGCAGCACGTGTCCCATTGGCACTGCTATGCCAGTGCTGGAAAGCAGTGACATAAGGGTTAGGGTTGCGCCCCCAGTTAGTTAATTTAGGCTGTAATCCTAACTGCACTTTCCTGAGAGTAAGCCCCATTGAACAAAATAGGACTTACTTCTATGTAGACCTGGTTAGGATTGTGCCCATAATTAATTAGACCAAGTGCTCAAAATGTTCCTCATTGGCATCTACACACTGCTGGCATTGTTGACTAAAGGATCTGCAAACATCACCAGTGTGTGTGTTGGAATGATTCCACATATCTCTTCAATTGCTTCTCTTAGATGTTCAAGTGTTGCAGATTTTCTACAATGATGTATGAATTGGAGCTCATTAAAATGCGTGTATGTTTTTCTGAGACACACTTTATATGATTGGGAAGAATTCTAAGTTTTCTGTTCAGTGTGTTCTGATGCAGTCTTGGATTAAATGCTTTTCAGGGCATCTTTTATGACCAAGACTGTGCAGTATCAGAATGAGTTGCATAAATTCCTAATATGGGATACAGCTGGACAAGAACGAGTAAGTAAATTTATAAAGAGATTTAACCAAACCTTTGCATTAATATACAGTATATGTGACAATGCCCGTCTCTCTAGTTAAAATATTGTCACATTTTTCTAAGACCATTCTTAATATTCTGTAGCTACTTTGTGATAACACTTTTCAATTGGTGGCAAGAAATTTCAAGATGGAAGATATCCTCATTCAGACTATTTAATACTGTAATCAAAGAACTAGGTTAATGGATATTCGCACTTGAAAGTATACTGTTACTTTGTTGAATCAGTTTACTTTTCATTACATTCTAAAGAATGAATATATTGTTACTATAGATTTAAATATTCCACTAATACTGTGGACCAGGGGTGTCCAAACCTTTTGGCAGGAGGGCCATATCATCTCTCTGACACTGTATCGGGGGCTGGGAAAAAAGAATTAATTTACATTTAACATTTGAATAAATTTACATAAATGAATATATTAGAAGTGGAACTTATATTAATGAATGAAGGTCTTGCAATAGCTCAAGGCCTATAAAAGACCTTTTACAAATCAAGGTTTGCCTTTCCTTTGCTGCCATTGCTGCTTCACAGATGTGAAACAGCAAGCAGTAGAGGGAGCCTTCATCCCGCAGCTCATGCAAGAGGTTGAACAGTCACCGTCAAACTGAGAGCAGTCATGTCCAATGTGGGCTCCAGCAAGTCTCTGGAGGGCCAGAGGCTCATTGGAGACTGGGGGCTCCCCACTGACCAGATTGAGGGTTCCCAAGGGCCGCAAATGGCCCCCAGGCCAGTGTTTGGGCACCCCTGCTGTAGACCACAACACAGGTAGTTCACCAGATCAAAAAAACAGACATGATAAATCTGAAGGCAATCTGATATGCATAATATAATGTTTGGCTTTGTATTCTGGAGCTTTGAACCTTCAAGCCACAGTAAAAATATGTAGATTTTAGATTTTTTATTTTGATGGTAAGACAGCTTGAATACAATACAATGTTTATTTGTGCACTGAGGGCTTGAATATTCTGAACTGAATGTTTTTTACGAGGGGGTTGGACAAATTTCTAGAGGAAAAGTTCATCACAGGTTACAAGTCATATTAGGTATGTGCAAGCGTCTGATTTTAGAAGTGGGCTACCTTAGAATGCCAGATGCAAGGGAGGGCACCAGGATGCAGGTCTCTTGTTGTCTTGTGTGCTCCCTGAAGCACTTAGTGGGCCACTGTGAGATACAGGAAGTTGGACTAGATGGGCCTATAGCCTGATCCAGCGGGGCTGTTTTTATGATAAATATTTTTGGTAAAGAATTCACTTGGAATTATTATGAATAGTCTAAATTTAACAACAGAATAAGTGGAATGGTGGGTGAAATCAGCTGCACTACTTACACTGGTTTTCTCTGTCTTTTTTGGGGGGGGGGCAAGTGCTTGTACTTGAATTCACACAAGTCAATCACATGTAATATGTGGGCTGATTGTGTATATCTCCATCAATATGTATCAGATAACTAACCTGACACATATTGTTGGAGATATACACAATCAGCCAACTAGTGTTCTCAAATTGTGCAGTACTTTCAGGCAGGGAAAACAGGATCTTCTTTTCTATTTTTACTCCTCGAGTAGAACTTCCAGGTTTTGCAGTGGAAATAGCATGATACTTTGTCAGCACTCTGACTCAGCCCTGTGGTAGCCTGTCTTTATACGCCGAGAGATTGCTGTGATGCATGAGGTCTAGATGCATGGTACTACCAAGAAAGGAAGGCAACATGGTGCAGCAGTGTGGAGGGAGGCAGGATTCACTGCCTCTACCTGCCTTGCTAGCAGGGGATAAAAGCCCTACTCAATGGATCCAGCTCCTGGAGAAGGCAGAGAACCCGTAGAGCAGGGATCAGTAACCTACAGCCCGCAGGCCTGATCCAGCCTGCCAGCTGAATTCATCTGGCCCAAGCACAAAAAACTTGGCTTGGAAGGTGAAGCTTCTCATCCACTCCCTGTGCCATGTGTCCAGCTTCCTGCACTGCACAGGGACTCTGTGATCCCAAGCTGGCAGATCCATTATTCCCCATGCAACAAACTGAGTGGGAGGCTTCACCTCTGAAGCCAAGGTCTGCATAGCCACTTCCAGACACTCGGTGACCTGGAAGTTCAGCATTGCCATGATGACATTGTCACTGAACATCTAGCCCTTTTAAACAAAAAGGTTAATGACCTCTGCAGTAGACAGTCACCCCATAGTTACCTACAACATTTTTTCAACTCTGTTTCCCTAAAGCTTCTTTTGGAATAGGCCTCATGCCTAAAATCCAACCAGCGTAAGATGTGACTGTAATGTATTACTTGAGTTATTTTATTGAGGCTTTTGCATTAGTTCTTCTATCCACCCCTCTTTTGTCTTTCTGCATTTCTCCTTTGGGTTAGACCTCTCCTTGCAATTAACCATTCTTTGTCTCACCTGCCTTGAAAATTGGAGGTGTTTGTGGTGAGTAAGAGAGGTTTACAGCCTAAGCCTTACTGAACACATTGGGCTGACTTCTGAGTAAAATAACACTGTTTTCAAATACCTCTAAAGATTATAGGCCTCTAAAGATTAAAGGCCTGCCAAGATTTTGGACTGATGATCAGCCTTAAGAAAATACAGGTCATGGTTCAGGATGTGGACTCACCTCCCTGCATTACAGTCTCTGTGCATGAACTGGAGGTTGTCCATGACTTTGTGTACCTTGGCTCAATGATCTCCGACACTCTTTCTCTCAATACTGAGCTAAACAGATGCAAGGGTAAAGCAGCTACCATGTTTTCCAGACTCACAAAGAGAGTCTGATCCAACAAGAAGCTGACAGAACATACCAAGATCCAGGTCTACAGAGCTTGTGTCCTGAGTACACTTCTGTACTGCAGCGAGTCATGGACTCTTCGCTCACAACAGGAGAGGAAACTGAACGCTTTCCACATGCGCTGCCTCTGACGCATCCTCGGCATCACCTGGCAGGACAAAGTTCCAAACAACACAGTCCTGGAATGAGCTGGAATCCCTAGCATGTATGCACTGCTGAAACAGAGATGCCTGCGTTGGCTCGGTCATGTCGTGAGAATGGATGATGGCCGGATCCCAAAGGATCTCCTCTATGGAGAACTCGTGCAAGGAAATCGTCCTACAGGTAGACCACAGCTGCTATACAAGGACATCTGCAAGAGGGATCTGAAGGCCTTAGGAATGGACCTCAACAGGTGGGAAACCCTGGCCTGTGAGCAGCCCACTTGGAGGCAGGCTGTGCAGCATGGCCTTTCCCAGTTTGAAGAGACACTTGGCCAACAGACTGAGGCAAGAGGCAAAGAAGGAAGGCCCATAGCCAGGGAAACAGACCAGGGACAGACTGCACTTGCTCCCAGTGTGGAAGGGATTGTCACTCCCGAATTGGCCTGTTCAGCCACAGTAGACGCTGTTCCAGAACCACCATTCAGAGTGCGATATCATAGTCTTTCGAGACTGAAGGTTGCCAACTAAAGATTATGTTCAGTCCATAGCCATATTCTTCTTAACTACCCACCATGGTCCCTTCCAAACAAGAGTATTTGTTTTCTCTCATTAGATATGTCAAAATAGTTTGTTCTCTTCTGTAAAGAGAACAATTACTATTATGTCAAAATAATATGTTCTCTTAGTAAAACACAGTTTGTGCAGTATGCAATGAGTCTTCCCTCAGGCTGTTTTAGTTACTGTGAAACTCAAAGTACTGCATAGGAGCAATTGTCACAGTAGTCCTCAACTCGTTCCAGATCCTAGCAAATCAAATTTAAAAGCTGTAATAGACTGGTTTCTTATCCATCTGAATTGTCTTACTGTATTTTTGTTGGGTCAGACTGTTCCCAGAATTGAGAACGTTTTGATCAGTGCATGGTATTTAGATGAAAGGTTAGGTATCTAGACATGTTGGGTACTGCAAGGTGCCAGCTTCTCAAACAAGGCTTCTTTCTTGAATTGTGTTAATCAGTATTGAGATGAAGCTCTCAGATGGGCTGCTATGTGACTGACGAAAGTAGTTGCTTTCAGGCTGAAGCTAGCTTTTTTGACACATTATTTACATTGTTTTTTTTTTCCATTTAGTCCAAAAAAAAAACAACATGTAGTTTTTTTTTCTCCTTCCTGTCAGTGCAGCAACAATTTAACTACTTCCATATTCCACTTCATATGACATGCCATTTCCTTCATTCTAGTTATTTTGTGTGTGGGTTCTCCCCCCTCCCCCCCCCAAAAAAAATAAAATTTGGACAAGTTTTTTCTGATTATGTAATAACAAATTGTTGTGATGAAGAGAATGTGTATTTAATGAGAGTTTATGTTGAGAATAGAGAGTGGGTTTGTACCTACTGTTTGGTTATGGTTCAAACCTTAGAGGGCCTTAAAACTTCTTGTTTTCCCCCCAAAACCTGGAAGTGATATTTTAAAGCTCTCAGAACACCCTCCAGATGCAGCTGGAGCACAGTTTCTATCATGTTCGGAGGTTGCGCGTCAGGGCTGGTCAGGGGACCCGTATTGAGTCAAATCTGTGGGTGATGAGATCTGATCTGTACTGAGGTCCAACAATTAGCAAGAATGATCTTGCTTACAAAAGTCTGTCCTGTTATGAACTAGACTTTAGGGTGCCAAAATAAGTCTTCAGAGTTTACAGGTAGCAGAGAAAATGTTGGTGTACATGTGATCCTGTGACTGGGGAGAGAGTTGCCGGTGGTGGGGAGAAGCAACTATTCATATAGCTATGGTAAAGGCACACAGTTCCTGGTAGCGACTTTACTTTGAGCGCAATTCCATAAAATGCTTAGTTTTGTAAATGTACTCCATCACCTGGGTTTGGGGTGGGCAAGAAAGTTGAAATGCTATAACAGGAGGGTGCAAGAAGACTGTATCTGGGAGCAGAGAGTGCATGCAAGTTTCACAAGGCCTGCTCTTGAATATATTCAAGGTTTAAAACATGCTGCTTTTTTGCTGTTAAAGAGTGTATATACAGTGGACCCATAGTATCCACGAGGGATCCATTCTAGGACACACAGACCTCCTGCAGATACTGAATTCCATGGATTATGACATTTGTAGGGGTGCCCACACAGTGCTGCAGTTAATTACCTGGGGGCTGTGCCTGGCCCTCCAGAGGCCACATGTGGCCTCCCAGCCTCCTCGGAAGCCTCCTAGATTCGACCGAAAGGCTTTGCACTTTGCACTGGCAACCCTTCCAGTTGCACCTGGGAGGCTGCATGTGGCCTCCCAGCATCTCAGAAAACCTCCTGGAACCTCCCCTCAGAAACCTCCTCATCAGAAAACCTCCCTGAAACAGGTATAACTCTTAAATGGCATCCCTTGATCCACCAGCCTTTGCTTCTGGGCATTTTACTTGAAGGCCAATAGTCTGTTTTGTTGTCTTTCCATATGCACACATTGTTTAGGTGTACTTTTCTAGACAGTATATGAACTGTATACCTGAGTAAATTCATAAGAAGCTGCCTTCTACTGAATCAAACCATTAGTCATCTAGGTCGGTATTGTCAGCATAGACTAGCAGTGGCTCTTCAGAGATTCAAACAGGAATTTGTCCTTACCTGGAGACTGAACTTAGGACTTCTGCCTGCAAAACATGTGATCTGCCATTTAGCCACAGTCTTTCTCCTGCATTGTATATTGTACTTGAGGTAGCTCTTCTTGCTTGTAGACTCTCTGTGTGCCTTTTGTACATATGAAGGTTAACTGATGTACCTATTATATGTGGGTCCAATAATATGATTCATAATAAGGTACTTATATTCTTTATATGAGACCTACAGTGATGATGATTACTATTAAATAATACTTCCCTGTCTCCCACCATGTACAATTCTTGAATATTGTACTGAAGCCACTTTTACACGGTCTTTCTCTTTACAGTTCCGTGCTCTAGCACCAATGTACTACCGGGGGTCTGCTGCAGCGATTATAGTTTATGACATCACAAAAGAGGTAAAGGAGATCAGCTGCAAACATTCTATATTGGCAGCAGTTTTGTATTTGTACTAATTCTGTTACCCTTGTCCATGGTAGGAAACATTTTCAACATTAAAGAACTGGGTGAAAGAACTTCGACAGCATGGACCTCCTAATATTGTTGTAGCTATCGCTGGAAATAAATGCGATCTTAATGATGTCAGGTAAATGAAACAGTATCCCATCTGGCTAGAGGCATATTTTTGGATAACTTGGCTCGAGTACAATCATTTTTTGTATTTTAGAAGTATCCCGAAAGATTTTGAGAGATTTAGGTTTTATGAACTGTAGACTAGAGGTTGTCAACCCCTACAACCCATTGGCCTGATCGAGCCTGGCACCTAAAGTCATCTGTCCTGCAAGAAGCTTGGCTTGAGGGTCAAAGCCTCCCACCCAGTTCACCATGCGCTGGACAGCAAAATGGCAGAGCCGCTCACAGAGTCCCTGTGTTGCTGTGCTGCGGGACTGTCCATGAAATTCTAAACAGCCATATTTTCTTAAGGCTCCTGCAGGTGGCTCTGCCATTTGCTGTCTGGAGTGCAGTGAACTGGGCAGGAGGCCTCGGCTCCAAAGCCGAGCTCTGCCCAACCAGTTCCAGGAGCTTGGCAACCCAGAAGTTTGGTGATGATGTCATCACCGAATGTCTGGCCCCTTTTCCAAAAAGGTTGCCAACCCCTGCTGTATACTGTTCAATCGAAGTGTTTTCTTGTGATTTTTAAGGCCCAAATGGTTTCAAAACAGGAGGTTTATTATTGTTATCTGTGACTGGGAGGCTTCAGGGCTACAGGGAGGTGCTATAATGGGATGAATGAGCATTAGTGGCTGTGGGGCTGTATCTGATTAAAGTCTACTAGGAGGATAAGGCTGTGCAACAAGGTGTCTGAGACAGTAGCTCTATATGAATTAGCAGAATTGGAGGCAGACACAGGGAAGACAGTCTTTGGCTGCCTCCATGTTAACTATAGGAGCAAGTTGTTTATGTAAGAGAGCATGGCTGTGGTACTTTTATTGTTCTGCCAATCCCCTAAATGAGCTTCTGTAGCACTTCAGCATTGTTTACTAAAGACTAAGCTGTACACAGGTATGATATTGAGAGGAAAGTGTTAAGACTTGAACACTTAATGCTTATGTCTAAATGTTGGTGGTTATATTGGAACAAAGGAATTTCTCTTTCCTGTGACGCCACCTTTTCTGGGAGAACCACCAATGCTCACATGTATATAGGACTACAGTACCACTGCTTTTGTCATTCAAAACAATGATGCTTAGTGTTATGTGTATGTTTTCCGAGCTATGGCAACACAGGCAAAGCTTCGATTAGTTGTTTAAAATGCTACATTTAGTCATGTATACTTTTCAAAAATTGGAATAATTTATCTTGTTTTATTCAAAATATATTTTCTCTCTCTCCTTCCCCTAGAGAAGTCATGGAAAAAGATGCTAAAGACTATGCAGATTCCATTCATGCAATATTTGTAGAGACCAGTGCAAAAAATGCAATAAACATAAATGAACTCTTTATAGAAATTAGTAAGTATCAATAAGTATGGTGGAGTCTCTCTCTGTTTCTGCCAGTTGTATTCTGGCTTCGTATTCGCCAACCTTATGTTGGAGTTTTGAGTTATAAAAACTCAAAACTCCAACATAATGTCATTCAAATCATGTTAGAACTTCTACATAGTTGTACAGGTGGGGCCTCTGTATCCCCAGACATACTTTGAGCTAGACTTGGCCCAACCTGAACCCTCCAGAGGTGATTGGATGTATTCTCCTGTCACCTCCGGGGGACTTTCTGATGCCTGTAGAGGCCATGTGCGTCCGCTCGCAGCCTCTGCAGGCTTCCAGATGGCCATTATGGCAAAAATCACTACTTCTGGTTTCCTGAGGGAAACCAGAAGTTAGGTTTCTATACCTTTTAAAGCATCCTGAAGCCCTGGAAACATTCTGAGCATTAAAGCATCCTGAGGGCTTTCCCAGGCCTCAGAATGCCTTAAAACGGGTGCCCAAATCCCGGCCCTAGGGCCACTTGCAGCCCTTGAGCACTCCCAATCTGGCCCTTAGGGAGCCCCCAGTCTCCAATGATTCTCTGGCCCTCTGAAGACGTGCTAGAGCCCATGCTGGCCTGGTGCAACTGCTCTCAGCGTAAGAGCCAACTGTTTGATCTCTCACGTGAGCTGTGGGATGAGGGCTCCCTCCACTGCTTGCTGTTTAACATCTGTGATGCAGCAGCAGCAGCAAAGGAAAGGCTGGCCTTGCTTTGTTCAAGGCCTTTTATAGGCCTTGAGCTATTGCAAGACCTTCATTCATTAATAAGTTCCATCGCTAATATATTCATTTTTGTAAATTTATTCAAATTTGAAATGTAAATTATTTCCCCCCCCCCCGGCCCGTGAGCATTTTTGAGAAACATAATTGAAAGCAATTAGCACCCAGTTTCTTTCAAGGGGTATATATCTGTCAGATAGTTCTTCAAATAGTGATGAGCTGTGCTTACTCATGCTAGACTATGGGGAATATGGAAGGGTGGTTTTACTTATAACTAATGCTGCTGTGTTTGCTGTCCTAGGTCGTAGAATTCCATCAACAGATACCAACCCCCCATCCAGTGGTAAGGGCTTCAAACTTAGAAGACAACCTTCAGTGACAAAACGCAGCTGTTGTTGACTGACTATATCAGACTAACTTTTATAAAGTGTTTGGCTTTATAGATAAGGGTTTATTTGGGGTATATTTTACTGGTATTTGATTCCTATCTGCCTGATGTTCATACTCTCCAAAAATGGGACAGCCCTGGCATGCATATATGTACTGAGGAGACTACAGTGATCATACTGTCGAACTGTTTCCTTGAATATAATGTATGGACCATCTCTCGTGCTCAAAAGGGAATTCATCTTCAATTTCTGCTTTGGCCTTGTGAGAAGGAAATTCTAATATACAGATTGTAAGACTGATAAGTCATAATTTTTGTAAACAAAAAATTGCCATGTTTTTGTAAAGGGGGGAGAGGGGAAACTAGCACTTTCATGGATTCGATGGGAGTCAGCAAGCCCTACGAATAGTAATTTTAGCTCTGATCTTAATGCATTTCTGTATTCCTTGTTGCCATTGCTACAAGCCTTACTGTTTTAATTCTTGCATCTCCAAAATACAAAATGAACAACTGGGAAACAGATGGCTGCAAAAATGAAATAGTTAAAAATGACCAAATCAACCCATCCAGTTCCCAAATCTTAATTGCACTTTTATTATTTACTGATGATATTGTAGAAATACAAACAAGATGTCTTATTAAAAAGGGGGGAAAATGTAGACAATCTTTTCATGCTTATTATTTTAGAGGTAACATTGCTTTTTATAGGCTTCTCATTAAGATGATAGTGTAAATCTGTGAAATTGACAAAAATGAACATGATCTTGACTGATGGACATCAGTTATCAGTTTGAAAACAAGCATGTTGGATGGAGGACACTTCTAATTGTTTAGCATGTGCAAGTTTTTATACTCTTTTATTTATGAGACTAGTACCTAAAGTATTATAAATTATGTAAGTGCCATAAGTGAAAATCTGTTCTTTAATCCCTCCATCCCTTGCTCATGGGGGACAGCCTAAGGTCATATCTGTAGTAAACCCAACCTGAGAACATGAGACCTTGCATCACCTGGCTTCCTCTAACACTGTGCTGGAAGATACTTCTTTCTCTGTCCAGTAGAGGTTGCTGCTAGTGTAGTTTGAGGCTTGCTTACAGAATAAATCACCTCTGCAATGATAAAACACAAAGAACCAAAGCCAAGTTGTGTGGGGTAGCGTAGATCGTTGCCTCCTTGCTCATGGGCCTATCTTCAAGCTTACCTCTTTTTAAGCCTTATTTTTAAGTAGATTAGCTTTCAGCTTTGTATTACTTTTTCATTTCATTAAACTATAAATTAATCTTGCCCTATTATTCTATTTCTCATTATTTATTTTTGTTACAGTCTGCAAGTGCAAAAGTGTATGTATTTTCTCCCCTTAAGAATATATATGCACTTAATGAACTCACAATGTGCACAATAAGACTTAGGGCTGTGATATTTCATGTTCACAGAGACATGTCTGGAGTGGCTTGCTCCCAAGCAGTCACTTGGCATTTTACCATCTTAAGTAAGTGTTTTCAGCTGAAAAGGAAATTTCAAAGGATACATAGGAAATGAAACAGCTTGTGCTTCAAAACACTGAACCACGTTATTCAGAGCAATTCTTAACACAAGTGAGCAACTATAGTTAATCTATGTGATTTAAACTATTCCCATCAAAACAAGTAGGTGTTACTTAAAACTGTTGAAACTTCTCTGAAGAGTTCAAAGTTCTAAGATTACCTTGCAGTATGTAAACAACTTTGTACACAGTGCTAGGAGATGCAGTTTGTGCTTGAAATATCAAAGTACTCCTTTCTAAAATATTTTGTTACAGCAAAGCTTTGAGCATGGCATTCGCTGTGATTGAACTATGAATGTAGATGTTAAATTTACAGTACAGTGTATACCTCATGTAGTTTGTAGCATCTGTCTGCTGACTTTTGGTTTTAAATAGGCTAAAATGCCCATATAATCCAGTCCAAAGAACCAATGCGCTGTCAAACAAGTAATCAGGTTTCAGTGCAACATGCCAGTGTTGTGTTGTGACATATGTTACCATTGCAAGCGAAACCAGGATGTCTTCCTGGCATAGCAGCCTGGATTATCCAGTGCTCTGGCAATGCCACTGTTCACCTCGTAGCATGGTATGCAAGTGTGTTGCATAGCATATAAACTGCACTGAAATGAAGCATGGCAGGGATGTAGTACTGGTAGATTACCCCTTATCCAGACATATGAAATCTGGACTATTCCAAAATCCAGGCATTTTTGTCCAAGACTATTTTTAACTTCTGAGAAGGTCTTGTGCTTATTCCAACATACAGGGCTGGTACAGACGGTAAGATCTCTTCTCTGCTCTGTGGGGTGTATGTGTCAAAGTAGGCAGCAGACACCTGTATAGATATCAGTGAAAAGAGCAAGATGAAGCATTTCCCATCATATTTATGCAATTATTCCAAAACGTTGACACCTTCCCATCCCAAACAGTCCGGATAAGGGATACTCAGCCTGTAGCACTTGCAGGGCATTTTTTAGGCATTTTATTTATCGCAGCACAAGCTAAGTCAACATAACCATCTTGCCCCATTTTAAACATCTCGTTTGGCTTCAGTGTCCTCTCATTACCAAATGACAAGTCACCCTCTTAACTGCTTGAGAGGTGTTCTTCACAGCATTGCAAATGGCTACTGCTGGGAGAGGAATAATCTGTGGTAAACATATGCAGGCCCCTGTGAGTACCTGAAGAAGTTCTTTGGATCCTAGCTTATGTGCCTAATTCTTCCATAACAATCCTCTATCATTGCAGTTGACTGGTAAGATGATTCTTTCACTGCATTAGGGCAAACCATTCCTTGCCAGTGCATCTGAGTATAATTACAGGGTTGGTGTGCTAGTGCCTAGTTGAAAATGCTTGTCCAATCTGGTGGTGGTTAAATGTTTTAACTTGTTCTTATGGCCTTTTTCCAATCCATCCCCTCTTTAGCAACTTTTTAAAAAATAAAGCAGTCCTGCTTGTGCTTAACTACTTAGTCAAACCAACTTTCAAGAATATTTGATATCAACAAAAAGAAAAGTTAACCAGTTGAGCTCCTTCTGGGTAACATCACGTTCTTTCATAGCAACCTATCTTATCTTTCCACAGAGGCAGCATCAGACCACTATCCTGCAGTATGGCTTGCACAGTCCACTGGTGTCATTGTGACACCAGTTAGCTATCTTCTTTCAATTATGTATAATTAGACTTTTTTGTTTCACTTCTCTGCAAAGAGAATATCTTCACTTACTTCAGTAGCATCTTTTGAAGCTGTTACTATATCCTTGTCTTCTGTTACATGGTTATGCCGAGTAACATTTCAACCTACAAGCTGTTGGTTTTGGCAGCATTTCAAAGGCCTCTGTCCCTGTTCAAGGTAGCAGGTACATTGCCAGTGTGTTAACTTGCCTTAGAGTTCATTGGACTTTTATAATAAAATATTTGCATTAATATTTTTTCTGAATCCTAGTTGATTTTTCGGGCTCGTCTACAATGCACCATTGTTGTATCTTTATCTTAAATTCATAGACATTTGAGCTTCAGCCTCTGTATAAACATCTAGGAACCTTTGTGGTCTCCCAGTTGTGCTTAAAATAGACTTAGATTGGAGACGGTGCAAAATTATGCCACTTCAATTAGTAGAAAAGCAAAATATATTCCAACAACAATCTTGTGTTAGCTGTGTCTGCACTTTTTGTGGTTGTTTTGTACTTTGTGGTTCTGTGTGTTCCTCTTGTGTGGTTTATGGCCTCTTCATTGCATATTGTGATGGTTCAATATTGTGCAATGACATAAGTCTTGCAAGAGCATCTAGCAGAGTGGCATTCTTGTTCTTCCCACCTATCCCATAGGATAGCACACTTAGAACAGCATAACTCACATAATCAAAAGGGAAAATAGGGTGCATATTAGATATTCTCATTCTTACACAAGAATGTGTAGTCAGTGTGAAACCACACAATTACAGGTACAGCTGAATATCTTGTAATACATACCTGTTGTATGTCAAGAATCTGTTATACAAGATGATGATGTCAGTTTTAGAGAGAGATTCCTGTGGAGTGGAGACAACTTCAAGGGTGTCCTGACCCTTTGTGTATGTTCAGAAAACAGAAGGGGAGTGGCTGGGAGAAAACAAGTCCAAAAAGGGGCGCAGGTGATGTGTTTGCTTGACACTGTGAATGTGATGGGTGAGGGTTTGAATAAGCAGCTGTTGAAAATATTAAAAGACCATTCTTAAGCATTCCTGTAGCTGAACTCAAAATTACACAGGGTGATTTCAAAAACTAGTGCAAAATTCATGTTTAAAAATTGCCAATGTACTTGGACAAAATTACAGGTGTTTACAGTTCTTTTAATTATGGAATTATAAAGTAAACATTCTGGCAATATTCTGCCTATTTGCTTAGTAAAGGTAAGGCCTTTTCCACTGTTCTGGCCAGTGCCACTACAAAGACACGGGGGATAAATCACCCCTCGTTTTTCCTACTATATACCTAATGACCTGAGTGTCAACGCATTGCTACAGGTCTTATATGTGCTTGTTGTATTTCCTCCACTTGCAAGCATTCTAGGCTCACTTTAACCCCAATGGTAGCAAGTATAAATACCTTTGGATTTGCTCATGTGACTACCTTCAGGAAGCAGAGGTTGCTGTCTAAACAAATTATGTTTTTGGCCAACCACTTTGAGAAATAAAGTGAGAGGGCATCTGGAGGTTTTAATACAGGAGGCCTTGAGTTTTTAAACTCTGTTCACTTCTGATCTTTATATTTTGAAATATTATTTACAAAGTAATAAAGTATTTCAAAATATAAAGATCAGAAGTTAAGTTCTACAGTTGCTATGCCCCTTGTTCTCATCCTCGAATCCATTTGGATTAGTGGTGAGCAACATGACTGGCACAATCTCAGTGTGACTTGAAGGTTCTATATTGGGGACATACTCCGTTCTCCTGATAATTTGCAACCATTTTATTTTGAATGCACAATGTGAGTCATTCTTCTGCTGCAATACCTTTTTTGAGGTGTTGCTGCATTCCATTTGTCTTAAAGTGCTGAAATAATTCAAATCTGGGGTCCACAAATATATGGGTTCCACCCACATAAGTGCTTTATCTTTGTGCTTATTTGCAAGTATAAGGGCCCAATCCTATCCAACTTTCCAGCACTGATACAGCTCTGCCAGCAGGGCATATGCTGCATCCTACGGGGGGGGGGGGGGGGAGAGAGAGAGAGAGAGAAAACACAGTCATGGAGGCCTCAGCATAAAGGAACATCTTTTCCATTACTGTGGGGCTGCATTGTGGTTACATTAGTGCTGGAAAGTTGGATAGGATTGTGTCCTGACTAGCAAGCAACATCTTGTAAAATGATCAGTTATACCCTCTTGTAAAGATGTTGCGCTTCTTAAAGAGTGCAGTATGCAACTTCCTATACTATTTCTTCTCTTGCATCTGAGAAATATAAGGAGCTGCAGTGCAGGGCCTCTGAGATGAATTTTATAAGGGGGTACAAAGCTTCTTTTGGGCCCCTTTGAAAGGGGGTGTAAAACAGAGTGGGGGAGGGTGGTGATGGGCAAGCAGAATGATGGCAGGGAGGGGCAAAACAGGATGGGGGGAGGGTGAAGACCGCTGGAAAAATCACTGAAGCCCAGGTCTACCAATCCATGTGGAAAATGTAAGATCCCAGGAAAATTTTGGGGCCCCTTTCTGACCCTGGGCCTGGGTATAAATTACCCCCTTTACCCCACTCTCCTATGCCCTGCTGTAGTGTCTGATATGTGTGTTATTCTCAGTGCTGCCTATTGGCACCTCAAGGCCTCTAACAGAATCCTTTCCCAGCCCTGGTTCCTAAGATCCTTTTGGCTTTCTTTATGTGTTCTACTTTTAAACTGTGGTCTTCCTGACTTTTTTTTCCTAAAGTATAGTTTCCAGCTGTCACCAAGAAGGACATAAAATGTATAAAATAAGAGCAGTCTGGAGTGTAATGTGACAGTCGCCTCTTTTCCTCCCCCCCCCCCCCCCCGTTTCTATCTGCTTAAATAATGCCACTGAGGAAAAAGTGCTGGAATGACACTTTGGTGGTGGTAGAAATTTAATTAGATAGACTAAATATTCTTTATTTGTGAGCCAGTTCTCAGCAGGAATTTGTTATCTTTAGATACTGAAGCATCTTCCTAGTAAATTGCAAGTCGAATGTTCCACATGATTCAAAAGCTGCTCCCTGAAGGGTTTTGATGATGATTGATAACTTTTTTGTGTTGTATTATTGGTGTTCTGGGTTGTGCCAGTTCCACCTCCACAAAGGGGAGTGGCTAAAGGCTCAGAATTTCTTCCTTATCCATCTTACCCCTCTCCCATCTCCAGATGAGTAAGGACAATGCATGGGAAACATCTAGATGGCTGTTTATCAGTGTTCCCTTGAGATGTAGTAGGGATAATGCCCTCCAGCAGTACAGCTCTCACGGGATTTTTGACTCTGTCTAGAGCAGTGATTTTCAACCAGTGTGCTGCGAATTGTCTGCAGGTGTGCTGCCGGAGTTTGGGGGAGGGTCTTATATTAGTAGGGCCATTGGGGGATATGAGCCCCCAGCTGGCAATGTGGTGTGCCTTGTCAATTGTCAAAAAACTGATGGTGTGCCTTGACAATTTTAGCACCTTCTTAGTGTTCCATGAGATGAAAAGTTTGAAAACCACTGGTCTAGAGACAGTGACAGGCTTTGATATAAAAGGACCCTGCGCATTCCTTTTGTCTGGCACCTCCCCCTTTCTCAAGGCTTTCTCTAGGTCTTGTTCTATTGGCCTTTGCTGTTCAGCTGATTCTAGCTTATGTAAAGAATTAGGAAGCAGTACACTGAAGGTGATTTCTTATGCCTTTCACTGTTGGTGTGATGGGCAAAGCTACTTGCTGCAGTGGTTATGCAGTGATCAATTGGGGCAGGGAAGTCTCTTGACTTTTTAGGTTCAGAACATACCATGCCCTGCCATGACAGGGGAAAAAAGTATTGATGGCAAGGAAGAGAACTGATGATGTCAATGAATGTCTTTGGATGGTGTCCCTGTGTTGTGCTTATTGAGAAGAGAGGTCTTATTTTTAGCATCATAGATCAGCAGATCTTTCTCTGGATGATCTTAAGGGAATTGCTGGTTTATAGCAGACATACTGCCATCTGAACTGCATAACCTGTCACTTCTTGTCTGCACTTTTACTTTATAAATAGTAGCAAGCAGAACTACACAAAATTAGGAAATAACACTGTGAATAATATCTCAAGTAGCCAGCTTCTGTGCATTCACTTCATAGGCACTGATCTTAAGCAAGATGTTCTTTTGTAATTTCCAGGCTCTTTCTGCTTTTTCTTAGAAATGTCCAAACATTGATCAGACTTGTTTTCTTACTTGGATATCACACAGTCAAACACTAAATAAATGCCTCCAATTGATTTCTACTCATCTGAAATCACCAATAGGATATTCTCATGTTGTTTCTTCCTGAATCCATATATAACTACATTCAATTTCTTGTGCTATGAAACCCATGCATCCGGAGCCAAGCTACTTAATAGCTCAGCATTTTTTAAAAAAGTAAAAATATTGATGATCGCATCTCATTCCCAGCTGCTTGTTTTCTGACTACTCAGCAAACGCCATTGTATGCTGAAATATAGATGGGGAGAAGACAAAAGTGAAATTGGTTTCAGGTCCACTCTCCAGGTTACAAAGCTCCTACACGAAAGGACTTTCATGTATGAAAACCACACATAAATGACCAAGCATAGCAATTGTACATGTGTGAGTTTCAACAAATGTATAAAACACCAAGTTGAGCCAGTGATCCATCTAGCCCATAGTTGTCTGCTCTGTGTAGCAGTGGCCATTTTCAGACTCTGCAGAGGTCTTTACCAAGTCCAGAGATCTTTCTAAAAGATTTAGCAGCTATTACTAGGCATGCCTGGTCCTGAACTTGGGACATATATACAAAGCATGTACTCTGCCACTGAGCTATGGGTCTTTCCAATTTTGCTTAATGGCCACGTGCTAGGAAGCCAGGATCAATCATGGCTTCCTAACACATGCAGCCAAAAAGCCCACATGTAAGTTTATCTGCCTATCTGTGTGCTGCTTGCATGCTAATTCCTACACAGAAATGCTAATGTGAAGGAATTGTGCAATGTGTGAAGAGGCCCTAGTTTGCAAAACAGTGACTTGCACATAAGAAATCTTGCATGCTGTTCATTTTTGTTGAAGGAACATGAAAGTAGAGCCTTTCAGGCAAAAGACTAATTGCCATGTTTTTGGTTTCCTTTTAAATATCCTATGCCAAACCTTATAAGCTAATTGTCTCAGACGTTAAAGACCCAGAAACACAGCCTCTGGTGCCCAGTGTTGAAAACTGGTAAATAAAACCCCTTTAAGATACTGTAGAATAAATTGGTTCAGATTACTTTCTATTTGGAGGCAGAGGTTAAAAGGTAAATGCGCTGTTCTAGCCCTCTCCCAGGATAGGAAGCTATTAATAGACCAAGAATGTTTCCAAATATAAGGTATCACAAATGTCAGGTATGCTGAATCTCTCATCCGAGTGGCAATTCAAGGATTAGTGGAAGTCTGTTAAGGGTAGCGCTGTACAAATGGGGAACTGGGCAGAGGGGGAAGAATTGTCCAGCTGTACGTATTGTTTTTCTGGCAGTGCAGTTTCAGTTTAGCACTCAAGTGCACAATCATCAGTGTGGGAAGCTGCATGTAGACACAGTCTTAGAAATGTGATCTTCCTCCTAAACTAATTGATGAAGTAGTGGCAAGGCTGCCTTTCTCTTCTTGAAGCCCTTGATCTGACAGGCACATGTTTATATATTAGATAGTAGTAGCAATAGTTCAGTCTTAGGTAACCTAGCTGCTGCTTTCTGCAATGCATTTATTCTGAGTAGAAATCTACTAAGCTGCATTAACGAAACTTCAGTTATCAGATCCCAGCATAAAAGTCTTGGAGCACTAAGACTGGAAGTGTTCATTTCCTGTTTTGTTTGGGCTTGCTGGGATACCACATTTGCAGATAGTGGCACAGAAATGAATGAGAGGCTTGTTTTATTTTGATTGACTTAGCTCTTGGGGGCTATTCAGGGAAGCGAAGGGAGTCTATTACATGTTAAACACACGTGCACACTCTCACTCACTGGGTTTCAGAGTGCATGTGACTGATTATCTGTCAGGATCACTTGTAGCTCTAGCCCGCTCACTGGTTGTACACACTGAGTGATTGTTGTTATAAACAATAGTGGGCCTATATGCAGAGCAAGCATGCCAAAATCACAAATCCCTTTGCTTCAAAAAACTAGGGTGACACTGTGACTTATGTTTCAAACACTGCAGTAATTGTGAAGCATGAAAAAGGTATATGCATTTCACAGTGTTTGGAATTTTATTGTGACCATATCCAAGAGTGGGGTCTCTAATGCTGAGAATCTGTCACTCACCCCCAAATCAGAAATGTTGCCTGTCTTGGAGAGTAGCTCACTGGTTGATCACTTGCTACAGAAGATTCCAGTTTCACTTCTTTGCATGTCCAGACAGGGTTGGACTGCCTTTGTGTGTCTGAGACGCTGGGGATTTGCTGCCAGTCTATGTAAACACTGAGCTAGATGGACCAACGGCCTGACCCAGTAGAAGGTAGTTTCATATGTTCTGCCAATATCAGTGGGAGAAATTGCATCATGTACACTTATCATGAAGGGGCACCTGAATCATGCAGTTTTTATAAGTTCATAAGTGGCATTATACAAGCTGGATTGAGAGCCAGTTGGGAAGGTCCTAGCAACTGTTGGTTTGACCCTGGATTAGAACAAGGTACTCAGAAGCACCCGAATAGAATCTAGTGCTATTTTGCTTTTATTTATATGAATGGGGTAGGAGGTATGTTAATCAAATTAGCTGGTGCCAAGAAATGGATAAGGACTGTGTACACTTTAAGAGGATAGGCTAAAACTCAGAATGATCTCCTGGATGATGAGAAATAATTTTTCTTTGACTCTGACTTATGGAATTTTACATAAGAACAGCCCTACTGGATCAGGCCATAGGCCTATCCAGCTTCCTGTATCTCACAGCGGCCCACCAAATGCCCCAGGGAGCACACCAGATAACAAGAGACCTGCATCCTGGTGCTCTCCCTTGCACCATTTATAAAAGGGGAGATAAGTGACCAGGCAGCCACACTTAAGGAGTTGTCAGGATTTGTAGCAGAGATTGAAAGCATTAGTTGTCAGTGTGATGTTGTGACAGAAAAGAGTAGTGCCATTTTAAGTTGCATTAACAAGTAGTTCAAAGAATCTGCAAATGTTTGATTCAATCTCTTGTCCTTGATTCTGATCTTACCTGGAGTTGGTTCCTTATTCAGTTCTGGGTAGTGTAACTCAAGAAGTGAGTTGGTAAGGTGGAAAGGAATTCAAAGAGTAGTAAAGCTAAAATGCATGAAGGACTTCAGTATGTTTACTTAGAGAACAAAAGATGAAGGAATGATGGTATGCTTGCAACTCTCAGATTTAAAAGGAAGAGGAAAGATCTATGAGGGGTAAGAGCACTTGGTTTTTAAAATTTTGGTAAATCTCTACAAGAAGTCTGAAGTATGAGACCTGTCATTCTAATGTGTGCTACAGTTATGTATGTTGTCTCCAATGCCTTGGGTTGTTTTTACATCATTTGCTGGGCTGAGGCAGACAGCAGGATAGGCTTGAACCTCTGCTAAGACTCTCCTCCTGTATTCTGCCACAAACATCTCTGCTGCCTGTGTCACCTGGTCTATATGATCGGTCTAGCAGTGGAGTTGAGTGCAGGGAATTGTCTCTCTTGGAGGGAGATATTATTGGGGATGCTTCACAGCATGATTTTGAGCTAGATTACTCAATATGTTCACCCTAACTCCATTTTTTAAGATTTTGCCTTTGCCTTCAACCAGTGCAGAAATTGAGCAGATTTTGCTAAATACAATTGAATCACTCCATTGCAGAAACATTTTCTGGCACTCCAGATTTGTTGCAGGGTTGCAATTCACTGAGATTCTCTCCAAGACAAGCTGAACCAAAATCAATAGAAGTTTAATGAGTAGGTACAAAGTTTTACTCCATGATCTTGGAGTAAAAATCTGTGAAGTTTGACTGAATGCATAAATAGCGCTCCACACGGATGATGTTGAAAACAGAATCCCAAATTGATTTCAGTCAGGATTACACAAATAACACTGCAATGAATTCTGCCCATTTTTCTTTGCACGAAATGTAGCGTGATACAGAAATGGCAAAACATGAACAATGCATTGCCAAGCATATGAAAGTCCGAAGACTTGATTTTTTTGTTATGTTCTTGGGCTGGTCCTAAGATGATATGTATTGTTGGTTTGTAGAGGGTGGTTTTGGGGCGGGGGGGAATCTAAACTCTTAATCTCATGCCATTTGTAGAGGGTTTTGTCATTTCTTTTTTAATAGGTATTTTGTTAATCTTTGATTTAACATATAAAACTGCCTTGTTTCAGCTTAAATAAATGTACTCTTAAGCATAAGAATATGCTAACTCACAAGCTGGATGTATTGTGCAAAATAAAGGTGTAAATGATTTAATAAAAATGCTCTGTTTGTAACACATGCTGTTTTGACTTTTTTGCATTAAGAGCCTCTTAGTTGTATAAACCAGGGATGTCCAAACTTTTTGGCAGGAGGGCCACATCATCTCTCTCACTGTCCCAGGGGCCGGGGGGGGGGGGAGAGAATTAATTTACATTTCAAATTTGAATAAATTTACATAAATGACTATATTAGGGATGGAACTTTATATATATGAATGCTCAAGGCCTATAAAAGGCCTTGCACAAAGCAAGGCCAGCATTTCCTTTGCTGCTGCATCACAGATGTGAAATAGCAAGCAGTGGAGGGAGCCCTTGTCCCACAGCTCACACAAGAGGTCAAACAGTTGACCGTCACACTAAGAGCAATTGCTTGGGCCAGTGCGGGCTCCAGCAAGTCTCCAGCAAGGCCAGAGGCTCATTGGAGACTGGGGGTCCCCTGTGTTGGATTGGGAGTCCTCAAGGGCCACAAGTGGCCCCATGGCTGGGGTTTGGGCACCCCTGGTGTAAACATTCACTCTGCTGCAGTCTATGGGAGAGCTGACTGCCTCATTAAGAGCCTCTTTGTTGTGCTTTGACCAATATACTGTCTGTTGTTATTTGCTGTATTTGGACGTGTAACATTCTAAGCTTATTTGGACGTGTGACATTCTAAGCTTCAGCAACTAATAACACTACAAGGCCTTCCTGACTAGATTATCTTTTGATTATTAGGATGAAGGGTCCAGATTGATCTGACTGAATGTTAATCAATATGAATGGCTTTCATGTTAATTTGTTGCCTGCCCAAAATATTTAAAATGCTGTGGGCCGTGCAGCAAAAAAATAACAGTACCTCCCATAGCACTATGGTTATGTTTCAGTAAAAGAGTGCCATGTGAAGGCGCACAACAGGAGGTTATTATAATTGTTCTGATGTAGATGTTGATAATACTCTACTCGCCATTGCACTACGTCAGACTCTGCTGCGTAATTGACTACTAGTGCCATCACTTCTCCTTTTTGGTTGTAGCAGAAGATGATGGGAAGAGCTGTTCTCAGGGGGATGAGTCTGATTATGACTCATCCTTAGGAACTATAAGCTTCCCGTTGAAGAAGGCATCTAGGATAGATTGCCTCACTTGCTATTTCCTGTCCTGAAGCATTTCATAGAAAACTGTTCCCTGTTCTAGCCAGTATGCATTGTTGGAGCACTAGTTAGAATACTCCGCTTCCATTGGCTGAAAGCACAAAACAAGCAACTGTATGTTTCTGCACCAAATTTGTGAACAGTCTTCTGGATTGTAGTATTTGTGTTTTTTAACAATACTTGAAAAATATACCCAGGACAAAGAGTCCTATAATAGTCCCATTACTGCTGCTACTAATTTGTAAAAAATACAGAATATTTGCTTGATCACCTTGTACACTTCTTTCTAATAAAACATTAAAAGTAAAGAATTTTCTGTACTAAATGGGTTTCTAGTGGCAGAGTTGGTAGTTCACCTTCAAAATCTAAACCACCACCACCACCACACCCACCCACCCACCCAAGATTTGGAAATACAAAGGTAAATTGCTACTGGCAAAAGGTGCCAAACTGTTAGTGTCCTGACCTGCTGCCTTACTAACCCCTTTTCAGAACTTAATAAATATTTTATTCTGGAGAAATACAAAATAGCGTCTTGTGTCTCCCTCCCCCACACACACGCCCTGAAACTCTGCAAAGCTGCACTGTGAATTGTATCTTCAATATTATGAAGTTCTTAAAAATATTTTGTAAAATAAATCCTCAAATTAAGAATCCAACATCCTATAAGTAAAAATTTATTTTTAAAATATCGCATTTCTGCACAATTTTGTTGTAGTTAGTTTTGCTTTATGGGTATGCAACATTCAATCAATATGAAGATGTCTGATTCACACAAGATGGCTGTAGAATGCAATACTTCTTAGGTTTTGCCTGCTGAAGCATTCTTTACAGCCAAATGTTTTGGAATGCTAGGTTCATTTCATGATTTACTTGCTTTTAAAGGCCTGTGACCTATTCCATTTTCTTCAGGGTGTCTTTACACTGCATAGCACCACACAGAGTGCCAAGCCATTTTATGTAAGCAGGTTATCATGAGCAGCCCAACGCCACATTCACTTTCCCATTATAAGGAGGCATGATTTAAGAAAGCTCTCATGGTAGTCAGGTGCTAGTATATTACTATTGCCATTCAAGGGCTATATTTCTGCAATAACACATTAACTGTGTTTCTTACGGAGTGCAACTGAGCTAATTTAGCACACGGGCATCTGCACCCAAGGATCAATGGCTCCATCAAGACTTAAACCAGTGTTTCTCAAACTGTGGGTTAGGACCCACTTCACAAGCCAATTTCAGGTGCGTCCCCATTCATTTCAATATTTTATTTTTAATATATTAGACTTGATACTACCATGATATGTGATTGCATTTGGGGAAGTGTTACAGATCTGTACTTTTAACAAGCTACTTCTTTTGACAATGATAGTAAATGGGACTTACTCCTGGGTAAGTGTGGGTAGGATTGCAGCCTAGGATTGTTAAAAAATTTTTCCTGCTTGATGATGTCATTTCTAATCATGACATCACATCTGATGAGTCCTGACAGATTCTGATTCTAAAAGTGGGTCCCGGTGCTAAATGTGTGAGAACCACTGCCTTAAACAACTCCAGCCCCTTCAAAATGCAATCTTTAGTCTGAGCAATTCTTCCTCATACTATGGCAATTGTACAGCACTATTGAGTGTTCAGATCTCATGAATGATGTTTGCTTACAACAATCCTTTAAGGCAAGTATTTCCATACTGCTGTGGTGATGGAGGGGCTTACATAAGGTCACCACCTGAGTTCATGGCAGAGGGGGAAGGCTCAAAAGTAGAAAAACCCAAATGTGTAACTTTTTGTAAGCCACTTTGAAGCTAAAGCAGGATATAAATTTGTAAATAAATAAAATTAAGTAATTCAGGGCACAACCCTAACCAACTTTCCAGCTCCAAGGTAAGGGAAATGCAGCTCTGAGGTGAGGGAACAAACACTCCCTTACCTTGAGGAGGCCTCCGTGACTGCCATTCAACTGCAGGATGCCAAGTGCAGCACATACGCCATTGGCACAGCTGTGTCAGTGTTAGAAAGTTGGTTGGGATTTGGGCCAGTGTCTTTCAGCCACTATGCAACATCACTGAAGAGCAGCTTTCCTGGCTAAACTTAGGCTCCCTTCAGAACTTGGTAACCTGCCTGACCCTAGATTACTACATTAGCTTTTGGCCCTTCATGGTCTGCTCGTGGAATTTAACCACCTGCCTAAGTTGGGCTACCTTACCTGCTTCTAGCCCTCCTGAACAATGGAGGTTGTTGGCAGAACTTGACCACAGAGACCTGACTACCTTGGCCCCAACTCCCACTGGACCCTGACACTGAGATACCTTCAATACTGCTATTTAGCTGGACTCGCTTCTAAGTCTGTAAAACAGAGATCAGATGTTCGGTGTGAGCCAGTAGAGTCCAAGACAAATGCACAGGACAGAATATGAACTAAGATGTGCCACCCCACCGGCTTCTGATCAGTGAAAAAAGAGTGCTTTCCCCTCATCAGGACAGAGCCAACCAGGGCTAGGGCCTTCAGGGTTTCGGGAATGACTCCCAGGTATGTGTGAAATTCTGTCTATTTTTAGAATTGAAGCACTGTAGATCTCAAGGGGCATTTGGTGCAGAGTGCTGAAAAGGAGTCTGAAACCTTGGAGATTCCCCAGTCCCTTCCTTTAAGCTCAATTCATAGACGAATAAAGTCTTGGCTGTGATACTGAAAGTACAAACAGCTGCTAGAGAGAGAAAGATCTTGCACAATCCTATATATGCATGTGCCAGGTTTGTGCCCTTACAGCAAGCCTTGTTCCCAATCAGCAGTGTAGAATAGTCTTTCCCAATGCAGTTTGACTTTGCTTCTGCAAGGTGCCTGCATTAGAGCAGCTTTGGATCATGCCCCATACTAGGTAATAAATTCCCCCCAACTGGATTCTATGTTTGTTGAACCTAAGGAGGAAGTTGTGTTATTGCCCTTAATAACAGCAACTAATAACTGGAGGCTGACAAGAGGCAAGGCACTGGGTGGCTGTCACTATTCATACAGAATGCTTCACATTTGATTTAGACACCATAACCAGGTTTCTGCAGAGACACCGAAGTGTGCAAACCTCTCCCCCCCCCATAGTCCATTATTTATTATCCAGTCCAAAAGCCTGAAAGTTTGCAAGTTTCCCTATCACAGGCAGCCACTGATGAGGGTTATGACCAGTATGGACAACATGGGTAGGACCATCAATACAAATTTACCTCAAGACATTAACTGGCCACCTTTCTTCCAGCAGAGTGGATAGATGGTACCATGACCATCTGGGATGCAATGCTGCTTCCTGCTGCAATCAATGGTAATATGCAGGCTGGTGGAAGCTATGACCACCAATAAATATCATGGGTCATCCTATCACAGAAGTGCTCAGCAGCTGCTTGTTTGCTGCTACACCGGTACTCTACTGGAATCTGAGCAAACACTGCTAATCCTGATCAGCAACGCTTTTTGTGCAAGTGAGCAAAGACCAGAGTATAAAGTAGCAGTCAAAATGGGCAAGGTCAGCAGAAGTGGTGAAGGTAGACACATTGTGTGCCCTTGATTCCTACTGTCTTAAGAGCATAAGTACAACTCTGCTGGATCAGGCCATCTAGTCCAGCTTCCTGGATCTCACAGTGGCCCAGCAAATGCCCCAGGGAGCACATCAGACAACAAGAGACCTGTATCCTGGTGCCCTCCCTTGCATCTGGCATTCTGACATAGCCCATTTCTAAAATCAGGAGATTGCACATACCCATCATGGCTTGTAACTATTATGTATTTTCCCCCCAGAAATTTGTGCAATCCCCTTTTAAAGGCATCTAGGCCAGATGCCATCACCACATCCTGTAGCAAGATATTCTGTCTGTGTTTCCATGTCTACTCAGAAGTAAGTCCTATTGTGCTCATTGAGGCTTACTCCCAGGAAACTGTATATCGGATTACAGCTGAGTTGCATATCAAGACTTTCTCAGTCATTTACACTGTAAATTCTCAGTGGGTGGTCTTAGGCGGACCCCTCAGTCCCAGCTCCCCAGCAGAAACATGGGAATGAACTTAGCAGTCAGGATTGCAGAGTAAGGCCTTCCATCAAGATAATGTATGTGATATATACCATACACTCAGAAAGTAATGCATACATGCTACCCTACAAGCTTGTATCACTCATATATACCTTTGTAATTGTTAGTGGCTTCCTTCAGGGAACTGGATTTTGGTGAGTATGCCAAAAATTCCATTAGCATTCTTTCAGGTCAAACTAGATTTGACCTGACAAATGCAAGTAAATGCTGCATTTTGGGAGTAAAGAGCAGGGGAGTGTGAAATGGGAGTGAAGTGGGGAGGGGGAGGCTTTAGTACTTTGTCCCACCATGTTTCAGATCCTGGGCCATTGTGTATGGCAAAAAAACTCCCATTAAAAGTCTTAAATGAAACAATAAAGCATGTCCTTAAATACCATCAAGGTCAAATTAATGCTTCCCTCAACTAAATCCCAAATAATGTTTTTTGATCAGGCCACAGGGCAATGGAACTTGCTTCCAGGCAGGTGGATGGATAGAAAATCACTTAATCCTATGTATGATAAATATTAGTGAACCAGAACATTTTTAACATTCAGAAATTATCTGGTAACTTTTGCCACACTCCTGTGTTGAAATGCTCTGGTCATGCATCACTTAGTACACATCTAAGGCCCACGTTGCTGGCCCAGCAAATTTTAGATTCCGGTTATAAAGCATTATTTCAAGCAAGCATTCCCCTGAGACACCCTCCCCCCATAAATAAAGCCTCGAGGATGACAACCAAACCAAAGTGAAGTGGTATTTCCCATTAACAATTTCATTAAGCCATCATTTGCCCCACAAGAAGCCATCAAACATTCCCTCAGACTGCTTTTCTGTACTATTTTGCAATCACAGCCCTTTCTCACAAGGACAGTGTTCAATACTTGCCACAGAAAACAAGAGGTGTTCACTGTTGCATGCTTCTTGGCTTGAAGAGCTATGAGAGATCCACTGTTAACAATCATCAGGGATTGGGGTGGGATGAAGGGTACACAGTCTACTGAAGATCACAGCTTTGCAACCTTCACAACTCCCAAAAAAGAGCTGCTTAGAGCAAACCCAACTGAATTAAAATAGAAAAACAGGAAGAGCCTTTGGACTGCACACTCCATGTTGCACTCACATGTTGCAATTCCCTTCTTTCTGATTGGGGTATAAGGCAAAACATAGTTTGTCTTTTCATCTGACCTGGCTAAGGCTGCAATCCTAACCACACTTTCCTGAGTAAGCCCCATTGAACAAAACAGGACTTACTTCTGAGCAGACCTAGTTAGGATTGTGCCCTAAGTGTAGTTTCTGCTTGCTGTGCAAATCAGGATCTCAAACCAAGTGCAAACCACATTTGTTCATCCATGTAATGTCAAACCATGCTTGGTGTTACATTTGCCCCACATTGACTGGCCTCAGGCATAACACCAAACTATGGTTTGTTTTGCCAAAACATGGTTTGTTTTAATATCTGAATCTGAGCCTTCCCATAAAACATGGTTTCTTTGGGAGTGACAAATCAAAGTCTAAAATCATGGTTTGGTAAGTTGCAAATTATAGTTTCTGCTAACTGTGGTTTGCTGCTATATCAATTCACAGACCACTGACAAACCGATGGAACATTGCTCTTTCTCAAGAGGCTGCTGCTCCACAAAATGGCAGGGAACTAATGAAGCAGAGAACTGAGAAGATGGAAAACAAGAACTGAGAAGCATTTCTAAACCATGGTTTGCCTATTGCTCAAAACCATAGTATTGTTTTTTAGCTGAAACTACTGACTCGCTTGCCCATACATCATGCTTCCAGGGACAGTATAGTCAAAGAGCTTTGTATATTCTATTTGCTGGCAGGCTTCACGTTATTTCTGGAATGATTTAAGATTTTCACTAGCCATAACCATGAGTAATGGCAGGGCAGTAGTCCTTCCTCTCCCAAACTGAAGCTTCTGATAGACTCCATCAGGCTTTCACTAGTCTCTGCCATTTCTGGATGCCCTACTTTCCCATCTCAATAGCCAGCAAGGCAAAGAGCCCTCCTACTGGGATTGGCAAGGGGCATTCCATTGGGCATCTAAGCTCACCTGACTGATCAGAAGTCACTTTGGTGGACTCAAGACAGTTTTGAAACCTGACTTGCTTCAATATTCACATTATTTAAATGAGAGACTAAATATACTCTGGACTCTTTGCTATGGTGCTCTCAGGGTATACTCAGGTATAGCTCCCCCCTCCAAGAGGTTGAAGTAACCCCTCCCTTTGGTGGGAGCTGAAACATCACAAGGCATCTGTCATGAATAAGCTGTAGCTAGGGACATGTAGCTAGATGTGATGGGGTTTCTTATTTGTATGTGTTAGACCTGAAGACTGCTTATATTCTTCACTCAGCCCCCACCCCTTTTCTCCACCTCTGACTTTGGTTTTGAATAAATTCCTTAATGTTTTTATCACTTACCTTGCTGCTTGCTACCAGGTCAGAGATTTGCCAGTGGCCTGAAAAAACTGCTGAGACTATGAAAGACATCAGGCTCTGGAGTGGGATTGGGCAGCCTGCTAGGTTGCCCCAATTGCCCTTGAAACTCTCCATCTAGTGGCAGTGGTCCAGTACCTCCCAATATTTGGAAACTTCAAGATGGCATAGCTAGTGGGGGTGCAAAGCGTTCCACCTCCATTTTGCTCCCCACAGGCCTGGCATGGCTTTGAAGGGGAGAGGGAGGGGCTGCTTGCACGCTGTGGTGAGGCTCCCAGCAAAACTTAGTGCTTTGCACCCCCTCTAGCTATGCCACTGGGCCCAAGACATGATAGGAGACCAAGGCAATTTGGTGTTTAAATGTCGAGGTCCTTCCCTCTTTACACCACATAGTTCCCTTTGTATAAGGTACTGTATATATGCAGGGAGGATGTGCAGAATCACAAGACAGTAAAGGCAATTGTGAGCCAAAATCAGGAGGTGGAAAAACGGTCACAGAGATTACCAAACCTGCAGATACAGCCAAAACCAGGTTTTAAAAATAGATTTTAAAATATTGATAAAATTAGAGGAGGAGGGACAAGATAAAGGGCATGTTTCTCTATCATAAATCACTTGAAGACTTTAGACTGAAGATAAGTTCTTTTTCTGAGTTCTTACTATGCCCTCAAAAGTCAGCACTCAGCAAAAAGCAGCAAGGGTGTTGCTCTGTCCAGAGACTTTCTTCTCCAAACTTCCTGTTCCTTTCCCCAGCTGGTTCCCCCCTATGGATCCAGAGACTCTCCACAGTTCCACTGTGCATGACACAGGCTAAGATGGGGAAAGTTCTACAATGAGACCGTCCTGTTGTTGTTAGCATCCAACTCTTGGTGGTACTAAGGGATGTTTGTGTGAGGAATGAGACCTCAATTTTTGCAAACCAGAAGTGGGTCACAATCAACGATGCAAGCTCTTTGAAGCAGCAGGGAGGCTGACAGAATGGACTGTGAGCCCCCTGCCCGCACCCTCCAAATGGCCAGCACTGCCCCCAAGTACATCCCCTTGGTCGTGTGCTGCCACAATCACTGTGGTGCCATCACAAGCACTGTCGCCACCACCCCCTGCAAGTACTTACAGGGTTCCCA
The DNA here is from genome assembly GCF_035046505.1 of Tiliqua scincoides. Taxonomy (NCBI): domain Eukaryota; kingdom Metazoa; phylum Chordata; class Lepidosauria; order Squamata; family Scincidae; genus Tiliqua; species Tiliqua scincoides. Next base: position 211,397,644 of record NC_089824.1, read on the forward strand.
ACTTCTGAGTAGAAGTTTGGGAACCACTAGGCTAAATGATACCATCATCAGGTGGATTTGCAACTGGTTGGATGACCATACACAAAAGGTGCTCATCAATGGCTTTGCTTCAACCTGCAGGACAGTTTCACGTGGAGTGCCCCAGAGCAGAGAGGGGAAGGATAGTGCTCTTTGAATACCTGAAAGGCTGTCATATGGAAGAAGGCACAATTTTGTTCTCAGCTGTCTCTGAGAGCAGAACTAGGTCAAATGGATACAAACTGCAAGACAGGAGTTTCCAGTTGGACTTCAGGAAGAAATTCTCAATGGTCAGGGCAGTTCCACAGTGGAACAGGTGGCCAAGGGAGGTGGTAGATTCTTCCTCACTGGAGAACTCCAAACAGAGGCTTGATAGGCACCTGCTGGAGGTGCTCTAGGAAGATTTCCTACTACAGGCAGGCAGTTGGATCTAGATCAGGAGTGGGCAAACCCTGGCCAGGGGCCATTTGTAGCTCTCAGGATCCCCCAATCTAGCCCACAGGGAGCCCCCCAGTCTCCAAAGAGCCACTGGCCCATTGGAGACTGTTGGAGCCTGTGTTGACCCACGACTGCCAGATGTGAGCTGCAGGCCAAATCAGAGCAAGGCCTTTATAGTCTCCATGTGTTTTCTGCTTTTCCCTGGACATTATTTTAACGCTCCTTCCCATTGCCTCTGAACAACTTATACCTCCATGTGTTTCTGGCTTGGTCTGTATGTTTTCACTGTGCAAGAGGTGTGTGGCAAACAGTTCATAGTTCTCATGTGGTTCTACATGCCTGTATTATAGTTCTCATGTGTATTATAAGTAAGCTCAGTAAAATTAATTCATTCGTATAAGTTCCATCTTTTATGTATTCATCTATATAAATTTGAAATGTAAATTCTTTTTTTCCTGACCCCCTGACACAGCGATGACGTGGCCATCCTGCCGAAATGTTTGCCCACCCTGGACTAGTTGACTGTATGGGTCCCTTCCAACTCTATGATCCTATAATCCTCCTTCAAACAAATTTGCCTCTGGAGGATGAAAGTAAAATTACTTATAATGGCAAAATTTATTTGAAAATGACCACTACAGTATAACTTGGGTGATTAGTTTATTGTGGTCCCAACTCTGTAAATAAGTAATTGTAAAATGAGCAATACAGTATAGTTTTCAACCGGACAAAGAGCACAAACCTATGTATGTCTGCTCAAAAGTAAGCCCCATTATGTTCAATGAGACTTGCTTCCATGTAAAAATGAATAGAATTGCAGCCTAAATACTTTAAATTGGAAACTAATTAGTAAGCAATCCTATAGACTTACCTGGGAGTAAGGCCCATTGAATTTAGTGAGGCTTACTTTTGAGTAAACTTGCACAGGATTGTGCTATATAATACTGACTAAATAGACTTGCATCACAATCCTATAATATCTACTCAGAAATAAGACCCATTGTATTTAATGGGACTCACTCTCAAATGTAAGGGATTGCATACACTTGCCAATGTTTGAAAGTTCAGTAGGTTTTATTATATATTATGCTGGTCTACAGCACAATCCTATGCATGTTTTGCTCTCAAGTGCAGAAGTCCCACTGTATTCTACACGTGTAGGGGTTCACATGTAGAAAAATATTATAGGATTGCCAACATTATAATGCTACACATGTTTACTCAGAAATAAGTTCCTCTGTGTTCAGTGAGGCTTACTGCCTAGTAAGTGTGTTTACGAATGCATCCCTTAGACTATTAAATGGGGATCTTCTAAATCTTGGGTAGATACCCAAGGGAGTTGGTGAAAGGTTCAGGATTATCTGTAATGGGATGCTGTAATTGAACACAAAAGCAGTTGCCTAACATACAAACAGTGAAACCAGTCATACCAGGAATCTGGTTTTGCAACCACTCCCCTGCAAAACTAGGCTGGAAAATAAGTGGGTGTGCTGAAGGTGCCAACGAAAATATATTAGTTTCCTACTAAAAGGAGCTTTGGAGGTTTGTTGCAAATGATATTTTCCAATTCATTTAATATAGTATGCTTTTAAAGTTCTAGTTCACAACACTATCAGCCAAGCTCCATTTATTAAAAAAGGATGATTTTTAAACAGCTGAACAATTTTAAGGCAGGTGTGATATTCATGTGTTTCAAGAATAGGGCTACAAATTAACTGGCTTGTTTAATAAATTTAACACTTTTAAAATTTTAATTTACTGAATGTAATCAGTTAAAGTTAATCACATATCTGCATATAGTAAACCCCTGCTAATTGGGTAAGAGGCACTTTTTCAAGTGGGTGCTCCTTTTTTTAGCAGGGGGAGAGTAACTCAACCACCTCACCCCAGCACTGTCTGTTCTAGTGGCTGTCTGCTGGTATTCATTTCCATCTTTTTAGATTGTGAGCCCTTTTGGGACAGGGAGCCATTTAGTTATTTGATTTTTCTCTGTAAACCGCTTTGTGAACTTCTAGTTGAAAAGCGGTATATAAATACTGTTGTTGATGATGATGAACTGATGATTAAAATGAATTTGATTACCTAATGGGGCTGCCCATCCAATGGTACAAGGGTGCTGAAACAACCATTGCTGTAACCCTCAGGGCCAATGAGGCAGCTGGAGGTCTCCCTGGGTAAGCTTACATTGGTTCCCTACCCCATGATGGGCCCTGACAGCCCCTATGGGTCAGCCAGGATCCACACCAGCTCAATCATTGGCACAGCACTTAGCAGACTTGTGTCGGGCTTTCAGGGCTGGGACAGGGATAGGATATAGCAGCTGCTGCATCTGGATGCCATAATCACATCCTGTGGCAAGGTGTTCCACAGACTAATTACACACTGGGTAAAGAAATATTTTCTTTCGTCTACCCTAAATCTCCCAATTCGCATGGATGTCCCCAGGTCCTGGTGTTGTGTGAGGGAAAAGGCCTAGATGCCTTTAAAAGGGGATTAGACAAATTTCTGGAGGAAAAGTCCATCATAGGTTACAAGCCATGATGAGCATGTGCAACCTCCTGGTTTTAAAAGTAGGCTACCAAAGGAAGGGAGGGCACCAGGATGCAGGACTCCTGTTGTCTTGTGTGCTCCCTGGGGCACCTGGTGGACCACTGTGAGGCTGGACTATATGAGAGCCCAATCCTATATCTGTCTATTCAGAAGTGTCCCATTATAGTCAATGGGGCTTGCTCCCAGGTAAGTGTGGATAGTCTTGCAGCCTTTGAGCCTAACCCAATGCATGTCTACCCAGAAGTCCTATTATAGTCAACGGGGCTTACTCCCAGGTAAGTGTAGATAGAGCTGGAGTCTCTGAGCCCAACCCTATGCCTATCTACTCTGAAGTAAGTTCATTATAATTCTTGGGTCTTCCTCCCAGGTAAGTCAATGGAGCTTACTCCCAGGAAAGTGTGGATAGGATTACAGCCCCAGAGCCCAACCCCATGCATGTCTACCCAGAAGTAAGTCCCATTATAGTAAATGCAGCTGGGAAAGTGTGGACAGGATTGCAGGCCCAGAGCCCAATCCTATGCCTGTCTACTCTGAAGTAAGTCCCATTCAAATCCATGGGGCTTACTCGCAGGAAAGTGTGGCTAGGCTGGCAGCCTTTCAGCACCGTCCTATGCCTGTCTACTCCGAAGTAAGTCCCATGCAAGTCAATGGGGCTTTCTCGCAGGAAAGTGTGGCTAGGCCGGCAGCCTGAGCCTCTTCTGCTGCAGCTCCACCACCAGCACGCACAGGGTGGGCAGCGCCCACTGGGCACCTCCTGGCACTCGCCGGCCAAGCGCAGAGGGGGCGGCTGGGGGTCCCGCAGCGCCTCCTCCCAGCGCCTGCGTGCTCGTGGCGCAGCGCCGCCTCCCCCGCTGCCCAGCAGTGCGCACGGCTCCGCGCGCCTTCCCGGAGGCGGGCTCGCCCTGCGCCGGCTGGAGACGTCAGCTGCGGCCTCGCCCCGCCCCGCCCCGCCTGCCGCCCTCCCTTCCCCGCTGCTGCAGCCCTCCCGCCTCCCGGTCCGCCGCCTCTCAGCCAGCCCGCGCGCTCCGGCCGCGTCCCCGGCAGTGCCGCCGCCTCTCCGCGCCCTCCTCCTGCGCGCTCCGCTCGGCTGCTGGGGGGCTCCTGCTGGGAGGGCAGAGGCTTCCCGGGCGGACTCTCCTCTCCTCTCCTCTCCTCCCGCGCGCTCCGCCTGCCTCCGCGGCGCTCCCTCTCCAAGCCCGGCCGGTGCGCGCGCCTCGGAGCAGCAGGAGATGGCGAAAGCCGAGCAGGTCCTCAGCCTGGAGCCGCAGCACGAGCTCAAGTTCAGAGGTAGGCGCCGCAGCCCCGGCCGCGCTCTGCTGCAGCCGCCCTGCCAAGGAGGCTCCGCTCTGCTCCAGCGGCAGCCATTTTCCGGGCCGGGCTGGGCCGGGGAGCTGGCTGGCCGCCCACCCGCGGGCTCCCCCCCGCTGGGGAGCGTGTCCTTTCCCGGGCTGCTCCTCTCCTCGCCCCGCTGCCGCTGGCTCGCGGTCCTCCCTTTCTCGTGGAGAGGCAGCTGGGGAGGCTTTGCGGTGGCCTCTTCCCAGGGCTCGGCCTCGGCCTCCCGCCTGGAGCCCCCACACACGCAGTGCTCGCTCTCACGCACGCACAAATCTTGCTTGCTCTCCCTCTCTCACACACGCTCACAAATCGTGCTTGCTTACACATGAATTTTACTTAAGCAAGTCATGCTTGCTCTCCCTCTCTCTCTCACACACACACACAAATCTTGCTTGCTTACGCCCAGAGACACACACAAATCTTGCATGCTTACACAAGCACATAAATCTTGCTTCCACACAAATCTTGCTTTCTTACACATGAATTTTGCTTACACAAATCTTGCTTGCTTGCACACACACACAAATCTTGCTTGCTTGCACACAAATCTTGCTTTCTTACACATGAATCTTGCTTACACAAATCTTGCTTGCTTTCACACAAATCTTGCTTGCTTGCACACACACACACAAATCTTGCTTGCTTGCACACTAATCTTGCTTGCTTACACATGAATTTTGTTACACAAATCCTGCTTGCTTACACACACACAAATCTTGCTTGCTTACACATGAATTTTGTTACACAAATCTTGCTTGCTTACACACACACAAATCTTGCTTGTTTTTACACAAATCTTGCTTACACAAGTCATGCTTGCTCTCACTCACACACATACAAATGTTGCTTGTTTGCTTGCACACACGCAAATCTTGCTTACACAAATCTTACACATGCACACACACACAAATCTTGCTTGCTTACACTTGAATTTTGCTTACACAAATCTTGCTTGCTAGCACTCACACATGCATAAATCTTGCTTCCACACACATCTTGCTTCCAAGCCCAACATTTTGAGGTAGGAGCCTACTGATGGGCTCCCCTGGTCCTGATTTCAAGGGAGCAGCCTTAATTGCAGTGTAAACACACATACCTTACTTCCAAGCCCAGTATTTCGAGGCAGGAGCACACAGATGGGCTCTCCCCCCCCCCAGGCCTTGCTTCCAAGGGAGCAGCCTCAATTACAGTGCATCAGATTGGAAATACATATATCCCCATTGAGAGTTTTTGGCAGCTCCCCTTATTGGAAGCCACAGAGAGGGTGGTGGTGGCTATCTCCAGCTTGTCCTTTTGCAACCTTTCACAACTGCATTTGGGATGACTTGAAGGAGAGGCTGGTTTGTTTCCAGAAGGGCAGTATTGTGTAAGGATTACAGTGTCCCCAACTTTAATTTTAAAAAAATCTGATTCTGTTATTGCACAATCATGTACTAGTGATGGAGGAAGCATGTAAGCCTTGGATTTTTCCCTGGTTTAAAAAACTACCCACCTTACAGGCTTGTAGCTAGCGTTAGATGAGAGGGTTTCAGCCTGATCCCACTCATCTTTACTTAGAAGGAGATCTTTATGGAGTTTAGTAGGACCTACTTTCCCTAAGAACATTTGGGATTGCAGCATTTCCATGTTTATGTCAAATAAGGAGAGCATAACGGAAAAGCTAATGTTTATTTTGCTGTGGAGTCCTTTGAGCCAGAGTTAATATTGCACAAATTGTAGCTTTAGTTGCTGGTGAACTAAAGAAGAGAACAAAATAGACATGTGGGCATTTTGATCTTGTTAGGTTTGTGTCTTGTTGCAATTCCTTTCAGCAATCTCACTGCCCTGGAAGCTGTCAGAATTTACATAGACACACATCGCATAGCGGCCTGGAGCCTGTGGGGCAGCTGTAGCTTTGTATTGCTGTAAATTGTGAGACCTTTGATCCAGTGTGTAACAGTATACTGCCACTTATGTGTTTTTTGTTTTTGTTTAAGGCAAGAACACCTATTGTCATTTGGCTCCTAGCCAAAGGGAGGCCTTTTAGTAAAACTTGGGTTTTATTAACAACCCAGTCTTTATTAAAGGACAGGCCAGTGGAATATACGTTCCTCCAGTGCATGTTGTCCCAAAAGCTGTATAAACTTTATTGTGACAGCATAGGGAGCAGGCCCACCAGTAGGAAGGCAAGAGCCTTCCTGCACATGCTGGTGGTGGAGTGATGGAGACCTGCTGAAGCAGGTTCCTCTAGTGGAGGGGCGGAGGGAAGGTGGGGGAGGGCAGAACAGGATGGCAACAAGGGTGTGGATGGGCAGATCAGGCCCAGGAGGGGGTGAGATCTATGGCACCAGCACACAGGGTATTCAAATCCCCTTCCCAGCCTGATCCCTCAACACTCATCAATGGAATATCACTGGCGCAGGTCTGAGTTGGCCCACTGCAACTGCTGGGGGCTTACTCTGGGACAAGAGGACAAATGTCCCTGAACCTTGAGGAAGCCTCCAGCTGCCCAAAATTCACCAAGGGAAACAAGTTGCACCTGCTCTCCTGCATCACTGTGTGGGGATTTAGTTAAGATTGGGCTGTAATTTGAGGTTTTTATTTTAACCAGTGGTGAGTAGGCTTCAGGTTTGTGGGGCCTATTATTAAAGAAAGAAAAGCAAACGATGGTGTCCTGATTAGGGAGTTGAACTTGACCTGGAAGAGCCAGGTTCAATTTCCTGCTTAGCCATGAAGATTCCTTGGTGACCTTGGGTCTGTCACTATTGCTCAGCCTCACCTCCCTCACAGGGTTGTTGTGAGGACAGAAGGAGGGGAGGAACCAAGTGCTCCGTAGAGCTCCCTAGAGCAGTGGTTCTCGCATATTTAGCGCCAGGACCCACTTTTTATCTGTCAGAATCTGTCAGGACCCACCAGAAGTGATGTCATGACCAGAAGTGACATCATCAAGCAGCAACATTTTTAGCAATCCTAGGCCGCAATCCTTCTCACACTTACCCAGGAGTCAGTCCCATCTACTGTCACTGTTAAAATAACATATATAGTAACTTGTTAAAAGTACAAGTCTATAACATCTCCCCAAATACAGTCACATACCACGGTAGCATCAAGTCTAACATCTTAAAAATAAAATATTGAAATGAATGGGGACCCACCTGAAACTGGCTTGTAAAGTGGGTCCCAACCCACAGTTTGAGAAACACTGCCCTAGAGGAAGGACAGTATAAAAATGTGAGAAATTAAATTAAACCCAATGTTTGTTTTTGGTATCAGAACTAAGTTTTCAGTTCTTAAAATGCACTTCTGATTCTCCTGCCCTCCCCCCATTAAAAAAAAATATATTCAGAGCCTAATTTAAGGACTGTGTGTTGCTACTAAATCTTTAAGATCAGGAAACTCTTACTGATCTACAAATTGCCAAGGGATCAACCAGTAGATCCTGATCTTTGTGCCCACTCCTGTTACTTGTACTTTAGAAATAAAACGCTGAGGAAATTACTAATGCTTTGATGGCCAACGGCTGTTAGTAACATAATATTGTGAGATTAACCAGCAGCCACTGCCAGCAGGTTTATTTATAATGTGTGGATCAGAGATGTTTCTGCTTGCATTGATGTTGCAGGTACTCATAACAACAAACTTGAGCTTCAATTCTAAAACTTAGAAGTAGGATCAATTGATTAGACTGCAACTCTCCTTTATTGCATGCTTAGGATAACATGCTTGCTTTACTTCAAAGACAGCAACTGGCTGTTTAACATTGTTGAATGCTGCAGTTCAGTATAAACATAAATAAATGGCAGCTATATAATTAATGTGAGGCTGCAATCATTAATGTGCATCTGAGAATTATTAAGAATATTTATATACCACTTTTCAACAAGAGTAGTTTGCAAAGTAGATTACATAGTGAAATAAATCAAGAAATGGTTCCCTGTCCACAAAGGACTCACAGTCTAAAAAATAAAATACAGAATAGACACCAACCAATGGACAGTTGCTCTCCCCTACTAACAATAAAGGGACACCACTTTGAAAGGTGTTCTCTTTGCCCAGTTAGCAGGGGCTTCACCCTGAACATATTTGATTAAAGTGGACAAGGCCAGTGTGAAAGGGTTTGAATTTATCCAGGCTGGATTGTAAACCAAATTGAGCAACTAAAAGACTACTGACACTTCTGGCGCTTTAAATATGAGCACATTAATTTTGGCATCAGCTTTCAGATGCGTAAAAGTGTGTGTGTGTGTGATAGATGCAAGGTGAAATAAAAATGAACAGTATACTGAAATTGGAGATTCCTTGCATCCATAACCTGCTAGTCAATCAATTGATGTAAACAAGATTCAGTTATAGGGATCATAGAAGGATCTTGGCACACTTATAGCTTTTGTTGTGGGCTCAATTTGCACAGTACCACATCTGAGATAGTTATCTCTAGTGTTGTGAGACATCTGCCCAGCTGTTACCCTGCACATGCCCAATCTCATCTGATCTTGGAAGCTAAGCAGGGTCAGGCCTGGTTAGTACTTGGATGGGAGACCGTCTGGGAATACCTGGTGCTGTAGGCTTATACCACAGTCTTTCGAGACTGAAGGTTGCCAACCATCCATCGAAACCCTTCAGTAAAGACTAATCCTGTTCTCTGTCTGCACTTAACCATTTTTTTAACAGAGTTCAATGACCTTGATGTCAGAAATGTATTTTCCTGGGATACTGCAGCAATATTCCACTTTTTGTCTCTGTTGCTATTTCTAATGTCTGATTGGTTCATTTCTAATGTTCATTCTTACGAGGTTTACTCTGTTTGTCCAATGTAACTATAGATAGATATTGTTATGTCATGTCAAGGATAAAGATCCAAAGAGAAATACAAAAGCATGATGGTCGCAAAATAGATCTTTTTTTAAAAAAAGACATTGGTCCTAATACAAAAATACTGTTATTTTGAAGAGATTTTGGCTGCCATTTGAAGCCTGTTTTCTTCAGAATAGCCCCATTAATGTGCTGTAAAATGTCATGGGTAGAGGTGGATAAAATGGTTTTACTTTTTCATGTTTAAGAGTGTTTTCCAACATTAGAAATTCAGAAAGGTAGTATTATGTGTTTTTATTGCAAGGGTGCATTTTTATAAATTATAATCACTTCAAAAGTGGACTAGGTAGATGATATTGTTGAGATAGTGTCAGCAGATGCAACCACACGCACATAGAGGTGCTAGAGAATTGTCTTATTTTTTACTGATTTCACAGATCTCAGGGTTTTGTCTTTTTCTTTTATTACCAAAATGAGAAGTGTAGAAAGTGGTGTTGTGTTATCACTGAAAAAACCTACCTGTGGTCATGGCTTTTACCTTTTTACAAGCCATGTGTTTTGAGCCTGAACTTGACATGCAGGTGGCAGTTTTCCATTTTGTGAATCTAAAATGTGAGGGGAAAAAACTTCATCTACTCAATTTTAGTGCAGTTAAAAATTGTGATGTAAGTACATTAATGCTTAACTGAAGCTGCTCTGTGAACAAATAATGGGGTCTTAAATATATCAGGGGGCGAAAGTCTTATTTGTTCTGACCTCATCTTTGGCAGCACAATATGACTAGGCCTATTTTGTTCAGTGGGACTTACTCCCAGTTGAGAATGCATAATATTGTAGCCTTAAAATACTTGTTTTTCATTTAGATGGTATAAAAAACTAAATTTGTCTTTGAAATCTATAGGGATGCAGGTGTTATTGGAAGTAAGCTGTTTTCTGGAAGAAAAAAGAGAACAGAACCACCAAATCATGACCAAGGAGGTTAAATCTTGGAAGTTTGGCTGATGTGGATTTTGTTGGGTTAGATTTGATTAGATTTTGTGCGTAATTCAGTTCAGCAACAGCAAAAATAAAAGTTGCAGTCCTAACATGGTTGCAAGTTAACATGCTTAGAATGGTATTCCATGTTCATTGAGGTTTTTCTGGAAGTGGGATAAACTCTTCTTTCGAAATTGCAAAGCAGTGCAATGAATAAATAGTAGGAACGAAGCAGGGCTGGGATGAAAAGACCTGCAAAAGTGCTCTTGAGTTTCTTAGGCATCATGTTGAGAGCTGGAGAAGTGCTTTGAGTTTCTTCGGTATCATTAAGTGTATGGGTGCCTGGGTTGCCAGGTATCTTGAAGTATTCAAGCTTTTGCTAGGGTATTGGGCAACAGTCAAGGACACAACAGAGAGGATGGAGTCCAGGTGAATTGTGTTGGAGCTTTCCTGCTAGCCTTTAACCTTTAGAACTCATTGTCACTCTCTCTCTCTCCCCCATCTCATCTAGGCACCATTACCATTTATTGTTTTTTATGCAGATCAGATGGCAGGTAAATTATGCTTTCAGCATGGAAGTTGATGTGCTGGACTCTGGGCTGCAAGATTCCTGTGGAGTGGGAGTGCAGTTGTTGAACCTGAGTTCTTGTATTTGTTTAGCTTGCAGAGAAAAAGTTCAACAAAAGCTTACAACAATCCCTGAATTCAAGGTTCTGGTTTGATTACCATTAGAAGTTAGTGTGTTGAAAAAGAACAACCCCTAGCAAAGCTGGTGGCTCTGTTCCCAGGGCAAGCAGTCCTGAATTTTGTTATTGCTCAAGTTCATTGCAAAGAAACAATGACCTGTGAGTAGGGTTGCCAACTTCTCTTTGGCTGGCTCTGCTCCTATGTTGTGAACATCAGCCTGGCATGCAGGTGACCATTTTCCAAGATGTAGAGCTAAAATGTGAGGGGAAAATCTTCATCTACTCAATTTCAGTGCTGTTTAAAGAACAGAGCTGGTGAAGATATTGTCTGCCCTAACTATGTGTGACTGAAACTTGCAAATAGCTATTTGCATACTTTGCTATGGTGAAGTATAGTTGTCTCCAGGTGATCAGGCAGGAATGTTTCTGTAGCTTGGAAGAAATTGTTTCTTTTGGCCTGCTGATACACCACAAACTGATGTGTGGGCAGTCTGCTAAGAAATTGTGGACTAGTAGCTTTATTTGAGCAAAACTGGTATCTAGTCCAGCTTCCTGTATCTCACAGCGGCCCACGCTGGGGCATTTGGTGGGCCGCTGTGAGATACAGGAAGCTGGAATAGATGGGCTTATGGTCTGATCCAGTGGGGCTGTTCTTATGTTCTTATGTCAACAAGAGGTAAGGTTGGAATTTGAGCAGGCAGTGGTGGTTGTTGCCTGGAGCACTTATGAAGGTTTTATTGTGCAGCTGACACTTTTGTTGTTTCTCTAAGTTGTAGGGGACTGTAGCAATTTGGGTAAGTCTCTTTCTTCCTTGGGAACACTGGGGAATAAAAGTACTTCTCAAAGCTCTGTGTTATATGCAAGTATGGAAGGAACACAAGGCATGCATCAAATAAAGCACTGTTTCTCAAACTGTGGGTCTGGACCCACTAGGTGGGCTGCAAACCAATTTCAGGTGAATCCCCATTCATTTTAATATTTTATTTTTAGTATATTAGAATTGATGCCACCATGGTATGTGACTGCATTTGGGGTTATCTGTACTTTTAACAGGCTACAATGTATATTCTTTTAACAATGATAGTCAGTGGGGCTTACTTCTGTAATTGTGGATAGAATTGCAGCCTAGGATTGTTCAAAATTTTTCCGGATGGATGATGTCACTTCTGTCCATGACATCACTCCAGGTTAATGACATCACTTCTTGTGGGTCCTGACAGATTGTCATTCTAAGTGGGTCTTGGGCTAAAAAGTTGGAGAACCAGTGAAATAGAGCCTTAAAGATTATGGGACTTGAAGTTTCTGGGCTCCCATGCACTCTGATAAATTAAAAGGTATTTGCCATTTGTTCAGGCTTATACCAAGGTGTTTTGGCGTTGTGTAGGTTGTGTGCTTGTTACTGGAAACTGCTGCATTCTTTGGTAGCTTGACAAGCTAGTTTACTGCACATCAAAACTCACTGGTTAGGAAGTCACATCCTGTCAGTTCACTGTGAGCTCAATAAGGTATGTAAATTACATTTGACTTATTGGAAATTGGAGAAGAGATTAAAGTGGAAATGAAGGGGGTTGTGGGAGAATCTGGCACACGTCTTGGTCTGGTGCACTCTTCACTCCAGCTAGAAACTGCCAAGTTCAGCTTGCGAATAGTTTTTTGCCTTGAATTGGAGAGAGGTCAGATTAAATGATAATGTGTGCTTGTTTACTTTAGTATTACTCAGCTATCACAGGATAAATTCTTGGATAAGTTCTATTTTTCCTTTCCGTTGAAACTTGACTATTAAGAACTCATTCTGGCTGATACTGCAGTTGGTAGGTGAATGTCTTTGACTTCATCAGTGAGCTTTAGACTGTCCTGTACCAGGCTTGAAAGTTATACATGCATACAGTGGTAATGGAAGTGGGATGAACTGAGATCATGCCGGTAGAGCTGAACCTTGCTTGACTGCCCTTATGTACCCTTGTGGAATATTACAGCAATACGTGAATAGTTTCCTGTCCTTGTAGACAAAACATACTCCAAATGGAAGTAGAGAAGCAGTAAACAGATCTGTGGAAAAGCTACCTTGGCCTGTATTCTCTCTCGAACAAAAATAAGATGAAAGCACAATTAAGAGAGGCATTCAGATGAATGCCATCACTCACCAGCACCATTTTTTTTTCCATTTGGAATGGTTCATATTTTTTGCACTATCTTTTACAGTAAGTGAATTTCTTTTTCCCTTTGTTTTTAATGGCATGAGCCTCTACAACTTTAGCATGCCAAAAGCATACCAAAATGAGTAGTTTACATGGAAGAGGCCTTAGTGGTTTGAGCTTGTATTTGTAGTGATGCTGGCTGTCCTCCTTGGGAACTATATTCCCTCCACACTGAGAAGCTATTCAGCAGAGTCTGCTTTGGTGGTTCACTCGCCTGAATGCAGGTCCCTGTTTTGATTGGATACAGTGGCCTTGGAGTGTGTTCTGTCTCACCTTATCTTGTGCAGGAAAACTACAGTTCTGCATTGCTCCACGCCTTCCAGGGAGTGGAGGAGAAATCTAACATCAAACCTGGGATTTGTACCTTGCCAGCAATCTATATTCCCTTTTCCCTTTCCAAATCAAGGATGTTTCAAAAGTGGCTTAAGGCTTAGCAGTGCTGGCTCCAAGCAGAACTAAAACAATGAGTTGCATCACAGCAGTGTCTTTTGTTTTATCAGGAGAGGTTTGCTTGTTTTTTACCATCTGCATGCAGTTATGTATTGCAGATTCACAGCACTAGTATGGCTGACAGCTTTCCTAGTAGCAAGAAGAGAGTCTTAAGTAGTACACTAAGGAGAACCAGCTAGTCATAAGAACATAAGAGCCATGTTGTATCAGGCCAAATGCCCATCTAGCCCAGCTTCTTGTATCTCACGGTGGCCCACCAGATGCCTCAGGGAGCACACAACACAACAAGAGTCCTGCATCCTGGTGTCCTCCATTGCATCTGGCATTCTGAGGTAACCTATTTCTAAAACCAGGAGGTTACACATACCATCTTGGCTTGTAACCTGTGATGGACTCTTCTTCCAGAAATCTGTCCATTCCCCTTTTAAAGGCATCTAGGCCAGATACCATCACCACATCCTGTGTCAAGGCGTTCCAAAGGCTAATTACAATACTCAATAGCATGGGGTGGATTTTTAATTCCAAATAAAGTTACTAACATAGAAGATGATTTGGAAAACTACTATAGTTAGCTCTGCACTGAGGATCCCTGAGGGCTGGGGATAAGAATAGGCCCTCAGTTTGGCTGTACTTGTCATAAGAGGCGACTGAACAGCCACCGGGTAGATGGGACTCATTAGCCTGGGAAGGCAGCTCATCTGAGAGAAGGAAAACTCTGATCCCAAACCTCCACTGCCTTGTGGCTACATCCAGTTATGGAAAAGGCTTCAGGAGTCAACCTCGAGGCAAAATCCGGAGCCGGAGTCCCTTAGGCAGTTCATGGCTGAACACAGTCATGTTCTGGCAACTCCTGCGATGCCGCTGGAACCAACCGTATTGCCTTCTGCCTTTCCATTGGACCATTTCAGCGACGTGGAGAGGGGGGATTTGCTGCATGGGTAACAGGCTATCCTCCAAATCTACTTTACCCAGGCTTCGCGCACTGGAGAGGACACTCTGTTCCAGAACACTATTCAGAGCGCGATACCATAGTCTTCTGAGACTGAAGGATGCCAACAAGAGGACAAGGGACTACACAATTTCTTCTTTCTTCCTTTTTATGCTTTCAACTGAGTCATGTGATAACACTTGTGTCACTGTAGACCTGGCAGTGGGGATTGTTCTGCTGTGACTTAACTTCTTCCCTGGACTAATTTGTTCCCCAGTGACTCAATGGAATTTGTTAGATTTGCCCTGTTTTATAGTTTGCCTATAGAAAACTAACATGTAAAGAAAGAATGGTTGAAGCTAGCCTTACATGCTGTGCATCTATGTTCAGGAATGTTTTTTAGATAGAGGCAGACCATTCAAACATACTTTCTACCTGCATCCTGAAGCGATACAGTACAGCAGTGGTTCCCAACCTGGGGTTTGTGTATCCCCAGGGATACTTGCCAAGACCTTTAGCAGTACTCAAAAAAGAATTGAATAATGGCAGAAAAAGGCAGGCCTGTGGGGCTGGCAAGGCAAGAAGGATGGAAGCTAGCTGGCTGCGCAAGTCCTACCAACTGCTAGCTTTTGGTCATCAAATTGTTATTATCAGATATGAATCGGTTGAAAATAAATGAATTTGAAATAACAGCAATTACAGACATTCTGCTAATATGAGGGGTACAGTTTATGGAAATAGGCTGTCAAGGGGGATACGCAAGTGGGGAAAAAAACTTTGGGAACTACTGCAGTACAGGAAGAACTTTGCAGTTTGATTCTGCTTGAAGATCTGAGCTGACCAAGACTGGTGAGTATCAGTATGCATAGCACTAATTTAACATTAAATTTATCAACAGCGTTTAACAAAGGTTAGAACTCTATAAGCAAATTGTTGGTAGTGTTTACTTAAACTTAATCATACTACTTATCTGGCACTTTCTGCATAGTATGCAATAGACATGAGGAAAAAAAAGGGACAAGATCTGTGCTATGTTGGTCTATCAGAAAATAGCCATGTCCTTAAAATGCAGCAGTCATATTTGAGAATGTATCCTCTGTGTCAGCAGTGCCGGGGGGTGAGGGAGACCCAATTTCAGAATGCTTCAAGATGGAGCTCTCATCTGTGATGATGATAACATCTTTTTTATTTTGGAGTACAATAATCTACCTTCTCAATACAGCACAGGTGGATAATGAGGCAGTCATTTAAGAGCAGGGAGATGAAGTGAGCAGTATCACAATCTAGTGTTTTATCTGTAAGAAAACAACAATATAAATATAATGTCCTCACTCTCTTAAATCTAAATTGCTTCTGCAAAGGAAGGCTTGTAATATTTTCTCTTTGAACTCCTCAGACTCTTAAGTCATCTTTAAAAGCTCAGCTTTTGGGAAATAAGTGAATTTTCCAGCCTGTCAAGACTGTGATACTACTACTGAGGTTGTAACTATACATACTTACATGGGAGTAAATTCTATTCTACTGGAATGGAAGTAATACTTGTATGGGAGTAAATTCCATTCTAGCAATTGCAAATCTTTCTCAGTAAACATGCATTTGATTGCACTGCACATGATACAGGGATATTCCACAGGTGTTACATACAGATGTCCTAGTGCTCAGGTTCATCAGCATGCTACATTTGCAGTGTAAAACTCATCTCTACTTATGCTCATGTGAAGTCCTTCGAGGCTGTATGAATCTGGATTTCAGTAGCTAAGTGCCAGTGTTGGAGGTACACATTCTAGCAAAATATATAGAGCATCTCCTTGTGATGTAACCCTTCAACTTGCTCCTGAAGCCAAGTAGGCTCCCAAGGATGAAATATCTCCTTTGGGAAGTGTTCAGGATGTTTTTCAGATCAGGCTGGTTCAAGTTCTCACATCTCTGCTATTAAGGGTGTACCATTTGTGCATGAATGTGTTGCCAGAACTGAAGTTGGGTAAGTTGTTGAGCACTAAGGGCCACATTGCCTCTCCTTTTTGGGCTATGGGGCATTTGGAATGATGTCTAGTATTATGAATTTACATTTCTTCTTAAGCTAAAGTGCTACTGGAAGATTAAGCATGTGAGTACAAAACTGGTCTGAAGAGTCATATTGTTGGAGTTGTATCACTGGGTGTAGTCACTGCCTATGTGGAAGGCTGCTTTGCAGCCCTCTGCTTTCTTGAGGTTCCACCACAGAAGAAGAAAGGTAGGCTATAAATATGATAAATTAAAACTGTGAGTTTTATCATGAGGATTTGTTGACAACTTAGCTGCAATCTTTCTGTGTGCTCCAAACTTTGCCCTCATGTGATTGGGACAGAGTTCCCAAGTCAGCGAAGACTCCACCCTTGTTGTACAAACATATGGAACAGTTCACAGCCATTCTAAGTGGGGGCCATATTGCCCTCTGGGGAGCTTTGGCACATTTGAAGGGGACCACAGACTGAAAACTGTGAGAAGAGGGTTTTATATTTATCTGTTCATGTTGTATCCTTGCTTTTTTTTGGGGGGGGGGAAGCTGAAACCCGAGAAGAAGAATAAAATAATACAGGTATTTATATACCGCCTTTCTTGGTTGTCAGATTTCTCCTCAGACTTTATTCAAGGCGGTTTACATAGGCAGGCTATTTAAATCCCCGTAGGGATTTTTACAATTGAAAGAAGGTTCTATCTTACAAGAACCACAACATTCAGATGTTTCTTTCTGATCTGATTTCACATTCTGGCCTCCATCCTCCCACGCTCAGAGCAGATGGAATAACTCGGCTCAGCTTGTCAGCTGCTTCAAGGTCGCACGGTGCCCTCGAACTGGCGACCTTGTGGATGTTATCTTCAGGCAAATGGAGGCTCTACCCTCTAGACCAGACCTCCTGCCCTCCTGAGAAGAGAAGAGCTCCTAATGGGCCATAGCCCCAGAAAAGGTTGAGAATATCTGGTTTAGTGTGTATTCTCTGGCAGCCCCCGTGCACTTTAAACAAGCCTCTGCAGGGCTCAGTGCTGACAACACTACACAGTTGAAAGCCTGATGGTAACTTGTGGGGGGTGCCAACACTTGATTGATCCCTCACCTTTGATCCTGTCTGGCTTGCCCAACTTTCTGGCTTTTGTTTACTTTCGGCATTTGTTTACTTTTGGCATTTTATGTTAAGTGAAAGCAGGGGTTCTACTGATCCTGCTGAGAGAGCCATGGCTCAGGAGTTGCCCAACTACTGATGTACAAATGTGCACTGTTCTTATCCTGTGTGTCAAGCCAGGGCAGAGGAGAGAGATCACTGAGATTTTGGCAGCAGTTAGATTCCTTTTCTCAATTTTAGCGACAGATGCCAAATGACTTCTGTCATGGTTGCATCCTTGGGTGTGATGTCAAAATGGATAGTGAAGCACTCACTATTTCCTTCCTCCTTGTGATCTTCCCTTGTGGTTTTTCCCCTTTTCTTTCTTCTTGTGGTCTTCCTAGATTGCAATTTTGAGGTTTGTGACACCCATTGCTTGTTACTCTTATTTGGCTGGATCCCTGTGCACCCCATTGCAGAGGGTCTGTCCTTTGACTTCACCTGTAGCTTCTTCACACACACTGGCTGCTTATGACTGTGCTTTACATGTAGCAGATTAGAAAAAGTTGCAAATTGTTCTCTCACCAGCTACTCTTTCAGCCTCCTGCTTCTGCTACCAACCAGAAATACTCAAAATAGCCGCCCTGGGTCCCTTTTTGGGAGAAGGGCGGGATAAAAATAAAGTTTTATTATTATTATTATTATTATTATTATTATTATTAAATCAAAAGTAGACTGTCAAGTTATGGGGTTTTCAAGATGTGACATGGCATTTAAAAACAAAAAGTGTATTGGTTTCCCTTATTTGGCAACAGTGTGCCTTAAAGCATCTTTTTAGATTGTGAGCCCTTTTGGGACAGGGAGCCATTTAGTTATTTGATTTTTCTCTGTAAACCGCTTTGTGAGCAGTTAGTTGAAAAGCGGTATATAAATACTGTTGTTGTTGTTATTTACAGCAGTGTCTTTGAACCTGTGGGTCATGACTCCAATGGTGTTGCAAATTTGGGAGGTCGTGACAACCTTTCAAAGCCAGTACAAGATTCAGCTTGGATCCAGTCCAATAATGGTACTGCCTTATCAAAACTGAGTCCTTGATATAATCCTGCACAGTGTCTTTTCTCTGTCTTGCCCCACAGCTCCCAAGGCTGTTACCTCATGGGGTTGTTAAGACACAAGAGAAAATGGAATAGGTGGGGGATGGATCAGATCCTGGGAGGGGGTAGGATCAGCAATGCGTCTCCTGTCTTGTACTGTAATTATTTCATTATTTATATTCTACCTTTCTGTTTTGAGAGCATTCAAGGTGGTTTACATGGGCAGGCTGGTCTAAATCACTATTTTTCAATGGGGTTCTTACAAATCTATTCCGTCAGTCATAGAATCCTCAGTCACCAGGTGCTGCCTTCAGCACCTGGTGTGGTTATCTGCTTTGACCCTGTGCTGTCAAGCTTCAGTAGGCAATCGTAAATTTATGTTTTGGG
This sequence comes from Tiliqua scincoides, assembly GCF_035046505.1. Lineage (NCBI taxonomy): Eukaryota > Metazoa > Chordata > Lepidosauria > Squamata > Scincidae > Tiliqua > Tiliqua scincoides. Next base: position 211,416,574 of record NC_089824.1, read on the forward strand.
TTGTGGCACAAAAATGGACTTAAAGTCTGGATTCAGACAGCAGTGATGTTGTGGTTGACACGTTGCTCGTATGGTGGTCTGGTGATGTGGAAGACACATGGGGTTGAAGTGGGCATGCTAAGAATTTGTGTCCCATCAGTAGTAGGATTTTGAGATAGAACATCGCATGTATTACAGTGTTACTGGAGGGCATCATCATGCAACAATATATGCTCTCACCCCCTTGACTGTCTACCATGCCAGTTATATAAGATTGGATGAATACCTTGCTGCTGCTGCTGCTGCTGCTATTATTATTATTATTATTATTATTATTATTATTATTATTATTATTATTATTAAACAGTATTTATATACCGCTTTTCAACAAAAAGTTCACAAAGCGGTTTACAGAGAAAAATCAGATAACTAATGGCTCCCTGTCCCAAAAGGGCTCACAGTCTAAAAAGATGCAAAAGAACACTAGCAGACAGCTACTAGAAAAGTCACTGCTCGGGTGAGGTGGGTCAACAGGCCACATGATTTCTCTGCAGTGCAAGATAGCACTGATTGATAGACTGTGAATCACTGATCAGGCACCCAGTGAAGCTCTAGTATTTTAGCTACTTCAATGTTGTTGACTTTTGAAAGCCTTCATGTGCTTAAATAAAGCACTTTGATTTTAATCATATAGCTTGCTTGTATTTGATTCTGTAATCAAAGTACTGGCTGCTAATAGCATTTGAAAAGCTCCTTGAGTCAACATCTCTAATTTTAACAGTTGATTTGTCATATTTCCTATATGGCTTGCATAAATTTCATCTGTCGTTCATTTCTGCAGCATTTTAAGAAAATAGTTCTGTTTTCTGAACTTGAAATGTGTTGATCAGCTTTGAAAATAAGCTGATAAAGGTTACTAGCCATGGACAAATACTTGCACAGTGGAAGCTATATATAGAAACTGTATGGTCAAGGGATTGGTGTAAAATGGCTCTCTGAGGATATAAAGAATAAAAAACTGATGTGTTGTGGATTTATAAAACCTGTTTGGAATTCTGTTATGAGGTGGAACAGGTCAAAATTGGAGCCGGGATGCTGTAGTGAACTTGAAGTTGAACTTGTACCTTGAACTTGTACCTTGTAACTGTTTGAAAATGGCATAAAATAAAGATCTTGGGGAACAGTTATATTTAAAACTACTATAGTTAACTCCATACTAAAGTGAGTCAGTGGGTCAGCACCGTTATTCCTTGAAATACTTAAAAAAAATATAGGCAGAGGCTGATGCTACATATTGGAGATGCAGTTACATAAAACAAAGCTTCCTAGTTATTTGGTTGGTTTGCCTCACTACTGTAAAACTCTAATTTTCCAGTACTCCTGATAGTCTGACATCAAAATTGTCCAAGAGGGGACTCATAATCTCACCGGTTCCTGCACTTATGCAGTCTTGCCTGGCCCATTAGTGGCATTACAAAGGCCAGCTACTAGGCTTGATGGCTTGAAAGAAGGATTAGGCCAGTGTTTCTCAATGCAGTGGTACGGGTAACACCAGTGGTACTTTAGGTAGTGTCTGGTACTCGTGGGGTCTCTGGACAACTGCCATCTGGCAGCAAGACCAGGAACGTGACACAACAAACAGTAGTAGGAGGCTCCAAAGCATGCTTTTCCATGCTCAGAAAAGCCTTCCTGTCCTCTCTGAGCCTCTCACTTGTGTTTGTTGCATCTCCAACTCAGAACTGGCGATGATGTCATTGTTAGTTATTTTTGGTGGTGCTTCAAATAGGTGAACCATGTGAAGTGGTACAGTGGAGGACAAATGTAAGAAACACTGGATTAGGCAAATTCATGGAGGACATGTCTGTCAGTGATTGCTAGTCCTGATAATTATATGCTGCTTCCAGGTTCAGTATCCCTACAAATATTTGTTGCTGTGCATCTCTCAAAGGAGAGGGCTCTTTGTCTATATTTCCTCCTGTTTGTCTCCCAGAGGCATCTGGTTAGTCCTTGTAAAAACAGGGTGCAACACTAGATGCATCATTGATCTGACTGGCTGGGCTGCTCTTATGTTGCACCCCTCCAGCTGTTGGCAGCAAGGCAGATGGAGTGTAATGTATAAATCCCTCCAGTTTGGGATAACCAATAGTGTCTCAAGCTAGTTAATGCATGTGCATTTAAGCTGAATTTGAAAGATTGTCATGAAGTCCTCGTTAACTTTGGATATCCTATCACAAGAAGCAACTGTATTTCTGTTTGGCAAAGTTTTTCAGATTCTGTTTTGCCGCAGGTCACTAGGTGCTGTGTCTCTCACAGGCTGAATATCAGTCAGAGAAGCAGATTGATGTAGTAGGCTGGAGTGTTAGACTTAAGACCTGGGAAAACCAGGATCAAATTCCTGTTTAGTTATTGGATGACCTTGGGCCAGTTGTGCTCTCTCTTTATTTTCCTAGTCTTATTGAGAAGGGGTGGGGGAGATTATGCATGCAGCCCTGAGCGTTCTCTCTTGGAGGAAAGATGGGATAGAAATAAAGTCTGTTTGGGGCTGCTAAATGTCACATCTCTGGCATTTCAGGAGCTTATATGTGTATGCAGGGGTTGCAGAGTGTGTGTGCATGCACAGTGAGGTAATTATGTGAAGCCTTCCATGACAGTGAGTCTCTTGTGTGTGCCCTGGGGGGGGACTCTTGATCAAATAAATGTATTTGTACTTGCTTACGGAGCCATCAGGCACTTTGCTTAAACTCTTTGGAAATAGTTACTCCATGTGAAGTAGAGTTTTGGTCCTTAATCCATTATCTTTGTGTTTCTGGTTATGGATCATTTTTATTATGGGGGGGGGGGAAGCTGAATGATGAATACTGTAAAAACATTCTTCATAATTTCCACTTTCTGCAAGTCTAGAAAAGTGTGCCAGCTTTCTGAGCTCAGGGAACTTTTATAGTAACATCATAACTGCCTTTCAAAGAGGTGTTTATAGTGGAAACAACTGTGCCGATTCAGCTGTGCAGGGCTAGACTAGCAATGCAGAAGAAATCAGCATGACCCTTGCGTGTCCCTCCCTTGGGTCCATCTTCTATTCCCCAGTCTGATTTCTAAGCTAATTTTAAGAGCACCCATTTGCCAGTAGCATGTGCATATAAAGAGAGGAACTTTTGGTGGCATCCCTGCAACTTCTGAACATCAATCATCTGGGGAGCAGAGCAGCAAACTTTTGTGTTTGACCTGGCATAATTGAGAGTTTGTTTTTAAATCCAACAAAATAGCCCTCTTCTCATATGTTTAATATGCCTTGGCTTCTGACAGTGGAAAGCTCCATAACTTTCAAAAGTTTCAAACAGTATAGCTTTCTGAAGTATGAACAACATTCCACCCGCAACTCTTTTTGAATTCTCCAGTTCTCTGGTTGTCTAGTGTAAATGCAGTCTAAGAATCTTAGCTTGCACTTGGTTACATACAGAGTAACATGTCCGTTCAATGCAGGCTCCACAGAAGGAGCTTCTTGCTTGCTGAAAGAGCTCCTAAAAAGTTTGGGAACTACTGTTCTAGAAGCATGACTCTTATTTATCCATGAAGTGGGATATCTGCATGTGGACATCCTAGGATCTGAAAGGAGGATCTGTGTGGAGGGAAGGGTTCAGAGGGGGTCTCTCCTGCTGAAAGATGGTGAGTTTGAATGACCTTGCATCTTCTCAAAGCAACCCTGGTTGTGCAAGGTCCTTGGCAGCAGGGAACAGTTGTCATCCTGGGGCAGGGAATGAAGAATTGTATTGGCTGAATGAAGTGAGGTGCTTACTTCCAAAACCAGTTGTCCTAGTGAGCCACTGGATAGGATTACTCTTGATTTTCTGTCCACCAACTCTTTTTTTCCTTTCCAACAGGATTGTGGAGGGAGGGGAGCTCAGCTTTTGATATGTTCCCTATGTGCATGTCTTCTGTGCCCAAATTCTTCTTCACCATTCCCCCCCCCCGATTCTTCGGACAGAGGGGACTACCCCTTCACTGCCAAAGTGTTTGCATTTCCCCCTCTCCTTTCCTCAGTTAATGTTCATAGGTTCCACTTGTATCCTTTGGCTTTGACATCACAACTTGATGCAATGCTTGCTTCATTTTTGGAAGCAAGCCCATTTGAGTTTTAGGCATGCTTAGGGCTGCAGTTGTAGTCTTTTCAACTTAGCCAGAAAGACTGTTCTGATCAAGCAGCCTGTGTCAAGGACCACAATTATTAATTTGATGGAGTAACACGACATTTTTCTTTGGATTGCATTTCTCAAGATACAGGGCAGCGTTTCTCCACCAGTAGTACTTGAGGTGGTATCTGGTGATACCTGCAGGACCCCTGGCAACGAGACGTGGAACACAACAAACAGTAGGAGGCAAGCAGAGCTCCAAATCATGCTTTTCTGTGCTCTGAAATGCTCTCCCATCCACCCTGAGCATCTTACTGATGTTGCTCATGTCACATCTGGCCTCCTAACCCAGAAATAACTGGCGATGTTGTCATCACTAGTTACTTCTGGTGGTACTTCAAATAAGTGGATCATGTGAAGTGGTACAGCGGAGGACAAATGTTGAGAAACACTGATGTAGGGATCAAAATAACCCATCTTAATTTCTCCCCAAAATGTTCCATTCTGAAACCTCATTTCCATTTCAGCTTTGTGCTCAAAACAGCTAACAAGCATTGAGAGAAGCTAGCAGATAGCACAACAGAGCCCCCTTTTCTTTTCCTTTGCTGCTTCTGCACAGGGCTGTCTTTGAGAGCTTATGTTGGACAAAGTTGTGAACACAACCAAAACTGTTTGCCATTGTTCAGGACAATGAATTTTCTTATGTGAAGAGTACACTACACGCCTGCAACTGTCTTTGGCTCTGCTCACGCTTCCCTTTCTACCATTTTGCAAGTTTCCCACAGACACAAATGCAGACATTGTTGTTTTGAAAAATAGCATAATATCTGCAGTTTCAAGCAGACAGCAAAAGCAGACTGTTGTGATGGCTCGAAGTTCTTACGGTTTAAACACTTGCCTTTTGTTTTCGGTTGCTTAGGAAGGAAGAACCTTCTAGGGACCCCCTTATTAATTCATGTTGCTGCTTTTATGTTATAGCTGTTTTATACATTAATCTGCTCTTGTATCATTTTTAATGGTTTCATTCTAATCTTTTTATTGAGATATTTTTATCTTCTGTATGTCTTACTTTTGTGTTGTACAGGGCTTTGAGCACCAGAAAAGCAGGATACAAATTTTTTAAATAAGTGTCCCTTGCAGGTCACAGTACATAATTGGTGGGTTACATTGAACTTGATGTGTCTCATGCTGTGCTTATCTAGACAGTTGTGAGCAGACCCAGTCGTTCACCCTGGGTAGTGCAAGTTCAAAATGTGGTAGGGTTGGGCTGATTTAAAGCTTGCAACATGGATTTAATGAATAGGATAAATTCTTGCATATCTGCCAGACTCATGGACTCCAGTATATCGCTTAATGATAAAACACAAACTTTGCACAGAGACCTAGGTTCACTCTCCAGGTAGAGTGGAGAATAATTCCTGTCTGAAACCCTGGAGAGCCACTGTTTCATTTGTTGATAATATTGACTTGGTATAAGACAGCTTCCTATGTTTTTCCAAAGTTCCTGATGTTTGAGAAAGACTTTAAGTTATTTGAGGCTCAGGATATTCCTATAAAACCACAGTAGTCCAGTACTTTATACAGCAGTAATCCCAATAATCTGGCTTCAGAATCTTGCTGGAGGCACTCTGGACTGGGAAGCAGACTCCTGACCTTGTAGGTCTCTAAGCAGGCAGGCTGTGGATGCTGCTGAGGGACATCGTGAGAGGGAGAGAGGGCCAGGGGAGTATGTATGTGTACTGTATAATAAACCCACACACCACCACCTGATAGTCTGGAAACTTCTGTTCCTGGATTCTGGACATTGTTTTCAATCTATGCAGTCTTAACTGAAACTCCACTGAGTACAGTGGGATTTGCTCTTGGGTATACCTACATAGACTTGCACTGCAAGTGTCTCAGCTTTAGTTTACACATTTTGCATTTTATCTGTCAGCGGTACTAAATACTGACCTCCTGTCTGGTTAAAATTGTCTTTAGAAGTGTTAGTGGTCCAAAATTTAGAGTGGATATGGTACAATAATGTTTTACAGTTAAATACTCTTTTCATTGCCTTTTGTATGGTCCGATTTTACACACTGAATGTTTTCCTGTAAGTTCTGAAAATTTTTGGCTGCAATATGGTAATGCATTCACATTCTGCTTTTCCCTCCAGTCAGGACTGCAGGCAGTAGCTGGTAGCGTAAATGTTTCTATTCATTCATATAAATACATGTCATGCCTAATTATACTGCAGTTCTAGTATATATATTTACTTCTGTTATAGGAACTGTAACATGTATTTTCCATGCACAGATACAGTCCACTTGGGGTTCCTTATCTAAAAATGCAATTAAATTTTAATTGCAAAAAAAATGCAATTAAACTCTTAAGTAGCAGTGTTTAATCTTATGCAGACTAGTTGGGGGGGGGATGTTATTTTTGTGTGTTCAGGTATGTATGTTGCTACTGAAGTCTGTTAATCTTTGTTGTGGCGCCAACATCTGATGGTGATGAAATGAGTCAAATGCCAACTCTTGGATCAATTGTGTCAGTAGGCGTTTTGAGTTACTTGTAACAGTTATCCATGAAGTTTTGTTAACCTCTGACAATTCTTATTTTCTCTTTAGAAACTGTGAGGTTAAGCAGTTTAAGAGCTCTCCAAGGAAATGGCTAACTGACAACATTCGTTTGTGATATGTTGAAAAGGAGTGTCTTGTATTTTTATCTGTGTCCAGGGAAGAAGCTGAGTGGGGAGAGGGCAGAGTTGGTTGTGTAGCTTCCTACCAAGCAATGGCTGTGAATTATACAGATTTGCGTGGAACATAGTTAATCCCACTGAAGTGAGTAAGAACAGAACAACTGAGCAGCATTCCAAGTTCATATGAATCATGTTAAGTTTTGGAGCTTCCCTTTCCTGTTCTAAGCCGACTGTTGCAGCTTAACCCATTTTTGCCTGGTCCACAGGTGTACACATTTGGTCCCTTTTGCGTACATGCAACATTGGTCAGAAATGGCTTATGATGTTTTTAAATTGTGAATTCATGTGCAGGATACTGCAGTATGGGTTTATCTTTGGTGGGGGGGGGTGTTGAGCAGTGATGGTAGAGCCTGTCAAACAGTTTCTGTGTTCTACATGATAGTTTGGTTGCAGTTTTTTTTTATTCTTTAATGTTAGCTACATGACCCACAGAACAAATATTGAACCATGTATTCTAAGATTCAGTTTCTACAGTATTTGAAATGATGTGGATGCTGCCGCAATGATTTGGTTTTTCTCATGTTTTTCTGTGGGTAACATGTGCACCACAAGTGTGGTAAATGATGATGTGACCAATCCAGATCATGTGAGTGGAGGTGTGCATGGTATCTGAACAACATGATGCAACTACATCACTCCAGATATCATGTAACCTAGGATAAAAGTGCACCTGGCTTCTGCAATTTTTAAAGTATCAAAGGCTTGTATGGAGGGGATGTTAAAGTTAAAGAGAATTAACCAAGGTATGGGAGCTGCCAGATTTCTCCTTGCAGTTTGAAACCTTGTATATTTCAGAGGGCCATTTTCAACATATTGGACATATAGTTGTATTTCACGTATTCTTCTGATTTATCATTCCTCAGCATTTTATAATAAAAAGATGTTGATCCCTGCTTAATTTATAAATGTCCCCAGAGATGGCAGTAATTAAGACTTGTTATGTAGAAACACTGTCCTTGGCGAGATTCCTTTTCTGTTATTGTGGTTAAGTATTTCTGATTTTTCTCCTCCTTTAAATCATGAACACAAGAGTCTGCGTGTGGTGACAACTGCCTAGAGCTGCCTTTAAAATATAAGAGCAAGTACAAACTGATGAAGGTTGCAGTCCAAAAAGCTGCCTGCATTTTCATTCTCCTGCGCAAGCCCCATACAAGAAGCATTTTGGGATAGCTTTCAAGTTTATAGCAAGACAAACCAGTAGTCAAACAGATGATCTAGAATAGTAGGTCTGAATTTAGCTTGGGTTTTATGTGCAGTGATAAATACTGTTCCTTCATTATTAGCATTTTATTTTGTCCTTTAGGCAAGAGTAAACTAGCTCTAGTAAACTAGCTCTAGTAGAGTAAACTAGCTCTAGAAATGGTGAATCCCAAGCCTGCCACTGTTTCCTATTGCTGGTTGTGATTTTATCTATGTGATTTTATCTATGTTGCAGAACCCACTTCCAGAATCTTCAGGGGCAATTTTAGATTTGCATAGTTGGTTCATGCAGTTGCCCAAAGCTTTGAACCTCACTGATGTCTCGGTAAACGGTTTCTTCAGAGAGGGACAATGTCTTTACCAACTCCATAACATTCATAATTTTATAAATGCCTTATGTTGTCCCTTGCATAAAACACATCTAGCTAGAAACATTCTGCCACTTTAGTGATTCCTGCACAACATTCTAGATTGGTAGGAAATGAATGTGAGTTCTTTGTGCATACTAAATCCAAACCTAAGATACTGTGATCTGGCATGAATTTTGTTGTTTCCACCTAAACAAACAACTTCTAAAGAATTAACATATGTTAAAATACTTCTGGAAAAGAAGCAAATTTCTTAAAATCTGCATGTATCCCTTATCGAAACTGAAATTAAAGGCCACACTTTAAACTTCAGTCTCTGTAGCGTCTTGCAGTTATTGACCAGAGAAGTCATTAACTCCTGACCTTTCATTTTTGCCAATAATAGCAACATCCATTTAGAAACTTTAGAATTTGCAAGCTGGGTTGTGATATAGTTTGCTAGGGAACTATTTATAACTGGTGCTAACAAGGCCTTGCATATCCTACTATTCTAAGTTGGAAACTCAATATGTCTAGCGCTATACTAGAAAATATTTACTGGAGCACAACACTAATAAAATAAGGCACTGGTGTTGCATAGTAATTCAGGGCATGAGCCAGGAAGTTACATGTCAGTTTAGCCATGAATTCATTGGTTGGCCTTAAGCAAATCATGACATCTTGGTCTCAACTTCCCAACCCAATCTGTAATTTGCTGAGTTAGGTAGACCGATGGTATGACTCAGTAGGAAGGGCAGTTTGAAATGTTCTATAGCAGGGGTGCTCACACTTTTTTGGCTCGAAAGCTACTTTGAAACCCAGCAAGGCCCGGAGATCTACCAGGGGGAAGGAAGCGTCTGACAGACACCCCCTTTGATGTATGGAGCCCCTGCTGGTCCAGGTCAGAGGAGGCCCACCAAGTCCAGCTTCCTGTGCCCCACAGTGGCCCACCAGATGCTTCAGGAGGCACATGTGTCAGCTAAAAATGTCAGTTTCGTCTAGTCACTAGACGAAACTGACATATTAACAGTTTGGAGAGACAGGGCTCCGCAATCTATTCATTTTGCCTCGCTATCTACCGGTAGATCGCGAGCCACCTATTGAGCACCCCTGTTCTATAGCGTTTTCCTTCAGGGGGGCCTGCCCTCTATTCTTGATCTTCTCATTAAGGAACCCCAGGGTTGCATGGTTTCACAGTTTGAAAATCACTGACCAGGCACATGCAGGGGCTGGGGGAGAGGTTCTGAGCAGGTCTGCTCCTTGCTGCATGACCTGTATGGAGTTTTGCTTTGCAAGGGAATATTAATTAAAAAATGATTCCTCTCCCCCTCCATTCATGTGCTACTGTATATGCAGCTTGGATGTTATCCATTCCATGGCTTCTGGATCCTACCATTTGTGTAGACTAGATAATGTATGTGGAAGCACTTTTGAGTGCTTAGATTAGATTTGACAGTTGATCAAACACTTCTTGGAGTCTAGTAGCTTTCCTTCTGTTCTAGTCTTAATTATTTCTACACAGATGAGGGGAAGAGATGAGGAAAGACAATTACACAGCCTTTTCAAGTGGCTAATAATGACTTTTAAAAAGTTGTATGCTATGGGAGTGGAAAACACAGACTGCTCACTGTGGAAGTATAGTTTGGCTACTCTCTTGTTACTGGCAATACTGACAGATATAGTAGTATTGTGTAACTAACTCAAGGCCATTTAGTGGGATATGGGATAGGTTCTGCACAAACAATCATGTTTTGTAATAGGAGATGGTTCATACGTCCCATGCGGCTTGCTGAGTTTCCAGCAAACTGGATTGCTGCACCATTGGTTTGTCCCTTTCCCACTTTGTACCCCTCCCCCCGATTGCTACGTACATTCAGTTGCTTTTTGGACTGCTAGCATTCAGTCATAGTCCCTGTGCTTTTTGGTCATCATTCTATACACACCTGCACATAACTGCAATAGTTTTATTAACATGTGACAGCCACCACTTTAAATTGTATATAAATTGTCTTTGTGAAAGGGGATTCAGTCATGAGAGCCCCTGCCTGCGGTCTCCAGTGGTACAATCTCAGGAAATTGGTATGGCTTGATTTAAATGTTTACCTGAAGTCATAGAATTGCACCTGGTTGCAGAGCTTGCCAAGCAGAGATTCCATGTGGTGCAGTTGATATGAGTTTTTGACTGACTGGGGGGCACAAGTTCAGGTTCCTACTAAAAAATGTAAATTGGGTGACTTTGGGCCAACTGCTACCTCTCAGATGGACCTATCTCAGAATTTGGAGGATAAAAGGAAATAAAGATGGGAACCATGTATGCCCTGATCCCCTTGGAGGCAGGGGTAGGAATGTCTTGGATGCAGTTCTAACCTCTTTGCGTGCCGTAGCTGTGGCATATGTCTTTCTGAATAGGAGTGCTGAAATATTATCTGAACACTCTGGAAAACGTTTTGAAGTCCCCTTTTGCATTGTTCCACAGGGCCCTTTACAGATGTTGTCACCACAAATCTGAAACTTGGCAACCCTACAGACAGAAATGTTTGTTTCAAAGTGAAGACTACAGCACCTCGCAGGTACTGCGTAAGGCCCAACAGTGGGATTATAGATGCAGGAACATCAATTAACGTCTCTGGTAAGTAATTTGTAAGTAATCCATGTGGAGTGTCAAGAAACTGCTGGGAGAGATTCGTCCAGGGATTTGGAATGGGGTGTCACCAGTACGCTGTTGTCACCCATCTCTGTCTCGCTTTTTCACCTAATACTGGGGTGGATATTGAGGTCTTTGAGTGTTGTCTGGAAGCAGTTGGGAACTGAATGTGGACAAACAGAGGTCCTCTTAGTTGAGAAGTCCATGATGCAGGTGTGGGACTACTGACCAAAATGAGCACCTTGAATGTCTTACAGCTGGATTCACAATTGCACCTGGATCTCCAGGCAATTTCAACAACCTTTAATGGCATAGCAAAACAGAAAAAAAAGCTACAACATACATACAACATACGTAATTAAATAAATAAATAAACTACACCAATACGAAACATCATTTAATTATAAATGACCACAGGGAGATTGCACCCGCAAGTACACCAATCAGGGCTGATTAGAACTGTTAGCAGTAAGGACCTTTGTGAGGAATTCAGCAACGAGAGATGTAATATTGTGCGAGAAGTCGTGTAAGAGAAATGTCGCGAGAAGATGGGGGGGCCAGAATAACTAAAAATGATGGGGCCCAAAATGGAGCAGCAGAGTTTATTAAATGTTGGACAGACGCAGAGAAAATGAGTAACACGCAACTCCAGGCAATTCTGTTGCTAGGGGGCTTTTGCCCAGCTGCAGCATGTATACAAGCTTTAGCTGTACCTGAGTTGGCGGGACCTGACCAGGATGATCCATGGCTTGGTAATATCTTGTTTAGCTTACCATAACATGCTCTTTGTGGGACTGCCCTTGAAAATAGTCCAGAATCTGTAGTTAATGTGCAGAACAGCAGCCCTTGGTGTTATTGGGACCCAGCGGTTCAACTCTATCAGACCGCTCCTTCAAGAGCTGCCAGTCCATTTTTGGGCCCAGTTAAAGGTGCTGGTTTTGACTTTTTTAAAGGCTTTTTTACAGCTTACGGCCAGAGTACCTGGAGAACTATCTACTCCAATATAGTCCTGCCCATCTCCAAGATCCTGTGAGGGGGCCCTTTTGCATGTGCCGCTTCAAAGGAGATTGGGGTGATGGTCAAGTTGGGCTTTTGCTACAGCGTAATTATAGAACTCCCTCCTGTGTTACCTGAGTATGGCGGCCTTCCTTGAATATTTTGGTGGGGGTTGAATGCTTTTTTGTTTCAGTTAGTGTTTGCATTATGGTTTGGGTGGAGTACGAGATTCTGGCCTTGCTTCTGCTTATTCTTTGTATGTTTTATTGTTAACTGTTCTTACTGCTGCCTGTATTGTGATTTTATTATCATGGATTGATTGATTTTATGTGCATCACTGCTTTGCTTTTGTGGGTCTACTTCTCTTTCGAGAATTATTTTTATTGCTTAATTGGCTACTTTTTATTACTCTCAGATTGTTCAATGTGTTCTGTTGACTTTGTTTTTATGTTACGTTTTTAAAAAATAGTGTCAATTGAGTTTTAGGATGTCATTAGTTGCCTTGGTTGCCCATGTAAACAGGGAAAAGGGCAGGATAATCATTTGTTAAATAAATGATCCCACATTGTGAAGGAAAGTGGGTCAGTGTGTCTTTGTACTTTCTCCTTCCTTTTTCAAGGAGGCAATCCACTTTCCCAAATGTCCTGAACTCCCAGTGTAGTAAGAAGTTGAATAGGAAAGAAAGATGTTAGATTAAATGAATATTTTAAAATTTTTATAACCTGCCATTTGTAGCCACATTTATTCAGAGTCTGAAGTGCAATCCTGTACATACAGGCATGCTCCCTTATCCGCAGGGGTTTCATTTCAGAGCCAAGGGGAGCCCAGCAGAGGCCAGAAGCTGCATTTTTTTTCCACTGAAACACTTGGCCTGCTGACTCTTCTGGGCTTAGAGGACCCTATGGAGGCAAGGGGAGTGGAATACATACCACTAAGGAATTGTATGTACATGTTGTGGGGGAAGGAACCATGAGGTACAGGCAATTACCAAAGAATTGTTTTCAGAAAAACAACTATTGAGTTAGTGAGAAAGCTTTTGGTTGGAGTTGGAGAGGTTTGATCAACATATTTCAAGAAAGGGTACCAAGTGTCGTAAAACATCTTGGTTTTTGCAATCCCAGTAGCTAATTCCATTCCAGATATTTCGTACTTGGATAACCAGAGCTCTCTGCACTTCTGGCTCTAGCTCTGCAGGATATACAAAGCAAACCTTGAGCTGCTGTTGAACTGGGATATTTGTACTTGGGAGGTAGTAACAAAATACTCCATCAAGTACTATGTTTTTGTTTCGTCCGTTTTGATTTTGAACTGTCTGTTCTACACCCTCATCTTAGAATATGTCAGGAGTCTTTTACTTAACACTCTAGGTAACAGTTGTCAGTTTGTTCCAATGCTTTTGGAGCCACATCTACCTAGGGCTCAGCATGGAAAAATAAAGTGCATGATCTTTTGCTGCACAAAGTTATTGTTTTGTGTTGGGAGTAGGAAGAAGTCGAATAAGACCCATGTAGAGTAAGATGGATTGGTCAATAAGGCAAGGAGTAGGGCAGTGGTTCACAAACTCCCTGGGGAGCCATGGAAACTAGTCAGGGGAGTCACAGAAACCTCATGAAAAACCTGTTGCCCCATACAATGTATAGGATTGTAGCCATAATGGGGAGCCGTGGCCAATGGCACAGTAGGTCAAGGGAGCTGCCAGTTGAAAATGTTTGGGAACCACTAGAGTAGGGCCTTCTCCACATTGGCACCAATTCTGTGGAATTCCCTCCCTCTTAGTCTACAAACTGCTCCCTCCTTAGAGGCTTCCTGGCAGGGCTTAAAGGCATTTCTTTCTGCTCTCACCTTCTGAGCTTTTGACTTTTTAATATGAATATTTAAAGTTTTAAAGTAATAGTTTTATGGGCTTGTTCTTTTTAGTGTTTGCTGGTTCTCTTGCTCTTGGCTTTTAATTAGACTTTTAGATTATATAGTTTTTTAGGAACTGTTAGTTTTTTTATTTTATGTTTTTAGTGACTTTTTGTTAGTCACTTTGAATGCCCACTTGGGGATAAAGCAGGATATAAACTTGCCAATAAAATAAATAAATAAGCAATTACAGCCTTTGTTGGCAGTTTTCAAATTGTATAAAACTGAAACAGTTTGCAGCTTTTAAAAACTCTATCCTGTTGATAAATAGTTGATATGGGAGAGAAATCTCTATTCCATTTTTGAAAAGCAAAATTGAGTAAACAAAGATCATCTTAGCAGATATTAACAGCTTATAATTGCAAGCCATTGTGCATAAATAACACTGTATATAAATAGTTGGAGTGGGTGAACTGAAATATTTATGTGTTAATTCTTACTGGGTTTTGAAATTTGAGATGTGATCTTGACAAAATTTAAACATCAGAGTCCCATTGACTTCAGTGGTATTAAGTGCTTAATCTTTAGTTGGATTATGCCCCTTAACATAGGCATGTTTCATCATTTCATATTTTTCCATTGATTTCAAGGGCAGCTTAATTTGCAGAATAACAAATGTGTGGTTATGACCTTGTAGCATTTCTATTCATGCCAGTGTGCAGTCTTCAAACTTAATAGGATAGATGGAAAGAATATTGAATCAGTTTGGCTAATGCCTGCTCTAATGACAAAAACAGCTTTGTTAAAAATGTAGTGTTCAGCTGCACATTTAATATGCATGAGAAATGCTACTAGTTCATTGGTGTTCAAAGACCTCATTACAACTGGGACTTCATTTGTACTGCATAGAGCTAGATATCAGGCAGTTCTGTATGCACTTTGCCATACATCTCTTCCAACCAAATGCATTCATAATGAAATATGATGAAATATGCTTCCAGTTTCTCACACCTCAGCTGTGGTTATAGCTTTGGAGGGCTCCAGGAAGGTTATGCAGTTCTTCTGTGCAATTGTAGCACACCCCTGAATTCAAGGATATCTAACCTATAACCTGATTTCTGTGTAGCCAAGAGAGTTCCATTGCTCCTAAGAAATGCAATTTGTTCCTTTGCTTACTAGAGAGCAAGGACTTACAGAAGTTCCCAGTAAAGCTTGAGCAATGCATAAGTATCATGCTTGCGGCCATGATCTGTTCTCATGGGGCAAGTGCCGCTGGCTCTCTAGCAAGCAGGGCACCCAGCAGCATGCAAGTCCTCCTGGACCTCACCTATGCTGTGTGTGATGTTGTCTAGTTCACATTCCAAAGGAAAGTAGCCCCCGACTTTAAGCCAATGGTTCCCAACATTTAGGAGCCTGCAGACCACTGAGGCATAAAAATTGGAATCGTTGTGGACCATATTGAAAACTCCCCCACAGCCCTCTTGCACACAAAAAATAGTTATATTTGGTAGTCCGTGGGGGAGAGCTTGGCAAGATGCTGGGAATGCTGGCGGCAGCTGTGGGAGCTCCATTCTCCACCCACTCTGGTAGTCCATGGGGAAGCATCTCTCTGAACGAGTGCAGTCCCATGGCCTACCTGAGAGGGTGGAGAAAGGACTGTCCCCAGCTGCAGCCAGCACTGAAGTGTTGCTACAGGCAGTCCGTTCTCCACCCTCTCTGGTGGTTTGTGGGGAGCGCTTGCTGGGCAAGATGCTGAAAGCGATTGAAGGTGATCATCTCATTTTTCCTGAGACCTTGTGGACCACAGGGTCTTATGGAGCACCTGTGGGCTACGGACCACAGGTTAAGAACCACTGCTCTAAGCTCTTTTCATGTGCCAGAACATTTCCAGTGCTGGCAACTGCAAATAACCGGTGTAGTACAGTACATCTTTGTGAATGGCATTTACTGCCAGTTTTGATGGTTCTGCTACTCAGATATAAGTACAGCAGCTGGGCATTCACATGTCTAAAATTTGCACATAGTGAAACTGAGTAAGGTTGAAAGCTTGAGAAGCCAAGATTTGCGCTCTAACAGTATGTTTCACATTGAAATATTTAATTTTGATTTCAAAGTCCCCCCACCCCGACTTTGAGAGAATGCATTCTGCACATGCTTGTTCAAACACTTTTTTCCAAATTGGTGTAACACTGAATAGCCTTCTATGTTCATGGCGAATGTGCTTGGTCCACTTAAAGGGCAAGGCCAAAGGATGAAGTCATATTGGTGTCGTCTAACATTGCGAGCAAGCGCTGGTCTGTAACACTGCTTGAATCTCAAGTATGACTCTTTCCATCTGGTGTTCAGCAGTTTTAATTCTGCTTCTAAGCTTCCATATTTCCCACATGTGATGCAACTTTAAGCAGCTCATTTCCAACTTCTTGGAGATCATGTGGTCTTAATTTCTTGTGCAGCTTTCTGTAAAGCACGGTTTAATTAATACATGTTTACTTTTTTCTTGCCCCACCACCCTAAAGGCTCATAGCTTAGAGACTATAAAATAAACTTGGGATGATAAACCATCTAAGTAAAACTCCATGAAATGCCAAATGCTTAGAATTTCTAACTAATGCCCCCACCCTTCCCTCAGCTGGACTGCAGCCATCAAGAGTCAGCCCAGGAGAAATGTTAGGTTTTTTTTTTACACAAAACTGTAGGAAGTTTGGCAATACTCCAAGGGGAGGGAATTCTAGAACTGTTGGGGTCTGACCAAGAATATGTCTCTGCATTTCCTCATTGCTCATACTTGGGACAGAAATGGAACACCCTACAATACTACCAGTTGCAACATAAAGAGCGTGGCAGTAGCACGCACACCCACACACACAATGGTAAAAACAAACCCATAGAGTTGCAGCTCTTGATCTGATCCATGAATAAAATTGTGTCAAGATCTGCATGCACAGAACCAGAACTTTGTGGGTTCTGTGCACAGCTTTGTACAGCTGTGTCTGTTGCTCAGCCATAGTTAAACAAATAGGGGGAGGGCCTTTTGGGATAGTTCATGGCTTCAGATTCTTGGCCGTAGTTAGGACTAACCATAGTTAACATCACTCATGTTAAATTCTTAACCAGGACTAAACCCAGCAGGGAAATTCATGTTCCTGAAGGAGAGGGAAAGATTTCATGGTTTTATGGTCAGCTGTTCTAATTCTTGTGAGTTTTTTTGAGACTTGAAATTCCATGTTTACTTCTTCCAGGGGCATTTAAGGAGAATAGTTGGAATATGAGCAAGTTTTGATGTTAGGACAGGCATGTATCGCTTTCCCAGATAGCTGGCAAACCAAAAATTGAGTCTGATAATTCCAACATTAGACTGTCTTCTCCCTTCATGCATGTTCAGCATAAATAAGAATTAACCTCTGGATCAGAGTGACTTGCTGTGGGACTCTTGTGCGTTTGCGTGATCTAGCTTACGTCCTCTGTGTGAACCCAATTTGAACTAGCAGGTTCAATCTCTGCAGAGCTAGGCTTTCCTGGAAGTCTGGTGATGACATCACTGAGCTTCTGGAGACACCATCACACAGCCGTTGATGGGGTCCATGCTGCAGCACGACCCTGGAGGGAGCACTGCTCATAGACACAACTTCCTTAAAGTTTGTTTTCCTTAGCAAGTGGTGACACAAATAAATGATGCATCCGATTCAGATGACAAATGCATTGGCTACAAATACAAATGCATTGGCTACAAATGCAGCTCATTCTTAGCTCTTCCTCATCCCAGGAAAGCTACCTTTCCTGAAATATAATTGCTATCCTTGGACCTCAGAAATCCCTTGCATGTATGCACATCAGTTCCTTAGGAAACTGCTGGTATATGCTTTACAGCACTGTCAGCACATCCCTGTCTGTTCTTGTGATTTGTCACAGAGTTGCTTAAATCAGCCCTTTCCCTCCAGTGTTTCACTGTGCTGATCTTGCTATAATTGTCAAGTTGCCCTAATGCAGTGACAGGGATGGGTGCAGTCTTGCAAGACGACAGTTATTTGACAAAAATATGAAAGCAATAGGCACCCTGCTAGGCCCACAGTGAATTTAATGGGACTTTCCTTAAGTAGGAAAAGCTAAGGGAGGAGAATACAAAGGTTAAAGGGGGCATGTAGGCAATTCTCAAGTACTTAAAAGGAAGCAACTGGGTCAGGAAGTCTTGTGTTTCAGAATAAAGGAAGGTGGTGTTTCATTTAGCACCCAAACTTGTCAAAGAGCAGCTCATCAGTGGAATGATCTTCCAAAAGAGAATTTCAGTAAATAGTGGTTTGAATAGCTTCGTTTTGCTTCATCACATCTGTAGATCAGATTGTTGTACTTGCAGGGAAGGGCTATTGCACTTTATCTTTTCAAGGTCCTTCTGAAGGTGGTTTGGTTGAGTGTGACTGGACAACAGCTACCTCATAAGCTTCAAGCATAAGAATAACCCAGTTGCATCAGCCTGATGATATATAGGTGGGACCTTGGTATCCACTGATTGACTCACCACTGATACAAGGTCCACTTTTAAATGCCTTTTAGCAAGGAAAAAAGCATCAGAATCAAATTACCTACATTTGTGCTGTTAAATAATTATTTCATTCCACTAAATCAGGGGTCTCCAAACCCTGGCCTGGGGGCCAGATGCGGCCTGTGGCAGCCTGCGGCCTGCATCCAGCCTCTTATCCCCTGAAGCCTCTGGCCCACTCAACTGAACATGACCAGAGCTGTGCTCTGGTTGCATCTGGAGGGTGTTCTGAAGACTGGAATGAGCCTATTCATTCATTTATTCACTCATCTAAGTTCCATCTCTAATTTATTTATTTAAATTTTTCCCCCAGCTTTCAACACTGCACCAGATATTTGATGTGACCCCCTGCCCCAAAAGTCTGGAGACCCCTGCACTAGATCACATTATTTACGTCATCTAGTGGCTGAATGTGGTTTAGTGTCTACCATTGCATTCTGGGGTAACAATGGAGAAGCAAGAAACCCCTCTGGAAGTGGGTCTTTAAAACTATTTTTCCATTGATTTGGTATCCACTAATTTTATCCATTGGGGGTTCAGGAACCGAACCCCAGTGGATAGTGAGGCACAACCTTTATCTGTATCAGCATT
The DNA here is from genome assembly GCF_035046505.1 of Tiliqua scincoides. Taxonomy (NCBI): domain Eukaryota; kingdom Metazoa; phylum Chordata; class Lepidosauria; order Squamata; family Scincidae; genus Tiliqua; species Tiliqua scincoides. Next base: position 211,435,577 of record NC_089824.1, read on the forward strand.
CTGTTTCCAGCAGTGGACATGAAGGCAATAGACTTCTGCTGTCCTTTCTCTTTTCTTTCCCCGTCCCACCCCATGTGTGGTTTTTGCCAGTATAATGTCTCTGAACCTGGAGATTCCATTTAGCTGTCAATGCCTGTAGCAATTGATAGACCTGCCCTTCCTGAGCTTCCTAGGAAAATTGATAGACCTGCCCTTCCTGGGAAAAGGGTGGGATAACAAATGTGGAGGTGGTTTAATGTTGTGCCATAGGGCAGCTGTGCCATTGCAGAAGATGCTGTAGAATGCAGCTTCTGAATAGCTTGTCTTAGCTTTGAACATCTTGTACAAAAATGAGTGCTTAGTAGTGAGCAAGCCCAGAGGTTTTCAGGAATGCAAGTGCTTCGGGTCAGTAGAGACATGAATCCACAGCGTTGCATAGCCTTGCCCTTCACAGGTTATTTCTTCTTCCCAAGCTGCATTTATGATATTGACTCTCTTCCCTTTTCTTTGGAAAGGATGTTGCTTCAATAGAATCACTGTTTTGACAATTCAGGGAGGGGAGGAAATGTCATGTGTTTCTTTTCCTGTCCTAGGTGGGTGAGGATTGAAATAGAAACAGGCCAGGTCTTTGGACTTTGGTTGGGTCTTTAGTCTTTGAGTGTGAAAATCCACTGTTTACACAGATGCTGCTATGATGAATGTCTAGCGTGGTCTGCAAGAGGTTAGAAAAGAATACAGACCTGGAATTTAAGTGTAGAATCTTGTATAGTTTTGAAAACCAGTGTTCTGCATGCAGAGTTCTATTAAGTGTTCTGTTGCAACTTGCATGCTTGATGTCTGTAGCTAACGTTTTTTGAACAGATGTAGCATCCTGTGTTGTTAAAATGCTTTCAGCTAAAGAAATTAACTGCCCAGTGGTGAACTTTGCTGTTCAAGAATGTAGTCTGTTGCTATTAGCAACAACTTAGTCTGTGTATAACAGCATGGATTTAGCTGTATTTTCATCACAACTTTGGCTGTGACTTCTTTTGCTGCCTTTAATCACCCTGGTAGTGCACATTCTTTACATTTTTAATAATACTAACCTGATGTAGGAAATCGTGTCCATTGCTAAAGGTGGCATTTGGTGATGGTGACTGTTCCTTGAACAGAAACATAATCCATAAATGGAAAGAGCATTTCACAAAGGATCCTGTGTGTACCAGGAACGCTCCTTCCATTTTTGGAGAGAGCTTTGGTTCGTGTCACTATCACTAAATGCCACTCAAAATTTGTAGCGGTGACATTTTTCGACTGCTTTTGATGTTGGCATGTAGAATGACTTGAACTGTGTTTTGTCTAATGTTGCAGGTTGTGTGGAATCAGGGTGACCAGATACAATAGAGGAGTGAGTGCCTATACCTTTAACCAGTGTATAGAAGAGAAAATTTTGGCAGATGCAGCTCAACATGGAAGGGTTTAAAAAGCTACACTTGCCAAAATTCCCTCTTCTATACACTGGTTAAAAGTATAGGCACTCTGTCCTCCATTGTTTCTGGTCAACCTGTGTGGAGTTCATGGCAGGAAAGAGATAAATTTAGCACATAACTACCTTATATGTATTACACTGGTCAGACCTTAAGAAAAGACATTTGTAGAATGCTTAAGTTTGACTAGCTCTGTCAATTTGCACTACTTAATTCTTACCTTCTGTTCTTTTCAAAAAAATTGCATGTGGCTTAATGCACCTAGAAATGCCCACAGGATAATCACGGATTAGAAAAGCATGAACCCTTTTGATGTCTTGCCTCTCACAGAAGTCTACTGTAGCTTGCTTGCTTGACTTTCCCAACCATGTTGGAAAATTACTAAATTGCTATTGGTTAAGTTCCTAACCATTTCTCTTGCCACCTGAATGCATCTTAAAACTTTAACTTGTACAGCAAATCCTCACTTTGTTGATGAGTTCTTAGAAACTGCAGCTTTAAGCAAAATGACTTGTAATTAAACCGATTGTACCGTAGGAAGGTTCAGTAACATCCTCTCAAGTGGTGGGCTCACTGAACGCTTTCCTATCGCACTAAGCATTGTCGTGCCCTAGAATGTCTTGCTTGTGGCATTCTGGGGCACGACAAGACCAAGGAAGTGGGTTGCAGGCCTAGCATGACCCAGAAGCGGCTTCCGGTGTCCCTAAGCAGCTGCAGGGCATGCAGAAGTTAGAAGACTGAGAACCGCTGACCAACTTTAAAACAAAACAATGTTAAAATATAACAACTAAGTGAGAGCTTACTGCAGGGGTCTCCAAACTTTTTGGCCAGAGGGCCGCATGAAATATCTGGCACAGTGCTGAGGGCTGGAAAAAAATTTAAATATAAAATTTAAATAAATAAATTAGAGATGGAACTTAGATGCATGAATAAATGAATGAGTGGGCTCATTCACTCAGCCTCTCCGACCCTCAGAACACCCTCCAGATGCAATCGGAGCACAGCTCTGGTCATGTTCAGTCGAGTGGGCCAGAGGCTTTCAGGGGACAAGAGGCTGGCCACGAGCCGGATAGAGGCTTGCTGCGGGCCGCATCTGGCCCCCGGGCCGGGGTTTGGAGACCCCTGGCTTACTATATTGTGTTGTATTACAAGTTAACTCTAAAGAGATTTGGGGGAGGTACAGAATTCTAAAACTTGTAATGTCAACTAGTGTCACTTTTTTTGTGAAGCTTGTGATTGCGAAAAAAGTTTAAACTAATGTAAATAGGAAAGCAAGGGAAAAACCTGTTGCCAGTAGTGATCTTTACATTGAAACGCTCTTGTTCTTTTGTTGAAGGTCCAAGGCTCCTTGGAACCTTTCCTTTCACATGGTGGGGGTACCCAAGTGACATAGGAAGAACTAGGAAGAGGACCTCATGGTGGTGGACTTTCCTCCCCAGGGAGGCATGCCTGGCACCTACCTCAGTGTCCCTTTGGAATTGGGCAAAGACCTCTTTGTGTGTGAATTTTTCCAGGTGTTTTAATCATCTTAGAATGTGGTGATGAAGTTACGCTGTTTTTATTCTGCAGATGTTGTTGCAGTTGTACTCAGTATATAGAAAGTGAGTGAGTGAGTGTAACAATTCCATTATAATCTTAGCGATGCATGGGTGACTGTGATGGTATGCAGGATAGAATGGTTCCTAACCTTGTGTGAGCAGAAGATAGCTTGCACAGGTGAACAACCCCTACCCCCATCAGTTCCCAGAAAAACTGTTTCTGGGGGTCAGGAGGAACTCCAATCTTGGGATGAGGTAGGGTGCAACTGTTACCCTGCACATGCCCGATCTTGTCTGATCTCGGAAGCTAAGCAGGGTCAGGCCTGGTTACTACTTGGATGGGAGACTGCCTGGGAATACCGGGTGCTGTAGGCTTAAACCATAGTCTTTCGAGACTGAAGGTTGCCAACCAATCCTGTATAAGAGAGGGAATTTTGGCAGGTGGTGTTGGGTGTTAGGGAGAGGAATAGCTGGAAATTGGATGGGGGCTTCTTCTTTGTGGGTACAACCTAACTTTACACCAAGAAATACAGTGATACACAAGGTATTTTAAATTAATTACCTTCCCGTATTCATCTGTTAAGTTCATTTGTGCAATTTGTCTTAACCTTTTGACTAAGGTTACATGTGGAAACTTGTAATTCCGAAATTCAGATTGAACCTTCAGATCAAATGTCTTGGTGATGCAGATATGATGGCAAATGCTGGCATTCTAATGCAGTGATGATGTTTTTTCTTTTCAGTGATGCTACAGCCTTTCGACTATGATCCTAATGAGAAAAGTAAACACAAGTTCATGGTTCAGTCAATGTTTGCACCACCTGATACTTCAGACATGGAAGCAGTAGTAAGTATCGGGAAGTGGTATGCTAAGGTGATATACTTTCATTCTGTGTGAATGACATTGCAGCGTCTAGATCAGGAATATCAAACTCATTTCATACAGTGGGCCAAATATGCATTTATGGTGCCTGTTGAGGGATAGAAGTGATGTCATTAAGTAGTTGATGATCAGAAGTTAGTACTCTTATTCTCACTTAGTAACTCATTAGCTGCAGTTGACAGTAGAGAAAATATGCAAACCTTGATTAAACTACTGCAATGTGCTCTACGTGGGGCTGCCTCTGAAGACGGTCTGGAAACTACAATTAGTGCAGAATGCGGCCGCCCGTGTAGTTGCTGGGGCTCATCGGTTTGACTCAGTTGGGCTGCTGCTTTGGCGGCTACACTGGTTGCCAGTTTTTTCTGGGCTGAATTCAAAGTGCTAGTTTTAACTTTTAAAGCCCTATACGGCTCGGAACCGCCTCCTTCCATACAATCTGACCCATCCTTTCAGGTCATCAGAGGGGGCCCTTCTGACTATGCCTCCACCAGTGGAGGTGAGGGGGATGGCGGCAAGAAAGAGGGCCTTCTCGGTGGTGGCTCCCCATCCGTGGAACTCCCTCCCCCAGAACTGAGAACGGCTCCCTCTTTAGAGTCCCTTTCAGTGGGGGCTTAAGACCTTTTTATTTAAAAAAGCCTTGTAATGCTGATACAAGGGGGCATGGCTTTTATTATTTTTTATTTTTATTTATGTATTTTAATTTTAGGTTCCAAGTTTTATTGTTTTTAAATGTTTTATTTTTATACGTATTTATATATTTTATGTTTTTATATGATTTCTTTTGTAAGCCGCCTCGAATGCCCTTTGCTGGGACAGAAAGGTGGGATATAAATTCTATAAATAAATATAGGAGAACTCGTATATCATGCAGGCTGCCCTTCCAGCTGTGCCGTTTCTGCCAGGGCATCACTTTGCAGCTTAGTAACTGAGAGGTGCTCAGTGCCTCAGCAGAAGCAGCACTGCCAAAAGGGCAGACCACATGATAATTGTGATCCCAAAGGGTCTTGGCAGTTCCCTTCCCTGTTTTCTCACCCCTCTTGGCCTACTCCTTTCCCCCTTACCATTCCTCATCTTCCAAGGCCTCCTTCAATCTCTCCCTCTCAGTGTCTCTGCAAAGCAATGTTGCTGAAAGGGTGGAACTGGGAGAGCCCACTTACCTTGTGGCCTGCGCCTTTAGCAGCGACACCTCTGCAGGTGCTACTGAAAGGGTGGCCCTCATGATAATTGGACTGTCCCAGTGCCACCCTTTCAGCAATGCCACTTCTGTTGGTGCATCACTTCAAAGCTCACCAGCTGAGAGCAGCTGATGGTGGTGCTCGGTTATCACTGGGGCTGGATAAAGAGCTTCCATGGGCTACATCCTGCCTGCTGGCATTGTATGACACACCTGAACTAGATCTGTAATTAAGCCATGTCAGTTGCATGGATCAGTTGCTTAGCACCGTGGTCATGTTTGACCCTATCTTGATTTATGAAATAATGCAGTGTTGAAAGTTATTTTGCTCTTCTGTGTTTTGACGTGTCATCTGTACAACTAACTTTGGATTAATGTTGATTAATCAGTTTTTTCAAGTGGCTGGAACAAAGTGTCCCTTTAAAATCCACAAATTGATGAATATTGTTATTTTAAAAGTTGTTTGAAATAAACTAGTAGGCTGTTGTAATGATCCTGATTACTCACATGCACGCTGGAAAGAGCAGGAAATGCCAGCAATAACTATGGTTAATTGTATTCTGACATCTAGGAGGGGAAGTTTGCTGGTTCCGTGGGATGATGTTGATGCCACTGGTTTGCATTTGCAAAGCATTTTACCCTCAACTGTAGCAAACAGCCCTCCTGTTTACAACATCTAAATTGCTGTTGTGGACACACTGTGTGCAACCTACAATTCAGCATGCTTTGTGGAACAAGTTGGCCTTGTTAGTAGCAGTCCCACTGCATTTTCGCTCTTTGGCATACTCCGCCTTATAGGAAATACCATGTTAAATAAAATGGATCTAGCCGCTAGGCGACTTGTCCTATGCCATCTGGCCATGAGATGAACTGTGCTATGTGTGAATGTGTTTTTGGAATGCTAAGTGTTTGCAAATAGGTACTATTCTTAATTCCTCTTAAACCTTCTCATAAGCTATGAAACACTGTTTATTCCGATGTGTAGCTTCCCCCCCCCTTTTCACCCCAAAGGCTCAGACAGATCAGTTTTTTCAAGTGACTGGAACAAAGTGTCCCTTTAAAACCTGAATAACAGCTTATTAAATGTACCAAGTCAAAAATGATCCAGCACCTTGTGAAACAGCAAAGCACGTTGTGCCTTGGTGAGGAAGCGAATTGCATTGTTTTGAAGCAGTTGTCAATAACTCAGTCTCTCTTTAAATTGCCCCCCCCATTCTGTCCATTTTAGTGGAAAGAAGCAAAACCAGAAGAACTCATGGATTCCAAACTTAGATGTGTGTTTGAGCTGCCAGCAGAAAATGATAAACCTGTGAGTATGATAGTATTTTATGTACTTGGTGGAAGCAGTTGCTCCTTATAAATAAGACTGTCTGCGATTTGGCTTCTGAAAACTCTGGACTGTTCAGTTACTTGCTTGAAGCACTAGCCTGTATGAATGAAATGTGATTTCATACATGGTGGGCATCACACACTCCAGCACTTCCCCTGCTTTGCCAGATTGGAGTGGATTTTTTCCCCCTGGTTTTTATTTAGGGTCAAAAATACCAGACTAGATTTGGCTGTAGCAAGAAATCAGGCATCAGCACTGTCTTGATGTGGGATGAAGGAGCTTGGTGAGATGAGAGCAACACTTCATATTTAGAAATGTGTGTCTTTCAAAATGTTTTAGAGTTTAAGTCCTATGTATTTACCTGTTTCCTGCTTCTGTGGCCATGTGAAAGGAGGAATGCAGCATATTGCAGCAGATAATACTGAATTTTTTTCAGAGTTGGTTTTTGTTAATCGCTAAATGTTCTAGCAAGATACCTGTGACAAGCAGTAGCAAGCTATTTTGTTTAGTAATTATTTTTGGTATTTGATCTTGAGACTAATTTTCATTGATGGACACGGAACAGAGCATTCCAGAAGTTCCAGGGGAAGGGTGTGTAGGATACCTCTAGAGGTTTTACAGAGGAGTTCCCTTCAAAAGCATCTTCCTCTTAGGAATTGGTGTGATTAGAGAGAACCAGCTGATTACTTTAAATTGGTTTGGAGCATGAGCCCCTCCCTTGGTGTTTCTTCCTGTACTTTTGAAACACAGGAACAGTGATTACATTGACTCATGCTGGTATTCTAAACTGATTTCTATACTGCAGCAGTGCCCCTAGAGTTTCAGCCAGTTATTTCGGCCTTCGTGAGTGATTGTGCAACACTTGGCAATTTGTAGCCTGTTCCCAACTTTCCCAACAGTCTTCAGGCATCTCCTAAATCAGGGGCTGGCAACCCTCTTTGGCATAGAAGCCAGATATTGGGTCCATCAGTAATAAGAACACATGCAAAACTCCTGGTTAGGCCACAGAACTAAGAAAAGAGATGGGCACGGTGTGGAAAGATGTATGCCCAGATAGAGAATGATGCTCAAAAGAAGCTTCTGCCCTTGGTCTGCTTATACTGCAAGCCTTACAGAGATAGAATTACAACTTGAATTCTTTTTCAGGAGCACAGTGGGCTGGGTGTATATATCTCTTTGGTACTACAGGCCAGATGATTTTGGGTGGCCATAGGTTGCTGACCCCTGTCCTAAACCATGGAGCAGCTGCCTTTGCACAGCCTGTGAGCTGCTTGCTCACTGCCACTGAGTAGAAGGAAAGTGCTAGTTAAAGAGAAGTTTCAAGGTTGCTTCTTTTATGCCTGCCAATAATATGATATGCAATTACTGGACACTTAAGGCTTTGTGGCCTGACACACTGCCCTTGGTTTGAGTAACATTATACCTGTATCAGGTATTTTGCCCTGTTTAATTCTAGTTGCCGATGCACATACACAGTTGTTAATAACTGTTAATAACAGTACTATAGATGCCCACATCTAATCAAACAGTTTTAAAACATATGCACTGTGTTGTGATGACTTGGGAATTTTTAGAGAGGGTAAGGAACCTGGAAGTTGCAGGGGTGATGTGATCTGGTATCTTAGGAATTAATGTAATTTTTTCAGGAGGTACTAAGGCATCCATACTTGGAAGCCTCTAGCCCTTGAAATACCAGGGCTGCCCCCCTTCCCCGGATTCCAACGCCAGGGGCAGTATAATGTTTTGGAGGGAGTGGTGGCTCTCCCAGTGGGTTCTAGCAGTCTTTGTCAGGGTCTGGTACTTTCAAGTTCCTTGAAACACACTCAGAGTGAGTGTCCCCAAAGACTGTTCACCAGACTGGTAGAAATCTGCCACTTCACTTCTGCAGAGTTTAGCTCAGGGTTACGGCATCTAGTTCTCAGCTCCTTACTTGGCCATATGTTTCAGTTTACCCAATAACTTCAATATTTATCAGGGGATGGTGGCTTTTCTTATAATAAAAGCCAGTTCAGTGAACTACCCCACTGGTACTAGTCTCATCTAGTGCAGCATTTAATGTAGAGCTAAAAAGTGGTTCCCTGACTCAGATTCATGGTTGTACCTGGGAGCTGTGTGGTCTTAGAATTAAAGATCTAGGGCTCTGCCTTTCTGTCATATTAATAAAGTGGCATTATTAACTTTTTTCTTTTCTTGTTCCCGCAGCATGATGTAGAAATAAATAAAATTATATCCACAGCTGCAATAAAGACAGAATCTTCTGTAATGTCTAAATCATTAAGTTCTTCTTTGGATGACAGTGAAGTTAAGAAAGTAATGGAAGAATGCAAGAGGCTTCAGTCAGAAGTTCAGAGGTTACGAGAGGAGAATAAACAATTTAAGGTAAGTGTAGATTATTGCATGTGTGTAACTTTATTTTTACGGAAACTATTTTTTTTTTTGTTCAGTGCTTAATGGCAGAATTTGTTTTGACCAGGATAGAAGAGTGTTAATGTGCTTATGATACACTGTCCACAAGCAAAGATCATCTTAAAGTCTCACCTTTGAAAATATGGTAGTTTTCAAGATGGGGTCTCATTAATGGTGGTGTCCCAATTTTGGAATGCTTTCTGCAGGAAGCTTTTTGGCACAAGATAGCCACTCAAACCATTTATATTTTGCTTTTGTCTGTTGTGTTCCAACCTGCAACTAGTCTGTTATTGGTTGTTCTTTTTATGTGTGTGTATGTGTGTGTGTTTTTTGAGTGGTGTTCAGTTCTCTGAGAGCCTTTGGATTAAAGAGTGGGATTGAAATTTGTCTCAACAAAATGTAACACTTGGGGAAGTGTGCTTTGTCTCATACAAGTTTCATCTTGGTGCAGATTCTTCTACTGAGTCTAACCATGGTTAATTGTTGTATTGGCAGTAGTAGTAGTAGTAGTAGTATAGGGATTTATATACCGCCTTTCTTGGTCCTCAGATTTCTCCTCAGACTTTATTCAAGGCGCTTTACATAGGCAGGCTGTTCTAAATCCCTGTAGGGATTTTTACAATTGAAGAAAGGTTCTATCTTTCAAGAACCACATCATTTCAGATGGATCTTTCTGATCTGGTATCACATTCTGGTCTCCAGTTTCCTCCCACGCAAGCTCTGACAAGCAGCTCCTTCATCTCTCACATGGAGGGCAGCCAAGACGCTTCTTCACTCACACCAAAGAGCAGGTGGAATAACTCAGCTCAGCTTGTCAGCTGCCTCGAACTGACGACCTGCGGATGTTATCTTCAGGCAAACAGAGGCTCTACCCTCTAGACCAGACCTCCTGCCCATAGAGGTTAATAGAGGTTAGAGCTTTGTAGGTTTCCTGCTCAGCGTAGTATCTAGACTGAACTTGAAATTTCTGTGCGTAGGTAACTGGTCAGGCAGGAATTCTGGTTACATTAACCCATTTCTGCCCAGCCCACAGGTGTACACATTTGATCCCTGCTGCATATATGCAACGTTGGGCAGAAATGGGTTAAACCACAAAATAGGCCTGGGTGCAGGAGCTTGAGTTTGGGAAGGGATTGTGTCACCTTGCTCAGGAATGCTGAGCTTCTGAACTCACAGCAGTTGTTTTTTTTAAAAATTTCCCCATCTCCATGCTGCAGGAAGAAGATGGATTGCGAATGAGGAAGGCACCCCAGACAAACCACCCAATCTCTGCTTCAGCAGCTGTTGTGAAGGAAGAGGGTCTCAGCACTAGACTACTTGCGCTGGTGGTTTTGTTCTTTATTGTTGGCGTAATTATAGGGAAAATCGCCTTGTAGAGGCAGCATGCTGAGTATTGTAAATTGGATTGATGGATCTGCCATATCATTGGATTAAATTTATTCATAACAAATGTTTAAAAAAAATGTATGACATCTCACAGGTCTTGCCTTTTAAATTTTTACCCCCTGCACAAATATAACATTAACATAACATAATCTTCTAGAAAGTTTAAAATGTACAAGGAATTAAAGCAGGAGAAGAAAGAGTAATTGTCTTTAGGGTGAGCAGTGAGGAAGAAATCATGAATTTAACACTAACAGTGCATTTTTTGGGGAAAAAAGTCACTTTAAGCATTTCTTGGACCTTGACACATATTAATGGACTTTTTTCTTCAGTGGAGAAATAATTTTTCCTCCAAAGAAGGAGTTGGTCCTCTCGTTATTTGAAGTTGGCCTAGACAGGCAAGGCTGGTGGCTTTCTGTACAATAGGTTAACCCACTATTCCTCCTCATCACTAACAGTTCTGTCGAGTGGGTATGACTTGGGGTCTCATTCTCAGCAGTGTAGCTCTTTAAGCAGCTATCACAGTACACTCTGAATTGTAAGCATGGCTCTGCCTCTCTAGGTCCTGGGCTGTCCACTGGGACTGTGAACCACTGTCATTGCAGCTGTGGAGGATAAGAACTCTGGGAGGAAAGGGCAGAAAGGGAGAAGGTCCTGGAGCAGATTCATGACCCAGAAGGGAACCTGGCATCGCCAGAACTGAAGAGCAGGTGGTGTTTCTGCACTTGGTCCCAGCTGGCCTGCGTACAGGATAAGTATAATCAAAAGCTCTCGGGATTTCGGAGTTGTCCTTAGCTATAGGAGCAGGAGCAGTTGAGAAGGATGGCAGTCAGTAGCATTCCTTTAGCTCTCAGTGACACTAGTAATGAGCGAAACTTGGATGACAGTGTTGGTTTGAATACCGAAGGGGCCCACTTTCTTGCCTTGGTCAATTGTGGCACCAAAGTGTTCCAGGCTGAACTAAGGATGCAGCTCCCATTTTAACTAGGCTTTGGGGAAAGAGGAGCAACATGGGCCATTTCATTGTGTGCCCTGACCCCCCCTTTCTTAGTCCTGTCAGATAAAATAGTTTCCTCCTGTCTGTTTCACTCCTGATGGCACCGCATTAATGGGGACCATGTGCTTCTGCCCCGTATCCGTCACATCCTTGCGCTCCCTCCCTCTCAAGATGTTTTCCTCCTCAGTGCTTCCACCCAGAGCGAAGTCCCATGTGCTTAACCACAAACTGTGTTGTGTCTTGTCTCTTGCATAATCTTGTTTTTCCTTTCTATCAGTTACTTTCTCATGAAACTTTTGGAGACTAGGTCTTTGTCCTGAGAAGGGATGAGGGCTTGTTCTTGGTGTCCACCAGTAGATGATCTTAGTTCAGCATCTGCTGTTTTCCAGCTCTCTCTAGCAACTCCTCTTGGGAATGCAGCTTAGAAAGATATATGCTGATTCTTGAATGGTGCTGCATCCAGGGAGATGGAGAGTGACTTGGATTGCAAGCTGTGCTGGAAAAAAGACAAGAATCTAGGGATGTTATGCATGGAACTCATGTGGATGGAGTTCCTGATTTTAGGCAGCTGAGTTGCCCTGTGTGTGGTTCAGGCAGGATATATATGAGTAGATTTAAACACACAGCATCAGGACACCTCCAGTTGTTTTCAGTTGAACTGATTTCTGATGCTTGAGCAGAGAAAAGCTAGAAGGAACCGAATGCAGCCCCTGTTGGCTGATTAAAAGGCATCACTGGGCAGTCATCTGCATGACAGGTTATGTGGAATGAAGGACAATGCCTTGTTCTTCCAAAAGGGGACCAAGCTACTCTTGCTGTTGGTTCATTTAGCTGAGTTAAACTCTTTATATTCAGATGTTTAATGCATATTTAACTTATTTAAATGTATTTCATCTCATGTTTTCCTTATTGTCACAGAAATCTGACTACTGCTATAATTGGTTCAAAATAAAATAAAATAAAAAGGCACCTGTTCCAAGTTGGTGAATAGAACTATATTTTCCTTTTGTTGCTGTAGTGATGATGGGTTCTTCTGCCTCCTAATGCATTGGGCACCACATAATTGTCAGTTTTGATCATCTAAACATTGGGGAAAACAGAGGTCAGGAAACTTTTTTGTATATAAAAAGTCTATGTAGGGGAAAATAAATTAGTAGGAATTAGTTCTATGCTGTTAAAAAAAAAAAAAGACCAATCCTGTTTGACTATGTAGCATCTTAAAAAAAATTCAAATAAATCTTCTCCCCAAAATTAATGGAACTTTGTCCTTGTTTTATTACTCTTGTACAGCAGCCCTTGCAAAATGATCATTAACAAGAAGCTTAATTGCCTGATTCTGATACCAGTTCTTCTAACCGTGTTTTATTCTCCAGTTCATAATATGAAGCAGGTGTTTAAGGCAGTGTTTGTGGGTTGGGACCCACTAGGTGGGTCACAAGCGAATTTCAGGTGGGTCCCCATTCATTTCAATATTTTATTTTTAGTATATTAGACTTAATGCTACCATGGTATGTGACTGCATTTGGGGAAATATTAGTCCTGTATTTTTAACAAGCTGCTATATATAATCTTTTAACAATGATTAAATGGGACTTACTCCTGGGTAAGTGTGGTAGGATTGCAGCCCAGGGTTGTTAAAAATTTTCCTGCTTGTTGATGTCACTTCCACTCCTGGGTAAGTGTGGTAGGATTGCAGCCCAGGGTTGTTAAAAATTTTCCTGCTTGTTGATGTCACTTCCGGTGGGTCCTGGCAGATTCTCATTCTAAAAAGTTGGTCCTGGTGCTAAATGTTTGAGAACCACTGGATTAAGGGATTCCCAAGACTTTTTGGAAAGGGTATACTGTGCATGGGTACAACTGCAATCTTCCAGTTTACAAAGGTAACAAAGTGTGTTGGCAATTAAACTCTAGATGAAAGCATAGAATAGTTCCAATGGCTTGATCTGCCGGATTTCTGCCAATATGAAAAATTTCATATTGCTGAATGAAGATCATTCTGTTGCCCCAAACAAAGAATGAGATCCCCCCCCCCCCCGCAGAAGATAATACTTAGTTTGTTCTTATCTAAGGGGGAGAGCATCTTGTAGGGCCCCCAACCATGATGAACAATTCAGGCAAGCAATCTCTGTACCTGGTTTCTGTAAACCTGGGACACCGTGGTGCCTTTGCTTCTGAAGGCTTAGAGGTTGGTCTGGTTTTTAAAATTTTAAATAAAATCCAGTCTCTTGGGAACAGGTTGTTCTCTGTCATTGGGAATTATAACCAATTGCTAGAGGCATTTGAAAATGGTTTTGTTTCACAGATTTAACTATTTGAAAAAGCTGAAAAGGGCAGAAAGCAATCTTAAATGCTTTAAAAGTGTACTGGGCAGGTGATACAGTGGCTGGCAGATGCAGCCACTGTATTATTTCTAACTGGAAAAGTAATCTATTTTAATTTCTGGAAAACATCTTAAATACCAAAGTGTGGCAGTTTGTGTTTTTAATGTGTTTTTAACAACACTTCTACCAACTGTTTATAGCCTTTTTTTATTTATATGGGTAATGTTGTGTTTATCGTATTGTTCCAAGTATGGTCACCCAGCCCAAGGCCTGCTAATTGCTTCAATCAAACATGCATTTAGATGACCTACTGCTGTTTCAGAAACGGAAAATGAAAGAAGCTAAAAGGAATGTGAGCATTTTTTTTTTCCAGGCAGAATAAGTACCAAGAGCTAATTACAAGCATCTGGTATCTGTTTACAGGATGAACACACAATGTCTGCATTCTGGTTTCTGTTGACTTTGTGGTACCAACTTGCTTTTGTTCTTTTGGACTTTGGGGTGAAGCCTGGGGCAACTGCTTGCCTAAACAATTTGGCTAAATTTTGAAGAACAGAGGAATCTCTAAGTTGTTGTTGTTGTTGTTATTGTTATTGTTATTATTATTATTATTATTAACAGTATTTATATACCGCTTTTCAACTAAAAGTTCACAAAGCGGTTTACAGAGAAAAATCAAATAACTAAATGGCTAAATTAATTAAGAAGTTAATGTATGGAAGCAGATTATGCAGCTGGATCAAAGTGTCTCTTTTAAAACAAAACCCAAGAAGGCCAGCCCCATCAGCAGAAAGCCAGCCGCATTGGTTGTGCAACAGGAGCGGATCCAGTGTTTGTGTTGGGGGGGCCATGAGCACTACCAACTCCAGAGCTCAGATCAGCCAATCTCGACAGTGCTGGCCCAGTGGGCATTCCCCTGGTGCCTGATTTTGCTCTCCAGCCCAGCAGGTGCCCTTCTGTGCACCTACGCCCCCCCCCCCCCGGTATGCAGTCATACATGTTAGCTGTGTGTCAGAGCTCTAGTAAGCTACTAATGCCTGTAAAGTGGGGATTTGTTCTGCTGTATAAACGGATCTGATCTCTGAAGATATTCACATATGTGGATATGCCTATATTTTTCATACACAATGGACTCGCTGTATGCGCATTCACCAATTTGACCAACTGTGGATTGACAATGTATTAGATTCCCTGCTGTACCTCCCACCATCTCACAAGTCTATTTGGAGCTCTTATCTACCTTGTATCATTAGGTTTTAGGCAATTTACGCAAATTTATGAAATGTATGCAATTTAACACCATTTTTAAGCAGACTTGAGCATTCATGGATTTTGCTATCTGTGCAGAATCCAGGAACCAAGCTCCTGTAGTTATGTCAGACCATATACTTGAAATTTAGACCTTGTGCTGAGGAAGAACAAAGAGAACTATTTATTCTTGTCTCTTCTACACCACCCCTCAATTAAAACTGAAGTCGTTTCATAGCCACACAAGGTTGATGCACAGGGCAATTTATTGAACTTTGGGTGGGGATGGAGTGTCAGCATCTTTCAAACTCAAATGCTAGGTTTGCTAACACAAAGCTGGGTACTACTTCTACTCATATTTGTTGTTGGCATAACTTGCTGAGCTGTGAGGAGGGGGTGGGGAGAACCTCTTAGCCAACATCTGGTGCCATCAAGTGTGGGACTGTATGCAGAGAAGAGTACAGGCGTACCTTGATAATCTGGTGGGTTAGGTTCACTGGTGTATGGGGGGGTCAGGGAGGCAGTTACCCCAGGGCACCACCCAAGGGCGGCACCATGACCCACCCTCCTGCTGCCCATTTTTATTTTTTCCCTTTCTGATGGCCAAAGAGGCTGTGCAAGGCTTTCCCGGCCTTCAGAAGACCTCCAGATGTGCTCCGTGGGGGTGGAGTTGCATGGGGGGGGGAGCAAGCACTTTGTAGTCCTGGCCCCAGATGACACAGGCCAAGATCACCATTGGTTTGGTTCCAGAACATAGCCTAAAGCAAAAATTTATTTACTTTGTTTCTATCCCACCATTCTCCCCCTAATATTACCTAAAGTAAATCACAGCTCTTTTTACTTTCCAGCGCATATAAATTCTAAAAACATATTTACACTATATTTAAGCACAATAGTGCCAAGCATAAAAAAGATGCAAAAGTAAAAAATGATACAGTATGTATGGTATAGGAGTATGGGTAACAAAATGGCACCAGTCAACTCAATTCATCCAATGCATGTTTTGCTGCTACAAATCCCCATAAGAACAAGGCAAGCCGCCGCCCCCAATAATAGTGCTGTATTAGCAAAGTGCCTTCAAGTAAGATATGCCTGTAGTGGGAATGGATTTTTAATCCAAAATGCATCTTCACTTTGAGCTCTATGAGTACCTAGCATTATGCTGAGCTGAAACATGACTCTAAGTAGCCCCATGCTGTTTGTTTACCCCACACCAGCTTGTCAGGGTCTTGAGTATTCCTACACTTTCCCAGCCCTGCTACCTGACAATCAACTGGAGATGCTGGGGCCTGAATCTGGGTCCATACAAAGTATGTTCTCTGCCACTGAGCTCTTCCCCTTATTTCTGATTTCAGCAACTCATTCCAAGTTCCCCACCAGACAAGGCAGTGAGGACCAGATGTGTGTCAGATGTTACCAATCATTCAGATACTGCCCCACTGCTGGTCAGCAACAAGAGTGGAAATGGATTCTGTAATTATGCCAGTGACAAAACGGTCATTTTTTTCAGATAAGCAGCTGTTTATGTACGTGAGTTTCCTGTGCAGAAGAAACATGCTGTAATACATTTTTTATCTTAAAAATTGTACATGAAGTGGAGCATTGCATCTGAGTCTGTTCCTAATGCAGTTTCCCACTGGTACATCAGTAAATCTTACCAATTATTTATTAGCCACAGCCTTGCAAATATACAACGCATATTGCTTTTTCAAAAGAAAAATACTAAAGGAAATGGGTGCATTTGGCAAGGGCAACACTTTCCAAGGAAATCTTTGCAAAAGGAAGGCAGTAAGAGCAGAATGGTTTTTTATATTATCCTGAGTTAGTGAAGATCAGGTCACCAGTACTCTGAAAAGTTCCTTATATACTTAAAAAAAAAAATACTTATCACCACTTCATAGAATGTGAGGGTTGCTGCTTATACCGGAACCTGACAGCTCCAACTACTAGCTGCCAAATTGAAATTGTGATCAGACAAAGGTGAGAGTGTTTGCCAGTTGCCAGGCGCTGTGTATTTCAGAGCCAACTCAATTGGATGTTATTTTTGTTTACTGACTGATTAAGAAGGATTAATGATGCTGGGAAACTGATAAAGGGGTATTTTTCACTAGAGAGGAACAGAATTGGGAGATAAGCCATTCAGAGCACCTTCTCAGTTAACCAAGGGATAGCTCCTCTTCAATGGATTATCAAAGTTGGGGGAGCTGGGTGATGAGACCTGTGCAACAATGGCATTTCAAAATTGGAATTGCACAACATTTACTCTCCAAGCCAGCATTTTTCAAACTTTGAGGGAATTTTACTCCCTCAGTAAGTTTGTGGGGGAGTTGCTAGGGCAAGGACATGATCCTGGGAATCACACTGCTGCCTCTCCCTGCCCTATAAGGGGCCAGTGGCTAAGGCTCTCAGGCAGGGGTGTCATGATGCCCCAGTTTGAGAACCTCAGGGCTACTGAATTGCATTGGCTGTGCCGATGTTGTACAGGCCTGCCTCTTAGTACTAGCATTTTTGCCATTGCTTTTTCAAGCATCCCTGAGAACTAGAATCTTGTTTTTATTTTAGAAGTTGAGATTTGTCAGGCTTCTCCACCTAACCAAATGCTGTGTATAATTCTTCAGGAGAGGTCATGTGAATTCCACACAATATATGGAGGAGCTGCTATATGCCAAATTTAGTCTCTGAAAGCAATTCAAAACACCTGCCTTGCAAGAACCATAAAAGGAGAGCACTAGCTTGTTGTGTATTTTGTTAAAACAAGCAAGCAAATCCATTTGTTAAGAGAAGCTGCACAGCTGTCATGAAAGTCTTCCTTGCCATCTCCCCTCCTTGGATTATTTTCCTCTTTTAGACGTGTTACTTTCTCTGCATCTGACCTATAAAATGGAAGCTAGACAAGCAGCACTAACTCCAATGCTTGCTTTTCATATATTTCTGGTAAACAGTGGGCTGGAGCATAACAACTGTGCATGGGGGGGTGCCACAAGCAATCTTCCTCACCCCCTTCTTGGGGTAGTAGCCCCTTAAAGATCCACTGGTGGGGAGAGGAGGATCCTCTGGAACAGGATAGGTGAGAGCATAGACATCTTCGAGGGAAAATTGAAAACCATCTTCCCCTGTAGGCAGCATGTTCCTGTGTGGCTTACCCAGGCAGGCAAATTATCATGTGAAGCTAGATTTGCTTCTCCAGACGTAAGAACTTTGTGGGGAGGAAATAATCTATTCTTGGGCATTCCCCCGGAAGTGGGCAATGAGGTGTGTTCAATTAAGTCACAACTGAAAAAGCTGGCCACCTTGCCTTTCAAAACCAAGAATGCTGAGTCAGACACTGTAAGTCCGTGCGGAGGCACATAAGAAGCATGAAAGATCACCCATTAGGTGCAGCCATCATTTAAGAAAATATAGTGTATATGTCTGCAAGGTATAAAACAAAATAGATTCCACGTGTGCTCATTCGGACAAGGATACAAGCAGGACTTGACCCCTAAAGCTATCTGGGTTCTGTGCAAGCGCAAAGTCTGAGAGTTTGTCTCACCAGACCATCCGTGCAGCTAGAAATGCCAACACGAGTCCCGGGGGTGATGGCTTTAATGCTCTGCTGTGAATATAAGCACCTAACCTTCCGTGGTAGCTTGGCTGAAAGTGCCTTGCGAAAGCACCTGAAGGTCCAGCACACTGGAGGAGAGGAGACTGATAAGAGGTGGGCCGTTTGCTGGGTGTGTTGGGGCTTGATCCATCTGTAGGCCTCTCGCCAATGAAAAGCAAGCTGCGGTCTTTGGCATCCTGTTCAATTTTGAAGAGTTCATACTCGGTGTGGGGCAGCCTGATCCCCAGGGCTGCGCATCCGTTTGTATGTGTCACGTCTAGCTCCTGCCCAATGCTCCAAGCTCCGGCCTTCCCACAGCTCCCAAAGTCAGAGGAGTTCAGCATTGCCACAGTTGTCTGGTCCATGGGTGTCACCCGAGCCTGCGTCACTTTGAAGACCAGCTCTGTGCCTCCTCTCACGATGAGGGATGGAGCTCCCTGTGTGTAGTGGCCTGAGGCATAAACTGTAAACGTTGGCTGTTGGCAAAGAGGGTCAGAGTAGTGACGATAGTAGCCTTCCCAGCTGCGGTTGTTGCCATGAAAGGTGAAGTATCTTGTGAGGAAAAGCACCGCTGGACGCACCTCACACCGCAAACTGACCCAACGCCCACTGAGCAGCATGGCGATTTCAGCTTGGACTGGCAATACAGGGGGGTGGTGTTCATCAGCTCTGTATATCATCCCACAGGCAGGGCACGGATGTATGTGGTGCTGTTGGAAGGACAGAGCAAATTCTTAGCAATACTTTTACTGCATATTTACAAACACCCACGCTTTTCATTAACTCATTTTTGCCCAGCCCACAGGTGTACACATTTGGTCCCTATTGTGCATATGCAGCACTGGGAAGAAACACCTTAAGGAAAACCCAACTGCAAGTGAAGCAGTAGTTTTTGCAGAAAATGTACCTTCTCTGTTATTAGGAACTAGAGGAGGATGACAGAAGGAATGTAGAGACATACAAAATTATGCAGGGGATGGACAGAGTGGATAGGGAGATGTTCTTTACACTCTCACATAACACCAGAACCAGGGGACATCCACTAAAATTGAGTGTTGGGAGAGTTAGAACAGACAAAAGAAAATATTTCTTTACTCAGTGTGTGGTCAGTCTGTGGAACTCCTTGCCACAGGATGTGGTGATGGCGTCTAGCCTGGACGCCTTTAAAAGGGGATTGGACAAGTTTCTGGAGGAAAAATCCATTATGGGGTACAAGCCATGATGTGTATGCACAACCTCCTGATTTTAGAAATGGGTTATGTCACAATGCCAGATGCAAGGGAAGGCACCAGGATGCAGGTCTCTTGTTATCTGGTGTGCTCCCTGGGGCATTTGGTGGTCCGCTGTGAGATACAGGAAGCTGGACTAGATGGGCCTATGGCCTGATCCAGTGGGGCTGTTCTTATGTTCTTAGAGTATAGGGCAAAAATGAGCATCCACTGTGAGTTCAGAACAAAATCCCATCAGTCTGCATTCCATTATCAGTGAACATATTCACTTTATTTTTCTGCTCCAAGTCATGCCGTCTAGCAACTTGCTAAAACGAAAGCTGGTGGAGATTCTTAGCATTCTAAAGGATGTAACCTGCTATATACTCGAATCCCGTGGGCAAAGTTTCAACATGTTCCGCAAAAGGAGAGATCCAGTCACTTTTGTTGGTCTATGCCGTTTGCAAATTTTAGTATTTAAATGCTAGAGCAGGGGTGTCAACCATAAGGCCCACAGGCCAGATACACCCCCTGGAAGCAATTTCTCTAGTCCCCATTATAATTGGGCTCTCCCACCATGTTAAGTGGGCCTCTCGCATATCTTGAAATTATGATTTGTACATTTTTGTCATTTGCAGCTAATGAATTTCTATATGAGAACGAAGTGCTTATTTCTGGTCATCATCTGCTCAATGACACCACTTCCTGCTTAATGATGTCACTTCCGCCCCTTAGCAGGCACCATGAATGCTAACTGGCCCACTATATGAATGAGTTTGATACCCCCTGAGCTGAAGCAATGTGTCACAATGAAGGGGGAAAAAACCTCACAAACCTGTATCTGGACATAAAAGTATATGGTGGTGTTTTACAGGTTGGAGAAGCATAATTTTTTTAATTAAATCTTTGCAGTTTGTTTAGTAGTGAGAAAATCCCTGCTAGAGGGTTTCCATGCTACCCCACTATGAGGAGCTAGTCTTTCACTGCAAGGGAGTACCTTCAGCTGCCAAACAGGGAGGGGGGGGAGATATATAGTTGATCATGTATTCGAAGAGACCTCACAATGTTTCTGCTCAGCATTAAAGCTGTTCCTATGCTAATTATGGAAATGGGTAACACACAATTTACAGTGATGCGTATCGGTTTTCATAAGTGCGTGTTGCTACACATGGTCAATTTTGAGAGAAGCTAGCCAAATCTTCACTGAAATGTTTGCATGGGAAAGAGATTTAAGTAACACTGCCCACTATCCTGGTAACTATAATATTACATGCCTGTTGATGGAAGCCTGCAGTAATTCAACCATTAGCAACTCTCCTTACCATAACTGTCACTCCAAGGCATGGTGATGATACACAGCTCAGTAATCCCAGCAGTTAGTAAAGTATGTACATTCTTCATAAGCAGGAAATACTTTAAAAATGGGACATAATTTTCTTGCAAGCAGTTTTTTCCTTTAAAACCAGATACAGATCTAGGGGAATCAAAGAGGCTTTTTTGTACAGCCAGTTAGGAACTTTTACCACAGAATACTGGCTGTGATCCACAAGCCACTGACACTGGAGCAACTCACTGACATTAATAGTTAATCTCCAGGCACACAGGAAAAGTGAAGAAATTAGCTTATTGCTGAATAGCTCTACTTTTTTAAAAAAAGCAAGTTTCTAGTCCCTATGGATTTATGCTGCTTCTGAGTTTTTCCAAAGCCCATCATGGAGCAAGAGCATGGCTCCAGCCCTGCCCCATCCTCTACACATCCATGAGAATAAAGTAAGGAAACAGGACTGATAGCAGCAAAAAACAATAGCTGACTACTAAGTCAAGCCAAAATGCGCAGGGCTTCGGCAATAGCTAAAAATCTTACTCGCTTTCATCCAAATGAAGCTCTTTTGAAGGATAAAAATGACAGCATCTAATTATCCTTAAGCAGTGACATCATCCACTGGTCACAAGCCGTGCAGACCTGTGAGCTGATTGTAGTGAAGTTGGTATGTTTTCAAAGGAGCTCAGCTTGATTTTAAATTAATTTTAGAAAAGCGTTCGTGTTTACCATCTGGTTTAACTCATATGTATATATGATTTGGCCCAAGTTAACTCAGTTTTATGCCAATCTGAACACGTGTCTCCAAGACCTCTAGTTTTTTCCCCTCTTTTTTCTAAAATCCCAGTTGCAAAATTATATGGGTGGAAAAACAGCCACCCTGCCACCCGAGACAAGTGTTTCATTGGTTTTTGTTCTGTTCGCCATCTGGTAACGGTCATAAGAATTTTTCTGCTGTTGCTCGTTTGTCCTATCTTGCAGTTCAATCATATTTCTAAATTGATTAGTTATGATTTTGATAAAAATACACTCTGGGAAAGCAACCAAGCTGCTGACAAAAACTGAAAAAGAAACCAAGGCTGGCTGTGTAATCATATTTCGCCTGAACTGGAAGTGGGGTTCCTGTATAACCCAGGCCTGCCGCCCGTAATTACATTCAGGGCAATTTCCTCTGGTAAATGGCGTTCTGCTGGGGGATAATGGTTTATGGGATAATGCTTGTTTCCCTTGCTCTTCATCTTTTTAAATGAACTTCAAGAGGACCTGCCAAAACAGAGGGCAGAAAATCAAAGGCATTTTCTACTGCTCTTTTATGACACCAGGAATTGCCATACCTACATCCAGCCTGATGGATGGGGCCGTCTTGCACTCCAAGTTTCTTTTGGGAAGAAATTTCACAGAATGGGTTTTGCTTCAGGCCCAGGGTCTGCCTAACTGCAGCACTTTGTAAACAGAAAGCTCCCTTACGCTGCTTCGGAAAAGTGGTCCATCGAGCTCTGTATGCCTTAAGCTGACTAGCAGTCCATCTCTAGGCTTTCCAATTATGTCAGATCAACCTGAGGCTGCTACCAGGGACAAATTTGGAATCCCTGCTACAAAGCAAATGCTCAACCCTTGAGCTACAGTCTCTCCCTTGTAAAGGTTGGGAAATAATGCTGATTTGCCAGCGTGCTATGATCAGGGGGGAAAAAAACCCCCACACATGGTGCACTCACAGTTTAATGTTCTCCACATTCTCATCCTCATAGTTATGTTCACAATCTTTAAAGTTACTTTTTACACATGCCATGAAAACCTGTACAGAAAGGAGAGCAACAGTTCAGGCGTATCTGCATGCTGGTTTTGCAAGAGTCAGGTGCACCTTGCATACTGTCCACTGTTGCCTACTCTCTTATCCACTCAAGTCCCCATATGCCAGTGTTATTCAAACTGTGAGGCGTGGCTCTTTAGGGAGGTACCAGTTACTCAAAAGGGAGGTGCGGGATGTCCTCTCGCAGCGATACAGTCCTGGGCAGAATACGAGCCCGTCTTCTATGCTTTTTTTTTTAAAGCAGAAGAAACACCCCGCCCTCTTTTTACCAGTCATCAGGACTCTGAAAGTTGCTTCCATGCAGTTGGTCTACAAAGCATGAATAAGAAAGGAGGTATTTCAAGTAGTTCATTGAACTCAGAACTCTGCTTAAGAGCCCAGCAATTTTCTGGCTGAGGATATATTTGAACTCAGTGCTTTCAAGTTCAATAAAAGTGAACCTTGGATTTAAAAGCGTGACAGTCCAATCCTAACCTGCACTGGAACAGGCCTGTGGTGTATCCAGTGCAGGTTAGGAGGTGACTGGCACAACCTGGAGTAAGACGCTATTTATCCCCTTACCCCGTGTAGCATGCCAGATACCCCTATGGGGCTACTCAGTTCTGTGCCAGCAAAAATTGCTGGTGCAAATCCAATTCCAGTGCAGCACATTGTACTAGGCAGGCTGGTTGGAGGCAGGCAGAGGGCAGGCTGGGAGGAATGGTTAGGATCTGACCTAAGTTGCCCATGCCAGTCCCATCCCCTCTCTGATCCACCTGACCTCCCTCCTGCCACACCTCTCCAATCACCTGTGCCGGCCTCCCTGGGCTGGTGCAAACTTGTCCTTCGCCGGTCCACATCTGGTGCTGGGAGGCCAGTGCACATTGTCGCACCAGCCTACCTGACTGCTGAAGTGGCACAAGTGGGCTTTATGGCATGTTTGCAACACCTAGGAGACAGTTAGGACTGCACTCTGACAGAGGAAAGGAGTATTTATTAATGCCAAAAGCCTGTAAAATGCAAATGCATTTAAGTCAATGGATGAATGCACGTGCAAAATGTATACGACTAGCTTTTAATGAAGCAGAAAATGCCTGTTTCTCCAGTCTGTTATATCAAGGGTCCACAATACAACAGCTGCAATGCAGCAGTAAAGTTGGTGATGCAAGGGAGTACAATTTGGTCCCATGAGTCCTGCATGATACAAAAGACTGCTTCAGAACTACAAACTGTACCCTTACCATAGCGTTCTGCAGAGGTCGCTGGTATCCTGTTGGCCGATAATGGAGCCTCTCGGACCACTCGGTGTGAATGTCTCCCAGATACAGCTCTTCTACTTCCCTGCTCCCCTGGTTTTGTTGGAGTAGCAAGGGCTGGTTGTACTTCTCCACCCGCACCAGACTAAGTTCATGCATGGCAAAGCCCAGGCCCGCAGTGCAATCCTGTTCCGCTTTGGCACTCAGAAGCTCGTAGAGGGCGCCAGGTGTCCAAGTCCGTCCAGCTGGCAAGAACCCACTGCAGTGTTCTCCTGAAGTCTGGTTGATGCGGGCAATAGTCTCATGCATAGCCCTCTGGTTGTGGAAGACTATGCCGACTTTGTGAAGATGGTAATCCGCTTCGGTAGCACCACGGGTGATCCAAGAGGCCTGGCGAAGCCGTACTTTGCCTTTGATGACTAGGGTGTAGGTGGGGTGCCGGCAGGAAGGGTCCTGGTAGTAGAACTGATAGGCTTTGAAGAGGCGGTTGGCGTAGAATGTATATGATCGGGTGAGGAATTCTGGTCCTGGCCGTACTTCACATCTGGAGACAAGGAGGAGAGTTTCCTTTACATCTACAGTACTTTGGCCCAGTTGCACCCACAGTGTATTAGAACATGCTAGATGAGCATCTTAATAGACACAACCAGAATTTTGTCACAAAACTTGGGGGCTGGTGGGGGAAGAAATAATACTTGGAAGACTGAGATATGAAGGGAATGGTTGGCAAAAGTTTAGCTGACAACCAAAGTGGAAAAATTGAAAGCTTTAAATTGAAATGCCCAATAGAAAAGATCTGCTATGATGTGGAAATTCGATTATAGCAATAAATTATTTCAAAAATATGTTAAATACTGGAATGAAGTAAATTTGTTTAAAATCCTGTTTTTTATGCAAAAGAAAAAAAATCCAATACTGAAAGGCAAGCACAACCTGTGGCTACTAGATTTTCAGTAGTAGTTATGAATTATTTCCTATATGACCAGCAGACATTTCAGCAGCATCTACAAGTCTGTGCTATATTCTATGACTGATTAAACAAAGCAGAGCACAATCCTAACCAATTTTCCAGCACTGACATAGCTGTGCCAGTGGGGCATGCACTGCATCCTGCAGTGGGGAGGCAGTTAAGGAGGCCTCCTTAAGGTAAGGGCATATTTGTCACCTTACCTTGGGTCCACATTGCAGCTAGATTAGTGCTGGAAAGTTGGCTAGTACTGCGCCCACAGGGTGATTTGCAGACCTACTAAATTGGTATAATTAAGCCAATTTAAGTTGTTTCAACTGGTTTGATTAAAGTAAGAACATGAAGGGCACAAACCCCACCAGAAATATCTCATACCTGTATACAAGTCCCTCAAGAATGAATGAAACAGGTCTACAAAGCATGAATAGGAAAGGAGGTATTTCAAGTAGTTCATTGAACTCAGAACTCTGCTTAAGAGTCCAATGTGATACTTTTATAGATGGGGGGGGGGGGCTTTGTGCCTTTGAGAAGCGAGATGGAGCTCCTGTTTTCTCAGCTATGAAGAATTCCAGTTCAAAAAGTAGTGAACAGAACAGAGAAATGCTTCCCAAGTATTAATCAGCACCCATTTCTACAATTTAAAACACAGGAGTAATACACAATCAACAGCTACATTGCTCGTCTGCTTCATCTGGTCAGTTTACATGGCCTACTACATTACTACAATACATGAACTCCATTCCTTACCCCAGCCATTTTCAACCCCAGGTGTGCCACAGGAATTTGGGGGGAGGTCATTTATTAATAGGGCCAATGGGAGATGTGAGCCCCCAGCGGCAGCGTGGTGTGCCTTGTCTATTGTCAAAAACCTGGTGGTGTGCCTTGACCATTTTAGGGCCTTGTCAGTGTGCCATGAGATGTAAAAGGTTGAAAATCACTGCCTTACCCTGTTGAAATCCAACGACCTTCCAAACGGGGAGGCAGAAGAGCTGAAATTCTAGCACCGTCCTGCAGGTGGCGCAATTGGTACTGGCACAGTGGCTCCCACTGTAGTTTTCCAGGGCCGAACTGCTCTTTCTGAGATCCAGGAGCATCCCATAGCTTATTTCCAGATGCATGAACTTGAAGAGAGAAATCAGATGTTTTTAGGACATGGATGTAGATACTCTCAAGCGCAGCATTTAATAAAAAACACCTGTGTCTTTGCAGAATTTGTTAATATTTACCCTTTGCTTTTCTGCTCAGTCACTTATACAGCTTTTTCAAGTAGTTTTTATCTTGCTTGCCTTCAAGGCAGCCTTATGAGATATGTCACCATTTATGCTCATTTTACAGATATAGCGGCTACTCATAAGAGATAAAAGATTATACAGTATTTTGCAACTGCAACATGTAATTGCTTTAAAAAAACTACCTGTCGTCTAAAATGGTACTCCTAACTACTCAGGCAGACAATGTATTTAAAAGAAATATTTTTAACACAAGTACTTAACAAGCTCTGTCTTAGAAAAGGCATTCCCCCTTCTCTCTCCCCCCACCTCCCTTACTCTCTTATAATTTAACATTTACTACAAGATATGCACATATAATCAAGAACAAAGAGTATGCATTTTGCTTCAGAGCTACTGTTAGTCAAACATAAATGTAATGGGCAACCCAATCCTAACCTGCCCTGGAGCAGGCTGGCAGGCCTGCCCCGAATCCACAGCAGTGTTTGAGGCCAAAAGCACTGTAGCCCAGAGCAAGGGGAATCACTTCCCCATAGCCCGTGTCATGCTGTAACAGCCCCAATGGAGCTACTTGAATCTGTACCACCTGAAGAGGTGGTACAGATCCGAGCAACCTGAGACTGCTCAGGCTGCCCAGGAACAGGGATAGGATCCAGAAATGCCGGATCCTGGCCCTGCCACCCACCCACGAGACTACCTGCCCTCCCCCCATCCTAAAATGCCTCCCTCCCACCCTCCCCCCGACCCTCGCACCAACCTGAAAGGGCCAGCACAAACATACCGGACTCGGGGCCTGCTCTGGTGCAGGAAGGTAAACGTGCGTCCTTGCACTGGCCTCCCCGACTCACTAGTCAGCGCCAAAGGGTCTTTTGGCACTTTTGCAACAGTACTGGGCCAGCACAAGGAACTTGCATTGGCCCAAGCAGTGCTCAGGATTGCACCCTAAGACTTATTTAAAATGGGCAAAAACTAAGGTTTGGGGTTTAGGTAATACAAGGTGGGATAGAAATAGTTGGGATAAAATGACTGCCCACAGTAGCGCAGCCAGAGGGATGTGATGGTGCGATAAGTACTGCAGGTGCTGCAATGCACCATGTAAGCTGCCCCGCCCACTCACTGTCAGACCTATTCGGGGCAGCAAGGGCACCATGCATGTGCTGACTGTGAGTGGAAGGGGCTGCTTACACTGCGCATTGAGGCGTCTCCAGTACTTACCGCCTTGCCCTCTCTCTGGCTATGCCACTGGACACCCATCAACGCCGGCCAAGACTCTAATCCACTGTACCGCAAGCAACCCCTCTGCTGCAGCTCTCTCCGTCTGGACACTTGGCCAAAATGTCTGTATTACAACCTGCCAGCTTCTGTTTCCAGCGACGCAGTTCTATTCCCAGGACAATTTTCTAGCACTCAGTAAGGCATATCTAGCTGGCACTATTTTTTATTTTTAGTGGAGCTCTAATTTTAGCACCATGATCAAAAATGTATCAGGCCCTTGTTTGCTACTCGTTAGCTACAAAGAGCAACCGGTCAGGCGTTTGAAAATATTTGCTACCTGCTATTTTAATGCTCACAGGACGAATCCACAAGAGGGAAAGGGATACATTAGGAGCTTCCTATGCCTGTCTCCAAAAGGCCTAAAGCTGGCACCAGAGGAAAGGAAGGTTTGCATACAAATTCACAAGCAGAATGCTAGAGAGGCCTGCACACATCCAAGCTCTGGCCCCCAAATGGCTTTTTGCTCCAGTCATCGGAACTCTGTGTTCTCAAGCGCACAGAACAGGGCCTTGTCTACATGACAAGAACTATGTGTGGTTGTGTCATCTCAGTCTACAAACAGGAGCACCATCTTTGAATATGCCGCCATGTGAAAACTCACCACAAGTTGCACGCAAGGGGGGACAGTTCTAGCTGTGCTCATTCCTGGTTCCACATAGGGGAGTCGTATAGGAAAATGGATTTCTCCCACCTACAGTAGTACGATCCTTTCTTCCATCTCATTTCAGCAACATTGGCATCATTCCATAGGGACTTTTGTTATCACAAATTATTAATATAGCATTATTTGTGCACACGACGCTACATCATACACTGTCATTTATAAGAAGGCTCACCTAGTACAGCACTGTTTCCAAGAGTGAACACCTGAATGCCTCTGGGAAGCTCATATGAAGGCCCCAGACCTCCGCTGTTTGTTTCCGCATCAAGGTACACTGCTTCAGACCACGGAGGCTTCCTTTAGCTATCATGACTAGTAGCTATTGCCTAATGCAGTGATCTTCCACTGGTGTGCCACGAAAGGTCTGCAGGTGTGCCACAGAAGTTTGGAGCACAGTATTGGAAATAGCTGAAAAAAAAATCTTCCAGGTTCTGCAACTCTGTTTCTAGGGCAAAAGTGTGTAGTAACAAATTGTCTGTACCTCTTTCTCCACCCACAGAGGAAGAGGGGCAGACAATTCATCACTAGAGACCACTGCCCTAGAAACAGAGCTGCAGAGCCCGGAAGAGTCTCCCGGATGCTGGAAGTGACATCATAAGAGGCTTGAGACATCACCTTAGAAAAAACCATAGAGGTTAGTTCGCCATGAGAAGAAAAACGTTGAAAAATTGCTGGTTGGTGTTCGCTCCCAGTCCCCTCTCAATATAAGATTCAGGGTAGAGTCTATGGAGACACACTGCCTATACCACTTGGACATTTGAATGCAGCAAGACTTTTCCATGGGCTGACTTTATTCAGTTTATATAGGCAGCTAACAAAGCTTTTTGAGTTGCACAGAACTCTTCATCTGGGAGACCGGAACAATGAGACGCTCAATGCAAATGCAAGCAGCAATTGAAATTGGTCCAGACAAATAATCCATTTTACATTTAGCAGGATTTCTAGCCTGCCCCATCTCTAGGCCAGCTCTCTTCCCTTCTTCTGCCACAATTTACTACTGAGGGGTAACAGCAAACACCGGGAAATTGCAACATGGGAACATTAAGACATTCCTGTTGCCCTTTTACAAGGACAGTAATTTTGTCACTTGCCTCATTTCCCGTAGCACAGGATGTTATTGGCTGAGGCAATGGGAGGATGTGGAGCCAAAACAAGGCTTTAATTTGGTTTTATGTATCACTCGTTTAAAAACTTGACCTGAAGTCAGTGGGAGTTTACCAGTGGAAGAGATACTACCCTGGTTTCTCTAGCAATCGTCTAAGTGTCTTTTTCTGAACAAATCTGCAGCTGTCTGCTTCGCAGTCTCAGCTATTAGAGCTACCCTCCCCCAGCACACTGATTTTCATTTCAAAAATCTGCACATCAGAATCATTGCAATGCAATTTTGGACCCAGATGATTGCTTTTTCCATCCCATCCCGGACATTATCTTGTAGGGTTGCCCCAGCCACAGCCCATGCGCCATTCTCTCCCAGCCATCTACAATGGGAATATCAGTGATTGGAATCTGGACATTTACCTTGGAATTTCGCTCTGCCATATAGCACCTGCTGATGCAACAGTCTGCCCAAGGGGTCTCAATGCAATTCTGACTGGCATTGCAACAGTGCCAGGCAAATTAGGGCTTTTCCCATAGGAAGACTGTCAAATGGACCCAGGGAATGATGGGAATGTGTCATTTGAGTCCCTTCTCAGCTCTCTGAACTTGCTGTCATGATGCAAGCCAGCAGGGGATCAGACTTTTGCTGTGACAGATCACTCAGAGTACGATTTTCTCCTTCCAGATATGCCATCCCCATTTTCTAAACTGTATGTGGGGAAAGGACGCTTGCATCTCCAGTAGAATCCCTAGGAGAAACCCCTCCATCTGATAACAAGGGTGAAAGATTTTGCCCTCATTGTGGCAGCATCCTCATGCACGGAAATGTATTTTTCCCCAAAGAAGTGAATATAATAGCGTTGGCTGAAAATCTGAACAAATACTTATAAGGGGAAAATGCACTACGTTATAAACAGTAAACACAGATTTGAATGTAGGGCTGTCAATGGACAGCCGAATCCTACACGTGTTCTGCCAGCACTAGCTGCTAAAAAGCAAAGTGTGCTCCAGCAGCGCATTGAATAGCATGTTGCCAGAGCGTCAGTGGGAAGGCCAAGTCCTTCCTACACGTGTCACTGGATCTCTGGTCACTCACTGGAGCAGATAAGCCTGTGAAGGAGGCAGGAAAGGGTGGGGAGAGGGTGGAACAAGGGCAAGGACAGGGCAAAATTGGGCAGGGAGGGGGAGGAAGGGGTGGAGAGGCTGCAGGAGGGGGTAGGCCCAGCAGTGATCTATCCCCAGATCCTATTCCTTCCAACAGCAGCCTCCCTGCACCTTTTCTCTCCTCGGACTTGCACCAGCAAAATCAGCAGTGCAGATCCGAGAAGACCCACTGTGGAATAGGAGGCTTATCGAGGAGTAAAGGGATCCTTTCTCCTCCAAAGCCTACCACTCCCCCTCATGCTAGATATATGTAATGGAAATGCGCAAGATCCCTCGAGGAGTTAGGGTGTGGTGTCAACAGTGGCCCCTTGCCCTGGCAAGCAAGCATGGGGTTAACACCAGGGCCTCCAGAGCCTTAGATTGCAGTGAATGTGCCACACAGCTGCAGAACAAGGTCCACAGGGTTAAAAGCAGCACCTGCAGGAAGGAAAAGGGGTGTGGGCAGCAGAAGGAAGGAACAGAAGGTTGGAGGAAGGAATGAAGGAAGGAGAGGAATGAACGGATTGGCAGATAGACTACTGAACCTGCTGACTAACCAATGGACTGACTAAAGGAGAGACAGGCAAATGAATTCCTGAGCATTGCTGGAACAGGGTCTGCTGGAGACACTGGAGATTGGTTTGTGGCTGCCACGTCCAAGACCTGCTGAGGACTAAGGTGCTGCTGTAGTGGCTGGAGAAGCTGCTGGCAGGAGAGGAAGGAAGGAGGACCTCTGCAGGTAACAGATGAGCTACCCTGGTGGTGGGGTCAAGCAGTGCTCAATGCAGAACTGGGGCCAATGTTGGGGAACGAAAGGGAGTTAATTACCTTAAAGTGGGCATAATTCTCTAAGTGAAGAATTCTCTTAGAGAATTCTCTAAGTGGGCATAATTCTCTAAGTGAAGACCAGGAATCTGGCAAACAGAAACAGTGAGCACCTTTTCGGCACGGCTGCACCAATGGGGGTGCCGGGAGGATAGGACTGGCTCAAGCCTATGGATGCCTACTCAGAAGCAAGCCCCATGCAATTCAATGAGACTTACTCCCAAGTAAGTGTATATAGATAGTTACCATTTAAGCTTCTTTAAACACATTTGGATCAAAGCAGCTTTGGGTGGAACGGAATGCTCACAGACATTCCAATGGTCAGAGAATGAAGCTCCCTGAAATTTTGCTGCCCAACTGGGGAGAGAGAGGTGGGAAGGAGAAGGCGTTATTGGTTTGGCTGGCATTAAACTAACACAGGCCAGTCATTTTGTGAGGCAGATGGAAGTAAGGCTGGGGAAGCAAGGAAGTTCAAGGGTAGAGAACACAAGAGGTAAGATGTTTGTGGCAGGAAAGGTGAACAGCAGGCAAAGTACTGAGCAAATACAACCATTGCCTGAGGGACAGATAATTTTAGGAGATTTGAGGAAAAAGGCAGTGGAGATGGGAAACTGAGGCAAGAACAGGCTAATGGTTATGGTAGGAGGTGCCACTGGGCAGGCAAGGGAGGCCTGGGACACCAGGTTGTGGACCACAATGTTGCTAAGTCAACCAGAGATCCTGACAGGGCTGCTGTACCTTTAAGACCTACCCAGAAGGAACACTCTGCCAACTATAGCCTCTCCTGTCAACGGAGCATGACATGGCATTATGATGTGGCAACCATAAGCAGGCTAATTTGGATTATACCGTACATTCCCAGTTCAACCTTACCTGCAACCAGCCAACTACGTGTGCTGCACATAGAGCCTGATTTAGAAGGAAGAAATTACAGCTGTTAAAATTAAAAGACAAAGTAAAAAAGCAGATAATTGACTGTGCACCACAAGAACACAGGAAGGAGACTGAAAGATCCATCTAGCCCAGTGTTTCTCAATGCTTGTCCTCCAACGTACCACTTCACACGGTCCACCTACTGGAAGTAGTACCAGAAATAACTTGCAGTGATGTATCACCAGACACAATGCGACAAACACCGGTAAGAAGCTCAGGGCACATGAAAAGCACACACTGGAGCACTGCCTGCCAAGCCAAGGCTCCTCCTGCTGTTTGTCATGTTTATTGTTTATCTCACTGCCAGGTAGCAGGGTCTTGGGGTCCGGCAACTACCACCAGACACCACACCAAGTACCATCGGTGATACGAATATCTCTGGCTGAGAAACACTGATCCAGTCCACTACTCACTCTCACAGCAGTGGCCAGTAAATGCCTTTGGGCGATCACAAGTGGGGCATCAAGGTGACAAAATTCCCCATCCCTATCATATAGTACTGAGGTTGCAATCCTAACCCCTTATGTCAGTGCTTTCCAGCACTGACATAAGGGCAGTGCAGCTCTCTGAGGTAAGAGAACAAACCTTCCCTTACTTTGAGGAGGCCTCCGTGAGTGACACCCAACTGCAGGATGCAGCACACATCCCATTGGCACCGCTATGCCAGTGCTGGAAAGTACTGACATAAGGGGTTAGGATTGGGCCCTCAGTGGTTTAATAGCTCTGAATATCAGAGATGTGGGGGGGGGTACAAATGGGAAGAAAAACAGAGATGTCACCAAGAATCATTCAAATCACACACAAGCAAATAGCCAAATATTTACTGTACACTATCATTAATGCTACTTAGATACAAACCAGGGATCAGCTCTGTCAACATTAAGTACTTAGGAAGTACAACATTAAGTACTTAGTAAATCAGATGGCAGAAGTGCACATCACACACATCCATACACCTTTGCAACCATCTGGCTGAAACCTTATGGGGAGAAAAGAAGCTGGGGAAGGAGAGGTTGGAGCGGAGAAGCAGCAAATAGAAGAAAATTATCCCCGTTCAAAGTTGTTTTCCCCCTATGAAAAGAAGCAAAACATTAAATGCAGAATCATATTTCCAACTTGGTTCTGTTTGTTTTTGGAAACCGCAGGGGCACCTGAGGCAGACCAGGGCCACAACACAGGGCAAGGGGGAATTTAACCTATAGCAGCTTTGGAACACCCAGAGCAGTTTCCTTCTTAGGGCATACAGTAGGTTCAAGGAGGTGATTTTCATCAGGATCAAACTACAGATAGAAAGTTTAAATCCTCCGCCCATGTCACAGTCTTGATCTAGATTGCTGGGAGCAGGGTGGGGGAGACACGGCTGCAATCTTTAAAAAATACTGCCATAAACATGAAGGCACATTCAGTGCCTCATCCCACAGTAAGTGTGAGCCATAATAACATCATAAAACATGAGCTGTAGTTCAGTAGAACTACTCCAGTTAGTGACGGTGGTATTTGTATTTGTTTAGCTAACAACGCTGTACTTCTGCCAGGCCACTCTCAGCAGGATAGCTAGGATGGTTGTCCCTCAGCAGACAAGAGTGGTGAAGTTAATTTGACCAGTGGAGTGATAAATAAGCACTCTTGCAGCCCGACCCTATCCCCCATCTGTGCCACCAGAATTCACACTCTAATGTATTATTGAGAAATTGAGTGGTACCAGCAATCTCATCTGGCTCCCCCAGCGTCATGGGGCTGGCACAAGGGGTGGGCGAGGAGGAGTAACATGGTGGAGGGGGAGAATCAGGGAAGGGATCTGGACCACCAGAGGGTATGTCGGGAGTGGGCAGGGGGGGCAGTTATCAGTGGCATGTCACTGCCAGTATCCTATGCCCCTTGCACAGGTAATGACCCCTTGGGTCCACTGGGACTTATGCCAGCCAAAGAGCTGGTACAGATCTGAGTAGGGCAACAAGGGATTTCCTGGAGGTAATGAAACAAAAGTTCCATAAGTCTGAGGTTGACTCCAAGTCACCCGCTCATCACAGGATGCGTTGCACGTGCACTTCCATGGTGCGGCTGCCTCAGTGCATGTGACGGGATAAGATTGAAGCATTAATTGGCAATTAAATGGCAAGTTTTAGCACTGCAACAATGTGAGAGCCAAACTGCGCACTAATTTGCTGTGGTGTAAGGTTGGATGAGAAAACTGACTGCGATCTTTGCAAAGGCAAAATTATTAGCGTGAGGAACTGGCACAGGATTCAGAGTTTAAAAACTCTGGCATGCCTGGGCAGCATCTATGACACCCTGGGCAAGAGGAGAATGTCAAAAAGTGACAGCTCAGGTAATAAGCAGAAATAAGCTGATCACAAACTGATACTTTCATTTAACAGCTTAATACAGACCAATCCTATTGTTGGGCTCCGCTAGAAGAACATGTGTTCTACCGGCGCATGCGATTGCAAAAGTGCTGTAAAGAGCATTGCGACAGCACTACTCACAGTAGAACTGGCAAGGAAGCCCCGTGGGAAGCAGGACATCTGGAGGTCTGCCGGACCAGGTAAGTCTGGCACAGGGGTGGGGGAGGGGGGCGGAACAGGAAAGGGAAGGGCAGCGACAGAGAGGGTGGGCTGATCAGGCCTGGGAGGGAGCAGGATCAGTGAAACTAGCACATGCCACATCCCACCCCACCTTTGTGGACCTGATCCTCTTGCATGGATCAATGTGGACTTGC
Organism: Tiliqua scincoides; assembly: GCF_035046505.1. Classification (NCBI taxonomy): domain Eukaryota; kingdom Metazoa; phylum Chordata; class Lepidosauria; order Squamata; family Scincidae; genus Tiliqua; species Tiliqua scincoides. Next base: position 211,470,309 of record NC_089824.1, read on the forward strand.
GCCAGCAATATTTATCATTATTTTTAAGAATATTTATACAGCTGGTCCTCCTCATCTGTGGGTTTGGAACCCACAGATTTGACTTAACATGGGTTCCAAATCCAAGACCCCACTGAACCTCGTGGATGCTGAAGCCTCCGTGTGCCTCCCAGAGGTTCTGGGATGCACTTCTGGTTTTACAAAAAACCAGGAATGCCTCTCAGATGCCTTTGGGAGGTGTTCTAAGGAGCACTGAGACTGCACACTGCCTACTGCACCTCAGAACATCTCTGGACATGACCACTTTCGGTCACGTCTGGAGGTTCTCTAAGGGGCTCAACACAGATCTAATTATTTGTGGGTTTAGTATCCACGGGAGGTTCAGGAATGGAATCCCTGTGGACACTGAGGTCCTGCCTGTATACTGTTTTTCAACAAAAAAAGTTCACAAAGTGGTTTGGCTCAGCAAGAGCACATGGTTGATACAAATCTATTGTCTTCCTAGAGTAATATAGCAATGCCAGCCAATGTCCTACTGGTTACTGCCAGTTGGACATCTATCCAGATGTTAGTACACCTGCCTAAAACCCCTGCCAAATAAACATGGTGGTAATGAGTGAGTAAATAAAAAGATGGACATGTACGTGTGAATCAGCCCTTAGTCTGGAGAGGTTTCATTGATTTAAATAAACCTGTACTGTGATAAATGTATTGCGAATGCAATTCACATTCTTAAGCTTATGGGGAGAAGCAAAAATATAATCATGGATACTATTTTGAATTTTGATAGGGAACAGGATCAAGATTCACAACATAGTTCAAAGGCCTACTTTCTGAAACCATATAGTCAAGATTACACTGGAAAGCGAAGTACTTGAAGACTATTTGCTGTGGTTCCTTTTGTATACCTTTCAAGAACTGCAAGAATGTCACTTGAGCAGCCTTTTTATAAGCGAACAAACACCTATTTTTGGCAACAGTTCCACTTTATCATTTAGAACAGGAGTGAAAAGTTGGCTAGAGATATTGATGCTCCTGAGCAAAACCCACACAGGATTTTCAGTGGCCTTAACCTGCCCCCCCCCCCACAAAAAACAGGAGCCCTTTCCAAATCACAGCTCCCACTTGACAAGGAAAAGGATTGGAGCCTCAACTGGAAGCAAAACAGAAGACGTGAAGTGAAATTACTTATGTTCCTTTCAAGCCTCAAGGAGACATCTGCCATGTTGGCACAGCTGCTGGCCAATGTGGTCTGATTATAACCGTGGTACATAAGCACAATTTTTCCCTTTCTGAAGAGCACAACTATTAATCAGGTGGTGGTTTGGCTAGAAAGATGCCTCAAAACTATTCCCAAAGTCTAAATAACTAATAACAACCTCAGGCCCAGGAGCAAGAAGACCACTGACCACAAAACAGTTAAATAAATATGCCTCACCCTGAGCAACACAAGCAGTGGCTCTGGTAGGAGCTGAAAACATCACAAGGGGAATTATTAGAGCGGGGAGGGGGAAAAGGTTTCTGTTATGAGGCAGGATAAAAGCAGCTCAAAACAGTAGCATAGCTATGGCGTGGTATTTCAGGCGCTGCAATGCACCATATAAGCGGCCCCTCCCACTCACTCTCAGAGCCATTCTGGGCAGCGATGGCCAGTGGTGTAGCTAGAGGGGGCACAAAGTGCTAAGTTTCACAGGTGCCTTAATGCGCTGTGCAAGTGGCCCCTCCCCTTTGGAGCCATTCCGGACTGCTAGAGCAAAACAGAAGCGTACGCCTCCATTTTGCTCTCGGGCCCAAACGGCTCCGAAGGGAAGGGGGAGGGCCTGCTTGCTTGCACGACGCAGTGAGGTGCCTGCAAAACATAAGAACATAAGAACAGCCCCACTGGATCAGGCCATAGGCCCATCTAGTCCAGCTTCCTGTATCTCACAGCGGCCCACCAAATGCCCCAGGGAGCACACCAGATAACAAGAGACCTCATCCTGGTACCCTCCCTTGCATCTGGCATTCTGACATAGCCCATTTCTAAAATCAGGAGGTTGCGCATACACATCATGGCTTGTACCCCGTAATGGATTTTTCCTCCAGAAACTTGTCCAATCCCCTTTTAAAGGCATCTAGGGTAGACGCCAGCACCACATCCTGTGGCAAGGAGTTCCACAGACCGACCACACGCTGAGTAAAGAAATATTTCCTTTTGTCTGTCCTAACCCGCCCAACACTCAATTTTAGTGGATGTCCCCTGGTTCTGGTATTATGTGAGAGTGTAAAGAGCATCTCCCTATCCACTCTGTCCATCCCCTGCATAATTTTGTATGTCTCAATCATGTCCCCCCTCAGGCGTCTCTTTTCTAGGCTGAAGAGGCCCAAACGCCGTAGCCTTTCCTCATAAGGAAGGTGCCCCAGAAAACTTAGAAACTTAGAAAACTTAGTGCTTTGCACCCCTTCTAGCTATGCTACTGACAATGGCTACACAGTTGCCTTCGCTGCCCAGAATGGCTGACAGCGAGTAAGAGAGGCTGCTTACGTGGTGTGCTGCGTCGCCTGCAATACTTGCCACCCCTGTAGTGAGCTACTGGCTCAGGATATACTGCCTGTTCATCCGACAAGCATGTGCTGGGGCAATGACAGAACATAATAAATCTTCAAAAGGGTACAAGCACGAAAGGTTGGGAATTTTTTGTGGCAAACCAAGGCAAGGGGCTGTTCCAGGAGGGAACTAAGACAGACAATACGTTCTGAATTGCAGGAAGAATATCCGGCATATTTAGGTCTGTCAGACCGCAGTGCAAGCTCTCAAGGCTTCAGTCCCCATGGTATAATTTAGAACAGAACACGCAGCTGCATATTGTGGACAACAAGGAACAAGCCTGTCCCAGCAGGTAAAGATTACGGGTACATTACAATGCCACACATGCAAACCGCATGGAAAGCGTGGTCATGACTAGAGAGCAGCTTCTTTACAAATTTTGTTCCAAGTGAATTACATACAGCAGATGCTGCTCTTTCACACACAAAAAGAATGTGAAATGTTTCACTTTGGCTGAAATAAACACCCAGTTGCACATTGGTTTCATCCATCTAGCACATGCCAAACTAAAAGTGGATACAGTGCCCTTATTCTGCAATACTTTTATCCTGGCAGGGCTATGTTCAAGGGGCAAAAACTGAGCCAGTCCTTGAACTGACAACACAAGAAAAAAAGGCACCCAAAAGCCTCCTCCCTCACTGAAAATAGCATATTGCACATACAGTACATGAAGTTGGCATCCTTCAGTCTCGGAAGACTCTGGTATGGTGGTTCTGGAACAGAGTGTCCTCTCCAGTGCGCAAAGCCGGGTAAAGTAGATATGGAGGATAGACTGTTTCCCATGCAGCAAATCCCCCCTCTCCACGTCGCTGAAATGGTCCAATGGAAAGGCCAATACGGTTGGTTCTAGCGGCGTCACAGGAGTTGCCAGAATGTGACTGTGTTCAGCCATGAACTGCCTCAGGGACTCCGGCTCCGGATTTTGCCTCGAGGTTGACTCCTGAAGCCTTTTCCATAACTGGATGTAGCCACAAGGCAGTGGAGGTTTGGGATCAGAGTTTTCCTTCTCTCAGATGAGCTGCCTTCCCAGGCTATCAAGTCCCATCTACCCGGTGGTTGTTTAGTCGCCTCTTACTACAAGTACAGCCAAACTGATGGCCTATTCTTATCCTCAGCCCCCCAAGGGAGTCATACAGTACATGACATAGCATATACCCTATACCAGTGGTTTTCAGACTGGGGCATTGCGATGCCGCAGCCTGAAGGCCCTGGCCTCTTTCCCCTTAAGGGGCAGGGGCAGGGAGGAGGCAGCGACATGATCCACAGGATCGCTTCACTCAGGAGGGCTGCAGGGACTGGGATGCACTCACCAGTCCCTGCAGCAGCCTGTCAGAGGTGTGGGGAGCCCTGCGCGAGCGTCTGTAGGACTCCCCAGCTTGTTAGAAGTGAAAGTGGAGTGATCATGCTCCACTTCCTGTTTTGCAGAGGCGGAGCACGATTGCTCCACTTTCACTTCTACCAAGCTGGGGAGCTGTGCAGATGCTCGCGCAAGGCTCCCCGCACACCAGAATGGCTGCTGCAAGGACTGGTGAGTGCATCCCAGTCTCTGCAGTCCTCCTGAGCAGTGTGATCCTGGGGATTGTGTCATGCCTTCCCCCCACCCCTGCTGCCTCCCCCCCACAAGGTCTTACAGCGGTGCAAACTCTCCAAGAGAGTTTGAAAACCACTGCCCTATACATATTGTCATTGACGTATATTGTTATGTATACTGGCAGGGACTTCAATGCATGAACCAGAAACCTCATGAATGGAGGCAGGGAGCCGGGTTGGTGTGTCTCAAACCCCAAAGCCCTCTTCAGGTATGTATGTGCAACATCATCTCCTATGTTTGCAGGCAGCATGAAACCTGCATCTTGGCTGGGCCCAATGCTGGCTTGGTTTTCTGCCCTTGCCCAAGCAACAGAGCAGCACCTGGACCTTTTGGGCTCCAGCTTCTTCACACCTGCACATCTGTGTGTGGTCACTGGCCTGGTCAGGTCCTGACACATTTGCACCAAGAGGTTTCAACCTGTGCTGGTCTCCTGATCATTCACAATGCATTAAAACTGCAATCTGGTGGTGCAGGAGTGGCTTTAAGGAAAGACCCCTGCCAGGGCTTCTCTCACACTTCGTGTTATGTCCTAGAGCAGGGGTGCCCAGACCCCGGCCCTGGGGCCACTTGCGGCCCTCGAGGCCTCTCAATGCGGCCCTCAGGGAGCCCCCAGTCTCCAATGAGCCTCTGGCCTTCCAGAGATTTGTTGGAGCCCATAGTGGCCCAACGCAACTGCTCTCAGCGTGAGGGCAACTGTTTGACCTCTTTGCATGAGCTGTAGGATGAGAGCTTCCTCCACTGCTTGCTGTTTCACATCTGTGATGCAGTAGCGGCAGCAAAGGAAAGGCCAGCCTTGCGTTGTGCAAGGCCTTTTATAGGCCTTGAACTATTGCAAGACCTTCATTCATTCATATAAGTTCATCTTTAATATATTCATTTATGTAAACTTATGTAAATTTATTCAAATTTTAAATGTAAATTAATTCTTCCCCCCCCCGGCCCCCGACACAGTGTCAGAGAGACGATGTGGCCCTCCTGCCAAAAACTTTGGACACCCCTGTCCTAGAGCACCACATGGAATCAAAGGGCAGCTGGCATGAAACCAAGCATGGTAAAACTGCAAGGACTGAAACATTCATGAATTTGGGCTTTAAAAATATGCCTTGATTAAAAAAAAAAAATTCTGGAGGGACAAGTTTTAATCAGTAGATCAATCAATAAAAGTGCTAACCATTGTAACAGTGGCAGACCAATCCTAACCAATTTCCCAGCCCCAATACAACTGCAGTGCAGTTGAGGAGGCCTCTGTGACTGCCCTACCACCACATAATGCAGTATGCGCAACAATGTCATGGGCGCATTGGCGCTGGAAAGTTGGTTAGGACTGGGCTATAGGAGTCTGTATTAAATCCACGCAGGCAAATTTTAACAGGAGGAAATAGGGGTTCATTTTTTGAAGTTATTTTTGTGCTGTAACGGGGAGTGGAAAAAAAATGCCCTTTGTGCTTGAAACAGCAATAGCTTTTGCTTTATTCTCTTGTAAATTTTCACACTGCAGAGTTGAGGTTTAGTAATAAACACCTTCAACGGAACAGATTAATTAAGAAATTCATTGTAAGGCAGATGGTTAATAAGCAGCTAAAAATTACTTAGCTGCGAATACAGCACTGCTTGCCCTCTTAGCATCACATTTTCATGCTTATATCATGTAGACAAAGATTCAGAAGTTTCCTTTCACGATGGAGAAAATTCATCAGAACCTATCCATAGCTTGCAAATTACATTAACTAGCCTCAGGAGTGTCCCAAGAGGATGGAAAACACAGCCAGGAAATATGAAAAATGAGACTTTTTCCATAAAGAAAGTGCATGTTGTGTAGTCAAAGTTACATTAGATGCTGGCATGACAGAAGGCATCGCAAAAGAAAAAAAAATTTAGAAGGCTATTAAAAATGAAACACACCACAGCACCAGTGACAGAAACCAAAATAAAGGGAAAGGGCAACATGTTTAGCTTTGACTCCCAACTGGCTACAGAAGAAAAAAAATTGGCTTGCTCAGTCAAAGCATAGAATTGGCACTGTTTCAATATACTGGGTTCTTTTTTTGGGGGGGGGGATGCCTGCAAGGGTGTGGTTTCTAGATAGTTTGAAATTTCAGCCTACTGTTTTGCCTGCCGGCGTGGGCCAACTTTTGATGCATTCCAGTTCCCTTAAATGCTGCCGACAGACGCTCAAATTAAAGCTGACAAGCAACCTGCACTCTGCATAATCTAATAACAGAGCTTGCACTCCTTCAAATTATACCAAAGTTTCGGTCTTCCTCACCACAAATGCAGGCACTTGGATTGTTCATTTGACTTATCCAGGTGGTCTAACTTGGTTGGGAGGGAGGAAGGGGAGGGCACAAACATGACTGAGGAACACAAAAAATTATAATGTCTGTTTTGTATTAAAGAAAAATGGCACTGCAAATAGACAGCCATTATAACCTTGCCAGAATTCCACACCAACATTTCATTCAATGGGCCACTGGTTTGTGTGGCTTGAGATCTTTGTTCCTTGACTGCAGCCTTATTAACCCTGAAAAGCTGCCCTGTTGGAAGAGATGTCCAAGTTCCCCACCACCATTTACACATATTATGCATGTTTAAATTAATGCTTTTGGTTTTTTTAGAAGTACCAAGCCCACTGTAGTGAGGCACCACAGTGAAGAGCAACTATCCCACTGGGAATCTTCACCCAAGGGTATCAGCCTAACTTTGAATTTGCACAGGACCTACAGGAACACTGCAGAAGGACAGAGCTGACAGGTATACACACCGTGAGCTCTAAAATGCTCTGCTTGTCACTTATTGACCCCAGATAAAGACTGAGAAACTGCTGAGGAACAGCCCCATAATTTTAGGAAAATCACATGAATTTAAAAGCATCTGTTTTCTGCATTCCTTGATGCCCAAATCATACTCAGAAGTTTAAAAAGAACACAAAGAAAAGGGTTTTCGTAACACCACAAGTGAAAGCAAAAAACCATCCTTTGGCCCCCACACTATTTATGGGAATGTCACAACTCTTAATGTGACAGACACATATTTGTTTTGCAAATAAACATTCAGGCAAGTGTAGGCTTGTTGCATTGCTAACCTGCCTTAAAGCTCCTCCTGAAAATGTCCACAGGAGCAGCTGTTTGGGTTTTTTACACCAGGAATTTATTCTGCCTGCAGGCTTTGATGTTGCATGAAAACCTGAACTGATTTCTCTTCCCCTTTTCCTTCCAATGCCCAGTATTAATAGTTTCTAAGGGCTAAACTACAGGTGATTACAGATGTGTGAATGCATCTTCACTAAAGATGCTGTTTTGTAAATAGCAGATGAACAAAGCAGGAGGGGGGTTGTCCAGCTTGGGGTGTATAGTGCAGGGGAGGGGATTAATTCTTCCAGTCCTCGTGCTATTTACATATATGATTTATATCCCACCTTTCCTTCTGAATAAACAGAGTGCTCAAGGCAGTATATAAATAGAGAAAAAGCAGTTCATGCAAGAAATAGAAATACATTGTAAAGTGCAATAATCATGAACAACCATAAAGAATAGTGCAATTAAAAAAATTAAAACAAAATATGGAATATAACCACAAAACCCAAAAGCAACTAATTAAATAGGGAAGACCAGGTGGAAAAGGAAAGTCTTCAACCCTTGCCAGAAGGATAACCAGGAGAGAGCAGTTCATAATTCCATAGGGAAGGGGTTCCATAATCAAGGCACCAACACAAAGAAAGCCCCACTCCTCACTGCTGTCACTCTGGCCTCCACCAAAGGCAACGTATGCAGCAGAGTCCTCTGCTAACTCTAGGGGACAGGTTGGTTTGTATGGGAGAAGGCAGTTCCCCAGACATACTTGCCCTGAGCCATCTATCCTTTAAACCAGGGGTCTCCAAACTTTTTGGCCAAAGGGCCACATCAAATATCTGGCGTGGTGTGGAGGGCCGGAAAAAAATTTAAATATAAAATTTAAATAAATAAATAAGAGATGGAACTTAGACGAGTGAATAAATGAATGAATTGACTCATTCATTCAACCTTTCTGGCCCTCAGAACACCCTCCAGACACAATCAGACCACAGTTCTGGTCATGTTCGGTTGAGTGGGCCAGAGGCTTTCAGGGGACAAGAGGTTGGCCGCGGGCCGGAAAGAGGTTTGCTGCGGGCCGCATCTGGCCCCCAGGTTGGGGTTCGGAGACCCCTGCTTTAAACGTCAAAACCAGCAATTTGAATTGGGCATGGAAACTTAGCAGCAGCCAGTTAGCTACAGGAGCAATGGGCAGGCAGAGTCAGGTCTCCTAGCTCCCAAAACTATCCAGGCTGCTGCATTCTGTATTTGCTGACAGCTCCAGGCAGACCTTAAGGGCGGCTCCACATAGACTGTATTGCAGAAGTTAAGTTTCAATGTCACCAAGGCATGGACCATTGCGGTTAGTTCTTAATAATGAGACAGGGCCATGGCCAGCATACCAACCTAGACTGGGAAGTGTCCCCCTGGCCACTGCCACAAACTGGCACCCAGAGGCTAGCATGACCCATAATCTATGGACCCATTCCTGCAGTGAGTTGCAATCTCATTTACAACAGGCTGATATTCCATTACCTGCAAAGTGGACTTTCCAACCAAGAAGACCTTTGTTTTGTCCAAATTTAATCTCAGCTTCTTAGACCACATCCAGATCCTCCCTGCCTCCAGGCAATGCTCCAGGGTTTCAACCTCTTCACCAGAATGAGATGATAAAGAAAAAATAGAGCTGGATATCATCAATCTGCATACTGATGACACCCAACTCCACACCTGTGAATGCCCTCTCCCAGCAGTTTCATACAGATATTAAACAAGATGGGAGACAAGATACAACCTGCCACAGGCTGGATTGCCACACCAAAGTCCTTCAATAACTCTTTCTGGGACCTGTCAGCCAGGAAGGACCAGAACCACTGAAAAACAATTACGAACTTAGCAGCTACAGAAGAGGAATCACTGGAAACAGCACAAGGGAAAAGTGTTAAACCCACCTAACCCACACTGCGGTCTTGACCCAGATTCTTCCCTGCAGATGCTCTTTACAAAAAAGTTTGAAGCTGCAGAGATGCATCAAACATCTCCACTGAAATGTCTGGTTTGGCCCTAATCCCGAAGGCAGCAGCAGGAAGTAATGAAGGCGAACAAAAAGAAAGGCATAAGCATAATTTCAGAGTCTACAGATGATGGTTTATTAAGTCCTCTGTCCAGGGTTTAGGAAGGCTTAACCACATGGTCACTTTCATAAGACAGAGCTGCTTCACACAGGCAGGAAAGACCCTTGCCACACAGCACACTGAGAAACACCGGCATCATTCCAGAGTCTGTAATCATTCTCACTGTTCAGCTCTTGAATAAAATGAAACTATAAAAGATGAGTGCCTCTGTATGCAGTGTCCCTTTCCTACATAACTGAGTGACCACAAGCAGGATTCCTTAAAGCAGTGGTTCTCAAACATTTTAGCACCAGGACACACTTTTCAGAATGACAATCTGCCGGGATCCACCCAAAGTGATGTCATTAACCTGCAAGTGATGTCATGGCCAGAAGTGACATCATCAAGTAAAATTTTTCACACCCATTCATAAGACAAAAATCAATTAAGTAAATTAAAAGTTTACAGTAAGTTTTTTAAAAATTAATATAACTCCCCTCCTAACTCTCCCAAGCAGTTGTTTATCTGTTTAAAAAGAATTCCCCAAACATCCCAAATGCTGCAATCCTATGCACACTTACCCAGGAGTAAGCCCCATTGACTATCACTTTTAAAAGCTTAGTATAGTATATAGTAGTCTGTTAAAAGTACAGATCTGTAACATTCCCCAAATACAGTCATATACCATGGTAGCATCAAATCTAATATAAAAAAAATAAAATACATGTTGAAATGAATGGGGACCCACCTGAAATTGGCTTGCGACCCACAGTTTGAGAAACACTGTTTAAAGCAAGGTTTTGCAAGATGTTTCAAATTCAGCCCTTCACTGTTCAGAAAGGAGTTTTACTTCCCCAGCAAACCCCAGCCCTCTGCAAGAGTAAATTGCTTTATATCCTTTTCCTAAGCCTCCAAAGGTCTCATGCCTTAGTTGTTACAAAATAAGAAAACCAATGCTGGGTGGCTTCAGGGTATGTGTCCCCCCCTCCCCCCCCTCACAGTTTCAGCTTAAAGCTTTGCAAATGTGGTGGATACTCCCAAAAAGCCATTTTGGGAATGATCAGGCAGCTGGACATGATCTCAACTGGCACCTGTTAAGCATGACTTCACCCGAGCATTCAGGGTGCGGTTTCAATGGCAAAATATAGCTGTCAGTGTCAATAGTCACTATTAGTCAATAGCTAATAGTGAGGAAGAGTTCAGGCTAGTGAAGTGTCTGTAAGCAGCAGAAGCAAACATTACCAATTTCATGTCACACTGTTGCCCTACAGCCACATTCACTCAACACATACACCCAGTGCACAAAACCGGAATGTCTCAACCGACTCTGCCCCATGCAGTGGGGCAAAGAATGAGATTTTTTTACACTGTCCACACACAGACACTGTGTTTTCTTCTTCCCAAATCCTCAGAGGCTGGGATGGGGCCAGCTAGATGCACTGAGTCAAACATCTGAGCAGTAGAGCCCGTTCCCCAATAATACTGCCACTATAAATCAAGAGCACAAACCCAGATGGTGACACATTCAGCAATACCCTGATGCTGCCAGCAGAAAGGATGGCCCACTTTTTGTCATTTCAGGTGCTCCTACCTGCCACCTGCACAAGCTGTGGCCTGCAAAAATTGTTGTTATCAGTCTGGGACAGCACATATAGCTATAGCTTTTACCTTACAACTATCAGGTGCTTCTTGACCTAAGTATGTAGTTTGTTAACTCTCACCCTGCTACACTGCCACTCTTTTTTGTGTGTGGTCAGCTTCTGAACCAGCCTTTAACAGTGGCTCGGTCCAGCAGCATTAGCAAATAATAATAATAATAATAATAATAATAATAATAATAATAATAATAATAATAATAAACAACTTTATTTTTATCCCGCCCTTCTCCCCAAAGGGACCCAGGGCGGGTGTATAATAGGGTTATACACCCCCATTCAGTCAATGCATGGAGGGGAGGGTAGTGGAATTGCATGGAAGGCATGGAAGCACGGGCAGTGGGATTGGGGGCAGCTGGCTGGCCAGGCCTGTCAGTGCCCCCAACTCTCCAACAGCCAAACATTTGGCATATGTGGGAAAGGAGCCCTTCATGTGTACAGCTGTGCACATGCCAGTGGCATAGCCAGAGGGGCATAGCCAGCTCTGGCCTTCATGCCAGTGGCATAGCCAGAGGGGGTGCGAAGCACTAAGTTCTGCAGGGAGCCTCACCACAGCATCCAAGTGGCTCCTCCCCCTCCTCTCCGGTTTTGCTCCACTGTGCTCTCCTCACCTGGAATGGCTCCCAAGGGGAGGGGCCGCTTACATGCTGCAGTGAGTCTCCCTGCAGAACTTAGGGCCCAATCCTATCCAACTTTCCAGCTCTGGTGTAGCCACAATGCAGCCCCATGGTAAGGTAACAAAAGTTCTCATACCTTGAGAAGACCCCAGGGACTGCCCCTCCACCACAGGATGTAGCGCACACCCCACTGGTGCAACTGCACCAGCACTGGAAAATTGGATAGGATTGGGCCCTTAGTGCTTTGCAGCCCCTCTAGCTACACCACTGCTTCAGGCTAACCAGAATCCTGTCCGAGTTGCTGTTTTGTACAAGGGAGTACCCTTCAATACATTATTTTATACCGAAAGATAGAGACATTTTTATGTTCATATATTTCAAAACAATAAAAATAAAGTATCTTAACAAAATCACATAAAAACATCAGTATAATAAAGTCATAAAACTGCAATAAAATCTGAAACCATGCCCTTCTGCAAGAACAACAATGATAAATGCACAGCTACCAACCCAACAAATCCATTAACCCGCTCGCAGGTGGTATGCTTCTTCCATTCTTGGACTGAGCTTCCATTCATGGAAGCATTATTCCAGCTAACATCCACGGTGAACTGAAATATCTGATTAGGGCTGTTTAAATATAATAGTCCAGCAATTCTCAAACTTTTTGGTCTCCAGAGCCCTTTACACTCCTAAAAGGACTCTCAGTGAGCCCCACCGGCACATACATAGAGTCTCAGGGTGCCCCAGAGAGAAGGGCACAAGCATGGAGTGACACAATGGCAAACCCAACATCTAATAGCGACAAAGGGCTGGAACAAGATGGGAATGAGAGCCATGAACAGGGGAGGTGGGAGGGACAGACAAGCAAACCAGGTAGGGGGCAGATAGTGGCCACTTATGGTGTGCTTGAGGAGCCCTTGGTCTCAGGGAGTCCCAGGTCTCCTAGGAGCACACTCTGAGAAACACTAACAGTCACATTCAAAGTTTTACTTGAAAATTTTTTTTTTTTAAGACTTGTAAATATTTTGAGACATAACACCTCAAAGAGTTCAAATTTCCTTACGCTGTGTAAATTTTAAGAACAAACACTTTAAGGCACTGGAAACTGTTAATATACTCAGGGACCAATCCTAATGAAGTGTTCCACTGGTAGAAGTGCCGGCACAGTGTATGTGATGTGATTCCAGCACAAGCACGGAGGGCCACCAGCGAGAGGTGGAATGGGGGAGGAAGGAGGTGGATCCCATCAGCACCAGTCTTTTCCCCATTCCCTCTCCCTTATACTCCTCAGTTGTGCACCAGTTACCTGGTACAGATTCAATGAGACTCAGTGGGGCAATGGAAGCTTTCCCCAGGGTAAGGGAATAAATGTTCCCTTCTCTTGAGGAGACTTCTAACTGCCCATCCACAAGATGCAAAGCATATTCTGCTGGCATGGCTGCATCAGCCGGGGGGGGGGGCAAGGTTTAGTTAGGATTGGGCTGTAATTTTAGCAAACCTGCAGAGCTATGTCTGTACATTTATTATATCTGCAGACATGCTTCCTAGGAAGAAAAAATGAATTCATCTCTGTCCAATTTGATATTGTACTCATTTACAGTATTACGTTACTAATTAATTGTATGCAACACTGTATTTTTAGAAATGGAAAAATGCCCACAGAAAAGATCATTGCAGTAGAAAAAAATGCTGGAAGCTTTTCTATTTCACATCATTGCCTAAGGGGTTAGCCCTGCAAAGGCTCACACCGGCACCCTCATCGGTTGCCCTGATCCTGCAGGAAAGTGCCAGACCCACCAAAGGCACGAGATGACGGCACTGCTATTTTTTTGTAGGCACTGCTAATCTCAAGTCATTAACTTCTGTTTGAGTTAAATATGTATCTGCACTGTGTCTCCCCAAAACCTAAATACCCATTTATCATTGACAAATTTCAAGTCTCAGAGTCTGGTAAAGAACGACAGAGTTGTACTGTATTTCTGTGACAACAGAGGGAAAAGTGACATGCATTACATCGTACATAATAGTCATAACAGCTCTCATTTCTCTGAATGCCAGGCTATTGCTTCTGATTTTTGGATCGTCACTCGGCAAGTAACCACTATTTCTTGGAAATGTCACCAGCAACATAGTCCAAATTCTACCTACCCTTTCATTAAAGTATTGAAATTCCAATACACTGCACCGACTTTTTTTTTGATGCAGTCCAGACTGCCTTAACATGATAGAACCCACAATGGGCTGCTTTACGCCTATAGTTTTATGTCTGAAAACCATTTGGTTAAACGTGAGTCCAGATTAACAGTGGGGTGTAATTTTGGGTGGAGAAGGGTTGAATAAAACAAACACTGAGCGAACAAGTTATACTTAATAAGCAAAAGGCACCCATGCCAACAGCTGCTCGTGTTTAATTTGGACAAAGCATTTTTAGTCATATATGCTGTATGTAAAAAGAAAAATCCTAGAAAAAAGGATATCAGTGATTAATGATCTCTTTTTAGATGCTGTGAAGATGTTTGTTCTTTACTCTAATGATAGCTTATGGTTAGTACAAAGTACAAGGATTTAGATCAAAACAGGATTCACATAAAGAAGGGTTGGGGAGGGGAGATGCTAGCAAAAAGGAGAATATTGCGGTTTCTATAGTTTCTCCACAAGTAAAGACTGATGAGTAAGGAGATTTTCAAAAACCAGAAATTGCTAAGGAAGAAAATCAGAGCTGGAATCTTATGCTAGGAGAGGCTGCATCTTGGCAAGACAAAGTCTGGAAGTAACCTTGGCTTCCCTTCACTGCATAGCCCCTCTCATTCATACAAGCAAGGCGGTTTTCGGTGCAATCTTTGACGTCCATAAGCAGCGAGAGTTGGCTGATCACAGTCAGCAAAACACAAACAAAGCTCAAACGACAGGACCCTTCTAGGTAGGACTCTACCACTTCAGAAAGCAGGAAGGGAGGCTCACTTTTTAATCCTCCACCTTTATGCTGTACTACACTGTACTACACATTTAGTACCAGGACCCACTTTTAAAAATGAGAATCTGTCAGGAACCACCAGAAGTGATGTCAAGACCAGAAGTGACATCATCAAGCAGGAAAATTTGTAACAATTCTAGGCTGCAATTCTACCCACACTTACCCAGGAGTAAGCCTCATTGACTATCATTGTTAAAAGCATATACATCGTAGCCTGTTAAAAGTACAGATCTGTAACATTTCCCCAAATGCAGTCACATACCATGGTAGCATCAAGTCTAATATATTAAAAATAAAATATTGAAATGAATGGGGACCCACCTGAAATTGGCTCACCACACACTTAGTGGGTCCCGACCCACAGTTTGAGGAACACTGCTGTACTATATGGTCTGTTTATCTTGTTTTAATGAATTTGTTAACCATATACCGTTTTCTGAAGGCATTTATATAAATATTAAAACATATGAATGGACAGAAAAGCCTCCTTGCTTATAGAAAACTAGCAGAACAAACAAGAGTGTTAAATTAGAACGTTTCCCCCCTTCTATGCCAGTTCTGTACATGCAGGGAGGTTTTTGTTTGGCTTTCAACATGGGAGAGTATCTGGAAAGACAATCGCCCCACTTGCAGTCTAAATGGCACAGTACTTGGAGGACTTGGCCATGGGTATGTTTTTTGCTGACTGTGATCAGTTCCAAGTTTCACTGGACAAGCAGCTCCATTCCTACTTCCAAGCCATGTGCTGTTTGGTCTGAGATGCGGCTGACAGGATCCAGCTTGAGAAGCCTAGAACTGGGAAAAGCACTGTGGATTGGATTCCAAGATCCCACCCCTCCCATCTTTAGCAGCACCCCTCCCCAGAAAAGCCAGTTCAGAGGGCCATCCAGAACAGGTTATCCTGTGGGACACAATGAGTTACATCAGGAATTTCCCAAAAGGCAGCGTAAGCCCCTTCTATAAGTGGACCCTGCAGGTCATCCAACCCTCATTGTTGTTGGCAACCTTCAGTCTCGAAAGACTATGGTATGAAAGACTACCACCACTCTGAATGGTGGTTCTGGCACAGCATCTAGTGTGGCTGAAGAGGCTGATTCGGGAGTGACAATCCCTTCCACACTGGGAGTAAGTATAGTGTGTCCCTGATCTGTCTCCCTGGCTATGGGCCTTCCTTCTTTGGCTCCTTGCCTCAGTCTGTTGGCAAAGTGTCTCTTCAGACTGGGAAATGCCATGCTGCACAGCCTGCCTCCAAGCAGGCCGCTCAGAGGCCAAGGTTTCCCATCTGTTGAGGTTCATTCCTAAGGCTTTCAGATCCCTCTTGCAGATATCCTTGTAGCGCAGCTGTGGTCTACCCGTAGGGCGCTTTCCCTGCACAAGTTCTCCATAGAGGAAATCCTTTGGGATCTAACCATCGCCCATTCTCACGACATGACCAAGCCAATGCAGGTGTCTCTGTTTCAGCACTGTATACATGCTCATATAATCTCAGATATCCCCTGACTCTCGAGAGGGGGTTGTTGGGCAGTTCAGGGCAACAGAAAGTTCAACTGCACAGATGTCTTTCTCACTGATGGTTTGTGGGATTCAACACCACTGTCTCCTCGTGTCATTGCTCAGGCCACTGGCCCAATAAACAGCAAGCTATGCCACCTAGCCCTTAAATTAGAGACCACTAGGAGCAGCTCCCCTCCCACTCCTAGCAAGGCATCTTATTGGATTTTTAATTTCCAAAGGCTGGAGCATCTCTGCAGTGGCTATAGCCAAAGCCAGGAAATGAAAAAGATTCTCTTGTGAACCAGAGCAAAGCCAGCACCCGACACCACATGAGTCTGCACAGTCTTCTGAAACTATAAACTCATCAACGGGGTCAGGGCATAAAAAAATACAATCACTGCAGAAAATCACTGCAAAAGAATCGGTCCTAAGGTGAAAGGGCTCCAGAACCTTGCATTTATACACCTCCTAGATTGGTCTGAACTTTTGTTAAGTAAGGATATTGAAAAGACCAGTGTCTCCAGTTTCCTAATTCCAAAAAGATGTACTACGCATTTCACGGAAAATGAGACTTTGAGCCCAACTTTCCAGCACTGATGCAACCGCAATACGACCATGAGATAAAGGAACAAACATTCCCTTACCTTGAGGAGGGCTCCATGATTGCATCCCCCAAGCAGTATGCAGTACATGCCCTATTGGCATGGCTGCACTGGCGCTGGAAAGTTGGATAGGATTGGGCCCTTCTACAGCCAGGAATTGCTGGCTGTTATATAACCTTATTTGAAACAAATAGCATTACCAACACTTGAAAAGAAAATGCAAGTGGCAAGCCCGGGCTCTGAAGATACCCAAAAATCTAACTCTCAGCATATTGTGAGAACTTTTGTCAGGTTTCTGTATAATCTGTCCTAAAGAATGGAATAGAGAAAACATGCATTAAAACAGCAAACTGATAAAAATTAAGCAAAGGGAAGAAATCCCAGGCCCTAACAGTCATATGAAAGGGGAAGAAAGAGCCAATCTCAATGTTACTTCATTTTTTTATTATTTAAAATATTACTTCTTGGTCATGATGCCCCATATCTGGAATAAATTAATGAAACAAAAATGAGATATCTCTGGGCAAACCCAGCTCATCTTTAATTTATAATAATCTTATATGAAGAATAAGTATTCTTCATAATAATAATTTTACTGATCGCCCCCCCCCCCAAAAAAAAACCCCCTGATACTGGGCTCTGAAATAGGAGTCAACTTTCAAGCCAGCCCTACAAAGATTTTGTTGCATCCTCCCTAGACTTGACAGGCTCCACTCATGACCCACCACATTTTATCCGACTCCTTCTCAGTCCCACCTGGTTCCACCCGAGTTTTGCTCCACAGACAAGATTTCGGAAGTCAAAAGTCAACAACTTTCTTTTCCACCTTCTTGGAATCTGGTTTAGATTCTGGACATTCTGCCTGGACTACTGGTTCCCAACTTGTGGTCCATGGACCACAGGTGGTCTGCGAGACCCTGAGAAGTGGTCTCAGGAAAAATCACCTTTGACCACTTACACAATATCTTGCTGAGCAAGCAATTTCCCCACAGACCTCCAAAGAGGGAGGAGAATGCACCCAGCCTCTGGAGTGTTAGTTGTGGCTGGTCCATTCTCTCTGATAGTCCATGGGGGAGTGCTTGGAGGACAGACCACCAGAGAGGGCAGAGACCAGACTGCCCACAGCCACACTGTGGTCCACAACAATTCCAATTTCTACCTCAGTGGTCCACAGGCTCATAAAGGTTAGGAACCACTGGTCTGGACAGTCCACCACAGACACAAATGTGTAATTCCATGCAGGAGCCAAAAACGTGAATTCTCAGAATTACACTGCTGAATTACATTACATTGCACTGGGGAAAAGTATCCTTTTGTTCGAATAATACCTTTGCTACATGCACCAGAATCCAGGGAGCATTAAAAACAGAAAATATGTGCCAACCAACCAAGATGATATATTAATTGCATCAAGAGGGCTGTTATTTTCTTGAGGGGGGAAAAACTTCTACTGACACCAATGGGAGTTTTCCTTCTGGGGCAAATAGCAGTGTGTGTGGTCGGGGGGCACTTTCTCAGGGAAAGTGGGAAGATTGAAGGGATAGAGGGTTAAAGCCCCCCTCCCTCCTTCACAATCTCAATGCAGATCAGGGTCTATTTAGGGTCTATCAGGGTCTATTTCAAAAAAATAAATACATAGGTCCCAACACCGCAATTAATGTACCATCAACTTTGGCACTAAGTGCCAGGTTATGCACTCAGGCTTGTGCAAAGTGTCCCTCCCAGAGGTAGAACTGCCGCATGGAGGGGGGAGTATTAGGAACGGCCCTAGTTTTTTGTGGAGTTAGCATAAGTGCAGACAAGGCGGAATGGCAACTACCCTTGAATTGCCACTCTCAAATGATGTTTTTGTTGAAATGTTCCAAGAGGCATCTAAAGATCAAAATGAGGTGTGAGGCGATGAAGTTCAGCCACTAGCGATACTGTTGGACAGATGCATTTGGCCTAGACGGTGCTGTCTTTGATCTTGGGTTCACACATATGTCTCATGGTATACAGTCAACAGCCTTTAAACATCACCTTGAGAAGATGGTACATTTAGGAAAGCTGTTGCCTGCACTCCTGACCCTTTGGAATGTCTTCTGAGTGACTCCCATCTCATTAGATCAGTTAGACCAAGCACTTTCATGAATAACTTTCCTTAGAGCAAAATAAGTGTTTGACATAAAAATGCAAATTTTTCACCCATCTAATTAATTTAAGTGATATGATCACATCTTAGACATGCTCAGAACTGATAGCTCTTGCTGCAAGGAGAATAAGAGCAGAAGTATATTGTAGTTTATTGTGGCAAATGCATATTCCCAAACCCTGATAATTGATGGGTGGGTGGGAGAGAGAGATGGGAGATGGGTGGCTGAACCACTCTAGCACTCATCAGTTCAATGCCCCATGGGCTCTCCTGCCCCAGGCTTACTTCCAGTTTCATAGCCCAGATAAAGGATACAATCAGAGATGATGGGGGAGGTATCCCACAACCTCCCAATTCTTATCTGCATAACAAAAAAAACTACAGGCCTAGAAATTTGACCTTGTAATGTCTTGTTCTAAGCTCATATGTACAAAATAAGCATATCAATGCCTTCACTTTTATCTGCTTCATTTATCTAGCTGCACAGCAGTGTGGAGCACAGAAGTAAAATACTGACAATAAAAAAGACACAATCAGTAAATGAACCCAGAATGGCTCTGATGGCTCCAATTCCTGGAGAGCAGCCACGTCAGATAGGTCTGATTTTTTTCTCCAGAATCAGCAGTCAGATTGGAGCTGTCTCACAAAGCAAGACTTTGGCTCAGGGAGAGATCAGAGGGACAGCCCTGAAATGGTCCCAGTAATGCCCATGTGTGCTTTGTGAGGGTACCCAGATCAGGACCACTGGGAGAAAAGAGGGGATTTAAAATCTCCCTTCCTCCAAGTCAAATCCTGACCCAGATCTTGCCTCTGTGGCTGCTGTTCACATTTTATAAAAGGAACCATAAAGCATCAGTCACATGTTTCTCAAGAGAGTCAGTATGGCACAAGTTCCACTGCACCTTGGAGACTACTGGGGACCACAGCTTGCTTTGTCACAGTCTATTAATCTTTCCATGTAGTGTATCCTAGGGAAGCAAACTTGAAAAGTTTAACTTCTATGCGCAATTAAGAAAAGTGTGTGCATAATTATCTTTAAAAAAAAATTAAGTACTATGTTATGTAAAGTACTGATGTCTCCTTAACATGCTATTCTCCTAAGTTCAGGCAGTGTTTTTTTTATAAGGGGGGGGAAGAGGGGGGGTAGTTTAAATACACAAACCCCAAACTGATGTCCAGCAAGACATGTGCATCCATGCACTTTGGTTATCAAAGGCTCATAGCACAATCCTATGCAGGTTTACTCAGAAGTAAGTTCAATTTTGTGCCATGGTGCTTACGGCCAGGTTAGGGTGCAGAGGACTGCTCAGTCAGTTCTCTATTTCCAAGTAAAGATGCTTCCTTACGACCAGTTGACATGGTTTCCCGTTTCAAAAGCAGTATGGCCAACACTGCACTTGCCCTTACTTCCCAAGCCTCTCTCTACTTAGTCATTGTTTAGACATGACTTTAGTCCTCTCATAAGCTCCAAAGAACCTGTCTTCTTTTTTTTTTTTTTGTAAACAATCCAGGTAACCTGGATTGGAACTGTAGGAGGGAGGGGTTTAAGCCCACCTTTCTCCCCAAGAAAGTTCTGATCCAAACACTTCCCCTAAACAAGAAAAGCAAGTATGCCATGACTAATTAGGTGACTAATGCCACAACTAGTTTAGCCCAGGATGCCATAAATTTGCTTGAGGATTTGCACATGTTCCACACCTCCATTGTTTCGCTCATCCCAGGATGCCCAAAAGCTTACCTTGGAGCAAAAGAGAGAGAGAGTTCCAGACTCCCCAAGCCCCAGCAGAACATCTTTATCCCCACTGGAGACTGGACCGATGCGATATACAGCTAGAGATGAGGTAAGACTTGGTCTCAGACATGTCCCCCAAAATATACAGAATGTCAACACACATAAACTTATGTGTCCCACTCAAGAAGTCAGTCCACCACTTTTTGGGGGGCAAATGGTGCACATGTACAAGTGCATGTGTTCACATGCTACACCCTGGGGAAAGGCAGCACAGGACCAAAACTTGCTCTAGGGATCCACCGTGTGTTAAGTCTACACGCCAAAGGGCTGAATAAACTGCCCCATTCCAACTGCATCTGATATCTGCATAGTGGCTAAGTTATGGTCCCACCACCACCAAAGATTCCCTGCCCCCCATTATTCTAGAGCAGGGGTGCCCAAACACCAGCCCAGGGGCCACTTGCGGCCCCCAGGGGCTCCCAATCTGGCCCGCGGGGAGTCCCTAGTCTCCAATGAGCCTATGGGCCTCCAGAGACTTGCTGGAGCCCATGCTGGTCCAATGCAACTGCTCTTAGCGTGAGGACGACTGTTCAACCTCTCACCTGAGCTGTGGGACGAGCGCTCCCTCCACTACTTGCTGTTTCACATCTGTGATGCAGCAGTGGCAGTGAAGGAAAGGCCAGCCTTGCTTTGTGCAAGGCCTTTTATAGGCCTTGAGCTACTGCAAGACCTTCATTCATTCATAAAAGTTCCATCTCTAATAAATTCATTTATGCAAGTTTATTCAAATTTTAATGTAAATTAATTCTTCCCCCCCCCGGCCCCCAACACAGTGTCAGAGAGATGTTGTGGCCCTCCTGCCAAAATGTTTGGACACCCCTGTTCTAGAGCATCCACTACTTTAGTGGGGCTAATTTAGCACAAAAATCTGTTTCTTCCCATCAGCTGCATGAACAGCTGTTTCTATGTTGATCCCAGGGATTAAAAGAAAATTTATATAGGTGTGTCAATGTTTTTCACTGAGCTAGCTTCCATTCAAGCAGGAGCACGCAAGCTTTTAAACTATACAGAATTCACTTGGTATTCCCCACTCAATAATCCTAGAAAACACAGGATGTTTCCCCATTGCACTTCCCAAGAAAACAAGTCCAAAGGCAGAAAAGGAGCAGTAGCACATGGATGGCGAACTGATTCCTCCACCACCATCACCCTCCCCCCCAATCTGACAGAACAGTTCTCAGGAACTTGCAAGTTATCACTTCCAACATTCCCATTAAGGGATCTCCAGTTACAGGATCCCACAGCTGCATAGAACATACATCACTTGTTTTAGCAGCTCCAGTAGGATACTGAAGAGCCCCATTTAAAAAACAAACAAACATTATGGATCTGGTAAAGTACTGTGTAAACTTTCAGTTCTTACCCTCGTTCGCAGAACAACAGGGCTGGCACAGAGAATTCTTACTTTCTTCCATTCTGTCCAGAACTGAGAAAGAACCACAACTAGCCTAGATGCCCCATATACTAGTTTCCTGTGCAAAGAAGGCTGCAAGGGAGAGCTCATGTGGTGGAATACCCTTTCACAAAAAATGTTAGCATGTAGCAGTGGCGTAGCTAAAGGGAGTGCAAAGCACTAAGTTCTGCCAGGAGCCTCACCGCAGCCTGCAAGCAGTCCCTTCTCCTCCCCTTCAGGGCCATCACAGGCTGGGGGAGCAAAAAGGAGGCGAATGGGGAAGGGGCTGCTTGCACACTGCAGTGAAGCTCCCCGCAGAACTCAGTGCTTTGCACCCCCTCTAGCTATACCACTGGTACATAGCATCTTTTTCTCTATTAGGCTTCTGAAGAAAGGGATTTATTTAGTTTTTAAAAACGTAAGTGTATTTAATCATAACAATCCCCACCACTGAATCTGAAGTGGTCCCATCCAGATAGAAATTCACCACCTCATCTGTGCTTGTTAGAAGGAGTCCTCGGTGAGAGATGAAACGTGGCTCTTTTGTTACCTGACCCTTCCTCTCTCCTATTTTGGACATTTAAAAAATAGTTATCTTGCCATTTCTTTGTAGTTACAAAGCACAAGTATATCTATGCATTTAAAGAATCCCTCCCTTGATGAGAGGGTGTGGAAGCACTAGTTTGGTCCCCTTGGTCCATGGCCCCTTAGGGTCCCATAGGACTATTTTATCCCCTATGCTATTCAGTATCTACATGAAGAGGCTGCAGAAGCAATGGGCAAGATGTGGACTAAAAAGCTGAAGCTGTCCAGACAAGACTGATGCGCTGATGGCCAGTGGGAGGGCTGATCCTGACCTGGGTGTCTAGCCTGTTCTTGATAGGGTTGCACTCCCTCTGAAAGGGCAGGTGCACAGCATAGAGGTGCTTCTGCACCCATCCTTGCTCTTAGGTGAAGGTGGTGGACATGGCTTAGAGAGCTTTTGCGCCAACTGCAGCCCTTCCTTAAGAAAGCAAGATTGGCCATAGTTACAAATGCCTTGGTCATCTCTCAGTCAGATGACTGCAACATGGGGCTGCCCTTGAAAAGTATTTGGAAATGGCAACCAGGTCAGAATGCTGCAGCCAGATTGCTGATGAAAGGCACATTGCGGAGGCATAACACGCCCATCTTGCAGGAACTACACTGGCTTCCCATCAGTTTCCAGTTGCTACTATTCATTACCTTTAAAGTCCTTTACAGTTCGGTCCTCAATACTTAAGAACTGTCTTCTGCCATATCTGTAACTGCTCCCTAAATGTGGAACTCCTTACTCCAGAAGGTTTGGGGCCCCTACCCTATCCTGCCTCATCTAACAAAAATCACTCACCTGTCTTGCCAGGCATTCAGGCTCTGAAGCTAATTTGTTCTTTGATGTCAGCCCATGGCTGGAATAGTTGCTTTATTCTTGCCTCCGAGTACTGTTTCGCTTTGTAAATTATTGTTTTTACTGAAATTCTTTTTTAAAAAAAAAAAACTGTTCTATTACTTTTATGTTAGCCACTTGGGACCTCTGGATGAAAGGCAAGACAAAAAATGACAAGGCAAGACAAAAAATGAATGAATGAATGCACACACACCCATAAGACATCACAGTGAGTATCCCAAACCTGGTGAATGCCAACTTTCAACGCATGAATGCTGACTGTTCCAACTGAATTTTATGAATGCCTGAAAATAGATGTCTCCACTTTCCAGAGCCACATAAGTGAATGCTGACAATTCTACTAAGGTGACCTCTCCAATATTCACAAAGTTTGCCTAGAATTGTCGACAGGTGACTGTCAACAGCCACCCAATTGAGGACACTCCACACATACACCAGAACAAGCGTTTCAGCCACGATCACTCATTATATGCACATAAGCATTATTTCCCCTTTGGGCAAATGTACACGTACTATAACAACATTAATAAAATGTTCATATAGTCAAAAGCTATAAGTGCAAATAAGCTCTGGAAACCATGGCAGGTTGACCCCCAGAAAACCACAATCAAAGGGCTGAAACTGTTTCAATGCCTGTTCAGATGTGCCTGGCTATCCAAGCTTAACAGATACCGACTGGGCCAGAAGAAGTGGAGCTTAGCAAAGTCAAGCAAGAGCCATGCCTTGAGTTCGGCACCAACTGCTTGGCTAAAACCAGCTTGCTCTTCCTCACCAGTGCATAGGAAAGTGTGCATATTATTTCAGCATAAGAACATAAGAACAGCCCCACTGGATCAGGCCATAGGCCCATCTAGTCCAGCTTCCTGTATCTCACAGCGGCCCACCAAATGCCCCAGGGAGCACACCAGATAACAAGAGACCTCATCCTGATGCCCTCCCTTGCATCTGACATTCTGACATAACCCATTTCTAAAATCAGGAGGTTGCGCATACACATCATGGCTTGTACCCCATAATGGATTTTTCCTCCAGAAACTTGTCCAATCCCCTTTTAAAGGCGTCCAGGCTAGACGCCAGCACCACATCCTGTGGCAAGGAGTTCCACAGACCGACCACACGCTGAGTAAAGAAATATTCTCTTTTGTCTGTCCTAACCCGCCCAACACTCAATTTTAGTGGATGCCCCTGGTTCTGGTGTTATGTGAGAGTGTAAAGAGCATCTCCCTATCCACTCTGTCCATCCCCTGCATAATTTTGTATGTCTCAATCATGTCCCCCCTCAGGCGTCTCTTTTCTAGGCTGAAGAGGCCCAAACGCCGTAGCCTTTCCTCATAAGGAAAGTGCCCCAGCCCCGTAATCATCTTAGTCGCTCTCTTTTGCACCTTTTCCATTTCCACTATGTCTTTTTTGAGATGTGGTGACCAGAACTGGACACAATACTCCAGGTGTGGCCTTACCATCGATTTGTACAACAGCATTATAATATTAGCCGTTTTGTTCTCAATACCCTTCCTAATGATCCTAAGCATAGAATTGGCCTTCTTCACTGCCGCCGTCGACGACCTGTCCACCACCACCCCAAGATCTCTCTCCTGATCTGTCACAGACAGCTCAGAACCCATCAGCCTATATCTAAAGTTTTGATTTTTTGCCCCAATGTGCATGACTTTACACTTACTGACATTGAAGCGCATCTGCCATTTTGCTGCCCATTCTGCCAGTCTGGAGAGATCCTTCTGGAGCTTCTCACAATCACTTCTGGTGAATTAGACATGCATTACACATGCATAGGACTGTGATATTTTATTAGTTGGCACAGACTGGGGCTGACATGGCAAAAAGAAGCAGATCCCTAAGAAGTGTGTCTGTCCATGCACATCCCTTTTGTTACAGCAAAGTATCTCCAAAATAAGCAAAATATCTGCAAACTGAGTAAACAGCAACTTCCAAAATATTCCAAAGGGTGAGAAAAAAAATTTTCTTTTCTGTTAGGAAAAACAGCAGATACACATGCCTGACAAAGCTGGGCTTCTCTACAAATGCTCAGTCTTGAAATCCTTGCAGAACCTTTTGTTGTTTTAGCTACAACAAGCGAATGTGGCTCCTCTCCTGGAGTGTGTCCCAGATGAGACCAGCAGGCTCAGGGGAACCATTACGGCTTCACACTGCGCCAGGACACTTCAAGCCACAGAACCTATAATCAGCCACAAGACATGGGAGGCAAGGAGAGTCTGTGGCAATGCCCTTTCCCCCACTGCTCCGTAACTGTACTGAGTCTGCTCCAACAGATAGTATGGGAAGGGGGTGAAAGTTCACACGCAGCACATCTATATGGGGCTTTTGGGAGAAGGGGAGTTTGGGGCCTGTGCCCTCCCTGCCTGTTCACTCATCTACACAGCAGATGCCCAGTCCAGGTGGCTCAATCCATACAGCAGAAAGAAGCAGGCAATCCTCTACAACCCGTTCAGCTGGCTTCCCACATGCTCAACAGTGCACTTTGAGATGCGAAGGTTTTATCCTTCCAAACAAAACTGAGCATTATCCAAAGCTATGGAGGCGGTGCAAGGCAAAGCAGATAGGAGAGGGGAACATTTTAGAAAGCTCCAAAGGAAGATCTACCCTCTAGAATGCACATGCAAGATCAACCCCTTTACTTCTGGAAGGGTTAAACTTCTATTCTTGGTAGCCTTCCTGCTTATTCAAAACCCCTGATACATTAACACCCTCACCTAGAATCAGGGTGTTAAAGAGCAGTGAAAAACTGGATACATATTTACATAAATATGCCCTTTTCTGCATATTTGTGGGCATAGACAGGGTTACAAGGGCTGCAAACCCTATGAATGCTTTCCATGGAGTAAGCCCCACTGAACACAATGTTAGTGCCTTCTGAGAAGCAGAGTTACTTGCAGCCCACTCCTATGCATGTCTACTCAGGAGTAAGCCCCACCTAGTTGGATGGGGCTTAATCCCAGGAAAGAGTGCATAGGATTGCAGCCTTAGACACACACAGGACCGTGCGTGTCTCAAGGTGGGGTCCTTACTCCAGGTTAGTACAAATTGTAGACACAGGGTGACCAGATGTCATAACTGCAAAAGAGGACAAGGCCCAAAATGTAGGACATCCAAAAAATGTAGGAAATGGAAAAACTAAAGCTAAAAACACTTGTATATTGATTTAATATGGTTAAACACTATATTAGTTATTATTAAATTTAAATTTAAAATTACATATAATTTATTACATATAATTTATTAATTCCAAGAAGGCTATGTGCTGCCTTCCAAGAGGACATGCCCTGGAAAAAGAGGATGTCTGGTCACCATGTGCGCACATCACAATATAAATCAAGTGGCATTCCAGCATGGCTACGAACAGAGGATCACAACCATGGACTCAGAATAAACCGGAGTGAAACTCCATAAAATGAACTGCAATCATAAATACGCAGGGGAAGTTCTACTTTCATATCCACTGAAAAGTAACTCTGGTTCAACTCCAGCGCACTTACTCCCAGGTCCATGTGTGAAGGCTTGCAGCCTTATGCTACAACCTTATCCACGCTTACCTGGGAGAAAGCCCCACTGACTATAATGGGACTTACTTCTGAGTAAGGCATAGGATTGGGTCTTATGCTGCAGTTCTATCCACACATACCTGGGAGTAAGCCCCCTTGACTATATTACAACCTACTTCTGAGTAGACATGCGTAGGACTGGGCTCTTAACCACTGCGATCCGAGGCCCCCAGCCTAGCTGAAGGGTGCTGCAGACCACCAACCCCACATCAGGTAGCCCAGGATGTGCTCCTCCAGCGCTTCCCAAGAAGCATGCAGCGGTCCGGACGATGCATCTCGCGATCCAGCCGCAACTCTCCACCACAACGAACCTATGCGTAGCCTACGCGTGGCTACTCAGAAGTAAGTCCCATTCTAATCAGTGGGGTTTACTCCCAGGAAAATGTGGATAGGATTGCAGTCTCAATTCTGCACATGTGAATTCGCGCTGTCCCACCACCCTTGCGGGAAACCAGGCTACAATCCTATTCACAATCTCCTGGGAGTAAGCCCCGTTGACTAGAATGGAACTTACTTCTGAGTAGACATGCATCGGATTGGGCTGCTAGTGATCAGCTACTAGGGCAGAAACAAGCAGTGGCGTAACCAGAGGGGGGGCGGAGGCACTCAGTGTGGCGGGGCGTGCAAACGGAGCCTCCCCTTCGGAGCCATTCCGGGCGGGGGTGCAGAACGGGGGCGAATGCCTCCGTTTTGCACCCCTCGCCCGGTCCGCTTGCACGCCTCAGCAAACCGAGTGTCTCCCCCCTCTGCCTACGCCACTGGAAGCAAGCACTCCCACTGGAGATCACGCACCAAGCAAGCCACACAACTCACCCAAGCCACAGAGCCCCACCAGCCACCAGTAGCGGAGCATCGCGGAACCCCCGGCTGGGCAGGCGGGGGGGAGGTCTTTGCAACCTGTCCCCGGGAGGAGAGGCGGCGGGCTCCTTCGCAGCCCCGCAGGAGAGGAGGAGGAGGAGGAGGAGGAAGCTCTCCGGAGAGCTCAGCGCTCTTCGCTACGGGGATCCATGTGCCGCAGAGGAAAAGCCGCGACGGGACGGGACGGGACGGGACGGGCTGGGGGCTGCCCCCCAGGAAGGGCAGCGCCGGCTTCCCTGCCTCCGCCTGCTGCAAGCTGCTGCTCAGGAGCGCGGACTCAGCCTCTGGATCGCCTCGCAGGTTCCCTCGCCAGAGGAGGTGGAGACTGGGGGCGGTGTCCCCTCTTCCTCCACGCCTGCCGGCGCACAAGTGCCCCCCCCGCCTCCAGGGTCCCTGCTCCCACGAGCCTCTCTCGAAGCGCAGCAGAGGCCGGCCTCTGACTGAGGCTCCGCACTTTCCTGGGAGTAAGCCCCACTGACTCTAAAGCGACTTACTTCTGAGTAGACCTGCCTAGGACTGGGCTCTGAGGCTGCCATCCCACCCACACTTTCCTGGGAGTAAGCCCCGCTGACTCTAAAGGGACTTACTTCTGAGTAGACCTGTCTAGGACTGGGCTCTGAGGCTGCCATCCCACCCACACTTTCCTGGGAGTAAGCCCCACTGACTCTAAAGGGACTTACTTCTGGGTAGACCTGTCTAGGACTGGGCTCTGAGGCTGCCATCCCACCCACACTTTCCTGGGAGTAAGCCCCACTGACTCTAAAGGGACTTACTTCTGGGTAGACCTGTCTAGGACTGGGCTCTGAGGCTGCCATCCCATCCACACTTTCCTGGGAGTAAGCCCCACTGACTCTAAAGGGACTTACTTCTGGGTAGACTTGTCTAGGACTGGGCTCTGAGGCTGCCATCCCACCCACACTTTCCTGGGAGTAAGCCCCACTGACTCTAAAGGGACTTACTTCTGGGTAGACCTGTCTAGGACTGGGCTCTGAGGCTGCCATCCCACCCACACTTTCCTGGGAGTAAGCCCCACTGACTCTAAAGGGACTTACTTCTGAGTAGACCTGCCTAGGACTGGGCTCTGAGGCTGCCATCCCACCCACACTTTCCTGGGAGTAAGCCCCACTGACTCTAAAGCGACTTACTTCTGAGTAGACCTGCCTAGGACTGGGCTCTGAGGCTGCCATCCCATCCACACTTTCCTGGGAGTAAGCCCCACTGACTCTAATGGGACTTACTTCTGAGTAGACATGTCTAGGATTGGGTTCTGAGCTGGCAGTGGTGTAGCTAAGGGGGTGCAGGGAGTGGGAATCGCACCAGGCAACAAGCTTTAGGGCGCCTTCCTAACCAACTTTCCAGCACCAACCAAAGGCAATGCAGCTCCGAGGTAAGAGGTAACAGAACAAACATTGTCTTTGCTTGAGGAGGTCTCCGTGATTCTCCCCCCCCCAACTGCAGGATGCAACACATACCCCACTGGCACATGCCTGTGAAAGTTAGTTGGGATTGCACCCTTAGGGGGCAACAAGCTGAGCCTGACACTAGTGGCCAAGACTGTGAAAGCCTCGGTCCTTATGAATAATACCAGCATGTTATATACTATATCTTTGGAAGGGAATTTAAGGCTAAGTGCAATGAATCAAACCACATTGGAATATCAGTAGCCTAACAAAAGTTAATCCCAAACCTCCACTGCCTTGTGGCTACATCCAGTTATGGAAAAGGCTTCAGGAGTCAACCTCGAGGCAAAATCCGGAGCCGGAGTCCCTGAGGCAGTTCATGGCTGAACACAGTCACGTCCTGGCAACTCCTGCGAACCAACCCTACTGGCTTCTGCCTTTCCATTGGACCATTTCAGTGATGTGGAGAGGGGGGATTTGCTGCATGGGAAACAGTCTATCCTCCATATCTACTTTACCCAGGCTTTGCGCACTGGAGAGGACACTGTTCCAGAACCACCATTCAGAGCACGATACCAGAGTCTTCTGAGACTGAAGGATGCCAACTTCATGTACTGTATGTACAATATGCTATTTTCAGTGAGGGAGGAGGCTTTTGGGTGCCTTTTTTTCTTGTGTTGTCAGTTCAAGGACTGGCTTCAGTTCTGAGACTGAAGGATGCCAACATGGAACAAAAATTATGGCCCATCAACCAGAAAATGTTTTCTTTGTGAAAACCTTGGTCTGTACAAATAATGCCAGCATGTTATAGATCATTGGAAAGGGAATTTCATGCTGAATGCAATGAAACAAGCCATGCTGGAAAATCTATATTCTATCAAAAGTTATGGCCAATTAGCCAGAAAACTTCTTATTTATTTATTAACAAATGAAATTTGATTGGGGGGCTACAAAGTCTCCTTTTACCCTGGGTAGCAGATGCCTTAGCTATATCACTGCCCCATTTTTCACTTTTTTAAATGTCTGGGTGTGATGCCATTTCTGGAAGGGATGCCAGTTTGGGGGCATCGTTTTGCACTCAGCACCAGGCTATGCTTTCATTAGCTACACCACTGCACCTGGGCTGTGGCAGTCTCCTATACCAATCCTACACCAGCTGACCTAGGAATAAGTCCCATTGAATTAAATGACACTTACTTCTGAGTAGTCGTGCATAGGATTGTGCTCTGATCTGCAGATCAGACAAACCTGTCCTCTGTCGAGCAAGGTTGCATTGCTCCTCTGCACACACTGGGTACTGCTAGGGTGCCAGCAGGGAGGAGAGACAGCAGAGGAATCAGGCTTGCTTAGGTCACCTGCCTGTATTCCACTGGGTGCCACTTGATTTATACTAGATCCGTGATTCTTAAACTTTTTAGCGCTAGGATCCACACTTTATAGAATGACAATCTGTCAGGACCCACTTGGTGATGACATTAACCTGGAAGTGATGTCATGGCCAGAAGTGATGTCATCAAGCAAGCATCATGTGATGTCATGGCCAGAAGTGATGACATCAAGCAAGTGATGTCATCAAGCAAGCATTTAACACCCCATAGGATAAAATGACATCAAATAAATTAAGTAAATTAAAAGTTTACAATAAGTTTTAAAATTTATTTAAAACAAAGAAGAACCCTTTTACCCCTCCAAAGCAGTTGAAATTTTAAAAAATTTTCCAAGGATCTCAAAGGTTGCAGTCTTATCCACACTTACCCCGGAGCAAGCCCCTTTGACTATTGTTGTTAAAAGCATATATTGTACATAGTAGCCTGTTAAAAGTACAGATCTATAACATTTCGTCAATGCAATCACATATCATGGTAGCATCAAGTCTAATATATTAAAAATAAAATAGACATTGAAATGATGGGATCCACCTGAAATTGGCTCACGACCCACTTAGTAGGTCCTGACCCACAGTTTTAGAAACACTGTACTAGATGAACAGGTCGATCATGGGACAGATAGTGGGACATCCCTGGACTCTGGGATGTCTGGGATAGTACTTTTCAGATTCTACTTTGGGATACTACTGACTGGGTAGTCCAGGCAAGCTATCTCAAAACCCAATCCTAGGCATTACTCAAACATAAGTGCCACTAAAATCAATGGGGCTTACTCCCAGGTAATTGTGAATGGGACTGCAGCCTAAGTTTAGTTTCCAAAATTAGAAGTGTCCAGGACTGGACCTTGACAGATAGTTAAACACCCCTGAAAGAGAAGCATTTCTCCTCTGATCTTAGGTGTTGGATGGAATGAGAGGGTGGTGGTTGCTGAGTGGGGTATGAAAAGCATTCTGGACATGCTCAGGTGTTATTACATAATTTCTTGCAAGGTACCATCCCATGCACAGACCCTATATATATGCATACAGCTTCTGTACCCAGAGGTTCTGTGCACAAGGTTCAATCAATATATGAGAGACTGCAGCAGGACCAGAGGATATAATCCCAATTACTCCTCCTCCATGTGGCTATTAATTATATATATATTAATTATGGGCGGCTTTCGATACCATCGACCATGGTATCCTTCTGGGCCAATTGGCCGAGTTGGGAGTTGGAGGCACTGTTTTGCGGTGGTTCCGCTCCTACTTGGAGGGTCGGTCCCAGATGGTGGTGCTGGGGGATGCCTGTTCGACACCCTGGCCCTTGAGGTGCGGTGTGCCGCAGGGTTCAATTCTGTCCCCCATGCTATTTAATATCTACATGAAACCGCTGGGAGAGGTCATCCGGGGGTTTGGAGTGAGGTGTCATCAATATGCTGATGACACCCAGCTCTATCTCTCCTTTCCTCCAGACTCCAGGGTGGCGGTTGAGGGCCTGGAGCGCTGTATGGAAGCAGTGAGGATCTGGATGGGGGCTAACAAGCTGAAATTAAATCTGGATAAGACAGAGGCTCTCCTGGTTCGGAAATCCTCGATGCAGGTGCTGGATTATCGACTTGCTCTGAATGGGGTTGCACTCCCTCTGAAGGAGCAGGTTCGCAGCTTGGGGGTCCTCCTGGACTCGCAGCTGCTCCTGGATTCCCAGGTGGCGGCTGTGGCTAGGGGGGCCTCTGCTCAGCTTCGGCTGGTGCGCCAGCTGCGACCGTACTTGGATCGTGCAGACCTGGCCACGGTGATCCATGTCACGGTGACATCAAGGTTAGATTACTGTAACGCGCTCTATGTGGGGCTGCCCCTGAAGACAATTCGGAAACTACAATTAGTACAGAATGCGGCGGCCCGTGTGGTCACCGGAGCTAGGTAGTTTGACTCTGTCAGCCCGCTTCTCCAGGGGCTACATTGGCTGCCAATTCATTTCCGGGCCCAATTCAAGGTGCTGGTTTTGACCTTTAAAGCCCTATACTGCTCTGGGCCAGGATATCTTAGAGACCGCCTACTCCCGTACAATCCGGCTCGCCCTCTCAGGTCATCAGAGAAGGCCTTTTTGCAAGTGCCGCCACCCAAGGAGGTCCGGGGGGCGGCTGCAAGAAATAGGGCCTTCTCGGTAGTGGCACCAACATTATGGAACTCCCTTCCCCTTGACTTGAGAATGGCTCCCTCTCTTGAGAGTTTTCGGCGAGGCCTGAAAACACTGTTGTTTAAACAAGCTTTCTGATTTCTGGCCTTTTTAACATTTTTATACATCTTTTAGGTTTTTTTACAGGCTTGATTCCTCGGTGACTTGCTCTTTTATGCTGTCTTTTAATCTGACTACTGTTTTTATGGCCCTGTAATGTGTTTTTAAATGTTTTTATCTGTTATGGATTAATGTTTTTAAAATTTGTTTTTTTAATATGTTGTTAGCCGCCCTGGGTCCCGTTAGGGAGAAGGGCGGGATAAAAATAAAGTTTTATTATTTATTATTATTATTATGGTACAGCAAAGTCAGATGCTCTGACGCAGGATGGGAATTATGGTGTTAAAGCATCTCACCAGCTCTCTGGTGTTGCTGCTGTCCACACGGGCCCACGATCAGCCCCAGGAAGTGTGCTAGCAGACCAGTATTTATTGGGAAGCGTGGTGCAGCCACATGTATGAATTCTGCTATGGAGGTGATGGTTGGTACCAAACATATTTCAGCTTTCCCTGTAGCAACCCTTTGCCCCAGATGGTATTGTGAATGGGGTGACTTAACAACTAGTTTCAGCATTGCCCAAAACTGAAGTAAAAGAGCCTTTCATCCCAAGGGTTCACCCTCTGGAACCAGGAAGGAAAACAAGCAGAGTCCCAGATGACACCAGGGTCGTGTGAACCAATCCTTGTGGGCACTGAGTCAAGTGACTTGAACATTTGCCTGAGGCTAGCCCTTTCTTGCTGGGCATTACCCTGTCTAAATGGAACGGCCTTTGACTGGGAAACCAGGCCAAGCTTCTCTATGCTGCCAAAGAATCCTCCCGCTCCCCCCATCACCCACCTGCTTTGCCTCCGTGCCATGGCATGCCTTTCCCACCAATGCCGCTTTGAAAGACCACTGTCAACAAAGCTGAGTATCTCCTGGCAAGGACATTTCCGTAGCAAGCCAGAACCTGGGACAACAAGCAAGCCTTGGAATTTTCTCTCTCAGGAGCAGAAGTTGTAGACAAACGTTTCTTTTTCCCCCCCAGTACATTTATTGCATTTTAGAGGGGCTGTTTGTGATCTTGCATGTGTTTCCAGGAAACTGGAGCAAGTGCATAATATTTTTAAATACAGAAAGCTCCCACTGACTTCCGGTCAATGCAAGAGGCCAGGAGGCATCTGGGCAAATGTGCTCCATGTTACCCAGGACTGTCGTTCAGGGTACATGGTGAATGTTGAAGCAATAGGCTGTATTCTTTGCAATCATCTCTCTAAAGCCAGACTAGGTGGGGGTGGGAAGGAGAAGGTCTGATTTTCTGTTCCTCCCAGTGAGTAGCATTGTGTTGTTTTAGGAAAAATTCAACAGAAGGGTTGAGAGCTGCTTCAGGCTGCAATAAGATCATCCCTTTCTTATGTCTAGTGAAAATACTTCTGGTTTTACTCTGGTGGTCATTTTCATAGGAATTTTTATTGTTTTCTGTCTATCACATTTATAACCCACCTTTTCTCCAAAAAGCATAAGTTGGAGTACCCGAGAATTGTCCCATTTTATCCTCACAACACTCTTGTGAGGTAGGTTAGGCAGAGATATTGTGACTTGCACAAGACCGTGTAGGAACTTCAGAGCTGAACAGGGATTTGAATCCAAGTCTCCCCAGCCCTAGTCATATTTATCAGTATTTGCTTTTGGCCATGTTCATAGTCACATGCAACCAACTCTTTAGCTTCACACTACATGTGCATATTCAAGATCAGTTCATGTGGGTTAGTTGTTTCCAGGGCCAGCTAAAGGTCTGAAGGGGCATGGGGGCGGGAACCACCTTTGTTAGGGCACCCCCTAAGGTTCATAGAAGAAGTTAGCTGGGGAGCAGCAAGAATGGATCTTTGTTGCTCTTCTTGGCAACTACCAGCTGGTGGCAGCACTGAGGCCAGGTATCCAGTTCTCTGTGTTGCAAGAGTTGACCTGCATCCTGGTACCTTGCACACTGGAGGGGTGGGTGTGTGTGCAGCACTTGTGTTTGGAGTGGCGAGCAGTGTGTTGAAGGGCCTTCCTGCCTGTCTATGCCTCCATTTGGCTCCAAATAGGAGCCATTCCTGAGGCAGGGGGATGACACGATGATACAGGGGGTGACATGATGGTGTCATGGTGTCACCCTGCTTTGGATGCCAACCAGTCAGGCAATGTCACTGAATTGAACCATTAATATAAAAATATTCTAGATTTGACCCACTGCAGCTGGGACAGATCAGGCTCTCCTCCTACAAAGTTCATACAGGACTTCATATACTTGTAGTAAACAATAAATCTAGTGACAGGCATGCAGGATACTATTTGTAGAGGTGTGATTTTTCAGTGATAACAAAATAAAAACACATAACCACTTTCTGCACTTGTGTAGGCTGGATGGGCTGAACTGGGGGGGTGCATGGGTAATGACTGTGGGCCCAATCCTATCCAACATTCCAGCACCGGTGCTGCCATAATGCAGCCCCAATCTAAGGGAACAAATGTTCCCTTACTTTGAGGAGGCATCTGTGACTGTCCCTCCAACACAGGATGCCCCATTGGCATGGCTGCATCGGTGCTG
This sequence comes from Tiliqua scincoides, assembly GCF_035046505.1. Classification (NCBI taxonomy): domain Eukaryota; kingdom Metazoa; phylum Chordata; class Lepidosauria; order Squamata; family Scincidae; genus Tiliqua; species Tiliqua scincoides. The sequence goes on from NC_089824.1 coordinate 211,505,724, forward strand.
GAAAATTGGATAGGATTGGGCCCTACAGCTGCAACTGTACCACCAATATCACCTACCTAGTACATTTTTAAAGCAATTACATTTTATAATTATAAAAATGTGCCCTTGGCATAAAAACACCACTTTCTGTACTTTTCCTTCTTGGGGAAAAACAAAATCTGTGAAAAAATTAGACCCCAAAAATCATACCTCTAACTATTAGTAGACCATGCAAAGTTGCCTGGTTGGAATTATGAAAAGTACGAGAAGGAGCCAATGCATTCCAGTGGCATTTGGTGTGGCTCTTTCTAGTACGTCTCACCAAGAAATTTCCACTTGGTTAGTTCTGACCTTGGTAATGGTTTGGTGACTCTTGTACGGCCATATTTGCCAATAAATTATGACTGAGTTGAATTGAAGCTGACACTTGAATAAGACATTCATGTTGTCACATTCAATAGCATGCTGAAGCATGTTAAAATTCTCCTGTTTGGCCTCCTCTAAGATCCTCCATTAAATTTCACCCAGCCTGATGCCACTATCAGTGTCAGGTAAAGCCAACTTTTCTGAAAAGGCATTTCTGAGCCTGTCTGCCCATTTCCTTTCTCACTCCTAAATTAGCCTCAAGAGAAAAGGTAAATGATCATTGATGGAGCAAACATGATGACAGTAAACTGGTCTGTATTTTATTTGATTTTTATTTTTTAATTCAGGGGAAAAAGAATGAAAGTACTTCCATGTTTCTACCACGTATTGGCAGCGAGCTAGAAACAAAATGTTGACGAAAGGTGAACGTGGAGCAATTTTCCACTGTTCAAATAAAGGCAAACACTGAGCATCATAATTCATGCGCTGAATTTTCTGCTGGCAAGCTGAGGGGTGGAAGCCAAAACATAATGACTCTGATAGTTTAATATTCATTCCACTGTCTCAACTACCGCCTGAGGTTAAGAGTTCTCTTCAAGCTAAAAAAAAAATGGACAGACTTCATTACGTGAAAAATAGATTCAGGAATGTTATTAAAACAAAGCATTTTGTCACAAATTATCCCCATCTTGACTGGTCATCCTGGGATTACTCTTAGCTTTAGTTTGCACCTTAAACTTTCAAGCTAAGCAAACTTTCTAGGAAGTACAGTCAGTTCTCTTTATATGTGAATTCACTTGTCTGTGAGGGGCAGAATGGCCACCTACCTCTCATTCTCTGAGACTTATCTGCAAATATTTTGCTGGTGCCATATCAGATGGGCATTGGAATTGGCCTGTGGAGAATATCAGACACATCTGTGTCCGCTTCCAGACTCGCCTCACCATCTTGGGCACCATTTCGGCGACTCCAGCTGAACCTTCACAACCCTGGCGATGATCAGAGAAGTCTCTGAGGACTGCTCTGGGGCTAGGACAAGCCAAGGGAAGGAGCCAAAAGATGGGTGGAGGAGGACAAGTGAAGCAACCCACTCCCCACTGCTGAACTCTAAGGCCTCATCATTGGATAGCAACCTTCAATGAGTTGAGGGATAGCCAGCACGGAAGAGGAAGCATCAGTTGTTAATAAGCCTTCACTATCACCCAGTCCCATAGACTTCAAGTTAAGATTCAGGTTCATAGAGTTCATAGAGTGTAATAATAATAATAATAATAATAATAATAATAATAATAATAATAATGGTATTTCTATACCACCTTTCTTGGTCCTCAGATTTCTCCTCTGAGGCTAGTTAAAACCCCGTAGGGATTTTTACAATTTGAAAGAAGGTTCTATCTTTCAAGAAACCACAACATTCAGATGTTTCTTTCTGATCTGGTCGCAACATTCTGGCCTCCATCCTCCCACGCTCAGAGCAGATGGAATAGCTTGGCTCAGCTTGTCAGCTGCTTCAAGGTCGCATGGTGCCAGTGGCCTCAAACTGGCGACCTGCGGATGTTATCTTCAGGCAAATGGAGGCTCTACCCTCTAGACCAGACCTCCTGGAGTGTATAGTGAAGAGGGTCCCCTGGAACCTAATTCAAATTTTCCCATAGGCTCAATGATTCAGTATCCACTAATTGGGTATCTACTAGATTTTCCACAGGAACCTAACCCTAGCAGATAATGAAAATGGACTGTAGCTACCATGGAATTTTTGTGGTATTTATCCTAAAATAAACACAATTCAGATCAGACTGCACATATGCAAAATACTTTGGTATTCTTAGTCTGATCAGCTCTCACACATTTGTGAGGCAGATACATAATTATTTCAGACCCATCTATAAATTTTTTTCCTACAGGAATTGTGGTTCAGAGAAGATACTGAGAACTACCTACAAGAGATCTCTAACACTCCTCACATAAAGAACTACAGTTCCTGCAATGGGCAAGGAATACAATGGACTGCTAAATGGATTTAAGTTTGTACAGACTTGTTCTTTTTTCAGATAGGGAACTGAGGCTGAAAGAACAGTATAGCTATACAGTTCTTCATTGCTGCAAGTTCTTTAATGCTCATGAAGTTTCTGTGGGTTTGGTCCTTTCTGGTTTGAAGTCTTCCCCTTCAAGGGGCTTGGTTTCTATGGACTCCTAACCATACTTTAACCTTACCACAGACTGCTGGAAAGACAGAATATGCTGCTTTTCTGCTGCACAAAGGAGGGAATGCAGCTGGTCATCAAGCTACAGAAACATCTCCTTCAACAAGTGAAGGAATTTGACAGAATAACAGGTAATGAGGATGAAGTGCTGTGAGCAGGCAGGTTCAGGGAAATCTTTTCACATCCGCTTGTCTGCCAGGACTCCTGTGTTCATTGGCCAATAGAATTACTTGCTGTTACAAAGTGTTCTGGGAAGTGTTCTAAAGGACCCTCTTAGTGCAGAGTGAAGCTCCTTTGAGGAAGGAGCCAGGGGCTGGCCAGGTCAGACACTGGGTTGGGCAATGCCCTTCAATGCCCAATGAACCTCAGTATTGCTGACAGTTGTAGTGCCAAGTGTGCCATCAGGGGGTGGATGAAGGGTATACTGGGGAAGCAGTGCAGCAACCTAATGCCAATGCTATTCCTGCATGTGAATGGAGAGCGAACACTAGCACACTTAACCAGGGTTTTCACTTTTCCCAAAATTGCTCCACCCTTTTGTAGTTGTTGTTTTTTTTTTTCCATGCAGACAGAGTGGTAAAGTGATACAGCTTGAGAACCATTCTTGGACTCCACAAATGGCTGTGTAGGTTGCAAGTTTGGAGTGTGCTGCTTGCCCCCATAGTCCTCGTCGGCAAGAGGGAAAGCACCCCTCTCAGATGTAGTGGCTGCTGCAAGTGTCACAGGCTTTGCACCTGCCAATGCTAGGGATTCCCACCAGAGCAGCTCCTAGGACCACACTAATTGGGTTGTTTTCTTTCCAAGCCATGCCAGCACTAAAATCAAGCTGAGCCATAAATACTTTGTGCTGAATAAAGGTGGAATTAAAATCTGAACGGAATATTCAGAGATCTGGTCGTTTTCTGTGATCAGTTACCTAAATTACTCCCTCTCCTGAAAATTAAAAAAAAAAACCTCACTTAAAATACAGTTTGAAAATGAAGTCGCTTTCAAAAGAAAGCACAACGTACTCCTCTTGGAGCTCTCCCAGGCTCTAATGGGATCCATGCAGCCGAAAATAAGCACATCAACTTTGAAAAATTACAGAGTAAATGATTTTATAATAACAACAATCTTAACTTTCACATTCTGCGTCTGATCCTTCCCATACAATGCTTCCAATGTGATCCGTGAGCCGACATTAATAGGGCCTCACAGCAGTCAAATTTCTTTGGGGATGTTTTTGCAGCCATTTTTTCTCTCTCTTTCTCCCCCCCCCCCAATCAGCTTTCATTTTTTATTTTTTAAAGATCCAAGCAATTTAAACACTGCTTTCCATACAGGTGTTAGAAAAAAATGGTCACAGTCACATGCAAGAAAGCCTCTATGCCCTTAGTAAGCATAGAAAAAAAATAATAATAATTGGCAAGAATCCTTTCATCTTCCAAAACTCCCTAGAGGACCTTGCAAACATAACAAAAAGCACTACGCAAATTTTATGGAGAGAAGAATATCTCTTTTTTCCCTAATGCTGGTATGTCTCTCTGAAGGATGCCAGCTGTTCTGCGCCACATCACAACAGTAGGGTGAGAAGAATACCATATCCAATTAATACTGCAAAAGGGATTTAAGTTCGGAGAATATAGTTTTCCCAAGCTGGACGTTTGCCAGGACACCAGGGAATGGTATTCCCCTCTTTGCAGATTGCCACTGAATTCACAATTGCTGCAGATTTGTGTGCCTTTAAAGCTATGTCCAGATGGCTCTAATTTGGGGGATTGGGTGTGTTTTTCTGTGCTTCCAATCTTCGGGTTCCAGATGCACGAAAGACTTTAACCGCTACTGCCTCTCTCAATGTGGTCAACAAGTGGACCACTATGGGTTGTATAGTCTACATGTTTAGCTTCCTATTCTGGGTATGTGAGAGTCTCCTAATTTGGGGAACTGGGTCTGCTTTTATCATGCTTCCAATCTTAAATGGGATATTACCTGCTTTTTAAAATTTATTGTTAAGTTTCTTGAGCATATGGAATATGGATAGACGGATGTAGAGAGGATCTTCGCCTATGCTCCAGCTTGCATATGAATTGCACCTGGGCCCTTGTACATGCAAAGTATGTGCTCTGCCAGAGTTACAGCTCCTCCCCAAGTAGAACAGAGTTGCCAACTATCTAGTATTGTCTTGCCTGATCAGTAGAACATTCTGTGCATGGTGTAAGGCAACCAAAACGGAAAACACTAAAATCAGTAAACTCTCAGTTCTGCTGTGGCTCCACTCCTGACTCCCTCAATTCTACCCATCCTCCATACCTCAGAATGTGCCTGGGCCACCACATTCCTGCAGGCTCTGCCCACCCCTACCCAGGGAGCAATCTTTTGAAATCAAATTTGGCAACCTTTGTGTGAAGGACTTGCTTTTCTGCCTGTTCCGCAGTGTGTGCCACAGTATCCAGCTGGCGCTTTGGATGAGCTTCTGGTTTTATTTTGTATAAAAGAGGCACCAGTTGCATGTGGGCAATCAAAGACAGTAATTGCGCACCTTGTTAAGTTCCTGTTCTGTCCTGGAAGAAAGAATCGCAAATGCTCCATTAAAATGGGCAGCACTGGCAAGGGCCCTTGATCTTGCTATTGGCTTACCACTCTTTTTTGAAATAGTAAAGACACTCCCCAGTGCACAACTGGGGGTTGTGGGTATACCCCTTCTGTGATGTGGGGTACAAGGAACAGAAGATTAATTCCCAATGTGAATGTGTGCTGTAAGTTTGAGAGATGTGCCAAATGCACATCTGAAACTTTTCAAATGATCCATGCAGGTTTGCTCTAAGAATAGCGGCATTCTTAGAGTATTCTTTATGCAGAGAATAATCTCTAGTGCAGTGGTCTTCAACCTTTTCCATGCCATAACGCAAATGAATGAATGAATGAGATTGGGGACCCACTGTCAATCCTGCCGTCGCCGCCCCCAGGGACCCTATTCCTCCGCTTCCCACCTTTGTTATGCCCTCCCAGCACTGTTTGCTGTAAACAAATATTCAAATTACAGAGAGCAGAAAAAGTTGCCATGAAGCCTGGCACTAGTGAAAACTATTTGAGCACAATCGCTAAGAACCTGAGCAAGATTGGGACACAATTTCCTGGTACCTGAAGGAATATACCAGATTAAGAATAACAGCAACAGCAACAACTACAACATCATTATTAGAAAAATTGTTTAGGAACATTATACATTCTGCGCCAATACCAAGTTGATACTTGGGTCTCAAGCTGTGACTTGTATCAATTGCTCAATACCAGATAACAACTGTGTTTCATGTAGTTTGGAGAAACAACAATAGTATTTATATACCACCTTTCTCATCACTGGATTTCTCTTCCAACCTTAATCTAAGGCGGTTTACATAGGCAGGCTTTCTATATCCCCATGTAGAGATTTTCATAATACAAGTTTTAATATTTCATAGAACACCAGGTGGAATGCTTCACAGTCTGGTATCTTCCTGGCTGCATTCACCTCCATGCTTTATCTGACGGCACTCTCCTACACGCTCACTGAAGGGGTCATCCTCTGCTCCTCTGACCAGCTGGGATGACGCATCTTGTCAGCTGCAGCAGTTCTCAGGTGTTTCTGGCAGTCCCAGATGTTCTTTGCACATCATAGTTTGGCAGTTCTACCATTAAGCCAGACCTCCTGCCCCTTGACCTGGTGGTGCTCTAGTCTAGTGGTCCAAGCTTTTTCATTCCCATATTTTGCCACAACCCCATAACCGAGGCTTTGAGATCCCATTGGGGTCACTCTCCTTAGCTTGAAGAACACTGCATAGTCTCTATCCGCTATTCTTTCTGCAGCTGAGAATGACCTACCTTTTCCATCAGACCTGGCAAAGCACTCTGTGTGGCCATTAAACTTGCATTATCTTACATCAACCAACGTTGGTTGCATTTTATCCTGTTTAAATGGGACATCACTATGCATGGTGGCAGCTGAAATCTTGCATACTGTTTGACTGAAATTTACTCTATTTAAACAGTATATCTTAAATGGGACATTGCATGCTTTTAAAATTTATTGTTAATTACCTTGAGCATAAGAACGTAAGAACAGCCCCACTGGATCAGGCCATAGGCCCATCTAGTCCAGTTTCCTGTATCTCACAGCGCTCACCAAATGCCCCAGGGAGCACACCAGATAACAAGAGACCTCATCCTGGTGCCCTCCCTTGCATCTGGCCTTCTGACATAGCCCATTTCTAAAATCAGGAGGTTGCGCATGCACATCATGGCTTGTACCCCGTAATGGATTTTTCCTCCAGAAACTTGTCCAATCCCCTTTTAAAGGCATCCAGGCCAGATGCCGTCACTACATCCTGTGGCAAGGAGTTCCACAGACCGACCACACGCTGAGTAAAGAAATGTTTTCTCTTGTCTGTTCTAACTCTCCCAACACTCAATTTTAGTGGATGTCCCCTGGTTCTGGTGTTATGTGAGAGTGTAAAGAGCATTTCCCTATCCACTCTGTCCATCCCCTGCACAATTTTGTATGTCTCAATCATGTCCCCCCTCAGGCGCTTCTTTTCTAGGCTGAAGAGGCCCAAACGCCGTAGCCTTTCCATGTGGAATACGGATGGGCAGGAAGTGAAATAATCAAAGAAATAAATTAGCGATGTCTGTTGGTTCAATGGAACCAACCAGGAATCTTTTGCATTTGAGCCCCCTTGATAGGAATGAGACCTGCTCAAAAGTATGACATTTCAGTGTGGCTTGTGTAGGAGAATATATTGTCAACTTGATTCCTTCAATGAAAGCAGCCACTTAATGAAACGTAAACGTTCTCATTCTGAGCATGCAACTACCTAATGTATGTCATAAAACAACAACAGGGGAGTGTGAAAAGGACTTTGAGAATACCTGGCTCAGAATATATGTTTATATGCTAAAAAAGACCAGCATATTATTTACATGCCTAGCAGGAGTTTATCCATCTTAGACAAGTCTGGACGGCTACCTGTTATACTTGGCTCCTCGTGGTTTCAATAAGAATTTATAGATCCTAAGCCATCTGCAAAATGTCCCAGCTCTTCAAGGCCAATGTAAATGCAATGAGGGGGAACGAAACCACACAAAGAAAAGGTTAACAGCACTCTCTCTCTCTCTCTCTCTCTCTCTCTCTCTCTCTCTCTCTCTCTCTCTCTCTCTCTTGTGCTGGTACATTTTATAATTGTGAGAAAAATAGTCTCATAACTGATAAAGGTCATCACTCATATGCATCTCCAGGGATAATTGTAGAGTTAACTTAGTATGTAAAGGGAGTGACTTCTTTTCACTTTGCTTTTTCTTATGCTAAAAACACGCTGCAGGCTTTGCAGAAGATCATGAAAGCAGTCTGGTTTGTTTGAAATTGCTGCTTTCATCTGGAGTGTTCATTCATTCAAAATATCTTCTTGGGAAGTGAAGTACACCCACCAAAGGATCAAAAGCTGTACATTTTGTGCAGGGCAGATGCAAACTGCACGTTCCCAGTTTGGAAGCTATAAGCTTTTTTGTTTCCCCTTTGTGATTTTCCCCATGGCAAAGAACATACAAGGCTTTCTTCTGTCCCCAATCAATATTAAGAGAAGCAATTTGAAATTAAAATGGATCTGGAAACTCTACCCCAGCTTTTCTTCTGAATGACAGATCCTTCCTGCCCTTAGCTCACCGCATCTCTCCAAGCTCGAAAACTGACGCGTCCTTCTTAACAGCGGAGAGGGGGAAAGATATTTGTGGTCTGGTGCTTACAGCATGAAGCTAGAGAGGCAGGGGGGATGTCAGTTTAAATTTGGGCTAAATGCCATGTTCACACTGGACAAAATATCCCACAAGGTGCTCGGGTCTTCTGGGAGGCACCACTACTTTTGCATCATCACCTTGGAAGACTAACAAACCCTTCATGGACAACCTTTTTTTCCTTGCTTGAAAAATAAACACTTCTTCTGGCTCAAACATCTGTCTAACGACCTCAAGTTGTTGGCATCCTTCAGTCTTGGAAGACTGGTATCACGCTCTGAATGGTGGTTTTGGAACAGAGTGTCCTCTCCAGTGCACAAAGCCTGGGTAAAGTAGATATGGAGGATAGACTGTTTCCCATGCAGCAAATCCCCCCTCTCCACGTCGCTGAAATGGTCCAATGGAGAGGCAGAGGTCAATATGGTTGGTTCCAGTGGCGTCGCAGGAGTTGCCAGAACGTGACTGTGTTCAGCCATGAACTGCCTCAGGGACTCCGGCTCCGGATTTTGCCTCGAGGTTGACTCCTGAAGCCTCTTCCATAACTGGATGTAGCCACAAGGCAGTGGAGGTTTGGGATCAGAGTTTTCCTTCTCTCAGATGAGCTGCCTTCCCAGGCTATCGAGTCCTATCTACCCGGTGGCTGTTTAGTCGCCTCTTACAACAAGTACAGCCAAACTGAGGGCCTATTCTTATCCCCAGCCCCCAGGGGATATGACCTCAAGTAGTCAAACATTATCCCAGTTTGTTCAGTCTGCTTCAATGTGCTGTTCAGAAATGGAATGCACCTTGTCCAGGGAAGCTCACACCTATTCCTACGAAATGAACCATCAGCAACATTACTTCCAAGAAAATTTACTCTGAAAGTTTTGGACAGACAAAGCCAGCCAGTGGCATAGCTAGAGGGGGTGCAAAGCGCCAAGTTTTGCAGGCACCTGAACACGCCATGCAAGTGGCCCCTCCCCTCCCCTTCAGAACCATTCCATGTTGTGGGAGCAAAATGGAAGTGAATGCATGTTGGCAGGGGGGCCAATGCCAATGTTTTGCTCCCTCCACCCAGAACGGCTCCAAAAGGGAGAGGAAGGGGCCGTTTTCACAGCATGGTCAGGCACCTGCAAAACTTAGTGCTTTGCACCACCTCTAACAACGCCACTCAAGCCAGCAAGGCCTCTACTTTTTAGTCTAGGAGGTATCAAAACCTTTGCTCTGTGCTCCTTTGAGACAACTTATTGAAGATACAAGACAGACATTTCTCTCCATTGTTAAGAGAGCATTCAAAAAGGCATCGGGGAAGATCCCAAGTAGTGTGGGCACCACACTGTTTTGCAAACCTGCCCTAATAACTTGCTATGCAAACCGTTTTGTGAACTAGTTTTTGTTGACAAGTAGTATATAAATGCAGTTAATATTAATAATAAATAGAACCATTGATGGCACAGACTGACATCGAAGTGCTGTAAATGTCCTTTTTAAATCACAGCCAGTAGCATTGAATAGATACAGTATTGTTTTACTGTCCTCCACTTTTCTGAGTGGTAGAAAGTTTCAGGAGGTGTTGCTCCAGGGTCCATTTTGTTGGAAGGAGAAAGTATTGTCCTGGCAACTAAATGTGTTTGGTAATATCTGTTTGTTTACAATTATAAGAATTTAGTACAGGGAACAGGCAAGCATCCAGGCAGACGCTGCAGTCTGCAAAACAGCATCTGTTCCCCTCCCCCCGCATACATTAGAACGCACATCCCGGCCTGTTTCTTCCAGCCGGCTCCTGTCACCTTTGCTGGAAAGACTCCAACTCCAAACTATTCCTATTCAGATTCCAAACAGGTGGAGTGTGTCATTGCTAGAAGCCACCAGTCATCAAAAAAACACAGAGCATGTATTTTATTTTTAGCAATTAATGCCAATTAAGGAAGCATCTTCAGTGGTTAGCTACACAAAAGCCCCAGAAGACAGTAGCTGTCACTTCACCTGACACAACACTATCTCTTCAAAGCCATGAATGGTTTCGAAACAGCACACATCTGATACTCTGTGTGTGTGAGCACACCCGTGCTATTGTTAAAAAAAAAAAAATGGAAAGAAGTCAGAAGAGACACATCTTACTAATGTCAGAACAGTGAGGTACCATATTTTTCGCTCCATAAGATGCACTTTTTCCCCCCAAAAAAGTGGGGGGGGAAGTGTGTGCGTCTTATGGAGCGAATACTGCAAAAAAGAGTGCACGTTGGGGACCTTAATGAAGGGGGGATCTTTATGCCAGTTTATGATCCCAAATAAAGGGAGGGATCTTCATGCCAGTTTATGATCCCATTCACCCTAATAAAGGGAGGGATCTTCATGCCAGTTAATGATCCCAAATAAAGGGAGGGATCTTCATGCCAGTTAATGATCCCAAATAAAGAGAGGGATCTTCATGCCAGTTAATGATCCCAAATAAAGGGAGGGATCTTCATGCCAGTTTATGATCCCATTCACCCTAAGAAGGGGGGGATCTTCATGCCAGTTTATGATCCCATTCACCCTAAGAAGGGGGGGATCTTCATGCCAGTTTATGATCCCATTCACCCTAAGAAGGGGGGGGATCTTCATGCCAGTTTATGCTCACATTCAAAAAATGTAATTTAAAAAATGAGGCATTAGCAATGCCTTAGATGGAAGTGAAGATGGTATCTTATATGAAGACAGCGAAGCAAGTGATGTCAGTAATTGTGAGCAAATGAGCTTCATAAATTCTGACTCTAGCGATGATGAGTTCTTGGGGTTTCCAGAAAACTAGAGTACTCAAACCTTTAAGTCTCTCCATTTGTTAATGACAGTGATAATGGTTCTTAATGCCACTGTTGACTGCTGTTCACTTTACATGGTTCAAATGTTATTCTGTTATAGTTTATTAAATATTTTATTACACTATTTGGTTCAGAATATTTTTTTCCTGTTTTCCTCCTCTAAAAAATAGGTGCGTCTTATGGAGCGATAAATATGGTAAGTAGTAGATGTGATATACAATGCACAGTGCTAAATCAGCCATGAGGACAGTCAGTGGCTTAGCTAGAGGGGGTACAAAGCACTAAGTTTTGCAGGGAGCCTCACAGCGGCATGCAAGCAACCCTCTCCCTCCCCTTCAGAGCCATTCTGGGCCGTGAGAGCAAAACAGAATCAATGCTCGCAGTCTGGAATGACTCCAAAGGGGAGGGGGAGGGCCCACTTGCACGCCGCCATGAGGCTGCCTGTAAAACTTAGTGCTTTGCAGCCCCTTTAGCTACACCACTGGCAACAGCTACCATCTGGCAGCAGTGTCAGTCAGCATGCAGGGAGGACTTCCCATCCCAATGTAATGGGAAACTACCTGGGTGATATGATCTCCTTTTTGGACAATGATGAAAGGGTGTTGTGTTGGAGGCAGGGGGCAATTGCAGTCCCCTGTTCCCTTGTGAGCACTCATTTAAAGTGTTTTCACTTAAAACACTTTAATATATATATATATATATATATATATATATATATATATATATATATATATATATATATATATATATATATATATATATATATATTTAAAGTACTCCAATTAGAAATTATGTAAAAAAAATCCCAGTTCCTTATAAGACTCTGAAGAGCAGTTCTGGTCTCAAGTTCAAGCTTTGTGCTGGATTTTTGAGGTCAGCAGCAATTTCGTTTGTCTTTGCTGTGAGCCCATTCCTTGTCCACCAAGAAGAATAACAAGTTGGTTTATTCCAGAGGTAGGTCCAAGTCCACCTCTATTTCCCACTTTGGGGGGGCAGAGAAACCAGATCCAAGTAATACATCTTTGGCAAGCACAGTTTAGCATGAAAACTGCACGGCAACTTGTGGAAGTGGATTAGACACTCAGTTAATACCTTGCTCACTAAAATTCTTAGGCTGCAATCCTATACACATTTTCCTGGGAGTACGCGTTACTGAACACAATGGCCGGGGTGTTAAAACGTAATGGGTCAGAGGTTACAGAACAAACATTTTGGGAAGGGCAAGTTTATATTTTTTTGTTTGATGCTATGGTGCAACCTTCTGAATTCGGTTGATGATTATCCCCTCCTGTGTCTACCCACCCCTGCATCTTGCTTCAAACCCCACTGGCAGCTCAACATTGAAATGCTCACCACAGGAAATAAAGATGATAATGAGATGCAGAGGTGGGCCTTGGGACCTGCATGGCATATAAAAAACATGCAATTAACCAGCGATTTTCAGTCACTGTTTCACGACACATTGGTGTGCCACAAAAGGTCAGCAGGTGCTTGTTTGGAGCTGAAAAACTCTTCTGGGTTTTGTGGTTCTGTTTCTAGGGCAACTGTGTGTAGTAACAAATTGTCCATCCCTCTGCCGTGGAGAGGGGCTCTGCTGGCGGAGGAAGAGAGACGGAAAATTCATTAGTACAGAAAGTTGCCCTAGAAATAGAGCCACAGAACCTGGAAGAGTCTCCTGGAAGTGATGTCACAAGAGGTGAAGACCATAAGAAGTTCACAGAGGTCAGTGCACTGTAAGAACAAAATACTGAAAATCATTGAATTAGAGAAAGAGAAGTGCTTCTTAATGGTTTGATGGACATTTAATTAGTTGACTGTATAAGCATCTTTACCTTGCTCTTTTCCATTTTTCGTTGGCTTTTATCATCGAGGCAAACAATCTCAGTGAAGCTCCCCCCCCCCCCCTTTTAGCAGTATGGCTAGCCAAAAAAAGGGAATAGGCTGCATTATGGCCCCAAGCACGGCCAGTGCCAGTATGCCTCAAGAAAGGAATTCATCGGCAATCTAGGCCATCAATAATGAAAAAGTAAAATAACCCTTCATATTTGCTCATTGGCTGTGTTAGCTAGAAAGCAGCTGTTAAAACAAATCCAAACATATTAAAAACCCAAATCTTTCTGTGGTCCAGGGTCTATTGCCATGCTGTTATTTGAAAGAGAGAGAGAGAGAGAGAGAGAGAGAGATTTGTTTTTCAGCTTGGTGAGAAAAAAAAATCTATCATGGTTCATTCTTCAGCATTTGAAAAGAAAAAAAATGCTGTCAATATTATGATAAGCAAAGGTAAATAATCAAGAATCACAGGCCAAGAACACACAGGCTCTGGCTACTCTTTCTTGGCCTGTAAGAGACATCCTTTTCAAAGCTGCTACTCGCAGGCACCTGTTGCATTTTCCCAACAAGGTGTTTGTTGGGTTTGCTATGCTGGGATTGATTGGGGTTATTTTCTTTCATACTTTTTCCTTTTTTCACAACAAAATACCACCAGGTGTTTTATTTAAAGTTAAAGGCCTATACCTAGATATTTGGCTGGTGATTTCAAATCCATTTATGAGATTATGCAGGTCTCCTTTGGGATTCTTTTCTGCCAGGCTTTATGCCAGGGGTGTCAAACTCATTTCATATAGTGCTAATTGGGTAAGAGGCACTTTTTCAAGTGGGTGCTCCTTTTTTTAGCAGGGGGAGAGTAACTGGCCCACCTCACCCCAGCACTGTCTGTTCTAGTGGCTGTCTGCTGGTATTCATTTGCATCTTTTAGATTGTGAGCCCTTTTGGGACAGGGAGCCATTTAGTTATTTGATTTTTCTCTGTAAACCGCTTTGTGAACTTTTAGTTGAAAAGCGGTATATAAATACTGTTAATAATAAAATACTGTTAATAATAGTGGGCTGAATAGCATCCATGGTGCCAGCTGAGGGTTGGAAGTGACATCATTAACCAGGAAGTGATGTCATTAAGAAGATGATGGCCAGAAATAAGCACTTTTCTTCTTTATAGAGACCTAGCGACGTGGAGAGGGGGGATTTGCTGCATGGGTAACAGCCTATCCTTCATACCTTCTTTACCCAGGCTTCACGCACTGAAGAGGACACTCCAACTTCGACCACCATTCAGAGCGTGATACCATAGTCTTTCGAGACTGAAGGTTGCCAACAATTAGCTCCAAATGACAGAAGAGAGAATGTGCAATTACTGGTCATATTTTCAAGATACAGGCGTACCCAATTATCATGCAGGGTTGCTGAAGAGCTTCTATGGGCTGCATCCAGCCCAAGGGCCTTATGTTTGACACCCCTGGTCTATGCAGTCAGGAATCCTGGAATCAGGAATCCAGGAATCATTCAAAATTTACATTATAATTAAAAATTATAATCACTTTAAAAGTGTACTAGATGTGTGATATAGGTGGTATAGTGTCAGCAGATTCAGCTGCACTCATTACCCATGCATCTGCCATTAAATAATAAATAAAAACCAAATAAAAGTTTTATTTTCATTTAAGCTGCCTTGAGGGCCCTTAAGCAGGGTGCAAAGGCAGGGTATATATCTCCTAAATAAAATAAAAATATTTTTTCACAGATTTCTGATTTTTTAAAAACCAAAGCAAGAAGTGCAGAAAGCAGTGTTATGTGTTATTATTTCATTATCACCGTTTTCTCCCACCTCTACGCATAGGATGAACACCTCCCAACATGCATCCTGTTGCTAGAATGGGTCTACCTAGTATCTTGACAAATGTGTGTTCCCAAACCCACATATGCTGCACTTTTGTGAATTCAGGGGTTGGGGGGTGCATGCTTATGCGGATAATTGATACAACCCTTCCTGCTCTGCTAACTCTCCCCTGAAAATCACCCCCCCAAGCCATTGCCCCACTTCCAGCTGGGTAAAATCTAGTTTCAGTTTCTGGCAGGTGAAAAATTATATACATGGCCCAGGGGCATTTGCAGGCCGGGTGAGGGAATGGTTAAATACCCCCTGTTGGCTAATTTTCCCTTCTCTCTGGCATCAGTGTTACAGGGGAAATACGAGGTTGGAAGTCCCATTTGCCTATTAACTTGTAGTTCCAACCCAAATTAATGATAGCTTAGGGTAGACCTCGGTGGTCCTTCCCGATAACCATCCTGTACCAGATGATAACTGCAAGCTAACATGTTAAAAAGAAATTTTAATCTATCCCCTTTTTAAATAAATGGAAAAAAATTCATTAAGAATTTTTAAATTTAAATAGCCTCTCCCAGCAAAAAGCCTATGCGCACCACAGTGATCTGAAACCCTTTACTGTTTCAGTACGTAGGGCTGGAAAAATCTCTCCCTCTCCCTCATGATACAAAAACTTTGAGGAAAGGACCCACATGCTGCGGCGCTGCAACGCCCCAGTTTGAATACCACTGTCCTAGCTGAATTAGACCTTTGACTGAATTCAGCAGGACTGTTCTCCTGCAGAAATGCATCAGTACTGGAGAGGGACAACATGAACCTTTTGATCTGTCATTAACTCCTCTGTTAATTTGCTGTTTGCAGCAAGTGCACTCGGTTAAAAACAAAAGTGGTAAATTTTTAGCCTAGATTGCTGCTGTGCATTTGTTTTTCATTTGAGGATATATGAAATTAGAAAAGTGATACCTTGCATCATCTATTTCCCTTCTCCTCTGGTTCATGCCACCAATGGGATCTGAAATTTGATCGTTTGTATAAACAGAATCCTGGATCCTTCACATCCTCTTCCGTTCAGCTTGGCTGCTCGGGGCTTTCAAAGGTCATCTCTATAATTGAACATTCACTTGGAATGAAGATTCTACTCTTTCCACCCTTGCTTATGAACACGATTGGTCCCTCCTGATAGGTACAATAAGAAGCTGTGATCATGATTAAGCAGGACTCACCAGTCCATTTACAAACCGATGAAAGCAAATTAATTGAGTAGGATATGCTCACCCGTGACTTCCGACGAGTGGACTTCCCTCAAATGAGGAGGCTGGTTAGAAGGAGGTTGAAAGGGAAGGTAAAAAGAGTCCAATCTCTCCAGAGTGCATGGAGGCTGCTTAAAACAACAGTAATAGAGGCCCAGCGGAAGTATATACCGCAAAGGAAGAAAGGCTCCACTAAGTCCAGGAGGGTGCCCGCATGGCTAACCAGCCAAGTTAGAGAGGCCGTAAAGGGCAAGGAAGCTTCCTTCCATAAATGGAAGTCTTGCCCTAATGAGGAGAATAAAAAGGAACATAAACTGTGGCAAAAGAAATGTAAGAAGGTGATACGGGAGGCCAAGCGAGACTATGAGGAATGCATGGCCAGCAACATTAAGGGGAATAATAAAAGCTTCTTCAAATATATTAGAAGCAGGAAACCTGCCAGAGAAGCGGTTGGCCCTCTGGATGGTGAGGGAGGGAAAGGGGAGATAAAAGGAGACTTAGAGATGGCAGAGAAATTAAATGAGTTCTTTGCATCTGTCTTCACGGCAGCAGACCTTGGGCAAATACCGCTGCCCAAACAGCCCCTCCAGACCAAGGAATTAAGTCAGATAGAGGCTGAAAGAGAAGATGTTTCAGACTTCATTGATAAATTAAAGTTCAATAAGTCACTGGTCCCTGATGGCATCCACCCAAGAGTTATTAAGGAATTGAAAAATGAAGTTGCTGATCTCTTGACTAAAATATGCAACTTGTCCCTCAAAACGGCCACGGTGCCAGAGGATTGGAGGATAGCAAATATCATACCAATCTTTAACAAGGGAAAGAGGGGGGACCCGGGAAACTATAGGCCAGTCAGCCTAACATCTATAACGGGTAAGATGGTGGAATGCCTCATCAAAGATAGAATCTCAAAACACATAGACGAACAGGCCTTGCTGAGGGAGAATCAGCATGGCTTCTGTAAGGGTAAGTCTTGCCTCACGAACCTTTTAGAATTCTTTGAAAAGGTCAACAGGCTTGTGGATGTGGGAGAACCCATGGACATTATATATCTGGACTTTCAGAAGGCGTTCAACACAGTCCCTCATCAAAGGCTACTGAAAAAACGCCACAGTCAGGGAATTAGAAGGCAGGTCCTCTCCTGGACTGAGACCTGGTTGAAGATCAGGAAAAAAAGAGTGGGTGTCAATGGGCAATTTTCACAATGGAGAGAGGTGAAAAGTGGTGTCTAGCCTGGACGCCTTTAAAAGGGGATTGGACAAGTTTCTGGAGGAAAAATCCATTACGGGGTACAAGCCATGATGTGTATGCGCAACCTCCTGATTTTAGAAATGGGCTATGTCAGAATGCCAGATGCAAGGGAGGGCACCAGGATGCAGGTCTCTTGTTATCTGGTGTGCTCCCTGGGGCACTGCCCTCCATCAGTATATCTCACCAGTGTTGGTTTATTAAGAGGTTTACTGTCTCTGAGCATGGAGGTTCATTCTAGTGATCATGGTCTAGTGATCTAGTGATAACAGTTATTATTTTTGTTAAAGTACTCTGTGGACTTCAGAGAGCAATAGCAACCATTAAAAGCCCAAGAAAGGTGAATTACTTCATAGAGTTATAATACAGAGCTGTTACTTTGTTTATCATAAAGCCCCTTCCACCCCACATTTTCCCTCTGCACTCCAGAATACTGAAACTGTGGAGTCATTTGTAATTACAAATTAGTAATTAGTCACTTGTAATCCAGCTTCCAAGTATTCTACCAGTAGGCTCCATGACGTTCTGCTCAGTTTTGATTCATGGATGACTTGATGGGCTTGATTATCTATAATCTGACTGTTAAAAAGGTGAAATCTTTGCTGTAAGGAAACTTTTTGATCTGCAGTGGCATTATCAGTGGGCAACACTAAATAATGCACAGAAATGCTCTTTCTTTCTCATTAAGTAGACACAATGTCTTCCCCTCTTGTACGTCCGCACACCCCCATATGGAGATATGCCTGCCTACACATGCTGGCATGTGTGCTCTCTCACTAACATAAACACCCACACAGGTACGAGTCTGCAGAACAGGACCTCACTGCAGAACAGGACCCACTGTCCCGTCCCGTGTCCACCCCCCCCCGGAAGCCTTTTGTTTGTTTGTTTTATATATGTAGTTCTATGCTGCTTTTCGGCCGAACAAACCTCAAGCAGCTTAGAGAATTAAAAATTATGCACATATACTTCTGAGCCATCTCCTTCTCAGATTCTTTTCACATCCCCTCCTTTGCTGAAATGGCCCACAGAGATGGGGACTGAGCCAAAAGCAGTATGAGGCCAAATTAATAAGGGCCATGAGCAACTTCAATGGACCAGATGGAAAGCGAGAGAGAGAGCTTTGTTTCTGCTCTCAGGCCCAAGATTCCCCACTAGAATTAAAAGATGGTGAGTAGGTTAATTCAGTGGTTGCCAAGTCTTTTTTGCTAGTGGGATTTTTCACACTAGGATTTGCTCGCTTTTTAAGACCCACTTTTCTGTTCCAGCATGACCCAGAAGTGAAATCCCCTTTCCACTATTGAGCTGTATTAATTCTCCCAAATTACTGATTCCAAAGGATTGAGCTGAGATAACACATTGTTTCTTGCCCCAGCCCCAAGAAACGGGGCAACTTGCCGTGGACCACATTTCCTAATCTGATTAGAAAGAAGGGGTGCCCTTTTTAAAAATAAAGCAATGAACACGTTCAGTGAAAAAAAAAAATCATCTTTTTTTAAAGATTGTGAGCCCTTTTGGGTCAGGCAGCCATTTAGTTATATATAGAGGTGTGATTCTTTTAAAAAAATTAAGGAAACACCACTTTCTGCACTACTAATTTTTGTAATAAATAAATAAACTGGGAAATCTGTGAAATAAATAAATAAATAAATAAATAAATAAAGAAAGAAAGAAAGAAAGAAAGAAAGAAAGAAAGAAAGAAAGGGTGCATGGTAATGACTGTGGCTGCATCTGCTGACACTATACCACCTATATCACTTATCTAGTACACTTTTAAAGTGATAATTTATAAAGATGTGCCCTTGAAATCCCAAAGGATCCCAAAGGCCGAATCCCAAAGGATCTCCTCTATGGAGAACTCGTGCAAGGAAAGCGCCCTACAGGTAGACCACAGCTGCAATACAAGGACATCTGCAAGAGGGATCTGAAGGCCTTAGGAGTGGACCTCAACAAGTGGGAAACCCTGGCCTCTGAGCAGCCCGCTTGGAGGCAGGCTGTGCAGCATGGCCTTTCCCAGTTTGAAGATTGTCACTCCCGAAGGGATTGTCACTCCCGAATTGGCCTTTTCAGCCACACTAGACGCTGTTCCAGAACCACCATTCAGAGCACGATACCAGAGTCTTTCGAGACTGAAGGTTGCCAACACTGCCCTTGAAATAAAAACACATAACACCACTGTCTGCACTTTTCCTCCTTGGGATGAAAATGAAATCTGTAAAAAAATAAAAATGTTTCAGAACACCTTTAGTTGTATGATTTTTTTTTCTATAAAGCACTTTGTTGAAAAGAGGTATACAGTGATTCTTAACAACAACAACAACAACAACAACAACACTAACTGAATAAGGTTATAATGGAGGCCACACAACTTTTTATGCTTCTGCAGAAAGACAATATAATTTTATCCTTGTCAGAGCTGCAGCCTAGACAGGCAGAGAATATTGATTTTCCAGGAAAGGCTCAAGAGGAGGCTCAACAGAGAAGAGCAAATTATCTCACCAAGACATCAGCTGGGTGAGTTAAAGTCAGATACTCAGGCGACAACATTGAATTGATTTTTCCCACTCAGGAGGCGTGACTGGTGTTGCGTTTCTGAAGAAGGACCAGGGTGGTCCAGATGTCCATGACTGATTTTGGTACAACCACCGTGCGTTTTTGCTCCTCTCACGTTTTACAGTCCTCTCTCATCCCCTTTCCCCTTGTTCCTTGGAGAAAGGCACTCTGAACAGTCGCTGTTGTTTAACTCATTCTTTGGGGGGGGGGGGATCCAGGAAGGACATCTCTCTCTCTCTCTCTCTCTCTCTCTCTCTCTCTCTCTCTCTCACACACACACACACACACACACACACACACACACACACACAACAGATGCATGGACACACACACACACACACACACACACACACACACACACACAGCGCAATCCTAACTTGTGCTGGAACAGGCAGGCCAAAGTGCCTGTGCTGTATCCAGCGCAAGTTGGGGCTGGCTGAGGCTCCAGGCAAGGGGAAACCTTTCCCGTTATCCTGGGGAAAGTTGCAGTGGTCCCAATGGGTCTACTCGGATCTGCCCACCTAAAGAGGTGGCACAGATCTTAGCAGAACAGAGCAGCCTGAAGTTGTTCTGCACCACCCAGGAACGGGGCTAGGATCCAGCATAACTGCCGGATCCTTGCCCCTTCTCCTGCCTGCTGCCCACCCTCCCCACTGTGAAACACCTCCCCCCCTTCTCTCCGTCCTCCCCACACCCCCCAGACCTCCATGCCAGCTGAGCTCGGCCAGTGCAGACTCACCCTATGCCCCTGCTGGATGCTTGGAGGGAGGTGTAAATGTGCTTTACAGCATATTTGCAACCCTCCCAGGACAGTACAAGGGACTTGTACCAGCCCAGGACACACCTGGAATTGCGCCCTTCAGGCCCAATCCTATCCAGCACTGATGCAGCCACAGTGCAGCCCTGAGGAACAAACATTCGTTACCTTAAGTAGGCATCCATGACTATTCCTCCACCACAGGGTGCAGTGCATGCTCTGATGGCATGGATGCATCAGCACTGGAAAGTTGGATAGGATTGGGCCCTTAAAGCCCTATCCTATCCTGCTCCCCCCACCCCGCTGGTGCAGCTTCACCAAAAACGGGCACACTGAATCCACTGTGTATCCACTGTGTGTGGATCGCGAGGCTTCAGCAGGGAAAGAGATTTAAATCCCAGTACTCCACATTAAATAGTTGGCAACCTTCAGTCTCGAAAGACTCTGGTATCGCACTCTGAATGGTGGTTCTGGAACAGCATCTAGTGTGGCTGAAAAGGCCAATTCGGGAGTGACAATCCCTTCCACACTGGGAGCAAGTGCAGTCTGTCCCTGGTCTGTCTCCCTGGCTATGGGCCTTCCTTCTTTGCCTCTTAGCCTCAGACTGTTGGCCAAGTGTCTCTTCAAACTGGGAAAGGCCATGCTGCACAGCCTGCTTCCAAGCAGGCCGCTCAGAGGCCAGGGTTTCCCACTTGTTGAGGTCCACTCCTAAGGCCTTCAGATCCCTCTTGCAGATGTCCTTGTATTGCAGCTGTGGTCTACCTGTAGGGCGCTTTCCTTGCACGAGTTCTCCATAGAGGAGATCCTTTGGGATCCGGCCATCATCCAGGGAAGTCACTAGGTTCTGTGTCACCCAATACGTGGCGGCTGGCCCTGCCCCTTCTAGCCAGGGGTTCCTGCAGAAAGTACAGGGGGTAGTCCTCTCAGTCCCATTCTCAGGTCAAACGAGGCAGCTGTGAGGCCCACAGGCACTGCCAGTGTCCCACAAGAAGTGTGTGAGTGCAGGTCCTACATTAGTTTTATTTTTTTATTATAAAATGCCTAAACAGCATAATGTCTAACATTTTCTTAACAGCATAAAGCTCACAACAATCGCCATAAACCAGTCAACTTAGAAAGCCAAAGCATAATAAAATGGCATTATAGTCACCCTCTGATTCAATTAAGAAGACGGCAGGAATAAAGCAGATCACATCCAGTGGTGCCACTAGGGTTTGTGTCACCCTGTGCGGGAGGCCAGTGCATCACCCCCATGATGGAGATCCTCCCATGTGGTGGGCAGGGCAATGCCCCAAGCGGCGGGTGTGGTGTGATGCACCATAACCGTGTCCCTACTGGATTTTTGGCTATAACGTTTGATAGAATAGATATATTTAAACATGATTTGTTTCATTGCATTCTTTATGAAATTACACACAGAATGATATACAACATGATGATATTATTCAAAAATTCCTAAAAATTTTGGCCAGGAGTGGTGTCACCCCCCATGCGTGTCACCTAATGTAGCCCACACCCTCGCACCTCCCTAGCGACACCACTGATCACATCCACCAATGCCAAACGCCTTCTTGAAGAACCAGGTCTTAACATGACACATAAAGGTAATGCGAACCTCCTTAAGGAGGGCATTCCACAAAATTGGTTCTGCTACCAAGAAAGCCCTGCTATTAGTGGACACTCACCAAACCTTGCTTTGTATGTCCACTTGGAGGAGGGACTCAGCTCTTGAATGGAGCACATGGGGAGGGGTATACAGGTAAAGACAGTCTTCCAGGTACCCAGGTTCCAAACTGAACCTGCATCTTGAATTGAGCCCAGAATCATATAGATAACCCATGGAGATTGAACAATGTTGGGCTAATGTGCTAAATCGCAGCTAATTGTCAGACTGCGACATTTTGCCATAACTGCAGTCGGTCAGCTGTCAGCACAACTCAGAAAGGGCATCTACCAGATTACAGTTGTGGACCTGCAACACACCGCCTCCACCAGATACTTACCAGGCTCCATACAGATGAAAACCTGAAGTACTGTTAAGGGCACTCTGGAGGCCTCAGAAAGCTTTTGGACCACCTGCACCCACAGCACAGAGCTTTGCCTGCCCCCGGAACAGCTCTGGAGGGCGGGCGGATGCGACAGTGGCAGCATGGCAGGTGGAGATGGTACCACGGCAGGCACGGTCGTGCTGCCCCCACAGGGCACACAAGCATGGCGCCTGGGGGTTTTCCCCTTGCCCCTCAGGACTGCCATTGCCAAACTGGTTTTCTCTGTGAAGTCTGATGCCCACCCAGAATCCTCAGCAACATTGCAGGAGTCCCTGGGATGCTTCCTCCATTTCTGAGAGAATGCCTTTGTCTTGCCCTGCCTAGGACAGCAAAAAAAGTAGACCTGTTTGTGCCCCGTGGAATGTGCTCCAGTCAGAATTTTTGGCATCGTACTGGGGTTCAGTGGCAAACATTGAGGGGTTCCTCAGCAGGCCAATCAAAGCGGAAGGGGTTCCCTGGACTTGAAAAGGCTCTGCCACAGAAAGCACATCAACTTCCAGTATTCTCCCTCTGTTAGTATCTCTGATCTCTGCCATCTTTAATCAGCCAAAACTTAACCAACAGCTGGGTACCAGAGTTTACTCAATTACAGGAAAATAAATGTAATTGCTGCAAATTGAACGAGTTAAAAAAGCAACACATTTCAGCTCAGCCGTCAGATGCTAAAAATATTTTCAAAAAGTCCCGCTGGGCCAGGGAAGTGGGTAGAGAACAAGCCTGAAGCAAAACAATCTTTTCACTGTATGAAAATCTGAGGAAAATTAACGGTACATCCAGCTTGGAGGTTTCTTGCTCAGTTTTGGTTTCAGTGGGAGACTTTCCGGTGAAAAGGCGAAGTCAAAACCAAGTGGATATTTGGAGGATTTTGGCCAATGTTCACATTAGATGCACAGCTGAGATTAAACTGAAACATCTTGAAACTTCTTGCTTTTTCTGTTCCAGGGCCATTTCTGAAGTTACACTTTTCCTTCACAGGAGTGCATTGGCACAGAACTCTCCCTTCCCACAGCTTACTCCTATGCATTCCCTTTTTTCTTTTCCTGTCTCCTTTTGTGCAAGGGGTGGGAGTGTGCTTACTTATTCTCAAAGGTTTCTCTTTGCTTCCTCTTCTCCACATGGCACCTTCTGCTCTAAATGTACTCCATGGGTATATTTGTACAATTGTAGGTTAGGGAGGGCACCAAGGTGCAGTTTTGGGACTCGGGGCCAGAGCCAATGCAATGTGCGCCAGCCCACGGCACACACTGTTGTAAATGTGCTGTAAAGCATGCTTGGGGCAGTCAGCGCCAGCCCAAAGCCAGAGCAGACTCAGCACCAGCCCACACTGGGCCGCCCCTGGTCAGAGGCTGGTGGCAAAACAGTAAGTAGAGGCAGGGAGGGAGGTGTCCTGGGGTAGGGGAAGGCAGGGGGAAAGCGCAGTGGGGAAGGAGTGGGGCAGGAGAGCACAGGACTGGCAGAACTCGGCTCCCCCAGATCCAAAGCCATGCATCGGGCCTCCCAGCCCAACATGGAACTATTTTATTCTGTGCTGACTAAATAGCTGGAGCAGAGTTGAGCAGCCCCATCGTGGGGATTGCCGAACTCAGGGCAAGGGAACGAATGTCCCCTTTCCCTGACGAAACGTCGATAGCCACATGCAGCTGCCTGACATCCATAGGATGTAGAGGCAGTCATTTCGGCGCTGCTGCAGCCTTGGACACTGGGCAGCTCAGGACTGGGCTGTCCAACTGTTACATATCGGGAACATACTTCATTTACATTGTAGACATTATATTTACAAAATCAGTTACAATTACTGTTCTTTATACAAGCTTAGAAAAAGGCGAATCAGAGCACCAGCATCTGCTCAGCTTTGTTTCAAAAGCAAATATAATGAGAAATAAATTCAAACTTGGCACACCTGTCCAGTTCATATTCAGATATGGTATATGCATGCGCTGCCTCCGATGCATCCTCGGCATCACCTGGCAGGACAAAGTTCCAAACAACACCGTCCTGGAACGTGCTGGAATCCCTAGCATGTATGCATTGCTGAAACAGAGACGCCTGCGTTGGCTCGGTCATGTTGTGAGAATGGATGATGGCCGGGTCCCAAAGGATCTCCTCTATGGTGAACTCGTGCAAGGAAAGCGCCCTACAGGTAGACCACAGCTGCGATACAAGGACATCTGCAAGAGGGATCTGAAGGCCTTAGGAGTGGACCTCAACAGGTGGGAAACCCTGGCCTCTGAGCGGCCCGCTTGGAGGCAGGCTGTGCAGCATGGCCTTTCCCAGTTTGAAGAGACACTTGGCCAACAGACTGAGGCTAAGAGGCAAAGAAGGAAGGCCCATAGCCAGGGAGACCGACCAGGGACAGACTGCACTTGCTCCCAGTGTGGAAGGGATTGTCACTCCCGAAGTGGCCTTTTCAGCCACACTAGACGCTGTTCCAGAACCACCATTCAGAGCACGGTACCATAGTTTTTCGAGACTGAAGGTTGCCAACATGCATTCTTTATTGACAAGCTGGAGATGCTTTAGCAGGATTTCCTGCTGTAATCAAGGGGTTTGACTAGATGACCTTGTAGATCCCTTCCAGCTCTATGATTCTATGACTGTGCCAAACTCCAGGGCTTTCAAGTGCTTCTCAAGGAGGAGGATGGGAAAAGGGAAGAATGCAGCAGGTGCAACTAGGATTGCTTCCACTTAGGGCTTTTAAATGCTGCAGAGGGATTGCTTTTCTGTTAACAACTACTGTGGAAGTGGAATTCAACAGGAGGTCCCACGCATTTCACCTAATGCTCTATTATCCAATAATCACCATTTCCTATGGCCTTCAGCACTGCCGGTTCACAAGTAAGGTCTTTTTCAAGCCAGTCAAAGCATCCTGTTCACAGGTTCAATTAATTTTACTGTTTTGCAGGTCAGCATGCCTGGATGAATTGATGAAGTGATGAATGGCGTCTTAATTGCTCCTGATTTAGGGTCAAACTACCAGTCATGAGAAGTGCACAGTTAACACTTCCATGCTTGCTTTTTCAGGGTTTCCAAGTGTTTCTCAAGGGCCATGAAGGGCCAGATTCAGATCAGCACTCAGCTCAGATCCAGATCATGGTGGGAGGAGAGTTTAACTATCTGCTCCCATTACAGTCCTGACATGAATTGCCTCCTCCAACAGCTGCTACTTGTGCTAAATTAACAAGCATTGCCATGCTAACGGCATGCTTCTCATAACCTGTACTTTGACCTATAGTTAGCTTTTGTTGCTCCCACAACAGGACAAGTGTTAGAGCACTGGTTTTATTCAATTATTTCTTCTTCTTCTTTTTTATTTGCCTTAAGAGAATTATTTTTTCTATCTCCTGCAGAGAACAAAGGCTGACTAAATACCCCTGCTAACTGGGTAAGAGGCACTTTTTAAGTGGGTGCTCTTCTTTTATTTAGTGGGGGGAGAGTAACTGGCCTTCCTCACCCCAGCACTGTCTTTTCTAGTGGCTGTTTGCTGGTGTTTTGTATATTTTAGACTGTGAGCCCTTTTGGGACAGGGAGACATTAGTTATTTGATTTTTCTCTGTAAACCACTTTGTGACCTTTCTGTTGAAAAGCGGTATATAAATACTGTTAATAATAAATAAAGGATAAATCAGCACCAATCCCACAGCTACGCTGACCAAGGAAGCAATTCAGTGGACTGAGATACAAACAGGAAAAAGGCATTTTAAAGGAGCAGCTCCCCTTAAAAGACCCATTTGTGTTTTGCCTGTCTACATTAGACAGGCTAGTGCTGCAAATTGGCCAAATAAATATATAAATAAATTTTTTAAAGACAAAGATTACAAGAGGACACCACAGAAAACCCTATAATGATCTGATGACGATGTCATGTGGATGCTTAAAAAAAATTAGTGAATGTAGAATGGCAATTCCAGATAACAGCTAGTTTGGAAACAACTACAAGGGCCATAGAGGAAGAAGTCAAGCAACATTGAGGAGGCCATTGGGGAGGGCACTGAAGTCCACTGCTGGACTTTTAAGCTGATTAATTGGTGGGGCGGTGGAAATTTGAAATGATGAAAGCAAATACTAATTTGTGGTGCTGCAGATGAAGGACACTTTTTTATTTTTTATTTTTGAGGTTTCTTGATTCAGGTGTTTTACTGTACTAGAGAATAAATGAAAAATTCTAGAGATGATCTCCCTCTTGTATTATTTAACCAGTAGTGTCTTGTGTTTATTGAATTGCAAGTTACCTTACAGTTCCTTTAGGATCCCAAATATGCACATTTATTTTAATGGGCAGCTCGATCCTACGGCAGTCCCCACCGGCAGGATAGGCGCACATGTGGTCGCAAATGTGCTGTAAAGCACCTTGCAGCCTCAAGGAGGCCAGTGCCATAGTAAAGAGACTTCCACAGGTAGTCCTCCACCTGTGCTGATGCTACAGCTGCCAACTGGGGTAAAAAAAGAGCCAGGTGGTGGGGAGATGCGGGTGGGTGGAACAGGGAAGGGAAGGGCATTTGGGGATAGGGGAGGGCAGTGAGGAGGGTTTCAGGCCTGGGATGGCAGAGGAGGCTTCCACCACATCCTAACCCCTGTCCCAAGCCTGGCCACTCTAAATGAGTCTCCTTGAACCTCTGATGCATCCTCGGCATCACCTGGCAGGGCAAAGTTCCAAACAACACAGTCCTGGAATGAGCTGGAATCCCTAGCATGTATGCACTGCTGAAACAGAGACGCCTGCGTTGGCTCGGTCATGTCGTGAGAATGGATGATGGCCGGATCCCAAAGGATCTCCTCTATGGAGAACTCGTGCAAGGAAAGCGCCCTACAGGTAGACCACAGCTGCGATACAAGGACATCTGCAAGAGGGATCTGAAGGCCTTAGGAGTGGACCTTCTGAAGCCTTTTCCACAACTGGATGTAGCCACAAGGCAGTGGAGGTTTGAGATCAGAGTTTTCCTTCTCTTAGATGAGCTACCTTTCCAGGCTGACGAGGCTCATCTACCCGTTTGTCTCATCACTGCTCCCTCTTCAATTTCCTGATACCCACAAGCCCCTCTCTTGCCCCTCCCCCTGCATCCCGTTTGTCTCACCACTGCTCCTTCTCCAGTTTCCTGATACCCACAAGCCCCTCTCTTGCCCCTCCCCCTGCATCCCGTTTGTCTCACCACTGGTCCTTCTCCAATTTCCTGATACCTCCAATTTCCTGATACTTTCTCCTGAAAGAGAGATACTCTTTCTCTCGATACGGAACTAAACAAACGCATCGGTAAAGCAGCTACCACGTTTTCCAGACTCACAAAGAGAGTCTGGTCCAACAAGAAGCTGACGGAACATACCAAGATCCAGGTCTACAGAGCTTGCGTCCTGAGTACACTTCTGTACTGCAGCGAGTCATGGACTCTTCGCTCACAACAGGAGAGGAAACTGAACACTTTCCACATGCGCTGCCTCCGACGCATTCTCGGCATCACCTGGCAGGACAAAGTTCCTAACAACACAGTCCTGGAACGTGCTGGAATCCCTAGCATGTATGCACTGCTGAAACAGAGATGCCTGCGTTGGCTCGGTCATGTTGTGAGAATGGATGATGGCCGGAACCCAAAGGATCTTCTCTATGGAGAACTCGTGCAAGGAAAGTGCCCTACAGGTAGACCACAGCTGCGATACAAGGACATCTGCAAGAGGGATCTGAAGGCCTTAGGAATGGACCTCAACAAGTGGGAAACCCTGGCCTCTGAGCGGCCCACTTGGAGGCAGGCTGTGCAGCATGGCCTTTCCCAGTTTGAAGAGACACTTGGCCAACAGTCTGAGGCTAAGAGGCAAAGAAGGAAGGCCCATAGCCAGGGAGACACACCAAGGACATACTGCACTTGCTCCCAGTGTGGAAGGGATTGTCACTCCTGAATCGGCCTTTTCAGCCACACTAGACACTGTTCCAGAACCACCATTCAGAGCGCGATACCATAGTCTTTCGAGACTGAAGGTTGCCAACAAGGACTGACCCATAGGTCTGCTGCGGCCCAGCACGGGTAAGGGAATCAATGTTCCCTTACACCAGGGAGACGTGCAGCTACCACCCATTTAGGCCATGCTGTACCTTGGGACTGGCAGCCCCAATAGGTTTGGGCTGTAAGTGAGTTAAAAGGTAAATAATTAATCAATTAAGACTTGCATTCATATGCACATTTACCTGGAAGAAAACTCTGTTTTACATAATATCCATAGATTGGTCAGTCAAGCCTAATCCATTGATAGTCCAAGTTTAAAAACAAGTCCTAGTTTAAAAACTACTCAACATGATGTTGAGTACCAAAGGCCGGCAACTAACTTCTGTTCCTTTAAGGAAAAACAGAGCTGCGCAGTAGGCAAACAATCCCAGGCACCGACAATTCCTTCTAGTGCTTCATTTTTCATCACAGGATGAGCGACTCCTGCTTGAATATCCTGCAATTTAGAATGTCATGTCAGGATCAACTGACTCACGATGATAGCTCTTTACAAGCCAGTGATAATTTACAGTTACAAGTAGTGCATCTCAAGTTGGAAAATGTTTCCTGTGTACAGGAAGGATATGATCATGAGGGACACATTAATCATCATGGTGACAAAGAGCACAAACTGATCCCATGCACACTTTTCTGGGATTAAGTCCCATTGAAAACAATGGGACTTATTTCTGAGCAGACGTATACATACGATTCCACAGTGAATCACTTTTAAGTCCCATTCATTCATTTCAAGGGGAGAGTTAAGCATGTGATTTCGTCTCTCACTCTGAAACTAATGGGATTTCAATGCTCTATTTGGGTTGGATTGTATCTGAAATTAATGCGCTCCCTTCAATGTGTTTGTTTATGGCTTGCTTGGAATTCTCATCATATTCTGGGGGTTTTCCCTTAGTAAATGTGTTTTACTAAAGCTTTTACAGAAGATTTAAGTTAACAAGTCACTATGGTCAGGGCTGTGTGTATCCAAATTATGTACTTAAAAAAAACTGAATTCTGTGACCTGTATGTATTACCAACTCTGGTTTTCTGAGATTTCAGTGGATCTAATGAACACAAATTTAAATACACAGTTAACGGACAATCAATACATCAGAATTTAAGACAGGCATACATCGCTTAGCAACATTCTGATGAACGACAGACTGCATATACAATGGTTTGCCGTTGGTTTACTGTAAAGTAATTGTGGGCACAATCCGAACCCCTTAGGTCAATGCTTTCCAGCACTGACGTAAAGGCAATGCAGCTCTGAGGTAAGGGAACAAACATTCCCTTACTTTGAGGAGGCCTCTGTGAGTGACACCCAACTGCAGGATGCAGCACACATCCCATTAGCACCACTATGCCAGTGCTGGAAAGCACTGACATAAGGGGTTAGGATTGCACCCTTAAACTCTTTACCTGGGTGTTGGTGGTATCCTTAGGAGACCCCAGAGGCCTCCTCTGGATCATGCCTCCTTGGGCCTCCCCAGGCTTCAGAATGGTACACAGAATGCTCCAGAAGCTACTTCTGGTTTTTGGAAAACTACCCCTAGTTTGCGTTAAAAAAAACCCAGAAGTAACTTCCAGACATTGCTGCGGGCCATTCTGAGACCTATAGTGGCTCAGCGCGAGCCAGAGGAGGCCTCTGCAGCCACCTATGGACAACACAAACACCACATAAGGTAAGATTGCATAACAACAAAATCACTTAATGACAGGTTTTGGGCAGGGTAATCCCATCATTAGTGATGCATACCTGTATCTATACACTATTTGGAATGCAATCCTAATCAGTTGTATCCTAATATTTGTTTGTTTGTTTGTTTGTTTGTTTGTTTATTAACTTTTAAATTAATTATTAACTTTTCAAAAAAGACTTTCCAATAAGATAACAAAATGAGATCTAATGAGAGGTTACTTATTTTTAACTGTTTCATTATAAGGAATTCAATTGCATAATATAACATTCAAAATATCTTCTGGCCTGTCCCTATACATGTTTACTTGGAATTAAGTCCAATTGTGTTCAATGGGATCTTCACCCACATTAGTGTACTTTGGCCTGAAGCTGAAATAAATTCCAGGAGTATTGGAAAATTAGCAGTAGTCATTATGATCATAAGGTTTAAAAGGTATATTGCCACCAGTTGAAATCTTACAGAAAACCAAGGCATGAAGCTATATTGAAAGCTCCTTGAGAACTTAGACTACAATCCTATCCACACTTTCTTGGGAGTAAGCCCATTGACTATGAAGGGACTTACTTCTGAGTAGACATGCCTAGGATTGGGCTCTTAATATCTACATAGTGGGGGAAAAGGTTATTGGAATGCCTGACTGTGTTCTATGCACTTATTACATCTGTATTCTATCCGTCCTTCCCCTAAGGAGGACAGCATTCACGGGGTTATTCCATTTTCCCCCCAAAATTGGGTGAGGTAGATTAGAATGGGAGACAGTGGGCCAAATGACAGCCCAAGGTCATTCAGTGGGTTTTATGTCCAGTAAGCTTGAACTCAGATTCTATCCAACATCTGATGTCAAAAAACTTTGGAAGGCTATTTGAACAGATACGATTGTGTATTATTAGTTTTTGTTTGCTTGCATATCAGTGTACACATGGCACTGAAGAATACCATGAGAGGGAAAAGGATTAAAATGAAAAAGTTACCCATGCGTAACTATAATTATAGGGAACTACAAGCAGATTCATTTTTTTTAAAGCTTTTGCCTACAAGACAAAGACTCATCTGTGATGACCAAAATAATTTGGCTGTGATTTTCTCACTTCAATGTAGTCATAAAAAAAAAAAATGGATGGGTTTGGCAAGAGCAGCAAAAATATAAAATGAAACTGTCTCTGCTCACATTAACAGGTGGAAAAATAGCAGCATCCTCTACATTTTGACACAAGAAATGGTTCCTCTTGAGCCAAGCAGATTTATTTGGGTTGTTTAATCTGAAAAGTTGCCAGTGTTCTGTCTGCAGAGGGAATCCAGTGGAAAATTGGGAAGCACAAGCATTAAAAAATAAAGGCTGCTCCACATGGAGCAGCTTAGCTTGCCGCAAGTCTTGCAAGTAGAAATGTTATTTAGCATTTGTACAGCGCTTTCTGTTTAAAGCACTTCACAAGTTCACGCACATTCTCTCAGTTCTGGATGGAGCTGCACTCCCCTAGAAGGAGCTGGTTAACACTTTGGGGGTTGGTTAACACTCCTGGTTAACACTCCTGGACCTGGTCTGTGCTCCCGGCTGTTTTGCCCAGCTCCAGCTGGTGTTCCAGCTTCATGCTTTCTTAGGTCAGACAGACAGACCAGACTCTAGTTGTCCGTGCACTGGATATATATCTTGTTTGGATTACTGTAACATGCTCTACGTGGGACTGCCCTTGAAGAACATGTAGAAACTTCAAATACTGCAGAATGCAGTTGCAAAGTTGCATGCCTCATGCCAGCCAACAAGGGCTCAACTGTAAAACACCTGACCAATAATGAAACACCTCTAACATGTGCAATGTGCTTTTCCTCCACACAGAGCCTTCACAATCAGCCCCACACTTCTAGGATATGAGGGAGAATCTTCCAAGTCCATAAACTGGACCTTCAGGCATCCTTGTGACCTAGAAGCTCTGGTTTTAAAAAAGAAGTGCCATGAGGACTCTTTCCCTTCAGCCGGAGCCTTCCTGTGGTACCAGCAGAGCGATAGAGGCCCATTGGAGCAGGTAAGTCCAGTGCAGGGGCAAGGGAGTACTGGAAAGGGGCAGAATGGGGAAGAGATTATTTCTTTTTGTCTGCTCAGGTGGTCATTAGTCCTTCAATCTAAGAGGCTATGCCCAGAAGGTATCTTCTTGGACAGCCCGATCCTACCCCCCACCAGTCCATAGCATGCAGCACTACTGATAGAGCACATGTTACCTGCCATGGTTGGGGGATGCGAACAGAGAGCCAGCGAGCCAGTAAAATTTTTTTATTTATTTACCCCTAGGTAGTCCGCCTGGTTGCCAATAGGTCTACGTGGACATATGCCAGCTATTTTGCTGGCAGAAGTTTGAAAGGGGGCAGGTCTAAGTCAGGAAAGGGGGACAGGATCTGGCGTGGGTGATTGTCACCAAGATCCATGCCTCCTGCCTAAAATCGCTCCCCACCCTGATCCTCCCCCAAACTGGCCATGAACTTCCCCTTCCACCACCTTACCAGCACCGGTGGAGTGTCCGGGCAGTTCTAGCATGTGCACGGAGCCTCCAGTGTGTTCTGCCAGCAGCTCTGTAGCACACAAGAGTGGCGCAAAATTTGTGCTGTCACACAGTGACTTATGGCAATGGATTGCTTGATTCACTGCCATTAGTAGCCCATAGGATTGGGCCATTAGTTTCTAATGACAGTTAGAGCTCCGTGCCAGGACTGGATACACAGACAATCGTCATCCTTTGCTTTCTCATCTGGTAAGTCATAGTAAAGCCTACAATTTCAAGTCACTTTTATTGCAGCTCATGGTTATGACTCAAGCGTTGCTTGTGCTGTTAACTGCTCCGAAGCAGCTGCAGGCCCCCAGCCTATAACGCAGTGCTTCAGAAAGTTAAGACCAGCTTTAATTCCATTGCTGATTCTATGATCCCCACGTCTACACATTGGCAGTGACGCTAATGACTTTCAGCACAAGTTTAATAAAAAGCACACTGTTTTTGGAATCGACATTGCTTCCTTATAGCTCATAAACCAAGTGTCAGCAATCAGTGGGATAAGGCCATCAATAAGCCAACCGCATCCCATGTTTCCTTGCTGTTCACACCACAGAAAGCCAAATCAAGCTCAATGTCATTATGACTGGAACTGCAGGAAGTTTACACACCTCCATTTATAGGAAATCACGTAGGTGTTTTATTTCATTTCATTTCACATGGCTTCTCATTGTGAGACAAGTAGGATTCTTAGACAGGCCTCTTCAGTTGATGTAATATCTCTTACTTCTGAGTAGGTATGCCAGGACTGTGCTATAAGTTTCATTATGCTGAGATTTCAGTGGGCAGTATTTCAGGAAAGCGTGTATAGCTGGGTTTTTTTAATTTTATTTTAAGAAATTTATACCTCACCTTTCCCATACTGAAGCAAAAGGCCAGGGCAGCTTACAAAGCTTTATAGTCAAGTACAGAATATCACAACAAGTAAAAACATCAAAGAGGGAAACACTTTGAGTTGCCTGTGACACCCCCGTCTGTGGATCAAGGGTCCGATTTGTGCACAGCAATACTCACCCCCTGCTGCGCAGAGGTCTGCACTGACTGCAGGTGGCAACAGCAGCTCTATAGGTGTCTCTAGAATCTATAGTGTTACCATCTAAGGCCCAAACCGCATGTGCAGAAACCCACACGTTGATGGACGTTTACCTTTGAATAAGCGCATGTGAGGATGCAAAAGTCACATGGGTTCCTGTGTGTCTCATGCCACAGATTATCCAATTACCTCTTTGCCACTCATCACCCTTGTAATCAGTGAGTTCAGATTCTTCCATGTTGGTTTTTGAATGTGTGGTTGTAAAACCCACATGGTTCTTGATATCTGTGAATTTGGCAGGTAAAATCGCAGCCTAGACTGGCTGCCAGCAGCCATGCATCAGATATACCTGATGGTCTGCCTGATCACCTCTAGACGGTACAGTGCTTGTCCCAAACGCCACCTGCTCAGTGTCCCCAGCAGCAGTGTGATCCTGGGGATCACATTGCTGCCTTTCCCCCCACCCCTTAAGGGGCCAGGTATAAGTGCTTCCAAGGTTGGTTGATTGCGACCCACCAGTTTGGGAACCGCTGCTTTAATCGGTTATACCAGTGTTTCTTAATGTTTGTCCTCCATCGTACCACTTCACATGGTCTACCTATTTGTAGGTGGTCTGGTCCACCACCAGAAGTAACTGGTGATGACATCATTGCCAGATGAGACACGACACACCCATAAGAGGCTCAGGATGGATAGGAGTGCCTTTCAGACTACAAAAAAGCATATTTTGTAGCCTCCTATCACTGTTCGTTGTGTCGCATTCCTGGTGTCGCTGCCAGGTGGCAGGTGTGCAGGGGTCCTGTGAGTACCACCAGACACCACCTCAAGAATCACTGGTGGTACCGGTACCACTGGTTGAGAAACACTGTGTTATACCAGACTGAAGCTCCATGATCCAGTATCCTGCTTGAAAAAGCAACATGCCACTCCACTACAAACAGGTTTTGAAGGCAAAAACAATAATGCTAAAGCACTGTTCACCTTGAATACTGAGACATCAGATTGAAATGTTGGTTCATGCATTTGAGACAGTCCACTGCATTTCTATTGCAACCTCAGAGCAATTTGCAGTTGTCCCCCTCCCAATTTGCAAGTAAACTGGGATTGAGCTTGACAGCACTGTGACAAACTCTGGAAGAGACTTATATTTGTAAGAAGGGCCTGCCTGCGTAAATTATCCTTGATGAAAAAGGTCTGGAGTCCTCAGGATTCAATGAAGACTTGAAACTGCTGTACGTTTTTCATTTCTCAATCAAGTTATACCAAATCTGGAGAGTAGTGGAGACTGTGACCTAGTTACTCTGCGCCAAATTTCAAGGGGTTTGGATGGATGCTGCACGTTTCATGACCAATAAAATGTTCAGGGCTTGAGGAGGTAGAACACTGTCAACCTCATCTGAACAATACAGGCTCTTCTGTCCCTGTATAACAATAATGAATAATCTCATTTGCTACAAATGGCAGCAAACCTCACAATGCATCACCGAGGTGTGGGGGTCTTTTGTTGTTATTTTACAGGGCAGATGGACTTAAAGTTTGGCGTGTAGATGACTTCCCAAAATCTGTATTGAAACCAGCTGCTTCAAAATCTCAGCACATAAGGAAAGCCAGCATTTAAATAGGATGCCATTTGGAACATTGCTTGAAATCCCCATCATGCACTGCACTTCAGTGCATTTTTGAGGGGGACTGCAACCAAATCTCACGTTATGTTTAAACAAGTATATGTTTTGAACCTCAGCAGCATTGGAAAGTTGAAGCAGAGACTGCCTCCCACATCCAAGCCTGACTCTCTAACCACTCCACCACACCGGCTTGCTGGTCTGCCACACAAAAATTGTGTTATGATTGGATCTAAATCCCATAGGGTTCCTGATCTCAGCATTCTCCAATTGCCAGGTAGCACTTTACGAAAACAGTGGTTTTTGATGCTGCTTGGTGAGTAGCTGTTCCTCTAAATTGACAAAAATGTGGTTACTGGCTGGCCATGTTGTTGATTTCTGGAGTCCTAAACAAACCTGTTGGATCTTTGAACAGGTGAACCCATTTGCAAAGTGGTTTTGGACCTTGTTCTACAAGAGCAGCCAAAGGCTGGCATCATGTCCTTAACGTTATCATAGGTTAGGACTGTAATTAAATACAAATAGACCCTTTTCCCTTAATGCCCGAATATTCTTTTCTTGTTATGTTCTCTTCAATTGATGACTTGCCTTGGTTACATAAATTGAATTCTGCTTTGCATAATTTGAAATGTTTTTGGCCTCCAAACCCGAACAGCCTTAAATCATTGAGTTCTAGTTTTCAGGAGTGGGCTAGGGAAGTCAGACAGCCCTGTACTAATGTTCTGCCAGTTCTTAATTAATCCTGGCCAGTCTCTGCAGGCATCTACCAGTCTGAATTGGGGCAGCAATTAAAACGAGTCCAAACAGTTCTGATCTAAGGACTGATCCATACATTCTGCAGAATGATGTTCAGGAGCAGTTCTTCTGGCTTGGATGCACTGTAGCAGGTAGGTGGAGAAACACGTGATGGACCGCTCAAATGCCATGATCCGTGCCAAAAATTCATAGAGAAAACAAGCAAATCAAAGAGACGGGTTTTGGTCTAGCATGCCTTCTCTGTGGCATGCCAATTTTCTAGATGCAGGCTGATTGGTTTAAAATGAGAAGGAGCAGTCATGAAGTTCATGTTCATGTTGGCAACCTTCAGTCTCGAAAGACTATGGTATCGCGCTCTGAAAGGTGGTTCTGGAACAGCGTCTAGTGTGGCTGAAAAGGCCGATTCGGGAGTCACAATCCCTTCCACACCGGAAGCAAGTGCAGTCTGTCCCTGGTCTGTCTCCCTGGCTATGGGCCTTCCTTCTTTGCCTCTTAGCCTCAGACTGTTGGCCAAGTGTCTCTTCAAACTGGGAAAGACCAAGCTGCACAGCCTGCCTCCAAGTGGGCCGCTCAGAGCTCAGAGAAGGAGCAGTCATGAAGTAGTATAGTCTAAAACTAGGGATGGGAACTAGGCACCATGGCGAGAGTCGAATCCCAAGTCTCCACACACACACACACACACCCCACAACTCGACTTGTGCATGAGTTCTAGCAGATACCCTTTGCTGATTTGCCCCTTGAAATTCCCAAATCATTTTAATTCAGGTCAGAGTCTTTTGGGTCAGGCACGCCAGGGTCAGGTGTGCTAGGGCATGGACCAAAAGGGACTGGGAGGCGTCCGAGTTAGGCAAGGCAGGAGAGAGCAGGCAGGAAGCGGCAAACAAGAGAAGGGTCATGCAGCAGCAGCGAGGAGGCTTACATTAAGAGTGTGATCGAGTCCTTTGCAGCTCTACTCAGAAATAGTCCCATTGCCTGTCACTCAATGATGCAGCTTCTTCCTCCCAGGTAACAATGAGGCTGGAGCCATGAGGAACCGCTTCCTGGCTTCCCCACCTCTTTTTTTCCCCTCCAGCTAATTCTAAGGCAAGAATCCCCTTGGGCTCCTCCTCCTGCTCTCCCTCATCCAGAGGAAAAAAGAAGAATACCCATCCTTCATACAATGATCACTGATTCCTTCAGAGATGGACAAGATAGCCCGCTCCCACCTCCCTCCCTCCTGCCTCCTGCTTGATGCAAAACATGAACCCTTCCCAGACTCCTGGCTGAAACTTTCCTCCTGCTGCTCGCCCAGTCTGAATTATGGCCCCATGAGATATTTCACGTGCTGGAAAAAGTAGCAAGCACACCCAGCCACACACAGACTTGAGTCTGCACTTGTGGGGACTTGTTTCCAAGTCAGTGGCTCAAAGTCAAGTTAGTGCCCGTCAGTGACAAGCCTGACTCATCAGCCAAAAACACATTTTAGCCATTTTGTGTCCCCTGACTCAAGTTCCTATCCCTGTCTAAAACAGATCGGTCCTGGGAAAGCTGTACTCTGTGATGCTAAATGTATCAGTTACTTCTGAGATAAT
The DNA here is from genome assembly GCF_035046505.1 of Tiliqua scincoides. Lineage (NCBI taxonomy): Eukaryota > Metazoa > Chordata > Lepidosauria > Squamata > Scincidae > Tiliqua > Tiliqua scincoides. The sequence continues at coordinate 211,543,505 of NC_089824.1, forward strand.
CCCAGAACTATGTCTGTGAGATGAGTACAGACCTTTCTAGGACATTGCCTGGGTTCAAGATAGCAAGGGGTTAGAGAGAGAGCCTTTTGGCCTCTCACTACCATGAAACTCTATGATTTATACATATATAACACATTCCTATGGCCTTCTTAGTACAGGTCCCCCCAATATAAGCAGATCTAGTATATGTGATTTCATTGATCAGAGGGGGGTACACCTTCTAATGTTTTTTATTTGCTTACTGAGCAAAATTGTTCTTCCTTTTACAGGTCAATATAAGCATGCAAGCTTATAGCGACACTCAGACAGTCTGCAGGCAGCCTGAATGCTTGAAAAGACTATCCAGTGCGAACAGGGAGCAGGAAGTTAAGGTGTCGGCTTTTGATGGCCCTTTGGGCAAATCCAGCAAAGTTCTCATGTCCTTATGGAGTTACAGACATCATCTGAAGAGAGACGTAACAATAAAAAATGGATGATCCCAACCTCCTAGAATCTGCAAATAATTTTCCCCCCCCTTGAGGAGTGAAATGGTAGACAAATTTTGATTAACACTCCATTAACATACCTTGATTAACATTTGTTGCAGCCACCATGAGCCAGATAAAATTGCTTCAAGGTCTGGATCCACACATTCCTGCTGTAAATCACTGAATATTTTCTTTTCCTAATAAATCTTAAACATTCAGATGATGCCAGGGTTTTGGAAACGATTTTTTTCACTTAAGGGCAGAATAGCAATGTACAATTTTATTCAGAAAAATGTCCCAATGTATGGGCCTTACTCCAAAGCATGTATGCACAGAACTGCAGTCTTCTGTCCTGTTCTTAATGGCCCTCAGGGCACCAGGCAACCATACAATCCAGAAAAGCGAGCTTGTAAATGTCATTTAGAAATGCAGTAAACATAATATGGTTCAAAACAGAATAGGGAGTGATAAGGGTGTGCTGTGTGTTTTGTGAGACGATCTGATAACTGCTTCAGAATACATATTCCTTACCCACTATTTTAGGTGTTTGAAGCTGAAGCTTAAATACTTTGGTCATCTCATGAGAAGGGAGGACTCTTTAGAAAAGACCTTGATGCTGGGAAAAATTGGAGGCAAAAGGAGAAGGCGACAGCAGAAGATGAGATGGTTAGACAGTGTCACGGAGGCAATGTACATGAATGTGGACACACTCGGGAAGACAGGGGCCTGGCGTGCTGTGGTCCATGGGGTTACAAAGAGTTGGACACAACTTAACGACTGAACAACAACAAATCTTCAGGTCTTTCGCTAAGAACCAGATGGTCTCCAAACAACAAAACTATTACTGGATTTGCAGGCATCAAATTTCCAATGCAGAAGCTTGCATTTGAATCTTGAGTTCTTGGATGGAGGCTCCATTGAACTCAGTCAGTGGTGTAGCTAGAGGGGGTGCAAAGCACGTTTTGCAGGCACCTGGACACTCTGTGCAAGTGGCCCCTCCCCTTTTAAGCCATTCTGGGCAGTGGGAGCAAAATGGAAGCAAATGCCTCTGTTTTGCTCCCATGGCCAGGAATGGTTCAGAAAGTGAGGTGCCGCTTGCACAGCATGTTCAGGGGCCTCCAACCTGAGTGCTTTAGTGCTCCAACCCCCTCTAGCTACACCACTGAACTCAGTGAGAACTGACTTCAGAGTAAATATCTCAATCAGGCTGTGAGTATATATGGTTTTTCATACCCTATATTATTGTAGGAAATAACAGCTGAAAAAAGGACAATTTATTCCAGTATGGCTAAAGCAATGTGGAGTCCAGGAAAATATGATTGAAGCAAAGATGCCTGGAGGAAAATAAATCAGTTGCTTAAACCAACAAAATATGACCGAGTCCCAGAACTGTGAGGCAGCCAACGTCACAGAATAGGAACCTTAAATTAGATGTTGGAAATGGTCACAAAATGAAACATGAAAAAAAAAATTATGTCTTCTTGTGCCGAGCTGGTTTCAAAATGAAGACAGCTGCTACGAACAGCCTAAGAGCAAATGTGGGTTTGCTCGGCAATGAAAGAGGACAGGGATAGCCAAGGACAGATTCAGGAGCAGAAAAAAAAAACATTTTTCCTAATGTTGTCATTAAGAAGCGGGTTGGTTTGCAGAGTACAGGGCTTTCCAACACTAGGATGGCAATCCTATATACACTTACCTGAGAGTAAATTCCACTGAACTCACTGGGACTTACTTCTGCGTAGACATGCAAAGGCTTGTGTTGTTAAGACACCTGAATTGGCTGTGATGGTTGAAACCAGAGGTTAGTATGGACTTACAGTGGCAATCATATGAACCAGTGTAACATTATGGATATTCAGGAGAAACATGACATCCCTTTCCATCAATAGTTTGATATTCAAAGGCGGGAAGCTTTTAAAAGTGAGAATGTAAAAGTTACATATTAGGGTTTACAAGCCGTTCTCACTGTCAGTGCAGAAGATTATTGTGAATGAACTGAAGTGGGCCTCAGGGTCATGCACTGCTCCCTACCCACCTCCTCCTCAGCACATGCAGGGAGGAGATTGTAAGCTTCTTTTGGTTTTGATGAATATATCACTGTTTCCCATTACACCCAGGCTTGGAAAACTGTGGCTTATTCTTACTGTGGTTTATTCTTACTGTGGTTGATTCTTACTGTGGTTAGTTAGCAAACCAGGATCTGAAACCACAATCTGATCCTTGTTTGAACTAATGACAGAAAAAAGTAAACCACAATTTCCCAAATTCGGGGAACGGTGGTTTAGTGAAAATGGAAAGTGGATGTTTTCAAGCTTCTCTCCTTTTACAGAAGGTTTACCTATGTAAACCACGGTTTAGATCAGCAATTCCAAAATGTTTTAGCACTGGAACCCACTTCTTAAAACACCACTTTAGCCTAACCCAACTAGCTTTACAAGACTAAAAAAAACTAAGTTTCGCTTTACCAACTGCTCAAGCCTCTATCCTTTTTACTATGGATTAAAAAGGAGTGTTTGTTGAGCTTTACATGCATCAGATCAGGACCATTCTCATGGTCTTCCCCTTCACCTGGTCTGTGGTAAGAGCCAAGACACATTCACCTACTTGCCAATAAATAAATGCACACGTGTGGTTCAGTTTTGCTTTCTACAGGGCTCAATACATTTCCACAGGGTCAATACATTTTTACTTGTCAGTTTGTAGGAGGTGACTTGCTTCTCGAGGGTGTTTTGGGACATACCTTCATCAGACTGGGGCCATTCTCCTTGATGTTTCCTTCAAAGGGGACCAGAGCTTCCTCTGCCATGGCTGACTGTAGGCGGTGGGGGACACACCTGAGTATGGCTGCTGTGCCTGTGGGTGGGCGGAGCCTCACTCTGCACCCCCCAGATGGGTAGATCTGGCGCTGTGGAAACCAAAAAAAAGAGGAGGGGAGGAAAGTATGCAAAGTGATAAATATGACTGAATATGGCTGAATTTGACTCTTGCATATCAATGAGGTGCGTTTGTGCACCAGTTTGTTCCAGCTGCAGACCTCCCCAGCCCTGCACCCCAGGGCAAAGGTCTGCGATGGCACCCCCCCATGGGCTGTCACTGCCCCCATGTGTAAATCTGCCCCCTCCCACTCATCTGAGGCTCATGGAGCCCTGCACGACCCAAGGCTGCATTGGGGAAGCGTCTCTGAGGCTCCCTGATGCTATAAACTGTGCTTCTGAGAAACACAGGGAGGTCAATAACTGGTGTGTTCTACAGCTGGGAGGTCTGCAATTGGTGTGCTCTACAGCTGATTTCAGGTTATGAGTTACCTGTTATGGAAGGACTTCAATCAAAGTGGATTACCAAGTCTACTCCCTTACCATAAACCAGGAGTTCCCGGACTGTGGGTCACAGGCTGGGCCTTCCCCTGCCCTTGCTCCTAAGTGGCTCCAAATAGGAGCCATTCTGGAAGCTGAACAATTTACCAGGAGCCTCCATGGGCTCCTCTGGGGCTGCTTCTGTGAGCCACAGACCCACTCTATTAGCCAAGCGCTTCAGAAAACCAGAAGTTGCTTCTAGAGGCTTCTGTCGACCATTCTGAGACCCATGCAGGCCGCTAGAGTGGGCCTGCAGCCTGGTGCAACCCAGAGGAGCCCTCCAGCAGCTCCCTTGGGCTCCCTCCAGCAGCACCAGGAGCGTCACAACCCACTGTAGAGGATGAGGTGGATCGCAGTGCCGAAAAATTTGGGAACCGCTGCCATAAACAACATGCCAAAGTTTCATTGGTATGCATAGGATTGAGCTTTGCAAGGTGTTCTCTGCGCCTGAAGTGAATTAGCAAGATAGCAGTGAGTTATAAAAGAAAACACGACCCTATTCGTTGTATGGCAAGTTCATGCAATCATCCAATAAAGGGATATAGTATGAATGAAGAGATGTGTGACAACTACTGCACAGACAACTTCTAATGTGTGAACAAGTTGCATGCATGTAATGCAGTCAATTCCTACCTGTGTAATGCAGTCGATTCCTACCTGTGTAATGCAGTCAATTCCTGGGGTCCTTGCACTCCAAATGAAGGGATGGAAGAGTCATAGGAACTGAGCGTATTGCAGATACATATGCACTTCACTCTATATTGGGGTGCCCAAACCCTGGCCCTGGGGCCACTTGCAGCCCTCAAAGCCTCTCAATGCAGCCCTCAGGGAGCCCCCGGTCTCCAATGGGCCTCTGGCCCTCTGGAGATTTGTTGGAGCCCGCATTGGCCCAATGCAACTGCTCTCAGTGTGAGGGCAACTGTTTGACCTCTCGCATGAGCTGTGGGATGAGGGCTCCCTCCACTGCTTGTTGTTTAACATCTGTGATGCAGTATTGGTAGCAAAGGAAAGGCCAGCCTTGCTTTGTGCAAGGCCTTTTATAGGTCTTGAGCTATTGCAAGACCTTCATTCATTCATATAAGTTCATCTTTAATACATTCATTTATGTAAACTTATGTAGATTTATTCGAATTTTAAATGTAAATTAATTATTTTCTTCCCCAGCCCCCGACACAGTGTCAGAGAGATGATGTGGCCCTCTTGCCAAAAACTTTGGACAACCCTGCTCCATATCAATCAATCAATCAATCAATCAATCAATCAATCAATCAATCAATATCCCACTTTTCCTAAAAAGATCAATATCTCTATATCTAATGACTGTGTGAGATGTCTATATTTGTGGGCCTGCTAGGAAAAGATTTAGGAAACTTTTCATTCCATGCTATCCAAAACCACAAGTTCCCCAAATGTGGTTCCCATCACGGAACTGTGTGTACAAAACATCTGACAATGTGTTCTCCTCCAGGATGTTTCGATCGGTACTGATGGAGGATGAGAAGTCGGCTCATTCCATCTGGCCTTTGTTAGCCGTGCTTCCAAGCTGGCTGTGCTCAGTTCAATGGACACCCTTGTTGCCTACACGTGCTCTATCAGTGAGTGAGTGACTGTCCCTCCCCCACCAGCTGTTTGATAATGATTTTCACTTGAAAGTCTAACTGAAGCAACAGCCTTGCCCTGCTACTTAATGACAAGCATTTTCCTGTTTAAACACAGTAAATATATGCTTCAGAAATTACAAAACAGGATGCTTATTCAATTCAATTACCTGCCCCAAACACTGACATGCAAACGGCTTGCTGAAAAGGCTGAATCTTCCTTGTCACTCACCACTTTAGGGGTCCAATCCTATCCAACTTTCCAGCACCAATGCAGCTGTGCCAATGGGGCATGAGCTGAATCCTGCAGTGGGGTGAGGGACAGCCATGGAGCCCTCATCAAAGTAAGTGAACATTTGCACCCTTACTTGGGGCTGCACTGGGACTGCATCAGCACTGGAAAGTTGAGTAGGACTGGGCCCTAAGTCTACTTCCCAAAACTGTTTGCAGCAAATTTAACTGACATCTGCTAAGCCATGGCAAAGCTGGACAAGCACATCTCATTGTATAGTAACTCTGAGTCCATTTAAGATCTCAAAGGATCTCCTCTATGGAGAACTCATGCAAGGAAAGTGCCCTACAGGTAGACCACAGCTGCGATACAAGGACATCTGCAAGAGGGATCTGAAGGCCTTAGGAGTGGACCTCAACAAGTGGGAAACCCTGGCCTCTGAGCGGCCCGCTTGGAGGCAGGCTGTGCAGCATGGCCTTTCCCAGTTTGAAGAGACATTTGGCCAACAGTCTGAGGCTAAGAGGCAAAGAAGGAAGGCCCATAGCCAGGGAGACAGACCAGGGACAGACTGCACTTGCTCCCAGTGTGGAAGGGATTGTCACTCCCGAATTGGCCTTTTCAGCCACACTAGACGCTGTTCCAGAACCACCTTTCAGAGCGCGATACCATAGTCTTTCAAGACTGAAGGTTGCCAACACATTTAAGTTGGGGACCAACAACTTGAGCTGATGCGCCAAATTGCTCCCTTGAGGAAAGCCAGCCAGTAGTAGACGTTTGGCCGCATTAAACAGAGTGCCAAATGTCACTGCATGCCCTCTCCAGTCACAGACTTATTGTGTACCCCCTAACGTGGCTGTTCCTGATCCACCACCACTGTTCTTCGCTGCTATACTTACCATGCCACCCCCACTCTGGCTATGCTACTGCCCTCACCCCAGTCTTTGTTCAATATTTCTGTTCAAGCCTCCTCCAGCAACCTCTCTTTGGGGGAGTCCTTCCTGCCACTGTTAGGAATTGCATTGCCTCTTCTACCACTAATGGCTGAAGTGAATGACCTTGGATAATATCGATCTCTTGCCCAACGTGTCAGACTCTTGCAAGCCTAGGCTAAATTAATTCCCAACAGAGGTCAGAGTTGAGGCCTGTGGTCCAGGGAGCTGTCTGCGATAAACGCAACCATTTATCATTCTGCTGCCTTTCCCAGAGACAAAATTCACTTTTCAGACAAATCCTCCCCCTAATTTGACTTAATGGTCAGCTAGCAAATTCACAAACCTCCTGTGTGTGCTCAGCTTATCTCTAATACTCTTTGGCTTGTAGATTTTTCTGGGCATCCTCACATCAGTGAGATAACCAGGAAGAGAGCCCCTCTACAGGCAGGGTGTGGGGTATGTCAGATGGGTTTCTGTTCCCTTCAGAAGAGATGTTTGATAACCTAGACAGATACCAAGGTTCTGACATCTTGTTTAAGCTCTTTGCTATCGGGTGGTGGAGGACTAGAAATGGATGGGAATGGAAGGGCCAGGAGAGGGGAGTTTTGTTGACTTTGTCAGTGAAGGGAGGAGAGTGCAAATTCCCCTGGGTGGCCTCATTAAATCATAGCCCAGACCAAATTCTCATTTCTTTTTTCCCAAACGGGAAGTGTGGCTCTTCTGATAACAGACACAAAGAGAGCTGGAGGCCATACAAAAACACCTTCCAGATAGCTGATAATGCTGCTTTGCATTTATGTCATGCTGTTCCAGTCAGGGATGCCATTTAGGGAAGGTGAGTGGGATCCGTCCCCTGCTACAGCAGACTCCATATACAGTAGCATAGCCAGAGGGGGGCACCTCCTAATTGCCATTGAAGCCATCTTGAGCAGCAATGGCAAGACACACATATGCTCTCTTGGCAACACCTATAGGCCTGTGGTTCGAATTCTTCATTGATTCTACAGACTAATTTGGTATTAAACTAGACACAACAAGAGATGTGTCATTGTGTTTCCATCTTTTATTAAAAGATTCTTCAAAAATGCACTCATGCAGGGCCTCAATCCACCTTTAGTTTTGCAAGTATCTTGTGGCCACAGAAGTCCATTCCCATTTGGAACAGCCAACTCATCTGGCAAGTTCAATGGGATTCGGTTGAGAAGTTCTTGTGCGCTCACATCAGTGGCATGGATAGCTTTCCTTTGCCCAACTGAACAATTAGGGATAAAGGTGTGTTCTTCACACCATTTGTGAAAGGGCCCGATGTGTCTCCTTACAATCTGCAATTTTATCTTGTTCAAAGTTGCCCCATTCCCAGTACAGTACGGAATACTTTTGCCATCTTGTGCTTTACATTGCTGAAACAGGAACCACTGAAACCACCTGTCATCTAAATATTTTAAATGGAGTGTGAGCAGCTGATATTGCCACCATCTCAAGTAGCTGAGGGGGCCTCATCCACCCCCACAGCAGCCCCAGATGTAGAGTCGACCTCCCCTCCCTCTCTCTCTTATTCAAAAGACGGCAGATGTTCTACTGATACTAGCAGAGGAAGCAAACCACAGCGGAGTTGATCTATCCAAAAGGACCCCAGCAGGATGGAGAAGACGGAGGCCAAAAATAACATTTCAGTGCAGTGTGGTGAGTGTGTTTTCCACATGGCTCTCCCAGCTTTAATGGGCCGGGTGCATGACTCAAAATTAATGGAATGCAATAATTAATTTCCCTTGTCAAGTTTGTGTTACCACATCTTCCGTGCTGGAAGTAGTGTCACATCACGCTGTGCATTTGTTTGTGGAGTCTTCTTGAAATATGTTCAGCTTGGAAAGAAGGCCTAAGTAGTTCCAGGTTCCTCACTTAGAACAGATGCATACAACATATATCCACAGGTGAGCTTAAAAAATAAAATAAATCTAATATATTAGCTGGAAAGGGGATCGGGAATCTGTATGGCTGCGACGATGCTACAAGACGAAAACACATATTCAGCCAGAGTAAAACACACAACATTCATTTATGCAGGTTAACGTTAAACACAGTTAGGGAATCTGGTAGCAAAATGTCGAATTCCGTTCACTGTGGAATTTTGGAAGAGATGCAGCAAACTGATCGCAAAAGTGAACTGTAAGCTGGGAAAGTCTGGGGTTCAAACCTTGCCTCTGTCATGAACTAACACGGTTATACAGACAAGCTGCTAGCTAGCTAGTCACTCTCATAGCCTCCTCCTATACCCACAACATGGGGGATAAATCTGTGGTGTAACTAGAGGGGGTGCAAAGCATTACGTTTTGCAGGGAGCCTCCATTTTGTTCCCATTGTCTGGAATGGCTCCAAAGGGGAGGGGCTGCTTGCACGCTGCAGTGAGGGTCCCTGCAAAGCTTAGTGCTTTTCACCTCCTCTAGCTACACCATCAGGGATAATAATATTCAACTACTATATATTGTTATAAGGATTGCTCAGGCAATGCTTTTCACATAGCATACACATACATATAGTTCATATACATATACATATATGTATATACATATATCATATGTGTCATATCATATGTATGTATCATATGTATGTATATATGTGCATATGTATCATATGTATGTATATACATATCATATGATATACATATATCATATACATATAGATCAAAGCACTGGCACCAGCTTGACTTGATTCTCACCAGACGCTCCAGCCTTCCCAGCATCAAGATCACACGCAGCTATCAGGGTGCTGCCTGCGACACCGACCACTCCCTGGTGTGCAGCAGAGTGAAACTGCTAACTAAGCGACTGTACCACACGAAAAAGGAAGGAAGACCTCGCATTGATACCAGCAAGACCCGGGATCTGAGAAAAGTGGAGGAATTTGCATGAGTGCTTGAGGAATCTCTTCCAGGCCCGGCCGATGCAGATGCATCCAACAGATAGGAACATTTCAAGAATGCCGTTTATAACAATGCCTTCTCCATATTTGGCAAGAAGACCAACAAGACGGCAGACTGGTTTGAAGCCCACTCTGAGGAGTTGACACCAGTCATTGAGGAAAAGAGGAGAGCTCAAGCAGCATACAAGGCCTGTCCCAGTGAGCGCAACCTACAGGTCCTCCGAGCTGCTCGCAGCAAAGTCCAGCAGGCTGCCAGGAGATGTGCTAAAGACTACTGGCTCCAGCTCTGCTCCCAGATACAGATAGCAGCTGACACTGGCAACATCAAGGGGATGTATGATGGTATCAAGCAGGCCCTAGGTCCAACGCAGAAGAAAATTGCCCCTCTGAAATCTGCCGCAGGCGAGGTCATCCAGGATCGGGTGCAGCAGATGGAACGCTAGGTGCAGCACTACTCTGAGCTACATTCCAGAGAAAATGTAGTCACCGAAGAAGCACTGAACAACATTGAGTGCCTGCCTGTGCTGGAAGAGCTTGACAGTGAACCAACCCTAGAAGAACTTCACGTGGCCCTGGATTCCCTTGCCTTGGGCAAGGCACCTGGAAAAGACAGCATCCCTGCTGAAGTCCTAAAGTGCTGCAAAGAGATAATCATCACTGAGCTGCATGAAATCCTTTGTCTCTGCTGGAGAGAAGGTGGAGTACCTCAAGACATGAGGGATGCAAACATCATCACACTGTACAAGAACAAAGGCGACAGGGGTGACTGCAACAACTACCGTGGCATCTCTCTCCTTAGCGTTGTAAGAAAGTTGTTTGCCCTAGTTGCACTAAAGAGGCTCCAGGTACTTGCAGAGAGCGTTTATCCAGAATCACAGTGCGGATTCCGAGTCAACAGGTCCACCACTGATATGGTATTCTCCCTTAGACAACTGCAGGAGAAATGCAGGGAACAACGACATCCACTCTTTATAGCCTTCATAGATCTCACGAAGGCCTTCGACCTGGTCAGCAGGGATGGCCTCTTCAAGATTCTCCCCAAGATTGGATGTCCACCCAGGTTCCTCAGCATCATCAGATCCTTCCACAAGGACATGAAGGGCACTGTTGTCTTCAATGGCTCCACATCAGACCCCTTTGACATCTGAAGCGGCGTGAAGCAGGGCTGTGTTCTTGCACCAACCTTGTTTGGAATTTTCTTCACTGTCCTGCTGAAGCATGCCTTTGGAACTGCAACAGAAGGCATCGATCTCCGGACCAGATCAGACGGAAAGCTCTTCAACCTCTGAGACTGAGAGCAAAGTCCAAAGTCCAGCTGAAATATCTGCGTGACTTCCTCTTTGCCGATGATGCAGCTGTCACTACCCACTCTGCCAAAGATCTCCAGCAGCTCATGGATTGTTTTAGCAAGGCCTGCCAAGATTTTGGACTGACAATCAGCCTGAAGAAAACACAGGTCATGGTTCAGGATGTGGACTCACCTCCCTGCATTACAATCTCTGCTCATGAACTGGAGGTTGTCCATGACTTTGTGTACCTTGGCTCAGTGATCTCCGACACTCTTTCTCTCGATACCGAGCTAAACAAACACATTGATAAAGCAGCTACCACGTTTTCCAGACTCACAAAGAGAGTCTGGTCCAACAAGAAGCTAACGGAACGTACCAAGATCCAGGTCTACAGAGCTTGCGTCCCGAGTACACTTCTGTACTGCAGCGAGTCATGGACTCTTCGCTCACAACAAGAGAGGAAACAGAATGCTTTCCACATGCGCTGCATCCGACGCATTCTCGGCATCACCTGGCAGGACAAAGTTCCAAACAACACAGTCCTGGAACGTGCTGGAATCCCTAGCATGTATGCACTGCTGAAACAGAGACTCCTGTGTTGGCTCGGTCATGTCGTGAGAATGGATGATGGCTGGATCCTAAAGGATCTCCTCTATTGAGAACTCGTGCAAGGAAAGCGCCCTACAGGTAGACCACAGCTGCGATACAAGGACATCTGCAAGAGGGATCTGAAGGCCTTAGAAGTGGACCTCAACAAGTGAGAAACCCTGGCCTGTGAGCAGCCCGCTTGGAGGCAGGCTGTGCAGCATGGCCTTTCCCAGTTTGAAGAGACACTTGGCCAACAGACTGAGGCTAAGAGGCAAAGAAGGAAGGCCCATAGCCAGGGAGACAGACCAGGGACAGACTGCACTTGCTCCCAGTGTGGAAGGGATTGTCACTCCCGGATTGGCCTTTTCAGCCACACTAGATGCTGTTCCAGAACCACCTTTCAGAGCACGGTACCATAGTTTTCGAGACTGAAGGTTGCCAACAACATATAGTTCGCCCCGGGCATTGTTCTGGCCCTTCTTATTCCATATCACAATAAAACAAATCATGTAGAGAACTTATTCCTTGACCCTTTTTCCAGGAAGGTCTGGACAAGTGCACATTAAGAACATTCTTTAGGGCAAGAAGCGAGAACGCAATATTAGATAGATTCCCTTATCTACCATTTTATTTCCATATGCATTGTGGTTTATAAAGAAGAAATGCTTGTTCTTCACCCCCAGAGCCAAATCCCACCCCTGCAATTTCCACAAGAGGAAGCAATATTTCAAAGCAAAATGTGAAGGTCTGAATTTGGGTGGCTGGCTGCCATCATCCAGACCTTTGATCACCAGGAGATTGTTTCAGGCATAGCTGGACAAAGCCTACTTTGCCAACGAGTGCAGCTAATTTTATAAGGTTTCCCGAGTGAGACTTGCTAATGGGGCAAGTGGAGTTTGTGAAATGTGATATGTATTTTCTCTCATGCTCTTCAGTGCCTTGAAAATATCTCACCTGAGGCTTAATGGCTAGTTGTTAGTAGGTTTTAATAGCTTCCAATTGTATGTACTTTGGCTTTCCTAATTCCTTACCTTACACCATACCCCAAATCCAGATCTGGTTTCCTGCTGTCTCTGTGAAGCACGTTGAGGAGCAAAAAGTCAAATGCTACCATTTCCTCAAGCTGATGAAAGATTGTGTTCAGGTACTCCAGGGGCTCGTCCCATAGATACCTATAAATCAAGACAGCATCCAATTGCATTCTCCAGATTTTTGCACAGCAGTGATCTCGCCATACTTAAGGCGCACTCTGTAATTCACACCAGCCATAACCTAACCATGAATGCGCCTAGTTAGTGCTGAAAAATCATATTTGGGTTTTGGGAGAGTCAATTTTATGTGTATGCCAATATCTTTTAGATTTATTAAATAGTTTAAAGTCTCTCTCTCTCAATCCCCCTCCCCCCCATTGAGCCTTGACATCAGCTGGTACCTCATTAATTTACTCAACTTGTTGAAATAATTTGTTAACACTGGAAGCTTCAGCTTGTAAAGCATAAAGTGGGTCACTCCCCAGTCACTACTTGTCCACCTTGCTGAAATCTTCTCCATCAGGAGCATTACATCAGTTGCAGGACCTGATTCAGTCACCCTGCATACATTGTTTACATTTTTTTCCCTTAAGTAAATCTATGGTTACATTTTCCCCCTCAAGAAAAAGAATGTTCTTATGTTCTTATACTGCAATCCTGTGAATATCTACACAGAAGGAAGTTTCATTGACTTTAATGGTATTTACTCCCAAGAAAGTGTTACAGACTGAAGTCCCAGTTAGTTGCCTCAAAGACAGATATGCTCTAGTTCTTTCACCTTTTCTCCTTTGCTATCAGTCAGAGATGTGCCCCTGATGGAGGACTGTTAGACATTACAATAAGCCCATTACTAGCACTGATGAGTTTAACTATTCTTTCAAAAATAGCTGCTGTAGGCAGTGGCATCACTAGGGGGGGTGCGGACCACACTGGGTGACGCGCACGGTGGGGTGACACATACTGGGGGGTGATGAGCTAAAATTATGGTGGTTAGGAGTAATACCATCATGTTATATACCGTTGGATGTGGAATTTCCAGCCGAAAGCAATGTAAAAAACTAGAGTGAAATATCTCATTTCTATCAAAAGTTATGGCCAAAAAACCAGAGAATAAAAAATGCATGGAGCCCTATGGAAAGTGAAACTGAGCCATATAGCATGTTTACTTGCAAGTAGGTGAACTTGCCTTAGTTCATCAGAAAGGGCAGGCTGAGAGGAATCCAATGTCACCAGAATGGTCCTGAATCAATGAATACAGCCCCCAAAAACACCTGAGAAGGAAGTCCTTCCCTCTAAGCAGATGAATGTATTGAGCCCTATGGAAAGCCAAACTAAGCCTCACAGTCGTGTTTACTCACAAGTAAGCAAACGTGCCTTGGGTGGTGGTCAGGCCAGGGAAAGGAGAATGTGAAGCCACCAGAATGGTCCTGGTAGACTAAGGTGTTACTAAGTTGACACCCTGGGAGGGGGTGTGACACTACTAGTGACCAATATCAGTAAAATCACAGTTTGGAGGAATAATACCCTCATGTTATAATTAATCAATATGTAAGGTCATGCAGAATGTGTTCTATCTTTGTTCTATCGAAAGGTACAGCCAAAAAACCAGTGGGGGCAGAGTGATGGTACATCACCATGGGGGGGTGACGCGCTGGCATCCCGCACCGGGTGACGCGAACCCTAGTGATGCCACTGGCTATAGGTGACCCAATCCAGATCGGAACCATTGCAGGCAAAAGAGATCTTAGTCCTTTGTCCCCACTGTAGTCCCAGCCTGGACTGGACCCCATACTGCTGCTATTGGACAAGGAAATAAAGCCCCCAATGGCCAGTGTTCTAGCCAAGGCACTGGAATGAGTGGTTAGAACTGTCCCTATTTTCAGGTTTTCTGAAGTAAATTTTAACATATTCATAAAATAAAATTATTTAGAACATAGTAGACTACCTGAATGGCTGTTCTGGTTGATTTGCAATGACTCCCGAGCCCTTAGGCCCCCTCATCACAAAATGTCTGGCTAAGGACCCACTGCCACTCCAGTGGAATTTGGGCTCGAGATACCCTTTCTCCATGGAAGGTAATTAAACTTAAAAATTATTTATATATTTATTAAAACATTTACATTCTGACTTTTGGCAGTGTGAGGGACTGCAAAATGGCTAAAAATAATAAAGTCAGAATACATTATAAAAACAGCAAGAACACCTAAGAGAACTAAAAGCAGAGGGAGAGAAAAAAAAAGCCGATTAAAATCATAGCAATAACCAAGAGTAAAAGTTAACTCAAGCATTGATGGGGAATAAAAATGTTGACGGCAGTTAGGACAGACGCCAAACAGGTTTCACACAGCAGGAAATTCCATAATCTGGGCTCCATAACTTAGAGGTTCTTTCCTATCCTCTGTTCCAGGGGTGGCCCCTTCATTAGGTGAGTTGATGCAGGTGGTGGATTTCAGGGGGACCAGAGAGCAGTAGATTTGGGGTCCCCTTCACCTTGTGTCTGCTGCCGCCACTGTCTCACTCCAGCCCGCCACAGACTTGAGCTGCATTGATCTGCTTTCCACCTGCTCAAAGTGAATGGGAAGCAGATCTTCCTCCGCCTTACCTTGATCCTAGCATGGTTTCCTCAAATGTGGAAGTACAGAATTTCCAGCTCGATTTACACAAGGACTGCGCAAACAAAGGAGCTCCTTCTTTGCATGATCAAATCAAACCAGAAGTCCCATACTTCTGCGACTGAAGAAGCTGCACACAGAGCACCATAAGGGGCTTTTAAAAAATTGTGCGGAGGCTCATTGGTGGACCTGAGTCAGCACTGGTTGCCATCCTGGGTCATACTGCCCCTGCTCTATCCCAGTCAATCAAACTTCTGTTACAGAGCAAGTCTCTGATGTGGACAATTGGGGTGAGGGATCCTTTAAATAGCCTGGTCCCAAACTATTAGGGCATTATAAGCAGTAACAAAGCATCCCCCCAAAGAGAAAAATAGGGACACAAACAAGGGGCAGATATTTACCAAAGATAACAAGAAAAGAGGAACTGGTAAACTGGGAGACAGTTTGTGTTACTAGAAGTTATAGTGATGTTTTCTAGTGACACAAAATCTCAGCCAAACAAACATCAGATGCAGAAACAGCATCTGGACTGATGTTTAAAAACTTCGGGGGCCCTTCTTGCTTTAAAATATCCAAAACATCTAGTTCCACCATACATGGCAACCTTCCACACACTTGAGCAGTATGAAAGACACAGTGAATATAGTGTATGGGCCAAAGTTTCCCAATGGTTCATGCAATTCCCTTTAAAATTATGTAGAGCATGCTCAAGTTTGAACTCTGAGCAATGCCAAGAATACCTCCCCTTCTAAATTTATATAGCTCACCCAGCTTTAATTTGCTGCCACCCAGGTGGTAGTGTTGCCCTTGTGGAGGAAAACACCTATAATTTTATTTGTCTCAAAAAAAAAGAAGAAAAAAAAATTGGCTCCAAGCCTCGGTGGGAGGTACAGCACGTTTATTTGTGGTTTATTGCCTTTAGGAAAGCATACTTCACTTATGAACTGTTCCTCCTTTGAAATCTTACTTGACATGTTGTTGAGAAAATAGCAACATTTTAAAGGATCCCGTCATGTCGCTAAATACAGCTGAAATGCCAGTTTTTAAAATGAAAGAAATGACTACCCCGGTTGGCATTGATTCATCATTTGAAATAATCTGGTTAAGGAACTGGCCCTAAATGCAGTGGTGTAGCTGGAGGGGGTGCAAAACACTATGTTCTACAGGGAGCCTCCCCGCGGCATGCAAATGGCCCTCTCCCTCTTCTTCGCACGCATTCTGGGTGGGGGGAGCAAAACGGAGGTATTCACTTTCCTTTTGGTCCCCCTGCCCAGAATGGCTCCAAAGGGGAGGGGTAGGAGCCATTTGCACGCTGTGGTAAGGCTCCCTGCAAAACTTAGTGCTTTGCATCCCCTCTAGCTATGCCACGGGCTAAATGCAAGGGAATTTTGTGGATAGTTTGCTCCAATGGTTTGCTGCTTTCTCAAAGCAGAGAATTTGCTTTGCTCAGATAAAACTACCTTTGTATCACGCTATGCACCCTGATATTTTGGCCTATCCCTCCAGCTCTTTCAAGGCTCATTTGCGGAAAGCCTGCATCCAAAAGGCTCTGAATCAGGAAGTCAGGAGCATAGTGTCGCTTCTTCCAATCTCAACAGTCCAAATATGCAAGGTGCTTCTGCAAAGCTCATGTGCAAAACCCAGTGGAGGAATTTGCGGTCCAAATTTCCCAGCCTCAAGCAGTGGATTTCTCTGGAAAATCCAGCTACCCTGTTGAATCTTTGGCTGTTTATATTAGCACTGCCTTTCACTCACTAGTAATATGCTCAAAAAAGCTCACTTCAAGGAACACACCAGCAGTTGTCTGTATATATGAATGCAGTGTGGGTTTTGTTGTTTCCCTAAGTTTATGAAGCTGTTTCATATGGTCTTTTCCTAAGATGCTTACTAAAAATTTTGAGGCAGCAGCAACTTTTATAACTGTTGCCAAACAAAGAAAATCTAAAGGGCTGATTTTTGTGTCAGAATGGTTGAAAATCATACAGCAGCTGAAACAGATGTTGACTAGCTTGATACAAATTTCAAAAGGGAGAAATAACTGTGTTGAATTACCAGCTGACTGAGATCCTGTTGGGCCTGCTGGACCTCTCAGTAGTATCAGTGGCATTAACCGTGGTGTCCTTCTGGGTCAACTGACTGGTTGGTGTTTTGCAGTGGCTCTCCTACTTGCTGGCTGAAAGATCCCAGAAGGTGATGATACTGGAGGACTTCTGCCCAGTCCCCTAGTCCTTGGAGTGTGGCATGGCCCCCGTGCTAATTAATATCTACATGAAACTGCTGGGAGGAATCATATGGGAGTTTGGAGTTGGGCGTCACCAATATCCAAATGACACCCAAGTCGACCTCTGTTCCACCGAATGTTGCAGAAGCAGTGAAAGTGTTGCTTAAGGTCATTACAGGACTGTATGAGTGTGAACAGACTGAAATTAAATTTGGGCAAAACAGAGGTCCTCTTGGTTTGGAGATCTGCAATCTGGATATTGGATCAGCAACCTGTTCTAAATAGGGTAGGATTTCTTTTGCAGGAACAAGTCTGCAGCTTAGGCATCCTCATGAATTTGGAAGAGCCCCAGCATGGAAGCCAGGCCTGTACATTAACAGTGGATGTGGGTCAGGGTTTGTGTTTGGGGGGGGGGGGATGATAATTACCAACTCCAGAACCCAGGTCAACCAAGCAGGTAGACTAGACCTGGACTCCTAGTTTAACTTGAGGTCACCATGGCCAAGGTTCACTGGGCTGGTAGACCTGGGCTCCCACATGAATTTGGAGCCCAGATCTACCAACTGGGTTGACCTGGGCTCCAGCCTGGACTTTGGCTGGAATGGGAGCCCAGTCTAACCAGCCAGTAGACCTGAGCTCCAAGTCCAGGCAGGAGCCCAGGTCTAACCACCCACCAAACCTTGACCACAGAGGCCAAGCCAAAGGTGGAGGTTTCATTTATCCATCCTGACCAATAACCTTTAATAAATAAACCCTTCATGAGTTTTAGCTAATTCAGTGGTTCCCAAACTGTGGGTTGGGACCCACTGGTGGGTCATGACTTGTTCTTGGGTGGGATACCCAAAGGATGATGGAAAGATCAGATAACTAATTGTCTCAAGCTATTCAAAAATCAGATACTGTAGCTGCTAACTGAAGATCCTTTGGAATTTGCAATTGGTACAGAATGTGACAGCTTGTGTTGTTTTGAGAGTGACATAGTTTGACTTCGCTGTGCTTCTCCTCCAGCTGCACCGACCACCAGTTTGGTTCCAAATTCAATTCAAGTTGCTGGTTTTGGCTTTTAAAGTCCTTCATGGCATCTGGACTGCCTTCCTCCATATGAAATGGCCTGTCCATGTTAGGTCATCTGTGGGGCCTCTGTTATATGTGCTTTCTGCTTTTGAGGCTTGGCTTGCAGTAACAAGGGGGTAACCTTCTCTGTAGTGGTGCCACAGTTTTGGAACTCTGTTCCTGTAGAATTAACCTGCCCTATTAGCCGCCGCCGCCGCCGCCGCCGCCGCCGCCGCCTCCTTCTTCTTCTTCTTCTTCTTCTTCTTCTTCTTCTTCTTCTTCTTCTTCTTCTTCTTCTATGCATGGCTTCTCTTTATACTACTTAATGGTTGGTGGCTTTGTATTTTCAATTGTATTTTTAATGACAATTATTGCACACACACCCCTTCCTGATTGATACTGCTTTGGGGCTTTTTAGTAAGAAAGAAGAATATAAATATAAAATGTTAATAAAGGTTTGTTGTATGTTGATGTTATGTTATAAAATGTTAATTTGCAAGAAAGAGAAATATAAATTAGTAAATCCTTTGGAGTACTTACTGTAGCTCTCTGCTTGATATGGTCATCTTTTCTGTTTGCCAATTCAGTGCTTGAACATGGTGTATATTATTATTATTATTATTAGTAGTAGTAGTAGTAGTAGTAGTAGTAGTAGTAGTAGTAGTAGTATTTATATATCGCTTTTCAACAAAAAAGTTCACAAAGTGGTTTACAGAGGAAAATCAAATAACTAATGGCTCCCTGCCCCAAAAGGGCTCACAATCTAAAAAGATGCAACACCAGCAGACAGCCACTAGAAAAGACACTGCTGGGGTGAGTTGGGCCAGTTACTCTCCCCCTGCTAAATAAAAGAGGAGCACCCACTTGAAAAAGTGCCTCTTAACCAATTAGCAGGAGTTAGATCAGTATACTGATCTATACTGAGTAGTTAGCTCAGTATACTGATCTTCAATAGTTATTATGGATTATATTTATGTCTTCTAACTATTATCAAAGAGAATATGAGTGCATTGGTGAATAGACATTCAGGTGGACTCTATGGAAAGGTTATTGTAGAATTGAATTTACTAATAGAGGGTGGCTGAGTAAGAAAGAATTAAAACATGACCAAGCTAAAGGCATTGTGAAAACCTCAAATGCACACTGTTGTGGTGCAAAAGGCAATGTTTCTCATTTGTCCCCCGCTGTACCACTTCACATGGTCCCCCATTAGAAGTACCACTGGAAGTAACTGGTGATGATGTCATTGCCAGTTACTTTCAGCAGTGATGTCGCTAGGGGGGTGCGGGGGTGCAGGCCACACCAGGTGATGCGCATGGGGGTGTGTGATGTGCACTGGGGGCTGACATGCTAAAATCGTGGTGGTTAGGATTAATACTGTCATGCTATATACAGTTGAATGCGGAATTTCCAGCAGAATGCAATGCAAAAAACTAGAGTGAAATATCTCCTTTCTATCAAAAGTTATGGCCAAAAAATCGGATAACAAAAAATGCATGGAGCCCTATGGAAAGTGAAATTGAGTCGTATCACGCATTCACTTGTGAGTAGGTGAACCTGCCTTAGTCCGTCGGAAAGGGCAGGGTGAGAGGAATCCAACGACACCAGAATGGTCCTGATCCAATGAATGCAGCCCCAAAAAAACCTGAGAAGGAAGTCCCTCCCTCCAAGCAGATGAATGTATTGAGCCCTATGGAAAGTGAAACTAAGCCTTATGGTCACGTTTACTCACGAGTAAGCAAACGTGCCTTGGCTGGTGGTCAGGCCTGGCAAAGGGGAATGTGAAGCCACCAGAATGGTCCTGATCTGATGGAACTGGAGCTCAACAAATGCTCCAGAAGGCAGCCTCTCCCCCCCCCCCCCATAAAAGGATCAAAACAGAGGCTTCAGCTGATAAGGTGAACTTTTTTGAGACTTGCAAAGCCAGGTGGATCCTGACAGTGATCTGGTTTAAACAGAAGTTCTTCTGGGCACTGGGTAGTGAGTCTCAGTGCTAAAAGTTGAGTCCCAGTGCTAAAACTGCTGCAATAAGGTGTTAATAAGTTGACACCCTGAGGGTGTGTGTGACACTACTAGTGACCAAAATCACTAAAATCACAGTTTGGAGGAATAATATCATCATGCTATATATCAATCAATGCATCGTTTCATGCAGAATGTGTTCTATCTTTGTTCTGTCAAAAGGTACAGCCAAAAAACCAGTGTGGGTGGAGTGATGGTACATCACCACGCCCACCACCTGGGTTGTTGCCCCGCCCACTGCTTGGGGGGTGACGTGCTGGCATCCCGCACCGGGTGACACGAACCCTAGTGACGCCACTGACTTCCAGATTGGGAGGCCAGATGCAGTGCAACAAACACCACTAATAGCCCAGTCCTAACTAACATTCCAGCACCAATGCAGCCATGCCAATGGGGCACTCGTTGCATGCTGCAGTGGGGGGGTAGCCGCGGAGGCCTTTTCAAGGTAAGGGAGCATGCAGTGCTTTTTTTGTAAATAAAAAGGTGCAGGAACTCACAACTTGTTAATCTTTTATTTATTTATTTATTTATTTGTTTGTTTGTTTGTTTGTTTATTTATTTATTTATTTTAAGACCATTTTTTATTGGAGAAATAAAATATTTTTTATGTGCTTCCCCCCTAAAGATGAACTTACTTCTGAGTAGACATGCATAGGATTGGGCTGTCAATCTCCACATCCCCTTCCCCCTAGCTATTTTTTCTACACATGGGGAAAAATACTGTACAGGTGCACTTGTAGCGTGTAGTATGTAGGGTGGCACTACTTCGAGGAGAGGAAGCAGTGAATGGATTCCGAAAAATGGCTTACATGAGTTCCATGTAATAAAATTACTCGAAGCAGCTGTGGGAGTAAGAACAAAAATTCTTACACGAGAGGGGTCCTTAGGTGCACATAGAAACAGCTACGTTTGCAAACAAGCGATTAAATATGGTTTAATTCAGGTATCAGAATACTCTGTGTCTTTGGGAAGGTGCTTGGCATGCAATTGTATGTTCTCTGCTGCCCTGAGCAGCTGCTGTGCATTGCTGGAAAGGAGCTGCAAACGCTGGCTGGTGGAGGACATGCTTGTGGGGGAAGGATGAGGAGGATCTCTGGCAAGGCTGGACAGCACGTTGTACACACGTAGAATCCCTTTTCACCTGCCCTTAGCATGTGAAAACGGGTGCAGATATATATCTCTGCCAGGATTAAGAGCCCAATCCTAGGTATGTCTACTCTGAAGTAAGTCTCATTCTAGTCAATGGAGCTTACTCCCTGGAAAGTGCCTAGGATTGCAGCCTAAGAGCCCAATCCTATGCATGTCTACTCAGAAGTCCACTTTAGTGAATGGGGCTTACTGTGGATAGGATGGCAGCCTCAGGGCCCAATCCTGTGCCTGTCTACTCAGAAGTCAGTCCCATTAGAGGCAGTGGGGCTTCCTCCCAGGAAAGTGTGTACAGGACTGCAGCCTCAGAGCCCCTCCTGTGGCTGTCTACTCAGAAGTCAGTCCCACTAGAAGCAGTGGGGCTTTCTCCCAGGAAAGAGGACTGCAGCCTCAGAGCCTTCCTCTGCCTGTCTACCCAGGCTGCAAGGCTATGACACTTTCCCAGGAGCAAGCCCCATTGAGCCCCACCCACCCAGCGAATGCCACCCTTGGAGATGGGGGCAGGAGGGGGTCATTGTGCAGTCAGGCAGGGGCCAGGCATCCGCCCACCCTGCACCCCCCAGCACCCACCCAGTGAATGCCACTATTTTGCTCCCCCCCCTCCTGGAATGGCTCCAAAGGGGAGGGGCCCCTGCAAAAAGGTGCCGGAACTCCGTCCCCCCGCGTTCCATTAGAAAAAAAGCCCTGGGAGCATGTATTCCCTTACCTCAGGGCTGCACTGCGGCTGCATTGGCACTGGAAAGTTGGTTAGGATTGGGAGAAGCTCAGGGCAGACAGAAGGAGGCTTATCAGTGAGAAGGCCCTCTTGCTCTTAAGGCTGTTGTCAGAGAAATCATCAGTGAGGTGGAATATTTCTGAGTCGGGTATATTCCTTTTTGTCAGCAAATATCTTTGAACAGCAGGTACAGGAGTCACTGGCTCTGTTTGCTCCTGGTATATCTGCAGCTGGTTCTCGTCTTTAGGATTCGAGCAAAATCTGAACGCTCTGGAAGTCCGGCATCACACTGGGAACTGAACTTTTGTGACTCGGTGCCATTTCTCGTTTTCCTGTAAACTATCTCGGAATCCAATATCAGGTTTTCAGGCAACTTTTAAACATGACTGTAATATGAGGTAATATGCAATAATAGTGATGTGATAATAATACATAGCAGCTGTCCAATAAATCAATTTTGGTGTTTATCCCTCCCAAATCCACAGAGGCAGCTACAGCTCTGTTTTGAAAAGAAAGGAATACAGGTGGTGCCTTGGTATCCACTGGAGGGGTCTGTTCCTGGACCCCCCACAGATACCAAAATTTGCAGATTTGGCACCTTTAACCCTCTAAACATGACTGGAGCAGAGCTCCGGTCATGTCCAGAGGGCATTCTGAGGGCTGGGGAGGCTGTGCGTGGCCTCTGTGGCCCTCAGAATGACTTCTAGGCCTCGGGGAGGCCTTATAACATCACTTCTGGTTTTTGGCAAAAACTGGAAGTGACATTGTAAGGCCTAATAAGGACTTTGGAGGGCTGGGGAGAAGAAATGTCACTTCTGTTTTTGAGAGTGGTTAACAGCCAATCCTATGCATGTCTCCTCAGAAGTAAGTCACATTATAGTCAATGGGGCTTACTCCCAGGTAAGTGTGGATAGGATTGGTTCGTAAGCCTTTCTTGGGATTGACTGTCGCCACTGTCTCTCCTGCCAGCAACCACTCTTGTTGCAAACGGGGAAATTGTGTTGATAGTTTTGTTCAAAGCAACTTAACTATGTATTGCTCTGCTGCACAGAATTTGTTTTCCCTAGACCTACCAGACTATTTTCCAATCTGAACTAACAGATTCACCCATCCTCAGATTCTTTAGGATTCCTAAACAGATTCACCCATTAATGTTAATGGATAAAGGGAGTGAACAGAGAACAAGGGACAGAATATATCATAATTCTTCTGAGATTTGATTTCTTTTTCATATTTTGTGACATATTTTCAGTTAAAGCCCATTGTTTCATATCAGTACAGATTTTTTCTGGGTTTTTTTTAGTACAATAGGATAGTACAATACTACAAACGTGGTTTTGTTTTAGTACATTTTAGTACAAAAAATGTTTTGTTTCATTTCACCCCCAAGTTGCGTTGCTATATTCCAGCCTGTTAAATTTTTAACTTTTGATGGGATCATTGATTCTGCCTCAGTTCTGTTCTCAGCTTCTGTGTGCCCTCAGGGAGATTACCAAGACTTTTGTAACCAATTTTTAACTGCCAATGAGGGCATTAAGTCATTTTGGGCGTCATATTACATTAGGCATTTCGTGGAGAATAAAACTGGTATCCTTAAGTGTGTGGGTGAATCCAGGAGGGTTTTCACAACAGCCCACTTCAGACAAAGAGGCCTAGATGTTTTAATGATGAGATTGCTATCTGGCAAGGCTGCATATAAAAGTGAAATTTTACAACCCACCAGTCAAATCGTTAAAAAAAGCACAAGCCTCTGAAGAGAAATTAAGGTTAATGGGTCAGAAATAAACCCAAGAATTTTTATGGTTCAGGAATTAGTAAAAAAAATATGTGCCTTTAGATTCCTAGTCAGGCAAGCTGTTCAGAGGTCATGGCATTATGACTTAACTTTGTCATGATTTCTTTACAACAGCAGCACGTAATGCAGAAAAATGGGAAAATTCCCAGAAAATAGGCAGCTGCTGTTTCTAAGGCAGGTTTGTGGAACCTGTGACCCACCAAGCCACATGTAACTCACAAGCCATGTCTGGTGAACCACCAAGGGTTCACCACGTTCTGTTGTCTGCATCAATCAACTGGGACATAGGCTCTAGGACGCAGCTGTTTGGCTGCTTGCAGCTTGGTAGGTCACAAGTTGTATGTACCTGTGCCTGTGGCCTGTGGATGTGGAAGTTGTGTGAATTTTCTTCTCAGACACAGGATGCTAGCACTCAGAGATGGGTGTAACAAGTTATTAGCCATGTCAATGAGACCACAATGTTTTGACTCCCCAGTTTTTTTATGTTCAGATGTTGCATGCAGATAACATTGGAGGGGCTGCAGTTTAGTGGAAAGATCCTACTTTTCATTGAGAAGGCCCAGCTTTAATCCCTGGCATCTCTGGGTAGGGTTGGGAAAGACGCCTGTCTGAATCCCTGGAGAACTATGGCTAGTAGACAATACTGAACTAGGTGGCCTAATAAGTTGACTTTGTATGGTAGGTTTATACGTTCGGTGATGGCATAAGGACCTGCTTGTGAGCTTCCCATAAGAACTTGGATAGCTACAGTTGCAGACAGAAGCTGGTGGACATTGATTTGATCCAGTAGGGCAATACATCCCTATGTGTATCCATGCTCTGCTTCAGCTGCCTGCCCTTCTTATTTTCATGCCAGGTGGAATTCCTCAGATCTCTGCCAGGGTCTCTTTCCTAGAACTTGAGAGTCTTGCAGACAAAGTGTACAGTGGGTAACTCAATATCTCCACCATCGGGAAGTATAAATGGTTTATTGCAGCCCAGCACAGCTTGGGACCAGTCAAGCCAAACGCAACTCACTAATCATGTATGGAGGCCTGTGAGGGACTTGATAAAACTCCTGTTTTTGCTGTCTGCCTGGGACTGCAAAAACAAGCAGGGGCAACTATCAGGTACCTGCTGGGCTGAACCACAAGGCTGGTTGGCTCCATTCGGCTTGAAAAACTCCTTACGGCAGCCTGAGAGGGCAGAGAATAGACAATCACCAGGAAGGAAGGCTATATTGCTTGGTTGATAGGTTGCGTCCAGCTTTTCATACTTATCAACTTGGTTGATTGGTTGCTTTCAGTTTCGTAGTGACAAATTGAGCATGGCTGGGCTGCTGGGCAACACACAGCACACAGGTGGTATTTTGCAGGGCTGTTCTGATAGTGGGAAACCCAGAGAAGGGCCTCAGATGCTCATCTTCACTCCAAAGTAAGTTCATGTATTGCTATTTCATATTTTAGCCAAATGTCCAAGAAAATGCCTTCATCCTTATGTGTTGAAGAATTGAAGCAAGTGTATGTATATTTGTATGTGTTTGTATGAGTAGGGAGTGTCTACAGGTCCACCACTGATATGGTATTCTCCCTTAGACAACTGCAGGAGAAATGCAGGGAACAACGACAGCCACTCTTTATAGCCTTCATAGATCTCACAAAGGCTTTCGACCTGGTCAGCAGAGACGGCCTCTTCAAGATTCTCCCCAAGATTGGATGTCCACCCAGGCTCCACAGCATCATCAGATCTTTCCACAAGGACATGAAGGGCACTGTTGTCTTCGATGGCTCCACATCAGACCCTTTTGACATTCGAAGCGGAGTGAAGCAGGGCTGTGTTCTTGCACCAACCTTGTTTGGGATTTTCTTCGCTGTCCTGCTGAAGCAGGCCTTTGGAACTGCAACAAAAGGCATCTATCTCCGGATCAGATCAGACGGAAAGCTCTTCAACCTCTCCAGACTGAGAGCAAAATCCAAAGTCCAGCTGAAATGTCTGCGTGACTTCCTCTTTGCCGACGATGCAGCTGTCACTACCCACTCTGCCAAAGATCTCCAGCAGCTCATGGATCGTTTTAGCAAGGCCTGCCAAGATTTTGGACTGACAATCAGCCTGAAGAAAACACAGGTCATGGTTCAGGATGTGGACTCACCTCCCTGCATTACAATCTCTGAGCATGAACTGGAGGTTGTCCATGACTTTGTGTACCTTGGCTCAACGATCTCCGACACTCATTCTCTCGATACCGAGCTAAACAAGCGCATCGGTAAAGCAGCTACCACGTTTTCCAGACTCACAAAGAGAGTCTGGTCCAACAAGAAGCTGACGGAACATACCAAGATCCAGGTCTACAGAGCTTGCGTCCTGAGTACACTTCTGTACTGCAGCGAGTCATGGACTCTTCGCTCACAACAGGAGAGGAAACTGAGCGCTTTCCACATGCGCTGCCTCCGACGCATCCTCGGCATCACCTGGCAGGACAAAGTTCCAAACAACACAGTCCTGGAACGTGCTGGAATCCCTAGCATGTATTCACTGCTGAAACAGAGACGCCTGCGTTGGCTTGGTCATGTCGTGAGAATGGATGATGGCCGGATCCCAAAGGATCTCCTCTATGGAGAACTCGTGCAAGGAAAGCGCCCTACAGGTAGACCACAGCTGCGATACAAGGACATCTGCAAGAGGGATCTGAAGGCCTTAGGGATGGACCTCAACAAGTGGG
This sequence comes from Tiliqua scincoides, assembly GCF_035046505.1. Lineage (NCBI taxonomy): Eukaryota > Metazoa > Chordata > Lepidosauria > Squamata > Scincidae > Tiliqua > Tiliqua scincoides. The sequence goes on from NC_089824.1 coordinate 211,570,176, forward strand.
AAACCCTGGCCTCTGAGCGGCCCGCTTGGAGGCAGGCTGTGCAGCATGGCGTTTCCCAGTTTGAAGAGACACTTTGCCAACAGTCTGAGGCTAAGAGGCAAAGAAGGAAGGCCCATAGCCAGGGAGACAGACCAGGGACAGACTGCACTTGCTCCCGGTGTGGAAGGGATTGTCACTCCCGGATTGGCCTTTTTTCAGCCACACTAGACGCTGTGCCAGAACCACCTTTCAGAGCGTGATACCATAGTCTTTCGAGACTGAAGGTTGCCAATACAATGTATGAGTAGGGAGTGTCTACACACACACACGCCTTTACCTTTATGTGTCTGCACTGCAGCAATGTTAGGGAACATTCTGAGTTGAAAGTGTCAGTAACAGGCAGTTGACAATACTAATTCGGTGAGGTCAATTTACCTAGGAAAATATCTGCGCAGACCTTGGAGCTAGGGGAGGTTGTACTAAGTTTGTAGGAGGGAGTATAGAGGGACAGATGCTGGACAGGCAAGTGGTCTGAGAGCTGGAAGCTGGGTGAAAAGTGAGCAGAGGAGAGAGGCAAGCAAAGTGATGCAGCTTAAAAAATGACCTGAAGACACATGGTAGAGTTTGGTTCCTAAAATTGAGTGGGTGAGCACTGGTTGAATGAGAGACCATATGGAAGCCATTCAGAACTCATCAGAGGAAGAGCAGGGTAACCAATAAATGCATATGAAAGAGGAACTCAAGAACAGTGAATTCAAAGCTGGGATGGCAAAAACAAGAAGTACAAAGCAGACTGTAAGCTGAGAATGAAGTTGAACTGAGGGAAGGATGGGCAGAAAACAGAGTAGTTCAGGGGAAAGAAGGACAGAAGAAGCAAAGAACTCCAGGAAGCAGAAGCCGATGAAAATTAGGGACTGGGAAAAACAATGGTCTAAGGATGGGAGAAAATGCACATTGGGTAACTGTGGGGCAGGGACTGCTAATACTATCATGCCGTTGTACAAATTGATGGTAAGGCCACACCTGGAGTATTGTGTCCAGTTCTGGTCGCCGCATCTCAAAAAGGACATAGTGGAAATGGAAAAGATGCAAAAGAGAGCGACTAAGATGATTACTGGGCTGGGGCACCTTCCTTATGAGGAAAGGCTATGGCGTTTGGGCCTCTTCAGCCTAGAAAAGAGGCACCTGAGGGGGGACATGATTGAGACATACAAAATTATGCAGGGGATGGACAGAGTGGATAGAGAGATGCTCTTTACACTCTCACATAACACCAGAACCAGGGGACATCCACTAACATTGAGTGTTGGGAGAGTTAGGACAGACAAAAGAAAATATTTCTTTACTCAGCGTGTGGTTGGACTGTGGAACTCATTGCCACAGGATGTGGTGACGGCATCTGGCCTGGACGCCTTTAAAAGGGGATTGGACAAGTTTCTGGAGGAAAAATCCATTACAGGTTACAAGCCATGATGTGTATGTGCAACCTCCTGATTTTACAAATGGCATGTCAGAATGCCAGATGCAAGGGAGGGCACCAGGATAAGATCTCTTATTATCTGGTGTGCTCCCTGAGGCATTTGGTGGGCCGCTGTGAGATACAGGAAGCTGGACTAGATGGGCCTATGGCCTGATCCAGTGGGGCAGTTCTTATGTTCTTATGTTCTTGCAGGGGCGCCCAAACCCTGGCACCACTTGTGGCCCTCAGGGGCACCCAATCAGGCCCTCAGGGAGCCCCCAGTCTCCAGTGAGCCTCTGGCCCTCTGGAGACTTGCTGGAGCCCATGCTGGCCTGACACAACTGCTCTCAGCATGAGAACAACTGTTTGACCTCTCACCTGAGCTGTAGGACGAGGGCTCCCTCCACTATTTGCTGTTTCATGTCTGTGATGCAGCAGTGGCAGTGAAGGAAAGGCCAGCCTTGCTTTGTGCAAGGCCTTTTATAGGCCTTGAGCTACTGTAAGGCCTTCATTCATTTATATAAGTTCCATCTCTAATATATTCATTTATGTAAATTTATTCAAATTTGAAATGTAAATTAATTCTTTTTTTCCCCAGCCCCCTGACAGAGTGTCAGAGAGATGATGTGGCCCTCCTGCCAAAATGTTTGGACACCCCTTTTCTAAGGCAACATAAGAAGAGCCCTACTGGATCAGGCCAAAGGCTCATCTAGTCCAGCTTCCTGTATCTCACAGTGGCCCACCAAATGCCCCAGGGAGCACACAAGACAACAGACTCAATGTGCGTCCTGGTGCCCTCCCCTGCATCTGGTAATCAGAGGCAGCCTGCCTCTAAAACCAAAGGCTTGCACATACCTACTATGACTTGTAACCCGTAATGAACTTTTCCTCCAGAAATTTGTCTAATCCCCTCCTAACGACATCCAGGCAAGATCCCATCACTACTTCCTGTGGCGAAGTGCTCCACAAACTAATTACATGCTGGGTTAAGAAATATTTTCTTCTGTCTGTCCTAACTCTCCCAACACTCAACTTTCGTGGATGTCCCCTGGTTCTGCTGTTATGTGACATGAAAGGGTTAAACATCACATATAGATTTGAAATAGCCAACCAGATAACAAGATAATTATTTGTAAGTCTTATTACAGAATATGGCAATTGTGTTTAAATAATGCAGAGAGCCAATTGTGTTCAGAATTTAAGAACATAAGAACAGCCCCACTGGATCAGGCCATAGGCCCATCTAGTCCAGCTTCCTGTATCTCACAGCGGCCCACCAAATGCCCCAGGGAGCACACCAGATAACAAGAGACCTGCATCCTGGTGTCCTCCCTTGCACTGGCATTCTGACACAGCCCATTTGTAAAATCAGGAGGTTGCACATACACATCATGGCTTGTACCCCGTAATGGATTTTTCCTCCAGAAACTTGTCCAATCCCCTTTTAAAGGCGTCCAGGCCAGATGCCGTCACCACATCCTATGGCAATGAGTTCCACAGCCCAACCACACGCTGAGTAAAGAAATATTTTATTTTGTCTGTCCTAACTCTCCCAACACTCAATTTTAGTGGATGTCCCCTGGTTCCAGGCCAGACGCCATCACCACATCCTGTGGCAAGGAGTTCCACAGACCGACCACACGCTTTTGAAGAACTTTGCACACATTTTGAAGAACTTTGCACCTCACACTTTCCTCCGCATCCTCCATCTCTATCGAGAAAGGCCAAAATCCATAACAGAGTGAAACTAAAGCCCAGACCAAATGTGCAGTTGTCTTATGGGAAAGTACATCTGTGAAAGGGCCCATGGGAGGGGCATGCAGGGGATAAATTGTACCCAGGCCCAGGGTCAAAATGGCGGCCCAGGAGCCAAAGAAGGGGAACAAAAATTCCTGGGATCTTACATTTTCCAATCTCCTCAGGGCCCATGGAAGGGATGCAGTGGGTACATCATACCTAGGCAAAGGGTCAAAAAGGGGGCCCAGAAGTCAAAGAAGGAGAGCTAGAAGTTTCCTGGGTTGTCAGAAAATGTATGCAAATATTGTGTAAAGACCAGCATTCTCATTTTGTGTATGCCTACATAGTTTTATATATCATAATTTGTAGAAATTATGATCTAATGGAGAAGGGAAGGGGCCCCCCAAAAAAAACATTGTACCCCCTGATAAAAATCCTCTCAGAGGCCCTGGTTTGTGAGTCACATAGGTGAGTTTCAACCCACATAGGATTTGTAACCACACATTCATTCCAATCTGGTGGAGAATACCATTCTAGGGAAAGTCTTTAAAGGTGGTGGTCCAAAGAAGAGTCAAGGTTGCCATGATGTCCAGTCCAGTGCTCCCTATTTACAGTATTCATGAGAGATGGACTCCATTTTCTGGTTCTTGTTCCTGGCAAATATCCTTTTTTTCTGTTTGGAGGGTTGCCTTGTTAGTAACACCAGTAATACTGTTCGTAACACCTGCTCACATTTCAGTTGGCTATCATGCTCATTCATCAAGGTTTTGCTCCGTCCTTTAGGACTCTAGAAGTTGAATCACTCAGTACATGGTTGAGTGCATCCTTTCTCTGGTGAACATGTAGCTGAACGAATATGAACTCTTAAGATCCCATACAGTGCAAGCCCTCCATTGCATATGCTGCAGCTATTGCTCTATACTTCGAACAACTGATAACATATTTTAGGATAATTGTGTTTTCTCTAGTACGACTTGATCCTAAAGATTCATCACTCTCCTGGCGTTGAAATCAGTGGAGATCAGAATTATAGCACCAAAAAAAAAAAAAAAAAAAGCAAATTCCACACACAGCAGGCAGTAAAAGTCTTCAGCAATGTGTAATTGTGGAGGAGATGGGGCTTGAAAGCAATCCTTGACATGCAAATAGGGCAGTGGTTCCCAAACTGTAGGTCAGGACACACTGGTGGGTCACGACCTGGTGGGTCACAACACTGGTGGGTCATGCAAGGGTAATGGGAAGATCAGATAGCTAATTGCCTCAAGCCCTGAAGCTATTCAAAAATCAGATTGCTGCTAATTACTCTGCAGAAAGCTCAGCTCCTGCAATTTGCAAGTTAGCTACTAATTGCCCTGCAAACAGCTAAGCTCCAGCAGTTTGCAAACATGCATAAGTAGAGGGAGATAAATGTTTGAGGGTCTTTTTCTAGTTATTATTACTTGTGAATCAATAAAATATTATTTCTTTCTTGATCTCCTTTTTAAAAACATGTCTGATACACCCGTGGCAGACTTCCTCAGCCCCATGCTCGGAACAAAGGTCTGCAATCCTGCCCCCCTGCAACATGCTGCCCCCTGTGCACAAAGCTGCCCACCCCACTCACTGTAGCGATATGGAGCCTCATGCAACTCCAGGACCAGCCAAGGAAGCATTCTGAGGCTTCCCTAGAAAACTGGAAGTGCAGTTTCCAATCATGTCAGGAGTCTCAGAGAGGCTTCCCACACAGTCCTAGAGGCATGCGGATCTAGTGCCCGGGGCATTTGCCCCATTCACAAAGCACTAGGTTCATTACTGTGGTACACCTAGGTGGGTCCCAATAGAGTGTCATTTTAAAAAATGGGTCTGGGTGCTAAAAAGTTTGGGAACCACTGAAATAGGGCGTTTGAAGAATGTCCCTATTTTCATCAGTGAAATGCTGGACAGTACGTAATGAAGGTGGCCCGCAATGATGGTGGTAGCGGGAAGATGGAAACGCACTAACATGCACAGGAATTTTATTATGCCTTCACTACAGACATTTTCTTGTGTCCTTGTGTGTGCCAAAGCACTTACGTGTTCTCCTATGCCATAGGGAATGCTGTTCCTTTGCAACTGTTGTGTTTATTTTATAAGTCGCACTTTGAGAATGTTACGTGGCACACTTTTGGCAAGACCTGCCAATGATTTACAGTAGTTATAAACATTCCAAAGTATACATGTAAGTTAAATGATACAATAATACTATAATGTTGCAATCCTGGTATAAATGTGTCAACGGTTTGAAAATTCTCAGTTTATTCCCCCCTCCTCTGTTAGTGTGTGATGAGGTGGCAGGGAATCCAAACATTGTAAAAATAGAAGGAAAAAGGATCCAAGCCATGAAACTCAGTACTCCGAAGGTGTGCATCTCCCTAAAGGAAAATATTATGGCACAAAGGAGAGGAAACAGAAACAACCTCCTTCATCACTTCAAAGGCAAGCGTTTCTTTGAGCTTTGCCTTTCTTGTCATGTTCATGGAAAAATACAGCGAAGAAAAAATCATCAAGTCCTCCTGCAGTAATACTGAGCCAAGCTGAGTTCTCCATTTCACCTTGACAGCACCATCAGGATCAATTTTTGCAATGGGCTTTGAAGACAATATGGAGTTTGTAACGGTGAAGAGTAGGAGAATTAGACCTAATTCATTTCATAAACAGTCCTCTGCACAAACATTTTCATGTACAACAGGCTGAAATCTCTTTTCAAATTTACAGAGTTGCCTTGGACCAGAGTAAAGTGGGGGAACACTGAAAATCAGGGGCAAGTTATGGGATGCGTGCTGGATCCTCATGGCTATAGCCATGTGGCTGTTTTCTATGCCAGGCTAATAATGCAAGAACTTCAAGACTGTGTAGGAGAATTGACAATGTAACCTAGGTCTCCAGACAGGCAATGCTGTGTGGTTCACTTTTCCTACATGATCTTGGGCTTCCACAATTACTTGGAAGGAGCCACATTCCAAGCCTTTATTGCAGTTTTTCCTCAAACTGTGAGTCAGGACCCACTAAATGGGTCATGAACTGATTTTTGGTGGGTCCCCCAGAGCCTCCAATGAAAGCACAGGTAATGGAAAGATCATATAACTAATTGCCTCCAGTCCTGAGGCTATTCAAAATATTCAGATAGCTGGAAACTGCCCTGCAAACAGCTGAGCTCCTGCAGTTTGCAAGTTTGTGTAAATATAGGGAGATAAAAGTTTGAGCGTCTTTTTCTGGTGCATTTTTTTGCAAGTCCGTCAATGACAAGGAGTGGGGCAGGTGAAGTCTGGGTCACATAACTAAGGGCCCAAACTTAAACAGTGGACGCCAGCTTTCTTTCTGGTGTGCACTTGTGAGCCCTTAGCAGCGGCCGAGCGCCAGAGCTAGCTCACCACCAGCCGGTGCTGGCCTAGTTCTGGTGGATAGCTGGTGCTCTACCGCTCTGGTTGGCAACCTTCAGTCTCGAAAGACTATGGTATAAGCCTACAGCACCCGGTATTCCCAGGCAGTCTCCCATCCAAGTACTAACCAGGCTTGACCCTGCTTAGCTTCCAAGATCAGGCATCTGCAGGGTAACAGTTGCTGCTCTGCAGTCACCTGAACCACTGGATGGTGGCGAAGTAGGTGGGGAGGAGCTGGGGAAAGGTGGGAAGGAGGTGTTCCAGGGCAGGGGGAGATGGGTGGGGAGAGGGTGGCGTTCTGGCAGGAGGAAATGGGGCTAAAGAAAGGCAGGACCAGTGGAGCTGAGCTTCACTGGATCCTGAGCTCCATATTGGGCCGTGCGGCCGACATATGACTCTTTGATTTTCATGCAGCTCCAAAGCTGCCACAGAATTGAGTAGCCCCATTGTGGGGCTACTTTCCTTAGCTGGAGGAAAGGGATGACTGTCCCCTTCCCTTGAGGAGCCAGCAGTGGCTGCCCAGTTGCACTTAGGATGCCGTGGCAGCCATTTTCAGCACCATGGAAGCTCCGCGTGCCGGGCAGCTAAGGATTGGGCTATATGCCCCTCAAGCCTTGAAGCTATTCATTAGGGCTGCCTCATTACAAGAAATTGATTTTTTTCTTTTTGCAAGTAAGTAAATAAAATATTGCTTGTAAAAAAAATAAAAATATTTATTTTTATATCACCTTTTTTTAAAGTCTTGTTAAGCTAGGTGGGTCCCAATAGGGTGCCATTTTAAAAAGTGGCTGATTCTAAAACAATTGAGAACTACAGGTGGAGCCTATTTATCCACATTAGTTCCATTCCGTGACTTGGCACGATTAACAAAAAACATGTTGTGCTAAATTCCATAGAGTTATGCAAATACACTGCAGCCTGACACTTCCGGATGGAAGGAAACTAAGGCAGCTGTTATCAATCCCCTCCCCTCCCCACTCAGCCCTCCCCATTGCCAGCTGTCCCATTGAGCTTTTAAGACTCCAGCCCTATGCGTTTCTACTCAGAAGTAAGCCCCATTCCAGTCAATGGGGCTTACTCCCAGGAAAGTATGGAGAGGATTGCAGGCTAAATCTCATGCTTTGCTTGGTGGGAAGGCTTGCTTGTGTCCGTGATAGCCTGCACCATGGGGGGGGGGGTTTGCTTGTGTCGGTGATTGCCTGCACCATCTCAATGGGGGGGAATTTGGCAAACACTCTCTGGGTTTTTTTAAGCAATTCCCTCTGTTGCTACCACACCTGCCCCTGTGTGAGTGAGAGCAAGAGCAAGAGCAAGAGCGAGCTCCACCTTGCTGCACGTGTTCTGGCTACAGAGATTTTCGGCCCCCCTTCCCCTCTTCAGCCTCTTTGCTGGCTCAGGGGCTCCAGGAGTGTTACTGTTCCTTTGCAAGGGGAACATCTTCCAGGGCTCCAGGCCTATTTCCCTGCCTGGGTGAGACAGAGCCCTTTTGCAGTGTTTTGGGCTGCCTGGAAATGGAGCAAGATGCCAGTGCAGGGCAAAGGAGGCAAAGGTGTGTGTGCCTCCCATTTACTTTGAGACAAATCCACAGATAAAAAAATCTGTGGATAAATAGGCTGCACCTGTATTGCTTTATTAGAACTGTCCTTAATGACAGAACTAGAGAAATGATGAAACAGGAAACAGAAATGCTGATGATGTCATCATCATTTTCCCCCCAAGAACTTTCTTTGATGATGCAAAGTAATTGTAACTTCAGGTTTAGGACTGGACCATTGGGAGAGGGGGGGATTGTTTACCCCTTTTCTCCTCAGCCATTTGTCCACTCATAATCACATACAGCCAGTTGTTTTTCTCCCAGACAAGTAAAAGATACAGGTCCATATCTTTTACCTCTCCTAAAGAAAAGGGGTTGGGAGGGGGCAATTTCATGTAGACAACTATGTGGGGAGAGGACAAAAAAGACCTCAGGTGTCCATCAGAGTCTCCATTGGCCTTGATTGATCCATTGGTCATCCACAGCAATTTTGCATGATAAAAGAAAGTCCTAACCTGGAGGGGGGGGGGACAGGTAAGAGAAACCATCACAGACTAATAGTTTACATGTAGCTCCTCCCTAAGGTGACCTTGCACAGGAATACACTTGTAGTACCATGCAGGAATGAATGGGCTGCATACCTAGTAAACCCTGCTGTTGCTGAGCATTAGGCCAGATGATGTTTGGGAACATTTTAGGCATTTTTCTTTTTTAAAGATAGCAAAATGGTTGCTGCTCAGTTGTGGGGAATGCCAAAGTCTTCCCTCAAGGAACCAATTTGGTTGCAGGGAAACGGAATTTCCCCAGCACTCAATCTGCCATAATTTGCGGCTGGAAAAATGGGACTCCTCCCCTGCAAGTCCAATTGCAACAGTTAGTACATTGTGTGAAATGGGTTTGTGTCTGAGTGTGGTGGGTGCTTACTGGACAGTGCCAAGATATCACTGGTGCCAAGCAACACAACTTCCTTCACCCATGAACATACTCATTTGGTGAGCTTGGAAAAGTGTGGGGTTTCTTTTAGGCTCTTCAAGAAGCCCTTTAGAAAAATTTGAAAAAGACTGCTTACCAGTGGTGTCACTAGGGTTTGTGCCACCCAGTGCGGGAGGCCAGCGCATCACCTCCATGATGGACCTCCTTCCATGAAGTGGGTGTGGTCAACACCCTGGGGCAGTGGATGTGGTGGTGCACCATTGCCCCACCCCCACTGTTTTTTTGGTTATAACTTTTGATAGAGATACGTCAACTTGGTTTGTTTCACTGCATCCTTCATGAAATCGTGCATTTAATGATATATAATGTGATGGTATTATTCAAAAATACCAAGATTTTTAGAATGTTGGCTATTAGTGGTGTCTATTGGTTGGTTAGTAACACACAAACACCCAGTGTGTGTCACCCAATGAGGCCAGCACCCCCCTGCACTCTCCTAGCAATGCCACTGCAGCCTACCAAGGAAGTTGCATCTTCTACCTGCTGCAATGCTCAGCCATTTCAGGAAGCATTTTTTATGTTTCTCTTCTCTTCCCCCTTCTCTTAAAAAAAGGGGTGGTTTAAGCAGTGGTGTAGCTAGAGAGGGTGCAAAGCACTAAGTTTGCAGGGAGCCTCACCACAGTGTACAAGGGGCCCCTCTCCTTCGGAGCCACCCCAAGTGATGGGAGCAAAATGGAGGCATTCACCTTCGTTTTTCTCCCACTGCCTGGAATGGCTACAGGGAGAGGCCCTTTGCACACTGCGGTGAGGCTCCCTGCAAAACTTAGTGCTTTGCACTAAGTGCCACTGGGTTTAAGCAAGGAAAGATTACCTTCATTAAGCAGGTCTGCGACCTGCCTTTTTCAGAATGTTCCACCCCAGTAATGGATTCAGGCCAGTGTTCATACTATGCTATGTATAATATTCAGGGTTCCTTCCAGTTGTCTGCAAAATCAAAACACCCTGAATTCCTCTTCAGCTCTACAATTCTGTGAAAATGCCATGAGAAACTCTCCATCCCGAGAGAATCTAAGCTAATATGGAAGGTGTCACCGTTCAGCTATGCTTTGTGTGTTTTCAGAACCCTTGGAGGAGTGCTTGTTCTCTAAATAAAACATATTAAATTTACTGTTTAATAAATGGGACACACCACTGACCTCTGCCTTTGCCTTATTTATGTTGCTGATGTTATGTGTCTTTACTTAAAGCCCATATGTTTTGAATTGGGAAGACTGCCACCAGCAGACTTCTGACATTATCCGAACACATTCAATTCCCTAAGATATCATCATGAACAAACTGGTTCAAGCAGCTGAATAAGATTTTCAGGAGAAAAAAGCAATGAACCAAGGACTATCCGAAATATTTAGTGTTGGGTTTGTTGAGATCTTTCCAGTCTGACCAAAGTTGGCCCATTCTGTAGCTTGGATGTTGCAGGCAAGACTCCCATCTGATCTATTCATGTAGCAGAATGAAGGCAAGAATGAAGATGTAGAGGCCTAAGGTAGTACAATGGAAGATTCCACTTCTCACTGTAGGTGGGGCTCTACATTGTAGAATTTGCTTTTATTTAATTTTGTACTGTCTTTTTTTTTTTTTTTTGTACATTTTATTTATTGAAATTTTTGGATTCAAAAACAGATAACAAGACAAACTTAAAAAAAAAAAAGGCAAAAGGTAATCAAGTGAGATGTAAACAGCTCATGGATACCTGTAGTCAGGCTATCTCTTTCTGACTAGTGTACCAGGCACAGCTAGTGAAAGGCGTTCCATGCCACAACAACCATTTGGGCTCCAAAATTAGGGCCTAAAAGCACCATACTATGGTCCTGCTCTTTCAAGGGGAATACCACCCCATTCACAGTAGGCTGAATGCCATCACCCAGTCCCAAAGAACCACCCACCCACAGCACCTCCATTTTGTTTGGCTTGAATTTCAGTTTGTTGGCTTCCATCCAGTCTGTTGCTGAATGTAGAGAACAATTCCGCATTTCTACAACTTCACCTGCATTTGCAGAAAAGGGGAAACAGAGCTGGTTGTCATCAGTGTGCTAATGAGCAGTACACCCTCAAATGACACATGATTCCAAATTCTCACCCAGGGGTTCCATGTAGATGTTAATCAGAACAGGGAACAAATGTGTGACCGGCAGGACACCATAGCATACTGTCAGGACCACAATGGCACCACCACCTTCTGGAAGTAACTGTCCAATGCAGACTTGAGAACCTCTGTGTTGGGCTCTGCAGCCTGACATGGAACATGGGATACGGCGGAGCAGGACTCTGCTAGTCCCACACCCCTCCCAGGCTGGTCACTCCCCCGCCCCAAGGCTCTTACTGCTAGCTGGGGCCCTTACCTTGCTCCAGGCAGTGTCCATCCAGCACTGAGCCTAGCACCGGCGGTCCCACCTCTCCAGCTGTTGCGGACATGCCTTATGGCATGTTTGCAAGACCCAACACCAGTGTTGGATCTCAGCGCAGGCATTCAGCCCACATAGGATTGGGACCTAAAACAACGTTTTGCCCCATATATCTAATTCATGTTATTTGATGTATTTTAACATTAAAAAAAAAATCATTTTGAAATGTTGGGAAGCCACTAGTTCTAATCACATCATGGTCATGAATTTATTTAGTGTTACTGAGCAAAATATCAATATTATAACTTGCAATCTGCCTAGCAATACTACAGGCAGAAGGGCTTTGCACAGGCCCTGTAGGGGTGCAATCCCCTCCATAATCCCTTTCAGTGATGACCATGCTTCTCCTGAAAAGGGTGGTGGGTAGATACTTTTGCTGGAGCAGTGTCCTCAGGTGCAACACTTGACTTTCCCCCATAGGAATGAATAAGGACCATTCTTTTATATTAGCGCAGGGGTGTCCAAACATTTTGGCAGGAGGGCCACATCATCTCTCTGACACTGAGTCGTGGGCCAGGAAAAAAATGAATTAATTTACATTTAAAATTTGAATAAATTTACATAAATGAATTTATTAGAGATGGAACTTATATGAATGAATGAAGGTCTTGCAGTAGCTCATGGCCTATAAAAGGCCTTGTACAAAGAAAGGCTGGCCTTTCCTTTGCTGCCGCTGCTGCATCACAGATGTGAAACAGCAAGCAGTGGAGGGAGCCCTCATCTGGTGAGACGTTAAACAGTCATCATCATGCTGAGAAAAGTTGCTTCCGGTCAGCATGGGCTGCAGCAAGTCTCTGGAGGGCCAGAGGCTCATGGGAAACTGGGAGCTCCCCGAGGACCGGATTGGGAGCCCCTGAGGGCTGCAAGTGGCCCCTGGGCCGGGGTTTGGGCACCCCTGTATTAATGAGTAAAGGGTGTACTCATTCAGGTCATTTGAGTAGGGATATCTCAGTAACCAGCCACTAAAAACTGAACTTACTTCCAGTGATACAGGCCCATCCTGGCTTTTGTTTCTGGGAAGGGTTGGGAATGTTGGGAAGGGCAGACAGAAAGTTCGTAACCAGCAGGGCTGTTGTAGGAGGTGACATCATGAGGGCTAGGAGACCTCCCAAGAATCCACTGCTTTTCCCTGAGACCACCTTTGTGCCTATAGCCTTAGGCACAAAGGCTATAGGCACTACTATACTACTGTGGTGGTGACAGTAGAATGATTATCTCAGGGCCCACCTCCACTGGAGTGGGCCTGTGGAGGAATGTTTGCTATGGGCCCCCTGAAACCTAGAGCCAGCCTGGTAACTGGTTTTTATACACGTATTGATTCTTTGCTTCTCATTTACTTCTACAGAGCTACTGAGTGTTGTTTGTTCCTATGACTGTGGACTTAGAACATGGAAACTAACTCACTGGGGAGAGCTCTGGATCATTCGTTTTTCAGAAGCTGATGAGATTGGCATATGGGTTCGGCATCAATAAATGAAAAGTCACACATGTGTGGAGAAACAATAAAACAGGATGGAATTCTTCCCAAAGAACAGACCCACTGTTAACACTCACTGCAGAAATTAAAAACTGGTGAAATGGGAAATTCATCAGCAAGGGAGCTGGTTTCAACCTTCAACTCAAAGGAGATAACTGTTTCCCTGGGAAGTCTACATTAGGGCTATTGTGTGCACCTCCCCAGTGATGTAGTTTAAGAAATGATGCTATGGAAAACATTCAGAACAGAAGACTTGGGGGAGGGCGCAGAACCAGAAATATGGTCTTTTTCAGACATGCTCCCTGTAATGGAAGAGCAGACAATCATCAGGTGGATGATGTGGTGTTGACAGCAATTCCATGTTTTGACAGCTGTTTGACAGCTCTGGGAAGGGCAGGGCTGGCTCCACAGCTGTAATCGATCAAGGCCAATGGAGACTCTGATGGATACCTGAGCTTCATTTGACCTTGAAGGGACTTTGAATGGACATGGACTGAAGAGATGGCTCCCCTGAGCCTAATTTGGACTTAACAAGGGGCTAACAAGGTAGCTCACAGGTGAGCTGCATTTTGGATTATGAGACATCCAAAGATAAAAGGCAGCTTCAGAAGGAGGCAGAGCTACCCTGACCCAGAGGGAGACATTACCTGACCAGAGGGACCCCAGACCCAAGAGGCTACCTGACCCAGACCTATAGGAGAAGGGGACTGCCAGGACTTTGCTGGAGGACACAGAAGAGAGGACTGCCAGGACTCTGCTGGAGGAGACACTCTGCTGAAGACTGGACTGTGCTTTGGAGACTGGATTGGACTTGGACTTGGACTGGAGGCTTCAGACCTTCACCCACTGGGTTAAGTGGAGTTTTGGGGAGGGAAAGCCTCTGGACAAGAGGACTTGCAGGGAGTCCTGCAACTGATAAGGAGTTCTGTTCACTTCTTTGCACACTACAGCTGTTGTTCTTGGAAAAGGAGAGGTTAATTAGCCAAAAAGTGGGCATTAGGAGGGAGTTGGAATATTTGAACGGGACAAATTGGCATAGTCGGCAGGATAGGGAAAATAGGACAAGACAAATTGGCATAGTCAGCAGGGTTGCAAGCCACTCCCACAGCAAAGGGAAGCTGGGGACAGATGCAACTGAGAAGGAATTTAACCACACTAAAAACATGCAAAGGAGTCACACCAGAATGTATGGAAAAAATCTGACATTTTAGCAGGTTTTAGTGTGCCTGACATAAAGTGGTTCAGACAACCACGGTAGTCACTTGATCATTGCAATTATAATATCCTGAAGCCTTGGTGTGTACAAATGGATGCTGGGAAATTAGGATGCAGTGAGTTCCACCTGCACCCACATCCAAGCTCCAGTGGGCTAGTTTGCCTTTCCTCCGCACCCATATCTAACCCTAGATGCAGTATAACTGTGGAGGCCTGCCCACCATGTCATACGAGGCTATACGAGGCTATACGAGGTATACCACTGCCACTGCCACCTTTCTGAGCAGAAAATAAAGATGTACAGAACAGGCTTGACACTTGTACCCAGATTACCGCTATTCAGAGAGCATGTGGAAGCAGCCTGAGCTTGGTCAAGGTGTTGTGCCAGGATACTGGGCGGAGGCTAGTAACAGTCTCCTTAGTGATATAAAGATGTCCTCTGTTGAGTCACATCCCATGCTGGGCTCGCGTTGGGCCTGCGCAGATCCCACCATCCAGCCTTGTATTAATATTTCATCAGACTGGCAACAGTGTCCCAGGATCTCAGAATGACATCTTTCCAAGCTATTATACCCAAGATCCTTTTTAACATGAGAGAACATGGACAATTTGCTACATTCTCTTCCAATTATTTTTTCTTATCCTGGTACCCAATACAGAGGAAAGAGAATCTAAACCCATAGTCCCGAGTACACTTCTGTACTGCAGCGAGTCATGGACTCTTCGTTCACAACAGGAGAGGAAACAGAACGCTTTCCACATGCGCTGCCTCTGACGCATCCTCGGCATCACCTGGCAGGACAAAGTTCCAAACAACACAGTCCTGGAACGAGCTGGAATCCCTAGCATGTATGCACTGCTGAAACAGAGACGCCTGCGTTGGCTCGGTCATGTCGTGAGAATGGATGATGGCCGGATCCCAAAGGATCTCCTCTATGGAGAAGTCGTGCAAGGAAAGCGCCCTACAGGTAGACCACAGCTGCGATACAAGGACATCTGCAAGAGGGATCTGAAGGCCTTAGGAGTGGACCTCAACAAGTGGGAAACCCTGGCCTCTGAGCAGCCCGCTTGGAGGCAGGCTGTGCAGCATGACCTTTCCCAGTTTGAAGAGACAGTTGGCCAACAGACTGAGGCAAAGAGGCAAAGAAGGAAGGTCCACAGCCAGGGAGACGACCAGGGACAGACTGCACTTGCTCCCAGTGTGGAAGGGATTGTCACTCCCGAATTGGCCTTTTCAGCCACACTAGATGCTGTTCCAGAACCACCATTCAGAGCGCGATACCATAGTCTTTCAAGACTGAAGGTTGCCAACATGGGATGGGGGACAGTCAAAGGATAAATGTCATACTTGTGACTGGTTCTTGCTTATAGGTCCTAGGAGTTTCCCCGTATAATCAATGAAAATTATATACAAACATACACAAAACTAATGTGATACCACTACCTCCCAAGGTTCTGAAGATATGACTGATCTATGAGCTCTGACCTTTCCCCAAACTTTCCTCCTCAATCCTTTGCAAAATTCAGTGCCAAGATAAGATAAGATGAGTTGCAAGGGATTTGCTAGAGGTGAGGACTGGAGAGAGATCATGGAATCCATTTAGGGCAGCATCCTAGCATTCCTAGGGCTGGAAAGCATATTTTACATGGGTCAGCTATTCCCTCTGCTGTCCTTTGAGGTTCTTTTTTTGTCATTTGTCTCATCTCTGGCATTTATACTGCCAGAGCCTCTGCAAAAGAACTAAGCTTTCCTTTCAGTCTCACTTCACAACAAACTGGGTTGTGGAGAAGAAATGCCAAAAGCAATCGGTCATCGGCTTATTTTCTTAATATGAAAAATTGATCACTCTTTCCTCACAAAAGGGGGAGGACAAAGAAAAATGATCACGTCACAAAGCAAAAGAACATAACAAACCAAAAGCTATACAGCACTGGTGTAGCTAGGAGGGGCGGCGCACTAAGTTTTGTAAGCAGCTCCTCCCCCTCCCCTTGGGAGCCATGGGGGGGGGAATGGAGGCGAATGGCTCCCAAGGGGAGGGGGAGGAGCCGCTTGCAAGCTGCAGGGAGGCTCCCTGCAAAACTTAGTGCACCACCCCCCTCTAGGTATGCCAGTGCTATACAGTATATGTGGGCATAGCAAGAAACTGTCCTGTGTGTTGGCTTTCAGAGGTTATTATTTTTCTGAGGTGCTGCAGAATATAGAAAATGGGAGCTAATGTTTGAGACAAACTTCACCTTTCTTATGGCTGTTCATATACCCTCAACCCTAGAGTCTCCTTTTCACACACTCCCAGTCCCCCTAATATTCATTCTGTTCTTCTGTAAGTTAGCCCTTCTGAAAAACAAGAAAAATCTGGGAAAGCTTTTTAAAATAAAATATTTTATTCTTTCTAATTTCTTCTCTTCATCTTCCTCTCCCCCATCTACCATGAACCCAGAGGGAGATGCTACCTGACCAGAAGGACCCCAGACCTATAGGAGTAGGGGACTGCCAGGACTTTGCTGGAGGACACAGAAGAGAGGACTGCCAGGACTCTGGTGGAGGAGACATTCTGCTGAAGATTGGACTGTGCTTTGGAGACTGGATTGGACTTGGACTTGGACTGGAGGCTTCAGACCTTCACCCACTGAGTTAAGTGGAGTTTTGGGGAGGGAAAGCCTCCCTTTCCTTTATGAACCTTTATGAACCTTCTATGTAGGAAAATGCACAGAACATTAAGCTTTTAGAGACATGGCAACAAGTGCAGGCACACCTGCGTTGGCATCTGGACACATCTAGAAGCGTCTGCCTTGTTCTCGTTAAGTAGAAGCCGCAGACTTCTGACTCATTGTTTAGTATGTAAACAAGATAAGAGAATGGAAAACCCCAGCCTGATGTATATTGTTTGAGAGGGAATAAAAGCCAGAGAAGGCTGAATCCCAGCGGCCTTCCTTCTGCATCTCGCTTCCATATATGTCTGTCGTTTTATTCTTTGCTAGGAAGCTAGCCGGGAGGACGGACTTCTCTCTCAATCTCATACCGTCCTACTTCCGGCTCAGCTCTCCCTGCATCAACCCTCTGAATGTCTGCTGTGTCTCATTCATTGCTCTGACTCCTTGCTGCTTTAGTTCTAACTTTCAAACCCTCAGAGTGCTTCTGCTTTTAGCACTCTCCCTCAGGCACCAAGGTTCTAAACCCTGGGTGCTTCCCAAGTAGCATTGCACTGCTACACTTCTACCATGATTTTACTTTCATTTCAATTTGCTTTTCTGACATAAAAGACACACAAAACAGATTATGGTTATTTTAGCCCCCAGTCTGGACCACAAGCCAGGCTGAAATTGTTCCAGAATAATCAGTTTCATTCTAGAGTGCCTACAGCTAGTCAGTCACCAAGAAGGGGAGGGTTATTCAATTACCACCTGAACACAAAATAGTCTGGTACCGAAAGTTTCTTCAGAAGTGGTCTTATAGCTGCTTCTGTGGCCAGGAGCACTCCTTTCAGCAATGCACGCAACACTTGCTTGCAGTGGGATCTCTAAAGGAGTGCAGGGTACGTGAACCAAACTGGGTGACAACATCAGGGTAATGATACCAAACACTCCAGAGCCTACTCTACCCACCCATATACCTGGCTGCCCCATCAGCTCAATCTCTGTCTTTTGCTGTCTGCGAGGTCAGGTCTACCCAATAGGTAGTAAATGGCAGGTTGGGCAGATTGGTCATACCCATTGCTCTGGGGTGGATGCAGTCCATGGAGGTGACACCAGGAGTTCCTGCACTGGGAGACACCACCCCTAGTGATGCCACTGCCTCCTGGATCTAAACAGTAACTCTCCTTCAACCACAAAGGACAAAAACTTTGTCTATACAGGTGTGCGTACCCATCTAAGCACATTAACTGCTCATGACAAGCCTCTTTAGAAACAGAGAGGTGCTTAAAAAGAAGTAGTCCACAATATGGCAGAAGGATGAAGTTTGACATTTTATATATTTATTTATTATACATATTTATATCCTGCCTTTCAGTTTAAAAAAATGTCCAAAGCAGCTCACAAAATGCACAATAATAACAATAAAACAAATATGCTGAGGAAGCAGATTAAGCTGTTGTTCCAGCAGTGCCAAAAGCCTTAAAAACAACTTAAAAACAACTACTGTAGAGATCAGTGTTGCTCAAACTGTGGGTTGGGACCCACTAGGTGGGCCGCGAGCCAATTTCCGGTGGGTTCCCATTCATTTCAATATTTTTTTTTTTAATATATTAGTTTGAATGCTACCCTGGTATGTGACTCTATTTGGGGAAATGTTACAGATCTGCACTTTTAACAGGCTACCCCAGTGGTACTCAAACTTTTCTGACCAGTGGCTCCCTTGACCCCCGTGTCTGTTGGCCATGACTCCCCATCATGTTCCTGAGGGCTGGAAGTGACATCATTAAACAGGAAGTGGCCAGAAATATTTAATATAGTTAAATGACTATAGTTAGATGACAAGTTAAATGACTATAGTTAGATGACAAGCTACACCTGCTGAAATTCTCTCTTCTATACACTTGTTAAAGGTCCAGCATCCCTAAAGTTGAAAGTTTGAGCACCCCTGCTCTAATGGCACTTACTTTTAGGTAGACATGCATAGGATTGGGCTGACAACCTGTGTCCTGGTGCCCTCCCCTGCATCTCGCAATCTGAGGTAGCCTATCTCTAAAACCAGGAGCTTGCACATACCTACCATGATTTGTAACCCGTGATGAACTTTTCCTCCAGAAGTTTGTCCAATTCCCTCTTAAAGGCATCTAGGCAAGACGCCATCACTACTTCCTGTGGCAAGGAGTTCCATATAGTAATTACATGCTGGGTAAAGAAATATTTCTGTCCTAACTCTCCCAACACTCAATTTTAGTGAATTTCCCTTGTTCTGGTGTTATGCGAGATGGAAGAGCGTCTCTCTATACATCCCCTGCACAATTTTGTATGTCTATACTCTGCCATACCAGAGATAACCCCGGACCAGAACTAGAACAGCATGTGAGAATTTCTGAACTGTAGATTAAGGTCCACACTTCCCCTCACACTTCAGTGTGGTTTTATCTTTCCCATTAGCCATCCAAGGGCCAAACTACATATTTCAGGAATGCATCATTTAGACTGGTTTCCCCCCACCCTTTTATTTGTTAAATAGCATGCAGGGTGAAACCGGGGCAGGGGTTAGGAGGTTTCAGAACTTTGCCCCTTCTTCATTTGTGACTCTGATCACTCCCCTCCCCCATGCAATCTATGGTGCTGTCAGCAGGAAGGGTTTGCATTTGTTAGGCACTAATAAGCTGAGCCTATGCAAATGGTATAGGCAGTGGCATAGCCATAGGGGGACAGTGCGGTAAGTATGGCAGGCACCAAAATGCATTGTGTAAGTGACCTTCGC
Organism: Tiliqua scincoides; assembly: GCF_035046505.1. Taxonomy (NCBI): domain Eukaryota; kingdom Metazoa; phylum Chordata; class Lepidosauria; order Squamata; family Scincidae; genus Tiliqua; species Tiliqua scincoides. Next base: position 211,589,771 of record NC_089824.1, read on the forward strand.
ACTCACTATCAGAGCCATTCTGTGCCATGAAAGCACTGTGCAGCGTGCTAACTGACCCCTGGGGGGAAAATGACAGGAGTTGGGTAGTATCCAGTTTAGGCGGAAACATCTCTAAGGAATGAGGGTGTAAACGATGTATAGAGCACTCAGAAGGGCGGGGGTTGCAATTAGGAAATGAGTGTGTGGTAGGGCAGAACAGCAAAGGAGAGTAAAAAGCCACAGGGGAAAAAGACACGTGCTGACAACATTTGAAGAAAACACAAATTACAAGTGTTTATTTGCGAATGCCAGAAGCCTCCAAGCCAATATGAGGGAGCTGGAATGCTGGGTCACAAATGAGTTTGACATGGATGGGCTGAGACCTGGATAACTCTGTCTCAAGTCGCAAAAACACACATTTTTCACCACTTGTACAGACTCAAGTCACTTGTCAAAAACTTGGGCACTGACTCGGAGGTTTTACCCTAAAAAAGAAAAGACTAAATAGTCTCAAGTCAAGACTTGCTTTTGAGCATGCTTGCGACTCTGTTTTGCGTGTGTGTTTGCTTACTTTCCTTTTGCTGCTTCCAGGGTTTGACTTGCTTTTCAAAAAACTCTGACCTGAGACAAAATGATTCGAAAAACAGCTCTGGACAAGTCATGATGGCTGCTGTTATAACTCGACTTGAGTCAAGAGAGGCGATTTGAGTCAAGAGAGGCGCAGACTCAGGTCACTCGACTTGAGTCTTGGAGCTCAGGCTCTGCCACATCCCTGGAGTTTGAACACATTAAGGGCACAATCCTAACCCCTTATGTCAGTGCTTTCCAGCACTGACATAAGGGCAATGCAGCTCTGAGGTAAGGGAACAAACGTTCCCTTACTTTGAGGAGGCCTCCGTGAGTGACACCCAACTGCAGGATGCAGTACATGTCCCATTGGCACCGCTATGCCAGTGCTGGAAAGCACTGACATAAGGGGTTAGGATTGCGCCTTTAGGCTTATTTCCTGAAACACTTTAGCTTGCAAATTATGTCGCTCCTCTAACAGCCCAATACTAACCAACTTTCCCCTGCTAACTGGTTACCCCTGCTAATAATAATAATAATAATAATAATAATAATAATAATAATAATAATACAGGTATTTCTATACCACCTTTCTTGGTCCTCAGATTTCTCCTCGGACTTTATTCAAGGCGGTTTACATAGGCAGGCAATTTTTAAATCCCCGTAGGGATTTTTACAATTTGAAAGGTTCTATTTTTCAAGAAACCACAACATTCAGATGTTTCTTTCTTGATCTGGTCACACATTCTGGCCTCCATCCTCCCACGCTCAGAGCAGATGGAATAGCTCGGCTCAGCTTGTCAGCTGCTTCAAGGTCGCACGGTGCCGGTGGCCTCGAACTGGCGACCTTCGGATGTTATCTTCAGGCAAAGTGGGTGCTCCTCTTTTATTTAGCAGGGGGAGAGTAACTGGCCCATCTCATCCCAGCAGTGCCTTTTCTAGTGGCTATCTGCTGCTGTTGCATCTTTTTAGATTGTGAACCCTTTTGGGACAGGGAGCCATTAGTTATTTGATTTTTTTCTGTAAATAACTTTTTGTTGAAAAACGGTATATAAACACTGTTGTTGTTGTTGTTGTTGTTATTAATAATAATAACTTTCCAGTGCCAATGCAACCACTGCAAATGTCCCACTTCACCTTGAAGAGGCCTCCATGACTGTTCCCCAACACAGAATGCAGTACATGCCCCATTGGCATGGCTGCATTGGTTCTGGAAAGTTGATTAGGACTGAGCTGTTAAGGGTTATCTTCTACTAATATATCTACTAAAAACTCACATGAAACCTTTTTTAATTTTATGTCGTTATTGTATAATTTGTCAGAACAACGGATAAAAAGTATACATGCAACAGTATTATCCATTTTATGATGCAGTCAGCAGGTTGCAGGGAGGAAAAAGAACAGCATCTCATTTTTAAGTGATACCAAATGCCTAGCTTCTATTTCTTTGAAGGAGAAATGGAGACAAATAGTGTCACAGGAAATTGGAGTGTTGTTTTCTTTTTAAAGGCACTTGAATAATCTTTTGCAAAAATTAAAACAAATGCCCAAAGCCCCCTGGTTTCTCACATAACCGGCAGCCTGCTTCATACGAGGCCTTCTATTACTAAGAGTGAAATTCTTTACACAGCTCAAGGGAGATGTGAAAGGCAAGCTCCCCTCCATTCTACTATAAACTGCCAGCAGTTCCAATATAATTTTTTCCAAGATTTTTTTTTTTTTTACAGTCTGATGTTTGGATTAAATTTGTTCTGCTTGAGAGGTGTGAGGTCTGAGTGATTCCCTGAACAAAAAAAAAGTAAGTATCAGACATTTATGTGGGTATGTCTGGGGCAGGGATGAGAAGGTTACAACGGCCTGGTATCACCCACTTATGCTATCATCTTGAGGTAAAAATAAATAGCAAGATATAGGATTTCTCTCACATCTGCTAGACATGCCTCTGTCAAAAGGGTTGCAAGGTCTGAACCAGGGACCCCCAGCTCAGCTGCAGCTCCCCCACTCTAGGGGACTTGTGAGAGTCCTTTGAAAAGCATCACTGCCATGTGAGGTGCACAAACTCAAAACCCATGCGCTCTGCACATGAGTGCTTGCACACCTCACACAGCAATGTAGGAGCAGGGCCTCTGAGAGGATTTTTATCAGGGGGTACAAAGTTTCTTTTGGGTCCCTTTGCAAAGGGGAAGACATGAAACAGCAGGAGAGGGTGGTGACAGGCAAGCAAAATGGGGGCACGGAAGAGCAAAACAGGGTGGGGGAGGGTAGAGACAGCTAGAAGTCTTTGGAGTCCAGGTCTACCCACCCATATGGCATCAGTAGTATCCCCAGCATCCCCAGTCGTGGCGGTGTCCCCAGCATCCTGTGCAGACAACAAGTCTGAATAGATAGGAAAATGTCAGATCCCAGGACATTTCTGGGCCCACACCTTTGGCTCCTGGGCCCCCTTTTTGACCTTGGGCCCTGGTACAAATTACCCCCTTTACCCCCCTCTCTGAGGCCCTGGATGGGAGGCTCTGCCTCACCTGCCTCCCCATGCACCGCACATCTCTGTCTAGAGCTATTGGAAGAGGCAGAGAAGCAAAAGAACTCCTTCTGAGCCATGCCTTGAGAGCAGAATACAGTTCAGAGGGGCTTCAGGCAGGGTGATCTCAGACAGACAGCTGCACATTCAGCCTGTCCAACAGTGCCTTTGTACGGAAGTGCTTTCACACTTTAATAGGGAATGCACAATATGACTGCCCAAGCATTATACTCATACACATTCTATATTCTTTGATCTGTTGCAGCGCACACAGCAGGACTGCCAAACATAAGCCCATGGGGCTTATTATGACCTTTGGGCCTCCACTGTGGCCCATGGCACTCCACTACATGCCACACAAATGACAGAACCTTGAGATCTTGCTGGCAAGCAATATTCTGGAAACTAAATTCTGGCCTCACTTGCAGTCCCTGTGACATCAAAAGCTGTATTTATTTGGCAAAAGCTCCTGGCTAGAGCTTAGGGTATCAGCTGAGTGAGGGAGGCCACCAACCCATCTGAGTTTTATGCTGCTGGTTTACAGAATGGAACCAGACAGGTGAAATAACATTTTCTCTGGCTAATTGAGACACCATGTGAGGTCATCTTTTCCACACACTTTTGACATCTTTGACTTGCATATGGACATGCAATTCAAACTAATTTGCATAATAAAGTACTCTGGGTAACCTTAATTTTGGAGGGAAAGGGGAACTGACAGATAGACTGGTTATAAACAGACTCCACAAACCCAAAGCAAGAAAACTGGCATTACAGTTAAAATAAGTACTATCTTCTGAATTCCAGTATTGTTTATTTATTACATTTCTATTCCTGCCTTCATTCACAGAGATCAGAGTGGCATGGAAATTTAGCCTAACACAGTGCTTCTCAAACTTTTTTAGTTAGAGAATATTCTATGGACAATTCAGTTCTATATGTACCTCTCACCTGCAGTCTGGAATAGATCCTACTTTCAAGTAGTAACTTACACTTTAAAAGCACAGTTTAAAGTAGTCACCAGTTGACTCAAGACCACTGAAAACCACTGCCATGTGAAACCCATAACAACAGAGAACACAGCGGTGGCACAGCAAGGCACTGGAGTAGCTGGAAGCAGATGCTTGTGCAACCACATACTCGTAGTTGATCAGGGCAGCCCGTAGTTGAAGTGGCCAAGCACAAGCCAGGCATGGATTGGCTGAGGAGAAAATGAGGCAAATCTTTAAATAGTGGAGCTGGGAGCAAAGGGAGGGAGGGAGGCCAGCTTGCAGCTGCAAGGAGGACTTGTGGTACTGAGGTCAAGCCCAGTGGATCCAGCTATGCCAGGAGCCAAGCCACCAAGTTAAACCTCCCTAAGGTGCCCCAGGCACCTAAGAGTTGCCCAAGTGCTAACCCTGGAGGGCTCACTGACATGGAAGGCAAAGAAGTACTGGAGTCATCAGCCAGTCCAGTCCGGCAGGAACATGTGGCATAACCTGTGGGAACGCAAAGGAGACAATCAGTGGTGTAGCTAACCAAGTTGCTGCCCGGCACAAAAAAAATTCTTTAGCCCCCCTCCTGGCAATTACATCAAATTTAATTAATTACATTGGGTCTTTTTATTTGTTAAAGTGAGTGAGAAATGTTAGCTAATATTTTAAAATAGCAAACACTTGTTGAAAGTACTTACTGCACTTTTACAGCACAATCTATTCATGTCTACTCAAAAGTAAGTCCCATTGTGTTCAATGGGGCTTACTCCCTGGTAAGTGAAATAAGGTAGGATTGTAACCTTACACAGTATGAGATGCGCAGGACGGGACTGGAGACAATCATAAGAGCCAGCAGCTGACCTTTAGGAAGTGGAATTGAGGAATTATGTGAATAAATGATGAGGCCAAACCACCTGCTGCTCAGTGCTCTGCTGCAACTTGCCTCCCAGGTTGCTGTGCCTTGCTTGCTACCCTCTTCAGGTTCCTGCATATGCGCAGGTAGCCTATCACGGTCAGCCAACTCGGAGCCCAATCCTCTGCATGTCTACGTGGAAGCAAACCCAGTCTAGTCAATGGGGCTTACTCCCAGGAAAGTGGGGAGGGGATTGCAGCCTTGGAGCCCAATCCTCTGCCTGTCTACTTGGAAACAAGCCCAGTCTAGTCAATGGGGCTTACTCCCAGGATAGTGTGGATAGGGTTGCAGCCTCAGAGCCCAATCTCCTGCATGTCTGCTCAGGAGCAAGCCCTACTGGCTTAGATTGCTGAGTCAATTGGGCTGCTGCAGCCTTGCCAGGAGGAGAGAGGAGGATGTGTGTGGCCTCTGGGAACCCTAAGTGCCTCTGGGAACTAAGTGCCAGGTAAACTGAGAGTTTAGCATCTGGGTGAGGAGAAGGCAAGTAGACCTCTGAGTTTTGGAGAAGGAGAGGAGGAAGACATCAAGTGGGTAAGTGTACTCTTTCTAACTCTTTGTCTTTCTAACTCCCTGTCTTCTAACCTTTACTTTAACTTTAAATCAACCTTAAAGCAAAATTGAAAGTTAGCACCTAAGGGAGGTACGTAGGTCTACTCTGAGCAGGAGCAGAGTCCTACTCGTGAGTAAGAGCCCAAGGGTCAGGCACTTAAATCAAAGTTGAAAGTTAGCTGCACCTAAAGTAGCACCTAATCAAAGGAAGGGAGAAGGATTAAAGTGGAAAGCAGGTTTTTCTACTTTGTTTTAAATTAACCCTATACTTAACCCAAGTTAAACTTAATCTAAGTTAGAACATAGCCTAAACAGTTCAGTAAATTGGGACACAGGATCTAGAAAGCAATAAATAATTAAACAAACTCAAATAAAAACTAGCTTGAGGTTACAAAACAGTCCAGCCTAAGAGAACAGAACTAGGAGGGAAAGAACCTAGTAAGGGCCGATTCCCAACCACCCAGGCATAGTCCATTTTAGAATTTCAGCATCACCACCTTAGGAGGTGATAAGAGCCCCATTAGGCTAATCCAAGCACTCCATTCAGGAGCCTGCAGAGTAGGTTACGCCCATCAGCAGCCTTTTGTCTTCCTGAGCTTTATAAGGAGTATAAAGCTAGGCCTGCCATCGCCTGAGTCTGTCTCCAGACGTGTGTGGCCTCTGGGAACCCTAAGTGCCAGGTAAACTGAGAGTTTAGCATCTGGGCGAGTTCAGCAGTAGGGTGAGGAGGCCAGGGCCCCAGATACTGCCCTTTTCTTCCCTTGAGAAGAGGGCTGCTAACCAGTGTAGGGTTTTTAAAAGTACCCCTAAATAAAACAACAACAAAAAAGCTATGCAGTTAGACAGCCAGCAGCAGGATGGGGGCTATCCAGTGTTCTGCATTGAGTGCCACCTGTATGATTATATGCCTCTGGGGCATAAGTCATGGGTGTGTCCTCGGTGCAAGGAGCTCCAGGGTCTCAGGGAACGCATCTGCTCCCTTGAAGCCTTGGTGGCCGACCTGGAGAAGCGCAGGCAGGCGGAGGAGGACCCTGGGGAGACTTCTGGGGACGATCAGGCTTCGTCACAACCTCAGGCGTGCAGCTCCTTAGCTGCCCGGGTGGGAAGTCTCGGGGCTGGAGGACGTCATCCTGGAGAGGAGGGAAACAATCCCCTAGGGGGGACCGTATCCGAACGCACTCAGGATACTTCTCGGCGGGAGGGGGGTCGGGGGCTTCTTGTAGTGGGGGATTCGATTATTAGAAACATAGAGAGGGGGGTTTGCGACGGATGTGAGGACCGCGTGGTGACTTGCCTGCCTGGTGCGAAGGTTGTGGACATCACTTCTCGTCTAGACAGGCTAGTAGACAGTGCTGGGGGAGAGGTAGCGGCTGTGGTGCATGTCGGCACCAACGACGTGGGCAAGTGTAGCTGGGAGGTCCTGGAGGCCAAATTTAGGCTTTTAGGCAGGAAGCTGAAAGCCAGGACCTCAAAGGTAGCGTTCTCTGAAGTGCTACCTGTTCCACGCGCAGGGCTAGCTAGGTAGGCGGAGATCAGGGGTCTCAATGCGTGGATGAGACGGTGGTGTAGGGAGGAGGGGTTTAGATTCGTTAGGCACTGGGGAACGTTTTGGGACAAGCGGGGCCTGTACAAGAGGGACGGGCTCCACTTGAACCAGAATGGAACCAGACTGCTGGTGCATAACATTAAAAAGGTGGCAGAGCAGCTTTTAAACTGATCCCTGGGGGAAGGCCGACAGGAGCCGAGGGGCATCCGGTTCGGGACTCCTCATCCCTATGGGATGAGGATGGGGAGGTTAGAGAACAACAAGACAAAGGCAGAGTAGGAGAAGCAATTGGGAAAGGTAGCATGATGGGATGTGATAGACGGTTTGGCACAATGAGAGGATGCGGGGACAAAGGAGCGAATAAGCAGCCCATCCTGGGGCATTCCGTGTACAAATGCTTTTATGCGAATGCCCGAAGTCTACGAGCAAAGGTGGGAGAACTGGAATGTCTGGTGACAAGGGAAAACATTGACATAGTGGGCATAACGGAAACGTGGTGGAATGCGGAGAATCAGTTGGATACCGCAATCCCGGGCTATAAACTCTACAGAGGGACAGGCAGGGGCATGTTGGAGGTGGGGTGCCCGTTTATGTTAAGGAAGGGATAGAATCCAGCAAAGTAGAGATTGAAGGTGGGTCCGACTCCACCGTAGAATCTCTGTGGGTTAAATTACCAGGCTTGTGCAGCGATGTAATACTGGGAGCGTGCTATCGTCCTCCAGACCAGAAATCGGATGGGGACCTTGAAATGAGGAAACAGATCAGGGAGGTGACAAGGAGGGACAGGGTTGTAATCATGGGGGACTTCAATTATCCTCATATTGACTGGGTCAATTTGTGTTCTGGTCACGATAAGGAAACCGGATTTCTTGACGTGCTAAATGACTGTGGCTTAGAGCAGCCAGTCACGGAGCCCACCAGAGGACAGGTGACTCTGGATTTAATATTGTGCGGTATGCAGGACCTGGTTAGAGATGTAAACGTTACTGAGCCATTGGGGAACAGTGATCATGCTGCGATCCGTTTTGACATGCACGTTGGGGGAAGAATACCAGGCAGATCTCTAACAAAAACCCTTGACTTCCGTCAGGCAGACTTCCCCCAAATGAGGAGGCTGGTTAGAAGGAGGTTGAAAGGGAGGGTAAAAAGAGTCCAATCTCTCCAGAGTGCATGGAGGCTGCTTAAAACAACAGTAATAGAGGCCCAGCAGAGGTGTATACCGCAAAGGAAGAAAGGCTCCACTAAATCCAGGAGGGTGCCCGCATGGCTAACCAGCCAAGTTAGAGAGGCTGTGAAGGGCAAGGAAGCTTCCTTCCATAAATGGAAGTCTTGCCCTAATGAGGAGAATAAAAAGGAACATAAACTGTGGCAAAAGAAATGTAAGAAGGTGATACGGGAGGCTAAGCGAGACTATGAGGAACGCATGGCCAGCAACGTGAAGGGGAATAATAAAAGCTTCTTCAAATATGTTAGAAGCAGGAAACCCGCCAGAGAAGCGGTTGGCCCTCTGAATGGTGAGAGAGGGAAAGGGGAGTTAAAAGGAGACTTAGAGATGGCAGAGAAATTAAATGAGTTCTTTGCATCTGTCTTCACGGCAGAAGACCTCGGGCAGATACCGCTGCCCGAACGGCCCCTCCTGACCGAAGAGTTAAGTCAGATAAAGGTTAAAAGAGAAGATGTTTCAGACCTCATTGATAAATTAAAGATCAATAAGTCACCAGGCCCTGATGGCATCCACCCAAGAGTTATTAAGGAATTGAAGAATGAAGTTGCAGATCTCTTGACTAAGGTATGCAACTTGTCCCTCAAAACGGCCACAGTGCCAGAAGATTGGAGGATAGCAAATGTCACGCCTATTTTTAAAAAGGGAAAGAGGGGGGACCCAGGAAACTATAGGCCGTTCAGCCTAACATCCATACGGGTAAGGTGGTGGAATGCCTCATCAAAGGTAGGATCTCAAAACACATAGATGAACAGGCCTTGCTGAGGGAAAGTCAGCATGGCTTCTGTAAGGGTAAGTCTTGCCTCACGAACCTTATAGAATTCTTTGAAAAGGTCAACAGGCATGTGGATATGGGAGAACCCGTGGACATTATATATCTGGACTTTCAGAAGGCGTTTGACACAGTCCCTCACCAAAGGCTACTGAAAAAACTCCACAGTCAGGGAATTAGAGGACAGGTCTTCTCATGGATTGAGAACTGGTTGGAAGCCAGGAAGCAGAGAGTGGGTGTCAATGGGCAATTTTCACAATGGAGAGAGGTGAAAAGCGGTGTGCCCCAAGGATCTGTCCTGGGACCGGTGCTTTTCAACCTCTTCATAAATGACCTGGAGACAGGGTTGAGCAGTGAAGTGGCTAAGTTTGCAGACGACACCAAACTTTTGCGAGTGGTGAAGACCAGAAGTGATAGTGAGGAGCTCCAGAAAGATCTCTCCAGACTGGCAGAATGGGCAGCAAAATGGCAGATGCACTTCAATGTCAGTAAGTGTAAAGTCATGCACATTGGGGCAAAAAATCAAAACTTTAGATATAGGCTGATGAGTTCTGAGCTGTCAGTGACAGATCAGGAGAGAGATCTTGGGGTGGTGGTGGATAGGTCGATGAAAGTGTCGACCCAATGTGTGGCGGCAGTGAAGAAGGCCAATTCTATGCTTGGGATCATTAGGAAGGGTATTGAGAACAAAACGGCTAGTATTATAATGCCGTTGTACAAATCTATGGTAAGGCCACACCTGGAGTATTGTGTCCAGTTCTGGTCGCTGCATCTCAAAAAAGACATAGTGGAAATGGAAAAGGTGCAAAAGAGAGCGACTAAGATGATTACGGGGCTGGGGCACCTTCCTTATGAGGAAAGGCTACGGCGTTTGGGCCTCTTCAGCCTAGAAAAGAGACGCCTGAGGGGAGACATGATTGAGACATACAAAATTATGCAGGGGATGGACAGAGTGGATAGGGAGATGCTCTTTACACTCTTACATAATACCAGAACCAGGGGACATCCACTAAAATTGAGTGTTGGGTGGGTTAGGACAGACAAAAGAAAATATTTCTTTACTCAGCGTGTGGTTGGTCTGTGGAACTTCTTGCCACAGGATGTGGTGCTGGCGTCTAGCCTAGACACCTTTAAAAGGGGATTAGACAAGTTTCTGGAGGAAAAATCCATTATGGGGTACAAGCCATGATGTGTATGCGCAACCTCCTGATTTTAGAAATGGGTTATGTCAGAATGCCAGATGCAAGGGAGGGCACCAGGATGAGGTCTCTTGTTATCTGGTGTGCTCCCTGGGGCATTTGGTGGGCTGCTGTGAGACACAGGCAGCTGGACTAGATGGGCCTATGGCCTGATCCAGTGGGGCTGTTCTTATGTTCTTAACTACAATTCCCAGGAAGCCTTGTAGGTCTCTTGTTATCTGGTGTGTTCCCTGGGGCATTTGGTGGGCCGCTGTGAGATACAGGAAGCTGGACTAGATGGGCCTATGGCCTGATCCAGTGGGGCTGTTCTTATGTTCTTATGTTCTTATGAGGATAAGGAGGCAGGCAAGCAGAGGAGAGTAGGCAGCACAGGGCGGGGGAGTGGTAAGCAACTGGTGAGCAACTGCACAAGGGGAACCCCCTTCTCAGTCCAGGCTGGGCTCCACAAGAATCTCTGGGAGCTATGCCTGCCTATGGTGGGCTCTCACTCACTCACACACCCAGTGTCCTGATCAGCATCCAACAGCCCTCCCCCCCCCTCACCAACACACTTCTTCCTTCCTCTCTAAATACAAACAAGCACTGACGCACTCTGCTCTGTGCCTCTCTTGCCATTTAAGCCAAATAGGGCTTCAGGGGGCAGCATGTTGAGCAGGACAGGTGGAGGAAATCACAGAGGGAATGAGGGCTGGCAGGTGCATGAAAGGAAGACACAAGGAGGTCTGTGCCTGTTGCCAGCATCTCAGCTGTGGGGGGGGGGGGAGAGGGCCAACTCCTCATGCCTGCTGTGACCTGTGGTTCTTGAGCTCTGCCGGAAGCGACAGGGAGGGAGGGAGGGAGGGAGGGAGGGACGGACAGGAGCTGCAGGGAGGGGCAACATGCAGTTTCACCCCCCTCCATGACTGTTGCCCCTCCTCCCTCCAGAGTGCCTGGCACTGGCAGGGCTGCTGGCAGCAGCCCAATTGTTCTGCACAGGTGCTGTTGCCTGCAAGTTGTTGCCCCCACCCACCCTGAAGCCCGGTGCAGCTGCTACCCCCTGCACCCCTGTAGCTATGCTACTGGAGACAATCCTATTTAAGGAGCCATGACAAAGAGGCCTGTGAAGGAATATTTCCACTTATGAATGTTAAAGGCCCACTTGGAATAAAAGGAACATAAGCCTACTTCTATACTGGCTGATCAATTGGCACAGAGCCAGGCTAAATGGGGGGAGAAGGCCATGACCCTGAATGGCCCCCTACACTCCCATCATCCCACTGGGGTGCCCAAGTGGAGATGATATCACATCACTCCCGAATTAGAAATAGGCTAAAGGTATGTTATGAGGCCAAGATGAGCATGATTCTGCCCCTCATCACTGGTAGGTGGACCAACTCAGACATATCATCTGAACAAATCTGAATTAGGACCACGGCAACAGCTCTTGCATACAGTAACCATATTAAATGGATGTAACTGTGATGATATAAGATGGAACTGCCATTTGAAATTGCAGTGGCCTCTGCCTAGTGAATGTAAGTCAGTGTAGACCTTGTAAATGAAAGCAGACAATCTGTTGCTTATCAAAAAGGCATTTGTTTTTGCTATAACGAATTCTCCCCACCCACATTACAGTGTGAGCCAAAGGCTTTTCTATGGAAGCAACAATACCTATCATCACAACACACATAATATACAAGGCTTCAAGTTGGATTAAGTGTACCTCATGGTTGAGAAATAAGCTTTTAGAACTTATACACACACAATGTTAACAGCATTTGCTAAGCAAACTCCAGGTTTCCGCCTTCTGTCTAATCCTGCTGTCACAACTCACGATCTCCTGCTTTATTGAATGCTGTGATAAACACGCATCATGTATCTACTGAAATGGCATATCTTCTTCATACACTAAAGATGGGGGATTGAGGAGAAAACACGGTTTTACATACTTTGGCACTGGACTGTCTAAATCAAATCTGTCCGTGGGAGGGAATAAGCAAACAAACCGTACATCATGGGAACTGAGGAGAAGAGAAGGAACCAAAAAGCTCAGACGCAAATGGGTTAGAGACACTTCCACCCAGGGCTTGAAGGTATAATTTATGGAATGAACTCATACTCAGATTATTAGCCTACTGGTCAGGCTCCATCTTCCTTATGCATGGCATCCATCACAGCATTGGCACCAAGCTGACAAGTTCAGAGTGATTCTGCAAAATAGCAGTCATCTTTAAGGCAGTTGTATCTACTCCCAGCTTAAAATGAGATAAAATAAAATAAAAGTCAGCACCCAGCCCACCACAAATCTGCAAAAGTTATAGATTTGGCAGAGGGTTAACCACACCCACACAACGTGATCCTAATCCATATGGGGTCTGATTCAACAGTTTTAAGTGCACTAAACCAAATTACATGTTCAAAATGATTTGACCAGAGAGCCAGGATGGTGTAGTGGTTTGGAAGTTGGACTTAGATCTGAAAGATCCTGATTCAAATCCCCACTCAGCCATTTAGCTTCCTGGGTGACCTTGGGCCAGTCACTGTGTCTCAGCCTCACCTATCTCAAAGGGTTGTTGTCAAAAGGAGGGGAGGAGGAACTATATACACCACCCTGAGCTCCTTGGAGGAAGGGTGGCACAAAAATGTGAAAATAAATAAAATGCCACCTTGCTATCTGTGATTTATTGGGAGGGCAGAGAGGATGAACCACAGTAAAACATAAAATGCTCAAGCCAACAGAATTTCATAACAAAAGTACTTAAAAATAAAAAAGCACCAAAGTGTTTAATTTCTTTAAATGGATGGGAGAATGTTGCCAAGTTTCAAGAGCAATTAAATCAATGCAAGATAAGACCATAAGGCTGAAGCATAATTATATACTTCAGAAGGCTTAGGTTCTTTTTAAATGAAGTGGCCTTGGAGAGATCTTTTCTGCACAGTTTGGAATCAGCCTCTTGACTCCAGAGCCAGTTGCCAACAGTTACTTTTCCACATGCATGAGTGACACAAGCCTCTAGTCTAGAGAAATCCCCTGCCAGCTCCACAGAAGGGTGCCACCAGATGCTGGCAAATCATTTCGGAGCCTTGAGATATATATTTCCCTAATATCTTAATAGGGGGTGTGTAAGATGCTTAATACATTGTATTCCCTGTGAAAAGGTCTCAGTGGGACACACTCCATCACCATGATCTGGAGAGCCCCAAGCATGTGGCAAAGAGCTCTTATGTGCAGAAGTACTTCATTAGAGCTGAAACAACAGTATATTGTGCAAATGGGTCAAGGATGGATGACTTTTCAGACTGACATTTGGATTTCAACTTCAGAATTTGATTTGTAGTATTTTAGAATTGAAACGTGACACTGATGTACAGAACTGGCTGTTCTTATTTGCAGCCCAATCCAACTTTAGTCCCTGCGCTGTGAAGCAACAGTGCTAATGTGGCACTGACCAACTGAATCCTGCAGGGAGTTTGGGCCTCTGAAGGACTCCTTGGGGTAAGGGAACATTTGTTTCCTAGCCCTGGGGTAAGCAATATTCAGACCTGCACCAACTCTATAGCTGGCACAATTCTGCACAGACCCAGATTGGAGAATCAAGGTCAGGAAGGTAGTTAGGATATAAGTGTGCACCACTGGCACTGATACTGTCCCACTCCCAGCCCCATCTCTTCCCTGTTCCTCTCTCTGTCTGCCCCATTCCGCCCTCCCCTTGTCTTCCTCCAACTCCCTACATGAACTTACCAGTGCTGGCAGGGGTCCCCAGTCCACTGGTGCACAGACCCAGGCACTCACCACTGCATCCAGGCCATGACCTGGATTTGACAACAGCCGTAAAGGGCCTTACAAAGGAGCTTTCCGTCTAAAAAGGGCCACTTGGATACAACTGCATGGAGCAACTGCATGGCTCTGAATCAACAACTTGGTGTGAGACTCCCTTTAGAGCATGTGCTGGGTGGAAAAACTGAGCTTGCTGGTGTTCAGTGGCCTTCAATTTGATTTGAAAACTTACCTCCAGCATTTTAAACAGGGCTGGTTGTTCCTATAAGACAGAGGTTTACCAGCCAAACCCCAGCCAGCATCTTGCCCTCTGGAGGATTTTATCTGGCCTGCGAGGTTCCCCCAGTGTCTCGGAGCTAAAAATAGCCCAAAAGATGCAATTCTGGGTTTCTCAGCAGGGTGTATACCACATTCAGCAACTAGAAGTGATGAATATAATGAAATATACTGGAAAGAAATTATCATTACATAGCCTTCTCTGGCACTCACACAACATCTGCACAATAATTTCAACATCAATGCCCAATGGAAAATTAAATGGGCAGTCAAATGCCCAGAAACAGGTAGATATACAGACAATCCTACACTTAAGGTGCCAGGTTTTGACTTATCTCGCCAGTACTGGAAAACTTTGAACAGGATCCGTTCCCTACATGGTGTTTGCCAGGACTCATTGTTTAAATGGGGACTAGTACCTACCCCACAGTGTGATTGCAGGTTTTTCCGCCAAGCCATATACCACATTGTGTCTGCCTGCAAACTGAGGGTGTTTACTGGTCCATGGTCTGACCGTTTAAATGAAGGTAACTCTGTCCGTGAATGGCTGGACAAATTGGACAATGATATTTGATTTAGTTTAATTGTTTTATAAGTCCATGTATTATATGTGGTTGGCAACCTTCAGTCTCGAAAGACTATGGTATAAGCCTACAGCACCCGGTATTCCCAATTACATTCAGCACCTCTAGTGGCTGAATGAGGTATATACCATGCTGGGAGATCTGGAATATATAGGTGGACCTGCTGTATCCATGCATAAGAACATAAGAACAGCCCCACTGGATCAGGCCACAAGCCCATCTAGTCCAGCTCCCTGTATCTCACAGCCAAATGCCCCAGGGAGCACATAAGATAACAAGAGACCTGCATCCTGGTGCCCTCCCTTGCATCTGGCGTTCTGACATAGCCCATTTCTAAAATCAGCAGGTTGCACATATGCGTGATGGCTTGTAACCCATAATGGATTTTTCCTCCAGAAATTTGTCCAGTTCCCTTTTAAAGGCATCTAGGCCAGATGCCATCACCACATCATGTGGCAAGGAGTTCCACAGACCAACCACATGCTGAGTAAAGAAATATTTTCTTTTGTCTATTCTAACTCTCCCAACACTCAATTTTAGTGGATGTCCCCTGATTCTGGTGTTATGTGAGAGTGCAAAGAGCATCTCTCTATCCACTCTATCCTTCCCGTGCATAATTTTGTATGTCTCAATCATGTCCCCCTACAGTTGTCTCTTTTCTAGGCTGAAGAAGCCCAAATGTCGTAGCCTTTCCTCATAAGGAAGGTGCCTCAGCCCAGTAATCATCTTAGTCACTCTCTTTTGCACCTTTTCCATTTCCACTATGTCCTTTTTGAGATGTGGTGACCAGAACTGGACGCAATACTCCAGGTGTGGCCTTACCATCGATTTGTACAACGGCATTACAATATTAGCTGTTTTGTTCTCAATACCTTTTCTAATGATCCCAAACATAGAATTGGCCTTCTTCACTGCCACCGCACATTGGGTCAACACTTTCATTGACCTGTCCACCACCACCCCAAGATCTCTCTCCTGATCTGTCACACACATTAGTCCCCATTAGCCTATATGTGAAGTTTTGATTTTTTGCCCCAATGTGCATGACTTTACACTTACTTACATTGAAGCGTATCTGCCATTTTGCTGCCCAGTCTGCCAGTCTGGAGAGATCCTTCTGGAGCTCCTCACAATCACTTCTGGTCTTTACCACTCAGAGAAGTTTGGTGTCATCCGCAAACTTAGCTACCTCACTGCTCAACCCTGTCTCCAGGTCATTTATGAAGAGGTTGAAAAGCACCAGTCCCAGGACAGATCCTTGGGGCACACTGCTTTTCACTTCTCTCCATTGTGAACAATGCCCATTGACACCCACTCTGTTTCCTGGTCTTCAACCAGTTCTCAGTCCAGGAGAGGACCTGCCCTCTAATTCCCTGACTGTGGAGTTTTTTCAGTAGCCTTTGGTGAGGGACCATGTCGAACGCCTTCTGAAAGTCCAGATATATAATGTCCACAGCTTCTCCCACATCCACATGTCTGCCTTCTAAAAGGTTCGTGAGGCAAGACCTACCCTTACAGAAGCCATGCTGATTCTCTCACAGCAAGGCTTGCTCGTCTATGTGTTTTGAGATTCTATCTTTGATGAGGCATCCCACCATCTTACCTGGTATAGATGTTAGGCTGACCAGCCTATAGTTTCCTGGGTCCCCCCTCTTTCCCTTTTTAAAGATCGGTGTGACATTTGCTATCCTCCAATCCTCTGGCACCGTGGCCGTTTTAAGGGACAAGTTCCATATTTTAGTCAAGAGATCAGCAACTTCATTCTTCAATTCCTTAATAACTCTTGGGTGGATGCCATCAGGGCCCAGTGACTTATTGATCTTTAATTTATCAATGAGGTCTGAAACATCTTCTCTTTTAACCTCTATCTGACATAATTCCTTGGTCAGGAGGGGCCGATCAGGCAGCGGTATCCGCCCGAGGTCTTCTGCCATGAAGACAGATGCAAAGAACTCATTTAATTTCTCTGCCATCTCTAGGTCTCCTTTTATCTCCCCTTTCCCTCCCTCACAATCCAGAGGGCCAACCACTTCTCTGGCGGGTCTCCTGCTTCTAACATATTTGAAGAAGCTTTTATTATTCCCCTTAATGTTGCTGGCCATGTGTTCCTCATAGTCTCGCTTGGCCTCCCGTATCACCTTCTTACATTTCTTTTGCCACAGTTTATGTTCCTTTTTATTCTCCTCATTACAGCAAGACTTCCATTTATGGAAGGAAGCTTCCTTGCCATTTACAGCCTCTCTAACTTGGCTCTTTAGTCATGCGGGCACGTCCTGGACTTAGTGGAGCCCTTCTTCCTTTGCGGTATACACTTCCGCTGGGCCTCTGTTACTGTGGTTTTAAGCAGCCTCCATGCACTCTAGAGAGATTGGACTCTTTCTACCTTCCCTTTCAACCTCCTTCTAACCAACCTCCTCAATTGAGGGAAGTCCGCTCATCGGAAGTCAAGGGTTTTTATGCGAGATTTGCCCGATATTCTTCCCCCGACATGCATGTCGAAACGGATTGCAGCATGATCACTGTTCGCCAATGGCTCAGTAACATTGACATCTCTAACCAGGTCCTGCATACCGCACAATATTAAATCCAGAGTCACCTGTCCTCTGGTGGGCTCCATGACTAGCTGCTCTAAGGCACAGTCATTTAACATGTCAAGGAATCCAGTCTCTCTTTCATGACCAGAACACAAATTGACCCAGTCTATATGAGGATAATTGAAGTCCCCCATGATTACAACCCTGTCCCTCCTTGTCACCTCCCTGATCCGTTTCCTCATTTCAAGGTCCCCTTCCAGTTTCTGGTCTGGAGGACAATAGTACACCCCCAGTATTACATCACTCCTCAGGTCTGGTAATTTAACCCACAGAGATTCTATGGTGGGTCGGACCCACCCTCAATCTCTACTTTGCTGGATTCTATGCCTTCCTTAACATAAAGGGCCACCCCACCTCCAACACACCCCTCCTTGTCCCTCCTGTAGAGTTTATAGCCCAGGATTTCAGTATCCCACTGATTCTCTGCATTCCACCAGGTTTCCGTTATGCGCATTATGTCAAGGTTTTCCCTAGTCACCAGACATTCCAGTTCTCCCATCTTTGCTCAGAGGCTTCGGGCATTTGCATAAAAGCATTTGTACATGGAATGCCCCAGGATGGGCTGCTTTTTAGCTCCTTTATCCCTGCATCCTTTCATTGTGCCAAACCGTCTATCACATCCCATCATGCTACCATTCCCAATTGCTTCTCCTACTCTGTCTTTGCCTTGTTGTTCTCTCAGCTCCCCATCCTCATCCTATAGGGATGAGGAGTCCCGAACCGGATGCCCCTCGGCTCCTGTCGGGCTTCCCTCAGAGATCAGTTTAAAAGCTGCTCTGCCACCTTTTTAATGTTATGCGCCAGCAGTCTGGTTCCATTCTGGTTCAAGTGAAGTCTGTCCCTCTTGTACAGGCCCCGCTTGTCCCAAAACGTTCCCTAGTGCCTAATGAATCTAAACCCCTCCTCCCTACACCACCGTCTCATCCACGCATTGAGACACCTGATCTCTGTCTGCCTAGCTGGCCCTGCACATGGAACAGGCAGCACTTCCAAGAACGCTTCCTTTGAGGTCCTGGCTTTCAATTTCCTACCTAAGAGCCTAAATTTGGCCCCCAGGACCTCCCGGTTACACTTGCCCACATTGTTGGTGCCGACGTGCACCACAACTGCTACTTCCTCCCCAGCCTGTCTAGACAAGAAGTGATGTCCGCAACCTTCGCACCAGGCAGGCAAGTCGCCATGTGGTCCTCACATCCATCGCAAACCCCCCCTCTATGTTTCTGATGATCAAATCCCCACTACAAGAAGCCCCGACCCCCCTCCCGCCAAGGAGTATCCTGACTGCATTTGGATACGGGCCCGTCTCTTGGAGAAGGGGTCCACTCTAGGGGATTGTTTCCCTCCTCTCCAGGATGGCGTCCTCCAGCCCTGAGACTTCTCACCCGGGCAGCTGAGGAGCTGCATGCCTGAGGGTGGGACGAAGCCTGATCGTCCCTGGAAGTCTCCCCATGGTCCTTCTCTCCCTGCCTCTGCTTCTCCAGGTTGGCCACCAAGGCTTCAAGGGAGTGGATGCATTCCCTGAGTCCCTGGAGCTCCTTGCACCAAAGACACACCCATGACTTATGCCCCAGAGGCATATAGTCACACATGTTGCACTCGATGCAAAACACTGGATAGCCCCCACCCTGCTGCTGTCTATCTGACTGCATAGACATTGTCCTTGTTGTTGTTTAGGGGTACTTAAAAAACCCTGCACTAGTTTGCTACCCTCTTCTCAAGGGAAGAGAAGGGCAGTATCTGGGGCCCTGGCCTCCTCACCCTGCTGCTGAATTTGCTCAGATGCTAAACTCGCAGTGCCTTACCTGGCACTTTGTTCCCAAGGCACTGGGTTCTGCTCTGCTTCT
The DNA here is from genome assembly GCF_035046505.1 of Tiliqua scincoides. Lineage (NCBI taxonomy): Eukaryota > Metazoa > Chordata > Lepidosauria > Squamata > Scincidae > Tiliqua > Tiliqua scincoides. The sequence goes on from NC_089824.1 coordinate 211,609,068, forward strand.
GCAGAGAGGCTCATGCGGTGGCAGGCACTAGCTTTATACCCTCCCTCCCTCCTTGCTCTTTGAAAAGGGGCTGGTCTTCCTTGGTGAGATTTCAAAAGCTCAGGAAGACAATAGGCTGCTGATGGGCTTGATCTATTCTGCAGGCTCCTGAATGAGTTGCTTGGATTAGCCTAATGGGGCTCTTATCAACTCCTAAAGGTCAATGACTATGACCTAAAGAACAATGACTATGCTAAATTGCCCTGTCTGGTTGGGAACTGGCCCTTCCTAGGTTCTTACCCTCCTAATTCAGTTCTCTTAGGCTGGACTGTTTTTTAACCTCAAGCTAGTTTTTAATTTGAATTTGTTTGTTTGCTTGTTTGTTTATTGCTCTCACCTAGATCCTGTGCCCCAATTTACTGAACCTTTAGATTATGTTCTAACTTAGATTAAGTTTAACTTGGGTTAAGTATAGGGTTAATTTAAACAAAGTATAAAAACTTGCTTTCCACTTTATCCTCCTCTTATTTTTCCAAGTGCCTGACCCTTGGGCTCTTACTCACAAGTAGGACTCTGCTCCTGCTCAGAGTAGACCTATGTGCACACTCACATATTTATTTTTATTGCCCTCACCTAGCTCCTGTGCCCCAACTTGCTGGAGTAGATTTCCTCCCTCAGGTTAGATTAGGTGCTAACTTAGGTAAAGCTAAGCTAAAGGTAAAGTCAAATTTCAATGCTGCATTTGGGACCCACATACTTCCATATCTGCAGGTCCCCAAACTCACGAGTCAGACCCATTTGGACCTCCGGAGGCAAGGGCAGCTGGGCTGCCCTTGCCTCCGGAAGGTGTTCTTAGGGGCAAGAAGGCCTTACTGTATTCTAGGAGGCCTTCAAAAGTCATTGCCAGTTTTTGTAAAAACCAGAAGTGACATTGTATGGCCTTAAAAGGCCTTTGGAGGGCTGGGGATTTTGCTCTCTGCTCCCCTTCTCCTTCCACCCCCACCCACTTATTATATTCAGTCAAACTCTCAGCACATTGGCTCTCCATGGATTCATTATTTATTTATTTCCCAGCCCTCTGCACTGTGTCAGATACACCACGCTGCCCTCGTGTCAAAAAGTTTGGAGACCCCTGCTATAAGAGCTTCTGCTTCATGTTCTTGTTCTGAGTCTGCAACTTTACCACCAGCAATTATGCCAGCAATTATGCCCACAACAAGAGCGCTTGCTATCATTATGATGTGTAATGTAATGTACAATGTGCAATCAATTTGTGTGTGCTCCGCTGATGCAGTAAGAAAGCTTCCAAAGCATACTGACAGATCTGAAACAGATCACTTTGTTGGATCCCATACCACTAAGTTATTGAATTAAGCAAACAGCATAATTATATAGGTTCTGACTTAATTATCTCTGCCGCACCCCGTAATTTCCATAAAGTTCTGGATATTTTCCTCTCAAAGTGGGTGCTAGCTTATTTTCTCAGTGCAGAAACCTCCAATTAACCATGATTCTGCTTTTCAGTTTCTTTCCTGCTATGGTGTAAGTGTCCTATTTTTAGTCAATGAGGGTTCAAACAGTGCAAGGAACCAGTTGATCCGAAAGGGCCTGTGTATACTGATAGGGATATAACCCAATCCACCTGAACATTTTTATGAGAACTCTTCCCATCACTGCTTCAGGCTCAGAGGGGCACCTGCTGTCATTCCATGAGTGCCTGCACATGTTAACATCAAACAAATTGCGCAAGGATAAATGTGGCACCCTCCCAAATCTGCCTCCACAGTTCCAAATGGGAAAAAAAAGGTTAAGAATGAAGATGTAATAATTACAGGAGAAGGTGCCTAGACCCAGGTGAAAGGAAAAGGCAGAGCCTTCTGGCCAGGGAGTGGAACCAAAGACAAATCTGAACCTACAAACTGGTTCAGGTTTCAACCTGAACCTCAAAACTGTTGGTTGCTTTGAGCCTGAATCAGAAGGTAGGAAAAAAGAGAAAGAAGAAATCTTTACAAGAAGAAGAGGGTGCATAATGGAAGTTAAGAAGGGAGGAAAGGAGGCAGAAGAGAGTATTTGCACTTGAAATCTAGGGCGAATGGGGGCTGAACAACCAGGAAGAGGGTGACCAGATGTCCTCCTTTTCCAGGACATGTCCTCTTTTTAGCCCCATGTCCTGGAAAAGAACTTAAATGTCCTCCTTTTCTCTGTGAGCAAAAACGTCCTTTTTTTCCTTTGCCAGCAGTGCATAGTGATCAACAAATTATATATAATATAGTTTTAAATTTAATAATAAATAATATAGTGTTTAAATGAACCACATGAAATCAATATACGAGTGCTTTCGGCTTTTATTTTGCGGTGTCATACATTTTTCTTGGCTGTCCTACATTTTAGGGTGCCTTGTCCTCTTTTGTGGCTATGACATCTGGTCACCCTGGCCAGGAGAGGAAAGAAAAAAGACTTCTGGATTTTAGAGGTTGCGTATCTCTGAATGCCAGATGCAAGGGAGTGGCTCACTCCAAGAGTTTGGGATGAAATGAGCTAGACGTCTTTAAGTGAAGTATCAAAAGAATTATATAAGAACAGCTGGCAGAGGAAGAAGATACTCTAATGAGCAAATTTGAAGTTGATGTTGTTTAGTCTTTGTGGGGTGCAGCTATACGGGTACATCATGATAAACTCCTGCCTCTCAGAATTTATAACTGCATCACTAGTAGTCAACCTCACCCTCCCACAGTCCGACTGCCATTATGCTTGGCACTTTGGGTGATTAGTTAATCTATACTAATATAGCATTAATTAGCTCCGTTTTGTGCCAGTCCAGACACGACTTCAGCACCCTCATTCGAAATGAGTGAAAATAGCCTCTTTGTTCACAAAGGTAAACGGATCCCCAACAAATGGTGGAATATTGTGTGACGGCCTCCTGGTGAATCCCTGTCTGTGTTTTTAGAGCTATGAAAACAAACCCGGAGACTGTGCTCATTGCCGTCTCTGTAGGAACCTGACAGGTGCCATTAGCAAGAAGGTCAGCTATGATAAAAGCTACGGTTTCAATAGACGAGAAATAAAAAGGAAACCCTAAATATTGTCCAAATGGAACAATCCGCGGGGACATTCAGCGCTGCGCTGCGTGGAACTTATGAAAGAATTCCATAAAAGGACGGGTCTGCAAAAGTTGTGCAAAGTTTTGTGGAGAAATGCTGAGGTAAACCTAGGGTAGGCTTCCTTCTGCTGCGTTCAGGATTGTAACTAGACATTTCTGTGCTCTGGGCACATTTAACAATCCATGCCTGCCCCCTTCAATTTTTGAGCAAAAAATTATGATATGTCTACAATCCTGCATGTTGGTTCTGTCCTGTATATGAACTATATGCAAGAAGCCAGGTGACGTCTTGGTCCTGCCAGGCAGTATTCAGAGCATGCCCTATTCCCCCCACAGCTGACCAGAAGCACAAACAGCTTTCCTTCAGCCCCAGTTAAGCCTCTGCTGCCCCAGCCCCAATGAACCTTGCCCGGGGCACCTTTTCCTCACACCCTGGCTGAGTTGAATCATCCATACAGCCAAATATACATGCATTTCAGTCCTCATCATTATTCCTTAGAGACATACATCTGATTGCTCTCAAAAACACTTAGGGTGCAATCCTAATCAACTTTCCAGCACTGAGGTAAGGGCAATGCAACGTTGAGGTAAGGAAAAAAACATTGCCTTACTTTGCGGAGGCCTCTGTGACTACCGCCCAACTGCAGGTTGCAGCACATGCCCCACTGACAAACTATGCCAGAGCTGGAAAGTTGGTTAGGATAGCACTCTTAGGGGCTCTTCCTGCCTTACTAATACCACAGTACAAAATACGTGTGCAAGAGTCCACTGATGCCAGGACCACACATGCATGCCTGGATTTAGGGGGAGGCAGGGGTGGGCGAGTCCACTGTGGCTTGGCTCAAATTGAGTCTCAAGTCTCCGCCTGCCCCCCCCCACCTCCCGTGACTCCACTCAAAAACATGCATGCCTGGATTTAGGGGAAGGTGACCTGACTTAGACAACTGCCTGAGGCTTAGACACAGAGGGCTTAGACATTTTGGACATTACAATTGTACTTTATGTTCAAAAGCATCGATAATGCTTCACACATTTAGCATGGGACCCACTTTTCAGAATGAGAATCTGTCAGGACCCACCAGAAGTGATGTCATGAACAGAAGTGACATCATCAAGCAAGAAAATTTTTAATAATCCTAGGCTGCAATCCTACCCACTTACCCAGGAGTAAGTCCAAATTACTATCATTGTTTAAAGAATACACATAGTAGCTTGTAACGCAGTCTCATACCATGGTAGCATCAAGTCTATTAAAAATAAAATATTGAAATGAATGGGGACCCAGCTGAAATTGGATCATGACCCACCTAGTTTGAGAAACACTCTTCTATAAGATTACAGGAAACAATTTTTGTTTCAATTTGCTTATATATGCCCTACACCAGTGGTTCTCACACATTTAGCACTGGGACCCACTTTCCAGAATGAGAATCTGTCAGGGTGACTGGAAGTTACATCATCAAGCAGAAAAATTTTGCACAATCCTAGGCTGCAATCCTACCTACAATTACCCTGTAGTGACTATCATAGTTAAAATCAAATACACAGTAGCCTGTTAAAAGTACATTTCCACAAATGCAGTCACATACCAGGGGAGCATCAGGTCTAATAGATTAAAAATAAAATATTGAAATGAATGGGGACCCACCTGAAATTGGCTCTCGACCCACCTAGTGGGTCCTGACCCACAGTTTGAGAAACACTGCCGTACACTGTATGTATGTATGTATGTATGTATAAGAATAAAAGAAATAAAGAAATAAGATATGTATCATATAGTATATAGAAAATATATATAGAGAAAAAAGAAATACAGATTTGTAGATTCATGCATGAAAATGTATTATATGACAGGGATACATCAACCATTCAGATTATTACACTGAAATTATGAAAGCCAAGCCTATGCCATGGTTTCCTCACAAGGAAGCTGCTGAACCATTCACTATGCCACACCTCCAAAACTGAACACGAAAAGGCAAAACTGATGCCATTTTTTGAATCAGAACCCCAAATTCATATAAAACCACCATAAAAAGTTTTTCTGACCCTCAGTTTTGCAGGCTTATGTAATGATGGATGGACAGGATGACGGGTCTGACCATTAAAGGGAGTCTTGTATGTTCCTATTCTGTTCAATGGACCCACCCACCCACCCCTGAGTTAACTTACTTACAGTCAGCGCTGTCAATGTTCCAAAGCTGCAGTGACTTCAGAAAGACCCCCACATCACGCACCATCAGAATGGATTTTACAGCTTCTCTGCTGACAAGAAAGGAGAGACGTCTCTGCAGGGTCGGCTACATTTCTTTGAGGCCAACACCTCCGTAAATACTTGAGGTGGATAAGCAGGAGCCAAGGGAACAATGGAAACATTATAGTTAAGAAACTGTAGAAGTTAACAACAGTGGGATTTATGTGCTGTGGAGTAAATAAATATTCAGTTCCCATTCATGCTAATGGGAGTTAAGTGACTAATTTGCTGCACATTCTGCTAAGAATTTACCTCCCTGCCTTTTATAGAACAAATGAATTTATAGCCTCCTTATGCCAAGAAAGGCAAAGGATGCTGAACAGGACTCTTTACAGAATTTTTTTTGTGAGGTCCCTTAAAAAAGTAATGGTAAAAATAACTATTTCCCACCCAGCCCCCTTAAGCCAGGCAATTTTAGATGAGCTCTGAATTGAATCTCACTGTAATTTGGGGCAGGAAATCAGGTACGTGGGAAGGGCTGGATTGAGAGGTGGGAATCTTTGGATACAAAGAAAAAGGCCGTCTTTTGCATTAGAGGCATAAGGTACACAATTCAGTCCAGATCGCACAATTTCTAAGTGCTCCTGAAAGAAGGCTTGAAGCAAATTATGACTGATAGACTGTAGGGGCAGGAAATATCAGAGCTGATGCAGCTCTGACATTTCCAAATGTATCTTCACAACCATGAAGCCTAGATACTGTAACTTTTTAAAAAGTGAAATCTGAGATTTAAGTAAGGTTGCCACGTTTTTCTTACTTTTTTAATTGGCCCTACTCCTGTGTTTTAATCATCAGCTTGAATACAGTCTCAGATTACTGATCCATCTGGGCCTACAGCCCAGTTCTGCTCCCCGCACTGCCGTCGGGTGCAGCAGCACTAAAATGGCTACCACTGTATCCAGTGGCAATACCACAGCCGCCGGAGGTCTCCTGAGGGGAAGGGGACTTTCGTCCCCTTCTCCCAAGGAAAGCCCCAGGTCCCACAATGGGACTTCTCAAATCTGCACCCGCAGTTGTGCTGGCATGGACTTAAGAGCTTCTGTGTTGGGCTTTGCAGCCTCACATTTTTTGGAGCAGGGCTCCGAAGATCCCAACACCCTCCTAGGCTGGTAACTCCCCCTGCCCCCCATCCCGGAACGCCTCCCCAACCCCCAGGCCCTTACCACCGCCCAAAGCTCTTACCTTGCTCCAGGCGGCATCAATCCAGCACTGGTCCCAGCACTAGCAGTCTCTCCTCTCCAGGTGTTGTGGACATGCCTAACAGCACATTTGCAACACCCAGCAGGGCACCAGTGCTAGCGCTGGTAGTCCATATGATTGGGCCCTAAGAGTGTTCATGTTCCGTAGGAAATCATACAGGATTACACACTCACACAGACCTCTACTCTAAGTGGAAGTGTTTCTTACAGTGCATTCACATAGGCCTTCTCATTCTGAGGTTTCCTCTATTTGCATCTTAATGAAATAATTTGAAAGATGAATTTCATTCAGAATGGCATTCCAGAGGTGGGATACATCAAAGAAGGCCCTCATAATAATAATAATAACAGGTATTTATATACCACCTTTCTTGGTCTTTATTCAAGACTTTATTCAAGGTGGTTTACATAGGCAGGCTTTATTTAAATCCCTTATTAAATAGGGATTTTTACAATTTGAAAGAAGGTTCTTTCTTTCAAGAACCACTACATTCAGGTGTTTCATTCCAATCTGGCTTCACATTCTGGCCTCCATCCTCCCACGCTCAGAGCAGATGGAATAGCTCGGCTTCAGCTTGTCAGCTGCTTCAAGGTTGCACGGTGCCGGTGGCCTCGAACTGGCGACCTTGTGGATGTTATCTTCAGGCAGACGAAGGCTCTACCCTCTAGACCAGACCTCCTGCCCATCCTTGACAGCTCAGTTCTAAACTTTTGAAAAGAAGGTACAATGGCTAAGAACTCCTTTCCCAATATCAAAGCATAATGGAGAGTAGATTAGAGGAGGCACTTTTTCAGATAACTGTATAGATCCATGGTACAGATTGTAAAAATGTACACCAATTCCTTGAATTGAGCTTAGAAGCAAACTGGTAACTAGTAAGTTCCTTAAGGTGTTTCATATAAGCCCCTTAGTTCCTGTTTCTCTAATGCAGGGGTGTCCGAACTTGCTGGCAGCAGGACCACATCATCTCTCTGACACTGTGTCAGGGACCGGGGGAAAAAGAGTTAATTTACATTTCTTATTTGAATAAATTTACGTAAATGAATATATTAGAGATGGAACTTTTATGAATGAATGAAGGTCTTGCAATAGCTCATGGCCTACAAAAGGCCTTGCACAAAGCAAGGCCGGCCTTTCCTTTGCTGCCACTGCTGCATCACAGATGTGAAACAGAAAGCAGTGGAGGGAATCCTTATCCCACAGCTCACACAAGAGGTCGAACAGTTGGCCATCACGCTGAGAACAGTTGTGTCAGGCCAGTGTGGGCTCCAGCAAGTCTCCAGAGGGCCAGAGCTCATTGGAGACTGGGGGCTCTCAGTGGGCCGGATTGGGAGTCCTCGAGGGCTGCAAGTGGCCCCAGGGCCGGGGTTTGGGTACGCCTGCTCTAATATGTTTTCAACCAACTGAAGTTTCCTGACACACCTCAGAGACAGCCTTGTGAAGTGCACTTTGAAATTGTCCATCCTGAAGATCGGCACGAGATGGAAAGGGATGAAGCTGGGAGACCAAATATAGATGAAGAAAGCACACACCACAACCACCCACAGCCACTGACACCAACTGAGAATAAAATGGCAGCAAAACAGACGACAAATATGGATGCAGTGCAGGTCGCTCAAGTTGTCTTCACTGGAGCAAAAATTTCTTTTGAGTTGGCAGTGCCTGGCCTTACATTGTATTCCGGAGCTTGCCGTGCCAGGAATACATTTGGCGAGTGTTTTTTTCTCCTGTTACTGAAGCCGGTCTTGTGGTTGTAGGAGCTCACAATTGCTGAATACCCTTCACCCTGAAAGGCATTGAGGTCTCTGAGGAGCTGGAAACCCTACCTCATAATGTTGCCTTCACCAAAACATTCCTTGCTTTGCTCTGTTTTCCATTGATGCTGAAAGAATGACATTCGCTAATAAAAACGAGAGAGAAAGAGAATATGGATGTAGACTGAATGTGCTCCCTTTGCCTATTTGAGGAGTTATTTACTGTCTGGTAACCCCATTTTATAGCCACTCTGCTTTTGCTTTCAAACACTCTGAGTGACACGCATGCTGTATATCAGTCATTATTTGATATTGGAAGCTTTTGCCGTGGTTTCCAGGCGCCTTTTAGAAGCTGCCAAGGAATTCAGCACGACAGAGCTTGGAACTTTATGGCTGCTTCTTTCTCCCCCCCCCCCCCCAGCCTGTGCTAAAAATGAAGACAAGAGTTGTGTTTCAAACTGATAGGCTCCTGGCCATGAAAGGAACCAATTTTGCCGCCTTCTACCATAAAGATAAACCTTCCTTTGAACACGACACCCTTTTCCAAAGACCTTCACACTGTCTCATGAAAACCCTGCAGAAAGCAAATAAATAATAAGGGCAAGCCTATTAAAAAATACAGTTGGCCTCTCCCTCTATTCCCCAGCAAAACCTGAGGCTCATATGCAGGCCTGGCCCAGGCAGAAGGCAGACTGAAGTGGCTGCTCTGAGTGATGGGTTGGAAGAAGCAGTGAATTTCATGACTGCCAGCTGCTTCACTATGTGCTCCAATCCTCTTCCCACCCACTGAGAGCGAGCAAGAGAAGGATTAGAGTGGCAGTGGCAGCCCACCTCTCCCTCCAGGAACGCCATGTGGCCACAGCACTGCAGAAAGAAGAAGCAAGCGGCTCCTGCAATACTGTTCTGTTTGTTCCACTTCTAGGACAATCAAAGCCATGATCACTCCCTCATCTCCTCCTTGCTTGAATGGGCAAGAAGGAGAAGGGATAGTAGAGTGAACCCCCACTACCCTCCTTACTCCCTGCATGCTCCATCCATCAGGGCAATTTGATGCAAACAGGCAATTCAGGGAGGAATAGAGACTGAAGGGTTGTGGAAAGCAGAGCAACAATGGTCAGACCCACTGTGATAACCACAATTTTTTTTAAAAAGTACAGCATCTCTTTAAAGCTGCTTTGAACAGAAAATTACTTAGCACTGTGAGAACATGGAAAACTTACTAAGGCTGCCTTCTTACATGAGAGTCAGCCCCATTGAGCTCAGTGGGATTTACTTCCAAGTGAGTGTGCCCAGGATTGAGTTGCGAGCCAGTCATAAAATTGCACAACAAATTGTGCCTCCGCTACGATGCACTGGATCCAGACAGCCATTCCTTTTTTACTGTCTAGAGGCACACCCCAAATGTCACATTCTTGATGAGAGGGGCTAACAAGACATAAAACAAATATTGTACTTTAAATGGGTCGAAGTCAGGCAAAAGTCTGTGAGCATCCTATTGAGATGATGGACAGGTGACGAAAGAAATCGCGGAGCTTTAAAAGAGATAGCCGGCTGGACTGGTTTGTTTTTGCTGGCCCCTTGTGAGTAGGATCACGCCTGCACAGATTGCTTTTACGTGCTTTGCTTCTCCTCTGAGAGAATACCTTGTCTTTTAAAGTCATTTAGCTGTGCTGATAATTTTTATTCTTTATACCAGGCTGCTAGCCAAGGTAAATGTTTGTGTTGTTTTAAAAACTTAAAGTATATCACTGTGGGAAACTTTAAATGTACAGATTACTTCAGAAAGCATTTTTGGGGCAAAGAAAGTTGTGATAATATACAATGTTATTTCACTGCCACCCCCTTCTTTATACATGTTAAAGCATTTAAAAGCCTCTTTCCTTCTTTGTGCACGAAAATAACGATATGATATTCATGGCCTCCTGTCTGCATTGTATTTCACCAGACACAGATATGAAGAAGCTGAGCATCTACCCTTATCTTTGTAGCTGGGGAAAAAAAAAAGATGCTTGAAGTGCAGGGTGAACATTATGTGAATAGTGTCTGTTGCCTCTCTAGTAAATGTTTCTGCCAAGACTTTAGGGAAACATCCAAATTGTGAAGGAAGGAATCTGGCCAGCTGCTATTGGAAACAGAATGCTGAATGACATGGAGCTTTGGATCCATCCAGCAAGTCCGTTCATCGGGAAAACACAGAATAACCAATCTGAGTAAGATAGACATGCACTTTGGTTGGAGAGAGACAATATCCTATATATTTTTTTTTCAAGGCAGGCTTGAAGAATGCAGGTTGCTTGTACTAATTATGTACATTTATCCAACATTTTTTAATATTATTATTATTATTATTATTATTATTATTATTATTATTATTATTATTATTATTATTAACAGTATTTATATACCGCTTTTCAACTAAAAGTTCACAAAGCGGTTTACAGAGAAAAATCAAATAACTAAATGGCTCCCTGTCCCAAAAGGGCTCACAACCTAAAAAGATGCAAAATGAATACCAGCAGACAGCCACTAGAACAGACAGTGCTGGGGTGTCTAGTTAACAAGTTTGCATGATGCATAGGGTTGCCAACCAATTAACAAAATCAAGATTGAGTCATCAAATAAGTTCTAATTGATATAATTATAGTCAATGGGGCTTACTCCCCCATTACTCTTACAATTATTCTAATTGAATAATTATAGTCAATGGGGCTTACTCCCAGGAAAGTTTAATAGGATTGCAACCTTAATCAACTTAAAAATATATAAATGCATTCACATATAGCTAAAACAGTCATTCTGGGGGGAAAAAAACCAATTTACAGTACAGTACTTTGTTTTATGACATAAAAATTTTGCAGCAGATGCTATCCTAGATAAAGCACTCTCATAGCTAGAAGTGTGAGAGCAAAAGGGCGATGCCTCTTTTCCTCTGGTGCTTCCCTTCTGTCTTTTTAGTATTTATTTGAAAAAATATTGCCCAATTAATTAGGAATGCATTTCCTTGTTTCCTAGCCACCTTGGGTGCCCTTTGGGGAGAAAGGCAGAATATAAATCGAATAAATAAATAAATAAATAAATAAATAAATAAATTTCAACTTGATTTAAAAAGATTTCAGGCAAGGAATCTAACCAACTAATTACTTTTAGCCCAATCCTAAGGTTACCAAGTGCCAGTGTGGTAACCACAGCGCCTGTGCTGTGTATCATAAAAGCACCATAACGTGCTTTTCAACACCCTGGAGAGAAGGCCTGCACCATCCAACAGGCACTCCAACCCACCCAGTGGCCACCGGGACAGATAAGTGCTGTGTCAGGCAATGGGGAGGCAAAGAGAAGGTGGAGCAGAGATGGGAAGGGGGTCTCTCGGGGCGGGGAGGGGTGGTTAGGCCTGGGAAGGGTCGGGGATGGCAGAGCAGGTATCTGCTGCATCCTAAACCCAGATGCGGAGACTCAACTTGTAGATTTAGATTTAATCAAATGGCATAGGGCAGTGCAAAATGGCCCAAAACCATACTTGGGAAGGGGGGCTTGAGCACTTAGCCCCTAATGCAGTTCCTAGCCTGATCATGCTAGTCAAGCATAGCTTTAAAAACCTTCTATTGACTTTCAATAGGTTTTTTTTTTTTAAAGTATAAATAGTGCACACAGCATGTGCACTAGGAATCATCTAGGGCAGGGGTGTCCAAACTTTTTGGCAGGAGGGCCAAATCATCTCTCTGACACTGTGTTGTGGGCCAGGAAAAAAAGAAGAATTAATTTACATTTCAAATTTGAATGTTACATTGTTACATTGGCATCCTTCAGTCTTGGAAGACTATGGTATTACGCTCTAAATGGTGGTTCTGGAACAGTGTCCTCTCCAGTGCGCAAAGCCTGGGTAAAGTACAGATATGGAGGATAGACTGTTACCCATGCAGCAAATCCCCCCTCTCCACATCGCTGAAATGGTCCAATGGAAAGGCAGAGGCCAATACGGTTGGTTCCAGCAGCGTCACAGGAGTTGCCAGAACGTGACTGTGTTCAGCCATGAACTGCCTCAGGGACTCCGGCTCCGGATTTTGCCTCGAGGTTGACTCCTGAAGCCTTTTCCATAACTGGATGTAGCCACAAGGCAGTGGAGGTTTGGGATCAGAGTTTTCCTTCTCTCAGATGAGCTGCCTTCCCAGGTTAACGGGTCCCATCTACCCGGTGGCTGTTTAGTCGCCTCTTACGACAAGTACAGCCAAACTGAGGGCCTATTCTTATCCCCAGCCCCCAGGGGATAACAACAAACCCAACAAACAACAAACAAACCAAATAACAACAAACCCAATTTAAATACATAAATGAATACATTAGAGATGGAACTTATATGAATGAATGAAGGTCTTGCAATAGCTCAAGGCCTATAAAAGGCCTTGCACAAAGCAAGGCTGGCCTTTCCTTCACTGCCACTGCTGCATCACACATGTGAAACAGCAACAGGGGAGGAGACCTCAGCCTGCAGCTCACACAAGAGGTCGAACAGTCACCCTCACTCTGAGAGCAGTTGCGTCGGGCCAGTGTGCACTGCAGCAAGTATCCAGGGGGCCAGAGGCTCATTGGAGACTGGGGGCTTTCTGTGGGCCAGACTGGGAAACCCCGAGGGCTGCAAGTGGCCCCCAGACAGGGGCTTGGGCACCCCTGATCATGGGGAACCATGGCTGGGACTAAGTGCTAAAGCCCTCCTTTCTCCATCCCATTGCAATTTCAGGTTGTTTCACATATCCATCTGTCCCTGTTCTATTTGCAAAAAACAAAGGGTCAAAAGCATTCATTTGTGTGCATGTCTAGTTTGACTTTTAGGCTGCAATCCAATACACACTTTCCTGGGTGTAAGCCCCACAGAACACAGTAAGACACACTTCTGAGTAGACATGCCTAGGATTGCACTGTTATTCTGTTTGGCTTTATTTGTTTTCATTGGTTGGCTTTTAATTGTAATTTTAAATTGTTATTCTTAGGATCGTTTTGATTTAATCTGCCTTGAGAAACCCCAGATTGAACAGCAGAGTATTTTTTGGAGTATTTTTAGAGTAAAAATATTTCTAACAGACACGGAGAATAGGCCTAACAACACTCTGATACACCAATACCCACAAACAGCACCCGCACAAATCCCCACGGGTTGGGTTTGTTGTTTTAAGTGTGGATGACATCCAAGTGGCCAGGAGCTGAGCAACATGGTCTTAATAAGCATGTGCTTTCCATTTGTCACTACTCAAGATATACACCGAGGCAAGGGGACTTGTTGAAATCTGCTAAGCGTTCACTTTAGCCTGCACACTCGAGTGTTGTATAGCTGGGGAAGGTTTGAGGGAGAAGTAATTTTGATGAAATTAAAGACAGTCATTATGAGAATTATTCTGCTAAAACTAGTTCATTGACTGTGTTAAACAATGAACCAAAAGCCCATGGATTTCCTCTCAATGTCAAAACAGTAACATAGCTATTAAGTAATCAACTAGATGCAAAATCATATACAGGGTGACCCAAAACTAGGTGGACAGTAAATGATAACATTTATTCCATCTACTGTCCACCTACTTTTGGGTCGCCCTGTATTAAGTAAGAAATACCTTTGGGTCGCCAAGGGCATTAAGTAAGAAAAATCAATTCATTTGTTAATCACAGATTTAAAATATGGCATGTTGATTGACAGCACAATCCTAACCTGCACTGGTATGGCCTGCGTTATATCCTACACAGGGAAAGGTTGGAAGTCACCTCAGAGTAAGGGGGCATTTTTCCCCTCACCCCAAGTAACACCCCCGCTTCACTATGGGGCTATTTGGATGAATCTTACACCAGGCTTCTTCAAATCCAAGAAGCCTGGCGTAACATCAGGCCAGTGGTGTAGCTAAGGGGGTGCAGAGGGTAGCATTTGCACCAGACAACAAGCTTTAGGGGGGCAACAAGCTAAGCTTGATACTAGTGGTCAAAATTGTGAAACACTTGGAAAGTACAAATAATAGCATCATGTTATATATTATTGGAAAGGTAATTTAATGCAGAATGCAATGAAACAAACTGCATTGGAGTATCTGCATTTTATCAGACATTGTGGCCAATTAACCAGAAAATGAAAACACAACTGCCTTATGCAACAAAAAGTGGATTTTCTTAACTCAAAACTGACTTGTGAGAGCCCAATCCTGTGCTCGGCGGCATGGCTCCATGCTGTAAGGCACATTTGCTAGCCTCACCGCCGGGCTCCCACCAGTGCTAGCCCAGCACTGGCCAGTCTCCCGGACCACTGAGCTGCAGCATGGTAGGTGGGGGTGGGGATGGGGCAGGGAGGAGGCGTTCCGGGAAGGGGGGAGGCCAGCAGGGGCAGAGAGATGGTGGGGGGAAGCATGCCGGGGGAGGGAGGGAGGCATGCTGGGGGGAGGGAGGGAGGCGGGTCTGCGGAGCTCTGCAGGATCCAAGGCGCTCAAGGAGGGCTCTGCACCCTACACAAGTGCCTTTACCTTACCGCTGACCTTTTGGTTGGCAGTAAAGTGAGTAGCCCCATTGCGGGGCTGCTTACCTTACCCGGGAGAAGGGCACAAAAGTCCCCTCCTCCTGAGGCGCCTCCCGTGGTAGCCCAGGCTGCACAGGATCTGGTGGCAGTCCTTCTCGGTGCCACCGAGCCTGGGCACCCCGGGCAGCTCAGGATTGGGCTATGAGACTGATTGTTCTGAAAGCCAATTAGATGACTGGCCAATTGTTATGATATAGCATGGAACCAATAAGGTGTTAATACGAATCAGTTCTCATTTCCATGTATCATAATACCCTTGCTAACTGGATGAAGAGGCACTTTTCAAGTGGTGCACCTCTTATATTTAGTGGGGGGAGAATAACCATCCCTCTTCACCCCAGCACAGTGTCTCTAACCAATAAGGGACATGCTTTTTATTTACCCAATGGGTCTACTTGGATCTGTGCCACCTAAAGAATTTTTCTTGTAAAGTATCTACAAGATTCAGTTGGTTCAAAATGCACTGCTTGGTGATTGCTTGGGACAGTCAGGAAAAAGCACATTAAAAAGTGAAAATCAGGGGAAAACTCACCTCCTCCCCTGAGCAGCTCGCCACCCATTTACTCTGCCGCCTCTCCCCAGTGAGTGACATAGCTAAGGCACCTATCTGCTACTTGGGGTCAAACAAGATTTTGTACCCCTCCCCACAATGAAAATAATTAAATTTAACTCTTTAGGTGGTGCAAATCCAAGCAGAACTGAGCAGCCTGGAGCCAGTCTGCGCTGCCCGGGAACAGGGTCAGGATCTGGCATAACTGCTGGGTCCTGGCTCCAGCCCCGCTCCAGCCCCACTCTCGGGCCTACCTGCCGCCTGTGAGGTAGATGAGGCTGAGAGAAAGTGACTGGCCCAAGGTCACCCAGGAAACTTCATGGCTGAGGGGAGATTCAAACCTGGATCTTTCAGGTCAAAGTCCATCTCCTAAACCACTACACCACCCTGGCTCTCTCAATATCATAGCAGTATTGATAATTTAATTATTTTGAGGAGTTCGTTTTACTCTTAGCCACTTTGATTATTTTTTTTAAATAAAAGGATATAGTCTTTTTAATGCCCTTAAAATAGAATATTATCCTCATAGGTTTTCCTTAAAAGAAATTAAAACTACCTACATAGGTCCTTTATTAGTTCACCACCCACATTCCCCCTTGGCTTTCTAGGTGTCTAGGCCAAGTTCTGACTCTGTCTGCTTTTTGGCAATTACCATTCAGCAACCCCAGACAAACATACTGTGCAAATACCAGCAACTTGAAACTTTAAATAAAGCGGCACTGAAGTAACTGCACAAATATCTTTTTTCACAATAATCTGCTTGCTGTCTTTCATGCATTCACTAATGACTTCTACCTCCTGTGGAAATTCAGTGGGCGCGTGCCTTTTTCCAGGGTTAAAAAAAAGTCACCCTTTCCCCTTCAGTGAGTTATTATATTTGTTTACTTAGTGATGGGTTTTATTTATATTCCTATAATTTCAGTTTTATAACATGAAATACCTGCCAGGAGAAATCATATGAAGAAATGCTTAAAAATCTCTGAAATGTCAAGTACTGTGGCCTTATATTTTCAGCAACTGGTACACATGGAATGTGTGTACCGGTTTTGTGTGCGTGTGTTTTTTAAGTTGTCAATATGTGATAGAAATGTCCCCCAGCTGCAGTCTGAAATTGTACAGTCCAGCAAGAGCTATATTTTATTTATTTACATTTTTATACTGCCCTTCTTCCAAAGAGCTCAGGGGGGTGTACATAGCTGCTCCCCTTCTTTGTCCTCACAACAACCCTATGAGGTGAGGCTGAGAGAAAGTGACTAGCCCATGGTCACCCAGGAAGCTTTATGGCTGAGGGGGGATTTGAACCTGGATCTTCCAGGTGTAAGTCCACTTCCCAAACCACCATACCACCCTGGCTATACCATGTGATACTGCTGATTGCATAGTTTGACTCTCTCCTCTTCTTCAATAAGTGGTTTTTGAAATGGGCTATCCTCAGGGAGTGCTTTCTAAATTGTTTCATTTACATAAGAACATGAGAAGAGCCCTGCTGGATCAGGCCCAGGGCCCATCTAGCCCAGCTTCCTGTATCTCACAGTGGCCCACCAGATACCTCAGGGAGCACACATGACAAGCGACCTGCATCCTGGTGCCCTCCTTTGCACCTGGTGCATCCTGGTGACCTCCCTTGCATTTGCTTTAGAGCATCAGCAGCTTTGTTGCAGCAAAGGATGCTGGGAAATGCTCTTATGGGGCACACTCTCAGTTTACACAGGGCACCGGCCAAGCCTGGTGGGCTTAATTTCTAAGCAAACTGAGATCGCAATGCACCTTAGACCCAATACTTTCCTGTGGTGTCTTCACATTTCAGGGGAAGATTGGCACTGGCATTCCTGGACCGGGGGGGGGGGGGACACACTAAATTTCTTAGGTGCCAGAATACCTGTGTAAGGCAGGCCCTTCCCCTCAACTTCTGAACCAGTCACAGCTGTGAAAGCAAAGTAGAGGCTTCTCCTCCACTTTGCTCTCACCTTCCCTAATGGCTTGGAAGTCGAGGGGGAGAGGCCACTCTACAATGGGTATTCCGGAGCCTGAAGAAACTGAGTATATTCCCCCCACCCGGAATGCCAGTGAAGATTGGTAGCAGTGGACAAACTATCTCTTAGAACTTTTGGCCCATATTACTGACCATCTTGTTGAGGGATGCCTAACAGGGTTTGAAGGGATCCCAGGATTCATCAGAACATAGCCTAAAAACTATGAATGGAAAACAACATCAAGATGCTTACCTCTCCCAGGGTGAAATTCACTGTGCCATAAAGTCACAGAGTAATTTCTGAATGTCCCAAGGCTGTTAGCATGGGTGTGCCTGGCTTAAACACCCTGGAACATCCAGGGGGTTATTATCCTAGAAAAGCAAGCCAGAGATAACAGTGCTTGAATCTCAATTGTGTAAATGAACTCTCAGTGTCACCTTACTTTCCATGCTCAGCTTTCCTAACACACATTATTTTGCATACTGCTGCTTACTGAAGCTCCCGAAAGATTTCCACAAAAGCCAAACAGTCAAGTATAAATAGAAAATAACTGGGATTGCCTGTAAAATCCAAATTCCTTGAGGGGTCTGGAGAATGTGGTTTCAAAGACATGGTCAGAGGATATCTTGCTTAGACCATCTAGATCTAATCCCTTTTTAAAGTCTCTGTAAGGAAAACTTCAAGGGGACTACCCCAGAGTAAGTGGTTTAAGAATCACAGCCAAAGTAAATGCTAGATGCAAGCACCAAGACACCATCTTGAATGATTTCCATATGCAACATGATTGACAAGACACAGAAGAAGAAGAACAAAAAGGAAACTACGTATTTCACATGTACAGTAATAAAAGATGTCTCTTATAGTCGTATGTTAATTTAATCTAGCACAATTAATTTCATTAGAGTTCCTGTTAGTCCCAATCACTGGCTCTAGGCAAACAAGTAACTGAAAGATGGTCCTCCATTCCAACGCACTTTTAATCTAATAATCTTTGCATTAAATTAGGCAGTTCTAAGAGAGAATGATGTAATCTTGCTGCAGAATGAGCACACAATTTCACTGGGATAATGTGGAATTCTGCTCACTAGGACATTCTCATTTGGAACATTCATGGTCTAAATGAATGTTCAGACTGTGAAAAATGGAAACAGCTTCAGGGATGGGCTGATCAGAGTGGATCAGGGTGATTTAGTGCAAATGGAGTATGATTACAAGGAGGGAAGTGGTTACATCTTCTTAAATTTAAGGATTTTCAAAGAAGTTTCTGTCAGAGCTGTGAAATCCAGGAATAACACATAGGAATTGTATATCTATTATAAGATTCAAAGCCCAACCCTTTCCAGGGCTTATACTGGCAGATCTCACAATCTGCTACTCTAGTGTAAAGCCTGGGCCGCTTGTGCAGCAGCCACTCCACCACTCTGCGGGCTGCTACTGCAAACGCGAAGCCTAACTGACCGCACATGGACGACACCAGCCCACAGAACCTCCAGCATCGCTGGTATGTTGGCAGCAGGGACATATTGGGGTGGGAATGGGTCAGCTAGGGGACTGGGAGGGGGTAGATCTTGGCAGCAGCAGTACACACTAGATCTTATGCCCCCTTCTTAGCCCGGCTCCAGTACCAGAGTCTCCTCGGACTTACGCCAGGAAAAGAGTTGGCATAGGTCTGAGGAAACCCATTGGGGAGCAGGCAGCCTACAAGGAGGTAAGAAAAAAAATGGCTGTATTTACCTCTCCTGGATGGTCTGGTTCTGGGTCAGCCCACAGCCTGCAGCTGATGCTGCACACTCTGGGGGCAGGGGATAGGCTTGGGCTGTATGGTTTCAATCCTATTCTGGCGCCTGCAGTTCTGCTACACTACACTACACTACACTACACTTACCGTTTTGCTACACTACAAGGGCTACACTATTGCTCCTGTGGAGAGCAAACACATAAGGACTTCACAGTGACCTCCAAAGTACACAATATATCTGTATCATTCAGTTACACTGTTGTCTTCTGAACTTGCATTCATAGTATCACCAGTTGGCAACCTTCAGTCTCGAAAGACTATGGTATCGCGCTCTGAAAGGTGGTTCTGGAACACCGTCTAGTGTGGCTGAAAAGGCCGATTCGGGAGTGACAATCCCTTCCACACTGGGAGCAAGTGCAGTCTGTCCCTGGTCTGTCCCTGTCCCTGGCTATGGGCCTTCCTTCTTTGCCTCTTAGCCTCAGACTGTTGGCCAAGTGTCTCTTCAAACTGGGAAAGGCCATGTTGCACAGCCTGCCTCCAAGCGGGCCGCTCAGAGGCCAGGGTTTCCCACTTTTTGAGGTCCACTCCTAAGGCCTTCAGATCCCTCTTGCAGATGTCCTTGTATCGCAGCTGTGGTCTACCTGTAGGACGTTTTCCTTGCACGAGTTCTCCATAGAGGAGATCCTTTGGGATCTGGCCATCATCCATTCTCACGACATGACCGAGCCAACGCAGGCGTCTCTGTTTGAGTAGTGCATACATGCTAGGGATTCCAGCACGTTCCAGGACTGTGTTGTTAGAAACTTTGTCCTGCCAGGTGATGCCGAGAATACATCGGACGCAGCGCATGTGGAAAGCATTCAGTTTCCTCTCCTGTTGTGAGTGAAGAGTCCATGACTCGCTGCAGTACAGAAGTGTACTCAGGACGCAAGCTCTGTAGACCTGGATCTTGGTATGTTCCGTCAGCTTCTTGTTGGACCAGACTCTCTTTGTGAGTCTGGAAAACGTGGTAGCTGCTTTACCGATGCGTTTGTTTAGCTTGGTATCGAGAGAAAGAGTGTCGGAGATAGTTGAGCCAAGGTACACAAAGTCATGGACAACCTCCAGTTCATGCGCAGAGATTGTAATGCAGGGAGGTGAGTCCACATCCTGAACCATGACCTGTGTTTTCTTCAGGCTGATTGTCAGTCCAAAATCTTGGCAGGCCTTGCTAAAACGATCCATGAGCTGCTGGAGATCTTTGGCAGAGTGGGTAGTGATAGCTGCATCGTCGGCAAAGAGGAAGTCACGCAGACATTTCAGCTGGACTTTGGACTTTGCTCTCAGTCTGGAGAGGTTGAAGAGCTTTCCATCTGATCTGGTCCGGAGATAGATGCCTTCTGTTGTAGTTCCAAAGGCCTGCTTCAGCAGGACAGCGAAGAAGATCCCAAACAAGGTTGGTGCAAGAACACAGCCCTGCTTCACGCCGCTTTGGATGTCAAAGGGGTCTGATGTGGAGCCATCAAAGACAACAGTGCCCTTCATGTCCTTGTGGAAGGATCTGATGATGCTGAGGAGCCTGGGTGGACATCCAATCTTGGGGAGAATCTTGAAGAGGCCGTCCCTGCTGACCAGGTCGAAAGCCTTCGTGAGATCTATGAAGGCTATAAAGAGTGGCTGTCGTTATTCCATGCATTTCTCCTGCAGTTGTCTAAGGGAGAATACCATATCAGTGGTGGACCTGTTGGCTTGGAATCCACACCGCGATTCTGGATAAACGCTCTCTGCAAGTACCTGGAGCCTCTTTAGTGCAACTCGGGCAAACAACTTTCCTACAACGCTAAGGAGAGAGATGCCACGGTAGTTGTTGCAGTCACCCATGTCGCCATTGTTCTTGTAGAGCGTGATGATGTTTGCATCCCTCATGTCTTGAGGTACTCCACCTTCTCTCCAGCAGAGACAAAGAATTTCATGCAGCTCAGTGACGATGATCTCTTTGCAGCACTTTAGGACTTCAGCAGGGATGCTGTCTTTTCCAGGTGCCTTGCCAAAGGCAAGGGAGTCCAGGGACACGTGAAGTTCTTCTAGGGTTGGTTCACTGTCAAGCTCCTTCAGCACAGGCAGGCACTCAATGTTGTTCAGCGCTTCTTCGGTGACTACATTTTTCTGGAATATAGCTCAGAGTAGTGCTGCACCCAGCGTTCCATCTGCTGCGCCCGATCCTGGATGACCTCACCTGCGGCAGACTTCAGAGGGGCAATAGTATCTCTAATTGGTGAATTAACAAATTAAGGGCACAATCCTACCAACTTTCCAGCACCAAGGTAAGGGCAATGCAACTCCAAGGTAAGGAAACAAATATTGCCTTACCTCAAGGAGGCCTCTGTGACTGCCACCCAACTGCAGGATGCAGCACATCTCGCATTGGTTCAGCTGTGTCAGTGCTGGAAAGCGGGTCAGGATTTGGGCCTAGGTAGTATGTAGTTCATCTAATAAAAACAGTTGACTGTAATGTTGAAATCAAGGGCAATTCCCATTAAAAGCCATGTCATTTCCATTTAAATATCTATTACCAAGATGGGTTTTTTTTAATGCCAGACTGAATGGCAGCAAAGCACACTGGAAATGCAACAGAAATGTGTGTTGTACCATTTTCAAGCCCACATTGCAAAGCTAGATGTTTGTTCATGCAATTGTCAGGCTTGTAGCCAACTCTGTACGTTCAATGGTAAAATTCTGCGTGTGGTTACATACATATTGCCGTATCTAATTTTCTAAGATTCTTTCAGAAGTTATGTGGCCCACAAAATAACCCAACTGGAACAAACAAATGGAGAGCAAGCCTTTAGTCAAAAATAAAATTATGAAGTGTTATATTGCTCCTCCAGCAACACACTCCTCCCAGGTGATTCTGCCTGGTTCTCGGTTACACATCTGTATTATTCTTTATAGGAGAAATAAATGGCTCCCCCAGCACACGGTATTCTGCCATTTAGTCATTAATCTCAGAAATGTGATTTTCATCTGACATAATTTCCGCCATGTCAGAAGAGCAGCCTTTCAGAACTGAAAACCATTGACTCCACTACCTGTGTACGATTGATCGTCTTGTACACTCAGGACAAATGCAATCCTTTCTTTCTTTCTTTCTTTCTTTCTTTCTTTCTTTCTTTCTTTCTTTCTTTCTTTCTTTCTGGACACTCTGCTCAGAACATTTTCATAAAAGCGCAGTGCACACACAAACACAAATTCTGGATTCAGAAATAATTGTTTTTTAAAAGTCACATCACAAACTTCCCAAATAATGATAGGCAGCTCGGTTTGTGGAACGGATCTGCGCAGGAAGATCCCACACAGTCCCCATGCTGGCACTACATACAATGTTATTTGTTTTATTAAAATATTTATATGCTGCATTTCCATAGCAATAAAATGCTCAAGGCAGCTAACTTAAAATGAACTTAAAACGTGATGTAATTCATGAACAACATAGATATTGCAGTGTTCATGTTTTCTCAATAAAGATAAATACAAAAATACGAGCAACAGATGGAACAAGGGAATGGGGTGTTAAAAAGTTCACAGTGGTCAAGATAAAGTATGGCCAGAAAAAAAGAGACTTTAGTCGGTATCAAAACATTATCAAGAAGGAGACCAAGCATTCCCAGCAGTGGCTACTGCCTCTAGATATATCCCGAAGTGAATCCTGATCTGGTCATGAGAGCCAGGCTTAGCTCTTCCTGTTGCCCGAAGGAAGAGGTAGTCTTGGTTCTCCAGCATTCCCCAACCAGTTGGCTTGTCTGAGTTTTATGACTTGTTATTTGCAAGTTCCACCTCGCTTGGGGCAGAATCTGGTAATTGAGAACACGGTGAGCTGGTTCAGATGATACCTTAAAGTCTGAACTGGTTCCTGTGTGTTAAATGACATGCACTTTCAGTTAAATGACTATCAAGTGAGGGGTGAATCAGGATAGAACCAGCCTTAGGGCAATTTGACCAATTTGGGCCCTGTACCTGGAGGGGGAGAGCAGAGTGCCTGAAGCTGCAGCCAGCACCTCATCTTGTAGTTGACACTCCAGCATGGAATCTTCCATACTAAGGTGTTGCAAGGAAAGCATTGCCACTGAGCAGCCCTTCTTCCTGCTCACCCTGGGTCAGACTGCCCCCCCCCCAGAAGCAGTTTGTGGTGATGCCACTGCTGCTCATCCTAGTGAGTAGGGGGGCCTGGAGTGGGTGGGGCTCCCTGCAAAATGTTTTGCATTGAGCCCCACAGCTCCTAAGGCCGGCCATGCATCAGGATATGTGCACACCACCATGAGCACATATGCCATGTAATGCGTGGGGCTGGTTCCGTTCTCTCTGAACCAACCTTCTGTCTTTGCCACTTCCCTCTCCCCTCTTTTGCGGTTAATTCCAGGGCTGTGACATACTGTGCCCCTGGTCACGCTTTTCTCCTTTCTTCTGATCTGATACTTATGTTGGGGCTCCTCTCAATGGATGCGAAGGACAAGCAGTTATTTGTGTTGGGGTGAGCTCAGGTCAAGTGACGGTCCCTTGCAGGCTGTTTCCCCAGCCCTTACTTACAACTGAGAAATACAT
Source organism: Tiliqua scincoides (assembly GCF_035046505.1). NCBI lineage: Eukaryota > Metazoa > Chordata > Lepidosauria > Squamata > Scincidae > Tiliqua > Tiliqua scincoides. Next base: position 211,632,738 of record NC_089824.1, read on the forward strand.
CCTTTTCAACACAATGCCTTAAACACACAAAACGCTGACACGAACCTGTTAGCTGTAGGGGATAAAGCACTTCTGCTGAGCAATTGCTCTTCTTTTACGTATTGTGAGCTTTCATAAACAAGTTTGAGCAAATGCTTTAGTTCTGGAGTTGCTAGTAATTCAGCTTCTATTTGCTGAAGGAACAGTTCAGGTCACCCAGAGTCTGTATATTTCAGCTGGCTGCCTCTGTGTTTGGATGCCATGTTTACTATCAGCCAGCCTCTCCCTTTATATTGAAGGTGATTCTTGAAAAATCATGCCCAGCCTTGTTGTACAGTCAACAATGGAAGGGAAACATATGGCATTTCAGTGAATAGGAGTGTCAGATTTTTCTTTCGCTCTGCTTAACGATACCCTAACATTCGAAGCCAAAAGCAGCTTCCTCACTTTGGTTCATGGTAGGGCCACCTCAGCTGGCCTGCCTCTCCTGTCTCCAAGGAGGTACAGGTGGTGGGTATGCTTCTTAAAGCAGGGATGCTTCGTGTAGCATTGATATGCTCTGCATGCATATCTCCAATCAACTAAACTGTCCAGTTCCTTATTTCTTCGTCTGTAGGCTGTCCCACTTCAGCTGACAGATGCTGAGGTGTCATTAAAAGGACCAAATTGTCATTTGCAAGTTGGCCCTCGGTATCTATGGGGGATCCGTTCCCAGAACCCTTGTGGATACCAAACCTGCAGATATTGAGATCCGTGGGGGTTCCCTCTGAAGACCTCCAGACGTGACTGGAAGTGTCTTCTGGTTGCAGCCAGAGGTGTTCTGAGGCACACAGAGGTTTCATGCAGCCTCCACATTATTCAGAAGGCCTCCCAGAGACTTCTGAGTGGCGCTTCTGGTTTTTCATCAAACTGGAAGTGCCTCTAAGCCACCTCTGGGATGCAATCTGAAGCACATGGAGGCCACACACAACCTCTGTGCACTTCAGAAGAGGCACTTCCTTGTTGGGTTTTTTGAGGTTAGGCGAGGCCCTCCGAATACAGTTTGGGAGCCATAGTCAAATCCACAGATTCCAAGACCTCAGATAAGGAGGGTCAACTTGTATTTATTTATTTATGTAGAGGGGCCCCATTAGGATTTTCTTCCTTTGGAGCACTAAAATGCAGGGACGTGCAGTAGGTGGAGAGGCAGGTAAGGCAGAGCCTCCCCACTGGAGTCCTTCGAAAAGCGCCGCAGTCATGTGAGGCACCCAAGCACCCATAACCCACGCGCAGAGTGTGGAGAGTGCAGAATGCATGGGTTGTGGGTGCTTGGGTGCCTTACACGGTGGCGGCGCATTCTGAAGGACTCAAGTGGGGAGGCACTGCCTCACCTGCCTCCCCACCCACCTCATGTCTCTGCTAAAATGTCTTCTTCTGTCTCTGGTCTAGGTGGTAAAGCTCTGTGGACAGTACCACTTCAGAATGCACATGGAAGCTTACATGATAGAATGGTACAAAAACATCTGCAGAAAATCAGATGTCAGGGAGAAAAGTTCTAGTCTACCCTTTTGCTTCGGATACTATTTTCCTACACATAGGATTTTTTTTCTTCATGCAGAAGTGTCTTATCACATAAGCCTCTACCTGCAGTCGGAAGTGGTACAGCCGACACAGCTTTGGCACCTAACTGAGAACTAGGCCTCTATATGTGGATTTGTAAGTCGCCCAGTGGGTTGCATCAAAACTGTGTTATGGAATTTCCTCCCACTCTTTGAGTCAATTCATAAATGAGTTTTGTTTAAAATGTCCAGCTGTGGAGACTTGGCAAGGAGGCTGCCACACATACCACAAGCACTAACTCAGTTGTCACCAGGAGAGTGGAACTTTTACACAAGGCGACTCCGCTGATTGATGATGTACCTAAACATGATGTCTGTGTAATAAATGCATACAAATGAGTTAAGTGGGGTCCGCTCCCAAACAAAAAGCATGCCTCGGAAACAAAAAATAACAAACAATTTAGAGAGAGGAAAGGTCATAGGGAAGAACTTTCTTCTCTCTTGTTAACCTCTTATGTGCTGCAGAGTTTAGCGACAGAAGTCCCCTGGTTGGTTTGACACAGCAATGTCCAAATTGTACACCAGAGTACACTAGTGTATTGCAAAAGGGTGAAGTCTTGAAAAGTCTTCACTCCAAGAAGTGTTTCTTGGAGCAGGGATGCTCAACATAGTATTTGTGGTGCGTGCATAGTATTTGCAGCATGCAAGTGGCCTCTTCCCGTTCAGAGCCATTCCTGGGAGGGGGAATAAAATGGAGGCATTTGCCTCCCTGCCTCCTTGTATTCGCCTCCGTTTTGCTCCCCTGCTCAGAATGGCTCTGATGGGGAGAGACCACTTGCACACTGCAGTGAGGCTCCTTGCAAAACTTAGTGCTTTGCACCCCTTCTATCTACGCCACTGGCTACCACCAGCCTTGCTTTCCCACTACTGTACTTGGGGCAAGATCTTGACTTTGGCCTCTTGATGGACCAGTAAGAGATATTTGCTATGGTCTTTGCTAATTGTTGCAGCCCTGTATATCCAATGTCCTGTCTCTGTTTTGCACAATGCTGCATGGTAATGAAACAGAACTCAGAACAAAGCTATGCAAGTATGACCAGAACAGGCTTAATTCTCAGTGGCTACCACAATTAGCAAGATTGTTCAGGCATGGAGGATTTTGCTTGCTCCCCCCCCCCCCAAGCAAGGAAGGGCAAAGATAATCTGAAACCCCACAGTGTCCCTGCATGCAGTGAGCCCTCCTTATCCAACGACTCAGTGTCTGCAGATTTGAGTACCCACAGATACCGAGTCTGAGGTTAGAGGGTGTAAAAGGACCTCCTGGACATGACCAGAAATGGTTTCTGGTCTTGTAAAGGAGTGTTCTGAGGTGTACAGCCTTCCCACACCTCATAACACCTTCCAGATGCAGCCAGAAGTCACCAGCACAAACCAGAAGTGACTTCCGGTTGTGTCCAGAATGCTTCTGAGTAAGCTGGGAGACCTTCACAACCTTCAGAGGGACCCGATGTGGCCCTCAGGTATTGCAACACTGCACCAGCCCTCCCCCCAATTTAATTATCCACAGATGTTGGTATCTGTGGGAGTCCTGGAACAGATCTTGTACTTCCATAGAATCACAGGGTTGGAATGGACTCACAAGATCATCTAGTCCAACCCCCTGCCTGTAACAGGAAATCCTCCTAAAGTATCCCCACCAGGTGCCTGTTGAACCTCTGCTCCAAGATGCTTCAGCAACTGAGAATCCACCACCACCCTCTGCTATCTGTTCCACTGCTTCACCTCCTTTACCATCAATAATTTATTTCTGATATCCAACCCAAATCTCCTCTCTTGCAGTTGGTATCCATTGGATCTAGTTCCACTCTCAGAGGCAGCTGAGAACAAATTTGTTCCTTCTTCTGTATGATGGCCCTCTCCTCTAATTTGACTCCTCAACTGTATTTTCAATTACAGGCCATCCCTCCAACCTGGTTTGATTACTTCTGCTTCCTTGTCTCCAGCCCTACCTGGACAGTAGACTTTAAAGAAGTCTGTGTGGGGTGAAGAGCCTGCAATGATGGCATCCTTTCAATGATGGCAACTGCTCCCACCATATGGAGACTTAATTCTTGCTGCAAGCTTGGGCAGTTCCTAATGCAAGTGGAAAATGCACTTCAGCTCCCTGCGGTCTCCTTGTGGCTTGCTTCTCTTGCCATATTATTTTTGAACGGCATGCAAAAAGCTAAGGGCTCCTTGCTCCATTTTGCAAATCCAATAACCGAACCTGCTTGGCTTCTGGGTGGTCCTGGTGAAAGAGCAGAAAACCACTCCATGCCCATGTGATATAACAATCACAATAAACACTGCAATTGCTTTGACAGGGCCCTTCAAAATCACTTTAACAATGGGATGTTTCCTTCAGGTTCTCCATTCCATTTGTTTTTTGCTTTCCCTTTTGCTTCCCCCAATTCCCCTGGTGTGCATGTTGGTGTTCAGGTCTTAAGCAGAGCCACAAGCCTATTCAGTATTCTCTTTACACCCCGAGACTTATAGTGTTTCGCATGGCTTACAGGCCAAATGCCCTCCAGGTTTAATAAGTTGGATTTGGCCTGTTGAATCAATAAAAAGAGTCAAGCTCAGGAAAGAAGATGACTTTGTTCAAAGAAATGACCACCGCCTAACTAATTTGCAAGTCTGAATTCGGGTTATTTTTCTAAATATGGAAGTAGAACTAGACGCTAGACCTACTTCTAAATACTGAGTAAAATCAACACCCAGCATTCGCGTCAGGAGGGGTGCAATGTTGATGGAAACAGTTGGTGTTAATGGGAGGTTTCTTTTTCCCCTTTGTCAAATAATACCTGTAAAGGGTCTTTCTGGTTTGGGACCATAGCAGGGGCAAAGACTTACAGCCCTCTATACCACCATGTTCCCCACTAGGATTAGGAGCCCCACATATATGCCATTTACAAATGAAAACAGCCCTGGTATGTGTGCAATGTTGTTAACATCGTGTATCCTTTGGCCCTTTGCCAGAATGCTCACAGGTGTTGAGCCAGCCCACAAATAAACACGAAGTTCTCCTCCTGCTGCATGAACCTACCTGAATGCCAAGAACTCCAAGCTCTCCTGTCTTCTGAAGTCAGACGGGTGCATGGTGGTGTTGGGAAAGAGTCTTTTTGTTGTTAGAACCTTTTAAAGTATTTCCAAAGAGATTGCTAATGGACTTTGATTGATGTGCTTTTGTCTGGGCTCTTCTGTTCCTAATTGTATTGCAATTTTTAACTATAGTTTTATTTGCCATTATTTCTGCTTTTGTTTATAAGGTTTTGGGAAAGTGATATATAAATTTGCATACCCAAGTTCATTAAATTCCACATTGCTTGTTGCTGCTCTTCACAAATTTACTTCTTCTCCTCAGGACTGTGGGCTAATTCAGAGCCAAGCAACGAACATAAGAAGAACCCTGCTGGATCAGGCCAAACGCCCATCTAGTCCAGCTTCCTGTATCTCACAGTGGCTCACCAGATGCCTCGGGGAGCATGCAAGACAACTGTAGGGACACTGCCACGTCGGCACTGGCAAACCACGCCACCCGTGGTTCAGCCTCCTTGCACCAAACCCAAGCCAATTAACACAAAAGGCATATGTGGCGTGAGATAATCAGGTTGTTTGATTATGCAAAGAGAGTTTCGGGAATGAGGGGGGGAGAGGGATAAAAATAAAGAGCTCTCGACAGAGAGAGAGAAGATCTTCCACCAAGCCCACCTTCGTCTCTTTCTTCATCTCTATTGAGATCCCACAGACAACCTGTATCCTGAGACCTGTATCCTGGTGCTCTCCCTTGCATCTGGCATTATGAGGTATCAGAATGTACATCACATGAAAGTTAGTATCTGTGTAGTGACTAAGTCTGGGTAGATCTTAAGACATCTCGTGAATTGGGCACTTCGGATGACACAAGGAGGGGGTGATTTCTGCCAGTCCCCCTATGTTCTCTGAAAATCTGCTCCTGTCAGGAAGGCATGTAGAATGGAGGACAGCAGAAAGAAGTGGAGATCAGTAACAAAGGTCTCCCCTCTTGTGTAAATAAAAGTGCTGCCCATTAGCGGAGGAAGCAATTAGGATACAATCCTTTTACAGGTAATAAGCCTGCAAGTGAAGAACTATCCACAGCAGTTTGCACAATGAACAGTGGATTATGCACAATATTCATCCTATTTCTAGGTACAAATCAAGCCAAAAAAAAGAAGTAAAAAGATGCTTGGCTGAGCAGCTGATGTATTTCCGTTTCACTTTCGAATCTTGCCTTTCTTGGCAGTTTTCGCTCACTCATCTCAAGTTGTGCTTGACATTAACTCAGGTACCTTAACATAAGCATCCGCTCAAATCACATTCCCAAACATGTGTTTAAGATCCCTAAAGACACAAAGTGCTTCATCGATTATGAAAGGTGTTAAGAAAATGTATGAGTACCGATAAACGGTGCAGTTGCAAGGCACTGGTGGTCTTGACCCTAGTAGAAGGATCCAGGGACCTCAGTGGTGTAGCTAGAGGTGGTGCTCCCCACTAGGTTCTGTGGAGAGCCTCAATGAGGCAAGCAGGCAGCCCCCTCCACCCCCCCTTCAGAGCCATTTCAGACAGGGAAGCAGAACAGAGGCATTTGCCTTCTTTTTGCTTCCCCCACCTGGAATGGCTCTGAAGGGGAAGGGCCACACATGCTGTGGTGAGGCTCCCTGCAGAACTTAGTGCTTTGCAACCCCCTCTAGCTACACCACTGAGGGACCTTACTCTCTGTACCACTACAATATCTTGTTTGGGTCAAGGAAAGCATTCTACACAATGTCTCTGCTGCATTTCAATATACCACTGAGGATGCTCCAATATTGCAGTTATCAGCCCAGCGTTAGTCGGGTGGCGCAAGGGGTATTTTAGGGTTCCTATAAAACTCTTGACTCCTAGGCTGCCTGTGCACTTTGAGTAACGTTCCTCAGGTGTGGCCTTAGCCCTGCATACTTGCTTGACTGCTCCCTGGCTCGCCTCCAAACTGCCACTCCTGATAGCATTCTTTGCAATGCTGTACAGAAGTATCAGAATGTGCCAAGTATAGTCCTACTGCTGCAATGCTTTTCTGAATATCAAACAATGCTCCTCTTCATGTCTGTGGTTCAGATGGATGCCACCTGATGACAGGGGTTCCACCTTAGAGCTGTTCCAAGGAATCTGGCATGGAGGAATCTAGCATTAAAAAAGGAGCAGTGTGACCATATTCAGGAAGTGCCCCAGACCTCATGCTTGCCGCACTGTAGCATAAACACTCTCGTTCCCTCTGCGCCTCGTAAGATGGATTTTTTTATTTATGCATAGACAGTGCTTTTTTTGTAAAAAAAAAAAAAAAAAAAAGGTGCAGGAACTCACGACTTGTTAATCTTTTATTTATTTATTTTTAAATTTATTTAAAATAAAATATTTTATTTTTATATATATGTATACACACACAAATATAATATGTATATATAAATATATAAAATATTTTTTATTTAAAATAAAATAAATCTTTTATTTATTTATTTATTTATTCATTCATTCATTCATTCATTCATCTCATTTCTCTCTCTTTAAATCCTCATTCCCCAACTACTTAAGAACTAGAAAATGAGGGGAGATCTTCAAGAGAGAAGAACAAAAAGAGACGGACCACCTCGGGAGCGCACACCAAGGATTATATCAGGGCTTGTTGCATGTATTTGCAAATATGTAACAACCAAAAAAATTAATTAAAACTTTTAAAACATTTAATAAATATTGGTTAAAACAATTGATGAAGGCAAAATATAAAAAATGATTACATTACATCACTCTACAGATTTGTTTGAACGCAAATCAATTGGCACACAGGGGAGAGGGGGCACAAAAGATGGGTTAATTAATTTATTAATGAACAAGTTATGGATCAAAAATCATGTGGTCACATACCCTCTATTGGCTCAAGACATTGAAACATGATGCAAAAAAAAAGAGAAATATGTGATCAGATAACAATGAATGTGCAATATAAGCACACAAGGGGGGGAGCAGAAGAACAAACACAAAAGATGAATTGTAAAATAGATAAATTATATAATACCGGAAAATAATCTATTTTACAACTCATCTTGAACCAATAGAGGGTGTGTGACCACATGATTTTTGATTCATAACTTCCTAACTTAATCAATTCATTAACCCATCTTTTGTGGTTCCCCCCTTTCCCCTGTGTACTATGTCCCCATTCCCCATTATAATAATAGTGATTATTAAATATAGTCTAAAAAAATCAAAAATTAATAGACAACAATGATCTGACCTACTGCACAGAGGAATACATATTTCCTAAGTGTTATTATAATGCAGCAAGGACACTTAAGCTTCCACAATTATAGTTAAAAACCTAAATCTCCTGTTGATGACATTACAAAGCTACTAAATTATTAGTAATAATTTTTGCTTAATTAATTTAGATCAGCCAAGCCTTATATTAATAACTATAAAAATGAATAAATTACTTGCTTCTGAGTAGACCTGCATAGGCTTGGGCTGCAATCCCATCCACATTTTCCTGGGAGTAAGCCCCACTGAACACAAGGGGACTTACTTCTCAGTACACCTGCATAGGCTTGGGCTGCAATCACATTTTCCTGGGAGTAAGCCCCACTGAACACAAGGGGACTTGCTTCTGAGTAGACCTGCATAGGCTTGGGCTGCAATCCCATCCACATTTTCCTGGGAGTAAGCCCCACTGAACACAAGGGGACTTACTTCTCAGTAGACATGCCTAGGCTGTCTCAGGTGCAGGGGCTGCACCAGCCAACTTCCTTCCCCCCCTCCTCTTGCCAAGCCAGTACCTGGGTGCTGCAACTCATCTCCCTGGCTGGCTGTCCCTTGTCGTTGTCGTCCTCCTGCTCCTCAGCACACATCCCCACGCCCTCACCGGCTTGGTAGCTGCGCAGGAAGCAGAGCGCAGGGAGAGGAAAGGCGGGCTGGGCTCAGGCTAGAGCTGTGAGTGCGGTGAGGCAGGGGCAGTGCTTTTTTTGTAAAAAAATTAATAAAAGGTGCAGGAACCCACTTACAAGAACAAGTTTAAGATTAACAAGTGTAATCTTTTATTTATTTACCTCCCCACCTAAAAAAAAAAAAAAAAGAAGAAAAAAAATTATTCCTTACAGGGATTTGAACCCCCAACTTCTGGCTCCACAGACCAGCACTTTAGTAACTGAGCCATTGGAAGTCTTAGGCTCAAAGTGTTTGGAACTAATACTTGAGGCGCTGATGGCCACCAGCTGGGCTCAGGACCTTATATATTAGTTTTGAACACTGTAACTCTAGGCTTTCCTATAGCCCAATGGAGAGAGTGCTGGGCTGTGGAGCACTAGGTTGGAGGTTCGAATCCCTCCTTAGCCAGCAGTGCTGGGTGGCGCAGGGAGGGAAAAAAGGTGGGGGCCAGGAGGAGGGGGGAAAAGGTGGGGGCCAGGAGGAGGGGGGAAAAAAGGTGCCGGAACGCTGTTCCGGTGCATTCCATTACAAAAAAAGCCCTGTGCATAGAGAATGGAAGACAGACATGTGCTGCAAGGACTGGAGGTGGTAAAAACAGCTTCCTCACCCAGGAGGGTATGGAGTCAGAACTACATATATCCATCACCATTGCTATTTTAATATGCAAAGTCCATATTTTCTTATGTGCACAGTTTGTTATGAACTGAATTTGCTTCCAGTGCTGGCACTTCTGTGCCACCTGGTCAAGTCAACAGAGCTATGTCTAGCAAGGCCTTTTTAAAACGCATCTATGTTAAGCTGCTGCTGCAGCTCACAGATTTTGTATTGTGCTTACATTGTGCTGTTATTGTTTTTTACATAAGAAATTTCCTGTTTCAATTTGAATGTAAAAATTCAACAGCTCTTAATGTAGTTTTCAAGATATTGTTCAATTATTGTTTTTAAACGTGCACATCACTGCAGGCAGCTCTGCAGGGAAAACAGGCTGTAACTGATGCAATAAAGCCAATAGCCCTATCCTCTTTGGGGGAAAAAGGTTCTTGCAAGTTGGAAACTCTGATCAAATTTGGAAACTCCGATCACTGCAATTCTTGATAAGTGTGATGTGCAGTATCTCCAAAAGTTGCTGTTGTGCATTGTCAATATGCTTATCTCTGCTGCATGTAAGCATTACCTAAAATTGTCACAGATGATACTTTTCACATGTCATGGTAATTTGACCCCACTATTTCCTTTTATTTCCTATACATGTGTGCATGTATATATTCACATATATTTATGAGAGAAATATACATATACATACACACATATATGAGAGATATTTCTTTGAGGGAAGCTATGCTCCACAAACATATTGTGGAGACACTATGTGGGGGAGGTTGGTCAATTCAACGATATACATACCTTTTTCACATCAGCCTGTTCAGAAAGTGAATCAAGTATCTGTGCAATTTATGTTCAAACAATAAGACATCAGTAACTAGTTAGGGGTGTGCAGAGGCTTAGCAAAAGATGGAAAACCCTTATCACAACTGCCTGCTCCCCACAGCCCCCCAAACCAGGGTCCCACTGATCCAGTCAGACAGGGTTGACTTGAAAGGGACCACACTCCAGGGCTAAAAGCCACACCTGATATACAGACTGCCACCACCCCTCGTTGCCAGTACTTCAGCCAGAGGAACCAGAGAACTACAGGCATCTCAGCTACTCAGAGAAACCCTCAAGTCCCAGAGTTAGGGTTACCAGATACAAACAGGGACAGAGTGCCTATGCCTTCTACTATTATATAAAAGAGGGAATTTTGGCAGGTACAGCTCAGCATGGAAGGGTATAAAACTGGCACCTGCCAAAATTCCTTTGTCTTTGTACAATGGTTAAAAGTATAAGCACTCTGACCCTATCTGTTTCTGGTAACCCTACCCAGAGTCCTTTCCCTCTCTAGTACTGGCAAAACACACCACTGTTAGTTTGTGGTCAGAACTGGATTTATACTGAACCAGAGTTCCCCACCACACATGGCTGAGGTAGTTTTTATATGTACTGAAAAGAAAGGGAAGGAAAGGAAGAATAACCACAAAAGCTAAGAAAACTATTTAGGAGTAATACAAAGGCAGACATAAAACAACAAAGATAAGCTGCTAGCTAACTACCAGCTAACCTCATCTTGGAAACATAGCTCCAGGTATATGCAGAACACTGAGCCAACCATCCCTCAGCACAGCTGACTGCAGTGGGAGGTCTTCCCCGATGCTTTTAATACCTTTCTTCCACCTTCTCGAAGGTTCTGGCCAAACAGAGGCTTGAAACCTCCGAGAGTATGAGAAAAGATGACCCCAAAGTTGACCTTTGTTTTAATGCAGTAAAGGAGAAAATTTGAGATAGTGCAATGAACCATCATTTCCCATATTATTCTGGTTCTCCTGAACCATTATTCTGGTTCTCCGGAATAATTGGGTGTGGATGAGGTCTCTCAAAATAAGTTGAATGGACAGAGAATCTTGTTTGCTTTAAGAATGGAGTCTAGATTCCAAAGTACCCTTCTCAGCATTTGAGGACTGCCTACAGACTGGAATCATGCATAGGAACATTATAGCAAAGGGATCTGGGTTTCATTCATGTCTTTGTGACTCCTTTTTAAAAAATTGCCTTAAACGCACCTCACATTTCTATTCCTCATCATCTCTCAGTTCAGCAGTTGGGATCATCTGTACCAAATAGCATTGAGTGTTGCAGTGGGTGCCAGGGCTTTTGACCAATGGCTCTGGTGACAGCAGGCCAGCAACGACAGGGCATTCCACCTAGTAGCCACCAGCTCCCGTGGTTTTCAACCTACAATGCTTCCTGATATAGGACAATGATACACGGGGAGGAGGTAACATGGCAGCTGGCACCCAATAGTGACCAACTAGAACACTGTTGTCGGTGCTCTCTGCCCATCACCATCAAAGTGGTGGGGGGAACCAACCCCATGCCACAACATCCTTTATCAAAGTAAGGAAACGGGCACCCTACTGGCAGCTGCCATTGCTGACTGGGCTCACTTATCCTGGTGGGGGCACCACAATGCTGTGGGCTTCTGGGAGCTCTTAGGCCCTGGCAACTGATGCCAGGTCTGTTATTCACGAGACTGTGCTACCTTGCTGCTTGAAATGGGAAGGAAATCACGATCCGCATTATGTTTTTACTTTTGTGATAGGGAGGGACGGCTGCAATTCTGTGCGTCTCTCTTCTAAATTGGTCATGCTTCCCCCCCCCCCCAGTGGTTCTTGCTTCTTTAGCACACTCCGGAGATTTGGCCCAGATCTCATTCTTACTGATGTCATGTTGGGATTGATTAATCCAAGCACAAGGGAACATGGGCTTACATTGTTTTTGTTGGGTAATCATCTCAGGCTTATTTTGAGCGCTTGGAGATAGCCTGGACGTGCTTGGCCTTGCATGCATCGCAATGTAAACAGCAGCTCTGAGTACAACAATTAAAAATGGGGCTTTATGGATGTTTGTTTCTCTTGAAGGAGCTTGGAATTTGAGTGGGGAGCTAAGGGGGAGTCAAGCACAACAATTAAATATGGCAAATAGTGGCTAGCTCATTCATACTAGAGCATGGATTTTTCCTCTGGAGTTTTATAAACTGCTCAAGCAGCTTCCATTTCCCTTTGTGATGTCAACAGAAACCCTCTGCAGGACCATGGCATTGTTATCAATCACCCACCATCTGCTATTCCTCCCCTACTGTATAGCAGGGGGTGTTCGGGTAAAAGCCTTCCTCAAAGGCAGCTGGAATCCCAAAGCTTGAACGAGCGCCAGTTAGTTTTTCAGACTGGTTGGAAAATCCAGGCAATTAATCTCCTCCCAAGTCTGAAGATAATTCCGTCCAACAGTTGTAGGTTTCAATTTCTAAACAGCAAGATAACCCTCATCATCAAGTAAAGGTATAAATGCCATTAGGAGATAGGGAGATGATTTAAGCCCATCTAGATGGTTGCTTGCAGAATCCAAATTTATTGCCCTGGCTGTGATGAAATGAATGTTTTCACAGCTAGATATGGGCAAGAAACACAGCACAGAACTTCATTCTTCAAAAGACCGTAAGTTCGTAACCTTTTAAAATTTCCTGCTTATCTTTCTTGCAAGGACTGCCTGCCTAGTATGGTGTTGCCATAGAAGAGAGATGACCAGTGGACGGCCTGTGGACTGGATGCCCAAACAAACATGCGCGTGGCAATGAGACGCCACGTATGTTTCATATAAATGTTTGTATATTGCAGTCAAGCAAGTTTAGGAAAAACAAAGGATCACTACCAGAAGGCTTGTTCAGGGGATCTTTCAAGAAGCACATTTGTTCCTCCGTTCCACAATTGATCTTGTGCCATTTGAGTGCTTCTGCCTCCTATCTATGAAGCCTGTACTGCTGGTTGATTCCAATTTTATGATGAAGCCGTTATCCATGAGAGGGGGCAGATATTCCAGTCCCTGGGCTAGTGGCTGACAACTACAGTGCATCCAAGGTTGTAGGAGCTGACCATCCCCATGAGTACAACATCAAAACAATTTCAGCGATGTAAAATGGTTGGCAACCTTCAGTCTCAAAAGACTATGGTATAAGCCTACAGCACCCAGTATTCCCAGGAGGTCTCCCATCCAAGTACTAACCAGGCCTGACCCTGCTTCCAAGATCAGATGAGATTGGGCATGTGCAGGGTAACAGTTGCTGTCACAAAACTGTGATGTAAAATGCCTAGTTACAAAACGCGAGGCCAGTAACTAAACCTTTCCTTACTTTAACCCAAAGAACATCATTTTAACTTTCAAAAATATGTTTCATGCAATGCAGCAGAAAGAATTTTGCATAGCAGATCTGTTGGTTATATGTTTATTATATTTTTTAAGAAAGAAAAAAAAGTCTCAGGAAGTGGCTCACATCAATGAACAAATTCAGTATAATGCTAGTGGTAGGCGCTGTATATACCTGTGATGAGATACAGTCCCTGCCTTCATGCTCATGAACTAAACAGGCAGGGAAGTGAAGGGAAGGGAGGTGGAAAGAAAAGGAAGAGGGTGGAGATCAATGTGACTGCACCAGAATGAAGTGTTGAACTGTAAACAGGGCAGAATTTTATATCTACTTGGGACCAAGTTCTGATCTTCTCCTGCAGCCATTATCTGTGATCACCTTATTAGGTATACCTGTACTCAGAAGGAAAAAAAATATATATTGTGTGAACTTGTCCTACTTTGAGAATTCCTCCTGCTAGGGGGAATGATTACAATGTTCATAGAGAGCTTACCAGAAGTTTGTTAATAAAGGCTGGTATGATGGACAGGATTCCCTAAAAGAGTGCTTCTCTGCCTTTTCTAGTTGCACAACTAGTAAGAACCACTGTGTGTATTTTAAGCCTCCCTAATTGAAATTCAACTGATCCAGGCTTCTCTGTGATTTACTAGTGTTCCACAGAGGATAAATAACAGAAGAGGTTCCTTGAGGATAAGACATTTGAAAAGCTACTTTTCAAATGCTTAGGTGTGCCAGAACAAGGACTCTGGATATGGGATCTTTATTCTGTTTATGACGTGGTGGGTTTTTAGAAGAAGGGACTGCTCACCAGGTCTTTGCAGTGCTTTCGCACCAGCAACACAGATGGCCAGAGGGTGGTGCTGCAGCTATCGGTTTACAAGGGTCAGGTGATACAATGGGCCAATAGTGTTCCGCTTGGTCCTACAAAACTGCTGATTCTGTGTGTGCAACTTGTTACACAGGTGTGTCTGAAGTGTGCCATGGTTGCAAAGCCCGAGTGAATGTCTTTTTCTGTGCCACTGTTTAAAAGGTTTTGGCTCCTCATCTAGGTCTCCTCACCAGTTTCAAAAAACTTTTGCAGGGTGTCTTGAAAGTGTCACCTTTTCCGCAGAATGTTCTGAATGATATTAGACACCCAATTTTGGCCTTGCCATTATCACCAGGACCCTTTGGGTCTTCACTGCAGAAGACCTTGGGCAGATACCGCTGCCTGAACGGCCCCTCCTGACCAAGGAATTAAGTCAGACAGAGGTTGAAAGAGAAGATGTTTCAGACCTCATTGATAAATTAAAGATCAATAAGTCACCGGGCCCTGATGACATCCACCCAAGAGTTATTAAGGAATTGAAGAATGAAGTTGCTGATCTCTTGACTAAAATATGGAACTTGTCCCTTAAAACTGCCACGGTTCCAGAGGATTGGAGGATAGCAAATGTCACGCCGATCTTTAAAAAGGGAAAGAGGGGGGCTTCTTGTTGGACCAGACTCTCTTTGTGAGTCTGGAAAATGTAGTAGCTACTTTACCGATACATTTGTTTAGCTCGGAATCCAGAGAAAGAGTGTCGGACAATGGAGAGAGGTGAAAAATAATAATAATAATAATAACTTTATTTTTACCCCGCCTTTCTCCCCGAAGGGACTCAAGGCGGCTTACAACATATTAAAAACATAATTTAAAAACAAATAAAAACATATTAACACATCATAAAAAACAGCAGTCAGAGTAAAAAATAGATAAAAAGAGCATAGAGCAGCAGCAAGTCATAAAAGAATCAGGCCTGTAAAAAAATATTAAAAGATGTTAAAAAGATGTTAAAAGGCCGAGAACTCAGAAGGCCTGTTTAAACAGAAGGGTCTTCAGGCCTCACCGAAAGGTCTCAAGAGAGGGAGCCATTCTTAAGTCAAGGGGAAGTCATAGCGTTGGTGCCACTACTGAGAAGGCCCTATTTCTTGCAGCCGCCCCACGTACCTCCCTAGGCGGCGGCACTTGTAAAAAGGTCTTCTCTGCTGACCTAAGAGGACGAGCCGGATTGTACGGGAGCAGGCGATCTCTAAGATACCCTGGTCCAGAGCAGTATAGGGCTTTAAAGGTCAATACCAGCACCTTGAATTGGGCCCGGAAACGAATGGGCAGCCAGTGCAGCCGCTGGAGAAGCGGACTGACAGAGTCGAACCGCCTACCTCCAGTAACCACACGGGCCGCCGCATTCTGCACTAATTGCAGTTTCCGAACCGTCTTCAAGGGCAGCCCCACATAGAGCGCGTTGCAGTAATCTAATCTCGATGTCACCGAGGCATGGATCACCGTGGCCAGGTCTGCACGATCCAAGTACGGCTGCAGCTGGCGCACCAGCCGAAGCTGAGCAAAGGCCCCCCTTGCCACAGCCGCCACCTGGGAATCCAGGAGCAGCTGCAAGTCCAGGTGGACCCCCAAGCTGCGGACCTGCTCCTTCAGAGGGAGTGCAACCCCATTCAGCACAAGCCGATAGTCCAGCACCTGCATCGAGGATTTCCGAACCAGGAGAGCCTCTGTCTTATCCGGATTTAATTTCAGCTTGTTAAAAAAGCGGTGTGCCCCAAGGATCTGTCCTGGGACCGGTGCTTTTCAACCTCTTCATAAATGACCTGGAGACAGGGTTGAGCAGTGAGGTGGCTAAGTTTGCAGACGACACCAAACTTTTCCGAGTGGTAAAGACCAGAAGTGATTGTGAGGAGCTCCAGAAGGATCTCTCCAGACTGGCAGAATGGGCAGCAAAATGGCAGATGCGCTTCAATGTCAGTAAGTGTAAAGTCATGCACATTGGGGCAAAAAATCAAAACTTTAGATATAGGCTGATGGGTTCTGAGCTGTCTGTGACAGATCAGGAGAGAGATCTTGGGGTGGTGGTGGACAGGTCGATGAAAGTGTCGACCAAATGTGCGGTGGCAGTGAAGAAGGCCAATTCTATGCTTGGGATCATTAGGAAGGGTATTGAGAACAAAACGGCTAATATTATAATGCTGTTGTACAAATCTATGGTAAGGCCACACCTGGAGTATTGTGTCCAGTTCTGGTCGCCACATTTCAAAAAGGACATAGTAGAAATGGAAAAGGTGCAAAAGAGAGTGACTAAGATGATTACTGGTCTGGGACACCTTCCTTATGAGAAAAGGCTATGACGTTTGGGCCTCTTCAGCCTAGAAAAGAGACGCCTGAGGGTGGGCATGATTGTGACATACAAAATTATGCATGGGAAGGATAAAGTGGATAGAAAGATGCTCTTTACACTCTCACATAACACCAGAACCAGGGGACATCCACTAAAATTGAGTGTTGGGAGAGTTAGGACAGACAAAATAAAATAATTCTTTACTCAGCGTGTGGTTGGGCTGTGGAACTCATTGCCATAGGATGTGGTGACGGCATCTGGCCTGGACGCCTTTAAAAGGGGATTGGACAAGTTTCTGGAGGAAAAATCCATTATGGGGTACAAGCCATGATGTGTATGTGCAACCTCCTGATTTTACAAATGGGCTGTGTCAGAATGCCAATGCAAGGGAGGACACCAGGATGCAGGTCTCTTGTTATCTGGTGTGCTCCCTGGGGCATTTGGTGGGCCGCTGTGAGATACAGGAAGCTGGACTAGATGGGCCTATGGCCTGATCCAGTGGGGCTGTTCTTATGTTATGTAATTGCAGCCTAGAGCTGCCCACATGTTGGAAACAGCCGCGCAACAGATCGGTAACACAATCTGATGCGCACCAGGAGATTTCAGGCCGCCCCAGTTGCAAGCCTGCCATGCTGGAGCTGTCGGCCCTCCATGGCAATCTACAGACACGGTGAAACCTTATCATACATAAAGGACTAATTAGGTGTACCGGGCCATTAGCCATCTCTGAGGATTGACTGATGAAAAACATAATTAATGGCAACTTTCATAAACAGACTCCAGAATGTAGAATTCACTTGAAAGGAAAGCAGCTGGTCCTAATGGAACCAAGACCATTTTTCTGCCTTAAATCCTCCCGTATCTTTCTGGGGGAGACTGCTACATAATTCTGGCTGGAGAGATGATAAAGAGAAATCTAGAAGCAAAAGTCTGCTGCGGAAATGAAAGCGTCTTTGACTACAGAGCTCTGATGTTGTTCTTTTTCAGATTCAAGTGAAAACAAAGAGAGCCTGTGTTGTCCTTGGCTCTGGCATTTTGCTTGGACAATTGTTCGATTAAGTGCTGTTCAGCTATACAGCACATAGGTGACAGACTGAGGTGGTAGAATTCTGGACTGCATCACATCAGACTGCAGGTGTGTATGTGAGAGGAGGAGCCATATATATTTTAACAGTATTCCATGATCCCTGCATATAGTAAGCTAGGACATCAGGAGTTACAGGGGAGTGTCACTTAAGAGAAAGCATCAAGAAATGCACTAGCCTTCTTTTTTAATAAGGATATTTAGGGTTTTTATGCTGATTAGTTTTCTGCTTTTGCATTTTTAAGTTTTCTGCTTCTGGTTTTCTGCCTTTTAATCGGCTTTTAATTAGATTTTTAGGCTGCTTATTGGATTTTAGGAGTTTTAAATGTTTGTATTTTTTTTATATTTTTATGATGTTAATATTTTTTGTTATATCTGGAAGCTGTTTTGAATGCCCATTAGGGAGATAAAGTGGGGTATAAATTTGTAAGTAAGTAAGTAAGTAAGTAAGTAAGTAAAATAAATAAACAAACAAACAAACAAACAAACATTGGCTCCACCCACTTGTTTGCTCTTGGGCTCAGACACAGGTGAAAGACTCTTTAACCCCTTCCTTCCCAGAGTCAACTGCATGAGAGTTTTTGGCATAGATCTCTCTTTATGCATTCAGCTCCTCTAGTGCTCTTCACATTTGTATGAGAGTGAGGAAGAGTTAAGAGGTTCTTTGATGATGTCTGGTCATGTCTAGTGTGGCCTTTTCAGGGAAATCCTGAAAAGGATCCTTGGCTCAGGGACTCTTGCTGGTTAGCAGCAATTCAAGTAGCCATGGCAGAACTTTTATTTTATTTATTTATAGTCATACCTGTGATCATCTTACCTGTGATCATCTGATAGGAGGAAAGACAGCCGCTGGCAAAAAGTATGTGTGTTAGATTGAGCCTCTGGTCGGCCAGTTGCCTGGCCCTGTTTTTAGATCTCACCAGGCCACAGTCACTGTCTTCTTTACATTTCCCTTTACTGATCTGCTCCTGAACTTCTGTTCAACATAAGCTCCACTCCTCTGACTAGACTACCAAGACTACATTACATTAACTGCACAATTCAATAATGTCTACTCAGAAGTTCCATTGTATCCAATGGGGCTTCGTCCCAAGAAAATGTGTATAGGATTGCAGCCTAAAGAAAGCTCCTCATAGTGCTTCTCAAATCTCTGTTCCTGATGTCTACAGTTAAGAAATTCTGTGCCACAGGTATGTACTCGTAGTACAGTGGAACCCCAGTCAAAGCTCCATGCCACCTGTATTCTATGGAAAGTGCCACAATAAAATGCAGGTGTACAAGCCATGGCATCAGTGTTGAAGGAAAGGGCTGATGTCACTTGCCATTTCACCTTTGATCCTGGCAAGACCTTGATGAAATCTTCCACCTCTCAAGGCGCCACCAAGGGTTTCTAAATGAATGTGTTGGGGAAGTGGGAAAGGGGTTTTTAGCTCTCACTTGCAACTT
The DNA here is from genome assembly GCF_035046505.1 of Tiliqua scincoides. Classification (NCBI taxonomy): domain Eukaryota; kingdom Metazoa; phylum Chordata; class Lepidosauria; order Squamata; family Scincidae; genus Tiliqua; species Tiliqua scincoides. The sequence goes on from NC_089824.1 coordinate 211,651,743, forward strand.
ATCAACCAATTTAGACCTCTCCCCCTTGCTCACTCCCCCCCACCCCCATTATACCCTTTCATGCAAAAGCTCAGTAGGAAACCCTCTTGAATAAACACAAATGCACTTGATCTTCTTAATGGCATTTCAGAAAAAGGAAGCACAAAACCACACGAGCAATTTATTTCCCTGTAATGATTTTATCAGGGCTGAAGAATGTAATTTCTTCCTCTTGCTTTGGGAGAACCTGATTTACCTGCTGAGTTTGAAACCCACCAATCTGCCCTTGCTAGAGGTGCCTCACAGAGGCAAAAAAGGTAATAGCAGGGATGGGAAAAATAATTCAAATAGCTAGACCCGAACAAGAATTTTTAAGACCCAGGGTGGAAGTAGTTCGCTAGAGCAGACCTGGGCTACAAGCAGACTTGCTGGATCTGTTTTGCTTTTCTCAAGGACCTGCAGGTCCACCAGTTGGAGCCAATTGGTACACAGTACTAACTTTGCAGCAGGTCATACGCTTAGAATTAAGCCCATACAGGAATTTGTGTTCCTTTAATAGTTTTTAAAAGCTTAAACTGACTGTCAATCAGGGACATGTGCTGGGTGGGGAGGCAGGTGAGGCAGAGCCTCTCCACTGGAATCCTTCGACAGCAGTGCTGCCGTGTGAGACACTTTTCAAAGGATTCCAGTAGGGAGGCTCTGTCTCACCTGCCTTCCCACCCACTGCATGTCCCTGCTATCAATTGACCCTTTTCTTAAATTATATATCACAGTGGGAGTTAATTGCAACAGGGATTAGGTGCTAAAGCCCCCCTACACCCATTCTGGTTTCTGGCCATTTCACACACAGGCACACACATTATTTTTTAGGGGAAAAAACCCAAAGGTCAGAAGCATGCATTTGCTCATATGCCTAGTCTGCTTCTTATTTAGATATTTTTGAATAGCTATGTGTTGTTGCTAGTATTAAACAAAGTGAACATCAGAAACCTTCACCAACCTATTGCAAATCACCTTGTAGTAGACTCCGATCTACCTTCTGATAATCCCTGGTTTAAAGGGAAAGAAACAGAAAATTAGGCAGGCTAGTCAGCAGAGCAGGCACCACTGTGCTGAGTGTCTGACCAGGTCAATTTCTGATGCCATCCCTGTCCTATATACTGATTTGCAACTTTAAAACATCCCTTCCCATCCCTGCATAATTTCAGCTGTCTCCAGCACCTAGAAGAATGTCTGTTCACCACCTAGGTATAACTTACTAGCAGCTCAGTAAACCTCCTGTGTCTTTGTGATATAAGTCACTGAGAGATGAGATATCAAGAGCTGTAGCTGCTTCTATCAATCAGGCCCCTAAGCCAAAAGGAAGCACTGCTAGAGAGATTGTAGGCAAAGCACCTTTTTGCTGCAGCAAAACAGATAGGAGTGATTCAGATTGATGCTTTGAAACCTGTTTGTCTGCCTGGTGACATGAAGTGTGATGGCGTTTTATCTAGATGTCAAATCAATGAGCTGCAGGTAGGAACTGAAATAAAATGACACGCAGGAAGGGAGTATCTTGAAACAGACTTGAAATTCTATCAGGAAGCATAGAGAGCTGTTGGTAAAGATGTTTTCTTAATTCAAGCAACTCCTTGTGCAAGGGTCGGCAACCTATGGCCCACGGGCCAGATCCGGCCTGCCACCCGAAGTCATCCGGCCCATGTGGAGCTTGGCTTGGGAGGCAAAGCCTCCTGCCCAATTTGCCACACGCTGTAGAAGGAATGGCAAAGCCACCTCCTCAGGCTGGCGGAGTCTCTGTGACCTGTGCAGCTTTTCCTCCTAAGCTTGGCAACCGGGAAGTTTGACAACTTGGAGTTTGGCAATCCAGAAGTTGGTGATTACATGATTACATCATTGCTGCGTGTCCAAAAAGGTTGCCGATGCCTGTCCTATTGGCTCAAGAAACTACAGGGCCAGTTCAGATGGTGTTTCTATCACCGAACTGGTCCCACACATTAAAAGACATTCACGCTCAGCATGCACACGTGACTTTTAATACATGGGTCAATCAAGCGAGAGAGGCATCAAGCAGAGCAATCAGCAGAAGTCTGGTAAATTGGTAAATTCCTATGGTAAATTCTACCACACAGCCACTTTGCTGCTATCAGTGAACACCTTGGAGCATCCTGGAGTTAAGCATTCAAAAATACTTTACTTAGGGTGCAATCCTACCATGCGCTGGAACAGGCAAGCCAAGAGGCTTGCGCTGTGTCCAGTGCAGGTTAGGTGCCCAAAGCAGCTCAGTCAGAGGTAAGATAACTTTTCCCCTTACCCCTATGTAAGGCACCCTGGACCCTATGGGTCTTTTCAGACCTGCACCACTTCTTGAGGTGGCACAAGTCCAAGGAGAGTGGAGTGGCTTGAAGCTGCTCTGAGCTCCCCGGGAATGGGGGTTGGGATCCAGCATAACTGCTGAATCTCAGCCCCACCTCCTGTTAAATGCAGCTTAAATGCAGTGGTATCACTAGGGTTGGTGTAACCCCCATAACTTTATTTTAATATAGGTCATCCAATATATCAGTGACAAACAAAAAAAACAGTGGCCAACTTGATGATACTCACACAACTGAATAAGAGTTCTAGCATTAACTCTGATAAATGGAAATGAGAGTTGACTCATATTAACACCTTATTGTGTATTTTATAGTTTGTAGTTTTATGTCTATTTTATAGTTTATTTATTACCTTTTATGTATTTTAGGGTGCAATCCTAACCAGCAGTAATGCCGGTATAGGTGGCCCTGGAGGGTCGCAAACGTGCCGTAAAGCACATTTGTGCTTCCTTAGGTGGGAGCTGCATTGGTGCATTCAGATGTGTCAACACACGGATGGAGGCAGAAGCCTCTGCCACGGCTCCCGCGCCGCCGCTTGCACGCCGACATAAGTGGGAAAGGTAGGCGTGGGCGGCGTGAGGAGGGGGCGGGAGGGAGTGTTACTGGGCGGGGGAGGGTGGGCCTGGGGGCGGCCGCGCGGGGAGCTGGGAGCAGGGCCGGGGGCAGGGCTGGGACCCGGCAGTTATGCTGGATCCCAACCAACGTCCCTGGGCTGAGTGGAGCGGCTTCAAGCCGCTCTGCTCTCCTCGGACTTGCGCCACCTCCAGAGGTGGCGTAGATCCGAAGAGACCCATAAGGGCATGCAGCCCTTACCCACAGGTAAGGGGAAGAGCTTCCCCTTGCCCGTGGCTGAGCTGCTGCTCGCTACAATCCCGCGTTGGATGCAGCGCAAGCCTCCTGGCTTGCCTGCTCCAACATGGGTTAGGATTGCACCCTTAATTTGTTGTCAGCTGCCCTGTGTGCCCTTTGGGAAGAAAGGTGGGGTAAAAATTGAATAATTAAAATAATAAATAATAATAAATATTATTTCCCTTTTGTGTCATAACACCTCATTGGCTCTCAGAACAATCAGTCTCATTGGTCAGTTCTGAGTTAAGGAGATCCACTTTTTGTTATATAAGGCAGTTGTACTTTCTTTTTCTGGTTAATTGGCCATAACCTTTGATAGAATACAGATATTTCAACATTGTTTGTTTCATTGCATTCTGAATTAAATTACCCATTGAATGATGCATAACATGATGGTATTATTCAAAAATACCAAGATTTTCACAATTTTGGCCAGTAGTGGTGTCACATACATCCGAGAGTGTCACCTGGTGCAGTTCGCACTCCCTAGTGATGCCAGTTAGTCTCAGGCATCTGGACAATACATTGCTCCCCAGAGTCCTGCAGGTGGTGTTGCACCCATATTTCAGCATGGAGGGTTGTGAGAAATGCATGCATTGCATTAATATTCCAAATACGATGGAGCTTATTTGTCTGTGAGAGAGAGGAATGTCCTGGTGGAGTCATGGACTATTAAGCCATTTCTGCCCAGCATTGAATATATCTGTGCAAACCAAATGTGTACACCTGTGGGCTGGGCAGAAATGGGTTAATTACTTCCAAATCCACCAGTCTTATAAACTACATTTAGAGCACCTGTGAAATGACATGGATCTATCTTGCAGTATTCTCCCCATCTCATTTTATCCTCACAATGCCTTGACAGTGGTGGGAACCCAAGAGGATAATCACCCACTTTTTCCACTGTGTTTTACACTGGCATCGTCATGTTTTAGGGGTCCATACAAACCCATTCCCCCTTCCCTATGTGGAACTCTTTGCCACAGGAAGTAGTGATGGCATCTTGCCTGGATGTCTTTAGGAGGGGATTGGACAAATTTCTGGAGGAAAAGTTCATTACAGGTTATAAGTCATAGTAGGTATGTGCAAGCTCTTGGTTTTAGAGGCAGGCTGCCTCTGATTGCCAGATGCAGGGGAGGGCACCGGGTCACAGATTGTGTCTGTTGTCTTGTGGGCTCTGTGAGGCATTTGGTGGGCCACTGTGAGATACAGGAAGCTGGACTAGATCGGCCTTTGGCCTGATCCAGCAGGGATCTTCTTATGTTCCCTCTTTTTTTAAAAAAAAAAAAGTGTGTTCTCACCTGCATGTGAGTGAACTGAACCCTCTATTTGTCTGTGCTGTTCCCTTGGAGACATCTGGGCAGGTATTATTTTCTTGCTCTGGATTGGCTTATAATCAGAGTGCCCATCCATGGGTGTTGAACAACCTGCGGTCAGCCTTGTCTCCTGATCACAACCTGCAACATGTCCTATTGAACATGACCCAGCTAAGCTTCTAGGAGGAACTCAGCTGCTCCAGACATTGCCTTTCAGTGCAAGCCTAACCTTACACAAACTTTGCACCTCTCTGATCACTCCCCACAATGCCTTGACAGTCACGTTCCTGAAACCATCTGTCAAGCATGTCTGGGAAAGAGCATTCCTAGAGACGTTTGCCTTTCTCCTCTGAAGCTTCTAATTGCACATTAGAGATTAAGCTTTCGCTCTTCACAGCAAACAGCTGTTACCTGACACATCTAATCTCCATAAACAACAGGAATCCCCTCTTCAAGCCGGTGCACATAGAAATGTTGCCCTCCTATCACACATTCAGATTTCACCTGTTTTAGATATTGATGTCGCACCTGTGGAACAACATGGCTGTGGTTAGTTTGTGTTCTGGGGTTGTGGCTGGTGAGGCTTTTCTGACTCCCACCCACCCTGTGGTGTGGCTGCCAAGAGGAAATGGTACTCTGAATTCATTTGAGGACAGTACCTGAACCCATCATACTATACCCAAACCTTAAGGCATTCTGACATGGCACTGATGCTGACCATTTCTTAAAATTATAGAAGCACAGAATGATTTTTCCAGACAATTTTGTAAATTGATTTTCCCTTTAGCACAACATTTTTTTTTCCACTAGTCCCAGCCCAGCGACTGCAATGCTATACAGCAGTGTTTCTCAAACTGTGGGTCGGGACCCACTAGGTAGGTCGCGAGCCAATTTCAGGTGGCTCCCCATTCATTTCAATATTTTATTTTTAATATATTAGACCTGATGCTACCATGGGATGTGACTGCATTTGGGGAGATCTGTACTTTTAACAGGCTACTATGTATATGCTTTTAACGTGATAGTTAATGGGGCTTACTCCTGGGTAAGTGTAGGTAGGATTGCAGCCTAGGATTGTTAAAACATTTTCCTGCTTGATGATGTCACTTCCGGTGATGACATCACTTCCAGTGGGTCCTGACAAGATTCTCATTCTAAAAAGAGGGTCTCAGTGCTAAATGTGTGAGAACCACTGCTATATAGACATTGCATTTCCACATGAAAGATTGGAGGTAGCCTTGCTGCTGGGGAAAGCAAGAGCTTACAAGTAAGGTCTGAAAGAATGCAGCAGCCCTGCCCTGTTGTGTCTACCTAGTGTAGGGGAATTTTCACCTCTTGCTCAAATCCAACCAGCAGACATACAAGAAATAGCCAAAAAAAGAAGAGGTGCATCATGGTGAGATGCACACAGAAAGCACATACATCTGACCCCCCCGCCCCCGCCAGCAACCATCAAAGCTTCAACAAGGAATTTCAAGCCTACCCAATCACATGCCTGCAATAATGCAATCAACACCCTCCACATCTCCATAGCATAGCAAAGGGAAACTTTCTCCAAAGAACTAGCCCAAACCAGCCCAGAATGACTGAGCCTAGATCTGAATATATCAAGGCATATGGGTTCATGGCAAGGTCACCCTGCAGTAATGACTTTCCTCCATGGCTTCTCTGCTTTTTCTCCTCACTAGCAGCTGGTATTCAAAGGTATCTGCCTCTAGACATGGAGGTTCCATTTAGCTGCCATAACAGTGGTTCCCAAACTTTTAGCATTGGGACTCACTTTTTAAAATGACATTATTATCGGGACCCAGCTAAACCCATCAAGTTTATGAAACTTTTTTTAAAAAAGGAGATCTAGAAAGAAATAATATTTTTATTTATTTACTTACAAGTAATAACATTTTTATTTATTTATTTACAAAAAACTCAAGCCCTTTCTTATAATGGAAGGCGTGCATTCATGAGAGTTCATCAGGGCTGCTTCATCAGAACATAAGAAGAGGCCCGCTGGATCAGGCCAAAGGCCCATCTAGTCCAGCTCACTGTGAGATACAGGAAGCTGGACTAGATGGGCCTTTGGCCTGATCCAGCGGGGCTCTTCTTATGTTCTAATGAAGCAGCCCTGATGGACTTTCATGAATGAACTCCTTCCTTTCCCACATTTTATCTCCCTATATTACACATGCTTGTAAACTGCAGGAGCTCAGCTTCTTGCAGACCCCAGGAGTTGAGCTCTTTGCAGGGCAGTTAGCAGCTATCTTGCAAACACCAATGTAATTAGCAGTATGCAGTGTAATTAGCAGCTATCTGATTCTTGAATAGCCTCAGGACTTGAAGCAATTATCTGATCTTGCCATTACCTGTGTTTACATTGGAGATTGTCCAACCCTTCATGGCCCACCAAAAATCGGGTTGCAACTCACCAGTGGGTTCTGACCCACAGTTTGGGAACCACTGTGCCATAGCCATTGATAGATGCATCCTCTCTGAATTCATTTAATCCTTTAACAAGGCCATGCCTACAGTTTTTAAAATTTCTCGTAAATTACTGTATCACCTCAAGGCAGTCAAGGGGTGGTGTGGCATGCAGAAGGTGAGGGTGGTGGTAGAATCCTGAAGTAATAGAATGAACCAAACTACTTCAGCCTGGAGGGCAGGGATCACATTTTTTAAATGTTTCCCTAAGTGCGTACATTCGATGCAAGTAGAAACAGGAATAGCAGGGAGAAGACTAGTCAGTTAAGAGACCCAAGAACCAGGTTACGAATTGTCGGCCTTTTCTGCATGGGGCTGCGTTCCCCTTGAAGGAGCAGGTTTGCAGTTTGGGAATGCTTCTGAATCTAATCTCGCCCCTCGATGTCCTGATGGCAGTGGCCTAGCTAGAGGGGTGCAAAGCATGGGCAACCCATTCCTAACTTGCACTGAAACAGGCAAGCCAGTGAGCATGCGCTGTGTCCAGCGCAAGTTTTGGGCTGTCTGAGGCTTGGCCTGAGGTAAGGGGAAACTTTTCCCTTATCCCAAGGAGAGCAGCAGCAGCAGCCTCAGTGGATCTACTTGGATCTGTGCCACCTGATGAGGTAGCACAAATCCAAGTAGCCCGAGAATGGGGCTCCCCTGGGCCTGGGCTGCCCTACCCTGGGCCACTCAGGAATGGGGACAGGATCTGGCATAACTGCCAGAACCTGGCCCCATCTCTTGCCCACCCCTGGGGATGCCCACCACCTGCCCTGAAATGCCACCCTCCCGCCTCCTCCCCACCCTCCCCCCAGACTCCTGTGTTGGCTGAGCTTGACCAACATATTTACCAGGCCTGAGACTCACATTGGTGTGGGGAGGCCAGGCTATCTCCCCTCAGAGTGGCGCAAAAGTGCTTGATGACACTTTTTGACATTCCCGGGTCAGCGCAAGAGACTTGGGTCAACCCAAGGGCACTGCACCCTAAGTTCTGCAGGGAGACTCACAGCAGCATGCAAGTGGCCCCTCCCCCTCCCTTAGGAGCCATTCCAGGTGGGGGGAGCATAGAATGGCTCTGAAGGGGAGGGGGAGGGGCTGCTTGCTCACTACACTGAGGCTCCCTGCAGAACTTAGTGCTTTGCGCCCCCTCTAGCTATGCCACTTCCTGATGGTGGTTAGGGCTTGGGGTGCTTTTGTCCTGCTTAGGCTGTTACCCTGCCAGGTGCATCCCTTCTTGAGCCAATCAGATCTGTGGTTGTCCATGCACTGAACACACCTTTGTTGACCATTCAAAACATGCAGAATGCAGCTGCAAGACTGTTGGCTGGCATGAGGTGTGATCAGAACATCAACCCTTTGCTTTGTCAGCTGCATTGGTTGCCAGTCTGCTTTTCGGTGCAATTCAAAGGGTTGCTTTGACCTTTAAAGATCTAAATGGGACCAGCGTACTTGAAGGACCTCCTCTAGTGTTGTTAGATTCTCAGTCAGAAGAGTCATTGCATTAAATCCTGGTGTGGCCACTCTGGCAGAGAACCTGCCCCCTCCTCTTCCCAGTCCTGCAAAAGTTTAACAATAGAGGTTGTAATCCCCTCAGCAATACAATGCCCACCAGTCACCATAAGGTGTTGGTAAGAAACTTAGAATCCAACGTGCCCTGAGGTGGAGAGTGACAATGCTCCATGCAAGCATAGAGTCACTGCCCACCCTTGAGCTAATCCTACACATCCATAGTTTTGTTATCAAAATGCCATATTATTATGTCATTGTACAAATTGATGGTAAGGCCACACCTGGAGTATTACATCCAGTTCTGGTCACCACATCTCAAAAAGCTTATAGTGGAACTGGAGGTGGTGCAGAAGAGAGTGACCAAAGTGATTACTGCTCTGGGCACCTCCCTTATGAGGAGGGAGCTCTTTAGTAAAAAGGTAGCTGAGAGGGTACATGATTGAGATGTTAAAAATTATGCAAGGAATGGATAGAGTGGATAGAGGGATGTTCTTTTCCCTCTCACACAAGACCAGAATCAGGTGACATCCACAAAAATTGAGGGTTGGAAGAGTTAAGACAAACAAAACATTTCTTTACCCAGCGTGTCATTAGTCTGTGGAACTCCTTGCCACAGGATGTGATGATGATGTCTGTCCTATATGCCTTTAAAAGGGGATTGGGCAAATTTCTGGAGGAAAAGTCCATCACAGGTTACAAACCCTGATAGGTATATGCAACCTCCTGTTTCTGGAAGTAGGCTACTTCAGAATGCCAGGTGCAAGAGATTGCAGGTGCAAAGGAGTGTTGTCTTGTGTGCTCCTAGAGGCATCTGGTGGGCCACTGTGAGATACAGGAAGCTGGACTAGATGGGCCTTTGACCTGATCCAGAGGTGCTTTTCTTATGTTCTTATCATGTATGCAGCATTGGAGAGTTTTTATAATCAACTGGGAGAAATCTAAATTCTTGAGCCATCAATGTATTTGTCATGAGTATTTTTTTTTTTCTATTACTCAGAGTCCCACAAATCACTGCCACTTAGGCTGTGGACAAGAAAAGATCACATTTTCCATCCTGGCCTAGAAGAGAATGTCACCATATTGGCAGACAAATCCTTCACTTTATGTCACTCCCTCATCCCGCACCTCATAAGTTATATGACACAATGCAGTGCAATCAACAGTAGCCATTTAGATTGCCCAAAGTCAACCTTTTTTTTTTTCTCTCTCTCTCTCCCCAACTCATGGTCAGATCATTAATGGCCAGATAATATTAGAATATGGATGTGGAATTCTGGCAATTGGAAGCTTGGTGCAACTTGACTTGACATTCTGCCAAGACTATTCAGCACATCTTCAGCCACAAGAAGCTTGCAGCTGCTTTGGTTGCAAATCAAGGAGAAGAAGGGGAGAGAGAGCAGCAAAAAGCGCTCTAGTCTATTGCTCAGGGATGTTCAAATGAAAGCATTTGTGGCTTTTTAGTCAGAAAACAAGACAGCTAAGTAGGGGGACATGATATAGAGGCTGATAAAACTTTGCATGGTGTGGTGAAAGTGGACAGAGGAAAGTTTTTCTCGTTCGGAATACTGTACTAGAACTCAGGCTCTGCTGATAAAATAGATGTAGGACAGTTAAATTAAAGGAGCCCAGGCTTCACAACATATGGAATTCATTTAAGGAATTCACTGACATGAAGTGTAGTGATGGACACTAACTTAGTTGGCTTTAATAGAGGATTGGGCAAATAATTGGAGGAAAAATCTATCATCTGTCATCAGGGGTATGCAGAAGTTCCAAGTTTAGAGGCTGAAAGCTACTGGATATTAATTGTGGGGCGAAGGCAACAGGGGATGGCTATGAGAAGCAGAATGCTGGACCAGACAGACCCTTATTGGAATCAGCTGAGTTGTTCCTATGTTCTTATGTTCACAGCATTCTCCAGGCATGTGACGACTCCTACAATTCAATTGTAGAGCCATTTCACACATTACACATATGAAGGCTTAGGTTTGCCACCAGCCCTTCTGTCAACAGGGAGCTACAGCCAATCATAGCTCCTAATCCACAGGACATGTGTTTGCAAAAATGCAGTATAAGTCTGTGGGTGCAAACCGGTGGGATGTTCTCCTCCATCAATTTATCTAATTTCTATTCACCTAATGAATGATTCCCATTTCTATCAAATGTGTCCAGCGAGATCAGCCCTTTTGTACTGAGATTTCCATGAATTTGGTGAAAATCATACTCCAGCTATCTGGATATACAATTTGTCTTCTTGTATTCACTTTGATATGTCAAAAAACTAGAATACTGCTCATGAAGAATAAACTCCAGTGTGTTGGAATGGTTGGTAAGCATAGCATAGCACAGAGAAGATGTTGTCCTTATTTCTAACACAGTGAACTGTGACTCTGCCCCTTAAGACTATGAAGAGTGAGTGATGGGAGAAGAGTGAAGCTGGGTAATACCAAGGAGGTCCAGTTAGACCAGCATCCTGTTTCTGTTGCAGATTCTAACCTAAGAAATCATCTGGGTATTTAGAGTGGGATGTCACCACTATGCTGACAACACACAACTCTATCTCTCCTTGCCATCCCGCTCTGAGGAAGCTGTGGAAGGTCTGAGGTGCTGTCTGAATGCGACTAAGGACTGGATAAAAGCCAATAGGTTGAAACTGAATTCTGAAAAGGCTGAGGTCCTCCTGGTCAGGAAATCCTCAATGCAGGTGCCGAGGGCGCAATCCTATCCAATTTTCCAGTGCCGGTGTAGCTGTGCCAATGGGGTGTGCAATGCATCCTGTGGTGGGGAGGCAGTCACAGAGACCTCCTCAATGTATGGGAACATTTGTTCCCTTACCTTGGGGCTGCATTTGGGTTGCACCAGTGCTGGAAAGTTGGATAGGATTGGGCCCGGAATCATCTACCCACTTTGAATAGGGTTGCACTCCCCCTGCAAGAGTGGTTGTGCAGCTGAGGAGTTCTCCTAGATTCTCAGCTCTCTCTGGAGAACCAGTTGGCAGCAGATGCTAGAAGTGCATTACATAAGAACAGCCCCACTGGATCAGGCCATAGGCCCATCTAGTCGAGCTTCCTGTATCTCACAGCAGCCCACCAAATGCCCCAGGGAGCACACCAGATAACAAGAGACCTGAAAGGCCTCCTGGGAATTGTAGTTTAAGAACATAAGAACAGCCCCACTGGATCAGGCCATAGGCCCATCTAGTCCAGCTTCCTGTATCTCACAGCGGCCCACCAAATGTCCCAGGGAGCACACCAGATAACAAGAGACCTGCATCCTGGTGCCCTCCCTTGCATCTGGCATTCTGACATAATCCATTTCTAAAATCAGGAGGTTGCATCATGTCTTGTAACCTGTAATGGATTTTTCCTCCAGGAACTTGTCCAATCCCCTTTTAAAGGCGTCCAGGCCAGATGCCGTCACCACATCCTGTGGCAATGAGTTCCACAGTCCAACCACACGCTGAGTAAAGAAATATTTTCTTTTGTCTGTCCTAACTCTCCCAACACTCAATTTTAGTGGATGTCCCCTGGTTCTGTGTTATGTGAGAGTGTAAAGAGCATCTCTCTAGCCACTTTATCTTTCCCATGCATAGTTTTGTATGCCTCAATCATGTCCCCCCTCAGGAGTCTCTTTTCTAAGCTGAAGAGGCCCAAACGTCGTAGCCTTTCCTCATAAGGTGCCCCAGCCCAGTAATCATCTTAGGGCGCAATCCTAACCCCTTATGTTAGTGCTTTCCAGCACTGACATAAGGGCAATGCAGCTCTAAGGTAAGGGAACAAACATTCCTTTACTTTGAGGAGGCCTCCATGAGTGACACCCAACTGCAGGATGCAGCACACATCCCATTGGCACAGCTATGCCCGTGCTGGAAAGTACTGACATAAGGGGTTAGGATTGCGCCCTTATTCGCTCTCTTTTGCACTTTTTCCATTTTTTGAGATGTGGTGACCAGAACTGGACGCAATACTCCAGGTGTGGCCTTACCATAGATTTGTACAACGGCATTATAATATTAGCCACCATTCACCCAGCTTTGGCTGGTACACCGAAACCATACTTGAACCATACAAGTATGTGTTGAACGCAGGCCCTAATAAACTCTCAAGAAGGAAGTTCCCTCCTCCAAGCTGACAAGGAAAATGTATTGAGACCTATGGAAAGTGAAACTGAGCTGTGTGTTTACTCATGAGTAGATGACCATGCCTCAGCTGTTATTGAAGGCCACTGGAATGATCCTGATCTGATGAATGTGGAGCTCAATGAAAACTCCAGAAGGCAGTCCCCCCACTATAGGAAAAAGGTTAAAAGCAGAGGCTTGAGTGGCTGGTAAAGTGAATTATTTTTTTTGGTCTCATAAAGCTAGGTGGGTCCCAATAGAGTGTCATTTTAAAAAATGGGTCCTGGTGTTCAAACATTTGGGAACCACTGTTCTAGCCAATTATAGCAGAGCTGGGATTGACATGCAAGAGAAGCAGTGATAAGGTGCTTTCTTCCCTTCTCACATATATATTGGCAACCTTCAGTCTTGAAAGACTATGCTATCGCGCTCTGAAAGGTGGTTCTGGCACAGCGTCTAGTGTGGCTGAAAAGGCCAATCAGGGAGTGACAATCCCTTCCACATCAGGAGCAAGTGCAGTCTGTCCCTGGTCTGTCTTCCTGGCTATGGGCCTGCCTTCTTTGCCTCTTAGCCTCAGACTGTCGGCCAAGTGTCTCTTCAAACTGGGAAAGGCCATGCTGCACAGCCTGCCTCCAAGCAGGCCACTCAGAGGCCAGGGTTTCGCACTTGTTGAGGTCCATTCCTAAGGCCTTCAGATCCCTCTTGCAAATGTCTTTGTATCGCAGCTGTGGTCTACCTGTAGGGCGCTTTCCTTGCACGAGTTCCCCATAGATGGCCGGATCTCCTTTGGGATCCGGCCATCATCCATTCTCACGACATGACCGAGCCAATGCAGGCGTCTCTGTTTCAGCAGTGCATACGTGCTAGGGATTCCAGCACGTTCCAGGACTGTGTTGTTTGGAACTTTGTCCTGCCAGGTGATGCCGAGAATGCGTCGGAGGCAGCGCACGTGGAAAGCGTTCAGTTTCCTCTCCTGTTGTGAGCGGAGAGTCCATGACTCGCTGCAGTACAGAAGTGTACTCAGGACGCAAGCTCTGTAGACCTGGATCTTAGTATGTTCCGTCAGCTTCTTGTTGGACCAGACTCTCTTTGTGAGTCTGGAAAACATGGTAGCTGCTTTACCGACGTGTTTGTTTAGCTCGGTATCGACAGAAAGAGTGTCGGAGATAGTTGAGCCAAGGTACACAAAGTCATGGACAACCTTCAGTTCATGCACAGAGATTGTAATGCAAGGAGGTGAGTCCACATCCTGAACCATGACCTGTGTTTTCTTCAGGCTGATCGTCTCACAAATGGAGCCCAAAGAGCTAGGAGAAGATGACAGCCACAATTCAGTTGTTTTTAATGATAGAACCTTCTGGTTCCTTTATGGCCCCCAGGTTTTTCCCCCTCCCGCTGAGGATGAAGTGAGAGCTGCCACAAAATACAATGGACAAATCCAGAATTTAAGTGTGGCTGTGATTGGGCAACAGTGTCTGCTCTCCCCAAACATGTAGGAGCAAAGACAGGAGCATAATTTTTCCCCCAATTCAAATCTTGTTTCCTGTTTTAAAATTACTATGATCTTAGTTTTTAAACATTGAAAAGCTTGGTATTGGAGTGCATGGGAGTCAGCGGAGGGCTGTACATGCAGCTGCATGCCAGGCCTGGCCTGGGAAGGGGCGTGAAGGGGCATTTAAACTAGATTGCCCTTTGCTGGAGCCTGAAGGGGTTGTGCGCAGGTAGATTTTGGCTGGAAATTTAAGCCAGCCTCAGCTTTACTTCAAACTTGGAATATGAACCATGTATTACTTTACAGGGCTGTTGTGAGCAACTGCCCTAATCAAAGCCCCCTCAACCTGTAATATGGGCAAAATGGCCTGCATTGGGATTGGAATTCCAATGACAGTTTTGCATGACATGGTACATGACAAGTTCTAGACTTGTACGGAGGAGCTCTTTGGCTTCTAAACCGGCTTTGGTTCCAGATTTTTGCTGGCATGCACTGTCTTTTACCTGTCACCCCTTGTTTACATAATACTGGGTTAATCTGGCATGTATGAAAAAGCATCCATGATTCAATACTCCCCTTTACAGCTCAAGCTCGTTGCAGCTTTATATCACTCAGATCTGACTTTTCTGAGAGATGCTTAGTAGCAAGAAATGCTAGAAAGATCAGAGATAAATTCACTGCATGATGTTGCTGTGTGCTAAAGGATAATAGGTTTTTTAAAAAGCACTTCTGGGACTGAATGAAGTCTACTATGCCAAGGGTCAGTTCTGGCTAAAGAAACCAAAATGGTAAGTCTTCCTCTGGCTGCAGGAGATACCTCTTTTGATCAAACCACTCTGAACTTAAAAGGAAGCCACACTTTTAGAAACAAAGTAAGGGATGCAAGACACACAAAGACCAGCTTCAAAGATACTGCAGCCTCATTAATTTTTTTCCTCCCATTCTCAAGTTCACTAAGCATGATGTAGCATTTCCATGACCCTGTTAAAGACTTGTGTGGAGATGAGAGCTATACTTGGGTTTTGCTTCTTCTTCTGAATGGATGCTAAGAGGGTGTAACAGCAGGAAAGAGGCCTTCAAAGTCTGATGTCTTTCCATTCCCATTGCTATCTCTGACTTGGCTGATGAAATATGTTCATGGCAATTAAGCTACAAGCTCTTTGTAAACTAAAGAGCTTGTATTGCTAGTCTCCTTTCTTCTTGTGAAGGTGGCCATGTCCCCCACAGCTGGATCAGGGCTGTGGAATGAGGGGATCCAGTCTTTTCCCCCCAGCCATAGGTCTGATCCAAAACATCCTCTGAAACGGCTCTTAGTCAGTGGCGCAGCTAATGATCGTGTAGCCCTGTGCCAAGCTCAAAATGATACTCTGGAAGTGATGTCACAACCAGAAGTGACATCACACCTGGGCTTTTAAAAAAGTGAAAATTGCGGAAAAAAAACCTGCCTCCTTGCCCCAGAAGCTCGCTACCCACTTGCTCTGCTGCCACCCCCCAGTCAGTGGAATAGCTAATGCATCTCCCTGCTACTTGGGTGGGGGGGGGGGTTAAAGACGATTTTTGAAGCCCCCTCACGACAAAATTTAATTTAATTAAATAAATTAAAAGTGTGCCCCTTATTGGTTAGAGACACTGTGCTGGGCTGAAGAGGGACAGTTATTCTCCCCCTGCTACATATAAGAGGGGCACCACTTGAAAAAGTGCCTCTTTACCCAGTTAGCAGGGTAACTGTATCACGATACATGGAAATGAGAGCGGACTCATATTAACACCTTATTGTTTCCATGCTATATCATATAACATCTCATTGGCTCTCAGAAAAATCAGTCTCCTAGGTCAGTTTTGAGTTAAGAAAATCCACTTTCTGTTCCATAAGGCAGTTGTGTTTTCATTTTCTGGTTAATTGGCCATAACTTTTGATATAATGTAGATATTCCAATGAGGCTTGTTTCATTACATTCTGCATTAAATAACCTTTCCAAGGATATATAACATGATGATATTATTCATACATACCAATTTTTTCAAAATTTTGGCCACTAGTGTCAAGCTCAACTTATTGCCCCACTAAAGCTTGGTCTCTAGTAAAACTGCTACCCCACGCACCCCCTTAACTATGCCACTGCTCTTAGTTATGAAGGGGACATTTAGGAGACAGAAATTGTGTTCTGCTATCATTGATTGTCGCTCATGCAACCCAATTGTATGCAGATAAGTTCAGCAATCAATCCCACTGAATTACATGATGTTTATTCTTAGGAAAGTGTGCACAGGACTGCAGCCTTACATTTCTAACAGTCCCCTTAGGTCTCCAGTATTGTATTAGTCTGTAGTAGCAGTAGCACAGAAATGATGGTGGCATATTAACAGACTAGTATTTTACTTGACATGTGATTTATAAGGCTACTACCTACATGATTACATGAAGCTGTCTGAAAAGAGCTAAATCGCCAACTCAGAAAAATCTGACCTTTCTTGTAATAGGTAGGACTTTAATAAGCCTTTGTATCATTAAAACTGATTGCAATAGATTCAGATAGACATAAGAAAGAACTTCTTCACACAGTAGGTGACTGATTTATTGAATTCACTTTCACACTGTCAGAGTGCTGGGGACAAATAACAAGGAAAAATAATTGTCTTCATGTCCTGCTTGGAGACTTCTCAGAAGTCTGTGCTGGCTACTGTTGGAGTAGTCTATGACCATTTGTCCCATAGGAATTTTGAGGTGGATGAGTTTTCTCTTCAGATCTTGTAAGGGCACACCCAAAGGAAAGGTAAAATCTTGGGTAGACATCTGGTAACCAGAGCATAAGATGTCAATCTTATACATACTGTCCTGGGAGTAAGCCCCACTGGACACACTGGGACTTACTTCTGAGTAAACATGTATAGGATTGTGCTGTATAGGATGCCCAAACCAAAATTTATTTCTTTATTTGAGAAATTTATATCCCATCTTTCCCATGCCGAAGCAAATGCCCAAGGCAGCTTACAAAGATGCATAATGAAGTACAAAGTATCATAACAGGTAAGAAGAAGAAAAGATCAAAGCATTAAAAACATTAATTTTAGCATTAAACATTGAAACATAAAAAGCAAAACCTAACACAGCCATTCAAGACCATTCTCGCAGCATTGCACTCCTCTCAACCTACCCTTCAAAATGAACCAAGCGGGCTACACTCTACTCTCATGAGTTAAAAACACACATGCCGCTCTGTTTCAGTTTCCATAGGGCACAACACATTTTCCTTGTCAGTTTTGCGATCCGCCAAAAATTGGGTTGCAACCCACAGTTTGGGAACCACTGGGCTAGAAGAATGGAAGGTAGGGCAAGTTCAGCTCATGGATGTTTCCTGCATGTTCTGGCTCTGTTTTGGTTTCCAAGAAACCAAGAAATCTGTATCACAACATTTCAGTGTTTAGTGCATCAGTTATGCAAGTGAAACCTTATTGACAATCAGTTCCATCTTATGCAAGTGAAACCTTATTGACAATCAGTTCAAAATGTTAGATACAAATGAAAAAATTAGTGCTGTACCAAGCAATCATCCAACAGGGCTGACTATTGCAAGCACTTCAGAACTGCCTGGCAAACAGCTGCTCTTGCTTGCCCTCTGCTGTTCACAAACAAAAGGGCCACCACCAACCAGTGGCTAACGTTCCTCTCTCCCCCTGCCCTGAAGATGATTAATGATGAAATGATATTTAATATAAAACAGAGCCAGGCAATTTCCACTAAAGTTCCAAGAAGAAAATATACATTGTGCAGTGTTTCTGTACTTCAAAAATATCTTTGTTATTACACTGGTTATTTTTACATTTAAATGCGCAGAGGCTATTAATTTCTTTGGAAAGGCATCCTTAAGGCAGTTGCTGCCGAAGTGCATGAAAGAGATCCTTCCTCGATTAGAGCTGTTATTGCTGGAAAGCACATCAGACCATGTTCAAGCACATTAACTGCCTAATGAATCACTTTGTTTCATTTTGCTAACAAAGAGAAACATTTAGATGCAAAGAGGTAAGTCTCTGCAGAGAGATGGAGGATCTCACAATTCGTAATGCAGACAGCAGCAGGGTCAAAGCATGCGACAGAGAAAGCAGTAGCGTCCAAGACTATTCTCTTCATTAAGACAAAGACTGGAGTCCTCATATGAAACTGGCCTGTTCGTTCTTCTTGAAATCCATCGCTACATCCTGCAGTTGGCTGGAAAATTCTGTCTTAGCAAGACTTGGCAACTGACATTCATGCCCTTGCATCCTCAAGACACGACTACTGTATGTGCCATATATGGGACTGCCCTGGATGATTGTTCTGAAAATTCAGCCTGAGCAGAATGCAGTGACTTTTTTCTTCACAAGGTAAGTCAACTCACTGAAGTTGCTTTAGGGCCTGCAGGGGCTCCCTGTTATCCTCCAGGGTGAATTCAAGGTGTTGGCTTTATCCTATATAGTCCTAAAAGGCTTTGTTTTCTCTGTCTTAGAGATTTGCCTCAGTGCATCTATGGAATAGGATTTTGGCACTCTGCATGTTGTCTGAATTCATTATGTCTTCAGATTCCAGCTGGGGCTCCTGCTGCAGTCCATTCATTATTTATTTGTAACATTGCCTGTTGAATGTGGACATGTTGGAATGAAAGTTGGTACACACGTTCGAGACCCCACTCCATATTTCAAGTCCAAATACCAGCTCAGCCACTCTCTTTTTCCAAGACTGAAGCAAAATGCAAACACCAACACTGTGGGATACCTGCCAGTTGGGGCAACCTTCTGCACTGAAACAATGTACCACAACTTTCCCACAGGGAAAGATGATCATCAGGAAGGATGATAAGATCAGATGATCTGTTGCCTGAGCAGATATAGGGAAAAAGCTGGGCGAAGGGATTGCATGGTAGAGTCTGATTCCTGTGCTTGTCCTTGCTTGGGACCAGCCTGTTAAGTTAGGGGGCTGTCTGCAACCAAGAACAGGTTGACCACGTCAGTCTACAGTATATGCCCAAAGAGATGCCAGTATGCAGGATAGCACTCACTGGCGTCGCTAGGGGTGTGTGGGCTGCACTGGGTTATGCGCACAGGGGGATGATGCGCACTGGTGATCAAAATCACTAAAATTGTAGGAATAATACAATTATGTTATATACTTACCATTCAATGTGGAATTGACAGCAGAATTCAATGAAACAAGTTATGGCCAAAAAACCAGAAAACAAAAATACATGGAGCCCTATGAAAAGTGAAACTGAGCCATATCGTGCATTTACTCGTGAACAGGTGAATTTGCCTTAGTCTATTGGAAAGGGCAGGCTGAGAGGAAAACAACTACACCGGAATGGTCCCAATCCAGTGTAAACCACCCCCCCCAAAAAAAACACCCGAGAAAGAAGTCACTCCCTCCAAGCTGATGAATGTATTGAGCCCCATGGAAAGCAAAACTAAACTCACAGTTACTCATGAGTAAGCAAACGTGCCTTGGCTCATGGTCTGGTCAGGCAAAGAGGAATGCGAGGCCACCAGGCTGGTCCCGATCTGATGAAAGCGGAGTTCAACAAATGCTCCAGAAGGCAGCCGTCCCTCCACCCCCCTACGAAGAATAAAACAAAGTCATTAGCTTGTAAGGTGAATTTTTTTTCTTTTTCAGACTTGTAAAGCTGGGTGGGTCTTAACAGTGATCTGGTTTAAATAAAGAACTTAACTTGATGAACCTTGGGCCCTAGGCAGGGCTGATATTTTTTTTTGGGGGGGGGGGGCAGGCTACAGAAAAAATTCACTTGGTGGAACAGGGTTGGCTTCCCTTATTTAATTATTTGTTTTACTTTAATTATTTATTTTAATTTGCTTGATGATGTCACTTCTGGCCATGACATAACTTCTGGGGGGTCCTGGACAGATTGTCATTCTAAAAAGTGGGTCCTGGTGCTAAATGTTTGAAAACCACTCAATAAAGTGTTAGTAAGTTGACACCCTGGGGGTGTGTGACACCACTAGTGACCAAAATCACTAAATTCAGTTTTTGTAGGAATAATACCATCATGTTATAGGAATAATACCATCATGTTATATATCAATCAATATATATCAATCAATATGTAATTTCATGCAGAATCCAATGAAACAAACCTTATTGAATTATCTGTGTTCTAGAAAAAGGTACAGCCAAAAAACCAGCAGGGATGGGACAATTTTAGAAATGGGTTATGTCAGAATGCCAGATGCAAGGGAGGGCACCAGGATGAGGTCTCTTGTTATCAGGTGTGCTCCCTGGGGCATTTGGTGGGCCGCTGTGAGATACAGGAAGCTGGACTAGATGGGCCTATGGCCTGTTCCAGTGGGGCTGTTCTTATGTTCTTATGGTACATCACTACACCCCCAACCTGGGGTGTTGCCCCGCTCACTGCATGGGAGGAGGTCCATCATGAGAGGGACGTGCTGGCCTCTGGCACTGGGTGTCATGAACCCTTGTGATGCCACTGCTAGCACTCTTCCTGGTATCCCTAGTAGAACAGAAACCCACTACTTAAGCAGGCTGATACCATAGCAACAGCAGCACTTGTTGGCTATGCCAAAGAGATAAAAAAAAAAACAGACTGAGCTCCTCGCAACCTTTATGTTGGCCTAGAATTCTGCATATGTGGTGCCAGGTGCCATGCAGGAGAGAGTCCCCTCTGTGCAAGCAGTCCCCCTTTTTCCTAGCAGGTCATACGATGTCCTCTACTCAAAAAGTTCTTGGCCTCCTCAATGACCTTCCTCCATCATGGGCAGCTGGAAAAAGAACTCTTGCTCTTCCGGGGCGAGGGAGGTGGCACGGGAACGGAAGCCATGCCTGGGGGTTATTTGTTTATTTCTAAACCCAAGAGGCACACAGAAGGAGCTTTTTGAAAACTCTGTGATCCTGTCTCATCGTGCTGTGGCCAACCTGGAGAACAGAAAGCAACATTGCTGCACCCCAGTCAGATTTTTTTCTGTCCAATGTTGCATATATGCAACAGGGACCAAAAGTGTACACCTGTGGGATGGGCAACAAATGAGCTAAAGGCATCCAGGCCAGATGCCATCACCACATCCTGTGGCAAGGAGTTCCACAGTCTAATTACATGCTGGGTAAAGAAATATTTATCTTTGTCTGTCCTAACTCTGCCAACACTCAATTTTGGCAGGTGTCTCCTGGTTCTGGTGTTATGTGAGAGGTAAAAGAGCATCTCTCTGTCCATCCCCTGCATAACTTTGTATGCCTCAATCATGGCCCCCTTTTTTCTAGACAAAAATGCTAACACACAAGCTCCTTTGGAGTCATAGAAAGGGCTGAGCGCCTTCTTCAGCCTCCGTTTCTATATGTAGACCTTGCCCGACACGTGGACAGGCGCACGCCCTGCAGGCAGCAGCCGGAAGTGTCGCTTGAGCGCCGCGCGGCCCACACCTGCCTCCTGATTGGACGATCTGCGGGTGCTGCGAGTGCCGGAACCTTCGTTCTCGGGGGAACTGTTTCCCCGCCGCACAATGCGGAAGTGACGTGGGCTGGTGCAGTCAGGTCCATCCGGGGCCGGGAGGAAGGGATGCGGGGAGCCAGAGGGGACCTGGGCTAGGTCCCGTCCCGTCCCCGCCGGCGCTGGTGGGAGGGAGGGAGGAGTGGCAGCCGCAGGAGGCTTGTAGGCGGGGAGGGCTCAGGGAGAGCTGAGAGGGGAAGACTCTTTGGGGGGGTCTGGGGGGTACTTGGAAGGGAAGCCCCTCAGGCGTAGCCACAGGTCCAGTGGTGGCCTCTGGGAGGAGAGAGGTGAGGAGGGGTCCCTAGACGCCCCAAGGAGGGGGTTCCCTAGGCACTCCAGGAGGGAGGGGTGAGGGTCCCTAGGTGACCCAAGGAGGCGGGTGAGGGTCCCTAGGCTCCCTAAGGGGGAGGGGAAGGGACCCTAGGCGACCTAAGACAGGGTGGTGAGGGTCCCTAGGCTCCCCAAGAGGGGTGAGGGTCTTTAGGCTCAGGAAGGGGAAGGGTTCCTAGGTGCCCCAAGGAGGGGGTGAGGGTCCCTGGGTGCTGTAAGGGGACTGAGGGTCCCTAGGCACTCCAAGTGGGGATGAGGTGAAGGAAGGGGCTTGTGTGGAGCCCTGCGCAGTCATGGGGGAGCATCTCTGAGGTCTTCATAAAGCTTCCAGAGGAGCATTCCATGTTCTCAGCTCTCTGCTGCAAGGACAATTTTTAAACATTTTTTAAAGGTTTCCCTGAGGGAAAACCTGGAAGGGATTAGTGGGGGTTTTTTTTCCTGAAGGTGTCAAGTGAGGGTTCCCCACTGAGGGTCCCCATAAGTCTCCATAAGATATAAGAGCTCCAACAGATAAGGTATAAAATAAGATAGCCACAAGATAAGGTAAGGTATCCATAAGATACAAGGGCTCCATCAGATATCTTATCTTATGGATAAGATATATCCATAAGATAAAGTAAAATAAGATATTCATAAGATAAGGTGTAAGGGCTCCATAAGATTTGGGGGTGGGGGTCTTCTGAAAGCTCAGTGAGAATCCTCAGGAGAAAGTTGGGAGCCTGAATAGGCCGTATAGGAAATCTAGAGCCATGGCCACCCGGCGTTTAACAGACGCGTTCTTGTTGTTGCGGAACAATGCGATCCAAAGCCGGCAGCTGCTGGCCGAGCAAGTGAGTAGTTACAGCTCCTCCAGCCCTCTGACTTCACGTAGCATGGCTGCTGCGGTGAGTCTCCCTTCATCCTTCTGTATCCCACATTTCGCTGTTGAGTGCCAGCTGCTTAGGACTGTCAGATAGCAAGCATGCTTATTTTTTTGCCCTTTTCTTCCTTGGTTTTCATCCTGTTGCCTTTTTCTTCTCCATTTCCTCTTCTGCCCATTTGCTTTATTAAAAAATTGTAGCGGTAATAGGATATTTCCACCTAGTTCAATGTTTGTAAGAATTTACAGCTGACTACTTAACTTTAAAAGGAAGTATTTCAGAGTGCTCAATTTATTTAAAACTGCCCTGCTCTGAGTTGTGAACACCAGCAATAAGTCTGAAAGCTCCCTAAAGGTAGGTCACTTCACATATTACAAACTGGCTTTTTCACCAAGTGTATGCTCAATATGGAGCTTCAGCCAACTGCATCTTCCTGGCAAGTGCACTTGTATGATAGATTGTTTCTTTCATGTTTCATATTTTTGATATATTCTTAAAGCATCTAAAGCACTTCAGAAAAGTAATGTGTGGCCATTAAAAGGTGTGGATGTTTCTTTGAAGAAATACAAAACTTCTCCCAGACCTCCTTCCAGTCTATTTCTGGTGTCTTTTAAACTGGAAAAGAAGGTTAAAACCTATTTCTTCCAGTCAATAACTCAAGCCTGGTGCAGTCTTGTATTGAATTACGTTGCTTAAGGCCTATTTTACATTCACTTCCTAGAAGCTTTGAAAACATGAAATAAGTTAAACATCTTGTTATCTCCCATTCCTTGTGATTTGCCAGTTCAGATGTTTGGAAGGTGTCTAATGGAATCATCTTTGTCATAAATATTCACAGATAGTTCAGCTGACTGTTCCTTAAGAAGGAGATTCTCCTGACTAAAGTGTTAGTCTTAAAACTTGTGCAGTGCCTGCTGTTATGATAGGCAGGATGTGTGAAGAGGGAATGCACAGACAAATATTGTGCTTCTTCTCTCCTCCTACCCCCCTGCAGTCACCTAGCCACCCAACATGCAGAGGCTAATTCTGTTATGCCTCTTATCAGTTGTGTTCCAGATTTCTACCATTGAGCCCAATAAGATCAAAACTAGCCACTATCCTCCTTTTGCAAAAGCCTGAATTGTGTTTATTGTTTGAGATCTGTGCCAATTAAAATTCAATGGTCATCTTCTGTTGTTGAACTGTTGAGTTACCTTGGAATGAGTCACTATACCACTTTGACACACTGTACTGCTCGGTAAAATAGTGAATAATAATAATAATACAGGTATTTATATACCGCCTTTCTTGGTCTTTATTCAAGACGGTTTACATAGGCAGGCTATTTAAATCCCCGTAGGGATTTTTACGGTTGAAAGAAGGTTCTATCTTTCAAGAACCACAACATTTAGATGTTTCTTTCTGATCTGGTCACAACATTCTGGCCTCCATCCTCCCACGCTCAGAGCAGATGGAATAACTCGGCTCAGCTTGTCAGCTGCTTCAAGGTCGCAGGGTGCTGGTGGCCTCGAACTGGCGACCTGTGGATGTTATCTTCAGGCAAATGGAGGCTCTACCCTCTAGACCAGACCTCCTGAAGGGCCTCCTTGTTATTTTCCTAAAGGACCCTAAAAGTAGGTCCTAAAATAGGGACTGTTTCAAGCAATCCTAGTGCCTCCATTTCTCAAAAAACATTCTCCACCTTTGTGTCACCATTAATCTGGTTTCTTTACATCCGGGTAGGTGAGGGGGAAAGTCTTCTTAGATGCAGTAATTACATTTTTAGAAGGAAGCATCAAATCTTTATACAGTAGCTTGATGCTGAACAGATTGAAGGGTTGGGAATCCAAATTCTTTCAGGGAAGTTTCAAACAGGGCTGTGGAGTTGGTAAACCAAACCCCCTAACTTTGATCCTATCCAAAATTGCTTCCAATGCTGACTTCACAGCATTGAGCAGGGCTGTGGAATCAGAGTTACCGTAGTCAGAAGCACTTTTAGGTGAGGCTGGAGGTTTGCGTACTGACTCCACAGCCTTGGTTTCAAACTCACATACTATATATGATGGGTGTCAAACGTGTTTCATACAGTGGGCCGAATAGCATTCATGATGTCTGTTGGGACCAGAAATGATGTCATGAAGCAGGAAGTGATGTCATGACCAGAAATAATATCTTTTCTTACATAGAAACTCATTAGCTGCAAATGACAGTAGAGAAAACACACAAATCTTGATCATATTTTCAAGATATCAGAGAGCCAGTGATCATGCAGGCTGCCTTTTCAGCAGTGCCATCTCAGCCCACCTCAGCTGAGAGTGGCTGGTGGCGGTCCTGGGAGAGCCTGAGGGCCAGGTAAAGAGCTTCCATGGGCCACATCCAGCCTGCCGGCCTTATGTTTGACACCCCTCATATATGAGATTTTCCCAGCCCTGTCCTACATGTGTACATAATTTTCCTTCCCCTCCCATCATTCGCTCTGTCCATTTATTTTGCTCTCTTTTCAGCTTGCTGATAGTACTATTTAATGATGTTTCATTATTATAAAAATATCATTCTGGTATTAACACCATTAAATTGTTGCTCCTCTCCTCTTTTCCTCCAACTGTATCTTTCTTAAGAAAGTAGGAAGCAAGCTAACCGCTTGGGGGGCACGCGTTGGTAGCAGTCTTTCATAGTTTTCTGATTTGAGCTTTTTTACTATTGAGTGTCAGGTGGTGTTTTGTTCTTTATGTCTCCTTGAAAATGGAATGAATGAAAAACTGTGCCTGTATTAATAAACTGTACAGTAATCTGAGCAGCAGGTTTTAGGCTGTTAAGAGTATTACATAGTTGGCTTTCAGGTGCCTTTCAGCTATATATTTCCATTGGGCAAGAAGGAAATGTAACCTTGTGTCATAAATATTATAACTGAATGCATTTCTCTGATATTGTTACCTTTGTATAGCCTTAGGTTCTTATGGAGCTTATTATATGTTATAGATAGGAAACATCTCTTGTTTACAATGAAATGTCCAAACAGCAGCTTTAGATCAGGGCAGCAATGTATGACTTAAACAATATTTTGAAGTACTAGGAAACTGTGCACTCGAGACTCTACTGATTTTAGCTGCTAGTTTGCTTAAAATGGCATAGGCTGCTTTGTTTTCACTGCAATCATATCCAAAATTACTTGCCAGAAAAATCCACTGAACACACTGGTATGCTTTCTGAGTAAATATGAATGAATTGTTATTATAAACTGCTTTTTCAACAAAAAAGTTAAAGTGAATTGCACAACTAAATAAACAAATCGTTCCCTGTTCTGGAAGGGTTCAAAGTTTCTCGAACCCGACACATTAGAGCATATCTTGATTTATTGCCCAGCGCACTGTTCACTTCGTAAGTTGTATCTAGACTCTTTTTTACAGCGTCCTATTAGGCCATTTATTGATCCCCTTTTTGTTTCGTTAGGTGACAACCAGGCTAACATTATTATAGCAGTTGCTAGTTTTTTATCTCAAATTATCAGAATTTCTCCCGCCTGATTGTTGTATTTACCTTTATATGCCAATAAAAGTTTGATTGATTGATTGATTGATTGATTGAAGGGTTCACAGTTTTTAAAAGGTGCAGAAGAAACTTCTACTAACAGTCTCTAGAAAAACAACTATGCTGGGTTGAATAGGGACAGTTCGAATTGAACTATAAATCATTTAGGCCAGTGATTCTCAAACTTTTAGGGAGATGTATATAAGAACATAGGAACAGCCCTGCTGGATCAGGCCATAGGCCCATCTAGTTCAGTATCCTGTGTCTTACAGTGGCCCACCAAATGCCCCAGGGAGCACACCAGCCAACAAGAGACCTGCATCCTGGTGCCCTCCCTTGCATGTGGCATTCTGACATAGCATTCTGACATTTACTCCCTAAGTAAGTCTTTTCGGGGGGGGGGGGCAGGGCAGCAACATGATCCTCAGGATTGTGTCGCTAAGGGTGGCAAAGGGGGTGTGCTTTTACTCACAGATGGCCAGCATGCGGTCCAGGAGGTGCAGAGAGCCTTGCACAGCCCTCAGCAGGGCTCCCCAATGCTTAGAATGTTCAAACAGCAATTGAAAAGCACCTCCTAGAAACCGGAAGTGCTTTTCATTTGCTCTGTTTGAATACTTTAAGCATTGGGGAGCTTTGCAGAGGGCTGTGCAGGGCTCCCTGCACCTCCTAGACCTCGCGCTGGCCATCCGTGAGTAAAAACACCTGCCCTTAGTGATGTGAACCTGGGGATCACGTCACTGCCTCCCCCCTTCCCCTTCCCCCACACCTTAAAGTCACTGTACCACTTTGACATACTGTACTGCTCTGTAAAATAGTGAAGGGGCTACTTACCATTTTCCTAAAGGACCCTAAAAGTAGGGGGAAGGTTTACACAAGCTGGTTGAGTGCAACCCACCAGTTTGAGAACCACTGATTTAGGCTGTTGGGATATATCTATTTGTAAGGACTTCTATAAAGAAAGCTGCCTGTTTGTTTTGCAGACATAGTAAATATCACATTTATCTCATATGTGATGATCAAGTGTTTCTGTATGCATAGAACAAACGAAATGATATAACAGTACTGTACTGAAAAACATAGTGTTGAATAGAAAAACATATATTAACTTCTATATATACTTCTTGCTATAGCAAGATAGAAGCAAATGTGTTAACAAGGGTCTTGCTAAATGCTTTGCCACACCCTTCTTTAGAGGTTTAGCCCCTCTCTTAATTTCTTCTACCTCAAGAAATTAATTCTCATACCTTTGTACTCTGCCCATCTAATGAGAATCTACTGTAATGCAATGAGCAGATGGGAGCAGTAAACTAAGAAATCAAGGGGATGCATCAGGTCACTATTTTTTCCCAACCATAGGTTTAGATCTGTGGTGTTGCAGTAGGTTTAGGCCTTAACCTCTCAGCCTTTCTACTCTTGTTCCCATAGGCTTTTCAGCCTTTTTGTCCAGATTATAATTTGAAGTCTTTAGGTCTGCCAGGAGACTTTTAGGCATCTGCAGTTGTTTTACTTTTTGGTAGGGTCCCTAACAAATAAAAAACTAGCAGAGAAGTAACAATCATACCCAGGTTCTTTGAAACAGCTAATAGGATCATAGTGGTTAGTATGGATGAATGAGCTTTATATTATCAAAAAAATTTTGCTAGCCTTTGTAGAAAAGATATATTTTTCTAATCCTTGGTATAAATCATGTCAAAGCCAGCAAAGTGTGCAAATGGTTTTGGTGCTCAATGTGTGAGTAAAATAGAAAGATCTTATCAGTGTTAGAAGCACCATTTAAGGAAGGGGGAGTTTCTGCATCCCACCCCATGTTGAGATCATAAATGGTGATTCCTCAGAAGCATCTGCATTTTGGGGTAGTCTGCTGGTTTTGTACATTGACCATGATTATAAGCCATTGAGTGGGTCTTTGTGTACATTTTTTATGTGTGCCTGTTTGGAGTGTCTGTCCAAAACTGGGGAAAACATTGGCATTCGTGTGCAGAATTTGATCTCAGACTTATTTTGTAAATGTTCAAAAACTAGCACTTTCTGGGTTGCAGCCTCCTGACCTCACTTTCCTTAAACACCAACTCTAACAGAACAGTTTTGTATCCAAGAGATGCCAGATGAAGTTGTACCTGCATAGTACATAATGGATCATTTACATATAATTACCTGAACTGTTTCTGTTCAGGAATCAAGCCTGAACTCAGAAGAGGTTCCACAAGGCAGTTGGCACAAGCATTCCAATACAGTATTTTCTAGTGTACAACACCCAGCAGAAGCATTTCACTGGCCGTGCCATGGCTGCTAAGTATTACCTCAGAACAGTATCCTGTGCCATGCTTGGTAACTATGTCTTGAACCGAGTGTAGCTGGAATATCTGTAGATACCCAAATGCTAGATTCAGTTAATCAGTTGAAATTGGATTGAGCTGTTGGTTCTGATCACATTAAAACAGGCACAGTTTGCACTACATGTGAGTTCTGTTTTGCACTTCTGTTTGTTTGCTTAATGGATTACAAAAAGTGTGTTTTGTACAAGTTTTTTTTTCTAAAATGTGTACCTGTATTTAAAGACTGAGCAGATTTTTTGGAATGTATTGAAAGGGGAAGCATGCAACTGTCTATAAAACTAGGTCTTCATCCAGTCATAGACTGATTTGTTTTCATTGATAAACTGGCAATTTTGAGCAATAAAGTTCTTGTATTTCCTCAACTGACTGTACCCTGTGCTGTGTCCTCTTCTTTTCTTTCCCTCTCTTAAACTTTTCCTGTCCCTATATGGATGGGGCTGATGGGATCAACAAACCACCTCAGGAGCTGGATGAGGTATAGTTCTGTTTGTCTAATGCTGCTGTTCTTTCATGAAAATGTGGGTAGAGAGGGCAGGCCTTGAGTTACCAAAGAGGAGTGCAGAGGTTTTCTGATTTGTGGCATAATTTAACTCCTTATAAATTGATAGAATTTGCACAAATATCAAATTGGCAGCCACCTCGACTCCAGTGACCCAGTGGAACCTTTGGTTAGTTCCATGCAGTCTCCCGCATGGGCCCAAAGTCATCAGGCTTGATAATGCCCTATATGAGCTTTTTTTTGTATTAAATTTGAAATTTTGGTACCTTTAAAAAAGGATCTGCCCATTTAAAAGACCCATCTGCCAAGGACCCTAGAGAATCTAAGTTTTATTCTCACAACAGGTCTCTGGGTAGTAGGTTATGTTGAGAGAGAACAACCATTCCAAAGTTATCCAAGGAGGTTCGTGACAGGGTTATAAATCCAGGTTTCCCCCATCTCACCCAGGCCAGCTCTGGCAGAGTTTTTGTGGGAGGGGGTGGGGTTGCTACAGGGGAAGGAATAGCCTGTACAGAGTGTGATGTTTGCATTGTCTTGAGAAGTGATATGTGAAATCATGCTACATTGTTCTGTGAGTCTGCCTCCTGGCCTGAGAGTCAGAGCTGGCCCAGTCAGACCATAGCCGGTTTTCTCTTCAGCTTGCATAACTGGCTGGAGTGTTTCCATCTCCAGGAGGGAGCCCTGGCAACCCTTTTCAGTGTAGCATTCCTAGTTCAATATTCCTTGCCTCTCGGCAGTTTTCTTGCACTACTGTGGCCTTACCTACCCAGGTAAGTGGACATGTACTGATACAGAAAAGATATTCCTGTGTGCCTGACGTCATGTTGCAGTCAAAGTAATACTCAGCAAGCCTACTGACCCATGTGTTCACATTTAAATGCAGAAAGGGAACTGCAGCAACAAGAGGTAGAATTGAGTGGTTAACGGCCCCTAAGAGCAGTTTGTTTACTACATTTATATCCTGCTTTTTTTCCATGGTGGAGTTCCAAGGCAGTGTACATGGAAAATCCAGGCACTGGTCAGGCCTAGACCTTAGCTTTGACCATGTTGTCACCACTCATGCCTTCAGACCAGACTTACTGTGTAATTCTATGCATGCTTACTCAGAAGTTGGTCCCATAGCGTTCAAAGCATTCAATGTGGGTTACTCCCAAGTAAGTGCGCCTAGAATTGCACCCTGAGGGTTTTCCATATCTCCTTTTTCTCTCTTCTTTGTTGGAGCCTTGGGTCCAGTTTTTCTACACAATCTCATCTGGTAAGCTTAAGCACTGTGTTTTAGAAATGATACCTTTTACGCTTTGTGAATGGGAAGCGAAAGGGGGAGACCCCTCTTCTCCAGTTTCCCCTTGAAGGGTTCTAAAAAATTTAATGTGTGAGTAAAGCTGAAAAAATTCCAGTTGGTTTAAAACTTGGAAGACAGAAGTTTCCATTGGTATTAAAGTGTGCTGCTGTTGCATGCTGCGCACACACAATCCGCGTTTTAAAAATTTTAATGTGCAATATTGAACATGGTGTTTGAGGATATCTTAATCTAGCACTTCCTTTAATTTTACAGCAAAATTCAGGCCCTTTGTACAGCTTCCTGAAGGAACAATACCTTTCCATTTGTTGTCATTGTCATTCTACAGCCAGCCTTGCCTAGTCAGAGGAAGCCAACAGGATTTAACAAAAAAGGAATGCCTAGAATTAGATCATGGAACTGCAGGCTAATAAAGTTCTGTCTTTATGCCTGTCACTTTTTTTTTAACTTAAGGAAGGAATTTCCTCCCTGGGTGCTTCAATTTCCATCATTCCAGGACCATTTCTTTGCAGAGGATGCAGGTGGTTGGAATTCTGGCCCACACTATTCTGAAAGTGCAGTTGATTACAATAAGCACAGAGCACAAACTAACTCAAATGGATACTTCAACCTTACTCTTAGTTTAAGTCAGGCCATGCACAACTGTATTGGCAACATTTCCAATAGATGTTTTGACTTTGGGGAGTCTTTTGGAGGAAGGGTAGTCTTAACTCTGGGACTGATAGCAAGACAGATTTGCCAAGGCCAGGTTGCTGCTGCAAGTACATCCATTGAAGCTTCTCTGTAGTTACAGCTATACATATCTACATAATTGGGCCTTAAAGCACTCTTTGAAAAGAGAGTACTGCAGGATGTATGTAAGGGTACTTACATTTTTCTTTTACTAGCTCCCAGCCTTGGCACAGAATCTTCATTTATGAACACATTGTGCTTGAATTCCTTCAGTTGCATTTCAATTGCATAAACACTGTTATGCATTTCAATTGCATAAACCAAGAATGTGCTCACCCTTCTAGGGGAAGGATTGGCAAGCAGTGGCAATCTGTTAGGAAACTCTTGCTAAACTCTTAAGGAGCCACAGTATTCTCAATAAAATGGTGCTGGAAAGCTGTTGCCTTAAGCTACCTGTTCTGCCTCTAAATATGTTGTTCTTGCTTTCTGTAGCTTGCTGATGATCGCATGGCTCTAGTATCAGGAATCAGTTTAGACCCTGAAGCAGCTATCTGTGTAACGAAGCGCCTACCTCCAAAGTGGGTTGATGGAGTGGATGAAGTAAGTATGTATGTGCGTAATAGATTTGAGATGCATTCAAGAAAAAAACAGCAGTTAATTTATATCCTCCCCTTCCGATGCTCAGGAGAACATACAAAGTGGAAAAGAAACAACTATTGATAGTTGCAAAAAGTGGAAGAGACTTTGCAAATATGATTGAAAGCATAAAACAGTCAAGTGATAATTTGGTAATAATACTTATTCTTGGTCTCCCATGTTCAACAAGGCAATTGTGTCTCAGGTTGCCTGTAGGATATTAGTAAAATACTTGCTGTTGCATAAAGATAAAAGAGATGGGGATGTGCAATGAGGTCTCAGTTCTCAAGGCCTTATTGGGGTGGGCAGAGAAGGAGGAGGCAATAAAAACTACTTCAAAAGAAGTGACTAATTGCCTTTGATATACTGACATAAGATACTTGGTGTAATAAGTCAAAGCATTTGCATAAAGAGCAAAACATAAACCTTGCTGGATCAGACCAAAAGACCATTGAGTCTGGCATTCTGCTTTCCACAGCGACTAACCAGATGTTTTCAGGAAGTCCAAAAATTGGACTTGAAGATGACAATTTTCTCCCACTGTTGGCCTCTCCACCACCCTGCAACAGCTATTGTCTCACATGCTGCCACTGAACATGGAAATTCCAATTAGCTATCTGCCTAAAAGCCATTGATAGACAAATACTGTACATAAAGGATCTTTTTAAAGCCTTTTTAAAGTTTACACACCTACAAACAAGCTAAAATATTTAGAAGAGTAGAAGGCTCTATTTGCTACATCTCTGCCTTCAAAAGTGGAGTGTCCTGCTCCGATGACTTCAGCTGTTTAAGAGGAGCAGGTTTTGTCCCATCCCCAGCTGTTTTCTAATTGCACAGAAGGGAGCCACTGAAAGCTACTACTACTTTATCAGCATAGTCGCACCCTGATTTGGTTTCTTGGTAATACTAGTGTGTGCCAAACAGCTGTACCCCCAGATCTAGCTCTTATGTATAAACGATCAGTTAGGGTTTCAATGGAATCTTCTGCACCTGCTGCACTTAGAATTGTAAGAAATCTGGATCTCAAACCTGCTGGAAGCTAATCCCTTTGAAGACCTAACCTATAATCCTAGAAGTACAGGAGCTAGCTGTGATGATTGACTAGAGCAAGTAATACCAAAATGGCCATTCTGATGAGTTTGAATTATGCAGTCACATACTAAGAAGCAAGCGGGGCCTATTACCAAATGTGGACAAGACTATTCTTCCTCCCTGCTACCTGACCAAAAAGCCACTTTTTTCCTAATGGCATGGGAACAGAGTTTAGAGGAGTTTGAACTTTGATTTAAAGGTGCCTTCCAGTTATCATTGGGTTGAAGTGTCATGTCCAAAAAGTAGCTAAGAAGCACTGCTATACACAAGGTTGAAATTACACATTGCTTCTTTGTGATTTTCTTAATGTTGATTCCCACCCACCCCATTTTTATTTAATATTTGCCAATCCCTTTCCCCTTATGTTGTTTGCTTCTAATTTCTCTGCCTTCCTTCTTTTTTGGTGTTTTTTAGATTCAGTATGAAATCTCCAGAATAAAACTGAAGATGAAAGAATTAGCCAGTCTACATGATAAACACTTAAACAGACCCACTCTGGATGATAGCAGTGAAGAAGAACATGCAATAGAAATAACTACCCAAGAAATTACACAGGTACCAGTCACACTTTCTAGAAATAAATCCAAGATTTATCTTAGTTCATGAGTCAGTGTGTTTGCTTTGGCCAGTCACTGAATTGTGGTAGCGATCAAAGTGATACATAAGCTTTATATTCACCTACAGGTTTATATCTTGTCTCAACTAGCACCATGGAGTCTTGCAATGGCATATAAGAAAAATCACAATTGATGAGAGCCATTTAAAAGTCCATGTAGTGCACAACAAAGCTGAAATAAAGTGACAGACTGAATGGCTATGTCCTTTATTCGTGCACGTTATTGGGAGTTTCCACTTGGTAAATGATTGTCTTTGTTCATCTCGTCCCTCTCCACTGCCTGATATCTGGCTCGGGGCGGCCCTACATGGTGCTAGTCTTCACTCAAGTGAGAAGGGTGTGGTTGGGGAGCAGGTCCTTGTCTGTAATTGACTTTCTTCGGTGGAATTGATCTTCATGGAAGAGCTGGTCTTTAATTGGTTTTTGTCAGTTGTTAGATATTTTTGTTCTGTGTTGAAATATGTAGTTGCTCCTTGTTGTTTGGGTGTGGTTCATATTTGACCTTATAGGAAGATATTTTTCAGAACTATTCTTTATCTAGGTTTTTGCTATGGTTTTATTTTGGATTTTAAGTGCTTTACATCACCTTTATAATCCCTGGCATTTATATAGTGCTTTTGAGTGACTGTTTTACCCATATTATTTTGTTGTAATCTGTATCGCAACAACCTTGTAAGGTAGGTCACTATTACTAATCCCGTATTGGGGACAGAGAAGGTTGAATCTGAGAGAATGGTTTGCATAAGACCACCTTGTGAATTCATGACAGAGAAAAGATTTGAACCAAGATCTTGGCTACTGTGCTACACAATCCCTGAATACCTGTAATAGCTGCATATGCTTCCTTTACCCCACCTTCATCCCTCCCCCTACATTGTCTCCCCTGTGTCGGTATCTAGGTTCTAAGCCCCTTAGGACAGAGACTTATCTTTTCACTCCATGTAAAGCACCATGTGCACAGATGTTGCTGTAGACATAAATGCATTTCTAGAGGATAGCTGATGAACACAATAAATAAAAATAAGGATCTCAAGAGTGCCACATGTTGCTGTGCCATTTTGTGTGTCTACATGTCTCACTTAGCTGAACACTACCAACCATTCATTTCCACCCCTTACAATGGGAAAAACAGTCGCCCCACATCCTGTGCAATTTTCAGTAAGGACAGATGAAGACTTTGTTATTATTAAATAATAAACCCTTCAGTTAAGACTTCAGTCTTTTTGAATTCTTTATTTTAAGATTGTGTCAGTTGGAATAATCTGCTTTTTACTAATAGTCATAGCCTTCCTCCCACAGCTATTCCACAGGTGTCAGAGAGCAGTCCAGACATTACACAGCAGGTCTCGAAGCTGTACAGAGCAAGAACAGCGGCTTCTTAAGAACGTTGTGTCTTCCTTAGCCCAGTCCCTCCAGGACTTGTCCACCACCTTCAGGCATGGGCAATCTGACTATCTCAAACGTAAGCTATGCACAATATACCTTCTGCTTGCACAACAGCCTGTGAAATGAACCTCTTTCCCTTTCTCTGCAGTGTCTCCAGATGTTGCAGACCACTTTGTAACAAAGCAGTAATGTCTTACTGAAATCACCCTACTTATTAGAATCTTCTACCTCTCTAAGAGCATAGTGCTCATCCTCTGTCAGCCTTGTGTTCTTCGTGTCCCCTGCCAGTCAAATCAGACCACTTTCCAAAGTTCTCTGATACCCCATCGTGCCCCGTTCCAGTCGTCTAAATCTATTTTAAAAATAAGGGTTTTTTTGTCTGAGAACATATTCTCCACTGAAGTAGGAGACCCTGGTCTGTTGGTGAAGCCCTGGAAATTAGAACAAGCACTAGATGCAATTTATTATCAAATACCCAATCCCGGCTTTGCTGCATCATACACCACTTGAGAGATCTCGTACTTTCAGTCCTAGAAAAGCCAGGGCATTGTATAGTTGGACTTGCATGTCTGCCATGACTGTAATGGCCCCGCAGCAAGTAGCAGCATGCGTATGCTGTCCATTTCTCTGGTTGGATGCTGTTACAGTGACAGTTCTGACTGGTTGCAACAGCACTGATAGTTGTCCTGTGATGTCTGAGTTGTACAGTCTCCCAATCCCAGGAATGTCTGAGATCCTCCATGTTTGCTGGCATGGAAGAGAGTTACCAACTGCGCTAGATAGCGCTTTTTGTTCAGCCAAATTTTGTAATTCAGGAAAATCAAATTATCAGTGGAGCACCTTCCCTGTGAACTAAGGCGGAAGCACTCTGGATCTTTAAGTTTAGAGAAAAAGACAACTACAGATAGGGAGAGACATGGCTTATGAAATTGTGAGTGGGAGGGAAAGTAGATCTTCCTTTCTAATCACAGTAGAATGAAGCTTCACTTAAGGAAGTGGATTGGTGGAAGGTTCAGTACTGGCAAAAGAAAGTACTGCTTCACACAATTTACTTATGGAATTTATTGCCACAGGATGCAGTAATCAACAATAGCTTAGATCAGCAGTGTCAAACTCATTTCATACAAAGGGCCAAATAACATTCATGGTACCTGCTGGAAGGGACATCATTAAGCAGATGATGGCCGGAAATAAGCACTATGTTCTTGCATACGAACTCAGCTGTAAGTGACAGAGAAGAAAATGTGCAAATCTTGATCATATTTTCAAGGTATGGGAGAGCCCAGTTATCACATGGGCTGTCTTTTCAGCAGCTCAACTTCTACCAAGGTATCCCTTCACGACTCAGCAACTGAGAGGTGGTCTGTGAAGTGATGCCTTGGCATCAGTAGCACCGCAGAAAGGGTAGCCCAAATGATAATTGGACTCTCCCAGCACCTCTGCAGCAGCTCTGTCTTGGTCTGCCCCTTCTCTCATAATGTTACTTGTCTTCTGTGGCCTCCTTTAATCTTTCCCTCCCAGAACTTCAACAGAAGCACCGCTGCTCAAATGATGGTACTAGGAGAGCTCAGTTATCACATCAGCAGGGTTGCCACTTTCTGGAAAGTCAGGGAAATGGAAATTGGTCCATTTCAGGCAAAATCAGGGAAATTGTGATTAAAATATATTCAAGCAGTGGATTTTTGACCTGCTGCTGCAAGAGCATGCTCTGTTCTTGTGGCAACTGGAATAGAGATGTAGCAGAATACAAGTAAAACTTAACAATGCCCTTTCCCACCTCCACCTTTTTCTCAGCTCCACCCCCAACAACCAGCCTAATGTCTTTGTTGAGCTCTGTCCCTGCATGATTTCCAAGGTCTGCATGTAGCATTTGCAGAGCGAGGTTAGTTTAAACATTTAGCAGTATACAAACTTTAAACATCTGTTTTCATCCGTACCTGCTAGTACTGCATTTAACTTACATATAAAGCTAAACATGTTTTGGGGTCATGCTTATGTATGGAATGGACTTTTGTCTCATTCCAGACAGAGTTGCAAATGAGTTTTGCTGCTGTTGGATTTCACAGACAACTAGCACTTTCTATTCTGCACCATGCAAAGTAAATTTTGCAAATATGATTGCTTGTTCCTGCTGGAGTTTACAGAGTACCAGCTCTCTCACCCTCTTTCCTAACTTCTCCCATGCATAAAGGTTGCAAATGAGGGTTGTCTGCTTCTCTAGATTACAGAAACTCCACCTCCTTTCTTGTTGCTGATCTGCTCATTACACTTTCTG
This sequence comes from Tiliqua scincoides, assembly GCF_035046505.1. Classification (NCBI taxonomy): domain Eukaryota; kingdom Metazoa; phylum Chordata; class Lepidosauria; order Squamata; family Scincidae; genus Tiliqua; species Tiliqua scincoides. The sequence continues at coordinate 211,688,824 of NC_089824.1, forward strand.
GAACCAGAAAGTGAAACTTTCCCAGCTTTAGAAAGTTCCTACTTGCCAGAAAACAAATCTGCTAATATCTTGGTGTCAGACAGGTGTGTACAGCTGTATCTGAAACCACATTTTGAAGATGGCTTCCAAAAGGACAGTTTTTTAATATGCAGTGGCTGGATTTCAGACTTCATTCTGACTTCGTTCCGTGGCTATCACCAGTTGCTGGAGACAAATGCAAAGGTTATTGTAAAGTGTGCTACAAAACCTTTGAACTAAGTAATATGGGAATTATAGCTGTGGAGTCTGATGCACAAGGCCATTACATCAGAAGAACCTGAAAATTAAATCAAGTTAACAGTCCATCGCAATATGTTTGTATCTTGGTGTAATATTTTGTGCAATTGCAAAACAGATGTTGCAGTTAATGTTGAAAGAAGCTGATATTAAATCTCTGACAAATATTTTTGCAGTTGAGACTTGTGTAGTTGTAGAGTGGAACATTTCATTAAACCTTGTATTAATGCAACACGACCTATTCATTTTTTAACTTGCGGTTATATTTGAATGGTGGTCAGGAAAATTGACAAATGTTGATCAGAGAAAGTCAGGGAAATGAAAAATAAAATTTTAGTGGCAACCCTGCATCAGTCATATCTGGCCCACTGGCCATACATTTGGCACCTCTAGCTTAGATGTTTTTCGAAAAGAATTAAATTTTTCTATATAAATTGCTTTATCTGTGGTGGTTAACCATGGTGACTAAATGGATCCTCCATTTACAGGGACATTGTACCTTGAGTACCAGATGCTGCATAAAAATAGGGGATGATGATGAAGATGATAAGATCATCTCCTTTATGTCCTGTTTTTAAGCACCCAGGGGCACCTGGCTGGGCTTTGTTGAAAACTGAATGCTTGCCTTGATGGATCTTAATCTTGGAGGTCAACAAGGCATTGTGCTCTTTAGATACCCATGATGAAGTAGTTTCTCCTTCAGGATAAACTATGTATTAATGACTTACTGGACTATGGGCTGATAAGAAATCCTAAATAACACTTTGCAGCTGTAATTTCTTCACCTGTTGGACTATCTTTGAAGTTATTGCATGTTTACATTCATTATGCAGTGCTGAGTACTTTGTATTTATAGTTCTTTTTCTGCTTTTATAGGCATGAAGAATCGAGAAGAGAGATCCAAACATTTCTTTGACACTTCAGTCCCTCTTATGGATGATGGTGAGGACACTACACTGTATGACCGGGTAAGTTAAGATGTTGAGTTGAATGAAAATTTGTTTGAAAGACACTACTTGTCTTTTTATCTTGTAGGAAGAATGGAGAGATGTCATTCTGATTCACATTTGTTGTTTCTAATCTGACCTCCAGCTAAGCAGCTGTTCATTCCATTATGTTTTTTGTGTATCACTCTTGTTAATGGGAAAAGGCATCTGCAACTATGGGGGCGTGGACATTGATGCTGAATCAGACCAACAGTTTATCTTATCACCATCAGCTGTACCAGCTCTGGTTATTTCCCATACCTGCTATCTGAGTTTCTGGGAAAAATTTGTGCCAGTTTCAACTTTGGTTAGATGAATGGTCTCCAGCTAGTAGGTTGGAACTGTAAATGAGTTGCACCTGTTGGCATCCCCACAATTTTTTTATTATTTTAAATACAATTTTTAGTATGTTTAACAAAAGGAGAAAGATGAGGGGGAGGGAAAAGAAGGGAAAGGGAGAAAAATTGATCTGTATAGTAGTAGCCCTGTTTAGTGGGGAGGGGCTGTAGCTCTGTAGAAGAGCTCTGTAGAAGTGCTTTTTATGCAGAAGGTCCTGCATTCAATCCCTGGCATCTCTAGATGATATGGAGTGAAATTCCTAGCTGAAACCCTGGAGAGCTGCAGCAAATCATTGTCGACAATACTGAGCTATGGTCTGTCTCGGTATAAGGCAGCTTACTATATACCTAGCAGTCTGTGGAGAAAGTAGGATTCAGGTCCCAAGTAGTGAAGTCTACTGGGGTAAGTATACACCTCCAGTCTTTCTCTTGCATTTGAAGCTGTAACATAGTGGAATATTAGCAACTATTTACAGCCGTGCTCGCTCTCTTTTTAGGGTTTTACAGATGACCAGTTAGTATTGGTGGAACAAAACACACTGCTGGTGGAAGAGCGGGAGCGAGAAATCCGACAAATTGTACAGTCTATTTCTGATCTCAATGAAATTTTTAGGGACTTGGGTGCAATGATAGTAGAACAGGTAAGATGCCCAATTTCTTCTCTAGAAACAAAGGTGTGACCTTTTTCCAATACTATCAATCATTTATAGATGTGTGAGTGATCCCTGGTGACAATGTATTAGTAAAAGGGTTTGAAGGATATAGAAGCATTTGAGTTTCAGAGTGGGCAGTGATGGGAACAGGGGTGGGTGGACGGGGTCCTGGAAGGGGGCAACAACGGTCTCAATACTTTATGTATTGGGGTTGTGGCACAAAAAAGGTTGAAGACCACTGAAGTAGAGTGTAAGGATTTTGGTCATACTGAAGAAAGAAGTATCAATTATAGTCTGTTTTAATGGGGTGAAGTCTGGTGCTGAAAGGGAACAAAGTCATTAACAAACTTGTGCCCTTGGGTGTGGTCTAGGGGCAAAATGACTTTCTGTTCAAGGTGTTTAAGCCAGACCAGATGATGAATCCAGCTCTTGGTTGATGAGCAAATTGTCAGCATGAGTTCTGTAAGCAAGCAAAGATGTGAATAGATGCTACATCCTGCTCCTAATGGCTTTTTTCTCTGTCATCGATGATCTTTGGGTTTCAAAACAGTGTTTCGTATTGGTATATTTGATTTCTGGTACTGTGTTCCTTAGTTTGAATATTATTGAGCTGACATGCTCTGTTCTTTGCTCAGGGTACAGTTCTGGATAGGATTGACTACAATGTTGAACAATCATGTGTTAAAACAGAAGAGGGATTAAAACAGCTGCATAAGGTAAATATGTGTGTGTGTGGTTTTTTTTTACGATGTAGTATTCTCTGTGAATACTTCCTTCCTTTTTAAGAGCAGCCATCTAAGACCTGGGAGACACTGAGGATAGAGATTGATTCCCCCGCCCCCATGGTATGTTATTTTGATGATACAGCAGCAAGTAGTGAAGGTAACAGCTGTCACCAACAATGTTGCCCAGCCCAGCTCTGTGCAGCCCAGAGTTCAGCAACCCAGTGGCATAGCTCAGGCATCTGGCACCCAGGGGCACACATTTTTTTAACACCCCTCAGTACAACAAAATCAAATTTAATTAAGTAAATTAAAAGATTACAATAAGTACAAGTTTAAAAACAAATTGTAAATTTGGTACCGCCTTGGGTACCCTTCGGGGAGAAAGGCAGAATACAAATCTAATAAATAAATAAATATCATTTTCATTTGGAAATTTGGATTTGAGAATGAGCGACAGGCCATTTCAGGGGGGGAAAAACAGATTTATGTGCTAAAAGCTTGGTGTGTTACCGTGCTGTATATTAGATCCCATTTTAAAACATCAGTTCTTTCTCCTTATAATTAAACAGATTTTATAATTAGTTGTGGGAAAATTCCTTGTTTTGTACCCAATTACCTTTTTTCATTAACCTCATTCTGTCAGACTAAACTACCTCATAATGGTGGTGGTTATGACTGAGTGGGGTAATTTCCACCTACACCACCATTCTGAGCCCCTCAAAGGAAGGGGGCATACAAATACAGTAAATAAGTAATCAGACATGCAATCCTCTTCTGTGTAACTAGAATACTAAAAGCAGCAATTTAGTGGAGCGCTCAGTAAATAAACATGCTCTCTTGGAGTACTTCGATATGTCTATCTCATCAGCATGATGTATAGGCTGAATTTGATTCATGGCTCACATTACCCCCAAGTGCAAAGAGTTAGTTACTACAATTGCTTTTGCATGTTCTGGGGAGAGATTTGATTTAACATATACTGAACATTTGCATTAACAGAAGCATTTTTCCAAAAATATATTATTGTTGTCTCAGTGCATTAACTGCCAATCCTCTATATCTGCAGGCTGAGCAATACCAAAAGAAGAATCGGAAGATGCTTGTCATTTTAATTTTATTTGTAGTAGTAATTGTCTTAATTGTTGTTCTCATTGGTGTAAAATTTCGCTAGCTAACACTCTGGTTATTATCATCCTTCTGTGTGTATATATGTTTGGGGGTGGGTTTTTTTGTTCTTCAGTTTCTTTGCATCTGGTGTGAATGGGTGAGCCTTCGCTCTTGAAAGCTGCCAATGAATGAATGTATAAGCCCTTGTGGTGCAATCTGTGCAATGTTTCTGTAGAAACCCTGTTCTGTTTTACAAACTCAGTGATACGGATGATAATGGTGTGCAAAAGTCTTTCAGTTGTGGGACTTTTGGTTGATAAACGCTACCCAATCAAGATATCTCATTCTTTACCCAGGCAGTTCGAATGCTTATATGAATTGTATCTTTAGTATTTGTTGTGCTTACAGAAGGCATCCTTCTGTTGATAGATCAAAAATAGGATATAATCCCATGTATTTTAACGGAGAAAAACTGAAGCCAACTCAAAGGTTTCATAAAGTATAGTTGTTAACTTTCACCGTGTTCAGAGCCTATGCCCTCATTCACAATCTTGCATTATGGCTAACCTTAGATCTTGTGACCTGTCTCAGTTTCCATTTGGATTCGATACCAAAAAACGATGATTTCAAAGTTAAAATGCCTTAAAGGTAAAGACAAGTTTGGTTTCACCTAGTTTTCCTCCAGACTTTTATTTTAAGACTTTTAATAGTGAAATAAAAGTGAAAACTTTCTGAAACATCAAGTAATGAAGATCCTGTGAAGTGCTACCATTACTAATATTTCTGGAGTAGTATTTAGCAGCATAAGTAACAGTCAAACATAATCAGTGCTTATAAATTAAAATGGCTTTCTTAATCTCCAAGTAATTAGGAATGTGGTGTCTCACCCTGGAATTGATCATGTTTTTTATCTACTGCATGTGTTTTGAAACACTGAAATGTTAAGCCACAACTGAAAGAAAGTTTTCTCCCTCTGCCTTTATATCAGCCCCATGTCCATTATTATATAAAAATCAATTATGGCATATTTCATCCTGTACTTTCAGATACTGACCTGCAAAAAGCATGGTGATAGCCATGCATGTAACTTAAATTGGATGAAATAAGTAAACTGGTATGTGGTTGTATTTATTGTGATCATATAGACATGAAGAACTTTTGTCCTCTGCTCTCTGGCTGCAGAGAAGGCTCAAGAGATATTTTGGAATGCTCATATTCACATGTGATTAAAGTGCTTTACTACTGGTTACTGTATATCAGGATTTCTTGATTCCTCTAATGCAGCAGGTCACTGTGCAGGGAGAGATCATTTTAAATGCTAAAAATATTAGCAGTTTAACTGGATCCTAAAAGTGCTGTGCAGTTTTAGGAGCCTTGCTTTAGTCCTTTTTAAAAAGCTTTCAGTATTGAATAACTTATTTTAAGTTTATGGTGTTGTCGTTCTGTTGTGGCTTATCAACACAGTCTGTTCGTTTTGCAGCCACCTTGGGCAATCAGTAGCCTAATATTTGTAATGACATCTGTGCACTGACCTTCCCCAGCTTTCTTCCTGTTACCCAGCTCTTTGCATTCAGTCCTTATGTAGAATGATGGTCATGGAAACAACATGCATGCCTTTGCCTTGTTTCACCCTAGGATTAGGCCTGTCTACTGGAAGCGGAAGCACCACCATCTCACTAGGAATGTGCACAAGCCCCATTAGATTAATGGAAGGTGCGCAAATGCACCATGCTGTCATGCTGCTTTCATTGTAGTGGATCTTCCGCAAAAGATCTTTCTGATAGGCTGTGTTCAAGGTTAGTTCACAATACTTTAGATTTACTTCTTTTTTTACGGATCTTCATAAAAGATGGTATTCTGTCTTACATGGTACAGATAGTCCCTGACTGATGTACAGGTTCTGTTCCAGATGTTGTCCAATATGGGAACCAACGTAATCCAGATGTTGTCCAATATGGGAACAAACATAAGTTTGAACAGCACCTTTGCACAGGCACAAAAGCACAAGTCTAGATGAACTGCACAAAAGCGCTAACATGGCCAGACAGACTGCCTGTGCAAAAGCCAAAACATCTGTAAACTGGACATCCATAATTCAGGGACTGTCTGTATTGTGTTTTTGCTTCATGGTATTATCTTGTCCTATATTGTCAGATTCTTTATTCAGAGAGAGCTATTCTATGCAAAAAGATACATAAAAGAAGACACGGGCTGCAATCCTATCCACACTTACCTAAGAGTAAATCCCACTGAACACAATAGGTCTTACTTCTGAGTAGACATGCATAGGATTGTGCCCACACAATGCAGGGCTAACATTGCTGCCCCCCCCCCCCAGCCCAGGTTCACTGTGCCCTAGATTAAGTTCTTTCTGGGTTTTCTGTTTGTCTCAAAAGGCAATAGATTTCAGCTGGGATTTTGTCAAACTGCTGTCACAGTTCATTTTGTGCACCATTCTAGTGGAGGTTTTTGGTTTTGAAGATCAATTCCAGCCCAGGGAGCCGACTTGGTCGAGCCAGCTCTCCACAGTGGAGCAGCATAACCCAACAGCGTGGTGGTAGGAAGACTGTACTTGCTGCCTGTGAGAACATTTAGTGTGACGTGACACATTGTTGACTTTGAGACACAGTGAGTGAAAGCCTCAATTCCTTTCGTGTTTGTACACCTATAGGGGTGTATTGTTTACATCACTGGAAGGCGATAGTCATTCTAGACGTATTGAACCACTTCTGCAACCAGACAAGGCTTAACTAGTTCAGTGTTTTGCTAGCAGTTTGTACCTGGATATGCTGGTGGTAGGCCTGATGTTTGTGAATTACATAGACTGAGGGAGTTTGGCTGGTCATGCCTGACCAGAAAGATCAGATGGCATTTTGGCCCTTCCATCTTTGGTTCTGTATAAAGACAGACTGTTTCCCTTTGGCTGGTGTTGTTGCATTTAGGGCCTAGTTCTTGCTGAGGAGCTAAGCCTCTCTCAGTGGCTGTACCCCTTCAGACACAGTGGGCGTTCACACAATTGAATGATTCACTGTTAATATGCAATGTACTCCCAATTTAATGAACCTTAGGAAATAAGGGATGTTGCTATATTTTAAAATAATAAACTTCATATATGTTTTAAGCATGCGTGTGTGTGCATCAGAAATGCATTTGGATTCAATGGATTTTTGGTGTTAACAGATACCTTTCTCCCCACCACCATAAGTGATTTTAAGTGGAGAGTTCACTGTATATACCTTTCAAATTAAACAAACACACATTCTGGATGTGGGAAATAATTCCAGGCCATGCTGGGATATCGTTTTCTTTTTACAACAGAGAGGTATGCAACCATGTGCACTGCCCCCTCATCCACGGTCTGAAGTGGCACAGCCCCGATGTAGGTTTACCTTGTGTTGCAAATCAGGCCTAGAACATGTACACTTGAAGGGCGGAAGACAGACTAACCTTCAATAACACAGACCAACACAGCGTTTGGGAACCACTGCAAGTCTTTGCAGGGGAGAGACAAAGGCAGCAGTGCAATAGTTAGGATTGTTGGGAACTGCTGGGTTAGGGTAACAAGAAATAAAGATGTCATAATAGTTAAGGAGAGGTATAAGAAGGGGTGTTAAGCAAGCAGGGCGAGCATGTTGTTTCCACTCTGCAAGAAACCTAAAAATGGTTCTTACACCCAGACTACTTACTGAGATTTCTAATGGGGCAGATGGAATAATAATGAATACTTGCGGTTTGCCTGGGATTTTTTTTTTAACTTCAGTATTGCATAACAATATGTACTGTAGCAACAATGGCTATTTTGCCATGTGCAGTCTTATGGATTTCTTTAATTTATCTTTTTGGCTTTACAGTAAGAACTTTTCAGTAAACAAAACAGATTACAATTTATTTTGGGAATAAAAGGCCAATTCTGTTTAACTGGGTTATCCTCAAAGAGCTCTGTGAGGAATGTAGCTGCAAACCAGTGCTTTTAATATGCCCAGGACTGTGCAAATTCTTTGAGTCAGTAATTTCATTGTGCAAGCACTTGGTCTAGTTTCTGGGCCTTGAGTTTCACATTTTGAGACTGTAAATAATGCAGGCCCCACTCATGCACTAGACACCTCATTAATTTTGCCCAGATAACAGCTTTTTCCTTGCTGTCTCTACCAGTCCTGGCCCAAAATGTGAAACTATTTGAAAAATGCCACTTTGGTAACCTCAATATATTATACAGTGTACAGAGATGCAAATGTTGCTGTGTGTTTGTTATATATATTTATGAAACACTGAAAAACAACATGGGGGCCTTACCAGGATTATAGATGCAGTTCCTGCCTGCAGAAAAGATAGAAGTAGAGCAACAAAGAAGTGGTGGAAGGCAAATGATATGCGGAAGGCATGTGCAAAACAATGGACCTTTACAATGTTTCTTGAAGATGGTGATGAAGGGAGTGAGGTGGATATCTACAGGGAATTTACAATCAACTAAGAAACATTTGCACAGGCATTCTCGATGCAGAGTTCTGGGGTGTGGGGAGTGGGGTATTTACTTTTAATGCAGACCCTGCACAACTATTTCTGAGACATTAAAATAAACTCATTTTCTGGCAACTTGGCCACAGAGCTTAACAAGGTTGCTGGGCAAAGCTTCTGAGGTTCTATTTGCATATTGTACTTTATCCCTTGATAAGTGTCTAGTGCACTGCTGAAGGTTTGAACAAATCTCAGTTTCTTTGGAGGATGCGATGTAAGATATGTACATTCCAAAGGGGTTCGCAAGCTTGAGATCCTTTCTGTTCATCCACCATAGCTTCCATGGAAGGCTACTGTTGTCTGGGAAGAATTAAACAGAAGAAATGTATTCAATTTTGCAAGCAATGACTTCTAAGAGATGTCATTTACTACTTTGAGTTGTTTTGCCATAACACTAAAATAGCGCAAAATCAAATCCAAGAACACCCATCATTGTCCATCTACGTTCCAAGTCCTGTACCAATCACAGATTATTAACAGTATTTATATACCGCTTTTCAGCTAAAAGTTCACAAAGCGGTTTACAGAGAAAAATCAACTGAATGGCTCAGATGTGATGTTTATCCAGGAAAGAGAATTCAAATTGTATATTGGGTAGAAAGACACTGAGACAACAGTGGTTAATGAACACATTGGCGGAGATTTGAAGGAGATTGTTATAACTGATTGTGCTGTGTCTGTTCCTGTGGGCCTTTGTTTAGCTAAGGGGCAGAATTGACATTTTATGAAGTGCTTTCCCTTAACCTCATCAGTAGTTCATATTGTTCCTTGATGTAATGGCTTTTTAGCACTGGTTCCTAAACTCCTACAGGGAGTTGGGTACCAGGTAAATTTTTGCATGGGCAGGTAGGACAGTGGCACTGGCATCACAGATCCACAGCAAACAAGGGGCTTGTTAACTTACCAGGAGGTAGTTTTCACCTCTGGCAGGGTGCAAAAAGCTTGCAGCTCCTTCTACAGCCCTCCTGCTATTGTGTAAACAGCACTTATCTCCCATCAGAAGTCACTTCCAGTTTTTGATTTAAAACCAAAAGTGGCTTCTAATAGACAATGATTTGTACTACTTGCCAGTGAACCTGATGTTAGTGTGATTTAAGCAGAGAGTGACAATAAGATGAAAACAGATGTAACATTCTTAACAGCAAATTCTTTACCCACAGTGTGAACTTGACTTCACAACTTGCCTTAGGTACTTGTGGATGCGTATATGTATGTACACTGAAAGTAGAATTGGCTCTCACTCTTGCTCAATACCTTGCACTTCAAATGGGCTCTCCTTTTCTAAAAGAATACAAATTTAAAGTGACATGTTTTTGTATTGCATATACATGTAAGCAACAACAAAATGTCAACAATATTTTTAAAGCAGTTGCAAAACTTTTCTGGGAATTGGGAGGGGGCAGTACTTTGGACATGTGATGAGTGCTAGCCAATGCACACTCATCACAGCTGAGTCTTTCCCAATAAGCCAGCTGGTAAGCTTTCAGAATTGTTTGGCTTCTCAGCCCTTGCTCCCAGTTAGAAAGCAAGTGAAGGTGCTTTCCAGTGACCTTCACCACACTTTAATGTTGTGTCTCTTCCCACGAAGTAAGTATCAGGTGATCCATCCACCTCAACTTTTTTGGCCTAGGAGAAAGATCAGATGATATTTTTCACCCTCTGATTTGCAGAGGTTCATTGGGACATGATTTGAGAATACCTGCCTTACTCTCAACTAAAATAATTTCCTTTGGCAAGAGCTGGGCTCAGTGACCTTAAGGCATGCATGGCTAGTTTAGACTAAAATACACTTCCTTGGGAGTAAGCATCACTGAATACAGTGAGATTTACTTTTGAGTAAACATGCATAGGATTGCACTTTTAAACTAATGTGAACTTCAGGCACATTTAGTTTTGTGTCTCATTCACCAGGATGTGCCTTGGTGAAGTAAACTCCCAAGTGGCCTATTCAGTCAAAGAATCAAACAGTATTGTTGCAGAACACTAAAACATTAGCGTGATCATGTGAAGTCTTGTATTCCTCATGGCCTGAATGCAGTCTTGGGGTAGGGAAACTATTGGTGTATGGCCTTTTTCATTTTTAAGTTTTCAATTTTGTCTTTTTAATATTAAGCCAAGACATGGTGGTTTGGGGCATATTTGGGGCACTTTCTGTGTTCAGTCCTTTTTTTGGAGTTCATGTGAATCAGGCCCACCCTTTGTGAGGGAAGCTTCATATAAGCCTCGTACAGGAAACATTCCTCAACACAAGGTCTAATGCTCATACCAAGTTCTCCCTAATGTTAACAGTAATGCGAAAAATCTTGCTGCAAGAAAATTCTTATGTAGTGTTATGAATGCTTCAATAAACTATTCGCAGTAGCTATTTGGTGCAAAATAAAAAGGAGTTCTGTGGCCCACCAGACACAAGACAATCTCAGTGCATCATTGAATGTGAATTGTAGCAGAAGCCAGTGTAGTCTCAAGTCATGTCTGTATCATTTCTTGGTATCTGAATCTATGGAGTATGCAACACCAGGGATCTCATGTTTTACCCAACTATGTACAGTATATTTTCTTCCATTTCTGTGAACGATTTGTAATGTATGAATAAACCATTCAATGAACTCCAGCCTGGTGTGCAAGATGTGGTTTATTTTGATTCTTTTCCCTTAAACAAAAAGTGTTCCGAAGGATGAAAAAAGAAAGAGGCACCCACAGCAATGCTCACAGAATCATTCGCGCAGTGGTGCTGCTCCTCAACATTGTGCAAAGGTTAGCAAATAAGAATTCTGCAGCTGGTGTAACAGCCTTCCATTCGCACTAGAGCAGAGGTCTTCAAAACTTTTAGCACAAGGACCCACTTTTTAGAATAATTTGGCAGGATACCACTGGAAGTGATGTCATGGCTGGAAGTGACATCATCAAATGGGAAATTTTTAAAACCCCTATATGACAAAATCACATCAAATAAAAGTTGACTAAAAGTTTACAATAAGTATAAATTTAAAAATTTATTTAAAATAAAGAACACCCCTAACCCTTCCAAACATTCCCAAGGTTGCAATCCTACCCACACTTATCCAGGAGTAAGCCCCTTGACTATTATTATTAAAAGCATATACATAGCAGCTGGTGGCATACCATGATGGCATCAAGTCTAATATATTAAAAATAAAATATACCTTGAAATTAATGGGGGCTCCCCTGGCATTGGCTCATGACCCACCTAGTGGGTCCTACAGTTTGAGAAACACTTCACTAGAGCATATCTGCCATTGGAAAAGTTTTCTGAATGCTACCCAGTATAAAACAAAACAATAAAACCAAATGCACAGCTCAAAATGGGAGACCCCTTTTCATCTATCCCCAAATGCATACCCAAATAACCATTCCCTGCATTTGCCAGTTCCCAGAAGGCCAAAAGGGAAGGAAACTCACCTTCTCCAGGCCAGGGCCTGAGCGTTGCCATGTAGATGGCCACTGTGCGTGCCACTGTGTTAAAAGGCTACTTAAAATCCTGTGGTTTGCAAAAAATCTGAAGTGGGGCTTAGATAACCTAAAAACTCTGAAGTAAGGGAGAGGCTTCTCCCATTCCTGCTGATGTCTGGTCCCTTCTCAGTGCTGCAATTTCCTTCCCCCCAACTCCTGTGCCTCTTTGAAAGATAAAGCCTAGGCTGGTGCATGCCCATCTCCACTTCTGGTGTGGTAGGGCCCTGCAGAGTGCACTTCACACACCTGTAGTGTGACATACCACTAGCTTAACTCTAGCAAGTCTAGGGGGAGAGGTCTATGTTCATGACCAGACAGTTTTGTCTCCTGAGTCAAGTCACACTAAGCGGTGAGGTGGCTAAGTTTGCAGATGACACCAAACTTTTCTGAGTAGTGTAGACCAGAAGTGATTGTGAAGAGCTCCAGAAGGATCTCTCCAAACTGGCAGAATGGGCCGCAAAATGGCAGATGCGTTTCAATGTAAGTAAGTATAAAGTCATGCACATTGGGGCAAAAAATCAAAACTTCACATATAGGCTGATGGGTTCTGAGCTGTCTGTGACAGATCAGGAGAGAGATCTTGGGGTGGTGGTGGTGGACAGGTCAATGAAAGTGTCGACCCAATGTGCGGAGGCAGTGAAGAAGGCCAATTCTATGCTTGGAATCATTAGAAAAAGTATTGAGAACAAAATGGCTAAGTGTTTAAGAAACACTGGTCTACATTAAACAGTGAACTCTGGTATTGTTGAGTGCCTGTTGGATTGTAGGTGAAACGAGGCCATCCATGGCCCTGAGTTACCTGCCTGATGTGAAAATTGTAAACTAAATGGACGTTTGCTCTTAATCCTGGAAAGCACCTTGGCAGGGAGAGCCCATGAACTCCTGAGGGGTCATGCCAAGGGGGCTACCCCCCTTGGTGAAGCACCAGTATCTGCTTCTCCTGCTCTCCAATGTTGTAGCTCAGCATACCCTTCCCCTCTGCACTTCCTCTCTTTTCTCCTTCTTCCTTTGCCAGTCTAGGGAGTGGAAGGAGCAGCAGTGGAGGCAAGCAGGCAGGCAATGATCAACACACCTCACTAATCTGCTGCCCTAGGTGATTGCTTCAGTTAGCCTCATGAACAGTGTTTCCTGTAAGGGGTGCAAGCTGGTGCGCAGACCCCTTTCATAGCTGTGCAGCAGCATGACTGTGTTACAACGCCACTTCTGAGTGTTTGGCACTGACATCATGTCACCCCCAAACTTTCAGATTGCATAGAGCTTGGGGTTTGAAGGTGTGCGGGCGCTGGGCCATGCACCTTAGAGTAGGTACCACCACTGGTCTGGTGGTATTCCTGGTACCCCTGGACACCTGCCACCTGGCAACAAGTCCAGGATCAAAAACAATCTAGGTGGGTCCCCATAGAGCAGGGGTCTCTAAACTTTTTGGCCATCAAATATCTGGCACAGTGTCGAGGGCCGGAAAAAAAAATTAAATATTAAATTTAAATACATTAGAGATGGAACTTGAATGAATGAATGGGCTCAATGTCCTGGATTTTGTGAACCACCAATACAGCCCAAGAATGAACCCCCTTTCCCCCAACCCACAAGTACAACTCTGGTTGTCAGCCCTATCCTATCCACACTTTCCTGGGAGTAAGCCCCATTGACACTAAAGGAACTTACTTCTGAGTAGACATGCATAGCTGGGCTGTAAGTTTGGTCAACTGGGCCACAGGCTCTCAGGGGATCAGAGGCTGACCGTGGGCTAGATAGAGGCTCTCCACAGGCTGCATTTGGCCCCCAGGCTGGGATTTGGAGACCCCTGCCATAGAGTGCCATTTGAAAAAGTGGGTTCCCACTGGGGACCCCTGCCTTAGAGGAAGGATGAGATGAGATACTCCATAAATAGCGCAGCCTGGTGTTTCCAGCAGCAGCCAAGCAGGGCGGGAGGGCTTTCCCCACTGTTTGCAGTCCAGCAGCTGGGGTGCTCAGGTATTCTGCCCCTGGCCATGGAGGCTCTACGATGCCTGCCCTGGGCAAGAGCCGCTGGTCCTCTCCTGCTCCATCAGCGCGTGTTGCCTGCCTCTGCAGCGCCCGGGCTGCCGTTCCTTGCCCAGCCGCAGGAGGCAGGCAGGCCGGCTTGGCTGGCTGGGAGGAGCCGGAGCGAGAGCGCTGCCTCCTGCCGCCTCCCCCGCGACCGCCGCGGGCAGGAAGATGGCGAACGTGCAGCTGGAGTTCCAGGCCAGCGCCGGCGAGGCGGACCCGCAGAGCCGCCCTGTGCTGGTGCTGGGCCAGCTGCAGAACCTGCACCGCCTGCCCTGGGCGCACCTGCGGGGCAAGCTGCAGCCCAGGGTCACCGAGGAGGTAAGGCTGGGCTGGGCTCCCCTGACCCACCCCGGGGCAGGGCTGCAGGACACTGGGGTGCCCCGCTGCCCCCTCCCCAGAGCTGCAGCCCCCTGGTGGCTCCCTGGATGCTGCCACCCTCCTGCCTCCCCACTGATCTGCTGCGCCCCTGGGTGGCTGCAGGGGGGGCACCATCCCCTTTTCTTTCTCCAGGCCTAGGGGCAGTGCAGCTGCCAGCCACCGTTGGGGGATTTGCAGCCCACACTTTCCTGGGAGTAAGCCCCGTTGACTCTAGTGGGACTTCTTTCTGCGTGGACATGCATAGGATTATGCTAGCAAGCTGCAATCCTAATGCACGCTTTCCTCCTGAGAGTAAGCCCCATGGAACACAATGGGACTTGCTTCCGAGTAGGCAAGCATAAGATTGCACTGTTAGTTTCCTTCTCTGCCCTGTCCAGCTCCAGGAAGCCAGAGAGCCTGTCCTGGGTTTTCCTGCCAATGAACCATCTGGCTTTGTTTTTCCCCAGGTTCTGATCCCCCATCCCCAGGGGTCGGAGGGTGTCCCCAGGGTGGCTGGTGACTGCAAATTGCCCCACCTGTCTTGAAGTTGCATGGAGAAGGGGGGTGCACGCTGTGATCACTGAACACTGATGATGTGTTCATTGATGATTTTACTGTCATTGCCAAGTGCATTTCAGGATCCTAGCTGGACAGCCTGAGCTTGTTATGTTTGCTCAGAATTATGCAGGGGATGGATAGAGTGGATAGAGGGATGTTATTTTCCCTCTCACACAATATCCAGAACCAGGGGACATTCACTAAAATGTTGGCAGACTTAGGACAGACAATGGAAAATATTTCTTTACCCAGCGTGTACTTAGTCTGTGGAACTCCTTGCCACAGGATGAGATGATGGCATCTGGCCTGGATGCCTTCAAAAGGTGATTGGACCAATTTCAGGAGGAAAAGTCCATCACAGGTTACAAGCCAGAATGTGTATGCTCAACCTCCTGATTTTAGAAGCAAGCTACCTCAGAATGCCAGGTGCAGGGAGGGCAACACAATGCAGGTCTCTTGTTGTCTTGTGTACTCCCTGAAGCATCTGGTGGGCCACTGTGAGATACAGGAAGCTGGACTAGATGGGCCTTTGGCCTGATCTAGTGGGGCTCTTCTTATGTTCTAGACCCCCTGGCATTTAATGGGATGTACTCCCGAATAAGTGTGTTTAGAATTTGAGCCCTGACTCCATTTAAAAAAAATTTCAAGATCACAGTGGACATTTTGATATTTCTTTTGTTGCCAAGGTAATTAACCCAGGAAAATGTTTAGATCAGTGATTGTCAACTTGTGGTACTCATACCAATTGTGGTACTTGAGGTGGTGTCGGGTGGTATGCACAGGATCCCCAGATTCCCTTCATTTGGCAGCAAGACCAGCGATGTGATGCAACAAGCGGCAGTAGGAGACTCAGTGGACAGAGCTTTTTACATGCTCAAAGAAACCCTCCTCTCTGCCCAAAGCCTTTTGCTGGTATTAGTTGTGTTGTGTTGGCCTCCCAATCTGGAAGAGATTGGTGATGACATCATCACCAGTTACTTCCAGTGGTACTTCCAACAGGTGGATCTTGCAAAGTGGACAAACGTTGAGAAACTCTGGTTTAGATTTTTTAAATCAGTTTTTTTGTTCAACTCCTGAATTTTTTGCTTGCCTGTTGGTTTATTTATTTTAAAAGCTATAATCAACTGCTCAGTTTTTACAGATTCTTAAAGTGAGAAGTAACCATTGAAAAAGCATTCAATTCACACAACAGTAGTTTGTGCTCACTACTGCACAGGAGGATTTAAATCAATCTGTCAACACCAGAACCTGACTAGCAACCCAATCCTATGCAAGGCTACTCAGAAGTAAGTCTCATTGTGTTCAATGAGACTTACTCCCAGGAAAGTATGGATAGGATTGCAACCTAGATCAGTTTCCCAGAGTTCCCAAAGAACAGCCCTCTGCAAATGCATCTGTACACAGCAGGGCCTTTTCAATGAACATTCAGATATTGGGGATACCTCTCCCCCACGCATGTTCATTGTGTACACAGAAAAAAACACCTAAATAAGGCTAGAGAAAGGAAAGGTGGATAGCTCCTGCTCAGAAGCCACATACAAGTCACCTTTATGGCCTGGCTCAAGGCTTCAGTTGGTCCATCAGTTCTATGGGCTAGTTCCTGCTCCCCAAAAACAATCACTGGTGTGGACACCTGGGCAAGAGCTGCTGACCACATAAGAACATAAGAACATAAGAACAGCCCCACTGGATCAGGCCATAGGCCCATCTAGTCCAGCTTCCTGTATCTCACAGCGGCCCACCAAATGCCCCAGGGAGCACACCAGATAACAAGAGACGTCATCCTGGTGCTCTCCCCTACATCTGGCATTCTGACTTAACCCATTCCTAAAATCAGGAGGTTGCGCATACACATCATGGCTTGTACCCCATAATGGATTTTTCCTCCAGAAACTCGTCCAATCCCCTTTTAAAGGCGTCTAGGCTAGACGCCAGCACCACATCCTGTGGCAAGGAGTTCCACAGACCGACCACGCGCTGAGTAAAGAAATATTTTCTTTTGTCGGTCCTAACCCGCCCAACACTCAATTTTAGTGGATGTCCCCTGGTTCTGGTATTATGTGAGAGTGTAAAGAGCATCTCCCTATCCACTCTGTCCATCCCCTGCATAATTTTGTATGTCTCAATCATGTCCCCCCTCAAGCGTCTCTTTTCTAGGCTGAAGAGGCCCAAACGCCGTAGCCTTTCCTCATAAGGAAGGTGCCCCAGCCCTGTAATCATCTTAGTCGCTCTCTTTTGCACCTTTTCCATTTCCACTATGTCTTTTTTGAGATGCGGCGACCAGAACGGGACACAATACTCCAGGTGTGGCCTTACCATCGATTTGTACAACGGCATTATAATACTAACCGTTTTGTTCTCAATACCCTTCCTAATGATCCCAAGCATAGAATTGGCCTTCTTCACTGCCACCGCACATTGGGTCGACACTTTCATCGACCTGTCCACCACCACCCCAAGATCTCTCTCCTGATCTGTCACAGACAGCTCAGAACCCATCAGCCTATATCTAAAGTTTTGATTTTTTGCCCCAATGTGCATGACTTTACACTTACTGACATTGAAGCGCATCTGCCATTTTGCTGCCCATTCTGCCAGTCTGGAGAGATCCTTCTGGAGCTCCTCACAATCACTTCTGGTCTTTACCACTCGGAAAAGTTTGGTGTCGTCTGCAAACTTAGCCACTTCACTGCTCAACCCTGTCTCCAGGTCATTTATGAAGAGGTTGAAAAGCAGCGGTCCCAGGACAGATCCTTGGGGCACACCGCTTTTCACCTCTCTCCATTGTGAAAATTGCCCATTGACACCCACTCTCTGCTTCCTGGCCTCCAACCAGTTCTCAATCCAGGAGAGGACCTGTCCTCTAATTCCCTGACTGTGGAGTTTTTTCATTAGCCTTTGGTGAGGGACCGTGTCAAACGCCTTCTGAAAGTCCAGATATATAATGTCCACGGGTTCTCCCGCATCCACATGCCTGTTGACCTTTTCAAAGAATTCTATAAGGTTCGTGAGGCAAGACTTACCCTTACAGAAGCCATGCTGACTCTCCCTCAGCAAGGCCTGTTTGTCTATGTGTTTTGAGATCCTATCTTTGATGAGGCATTCTACCATCTTACCCGGTATGGATGTTAGGCTGACCGGCCTATAGTTTCCCAGGTCCCCCCTCTTTCCCTTTTTAAAAATAGGCGTGACATTTGCTATCCTCCAATCTTCTGGCACCGTGGCCGTTTTGAGGGACAAGTTGCATACCTTAGTCAAGAGATCTGCAACTTCATTCTTCAATTCCTTAATAACCCTTGGGTGTATGCCATCAGGGCCCGGTGACTTATTGATCTTTAATTTATCAATGAGGAATTTAAACATTCCATGACGTAGTGGTGTGTCTAGCCCTCTTTAAGTTTACTTAAATTTTTTTCACCTTACTTTTTGTGTGAAAGTCAGGTCAACGTGAGTAATATGAAACATTGGAGTTAAAATGAGAATGAGTTTGCTTTTTGCTTTTAATTATTCTAGTGTGTAACAACCTCACTGGTGTGCAGTTCAACCCCTCCCCCATGTGCATTAATGATATAGGGAACGTTTCGTTAGAAGAGAAGTCATTCTCAGGCCTTTGGCATCCTGGGTCCATCATTCTACCTTTTATACATTCTTCTCCCCACCCCCATCCTGTGGCTCTGATGGATTTTATGGCAATAGATTATAGTGCCTCCTCACCACATATTCAGTTATTAGAATTGAATTGGTTTTGGCGCAGTTGCTACTGCAGGAAAATGGGTCCATTTCATAATTAAATTTAGCTCAAATGCATTTTGCTGAAGGGTGGAGAGAGATTTGAGAGATAGTTGCTGTTGATTAATGAGTGCAGTTCCTCATAGCTGAGCAACATAATTAAGAACCCACAGAAGTGAGACATGTTCTGGGAAGGTTGGAACTAGCCATTCCATTAGGGAAATGGTATATTTGTACTGGTCCAAACGGTGCTGCTCCTGTCACCAGTTATGCCTGCAATAGTTGCATGTCGTCCATCACTGGGGAATTGTTTTGAGAGTCCAGCAAATGTTGGCAGGGCTCATAATCTAAAAGAAGCAGAAGGGACACCCGCAAACAGCCACTACGAGAGACACTGTGCTAGGGTGAGTAGGGATACTTGCTCTCCCCCTTCTAACATAAGAGATCCAGCATTTTAAAAGGTGCCTCTCTGCCCAGTTAGCAGGGAATTGTTTTAATGGAGATTCTGTGGCCCTGGAGCCCTGTTCATGCACATCATTTGCTTTGTTGCTGAGCTATGGTCCTTCAGAAAAGTTTGGTCCTCTATGAGAGAAATGCGCTTTCTTCCCATGTTTGAGGAATTGTTGGGTGCTCTCTTAACCCAATGTCGTGTGACCATAATGGACAAAGTCTAGTCCAGCGTTTCTCAAACTGTGGGTCACGACCCACAAGCTGATATTTGGTGGGTCATGAAACGCCACCCATCTCTCCACCAGAACTTCCAGGTTGCTGAGCTTTCACTTATTTTTACACGTGGGGCAGTCTTCGGCCTGCTCCGGGCCTCGTCGTGACACGTTCTCTCTGATGAAAACGCACTTGTCGGAAGGAAAACGACGAGTTGAAGCCCTGCAGTGGCAATGAGGCAGGCTTTTCATGTAAAAAAAAAATGTGACAGGTCGGCAACCCAGAAGTTTTGGTGGCGACATGATGCTGTCATAATCTAGTCACAGCCAAAGTTTCCAGGTTGCCAGGCACATGGTGGGAAAATTTAAGAACTGCTGGTCCTGAAAAGCCTCCTGACATGTTTCTGATACATATATCTGCGGCTCAAACGACTGTTTCGCGCAATATGCAGCAGTAAACCCAGATTTGCCATTAAGTGTATTTTCAAGAGGGTATTGCAGCAGTAGCTTAGCCAGAAGGGGGGTAGCATGGTAAATACTGCAGGTGTCGCAGCGTGCCATATCAGCAACCCCCCCCCCACTTGCTGTTGGAGCCATTCCGTGTTGTGCAGAATGGCTCCAACAGCGAGTGGGAGGGGCCGCTTACACAGTACATTGCAGCGTCTGCAGTACTTACGGTGCCATCCCCCTCTGGCTACGCTACTGTGTTGTAGCCAACTGCACCTCTCTGACATCATAGTCCGCATCACACATCTGTCTTCCAGCACTTCTGTGTCACAGTCAGGCTTTACATTGGATCAGTCCAAACAACCATCAATCAAGTGATCAGTTGTCAAGGTGTGTGTGCCAGCTGGTCTCCTGTATTGTCCCACTGAGCACAGAGGGGGAAGTCACTGCCCCACTGTTCCCCCCAGATTGCTTATCAGATGTGCAAATGTGGTAAAATTCTCTTTGCCACCGGATAGGACGAAACAGGCAACCAGGTAATTGAGCACTTCCTAGTTGCCACTTGGCAAATCGTGATCAGTGTTCACCCATGTTTAGGTGGTCACATAAAGGCTTCTCAGCTCAGTAAGCATATTCAGAACATAAGAGTCCTGCTGCAGCAAACCATCAGTCCATCTAATCTGGTGTCCTACTTCCCACACTAGCAAGCTCTTAGGAAACCTGCAAGCAACGTATGAGGACATAGCTCTCCCCAGCTCTCACCCACTCAGGCCTGGCCAGTTCCCAGTATGCTCCACTCTACCTGTTTTTTTGATATAGGACAGATATGGAAGAAGGAGGAGGCAGGCTCCAGTTCTCTGCACTCCCTTGCCCACACCCAGTTTTTTCCTAAGCAGCTGGGTATGGGTGAGCACATGGTGGTGGGCAGTAGTGGCAGCTCTCTTGTGGGGAGTTGCCATTAACCTGATCTTCTCCTTCTTGATATCAGCCAGCTGGAAGAAGATTGGGGAGCCAAGTGAAGTAGCTTAATGGGGGGGGGGCAGAAGGGGAGTGGGAAGATGTGGAGGGAGTGAGGCACCCCTTGGCAATTTGCTGTCCCCCCCCCAGACTCCCTAAAAGCTACAAGGCTTTCCATTGACATCATGAGCAGGCTGGCACCCCCTGTGCTGGTATTAATGACCTCTTTCCTCTGAATGTGGAGGTTCAACATAATTGTAACTAAGTGGTCATCCTATCCTCCAGGTTGCCCTGGTAGCACAGGAGCCACAGCTGCTCCACTCCTTTGCTTCCACATCAACAGTGCAGAAGAAGCCCACACTGTGGCACCTTCCAACGTCATCATGTCTTTCTAAAGTGGGACTGGCATGAAGAAGAGATGCAGCAGGGGCTCTTCCTACAAATCTCATGTAACTTCAACAGTACCTGCACTGCCATCGTATCTGAAGTACCAAGCCAAAGATGTGCACCTCAAGGCAACACATGAAGAGCCTTGTGTAGTGTCTTTGAATGTGTTCTCTGCTCTGTTTTCAGATCTGGCAGGCTGCATTAAGTACTCTGAACCCAAACCCGACGGACAGCTGCCCCCTCTACCTGAACTATGCCACTGTAGCAGCCCTGCCTTCCCGCGTCAGCAGACATAACAGTCCGTCAGCCGCCCAGTTTCTCACACGCCTCATTCGGAACTGTCTCCCAGGAGGGGCCAACAGATGCATCCTTGTAAGTGGTGGAAAAAACCAATCAAGTTTTATTACCCATAAACCCTTAGTGTCCCACCTTGAGAGCTGCTGCCGTAATTGTCCTGAAGATAGTTCTGGTTGACCTGTCAGCAGTAGTGTAACCAGAGGGAAGGTGCTTGCTGGTGAGGGACTTTGCATTGCAGTCACTACCTATCCTTACCCGTATTTATTCTGACAGCAAATGAGAGGGGCTGCTTACATGGCAACCTGGTGGCACCTGCTGTACTTACTGTGCTGTCAGCTGTAATGGCTGTAAGGTGCAGCTTCTTAATTAGTAATTAGTAATAATTAGTAATTATTTCACGGTGTATTTTGCATTCTGTTAGCCTGTGGTGGTTAAGACAATAATGAACGTTATAAAGAGTATAAATGTTATAAAGATAAAATTCATAAAGAGAATTGAAAAAGCTGATTCTTGCAGGTTGCCAACTTCTTAAGTTAAATGCCTTCCATCTCTAGTGGTGAATTTCTAAAACTGAGGTGAGGAATGGAGGAGCCAAACCAGCATGTTTCTTGTGTGCCTCTATTGACTAATGGATTTTAGTAATTTCTACACTGCTTTTCCTTGTTGAAACAAGCATCTGGTGGCTTGCCACAAAGTACTTAAAAACGATAACTAAGGAATCAATAACAACATACACAAAAGCAACATTCTAGAAACAGATTCACTGATCCAAAATTGATCTGTACTCTACAGACCTGGCCAAAATAAAAAAAAACCTTTAATTGCCGCTTTCAAACAGTGATAGATGGTGCCTGCTGCTATGTATATCTGAGGATATCGCTGCAGCAGTGTGGGGCCACCACCAAAACGGCTCTGTTTCTCATGCCAGCCAAACACATTGCAGTTAAAGTCAGGCCTGCGAGCAGAGCCTCTGAGGCCAGTCAAGTGGCTTAGGCAGGCTCATGGAAGTATAAGGTTCAAGGTTCAGAAGTGAACCTCAGACTCTTTTAAGTACTTTCCTGCAGATGTTCTTTTAGTTGACCTACCTTGTGTTAACTGGCATTCCCACTTCAGTACAGCCAAAGAGCCAGTGATAGAACCAACTTCCAAGATGCAGTCAGATCCCAGTTTTCTTGGGATTCCTTTCAGACCCCCTCCTCTGGTGGATACTGAACCTTTGGGTAACGGAATCTGCAAGTGGGGGCCAAAGGACCTCTGGACATAGCATCTGGGAGGTGTTCTGAGGTGGGGAAGTCCTCTCGTGAGGACATATACCATAAGCCTGCACCTACAGGGGATGCTCTAAATGGATTTCCTGCTACAGGCAGGGGGTTGGACTAGATGACCTTGCAGGTCCCTTCCAACTCTGTATGATTCTATGATAAGGTTTCCGGGAGGCTGCAGAAACATACTTCCAGCTTCCAGAAGTGGATTTCTAAGGTCTTCTTTAGGTGTGGGGAGGTGTGGAGCCTTCTTTAGGTGCCAGGAGGCCTTCTTAGGTATGGTGAGGCTACGTGCGACCTCCCTACACGTCAGAACACCTCTTGGACTTGACTGGAACACTCTTCCATTTGTGTCCAGGAAGCACAGATTGTTCCTTCTCACATGGATTGGGACCTATGTTGGGTCAGATCTGCAGGTCCCAAACCCCACAGATAAAGAGAATGACTTTATTGGTCTTGTTTCTTTGGTTTTCTCAGAGCACTGTTTGTGATTAAACATAATCTTATTCCCCTGCTTGGGTTTCTGTGACACCTTTGTTTTTCTGCTTTCATTTCAGATGGTCTGTGAGCGCTCGGAGGTGTTTGCCTCGGCCTGTGCCATAGCAAGGGCTTTCCCACTGTTCACACATCGTTCTAGTGCATCTAGGCGCACAGAAAAGAAAACTTTGACAGTGGAATTTTACCTGGTTGGGCAGAACAATGGCCCAGTAGAAGTGGAGACGCTTAAAGTAAGCTCTTCTTTTCTGTACACTAACGGTTGCAGTGGATACAGTGGGATGCTTTAAATTTAGAATAAAATACTTGGATGTGAATTGTTTCTTTACTTTGGGCTAATTTTTAAGGCACTTTTCTTTCTGGCTGATTTTGGGGGGGGGGGGGTGATTTTCTTTGGCAGTGCCATGGATGGGCAACTGCAATACTTGCTAACATCTAAAAACATTAACATCTGAAAAATAAAAGAGGTTTACTCCCTAAGAGAGTTGGCAATTGTGTTTTCCTCTTACTAGTAAAACATGAGTAAGAAGCTGATCATGTCTTTCAGTTCTTCTTTTAAGGCGTTTAGGCTTGCCAGGTAAGGTAAAAATGGAAACACAAGTGTTTGTACTTTTTTTTTTGTCTATCGTGTCCTTCCTCCAGTGTGCTCAGGGCAGTGTGCCCTGTTTCTTCTGCTACCTCAGATTATCTTGACAATGGCCCTGTGAGGCAGGTTAGGTTGAGAGATATGACTGTCTCAAGTTAACCCAGTCAGTACCGTGGCTGTGGAATTTTAATCTGCCTATCTTACTCCAACTCTGCAATGACTGTATCATTCTGGCTCTTGGGCGGCTTCATATGTTACAGCGCTTCCAATATGGCAGTTATCTGTTTAACTTGTAAAGTCCTGATTTTTTTACTTGTGTTGGCAACCTTCAGTCTCGAAAGACTATGGTATCGCGCTCTGAAAGGTGGTTCTGGCACAGCGTCTAGTGTGGCTGAAAAGGCCAATTCGGGAGTGACAATCCCTTCCACACTGGGAGCAAGTGCAGTCTGTCCCTGGCCTGTCTCCCTGGCTGTGGGCCTGCCTTCCTTTGCCTCTTAGCCTCAGACTGTTGGCCAAGTGTCTCTTCAAACTGGGAAAGGCCATGCTGCACAGCCTGCCTCCAAGCGGGCCACTCAGAGGCCAGGGTTTCCCACCTGTTGAGGTCCACTCCTAAGGCCTTCAGATCCCTTTTGCAGATGTCCTTGTATCACAAATTTTTTACTTACATTCCACATAAATAGACAGGTGTACTAATTATGATGTGGACAGAAATCATCATCATCACTTTTGTAATGTATCTACTTATAGTGGGCCCCCCATGGGGGATCCGTTCTAGGACCCTCTGTGGATACCGATTTCCAGTATGTCTTTGCTGAAAACATGGGGCCAGCTGTCCTCATATGTCTCTGACTGGTATTATATACTTTTATGATACTTAAATTATCTTTGATACTGACACTCGGAAGGTCTCTGAGCAACATGGTCGCATCGTTGTGCAAAACATATGTCAAGACAGGCACACACATCCATGCACCCCTTTCATGTCTTCTCTTGCTTTTAGTGCCTGGAAAGTGCTACAGAAGGAGTCAGACTGGCTGCTCGGATTGTGGACACCCCATGCAATGAAATGAACACCGACAGCTTCCTGGAGGTTGGTGATACATTTTGATAGGGCTGTCTGTTGGAAATCAGTCCTAGTGAGTTTGGAACGTTCAGGTGGTTACTACAGTGTGGAAACAAAGAAGGAGCTCACAGATCCTGATTATCCTAGGATAGTGACTTTCTGAAGTTAAAACTTCAGCCAGGTCATCCTGTCAGTATACGCCCACCAAGGTGTGGGTTCTCTGTTCCTGTGACCTTTTATGTTCCAGCTTCAGCCAGGTGACTGCAGTTATAGGGTGATAGATGTAGGTTTTGCAAATGAGTGGGGGCTACTAGAAGGCCCCAGAGAAAAATGACAATGGTTCAGTAATAGATAAAGGGTGCAGTCCTAAGCATGCAAGCTTGGAAGTAAGTCAGTGGCACTTACTTTATAAATTAATTAATGTATTGATGATTAATGTGTTGGTGAAGTAATGGAGATTTCTTCACAGAGGGGAGAGAGCATGCCTGACTTCTTAACCAATGCTGACTCCTTAACTGTGGTTGAAGGCCCTGTAACATATCATATCTGCGCAGGTCCTGATTCACAGTGATTTGGGGACAGCTACATTCAGATGCTGCCTTCCCATAAGCCCCCAATTTGTGCCACCACTTTTGCAAACCCATGCGAAGGAACAGTAGTAGAGAAACCTTTGTCTGATTTTGCTTGCCCTTTATTGTCATTGAAGTTGGGCTCATACCTTGAATCCCATGGCTACAAACTCTAGTCTTAAACCCATGGAAATGACTAGCTTAAGCACTGATTGGGTTTGGTCTTGGACTGTGGCCTTGAGCTTAAAAAGGAGGATCAAAGTGTGTTGCTTGACCCTGATGTCTTCCTTCTTGAAGGAAATCAGAAAAGTTGGAAAGGACTTGGGGATCGTCCCAACGGTTTTTCGAGATGTAGAACTGAAGGAAAGAGGATTTGGAGGTCAGTCAAGCCAAAGTGAATTTATTTTCTTTCTAGTAAAATGATGGCTTATTTATTCAGATTTTAACCACCTTCCCAATCCAAGGCCTTGTCGCAGGTAAATCTCCATGACAAAAACAAGAATAAAATATTATATATATTTATATTTCCCTGGTGGAGACGGGGGCATTCCTGACAGATGGGAATGTCCCTCGTCGCTTCATATAGGCAGGTCAAACCCAAAGGAGGGTGGAGCTCCCTGTGCACGGGGACCAGGACCCCGATCGTTCCTGCCTCGCGCCCTCCTGGAGCTCTCCTGCACAACGCTTCTTTCTTCTTCTCCTCGCGCCTCTTCTCCCTCCCCCCGCCTGGGGCTCGAAGGCAGGGGTGGTGGGAAACCCTCCGAAGCAGGCAGGCATGTTCCTCCCTGCAGCGCTCACAGCTGGCTTCTGTGCCTTGCTGCGCCGAGGTCCCTGCAGCGTCGCAGCCACGTGCCCGCTCCCAGGGAAGCAGCAGGATTTTGGCGTGCCTGGTCCGCGCCTCTCAGAGGTAACGGCAGGGAGGGGGGAGCGACTGTCTTCTCCCCCCAGGTCCGCCCGGCGCTAACGCAGTGCCTGGGTTCAGACCAGGCAGACCACTGCACAAGTTCTGGGCGCCCAGGTCTGCCCCACGCACCCCAGCTTCAGGCGCCTCCATGGAGGCATGGCCGCCATTTTGGGGCAGCTTGCCGGTGCCTGCTCTCATGTTTCCTGCCTAAACCGTGAGTTGCAAGGGGCTGGGAAGCCTTTTCACAGTGATTTAGGGCACATTCTGAACCAGGTCTACTCAGAAGTAAGCCCTGTCTGGTTCAATGGGGCTTACTCTCAGGAAAGTGTGGTTAGGATTGCAGCTTCTTCGTCTTGGCTCTGGCTGGTGAAAATTTTCTATTTAGGCTTTGCCTGGTTGGCTCGGCTGAGGCTGTTAAATTGTTGGTTGCTCTTTGTTCTTTTGCTGGTCAACTTCCTTTGCCCCCCCCCTCAAAAAAAAAAATCTATTTGCATTCATAGAGATTATTTGTTAGTTTCTTCTGAACTCACAATGTTCTCTGACGCGAGTTCTGAATCCAGCCTTCCTGACCTTGGGTACCTCGCACATACTCAGATTAGCCAAATCACTGGGCAGAGCTGCACCTACCCACAAAGCACCAAGACTCCTGTTGCCCCCTCACCTCTAGGGAACGCAGACAGAGAGCATATTGTACTATGGCTGGAGGGGCTTATAGACTCCAGATTGGCTGCACATGGCTCTGCCTTTCAGCCACAGTATCCCTCCAGCACCAAGGGTAAGGACAAAGCTAAATGCCCAGGCCCCCTGGTTCCCCCCCCCCGGCTCCACCGGGGTCTGATTTTTCAGCTGCCTCAGACTCCCATGCCCCCCAGCGCAAGAAAAATCTCAAATCCCCTAAATCACGGGGAGCCACACATGCTGGCAAAATCCCAAGCTCCTAACAGCTATGGGTTATGGGGGCTCTGAACTTAGTTCCTCAGAGAAACACTCTTCCAAAGAAGAAAGGGAGTTTCTCAAGGGAAGGCCAGGGGGGTGCTGACTTCAACATGAACTGCCTTTTTCCAGCAGTATTCCTCCCCCGGGTGTTGGAGAAAGTAATTAAAGCATTAAGCCTCAAAGCATCAGCAGAGGGTGGACCTAGCTCTACAGCACTGTGCATCTGGAAGACCTCTTTTTTCCCCAAGGGCCTCTCCGCCAGGCAGAGATACCCTTTCCTGAGGCTTCTCTTAAGATCATGGAATCTGAGTGGGCAATACCTTTACATGGCAGGAGGGATGCTAGATTAGTCAACGAGTTCTACTCCCTCCCCAAAGAAGTTCTTGAGAAAACTTAAGACACCTTCCGTTGATGCCCCAGTAGCAGCCTTGGCCACCAATACTATCATTCTATCCAAAGCGGAGGGCAGACCTCAGTAGCAGTCCGATAAGAGAATCAAGTCTGCTTTCAAGAGTGCTTTCTAGGCTTCCTCCTGTTTCCCTTCTGACGCAAATGCTTAGTCTAATAGGGGTATACAAGACGCCAGTGGTCCTAGTCATCCCAAGCTGGCCAAGAAGGCCCAGGTAGCCAGAGCTACTGCAGTTGTCAGTTCTTGCCACTTGGGAAATTCCTCATCGAGCAGATCTTCTGTCCCAGGGTGTGCTAAATCACCCACAGTCATACCAACTCCATCTGTCTGTGTGGAAAGGTTAGAGCTTCAACACTTAGGTCTCTCTGAGAGGGTAATCTCCACCAGGTTATCGTCTAGACGTTCTTCCACAAGAAGGGTTTATAGAACCAGGTGGAAGAGTTTCATTCATGGTGTAGAGAAAAAGACCTTGATCCCACCTCTCCATCAGTCTCTGTTGTTTTCTTGCATGATGGGTTAGAGAAGGGCCTCAAGACCTCCAACCTGTGATGCCAGGTGGCAGCAATTCAAGGCACTTTGGGAGCGGGAGGTCATCTGTCGCTGCTGATGAACTCTCATGTTAAATGGTTTTTAAAGGGGGTGTATCTGCTTAATCCTCCTCCCATTCACAGAGTCCCTACTTGGGACCTTTTCAAGGCCCTTACAGCTTTGTTTAGTGCTCCCTTTGAGCCTTTAGCTACAATCCCTTAAAGCTACTCTCTATCAAGTCTGCCTTCCTGGTGGCTATCGCCTCCGCTTGTAGGGTTTCGCAGCTGGGAGAGCTGTCTTTCCATCCCAAGCTCTGCATCTTCACAAAGATAGCCTGGTTCTTTGGACTGATCTGTTCTTGTCCAAAATTAATTCAATTTTCCACCATCAACAAGAATTAGTCTTGCCATCCTTTTGTCCTAATCCCAAACATCCTAAAGAGAGATCTTGCCATATGCTGGATGTGTGTAGGGCTACTAGATTTTACACAAAGCACACTAAACCCTTTAGAAAGACTGATGCCCTTATAGCTTATCAGGTTAGGACACTAGGAAGAAAAATATTACCTGTTACCTTGGCTAGGTGGTTGAGAACCTGCCTTTCCATGACTTACAACACTTTGGGACTTCAGCCCCCTGAAGGGATCCTTGCTCACTCATTGAGAGGGGCAGCCATTTCAGCCGCTTTTGATGACATCACCTTGTTGTCTGAGATTGTAGAGCGGCTACATGGTCGCCACCACATACTTCTCTGAAACACGATAAAGTTAGTTTTCACGCCTTTTCAGAGGCTGACTTTGGATGTAGAGTCCTCCAGACGTTGCTTAGGGTTTACTATGTTCTGTATCTGATCCTGCCCAACTCAGGGATTACTGCTTAGGGAGATCCCATCTGTCAGGAATGCCCCCGTCTCCACCAGGGAAATCGGGAGTTTTGGCTTACCTTGGTAAGTCCTGTTCCTGGTGGAGACAGGGGGCATTCCACCCTCCCTTCTTCTATTCTCGTTGGACTCTGCACCCTTCTGGTCCAGTTAAATTTTGTTACACATGATGGGCTAATACTTGTGGTTGGGGTCTTGCTGACCTTTGTTCTATCCTGGGTGTTGGTCTGCCTTTTTTTTTGCTGAAGTTTAATCTTTTCCAGTTATTAAGTTTAGTCTCTGAGAACTGTGGCTCGGCTATTAGTCTGGGTCCTAGTCCCCGCGCACAGGGGTTTGACCTGCCTATATGAAGCGACCAGGGACATTCCCATCTGTCCCCAGGAACGCCCCCTGTCTCCACCAGGAACAGGACTTACCAAGGTAAGCCAAAACTCCTGATTTTTCTCTGTCTCTCAGGCTATTCTCTCTCTCCGTTTCCAGGTATCTATGGTGTGGGCAAAGCAGCTACACACCCACCTGCTCTAGCAGTACTCAGCCATACTCCAGAAGGTGCCACACAGACCATTGCCTGGGTTGGGAAAGGAATTGTCTATGACACAGGAGGCCTCAGTATTAAAGGAAAGGTACATACCCTCTTGAATCTGGCTACAGGGGACTTGGTGGGCCTTCAAGTAGTTCTGGTTTTGAGGGCAACATCCACAGAAATTCTCCTCCTGCACACATATGCATGTCTGAATGTACTGCACACTCTGCATTTTAAAATAATGATAATATAATAATAATAGTTATTGTTGTTGTTGTTGTTGTTATAGCAGCATCATTAGTACATGTGATAGTTATTCTGTGAAGTAAGTAAAGTAAGTAACTGGCCCATCTCACCCCAGCAGTGTCTGTTCTAGTGGCTGTCTGCTGGTATTCTTTTGCATCTTTTTAGATTGTGAGCCCTTTTGGGACAGGGAGCCATTTAGTTTTTTGATTTTTCTCTGTAAACCGCTTTGTGAACTTTGGTTGAAAAGCGGTATATAAATACTGTTAATAATAATAATAATAATTGACAGCAACTGTTACCCTGCACATGCCCAATCTCGTCTGATCTTGGAAGCTAAGCAGGGTCAGGCTTGGTTAGTACTTGGGTGGGAGACCACCTGGGAATACCAGGTGCTGTAGGCTTATACCATAGTCTTTCGAGACTGAAGGTTGCCAACCAACCAATAAATTAATAAATAATAATAAGTGAATAAGGGGTCCCTGCCCCGTGGAGTTTCCATTCTAAATTTAGATGGAGAGAAAGAGGCCAGAGAAGCAAGGGATGAATACAAGTAAATGCCGTTACATGGACTGAAGCCTACTTTCAGTTGCAGTGTGGTGATGAAAAGGACTAAACATTTCAGCATTTTTTTTAAGCATAATTGTTTCTTGCATCGGTTCATACATTCCTGTTCCTGTTTGCATAGACAACCATGCCTGGGATGAAGCGAGATTGTGGAGGCGCTGCTGCTATATTGGGTGCCTTTAGAGCCGCTGTAAAGCAAGTGAGTAGAATTCAGGCAATGACCAAAATTATATTGAATGTCTACCTCAATTAGCTATACCACAGTGGGGACATACACATGTTCCCCTCCAGACTGGGTGTTCAATGGTCTGCTTATGACATCACTGCCACTTCCTGACCTGATGTGTATGTGCAACCTCCTGATTTCAGAAACGGGCTATGTCAGAATGCCAGAAGCAAGGAAGGGCACCAGGATGCAGGTCTTTGTTGTCTTGGGTGCTCCCTGGGGCATTTGGCAGGCCACTATGAGATACAGGAAGCTGGACTAGATGGGCCTGTGGCCAGATCCAGAGGGGCTGTTCTTATGTTCTTATGAACCCTGCCACTCATTGTAAACTATATGGAGAAAATCCAGCCAAGGTGAATTGCTGTTCTCTGAAGAACAGGTGGTGAACTTTCTGTTGTGAAAGCTCTTGCTGTTCTGCTGTTGTGCTAAACTTCCTAGTTTTCATTCTTCTTTCAGTTTCACTCTAAATTGCTTTTGCTAAATTTTAAGTTTTGCTAAACTTAAAGTCCCCCCCGAGGTTCTCTTCACATGTGCATGTGGGTTGCTCAGCATTTGCTGAATGTGTGAACTGACTGTGTTGAAAAAATTTTTATGAGGTGATGAGAGAGATGACATGAAAGCTCTGCCTGTGGGGATCTATCTGCCCATAATATTTTAATCTTAATTTTTTTTTATTATATGTGCCTTTGTCATTCTCCCTCTCCTATCCAGCAAATGCTAATGGCGTAGTATGTAGAGTGCTGGACTTAAACCTTGAATTCAAATTTATGCTCAGTTGCCAAGCTTACTGTGTGATTTGGGGTACTTATTATTTCTTGCCAGCCTTACCTAGTTGTTGGGAAGATAAAAGGAGGAATACTGTATGCTGTCCTGAACTCTTTAAAGGGAAAGCAGTATGAAAATATAATAATAAATAAAAATGTGTGACTGAGAGCTCATCTGGCAGAAGACACATCCAGACTGAAAGTCCTGGTGCTAGCACAGCCTGCAGGGAGCCTCTAGTTAAGATTGGGGGAAGCGAGTAATTGCTTGCTTATCTTCTGCCTAACATGCTGGGATGCTCCTAACTGTGGCACCTGTTCTCACAGTTCTCTCTGCTGCCATGGCTGTTCTGGGTGGTGTGTACCTCTTTTGTTGGAAATAGAGTTGTAGCTCAGTGATGAGGGTATCACTTTCTTTGCACAGTGGGGATTTGCAAGGTTTAGGAATTAAATCTTGGTTTCATCTCGTGAAACCCAGCACAGCCACAGCTATGTAGTGTAGGCAAGGCTGGTGTAAATGCACCAATGGTCTGAGTAAGGCAGCTTTATACGTTCATTTCGAAGCAGGTTTTTTTTTCGGGAAGAGGGGTGGGGAAGTGGATTCATGCACCCTCTCAGGCTGGCACTCCTAAAGTCTGTCTGTGGACTCTGTCTTTAAAAAGAATCAAGGATCTAAAAACAACTGTCTGTCTTGATCTTTGTGCAGGCATATGCCACTCAAACATGGAAATACAGGAGGAACAGTGGAGCTCCAAGACTTGAATTACTGTGACAAAACTGATGGGTGTTCTTTAGAAAAGAAAAATATAGCTAGAGAAATTCCCTTCTCACCATAAATTGTACTGCTATGAATCTTGCTGGGAGTCCTGCCGGTATCCAGGGCTCTGAAAGCATTCTCTGCTGTGATTTAATGGGCAGGAGGTCAGCCAGGAGGTCTGGTCAGAAGGTACTCAAATGCTAAATTAGCATTTCCCAGGGTTGTTGCTTGAAATGGCTGGAGCTGTTATACATATTTCCTGTGGAGAGCTGATTCCAAAGCTTAGTTTGCAATCCAGAGTGCGCCTCCCCAAACAAAGGTTTCAAACTTCCCTAAACTTAACAAACCCAAAGACAAAATATTTTGCTCTTTAAAATTTGAAATAAGAAAGCTGCTTGGGAGAGTTGTTGTGTTATGTGGGTTCTTTTTTCCCCTTCTTGTCAGTTTATCCTGTCACCCAACTCTACCCTCTGTTAAAAAATACTCTTTGAACTGGTCTCATTTTTAACTGCCAGCTTCTATTATTGTGCTATCTATATTTATCCTCAAATAGGTTTTTGGGAAAGCCCATTGTTCGAACAGAACTCCACCTGTGCTCCTTTGGACAGGATCCAATAAGAACAGCAGATAAAACAAAAAGGAAGTGAGACTCAGAAAGAGCTGTAAATCAGAGACTCCCTATGCCTCTGTCTTGGACTTAACTAATGACATTGTTCATTAAAAGCTCAGGC
The DNA here is from genome assembly GCF_035046505.1 of Tiliqua scincoides. Classification (NCBI taxonomy): domain Eukaryota; kingdom Metazoa; phylum Chordata; class Lepidosauria; order Squamata; family Scincidae; genus Tiliqua; species Tiliqua scincoides. The sequence goes on from NC_089824.1 coordinate 211,721,756, forward strand.
AAATAGAGGGACCTTAATCTGATACTGAAAACTTAACAATGATGACACCAGGCCAGTGCCAGACCTCCATTTTGGGGGCCCTGAAGCTTGCACTGTTATGGGGGGTCCTTCACAATCAGCTTTGGGATTGTTGAAATACAGACAAAAAAATTAATCAATTTTAGTCATACAACTATTATACTATATTATTAATATTAATATTGTTTTTTAAACCCCTTCTCACACAATAGACCCAAATTTTTTAAACAGTGTGGTCCAAAGTCAGTTCTGGGGCCCCTCCAGGATTAGAGGCCTGGAAGCTTCTTTAGTTTCATAGTAGACCAGAGAAGCCCCTGCACCAGGCAGACTGTTCTGAAGAGCGTATGAAAAAGCAAATCTTACTTGATTTATCAGTCAGTCCATTTTGTATGTTCTGTAAGTTCACACCTGCCTTTTTTTTTCTTAATATCAGGGCTTTAAGGATAATCTTCATGCCATTTTCTGCTTGGCTGAGAATTCTGTTGGACCAAATGCAACCAGACCTGATGACATCCACGTTCTTTATTCAGGAAAGTAAGGCGCTCTCTCTCTCTCTCTCTCTCTCTATCTCTCTCTCTCTCTCTCTCTCTGTTGCAGAAATGTACTATGTGGGGGCAGCAGGTGTGGCAGAACTACCCCACCAGAGTCCTTCAAAAAGCACTGTTGCCATTCCCACTGTGGGAGGTGCTATTTAACTGGGAGACCTCAGTATAGTCTCCCAGTTAAATGGCAATTGTTGCTATAACAGGAAGTCATAGTTGCATGTAGCTCCAGTAAGGCTGGCTTGGGTAGATGCCGTTGAATTAAAATGAGCCCGGTTTCTGTATGAATGTATAGCTCAAAAAGATGCCCTGTTCAAACAGAAAGAGAAAAAAGTGTCTTGTTCTTTCCCCAGAACTGTGGAAATCAACAACACTGATGCAGAGGGCCGACTGGTGCTTGCGGACGGAGTTGCATATGCTTGCAAAGACCTTGGTGCTGACATCATTCTTGATATGGCCACTCTCACTGGTGCTCAGGTACTTGGGTCCCCCGTATGAGATAGTTTGAGAGGTACTGGTCTAAAAACATTTAGTGGCCCTCCAGTATTTCAGGCAGTGATTTTGCCCAGACCTATCTGCAGGTGCTAGGACCTCCTACATCCAGACCATGTGCATCCAGACCATGGCCTGCAACCAGACCATGTGCTTCTACATCCAGACCATCCACAGCTGTCTGAGCTGTGGCTGCTCTGCAAGGTCCACAGTGGAACCGGCCTCTGAGCCAGCATTTCCTCTCTCCAACATCAAAACCACTACCCCAAGTGACTCTCAACTTACCTTCAGCATCACTCAAATTGGTAGCTTTAACACTTTCCCTTCAAGGAACACTCTCCACATCTACTTCGCTTTCATATTCCCCTGCATATATCAGAGGAAGGTACGTTCCTGGGTGCAAATAGAATTCATGTGTATAGCCCACTGTCCATGTTATTTAGGCTTCTCTGTAATCCTCTAAGGACTGCACAGCCAACTTACTACAGGATCAGTGCAGACTTCACCACATGTGCACTGATATATCTGATGTCCTCAGGTTTTATTGCCTCATCTATGCAGTTAGATCAATAGTGGAGGGCAAGCTACATGTCAGGGAAGCTTGTCCACCATGACTGATCTTATCAAGAAACATCTGCTGTGTTGGTGTTTCCTAAAACAGTTTGAAAACTACCAGGTTAGATGTCAACTACAACTGACACAAACATGGTAGTATGTTTTTGCAGCTGTTTCAGCATAAAATCTGTTGGCATATAGTCGCAAACGTATGAGTGTGCATGTGGTGAAGTTGGTAGTCTTCTGCCCCTTTGTCATCTTCTCCTAGTCTCCCATCTTCTACCACTGGACTCTGGCTTGAAACAACCTCTCCTTCACTGGCCCAGCTGCAGGGGAAAAAGGAAATTTAAAAGATGGCCATAGGCAAGTTGAGGTGTTGGCCTCATTGTGTTTCCCATGTATTCTTGCACACGTGGACATTACTTTTCCATTTCCATTGCCTGAAACACCTTCTCCAACCAAACAGAGAAGGGAGGACAGGTCGGGTGGCTGAGAGTTGCCAAAATCTGCCTATGACAGCCACATCACAGCAGTAATGGTCAACATGTAAGCTCAGCTAGGGCATAATACCTTTGAGTGTGTGCAGAGATGGCCCGAGTGTACCTAGCATCTTTTAGGGTTTCATGTGTTTCCCTTTTTCCCTCTCCCAGGGAATTGCCACAGGGAAATACCACGCTGCCATCCTCAGCAACAACGAAGAGTGGGAAAGAGCATGCGTGAAGGCGGGCAGAAACTGTGGAGACCTGGTGCACCCTCTCGTCTACTGCCCTGAGCTCCATTTTAGTGAATTTACTTCTGCTGTAGCTGACATGAAGAACTCTGTGGCAGTAGGTTGACCAGATTAAAAACAAACAAAAAAACACATCACACTGAATGCAACTGTTGGATTATATTTCGGGTGTCATTTGCCTCATGACAAAGTGAGTGACGATGCACTTCACCCAAGCCCTGTCCGCCCCTTGTCAGTGGCCGTAGCTCAGCCTTCCTTAAAATCCTGTTGGATTCTCGTGGAAGCCATTGTGTATAGTGCTAACTATGGGGGAGATGGTTAAAAAAGCCTTGTACATGTTGATCATTCTAAGGGTTTACTAGGGATGAGAACTTGAGTCAGGTGACTCATCCGAGATGCAAAAACTCATGTTTTTTGCTGACCCGTATACACTTGAGTCAGGCGTGTCATTGACTTGGGCACTGACTCAAGTCTGAGGCCACTAACTCAGAAAGGGGTTCTCACTTGTGCAGACTTGCCTGTGTCTGGGTGTGCTTGCTTACTTTTTTTCTGCATGTGAAACACCTTGTGGGGCCATAATTCCGACTGGGTGAGCAGCAGGGAAGTTCCAGCCTGGAGGCTGGGAACAGCTAATGTTTTGCATCAAGCAGGAGGTGGGGGATGGGTTGCAGGAACAGGCTCTCTTGTCCATCTCTGAAGGAACTGATGGATGAAGAATTATCATTGGACAAAGAATAGGTGGTTGTTTTATTTTTTTCCTCTGGGTAAGGGAGGGCGGAAGGAGGAACCCAAGGGGATTCTTGCCTTAGGATTGGCTAGAGGGGGGGGGAAGGAGGCAGGGAAGCCAGGTAACAGTTCCTCATTGCTTCATGGCTCTGGCCATTGTTACCTGGGGAGAAGAAGCTGCCTCAATGAAAGACAGGCAATAAGACTACTTCTGAGTAGAGCTGCAAAAGATTCGCTCATACTGTTAACATATGCCTCCCAGCTGCTGCTGCGTGACCCTTCTCCTGCTTGCCACTTCTGTCCCTTCCCGCTGTCTGTCTCGGCCCCTCCCACCTTGCCAAGCTCAGATGCCTCCCAGTCCCTTTTGGTCCATACCCTTGTGTGCCTGACCCAAAAGACTCTGACTTGAGTCAAAATCTCAGGAAGTTCAGGAGTCAGCAAAGAGCACCCTTTAGGACTCGAGCACAAGTCAAGTCATGGGGGGGGCGGAGACTCAGGACTCAACTTGAGTCTTGCTACAGTGCCAAGTTCCCATCCCTGGGGTTTGCCAAAAGAAATGAATCTACTCAGCATTTGGCTCCTGCGCGCTAAGGCCATTTCTAGTCCTGTATAGACCGTCATAGGTCCCAGTCATGGGGAGCGTTTCTGTGCTTGCAGACATAGCCAAAGGCTTGTCTGAGTGGCTCATGAACCAATTTGTCTATGTAGCCAGATACAGGCTACTGCTATGTAGAATTAGTTTGCTCAACATACCAACCTGTTTTGTAGTGAGACTGTCCTGTTCTGTAGAGCCCACACTGACTGACAGCTCCAGATTGGGCAGAGCTCCAGGCAGGGTCTTTCCCAGGCTTACCCGGAAATAGCAGGGATTAAACTTGGGACCTTCTGCATGCAAAGCATGTGCTCTACCGCTGAGTCGCACCCTCTCACTTGTGTCCCTTCTCTAGAAATGCAACTCAGCATCGTACCTATATAAGCAGTTTTCAATGGTAACCTTTAAAAAAGCTTCTTATGAGGGGAATCTATTTTTGGCTCTTTTCTCCAGGACCGTGATAACACCCCAAGTTCCTGTGCTGGACTCTTTATTGCGTCCCACATTGGGTTTGACTGGCCTGGTGTTTGGGTCCACATAGACATTGCTGCACCCGTCCATGCGGTGAGTGCCATTGTACTTAAAACAATTTTTTCTTTGCCTCTACTCAACTTTCTTTCATGAGTCTTTGCTGGCTCGTAGGTGCAGAACTCCCACCTGGATCGTGTTACTGTTCTCTTTGCCTTGATATCCCCTGCAGAAACTTCTATATGACTTGTCACTGCCTTGTTATTCTCTTTAGGCTGCAGACCTATACTCACTTTCCTGGGAGTAAGCCCCGATGGACACAATGGAACTTACTTCTGAGTAGGCATGCATAGGCTTGTGCTCTGATATAAATTACCAGATCTCCATCCTCATGACACTGCCCACAGCAACTGTTTTCCTCCAGTTTTTATCTAATGTTGTGTTTGACTGTTGTGGGAAGGAGACTGTTGTTATTCTGTACTGTTTCTGGGGATTTGTAGTCATAGTCCAGCCAGTGTGTATTCTGTGATAATGTGCAAAGAATTTACAAGTCAGCATTAGGAGCTTGCTAGATTTGAAAAGCAAGCATCAAGCCCAAAGATTCCCAAACTGGAATGTGTACACCCCAGCCAGGGAAGCTTTGTCGCTGCCTCCATAAGGGGCGGGGTGACAGCGATGGTGGTGACGTGATCACCATGAATGCACTGCTACAAGAGAGGAAAGTTTTGTTTTTTTAACTAACCTGGGGGTCACTATGGCTCTCTAGAGGGTCTGGGAAGCCCACGACCCTCATTGCGGGACTCCCCATACGTCCAAAGTGCTGTAAAATGCTTAAGAAACCACTTCTGGTATTACAATGAAAACCAGAAGTGGCTTTTTTTAAAGCAGTCTAAAGCACTTTGGGAACCCCTGATCTAGCCCTTAGGGATGGGAAAGGTAGGCAGGAAAGTGGGTGGATAACGTCTGCTGATACTGTGACAGCCAGAGAACATGCTGAAAGTTAGGCCCTGTGCAAGTCTTGTTTGAAGATCCCACTGACTTAGTGGAACTTACTCCAGGTACATAATATTGCATGTCTGGGGTTAAAAGTCTAGGCCATTGTGACCTACATGACTCCTTGGGAAGAAGCAGCAAAGTAAATTGTGCCGAAGAAGCAAGTGTGTGTAAGGTCGTGTTTTTGGCAGGATGCAGAATTCAGGTTTTCTTGGGACAGAATTCATAAAGTAAACTGATATAAAGTAATCAATAGAACGTTGATTTTTTTTTTTTAAAGAAAAGCGTAGAAGGTCCGTAGCCCTGACCCAGTGGCAGTAGAATCCATACCAGTTCATTGTTTATTGCTGTGTGTTGTGTGCCTCATTTCACTGCACTTTCTTGGAAGCTTGGAAGTTCCACACTCTTGCACCTAGCCAGTGTTCTGCCCTGTGCCTCAGTGTGTCACCCGCATTCACTCAGAGGTCCTGCACAGTCAACCACCTGAAGCTCCTCTGCTTGCTTGCTCCTAGGGTGAACGAGCCACTGGCTACGGCGTAGCTCTCTTGCTGTCCCTGTTTGGCCGGGCCTCCGAAGACCCCCTGCTGAACATGGTGTCTCCTCTGGGCTGCAACGGAGACTCCCCTGAAGATGACATGGAGCGAAATTCCAAGAGACGACGCCTGGTTTAGTGCCCCCACCCCTCAGAGGCGACATGCTAGAATTACCTCACTTTGGACTGATTACTTTCCAAGACCATGAAAGTACTGTGTGTCAAAAATTGCCCCTTTCAGAAAGATCAGCAGACAGCGAAGATCAATGGTCATTGCATACATTTGATAATCCACTTTGTTCTGATCTTTCTATTCTTGTTGTTTTATTATTCTTTAAGCCCACTTACCTGTGGGTTTATGCCATGCCATCTAAAGACTTCGCTGCCCCCAGTCTTTATGGAGAAAGGGACAGAGAATGTTGCTCTGTTTCCCTTTCAGAAGTGTCTGAGCCTCATAATGTAACAGCTTCACCTCTGGCTGCTTATAGAGCCTTCCAAGCTAGTTCCAGGGAACTGGGTTCTCCCAGCAGCTTCTCAGCACCCCTGCCTTTCAAAATATGAACACCGGGGGGGGGGGGCAGGACTGGGGATGGACAGGATTGCCACTTTGTACTTCAGGTGCCAGATTCATACGTACCTTTAAATCCATAGTTTCTATGGAATGAGACATGCTGCTGCATCTCCCTGTCCTTCCTTTTCTGATTTGTTGTGTTGTCCCAGCTTTTCCTGGCAAACCCTGTTTGCCACAGCAGGTGACAGAAAAGGATGGCAGGCAGGGCTACGGGGGAACAGGTGAGAGGTGCTGCAGCTGTCTTGTCTTGTAGCACTGGGTGCTTTAGAGGCCCCTGGGTCCAGTGGCAACCTGACAAAGAAACCACTTGGGCTTTGCTTTATTCCATGGCAGCTTTTTGGCTGGACTTAAAGGAAGCCTTATTTTCTAAAAAGGCTTTTAACAAATCTCGTCAGCTGTGGTTCCTGCATGTTAAATCTTTTGCTGTTCATTAATGTTGCCCAAAGCGTGAGCCTGTGTGTTTCTCCATGCCATTTTTAACACTCTTCTGCTCATTAACTGTATTAACATTTAGAATAAAAAAAGTGTTCTGGTCACTGGTGCTAGAATAAAACCTTTCCTTTTCTCATCTCAACACAGCTGTGCGCTTATTAAATCAGACACACAGTACAGTGCTCTCTGCAACTGCCTGCAAGTGAAACAGTCATGGAGAAAAAGCCTAGCAATTGCTGTTAGCCTGGGCAGCTTGATATTCTCAGAGGCAGTGTATTATTCCTCAAATTGGGGGTGAACAATGGGGATGGCTGGCCTTCTTGCTCTGCTTGGAAGCTTATGTGGGGTAACTGGTTGCTACTGGTGCCAGAGTGTGGGACTGGATGGTCCCAGTGGCATATCTAGGGTATGGCAAGTGGGGCACATACCTTAGGCATCCCTTGAAGGGGGTACCAAGCCATGCCAGAGCTGCCACCTCCTTTGAATGTTCTCCTTGACCTGGAGCAGCTCTCCCTCAAAACTTGGCAGGATTTGCCTCTCACCTGGTCAGCCATGCCCTTCACACCCGTGCTACTTCTTCGGCTCAGCATCAGTGGCAAGAGCAGCAACAGCGCCTTTGCCCAGCCAACCCAGAGGACTGCCAGAGTCGTGCAAGGCGGGAGCGCAGGCTCACCCGCTGCCCCTCACTGACGCCACCACCTGGACTCAGGAAGCTTCCAAGGGGGTGCACACTCAGCTCTCCGCTATGGCCACCTGCACTTTATGCCACAAGATTCAGCTGCCCCTCTCCTTTGGAAGTTGGATCATGGCACTGTGGCTGCTACCTCCACAGCAAAATACATGGAAGAGGAAGTGGCACCCTCAAGATCCAGCCTTCAAAGGAAAAGGGCAGCTAGATTGCTGATCTACCAGTGCCAGCACCTCCCTGCAGGTGAAGGTCCCAGGGACGTGACGTGACATTGTGATCTTCAGCACCGCAGAGTCCAGGTATGCCACAAAGGATGGTCCTGTCATCTGATCCAGGATAGGAGTTTATTTTCTTCACCTTAAGGGGCAAGCACTACCTGGGCCATTCTAGACACGGCTCGCCACCCTTCTCCATACCCACCTCACTTAATGTCAATGTCTTACCTCCAGTCACCACCTCCACCAATACCTTAAAGGAAAAAGAAGGAATTGGCCTGGGACATAGCTTTGTATTATGTGTGTATTTTATTATCCTATTCATCCTACAAATATTTAACACGAGCTTTTTTGCCAAAAATAAAGGAATAATATTTCGCTTTTCCAATGTTAATGTCTAATTGCAGTGGAATTGTTGATGTGATGTCAAATGGGTATTTTTCAATGAAAACAGGGTGCAGCTTCAACTCTTCTGTGTAGGGAATTTGATCTCTTCAAGATATCTGAGTCCGATACCTCACTGGGAGGATCTTTCCCAAGTTTTTGGTACAAACAGTCCTGCAGATTTAGGCACTCAAACATAAAAACATTCATGTTGTACTTTTTATTTTTTATATTTAAGTAATAAATTGCATACATGCTTTGTCGTCCTGACTGAGAAGCTCATGCACCAAATAAACGTTACACTTGGATGAGCTCACCTGCCATGCAGCTTTTGATGTACAATCTCTTCCACGTGTATATCAACAGTTTCCCAGTGGCATTTCCTTCCGGAACAATGGTGATCTGTCACCATTCCATTCCCCATTATTGTTCCTTAGGTTCTCGGGTCCACTTGATCATGGTTTCAGGAGATCGGTACAGGAAAATGAGTTTTGCAAAGAGCTGCTCTTCCAGCTCCAGCTCCCCAGCCTCTCTCACCAGGAAGATGTCTGTGCAGAGTTTCAAGATACGATCTACGTTGGGCAGCTCTTCAAACATGATGGAACGTGAGATTCCATTGAAAAGCTCTCGGATGAATTTTCCAATGACCAGAACAACAGACATGTAGAGGCCGACAATGCTGAAAAGAAGGAGACAGAAACAAAGGCCAAGGTTATTTTTTTCAGGTACCTGTTGAGTTGTGTGTGAGATGGGGGGGTATTTACCCCAACAGTGAGTGTGGACACCTGCCCTGTCTTTTTCAAGGCAGCTCTGATAAGTATCTCAAAAGCTCTAGTGTAGGGGTGATCAGCCTTTCCACTTTAGGGATCCTGGACCTTTAACAATTGTGTAAAAGAGGGAATTTCAGCAGGTGCAGCTTGATATCTCACAGATGACAAGCTGCACCTGCTGAAATTCCCTCTTCTATATAATTGTTAAAGGTCTAGGATCCCTAAAGTTGAAAGTTTGCCCACCCTTGGGCTAGTGTATGGGGGTATCACCATCACAGAAATCACTATTAACACAAGTTACAAAGTACATGTGGATTTTCTTGGGAGTTCCTGCAAGAGCAAAACTATCTACAGCTCAATTGTTGGCTGATATAATTTGTTTTTCAAGACAACTCACAAGGAGACACAATTCCAAAAATGTGCCCATACGATATTCAGATTGTTGTCAAATGGAACCAAAAACCCCACAATAAGGTTGTGCCTTTATTCGGATCAACCCAGAAGCAATAAAATATAAAACAGTGAGTTTCTGAGTCTTACTGAAGTCTTCTCAGATGGTGAACACAAACCAGGGAGACACATTGTAGGAGTTCCAACCGTCTGCAGCTTTTACTTACCGGATGTGAAGTCATCATTTTTTTTTTTTTTTAAAAAAGGTCTTTTTTCTTTCCTCCAATCACAAGTTAAGGAATCTTCAGTTCTTAGGTCAATATAGTAATATATCTTACAATGGCTTTGTCACAGAAATAAGGCATAAAAAGTAATAGAGGGGGTGTTGCTTTGAACAGGTAACAGCAGCCCCTAGCATGGAGGCACTCCAGGTACTTTCTACAAGTAACAAACGAGTCATTGGAACAAAAATAAAGCAAATGTGTTTTCTGCCCTGAACAAGCACAGTCTTAAGGGAACTATGTGCAACAAGTGAGTAACAAATGGACATTCAGAGGTAAAGCCCAATTTGATCCCTGTGGGCTCAGATGTAAACTCTTTACCATAACAATAGAGAGGTTCCATGGGTTTAAAAAAAAAGCGCTCTCAACACAGTGTATGGTGGCTGTACAACTCCAGAGTGCTGCCAGGCATGAAGGCATGCCATTTGTTGGATAATCTTATCTTGCACTGTGGCTTAGAATGCCGTCTGGGAGTAGAACTGCACATGTGTTCATTCAGTGAGATCAGTGATTGCAAGGAAATGCTGGCCTACAAGCCAAGTGCAAACTCTGGCTGATGGATCAATAGATCACTCACAATTATGCTGAAAACAAAAAACAATTCACAGCTTAATTCTCAGTAGCAAACCAAATAAAGGGAATTAGTATTTAGTAAATAAATACTAAATACAAATAAAGGGAATTAGTATCGGGCATTTGGTGGGCCGCTGTGAGATACAGGAAGCTGGACTGGATGGGCCTATGGCCTGATCCAGTGGGGCTGTTCTTATGTTCTTATGTTCTTAGTACTTTTGCCTAGCACAGCTCCTGTCCTCTTGTTCACGCTGCAGGTATTCAGAGCTTTCATCTAGTTTTACAAAGCGGTTGCAATAGCTGAAGGCCTCATCTTTCCCATGTGGAATTTTTCCAGAAAAACATATTTCAGCAAAGGAACTGGACACAAAACCGGACACTGAAAACTTCCATTACACCATCCAATGTTATACTTTTCACTATGGTAATTTGCTCCACAAGGAACTGCTGCCGTTTTGCACAAGAGCAAACCTTCAGAGGAATGACAGGCTCCATCATGTTGCAAAAGGCTGATGGGTTCGCAAATCTCAAGTAAGCTAGCCAAAGCACATTTCAGTGGAGCATGCTTACCCATATCCTGCCAGGAATCCCAGGCTGGAGGGGCTGACCTTATCATTACAGATGAACAGCTCCATATTCTGGCTGCACCCATTACCCAAACACCCAGGCTTCCGTTCCTTAACAATCCACCATTCTGGAATATGGTTTGAAGAGCCATTGGCTGGTAGCTGCTGCAATTTGATGGTGATATTTCTGAAGAAGGCCGTCTTCTCGATATCCATTGGCTTATTGGAATGAGCTGTTCAAATGGGAACAACAGTAAGATGCCCAGGCTACACATGCTACATCTTCCTCCAATTCATACAACCTACAACACAGTAGTAGCTGAGTGCACCCTGGACAACGGTTCTAATCTAACCGGTTTCTCCATCCCCACCGCTTACTAAACAATGCTGATACTGTTGACAGCCCAATCCAGAGGGCCACAGCACTGGCCCTGTGCCGGCACCACTAAGCCGGCTGTCGCAAAAAAGTACCGTAAGGCACTTTTGCGCCAATGCTACTAAGCCCTGCGTCAGTCGGCACGGGGCCTCAGCGCCAGAAAATGGCCACCAAGAGCTCCAGCTAGTATGGCTGCTGGCCAGCAGCAGGGCTCTTTGGGACAGGGGGAGGGCAGGAAGGGGGCAGAACTATGTGGGGGGACAGCAGGAGTAGGGGAGGAGTGGGCCTGGAAGGGGGGCAGAGATGGCCGCAGGCTCTGCTCTTGTATCCTGTCCTCCCTTCCAGGTCAGGAAGCCCAACACAGGTCTCCTCACTTCTGTGCCAACTCAATAGCTGGTGCTGATCTGAGGAGACCCATTGGGGCTACCTGGGTACTACATGGGGTAAGGGAATGCTTGTTCCCTTAACAAACATTAAAGGGAATGTTTGTTCCCTTACCCTGAGAAGACCTGGCACTGCTTCCCTGCCCCATAGGATACAGCAGTCGTCACTTTGTCGCTTTGCTGTAGTCCTGGACACTAGGGAAGCTTAGAATTGGGCTGTAAATCTGCCACTCTTTGATTCCATGCTCAATCACTAAACAGCATGAACACTCCCATTTTAGCAATGTGCTGGGACTAAAAGGCTGGCAAACTGTATCTTTTCCCAGCCTTGATTATCAAGTATGATTGGGGAATGAAAGAGTTCTAAGCTGGGCTGTCTGCCAAATATTGATTAAAAGCATTTATACCCCACCTTTCTTGCCAGGACAAACCAAGCTGACTGACTTACAGTCAAAATAAAACCCAATAAAACATAATATTAAATAACAAAGTAAAGCACAATAAAATGCTAAAACAGCCCCCCCCCACACCACCCCATACAAGAATCAGGGAAACTTGGAGCCAAAATGAATCTACAATGGCATCAACCCACTACAGAAATAATAACAAAAAGACCTGTCGTGATTTTGTGCTTGGCGAAATACAGTGAGGGGGCCCAAAAGGTATCCAGTGAAAGGTATTCCATAAAGCTGGTGCTACCAAAAAGACCTTTCAACGATGATTAAAGAAACCTTGATTGTATGAGTTTTATGGCGCAATCCTAACCGGTAGTTATGCCGGTATAGGTGGCCCTGGAGGGTCACAAATGTGCTGTAAAAGCACGTTTGCACCTCCTTGGGCGGGATGCATTCAGATGCGCTTACGTGCGGAAGGAGGCAGAAGCCTCCGCTGCGGCTCCTGCACCGCTGCTTGTGTCAGTGCGAGCACGCTGACATAAGTGGCAAAGGTAGGCGTGGGGGGGGCAGGAGGGGCGTTACTGGGAGGGGGAGGATGGGGCCAGAGGCGGGCATGCAGGGAGCCAGGGGCGGGGCTGGAACCCAGCAGTTATGCTGGATCCCAACCCCCGTCCCCGGGGCGGCGGAGCGGCTTCAAGCCGCTCCGCTCTCCTTTGACTTGAGCTACCTCCGGAGGTGGCACAGGTCCGAGGAGACCCATAGGGGCACGCAGCCCTTACCCACGCCCGTGGCTGAGCTGCTGCTCGCTGCAATCCTGTGTTCGATGCAGCGCAAGCCTCCTGGCTTGCCTGCTCCAGCGCGGGTTAGGATTGCACCCTTTGTTGAATGCTCAATTAATTCTTGTACGGTTTGCAAATGACAATAGTTTTGAAGGAAAAAGTGTTTTTAGGTGACACATGGAAGTATTGCAAGAGGCATCAATTTGGAAGAGGCACTTCCTCCTCTGTGAGAGAGGAGGGGGGCAGTAGTATAGCTAGAGGGGGGCAAAACTGCAGGTGCCAAAACACACTAAGTGGCCCCTCCCACTCGCCATCGGAGCCATTCTGGGTAGTGACAGCAATCTGCAGGTTGTCCAGATTCTTCACTGAAGCCGTGAAAGCTAGGGTGGTGTAGTGGTTTGGGAGCTGGAACTGGACTTACATCTAGAAGATCCAGGTTCAAATCCCCACTCGGCCGTTAAGCTTCCTGGGTGACCACGAGCTAGTCACTATCTCTCAGCCTCACTGGGTTGTCTTGAGAACAAAATGAGGGGAGGAACAATGTACACCACCCTGAACTCCTTGGAAGAAGGGTGGTATAAAAATGTGAATGAATGAATGAGTGAATGAGTTAATGAATGAGTGAATGAGGGCTAGAAATGGGAATATATAAATGAGAGCTTTGCTTTTCAAATGTAGGTGGAGAGTCTCAGAGCACCAAATTATGTGAGATCAGCTTCTCTCACTCACATGAAGAATTTGGTTTTCCCATCTTGCAATACATTTGAAATGCCTGAACCTGCTAGTCAGGCCCTCCTTCCTATCTCAAAGTGGAAACCGCTCTTTTTCATTTTTAACTTCATTGCCTTACTTACCCACTTGCAATCGATGTGCAATTTTAGCTTCTACTCCTTCAGTAACCCTCAGGTATTTTGGCAGGACACCAGGAAGTAAACTAGACAAAAAAATGCAAATTCAAAATCTTGGTGACTGCAACAGTTTGTTTTTTTCTACATTAGCCTTGCAGATAATCACTCATGTTGTGTTTATTTTTCACTTCCTCCAAGATGCTCAGAGTGGGACGTACGGGATTATTTCAATTTAGCTTTGCAATAAATGTATGAAGTTAGCAGAAGCTGAGATTAACCACTGACTAACCTGTGGTCACCTTGTGAGCTTGGCTATTTTGAACTCAGGTTTCTCTAATCTAAATCCAGAACCTTGCCCATGATACCTCACTGGCTCACGAATCATTTCTGATTACATTCAGCACTTCCTTTGCTGGCTAAAGTCAAGCTTCCCTGAAGAATTAATTATTCACACATTTTATAGTACAATCTGAGATTCGGGTTGAAAATAGCTGAAGGACTTCATAAGGACTTCATACACTTGGCATCCTTTAGTCTCGGAAGACTACGGTATCGCGCTCTGAATGGTGGCCCTGGAACAGTGTCCTCTCCAGTACGCGAAGCCTGGGTAAAGTAGGTATGGAGGATAGGCTGTTACCCATGCAGCAAATCCCCCCTCTCCACGTCACTGAAATGGTCCAATGGAAAGGCAGAAGCCAATACGGTTGGTTCCAGCGGCGTCGCAGGAGTTGCCAGAACGTGACTGTGTTCAGCCATGAACTGCCTCAGGGACTCTGGCTCTGGATTTTGCCTCGAGGTTGACTCCTGAAGCCTTTTCCTTAACTGGATGTAGCCACAAGGCAGTGGAGGTTTGGGATCAGAGTTTTCCTTCTCTCAGATGAGCTGCCTTCCCAGGCTGACGAGCCCCATCTACCCGGTGGCTGTTTAGTCGCCTCTTATGACAAGTACAGCCAAACTGAGGGCCTATTCTTATCCCCAGCCCCCAGGGGAGAAATAAGGACTTCATAAGGACCTGTGTTTCCTCTCAGTGAAGAGACTGACAACTTCTACAAAAGTTATTTAGAGGGAAAGTCAAGATATACACCACTTATAGTAAATATACACTGCTCAGAACAATAAAGGGAACACTTAAACAACATAATGTCACTCCAAGTCAATCACACTTCTGTGAAATCAAACTGTCCACCTAGGAAGCCACATCGATTGACAATCAAGTTCACATGCTGTTGCACAAATGGAGTAGACAACAGATGGAAATCATAGGCAAGTAACAAGACACCCCCAATAAAGGAGCGGTTCTGCAGGTGGTGACCACAGACCACTTCGCAGTCCCTATGCTTTCTGGCTGATGTTTGGGTGACCTTTGAATGCTGGCAGTGCTGTCACTCTAGTGGCAGCATGAGGCGGAGTCTGCAACCCACACAAGTGGCTCAGGTAGTGCAGCTCATCCAGGATGGCACATCAATGCGAGCTGTGGCAAGAAGGTTTGCTGTGTCTGTCAGTGTAGTGTCCAGAGCATGGAGGCGCTACCAGGAGACAGGCCAGTACACCAGGAGACGTGGAGGAGGCCGTAGGAGGGCAATAACCCAGCATCAGGACCGCTACCTCCGCCTTCGTGCCAGGAGGAACAGGAGGAGCACTGCCAAAGCCCTGCAAAATGACCTCCAGCAGGCCACAAATGTGCATGTGTCTGCTCAAACAGTCAGAAACAGACTCCATGAGGGTGGTATGAGGGCCCGACGTCCACAGGTGGGGGTTGTGCTGACAGCCCAACACCGTGCAGGACGTGTGAACTTTTAGTTGAAAAGCGGTATATAAATACTGTTGATTGATTGATTGATTTGCCAGAGAACACCAAGATTGGCAAACTCGCCACTGGCGCCCTGTGCTCTTCACAGATGAAAGCAGGTTCACACTGAGCACATGTGACAGATGTGACAGAGTCTGGAGACGGCAGGGAGAACGTTCTGCTGCCTGCAACATCCTCCAGCATGACCGGTTTGGCAGTGGGTCAGTAATGGTGTGGGGTGGCATTTCTTTGGGGGGGCCGCACAGCCCTCCATGTGCTCGCCAGAGGTAGCCTGACTGCCATTAGGTACCGAGATGAGATCCTCAGACCCCTTGTGAGACCATATGCTGGCGCGGTTGGCCCTGGGTTCCTCCTAATGCAGGCCAATGCTAGACTTCATGTGGCTGGAGTGTGTCAGCAGTTCCTGCAAGATGAAGGCATTGATGCTATGGACTGGTCCACCCGTTCCCCAGACCTGAATCCAATTGAGCACATCTGGGACATCATGTCTCGCTCCATCCACCAGCGCCAAGTTGCACCACAGACTGTCCAGGAGTTGGCGGATGCTTTAGTCCAGGTCTGGGAGGCGATCCCTCAGGAGACTATCCGCCACCTCATCAGGAGCATGCCCAGGCGTTGTAGGGAGGTCATACAGGCACGTGGAGGCCACACACACTACTGAGCCTCATTTTGACTTGCTTTATGGACATTACATTGAAGTTGGATCAGCCTGTAGTGTGTTTTTCCACTTCAATTTTGAGTATGACACCAAACCCAGACCTCCATGGGTTGATAAATGTGATTTCCATTGATGATTGTTGTGTGATTTTGTTGTCAGCACATTCAACTATGTCAGGAACAAAGTATTTAATAGGCATATTTCATTCATTCAGATCTCGGATGTGTTGTTTAACTTTCCCTTTATTGTTTTGAGCAGTGTATAAATATTTCAGTCTAATAACAACAGTAATACCATTTGTACAGTGCTTACTGAACATGCAAAGCACTTCAGATGCATTTTCTCTGTAAACCACTTTGTGAACTTTTGTTGAAAAGTGGTATATAAATAATAATGTAGTCTATGCATCCCTACGACATGGGGAGAAAGGAGAAGATTGTAGTATGCTGTTTTCTTCATCTGTGAAGAGTCCATTGGAAGTTGACATAGATAAGGTATACAGGTAACATTCTGATTTAAAGATGCTAAAACCCACTACTCAGCAGAGACTCAGCAGTATCCTGGCCACTGAAAGAAAGCCCATACTATAAGGACTTATACTAGCAAATAGAGGTCTAGCTCCAATAAGTCCCCAGTTCCACTAGTCGACCTATAGCTGAGAGGTGGAGCACACAGTGAAAACTTTTTCTACCTGCCTTTCCTATTCAAATGCATCATTTACCTATGGAATGCACTAGCACAAAGTAAATGCAGATTTATCCACAGCTACAGGCCATGTTAGCTAAATGGAATCTTCATCTAGAGGGCTGTATACCTCTGAATGCTAGATACTGGGGACAAAAAACAGGGAAGGGCCATCTGCACAAGGGACACCTTGGAAGTTCTCCTGATTAGAAGTCAGGCCACTGTGCTATGTCCACAAAGATCACTGAAGAAACAAGATGGAGGAAATTTGAATACTGACACTGGCTTCGTCCTGGTCCCACAGAGCATTTGAACGATTTGCTCCCGTACTCCCTTGTCTTCGTATCGCACAGTGTGAATGCCGGTTGCTTCAATATTCTTCACAAGGGAAGCATTCCTGATTTAGTAAGAAAAGCAAGAAAAGTTGTAAGACCACACAGATGCCATGTGGAGCAGGGCTTGGAAGAGGAATTCTATGCTATCTGCATTCCTTGCCACTATGCAAGGGGCAATAGAGTGAGGGAAGGCTGCCTGGGGTACCTTATTTGAGCAAAGCTCCTGAGAAATAACCATAGGAGGGACAAATTGTGGAGGCAGGACTGCAAAGGTTCTGCAGTACCCCATCTGATGGAATTAGTGCTCCATCAGTGCAAGGCCTGGGACACTCATGTGGCGGCTGCTGTGACGGCAATCAGCTAGCAGCCCCAGGCATGGTTAGCAGAGGGGGCATTCTGCAGTTTACCAGGAGAGGACTGGGTCAGGGATCTGGACTGGAGTTATGTCAAGGCGGCCCAGGGCAGATACTGGCAACAGCAGTGGCTCCAATGTCCTATACCCCTGGCCTGGGCTCAACATGCCCCTTTGAACTTATGCCAGCTAAAATTCTGGCACAAATATGAGTAGGCTCATTGGGGGCAAAGCAGCGGTGGAATAGTGCCATCATTGCCTGGTTCACAGCATGCAGTGGACAAACTGAGCACTAACACTAAAATTGAGTGTTGGGAGAGTTAGGACAGACAAAAGAAAATATTTCTTTACTCAGCGTGTGGTTGGTCTGTGGAACTCCTTGCCACAGGATGTGGTGACGGCATCTGGCCTGGATGCCTTTAAAAGGGAATTGGACAAGTTTCTGGAGGAAAAATCCATTACAGGTTACAAGCCATGATGTGTATGTGCAACCTCCTGATTTTAGAAATGGGCTATGTCAGAATGCCAATGCAAGGGAGGGCACCACGATGTAGGTCTCTTGTTATCTGGTGTGCTCCCTGGGGCATTTGGTGGGCTGCTGTGAGATACAGCAAGCTGGACTAGATGGGCCTATGGCCTGATCCAGTGGGGCTGTTCTTATGTTCTTAAATTGTAGCTAGCAACTGCACAGTCTGGGCCAACCCAGGATAGGACTGAACCCTTTTTTTTCACCTGAGAAGCGTCCATTGGAAATTGACATAGATTGCAGAGGAGTTGGAAAGTTCAGCAATCATAGCTTTCCGGCTTGCCGGACTGATGGTCCACAGCAAACTAGCACTGCCTTTGATTTTTGCAACCACAATGTCTTCTGGGCTGTAGTTCACTATAAATTGCATGGCAGCCTAGGAAGATAAAACACAGGGGGATTGAAAACATATCAGACAGAGGAGCCTCCTGGCTTCTAGCTAGCCTCTGCTTTTGCTGACACCATTTGAATTCAGTTGCAGCCACAGTTTTGGACTTGTCAGCTATTATAGCCAAAGCCAACCTAAGTGTTCCAAGAAAGTTTGAGAGCACAGCAGTAGATGCTGTTCTGTCCTGCTTCTAATTCCATCTAATAGTGAGGAATATAGTTGCATAGGTGGCACAGGAGACAGCAACTTCGGAGATTCCTTCCAGCTAGTTTGGAACAAATTACAGTGTACCACCACAATTCAAAAGGGAAGTGGAAAAAAGATGCTGGCTAGGTCCCTCCCAAAGTATGACTAGGTCTCTTCGTTTGCAAGGCTGTTGTGCCTGACAATAAGGGAGGTTTGTTGGATTAATTCCAGGTGGGACATGATGGTAACACATAAACCAGTTCTATGCCTGTAAATGTAACATGATGATCACCAGCTCTAAAGCAAGGTCACTTGGGAGTGGGAATGATTCCATTTTATACTTTTGTCTCTTTATCACACCAGTCTGTGGTCTAGTGAACTATTTGAACTAATAGTTTTGAATCTAATTTGAGCCACAGCTCACTGAGATTTGGCCCAGGAACCTGTTTAAACTGACAGCATTCAATTTTGAAACTATATGATAATAAAGAAGACTATTTTTCCTTACAGTTGTTCACCATTCGGGAGCCCTGTGGATAGGACAGACTAAAAGTGAAAATAAATTCATAGCATATTTTGGTGTCGACTTGTAAAGACACCAGCAGTGGGAAACTAGGGCTAGAATCCTATACACATGTACTTGGGAGTAAGTCCCATTGTCCTCAGTGGGTCTTACTTTTGGGTAGGCACGCATGGGCTTGCACTGTAGGTGACAATGCTATCCCACACACATACCCTGCCACAAGGTTACAATGCAAAGTGGCATCATCAGCTAGGATAAATATATTTTTGCTGCCATTGTGAAGCCAAACTGTGTTCACTTCTGGAACAGAACTCCCTAGGTTGCAACAGGGCTTGGGATTATACCAGTTCCAACACCACAATGCGGTAGAAGCAAGATGGGTTCTCTGAGCCAGAGACGTTGTGTAACACACTCTGTTGCTAACATCTGCTGCCTAAATTGTTCTGATAAAAATAACCCTACTACAATGAGTACACTTTAAAGAAGAAAGGACTGCTTCTGAGATCCATCCGCGGATTTCTTTTGTTTCTACCACTGAATAATCACAACCAGCTTCCAAAGCAGACTGCATGACTTTCAGAAATGCTTGAGGCCTGGTGCCTCTTGTTGGAGAAAGAAGTACTGTGGGCAGCAGGGCCAGCAACAGCAGGAGGGGCTAGAGGTTTGTGCTGTCTGAGCTTTTACTTACAGGATGAAGAGCATACTGAGTGCTGAGGTCATTATACTCTGTGCGAGTGAAAGGGATCAGATTTTGTTGCTGAGCACTCATGGTGAATAAGGACTGAAAGAAAGAAAGAAAGAAAGAAAGAAAGAAAGAAAGAAAGAAAGAAAGAAAGAAAGAAAGAAAGAAAGAAAGAAAGAAAGAAAGAAAGAAAGAAAGAAAGAAAGAAAAGCTAGTATTATAAACTTGAACTCTGCTGTAGAGGCAGCTCATTTTAAACTTGTCACTTTCAGACAGAAGTATAGCTACAGGGGGATGGTGTGTTAAGTATTGCAGGTGCCACAATGCACTGTGTTATGGCCCCTCCCACTCACCATTGAAGACATTCTGACGGCAATGTTTTGCCGTCACTGCCTAGAATAGCTCCAATGGTAAGCGGGAGGGCCCTGTTACATGGCAAATTGCAGCACCTGCAATACTTACCATGCCACCTGTAGCATCTGAAAGTGGTAGCATAGCTATAGGGGGCGGTAGCGTGGTAAGTATTGCAGGCTCCACAATGGTTTGGGGAAGCATCAGCACACAGCTCATGTACGACTGGCTTGCAGGTTTGTACTCATATGAAAGCAGCAGCATAGACTGCAAGCCAGTCTTACACCTGCTGTGTGCTGATGCTGTGTGCTGATGCCCAACCCATGAGCCATCCAGGACTGGCCACAGCTCTCCAAAGCCTCAGGCAGGGCTTTTCCCTGCTACCCGATCCATTAACTGGGACTACCAGAGATCAAACCTGGGGCCTTCTTCATGCAAACTAGGTGTGCCACCTCTCAGCTATGATCCCTCCCAAGTTCTGGCCATGTTAGAACTACAGGTCTGGGTGCCATAAAGGTAGCCTCATTGTGAAAAATTGTCTCTGCAGTGTTAGCTGAAAAGCACAATTGTCTCACCTCGTAACCACTGATGGTAATTTTGACAGATACACCTAAAGGCTGGTTGGTGACTCCGGCCACGGATTTAATCAGAGACATAAGAAGCAGCGGAAACCACACAATGAGGATCAGTATAAAGACAATGGAGCCTCCCATCCCATATTTGACAAGCATTTTCTTCTTCTGCCCAGGAGGCTGGGGGTATTTCTGGAACACATAAAATGATTAAATAAATATATTGAACCCCCAAATTCCCCGCACCAAGGTCATTTGAATTAAAGCACCATGAGAAAAAAAAACCTGAATTCTTCAAATGCTACATATTTGCCTTATGGGCATATATTGGACTTTTCCTACAATAATTTTAACTTCTGGCCATCCTAGGAGTGGCAAGTACACAGGGCACTGAATTCTGCCCACTGAGCCCTGCCAATCATATGCTGAGATTTTCCTAGACTCTACCCACACTCATTCAGGCACATCTTATGCAGCCAAACTGGCTTTTCAATTTTAAACAAAGCTCACAAGTTGAAACATTCTGCATGCTAAATTTTGCACCCAGTTCCGCGTTTGCATGCTGCTTGCCATGGGAACCGGCCACAACCCATCTGATGCGAAAGTTGACTTCAGAGTGAAAATGTCAAGGTGCCGAACATTCAATGCACATCTATTACCCAGCTATTTCACACTCCTACCCTGCCGTATCCCACAGCCTCATGATTTTTTCTACAACATGACAGTCTTACATCTCAGCACCTCAACATTAAAAAGCTACATGTTGTAAGCTGCAAATCCTTACACCTGTTTCCCAATTATGAGCAGACATCAGATGTCAGCCAGTTGGGCATTGACCAAGGATCTGTACCCATCAGAGGGTGCACCTAACCAGGCCAGTCCTTGAATCCTTACTACTGATGGCAGTGGTCATGCCAAATGCACAGTGGGGGACCCCAGAAACCTGGTGCTAGTACTGAATGTAGAACACATTCTTTCACTGAGTTATTATTAACAGTATTAACAGTATTATTAAGGAAGTTAGGAGTTAGGAAGAGCCAAATCCCATTCAACTTTCCAGCACTGGTACAGCCATGCCAATGGGGTGTGCGCCGCATCCCATGGTGGGAGGGTATTGATGGAGGCCTCCACAAGGTAAGCGAACGTTTATTCCCTTGCCTCAGGGGGGCACTGCAGCTGCACCAGCGCTGGAAAGTTGGATAAGTTTGGGTCCTATGTCAAACCTAGATGCCGACTGCATTCAATACTCCTGTCCCAGTAGACAACCCTGCATCATATGGATTTGGAATATAACTATCATCCCTAAAGAATATCACTCACTTTCTCAGATTCTCTCCAGCATTTCATGATGAAAATGTTAGCATAAATATCCTCTAAGCAGATCCAACTGGACAGGCTGAGAGTGGTGTCGGTCCACACCCAATCCATGGCAGCTCTCAGCTCCATTAAGAAAGGTACCAGGCGAAATCTACACAGAGAAGGAAAAAGGGATAGGTTAGGGATACAGGCAAGCATTTTGCATTAACTACCTGAGGCAGTATTTCAAGTTACTTCTGGTGCTTCTGTACTTCTGGCAAATCAATACGACTTTCCAAATGTTGAGACTATTTGTACTTCTGTCTCTTTTGTATCTGTCTACCATGGCTAACCGCAAGGAATCCTGGGGACTGTAGTTTGATGAAGGTACTGAAAATTCTGTTAAAAAGCTTTAAACCCATTGCAAAGCCCACTGGGAGAGTGAATGGCTATTTCATTAATATGAACACTGTGCCATAGTTTTGCCTTGGGTGGTATCTCATCTCTGCCTCCCATGGGATGACTTCAGGCAGAACAATGACTACAGTATGACTTCAGAACAATAATGATGGAATGTATAGGTCTGGGGGATGGGGCAGGAGGTCTGGTCTAGAGGGTAGACCTCCGTTTGCCTGAAGATAACAGCTGAAGGTCGCAAGTTCGAGGCCACCGGCACCGTGAACAGTGAGACCTTGAAGCAGCTGACAAGCTGAGCCGAGTTTTTCCATCTGCTCTTTGGCCACCCTTCAAGTGAGATATGAAGGATTGTCAGCTTGCGTGGGAGGAAACTGGAGGCCAGAATGTGATAGCAGATCATAAAAGGATCCATTTGAGATGTTGTAGTTCTTGAAAGACAGAACCTTTGTCAATTGTAAAAATCCCTATAGGGATTTAGTATAGCCTGCCTGTGTAAACTGCCTTGAAATAAAGTCTGAGGAGAAATCTGAAGACCATGAAAGGTGGTATATATAAATACCTGTATTATAGCAGGCTGAATGTGTATGATGGTGACTTTTTCAATTATTTTGGCAGGGTTGCATGACTGTTAGGGGTTCAGGAGTCCTAAACCCAAAACACTTTGTGTGTATGCTTGCTTATAAAATGTACAACTCCTCCAACATGGAGGTGTTCAAAGTGGCTATGAAAGTGGATAAACAATGGCAAAATTAAATACCTGTCATACAAAACGTGGCACATGTCAGAATCATCTCACTGTCTGGCAATGTCTGGTGCTCCTGGAGGCAGGCACTGAACATACTGGCTTAACTTTCATAAAATTTTCAAACTAAGTTTTTCCTGCCATCTGTTATACAAATGCTCCTTACCCTTGAAATAAGAAGAGGTTTATGCAGTTATATCTCTTAGTCAGAAAGTTGCCCAAGACCCGTTTAGGGTAACCACATTTAATCTGATATGCTGACAAACCAAAATAGATGCATTTGAAAAAGTACCACAGCTGAGCCACTGGATTCCTGTTAAATCTCCTGCAAATGAACAGAAGAGACATTCCGTTTTTCCCCCCCTTGACTAACAATGATGTGAGATTAAAGGCTTCTCTTGTGCCAGACTAGAAGTTGCACCTTTCTGTTACTCCAGGCAAGATGAAGAACATCCAAAAGTGGATGCCAAAGACAAGAACCACCTGAAGAACACACTTCCCAAACATGTTCTTTCTCAAGTAGATCGCCCGATCAACTATCATTGTGCCAAACTGCATCAAGAGCATCACGAGGAAAGCTTCAGGGACCTGGTCTTCTGAAAGAGACTCTGTGATGTCAGCAGCAGCAGAGTGTCTCTGAAATAAATCAGAAGCATTCACTTACAAAACCTACACACAAAAGAAAAGGTGCAGCCTTAGGCTTTGAGCAAGAGTCTATGAGTACACTGCATCCGCATTACAAATATAAGTTTTGTGCCAGTTTAAATTATAGCTTCCCTGAAATGATCCTGAAAATGTTGTTGAGGGATGTGATTTTAAGAGATTCCTTCTCTTGCCCAGTACCCAGCTCCCCTGGTGAGAGGTGCTCCTATTAAACCAGTTTGCGTCTGTGGTATACCTATGTCCTGGTTCTTTAGCACCTTCTTCCCAGTCCTCTCCCTTGTGTTCATTCTTAAGACCAACCTCCCCACTCTTGACTTCACACTTCTGCAGCCACTGCTAACCCTGTTTCCAGATCGGCCCCTCTCCCCTCCTAGTGCATCAGCAGTTTCACTGAAGCCTTGAAGATATTGCAGACAGCATCCCCTTGTTGGCTAGCAATTTGTCCTGGAAAATATGGCCAGGTTGGATTCTCAGCAGCAGAAATGCTACAGTTTTCACTGACTAGAGACATGGCAGAGAGAAGCATGCAAAACAATGGACTGTTCAGTGACTCCACCTGGGGTTGTCAGAAGGACCTGATTCTAATCCTGCACTGCTTCTGATTTGGTCAGAACTTTAGTTCCAGATTATGTGGCACATGTTCTGAGCACCTTTCATTTTAGAGGTTAACCAATGCATGCTTATACTTACACCAAAAGCCCAGAAGCCAAATATGACAATAATAAAATTAATCACATCAACGAGGAACATGAGAACGTAAACATCACAGACTGAGCTGTACTCTGGATGAATAATGTCGTAGAAGAATTGTTTGATAGGCCAGTAAATCTGAAGAGCACTGCAGATAAAAATGAATCCATGTGAGTCAAGCTACAAAGTGGTATTATGGCTCTCAAAAGGACAACTCAAAGAATGTATTCATTCTTAACCCCTGCTGATTGGGTAAGAGGCACTTTTTCAAGTGGGTGCTCCTTTTTTTTAGCAGGGGGAGAGTAACTGGCCCATCTCACCCCAGCAGTGTCTGTTCTGGTGGCTGTCTGCTGGTATTCTTTTGCATCTTTCTAGATTGTGAGCCCTTTTGGGACAGGGAGCCATTTAGTTATTTGATTTTTCTCTGTAAACCGCTTT
Source organism: Tiliqua scincoides (assembly GCF_035046505.1). Classification (NCBI taxonomy): domain Eukaryota; kingdom Metazoa; phylum Chordata; class Lepidosauria; order Squamata; family Scincidae; genus Tiliqua; species Tiliqua scincoides. Next base: position 211,746,368 of record NC_089824.1, read on the forward strand.
GTGAACTTTTAGTTGAAAAGCAATATATAAATACTGTTAATAATAATAATAATAATAATAATAATAATAATAATAATAATAATAATAATAATAATAATAATAATAATATTCAGCATAATTTCAGTAGAAAACCCTACTAGCTAGAGGCAGCATCACAAGCACATAGGGCTGTAGGGCTAGAAAGGTTCTGAATGAAGGCCTCCTCATAGAGACCCCATGTACAGAGTCATGATCCACTAGTCCCAAATATTCCTTGAAGAAAGCCTGGCAATCAATTACAACCTTTTTTGCCTCTGCATTCCAATAAAATGTCAGCCAATCGAGACATGTTAGATTGGCTTTTCCATACAAACAGCGGTCAACTATGAGTTTATGTTCATGTCAGCAGTGAAAGGGGTTTCCACGGGAAGGAGCCTTGAGGCTTTCTCTGCAGGTATTCCTTCCTACTACTTCTCAGAAATGACATGTAATGGGAAGGAGTTACAGAACAACAGTTGCATTGGAATACCTCATTAGGATGACCAGATGCAAAGGAGGACAAGGCCTGGTTGTACAGAACAGGGAATTTTGGCCAGTGTCACTTGCCATACAGAGATGAGAAAAGAACTTATTTTCCTAAACCTCTCCTATACAGCTCTTAACAGTACAGAAGAGTGGTCATCCTATTCTCCAGGCAGCTAGGCACCAGTTCATAGCTGGACATCTCCAGTAATTTGCACTTCTCATTTGCCTGTCATTTAGTTTTCATCCCTGGATTCTGATTTTGTTCTGACTCTTGTCTCTAGAGTCACATTTGTTGTCTTAGCCTAACATTCCTCAGAGGGTTGTTGTGAGAATGAAATCCCACAATTCCAAGTGTGCTATCTTAAGTTCTTTGGAGAAAACATAACATATAAAATAAAAATAAAATGGATTCCAACAGCACTGAGCACTTTTCCACACAATAAAACAATTTAAAAATGCAAGCTAATTTTGCAACGTGAATACATTACACACAGACATAGCAGATAAACTGTAGAAGCGGCTTGGTCCCGCGTCCCGATTCTACCATGCTTCAAAGTCTCACTTGCATTATAAGCAGAACAAAATAGATGCTATTTACGTTTTGATCAATAGCTTCCTCGCCTTCACCATCTGCTGGTGGATTGTCTCTTTGGTAAATCTCTTCCTATCAGTGAGTCTTGTCCTGAAAAAATTCCATTTCTTCTTGGCTCCCTTCAGTGGCTTGCCTGCCAAAAAGAAAGCAATATGAGCTCTGCTCTGGGAAGCATTAATTTCATAAGAGCAGTGCCCCATTTGAGGCTCTTAGCAACTCATGTGAGGTCCATTCGCTGAATGCATGACACCTCATCCATCATGCACTCCGCAAACCATTCACAATCAACCCTTCAGGCATAATTTCCACTGATCTTTGTATAATTTTGAAGTGAAAGCTCTGGTGACAATTCCTGCCTCGGGTTCCCCAAAATGCCAGCATTGTAATGTTATGACCACAGGGAGGTCAAGTTTTTAGGTGTTTATATGAAAAAGTGTTTATACAAAGAGGAAGCCAAGAGACTAGTCACAAGCCAACCAACAGCAAAAGAGAAGAATGGAGAAAGGTGGAGTAAGAGCAATAAACCTGCAACAAAATGTGCCCCCTTGATACTGTTCTTCCTGCCCTCCTCCAGACACCCCTGCAACCTTATTAGGTGTGGGCAGCAGTGGCTTCGCCCACCTCCCCATTAGCAGATCCTCCAACTCCCATCCTTGATGAGTAACACAAAAAGGAGATGGCACTGCATCCCATTCTTATTCACAACTTGGAGTAGAGACAAAGGAGTTTCCACTGCCGAGTCCTATTCCCACCTTCACAGTGGCCAACGGGCTTCCTCCTCAAAGTCTTTGCACCCTGTTGGCCAGGGAAGATGGTGGGAGAAGCATGCAGGGGCTTTGGGGAGAAAGCTCATTGGCCAGTTGGAAGAGTGGGAAACTCACATGGAAAAAGAGGGAGTGACTGGCCAGGTGGGTGCTCTGATGGGCTGGGTTCTCAACCAGTGCCTGACCTGGCCAAACACTGGTGCCCCCCAAAATGTAACAGTCACACATATATGTCCAACTACCTTCAGGAACACTCTTGCTGTTTCCTTCGAAGGTGTCTCTTGAGGGACTCTGAGATCTACAGGTGCACCCAGCAGCTGACCCAGGCTGACATTCCTTCAGATGGCCTCTGTGGTCTCTGTTCTTTTGCCTCCGTGTCACTATCTTTCTCTTTGAGTCTGGTGTTGGGATAACTTTGGAATCCCAAAGCCCATAACACTATGAAACATAATACAGTGAAATTTATTGTGTATCTTTAAAACATGGGAAACACAAACCACTCTGGAAGGACAAAAGAATGTCAGTCAGTTCCCCATGGCTAAGAGGGGCTACACATGGGCCAGTTCTGAGGAAGCAACACTGGAAGCTGAGAGAAAGACAAGGAAACAGAAGAACAATGGTGAATATTCACTTGCAGATAAAAATATAGACCTGCCTTGCAGTTTTGCTATGGGATACTATGGTTTGGAAGCACCAGGGCTTTTTTTGTAATGGAACGCACCGGAACGGCGTTCCGGCACCTTTTCCCCCCTCCTCTCCACCCCCACCTTTTTTTCCTCCCTGCGCTGCCCCGCACTGCTGGCTAGGGAGGGATTTGAACCTCCAACCTTGTGCTCCACAGCCCAGCACTCTTTCTATTGGGCTATAGGAAAGCCCATAGTTAAAGTGTTCAGAACTAATATATAAGGTCTTGAGCCCAGCTGGTGGGCATCAGCACCTCAAGTATTAGTTCCAACACTTTGAGCCTAAGAGTTCCTATGGCTCAATTGCTAAAGTGCTGGTCTGTGGAGCCAGAAGCTAGGGGTTCAAATCCCTATGAGGAATAAATATTTTTTCAGGTGGGGAGGTGCTCCATGGCTGCAAAATATAAAGGTTGGTTGCCAGTTGCCAAAAGGGGGGCCAGTTGAGGCTGCAAAACTCCTCAAAGTTCAGTCCCAAAGCCTGCCTGGCTCACCTAGTGGGTCCAGACCCATAGTTTAAGAAACACTACTGTAAAGCACAAAATAAATACAAAAATTTCAATTTGTTGGCAAACATCAGTGTCCATTCTTTCATTCATACAGCAAATAAAGTACGTATATTGGCCACCTGTGGGAGCAAATCGTCTTTGAGATGGACAGACCCTGAGATTTATGGTTTCATTCTAGTGCAAAATGTTCAGTTTGGTTCTGTTCAAGTCTGCAACTAGACAGGAAAGCAAGATGGCAGGAAGCTGGACGCTTTAGTTGAAGAAAAAAAATGACATTTAGGCTGGGCATTGGAGGCCTAACAAACAAGAAACAACACCTTACTTCCTTCAGTCTTGCTGGGCGGTTCTCAGCTCCTGCTCTATTGTTTTGTGTACTGCACTGTATAAATCCACCCCAATGCAGAAATGAATGAATCTGTGCAGTAGTGGAGCTAGAGTGATGCAAAATGGTAAGCAGCGCAGGCTCCCGAACCTGAGTGTGAGCAGCCCCTCCCACAGGCTGTTGCCACCTGAATGGTTCCAAGGGTGAGTGGGAGGGACTGCTTAACATAAGAACATAAGAACAGCCCCACTGGATCAGGCCATAGGCCCATCTAGTCCAGCTTCCTGAATCTCACAGCGGCCCACCAAATGCCCTAGAGAGCACACCAGATAACAAGAGACCTCATCCTGGTGCCCTCCCTCGCATTGGCATTCTGACATAGCCCATTTCTAAAATCAGGAGGTTGCAGCTACACATCATGGCTTGTAACCCATAATGGATTTTTCCTCCAGAAACTTGTCCAATTCCCTTTTAAAGGCGTCCAGGCCAGATGCCAGCACCACATCCTGCAGCAAGGAGTTCCACAGACCAACCACACGCCGAGTAAAGAAATATTTTCTTTTGTCTGTTCTAACTCTCCCAACACTCAATTTTAGTGCTTACACTCCTATTGGGGTGCCTACACTACTTACCATTTTGCACTGCTCTATCCACGCTACTGAACCTGTGCTCTAAAGTCACTTTTAAAAAGTGGACCATGTTCTCCGTCCTGTGAAGAAAGGTTTGCAGTACCTTCAAGATATACTTGTGGAAGAACAAAGCCAGCAGTTGCAGCAGATCAAAGTATACATAGCCATCCTTCTTCTCAATCCCAACAATATTTGGCAGCACAAATGGCTCTTCTGCATTGATGCCACAATAAACCTTAGTGGTCCAAGGAAAAAATCCAAACTGAAAAAAGTATTTGACCACAATTGTTGTCTGGCAGGAGAAAAGGAAACAACAAATTAATTGAATGCAGTGATCTCAGGACAACTATCCGCCAAAGAAACAAGAACTCTCCTCTCACTATCAGGTGACGGTCTCTGACATCCTCCTTCCAAGCTAGCTTCTAGGAAAGCTGGTTGGCTCTTCAGTTCTGCAAAAGTAATTTTTCACCCTGTGCAAAGAAGTACCTCCCTTTATTCATCTTCAATCCCCCTTCCGGTTTTAATGAATTATCCCTGGTTCTAGTTTTGATCCCTGGTTCTATCTGCTCTCTCTACACCAGTGATTTTCAACATTTTTCTGCTCATGGCACACTGACCTCTATGGTCTTTTCTATAGTCTTCACTTGCGATGTCACTTTCATCTTCCGAGAGACTTTTATGGGTACTTCTAGGGCACTTTTAAGGGTACTTATAGGGCAATTGTCTGTAGTAACAGCTTGGCAGAGGAAGGGGGACAGACCATTCATTACTACAAACAGTTGCCCTAGAAACAGAGCTGCAGCACCCCAAAGAGATTTTCAGCCATTTTCAACTGCTGTGCTCCAAACTCCCGCTCATGCCTGCAAATCTTTCAGGGCACCCCAATGTACCATGGCACACCAGTTGACAATCACAGTTCCACATCATGCATAATTTTATAAGTCTCAGTCATGCCCCCCCTTAATCACCTTTCCCCCAAACTTTCAACTTCTTGTATGCAAAGGAGGAGGACAGTGGGAGGGGGAATTATGAAGCTTAACCATTTTTGCCCGGCCCACAGGTGTACACATTTGGTCCCCGTTGCGTATATGCAACATTGGGCAGAAATGGCTTAAGATTCATGGCAGTGCATTCTTGACACCACAAACCATGGATTTTAGGATAGCCTTATTTACATTCATCACTTTGCCCTAAAAGTAGCACCTGCTGAATACCCACCTCAGTGTAAATTATAGCAGTCATCCAAAATAATTTTGTAGGCCTTGGAATGGACAACATGGCCCACAGAAATATCAGCATAGGCAGAACCAAAGTTAGGATGGAGGCGGAGACCATGTGATTCAGAATTATCACAAAATAACACAGCATTTCTGATTTAGACACAACGGCATTGTATAACGCAACTCCCAGCTTCAGAGGGCGAGGGAGGCTCTGGTAGAATTCCTCGGACTGCTCCAGCTCAGTGTCAAGAAAAGTTCTGGACCATTTAAAAAACAACAATAAACCAAAACATCACTAAAGTAAGAGGGTACATCTACCAACTTATATATTTTAGAATTAGTAGCTTATTTAAATTACATTGGAGAGAAATGAAGGCTATACAAATGTAAACAGAGTTAAGTAAATGCATAGAAATTGATTTACCTTCAAAGTGAATACGTAGGTGTTTCCTTGCCCTGGGGAAAGCTCCTGTTGGCCTAGTGGGTCAACTTGGACCTGCACCAGCTATAAAGCTATGTACATAGGTGGTGCTGGTGCAAGTTGAGTGCCTCCATGAAGGCGGATAAGGCCTGGGAAGGGGGCTAGGATTTGGCAGACGCTGCTGAACCTGCCCTTTCCCAGTCCTGATCCACCCTCCTTCTTGCCCTGTCACCTCCCCATTCTGCACCCTCCCCTCCTCCCTCCAAACCCTTGTGCCTACTCACTGGCAGTGGCAGGTATCTCTAGTTCACTGGCATGTGGACCAGGCCACTCACCGCTTGCTACAGCGTTTGCAACAGCCAGAAAGAAAGTTACACCACAGGAATGCTTGTTCGGGTGTCGTAACAAGTGATTAGAATTAGGCCAAATTTTTTTGACTTAAAGCATCCTGGAAGTGCTTCCTAATCCAAAGATAGTTCCTTTTGCTAGTAATAAATATTTATTGGAAGGAGTAAGCAGCTTCAACAGAAAGAGAACGGTAAAAGATGGTTTTTCCTATGACAGCACTGCAGGGATGAAAACAGTTCTGCATGCCATGCAGATATTAAAAACACAGCATCTCGCTTCTGAGCAATACTAGGGAACCAGGAGTTCATCACCAGCAAAGGGGTTCACCTCCACTTGCCCAAACTTGCTGTTTTCTACAGGTGCTCTGAAACAATATGGCAGCTTTTTGGATGGAAAAGAATGTGTATATTTCACTTACGTATAAATCTGCAGTATAGTGAATCATATCCTTGCTCCATCTGACTTGCTGATGCTGGGCTTTCCAGATGGTTGGGCAGGAATTTTCCTCTGCCTTCCCTGGAGATACCAGGGATTGAACCTCTTATATGAAAAAGCCAGGGATTGAACCTTTTGTATGGGACCTTTTAGATGAAAAGCAGGTGCTCTACCACTGAGCTACAATCCCTTCCCTTTCATATAACAGTAACCCAAGCTGCACCTACAAGATGAGGCAGGTTATAAGCCCAAATAAATGCATTCTGAAGAGATGCCACCAGCATCAACCAGACCAATTTTAGGGACTGACTCAATATATAGCAGCTTCCAATGCACATTAACTAGACCACCTTATCCCTGGCCACCAAAAGTTAGCTTAAATCAAAACATCTGGAAGACACAGAGGATGGGGCTTTGGTGGATGCTTTGTGCACCGAAACCCACCGAGTTGGCAACCTTCAGTCTCGAAAGACTCTGGTAACGCGCTCTGAATGGTGGTTCTGGCACAGCGTCTAGTGTGGCTGAAAAGGCGAATTCAGGAGTGACAATCCCTTCCACACTGGGAGCAAGTATAGTGTGACCTTGGTCTGTCTGTCTGGCTATGGGCCTTCCTTCTTTACCTCTTTGCCTCAGTCTGTTGGCAAAGTGTCTCTTCAAACTGGGAAAGGCCATGCTGCACAGCCTGCCTCCAAGCAGAACGCTCAGAGGCCAGGGTTTCCCATCTGTTGAGATTCATTTCTGTTTTCTGTTGCATGGTGCAGAGTTGTCGATCCGCTTGTCGGTTTTCACCCTAAACCCCACGCACCCCATGAGGTTAACGGACCGTGGCGAGGCAACACCTTACTGGCTGGGGACTGCCCAGCTTAAGGCAGGCAGTAGCTGCCCAATGAGATGCAATGATCTCTCCCACCGTCGGAAGCAGCCCCTGGCGTCATGCTCTACGCCAATCGAGCAAAGACTTATAACCGGTAAACTGCTGCTTCCCGTGTTGTGCCGACGCCGTATGGCGAAGTTGGAGTGTCCTCTCCAGTGCGCGAAGCCTGGGTAAAGAAGGTATGGAGGATAGGCTGTTACCCATGCAGCAAATCCCCCCTCTCCACGTCGCTGGAATGGTCCAATGGAAAGGCAGAAGCCAATACGGTTGGTTCCAGCGGCGTCGCAGGAGTTGCCAGAACGTGACTGTGTTCAGCCATGAACTGCCTCAGGGACTCCGGCTCCTGATTTTGCCTCGAGGTTGACTCCTGAAGCCTTTTCCACAACTGGATGTAGCCACAAGGCAGTGGAGGTTTGAGGTCAGAGTTTCCTTCTCTTAGATGAGCTGCCTTCCTAGGCTGACGAGTCCCATCTAACCCACCGAGTACCTCTCTCTTATAGAGCTGTGCTGGAACACAAGACTAGAGGCTGCCTTTTAAACACCCCAGGGATCTCAAACTTTGTAAGTCATCACCAGCACATGTTCACAGACAATTGCAATTTAAAACACAGTATTATTATTAGAGGTTTAGTGGTAATGACTCTTGCCTGTTCAGAAGCAGTTCACTGGCTGTCATCCTAGCAGGAACTTTGCTCAGTGGCCTGCCTGCTTCTTCCCTTCTAGCAAAGAGGAAAGCAGGAAGTTCTTCTGTTTCTAATGGGGAACTGCTCCGGCTGTCCAACTCTGTACAAGAAGCTGTTGGGGTGACCCCTTCAGAGCTCCCTTCTTCCATCTCCTCATTTCCTGTCATACCCTCAGCAGCTTCACTGGGTGGTCTCCTGCATCTAAAAGGCACAAAAACCAAATCCCTGTGAATCTGTGTGGTCTACTCTACTGCTGCAGGATGAGCAGTCTTAACCTGCTTGAGGACACTGCAGGAGAACATTGACACATAATTGTTCTAAAATCAAGATGCCCATAACCAGCTTCTGACTCTTTCATATAGTCAAAAGTGAAAAGTGAGGGGATTTTGAATCAACTTTTTTACGTCTTAGTAGCCACACCAGGCAACTACACTGGCGATAGGCAAGGACAGGCAACTACACTGGCGAGTATCAGTGGTCCTTCAACAGAGGAAGAGCACCAGATGTCCCCCTACTGCAGTTCCAGTCCTCTTCCCATGCAGGACACAAACATTACAGCAGAAGCATAGCTGCCTATCCCAGCTTAAAAGAGTCACCATTGCAATGAGAGCACAGTTATGACTTGGTGGTTAATACACTGCACTAAGAGCAGAACCTCCTATGTTCACATCTCCACTCAGCTTTGAGATTAGCTGGGCCACGGCTGGGTCAGTCATTGTCTCTTAGTCTAAGTCAGGGATCTCCAAACTTTTCAGCCAGAGGGCCACATCAGATATCTGGCATGGTGTTGAGGACCAGAAAAAAAAAATTAAAATATAAAATTCAAATAAATACATTGTTATTGTTATTGTTATTGTTATTGTTATTATACTTTATTTTTACCCCGCCTTTCTCCCCAAAGGGACTCAAGGCGGCTTACAAAACAAGGTTAAAATACATTAAAAACATAGTTTAAAACTGATTAAAAATAACATATTGTAAAAACAGTAGTCAGATAAAAACTAGTCAGATAAGAGCATAGCGCAGCAAATTAAAAAAGGATCAGGCCTGTAAACAGATGTTAAAAAATATTAAGAGATGTTAAGAGATGTTAAAAACGCCAGGAACTCAGAAGGCTTGTCTAAACAGAAGGGTCTTCAGGCCTCGCCAAAAAGTTTCAAGAGAAGGAGCAGTTCTTAAGTCAAGGGGAAGGGAATTCCATGGTGTTGGTGCCACTACTGAGAAGGCCCTATTTCTTGCCACTGCCCCACATTAGTGATGGAACTTAGACAAACGAATAAATGAATTAATGGGCTCAAATTTCAAGGATTTTTCTAAGCACCAACACAAACAAATAAAGCACATACTCAAATGAATCCCCAAACAGAGGCCTCCCTAACCATCACAAAGCCTTCTAAGGCCTTCAGAGGGCACAAAAAAGTTACTTCCAGTTTTCAGGAAAACCAGGAAGTGATGTTTTTACGCTTTTAGGCACCCCCCAGACTGGACTGGACAGGAAGGTCCAGTGACTGGAGCACAGCTCTAGTTATGTTCAGTCAAGTAGGCCAGAGGCTCTCAGGTGACCAGAGAATGGCAGCGGGCCGGATAGAGATTCGCCACAGGCTGCGTCAGGCCCCCAGGCCAGGTTTGGAGATCCCTAAGTTATCTTGCAGGGTTGTTGTGAGGGTAAATGGAGGGCAGAAAACCTCAGCTCCTTGGAGGAAGAGTGGGATAGCCATGTGACAAATAATAATGTCATTGAATCCAAGGAACTGGTGCTACAGACAGCGTCTCTACCAAACTCCAATGACAAAGGAAGACATAGTGCATAGTGTCCTTGCTGGCCCGGGAAAATGCTGTAATTTTCTAACATGCTCTAGGCAGTTCCTGCTCACCTGAGATGTGCAGATAATGACTGAGCATCTTCCTTGCATGGGTGTTCAGGAAACTTATCTTTGCTTTCACTCATCTCTGTCATCTCAGCTTTAATTTCTCCATCCTCTGGTTGGCATTTCCTGACATTATAGTACTGAAGTACAGTGACTGCTGATGCTTCTTTTCCCTTCCAAGAAAAGCAGCGGGCAATTAATTTAGGATGGACAAGAGTCTCTACTGAGCAGCTTCTCTTCAGTAAAGGGAACTGCACCAAGCTGATTGGGATTCCCTGAAAGCTTGTATTAAATTAGCACTTCTAAAATCCAAAGGCCACCACGTGCACTTTCATGTACCAGAGAACAAGCACAAGGAAGGAACAAAAACCCTGACAATGAACGTGAAGATATTTGAAGGCACTACCTAAAATGCCAAAAATTACTAAATTTTGAAAACATATTTCTGAGGACATTCCTGCCAAAGTTGTAAAGTTAATAATAGCAAGAATAATACTGCTGTTTATTTCCTAATTTATTTACTTAAAAAGATTTCTCTGCTGCTCAAAGTGGTACACAAGACTCAAAATACAGTATAAAATCCAATCAATAAACACATTTAAATAAAACTTATAAAAACAATTGAAATGGTATCGGTGCAGTTAAAAGATGTAAAATCAGCAATAATATTAAAACAGCAACAGAGGACCTATAGGTACCAGATTTAAAAGGGGTCCCTTTTATTATGCATTATTATGTTATATAGTGCCTTGACCTTACTTGGCAGTCTACAAAGAATGATAGGACAGAGCTCTGCCCCAAGGTGCTCACAATTTAGAAACTGACACAAGGATGACAACAGAAGGGGAGGGAAAAGGAGACAGAGGTAAACAGGAAAGAGCATGCAATCATTCATTCAGGTTGCACTGTGGGCATTTCTGAATACCTGGCTGCTGAAAGCAAAAATCTACACGCTCTTCCCTCTGGCTCACCCCTCCCCCTTTTGCTCTTCTGATGAGGGAAACAATAGCCAAAGACAGAAAATGTACCTTCTTAACCTCTCGCTCAAGTATGCACTTTTCAATCCTCAGCACACTGGTGATATTCAGGTTGTCTTTAAACAGGGAATTCAGCGCATCTGTGGTGTCATCCAATGATGCTTGGATAAAGACCCAAAGAAACTTGACAATGTGGATTACTCTTTGTACTATATTTCCTGGTAAGAAGAAGAAAGGATAGCAAAAGGCCAGGTTGCAATCCAAGGATCTTCTTAGGTATCTGCAGGACTTTGTGTAAACTGCAAACATCTGGGTCCACTATCCGCCTTTCCCCCTCCAAAGTAGCTTCCTGGGGTGCATGCTGATTAAATGCAGCTTCTGCATTCTCCCAGCTTTGAGAATGGTTTGTCTGATAGCAAAAGGGTGTGGATGTGAACATTTGCATCTTTTTGCCCGAACACATTTGTCCTTTCCAACGTTTCATCAATGAAAGTAAGGACATGCTTGTGTGCCCCCTTCCCCCACCAAGCATTCCTGCCTGTGGTGGTGTAGCTAGAGGGGGTGCAAAGCACTAAGTTTTGCAGGAAGCCCCCCTGTGATGTGCAAGTGGCCCCTCCCCTTTAGAGCCATTCCAGGTGGGGGGCCTCTGTTTTGCTCCCCCGCTTCCATTTTGCTCCCTCTGCCCAGAATGGCTCCAAAGGGGAGAGGGAGGGGCCACTTGCACGCCACAGGGAAGCTCCCCGAAAAACTTAGTACTCTGTACCCCCTCTAGTTAGGCCACTGCCTGCCCGAGCCCCACCCCTCAACTTCCCTAGTAAGAAACAGCATTTGGCTCTTCCTTGGGACTAAATGCACCACAACTCAAGCTGCTCTTGTGTCATAACCGATCCCGAATGTTTGTGTGCCAAAGATTTTCTGGGCAGGTACCCAGTTGAATGAATCACCTGGCTTTCCCAAGTCCTCTTCTGTACTTGACACCTCCAGATTTTCTTCATGAGGTTTCACTTTTCCATTGGCTGCAGTACACCAGGATAAAAGATTAGAAAAAAGTATTCCAGAGTTAGGAATCCAATGTGATCTCCACTATTACTGGGGGCTCTGAATTTTGTCACTAGTCGCAGTTGGCAACCTTCAGTCTCGAAAGACTATGGTATCGCACTCTGAAAATACTTTGTCACTAGAAAGTATTACAAATGGTGTAGGGTTAACTTCCCTTGCATGGGAAATTGTTTCTCAAAGTGCGGAAGCATTCCTCCCTTGCAGCTGAAGTGACACAGTCCACTGTACCACTTCGCCTCCATCTATATGTGCTGTCTTCCTACCATGTCCCTTACCAGATAGTTGGTGTTTTTCCTCTTCTTTCTTCCTTTGGTCCCTGGTTTCATCTTGCTCTCTCATCCTTAGAGCTGATTTTGAATTGGCCATCCAGGCTTCATACGCAAGCTACAGAGAAGAAAGCCTGTTACGCAACAACGGACAGTACCCTTGTGGTTGGGGTCCATCAGACTAACTACTCTCAAGATGTTCTCAGCAGGAAGTAGTTTCTACAGGAAGGGGCCACAACTCAGTGCTACAGCAGGCAGAAGATCTCTAGGTTCAATACTTGGCAACCCCAATTAAATACACCAAGTAGCAGGTGACAGGAAATTGCCCTGCCTGAAACCCCAAGGAGCCAATGCTAGTCAGGGCAAGTAACCCTGGGCTGTATGGACCAATGACCTGTCAAAGCATAAGGACCAAACTGTATGTTACAAAGAAAGCCACTGACATTCCAAGATGCTTTGTAAAACTATAAATAACACAGCAGATGGAGGAAGGATAAGACCAGGGTCAGAACTGTGGGGGGTGCAAAGAATCAATAACACAATCCTAGGCATGTCTACTCAGGAGTAAGTGCCAGTGTATTCAGTGGGGCTTAGTCCTAGGAAAGTGTGTATAGGATTGCAGCATAAAATCCCCAGTAGTCTCCGCCACTGTTTCAGGCTATTTTATTCCCCTCCCCATGTTGACTTAAAAGAAAATAAATAAAAGCAAGAGCCGCCCAACTGACATGTTCTTTATAAAGAGTAGTTTGGCCCCAAACTACTTCATATACTCATATTTTTAGGTAGAAATACAGGGCTCTCCAAAGGAGTCGAGGCACAATACGACAATATACCTAATGCTTGGTGGAAGTGGGGTACCTCGCTGTGGTACCAGTACAGCTTATTTTGCTCCTCTCTCCCTCACCCAGAATAATGGCCATACCTGGAATGCTGTTTTCCTCTTGGGGGATTCCTCCTCACGCTTCTCAATGCATCTTTGTTCCTCTTCTTCCTCGCTATCCGTCTCAAAGAGGTAATAGCTCCCGCCTCGAATCACTGAAATTAATGCAGGAGGCAGACATGGCTGAGCACTTGGGTGGTCTTGCAAAATGCTCTGCCACACGCATAAGATGGCATCCTCTAACATGTGCTGAGTCATCAGAATCCGTTGCTATCACAGCCTGGTTTCGTACATATACTACGCACAAAGAAAGATCAGCATGCCTCCCCACACTCCATCTAGGAGGGTGGGAAAGTCCACATTCCAACTACCAGCATGTGAATAGGACAAGACAGTGCCAAGATGTTAATAAGAGGCAATTAATCAACTGCAGCAGTATTCAAATGATGGAGAGCAAGGTAGAGGAGCCTTTCATGAAATCCACAACCATTGCCCCGTCTCCCCCACAATTTCAGTGTCCCCCTGCTCATTACCTTTAAAAATTGCCGTCTCAACAATAAGAGGCCAAGCTCTCTCTGACCCTCTCTAATTCAAGCACTGTGCTACAGAATGCCCCCCCCCATCCAATGCAGAGCACTTTCAAAAGAACTGCATAAAAGATGCATGTTTGCAGCAGCCACAAGTTTCTCAGGTTCTGGTCTGTAGGCAACTTACTTGAGTTGTGTGTTGTCCATGGCTGCCACCAGGCCTTCTGGTCTTTGTTTTTCTTCTTATTAGCATCATTCTCTGCAAAAATGTTCCAGAATAAGATGCAGGAAAAAGTGCCTTATGAGCAGACAGTTTTCCTGATGAAAATCTCACCCCCTCTTTGAAGCTGCTACGGGCGCCTGAATTTATCATGTTGCCTCTTAGAGGGGATTTGGTGCAGGTTCAACCCCACAGATTTCTTTGAGTCTGCCTTAGGATAATATGGTTCTTTACTTATCCAGTTGGATCTCCCTTTCACTTCCTTTATATGAACTGGAGAAGCTACTTTCCACAGAGCCTTGAACCATCTGGCTGAGCTCACAGGACTCCCTTAGCAGTTCTTGCCAGAACTCCCTTTGGAGGGCCAAATTATACATTACAGACAAAACCACAGATTTACACCCCAGGATTGTTTCTTCAAGAGAAAAGCAACTTTGCAATAAGGTGATTTTTTTTTCCCAATGGAGAAGTAGCAGGGGAGAGAGAACTTCACCATCTTCGTACCCAGTATTTTTATGCTCAGTGTCCTAACACCCAGTGGTGTCACTAGGAGGGTGCAGGATATGTAAACCACACAGGATCACACCATCATGGGGGGAAACCAAAATAACTTGTCGAGTTACATCTGCTTCCATGGAGTTCAGCCACATGATGGCCATTGCTGCAGGAGGCTCTGTTTCCCCCCTGTGCTACACCTACACATTTTGAGAAGCTTGGTACAGAGAGCATGGCACAGGAAGACACAGTGCTGCCTGGCTGCAGCATACTGTATCTACAAGGGAAGGTTTGGGTGCCCCCTCCTTTTAAACACACTTCAGTTGAACTAAAGTGGCATGTGCAGCTTGCCAGGGCACATGCTGAGTTGAAACTCTGTAGCCGCAGACAGCCAAGAGAGGAGAAAGAGCCAGCTATCTGAGCAGATACTGTGTACAGGAGGAGGTCCATGGTTAACACCATGAGTTAACACACTGGGTGATAGCAACCCCAGTGATGCCACTGCATACACTCCAACTGCTTCTCCCCCATAGGGTTCCAGACATGTGTTTCAAAGGGAAACTGACTTCTGAAAATGACTGAAGCTAGACGGGCAGCTGTTTAGGTGATCTGTACAGACCTTTGTTCCAGGAATGTATAACCCCAAATCACAATGTGTTTGAACAATGTGTTAGAGAAGGAAAACTCTGATCCCAAACCTCCACTGCCTTGTGGCTACATCCAGTTAAGGAAAAGGCTTCAGGAGTCAACCTCGAGGCAAAATCAGGAGCCGGAGTCCCTGAGGCAGTTCATGGCTGAACACAGTCACGTTCTGACAACTCCTGCGACGCCGCTGGAACCAACCATATTGGCCTCTGCCTTTCCATTGGACCATTTCAGCAACGTGGAGAGGGGGGATTTGCTGCATGGGTAACAGCCTATCCTCCATACCTACTTTACCCAGGCTTCGCGCACTGGAGAGGACACTGTTCCAGAGCCACCATTCAGAGCGCGATACCATAGTCTTCCGAGACTAAAGGATGCCAACATGCATGAACTTCTAGTTACCTGAGAGCCCAATCCTATGTCTCTCTACTCAGAAGTAAGTCCCGTTGTAGTCAATTAGGCTTATCCTAGGAAAGTGTGAATTGGGTTGCAGCCTGACTATCTGGTTCTACCGCCATTAACCTGAACACCCATCATCATTGTTTAACAAAAGAGGTTGCACTGGAGCAGCTACTTAAAAGTAATAAGATTGTGTCACCTGGATCCTGCTCTTCTTCCGACTTTCCCTCAGCTTCTGCTCCTGAGCAAGGTGTTTTTTTCTCTATGCAGTAAAGATTTCTCTGCTTTGATTTGATCAGGTCTGCTCTACAGATTTAAAATAGAAGAGCAGGTGTTTTATCTGATTCAAAGCAACTTGCAAAGATTTCTGAATCCTCAACACAACTGCCCCTTCAAAAATTATGCCTAGACCTAAGGATAGGAGAACACAACACAACACGCAAAATTGGAATTCCTCACAAAGAACTCCAAAAATATCTCCAAAACCATTTTTCACTCCATCACATTCTTGATTACATAAACTGGCATGCATGTAAGTAAAAGGTTGGTGTAGTGGTTTGGGAGGTGGACTTAGACCTGGATGATCCAGGTTCAAATCCCCCCTCAGCCACAAAGCTTCCTGGGTGAACTTGGGCCAGTCACTTTCTCTCAGCCTCACCTACCTCACAGGGTTGTTGTGAGGACAAGAAAGAGGGGAGGAGCAGCTGTGTAAACCGCCCTGAGCTCTTTGGAGGAAGGGCGGAATAAAAATGTGAAAAATAAAATAAATAAATAAATGGGGTGGGTGGGTTTAGACATGGTGACCATATGTCTGTGTTGCTACAAGGCCATTGCGGTGGGTACAGTCGTTCTGCAGTCACACTCCCCCTTCTGGAGGCAAGTGGAGTTTTGAAAGCAAAGGCCTTAGATAAGAGGAGGGGGTTGTAAGCCCTGCCTCACCCTTGGCTCTGCCTTTTCCCATTCAGCAGTGTGTTCTCACAAAGTATTAGCAAGCAGTGTGAATCCCATGGACTTTCTAATGCCAGCTTGCCTGCCAACTATCACCATAGGGTTCTGGCGTCTGGACTTTTAAACCTATCACAGCAGACTGTGCAAGCGCTATCCTTCCCCACCCTGCTACAAGACCTGGCTGGAACATCATCACTGCCTGGATAACATGACTTGCTTGTCAGCAAGATCTTGCATAGAGCAAAATCTCAGAAGGAAACCATCCAGCTGACCCAGTTGCCATCAGCAGACCCACCTCACTCCATTTGCAGCCATTAGGCTGGATGCAGCTGCCATTCAGTACAGGTGATCCCTGCCAGAGTAGAACTTGCAGGGTTTTTATTCCAGGGTCACCCAAAGGTTGGTGCTGCTACTATACACACCATAAGTATTTGAGTATCTCCCCAGTGTCTTCTTGCACCCATCATATTCCACATGCATCGAAATGCATTGTGCAAACATTGTTTTGGAACTGCACCAGATGAAAAGCCACTGGGGGAGAGACTTGGGGACAACTAGACATGATGTGGGAGTGTGATGATTGGAACTCTCAACTTCATCTTTTCCATAAGCAGCTGGAGAATATTTGGATCAGGGCCATGGATGGGAGGATGGAAAGGTGTTAATGCTTTATTCCTACACCAGTTCTCTGACTTAAATTCTCTCCCATAGTGTCCAAAGCTGCAATTTGCCACAATGGAGAAAATGTACAGGATTTGTGCCCATACATTTTCTGTTCCATAGCTAATAACAGCCTTGGGGAAGAAGGCCACTTGGATGGGTCTGCGATACAGTGTAAAGGGTTAGCCCTCCTTCAGTCCCATACTGTGACCCAAATCCCACACACCCAAACCCCCCGCCCCACACACACAAGTTTTTCTCATGCCACATCTAGTTTGACTCTTAGAATGTGTCTGCCTTGTGATACATAATTCTGCTCTTTGCCTGTAGGCACTGCTAGGTAGCATCCACCACTCATCTGACAGGCATGTGCTGACCTGTGCCTGGAAAGCTACACATCCTCTGAAATGCTGTTCAGGATTTCTTTGGTTCCATAAATAAACAGTGACACTTACTGCCTCTTCATGGCCTGAATGGATTTTTGGTCTTCTTTCCAGCGGAGGGCCACCATCTTTTTCAGCAGTGCTTCAAACAAATCTGCTCCTCTACATATACGAGACAATTTGGAATATGCAATGAGAAAATAAGATCTCTCCAGCTGGAGTGGATTAAAGTGTCATCCAGCCTAACATGGGCCCATCCAGAAGCCTCTGGGAAACACACAAGCGGGATATGAAGATAACAGGCCTCACCAGTGTCTGGTTCTCAGAGGTATTTTACCTCCATGCATGATCCATTTAGCTAGCAAGCCCAATAGCAAATGATAATCCATGCCAATAAAGGTTTCTGATCTGATCAGATCATAATTTTTAATAAGTGGCTCAAGTTTGCCTCCTTGATTAAGACCCTCTGAACTCCAATCCCAATTGTGCAGGCTCACTGCAGTTACTATGCCCGATCTCGTCTGATCTCGGAAACCAAGCAGGGTCAGGCCTGGTTAGTACTTGGATGGGAGACCACCGGGGAATACTGGGTGCTGTAGGCTTATACCATAGTCTTTCAAGACTGAAGGTTGCCAACCATCACTGCAGTTACTTATACAGTCTGATCCTATGCATGTTTCTTCAGATTTAATTCCGACTGAGTTCAATGTGGCTTATTGTCAAATGTGCCTAGGCTCTGAGTTGGAGAACAGAATTACAGAACGCACCTGCCTTTTCTGTATCTTTGTCCTCTTTCTCCCAGGCATTTTAGGACTTCCCAAAATATTCTGGATTGTAAATTAACATCTTTCTATCAGAAGAGATCAGGCAAATAAAGCCATGCCTGCAAATATGTATGCCAACCAATTCAAAATTTCAATCTATTAAGTGGCTGCTTCAAGCTAATTGATCAATTTAAATATATTTACACTTACATTTTGAAACTTCAGAGCTCCTTGAAGATTATGAGTGGAGCAGGCTATAGCTATTACGTGTAAGACAATTTAGGGCACAATCCTAACCCCTTATGTCAGTGCTTTCCAGCACTGACTTAAGGGCAATGCAGCTCTGATATAAGGGAAAAACATTCCCTTGCTTTGAGGAAACCTCTGTGAGTGACACCCAACTGGATGTGAGAACTAACCACATTAGTTACCTGATCCTCATGATTGCTTGGTACAAAAGTAACATCATGTGTGACTGGAAATGAGCCATGGGATTGAGCCATGGGGGAATGGCAACCACTACCCCTCTGGTAACTTACAAGAAAGGACTAAATTTAGCAGAAAGAAAGGAGTTAGAACATTGGTCTGGTCTTCAAGAGCAGTGAGCCAGTCAGAAGCCCAGAGATTCATCCAAGTCTCTACAAGTTTAGTGGTGTGAATCGGACTGTAGACATCACGCATCGTTTGCACGTACCTTGAAGATAGAGTCTTGGCAGCCTTGAGATCTGCTACAATATATGGATAGTAGTGGCTTGTAAAAACTCTGCGCTGGATCAACAGGAACATGAAACAAATGGCATCCCAAGTGATTCCTTTTTTATTCTCAGGCAGTTCACATGTGTCATTCCCAGGTGGATCTGTGCAGGAGAAAAACACACATTTTCCAGGTGGCTAAGATGTGAGTAGTTGATTCAGTTTTCTTAGGGCACAGTCCTACCTTGTGCTGGAACAGGCACGTCAAGAGGCTTGCACTGTATCCAGCACAGGAGAGGGACCCAAGGTGACTCAGCCAGAGTCAAGGGAAACTTTTCCCCTTACCCCTGGGTAAGGCACCTTTTCCCCTATGGATCTCCTCGGACTTGCGCCACCTCCTGAGCACGTTTGCGGCCCTCCTGGACTGGCGCAAGGGACTTGCGTCGGCCCATGGGCACTTCAGGATTGCACCCTTAGTGAAATAAGTATATTATCTTTTAATTTTGGTAATGCAGAGGCCATAGAAGAGTCTGACGCCTTGGTTCTTCAGAGGTGACATAAAGGGGAGGTCAACAATTATTTAAAAAAAACAGCAGACATGAACTTTGATTTCAGATTTTGTGTCGCTGTCTGCTGTCTGAAGTTCACTCAAGGTCAGGGCTATCACTGCAAACTTCACAATCTACCAAGTCCATGTAAAATTGCTGCTCTCCTTCATGGGGTGTTGCAAAGACAAAGGGCCCAATCCTAGCCAACTTTCCAGCACTGATGCAGCTGTGCCAATGGGACATGTGGTGCATTCTGCAGTGGGGGGAGAGTCATGGAGGCCTCCTCAAAGTAGTGGAACGTTTGTTACCCTACCTTAGGGCTGCATAGCGCTTGCATTGGCACTGGAAAGTTTGATAGGATTGGGCCCAAAACAAAGTTAACACTGGTAATGCATTTTACACACTGAAAGTATTACAAAGGCCATTTGCCACTTCAGTCAAGTTTCACTTCACAGGTTAATACAGCAATGCCCTTGGAGCACCTGCCACTCTGCTCCCACCACAGCGGGAGAAGGGATGTCCTGTCAGGGCTTCCACCTCTTAAATATACAATCTCTTTTCTTTGGCATGTAGGGCATTAAGATAATAAATTAAGGGTGCAATCCTAACCCCTTATGTCAGTGCTTTCCAGAACTGACATAAGGGCAGTGAAGCTCCAAGGTAAGGGAATAAACATTCCCTTACTTTGAAGAGGGCTCCGTGAGTGGCACCCAACTGCAGGATGCAGCACATGTCCCATTGGCACCGCTATGCCAGTGATGGAAAGCACTGACATAAGGGGTTAGGATTGCGCCCTAAAGCTGACATTTCCAGCAAAGCTTCTTGTTTAACATGACAGAAAACAAGTAAGCTATCTTCGTCTTATTTAGAAATTATTGCAGGAAGTTGCACTGTAAAGATCCTTCCTTTATGAATGTAACTTCCTACTCACCTATATCATATCCTGGTATGGTGCAGAACATGCCAAAGATGTGAATTAACCAACAGTGGTTTCTTTGTAATGTATTAAGGTAAGCACATGATCCAACCTATGAGAGAGAGAGAGAGAGAGAGAGAGAGAGAGAGAGAGAGAGAGAATAAGCGGCACCACATCCTAGGATCTAATAGTAGTCTATTCCTCTAAGCTCCAGCTAGCCTTTTCAAATCAGCACAATGAAATAGCAAAAGCAGCTTCACAAGTTAAGGTTCTTGGACATGGCTTCCACATATGAATAAACGTGTAAATGCATTGTCTGAATGAATTCTATGAACAGCAGGTTCCAGATGGATTCATCGCAACAGACAGGACACTTTCAGAGGACTGCAAGTCACATTCATTCATTCATTCATTCATTCATTCATTCATTCATTCAAACAATATACAGGTGTGCCCCCATATCTGTGGGAGTTCCACTCCAGAATCCCCCCACAGTTAAGTGAAACCATGGATACAGGCAAATGCCTTGTAAGACATTAAAAAGTCACTTCCGGTTTCACTGGAAGTCACATTTTTTGCTTTCTCAGTCTGAGCCTGGGAAAGGCACAGACGGATGTTCGCAGCCTCTGTTGTGCTCACTCCTTGGAAGCAAGATCCAAGGGGGGGCATGTGCAGGGGGTGCATGTGCAGGGGAGCCCCACAGACCTGATCTGTGGATAAGTGAATTCACGGATACGGGATCTGCTGATACATGAGGCCCCCCTATATGAGGGCCTGGAAGATGATCTGCAGGCACGTGATACAGGTCTATGTCTGGTCACTGTGCTGATGGCAGACTTCCTGGGAACTCCATGTACATTTCTTAGGGCATCATGAGAGAATAAACGCAGAATAAAATGAAATGCCATAATGTGAAATAATGTGAGTATATGCCAATAGCTCTAGAAGAGGGTTAATTACATGTACACAAGCCCAGAGGATCAACAAAATAGAGTCACTGTAGAGGTCTGAGTGGTCTGACTTCCTTCGTGTTGCTTATAGACTCATTGCTTGATTGAAAGCCTAGTGCCCCAGCAGCCATTCTTGAATGCATTTCCTCTAAGCCAATTGGCCCCCACTGGAAAACCATCCGCAACTGCATAGTATTGTAAGTAATAAGCATGCTCTTTGATTACGCAAATAGATCAACCCCTCTCTTGAGTTTTGCATTGTCTGGAGCTTGTAGGTAGACAATCCTATGTGGCCAATGTGTTGAGAGCACAGGGTTGCCAGCATGAAGTCTACTGGATGCAATCCATCATCCCAGTGGAGAAGCCAGTTGAAAGGAATGAAAAGGGGAAGAAACAAATTTGCGCTGCTTCAAGTCTAATACTGCCTACCTGCCTACCTGCTCCCCACTGCTCAACCTGTACATTTTAAAATAAACAGTCTGTTTCAAAAGAGAGCTGAGTTTCTGGTCCTTTCTGTTCATCAGGAAACCGATATTGTGAAAGGCTGCACTAAATAGTCCTACCACTTCTGGGAGTGGGAAACACAGAACAGGACAGTGGGTTGTTTCTTGTATGTTTACATGGTCCGTCTTCCTGCATGTAAGTAAGTGTTAGTTCCATGTAAGTGTTAGTTCCAGCCTAAGGACCCTCTTCCCCACCATCACAGCCAATGAAAGTCACAGGGAAATGTCACTCTCAGCTAGCCTGCCAAGATGACTGTCTAATTATACATACAGCAAGGAGGTTCTTCACAGCTATAACCAAAGCTGTGTATGTGATCAGATAGTCCCACAGTTTGAGCATGACTTCGACTGGCTTCAGCTGAAGGTTGCTTCCAAAGAGCAGGAAGTAGAAAGAGGCCATTAGGTAACCGATGCAGAAGATGTCGACCTGTGATGTCCCAGTCATAAAAATCAGGCAAACCACAAACCAGAAGTGATATCTGAACACAGCAACTTTCACCAAATCCAGATAGGACCTGCACGGAGAGGAAGAACAATGGGAGGATCATTGATTGAGTTCTCCAGTTGCCAAATGCAAAGATAATAGAACTAGCTGTGACCACTTAACCTGCAACCTCTTACCGTACCCTTAACCTGCAACTTCCTACCGTACTCTTATTGTCTTACGCCCCAACAGCCTGCATTTACTGGAGAGAGTCTCTATTTTCTGAAGCCTGTCCCTGATCTATCACTCCTCTGTTTTGCTTGGGGGGGGGGGGGAATGCCTTTCTTCTTTTTTTTAAAAGTTAGCATTTGCACATGTGCCACAGCTTCCCTCTATCCCCCCATAACCCTGTACCCAGAATAGTGAACACTGCTGGCTACAGTGTTCTGCCTACACAAAGAAAACAGAACTACTGACTGACTACAGTGTTTGTTCTACATGAAATAGACCCAGATCTATCGTGAGAGCAAACGCTGTATGTTAAAAGAAAAAACTCCTTAAACCTGTGGAACGGGGGGGGGGGGGAGAGAAACAGGCTATACACTTTGAAATAAAATTAAAAATAAAATGAAATAAAAATTGTTATGGTCAGTTTGACTGGCACATCTGCTTCCCCAAAGCCAGAGCAGGACAGGCTGCTATAGAATTGATGCAGTGCACAAACAGCAAGAAGAAGCTTCGGCAATGCAGAATTGTGGAGGTGGAAAGTGGGGCACAAATTAGCAACTGTGGTGCTTATGATTATTACAGCCCAATCCTATGCTTCCCCTCCCCCTCGGATGCAGCTGCATCAAAATGGCTCATGTATCCCGTGGTGGGGCAGTCCTGGAGGTCTCTGGGACAGAGGACTACTTGGGCCTGTGCCAGTGAAATCGCAGGCAAAGGTCCACATGGATCCTGGCAGAAGGACTGAGTCTGGGAAGGGGGTTTGGACTAGGCTGATACTGCTGCTGCTGAACCCACCCCCTTACCAGACCCAATCCACCCTATTCCCCAGCCCTGTCACTGCCCTCTCTCCACCTCCCCCTCTGGCTTACCTGGGTTGGAGGGCCTCCTTGGAACTGCTGCCAGGCATGGGGCTGCTCCAGCCTCCCCACTGCATTCTGGCAGCATGTGCCTGAGATCCTTTTACCACTGCAGTAAGGCAGTCCCCACTGACAGTGTTCAATCAGTGCCCAATAGGTTTGGGCTGTTATTGTGCTATCAATGTGCTTGATACTTCCAGAGCAGGACAGGTCCATGTCCTGAGGATCTTACACTCTGAAATTTCATAGAGAGAAGGCAACAGAGGAAAGGAGGGAAGCAAAAGCAGGAGAAGAATATGTGCTTATTTTATGTACATGTACTTAGCCAGGTCTACAGTAGGGTAGGTTCTAGGTGTGATACGTTTGGTGTGCAGTAAGTATACAAGAGTGTCCCTATTTGCACCAGTGACTTATTAGAGGGTAAGATTTCTGAGTGTGTAAGCCAGTGAGCAAGCTCTTCTGTAATGGAGCATCTGAGTTCCTCACACAGAGGTGCTGTCAAACCTACCCCCCCCCCCCCACACACACACACTTCATTGAGCAACCCCCTCTCCCGCCCTTCCCGCCTGGGTTTCTTACCTGCAATGGATAAAGTTTTGTACAGGACTGTCCTCACTGAGGCCAGCTAGGTCTAGGCCCCGGCTGATCTCTACATTATCTCCAGCCTGCATCCTCACAGCGCTATTATTTTCATCTTCAAATACCTGCCACTGGAGGGAGGCGAAGAGCAGTAGCAGGAAGTCATCTGTCATAAGGAAAGAGACAGAAACTGATCCAAAGACCAGTTCACTGACTGGTTCATTTTCTTGCCCCACAGGGACTTCAGACAGTTGCCCTATGCTAGAAAGAGCCTTCTGAAACATCATCTCATGAATGGGTTCAGTTCAGATTCAGTTTCTATCAGGAAGCTTATTATTACAGACCAGCAATGAGAGAGAAATGCTTTATCCAGATTTGGTTTCTTGCATTTCACCCCCCCCCCCCCCCACACACACACATTGCTGTATTGAGAGTGTGGGCTGGGTGTTTGTTTCTGTAAAGAATGCAGCACACATCAATGCAGCCATGTGATGCTTTGCCCCCGACCAGGTTGACATTTCAATGCATTTTGACCATGCGGCCTGGATCATGAAGATTTGTCAAGGCCAGTAAAGGTGTGTTGTGTTCTAAACTATGAGGCAATATGGGTACAGGCTATATGGGGTGTGGCCAGAAGTAGGAAAGGGAAAGATAAAAAGAGGCAAAGTCCATCACAGGTTACAAGTCATGATGACTATATGCAACTTCTGGGATTTAGAGGTAGCCTATCTCTGAATGCCAGATGCAAGGGTGTGACACCAGAATGCAGGTATCTTGTCTTCTGTGCTCCCAGAAGCATCTGGTGGGCCACTGTGAGATACAGAAAGCTGGACCAGATGAACTTTTGGCCTGATCCAGTGGGACTCTTCTTATGTTCTTAAAAAGGGAGGTGGTAGGGCTCCTTGCAAGGATCTAGCAAGATGTGCAGAACTCACACCCCCTCAATATTAAACATTCAGAAGTTTCGGATTTGCGCCCTCTATGATCTATAAATGATAGATGCAGAAGGTTTTATCTTCCTAGTTTCTGGTCCCAATTTTACCCTTCCTGTAGAAGGGTAAAGAAGCAGCTACTTGTGCATGCTGCATTGATGTCACACTTTATAGACGATACTTACACAGGAGAAAAGTAGCATCGGGCATCTTCACAAAATCAGGCAGATACAGCCACTTAATCAGGTTTGAATGGAGACGCCAACGAGAGGCTCTCCACGGATAATCTGTCAGGAAAGAATGGAGTCACGATATTGCACAAAGAATTTAAAATTCTTTCAAAATTTTAAAATTTAATACTCATTTCTGAGGTTACTGTCTGAATATGTCTGATTCAAAGAGAACTGCCAAGAAGTAAAACTGAACAGAAGCCACTGCAGCCAGTGGATGGCATGGTTGGCCAGTTCACTTGCACATCATCTATTATGATTTTCTTGAAGACATCCTCCAGGTACCCCACTACCACCCAGAATACACAGCGCTGCATTTACCTTGGCATAACGCAGGTGGGAGACCAATGCAAAGCAAATACTGAAAGGCCAGGATGCTGGCGAGGAAGCAACAGTATTTGGGCCAGATTCCAGCTCTTACTTCCCTTCCACGGCAGCTCAACAGGTAGATCAGCCAGCAGGCATGGATGAGAGCATAGAAGTCCATGCGCTGCCTAACCACATTTACGATCGTCACAAAGCACACCTGCAGGAGCGGAAGACGTCACTGAGTCAGCCTTGCAGGCGCTTCGTCCCCAAGCGACTCAACACTGAGCCCAGCGGTTGGGATTCAATTGCCACAGACACAAGATCATGACCTGTCACTTCTTATAAATGAATCCTCTTTTCTCTCTCCCCTTTGCTTCATGGGAAACACAGGCAGTGGAGAGAGAAGTAACTTTACACTCCTGGTAAATAAAGAGAATGAGGGGTGGGGGGGTGCCCACTTGCTTGCCTACCTTACCCGCTCACTCACTTGTTCACCCCCACCCACTTGTCTGTACCCTGCCCACTCCCTCACTTGTCTGCCCTTCCCCTCTTCCTTCATCAGGGAGGGGGGCCACACACATGCATGGGTGGCACTTTGTATGGGAATTCAGTTGGCAAAAAGAGGGTGCTGGCGGCAGCAGCACCGTCACATCCTCCTGCCCACTGCCACACTGAGCAGAGTTTTTTTACTCTGTAAAGAGTAAAGAAAATATTTCTTTACTCAGCGTGCGGTTGGTCTGTGGAACTCCTTGCCACAGGATGTGGTGATGGCATCTGGCCTGGACACCTTTAAAAGGGGATTGGACAAGTTTCTGGAGGAAAAATCCATTATGGGTTGCAAGACATGATGTGTATGCGCAACCTCCTGATTTTAGAAATGGGCTATGTCAGAAGGCCAGATGCAAGGGAGGGCACCAGGATGCAGGTCTCTTGTTATCTGGTGTGCTCCCTGGGGCATTTGGTGGGGCTGCTGTGAGATGCAGGCAGCTGGACTAGATGGGCCTATGGCCTGAGCCAGTGGGGCTGTTCTTATGTTCTTAACTACAATTCCCAGAAAGCCTTGCAGGTCTCTTGTTATCTGGTGTGCTCCCTGGGGCATTTGGTGGGGCTGCTGTGAGATGCAGGCAGCTGGACTAGATGGGCCTATGGCTTGAGCCAGTGGGGCTGTTCTTATGTTCTTATGAGTTACTCTGTGCCCCTCTCTCTACTACCACTGTCAAACTGAAGTGGAAGTTTTAAAAAATCATGATAGAAGAGCCTAAAAAAAACCAACCAACACAGTGACAGCAGGGAATTGGGCACGATGGTTCAGTTGCCTAAATTTTCAGGAATAATAGAGTTTGAACAGATAGCAAAGGAAAAGGCAGGTGTGGCAGTCCCTGGGATCAAGCTGATGGCCAGTTCCTGCTGCTGACTTTCTCCATGCAGTCATGTTTAGAGGTGATCCCAGCAGCTGCAGAAGCTACATCAATGGATGTTGAGCCACTACATGAGGTGTCCAGTCACACTAGCCTTTCTCTACACTTTTGCAGGGAACACAAACTGCTTTCTACACATGTTCGTGGAACTGTAAACATGGAACAGTAGCAAAAATCAGCTGAATGAAAGTTTTGCTTTGGCTTCCTGTTTGGGTCTCTGCTGTCACCTGAAATAGTTCCCCTCCTTGAAATGAAGCCTCTTTTAGCCTGCAAGTCACTACAATAAAACTGTACTACCATTGCAAAAAGGCATCCCCCTTCTTAGCTGCCATGTCCTTACCTCAAGTCCAAATTTGTAAAAACTGTAGTTGATAAAGTATTTGATGCAGCTGAGCAGTCCATCATCCAAGTTCTCCCGGGAGATGTTATTAAAAAGGCTTCCAGTGAGAGGTGGAAGCAACTGGTTCTGAAGCCGGTAGGAAAACTGGTGCCGATGCACCACTGCTTCCAGTGCCATTAAAATCAGGATGGTCAGGTGGTTCTATAAAATAAAGAAAGAAGATTCATAGGGATGCCCTGTGCTTCAGAACCAAGGGCACCCATTCCTACATCACCTACAGCTAGATCATGCCTGATGCTACCCAGACTGCCTTCTCCCCATTGGTTCCTGGCTGTAAAATGATGTTAATAACTATGGCCAATAATCAGATGGTTGGTGACTGCTACAGCCAATGGCCCGGGCAAATATCCATTCCACCCAGTAGCAGAACCGATGGTAATTTCCGTATCACATAAGTAAACGTGCATTTTTTTGCAGTGACTGCAGCATCATTAATATTAACATTCAGTGGTGAAGCTAGAGGGGGTGCAAAGTGCTAAGTTTTGCGGGCACCTGAATGTGCTGTGCAAGCAGCCCCCCCCCCTCCGCTTCGGAGCCATTCCAGGCAGTGGGAGCAAAATAGAGGCAAATGAGGCAAATGTCTCTTATGGTCTCATCGCCTGGATTGGCTCTGAAGGGGACGGGACGCTTGCACGGCCTGTTCAGGCACCTGCAAAACTTAGTGCCCCCTCTAGCTATGCTACTGTTAACATTCATGCCTAAACCTCAGTAAGGCTGCAATCCTATACATGCTTACCTGGGAGAGAGTCCTACCAAGCTCAATGGGAGTTACTTCTGAGTAGACATGCACAGGACTGGGTTGTAACAGCCAATCCAGAGCTGCCCGGCACCGCAGTGCCAAAAAGGCTGCCAAGGCATCTGAGTATGCTGGGCAGCTGGCAGCAGCCCCTTGGGGGAAGGGGACATTTGTCCCACTCCACCGGGTAGGGAAAGTAACCCCACAACGTGGCTACTCGACTCTGTGCCAGCTATTTAGCTGGAGCAGAGTAAAGGAGTCCCGTGTCAGGCCAGACACAGGGCTCTAGATCCAGCGGACCTGAGCTCTGTTGGTCCTGCCCCTCCCACCCTGCTCCCTTCTCCTGCCACGCCTTTCCCCGCCTACCTCCTTATGGCATGTTTGCAACAGTAGGAGGAGGTAAGCCAGCATGCACTGTTCAGGATTGGGCCCTAAGACTCCTACCTTGAGGCAAGGGAGAACATTATCAGTGCACTTGCGCAGCCCTCCAAGCCAGTATGCTGGATCAATAGGAGCAATGTACAACAATGATTTCTCCAGCAATTCATCAGGATTGGCATAGCGGGAGGTCATATTCAGATGCAGCTCCTGAGGAAATAAACAGCCCAGTACATGCCTAAAATAATGTTTCTTAGTTGCCAGCAGTGAGATGTTAACAATGAAGTTTTGTTTACTATGGCTCGTTGGGATGTATGAGTGACTGAATGACTAATCCAATTTATACCAGTGTGTTCTTTGGTAATAAGCAGTGGCTTTCAAACTGTGTCCTGGGGAAGCTAGCATCCCTTAGAAAGTCTTTATGAGTCCCTCAATGAGAAGTGTGGCAAACAGTGTTCCCGCAAAGCCTGCTTTCCCACATCTAAGCTTTCCCTGCAATGTGTGGCCAGAGCATTGGGTGTGTTCTAGGTTCCTTCCTGTTGCATCTTTTTCCCAGCATTTGGAAAAGCAGCTGGAGGGGGAGGAGGAGTAAGGCAATGACTTGACGGAAATGGCCCACAATTCTCTCCCTCCAAGTCCTCCATTTCAACTCACACCCACCTGTGGCTGCTTTTGGTTCCTAAACAAAAAAAAAAATGCAGGGAAAAGATACATGCATTTATTGCTGCCTCCGCTTCCCTTTGAACAAAGCTCAAAATGACTAACAGGCAAATAAAACCACATCAAAACATAATAAAACAGCAAACAACCAACAATAATGACAAGACAGCAGAATAGAAACCCATCCCTTAGCAACAGAAAACAAGCAAGCCTCAGGAGCGCAATGATCAAAGCCAAACTTTAAAAGCGGTTACCACCAAAGCCCAAAGGAACGGCTATGTTTTAACCTAACAATGGAAGGCCAAGAGCGATGAGGATAGGCTTGGACTTCCTGGAAAGGGGATGCCATAATACTACTGGCTGAAAAGGCCCTGTGTCTGGGGGCCACCCGTAGAACTTCAGGCAACAAGAGAATACCAAGCATGATCCCAGACGTCAGCCAGAGCACATGTCACAAATAGTTTGGGGTTCCCAACGTATCACTGCTACAACTTCTACATACAATTAGTGAGTCTCACAGATTAGTGAGTCTCACCATGCCTGGCCAGTGCCCTGAATGAACAGAGTTTGCATCCTTAAATATGTCCCAGACACAAGAGTTCCATGGCAGAAGCAAAGCAATCCTCAACAGACAAATTGTGGCAAAAAAACATTTCCCCCTATTTTTCCATTTATTTTGGACATTCTATAACCTAAGAAGGTTAGAATGCACCTCCAATCCGCCAGAGGTTTGTAAAGGCAATTTTGTAATGGCTCAGCAACCTAAGTGCTGCTGGAATATCCTCCTGCAATGGTCTTTGTCCTTCCTTTGAAATCCCATTCCCAAATAGCAATGTGGGTGGATGTGTGTTGGTCTTCTAATGGCTCCTAGCCAAGCCTTCTTGGTTGCCTGGTCTCAGTTATGCAGCTCGCTCACGAGGGAGCTGATGGCCACACCTGCTAGACCACCCACATTTGGCTTTCTTCTGCTTCTAAGGAGACCCCCTGATTTTGAACTCTCTGCTATCTTGGAAAAGAGGGTTTTTGAAGGCAGTGTCTTTCTGTCTGGAACTCTCCAGCTTTGGGTGGTGGCAGCAATTACCATCCTAGTTAATCCCAGCTCAACAAGTGAAATGGGGCTGGGGGGTTGTACTTGCCAGGCACTGAGTTACTCTTTTGCTTGCCTTTCACAACATAAGACTACATGCAAAGGATTCTTTGTAAACAGTAAGTTTGCAAGCCTCTGGGGCCCTCTTCTTCATTTGACAGCTCTCCAGTTCAAGTGAAATCTTGGGGAATTGTGGCATCAACACAGGTACCACAGAAACACACAAACTCTCAGGCAACGTGTTGCCTCCTTTTTGCAAGTGCTGCTTTCTAAAGTGCAGATTTAATGTGAAAGCAACCAAACTCTTGCATGACCGTAAGAAATGCTAAATGAGCCCAGGAAAATACTTGAGCTATTCAAATCCACAGAACACTAGCAAGCTGACCTGTGTGCAATTTGTGGAATATTTGATGGGCTTGACCAGTTTCAGCTGGTAGAGGAATTTACAGATGACCATCACGCAGGACCAAAATGTACAGATTCTCGAGGCATGTGGGCGTAGCTTGGAATACGGCACAGCAAATACCCAGAGGATGAAGAAAGGATAGTTCATCAGAGACACCTATAAACCAGCATCAGGCACATTATAAAAGCACAACTGGAGCCACTTTGCCATTAGCAGAATTCATGCATTGTGCTTGTTGCTTCTATTTCATATTCTAGTTTGGATAGTCTCTAGGTACATAACTGGAGAATGGATTAGCATGACTGTAAAATTCCAGACCCTCTATTTCTGCAGTGATTTCATGGAAGGGTTTGCACAGGTTCATATAAAGCTGGCTGACATCCTTAAACTGATGCACAAGCACTGCAATGCTACAGCAGACAGTTCCACATTCCTGAGGCAGGAAATGGTGCATTCATGAGCCTATCACA
The DNA here is from genome assembly GCF_035046505.1 of Tiliqua scincoides. Lineage (NCBI taxonomy): Eukaryota > Metazoa > Chordata > Lepidosauria > Squamata > Scincidae > Tiliqua > Tiliqua scincoides. The sequence goes on from NC_089824.1 coordinate 211,777,164, forward strand.
GGGAAGTCTCTGTCCCACATGCATGCCAATCCAGTCTTGTTTAAAAATCACACAGCCTCCCCTGAAGGTATTAATGGACAGGGGATAGATTTGCATAGCAAAATGCAGGCCCTAGGTTATTGAGGGCCCACACTGTATAGGGCTTTCAACGATCAGCATCTTGAACTGGACCTGGAAATGGATGGGAAATCAGTGTAGTACCTGCAGGAAGCAAGTTATATACTTCTCCAGCAGTAGTGATCCTGGCCTTGGTACTGTCCAGGGCCATGAGCACCCACTGGCCAAGCAGCCACTCCCCCTCTGGCCCAGCTGCCACCCCTCCCACCAGCAGGCTGTCACCCCTGCCTCCCTTCTGGAGGTCCAAGGAGACTGTGCACACCCTCCCCAACCCTTCGAAGGTCTTGTTTTTATGCTCTCAGAAGGCCTTCTAAGGGCTTAAAAACATCACTTCCAGCTTTCTCCGTGAATGTGATGTTTTTCAGCCCTCTGAGGCCTTTAGAAGGCCTTCAGAGGGTTGGGGAGACATCACACTGCTTCTCCAGCCCTCAGAATGCCTCTGGGCAAAAGGCCCAGAGTGCCTGAGTGGGGGTGGGGCACTGCAGGGGGTGGATGGTGGCACAGTGCTGCCCCTCCCGGCCTGGCACCCAGGGCATTTGTCCCCCTTGCTTCCCCTCAGGTATGCCATTGTTCTCCAGTGTGATCCCCAGTAACAGTCTGGTTACAGGATTCTAAGTCAGCTGCAGCTTTTGAATTCTTATCAAGAGCAGCCCCACATGGAGCCTGTTGTAATGATCTGGTTGAAAGGTGAACAAAACATGAATGACTGTGGCCAGTTCTGCTTTCTCAAGAAAGGGCCACCACTGGTTCAACAGCAGAAGCTGGGCAAAGATCCTTCTGGCCACGGATGCTACCTGACCCTCCAGGGACAGTACCTGGTTAAGGCTGCAATCCTATCCACAGTTACCTAGGAGTAAGCCCCATTGAGTCTAAATTGACTTACTTCTGAGTAGACATGCATAGGATTGGGCTCTGCTATATGGCAAATCTGCTCTTTCAGGGCAAGAGCTACACCCTCCTGAACAGGCTGAACCCTCAATCCAAATAACCTGCAGACTACCAGCTGGTGGTGTAGCTGGAGGGGGGTGGAGCACTCAGCTGGCAGGGAGCAGGGTGGGCAAGCGGCCCCTCCCTTCGGAGCCATTCCCGGCAGGGGGGGAGCAAAACGGAGTCACACAGCTCCGTTTTGCTCCCCCCGCCGGGAATGGCTCTAAAGGGAGGGGCCGCTTGCCCACCCTGCTGAGGCTCCCTGCCAGCTGAGTGCTCCGCCCCCCTCCAGCTATACCACCGCTACCAGCAACTCACTTCTGTGTGGAGAGGAGCCTGCCAGAGATAGCTAAATATTCTGCCTGACAGAAGGGGACCCACTGACCTCCTGAAGGGTCATCCAGATGGTGCCAATGGATATAATCTTAAGGATATGCAGCTCCAGAAATCGCCATATGAACACTTGTGTCGCCTGAAGCATTGCCAGGAGTCTCAGGAGAAGGGACTCCACCCTGTCGACCATTTTTGTCCATCTAAGCATTCTTTCCACTAGGAAAACAAGACACTTGAGTTTTTTTTTAAACAGAAAACAAAAGAAGGAGAAACAAGCACTGCTCTTTAACCAGAATGATAAGGTTTCCAGGGACCCCCTGAAATGTACTGTCAACATGAAAATGCAAGCTGCATTGTCTCCTATAGACTAAAATAGCAGTTCCCAAACTTTTTAGAACTGGGACCCTCTTTTTAAAACGACACTCTGTTGGGACCCACAGAGCTTTATGAGGCTAAAAGAAAAGTTTCACTTCACCAGCCGCTCAAGCCTCTGCTGTTATCCTTTTTATTATGGTGGGGTGACCACCTTCTGGAGCATTTGTTGAACTCAGTGTTCATCAGATTGGGACCATCCTGGTGGCCTTGTGTTCCCCTTCATCTGGCATTCAGTAAGGACCAGGGCACATTTGGCTACTTGTAAGTAAACATAAATGTCTGTCTCAGTTTCGTTTCCATCAGGCTCAATACATTTTCCTGGTCAGTTTCACAACCCACCAAAAATTGGGTCATGACCCAATGGTGGGTCCCGATTCACAGTTTGGGAACCATTGGACTAAAATGCCCCTTTGTTCCATACTTGGTTCTGCTCTGAGAACAGGAATTAATAGTTTATCTTTACCCAATTTCTCCTGATGATCCTTTCCTAGGGATTTACCCACTGAAGTATTCTCAGGTTCATCCAAACCACTTTGAAGGTCATCATGTAGCTTTACCTCAACCAGCCTATTGAAAACACAGGGGGAAAAATGTGACCACTACAGTTATTGCAGAACAGGACAGGCTGGGGGTGAACCTTAGGGGAATTACTGACAAATTAAAATACTGTCCTACAGTGTAAGGAGGAGTAGAGGGAGAGCTCCGGTTCTTAACACACTTTTCAGGTAAAAGATAAGAATGGAGATGCAAGCGACTGGGTGGAGATGAGAAGACTGCCTGAGAACTCTTGAGCAAATGCTCACAATTCTTTTAAGGAAAGTCTCATCACAATGTGAGAGTGCCAATCCTAAAGAACATGTTAGCGTTTGAAAAATGTCTCAGAGTACAATATAAGCAACACTTTGGTTTGGATCAGGCAAAAGCATCACCTCAACCCAACCGGTTTTGCTTATCATTCAGCCTAAAGGAAAGCCCTGGTGAATCTGAACTTTTGCTTACCGTTTTGTGACATTCCCGTAGGTCCTATTAAAAGCAGATGGTGATGTGCATCCAGTGGTGCAGTTAGAGGGGGTGCAAAGCACTAAGTTTTGCAGGCATCTGAATGTGCCGTGCAAGCAAATACCTTCGTTTTGCTCCCCCCACCTGGAATGGCTCCGAAGGGGAGGGGGAGGGGCTGCTTGCACAGCGCGTTCAGATGAATACTTGTTAGACTGCATAGCCCCTTCAAAATAATACAGTCCCAGCAAACTGTGTCCTCCTTCCAATGCATATCTGAACGCATGTCCCATTTATGCCCCTCGGTTTTCATTCTTTTAAGTGAGATGCATGTATACAACTGCTTAGCAGGACTGGGACAATCTGCAGTGATTTTTTTTTTCTTTTAAAATGTTGAATGACCTCAAGGATGGAACAAGCTCAGATATGTATTTGTATGCTCACCTTTTTTGTAGTTTCAAGATATTTTTCTTAAGCCTGAAGATTTGAAGGGAAAAAAATTGAGATCAAGAACGGCACAGAAACAGACATCTTGAAAATACTTGCACAAAAACGGAGCAGAAAAGTCTGCAAAAGTCACATCAAAACTGCCCAGTTCAACACTACATTCTAAAGTGTCCTCTATCAGCAAGCAGCACAAATTCTTTTGGTGGGAACTACACTACAGTCCAATACTCCACGTAACAGAAGGAAGGTTTCTGTTCCTTCCAAGCATGCAGATCTACTCCTGCATCTTGTTTCCCATAGTGATCAATGCAATGCTTCTGCTATACCCAGAAGCTACGCATGTAAGCAAATACACTTCGCCCATTGTTGCTTCCATCGTGATACATCTCAGAATGCATTGCAGCTTCCATACAGCACCAGCACACAACTCACTTCGTTGGCTGAGCCGTGCCCCAGAATGCCTTACAGACTTGGACTGTGACCCAAAACAGCAAGGCATTCCAGGGCACAATGCGGCCACTGCAGCAGACAAAGCAGGTCGGAGCGGTAAAAAGTATGCGGATGATGACGAGTATCCAGTGGCTAAGAGTATCCAGTGCTGGGATCAAGCCCTTCACAAGAGATCCTGAGTCCCTACCCCAATGGCCAAAGGAGAGAACTGCAAGCAGATCAAGCTGAATCAAAGGGCCTAACTAGACATGTCCCTAAAAATGCCTTGAACTTCTGGTTCTAATTTTGGTATTATAAAGTGCTTCGGGTGAGGGTTGAAACATGGTTAAAATGCAGCATGGGGGCTGGGTGGCTTTTGCACTATGCTCCACCATGATTTCAATTCTAATCTGAGGCTCCTCCATTCACAACTTTTCTTGAGAAAACTGTAAAAAGATCCTTTTTTAGTATTGGATTGGTTGTGGAGGAATATAATCAGTGTCAGAACTACAGTGAGGACAGAGTACTAAGGACCCTCAACCTCCGCCATGGATTTACCACATTTTACCCCTTCTCTCAAGTGCTATTTCTGAAAACAAAACCAAAGAGTTGGGACAGACATTTGGGGTCATGTCTAGTTTGACCCAAATACTGTAGGCTAGATTCCTCCCGGGATCGGTTTGACAAGGGCAGCATTCAGCTTCACAGAAACCAGGCGCTAATGTGATAATTGCAGTTACCATTTTTTACAGAACAGCATTAGGGCAGAAAAGGCTGGTGGTGTAAGGAATTCAGCAGAACAGCAGTGGTAAAGAGCTCAGCAATACGGAATGATATTGCAAATGGCTGTGTTCAAACATCACACCAGACCATGGCATGTACACCTAGGTATTACCTATTGAGGCAAATGGAAGGTGGGGAAGGATTGCATTAGGAAAACAATGCACAGACCTCCATCATCTTTTCTAACTTGGCTTTAGCATATCAGCTCTTTAACGTCTTATGCCTGCCCTTTCATATATGAAATACCAGGCCTCCAACCCTTGACATGCTTTCACTTTTGTTATTGCTAACTTCATTTTTTTCTGGTTTTTTTGAATTAGTAACGATGCAAATTATTATAAGGAAGAGATCTGAAAAAAATTCACATAATAAAGCTGACTTACATGTTAGCCAGGAGATGCAACTGAGTCTCGGTGTTCTTGTCACTGCAGTGAAAGAGCATAACTTCAGTGCCTATTTCTTTTTTATGGCATAAGATTAACAGTACAACTGAGGATGCCTGATCTTGTCTGATCTCAGAAGCTAAGCAGGGTCAGGCCTGGTTAGTACTTGGATGGGAGACTGCCTGGGAATACCAGGTGCTGTAGGCTTATACCATAGTCTTTCGAGACTGAAGGTTGCCAACCAAGCAACAGTATAACAAAATATATTTTTCAAAACTTGTAAAATGCATGTTTGAAAAACTTACTTATACCCAATCCTAACCTGTGCTGAAGCAGGCAGGCCAGCTGGATCAAGTTGGCAGTTGCACAAGATCTCAGTGCCAGTAGCACATGCTGGATCGTATTCCCTTTCCTGGCTCTTTCACCAAGATCCTCCCCCTCCCACTCCCTTCCTCTCCTTGGACTGATGCAGCACAGACTCAGGGGTATGGTTGCATGGCAGAAGATGGTAGAGTTGGGCTGTTAATCACACACACACCATGTATATTTCCTATCACGCTACACAACTTCATTAAACTGTGCATGAAACCTGTTAGTTGAAGAAGCGGGTCTGATGGATATATTACTCAAATCTGTGATCTTCAGAAAACCTTGATGAAAGTAATGAAGCTGAAGGATGCAAGCCAGAAGAAAGGCCCCAGGAAGCAGAATTCTTGCAAACAGCTCAATTGTGCTGAATTGTTCAAGACCCACATCGTTTAAGCTGTCAAGCAGAAGAAAGTTGTACAGAAACTGGCCTTGTAACAAGAGTTTATTCATATTCTGTGACCTTGAGCATAAGCAAATGCACCTGTAATTCTTTGTCAGAACAAATGATCAAGCTAACCTATTATTCAAATAGGAAGGCACAGGAAGTCCACCCTCTCTCCTTCATTTCCTCAACCTGTAATCATGTACAGTCTGAGAACGCTTCCTGTGCAAAATGGAATTTGTTTACTGTCATTTTGAACAAAGCTAGACGTGATTCTCATAGCACTGCACTCCACAAATAAACAATATCTGATATGGGAAGTTACTACTATAAAGGATATTTTAAATGAATGTCTTACAAATCCCCAGACCACGCATGTAAGATCTTTGCATGTGCCTTGATTTTGTGGTGTTGTCCCCCCCCCCACTCCAGTAATTCTCAGTTAAACAGTATTTCTTCCATAAAGAGGTTAAACCTTTCATGTCTATGTGGTCAGAGGAGTAAGAGCAAGATATCATGCCCCACCTCCTGCAGGCCCATTCCCTATACCCCATGTGGGCAGTATTTGTTTTCAGTGATAAATGCTGCAGGTGATAAATGCTGATAAATGTCCCCATCCCCATGATTTGGACCACTGGGCTTGACAGAGGCAGAGGTGGGGAAGGATGGAGTCTGTACAATGAGAGATGACATGTTATATTGTGGGGACACATCCTCGGCATCACCTGGCAGGACAAAGTTCCAAACAACACAGTCCTGGAACGAGCTGGAATCCCTAGCATGTATGCACTGCTGAAACAGAGATGCCTGCGTTGGCTCGGTCATGTCGTGAGAATGGATGATGGCCGGATCCGAAAGGATCTCCTCTATGGAGAACTCGTGCAAGGAAAGCGCCCTACGGGTAGACCACAGCTGTGATACAAGGACATCTGCAAAAGGGATCTGAAGGCCTTAGGAGTGGACCTCAACAGGTGGGAAACCCTGGCCTCTGAGCGGCCTGCTTGGAGGCAGGCTGTGCAGCATGGCCTTTCCCAGTTTGAAGAGACACTTGGCCAACAGTCTGAGGCTAAGAGGCAAAGAAGGAAGGACCACAGCCAGGGAGACAGACCAGGGACACACTACACTTGCTCCCAGTGTGGAAGGGATTGTCACTCCTGAATCGGCCTTTTCAGCCACACTAGACGCTGTGCCAGAACCACCATCCAGAGCGCGATACCATAGTCTTCCGAGACTGAAGGTTGCCAACAACAACACAAAAATCCACATTTGCTTTTGTAAAACAGCAAAAACTGTCGTAATTAATCCCAACATAAATTGGAATATATAGTCTAACTCTCACTCGAGAGCCCTTACCTCTCCTCTGATATTTTCAGATTCTTCAGGAAAAATTCAGAAATCATTTCAAATTGATACGCGTAGATAGCAATGAGTACCACCATTGAATAAGAAACAACAGTGAGCCAAAAGCCCTTCAGGATTAATCTCCACATCTCATAATGAATCTGAAACCAAAAAAATCAATTTCCAGGTCTTAGCACTGATCCCAGAGAAAATCTGGTAGTCATTTTATAGAACTGCTTGTGTTAGAGGTGAGCTGGACAACTAGACTGGGAGATGAGTTCTTGCATTTTTATATTATTATTACAGTACTAATTTAAGTATCATTATAGACACCACTATATGATACTAAAAGGCAGTTTATTCATCTCATTAATAATGAAAAAAGTAACAGCAACAAGCCCAGTGTAAAAATCTGCCTTCAGCCCCTGTTTTGACAGGGGCAGCCTACAACTAGCTTAGACCTGCTGGTTCCCCCATACCATGCCAAGCACGCCTTGGGAATCTGAAATGGAGGGGAAGGGGGCAGTGGTATCACTGGGGTTTGTGTCACATCACCCCTATGATGGACCTCCTCCCATCCAATGGCAACGCCCTGAGCAGTGGGCGTTTTGCTATAACTCTTGATAGAATAGAGCAGTGATTCTCACACATATAGCACCAGGACCCACTTTTTAGAATGAGAATCTGTTAGGACACACCGGAAGTGATGTTATGACCAGAAATGACATCATCAAGCAGGAAAATTTTTAACAATCCTAGGCTGTAATCCTATCCAGGATTAAGTCCCATTGACTATCATTGTTAAAAGAATATACATAGTAGCTTGTTAAAAGTACAGGTCTGTAACATTTCCCCAAATGTAATCACATACCATAGTAGCATCAAGTCTAATATATTAAAAATAAAATATTGAAATGAATGGGAACCCACCTAGTGGGTCCTGACCCATAGTTTGAGAAATACTGATCCAAATAATAAAGGATATAAAACTGCTGCTGCCATGTTCAAGAGAGAAAAGGCAAGCTGTGCAAGGGAGGTCCGCCGCTTGCAAATGCCTCAGAGTCTAGGCTCGCTTACCTGGAACAAAGCCACACAAAACAGGAAAAACACAGTGTAGAGAATTTTGTACAGTGCCACTCTGCCATTGAAGCTCACAATGAAGAACATGATGGAGCAGAAGTAAATCCAGTATTTCACAAGCACCTCCTTGAGCACAGAGCAAAGGATCTCCAGAAGCAGGTTACCTTGTTTGTCCACGTCTGCAATAGGAAGTTTAAAAACAACCAGTCAGGAACATCACATTCTAAACTAGCATAATTATCTAGAACGGTGGTTCTCAAACTTTTCAGCACTGAGACCCACTTTTTAGAATGAAAATCTGTCAGGACCCAGTGGAAGTGATGTCATGGCTGGAAATGACATCTTCAAGCAGGAAAATTTTTAATACCCCAGTACAACAAAATGAAATCAAATTAAGTAAGTAAGTAAGTAAAGTAAAAGTTATAATAATTAGGGCACAATCCTAACTGCGCCCTATGCCGGCCCAAGTCCCTTGGGTTGGCCTGGGAGGGTCGCAAACGTGCTGTAAAGCATGTTTGCGCCTCCTTGAGGGGAAGCCAGGCCGGTGCTCCGAGAAGCCTCCGCGCCGGCTTCCCCCCATCTCCTTGTGTTCTTGGGCAGTTATGCCGGATCCCAACTCCCATTCCTGGGGAAAACAGAGCAGTTTCAAGTTGCTCCGCTCTCTTCAGACCTGCGCCACCTCCACAGGTGGCGCAAGTCTGAAGAGACCCATTGGGGCCAGCATCCCTTACCCAGGAGTAAGGGGAAAAGTTTCCACTTGCCTCTGGCTAAGCCACTTCTGGCCACTATCCTGCGCTGGATACAGCGCAAGTCTCTTGGCTTGCCTGTTCCAGCGTAGGATAGGATTGCACTCTTAGAAATTTAAAAATTTATTTAATGCCAAGAAGAACCCTCCTACTGCTCCCAAACAGTTGCTAATCTGTTAAAAAAAATTCCTCAAAGGCTGCAATCCTATCCACACCAAGGAGTAAGCCCCATTTACTATAATTATTAATACAGCTCAGGCACTGAGTGAGGACTCACCAACCTCTGAACCCACAGGACTGGTGGCAGTAGCAGTACTAATAGGGCATCAGCCCAAATGGAGATGGCAAAATTCACCTTTTTTTGTTTTTTAGTTCGGGGCGAAGCTTGTTTAGTACTAATCCGTCTTACCTGTGCCATCTGTTGTCACTTCCCGGAGAGGTTCCTTTTCCTCATCTCTCCGCCTTTGCTGCTCTACCATATGCTGCTTCAACAGGAGCCAGAAAGTGAACAGATATGAGATCTGTAATAGAACAACAAGAATATCTGGAGAAGAACAAGGGATTTATTAACATCTATTAACCTGTGCAGAAACTGCCTGAGAAATTTTAGAAGCCTTGTAGGAACATGTTTGGTTCCCTTTGGAAATTCTCCAGAGTCTCTCCTTGGGAGAAACCGTGAAATTTCTTGCAAATTGGTTTGAAACTGACATATATTTCAGTGTCAACACTTGGGAAGGGAAAAGCAAGAGCAAAATCCAGATCCTCTAACTGAATTACATTGTCCATATTTCAGCATAACTTGCTTATTTATTTTGCTGAGTAACTGTATTCTGTTTCAAGATACAGTCAGCTCTCCTTATTTGTGCATTTGTTTATTTGTGAGGAGCATAAGAACATAAGAACAGCCCCACTGGATCAGGCCATAGGCCCATCTAGTTCAGCTTCCTGTATCTCACAGCGGCCCACCAAACACCCCAGGGAGCACACCAGATAACAAGAGACCTCATCCTGGTGCCCTCCCTTGCATCTGGCATTCTGACATAGCCCATTGCTGTTACCCTGCACATGCCCGATCTCGTCTGATCTCGGAAGCTAAGCAGGGTCAGGCCTGGTTAGTACTTGGATGGGAGACCGCCTGGGAATACCAGGTGCTGTAGGCTTAAACCATAGTCTTTCGAGACTGAAGGTTGCCAACCAACCAACCATTGCTAAAATCAGGAGGTTGCACATACGCATCATGGCTTGTAACCTGTAATGAATATTTCCTCCAGAAACTTGTCCAATCCCCTTTTAAAGGCGTCCAGGCCAGATGCCGTCACCACATCCTGCGGCAAGGAGTTCCACAGACTGACCACATGCTGAGTAAAGAAATATTTTCTTTTAATTAACATTAATTAACAGTATTCATATACCGCTTTTCAACTGAACGTTCACAAAGCGGTTTACAGAGAAAAATCAAATAACTAAATGGCTCCCTGTCCCAAAAGGGCTCACAATCTAAAAAGATGCCAAGGAATACCAGCAGACAGCCACTAGAACAGACAGTGCTGGGGTGAGGTGGGCCAGTTACTCTCCCCCTGCTGAAAAAAGGAGCACCCACTTGAAAAAGTGCCTCTTACCCAATTAGCAGGGGTTAGCAGGTTCTTTTGTCTGTCCTAACTCTCCCAACACTCAATTTTAGTGGATGTCCCCTGGTTCTGGTGTTATGTGAGAGCGTAAAGAGCATCTCTCTATCCACTTTATCCTTCCCATGCATAATTTTGTATGTCTCAATCATGCCCCCCCTCAGGTGTCTCTTTTCTAGGCTGAAGAGGCCCAAACAAATTGCTACTTTCTCTCAATACCCACGCCTCTGTTCTCATTACCTGCTATGCAGAGATCTTCCAGAGGCTACAAAAACCTTCAGAATGGCACCTGTGACCAGTGCAGATTCCTTTAAAATGGCTGGCAGAAGCTTCCTGGCTGGCAGAAGTATGCTTGATGCCAAATTCGATATTTTTTAATACCATAGGAAACACTTTTTATGTTTCCAGGCCTTTAAGTTTGTTGACCTTAATTCTTCTCCTTGTTCATTATGTTGTTTGATGTGCTGTTCATTTCCTGTGATGCCCTAATTCAGGGGTGTCCAAAGTTTTCGGCAGGAGGGCCACATTGTCTCTCTGACACTATGTTGGGGGCCGGGGGGGGGGAAGAATTAATTTACATTTAAAATTTGAATAAATTTACATCAGTTTACATAAATGAATATATTAAAGATGAACTTATATGAATGAATGAAGGTCTTGCAATAGCTCAAGGCCTATAAAAGGCCTTGCACAAAGCAAGGCTGGCATTTCCTTTGCTGCTGCTACTGCATCACAGACGTGAAACAACAAGTAGTGGAGGGAGCCCTCATCCCACAGCTAATGTGAGAGGTCAAACAGTCACCCTCACGCTGAGAGCAGTTGCGTCTGGCCACTGTGGGCTCCAACAAAGCTCCAGAGGGCTAGAGGCGCATTAGAGACTGTGGGCTCCCTGAGGGCCACATTGAGAGGCCTTGGGGGCCGCAAGTGGCCCCAGGGCCAGGGTTTGGGCACCCCTGCCCTAATTGAAGAGCAGGATAGTAGACAGTCTTGTCCCTTGAGAAGGGCAACTGGGGCAGCTGACCTGGGCCCCATGCTAAGAGTGCATTTTTTTTCCCTATTTGCCATTTTCCCTTTACATTTTTCCTTTAAAGAGCTCACTCAAGAGCGCTGTGCCTGGTAATTGCACCAGCTAGTCGAAGACCTACATTCCGCATGCTGGGAGGTGCAGGCGCCATTTCATTCCTTCGCATATGCATCAGGAGCTCCAAGCAATGGGCCAGGCTAGCCATACCCAGTGCAAAGGAACCCCCCCATCTGCCCCCACAAGAATGGAGTCAAGGAACGGCAGTGGAGCCAACAGCATTTTCCAGAGAGGTTCTATGTGAAACTCACCCCGTCCAGGACTTTTATTTTACACACACACATGGACATAACAGGGGAGCACACAGGTTGAGTTGCCCTGGGCCCTGTATCCTTCTAGAGATGGCCCTGGTAGCAGATGCTTCAGTACATTCAAAAATGATTGAACATGTATATATCTTCAGTGTTTTTCCCATATGGAGATTATATTTTCAGGTTTGGTTTTTTTGGTTATTTTTCTTTTTTGAAAAGTAGGTCTTGTGTTACACAAAATACACATACACCCTGTTTATGTTGGCAACCTTCAGTCTCGAAAGACTATGGTATCGCGCTCCCTATGCATACTTACTAAGCCCCACTGAGTTCAAAGGGACTTAGGGCCAAATCCTATCCAACTTTCCATGGCTGGTGCAGTCATGCCAACAGGGCATATGCTGCATCCTGCAGCAGGGGGCATTCACGGAGGCCTCCTCCAGGTAGGGGAACACTTGTTCCCTTTCCTTAGGGCTGCATTGCGACTGCACTGGCACTGGAAAGTTGGATAGGATTGGGCCCTTACTCTGTAGTAAGCATCTTTAAATGAGTGCCTGGAACTATAATTAAGCACACTCACCTTGGCTCCCAGATGGATACAAGGTTGTGAATAAAGCTTTAAATCCAGGTCAATTAGCAAAGAGGTTGGAACTCCAGGAAACAGTTCCTCTTGGGACACATTGAGCCCTACTAGGAAATTAAGGACCACCAGGACATTTCCATGGGCTACAAGGAAGGGTGAGCTCCGCAAGGCACAGTGGCGACGGTTGCGCATCATCCAGATGATACAGGACCAAATCAGCAGGACGAAGGTCAGCCAGCTGTTATGAGTGATGCTCCAAGCCTGCAAATGAATGCACAGGGACTGCTTTTTAAAAGACAACTATTAAATAATGCTGCAGTTTCTATCTTTGTGTGGTCCCAAAGGGACTGTTTGTCCCTTCATGACAACAAAGTCCTCTCCAGGCCCAATCTGAACCGTGTGCTGCGCTAGCAGAACGTGCATTCCACTGGCACAGTAGTGTAGCTATAGGGGGGTGGTAAGTATTGCAGGCACTGCAACATGCCGTGTAAGCAGCACCTCCCACTCGCCATCTGAGCCATTCTGGGCAGTGTGCAAAATGTGTTGCCATTTTGCCTTTCCTCTTTACCTTGTTACACTTTGTAATTGCTGAGCTGAGAGCATTTGTTTGACTGAAGAGCAGGATATAATTTTTGTAAAGTAAAGAAACATGACAGCTCTGATACCCGCTTCCCACTGTGAACTGACTCCTGCTCTAGGTGAGCCCATCCCAAGTCATTGCCCAGCTTCCTGTGGGCTCTTAGTTCAGCCAGATCAGGGTCAGATCAGATCAGGGCAGAGGGCAGGTGGTGCTCTGAGTCCACAGGGTGAGACTGTTAGCTCTGCTTCTTACCATCATGACAATCAACGCAATGATATAGCTCTGCTCCAGAATGAATTGTGCCAATGCCACGGAAAGGCTAGGCCTGTTTTCTTCCGCAAAATGTTCTTCCATTTCCATCATTGTTTCAGGGCACGTTGAATCCTCTGCAAGAATTATAACACTTGGAGAGAAGGATCATAACAAAATGAATGACCATTCAATGTATGTCTTCAGTTAATGAGGTTTCGTAGTTCTTTGAAACTCAGGTCTTACAGCATTTAATTTTTCTGGATGCACTTAAGGCCAGTCCCTTGTAAGATGGAAGAACAGTTCACACTCAGTGACATAGAAAAGAATACCCAGAAACTACCCTCCAAAATCAAAAGAAAAGGGGCAGGGGAAATAGAAGTTCTTCCTTCCAAATAGGTCACTGTCCAGGATGATTCCAGTGTAAATTTTCTCTCTGGTTTGACAATACATGAACAAGCCCTGTGTTTGCATGCTCCCTCCTTCCCTCCCTCACATCATCATTTTCCCCCCGATTTAGCATCGGAACCAGGCAAACTATGGGTTGCACAAACCAGAGTTTTCCTACAAACCAGCACTGCAAACAACAGCCTGAACATGCTCAAATATGTTTGAGAAATTCTGTTGCCAAGGAATCCCCGCATGGCAAAATACAATGCCTGTCATGTAAACTTATATCATTCTGCATCAAACCCCACCATAAACACCTCAGAGTGATAAATACCTGATAAGGAACTTCTGTGTCCCTCATTGATGTAGCCATCCCTATCACAGCTAGTGCTACTTTGACACTGCAGGAGGGGAATGTCCGGCAAGCTGCTGCTTGAAACATAAGCTATCTGGGCAAAAACAGAAGCCATGTTGAGATTCTACACTAGAGTAGCATTTCTCAAACTGTGGGACCCAGTTGGTGGGTGATGACCCAAGTTCTGATGGGTCCCACAGAGCCTCCAAAGAAAACAGGGTGATGGAAAGATCGGATAATGAAGGAAGCAATCCTAACCGAGCACCAAGGTAAGGGCAATGTATCTTCAAGGTAAGGGAGAGAATTTCCCTTACCTCAAGGAGGTCTCTATGACTGCCACCCAACTGTAGCATGCAGCACGTGCCCTATTGGCACAGCTATGTCAGTGCTGGAAAGTTGGTTAGGATTTGGGCCTAATTCCCTCAAGCCCTGAGGCTATTCAAAAATCAGATAGCTGCTCATTGCCCTGCAAACAGCTGAGCTCCTGCAGTTTGCAAGCCTGTGCAAATATAAGGAGATAACAGTTTGAGCATCTTTTTTTTGAGGTGTTTTTTTTCTCCATCAATGACAGGTAGTGCGGGCAGGTGAGGGCAGGTAATTTAACTAAGGGCGCAATCCTATCCTGTGCTGGAACAGGCAAGCCAAGAGGCAAGTCAAGAGAGCAGGACAGTGGCCAGAAGCGGCTTAGTCAGAGGCAAGGGGAAACTTTTTGCCTTACCCCTGGGTAAGGGCCGCTGGCCACTATGGGTCTCCTCAGACTTGCGCCACCTCTGGAGGTGGCACAAGTCTGAGGAGAGTGGAGAGGCTTGAAGCAGCTCCGTTCTCCCTGGGAGGAAACTGCCGGATCTCAGCCCCGCCTCCTTCTCCTCATCTGCCCGCCCCTAGGGCCACCCACTGCCCGCTATCCCCCTGCCCAGGAATGCCTCCCTCCCACCTCCTCCCCACCTCCCCCCACCTACCTTTGTGGCCTGCGTCAGCCCAGGCGGGCCGACGCAAGCCTCAGAGAGGAAGCCAGTGCAAAGGCTTGCGTTAGCCTCTGCAAGCCGGCGCTTCTTACAGCACGTTTCCAACCCTCCTGGGCCAGTGCAAGGGACTTGTGCTGGCCCAAATCATTTCTAGAATTGCACCCTAAGCCCCTCAAGCCTTGAGACTATTCATTAAGGTTGCCTCATTATGAGAAATGGACCAAGGTGAGCTTTTTTAAAAAATATATATATAAATTATTATTTGTAAGGAAATAAATAAAAATATTATTTCTTTGAAAATCACCTTTTTTCATGTCTCCTAAAGCTAGGTGGATCCTGATAGAGTGACATTTTAAAAAGTGGGTCCCAGTGCTAAAACGTTTGAGAACCACTGCACTAGAGACTTTAAAGAGCCAAGCCTAAGGACAGAACAGTTTACCTTAACATTTTCAGTCATGGTCACCCATTGTTCAGGAGGTACTTTCACTTCATTGTACTCTGTAGATTGCAGCTGGGTGGTCTCTTCCTTATCTTCCTAAACAATATATCAATTTCAGAATATGAACATAAGAACATAAGAACAGCCCCACTGGATCAGGCCATAGGCCCATCTAGTCCAGCTTCCTGTATCTCACAGCGGCCCACCAAATGCCCCAGGGAGCACACCAGATAACAAGAGACCTCATCCTGGTGCCCTCCCTTGCATCTGGCATTCTGACATAGCCCATTTCTAAAATCAGGAGGTTGCGCATACACATCATGGCTTGTAACCCGTAATGAATTTTTCCTCTAGAAACTTGTCCAATCCCCTTTTAAAGGTGTCCAGGCCAGATGCCGTCACCACATACTGTGGCAAGGAGTTCCACAACCAACCACACGCTGAGTAACATACCAAGCCAACTCTTTATGTGTCAGCCTGTTGCCTGACATGTTTATATACACACATTCATGGTGCTGGGTGCATGCCAAGTGACCATGACTCAGGCCACTCAGTTACAGCCCCTCTGCAAGTGACACCAGTTTCAGGAACACAAAGTGTCCATGGATGAGTACAGGATCCTCTCCCCCTGTTGGAACTGCTGCCCACTTCCCTATCCATTTTCCTCAGCTGAAGCCCTGACACCAGAATTAAGCTTAACTGAGGGCCAACTCAGTCCTATCCAACTTTCTGGTGCTAATGCAGTCATGCCAATGGGGCATGTGGTGGAGCAGACATGGAGACCTCAAAGTAAGGGACATTTTTCCCTTTAGCTCAGGTCTGTATTTCAGCTGCATCAGTACAGGGAAGTTGGATAGGACTGGGCCTACTGTTACATTAAACATGAAGTTTGGCGCTGTGTTTCTATGTTTTTGAAATGTATTTAAATAGCAATCATGGGAAGGGAATCAGGAAAGAAAATGATACCTGGTTAGGTGGACTTGAGTGGATTTTTTGAGATTTTGCAATCTTCAGATATAATAAGTTAGGAAAAATAAAGAAAATAACAAGTTGGGTCATTTGCTACTGGACAGTACGTGTTCATCCAAACTAGCGATCATGTATTAATAAGAATAAAGCTCTGTACATAGTCTGTATTTTAATGTTTCCCTTACCTTAGCAGGCGGTGTCCACTGCCGGAGTGTTGTGGCTACTGTATAGTAAAGAGCAAAGAGCACGAATGGATTCAGAACTACAGGCCAGTTTAGCTGAGGGTGAATTTGAAATTTCCAGGGAACTGAAATGTTGGTCTGAATAAGTGGAACCATCCCTGAGAGTCTGAAAAAGAAGAAAATTGAGAACAGGCCTGCTGCTACTTCATCTTTTGACAAGGAAATAGAATTTTAAAAACACCATGGACCAGACTGCACATGCATGATCATCAGTTAGTGACTGTAGCATCTTTTGATGACCTGCACGTGCAAAGGAGACAGTACAAAGCAAACATCACTGACAGAACTTTTATATCACCTGAGAGTTGGTCTACATCAGTGGCATAGCTAGAGGGGGTGCAAAGCACTAAGTTTTGTAGGGAACCTCACCACAGCATGCAAAAGCCCCTCCCCATTGGAGCCATTCTGGGCAGGGAAGCAAAACAGAGGCATGGGTTTTATCTGGCATTCACCTCTGTTTTACTACCCCCACCTGGAATGACTCCAAAGGGGGGGGCACACTTGCATGCTGTGATGTGACTCCCTGCAAACCCATCTCAAGCAACGCCACTGGTTTACAACACTTTGTACAGATGGCAAAGTGATTGGATGAACTAAGGCAGTGGTTCTCAAACTTTTTAGAGTCTTAGTCTAGAGCAACCATTTTCAACCACTGGTTGAAACCACTGGTGTGCCACAAGTAGTCCACAGGTGTGCCACAGGAATTTGGGGGAAGGTCATTTATTAATAGGACCAATGGAAGATGTGAGTCTCCATTGGCAGCATGGTGTGCCTTGTCAATTGTCAAAAATCTGGTGGTGTGCCTTGACCATTTTAATGCCTTCTCAGTGTGCCATGAGATGGAAAAGATTGAAAATCACTGCTCTAGAGGCTGCTGCCTGATTTATAAATGCCAAGGGATGTGACTATAATGGTGACTGGGCAGCAGTGCTTCCCACCTCCCACAAGTAGCTGTTTGTTTACTTTTAATGCACATGGCCTAATCTGCCCTGCCAGTTTCACAATCCAATAAAAATAGGGTCACAATCCACTGCTGGGTCCCACACCCACAGTTTGAGAATCACTGAACTAAAGGATTGAATTCTGTCCTGTACCATCTCAGACTGCAGGTGGGGAAACAGTTTTCATGTGGCATATTATATAGCTTACAACATGCAGAGGGTGTTTTATGCAGCAGTGCCAATGGGGGGCTGCATTCTGCGGAGGAGGCTACTAGAGGCCTCACTGGAGTAAGGAAACATTTGTCCCCATGCCCCAGGCTATGTCCATGCTGGACTGCAGGGTCTATTTGGTCCTGTGTCAGCTCTATGGCTGGTACCAGTCCATGTGGACTAGGGTCAGGGGATCAAGGCCTGGAAGGGGGTTGGGATTTGGTGGACGCTGCTGCTGCCGAACGCACCCCTTCCTCATCCCAATCTGCCCTCCTTGCTGCCTCTATCCATCTAGCTCTGTCTTGTGTACAGTGGCTCCCAAGGGCTTCAGACAGGGGTCTTTCCTACCTTCCCAGTAACTGCTCTGCAACAAAGTTACAGGTGAGCTTAAGACAGTTTCCAAAATGGACTATCAGAATTCAGATGATGCTTCTGCTCTGTTCATACCAATTTTTGGTGAGCTTGATATTTTTTACCTGGCAAAAATATCTTCTGAAGGAACAAGATCCTGAAAGTATGGCAGCTGGTACAGGTAAAGCAGAATTAAGTGCCCTGCACCAAAGATTGAAATCATCACACACAAGCTGTTGAAGGCAACAGAGGTAATTGGACTATGGCAAGACCACCAGGAGCACAAGCCCAGGAAGATGAAGAGATAAACTGCAGAGGTCACAGAAGGTAGGATGATACCTAAGGATAATACAATACAATGCCTGGTTCAGAGTCCAACAGTTACATTTAAATGCTGATCATATAACCACCATTTCTTAGAAAGAAGTCCTCATTTATACAGTTAGCAGTCAAGTGGTACCAACAGGTGAAACTTTATTCTGGACTGTCACATGCAAGGCTGTAGATGAGAAGTTGCCAGTTGAATCTCACCTACACACACACAAAAATCCCTGACTGCACATTAACACTTCAAGCAATGGCATGTTAACTCATTTCTGCCCAGACCACAGCTGTAAACATTTGATCCCTGTTGTGTATATGCAATGTTGGGCAGAAATGGCTTAAGTGCTGTACAAATGACCCAAGGGGCACTGCCACTATCCTGCCTTCAGCACACTACACAAGATCAGCTCTTCCAAGTGCTTAATGCTACACAGTCAATGGATCCAATTGTCATTCTCAATTAGGAATCTTGATTGTCATGGATGACAGGGAAGGCTGGGAGCCTCCACAGGAGAAAGAACAGGGCTTGCAAAGCCACCAGCACCTCCTCTGTAACTAGGGTGGAGCCTGGGGGCAGTCTTGCACCTTCACTTGGTGTAGTATCCAGGACAGGTACCCCTCAGGCTCCACCCTAGTTGTGGCTCTGGTTCCAGTTTCAGCTCTGATATCTCCAGTAGTCAGGATAGAAATGACTTTGCCCAGGGGTATGTGACCCAAACACCGCCTGATGCCATCTCAGGTTCACTGCCTCTATGCTACAAACAAAACAAAAACAACCACTGCCATGCTTCTTGCGCACTGCTTGGAAGTACAGAACTTTTATAGTGATAGCGAGTTTCGCTCTTCAAGCAAGTAGACATTTGTGACTTGCATTGGTGACAGGTTGGAGAGAGTTGGCAACAGCAGGCTGCTGCTTGGACCTCACAACCTGCATCAGGTGGCTTATGGATGGGTCAGCCATGCCTCCACTGGAGAGCTGTTGACAGTTTGCCCTATTGCACAAGGAAGGCCAGTAGGTTGACACAGAAAGATGCATCTTCAAAGGATGTTCCATTTGAATTACTGGGAGAAGGGGCTGTTCTTTTGCTAACCTCTGTCAGATTTATAGCTGCTGACAATTGGAAATTCTAATCCCTTCCACATATTGAACATGGGTTGATTAAAAACTTAGACCAAAACTTTTGAAGGAGCTCACATGAATGTTCATCACCAGATGACTCCAATATTGACTGATGTCTTCCATGTGCAAATGGGCCAGCAAAGGTGCACCACCCTGGGGGGGCTGTCCTACTTCCTACTGTTTCACATGCTATATTTTTACGATCTAGCACAGAGAAACACATGTATGAAACAGCTGGAACCAACTCAGTTGAAAAGCATTGCATCCGAAAGTGATATGAGGCAATATGAATGGTCTGTTTGCAGTACTATACCTGTGAAGATTCAGGTATAATCCTGCAAGCTGTCATGAGGTTTTAACTATTATGCAAGGAACACATATGGGCAAATCTCCCCTGAAAATTGCTTTTACCTGCTAAGCCTAATAGAAGCACAGTCACCACCTTGCCAGCACGATCAAGTGCACCTCCACAAAGAATTTTCAAGCCTGCCAATAACACAGTGAGCTTCTGGAGGAAGTCTGATTGCCTGGTATCTTGGTCTCCTCCCAGATGATCCTTCTTGAGTAATCTGTCTCTCTCTTCATTGTCGGTGTCTTCAGCTTCTGCTTCAGATTCCTGTGAATGAAGAACTAACTAAACAAGAATCTTTCCTCGTGATGAGCAACAAAGCAGAGTTGATGGCAAGAGGACATCGCAGAATGTTAGGCTTTGGTCTAAGTTGGTAAGGTGAAATGTTTTCCAAATAAGGTCTAGCAACAGACCCTATTGTGGAAAAATGGTCACAGCACACTTGTTACACTAACATCTGATATCTTGAAAACAAATTATTAGGGCCATGTTAATAAGCCAGTGCATGGCGTCAAGTGATCTTCCAGTATTCACAGAAAAAGACAAAAAGAGAAGGTTTTCTTTTTCTATTTGTATGTTTAGTGAAGCCTGCCTGGCTTTGGTGTAACTCACCTGTAATATGCCTGCTTTAACTGGTTGCTTTGACCAGGTTTTTGTGCTACTCACCTGGCCTGTTTCAACGTTTTGTATTAGAAACCCTGATCAATAATAGATAATATAGATTTGCAGTTGTACATTCAGGTCATCCCAACGTATGGCTCCTGGGACACAGTAGGTGACTGATTCAGCTTCCAAACCACCAGTCTCCATCTGGGTCCATCCAAAGGGATGCAAGGCACTATGTTTTGCACAGTGCCACATGGCAGCATGCAAGCAGCCTCTCCCCCTCCCCCTCAGAGCCAGTGCAGGCAGTGAGAGCAAAACAGAAAGCAAAACCTCTGCTTTGCTCTAGCAGCCTAGAATGGCTCCAGTGGAGGGGGGGGGGCGAAAGGGAGAGGCTGCCATGTGGCACCATGCTAAACATAGCGCTTTGCATCCCCTCTAGCTATGCTACTGGGTTCACCCCAACACTATTTGGCACTGTCTATGTTGAGGGATCCGAAGGTGCTAGTAAAAATAAAAAAGAAGTAGATCCCACAAGCCTGAAGTCTGCCCATCTCTGCTGCAGTAAGGTCTGTTTCAACCTTAACCATTATATGGTTTTTTAAAAAGTAAACTTTATATGCATGGCAATGATTTTTTATATATCGCAATCTGATATTTTGGGAGTGCATATTTTAGTGCTAGGTGAGAATATGCAGCCAGATTTGTTTTGAAACCATTTCACATTTTTTTTCCTGTAGTTAAAAAACTGCATTTGTTTCCTATGTCTTCCTTGCAGCTCCCAGGCTTTCTCTCCATATACTTTTCTCTTCCCAAACTTTTGTTATGGGAATCTTGCATTTTTCCAAGCACTTGAAACATACTCCGACTCAGAGATCATATGTGGCACCTGCTGTATGTGGCTGCACCTGCTGGGTATTGTCTGTGATGTTACCCTTATCAGTGTCAAGTGAAAACAAATCCTATCTTTCTTACTAAGCCATTTGTGCATCTGTTTGGGGGTTTTCATTTGTTGGGCTTTTATTCTTTGCCTACCTTTTTAAAAGTGTTTAAATTCTGTTAAAGTCTGTGGGCTGCCACAGTGTCAAATTCCTGTACAAGAGTGCACATACAGCCACATTCTTAATCAGTGTAGAGTAAAACGTCTGCAGACCTTTCTAGCAAATAGTAAACTCACCTCTAAATCTATAAAGCAGACATAAAATGGTTTAATAGACTTTCCTTTCCCTAATTCTGGAAACTGTCGTTCTGTGAGGGCATGGCTAGGAATTTCCAAAAGAAAACTGGCAACTTCCTAAACAAACTACAATTCCCAGGACTTTTTGGAGGAAGCAAGGCTCCTTTATATAATTAAACAATTATACAACCAAATATAAATCTGAAGTGCAGCTAGGCAATGTTTGCGGTGGTACATGGAGTGACAATGCCAGTGGCATAGCTAGAGGGGGTGCAAAGCGCTAAGTTTTGCAAGAAGCCTCACCACAGCATGCAAGCGGACCCTCTCCCTCCCCTTTGGAACCATTCCGGGTGGTGGGAACAAAATGGAGGCATTCACCTCCATTTTGCTCCCAGAGCTCGGAATGGCTCCAAAGAGGAGGGGGAGGGGCTGCTTGCAAGCTGCAGAGAGGCTCCCTGCAAAAATTAGTGCTTTGCACCCCCTCTAGCTACACCACTGGAAAACGCGCAGGAATATTGTACAGGGACTTTGTGGCACATTTGACACGAGCATATGGAAAGACCCCTTCTATCTGAATCCAGTTCATTGGAAGCATTTCATCCTGCAGCAGCTGCAGAAATTACTCTTGCTCTATATCAGGTTCAATATCTGAACCCAGTCTGGATCTGGTATCCTCAGAATGCCCTTCCAGTTTGTCACCAATGATTTTCAGACGGAGGTGTTCCCCCCCCCCAAAACAGATTAAAACAAAATGACTAGAGGAGAGAATAGGCGCCCCCCCTCCACTTGACATTTTGCAGCCCAGATTTGGTCTGTGTATGTAAATCTAATTAATGCACATGCATACACATTGCGTGCACACACACATACAAAATCCCACACCAAAAGCAAATATATGGAACTCCTGAATATGGTGCCTGTAAACTAAAGCAAAGAATCCATCATTAAAGGTTTGGGGTTAGTCTCACACTGCAGCTCACGCTAGGGAACATGCACACATGCTGGTGGTCTCCGCTGTAAGGGATCAAGCGAAGCCCACATCCATTTCCTCCCCTTTTTCAGTCTGCATACTGCGTCAAGTGGTACAGAAACATAAATGCACACATCTTCATCACTACCCTCTCATCTTCCTCCTCCTCGTCCTCCTTCTCTTCATCATCATCACAGCTGAACAGATCTTGGTTTCTGTAACAAGGCTGGCTTTTCGGTGTAAGTATCACCATCTTTTTGCAAAGCTGGGTGACTGTGAGGCTGATAAGAAGCATTCCGATGTCGGGAGCCAAGAGACAAATGATGTTTCCAGCACCAAGATTGCTAAGCCTGTGGAATGGAAGGCACATTACTATCCTGTGGCAATGAAGACATGGGAGTAAATTCTAATGAGATCAAAGGGACTTATTTCCATGTACTGTCTTTGGTTCAAAGCTGTACACTCATTATGTAAGCTGAAGCAACTACACCACAGCTATTTGCTAGTTTAGAACTAAAATTGACCTTACATGAAACACATCATCATCTATTAGGTAGGGGCTTGATTGTACTCAAGTAGCAGTTGCACAGGGACCTGATCCAGACTGGGACTTTGAAATGTGCTACGCTCATCCTTTGGGAACTCACTGCAGCTTCAGGGGAAAATTTTGTCACAAAAACAACACAGAAAGGGTTAACAGCCCTATCTCAAATCTCTTATCAGAGAAAGCCCAGAATGAAGGCAGAGATCTAGTATCTATCTTAATGTTTACAGTAACTCAGATAGTTCTGCCAGCCATTGGCATCAAACCCATGCAAAATAATGTTTATAAAACACATGAGAAGACTTAAAAATGGCAAAAAATAACCTGTTACATGTGTACTGGTCACTGACCGTAATAAATGAATGATGATGAACCTGTTACATGTGTTTTAAAAATTACAAAGACCAAAGACTTAGAAAAGAAACTGGACTGTTTATTAATTTTTATAATAACAGAATGCGTTTTGACATACCAGTTTGCTTCCATTTTTCTGCACTTATGATTATGATTAACAATAACAAGAAGAAGTGGAATCTGACCTCAGGAAGCCAAAATGGCCCAGCACGTCCTCCCATATGAAATCTAGGAAAATGGAAGAGAGGAAGTTACCTTCCATTCCACAGTCACTATGCTTATGTCTCGCTTTTTGTTCTGTCGCCCTTCTTTTAAGACTGCTGACCCCTCCCTGTTCCAGAAATCAGAGATTTTGAAACCCAAAGCTGGCAACCCAATTGCAAGGAAACAGTTTCAACTTCCAAAGATATCTGGTCAACCAGCCCCTTTAAAAGATAAACGTGTGTACTACGTACAGGCATTTCTTACAAATGGTGCCTAACTCCATGCTGTCTGGCTTGAAACATATGAGTGGTTACTGGGGTATGACTTCTGCTATAAAGACTGCAGGCCCAACCCTATCCAACTTTCCAGTGCTGACGCAGTCATGTCAACAGGGCATGTGCTGCATCCTGTGGTGGTGGGGCAGTCACAGAGGCCTCCTCAAGGTAAAGGATTGTTTGTTTCCTTACCTTGGGGATACTGTTGTGTTAGCACTGGAAAGTTGGATAGGATTGGGCTTTGCAAACACAAGCAGAGAAGGGTTTTTCTACCTTTGAGAGATCTGCCCCAAAACACAACAACTGGGGAGAAGCTCTTGTTTAGACATCATGTTATTTACTACAAGTGTTGGGATCCCTGGAAGCCATCTGAATGGGCTTCCTCAGCAAGCAGGAAATGCCTCAGGTTAGAAGGAGCTTTGCTTACAGTGACGACACCACAGATTGCCACTCCCTGGAGGAACAGAAAGATCTATTCAGCACGACTTCCTGTAAAACTGGGTTTTGCTTATTATGGGCAATGTTACCTGTCCAGTGAAAGTAGCAAAGAATACAGGGATCTTCTCACACACTTTTTTGGTACATTGGTTCTCTTTTTACTGTGGGTCAAAGTAGGTGGGGCTCTGGGAGATGTGTGATTACAACTGATCCCCCCTGAATTTCTCAATGGAACCCCATGAAGACCCAATTGGGGGGGGGGCTTTTCCTCCATCATTTTTCCAGTTCAAGAGCCCCTTGCATTTTGCTACTACCACCTCATCACTGACACTCAGTGAAGCCTTTATACTGGAGACTGCATTATGGGCATGTGCTGCCTCACTCTGCTTCCAACTCAGAACCCACCTCCCTAGTGTTCTTGCTGTCCCAGCAACCAGGGAGTTTGCCTTGGGAGAATATAAGAAACTGCAGGACCTGACTACAGCTCACCCAGTGGCTGTAGTGTTAGCTGTGGCTGGTTTGTTAGCAACTACTTGGTTGTCCAGGTGACCCCAACACAGGGCTCCATGGCCATGCATTGGGGATGGCAGATTCTCCAGGTGGGCATGGCGGACACAAGCCTGGGAGCAGTAGCACTGCTCTTGGACACTATCTTGTAGACTGAGATATTGTAAACGAGAAGATTTGTGTGCAAGTTCAGGACAATTTTATAGTCTAAAGATGGATTCCAGCTGAACATCACACACCTGTTTCCAGAGGGGCCAGAAAAATGGCAGAGACACACCACTAATGCAATGTACTAATTGCACACTAATGCACACTGAGAAATCACAGTGACATGTGCTATGTGCATTTACAACATTGTTCTTGGTCTGGATTCTGAACATACAACTTGGCTCCCAAACTCATTTCTAAGGGGAGATGGGAAGAAAGATGCAAAACACATTATAAAGTGAGGCTCTTCCAACATTGTGATTTACTAGCAATAATATCTTTTTGCTTTAATCTAGAACAGGGGTCTCCAAACCCCAGCACAGGGGCCAGATGCGGCCCACAGCAAGGCTCTTTCCGGCCCGCAGCCAACCTCTTGTCCCCTGAAAGCCTCTGGCCCACTGAACTGAACATGACCAGAGCTGTGCTCTGATTGTGTCTGGAGGGTGTTCTGAGGGCCAGAGAGGTTGAATTAATGAGCTCATTCATTCATTCATTCATTCATTCATTCATTCATCTAAATTCCATCTCTAATTTATTTATTTAAATTTTATATTTAAATTTTTTTTCTGGCCCTCCACACCACGCCAGATATTTGATGCGGCCCTCTGACCAAAAAGTCTGGAGAACCCTGATCTAGAAGAAATGGTTGCAATTGGATATTGAACTGAAGTTACCATTAGGTGGCAGGTAGTGAAAAGCAATCTGAAAAGCTGCTTGTACCATGAGGAATGTGAAACTGGTATAGCTGGTTGCTCGAAGCAGCAGCCTTGTGGACCCTGAAAAACAAAATTATTTTTAAGTACATCAGCTTACTCTGCCCAAGGGAATGAGAGGCAGAATTCTGCCACTTGAATCCTTCAGCTTCTGAATCAAGTGGGCAATACAGCCATGGTGAGAGAATTATGAGCAAAGACATCCTTGCCTTGATTGAGCACATCACTGGGGTGGCACATCAATGGAGTGGGACATCCAAGCATTTAAAGGGAAAATCTAGATTGCTTATCTAAGTGAAATTCACCATGAATTCCTTGGGACCTTCTGCATTCAAAGCTTCAAGGGTATTACTTTAGCCATGCTGTGTCATCCATTCATTTGTTTTAACATGATTGCCACCCCCTGGGCGATATTGCTACAATAGATTTAGCACAGTAAAGTTTATGCAAATGAAATCTGCAAATAAAAGCTTGCCTACCTTTCATTGTGGCAGGATTGGGTGTGGGGCAAAGTGGCAAAAGCAGGAGGAAGATGAGGTAGACCACGGAGAGTCCATTATATCTGAAACTTATAGCTGCGGAGACAACCAAACATAATTCTAAGATTATGTGGAGAATAAAAAAATTCTGAGCATGTAAATATCATAAACCCTCCAGATTACCAGTTAATACGTACAGTACTTGAGTTCTAACAAACTGTGCACCACTTAACCCTGTGAAAATGGCCTGATCACTTGCCTTGCCCTTAGATGTGCTAGGAATTCTTAGATACCCAATGTTTAAAAATGATTTACTTAATGTACTTATTTTTGCCAAGCAGATGGGTCTCCAAATCTGCCTTCCAATGGATCCATAAAAGAGTTGGCATCCTTTTCCTTTGAAGGAGTAGGGAATCCTGTGATCTTACTGTTGAATATTTATGTAACTGCAGCTGTATACAAAATGCTATACAGAGGTGATACAATGACTGCTCAGAGATCTGTAATCTGCATAAATGATAAACTCCATCCACATGTGTTCTAACAGTCCCTATTTAACACAGTGCTTTTCTGATACACCATCCTGCTAAATCACTTTTCCTCTTTTGTCCTCTTTAGAAGATTTTGGAGGTGCTATTTAGAAAATATATTGTGTGCACATGTGTACAAGAGTACATTATCTTCCCATTTACCACCGTTCCAAAACATGAGAACTAGTGTGGTGTACTACAGAGAGAATTGGAACGGTATTAGATGCGGTATTAGATATTAAGAATTAGATAAGAAAGATTTTATTTTAGAGATTACGTCAGTGGTAAGAAGTTTGTATAAGTAAAAATTTGAAGCCTTTTTATGATGAGTTAGATACGGTTAGAGAAAAAATATTGATTGTTTAATTAAACTATTAATCAGTAGATTAATTAATATGATAATCTTTGTATTGATGAATAATTCCGTTTGGATTAATGTATGTTGTAATCGATGGCCACCACCTTGTGTGTAACCTATGTAGTCCCAACCCTAAGTCTATCCAATTTTCCTTACCTGTAATAAATAAATAAAACATTATATTTAAAAAAAAAGAGAGAGAGAGAATTGGAACAGGAAGTCTCATGGGCCCTGTTACTTTCTCCCAGCCTGACCTTACTTATAGGGTTGCTGTAGAGACAAAATGATGCCAGTATAGGGCAATGAAGATTTGGAACACACAACAGGCAGGGAACATGGTGGGTGTGGCAGTTCAGGATGTGATCCTTGGTGTAAAAACAGGGGCATAAATACACACATGGACCAGCATGCTCCTGCTTTCAGTTGCGAAATGTGCGAGCTGCTTTGCTGTGCCAATCACATGGACAAGGGCCAACTGTGTGGGTCCTCACCCAGCCAAGATGGTGGGTGACAAGTGGGTGGGAAAGCTCCACTCAATTGGCCCCATCCATCTGATACCTGCAGGTGCTTGCTGCATCAGCATGGGGGAACACTGAGTAAGTGTTCCCCCTCATACCTTTTCCAGGTAGTCAATGTCTGAGATTCAGAACACAGGATGCCTCCATTCAGATTGTTCGCTAATGCTTTAGACCTTTGGTCCCTCTAGTTCAGGACTGTCTGCAATACTGTACGTGCCAAGGATTAAACCAGGGACCATCTGCCTGCAGGATGTGTTCTTTGCGACTGAACTATCATCCTTTGCTTTATAACCGATACTGCAGCCCATTCCTACCAAATTCTCAGTGCCGATGCAGCCCTGATGAAGGGAAACAAACATTCCCTTACCTTGAAGAGGCTTCTATGACTGCCCTCACAGGGTGCAACATGCACTCTATTGGCATAGCTGCATCAGTGTTGGAATGTTAGCTAGGACTGGGCTGCTACTATCTTAGCAGGCCCCTAACTGAGAGTTCACGTAGTATGAAGAAATATGAGTTGTGAACCAAGAAGTCTCTAGTTCAAATATCACTTCTGCCATGAATTCACCAAGTGTCCTCCGGCAAGACACCATTTCTCAGCCCTGGCTGTTTTACAAACTATACTCCCATCTGCAATGCTGTATAGAGATGATAATAGTGCTCACCCAACCTATAGGGCTGTTTTACAAACTAAGATAAGTGAAGTGAGAATGCAAAACACTGTAATTAAATAATTGCACCCACAAATGTTCCATTCCATTTCAATCAGTGCTGTATACTATATATACTGGACATAGGACCCAATCCTATCCAATTTTCCAGTGCCAGTGCAGCTGTGCCAATGGGGGCATGTACTGCATCCTGAGGCAGAGGGACAGTCACAGAGGCCTCCTCAATATAGGGGAACATTTGTTGCCTTACTTTGGGGCTGCATTACGGCAGCACCGGTGCTGGAAAGTTGGACAGGATTGGACCCATAGTCATTTAAGCAATTTAAACTTGCACATGACAATACATTTTTTTTTCTAAAGAACATAAGAACAGCCCCACTGGATCAGGCCATAGGCCCATCTAGTCCAGCTGCCTGTGTCTCACAGTGGCCCACCAAATGCCCCAGGGAGCACACCAGATAACAAGAGACCTCATCCTGGTGCCCTCCCTTGCATTGGCATTCTGACATAGCCCATTTCTAAAATCAGGAGGTTGCGCATAGACATCATGGCTTGTACCCCGTAATGGATTTTTCCTCCAGAAACTTGTCCAATCCCCTTTTAAAGGCATCCTGGCCAGATGCCGTCACCAAATCCTGTGACAAGGAGTTCCACAGACCAACCACACACTGAGTAAAGAAATGTTTTCTTTTGTCTGTCCTGGTGCAAAGTCCAAAACTTAATAAATTCTGACTGGGAGGAGGGGCCAAGATGGCGACAGAGTAACATCTTCCAGACTCAGCTGCCGTTTGCCTTCAAATAATTGGCGCCACAAACATGATAAATAAAGATTCGACCTCAGTTAAAGGAAGGAAAAGATTGCGGAAGAGGCAACATACCACAAGCCCTAATGAAGAGAAAGATGAGAGGGAACGTAAGAAGAAACAGCTTAAAATTGATAAGTTCCTCCCTTCCAGCGGAGACAAACAAGTTGTGAGTACTCAGAACAGCAGTAAGATAAGACCTGAGGCATTTGCTACAGCTTTGAATGCTGATACAGAGACAGAAAATTGTTTATCTGCACTCCCCAAGGAGATAAAAGGAAAGGAGCACAAAGTTTTAAGGCAAAATGCAAATAATGGAAAAAAAGAACAGGTTCCCCTTAATCACACTAATTGGTCTCTTAACCATATGGGTGATATTTGCTACCTTTGTGCTGAGTCCTTGATCCTCATTATGGGGAATATGGGCTTAATTGAACAACAGTTAGTGTCTCTGAATCAAACTCTTGGAGATTTATTACTTAGAACGCATCAGAGAGATAAGAAAGACGATGAGGCCATTGCGAAATTCTTAGGCACCTCCCTTCCCAGCCCAGCTGGAACTCGTCATTTACAGCATGAATTGTCAGGGAAGGTTCAAAGAATGTTCCAAGCAAATCAGATTGTAATCTGTATCCCTAGAATTGATGCCCGACTTTGGTCACATAAGAAAAAGATACTTATTTCTTTGGAAGAACTATTGAACTGTAGCATATCTCCCTTGGAACTAAAAAACTTCCATTTTCTTCCCTCTTTGGATGATTATAAAAGGCTATTTTTGGATTTTAAATCACCAGAGGTGCCTTTACAACTTTTCCATTCACAACAGCTATTGAGAAGATACAACATAATCACTCAACGAGTCTTTAAAGAATTGGGAGTTAATGCCCTGGGCAGAATCAAAAAATCTCATAATGGCTCTGCTTCACTATCAAAGAACCCAAAAATAGAGGAGGAGGCTGGCTTAGATAGGAATCATAAGCCTCCTCAGGATAAATAAAGCAAGCTGACTGGCAGCCATTTATCCAAACATAATGAACTATTAGCTGTAAAGAACAAGCTGGATATGCTGATTGAGCCAGGAAGACAAAATTTCAGAAAACTTCGGGACTTGGAAAGAGAAAGTGATATTCCTAGCTTTGAATCCCCTCCCCAGTCAAGTCTGCCTCTGGAAAATTTTATAGACCTAAATTTTGATCCCATAGATATGACCTTGGAGACAGATACAGAGTCGGTCAATTCTTTGGGACTGGGTGATGCCTCGCCCCATTTCTCGGCATCCAAGGGATTCCTTAGAACTCATGAATGTCTGTCCAGGAAAGACATTATCCCTGATATCATTCACAGAGAGTGCAATTTCTATCAGTACCCCTAAAGATCCTTCCTTGACATGTTTGCCACAGGTTTGTATGGCTGGAATAGAGGAAGAAACTTCAGGTGTGCAGGTCTTGGAGACAGAGATGATTCTCTCACAAAAAATAATTCCTGCACCGTCAATGAGGCCTCATATCCCTTTAAGGGGAAACTCAGAAGGATTACAAAATTCAGCAAATACTCAGATGTATACAGATCCTGAGGATGGTTCAGTAGTGAACTCCCAGATAACCTCGGTGTGTCAAGAGGATATACCTATTGCCTGAGGGAAATTGGAACATAATTTAAATCCTGAGGCAGTTTACCTTCAAGAGGTCCCTCCCTTGGGAGAGAACCAGCTGACCTCCCCTATTTTCCTGAATGAAGAAGCTCCAGCTGAAGGATCTGAAGGAACAGGAAGGATATCTGTAGAAGAACATGCTCCATCTTTCTCCTCTTGACAGGTGGCAGACCAGTGCAAAAACAAAATTAGTTTTATAACTTGGAATGTCAATGGTTGGACCAGCTTATTACAAGACCCCTCCTCTAGAGAATATCTTCTGACTAAGGATATAGTGATGCTTCAAGAAACCTGAATTCCAGGGGATTTGTTCCTTAACGGTTTTAATTCTTATTCGCTGGGAGCAACCCCTGGGGCTGGACGTGGAAGATGTAAAGGAGGTCTGGGAGTATTAGTTGCTACATCGCTCTGTGTAACTACAAGGGCACTTCCACCTTAAGCATTATGCTATGGCCATCATGCTTCAGTTTACTCGGGAAGCCTTGTTAATTATAAATGTATATCTCCCTCCCCAAAGAAAAAGATCACAGACTAGTATATTATGGACTGAGTTTGAAGCTTATATAACTAATTTACTTTAGTCCCATCCCAACGCATATATGGTCCTAGGAGGAGATTTTAATGCTAGATTGGGCTCGGATGACTACACTCTATACACCCAACAAAAGGCTCACCTTTACCCCTCCACCCCAGGATTAGATGACCTTCTTTTAAAACGAAAATCTAAAGACCCAAAATCTAATTATGCGGGGCTCTTGTTGAAGCAAATGACTATAAGGCTTAATTTGCACATCTTAAATGGTGCATTTGGGAAAGATCATCCAGCCGAACTCACTTATTTCAACGGATTTAGAATGAGCCAGATAGATTACTTTATGGTGTCTACAAACTCGATTCCCTTATTAGAAGATTTGGAGGTTTCCTCTAACCTTTGCAGTGATCATTTACCTGTCTCACTGCTTTTGAAAGTGCCCTGCCTTCAAATAAGGAATACTAAATATAACTTTGCGCTACTTCCGGAGGGGGGAACATATGGTCGCACCAAATGGTCCTCAGAAAAGGACTCCGAATTCCGCGCTCTATTTGCCTCAGACAGTATGCAAAATTTTAAAAAAATCTTTAACACATTCTGTGGAAGCATCTAATCTAGTGGTCACTTTCCAGGAACTGACTAATGAGCTGAAACAGCATCTTAATGTTAAAATATACTCTACCTCACAGCGGCACTATCCAACATCTAAAGGTTGGTTTGATAGAGATTGTGTTACAGCAAAAAAAGCACTACATAATAACTACAAACTCTATAAATCTGACCCAGGTCCAAAGGCTTCTTGTTCAAAAAAAACTATATAAGAAGCTGTTAAAGCAAAAGTAAAAGGAGGCATTGAAAGAAAGCTGGATGGGCCTGATCCAAGCAGCTAAACTTAAGAACTCGGCCTTGTTTTGGAAACTGGTAACGATCTCTCCCAGTTGTGGCCCTTCATCTCTAGATTGTCATATTCACCCTGGAACTTGGGAGCAACATTTCTATGACCTCTATAAAGACTCTATCATAGTTTACAATGATCTGAACTTTGTAGGGATTCCACCCTGGCCAGTTACTGTAACAGAAATCCATGAACTAGCTGCTCAGATGAAATCAGGTAAAGCACCAGGTGGAGACCTGATCCCACCTGAAGCAGTGAAGAACAATCTTGGTTTTTGGGGCCCAGTTTTAGCTTCATTATTTTCGTACATTGGCAAAACGGGTCAAATTCCTGAAGACTGGGGTGCTGCCATTATTGCTCCTATCTTTAAGAAAGGTAATAGAGAAGACCCTGCAAATTACAGACCTATCAGTCTCTTAAGTATCATTAGTAAACTATATATGCGCCATCTCCATAGAAGGCTTAAAGACTGGTTAGAACAAGAGGAAATACTTGCAGAAGAACAGGCGGGGTTTAGAGGGGGCCGCACTACTATTGATCAATGTTTGGTGCTACAACATCTCATTGAAAAATATAGTTCTAACAAAGTAACCTTCCTCTATGCAGCCTTTATAGATTTGAAGGCAGCTTTTGATTCAATCTCGAGTGTCAAACTATGGGAAAAGCTGGAGGCCTCTAACATCGACAGACACTTGCTTTTTCTTATCCAAGCTCTACACAGGAACGCTACTCTCAAGGTGAGATGTAGTACTCAGGGCCACCTTACAAATGCTGTTCCAACTCAAAAGGGGGTTAAACAAGGCTGCATCCTGGCCCCACTTTTATTTAATTTTTACATTAACTCCTTGGTGGGCCATTTAAACACCATGGATTTACATCCCCCTAGAATTGCAGGGAGACATATATCTGTCCTGCTATATGCTGATGATGCAGCCATTCTGTCAAGGACCCCTATTGGGCTCCGGAGAGCATTGCGAAAGTTATCAAATTACTGTGAGGAGAACCAGTTAATGATCAACTATCAAAAAACTAAGATCGTGAACTTTGCTAGGAGGCCTAAGTTGTGGTCATGGACTATTAATCATCATAGGATAGAGCAGGTGTCCTACTTTAAATATCTGGGAGTGGTAATACACTCAAGTGGCTCTAGTAGAGCGCATGGAGAGTATGTGGCCTTAAATGCCCAAAAGAGCTCTTCGGCCATTATTCAATATATGAAAACGAACAGAGGGCATTATTTCCCTGCTGCCCTCAGGCTATTTTGAGCAAAGACACTGGCTCAGTTATTGTACGGCTCCCAACTTGGGCTGCCCCCAAATATTAAGACATTGGAGAGGGTACAATCAAAGTTTCTGAGGCGGTACTGGAGGTCCCAAGAGACATATCCAATGTCAAGCTACGTTTGGAGACAGGCCAGATTAAAATAGAGGCTAAGACCTGGATAGACATTCTTTCATACTGGCTCAAACTTCGGTATTTACCAGCTGGTCTTGTACCTCTAGTTTTGTATGATACCTATAAGTCCAGCTGGATACACTTAATAGAACAGAAAATAGCTGCCCTAGGTTTTTCTGTAATAATCTTATTAGATATGGGATATGAATGGGCAAAGGCAGCCATTAAACAACGTATCCTTGATATGGAAAGGCAGAATGATGTTTCCAACATTCAGTGATACGCATCAGGACATTGATACTGAAAGTGGACTGAATTCAGTAGAGCTGCTGCCTACGATGGGTAGTTGCCTCTGAGAATGGGTGCTGGGTTTGGGTCTTTTTGAAGACAGAGATTATTCAGCTCAATGTTCTAGCTCAATGTTTTAATTGTAATATTTTATTCTTTGTGCACTGATATTTTTAAGTGCACAGTTTTATATTTTATGTACTGGTCTATGACCATAATAAAAGATTCATTCATTCATTCTGACTGGGCTTTGGCCAAAGAGCCATAGAGAGGCTATTTTCTCAGTCACTGCTATATTAGCAAGAAGGGAATCTATCATGCTGATCAGTATCCACAATTCTTTAACTTTTCTTTTAAAGGTATCCCTTATGCAGAGACAAATGGCAATCAAAGAAATAATATAACCAGTCTTTTAATGTGATAGTTTCCACAGATCTGTCACTTGTCTGGGATTTTTAATGTCTATCCTCCAATCCAGAAGTTTGCCAGCAATAGATTATTATCATAGACTCTCAGCAAGGTATGGGACCAAAAGGATATCCATCCAGTCCATGCCCTTGCAAAAAATGCACCAACCACCCATACATCAAGTTACAAGATCCACATACAGTGTTCCACATATGACACAAGGAGGGACTTGTGGAACAAACGGCTTCTGATAATGCACCCAAACAACCAGACCGCACTACCAGGCAGGGGACTAACATCACTCACCAGTTTAACTGGGGCAGAGAATATTTATTCTCTGAATAACTGGGGCATATAACTGGGGCATATAACTGGGGAGAATAACTGGGGCAGAGAAGAGGTACTTGTGGAACAAACGGCTTCTGATAATGCACCCAAACAACCAGACCGCACTACCAGGCAGGGGACTAACATCACTCACCAGTTTAACTGGGGCAGAGAATATTTATTCTCTGAATAACTGGGGCATATAACTGGGGATATAACTGGGGCATATAACTGGGGAGAATAACTGGGGCAGAGAAGAGGTACTTGTGGAACAAAAGGCTTCTGATAATGCACCCAAACAACCAGACCGCAGTACCAGGCAGGGGACTAACATCACTCACCAGTTTAACTGGGGCAGTTCCTGAACCCACATTAGCATCCACCCAGTACTGATTTATATGCACTAGGACATAACTAAGCTTAGGCTGCAATTCTACAGCAGCAATTCTAACACCTTTCTGGGAATAAGTCCCATTGAACATACTTCTGAGTGAACATGTATACGATTGCACTGTAAATCCTATAGCATTGCCTCTGATGCATCCTTGGTATCACCTGGCAGGCCAAAGTTCCAAACAACACAGTCCTGGAACGAGCTGGAATTCCCAACGTGTATACAGTGCTGAAACAGAGACGCCTGCGTTGGCTTGGTCATGTCATGAGAATGGGTGATGGTCGGATCCCAAAGCATCTCCTCTATGGAGAACTTGTGCAGGGAAAGCGCCCTACGGGTAGACCACAGCTGCGCTACAAGGATATCTGCAAGAGGGATCTGAGAGCCTTAGGAATGAACCTCAACAGATGGGAAACCTTGGCCTCTGAGCATTCTGCTTGGAGGCAGGCTGTGCAGCATGGCCTTTCCCAGTTTGAAGAGACACTTTGCCAACAGACTGAGGCAAAGAGGCGAAGAAGGAAGGCCCATTGCCAGGGAGACAGACCAGGGACACACTACACTTGCTCCCAGCGTGGAAGGGATTGTCACTCCCGAGTCGGCCTTTTCAGTCACACTAGACGCTGTGCCAGAACCACCATTCAGAGCGCGATACCATCGTCTTTTGAGACTGAAGGTTGCCAACAAATGATGGAATGAATACATCAATCCTTTGGACACACAGATACCTGAAATCAAATGCCACTGCAGCCGAAACTAGTTTCAAATGCATATATTGAGATGTTCATTAATTATTATTATTATTTCATATGCATATGTTTTCATATGCAATAATAAGTACATACACAGAAACGATGGTCACAACCTTGTGGTGGACTGGGAACCATGGAAAATCATCACATGAGGGATCCAATACTGCACACAGTTAGGCTGCAGAAATCCCACTGAAGTCAATGTGGTTTTAGTAGTTTGTGTGCAATGGTGCAGACCAAAAAAGTATAATTTGCTATTGCTTAATGTATCAAACCCGACCAAGAGGTCAACTTTCATCTGACTACTCACAATGTAGTTAACAGCCACTATCTCCCACTCTTTCTGGTTTCAATCTAAACTGCGAATGGAACTTCTCAGGAAAATTTCAGACTTCGAGTCTTCTTACATAGCAGACATCTTACATAAATGACAGAAACATTGAAAACCTGGAAGCTCCGCCTCAGAAATCTTTGTCCGATATTGACATGAATTCATCCTCT
This sequence comes from Tiliqua scincoides, assembly GCF_035046505.1. Classification (NCBI taxonomy): domain Eukaryota; kingdom Metazoa; phylum Chordata; class Lepidosauria; order Squamata; family Scincidae; genus Tiliqua; species Tiliqua scincoides. Next base: position 211,813,387 of record NC_089824.1, read on the forward strand.
CCGTGACAAACCAAATAAATAAAAAACAAGGAAAGTGCAGTAGTTGCACCTGTGTGTTTGCATACATCGACAACCCACCCTATCCCAAAGCCTTGGCAGCTGCTTTTGGTCGAACAAACTTCGAGCAAGAATAACGAGCAACCTATAGAAAAGAAGTCTAATGCACTGGGCATAATTCAAAGGGAATCACTTTTAAGTCTGCATCAACAACAGTGGGAATTAAAACTGCTTAACTTAGGCTGGATTGTGTCCAAATCTTCAGCCGAATTTAAAATTAAGACTGCAATTTCATTCCCAACACAAGTCGACTGAGTGAATGAATTTTTACCTACTCTCTCTCTTTCTCATTTTCCTGATCAACTTCATGCAGCATAAAGTCTTTAAACACAAATGGAAATTTCTTACCTGCTATCAAGGACAACAATAGACCTAATCTGAAAATTAAGCCACAGGCTAAACTATTTGCCATCCTCTTCCCTGTTCAGCATAAGGGTGGAGATCCAGAGGTATCAATAGGCTCCGTGGTAGCCTCCTGCCCCTTGGCTGAAGGAAATGACTTCAGGGTGAGCGCATTGTGCTGTCCCATTTCATACCTCCGGTAAATGTTAACTCCCCCCAACCTTTTATTCAAAATATGGCCAACCCATCAATCAGCTGCTAGGTATTAATTTTTTACAAAAAGTAAGATGAAATCTGGTGAATCTCCAGTAATCCTCATTTTCTATAAAATGGGATGTATTGATCCATTTGGGTTTCCCCTCTCCTTCCGTCCCCCCCCCTCCACCCTTCACTTTAATTTTATTTTTCCTTTGGCGCAGAATAAGTACTCTGAAACTTGGCTGTTGGGCACGTATTGATCGATTTCCCTTTCCAAAGTTCCCCTTTCTTGACTGCTTTCCAAATAACTAGTCAGAGTAGAATCATCCTTCAAAGAGCTGGGAATTTCTCCAAAACTCTACACCAACCTTGGCCGACTTTTTTCCTTCCGTGTGAAACTCTTTTCACCATTGAAAGTGTAACTCTAATGTTCAGCCTGAATATGATGAAGAACTTCTAGTAATTCTATTTTGTTCCAAGCTGTTATGTTTCTTGTCTATACCCCACGCAGTTGTCACTTGAGGCCCAATCCTATCCAATAGTCTGTGCGGCATTCTGTGGGGTGGGGGCAGTCATGGAGGCCTCCTCAAGGAAAGGGAATGTTTGTTCCTTGCCTCAGGGCTACTTTGTGGCTGCATCGGTCTGGGGCTGTTGGATAGGATTGTGCTCTTAGACTACTGCTCTACCTCATCCTCTGTGCCTTCTTACAGGTAACCAAATACAAAATATGGTCATCATCCTTATTGTCGGTTATACATCAAGATTATGAGTATGAATTTGGGATTTAAATGGTGGACTTGGATCAAGTCACCAGTCAGTTCATCAAGTTCATTGAGTTCTCTTAGGCAACCTACTATATTTCACTATGTCATGGCCCTAGACTCGGACCCTGATAGCATGGTAGATGGAGAAGACTAGGGAAAGGAAACACATCTGGAGACAATCCCTAAAGTATTTGTTTGCTTATTCATTTATTTAATTGTAAAAGCATTTATAGAACCTTCCTTCCAAAGGACCCATGGCAGGGGACAAAAAATAATAACATAAACTAAAATCACAATCACTAACACTATAAATAATGGATCAAAATCAATCAATAGTGGCAACAAAACACACTATGATACATCAAGGGAACTTAAATATCAAACACTCGTCTAAACATCCACACTATTTATTTATACCAGTGTGTGCCCGTGCACACACTATAGAGTTACATGGTGGCAAGGTTGCTTAAGTTAAAGGCATCTTGATTTTGACTTTTCACACTTCTCATTTGCGTACAAACACCTAATATCATGACAATCCTTTTAACAACTCTTTCCACACCTTTCTGGAATCCATTATACTTTAATGTGGCTTCACTGTGTACGAGCAAAAACAGCAAGGATCCCTTTAGCACCTTAAAGACAAAAAGATGTATTATGATAGATGCTTGCCATTGTTCCAGCTTCATGTTCTCACTAACTACACTTTTGCTATACTAATAACCCAGATAAGTCTGGGAGGGTAAGGTCAGGAGACACCTTGGCAGGGCTAATGGAAAAGGAGTGAATGTATGTGTCAAGATACAGCAGTTTGCAGTCTGGAAGAACTAGGTGTCAGAGTGATGTTCTGTGATGCATTGTAGGGGGGATGGCAGCTCCAGCTATTCTGAGCTTGAAAAGCCATCAGTCAGCTCACCAGGGCCCATACACATAGGCACCCAGCAGAAGGTAGCAGTGGTGCCCCTTCAGCTGGAAGATTGCTAGGAACCTGGAAAGGAAGCTTGAGACACCAGTACAATTTCATGGATCATTATGATATGGGTCTACTGTTGGGGCCTTTCCAGGTGGCGAGAGCAACATGGAGGAGATGCCTCCATGTTTGTCTCGCTGCCTGGAATGACTCTGACAGCAAGAGGGTGGGGCAGTTTTCATGGTGCATTGAAGTTCTTCATTAAGTTCCATTAAGATCTTGGGGAGGTCTTGTTGTACTTGCCACTTCCTAAAGAGGTATGATTGGCATATACATGAGAAAGAACTTACTCAGGTTACCAAGAAAGGTACAGGAAGCTCCTACTCTTCCCGTTTCCAAAAGGCTATTAAAAATTTATCTCTTCCACCAGAGATTAGGCTGTGATTATTACTGGACTTTTCCCGTCATCTGCTGTTGCAAACTGATTGTGTTGAGTACTAATTAATTATTTGATGAGTTTTATTGTGTTTATATTGTTGTGAGCTGCCCTGGGACCATATGGTGAGGGGCAGGATATAAATGTAAATAATAAATAAATAATAACCCACCCACTTCCACTGTTCCTGCCCATCGAGTCTGGGGTGTTGTGCATTCAGAAACCTGGTGGGCATAACTTGGAGAGATCAACCCTCTTCCTCTCCCTCCCAGTCAGGTCTTGATAATAATAGCCAGGTTGGTGTTGTCATCCATGTTCAGATCTTGGACAATATTCCTCCATTCACCAACCTGGTATTCAGCAATCTCTCTTGAACACCCAATGGATTGCTGAGATAAGCATCACAGTTTTGAGACTGGAGGAAGGAATGAAAGAGGGAAACAGGAAAGAGTTATCTGACCCTTCTTCCTGTTACCTGGCCCACCCAGTCTCCACTGCCAACCTTCCCCCAGTGCCCAAGATATGACAATAATGCCCTGTCCCCCATCCACTATATACCCACCTGCCTGGCTTTCCAACCACATAGCATCAGATGTAGCAGACAATATCATAAACGGAATAAAACAAGGTAAAAGCCCCTACTGTTAATAGAAGCAGTAAAACCACTTTAAGGTGCTAGGAACACTCAAAATCGGTCGTGGTGAAATATTTCATAAATAAAGCGCTCTTACAAACAATTTTTAATGTGTGCAGAGCAAATTGAACCTATTCCCAAGCAAGCCCAGGCAAGAGATACCTGCAAAGGCACATCTAAGTGAGAGAACTTACTCTGGACCACACTTAGGTGAACAACAGACCCCAAAAAGCTCCTTCACCTGGGCCAAGAAACTCCAGTCTTCCCATTAAGAACAATATTTCAATGTTAGGCATGATCTTTTTCAAAATGGTGCCTTTGGTCTCACTCCATCCCCAGAATGAAGACTTTTTATCACAACTCACCTGCCACTAACTGTGTCCTTTCCCTCAATTGGTAGGTCTTCTCAGCTTTTCCTGCCCTACCATCTTAGGAAATCCATCCCTGAAAAAAAGGTTCATCATCCTCTCCCAGAGTGACAGACCTCATGCCTGGCACCCATTTCCAATCCTCCTCTCTCCCTCCCTGTTCCTTAAGCCTTGCCAGAAAGCACAGTGTGGAGAGGATCCTGGGGTCAGTTGTCAGCTTAGCTGTATTTGAGCAGCTTAGCAGGAGCAAAGTAGTGACAAATCCCGCACTGGCCCTTCATAAGGCAATGATTAATTTAAAGACTTAGTGTGTGTGACTTTTTCGATTTTTTCGTTCTTGCAGGAAGAATACGCTGATTGACAAAGCTGGAGGGCCAGCCAGCAGATGTACTTTGGGGCATCCTCAGATCCAACATCTAGAACAGCAGGATCCAATTGTGCCCTCTACAGAAGGCAGAGACGGGGGGGGGGGGGGAGCAGACGACTTGCAACCTTTCATCATGTTCACTAGCACAACCAAAATGTAAAATTAAATGCACATTCAAAACAATTTTTTTTACCACCCTGTCAAAGAAAATCTAAGAAAAGTATAAAGGACCAAAGCAACAGATAGAATGAAGCCTTCTATAGTGTTCTATAGTGGTACCACAAAATGTTCGATTTTAGACCGGGGTTGGTTCACTGTCTGCCTGCAGGCCAGATGTGGTCTACAAAGCTATTTTATTTAGCTTCTAGCAACCCTTCTAAATTTGAATCAAGATGTAGTACAATGTGTTGCCACCATTTCACTCCGAACACAAAGAAAATTGTTTCCAAAACTTGGAGAAAATAGAATAGGAAATTCCACATTTTCCTGTTGCATCTCTGTTCTGGAGTTCTATACGGACAACTCTGGCCGTGCCCAAGTGGCAGTGTACAAATTTCAGAACTGCAGAATGCCATAAGAAGAATGGGGCATAAGAAAAGTCCTGTGTCCAACACTGCCATCTGATAAAGTTGTTGCATAAAGCCTACACATAGCCTGATAAGGATATTCCGGTCCTCATGCTTCAGGATGTGCCCAGAGACCCTGAAAAAGCATAGGGACCTACACCTGCCACTGAATGGTTGCAAAATTCCATCTAAGTGGCAATTCCCATTTAAATTTTGAATTCTTAAGGCTGGAATTACACTGTCCACTACCACAAAGAAGGAGGTGTAAAATCTATCCATTTGCCTTGACTTTGAACTACCATAGTCAGTGTCAGTCCTTGATTCTGATGCAGGAGAAGAGAGCTGTGACAGGGAGAACTCAAAAGCAGAACAGCATGCTCAGAAAATACAAAGTGGTTTCTGACTACGTGCAGCAGTCTAAACATAAATTTGCACTTAGCTGTTTTGGCTGCTTCTCTACCCTCTTGGTTTGTGATCATTCTAACTGCTGCTGTGAAGGTTTGAGGTGCAAATATTTTCACCCAAAGACAGGAAGCAGTGTGTGTGCTTGCGAGTGTGTAGTTTTCAGTTCAGTAAGCACCCTCAGTGAAGTAGCCATTCAGCTCAAGTAGCTCTTGAAGCTCAAGAAGCAAGCCCACTTCTCTGGTTAATTAATGATGGTTCTCTTTGCACTGTATTATATATATCAGAAATAAAAACACTCGACTGTTTGCATGTCAAGTACATCGCAAGAATACAGGACCACAGTTTATAGCTTGAAGGTCAAGGACAGAAAGCACCTGATATTAAACTAAGGAGACCCATAGGCAATTGGGCAGCCCACAAGGGGTAAGTAACAAATCCATTTACTTATCTCCTGCTGGCTGATCAATCCCCCCATGCTCACTCTGTCAGCACAACAGCAAAGGCACCAATGGGGGGGATAAGGTTGGGCAACGGGTTTTCTTTTAAGATAAAAATGTGTTAGTTTCATTTTCTGCAGACCATCACTGACATGGGGCCACAGGTGGCTGTCTTGTTCTGTACTGGATCATTGACCAAGACCTTCGGTCCCTCTGGCTTGATATTGTTGATGCTGACTGGGATTGGTTCTCTAGGGCAGTGTTTCTCAAACTGTGGGTCGGGAAAATTTCAGGTGGGTCCCCATTCATTTCAATATTTTATTTTTAATATATTAGACTTGATGCTACCATGATATGTGACTGCATTTGGGGAAATGTTTATAGACCTGTACTTTTAACAAACTACTATGTATATTCTTTTAACAATGATAGTAAAAGAAACTTACTCCTGGGTAAATGTGGGTAGGATTGTAGCCTAGGATAGTTAAAAAATTTTCCTGCTTGATGATGTCACTTCCAGTCATGACATTACTTCCGGTGGGTCCTGACAGATTCTCATTCAGTTCCGGTGGGTCCCGGTGCTAAATGTGTAAGAACCACTGCTCTAGGGACTCAAATGGGAATGTTGGCTGTCCTATCTGGAGGTACTGGGGCACCAAACCTGGAGACCTTCTATATGTAAAGCATATAACTCTACGAATGAGCCACAGCCCCTCCCCCCCAAATCTGTCATTGTGGAAAGACATTCTCAACTAATGCTACAAGATGTACTTCTCTGCTTCCCGTTCATATGTCCTTGATTAAGCTTCTGCTGGTTACAGTGTGTATAATGTTTGATTTATTTGCAGTTGTTGCACTGTATATGCTCTTTGAAAACCAATAAAAACATTGTTAATAAAAAATAAATAAAGTACTGGGCTAGATGGACCACAGCTCTGACTCAGTATAAAGCAGCCCCATATGCTGAAATAACTCCCAGAGTTCTCAGAAGGAGGCAATGATAGTTGGCCACGTTGAATTTATAGTGTGGATGTTCCTTAGGAGTCAGTCTCATAAACCTGTCTCTCTTGCACTGAGACTACAAAGAGTATGCTACGTCTTCTCAGAAAGATTATTCCATGGAAATATCTACTTTGGCAAAAGCCTTTTGGTGGAAAGCACTTTTGATAACGGAAATGCACATATATAAAAGTGCCCATCAGCAGAACAGTGCCAATCATCACATTCCCCCTTTGTCAGGCTGAGAAGTATAGCACTTAGGATGTTATTGATAGACAAGGAAAAGCACATTTCAAGATGGAATGGAAAATGAGGGTGCTGGTAATATTGCAGAAGGTAAAGAGGCAGCAATGCAAAAGAGCATGATTTATGTGTCTCTGTGAGTGGAGAACAACTGCTAGAATGTTCCTCCTTCTTCTACAACACAAAGATGGCCAATGGGGTGGGTGGGTCTGTGAGTGGGTCTGAATAAGACTTAAAAGGCATCATATAGCAAACAGTCTGCCAATTCACACTCATCAGCGGCAGCAGTCTATTCTGGACTACCAAATAAATAACACTGCAAAACAATTAAACCTTCCTCACATATCATTAACTTAAGGACAAATCCTATCCATGAGAGACACTGGTGTCAAGACAGCTTCATCAGTGCAATGACAGCTCCACTGGTGAAAGACATAAGAACAGTATAACATAAGAAGAGACCCACTGGATCAGTCCAAAGGCCCATCTAGTCCAGCTTCCTGCATCTCACAGTGGCCCACCAGATGTCTCAGGCAGCACACAAGACAACAAGCGGCCTGCATCCTGGTGCCACCCCCTTGCATCAGGCATTCTGAGATACTTCTATAACCACAAGGTTGCACATACCTATCATGGCATGTAACCTGTGAAGGACTTTTCTTTGACACTTTCATTGAACTGTCCACCAGTACCCCAAGATCTGATTGGTCACAGACAGCTCAGAACCAATTAGCCTACATGTAAAGTTTTGATTCTTTGCCCCAATGTGCATGACTTTACATTTACTTACATCAGGGGTGTCCAAAGTTTTTGGCAGGAGGGTCACATCAGCTCTCTGACAATATGTTGGGGGCTAGAGAAAAAAAGAATTAATTTACATTTAAAATTTGAATAAATTTACATAAGTTTACATAAATGAATACATTAAAGATGAACTTATATGAATGAATGAAGGTCTTTCAATAGCTCAAGGCCTATAAAAGACCTTGCACAAAGCAAGGCTGGCCTTTCCTTTGCTGCCGCTACTGCATCACAGATGTGAAACAGCAAGCAGTGGAGGGAGCCCTCATCCCACAGGTCGCGCGAGAGGTCAAACAGTTGCCCTCATGCTGAGATCAGTTGCGTCGGGCTCCAATAAATCTCCGGAGGACCAGAGGCTCATTGAAGACTGGGGGCTCCCTGAGGGCTGCATTGAGAGACCTTGAGGGTCGCAAGTGGCCCCAGGGCCGGGGTTTGGACACCTCCAACTTATATTAAAACACATATGCCTTTTTGCTGCCCATTCTCCCAGTTTGGAGAAATCCTTCTGGAGCTCCTCAAATCGCTTCTGGTCTTTACCGCTCGGAAAAGTTAGGTGTCATCCGCAAATTTGGCCACCTCAGAGCTCAACCCTGTCTCAGGATCATTTATGGACAGGTTGAAAAGCATTGGTTCCAGGACAGACCCTTTGGGCCAGCTGGGAGTGCTGACACAATCACACACACACACCCCAGTGCTGCCTTGGGCCCACTGCTTCGGCACAATTACAAAAAAAATAAAAAAATAATTTGAAAAAAGCAGCAGCTTACCATGCTTTTTCCATGGTTCTCTACCAAGGAACTACACACATGAAAGAGCAACTTCATTTGTGTGGTCCCTGTAAATAAAACTGGAAGGCCTGCACTTCTGTATTTAAAGAAACCATGCCTGGGAAAGGTAAGGGGGGATCCACTTTCTGGTCACTTTTACTGGGCAGAAAGTGAATTAGTGCAGACTGCATCAGTGGCAGACTGGACAGAATTGGTGGTGTCAGCAGACTTAGAGTAAAGTGCACCCCAAATCCGCCACCAATGCAACCTGCATCATCTTGCCCACCTTAATGGGTGAGCTGCTCCCGCCTGCTGGTCACACCTCTGGGCAGGGGTTTTGCCAGAGGTTAATGAGGCTGGGTGTTGACCAAGAGGCCAATGCTCATCAGAGGATCCATCCAGCTGAGCTAACCCCAAACTGTCAGTACTGCTAGCAGCTGGCACACCCAATGAGGCATGTGAGGGATGTTGTTGAAGGCCCAGTGCAGGGCTTGCTTCAAGGCTCTCAGCAATCAGAGATCCACACAGTTCTAGGCAGCCACACATTGTTTGTCTGTAAAGGGCAGTGCTGAACATGAGGAAGGTGACTTGCCATTGGGGGTGTGGCTAGCAGGTGTGGTCCTGCCAATTCCCTCTTGCATTTGCTGCATATGGAAGGGGGATTGTCTGCAGAGGGCTGCAACATACCTGCAGACAAGGCTCTTTGGCCAGAAAAACTGCCTTGTTTTTTACCCCACCTTTACTGATAAGATGCACCAAATATCAATGATGTATGAATAACAAGGAAGCAAGTGCTGGCAACAGTGCTGGCAACTACAACAGAGCTCCTGGGAAAGCAACTCTGGTTTTGTGGGAAGCCTCACCTGAAGGCAAACATAGAGCTGTGAACGCAGAATGGACAAAAATTTCACCTTGAACAGAATTTATCTCAGTGCCCGGGGAAGGTTCAGAAGATCTCATGGACTACAACTAACAAGCAGGGGGTTGTAGTAAAATAGAAATGCATCTAAGAAAGTGCTTGCACATGGAACATGGAACCTCTCATTGATCCAGCGTATTATCTTTGAAACCCTGTCCTGTTTCTATCAGGAGCCCCACAGCAGCCCAGTCTTATTAAACAGACCACAAAACAATCCAACAACACACAAGGCTTTGTCTGTAGAGGTCAGCACTTACTGTATGGAAGATATAGTTCTACTTGTGGCCTGTGACCCTTTCCAGATATTTCTCTCACTCTCTTATAGTACTGGAAATCAGGGTCACTCACTGACCTTCATAGACTATAGGCTGTTTCTTTACTTATGTGTTTATTTATTTAGTGCCATCAATATACACTCAGAGTGAAAATAATAATAATAACTAGGTATTTATATCCTGCCTTTCTGGTCATTGGATTACTCCTCTGACTTTATTCAAGGCGGTTTACATGGGCAGGCATTTCTAAATCCCTCAAGGGGATTTTTACAATCATAGAGGTTCTCTCTTTCAAGAACCAACAACATTTCAGATGGATCTTCCTGGTTTGGTCTCACTTCTGGCCTCCAGTTCTCCCACACAGGCTGACAAGCTGCTCCATCTCTCACATGGAGGGCAGCCAAGACGCTTCTTACCCACACCAAGAGCAGGTGGAATCACTCAGCTCGGCTTGTCAGCTGCTTCAAGGTCTCGCCGTTCTCAGCCTTTCAAGGAGCTGCCGGTGTTCTCGAACTGGCGACCTTCTGATGTTATCTTCGGGCTTACAGAGGCTCTACCTTCTAGACCAGACCTCCTGCCTGAAAAGACAGGTCCCTGCCCCAAGGAACTTACAGTTAAGGTCATGGTGTCAAACACATTTCATAAAGCAGGTCGAACAGCATTCACTGCACCTGCTGAGGGTCAGAAGTGATCAGGAATAAGCACTTTGTTCTCACCTAAGATTGCATTACCTGCAAACGACAGAGGAGAAAATATGCAAATCATGATATTTGGGAGAGCCCAATTATTATGTGAGCCACCCCAGAAACTGTGCAAAGTGGTGCCTCAGCATAAGCAGTGCTGCTGAAAGAGTGGCCCACAGATATTGGAGCTCTCCCAGTACCACCTTTTCTGCTGATTTGTCACTTCTCAACTTGGTAACTGAGAGCATTTGATGGTGGTGCAGGCCAATTACCACGTGGGCAGATAAAGAGCTTCTGCCTGTATCCAGCCTTAAGTTTGAAACCCCTGGGGTGGAGTCCTTTTAGGGAGCAGGAGACATTTGGATGGTTGAGAAGCTAGAAGAGCAAAGGTCTCAGGCAGGAATGTGGTAGTCTGAGAAGGCAAGGCCATGGGCAAGAGCTTTGGAGGTTCATCACAGCAAAAGTACTTGACACAACACATCACACTGGGCTGCAATACTATGCACACTTACCTTTAAGTAAGCCCCACTGACTGTAAGGCCCATTAGAAATGCATAGGATTGGGCTGTTACGGAACTTGCAAGTTGAGCAGTTTTCCACAAAGAAAGGCTAACCTGTTTCGGCCATTTTAGTTAGAACAAAGTTGATTAGGACAGGACATGATTGAAGTTTGCAAAAATAAAGCATGGTGTAGAAAGAATGATTAGGGATGTTATGCAAGGTTGAAAGAGACCACTGACACCAAACTAAGTTTAAGGATTTTATTAGAAGGAACAGAATCTGAACCAAACAGATGGAAAGGCCTTCTTTTAAATTCTCCCAATTGAGAGAGGACCTGAGGCAGGGAGGCAGGCACTAGGCAGGGAGGAGGCAGCAGGACTTGAGGCAGGCCAAGGTTCTCAGATCTAGCAAGAGGCTCTAGCTCCTTCTCTGCAGAGTTTCCCCGGTAGTCTCTCCAGCTTGCTCTTCCAGCTCCTTCTCTTCCAAGTTTCCCTGGTGGTCTTCCCAGCTTGTTCTTCTAGTTCAGGGGTGTCCAAAGTTTTTGGCAGGAGGGCCACATCATCTCTCTGACACCGTGTCGGGGGCCGAATTAATTTACATTTCAAATTTGAATAAATTTACATTAATGAATATATTAAAGATGAACTTATATGAATGAATGAAGGTCTTGCAGTAGTTCAAGGCCTATAAAAGGCCTTGCACAAAGCAAGGCTAGCCTTTCCTTTCCTGCTGCTACTGCATCACAGACGTGAAACAACAAGCAATGGAGGGAGCCCTCATCCCACAGCTCACTCAAGAGGCCAAACAGTTGCCCTCACGCTGAGAGCAGTCGCATCGGGCCAGTGTGGGCTCCAACAAATCTCTGGAGGACCAGAGGCTCATTGGAGGCTAGGGGCTCCCTGAGGGCCACATAGAGAGGCCTTGAGGGCCGCAAGTGGCCCCCGGGCCGGGGTTTGGGCACCCCTGTTCTAGCTCCTTCCCTGCTAGCCTCTGAGCTCTCTTTGCTGGTGCAGCCCCTTTATAGCCTCAGTTCCTCTGCACACAACAGCCTCTACCTTTCCTCCACTGATACTGCAGCCTTCTCTCCTGCAGCAGTTTTCCATTTGCCCCTCCAACTCTCAAGGGCTTGTTACAAGGTACTCAGTTCACTTTCCTCAACAGTGACCCCATTGGCTCAAACATATAATGATTGGCTCAGACAAACTCAGACTGGCTATCTATTGGCTCATGAAAGGCACAGGCTACAATCCCCTCAGGCCAATTTGCAGCAGTCAACTGAGCCCAAGTTCTGCACATATCAGGGAGAAGGGTCATCCAATTAAGGGTGTAATCCTAACCTGTGCTGGAACAGGCAGGCCAACTGGCCTGTGCTGTAGCCAGTGTGGGTTTGGTGCAGGCTGGGGCACAACTTGGAGTAAGGGGATTTTCTTCCCCTGACCCTGAGGAATGCCACAAGCAGCCCTATGAGGCTACTTGGATCTGCACCTGTGATTTTGTGGGCACAAATCCGAGTAGTCTAAGCAACAGGGATGGAGGTTGGAATCTAGCCTGCGCTACTGCAGTCGATCCCATCTCCTTTCTGGATCTGATCCGCCCCTTGGGCTGCCTTCCTCCACCCAGAAATGCCCCCTCCCCACCTCTGATTCTCCCTCCCGCTGCCCTCTCCCACAACCTGGGCCAGTATAAACCTACCTCTCCCAGGAGTGGGGCTGACTCCATGTGCTGGCCTGTCCTCCTCCTGAGTCAATGTGAACATGCTTTACAGCACGTTCACAATGGCTGGGGGCAATCACAAGGGACTTGGGGGGGAGGGGAATAGGATTGCTCTGCCCACCGATTGGCAGAAGATTCAGGAAAGATTTTGGGGAAGGACTTCTTCACACATCAAGTTGCTCACTTACAAAACTGGCTGCTAACAGACATGGCAATGGCCACTCTATTGAACTTCCACACTTTTGCAGCAGTAAACTGGAGTGCTGGTTTAAGGACATGTGGTTTAAGCACTAGTGGTATGCACACATCCTGGCCTCTCCCTTTGCATCTAGGCCAGTTTACTTCACCACTTTAAAGCAATATCAGCAGACCACGTAGAAGAGCTGTTCATCCAAACCACCACCACTCCCCATGCAACTGAACTCACCCAGATGTGAAAGGGGAGCAAGGACATGTGCATGCCATGAGTGCACACATCTTGAATCATATGGGGCCAATTTAAAAAAAGATATCACCCAAATTGGTCTCAGCTCACCAGTGGCATTTAGTGCCTGAATATGCTGTGTACTGTATTAGGAAGCAGAGCCCAAGAGAAGCGCCTACTGTTCATATAAACAGAGTTCTTGTGCAGAAGGTGTGAAATGGTAGCCCTTCTGCAAGAGGAAGTGGAATAAATGTCAGGTTATACGAACTGTCGTCATGGGTGTTTAGGTAAGTAAACAGCAGGATGTATAAATTTTAACTACCTCTGGTAGAGTTGTGAATATAGCATTGCCATCCTTTTATTTTAAAATAAAACAGTTAATATTCTTAACTGCTTGAGCTTTAACAGCACCTGCTAATGTACTGGCATGAAGTGAACCCCAAAAATATCAAGCAGGCTGTAGACAGAGAGGACAGGCTTGCTGGGTGTGTCTCCCAGGCTCATCTTGTCACCAGGGTGTCTGCCAGTCCAAAACCATCATTCATTGATTTGGAAAACCACTTCTAAAAGGTGGCAGCAAACAAATTAAATTATTTGGGTTATTTTAGAGAAGCCCAATCTGACTGGTTGCTGTAGCCCACTATTGTTAAAACCAGTGGCATAGCTAGAGGAGGTACAAAGTGCTACGTTTTGCAGGGAACTGCACCACAGTGTGCAAGCTGCCCCTCCCTCTCCCCTTTGGAGCCATTCCAGACAGTGGGAGCAAAACCAAGGCATTTGCCTCCCTGCATTCACCTATTTTGCTCCCAAGGCAAAATGGCTCCAAAGGGTAGGGCGAGGGGCTGCTTGCATGCTGTGGTGAGGCTCCCTGCAAAACTTAGTGCTATGCACCCCCTCTAGCTATGCCACTGGTTAAAGCAATATTCTATACCATGCAAATTTGTGAGAGCACAGCTCTGCTCACCTTCCATCTAAAAGCCCTACCCAATATTTCAGCTTATAGCAATGTACTACTGCTTGGAAGACTCTGATGGCCCAGCACATGTAGACACTTTTATTGTGGGATGCCCTCAGTTAGGGAAGCTGGTGGGGGGAAACTAGTGTTTTTAATTAAGTACTGTTAGCCACCTCAGATTTTGTGGGTGAGAAAAGGTGGAGTCATCTCTTTACTGGGGGAAGTCCCTAACTTCTGTAAGCAGAGCTGGTGAAAGAAAGAAAATATATACTATCATCAGGGGTCTGTCCTTGTCACCTAGAGGTACCTGTGTCCCCAAAAGCACTGCATTTACTTGTTTTTATTTATTGGTGTCATTTCTTCATTGGCTTTCTAGCCAAAGTTGAACACCACCATTTTCACCAGAAAGTCCCCGCTTCATTCACGAATGAAACACCATCATAAAAGTTTAACAAGTGCGATTCAACAAGCGGTCACATTTAAACTTTGCAAACTGCACTTAACTGTTTAAAAGCAGCTTAAGAAGGAGCCAAGCATAAAAATGTAATACAATACACCATGCACATTACAAAATACAGAACACAGGATTAGCAGCTGAACAAAATCCTGCTGCATGAAACAGCAGAGCCATAAAAGCCATAAATCATATACCACTAGTGCCAAAGCTCAAATGCAGCCTGGCTAAACCAGAGGAGAAGCATAGCAAAGTTAAACACCAACATCCATGGAAGTCACACAGACTTTGCCTCGTGTGTGTGAAAGTAACAAGTGTGTGAAATCACACTAGGAAGGAAGTGCCACAATCATAGGGAGGCCATAGCACACCAGTAAATGAAAACTGGAGCGGTCCGAGCAAACAGCAGAGGAGGAAATTTGACAACCAGCAAGTAAATGAAAGTGATGCATGAGTAATATGTCCTATAACGCTGCTTGATTCAACACTGTTTTGTGAGTGTAATATTTACAATATTCTAAAAAAAGAAAGAAGTTTATACCCATAAAACCACTCTCAAGTTTGGTGTGGAAAACTACAACAGTCTGCACAGTGTTTTCAGCCAACGGAAGCTGCATATTCTGGTTAGCACTGTGGCAACAAGAGTGATTGTATCCTGGCTAGCACACAGCCAATTGCCTTCTACTATGAAATCTTTGGCTTAAGAAAAGAGGGTAAGGCCATCGACCCGGCATGCCTTTTTCAACAAGAAGCCTGCAGTTCCCAAGGATGAATCACAAGTACAACCTGGCTCATTCTCCTGAGAGTAGTTCCTCCCACTATCTTCCACCATGACCATGTAGGAGGAGGGGTGGCAGTGGTGGTCAAGTATGCAGCAGGCTCTGGCCTTATTTTATTTATTTATTTATTCATTTATTTATTTATTTATTTATTTATCTGAATGCATCCAAAGGCAGGCAAAGCAGCTTACAACAAATATTAAAATATTTTACAAACTTCATCTAGGTCAGTGGTTCTCAAAGTTTTAGCACCGGAACCCACTTTTTAGAATGACAGTTTATCAGGATTCACCAGAAGTTATGTCATTAATCTAGAAGTGATGTCATGGCCGGAAGTGACATCATCAAGCAGGAAATTTTTGACAATCCAAGGCTGCAATCCTATCCAAAGATACCCAGGAGTAAGCCCTATTGACTGTCATTGTAAAAAGCATATGTTGTAGCCTATTAAAAGTACAGATCTTTAACATTTCCCCAAATGCAGTCACATACCATGGTAGCATCAAGTCTAATATAACAAAAACAAAATATTGAAATGAATGGGGACCCATCTGAAATATTGTGACCCACTTAGTTGGTCTTGACCCACAATTTGAGAAAGACTGACATCCCTGTGTCTCAGAAGGTCTGCTGGAAGCCTTAGCAAGGCACCTCTGGTTTTAGTGAAAACCAGAAGTGCTTTTCTAAGGCCTCCAACAGGTCTTCTCAGGTCTTCCAACACTTGAAGAGATCGCACACAACCTTCCTGGGCCTCAGAAGGCCTGCTGGAGTCCTTAGAAAGGCACTTACAGTTTTCACAAAAACCAGAAGGCTACTATATTAGATTCACATAGCTCCCTACAGCCTCACTAAATCTTGTGAGGATGGATGAGCAAGAGTTGTTCACAGGCCTCCATCTAGAACTGGGACATTGTTGCCACAACACAAATGGGTTCCAAATGGATGATATCCAGGATAAGCTAATCTCTGCCATTGCCAAGTCTCAGTGTTAGGTGATGTACAAAATTCAACAATGTTTATCATCCAACCTTTCCCCGCGGAAAGAATGCCACTTGGCCTCCAGCAATGTACAATACCATGTATCCTACTTGTACATCTTTTAGCTAATCAGAGGCTCTTGTTTCTTTGCAGACAGAAGAACACTTGCTCCCACTGTCTCAGTTAATGGCCTGGGCACTAAATATAACCTTCTGCATCTTCTAGTGCCTCTCCAAAATCTAAAGAGGAAAGGAAACTGGTACAAATCTGAGCAGCCCATGTAAGGCTGCTTGGGCCAAGGCCAGGGGTTAGGACACAGCCTATGTTACTGTGGCTAATCCCACCCCCTCCCGGGCCCAAACCCCTCTCCTCACCTCCATTCCACCCTCCCATAGCCCTCTGCCACCCCGGTGCAAACTTACCCTCCCTAGGCAGTATAGGGGTGAATCTGGGCTTCAGGAGCCAGCACAGGCCTCCATGTCAGCCCAGCTGACTCCTGAGTTGGCCCATTTGCAACACCCAGCAGCCAGTGCAGGGGGGCTTGGGCCTGCTCAAACTGACTTCTGGACTGCAACCAGCATTGTATGTGCACCCCAAGCAACACATATAGACTCTTGTATCACTTGGTCATATGGCTGCAAACACAATACTCTGAAATGGAATGCTCTGAAATGTGAAATTTCACATAGTGTTTTATGAAAGCAAGTGATGAGAAGTCAAGCAATGCACAAGCAGGACTGAGACAGTAGGGACTGAAACAAACAGTAACCTTCTGAACCCATATACCTAGTTGAGATATGTTCTCCCAGACATCATCAGTTTCTAGGAAAAGAAATGCTTAAGATTTCATATGGCTATAGCCAGGGCTGGCCTTAGGAGCTGGATGGCCTCAGGTTCACAGTCAAGGTCTGTAGAATCTTAGAAAAATAAAGAAAATTATAGACTTTATATCTCTAAAGTAGAATAGAAACCAATCAAAATGTGGCACTTAAAAACAGTTTGCAAGTTAATGAACCAAATGAATCTAAATCTAAAATTGCATACAAGACTAGATTACCCAAGTAGGGGAGGCCTTATGCACAGGGCCCCAATTGGCAGCAATTTGTCCAATTGGCTTAAAGCCGGCCCTGGTTGTAGTAGCACCCTGCCACATCACTTAAGGCACATACTGAGCATGCAGAAAGTCCCCATGTTCGATTCCTTGCATCTCCAGGTCAGGAGGAGAAACAAATTCCTGCCTGAAATTCTGAACTGCTGCTGGTAGTTGGGATGGGCAATGCTGAATTAGTGGTGGACCAGGGGCCTGACTCCACCAAATATTGCTTCCTAGGTTCCTTCCTAAAGAAGTTCCCCATTGACATCACTAGGCACAATCCAGAGGTGATGCATAATCTTTCAAAGACCCATTAATTTCAGTGGGAGAGTTAAACTGACACTCTCTCCTAGAAATCAACAGACAAAGGTGTTGACAGGTGCCCGGTTTTGTTACATGTAGTGGCGTTGCTAGAGGGGGTGCAAAGCAATAAGTTTTGCAGGGAGCACCGCTGCCAGCATACTTTTGGCCTCTCCCCCTCCCCTTTGGAGCCATTCCAGGCAGGAGGAGGCATGCCTCCGTTTTGCTCCCCTTGCCCAGAATGGTTCCAAAGGGGTCACTTGCACACAGCAGTGAGGCTCCCTGCAAAACCTAGTGCTTTGGAACCCTTCTAGCTATGCCACTGTGTGTGTGTGTGTGTGTGTGTGTGTGTGTGTGTGTGTGTTACAATTTGTTGGTGTTAACCCATTTCTGCCTGGCCCACAAATTTGATCCCTGTTGCTTATATGCAACATTGGGCAGAAATGGCTTTTAAAATATCTGAAAAAAACCACAAACCACCACATTTGGGTGTTGAGGGATCCTGAACCTTTAACAATTGTATAGAAGAGGGAATTTCAGCAGGTGCAGCTTCTCCTCTTGTAGATGACAAGTTGCACCTGCTGAAATTCTCACTCCTAAACAATTGTTAAAGGTCCAGGATCCCTAAAGTTGAAAGTTTGCCCAGCCCTGACTAGTGCATTTTAAAGTGATAATACAATAACTTATAATGATCATTTAGTCAGATGTGCCCTTTGGGATGAAGGCACCTGACACTACAATTTACCATTTTGATCCAGGAACTTTTTGGGGGGGAAAGGGCACCCACACACAAAACAGCCCACCAGCCATGGAGAAGGGACTTTGACCACTTCGATTTCTTTCTGGAGAATACGGTAAAGGCGTCCCAGTCCCGGTCACGTGTGTGTGCCACTTTCTCTTTATGATGGGGGGGGAAAGATGAACCCACAGGGCGAAGAGATGCGCCCTTGAGCGGCCGGGAGAAGGTCCCCTTGCAGAGCAACCCCCGGAAGGCAGGATCCCCTCCCCAGAGCCCAAGAGGAAGAGGAGGAGGACCGGCTCAGCACCAGAGCATGCCTGCCTCGGGCTAACAGGGGCAGCACCAGCAGCAGCAAGGAGAGAGCGCGCACTGAGCGCACTCGGATCTCCAGCGCGTGCGCCCCGTGCCGGGTCTGGGTGGCCCCGCTCGCCTTGCGCGCTCTGCGCCAGCCAGCCATGGGGATGTGCTACAGCCTGCAGCAGGACCACCCGCCCATCCCGCACGCCTGCGGACACTGCGAGGGGGATGCCCCGCAGCAGCTGGAGCGCGGAGATCTCTGCCCCTTGGGCACGGCGGCGCTCACCAAGGAGCAGCTGCGCGTCCTGAAGAAGAGGAGCAAGAGCATCGACAAGTACCTGAAGGCGGAGAAGCGCCAGTACAGGCAGACCCACCGGCTGCTCTTGCTGGGTGAGTGCGTGAGTGGCCGGCCCCCAGCAGCCCACTGGCCTCCCCCATCGCCATCCTTTGCAAGAGCATCGGCTCCTGGTCCGCGCCCTCTTCGTCCGGAGCAGGGCGCGCTCTGCCGTCTGCGTTGGGCTTTCACGCTCTCCTCGCCCGGAATGGCTCCGAAGGGGAGGGGCCGCTTGCACGCTGCGGTGGGGCTCCCTGCACAACGTAGTGCTTCGCCCCCGCTCTGGCTTCTCCACTTGGTGCTCCCCCCCAACTTAGTGCTAAGCTCCCTCCTGGCTCAGTGCACCCCTCTATCTTAGTGCTTCGCCCCCCTCTGGCTACGCCACTTTACCCCCCCAGCTTAGTGGCAAGCACCCCCCCCCCGGCTCAGTACTCCCCTTTAAGTTAGTGCTTCACACACACACCCCAGCTTAGTATCTAATGTTAAGCACCTTCCCCTCTGGCTCATTGCTCCCCTCTAAGTTAGTGCTTTTCCCCCCTCTAGCTGTGCCACTTAGTGTTTCCTTTCCTCTGTAGCTTAGTGCCAAGCACCCCCCTGGCTCAGTGCTCCCTTTAAGTTATTGCTTCACCTCCCCCCACCTTAGTGCTTAATGTTAAGCACCTTCCCCTCTGGCTCAGTGCTTTAATTTAGTGCCTCTAATTTAGTGCTTTGCCGCCTTCTAGCCACACCACTTAGTGCTTCACACACACCCCTCTGGCTCAGTGCTCCCCTCTAACTAACCCCCCTCTGGCTACGCCACTTTACCCCCCCAGCTTAGTGCTAAGCACCTCCCCTCTGGCTCAGTGCTCCCCTCTAACTTAGTCCTTTGCCCCCCTCTAGCTATGCCACTGGTCTGGTTTTCAGGGCTCTGTGAGAGTCCAGGGGCTCTCTCTGTGGCTGATAGTTTTGCTCATTGTGAGTTCACATCGATCTTGAAAAATCTTGTGACTTTTAAACTCCATCCAGAAGGAGGTTTCTGCTTGTGGCTGAAAAGTTTTTGGGGCCATGTGGTCTGTTGTTGCAACATGTTGTTTTTCCAAGGGTGTCTCCAGATGATTAGTTAATCTCTGCAAAAACGTGCTTTTTTGCAGCTGGATGGAGCAGCGCAACTGGATGACAGCTTGTGAGGGTGTCTGAGTGCTTTCCAGCCCAGCCAGTCCTCTCCCTTGCTCCTTGCAGGGGCCTCAGGAGCGCTCTGTGATTCGCTCTCCTTCTGCAACAAGTTTCAAGTTTTTCCATGAGGCATGCCTTGTGCTGGCTCTATGTCTGGAAAGCTGAGTCTTTTGGGGATGCTGGGGGTGGGGGAGAGAAACGAACCCGTTTTCTACTTACAAGTCTGCTGATGCTGCAGTCCTGTCCACATTTTGTGGGAGTAAGCTCCTTGGACTATAATGGGGTCTTACTTCTGAGTAGGCATTCATAGGATTGGGCTGTGGAAAAGTTTTTTTTAAGTGGTTAGAAATCTCCATAGTATCTACTAAGCAATGGCTTTTTGCTCCAAATTGTTGTTGATCTTGGGAATCAGTGCAGAAATGAATTATGGAAGACCTATTTAAATCCAATTTTTCATGCCAATTTTGCTCACATTTCTTTGCTTTCAGAAAGATATCTGTAGTTATGCTTTTGGAATAATTATTGACATTCATTACGATTTCACCTCCACCCTCCTTCCATTTTATTCGTACATGGCATTGGCCCAACAGCCAAGGGACATAAGAGTTTCCACTATAATTAGTTGCTCCTTTTAGAAATGATTTCAGAAGTCTGTCTTGCAGATAAATTCTTCTAAACGTGTTTAATCAGATATAGGTCCTATTGATATGATGGGCCTTCCTTCCTAGGAAATGTGTTTAGAATTGCAACTCAGTGGCATCACTAAGGGGGTGCAAACAGCACCAGGTCAGGTGACACTCTCAGGGTGTATATGACACCACTACTGGCCAAAATTGTGAAAATCTTGTATTTTCAAATAATATCATCATGGTTCAATGGGTAATGAAACATAGAATGCAATGAAACAAGCCACATTGAAATATCTATATTCTATCAAATGTTATAGCCCAGGGATCTCTAAACCTTTCAACCGAAGGGCTGTATTAAATATTTAGCACAGTGTCAAGGGCGGGGGGGGGGAATCTCCGCAGACACCAGCCTACCCCACAGATAAGTCAAGGGCAGATTTTGAGCCAGCAATCATGGAATTTTCTATGGCCCTCGGATAAGTCGGGGGTTAAACTTGGGGGGTGTCTGACTATAGTTTTGTCTGATTTTACCCAAGGCCAGATCCTGAAAAATAACCTACCACTAATTGTTACCTAAGAACTGTAGTCTCTAATTTATTAAAAACATAGTAAAAGATCACAAGATACATTTTTGTTCTTTTTAAAATCTGGTCTTCACCACCTTTTTGTAAACACTATCATAGTAAGTGCACTGTAAACAACATACCAGTAAAACAGTGGTTCCCAAGCTGGTGTTCATGTAGGGGTCCAGCCTATTTATACATGGATTTGTTATACACGGATTTGACTCAACACAAATGGCCCCTGCAAATGAGAAGGAATGTGCTGATCCCTGGAGAAGGGGAAAAATGCACTCCTTTAAAATCAGTTTAAAAAACTTAACAGTCCTTTAATAATAGCCTCCTTAATGAGAGAGAGAGAGAGAGAGAGAGGGCAGCTGCTCACAATCCATCAATCCTTCTCTCTCCAGGCAATCCCTCCCTTCCCCCTGAGCACATGAAAGAAAGGTGATCATTTTCCATTGGTGAAGGGAGGGGCTGAGTGAAGCGCCTACAGATTCTCTTCTTAATGACTCTTACATCACAAAGGTCAGCAAGGCTGTTTTTAAATCACTGGAGCAAAGAAACTTTTTTTAAAATTGATTTGCTATAGGGTGTTTTTTGCCATCCATGTGAGTGCTTGGAAGGGAACCCATTCGAATAATTAGTCTCAACCTGTGCTCCCAGGGACACTCAACAGGACCTTTAGGGGTACTTGAAAAAGAATGGAATAATGGCAGAAAAAGGCAGGTCCTGTTCCAGAATGCTTTCCATCAAGACAGAAGTGCCTTGCAAGGACCAGCAAGGCAGGAAGGGAGGAAGCTAGTTGGCCAGCTAGTTGGCTAGTTGAAAGCCCCACCAATAGCTAGTTTTTGGTCATCAATTCATGTATGAACCAGTGATTGATAACCAGCACAGTAAAAAAGCTGAAACATAATATGGAAAGTGATCAATCACTCAGAATTTCTCAGCACACTTCTGGTGCAAAACAGTGCAAAGGCAGTCTTCTGTTCTTCAAACAGATAAAAAGAGAAAGTATGTGATGAATACATGAAATCTGGGTTTTCATAGAGAGGAGATGAGGGCTTGTATTATTACAAACATTTTGCTAATATGAAGGGTACAATTTATGGAAATGGGCTGCCAAGGGATATGCAAGTGAAAAAGATTGGGAACCACTGCAGGAGATCCATGAATCAAATCCACCTTTAAGGTGTCTGGTGTGTTAAGCCAGAAGCTCTACGTACAACATGCAACCCATAACACATACCTGAGAGTGTGCAATTCAGTTCACAGCAGAGAGATGCAGCTGCATATATTTGCAACCTTTTTTACTCAGAAGTAGACCCGCTGTTTTCCATGGTTGTTATTCTTAAGTAATGGTGCACTGAATTGTAGCCTGGGACTTTGCTTCAAATGGAAAGGGGATCCCATCCTGGTATTGGAAAAAAAAGACCTCTGCCAAATGCATGCATTTGCAAAAGGGAATGGAGGAGAATAAAAGGTTAACTGTGGCTGGAATTGCCCAGGAAAGTTACTATAGAAACATGATCTTTGCAATGAGTGGTGCCTACCTGCTGCTTTAGCAAGAAACAAACTTTTCAGAGTTGAAAGCGCTGCCCTCTGATTGACCCGAAGATAAGGCAAAGTGATAATTTGAGCTTGATTACTTGGCAAAAATTTTACTTACTATATGGGAGTATCTATGGTAAATACAAAATTTAAATAAATACATTAAAGATGGAACTTAGATGAATGAATAAATGAATGGACTCAAATGTCCAGAACTTAGCCCAAGAAATAAAGCACACACTTAAATGGACCCCCCTTCCCTCACAACACAAGCATAACTCTGGTTGTGTTTGGTCAGCTTGGTCAGAGGTGCTCAGGGGATCAGAGGCTGGCTTCGGGCTGGATAAAGTCTCACCGTGGGCTGCATCTGGCCCCGGGGCCGGGGTTTGGAGACCCCTGTTATAGCCAAATAACCAGAAAACACAACTGCCTTATGTAACAAAAAGTGGATTTTCCTTAACGCAAAACTGACCAATGAGACTGAATGTTCCAAGAGCCAGTGCGGTGCTGTTATGACACAGCAGGGAACCAATAAGGTGTTAGTATAAGTCAGCTCTCATTTCCTTATATGAGTGTGAACACTAAAGCTCTTATTCAGGTGTGAGAGTGTCATCAAGTTGGCCATTTATTTTTGTTGGTCACCGATTTGTTGGGTGACCTGTAATGTTCTATATTTAAATAAAGTTAATGAGGGTTACACTGACTCTAGTGATGCTGCTGCATTTAGGCTACACGAACATTACTGTAATTTATTCTGTATGGTCTGGAATGTGAGGAGGTCCATCATGCGGGTGACACAGTGAGTTCTGGCACCAGATGTTGCAAATCCTAGTGATGCCTCTGGTCCAGTTTTAAAGTCCAGTCTGAAGTACTTGGAGGTAAGTGCCATTGAAACAGATAAGAATTCCAGTTGCCAGGTGTAGGTCTAGGTTTCTGCCGGGTTAGTGGAGATTCAGTTGTTCATAATACTTCTCTAAATACATTTTTCTTCCCTGATTTTGTTGTTGTTGAAGCAGAAAAGTTATCAAAGCAAAGATCATAGACATTTGAAACCTACCTGATATCCTAGCTATGGGCTTGAGCTGCCAGTGAACTCAATACTGAACGATAAGGAAACTAATATCTACAGGCTAGGAGCCTGCAGGCTCCGGGTCCAAGTCTGCAATTCAGATTAAATTGGGCTACTTAGTTTGAAGCTGATCTTCATCTTGATCCTGAGCACCCCAATTTTCATGGTGTTGGTTAAATTTTTTAATACAACGCAGTATCGTTGGGGTGTGATAAGTCCCTGCTGGATCAGACCATTTAGGTCAGACCAAAGGTCTCTAACAGTGTTAAACCAGATGCATCTGAGAAGCTTATAAACAGGATTATGAAAAGATAGGAGCCCTCCCGTTTGCCCCCATCACCTCCTGCTCTAAGGACAAGCAGTCTCCATATGTGGAGCCTCTCCTTTTTAACTGTCATAAGTCATTGATAAACCTTTCAACTATGAGTTAAGTAGCAGCTGCAGGAAAGGCAATTAGGTTTTGGACTGCAGCATGCAGGGAGGGGATGCTTATGCACATTGCAATCCCAATGGTAATCCTGCCACCAAAGTTGTTGTCAGCTTTGAGAGAGTAGCTTTGATTGGCACCACTCCTAGGGCAAGTAGTAGTCTTTGGGGTGTGGCCTTGACTGGTGCCACAAAGTGGTTCTAAAGAGTTGAGATATGCCCTTCTCCATGTGCTGATCCCCTCCCTTGCTGTTTAAACAGAACATATTCTGTTCTGAATCTTTTATGAATTTGAGGTTATTGGGTGGTCCCCCCATTTCTTTCTCCCTTCTCGCTACACCAGCATTTCTCAAACTGTGGGTCGGGATGCATTAGGTGGGTCATGAACCAATTCCAGGTGGGCCGCATAGCACCTAGCTCAGCCACTGCTGAAAATGCAGGGTACAGAGCTGCTGGGCAAGGCATGCTCCTGATGCTTTACCCTGAATAGGGGAGAAGATGGGAAACTGGAAAGGGGGGGAGGGCTGTGTGGTTGGAGAAGGATTAAAGTCTTTGTTCTGCTTTGAGCTGGAATGTTTGAATTTGCAAAAATTCAAAATATGCAAAATAAAGCACAAGCGCACTGTATAATGGGACACTTGGCTGATTGCAGCTTAGATTTGAAGCCTAAATTGAAGTCACTTCTGACCATTACATCACTTCCAGGTTAATGAAATCACTTCTGATGGTTCCCAACAGATTGTCATTCTAAAAGTAGGTCCCAGTACCAAAACATTTGAGAACCACTGCTCTACATGTTTTATAATTTTTATAAATATGTAATGTGATTTCCCCCCCCCCTCTAATCTAAAAGGCCCCAAACAGCCTTTACTTCTCCAGAAGGTGCTCTAACCTCTTGATAACTTTGGTTCTCATTTGCACCATATAGGAAAGCAACCCATCATGTGAGAGCTCAGAAGAAAAGCCTAGGTAAGAGAGAGAGTCGGGCATGTGCTGTGGCGTGAACAGCACAGACTAGTCCCAATGGCAGTGACAAAGTGAGGCCTCTGGTAGTCGCCATCCTAACCACTGAAGAATGCAGAACAAGGACTGGAGTTTTCTCAGACAACACTGGAGGGCAAAGAGAAAGTTGAATGAGGTTTCATTCCTGCACACTTGAAGACCTACAGTCATGTTTGGCGGTTCATCAGAGGCTTGATAGGGTTTCTGTTTTTCTGAGCTGCCTCAAAGTATAAAAACAGAGGCTGTTCTAAGCTCTAAGCAGGCTGTGTCCAGCTTGGTGTGTTCCAAGTTGTACAGGCTTGATGTGGGAGAAGGTCTTCCTGTTGGAAAGTGGAAGGAAAGGAACAGAAAAGCCCTATTGAGGGCTTTAAGGTGAACATGTCACTTGAATTCAACCCAGAAACAAACTGGCAACCACTGCAAATCTCTCAGCAGAGGTTCAGTAATATTGTCCCTTCCTCGGGCCTATGATTGAGAGTAGCTAACTGTAGCTTCCACACTGGCAACCTTCCTTGCCATAAGTATTGTAATATCCTCCCTTACAGGACTGTTGTTAGGACATATGGGAAGGGGACATATGGGAATAATGTAAAGCAATGTTTCACAAACTGTGGGTTGGGACCCACTAGGTGGGTTGCAAGCCAGTTTCAGGTGGGTCTCCATTAATTTCAATATTTTATTTTCAATTTATTAGACTTGATGTGGTATGTATGTGCATGGTATGTGGCTACATTTGGGGAAATGTTACAGACCTGTACTTTTAACAAGCTGCAATGTATATTCTTTTAACAATGATAGTAAATGGGACTTATTCCTGGGTAACTGTGGGTAGGTTTGCAGCCTAGGATTGCTAAAAATGTTCCTACTTCATGATGTCACTTCCGGTCATGACATCATTTCTGGTGGGTCCTGACAGATTCTTATTCTAAAAAGTGGGTCCTGGTGCTAAATCTGTGAGAACCACTGATGTAAAGTACTTTGTGCATGAAACGTGCTTGATTTCTAGTTAGTATTTAATGTGTTCTGTATTGTAATAACCACCTATAAGAAAGAAAATAGACTGCAGTTCATTACTGGCTTCATGGCCTTTGCCCAATACAAACAAAGGTCGAATGGGGGCTTGGTGTGAGATTGATGAGGTCGCTGAGTGGCAAGCAGTGATTGTTGTCAAGGTATTGGCTTGGATATTTCCGGAACAAGTGAGTGCTATTTGGGATATATCTGCGTAAAGTCTTCACATCCACAGTGACAGTTGCATATCTTCCCATATTTTGTAGGTGAAAATAGGGACCTTCTGGGTAACATACCGTACCTATTCTTGCCCCAAGAGGCAGTGTTTGAGGTCTTGATTTGTTGCATGCTCTATATTGTATTCCTTTATTCTACATGTGAAGCCCCTTTTTACCAGTTTGGATGTCAGATGAAAGACATTTTGTTGGACCACAGCCAGTAAAGCCCAGACACTTTTAATTGGACTGTTGGACGTTCTGTACATGAAAGTCTCAGTATGTATGTATCTGATTTTTATCTGACTACTGTTTTTATGGTTTCTGTTAATGTGTTTTTAATATGTTTTTATCTGTTTGTGAAATTATGTTTTAATCTCTTTTTATATGTTGTGAGCCGCCCTGGGTCCCTTTAGGGAGAAGGGCGGGATAGAAATAAAGATGATGATGATGATGATTTATTATTAATTGGACTGCTGGCCCATCAGGACTGGCCCATCCATTCAGGGTTCTGCAGACCTGGGGGAGAGGGAGAAAACCAAGAGCTGTAATACAGATTGAATATAATTTAACCATCTAAAAGCATAACTTTCCCAACATTTCCATTAAAGTATTTAATTAAAGGTAAAATAAGGCCAGTGATTGATTTATTAGTGGTATCAGAAAAGAGAGATTGTTCCCAGCAGGTGTGATTTTGGTATTGCTGCTGTTGAGGCCAGCAAGCACAGGTTGATGTGACATATTTTATTCTTTGCTGTTTGGAGTGCAGTAGGGATGACCTCTATAAATATTGGCTAATTGAGATAACACGCCGTTTCTCAAACTGTGGGTCAGGACCTGCGAGATGGGTTGTGAGCCAGTTTCAGGTGGGTCCCCATTCATTTCAATTTTTAATTTTTAGCATATTAGACTTGATGCCAACATGGTATGTGACTGCATTTGGGGATTTCTGTATTGTTAACCGGCTATCATGTATATGCTTTTAACAATGATAGTCAATGGGTAAGTGTGGGCAGGATTGCAGACTAGGATTGTTAAAAAATTGTTCTGCTTGATGATGTCAGTTCCAGCCATGACATTACTTCCAGGTTAATGACATCACTTCCAGCGCGTCCCGACAGATTGCCATTCTAAAAAGTGGGTCTTGGGCTAAAAAGTTTGAGAACCACTGAGATAGCATGTATATTTCTAGTTCCTAGCTTGTGAACAGCTTGGCAAAAATGTGAAATCTCATGATGATAATAAAGAATAGATACTGGCTGTGACTCTTTCAGTTCACTTCTCCTAAGAAGTATGCCATGCTGGTTTGAAGCAAATTGACTGTGCTCAGAAAGAGACTACAGCCAATACCATGTGCTGATGTTTAGCTTTTCAAAGCCCTTCTAGTTTGGGTAACTTCAAGGCTATCTCCCCCTGCAAGTGCCTGCCTGCAAGTTAAGATCTGTATTGGAGGCCCTTCACCTCCAGGTGCCTTGTGTTCTGAGATTGGGCAGGTGGCAACAGGGGCTTCATCAGAACTAGGCATGCCTGCTGGCCCGGACAACCCCTGAGCCCTTAGTACCTGTGGCAGTGCCATTGCCCAACATGCCATCAGGGGAACAGGCAGGGGATGCTATTGAGGACCCAGTCCAGGGCAGATCTGCTGCATTGTCTTTAGCCAAGAAGAGGTTTCTGTGTTGTATCCAAAGAAACGGAATCTTAAGCACTACTGATATTGGTGAAGACAAGATGGCCAGAGCTAGCTTGTCACGACTAACCTGTCATCTTCCTTTTTTTTAAAATCAGTATTTACTTTCTCTGGCAACAACCCACTGTGTGCTATGCTGTTTTTAATGTTGTTCCTGTTTTATTGTTTGCTTATTTCTATGTAATTGCTGTCAGGAGAACTTTCTTTGGCTGAGGGTTGAATATAAGCTTTATAAAAAAATAAATCATGCCTTGAAAGACCTTTCTTGTTTACTTTTATTTGTCACATGGAATCCTCTGTTCATAAAAAAAAAAAAAAAGAAATCTTAGGCAAGGCTGTGACTCCCCCTCCCCCCAAACTGGGAACTTAACTCCAAGGTAGAAGTATCACCATGGAGAGATTTTCTTCTTTCTTTCAGTTTTGCACCACTTTTGCTTGTGACCTCCTGAGTTCATGATCTCTGTGTTCTTTATGATAACAGCGCTGTGTAGAATTTTCACATGGTTTTTTTTTCATGTTGGTTTATCAGATACCTTAGAGGAGGCTCCAGAACCTCTTTTTAGTTGTATTCCTGTCCTGCTTTTCTTTCATCATGGCATATGTAAGGTGTCAGTTTCGAATCAAGACACTGATCAATCTGCTAAGCTTCAGGAGGATCTGATGTGACTACCATCTGTCTTCAAGCCTCCTTTGGTACTTTATGCTCCCTGTTGTATATTTACTTGGAATTCCTGCATATGTGGCAACCATGCAGTGAATCTGCAAGGGATGAGAAATGGCATCTGCCACAATTTCCCTTTGGGTTCAGTTAGTCAAGTTGCAAGAACTCTGTTCTCTGCCATGTCACCATTCTGCTTTAGGCCAATGATAACTGAGGATGAGACTAAGGCCCCAGTTTTATCCCCCACCAGCAGCCCCATGAAGCCACACCAAAAAGGCACGTGTAGCATTCAGCAGTGAGGGTGACCCAAGGGCGAACAGGAGGGAAGCAAGTAAAAAAACATTTATACATAGCTCTACATGGGTCCTGGGGCCACCTGTGGGTCTTCTCAGACGTATACCATCTCTTTTGGTGGCATATGTTCAAGGAAAGAAAAGAAGGGGAGGTTTAAAATGGTGAAGATAAGATCCAGCATGCATTATTGCCAGCCGGATCCATTACCTCTCTACCCAGTTGTCCTTAGTCCTCCCCCTCCAAGCCCACCCCCACTCCCTGTTGGTATTGTACACTAAACACATCCTGCATGCGCTATTGTTCATTCCCTGTAGGTATTGTACACCAAACGCTTCTCCAGAGTTGGATCTGTATCCCAGACTACTAGCAATACAGACAATGGAAGAGAAAGAGATGAGATGGTTTGTGGTTCTGAAAGTTGATTCATTACCACTAATACACAATCAGTTTGTTTTTGGCATTGATGGTTTGGCCATCGTTTAGTCCAAACCCACCAGTGTGGAAATTGTTTAAAATATTGAACCTTGCTTCTCTTTTGTTCAAGACAGCTTTCGACGAAACTTTCAACAATGAGTGCCACCCACTGCTAATCAAGTTTTCTAATGCAGGACTCATTAAAAAGTACCAAGGTTCTTTGAAATGACTCGGGGCCCAAATCCTAACCAACTTTCCCTCACTGACATAGCTGTGCCAATGGGGCATGTGCTGCATCCTGCAGTTGGGTGGCAGTCAAGGAAGCTTCTTCAAGATTAGGGGATGTTTGTTC
The DNA here is from genome assembly GCF_035046505.1 of Tiliqua scincoides. Taxonomy (NCBI): domain Eukaryota; kingdom Metazoa; phylum Chordata; class Lepidosauria; order Squamata; family Scincidae; genus Tiliqua; species Tiliqua scincoides. Next base: position 211,843,148 of record NC_089824.1, read on the forward strand.
CCTTACCTTGGAGCTGCATTGCTCCTACCTCAGTGCTGGAAAGTTGGAAGGATTGTGCCCTGACTCCTTTGAATCCCCTGGAATAATTGCTGGTCAAGTGAAGTTCAGAATGGAAAGTCTGAATGAATTAGGACTAGGATACATAAAGGACCACCCCACCCCCCCCGGAATCTGCCTCATTAATATCAGCAGAAGAAGATCTCTTACATATTCTTCTACATTTTGAGTCTTGGCTGGTGGTGATGCATGAGACAGTTTTCTCTGTGGTGGCCCCCTGTCATGAATATGTACAGTTTAGGCCTAGTAGCATGTGGAGCCTGAACCAAGGTAAACCAGTAACAGAGAAGTGGCTTGCAGTTCCTAGCTGCAAGGATGTGAGTAACAACAGCCAACGGAATGAACAACTCAGTGGTAGGTGATAATGTAGCACCTAAGATGCCCATCAAAGATGGAATGCAGCTGTAGATCTCCAGTGGGGAGGGGAAGAACTAAGAGGACTAGCATCCAGCCCCACTTCTGGAAGATTCTGTCCCCAAGAGTTTCTGATTGGACAGTTTAAATGAGTACATAGTCACCTGAGTCCTGTTAACATGAGAAGTATAAGGACAAAGCCCAAAGAGTTGTCTTTTTGGTGTTCTTTTGGTGGAAAAGGTTGTGGGTGCAAGATCCTGCAGGGAGAGCCTGATCCACCAGGGCCAGGAGGCCTCTTAGGTAACTGGGAGCTGAAAGATCTACAAAGGAAAGCTGACCCAGGTGAGAGTAGGGAATAATAGAGATAGCCAGTTAGCTTTGTTATTTTAATGCTGATATGTTTCCTAGAAGTTTTATGCCTCTAGCATTTGCTGCCTTTTGTAACTTTATGTCACCCTATGTATTTAATAAAGTAAAAATCCTTTTACTAAGTTGTTTCATTGTCTGTTGGGGACAAAGGTTCAGAATCCTGTCTAGCCAGTCAGCAAACTACCAAATACTCATTGAGGACTAGTAACTTGAGGACTGAGGCTTTAATTAAAGAAAGTGCTCAGTGCCTACAAGGGATAGAATTAAGCCTAGAGGGTCTCAGTGTCCCTGGACTGAGACACTGGCACATAGACGGTGGTGGCAGTACTACCGAACAAGAGTCCTTGAGGGCTCTAGGGTTCAAGAACCAAGAACTCTGAGCACCCCCAAAACCCTGGCAGTGTACGACACCCCCCAAGGTATGGAATGACATGCCCCAGGAGATCTGCTTTGCACCAAGCCTTCAATAGTTGCTGAAGCCCTGTTTTTGTGTTCTTTCCACAGGCTTTTAAGTAACCATGCTCTGGTTGCATGTGCTGGTGTTTACTTGCAGCTTTTAAAGTTTTTGTTGTAGATTTTTATTTGCTAGTGATTTTGATTGGTTTTGTGCTTGATTTGGCAGGACATACATTTTTGATCATAAAAGAACCAACCAACTCCGAGCTAGGTAGGACCTCTTGAATCTTCTTTGCTCTCCATGAACTTGCTAAATGGTTTGAGACAAACTGCTGCTTTCAGTGCTTCCCCCACCTCCACTCTGTAAAATGATATAATGAGGTTGGCCCACTTTCTAAGACTGCTGTAAGGATTACTTTGGATATCGTATGTGAAATGTTCTGAAGAGTGCCATATAAATACTACGTGTTATTCAAATTAATCCACTTTCTGGGAAAAAATATGGGAGAAATGGGGAATAGGGAGTTTTTTAAAAAAGGACATTAAGCATGTTCAAATAACTCCTTATTAAGTTTAATGCTGTAATAAAAAGAAAAATGTACAAACTTGTATTTGGTACAGATGAGCTCATCTGAGCAATCCACAAAATACTGTATGATGATCTATAGTACTCCCTGATTTACTATTGTGGAATATGCACCTACACATGTTTCTAGTTGGATTTTTGTGAGCTGCTTGAAGACAATTCCCAGAACTTTTGGACAGTAATGGCAGGCTTTATACCAATGTAAATGAGGAAAAGTCATGTGTTTGGAGGGTGTTCTCCAGGGGAGTTATGAAAAGATTTTTGGACTTGTGGGAGGCCCAGGACACTTAACGTATAATCAGTTTCTTTGTCCAAGGATCTTCACTCTATGTGCATCTGCTGCCTTCTCCTCCTGAATTTCTGTGCCTGTGTGAATAACTGGAGTCCTGTTGAAGGCCATTTTGTAAATCCAGATCTAGATTTGCTTTGGTAAAGATAACTATGAATCATGACCTGCAAACATGTTTTCAGGGATGCTGATATGCTAATTTTTACCAAGTGGACCTCATTCACAAGGAAGATTTGCCCCTTTAGAAAAAATGCATGGAATTTTGCATGGTAGTGACTTGACAGACTTATGTAGTGGCCAGCAGTTCATCTGCTGGAAGGGATACTGTAACTCTTTTTACACGGTTGGCAGAAAGTAGATCAGGATCCAGTAGTAGATTGCTACATGACTTGCAATGGAGTGGATTGACAAGAGTTTCTCATTCCTGTTTACTAATGGCAGGGGTGCCCAAACCCCGGCCCTGGGGCCACTTGCGGCCCTCGAGGCCTCTCAATGTGGCCCTCGGGGAACCACCAGTCTCCAATGAGCCTCTGGCCCTCCGGAGATTTGTTGGAGCCCGCACTGGCCCCTTCGCAACTGCTCTCGGTTTGAGGGCAACTGTTTGACCTCTTGCATGAGCTGTGGGATGACGGCTCCCTCCACTGCTTGCTGTTTCACGTCTGTGATGCAGTAGCGGCAGCAAAGGAAAGGCCAGCCTTGCTTTGTGCAAGGCCTTTTATAGGCCTTGAGCTATTGCAAGACCTTCATTCATTCATATAAGTTCATCTTTAATATATTCATCTATGTAAACTTATGTAAATTTATTCAAATTTTAAATGTAAATTAATTCTTTTTTCCCCCGGCCTCCGACACAGTGTCAGAGAGATGATGTGGCCCTCCTGCCAAAAACTTTGGACACCCCTGACTAATGGCATCAGCACAATGGCTTTTAAAAACAGGCTCTCTGATCTATAAAATTTCAGAAATAGACTCGTACTTGTAGGTCATCCTAGTGCAGTGATTGTCAACCTTTTCCATCTCACGGCACACTGACAAGTAACTAAAATGGTCAAGGCACTCCACCAGGTTTTGACAATTGACAAGGCACACCATGCTGCCAGTGGGGGCTCACATCTCCCATTGGCCCTATTAATAAATGACCTTCCCCCAAGTTCTTGTGACACACCTATGGACCACTCGCGGCACACCAGTGTGCCATGGCACAGTGGCTGAAAATGGCTGTCCTAGTGTATGACTAATGGTAGTGGTTCCCAAAGTGTGCATTGGAACCCCCTGGGGCGTTGCGAGCTGCTTACTGGGGTGTTGCAGGCCACCCACTCAGCCAGTAGGAAGAACATGGCGCAAGCCTCCAAGCAGCTGCAGGAGGGCTCAGCATGGCAGGCAGGGCTGCAGTGTGCAAAAACTGCACACTGGCAAAAACCCTCCTGCCTGTCCGGACCCTCGTGCCACTCTTTGGAGGCTTGTGATGACCTCCGATCCCAGGAGTAGCTGAAGACATTGTCATGTGACACATTTTGCGTCACTGCGACTCCCAGGTTCTGAAGGCGTCACAGCCCTGAAAACTTTGGGAACCGCTGTCTTATGGGGTGAGTTAATTGGCTCCACCTTCTGAGTGACCATTGTGCACCTGATTCAGGGTTGATGGAACTTGAGTGAACCACTTTGTAAAAAAAAAAAAAAAAAACTAAGTGGATCTGCATCCCTGAAATTTGCACATGCCTGACTTATTGGACCACTTGAAAGCAAGCCTCAGGAATGTTAAAAGATGATCCCTCTTGAGTTTGAGAGCTTTCAAGCAGCTAGTAGATCTGGGAGAGGCTACAGTTCATATCCTGTTTCACAACTTCTATGCTGATCAGTCAACAACGTGCAGCTGATCAAGGGATCAGCAGAGGGCTGGGGCATCTTCTTCCTCATTGCTGCTTTGGCACTAGCCATGTTCTAGCTTTGGTAGCTTAATAGCTGTATAAGGGCACAATCCTAACCAACTTTCCAGCACTGGCATAGCCGTGCCAGTGGGGCATGTGCTGCATCCTGCAGTGGTGGAGACCTCCTCAAGCTAAGGCAATGTTAGTTCCCTTACCTTGGAGTTGCATTGCCCTTATGTCAGTGCTGGAAAATTGGTTAGGATTGCAGCCTAAATGTAATGGTAGTGGGTAGAGAAGAGCTTTGCTGGGGCTGAACGTAGTGTGGGCAGAGCATGCAGGTGCCTGTAGGATAAAATGGAGACGTGAGGAGAGAACCTTATACATGGTCTTGATGCCCTTGGTAGAATGTAAAATAACACAGAAGGAATGTGTTGGCATTGGATTCAGATTCGCCTTGTGTATGCTCCCTCTTCAAAGGGAGTTGGTATGTGGAATTCATTGCCACAGGATGTGGTGATGGCATCCGGCCTAGATGCCTTTAAAAGGGGATCGGACAAATTTCTGGAGGGAAAATCCATGATGGGTTACAAGCCATGATGTGTATGTGCAACCTCCTGATTTTTGAAATGGTCTGTATCAGAATGCCAGATGCAGGGGGAGGGCATGAGGATGCAGGTCTCTTGCTGTCTTGTGTGCTCCCTGGGGCATTTGGTGGGCTGCTGTGAGATACAGGAAGCTGGACTAGATGGGCTTATGACCTGATCCAGCAGGGTTGTTCTTTTTTTTATTATTATTATTTTCCAAAAACGAAAATAAACTAACACACATAACACATAACAGAAAAAACACAACAAACTTCACTACTCAAAAAAAGGGGTTCAGGAAATCATATATCATTATCATATATTCCTAAAACTAATAAATCATTACATATCTTAATCAGTTTCCTCTTCTAAATTTACCTCTTAATATCATTTTTCATTCATCATTCATCTATTATATCATATCAAAGTATATATGTACTATGTACTATATACTTGGGATTTTCTTCGCTGTCCTGCTGAAGCAGGCCTTTGGAACTGCAACAGAAGGCATCTATCTCCGGACCAGAACAGACGGAAAGCTCTTCAACCTCTCCAGACTGAGAGCAAAATCCAAAGTCCAGCTGAAATGTCTGCGTGACTTCCTCTTTGCCGACGATGCAGCTGTCACTACCCACTCTGCCAAAGATCTCCAGCAGCTCATGGATCGTTTTAGCAAGGCCTGCCAAGATTTTGGACTAACAATCATTGAACAGGTCATGGTTCAGGATGTGGACTCACCTCCCTGCATTACAATCTCTGAGCATGAACTGGAGGTTGTCCATGACTTTGTGTACCTTGGCTCAACGATCTCCGACACTCATTCTCTCGATACCGAGCTAAACAAGCGCATCGGTAAAGCAGCTACCACGTTTTCCAGACTCACAAAGAGAGTCTGGTCCAACAAGAAGCTGACGGAACATACCAAGATCCAGGTCTACAGAGCTTGCGTCCTGAGTACACTTCTGTACTGCAGCGAGTCATGGACTCTTCGCTCACAACAGGAGAGGAAACTGAGCGCTTTCCACATGCGCTGCCTCCGACGCATCCTCGGCATCACCTGGCAGGACAAAGTTCCAAACAACACAGTCCTGGAACGTGCTGGAATCCCTAGCATGTATTCACTGCTGAAACAGAGACGCCTGCGTTGGCTTGGTCATGTCGTGAGAATGGATGATGGCCGGATCCCAAAGGATCTCCTCTATGGAGAACTCGTGCAAGGAAAGCGCCCTACAGGTAGACCACAGCTGCGATACAAGGACATCTGCAAGAGGGATCTGAAGGCCTTAGGGATGGACCTCAACAAGTGGGAAACCCTGGCCTCTGAGCGGCCCGCTTGGAGGCAGGCTGTGCAGCATGGCCTTTCCCAGTTTGAAGAGACACTTTGCCAACAGTCTGAGGCTAGGAGGCAAAGAAGGAAGGCCCATAGCCAGGGAGACAGACCAGGGACAGACTGCACTTGCTCCCGGTGTGGAAGGGATTGTCACTCCCGGATTGGCCTTTTCAGCCACACTAGACGCTGTGCCAGAACCACCTTTCAGAGCGCGATACCATAGTCTTTCGAGACTGAAGGTTGCCAATACAAAAAAGTATATATGTAATACAATCATCTAAATGCCCTATCATATATTTCTAAAACTTCATTTTCAACCAAGCATAAAATTTCCATTGCTCAGTTTGTGTTGTTTTCGTTGTTGATCCAAATTTTCTGAAAACCTATCAATTTCTGCCACATTCATTATTTTCTCTATTAATTCATCTTTCAATGGTATTTTAAAATCCTTCCAATATCCAACATATAAAATCCTCACTACAATTAAAATCATAACTAAATACACATCTTTTTCTTTATCTATAACATCTACAGGGTTGTTCTTATGGGACTATGTTCTGCTGGTACCACTTCTTTGGGGATTTCCAAAGCCACTTGGCATTGCAGCCGAGTCCCACTAGAATGAATGACCCTGACTTTCCATAGAGATGTGTTTTAGGAATGGGCCGATCATGTTTTAATGCAATTCATGCATGACTGTTTCTGGTCCTTCTCTGTCATTTTCTTATTGCTTAAAGCTGCAATCCTTTCCACACTTACCTGGGAGTAAGCCACATTGACTAGTGTGACTTATTTCTGAGTAGACATGCATAAGATTGGGCTCTTAGAAGTCACATCTGTGAACCAAATTCAGCGACCTACTTAGAAGTACACATGTAAGAAACACTGAGGGGTCTGAGTTATAGAATGGGAATGTGGCTTACATTTAGACCTTTTGAAATATGCAGTTTCTTTAACTCTTCTTGACAGTCCTTTCTTACAAACGGTGGTGTTAAACTCTTGCTCAAGTCCTTTTTTTTTGCTCCATCTGGCTAGGATGTATTAGAAAAATTCTTCCTCCTATGAAATTCACATGGCTAATATTTTTTTTCAAAGACATGAGATCCCAAATGTTGCTATGAAATTGCTTCAAGATTAACCTGTTTGTTAGCTGGGTGCCTTTGGAAACCGCAAGTGGTTCAGCTGTTCAGGTGGGGGAAACCACAGCAATACGTGGGGGTCTGCAGGTGATCATGATTCCCGATTCATCCTGAAAGCTAATTCAGTGTCCTGAGTTCTCAGTTCAGGACACTGAGTTATCATTCGGGATGAATCTGGAAGAATGGACAGTTCTGTTCCTTTTTTGGAGAAAGTAAAGAATTCATTCATTTCATAAACCTTTATTGGCATTTAAAGTAAAGAATTATCCTCAGCTTTGAACCAAGCAAAAAATAAATCTCACGCAGCTTATATTTACATTATATAATATAAATGTATTATATTACAGTTCTTGATGAACAATGGCTCTTTTCCAGGGATCTTCTTGATAGTGGTGGCCAGGTTGTCGTAGAATTTGTCTTTGGCTGCTGCTGGCAACGACAGATTTGGTGCATTTGCACTGATGAGAGTGCCAAGTCCTGCTGATGAGTGGAGCTGCAGGGACAAAATTCTTTCACTTCCCACAGTAGGTGGGATGATGGATTCCAGCAGGGTATTTCTGACCGCAAAGCCAACGCCATGTTCCCTGGTCTCTTTTGGTGGTTTTCCCTGCCAGAAAAATGAGCAATTTCTCTCCTTGACAGATCTGGAATCCAGCAGCCTTGTCTCTTGAAGGGTGACGATGTCCACCTGCAGTCTGCTCAGCTCCATGTTGATGACAGCTGTTCTGCGGGCATCGTCTGTTTCTTGCAGGTTGTCAGAAAAGCCAGGTGTCATTGTTCTTACATTCCAGGTGCCCAGCTTTAGGGCAGGAGTTTTCTGTTTTTTGTTGCCTGGTGCAGAGTTGTCGATCCACTTGTCGATTTTCACCCTAAACCCCACGCACCCCATGAGGTTCACGGACCGTGGCAAGGCAGCACCTTACTGGCTGGGGACTGCCCAGCTTAAGGTAGGTGGTAGCTGCCCAATGAGATGCAATGATCTCTCCCACAGTCGGAAACAGCCCCTGGCGTCATGCTCTACGCCAATCGAGCGAAGACTTGTAACCGGTAAACTGCTGCTTCCTGTGTTGTGTGAAATGTCTATGTGACTTCCTCTTTGCGATGATGCAGCTGTCACCGCCCACTCTGCCAAAGATCTTCAACAGCTCATGAATTGTTTTAGCACGACCTGCCAAGACTTTGGACTGACAATCAACCTGTAAAAAACACAGGTCATGGTTCAGGATGTGGACTCACCTCCCTGCATTACAATCTCTGCACATGAACTGGAGGTTGTCCATGACTTTGTGTACCTTGGCTCAATGATCTCCAACACTCTTTCTCTCAATACCGAGCTAAACATACGCATCGGTATTGCAGCTACCATGTTTTCCAGGCTCACAAAGAGAGTCTGGTCCAACAAGAGTCTGACGGAACACACCAAGATCCAGGTCTACAGAGCTTGTGTCTTGAGTACACTTCTGTACTGCAGCAAGTCATGGACTCTTCACTCCAACAGGAGAGGAAACTGAACGCTTTCCACATGCGCTGCCTTCGATGCATACTTGGCATCACCTGGCAAGACAAAGTTCCAAACAACACAGTCCTGGAACGAGCTGGAATCCCTAGCATGTATGCACTGCTGACACAGAGATGCCTGCGTTGCCTTGGTCATGTCGTGAGAATGGGCGATGGTCAGATCCCAAAGGATCTCCTCTATGGAGAACTTGTGTAGGGAAAGCGCCCTACAGATAGACCACAGCTGCGATACGATATCTCAAGAAGGATCTGAAGGCCTTAGGAATGGATCTCAACAGGTGGGAAACCTTGACCTCTGAGCTTCCCACTTGGAGGCAGGCTGTGCAGCATGGCCTCTCCCAGTTTGAAGAGCCACTTGCCCAACTGAGGCAAAGAGGCAAAGAAGGAAGGCCCATAGCCAGGGAGACACACCAGGGACAGACTACTTTTGCTCCCAGTGTGGAAGGGATTGTCACTCCCGAATTGGCCTTTTCAGTTACATTAGACGCTGTTCCAGAACCCTTTTCAGAGCGCAATACCATAGTCTTCCGAGACTGAAGGATGCCAGTGATGAATTATATATTACAGTATGTTAGTTTATTATATTTTAATCCTGCCCTTCCTACAAAGAGTTTGGGTGGTTTCTTTGCTTCTCCTACCTCTTATTCTCATAACAGGTGGATTATGTTGAGAAGAGGAGCTACTGCTCCAAGTTCATCTAGTAACTTGGCTCTTCTGGCTACTAGCCTAGCATTCCAACCGCTACACCACCAAGTATTTTTTTACTCTTAACTCCTTGGATATAGTTGGCATGAACTCCTGATTCCTCCAGAAGTTTCTGTCAAGTTTTGGACACCTGTTGAAGAGTCAAACCACGGTTTAAATTTTGGAACAAATTGGAAAGCAGCTTACCTTCTCGGTGGGAAAAGCAAGTGTAATCAAAGACATACTGTGCAACGAGCATGGAGTGACCCACTGCCTCATGAAAAGAGAGATCATAGGAAGGCTGTGGTTCCTCTCTAGCTTGGAATTGAGGAGGGATGCAAATTGTCTTTGTGCCATTGTGAGGAAGATCCTTGCCCTTTTCTCAAGGCTGAAGTTGAAGGCTAGGGTTGACGGTCTATGCAGAAGGTGGTAGCAGTGCTTTGAGTGCTGACATGGATTGCAGGCTGCTAGAGTGCCCACTGCCAAATCAAGCCCCATTTTGTTTTCTTTGCTGTTTTCACTCCAAGCCAGCTTGCAAACTTCACCAAAGTAGCAAAGCTCTGGGCTTTTGTGTGCTTTGCTCTTAAGGAGCTTCCTTGGTGTCTCTGCTGGTTGTTGCTAGTTACTGTAGTGTATCCAGTTTGGTCAAGCTGTCTTTTGTTCCATCCAGTTAAGAACTGGCATGTTACATCTAGTTGTATTTTTTTTTCCTACTAGTTGTATTTTTTCCTTTCCATTTTTGCTTTTTCTTTGGGGTTTTAATGAATTGCTTATTATTATTCCTTGCCTGATTAGTCCATGTACATGGGTAATCTTTCTGATGGGGTGCTACTGCGGTTTGATTTTAAGCAAGAACTAGGGGGTTCTATGTTCTCCTGGAAGGGGTGGCGTATCCCAGCTGGCTCCTTTTAGCCTGGAATGGTGGGAGCAAATAGATCTATCAATTCTTCTCTCCCCCCTCCCCTGCAGCTATTAGAACATAAGAACATAAGAAGAGCCCCGCTGGATCAGGCTAAGTGCCCATTTAGTCCAGCTTCCTGTATCTCACAGTGGCCCACCAAATGCCCAAGGGAGCACACAAGACAACAGACACAACCTGTGTCCTCTTGCCCTCGGTATATAAATACTGTTGTTGTTGTTGTTGTTGTTGCCCTCCCCTGCATCTAGCAAAAATCTGGCATCTCCCCTGCCCCAGAGCCTCCTGAAGGGACTGGCAGAGCACCCACAGTAAATATGGGAAGCAGAGAACAGGAAGTCATGCATTGAGTATTAACCAATAGATGCTGCTCCCCTTGGTCAGCCACACTGTCTTGATCTGAGGGGACCAATTATTATTCTTGGGAAACCAGAAAAGAAGTCAGTAAATCTACAGCCATCCCCTCCACCTGGTTTCTGCAGTGGGGCCAACATCCCAAGACAATGGCTACTGCAGCAGGATGACTTGGCAGTCTTTTTATAATGCTGAGACATCTCAGTGGTAGCTTTGGGAATTAAAAGGAACCAAAGTGGAAGAAAATTGACAAAAAATAAGAAGTTGGGGATTTTGCCCTGCAAACTCTCAAGACTCTTATCTTTGCACTTGCAGTTTGCAGGGTGCTGGTGTTTTGTTTTGTCTTCTGCTTTTTAGCAATATAGTAACAATGAGAGATACCACAGTAGGCCAATCAACAGGCAGGGAGCACATTCAGGGCTGCACAGTCTGGCAAAGCCAGTGTTGGGAGTTAAGAGGAAATTGATCAAAAATACGAGGTATTATTATTAACAGTATTATTAACAGTATTTGTCTATTAAACAGAGGTTTAACAGAGGTATGTCTATTAAATAACAAGACTGATTAAATAACTCACCTTTATTTATTGGTATTACAAATTTAATGTTTGTCCCCTTCAATATACTCCCCATTTGCACCAATACATCGCTGTAGTCTTGTTTTCCACTGGTCGAAGGCATGGAGCAAATCAATTTTTGTCAGTTGTTTCAACATATCTGTCATTTTCTTCTTTACCGCATCAACTGACTCAAAATGTGTCCCTTTAAGCACTGATTTAACTTTTGGGAAAAGATAAAAGTCGCAAGGTGCTAAATCGGGTGAATATAGAGGATGTTCAAGTGTAGTAATGTGATTGTCGGTCAAAAACTGCTCCACAGAAAGTGCTGTGTGAGCAGGCGCATTGTCCTGGTGAAGAATGAAACCATTTTTCCACAGTTGCAGCCGTTTCTTTCTGACTCTTTCTCTCAACTTTTTCAAAACTTCCTTATAATAATGCTGGTTAACTGTTGTGCCTTCTGGAACCCATTCGTCCAAAATTATACCCTTGATATCGAAAAAAACAATGAGCATTGCTTTGAATTTTGACTTGCTTTGACGGGCTTTTTTCACTCTTGGTGATGACGGTGTTTTCCAGTGCATTGACTGTCTTTTGGTTTCAGGATCGTACTGGAAGATCCAGGTCTCATCACAAGTGATTACTTTATGAAACAGGTTTGGATCTGCATCCAATTCTGTTGGTGTTTTGTGCAATTTTACTAAAAATTTCAAATTGACATGTTGTTCAACTTTTAAACTTAGCATTTTTTTGGCACTCTACAGAAAACACAACCAAACTAAATGGCGACTCACAATCAACTGAACATCATAGAGTGTTGCTGCTTGTCATGCAGGTTCAGACATGTTCAAGGTTACTACGTATGCAGTTATAACTGGTTCTGACTGTTTTGTTTACTAGGTGGAATCACAGTCTTGTTATTTTATAGACATACCTCATATATACATATAAAAAATGAGGTCATTTTATTGGTCTGTGGTGAGTTTGCATGTTCCAAATTTAGAATATTGCATGCAATTGTGTTTGCCTTGCCTCAGAAAAAGTGTGTACTAGACTTGGAGAGAGAACAGAGGTACAGAGAATGGTGCAGAGAATGAGGCAATTACAACAGATTATCTTGTACAGGAAAAAAATTACGCGGATTGTCCATCATAACTTGTAAAATATGCCACTGTCAAGGGAGTGACGTAGCTAGAGGGGGTGCAAAGCACGAAGTTTTGCAGGCACCTGAATGTTCCGTGCAAGGGGTCCCTCCCCCCTTCAAAGCCATTCCTGGTGGCTGTTTGTTCTCGCTGCTGGGAATGGCTCTGAATTTGGGGGGACTCTTGCACAGTGCATTCAGGAGCCTGCAAAACTTTGTGCTTTGCACCCCCTCTAGCTATGCTACTGGCTCCTGCTACCCAATAGCACAGCCTCGGCATCCAGGACAGTTTGCTTTTTGGCTTGCAGACGCTCTTGTGCTTTCCTTAATTAACCGAAGCACGTAGCTGGCTACTGTCGGAAGATGGGAGTGCTGCTGAGTGAAGTCCAGTGTGACAATTCTTCAAAGTGTGTGCTGCAGCTTGTCTGTTGTTGCTGTTATTATGATATAGTACACAAATATAAAATGATCCCATCTTTCTGACTAGCGTGTTTATTCAAATACGTAATAAAAGGGAGCTATTTCTGGAAGAAGTCAGCTGATTTTATTGGTCCATTTCCTTGGTGAAACAGGTCTGTCCATTTGTTCATCTGGGCAGCTCTGAATTCCTTAGCAATCATACCTTCACTGTGGGGGAGGGGGCTGCGTTCCATCACTGGGCCAAAATGAGAGGCTGCTGCAACAGGGGGTTTTTCTAGTAATATCTGCTCTGTAACCATCTTAAATGCTTTAGAATACTGTACTTTAAAAGTGTTTAAAGTACCCAGTCTCTCACCTTCCATCTAAAGTTGTAGGCAGCTTTTGACATATCCACTAGGCTATTGTGTTAGACTGAATTTCATTTATTAGTCAGTGTTTGAATTTCCTCAATATCTCAGGGTGGAGTGGATTGTCTTTAACGTATTGTTGAGACAATCCTATGGCACTGAGCTGAGAGAATGTGACTTGCCTAGGGTCACTGTGGTCTAACACTGTCTCTCAGGTTCTCTGTTGGTCTGAGGTGTTAACTTGCAGAGTGATCATGAGGTGGTTTGAAGCAGGAGCTGCATTGGGGCATCAACCTGTGTTTCAAAACAGCACCACACATTCTTTCCTTCTCTCTATATTTCCTCTAGCAACTGTCGCTGTGATACGACACCCAAGATATGAGTGTGGTATGGTTGGGGTATTGGACTGGGACTGAGGAAATTTGGGTTAAAATTCCTATCCAGCCATGAAATTCATGGGCCACTCACTGTCTCTCATAGTGTTGTGATGATGGCAGGTGGGACGGGAACTATGCCTGCCACCCTGAGCTCCTTGGAGGAAGGGTAGGATATAGAGGCAATAATGAACACCAGAGGCTGTGGACGCCCAAGTGTTTTTTGCTGTCATTACTTCTCATTCCTGCTCATTCCATGCAGCAAGCAAATTCCTCTCTGGATCAGTCATATGAGTTCAGTGGGCACAACCCTTCTTGGTCACACTGTCTGTTCAGCAGCCTTTGGCCCAGCCTCTGATCCTTTTGAGGCCCTTACTCTTCAATCATCTTGTGTGGGGCCCCTGAAAGAAATTTTGTCAGGGGGTGCAAGGTTTCTTTGGGCCCCTTCCCAAAGGGGGAAGGGGTGAAACAAGCGGGGGGGGGGAAGAGTGATGACGGGGCAAGCGGAATGGGGGTGCAGAAATGTGAAATGGGGGAGGGTGGTGACAGCTAGAAATGTCTTTGGAGCATAGGTCTACTCTGCTGGGTTTCCCGATGCAGAGCCCAGGTCTACGTGCCCGCGTGGTGTTGGCAACTAGTTACAGTAATATGGAAAATCAAACATTTGCCAAACTAAAGCAAACACAATAGAAAATCATTGCAGGAAATTAGCATCATCATACATAGGCTCACACTAGAATGAGAAATGTCTTGTGTGAACCAAAACATGTTTCTGCAGCAGCTGTAGACCCGCAGCTTTATCCCTGAGCTCCTATACACTCCTTTATGGTAAGCAGATCCACAAGCATATGGCTTGCGGCAGCGGCAGCAGCTGTGCACCCACGGTAGTGCCCTCACTCTCACATCTCAGGTGGGTAGCAAGTCAGGGTGAGATTGGAGAATGTAAGATCCCAGGAAATTTCTGGGCCTGCTCCTTTGGCTCCTGGGACCCCTTTTTGACCCTGGACCAGGGTACAAATTATCCCTTTTACCCCCCACCATAGGCTTGTGTATGTTGAGCCAGCTGCTTACACATTGTAACAAATTTGAGAAGCTTTGGCGAAAAAGGACTGGTGCTTTTTGAAAAGATACGCTGAAGGTGATATGCTCCCTGTATGGGTTTTGCAGGTGTGTGTGTGTGTGTGAGAGAGAGAGAGAGCACAAGCACACTGTACTTCTGAGCATGCCCATGATTGGCAGCTGTGGCTGCAACTCCCCACTGTCCTCTTCTTGGGCCAAACTGTATCCAGCCATGGTTGTCCAGCACTTGGCTCCTTCTGTTCAATTTCTTAGGGATTCCTCCACCCTTCTGTAATATTTTCTTTTTTCCCCACCCTGACTGCATGCTTCTTTTGGGATCGGTTTTTACATTGTTTGCATAATTAGTGGTCCATTAGCTGCCGCAGTTTTATGGCCCATGAGAAGGGCAGTGTGTAAATCGTACCAGCAGAGGAGGGGTGTGTGCAGGAAGAAAGCCTTGCTCTGTTTTCTGTTCACTTTTGCTGGCTTTATAGTAACAAAAGCTGAATTCAGCAGATTTTCAGAATACCAGAAATCTTCAAAACCAGAGAGTCAGGACCTGGTAACTTGAGATTTTGGATTCCTCTTCTTCCCTCCCCCGTTCAGAAGCATGTGAAAGCCTCTTATTTTTGTGTGAAACATCATTCTAGCAGCATACCTTAAACACTGCAGAAGGCATCCTGTTGGCTGTTGGAATCCAACCACTCCTTTTTCTACAATGCAAGCATTTCACATCGAGTGGGTTTGGTTGACTATAGAAAAAGATGTTCATTTTTCTGTCTCCAAGGAAAGAGGGCATGAATAGGAGGAAGTGAAGCATTTGGGGCATAATCCTAATGGGTGGGTCCACTTCTAGATTGAAGACTCTTGAAGGGACCATCTAGGGATCATCAGAAGGATCTCGGGAAGCAGCTTAGATTACAAAAATGAGGGTCAGAAAAGTTTTTCCCAAACTTTATGGTGGTTTGATATGAATTTGGGGTACCGATTTTTAAAAAAAGGCATCTGTTTTACCCTATCACATCTAGTTTTGGAGATATCGTATAGCCTCATTAGTGAATAGTTCAAGCAGCTTCCTCATGAGGAAGCCATGGTGAAGGCTTCTTCATGAGGAAGCTGCTTGAACCATTCACTAAAGAGGCTATACAATATCTCCATAACTAGACATGATAGGGCAAAACGGATGCCATTTTTTGAATTGGCACGCCAAATATAGCCAGGAATTGGTGTAACGTTTAAGGAAGCAAAATGTGTGTTGGCCTGTGTTATCTATTGCAATAAAATAGTCAGAATCAATCTGCATGCCCACCAGGCCTCTTCAACCAGCCCTTTGAGCCCCTCCATCACAGCCATCCATCCATGTTGACCTCCTGATGTTCTGCCCTTGCCTAGGTGGATTCTTCAATGCTATTTTCTGACCTGTCTGAATTTTTTGTTTGTTGGTTTTGGTGTTATTAGACCAATTTATTGGGTTTATCTCTATGAACTATTGTGTCAATTTTATGAACAGCTTATTGTTGTTTTAAAATATCACAAGACCAAGTTTCTTGTGAAAAGCAGAGATTATCGGCCTTGTGAAAAGGGACTGTGTTAGGGGTTAATGATCACAGCCACACACAACCTGGAGTGATAGCTCTGCCTATGCGGAAAAGCAGCTTGAGGTGAACAGGAGTGCCACGCAAAGGTGATGTTGTTCAGAGCCTGCAAGGGAGGCATGTTTCTATGGAGCCCCTCCCCCCAAACCAGCTCATGGTCAGTCATTTGGGTGCAGTTAGAACAAGGCAGAATGTTTGCAAAGGAGTCCTCTGTGTCCTCTGTGTCCTATTGTGTCCTCTGCTCCATCAGCTTTTCATTTTTGGCATGGGAGCCAGCCCAGAGAACTGCATATAGATAGAATTTTCACATCCCCGCTTTTGTCCAGACTGGCATTCCTCTTTCTCTCTCTTGTTCATGTAGCCGTGATATACACACCCTCCATGTTGAGAGGCAGCATGCAACCTGAGAGTTGATGGGTGTCAACAGCAACAGGGGGCTCTTTCCTCCAAGCCTGCTTCCCAGCAGTGGACCCCCATTAGGTTTGATGGGGCAAATGCCCCAGGCGCGAGCCTCTAGGACCCTGTAGAAGTCTCTCTGAGGCTCCCAACAGGGTCGGAAACTGTTTCCCGGAAGCACAGTTAATAGCGTTGGGGAAGCATCAGGAAGCTTCCGCAACACAGGTTCAGGTTGCTCAAGGCTCCATGAGCCTCAGGTGAGTGGGAGGGGTGGATTTCTGTGCAGGGCGGCAGCCCATGGGGGTGCCATCATGAACCTTTGCGGCAGGGCGTGGGGCTGGGGAGCTCTGCCACTTCTGCTTCCAGGGAACATCCCACTGAAAATGGGAACACAGGACAAAACGGGCTCTTGGTCTGATCCAGCAGAGCTGTTCCTGTGCTTTAGTACTTGGACAACCTTTAAAATGTTGTTATGAAAGTTTTACAAGCCTGAAGCGTAAAATACAATTGCTGACCATTCCCTTTGAGATCTGAGCCTCTCTTTACTCCTAAATTTGATTTCTGCGCTCCTGAAGATGTTTAGATATGAAGGTTTTGATAAGAATGACTGTGCATATCCCACAGTGCAGTTGACTAACAGCCCAATCCTGAGCTGCCTGGTATCCAAAGCTGCATCGGCATTGAAATGGCTGCTGCTGCATCCTGTGGACATCGGGCAGCAGTGGGCAGCTCCCAATGCCTTCTCAGGGGAAGGGGACATTTGTCCCCTTCCCCTGAGTAAGGGCAGCAACCCTGCAATGGGGCTGCTCAACTCTGCGCCAGCTGATTAGTCAGCAGAGTAAAGTAGTCCTGTGTTGGACTGGAAGGCTGAGCTCTGCCGATCCAGTCCCATCACTCCCTCTGCCATGCCTTCGCCTGCCTTCCCCCACCCTGGAATGCCTCTCCCCCCACCCCCACTCATCTATCTGCCGCCCAATGCTTTCCTGGAGCTCAGGGTGGTGGTCACCCATCCTTTGCTTGGTGTGGGCTCGTTCTGAACCAGTGCCTGTGCTGGCCGGGCAGTAAGTGTCGCAGGCATGCCTTATAGCATGTTTTTGACAATGTGCACTGGTGCTGAGCTAGCATGAAATGTTCAGGATGGGACCCCAAGGCTGCAATCCTGTACACATTTTCCCGGGAATCTGTTCCATTGAACTCAGTGGGCCTTCTGAGTAGATGTGCCCCTTGCTTAAAATATACAGGTATTGCACTGTGTGCCAACATTAGCAATTGACAGGAGGTGCTGGAGAAGCTGGGATAAACATAGCCGAATTTGCACTATAAAAAGAAAAACAAACAAGCCTGCTTCTCATTTTAAACAAGCTGGCATTACATACTACCTGAGGTCGTTTCAGATATGAAATCAGTAACAGAAAACCTACTACAAATAAAAATGCATCTAAAACTAACTTCTGGGGCACAGATATGATATACTAATAAAAGATGAAACTACTTTGAATGGATTTTAGCAAGTTAGTAGTGTTCTTTGTTTATCATATGGCACTTGGGTCTGTGATGAGTGATCAACACAAAGCAGAGCAATACCAGGCAGCATAGAACCTGGCTCTTCTCTTCCTTTAATTTGATGAGTGTGTTTCTCCATTATTAAGTGATCCCAAAGATGTTTCAACCATATGGCAATACTGGGATTTAATGGGCCTTTCCGATTGGTTGCTACTGTAACCTAAGGAATGTAAAATGCAGGCTGCAAGTGTAAAATATTGTGGTGAAGGAAATGTGCTCAAAATTGCAAGCAGAGCTTCTCTTATTTTATTAATTTCAGGAAATTCTGGAGCTTAGTATTTTCCAAAAGATGGACAGGACCACCACATTTGGATGAGAATGTGTAATTTTCTAGGACCACTGAATTTGAAGCTAGGCAGGAACCTGCCTATGCAGTGGTGTAGCTAGAGGGGGTGCGGAACACTAAGTTTTTTAGGGAACCTCTCTGCAGCGTGCAAATGTCCCCCTCCCCTTTAGAGCCATTCGGGGTGGTGGAAGCAAAATGGAGGTGTATGCAAGTCTACATCACTAGATATTGTTAACTACTTTGGAAATTTTAACCTAAATTAACAAGAGGATTTTATGTAGTGATGATGTAGGTAAGAAAATCTTCCAGAAAAAGAGTGCCAAGATTGGATAATCCAGATGTTTCAAAGGAGGAAAATGAACATATTCACAAACTCCACAAGAGCCTTTTGACTTTAGTCTGTTTTAAATGTCCAGTTTACTTGACTGTTACACACACACTCTGCATTTTTCTTGGCTTCTGTAAAACCAATTTTGCCTTGTCAGCAGACGCTTTCACCTTCAACATATGAGTTGCAAGCCTTGTAGGAGGGATGATTCATTTGCAGGCCAATCCACAAAAATCCTGAAAAGTCTGGATACCAACAGAAGCTCCAGAATCTGATCCGAAAGCCTGCAATTTATGGTGTGCAATGAATTGCTTCACTGCCGGCACAGTCAGACACAATGTTCTTGCCACTGCTGTTGTCATCTTCATTTTCTGACAACTTTGTTTCGAAGGGGACCTTGAAATGAGGAAACAGATCAGGGAGGTGACAAGGAGGGACAGGGTTGTAATCATGGGGGACTTCAGTTATCCTCATATAGACTGGGTCAATTTGTGTTCTGGTCATGAAAAGGAGACTGGATTCCTTGACATGCTAAATGACTGTGCCTTAGAGCAGCTAGTCATGGAGCCCACCAGAGGACAGGTGACTCTGGATTTAATATTGTGCGGTACTCAGGACCTGGTTAGAGATGTCAGTGTTATGGAGCCATTGGGGAACAATGATCACGCTGTGAGCCGTTTCGACATGCATGTCGGGGGAAGAATACTGGGCAAATCTCTCACCAAAACCCTTGACTTCTGACGAGCGGACTTCCCTCAAATGAGGAGGCTGGTTAGAAGGAGGTTGAAAGGGAAGGTAAAAAGAGTCCGATCTCTCCAGAGTACATGGAGGCTGCTTAAAACATCAGTAATAGAGACCCAGCAGAGGTGTAAACCACAAAGAAAGAAAGGCTCCACTAAATCCAGGAGGGTGCCTACATGGCTAATGAGCCAAGTTAAAGAGGCTGTAAAGGGCAAGGAAGCTTCCTTCCATAAATAGAAGTCTTGCCCTAATGAAGAGAATAAAAAGGAACATAAACTGTGGCAAAAGAAATGTGATACGGGAGGCCAAGCGAGACTATGAGGAATGCGTGGCCAGCAACATTAAGGGGAATAATAAAAGCTTCTTCAAATATGTTAGAAGCAGGGAAACCTGCCAGAGAAGCGGTTGCCCCTCTGGATGGTGAGGGAAGGAAAGGGGAGATAAAAGGAGACTTAGAGATGGCAGAAAAATTAAATGAGTTCTTTGCATCTGTCTTCACGGCAGCAGACCTTGGGCAGATACCGCTGCCCGAACGGCCCCTCCTGACCGAGGAGTTAAGTCAGATAGAGGTTAAAAGAGAAGATGTTTCAGACCTCATTGATAAATTAAAGATCAGTAAGTCACCAGACCCTGATGGCATCCACCCAAAAGTTATTAAGGAATTGAAGAATGCAGTTGCTGATCTCTCAACTAAAATATGCAACTTGTCCCTCAAAACGGCCACAGTGCCAGAAGATTGGAGGATAGCAAATGTCACACTGATCTTTAAAAAGGGAAAGAGGGGGGACGGGGAAACTATAGGCCAGTCAGCCTAACATCTATACCGGGTAAGATGGTGGAATGCCTCATCAAAGATAGGATCTCAAAACACATAGACGAACAGACCTTGCTGAGGGAGAGTCAGCATGGCTTCTGTAAGGGTAAGTCTTGCCTCACGAACCTTATAGAATTCTTTGAAAAGGTCAACAGGCAAGTGGATGCCTTGTTCTGGCAGTTTTGGTCGCTGCATCTCAAAAAAGACATAGTGGAAAAGGAAAAGGTGCAAAAGAGAGCGACTAAGATGATTACTGGGCTGGGGCATCTTCCTAATGAGAAAAGGTTATGGCATTTGGGCCTCTTCAGCCTAGAAAAGAGGCGCCTGAGGGGGAACATGATTGAGACATACAAAATTATGCAGGGGATGGACAGAGTGGATAGAGAGATGCTCTTTACACTCTCACATAACACCAGAACCAGGGGACATCCACTAAAATTGAGTTTTGGGAGAGTTAGAATAGACAAAAGAAAATATTTCTTTACTCAGTGCGTGGTTGGTCTGTGGAACTCCTTGCCACAGGATGTGGTGATGGCATCTGGCCTGGATGCCTTTAAAAGGGGATTGGACATGTTTCTGGAGTAAAAATCCATTACAGGTTACAAGCCATGATGTGTACGTGCAACCTCCTGATTTTAGAAATGGGCTATGTCAGAATGCCAGATGCAAGGGCGGGCACCAGGATTAGGTCATCTGGTGTGCTCCCTGGGGCATTTGGTGGGCTGCTGTGAGATACAGGAAGCTGGACTAGATGGGCCTATGGCCTGATCCAGTGGGGCTGTTCTTATGTTCCCCCCAATATGTACTGCGGCCAGCTATTGCACTTATAAGGACAGTATGTTTGTGGTGAATGACATCCTTGATTACCTTTGCATGGTTATGTGTTAGCTAGTGTAGTGAGTTCTGATTAGTGGCATAAGTAGGAAAAAAATTACTTATAGGTGTTGTTGGTCTTGTAGCTCTCCCATTTCTTTTAACCTTGCCCATTGGATATTGCCCCTCCCATCTATGGCAACACCCTTCTGTAAAGATTCCGACATAACTAATAATTGCATTAACTGATGCTTAGAATCCCAAATGGAAGATAAAACAGTGCTTACTGTGCCATACTATGACATTGCTTGAGAGATTTCAGGTGGCCAGTGTGGAAATGTTAGCAGTTAGGTCGGGAGACCAACAGGCACATGGAAATTCAAACAGCACAGTCTGAAGCTATCTTAAGGCAGCAACCTTAAAGCTAAGCAAGTCTGGACTTGGACAGTGTCTGGATGAGAGACCTCCTGGGAACCCCTGTGTGGTGTACTAAGAGGGGGGTGGGGGCATTCCATCCTGGGTGCCCACGTTACACGTCTGTCACTCTGGGTGCTGGCTCAAATGCAAGCCCAGGGCTACCTGTCACTCTGAGTATCAGGTAGACTTGGCCTCTCCTAGGGTATCTCTGTGCAGGGGCCAGGTCTACGCAGAAGCCAATCTTTGAGCCAAGGGCAGGGCGGTGGGAGTGGTCCATTCCTGGTGTCTAATATGCTGGGTCTGCCAATGCCTGTGTATGCTATCCTAATGGAAGGTCAGAAGAATATAAATGAAATAAGCAAATGAGACTGTTCACTGGGAATCATACTTCTCAGAGTAGGTTGCTGTTAATTGTATCGATCAGAAATTGGTAGAGTCTTCTGCAAGAGGGTAATGCTGCCAATTCATAGGCAGTTATTCTGGTAGAGGAAAGGCAGGGTAGCTTGATGCTATGTATTCAACCGCATGTAGTTAAAAATATTATTTGAAATATAAACTTCCTTGTCTGAAGGCTAGCTTTATACACCCAGTCAAATGGCACAAAAAGCACTTCTGCCTTTGCCCTCTAAGTATACTTTAATGAAGCTGAATCCAGGAAATTATGCAGGTCATGTGTCTTAAATGTTGACTTTGACTCCTTGCCTGGGACGAAGTGTGATGTCTTTCCAAGGAAGCACTCTAAGAAGACTCTTAGCAAGATCCCAAACCGTGCTGCCTGACCTTAGCATTATTATTATGTGCCTGTATTGTCTGTGTTTAAAATGCTAGCTAGATGGGCTAGCTGTGATGACAGTACTGTATTAGGAAAGTTAAGTGCCACAAAGTGGGAAGGCAAGAATGATTCATCAGCCCCATTCTAGACATTCCATTTACATCCAGTATAATATCACCTGCCTAAAATGTGGGGTTCAGTGTTCTGAAATAATCGGTCCATCAGCTAATAATTATTAATTCATCAGTGTATGCACAAGGTACATGGCCCTACTTCATGTGCTTAATAGGTTGCAAGTGAATCAGGGACAGCAGCTAATAGACCCAATGAAAATCAAAGCAGCTGGGCTGTAGTCTCCTTTGGGAGTTTCAGTGGCTGGTTTCTCATCATCATCAGTGTGATCCTCCCCCCCCACCCCCCCATTATGGGCTTCTTTCTTTGGCAGGGAGCTTTAAGTTGTCCAAGTTATTTGTTATGGTTTTTGCCAACAATTTGCAAACACAAATTACAGAATATTTTATGAAGATGCTCTTTCTTTCCGCACTTAAGGTAGTCTTGGGCTGGCTCTGCGATCATGAGTAAACATTTTCAAGAAAGCAGTGGTGTAGCTAGAAAGCGTGCAAAGCACTAAGTTTTGCAGGGAGCCTCACCACAGCATGCAAGGACCCCTTCCCCTCCCTTTCAGAACCTTCCAGGCAGGGGGAGCAAAACTGAGGTGTATGTCTCTGTTTTGCTCTCCCTGCCTGGAATGGCTGGGAAGGGGAAGGGGAGGGGCCACTTGCAAGCTGTGGTGAGGCTCCTTGTAAAACTTAGTGCTTTGCACCCCCTCTGGCTACACCACTGCAAGAAAGAACCGTGGTGGAAGTAAGTGAGTTTTTTAAATGGGGTCATGTCCTCTGCTGCTGCTCATAGTGCTGGAGAGCACTGAAGGATGGAATTCTTCCTCTTTCATTGCAGATCATGGTGGATCCGAATTAGCCAGCTCATGAGCAGCAGCATCAATGATGATATCAATGCTTAATGTTATTTGGTAGCTATGTTTGTCATAGTGCTGCAATTGTAATGAGGCCTGGCCAGGAGCCAAATAAGTCATCATTAGCTTTTCCACAGCAACGATAACTTGATCACATTGTGCTGGGATTAGATGCCTAAAAATTTAAGATGATGCTTACTTTGTGTCACAAAGACCCGACGGCTTTTCCCTGTATCATACTTCTCTCTCACATTCACGCATGCATACATACATGCATGCACACAAATACTATTTTTTTTTATTTATTACATTTATATACCACCCTTTCTCCAAGGAGGACATAGATCCCTCCTTCCATTTCTCCTTTCAACAACCCTGGGAGGTAGATTAGGCTGAGAGATAGTGACAGACCCAAGGTCACCCAGGGCATTTGAACATAGATCTTCCAATTCTAAGTCCAGCTCACAGAACACCACACCAGCGGTCTCCAAACACAGACCACTGTGTGCTGGAAAACCCTTCCCTGACGTGAATGGAGCTTACCGTTCCGCCGAGGAGCCTACACAATGTTCCTCTGATTACTCCCAAACTGCACACTAGCCAGCCACATCTGACTGGAAATCTAGGTGCAAAGCCTGCTGGGGCGACAGAACATGGAAGCGGTTGGCTGATGCACAGTTTGGGAGTAATCACATTGCAAGAGACTCCCCACAAAGCTCTGTTCACCCAGGGGACAGATTGCAACAGGCACTGGATCCAGTATGTGGGCCGGCTACACTACACCATCCTAGCTCTTGATCATATAGTCATAGTTATGAATTTCTAATGTCTACCAGAGGACAGAATCTATAGTTCTTATTACAGACTCTGATCGTATAAGTCCCATAGGAATTTTGAGGTGGACACGTTTTCTTTTCAGATCCTGTTGGAGAATGCCTAAAGGAAGGGTAAAATCTTGGGTAGACATTGGGCATAAGGCAATAATCCTGTACCCACAGTCCTGGGAGTAAGATGGTGCTTGTTAATCCCAGCAGGTGTCCTGTTTAGGGGCTTCTTGTTCTTGATGAACCCAGACTATGTTAAGATAGGTTTACAGTCTGTCTTGCTGAACACATTTATTTTACTCAGAAGTAAACCCATTAACAGTTTTCAAACACCTCTAGCTATGCATTTCTGGAATCATGACACCTCATAAGGCCTCAGATTTCCCCCATGGGCAGCCTTTGAACTCATACAAGACAATGAATAACAGAAATGCATTTACTGAGATTCAAAAGTAAGTCTTGTGTTCACATGGAGTCAGCTGAAGTGGCAACTGGCCCTTGGGTACAAGATGTACACCCAAGTTTCCTGGGACCATAAAATTAGCTTCTAAAGAATGTTTTCAGTTGTTCCAGTTCAAAGGCTGTAATAATAATAATAATAATAATAATAATAATAATAATAATAATAATAATAATTAATAAACTTTATTTATATCCCGCCCTTCTCCCTAAAGGGACCCAGGGCGGCTAGGAAAGAAATGGGTATGGTCCAATTCTGATCTCTGATGTGAGGGTATCTCTGTGGTAAAAAAAATTCCTAGATTTTCCCCTTCGTGTCTCAAACTGGGCTAGTAAATACTTGAGAATCACTGCAATGGGGGTGTCAACACGTAGTCTGTTTGGAGGAAGGCAAAGGTGGCTGGGGACAGGGTTTCCACTCCTCAACCATCACTGGGATCAGGGTGAGCAATTGCACATCTTCCTGAATAGTTTCTCTGATGAGATTTGGGTGTGTTGTGGTTCTTCCTTGAGTGGATACAGTGCCATATTCTCCAAGAATACAGACTTGGGTGCCTTTTTCACGGTAAGAACCATTTTCTCCTCCATGCTAGCCCAGGACAATGCTGTGTGCCAGGGCAGTTTTGGATAATCACAGTGACACTCACAAAGAGGCAGCAGTGCCTTGAAGCACTAGGTGGCAGCAAAATCATGTTAAAACTGAGAAGTTTCTTTTTTTAAAAAACAAACACAATCACCTAGAAATGAATGGAATTTTAAAATTTAATTGAGAACTTGTAAAGCTAGAGGTTCCTACTGAGCTGGAGCTTGGAAGTCAACCTGCTCCCTCTCCAGGAAGCCTTGCATCCTAACTTCAGTAGAAATCTCCTCTGCAGCCAGCACAGTGCTCAGAGTGTCACTTACCTGCTGGGAACTTCTTGACCCAGTCCAGTCCCTGGCTAGAAATGATGCTGTACTCTGCAGTGCCCACAGCTGCTTCCTCTTTCTCTTCCTCTTCCTTTTCACTTTCCAAGGTAAAGAAGACAGATGTGGCTTGCAGAATCAGAAAACAGGCTGTGAATAGTGCCATTAAATAGGGTATATTCCAGTACCGATGAAAGGAGAGCAAGACTAGAAGAAAAGCGCAAGGGGGGATTCCCCAAGTGACACATGATTGCAGGATGGGATGTGGATAACATGGCCTTGCTGGAGTATTCAAGGTTCCCCTCCCTTCATTATTTAACGCAATGAAATTTAAAACACAGGGAGAGATTGCAAAATATATATATTTGCAAAACCAGATATAAGTGAAGTCTTTTTCCTAGATTTAGCGCCAGTGTTTTTGCTCTCCCCTCTATTTTATCACTCCTTCATGCAGATATTTTAGATGATGTGGTGTTAGCCTTGAATGTTTTCATGTTAGAGCAAATCTCTGTCCTTTGTTTAGAACAGTAGCAGGGCCACTGTGTAAAAACAAGAATGTTAACAGATATCACAAGAGACAACATTGCATTCCCTACAAAGCTGCCTTGGGGTTCTTCTCAGGAAATTAAAAGTATTGCAACAGCGCCCTCAGGTGCCAGGATTGTTGAATGGCTTTTACAAGACGCTTGGAAATAATCTTTAGGAAGCATTGGTACAGTTTCATGCTAGTCGGATAGTTTGTCTGAGTCTCTTATTAACTCAGAGAGTAGGAGAAATAGTTTTTTTAATGAATGTGTGACCGTGGACCAATATATTTCTTGTGTGAAAGAAATGGACCAATATAAAATTGTGTGAAAGAAATATATATAGGGAGAGGTATTTATCAACCGATAAACTGAAGACCCAATCCTATCCAGTTTTCCAGTGCCAGTGCAGCTATGACAGTGGGGTGTGTGCTGCATCCTTTGGTGAGGAGACAGTCACAGAGCCCTCCTTAAGGTAAGGGAACATTTGTTCCCTTATATTGGGACTGCATTGCAGCTGCACCAGTACTGGATCAGCGCTGTAGCGTTAGTTAATTGGGCTGTATGAACATTGAACATGGCAGCCCAATCCTAACAGATTGCAATCCTAACAGATTACCCATGCTGCAATACAGCAGCTGAAATTCCCACAGCTATATCCCACATGGTAGCACTGGAGGTCGCACTGGTCGCGCAGCTGGAGGTCGCACTTAGAACACTTGTTCCCTTACCCTGTGTACAGCTCTAGCAGCCGCTATGGATCTACTTGGATCTGTGCCAGCTCAATCACTGGCACAGTAACAAATAGCCCCCCGTGTAGGGCTTGCCCTGCCCCCACTCAGTTTTACCCTTTCTCTGCCTTCCCTATGCCTGCCCCAGAATGCCCCTGTGCCACTCGGTGGCAGACTCACTGCAAGCAGGTCCCAGGGCTTCACTGTTCGGCATGGAGGCCCAGCGCTTGTCCACGCTGGTCTCTGCACTGGTGCCTCTCCTTCTGGCCGCCATGAAGTGCTTTACTGCACTTTCACAGCAGCTGTCTCCCTGGCAGCATATGCAAGAGTCGTGCTGCTGGAAGGTAGGGCCGGGCCCTTACTTCTGAGTAAATATGTATAAGATCACACTAGGAGTGTGGGTTTTTTATATGCAGTATAATGCCATGAATGTGCCTAGTGTTTTACAAAGTACTAGATAACAGGTCTCTGTTAGGTCTGAGACTCTTCCCCAGGAAGAGAACATAAGAACATAAGAACATAAGAACAGCCCCACTGGATCAGGCCATAGGCCCATCTAGTCCAGCTTCCTGTATCTCACAGCGGCCCACCAAATGCCCCAGGGAGCACACCAGATAACAAGAGACCTCGTCCTGGTGCTCTCCCCTACATCTGGCATTCTGACTTAACCCATTCCTAAAATCAGGAGGTTGCGCATACACATCATGGCTTGTACCCCATAATGGATTTTTCCTCCAGAAACTCGTCCAATCCCCTTTTAAAGGCGTCTAGGCTAGACGCCAGCACCACATCCTGTGGCAAGGAGTTCCACAGACTGACCACGCGCTGAGTAAAGAAATATTTTCTTTTGTCTGTCCTAACCCGCCCAACACTCAATTTTAGTGGATGTCCCCTGGTTCTGGTATTATGTGAGAGTGTAAAGAGCATCTCCCTATCCACTCTGTCCATCCCCTGCATAATTTTGTATGTTTCAATCATGTCCCCCCTCAAGCGTCTCTTTTCTAGGCTGAAGAGGCCCAAACGCCGTAGCCTTTCCTCATAAGGAAGGTGCCCCAGCCCCGTAATCAGCTTAGTCGCTCTCTTTTGCACCTTTTCCATTTCCACTATGTCTTTTTTGAGATGCGGCAACCAGAACTGGACACAATACTCCAGGTGTGGCCTTACCATCGATTTGTACAACGGCATTATAATATTAGCCGTTTTGTTCTCAATACCCTTCCTAATGATCCCAAGCATAGAATTGGCCTTCTTCACTGCCGCCGCACATTGGGTCGACACTTTCATCGACCTGTCCACCACCACCCCAAGATCTCTCTCCTGATCTGTCACAGACAGCTCAGAACCCATCAGCCTATATCTAAAGTTTTGATTTTTTGCCCCAATGTGCATGACTTTACACTTACTGACATTGAAGCGCATCTGCCATTTTGCTGCCCATTCTGCCAGTCTGGAGAGATCCTTCTGGAGCTCCTCACAATCACTTCTGGTCTTTACCACTCGGAAAAGTTTGGTGTCATCTGCAAACTTAGCCACTTCACTGCTCAACCCTGTCTCCAGGTCATTTATGAAGAGGTTGAAAAGCACCGGTCCCAGGACAGATCCTTGGGGCACACCGCTTTTCACCTCTCTCCATTGTGAAAATTGCCCATTGACACCCACTCTCTGCTTCCTGGCCTCCAACCAGTTCTCAATCCACAAGAGGACCTGTCCTCTAATTCCCTGACTGTGGAGTTTTTTCAGTAGCCTTTGGTGAGGGACCGTGTCAAATGCCTTCTGAAAGTCCAGATATATAATGTCCACGGGTTCTCCCGCATCCACATGCCTGTTGACCTTTTCAAAGAATTCTATAAGGTTCGTGAGGCAAGACTTACCCTTACAGAAGCCATGCTGACTCTCCCTCAGCAAGGCCTGTTCATCTATGTGTTTTGAGATCCTATCTTTGATGAGGCATTCCACCATCTTACCCGGTATGGATGTTAGGCTGACCGGCCTATAGTTTCCCGGGTCCCCCCTCTTTCCCTTTTTAAAAATAGGCGTGACATTTGCTATCCTCCTATCTTCTGGTACCGTGGCCGTTTTGAGGGACAAGTTGCATACCTTAGTCAAGAGATCTGCAACTTCATTCTTCAATTCCTTAATAACCCTTGGGTGTATGCCATCAGGGCCCGGTGACTTATTGATCTTTAATTTATCAATGAGGTCTGAAACATCTTCTCTTTTAACCTCTATCTGACTTAACTCCTCGGTTAGGAGGGGCCGTTCGGGCAGCGGTATCTGCCCGAGGTCTTCTGCCGTGAAGACAGATGCAAAGAACTCATTTAATTTCTCTGCCATCTCTAAGTCTCCTTTTATCTCCCCTTTCCCTCCCTCACCATCCAGAGGGCCAACCGCTTCTCTGGCAGGTTTCCTGCTTCTAACATATTTGAAGAAGCTTTTATTATTCCCCTTAATGTTGCTGGCCATGCGTTCCTCATAGTCTCGCTTGGCCTCCCCTATCACCTTCTTACATTTCTTTTGCCACAGTTTATGTTCCTTTTTATTCTCTTCATTAGGGCAAGACTTCCATTTACGGAAGGAAGCTTCCTTGCCCTTCACAGCCTCTCTAACTTGGCTGGTTAGCCATGCGGGCACTCTCCTGGATTTAGTGGAACCCTTCTTTCTTTGCGGTATACACCTCTGCTGGGCCTCTATTACTGTTGTTTTAAGCAGCCTCCATGCACTCTGGAGAGACTGGACTCTTTTTACCCTCCCTTTCAACCTCCTTCTAACCAGCCTCCTCATTTGAGGGAAGTCCGCCCGTCGGAAGTCAAGGGTTTTTGTTAGAGATTTGCTTGGTATTCTTCCCCCAACGTGCACATCAAAACGGATTGCAGCATGATCACTGTTCCCCAATGGCTCAGTAACGTTTACATCTCTAACCAGGTCCTGCGTACCGCACAAAATTAAATCCAGAGTCACCTATCCTCTGGTGGGCTCCTTGACTAGCTGATCTAAGCCACAGTCATTCAGCACGTCAAGAAATCCGGTTTCCTTATCGTGACCAGAACACAAATTGACCCAGTCAATATGAGGATAATTGAAGTCCCCCATGATTACAACCCTGTCCTTCCTTGTCACCTCCCTGATCTGTTTCCTCATTTCAAGGTCCCCATTAGATTTCTGGTCTGGAGGACGATAGCGTGCCCCCAGTATTACATCGCTGCTCAAGCCTGGTAATTTAACCCACAGAGATTCTACGGTGGAGTCGGACCCACCTTCAATCTCTACTTTGCTGGATTCTATCCCTTCCTTAACATAAAGGGCCACCCCACCTCCAACACGCCCCTGCCTGTCCCTCCTGTAGAGTTTATAGCCCGGGATTGCGGTATCCCACTGATTCTCCGCATTCCACCAGGTTTCCGTTATGCCCACTATGTCAATATTTTCCCTTGTCACCAGACATTCCAGTTCTCCCACCTTTGCTCGTAGACTTCGGGCATTTGCATAAAAGCATTTATACACGGAATGCCCCAGGATGGGCTGCTTATTCGCTCCTTTGTCCCCGCATCCTCTCATTGTGCCAAACCGTCTATCACATCCCATCACCCTACCTTTCCCAATTTCTTCTCCTACCCTGCCTTTGTCTTGTTGTTCTCTAACCTCCCCATCCTCATCCCATAGGGATGAGGAGTCCCGAACCGGATGCCCCTCGGCTCCTGTCGGCCTTCCCCCAGGGATCAGTTTAAAAGCTGCTCTGCCACCTTTTTAATGTTATGCGCCAGCAGTCTGGTTCCATTCTGGTTCAACATGACAGAGAACCATTCTGGTTCTCTTCCATTCTGGAGAGAACATGACAGGAGAGAAAACAGGGGAAGGGGGGAAATGGGGGAAGAATAAGCATTTTGTCAGGATATATTATTTAATTTATAGTATTTATACCCCACAGAGGGCACTCAAAAATATATATTATTTTGCTGCAGAAAGAAATATACTCCAATCCAGGAAACCGATCTTCTTTAGAAGGTTAGGCTTCCACCAACAGGACTGAACTGTCTTCTTTTGCCTCTTACTATCTGTGAACTATGCCTGGCTATTTGGGCAGAGATCAACCCCCTGAAATAGTTATTACAGGGAAAACTGCCTAAGAACTTGTACGTGGAGCAAACATCCCATCCCAATCAATGGGGGTGATGGCCTGCCTTCTATCCCATTATTGCCTGCCTATGGTGTTCTCTTTGCTGTTGTTTTGTAGCTAGCGCTTGTGACACAACTTGAGTGTATACTTAAAGGGAAATTACAGCACTATTTGTGTCCTTCCAGAGTGAATGTTGGTTTTACATTTAAATGCCCATCTTGCTTTTCAATCCACTTGGACACTCAAATCTGTTTACAATAAATAGTTCTTATGTAACCCTGTCAATCTCTTATCCATGGTTAAGGATGCTGGCAGGGATGGAGTGACTGAAGATGTTCTTACTCCGCATCACCCTGGGTCTGCCTCTTCTGCAGCGGGGTTAAAAAAGCCCCTTACCATGCTCTATTGCAACATGTAGCCACGACCCAAGTGAAACTAACAGCTACAGCATCAGAGACGGGGGCATTACTGTACTTACAAATAAAACGATTGACAAACAGAGCCCTGGAAGCTAACCGTTAGTAAAAGGGGAGCCTCTGCACAGTGTAATGGCTAAGATTGTGAATTCCTGATTCAGATCTTGCCTTGACTATAAGTTTGCTGAGGTTGGCTCAGATAATCTTCAGGCTCCCTCCTGCAATTCTTACCTACTTTAGAGGATTCTTATAAGGATTGCTCAAGCGATGGTTGTGTTGAGCTTGAAATACAGTAGTTTTAACAGTGCAGGCCTGTTCCTGTGCAGTCCTGTTCCTTAGAAGAAAGTTTCACTGTGTTGCATAGGGAGCTCCTTCCTACAGAGTAAGACCCTTGGTCCATCTAGCTCAGTATTGTCTGCACTGATTTGCAGCTGTTTTTCAAGGTTGGGCAGCCCAGTCCTGAGCTGCCCAGGGCTGCAGGGGCACGAACATGACTGCTGTTGCATCCTGTGGATGTCGGGCAGCTGCCGGCAGCTCCTGACATCTCCTTGGGGAAAGGGGACATTTGTCCCCTTCCTCTGGATAAGGTAAGAAACCCTGCAATGGGGCTACTCAATTCTGCACCAGCTATTTAACTGGCACAGAATAAAGCAGCCCCGTGTTGGGCCAGGAGGGTAGATCTAGCAGAGCAGAGTCCTGCCCCGCTCCCTCCCCCGCCATTCCTTCCCCTCTCTTCCCCCTGCCCCTGCCCTGCCCTGCCCCTTTATTTGCCCCCTGCCCCAGAATGCTTTGCTCCCCAACCCAGCCTACTGTTCCACCGTCTGGTGCTTTCACAAAGTGCTAGGTGTCATCCAGCCAGCCTCCAACTGATGCTGGCCCAGCATGGCCTCGCACTGACCAGATCCAGTACTGGGCTAGAGCTAGCTGTCACAGGCATACCTTATGGCACATTTGCAACATTGCATGCCGGAAGTGGGTCAGCGCGAGCCCGTCAGGATCAGGCTATCAGATACTTATTTTTCAGCCCCATCTGGCAATTCCAGAGATTGAACCCAGGGTCTTCTGCATGTCCAGCATATGCACTATGACTGAGTGACCACTCCCTCTCTTCAAATAACATGTTTGAAGGGTTACATTGATCTAAGCGTGCATATCAGTGCAGCTGAAAAGTGCGATGAATGTAAAGTTACTGTTAAACCACGCAAGAACAAATTATGAAAACAGCAGGCATAAATCCATTGAAATATGCGGCATGAAAATAAGACCGTTTCTAATATGTTGAGGAAGGGGGTTGCTGCCACCTGGCTTGTGTGCCCAGCCAACATTAAAAAGCACATATTCCGCCCTATCACCCCAGAACAGTTAGTGCTGCAATAAAATATTCCAAAACGTTTTAGACAGGCTTCAGAATTTTAGAGCTAAAAATAAATTTTGACACTCCAGGCGATTTGCAGCTAATTGCTATTTACCAATTATAACTCTGGTTATAATTTGGCCCTTGACTCAATCAACTTTTGTTACTTTACCTTAACATGTGAGTGTTATTCTTACTTCGGTCTGAACTGTAGTTTTGCCACGTGATGTCCCAGCTATCATGGGCTATTTCACACAAGGTGATTTATCTATCAGAACAATTTCTTTGTAGTTACACTTCTGTACACCACATATAAACTTTATCACACAGGAGAGGCACAGGCATCTGACCTAGCAGGTGTATAATGTCCTGCCCCATGTGTGCAGTTCTTGCATGGTGCATTGCATGGTGGGGAAAGCAACCTGTGCAAAACACTCTGGGACAACTGCAGTTCTTCTTCAAAGCATAAGTTCTAAGCATTTGCTCCCTTGTTGCATTGTGATGGTGAGCTCATACAAGCACAGCACCTATAGGATGAGCCTTTCCCAGAGCTTGGATCTTCCCCCCAGGAGATATGGATAACTGGTCCTTCATATGAGATGTGGGCAGGTGGTGAATCTGTTGATGTAGTTATTGAATTATGTAAAACTTAATTTAGAATTAGTCTGTGGAACTCCTTGCCACAGGAAGTAGTGATGACATCTGGCCTAAATGCCTTTAAAAGGGAATTGGACAGATTTCTAGAAGAAAAGCTCGTCACAGTTTACAAGCTGTGAAGGGTATGTGCAACCTCCTGGTTTTAGAAGTAGGCTACCTCAGAATGCTAGGTGCAAGGGAGTGGCACGAGGATGCAGGTCTTTTGTTGTCTTGTGTGCTCCCTGAGGTATCTGGTGGACCACTGTGAGATACAGGAAGCTGGACTAGATGGGTCTTTGGCCTGATCCAGTGGGGTTCTTCTTATGTTCTTAGAAGAAAAAGGAGTGAAATCTTAGAAGTAGAACCAATATTGTACATGCTGCCAGAGTAGTATATGCTAAGAAATGAAAAGATGAGAGAAAAGTCCTAAAGAGGACTCAATATGTATTTAAGAAAATTTTGGAAAATTGCCAGTCTGGTGTAAATGACAGTGTATGTTGAAACAAGGAAAAGATCCATTAGTACAATGGAAGGATGGACTTGTGTAGAGCATTTGAAAAATAAATTAAACAGGGGCTGGGGTCATAAGTGATTAACTTTATCTGATGCAGGTAATCTGAATAAAGGATGGCATGAGGTGAGGAATAGATAAGTCAGGTAGCAGTGTAATTATAGAGTAGTGAGAAGGGAAATGTAATGAGGTATGGGCAGTTTTAGATTGTTTGAAATTTTGTCTGAAAATGATGCCGATACGAGTCGTGATATGCTTTGACAGTAACATGTGGTTATCTAGCTGTGTATTTGTTTGAGTCTTGATAGGTTGTAATATATGCAAGTAGGTCTTTTCTGTCTATGTGGTTGAAATTGGAACTACTGTATGTGAATATACTGTATACGTAGTCCAAAGAAAAATAATACAGTAATAAAAGTTCGAATGGGTGGTAAGGAGAAATGCAGGCCACTTTTGCCTCCATACCACATCATGTACAAAGCAGCAATGGGTAAATCAGGCACGGTTTGACTCGAGTTGAGTTACAAGTCTCTGCCCCCCCCCCGCGACTTGACTCCAAAATGAGTCATTACAGGGTCACTTTCTGAGTCACCTAGAGAGTTTTCGTGACTCAGAAGGACTTGACTAATGAGCCCCCCACCCTTTAAAAAGCTCACCATGGCTCTGCGGAGGAAAACAGGGCTGCTGCCAGGCTCTGTGGGTGCTTTGGGGTTCCCTTTAAACACTCCCCTGCTGTCCCCGCACATCCCAATGTCAGGCAGCAGTGTAGAATGCGCCGACCCCTTCCCTCCCCCATGCCATCCCACCCTGGCTGCGATGAAGGAATTGCAACAAGTACTATATTCACAAGCCCCTGCAAATTTTTCTAAGCGCAAACAAAAAAAGTTAACCTTTCTGCTCCACTTCCCAGCCCATCTCTGAATATTGCATACCCTGCTGCTGGTGCTCGTACGCACGAGTAGCGACTTCATGCCACTATTAGATAGATGAATGCAAAAAGTTTTTTGTGTGATAGGGAGGCGGCACAACCTGTGTCTGTTGGCATGCAACTGGAGTTGCCCAAGTGGATGGCAACTCACAAGTCAGAGACCATGAATTCAAGTCTTCCACGCATGTGACTCAAGTCTCCACAAGTCAGTGAATAATGCTGATTTTCGCTACTCAGTCTCAAGTCACCTGACTCGAGTTCCCATTCCTGGTTCAAAACTTGCTCTGTTCAAACGTCTGTTTTGTCCAACTCTCTTTGATGTGACATTCCTTGATTACTCACTCCTAGTTGGGCTTGTATCTTTCTTTTCTGAAAACACTGAATGTCAAAGTGTATATCTGTGACCAGCACAGTCCAGACTGCTAGATGGGGGGAACAAGGCCTAGTTCATGGCAACCCCACAAACTTTTGCTCAAATGCAAGTGACAGAACAGAGAAACTAGGGGTCCCCTTTCTTAACTTGGAGGGGGGGAGGTCCCTTTCCCAATGCAGTCTGGTCAACCACATCCTATTTCTAACCAAATATGGCCATGTGGGTGGAGACGAATGCCAGACAAATGGGGTTTGTCTCTTGACGGACTTTTTTGTGGACAGCGTTTGCTCATGTGTTTCACCACCTGCCCTTCCTGAACTCTGGACGGATACAGTCCCATAAAGATGCTCTACGTGATTTGATTGGTTCTACTTGAGGCAGGTTTGGGGTGCAAAAACATGCTCTGCTGCTATGTTGAAAATATTTTAACCAGACCAATTGTGCTGGTCTGTGACAGTTGCCCCCAAATCATTGTGAAGTTCAGTGAATTTGTCTTGCCTATCTTTTAAAGTGGTGGTACAGACTGCAACAGTTGTGCAGACCTTTCAACTGGGGGAACTTGGCTTCAGGCTTTGATGCCCCATCTAACAGAAAGAATTAAGTTTGAAAAGAAAGGAATTGGGGATGGGAAGCAAGGGTGGGTGCAGGGTGGAATGATGGCTCCTTTAAATGCCGAATGAGCTCAGGTAGAAAGAACGCAAAGAGCTCCCCTCATCACCAGGGCCTCGCCAGCAGCTCCAGGGCATGTCCGGCCAGTTATAAATGGATCATGAGTTGCTATTTTTAGCTCAAGAGAAGATTGTAAATATAAAAAGGGTATAAAGTACAAAACGTAGCAACAGTGGCATGTGTTTGCTTCATTCCCCACCCCCTGTGCTCCATCCCTCTTTCTTGGCAGGAATGTGCTCTTGGAGGGAAGAATGAAAGCTGAAGTGAAAGGAGATTTGTTGGGTGATCAGATCTGGACTTTGCTCTGTGCTCAACTTCCCCATCCCAGCTTCTATAAGTGTGTTCGTGGGGTGAGCATTAAGAAGGAAGGGGATGACTTGCTTTTCATGAACTATTTTAAGAAAGTATCATTGCTAAATCTGCTGCACAGTGGAAATAAAAAAAAATTGCCAGGAGTTGTGTGAAAAGAGTAGAAGGGGCCAGTTTGGGGAGGAAGGACAAAGAAAGAAACAAAGTGGATCGAGAGGGAAGAGAGTTGATGGAAAGGAAAGGATCTGAGTGAAAAAAAGAGATGGGGGATCAGTAATTCTGGTGCAGGAGATTGAATAAAAGTGTAAGAGTGCTATATAATGAGTGGACCTACAGTGACACCACATGTACAAAAATTGGAGCCTTGCATTCTGTGTTTATTGGACTAGAAAAGAGATCAGCAACTGTATCCAGTTGAATCTAGCTCCCTGATTCCAATTGCCAATCTACAGGCAAGAAAGAGAGCTGTTAGTGGTCCACTTTGGCCAGTTCTACATTTAAATCAGTGTTTCTCACTGGGTGGGTCGCGAGATAATTTCAGGTGGGTCCCCATTCATTTCAATATTTTATTTTTAATATATTAGACTTGATGCTACCATGGTATGTGACTGCATTAGGGGAAATGTTACAGAACCTGTACTTTTAATAAGCTATTATGTATATTTTTTTAACAATGATAGTAAATGGGACTTATTCCTGGGTAAGTGTGGGTAGGATTGCAGCCTAGGGCAGTTAAAAATTTTCCTGCTTGATGATGTCACTTCCGGTCATGACATCACTTCCGGTGGGTCCCGACAGATTCCCATTCTGTCCCGGTGGATCCCGGTGCTAAATGTGTGAGAACCACTGATTTAAATGATCTTCTTGTAAAAACAGGTTGTTGACCAGAGAATGAGATAAGAACATAAAAGGAGTCTTGCTGGATCAGGCCAAAGGTCCAGCTTCCTGTATCTCACAGTGGCCCACCAGATGCCTCAGGGAGCACA
Organism: Tiliqua scincoides; assembly: GCF_035046505.1. NCBI lineage: Eukaryota > Metazoa > Chordata > Lepidosauria > Squamata > Scincidae > Tiliqua > Tiliqua scincoides. The sequence goes on from NC_089824.1 coordinate 211,879,924, forward strand.
CAAGGCAGAAGAGACCTGCATCCTGTTGCCACTCCCTTGCATCTGGCATTCAGAGATAGGTTACCTCTATAGTCCTTTAGGCTTTTAATCTGTGATGGACTTTTCTTGCATAAATTTGTTCAATCCCTTTTAACGTCTAGGTGCCTTGAATTGTGAACAGCCTGTTAAAATCTGCCTTTTCCTGTGGCTGGGCACTACAAGCAGCTGTGTTGTAGTCAGTATTTCAGCACAGGTCGCTACTGCTGATATCTGCCTCCCCATTCCACCGCCCCCCCTCAACCCAGGCACTCACTTCCCCTCCCTGCCCATGTTCCACCTTCCGCTGCTGCCTTGCTGGTTCTGGTGGAGGTAATGTACTCTGGTGGCAAGGCTGTCGCACTGCTGCCTCTTGCAGAGGCTCACTGTGTGTGCCATTAGCAACTATCAGCAACCCTGTTCTGCTGTTGCAACACCACTATCACCACCTGTGTGCTGATCCAATCCTAGTGTCAGGCCTGGGACAAGGGGACCCCCGAGGTCACAGGAGGCAGCGGCAGCCATCTCCGGGTCTGGCCTCAGCAATACCAGCCCAGCCCAAGTAGCCGCAGTAGGATTGTGAGGGAAGGGGGTTACATAACCCAGGTCCTTCCCCCTCACGATCTGGGACTCTCCTAGTCCCAGGCTGCTTTGGTTCATGGGCTAGCCAGCATCTACTCCAGCCAGAGTCCTAGCCAGTTTTGCCCTCATCCCTGGCCAGGCTGGGTTTTAAACTGGAGATCAGCCCCCATTGGCTCTGCCCTCCTCCCTGTGAGGTTTATAATGCTGGCCACCTGAGCCTTCCCTCCCTCTTCTCACCTGCCTCACCCTCCTGCTCTGCCTGCTAGCCAGGCTGCAGGGACTGTTTCCCACGCCCTTGCCCCTGGAGTGGACTGGGCTTGTGGGAGGTGTTACCCCTGCAGACTGGCAAGCAATGGGAGAACAGTGAGCCCTGGAGCTTTGAGACATCTGCTGGAGGTCCGCCCAGTCGGTCAGGGATGAGCTTGGTCCCCCACAGTCCCAGCACCAGGCTCAGGAACAGGCAAGGTTTACTACTGAGTGTCCAGTCACGGCTTGCCATGGCTTGCTTCCCGGAGTCTGCAGGCCAATCCCCTCTGGCCTTGCTACTGCCCTCCTGGTGGGTGTGAGGGTCTGCCCGTGGCAGCCCCATGGCTCCATTTCCCCTGCCTTCTGCAGGGGCTGAGGCAGGCTCTCTCCTCCCACTGCTGCGGCTACCCAGCCTGGGGACTTGCTCCTGGGTGGCTCTACTCTCAGGTAAGTCAGGGGAACCCTGACGCCTAGTTAGGATTGGGCCATTACCCATTTCATCCCCAAAACAAATTTTCCACAAGGAGGAAATGTGTATTTTTAATTGAATAAATGTACAGGTAGTGGCTTCAAATTAGGTGAGCAGCCCACCTGAAGTATCAGAGAAGGACGCAGTTATTAACACCAGTTTTCAATTTGCTTGCTAGTGTGTCCATCCAATATATATTATGCAGGGACATGTGGTGGGTGGGGAGGCAGGTGGAGCTGGTGAGGCAGAGCTTCCTTACTGGAGTCCTTCCGGAAGCGCTGCCACCTTGTGAGCCACCCAAGCTCTGCATGTGGGTTGTGGGTGCTTCACACGGTGGCTGCGCTTTTCAAAGGACTCCAGTAGGGATACTCTGCCTCACCTGCCTCAGTGGTGGGCCACTGTGAGATTCAGAAAGCCAGACTAGATGGGCCTATGGCCTGATCCAGCGGGGCTGTTAGTGCAGGGCATAAATTCTTATGCCTCCCCACCCACCTGATATTATGAATGTGGAGGGAAGCCAGGCTCAAGGTGTGGAAGAGGAAAACAGCAAATTTTGATGTGTACATTTGTATTGCACCTCAGCTTTATTAAACCGGTGACTAGGTGATCCTGTGGTTAGAATGCTTATTTGCATTACAAATGCCTTTCTATTTTTTGCCAAGAGGTTCCATCAATTAATTCCTATTTGCGCTCTCTCTCTCTCTCTCTCTCTCTCTCTCTCTCTCTCTCTCTCTCCCCCTATACCTATACCTATACCTATTTGCATTATCTATTTAGGCTGCTTAGTAACCAGCTTAGTTGAAACTCTCCTGCCTTCTTAAAATTGATTAAAATACAGTATCCACTTTGTCTATAAGCATGCACTGAATGGTAGGAAGACATCAATTCGTTTTCAAGTGGGCTGGGAAACAAAGTACGTTCTTGGTATCAGATTTGAAGTGTGAACAGGGAATGAGAAAGAAAGATGTTCTGTGGGAAGAGTGTTTCTGAGGGGGCTACATTGGGTTCTGTCTGGATGAGGCATTTAGAGGTTAAACCCTCTGCCTGTCGGAGCGTATAGTGTGAGGGGTGAGCTTGTGTGAACAGAGGGACTTGGGCAAAGGTGGCGTGGAACTGAGGGAGGCTGCCATGTGAGAAATGGATTATTTGCCTGTTGCAGAGAGAAGACCAGGGAGGTGCATGAAGGGGAACTGAGAAGGGAGGCCTTCGTGACTGAGGGTGTTTTTGTTGTGGGGGTGAGAAGCTGTGGGTTGCCTGGGTGAGGTCAGAGTTCAGCAGATGAAAAAACACTGAAGTTTCTAAAAATAGCTGAGCTGGTTTAAAAATAGCAGCTGTTGAAAATAAATGTGTGGTGAGTTTTTTGTGAAACTCCCTAGGGAACATTTTTCCTTCTGTTCCAGCCCAGTCCTGCATAGACCTTCTCAAGAGGGAGACCCCCCCCCTCCTTCCAAAGGAAAGGAAAGCCACGGAACCCATTTGGTAACATGGAAATCTCAATCATTGCTTTGTAAACCACTGAGAGCAAACTGAAGTTATACCTCTTTCCTGGTCCCCGCTGTTGGTTTATTTTTCTGGAGGGGTATACAGTATACACAAATGATTTTTCACTATGCTTGATTTTCTTACTTAGAATCTTGGGGGAAAATATTGCTTATTGATACTACATTTTAGATAACTTGGGATCGGGTTCATGTTTGTTGTGTATGTTTTTTTAAAAAACAATAATTGCATTTAAATCTTTTCTTGGCTTTTGTTAGAAGCAACTTGGAAAATCTGTGTGTGTGTGTGTGTGTGTGTGTGTGTGTGTGTGTTTGTTTTCCCTTTTCGTTCTCCAGCATTTCAACAGTGTGAGAGAGAAATCTGGAATAATTGCAAATCTTTTGCAATCCTACTCAGTTTGGAAAGTGACTTTTCTTAAGTAAGATTGACTTCTGCATCCCCCAGCAGAAAGGGAGTATATGTGTGTGTGTGTGGGGGGGGTTGAAATATGTAGTTGTCTGATGGCAGGTGTGTGTGTGTATGTGTGTGTGTGTTTTCCCAGCATAGAGAGAGTGAACTGTCTATGGCATTGAGACTTGAAATCCTCTCTTCCTTTTGGAGTGATGGGGTTGACTGACCCCCATTTCTTATGGGGCAAAAAACTGGCACTATGCTTCTCAAAGTGGGATGAGGGTGGAAATAGGCTTGAGGAAACTTGATAGGATGCACTTGGGGAAAGAGCTGTCTCTGGTTGGGGTGGTAGTGGAAAGATTGACCCCCCCCCCCATACACAAGCACACACTACCACGCTTTTCAGTTTAGAAGGTAAACATGGTGCTTGTTTTGACTGGGCTGGATAAGTGAGGCTGAAACACACACAGGGATGGGATAGATAGATCTGCTATTAATTCTGCCCCAACTCAGCAGGGGTTGAGAAAAGCATCAAAGTTCCTGTTCTCTCCCTGCACCCCCTTTGAAACTGTGCAAGGGCAGAACTTGAGCTTATAACCCATCCAGATGCCCAGTTTGAAAGGGCATTTAAACAGCTAGAAGTTTTGTAGTATTTGGTTCTGTTTTGTTTTGGGGGCTTTTAGTAAAATCTGAGTCGTGAAGGCATCATTTTACTCTAACCTGAGCGCTTCAACTGGAAAATGAAACAAGCCTGACAGTTTGGGAGAGTCGAAGGAGTGCAGACCCCTCTCAGAATAACTGCTGTTGTAAATCTTCTCTCCTATTTTATGAGACCTGTAGGTCTTTCTGTCACAGGATATTTTGAGTCCTTATATCGTCTTTTGTTTCTAGGGTTTCTGAGTAATACAACACTATCCTAGTCTAATACAATACTTGTACTGTAATCACCAAGGTGGTGGGTGCTTGAGAATCCCCAGACCACATATTTCTAGGAATCTTCTAAAATTCAGTGCAGTGTTTTGTGTGTGTGTGTGTGTGTGCGAGAGAGAGAGAGAGAGAGAGAGAGAGAGAGAGAATGAATCCCCTCTTCCTTGCCACAAGAAATTCCTGTTGCAAAACCTTAACACTCAGTTTGACTGAGTTTTAAACTGCATTTTATTTCTTAAAATTCAGTCCTAAATCAGCTTTTTTTCTAGGATTGTATGTTTAAGCATTCAGCTTCCAAAACAGTGATGAAGTAGCAAGCGTCAATATTTAAAAAGTGTAAAGTGTTTGGTTAGTTGTTGCATGATTTTTTTTTTACTTTTGCTTTCTAAGGGAAGTGTATATTCCATTGCCCGTTTCCACAGGTCTTTTTAGAAGAACTTGTATTATATGTTCAAACAAAGGCAGTAACCAATTATTTCCTTGCAGAACAAATTGCGGGGGGGGGGGGACGCACACAACTATTCCCACCTTATATATTCAGGAGGAAGAACTGCTCCTCAGTTATGAATGTTGTTTTTATTAAATGACAAGGAATCATTTAATTTGAACTGCCACATTCAACCCTTGCTAATAGATTCATGTTGTTGAATCTAAGCTGAATGTTCATTTTTAAAAATGAAATATTACTAGTTTGGAAAGGTGTAAAACTCTGTTTTCTTCATACACCCCCACCCCTTTAGGCACAGTAGAAATGGAGACGGCTGACTGGTTCATTTATTCCAGATCCACAACTGGGAATAGCACAGAGGAAAAGGTTTCCTGCTTATTTTAATAATTCACTCACATTAAGAATAATTTACAATTTACTGGTCATCTGAACAGTATTTTGAACATCTCTCATCTGTGGAAGTTTTGTTGTTCATGGCATTGGGGCTGTTCTAGGAACATGTTAATACTTTAAAAAAAAAACTATCCTTGCACAAACAAACAAACAAACAAAAACAACTACCCTTAATAAAAATCAACTCATTTACATTGAAGAAACAGAATCAAGAACAAGCAAGTAAACTTGTTCTAAAAACATATTTATAGAGCACATAGGTGGTGTTTTCAGCATTTAAAATAAATTTATTGTTAGCCTAGTCCTGTAGATATTTATTCAATGCAGTAAGTCTTGCTTTGTTCATTGGGGATAACTTCCAATTAAGTGTGCATAAAATTGCAGCATGAAAATCAGTGAAAAGTTTGAGATATAGGGGATGTTCAACACCCTCCCCTCCTGGGGAGGGGGTGTTTCTGTGTTTGGTCCTGAAATATGGTGGGCATTCCATCTATGATATACTGTATACACTTGTGAGGTTACATACAGTGCATACATACTGTGAAATTGTGAAATACATTCAGGGCACTTTCTAAAAATTAAATGGTAAAACATGACTTCTTCTTAGCTATTTACTTGCTTAGGAGAGCTGTCTGATATTTAACATTGTGGTAGAAATTACAGTACTCATCTTCTGTTTTGTTACTTCTGCAGTTGCTTAAGAACAACTTCTTTTTTCATGTTCTTTTTATTATTATTATTTTGTTTTAATGAGATTTTGGAGTGGCAGAGGTATGAATCATTATAAACATTTAGCTGAAACAACAACATTCAGCTATGAATTAAACCAGCTAGGAATTAAACCAAATGGGTTCAGAGTTCACTTCTTTTTTTTACCCCGAGTTATATAGTGGTTTTATTTCTGTTCTGTAGTCTTCCTCTTGGAGAACCAGCTCTATTCCCTTATTGGCTTCATGGATGGTTTGACAAACTATGCAAGTTGGCTATGGTATAGACTACCATATAATGTTTAGATCTGATGTAAAGGTTTTTACTTATTTCATGCATGCATTGAAGTGCTACCACCATGTAAAAATCAGAGCTGCAAACTTTAATTGGTTAACATTCCAAACTTAAGTATGTTTATTCAGTAGTAAATCCAGCTGATTTCAATGAGGCTTACTCCCAAGTAAAAATGCTTAGTTCTGCAGTCTTAATCATTGCTGGATTAAGTTTAACTGGTAAGGGAGGAAAAACTTACTCATTGGTATTGGAAATCATGGCATGATTATTTGACGTTTGAGAGACTGTTTTTGTTCTGGTGTTTAAATTAATAGGAAATGAAATCATTCATTTCTAAGTGTGTAGTAACTTTTCAGCACTATCTTATGGATGTCTACTTAGAAGTAAGTCCCACTGTGTTCAATTGGGATTACTCCCAAGAAAGTATGGATAGGACTGCAGCCTTTGTTTATTAAATTTAAGATATCTTTTCCATCAATATAACAAAGGCACTTATACAGAAGTTTGATCAAGTGCAGATTTATTTATATGTTATTGATTTTAACTAGCTGAAAGCAAATAATTACTATAAAGTATTAAATGTATGTTAAGTACATCCTTAAATCGAAACATCAAAAATACACTTTTTGAAATAAAAGTGTATGTACTGTATACATCTAATTATACTTTTCATAAGAATAGTTATGAAATTTTTCTGTCACACAAACTTTCATGTCTTGCTTGCGGAAGATGATGGGAATGTTAATTACTTCATGTACTTACACTGATGTGATAAGAAAATGACATATATTCTAGATATTTCTGTAAACTTTTTGGACAAAGGCTGTTCTTAACAGCTTCTCAGCTCAACAGCAGTTATAGCAAAGTGACTAAGGGCATAATCCTAACCAGGTCTACTCAGAAGTAAGTCCTATTTTGTTCAGTGGGACTTACTCACAGGAAAGTGTGGTTAGGATTGCAGCCTAAATGAATCTTTAGAAGGAATATAGTATAGTATAGCACTGTTCTTTCCTACAATGTCTTTAAAGCCCCTGTGATATAAGTTTATCCAGTAGCAGTGGTACCGTTTTGCGGAACATCTTCCCACTGTTTAAATATCCCCATTTACACAAAGTAACTGCGCAGAGATAGCACTATAAAAATATGTATATTAATTTTTTTAAAGATTGTATCCTTTATATTTTGCAGAAAAAAGTTGGAAAACATAGTTGAACTAAATATAAAATGATTAGAAACAAGCCAGATTGTAAAACTACATCCTGGATCATTGTTTTTAAGGTTTTATTTGCCTGGTCTACATATCATGGCCTTCCTGAAGAAAAGTTTCATATTGTACAGTTTATACAACATGCCCTCCAGTTTGCAATTCGTTGACATACAGCATCAGCCACAGTAATTAAAATTCCAATCGAAGTATGTTCTAATACCCCGTAAAGTTGCATTTGTTTCCTGTGTTTTAATGTTATTGCTTGTGAATTTCCAGTATGCCAATAAAGGTTTATCTTAGTCGAAGTCAAAGTATGTTGATTTCTAAAATATGCAGATATAAGTAGATGCAGCCTTTCAGTTTAGGATGAAATTCCAAAGCTAGCATCTGAATAAAAGTGAAGAGTGACATGTTATGAATCTTAATGGCTCATGATATGGGATGAGTTTTGATTTTTGAGGCCATTATATGGACTTGGAAGAACACAAGGGTACTAGATCTGTGCTGAGGTTTTACCTCTGGATATTTTCAAATGAAAAAGGTTTATTCTTGAGGGATTTGATAAACTTCTTTCTGATTGTTACACCTTTTCTCAGCCATTGATCTGCTGCTGCTTCAGTACATTTTACAAAAAACAAACAAAAATAAAAAACCCTGAAAACTTTGGCAGACTTTACTGTGTGCCCCATCTAATTGCGAACTATGTAGTACACATGATGACATTGTGGAGCCAATGGGATTTGGCTGTCTGGGGATATTGGCGCAGGCAAATGATGCCACATGGCTATCATCCTAAAGCCCTGGTCTACATAAGAGCCCCGCTGGATCAGGCCAAAGGCCCATCTAGTCCAACTTCCTGCATCTCACAGTGGCCCAGCTCTAGCTGTACCAGAATACACACTGAAATATGCATTCAGGCATGCATCCCATATTTGAATGCATCCCATATTTGAATGCATATTTTCACGCCCAGCTGAACTCTCTCTGGAAGTTGAGGGGCAAAACGTTCATAAAACTGCTGCTTCCTCCTCTCTCCCTGTGTTCTTGCATGTATAGATCAGCTTTAAATGCAGCAGTTCAAGCACGTACTGGGCAAGGGTAAGGGTTATTTGACTAGCTATAGTTTTTAATAATTTTTGACATATGGGTATAAGTACAGTCAAGACCATCCTGGTAAACTGTACATTGTGATAGTATATTCTATCCCTGTCTTACATCTGCATGACAAGGTGACCCTGCCAAAATCTCATCATCTACATAACTACTAAAAGTGCAGGAACCCTATTATCCTTTGCTTTTGATCACCCTTTCTCTTCCAGTTCCTGGCCTCAGAAGTAGTCCATAGCCTGCTGCTTAAATGGCCATGACCACCCCTGATCCTAGCAGATTCCCTCCCCTTTTTGGCATCCTCTCCATAGACAAATAGGAGCATCATGGAAGGCTGATTATACTGTGAAGGTTCTAAAGTAGGGGTCTTCAAACCATGGTTCGCAGGTCATATCTGGTCCATAGCAAGATTTCATCTGGCCCATGCACAGTGGTGGGGAAGCCTTAAACCTTCTGGCTCACAGCAACCTGCTGACACACTGCATAGCCACAGAATCTGGGGCTGGAGAGATGTTTCTCTGGAAGACTGCCTCAGAAGACTCTGCACCTGCAGGGATTCCCTCCCTTAAAGGAGGGAAACTCATCTCAGGTTGTGACCTGACAACTCTGCTATTGACTGCTGAGGTTCCTGGGAATGAACTGCTGCTGGAAGGCAAGGCTTGTGCTTGCTTGTGCTCTCCCTCTCTCAGGCTGGAGTGGAATTCTATAAGTATGGCAGAAAGGAGCTGCTACTTTTTTGTTCTTTGGGTAAAGACATAGATCAGCCAGGTAGGCACTGTTGTCAGGTAAGGGACGGAGGGTGAAGGGATGAGCACAACATTCTTCTAAAACTGGCAAAGGGCCACAGGTACACTTTCCTAGTGGAAAGCCTCTTCTGCTGTTTGAAGGGCTACTTTTGATCCAGTGAACGAGAGAGTACTGCATGGGAAGTTACCCTCTTTGTGCAAGACTACACAAGCTCTTTCCATAGTCCAATAGAACAGTGGTTCAAAAACTTTTTGCCCCAGAACCCACTTTTTAGAATGAGAATCTTTCAGGACACACTGGAAGTGATATCATGACCAGAAGTGACATCATTAAGCAGGAAAATTTTTAACAACCCTAGGCTGCAGTCCTAGCCACACTTAGCCAGGAGTAAACCCCATTGATTACCTTTGTTAAAAGTACAGGTGTGCACCACTTAACAATGGGGATACGTTCTCCAATCCCTATTGTTATGTGATTAGGTTATTAAGTGAACATTCAGTCAAATCTATTGCCTTTGTTGTGTAAAAAGCACCTAAATCTAATTTCCACCTTTGTGCTGTAAAACAGTTATAATTTCATTCCACTAGATTCCATTATTCACTCCATCTAGTAGCTGAACGCAGTACATTTGTCTATACCAATATATTCTGGGGTGACAATGGAGGAGCAAGAAACCTGGAAATGAGGCTGTAAAGCTATTTTTCCACTGATTTGGTATCCACTGATTTTTTTAATACACAATGTATAATGCCCAGTGGATAATGAGACACAACCTTTAGTTCAACCTTTAGAAGTTTATGCTACAATGTATTTGTTGTTCATACTCCTGGTGGGTTTAGCTACATCAGATGCACAGAGGTATCACTCTGGAAGTGCTTATATAACACTTTTCACATAGGTATCATGACCTCCAATGTACTGTGGCTCTATACTTCAAGTAACCTTCCACTTGCTTGCAAGCATTCACTAATGCAGCTGTCTCCAAATTGACATCTGGCCCATGCACAGTGCACTACTCCACTATGCACTACTCCAAATGTAGTTCTCCAGATTCAAGTCATTGTCTTTAATACCCATTCACCCTGCTCTACAGACTTAACACCTATGCAAAAATCTTTCTCTTGTTGTGTGTATGTTTTATCCATTCAGTCCTGTCCGACTTTTGATGACTTCATAGACAAGAGTGCTTCTCTTACCCTGCCAAATATTTGGTTGGGGAAGAACACCAAGCAGGCCTTGCTGGGGGCCCGCTCCTATGCACAGCTGACCCATTCCAGGCCTGCCCTGTACTGAGAGACAGGTTTACTGCTGCCATTTCCCCCACCACCATCCAGTAAGTCATGTGAAACTTACTAAGTAGTGATTGGGAAGCAGCGGCAGACCACCTTCTTTTATTTTTCCTTGGCAATGGCGTAGCTAAACATCCTGTTGCCCGGTGCAGAGTGCAAAATGATGCCCTGGAAGTGACATCACTTCCGGGTTTTGAATCCATACTAACTTTTCAAAAAGTGAGAAATAAAAAATGTGCCACGTTTTGTTTGGCAGGCAGTGCTCAAGTCCTGCAGCTGCCTCGCAGTAGGGGGGAGAGGAGGCTGTGGAGAAGCAGCCAGCTCGCTTGCTGGCTCACAGTGGCTGGGGGGAGGAAGAGAGCTGGGGGCAGGTAGGTGGGAGGAAGCCGTGCCTGACTGACTGAGGCCCAAATCTTATCAGCATTTACCTGGGAGTAAGCCCCATTGACTCTAATGGGACTTACTTCTGAGTAGAAATGCCTAGGGTGGGGCTCTCAGATTGTCTATCTGAGGGGTGCATGTGCCCCCCCGTCTGAGGTCAGGGCATGCCCCCCAGCACGAGGCAACCATTTTGTGTGGCAGGAAGAGCTTGAGTCCTGCAGCTGCCTGGGGGGGGGGGAGAGGCTGTGGTGATGCTGCCACCTGCTCGTTGGCTCACAGGGCTGGGGAGGAAGAGGACTCGGGGCAGGCAGGCGGGAGGAAGCTGCACCTGACCTATTGAGACCCCAATCCTATCCTCACTTCCCTGGGAGTAAGCCCCACTGACTCTAAGGGGACTTACTTCTGAATAGAGGTGCCTCGGATTGGCTTTGAGTGAGTTAATGCAGGAGGCGGTGGCAGGGACACACCTGGTTTGGTGGGGTGTCTGTTCTTGAGTGAGGGAACTGTGGCACCACCACTGAGGTAGCCCACGAAGATCTCCCCCAGCCCCGCCAAGGTCTGGGGTGAAGAGAAGCTGGTTCTTCTTGCCGGGAATTTTCCTGCTCAGCTTCTGCCATGGGTGGGCAACCTGCACCACACCCCCTTTGCTTTCCTTTCCCGCCCAAGTGAGGGCAGCCCAGGCGGGGCTTCCCCGACCCCCCTCTGAGGGACTTTCCTCTTCCCTCCCAGCTGCTGTAGGCTACTGGGGGGGGGCAACAGTGTAGTCCGTTGCCACGTGCGCGACTTATGCTTGGCTGCACACAGTGGTCACATTGGACAACTTTTGCCCCCCCAAGTCATGTGTGGAAGTTGCTGCCCCCTAGCCCCTGATATTGCCCCTCCAGCAGCTGTAACCTGGTGTATCTGCTACCCCCTGCACCCCCTTAGCTACGCCACTGTTCCTTGGTTCCATTTTAAAATTCTTAGCTTCTGACACTAGACCTCCTTGGTGGGGGGGGGGTAGTCACATGCATTCTGAAAAGAACATGTTATTGGGGGTGTCCCTCAGGGCTTTTTCCCTGAATTGGTGGAGGATTGTGGGTCTGAAAAGGGAAAGCATTTTCTCCCCTTCTTATAAAAGCATCAGGATGGTTGTGTATATATTCTCAGCATTGGCTTGCATCTGCTGAAAACCCTTCATGCCTTGGCAAACTGAAAAGAAAAGCACTTTACATTTTTCTCCTTAGACCTACTGATCCAGTGGAAAAAAAGTTTAGTTTGTTTTTGTCATTTGGCACAGATGTCTTATTCCATGAGTAGCATTGATCTGAAACCAGTAGAATGAGCATTTTGGCACCGTGAGTTGGTTAAGTCTGCAGGGTCAGACTGAACTGTGAACATCTTGGTTTTCGTTTGCCCTGAATTTCAGATAATTTTAGGGTCTGAATGTCTTGAGTTGCTCTCACATACATGTTACTCAATTTAAATTGTAGCTTTGTATATAAAGCATCAAATAGTTGGTCACAGAAGTTCCTGAAGGACCTTGGAGACGATAGAAAAATGTTGAAGTTGATTCCAAATAATTGTGACTCAAGCACTCTGTTGCCAATGTAACAGTGTGTGCAGTCTCATTTGTTTTTGATAAATTGATTTGTGTGTTTATGTGTGTGTGTGTGTGTGTGTGTGTGTGTGTGTGTGTGTGTGTTTGTGTTTTAACATAGGTAAGTGAAATTCACCCTATACCATACTTATCTAATTCAACTTATACTGGATAATTACAGACACACACACACACACACACACACACACACACACACGTATGTATATACACACGTCCAGCCCAAACCTCTGGACCTAGAAACATGAAGTTTAGGGAGTATATTTCTTCCATGATGTAAAGACCACTAAGAGGGGAATTTTAGAAATTTGACCCCTAAGGGGGCGAAATGGGATAAAATGTGTTTCATGGATTCCTCAAAATCTCTTCGGCCCAATGACACATCGACTTGGTTTTTGCTTACAATGGTTACTCATTCAAATGCTTAAAAACATAATTCAGGATTTCACCCTAATCAACCCCTAAAGTGGTGAACCTAAATTTGGGGGTGATCTATAGAATCCTTCCTATTACTTAGACCTGACTGACTTTTTCCCCTGTGCTACTGCCTGAGACAGGTCTGTGGCCTACATGGCAACTGAGGCAAGGCCGGCCCTTTTAACTTGATCCTTTTTACGTCTGTATGGCAAGGGGTACTAGTAGTAAAAAAACAGAAAAATAATAGTCATTTCAGTGTTTACTCTGAGCAGTTAAATGAAATGTGTTTCTGGCTCAGTGCAAAGTTCTCCTATCCCAATATTTTGACAAGCCTTTCTCCTGAGAACTTGTGCTATCACCAGCCCTTGCTCTTCCTCTGCCCGTGTTCCATTGAGAGGACAGTTAAAGAAGGGCACTGGCTCATAAATTGTGTGGTGCACTCTAGCTTCTCATAAGAACATAAGAACAGCCCCACTGGATCAGGCCATAGGCCCATCTAGTCCAGCTTCCTGTATCTCACAGCGGCCCACCAAATGCCCCAGGGAACACACCAGATAACAAGAGACCTCATCCTGGTGCCCTCCCCTACATCTGGCATTCTGACTTAACCCATTTCTAAAATCAGGAGGTTGCGCATACACATCATGGCTTGTACCCCATAATGGATTTTTCTTCCAGAAACTTGTCCAATCCCCTTTTAAAGGCGTCTAGGCTAGACGCCAGCACCACATCCTGTGGCAAGGAGTTCCACAGACCGACCACACTCTGAGTAAAGAAATATTTTCTTTTGTCTGTCCTAACCCGCCCAACACTCAATTTTAGTGGATGTCCCCTGGTTCTGGTATTATGTGAGAGTGTAAAGAGCATCTCCCTATCTACTCTGTCCATTCCCTGCATAATTTTGTATGTCTCAATCATGTCCCCCCTCAAGCGTCTCTTTTCTAGGCTGAAGAGGCCCAAACGCCGTAGCCTTTCCTCATAAGGAAGGTGCCCCAGCCCCGTAATCATCTTAGTTGCTCTCTTTTGCACCTTTTCCATTTCCACTATGTCTTTTTTGAGATGCGGCGACCAGAACTGGACACAATACTCCAGGTGTGGCCTTACCATAGATTTGTACAACGGCATTATAACACTAGCCGTTTTGTTCTCAATACCCTTCCTAATGATCCCAAGCATAGAATTGGCCTTCTTCACTGCTGCCGCACATTGGGTCGACACTTTCATTGACCTGTCCACCACCACCCCAAGATCTCTCTCCTGATCTGTCACAGACAGCTCAGAACCCATCAGCCTATATCTAAAGTTTTGATTTTTTGCCCCAATGTGCATGACTTTACACTTACTGACATTGAAGTGCATCTGCCATTTTGCTGCCCATTCTGCCAGTCTGGAGAGATCCTTCTGGAGCTCCTCACAATCACTTCTGGTCTTTACCACTCTGAAAAGTTTGGTGTCGTCTGCAAACTTAGCCACTTCACTGCTCAACCCTGTCTCCAGGTCATTTATGAAGAGGTTGAAAAGCACCGGTCCCAGGACAGATCCTTGGGGTACACCCAAGTGGGGCACACTTGGGGCAATGAGATCATAGGATCTCATTGATCCTATGAGAAGCAATGCCTTCTCATAGGAGGCATTGCTCTGCTTATCCCTGTATTCCAGTGAGAGGAGAGTTAGGGAGGAGCACTGGCTTGTTTGGCTCAGTCTAGATTCCCTCACATATTTTTCACTACCATCTTCTCTTTGTTACTTCTTCATCAAATGTTATATTTTGAATTTCACATCGTCATTCTTCTGCATGAGCACGCTTCGCTTTATTAAAACTACATATACGTTTTCTTTGTTTTCCTTTACTTTTGTGAAGATCTTTGCAAAGCAGGGTGCTGTGTTATTATAGCACGGAACCAATTCATAACACAAAAATAACAATTTATTAAACAAAAAAATTTGATGGCACCATGACTTTCAATAATTACAGGGCGTTGCCTGACATGGGGTAGTTCTGCTAAATTTCAGTGGTTCATTGCAATCAAAGGAAAGTTTATTGGAATAAAAATGGATTTAAAGTAGTTAAATACCATAGCGAAGCACTGGTATTGCGCTAGTTTTTTCATAGGTCACAAGGACTAGCACTACTACTTCTAATGTGCATGTTTTATGCCCAAGAGTGTGATATTGCATCCCTACGTCCAGTATCATGTGGGGCACTATAGTTTGCAAAAGCACGGCTGATAAATCTTACTGGCTCCGGTAACTGTGGAAAAAATTTGTGCTCAGAATTATATAATGACTACTGTACTCAGATTGACAATGCATAAAAAAGTATTCCATCTCAACTGCTAAGGACAGCAGGGAAATCCAATGAATAATGAATGATTCCCTGCAGTTCTCTCTCTCATCTGGAATCAATGTTGTGCATCTCCCTGCCAGTGGGGAACAAATTATCCCTTCAGTGGGAGTTGTGCATCTCCATACTGGTAAAAGCAATTTTGGATGAAATGGGGGAGTCGGTGAAAAAGGAAGCTGTTGTCAGAACGTCCTGTCCTGCAGACTTCCAGAGCCTCACTATGCCCTGCCCAACTGTCTTATCAACCTCTGGCCCGTTTCTAACTGTACACCTGCCTCTGATCCCTTGGATCCTGATCTCTTTCTTTTGGAACCTGACCATCTGCCTGACTGCTGCTTATCCCTCTCATCTCTTCTTACTGGGGATGTTGGCCTCTTCCTGACTCAACTCTACCTTCACTTTCTGCCCCCCTCCCCCCGATTTTTACTAGCTATTTACTAGTTTGTCTGATCTCAGTTTGTCTACATATTCTTCCTGTTGGTCACTTACAGGACTCAGTGGCATCCCAAGGTCATTTGGCATCAGGGGCCCTGAACACTTTCTTTTCCTGAACTTTGTGTATATAATATATATACTAACTTTGTATATTTATATTTGATATTTAAAATTTTGTTTTGGCACAGGAAAGGCGGGATATAAATCTCTCAAATAAAATAAACATCTTGGTGTGGCTTCTCGGACACCTTCCTGCAGCCTGGGGCCTCCTGGCAACCCTCTTTATATGCCACTGGCAGACCTGACAGCAGTTCACCTGCAGAAGTGGCACAGTTCTTGCTATTGTTGAACGAGCATCCAAGTTGCTTGGATGGGAGAACCCTTGGGAATTAAAAGTATGTAAAGGCATGCCCGTTATCCTTGGGGCGTTCCGTTCTGGAACGTCCTGCGGTTACGTGAATCAATGGATATGGGGCACGCCTCCCCCCACCCTCTGGGGGGGTGTCATTTTTTAAAGTGACATTTTTATGCCTTATGTCGGGTCTCTAAACGTTTCAGCCGAAGGGCCGCATCAAATATCTGGTACAGTGTCGAGGGCCGGAAGAAGAAATTAAATAATAAAATTTAAATAAATACATTAGAGATGGAACTTAGATGAATGAATGAATGAATGAATGAATGGGCTCAAATGCTTAGGATTTCTCCAAGCACCAACACAACCCAAGAAATAAAGCACATGCCTAAATGGACCCCCATTCCCCCACGCCACAAGCACAACTCTGGTTGTGTTTGGTCAGCTGAACCAGAGGCTCTCATGGGATCAGAGGCTGGCTGTGGGCCGGATAGAGGCTGGCCACAGGCCACATCTGGCCCCCAGGCCAGGGTTTGGAGACCCCTGCCTTATGTCATAAGGCATTATGACTCCTGGAGGGCTTCCCTGACCTTCATAATGCCTTTTAAAGGCATAAAAATGTCACTTCCAGTTTTGACCCAAAAAATGGTGTGATGTTTTCCTTTTTACAGATTCTGAGTCCTGCACAGGCTGCTGGGCTCAGAAGACCCTCCATAGGCAAGGGGAGCAGAACTCCCCTCACCTTCAGAGGGAGTGCATGATGGGGGCCCTGCAGATCCAGCATCTGCTGTGCCAGTGGCAGGTAAGTACGAACCTGCCGACTCAGGCTGACATGAGGGTTTGGGGAGAGTGTTCCTCAGTGGCGGGTGGGCTGGTGGATGGACTGGGCCTGGGAGGGGGACAATGACAGGATCCAACACTTAGACTGGATCCTAACTTCCCTCCCTGGCAGCCTGGCCTAACACTGGGCTACTCGCATCTCTGTCAACACCTATTTAGGTGTTGTAGATCTGATTAACCCCATTCGGCCCATTCGCATATTACTCAGGGTAAAGGAGATTACTTTCCCTTTTCCCAAGTTGTACCACAAACAACACAGTCCTGGAATGAGCTGGAATCCCTAGCATGTATGCACTGCTGAGACGCCTGCGTTGGCTCGGTCATGTTGTGAAAATGGATGATGGCCAGATCCCAAAGGATCTCCTCTATGGAGAACTCATGCAGGGAAAGCGCCCTACAGGTAGACCACAGCTGCGATACAAGGACATCTGCAAGAGGGATCTGAAGGCCTTAGGAGTGGACCTCAACAGGTGGGAAACCTGGCCTCTGAGCGGCCCGCTTGGAGGCAGGCTGTGCAGCATGGCCTTTCCCAGTTTGAAGAGACACTTGGCCAACAGTCTGAGGCAAAGAGGTAAAGAAGGAAGGCCCATAGCCAGGGAGACAGACCAGGGACAGACTGCACTTGCTCCCGGTGTGGAAGGGATTGTCACTCCCAAATTGGCCTTTTCAGCCACACTAGACGCTGTTCCAGAACCACCATTCAGAGCGCAATACCATAGTCTTTCGAGACTGAAGGTTGCCAACAACAACCACAGACAGCCCCATTCCTGTTCTGGATGCAGCATAGGACAGCTGGTCTGCCTGTTCTGGAGCAGGTTTGAATTGGACTGCCCATCTGTTTCCAGTGCCTAGAAGATTTTAGGCACTTTACAAAAAGGAAGGGAGATGGGATATATATTGGCTCAAGTCCCTTGTGTCAGCCTAGGAGGGTTGCAAACGTGCCGTAAAGCATGTTTGTTCCTCCTCGGGAGCAAGCCGCACCAGTGCATGGAGGTGCACTGGAGCACAGAGGCTGCAACCAGCCTCTGTGGTGGCTTACGGAAGGTAGGTTGCATTGGCTGAACTCGGCTGATGCAGGGGTCTGGGGAGGGCAGGGAAGAGGCGGGAGGGAGGCATTCCAGGGTGGGGGAGGATGGGCAGATGGTGGTCCTGGGGGTGGAGAGCAGGAGGCAGGGCTGGATCCCAATCCTGTTCCCCCAAGCCGCTCCGCTCTCCTCGGACTTATGCCACCTCCGGAGGTGGTGCAAGTCCAAGGAGACCCATTGGAAACTGCAGTGGCTTACCCAGGGGTAAGGGGAAGAGTTTCCCCTTACCACCGGCTGAGCCACTTTGGAGCCTGCTGGCCTGCCAGTTCCAGCGCAAGATAGGATTGCACTGTAAATTTTCTAGGTGCTGGAAATAGATTAAAAAGCACAAGTCTTTTTTATACTATACTACACTGTCCTATCAGGTTCAAAGCAGGTGCAGCCATCTGAAAGCTCCAGAAAGAAGTGTTGGGGTACAGGGGAGACTGTAGGAAGAAAGCGAAATTATTCAGTGAAGGAGAGTTATAAAAGAACAGGAAAGGTCAGGGCTGAACGTTTAACAATGCCCATATTTTGCAAAATATTGACTTTCTTTTGGGCTATGACAGGTCCTGGTTTCAGAGTCACAGATGCAGCCAACTTTCTATTAATAGACTTGTTTTGTTTTTTTAATTCCTTCTCTTCAGTTTTTGGTCTAGAAAGTAAACACAGCCTTTTTTTGGCTTTTAGAATAATCACATGAAATGTCGGACTTGAAGACACAATCTCCTTTGAGGAAACATTGAGGCAGTTAATTGGCCAGGTGTCCTGGAGTCCCGGAGCTAAAGAAAATTTCAGTGCATTTTGAGAACAAAATCTGACTTTCATCATTAGGACAAGACTGCAGAATACAGGATGGATCTTTCTTTGCTAAGGAAATTGATAATGAGTGCTTCACGTACTTAATCCTGCAAAGCAGGATTAAAACCCTAATGTTCAGATTCATACACAGGTACATGACTTACACGTTAGATTTTCTGCAATGCTTGTCCACAGACTGGCACTTCAGAATTTGCACCCGTATTTCAAAAGACCTGTTCTGTTGTGGCACCATGACATTGCAACGCCCTTGCAGGGCAAATTAGTCCGGCCCATCTCTGACCACTTTTTGTCAGATACTGTACTTAAGATACACCTTTCCTATCATGCTTCCTTGAGTGCCGTGTCTTAAGATTGTGAATGGCTGAGAACATCATAAATTAATGGATGGATTCTTTATTTCGTAACATCTTACTATTGGTTTATTGTGGCTTTTAATCTGCTATTATTTTTTGCAAGCTTTTTCTGCTTGTTACTGTGTTTAATTGTATTTGTAAATTTGTTTTATTGCAAGCTGCCTTAAGGCTATTTCAAAAGGTGTGATTAAAAATTCCTCAAACAAATTAATCAACATCACATTTTAACTGTGTTTATAAAAATGTTTAGTTTGTATGATTTTTAAAAAATTGTTTGCTGCCTTGATGTTTTTAAACAGGCAGACGAGATACAAATGTCAATAATAAATCTGAAATAAACACTAAGCTTGTCAATTTTATTCAGATACTCTTCCTATATATACGCCTTTCCTGCAACCCTCTCTCATTGTCCATGCCCCTCTTTCCTTTCCCTGCAACCACAGTTGTGTCACAAGAAAGAGCTGCTGCTAGGGAGGACTATAGGTTGGTGGTAGAGCACTGACTTTGGGAGAAGCTGCAGTTCAGTGGTGAAACATATTTTACCAGGTAGGGCAGGGAAAGACCCTTGCCTCAAACTTGGTCAGCCACTGCCAGTCAACATAGAAAATACAAAGCTGGATGGGTAGTGTTCTGATCAGCCAGCTCCCTGTGTTCCTGTGCTCTTTCCCAGGTGCAGGGACAAGTGGCAGGTGTTTTTTACTTCTTTTAGCAGTGTGGAGGCTTGGAGAGCCCTGCTGCCCTGGACCTCCCCAGGAAGCCAGCGCTGCCTCAAGTAAATAACCCTGCAATCGCAGTGATAACGTTGCTGCCTTTACCATTGCCCTGCCCCTTAACAAGGCAAAGGCGACTCTTCACTGCGCCCCATCACTGCACCCCAGTTTGGGAACGTCTGACCTAGGACGACCATTTGCAACTGCTACATGTTGGCCAGATTCCCTTGGATTGGCTAAGTGTGACTCCCAAGCTAAGGAGGAAATGGTTTGAAGCCACTTGTATAGCTTCTGTAAAATTTAATTTACTAGAATAACTGCCTAATCCTATCACCTGCCAGCGTGAGAGAGAGAGAGTATAGAAAAACTGGGATTGTGAGATATCAGTGGCTCAAATCTGGCGGGAATATTCAACTTGAAACTAATTCTGTAGCTTCCCCTTTTGAGACTGTTACTCTAAGCTCTCTCTCAAAGGAGAACATTCATGGCTCTTGGGTTTCAGTTAATGCTTGCTATGGCTCTCAGTGGTTATTTTAAATTAAAATGCAGTGTAAAGCTTTGTATTTGTGGAGAAGGTAGGAGAAGATCTGTCCCAAATACCTACTGAATTGTGACTTTCATGGCAGCAAAAATATTGTTTAATCTATATTCATTTCCAGAAATAATTGTTGACCAATTCAGCCAGAAATCAAATAGCAGGGAAAGAAAAAAATCCATATATATATTTGGATTTCTTTGAAATATATATTTCTTAATAAGTTGATGTAGTCAGTTGTTATGGATTTGCTGTACTATAAGAATGGGTATTACAAATCATGGTTTTGACAATACTCTAGAAAAAATAGATTGAAAATCTTCCTTTGTTCTCCTTACTGAAATGTGAACCTTCGTAAATCATTCCTCAAATTCTATCTCTTATGCTATTTTGGCGAAATGGGAGAGGAAAGTCCCAATCCAAGGAATGAAATAGTGGAGAGAGATTGAAAGAGCAGCTAAAAACAAGTCATGTGTCCTGTTTGCTAAAAGGTCTCTGAAGACAACCCTGAGGGGCTGTTCCCAGTGGTTCCTTTCAGAAAATATTTTTGGTTGCTCGAGAAGAAGTCTTTGTACTCAAAACTCTTTTAGGCCTCAATATACTACATTGTTTCTCGTGCAGCTTTTGAGGTTTCTTTTCTTTTTTTGTTCTTCATAGTATTCTGGAACACATTTACTTAAATATATTTCTTAAAATGTTTATATGCCACCATTCTGTGAGCCAACACTTAAGGCGGCTTCCAGTAACAGAATGTTAAAATGGCAAATCTATTGCAGCAAAACTGAATCATTAAAAAAAACAAAACCCAAGACACAGTTGCAGAAATATAGGCCACATTGTGCAGGTTCAAAAGGGTTCCTCAAAAGGCACGTCTTGGCCACATGCCAGAAGCCAGCATTGAGATTCCAGAACCTAGAAAATGTCTCACTTTTCGCTGTCACCTTCTTCACTGCAAATGATGGGGGTCCTAACAACAGGACCCCACTGTGGTTTCATGAAGAGCCTGAGCAAGTCTGGACAGAACAAGGCAGTGACTCTGGGCAGCCCAATCCTAATTTGCATTAGAATGGAGAGGTTGGCAGGCCTGCCCTGAATCCAAGGTTGGGACCAAAAGTGGCTCAGCCCAGGGCAAGAGGAATTGCTTCCCCTTACCCTGGGTAAAGCCGCAGCAGCCCCAATGGGGCTACTCGGATCTGTGCCAGCTAAAGAGGTGGCACATATCCAAGCAGCCTGGAGCTGCCCTGGGCTGCCTAGGAGTGGGGTTAGGATCTGGCACAAGTGCTGGATTCTGGCCCCTTCCCTCTCACACCTGCCACCCACCCACAGGCCTGCCTTCCCCTTGCCCTGAAATGCCTCCCTCCGCCCACCTCCAGCTCCTCATGCTGGCCTGGAAATGCTTACATGTCCCTGGAAATGCTTACGTGGCACAGGGAGGCTGGTGCGCATCCTCGCGCCAGCCTCCTCGACTCACAAGTTGTCGCAGACGTGCCTTATGGCATGTTTGTGACAGTACTGGGCTGACACAAGGGACTTGCACTGGCCCATTGTCAAGTCAGGATTGCACCCTAAAGGTCTTAAAGCTTACTGCCAGCCCCAGTGCTATATTGGCAGGGAAGCCCTCTGATCTGCTGTGTTTGGCCACTGTAATTGCTGAGAAGAAAAACCTTAGAACTGCAGTAATGTAGTCATTTTGGAAAAATCAAAGCCAGGAAATCGGTTTAAAATGCAAGAAACTTCTCATTTCAGAGCCTTGTTTTGATCTATATCCATGAGTGTTAGAAACATATTTCATTTGCTTCCTATTAATGCTAGAACATATTTCTCTTGGTTGTAGTAGCAGTTATGTGGGAAGGTAGCAGGGATAGTAGGATGGCACTTTCTCTCTTTGCTTCAGAAGGTAAGAAAAATATATATGAAGAAATGTGCTATCAGCCTCCTTGTTTTAAAAAAGAAAAAGGGGGGGAGAGGGTTATGGCAAACTTTTATCCATGAGCCCCCACTGCTGCCCAGCACTAGAAAGGCAAAACATATGTTGACGTTTATCCTTATGTATGCAAGACCACTACAGCCAAGACACGGAGAACTGCATTTTTTGTGGCTTTTAAAATATGAAGATACTGTTGTTCGGGGGGGAGAGGAACTCTTCATGTATTTGGTCTCTCTCTTCCTAAGCGATCACCCTGAAATCCTACCTTATCATTGGGAAGTTCACTGTTATGACTGCAATTATGTTGCTACAAGTATGCAGGACTTTCCACGGCCTGCGTGATGTGTGCGGCTTGAGCCTCTTCGGCTTGTTTGGTTTGCTGAAACAGTTACTCAGACACACTTCCTTGCCTGCTCCACATTGGTTTTGGCACAATTTGAGCAGAGTGGTGGCTCCTCTTGTGGCGAATCTGAACTGGGAGAAAGCGATTGGCATGTCAAGTTGTGTGGCCTTTTCTGTTTGAGTGTTTGTGTATTTTTCTAGGGGAGCTTAAATTCCCTCTTGCTCTTCAGAGCAGATAACAGCTGCGCTAAAAGTGAAAGCGACCATCCGTTCCAGGTTGCATTTACTGTCTTTAGTGCAGCTTTGCCATGACTCTCCTGCACGACTCCACTTGATTCTCCCTTTGAGAATCTTCTTGCTCGCCAACAGACTCTTGCAGGCATCATGAATGTTTTCATAGTTCAGGCTGATTCACCCTACTTTGGCATGCAGTGACCCGTGTTTGCTAGAATTCCATTTAAACTGCCCATGTTGGAGAGCGAAGTTCGGCCCTGTTGCTAAATGAAGAACTATAAGTATTTTAACATGGTTCTCTGCCATAACCCAACATGGGAATTCAAGCCAAATGTATGCCTTTGTAATGCTGGCCTTGTTTTTTCTCAGTTATTCTCGAAGTTCTTCAAGTAGTAGTTTCTGATGCACCCCATAACCATGATATTAAATATCTTCACAAGGGGCTAGTTCAGATTATACAGTTTGCTAGTTCAGCTGCCTACTGCATGATTCAAAATGAAGATGAGCATGCCCTACCTTGCTGACATGCTGCTCCGCACCACATAACAGATAGGGCAGGGGTCTCCAAACTTTTTGGCCAGAGGGCCACATCAGATATCTAGCATGGTGTTGAGGGCCGGGGAAAAAAATTTAAATATAAAATTTAAATAAATAAATTGGAGATGGAACTTAGGTGAGTGAATAAATGAATTAATGTGCTCATTCATTCAACCTCTCTGGCCCTCAGAACACCCTCCAGGTGCAATCAGAGCACAGTTCTGGTCATGTTCAGTTGAGTGGGCCAGAGGCTTTCAGGGGACAAGAGGTTGGCCGCAGGCCGGAAAGAGGCTTGCTGTGGGCCGCATCTGGCCCCCGGGCCAGGGTTTGGAGACCCCTGAGATAGGGGATGGAAATGGTAGTCTATAAACCCTATTATTGGGGCAATTTGCAGCACATTGCACTTCCCGTATAAGCATTCATAGCATTTTTCATTGCATGGTTGGCAGTGCCGGCAGAAACTATGGTTCAAACTGACTTTTAAGTTGTTGCTGATGGGAAGGTAAAGAACTACTAACTGTAGTAGCACACTTCAATACTGTGCAGCAATGTAGTATGTCAGTAAGTAGGTTTCAGGACACATCCTTGCTGTTCTTCGCTGTAGGGCTGTTATAACCTCCTTCTTTACCCCCACCAAGGGTGCTTTCGTTGTGGGGGAAGAAAACATCAATGGGGCTTATAGTAATACGTGACCAGGTAAGATCTCCTGTACTCCAACTGACAATTGTACTTACAACTGGGTGATATGGGCTCAGTCCCATAGATTTGTTACTGGTCAATTCACTATCCTTTGGCCTTATTCTTCCACCTGCGAAATGGGAAATTCCCAGGTAGTTTCCTACATTGCATAGTTATTGTGAGCAAACACAAAGATTGTGAAATGCTTTGTCACAGTTAAAAAATTTTGAAAAAAAGGTAAATGGAAGGGAGATGAATATTGAGATCAATATGAGCTCTGCAAATCAGACTCTCTTGTTGTTTTACAGCCCAATCCTATCCACACCTTCCTGGGAGTAAGCCCTATTGACTCTAATGGGACTTACTTCTGAGTAGACATGCCTAGGATTGGGCTCTTAATTACCACAAGTGTGGCTCACTGTTGGTAAATTGGAGCACTGTTGGCATTACACAAACCAACTCTTTAAAAGCCCTTGGTAATGTGTGCCCAGCTTCATGTGAGTAAAGGTTGAATAGAGATTCAACACCTCACAACTCTTCAATAAACAAATAGGCAAGCGTTTCAGTTCTATAAACATACTGTTAGTATTATTTGAAGCAGTTAAATCACATTTCAAAAGAAGCATAATGTCAGTGATTCAGTAAAGCAA
This sequence comes from Tiliqua scincoides, assembly GCF_035046505.1. NCBI lineage: Eukaryota > Metazoa > Chordata > Lepidosauria > Squamata > Scincidae > Tiliqua > Tiliqua scincoides. The sequence continues at coordinate 211,904,464 of NC_089824.1, forward strand.
TATCTAATTTCCATGGACATTATTTCAAATTTACACAAAGTAGTTCAGGAAAATTTCGCGTAACATTTCATTTTACTACAGGAAAGGGCATTGCTAAATTCTGCTTGGCTGGATTGGGCTCCAGTAACTCTAGCAGCTTGTAGGAAAAACAACACAGAGTCCTGGGTCACCTTAAAGACCAGGCTCACTCTAGTACCACCCTAACACCAATAATGGGTATCAGGATGCCAAAGAATAGGGGTAGGATAAAGACGTCTTCCTATGGAATACTATATAACTGAGTTTGCATAAACCTATGTTCTCTTTTGTACTGGAGAAGAAGAGCATGACACTTTTACAGAATTCAGAAAGAAACATATAGAGAAGAAAAAGTTAAAGGGTTGTGAAATCAAATATTGCTGTGCAGAAGGAGGATACTGTGAGACAACTGCAAGGAAACCTGTCATCACTTCCCAAGAGAAAAGGGCGATGTGCTTGTGCATGAATGTGAGGCTAGGGGTGCTACTGGCAGTCCAGTGGTATGGCCTGGTGGACAGTGGTATGGACAGTAGATTCTGCAGGAAATGGGAACTAAAAATGTATGCAAGCAGATGGCAAAAACAGTGAGCCAAGCCACAGACTAGCACACACACACATGCATTAAGTTGCATTTATATAGTTTGGAGGACACGGCTTCCATTTTACATCTGAAAAAACTTACACACATTAAGAAGTAACAAGCCCAGTGAATCCTCCACTGAGAATTCTTAAGCATAACTGTTAAGTAATAATGGTAATAATAATGTTGACCATATGAAGAGCACTTTTCCATCTCTACTAAGCAACCACAGCTTCTTTCCGCTCTCCCCTTAAGACATGTAATTAAGAATCGGGGAATTAAAAGGAAGATTTATGGTACATTAATACAGTCTACTCACCAGTTAAGCCTATAAACGTCTTTGGATGACATCTTTTTTAATAAAAACTTAGGGCCCAATCCTGACCCCGATGTGCCGGCTTTCCCCCGACATGCACTGTTGCAAATGTGCCATAAGGCATGTCTGCGAGCCTTACCGAAGGCCCAGTGCCTGAGCCAGCCCAGCTCTGGGCCTCTGGTTCACCAGCTGGCAGCTCACCCGGACTGCTGAGGTGGAGAGGTGAATGAGGGTGTGGGGGAGACAGGGAGGAGGCATGGTGTGGCAGGGGAGGGCAAGGAGGAGGTGTGGCGGGGAGGGGAGGGGTGGGGCTGGGGTGGGACTGGCAGAACTCAGCTGCACTGGATCCAGAGCCCCATGTCAGGCCATGTAGCCTGACATGGGACTCCTTGATTCTGTGCCGGCTAAAGAGCAGCCACAGAATGGAGTAGCCCCATTGTGTAGCTACTTCCCGTACTCAGGGGACGGGGATGAAAGTTCCACCAAGGAACCAATGGTGGCTGCCTGGTGTGCTTAGGATGCTGCATAGCCATTTTTGTCACTGAAGCAGCCCTGTGTGCTGGGCAGCTCAGGATTGGGCTGTGAAGCACCTTCTTCCTTTTGTGGTGTAGCAGAAAGAGCACCAGGAAGCCCCTGTAAGCTTTGAGACTTGATTCTGGTTTCCTTCCAGCAGGCCATCAGCTCACTCTTATCGCCTCCATAATGTTTATGAGCGCTGATAACTGAACTCCCAGGTTGTAGAGTTCGGGTAAACTCTTAAACCTTTGGGTACTTAGTCACCAGAGTCACCTCTGAAGTCTTCACCTTTGCTACTTAGTTCCCCACCCTTGTTTCCTACATTGCCCTGTTTCCTTCCTTTTTCTATTCACATTGTCCAGGTTGACTCTAGGGGAGAAGGAGGAATCCAATGGACAGGAGAGGGGGCCTTGTGATAAGAAAATGCCTGAATAGCCCAAGGAGGGGACTAAGGAGGTGGGCAAAGGAGGGGGGGGCCTTTTCCTTGCGATAGAAGAGGAATGTCTCGTGATTCATTTGAAGTGAAGAACTTCAAGACATTGCTGATGGCAGATGGGATGGGAACATTAGGACAGTGTTAAATGAAACCTCAGGACACATGCACTCCAGCACCTCTGTTTTTTTCTGCAGTGCTGTGCCTGACTCATGACTTGTCTCGCTTTTCAGAAAGACTCAGACTTGAGTAAAAATGACTCTAAAAATGCCTCTGGATGAGTTTCTGAGGCCTCCCATTATGACTTGTTTGTGACGAGTCAAGGGTGGGCTGAGCCTTGTGACTTGTCTTATGACTTGGTACTGTGGCTCTGGCACACCCCTGCCTTTATGTGGCTTAGGCCACAATCCTAACCAACTTTCCAGTACTGTCACAAGGACAATGCAACTCTGAGGTAAGGGAAACTTACCTTGCCTTACCTTGAGGAGGCCTCCATGACGGCCCCCAACATCAGGATACAGCACATGCCCCACTGTCACAGCTATGCCAGTGCTGGAAAGTTGGTTAGGATTGCACCCTTAGTGTAACATCTGCAATACTATGCACCAGCCAGAGGGCCCAAACCTATACAATTTTCTAGTGCCAGTGCAGCTGTGCCAGTGGGGCATGCATTGCATTCTGTGGTGGGGATGCAGTCACAGAGGCCTCCTCAAGGTATGGGAACATTTGTTCCCTTATCTCAGGACTGCATTGCTGAGCTAGAAGTTGGATACGATTGGGCCCACAGTCTATAGAATCCACTTTAAGCAGTGGTTAACCCTGTCTTTCTTCATCATTAATCCCTACTACTTTGCCACTATCTCCCTGATCTAGCATCTGAAGTTCCCCATTCTATAACAGGGGGTGGGGCTACTGTTGTAGAGAACTGAAGATGCTGCCCATGTGGTGGGGAAGAAAAGAGAATCTAAGAGCTCTCTCTTTGATGGGGATGACTTGTTTCATATGGGCAATTTTTTGCCCATATGGGCAAACAGGGTGCAGCCAGTGCTGTATGAAGCACCTAGGGTAAACTAATAAATGATGGCTACAGTCCTATATACACTTCCTGGGAGTAAGCCCCACTAAGCACAGTAGGACTTACTTTTAAGTAGACACAGGATTGTGCTGTAACTTATGCAGATCATACCTAGATTAGGGGGCAGGGTGATTAGAGGAAATAATAAGTTCAGAGGGAACCTCTAATTACTGGGCCATCACACATTCTAAAAGTTAAGACTTCTTCATAAGGAGAAGTTAAGATTGTTGTATTTCCCCAGAGCTGCTGAAACACTTGTTCTTTCTTGAGCTTTTTTGTAGAATGTTGCCCTTGTGCTACCCAGTGGTATAGCTAGAGGGGGCGCAAAGCACTAAGTTTTGCAGGGAACCTTACTGCAGTGTGCAAGCATTCGCCTTTTGCTCCCCTGCTCGGAGTGGCTCTGAAGGTGAGGGGGAGGGGCCTCTTGGACACTGTAGTGAAGCTCGCTGCAAAACATAGCGCTTTGCACCCCCTGTAGCTATGCCACTGGTGCTAACTTTGACTGAATACCACTGATTCCCAAAAAATTAGTCAGCTTTGGGATGCCACCTCTACTTTCTGACTCTGCTCCTGTGCCTCTAACAGCAGCCTTGAGAGCTGCACTTCACCTGGTGACGTTCTTCTCATCACTTATGCCCACACCCGGAACATCTTCCTGTGCTACATTTCTGCCGGGTCAGTTAAGAGTCCAGGAGCAGGGGCTAATTAAAAATATGACAACTCTAATCAGATTTGCTGCTTCCTTGTTTATTAAGGCTCTGAAAGTGGAGGAGAAAAGAGAGATTAAGAGGGGGAATCATAAACAGTTTCGATTCTTTTGCAGTCTTGTGCAGTAGCTTTTTTAAATGTATTGCTCTTTACCTTTGCATCTCTGACATGTTGCTCTCTTCACTAAACAAAAGTATTCCATCTGCTGCCCTTCGCTGATGAAGCGCTCACTCCTCCCCACACCTACCATTCAGTGGTTACTGGAGAAAGGCTGCTACACGTCATGATCCCCTGCAATGCCATGGAAAATTCAGGGCCACTATTGTACATGCTCTGGGAGCCTCTTGGCATTGCACTCCTGTGCTTGTCTATTCAGTAGTCAATCCCACTATGCTTCAAGCCCTACTCTCAGGAAAGTGTGCATAGGATTGCTGCCTAAAAGTGGACTGCTGTTGAAGACCATTTGGCAACTTCAACTGAACCAGAATCTGCACTGGCTCTTATCTGGAGCTAATTTAAACATATGCACAGCACACATTTCTTCTTTTACATTTTTTTGGTGTAGCGGGCTGGGAGAGGAGGGTATAGAAAGATTATAATTCTTATTTCTATTTAATATATCTTTATGTTCACTATATATCTAAACACCATAAAGAGAATGTTAGCAATCAGGCTTTCCTTAATGATGAGTGTCAGTACTTTACTTCTTTACTAACCTTTTCCTTACTTACTGCAAGTATTCAAAATTCATTCAGTATACCAAAAAGAACTACAGGTGATATACAGTTTCATTTAACTTCAACCAATCCAGATTAAAACATAGACAAATTACTCAACTAAAAGTTATTTAATTGGTAGATGGTCCTAATTATTACAATGCTGTCTTTGCCTGCAAAAGCAAGAGCTCATAATAAGGAAGAAGCACAAGTGGGGGAGGTTGATGATGGAGCAAAACAGGGGCAGTGCAATCCTACTTTGTGCTGGAACAGGCAGGCCAGGAGGCCTGCACTGTGTCCAGTGCAAGATTGGGGTCAGAAGTGTCTCAACTGGAGGCAAGAGGAAGCTCATCCCCTTACCCCCAGGTAAGCCACCACGGCCCCAGTGGGTCTCCTTGGACTTGTGCCACCTCCAGAGGTGGCATAAATCCGAGGAGAGCTGAGTGGAGTGGCTTGCAGCCGCTCCACGCTGCTTGGGGAATGGGGTTGGGATCCAGAATAACAGCCAGGTCCCACTCCCCACCCGCCCACTTGCTCCCGGGACTCCCTCTGCCCTCCCGCCCTGAAATGCCTCCTGGCTGCCTGCTTCCCACCCTCCCCAGACCCTTGTGTCGGCCATTGCAACCCTCTCTTCCCAAGTTGGCGCAGAGGCTGGATGCAGCCTCCGCAGGCTGGCGCAGGTTCCTGTGCTGACCCAGCTGACTCTCAAGGAGGCGCAAACGTGCTTTACAGCATGTTTGCAACCCTCCTGGGCCACCACAAGGGACTTGCACCGGCCTCGGGCACAGTCAGGATTGCGCCCTTAGCCTTTTAAAGTTATTTCTGCCCAACATTGCATATATGGATAAAATGTGTCCACCTGTGGGCTGGGCAAAAATGGGTTAAAGCATGCGAATAAATTAACTTTGCTTGGAGGATAAAAATAGACTTCAGCTTCATCTGTGTTATCAGCAAGATTGAAAAATGTTCCTGCTTTGGGGGGGACAGCAACTGGTGATTTTGAAAGTGCAAGTGGAACTTAACGGGGACATTTATTAATTGAAATAAGATAGATTGAAATCAGACCGGGGTGCTGTAAATACACTTACTGCTGCAGTGGTAGGAATGCACATGCAGAGTGAAATGCCTCATAAAAAACTGAAATAATGGAAAAGATGATGGTGCATGAAGCCAGTGGTGTAATAAACATTGTCAAACACAGGCATTGGCATTGGAAAATGTTCCACACTCATGATGTGCTTACCACCCCTAAACAGACTTCTATTAATGTTTATGACTGTGATATCAGCATGCTTATCAAAGGCCATCCAAGCCTTGGGAGGTTTCCTAATTGGAAAAAATCCCTCTGGCCGACAACACCATTACTGCTTCCCTCCTGTACAGATTCCTTGGGAAAGCTACAAAAGAGCAGTGAGAGGGAGTTTAATCATACTACATTCACGAGAGAGAGAGAGAGAGAGAGAGAGAGAGAGAGAGAGAGATTTGAGGTGACTTGACTTGACTATTTGGTTTCTTTTTCTTGGCATTTTTTTTGACTTCCTTGGAAGTCAAAACCTTCCTTGGAAACTCCATTGTACCATTTCCATCTCAAAGGTTTACCCTACTAAAATCTGCTGTGAACTGATCTGGACTTGATCAACTTTGAATCCTGTTTCTCCCCAGGAAGAGTCATTTTGCTTTTCTTTGAACTGTGGGAAGTTTTCAGACACCCGCATTTATCTATAGTACTATTTTGAAATAAATAGCCATCAAAATGTATTCAGAAGGAAATAGCAAATCAGGAACTGGAGGGATACTAAGGGAAGATGAGCTAAGATGAGGGATACTAAGCTGCTTTTTTGAGTGCTCCTAATTTTGTAATTAATTTTGATTCATACATCCCCATACACCACAGCAGGGGTGCCCAAATGGGAACTCCCAATCCGCAGGGAACCCCTAGTCTCCAATGAGCCACTGGCCCTCCTGAGACTTGCTGGAGCCTGTGCTGGCCCGACGCAACTGCTCTCAGCATGAGGGCGACTGTTCAACCACTCACGTGAGCTGTGGGATGAGGGCTCCCTCCACTGCTTGCTGTTTCACGTCTCTGATGCAGCAGTGGCATGAAGGAATGGCTGGCCTTGCTTTGTGCAAGCCTTTTTATAGACCTTGAGCTATTGCAAGACCTTCATTCATTCATATAAGTTCCATCTCTAATATATTCATTTATATAAATTTATTTAAATTTGAAATGTAAATTAATTTTTTTTCCTGGCCCCCAACACAGTGTCAGAGAGATGATGTGGCCCTCCTGCCAAAAAGTTTGGACACCCCTGATCTACAGAGATATATTTTGTCCACGTGGCACAGAGGGGACACACCTGAAATGTTTGGAAGAAGAAAAAAACTAGAATAACAGCCTAGAGGAAACTACAGTGATTCTGATAATAGAGAATGACAGTCTTCTCAACAAAACAGCACAATATTATTCATAAATTGCAACACTTGCAGATTTCAAACAAGGTTATATAAGCCTCCTCTGCCTGACTTCTCTGCTTTCACATTTACTATTGTTTAAGGATTAAGCCACACTGAAAGTCAAACCAATTAAAATAGGAAAGCCGTCCTGAAAAGTGAAGGTGCTCCAGTTGATTTCACTGTGATTTTATCTGGGCTGGTGGCTGACTGGGGGGCAGACTGGTGATTTTGCAGGTTTGGGCACAGCTTCTAGACAGTCTGTAGCAACTTGGCCTGTACTGAGGTATGAGTTCTTCAGCCCAATGATCCACATCAGGGACAGCAGTTATATAAGACCAGGTAAGACCTTATTGGCTCCTCAGGTCACCTGAACCTGAAAGCCATAGTACAGTATATTCTTTGGGCACCTGCAGCACTGGCACTTCAGGGCAAGAGAGGAGAGATCAGAATGGCAATTCCTGCTGCCTCTAAGCTCTCTTGGTGGCATGGGTTAGGTAGATCATTCTACCAGGTTTTCTGTTTCAAGAAGCATTACACAGACCTACACACATTTTGCTGCCTTAAAAGTTAGACCTCCAGACTGTGCCTCATTATCCATTGGGGTTCCATTCCAGAACCCTCAGTGGATTAAAAAAATGAGTAGATACCAAATCAGTGGAAAAATAGCTTTAAAGACCCACTTCCAGGTTTCTTGCTTCTCCACTGTCACCCCAGAATGCATTGGTATAGACACTATACCTCATTCATCCACTAGATGAGGTGAATAATCGAATCTAATAGAATGAAATTATGGCTGAATTCGGTATAGCATCTACAATTCATTTATAGCATCCCTATATTCTGGGATGACTGTGAAAGAGCAAGAAACTCAGAAGTGGGTCCTTAAAGCTAGCTTTAACCCCGAGAAGCTTGTAACCAGTGCTGTTTAACACCAAGAAGGCAGGAAATGGGATTTTGATGCCTTTTTTTCCTTGTTACAAGGCATTTAAAGGTGGACCCCAGTATCAGTGGTGAGTCAAATCAGTGGATAACGAGGCATGACCTGTATTCTTGGGTATATTTGGGGTGCTACTTCCAAAAAGGGCATCGGTTTTGCCTGGCTGGCTCTAGTTTTGGGTGTCTTCACAACACATATATGTTGATATGTTGATATAAGCACCTTATATGTTCAAGCCAACGACATGGCTTCTTCAAGAGGAAGCTGCTTGAATCAACATATAAGGTGGCTATGCCATACCTCCAAAACTAGAGCCGGTTGGGCAAAACCGATGCCATTTTTGGATTCAGCACCCAAAAAAATATCCAAATTCATTCAAACATGCTTGGCAACTATAAACAACATTTTTTGGTAGTCCTGTTATTTTTGAATATAAGAATTATTATCCTTAAATATTTCCTGAAAGTTTCAACTCCATCGATTTCACTGGGATGCCAGTGTGTGTAACTTATACTGAATTGTGCCTCTGTCAAATATTATCATATCTGCATATTGGGGAATCGTACTTATAAACATTATGTTAGAAACAAAGCAGGAAGGAACTCCCCATATGTTAAGAATTGTGAACAATCCATTCTGTATCTCCTTTTTCCCCCCTCCTCCTGCTCCTGTTATTGACCTGATGGACCTGAAGTTTAAGCTTAAAGCTTTCACCTGCAGAGGAGCTGAGCTCTTCTAACTGACTACTTAACAGCTCAGCAATTGCAAAACTTCCCTTGCTTATCACTTACTTACATTTTCTTATCACTTTGTTGCTGGCACTGAACACTGACCAGAAAAGATGCAGCCCACCAAGAGTTAGATCAAAGTGTCAGAGAGACAATGTTAGTAGCTCTGGGTTCTTTAATATCAGTATTTAGACATAAAGAGGAACATGTGTTCTTTAAATTGCTTTAATCAGTGAACTTGTTAAAGATATTCCTAAAATATGCCTGAAAACAGTTCAAAAAGAGAATTAGCCAGATGACCAGAACTGCCTAGATTATATATACCAAATACTAGCTATCTCTTTGCTTTCTCAAAGAACAGAGCAGCAACTCAGCACATATTTTAAAAATTGTGTATCGTTTTAAACCTTTCACGAGTGAGCCAAAGCAAATACCCTAGTTATCTTACGGACTCATTTTTCCTCACAAAGATTTAAAATAAGATACATATCCCACAGTATATGAGCTCCCAAAATCAATTTTTACCTTTCAGTCTGGAGAAGATAGTTCTTCTGTATCGCTGGAAGGGAGTTTGCTACACAAATTGTCCATCTGCAATTAATTTGCACTGTATAAATAGTTTTGAGGACTGAATAGTTTGCATTCCGAATAGAACAAGCTATTTTTAGCTTTTGGAGCTGGTGTTATTTGTGTTCTCGGTAGAGACAGGGACATTCTTTAGAAAGTGTGTGTGTGTGTGTGTGTGTATTTTTCTTTTCTTTATGATGCTTAACTAACTCAAGAAACAGTAATCAGAGAAGACAACAGAAAGAGAACTGTCTGAATAAACTCCTGTGTTTTACGTGAAAGCTGAAGAGTACATATCTGTAAGAAACAATCCTGGAAGAAGAGAACAAACAGCAAAGTTGTTTTTGTTTTGTTTTAAATATCATTTGAGACATTATATAAGCACATGTTTCTCCTGTACCTGTTGATTACAGGGAAGGCATGCTTGTAAGAGGTGTGGTAAAACACAGGATAACAGACGATTGAATGCCCTATGGGCTATTCAAGAGAACTATATCTGAAAAGCTTTCCGATAAGAATACAGGATTAGAAAAGAGGTAAGGCATATGCAAATATTTGACAGAATTACTTTTCCATCAAATTACTTTTGCAAGAATATAAGAGGCTGTTGCTTACATGCTGAGGCACAATTTTGGAAGGGCGGGGGGACACCATAGGCCCCTTCCTCCCCTTCATATTTCTGATTGCATGTGATTATTTCTCAGAGCACCGATAGCTCTATCAGGCTCACTGTTTACACCTTCAGTTACTAAGACAGTTACTATTAATATAATAAAGAATGAAATGAGCCTATTACCCTAGTTATGCACAAATCCTTTGCTTAAAAACAAAAAAGTTACTGTAGTTACTATAATGGATAGAAAGTAATCACAAAAGTGACTAAAATAGACTGTTCCTTCTTGCAGTTTTATTATGGATGTCTCAAAGAGCAGGTCTCTGAACCTTGCTGTGAATCTTGCTCTCTCATCCCCTACTGATATCCTTGCCCAGCATGCATCTGCTTATATATATATTTGGATATCTCCCTAAAAACAGCCAAGTGCTCCTGCTTTAAATTTTCAGGTAACTAGTAGTATAACTTAATTGCGCTAAAATGATTTCTGTTACAATTCTGCGTATGCAACAAACAAACCTATGCTTGTAATCTTTATAGGAAATTCAGTACTAATTAGTGGATGATAATTGCTTAATTTAGCATTGGCCAAGTCTCAGGATTTTATTGTGTATTTTGTGGTATTTGGGTATATCTGCTACTCTGTTTCTTAAAGCCACCAGCTCTTTTCTCTTTGGGGTTCTATCATCTCTGGAAAAATGTGGATAGCCAAAGTCCATGTAACCCTCACAAAATTACTGTACATTGTTCTCCCTTGTGCACTGTTGTTAGAGTTATAGGATGGAGTCTTTGGGGGGGGGGACACAAGATGCACAAAACAGATTGAAATTTAATCACATTCACAGATGTGTCTTTAAAAAAAAAAAGGCCTTAATGCACATATCTCATAACTGGATCAGAGTTATGAGATATCTGGTCCACTTATCTGTGGACTTATCTGGTCCACTTATCTGGACCACTGGATAGGCTTATCTGGTCCACTGCATCATGTGTCCCACATTGGCCAACAGCATCCTTCCAAGAAGCTCACAAGCCAAGCAGGAAGGCAATAGTCTCTTGTTCTTTTGGCCCCAGCAGCTTCCAAATGTTGCTTAAGGTTGGAGCTTTGCATGTTTGCAGTGGGAGGGGTTCCCATAACTGAGGGACTGCCACAGTGACTACTTACTTTGGAGGCGCCTGGAAGTCTTTGTTCTTCAGGCAGCTTCACTGCAGTTGTAAAAGGCAATCTCTGTGGTTGCCTCTCAACCAAGCTCAGCTCTAGTGGTTGTTATGTTTGGAGCACGGAGACCTGGGCTCAAATGGTAACTCAGTTGTAATGCTCACTGGGTAATCTTGAACTGAGTCAGTATCTCAGCCTAACCCAGGTGTGGCACAACACAGAAACTTGGGTGCCCTTCAGGGAGAAAGGTGGAATATAAATCTAATAAATAAATAAATAAATAAACTTGTGGCACAAAATCCAAAACAAACAACTGAAACCCTTAGTGTGCACCTCATGCACTGCCTTGAACCTTGGAAGTGTTGGATTTCATTTACAAGTTAGTGTGAATCCATGCTGTCCCTATAAATGAAACCAGAAGCCTCGCAATGCCAAATTTCAAGGCAGTCCATGAGGAGCGTGGTACGTAGGGGAATGATCTACTGGAGCTCAAGTGAGTGCAAAGCATATCATTCTTGGATTGGCAGGTTGCTGGAAGCTGCATTGGTAGAATCAGGGTGAAAGGCATCTACAGCACAACCCTGTGCATGTCTACTCAAATGTAATCCCCATTTAGTTCAATGGGACTTACTCCCAGGTAAGTGTGCATAGCATTGCAGCCCTTAAAGTAGCTCTTTGGATCATGGCTGACAGATAGAATTAATTTCTTCTCCTCCTTAATGCTTTTCAGTGGAAACGGTTCACACATTCACCAGCCAACAATAAAAAATACCATCATGAAGTGATGTATGTGCATGTATGAACCATGCGCACTTTGTGATTGGCAGGGGAAAGGCAGGGTATAAATAGTTTAATCCATTTCTGCCCAGCCCACAGGGGTACACATTTGATTTCAGTTGCGTATTTGCAACGTTGGGCAGAAATGGCTTAAATAAAATAAATTAACCACCTCTAGGAGAATATTTTTTTTATTGGAATACAGTTTCCTTCCATACAACATCCTGGTTTTAACTGTGGAAGCTGCCATCCTATGCACGCTTGCCTGGGAATAAGCCCCATTTAACTCAGTGGACTGTATTTATGAGTAAACAGAGGATCAGGCTGGTGGTCCAGATGAAAGGAAACCAATCAAAGGATAAGAGAAATTTAGCAGAGAAGATTATTGCTACTTCAAGGCAAGGTTTTTCAGATGCATTCCTGGGCCAGAGAAAACTACCAGACTACCAGCATTGGACTGATGCTATAACACTTGTTTGTATTTGTGAAACGTCAGTGTTGCATTTTGCTGGTTGCACAAAACGTCTCCTTGGGCTTGTGAATGTGTTCAGACATGCAGAGAGTTGAAGGGCAGAGTTTGGAGACCAGTTAATGTGGATTGAAGTAATGAAGACAGATGGTGCTCCGAAAGCACAAGGTGAGCATTGTCAAGAGCAGTAAGTTATGAAGGGATTAAAAAGTACAGACCTGTCCAGCCAGCTCAGCAGTATCCGAATGTGCTGTTATGTTAATGCACAAGGATTGGGTTGGTTGAAAGTTCATAATAAACTTTAGACTGGGATAGCCGACAAATTGAACAAAAATAATATTGATACTGAAAGGCACATTAAAATGGATTTTAATCTGTGTTTGTGTGTGTGTGCTGTTTGTCAAGTGAATAGAATACAACATGCTTTGTATTTCTTTTTCATAAAGTCTTTGAGGAATTTATATATTTTCACTGGCTATTTTCAGCCTGTTTTTTTAAAGTACTGTAAATAAATAAGAACCGTGGGATTTTCAAGTTGGTAGAAATCACAGCACCTCTGCCACACATTCTTAGTTCCTGGGTTGTTTTGGATGGTGGCAGTTTGGATTGGTGGTGGGTTTTTTTTTATCATTGGGAAAAGTGGATTTTTAATTCTCATTGTATAGTTAAATATAGGAACAGCCAGTATGGATCAAGAGTCCACCTTGCCCCCAGACTACACACAGGTCTGAAGAGAGACAATTGTATTTTCCAGAGAACTGAAGGCAGTTTGGAAGAAGGAATCCTTTCTTGAGGTATGTGTACATGTTTCTCCAACTTTTGCCTCTGGTAAATAGGGTTGGGCTAGTTCTTGAGTTGCTTCAAGAAACCTAGAAGTCCTATTAGGCCAGAGACAATAGTGGAATAAAATAAATGTGTGCACACACCATGGGCAGTGATGCTTCTCCTAAACTGTTTTAAACTTCAATTTATTGCCTTTCTCCAAGCTGAGGTAGCTTGTTTTGGACAGTAATCCTCAGGGGACAGTGCTTGCAGTCTGAGCCACACAAGGAACGAAGGACATTCCTTCAAATTAGCAGCCTGCTCTATATTATTCTAACCACTGGGCTCTATATCCCTGTAGTGAATTTCCTGGCTATGTTGTGCAACTCATGAGTTGGGGTCATCGCACTAGGAGCTTCCCCACCCTGGTCACTGAACATCAATGACATGGACTATGTGCTGTGCCTGCATGCCTTTTATTTGTGGTGATTTGCTAGGCTGTGCTAGATGCAGCACTTTCTGTGGCAGGTGCCATTTTCTTTGACAGGTGCTGGCTGTCATGCTTTCTGAACTCAGAACCCCCTGCTAAATTTAATTTAGTTTCTGCCAGCTCTTAAATGAGCACCAACCATTTCTTCCAAAGTTGAGCATGTCACTATCTGTATATCATCATCACTCCCTCCCTCCCTCGAGACCTTTCGGCGAGGCCTGAAGACCTTGTTGTTTAACCAAGCCTTCTGACGTTATGGACTTTTTAACATCTTTTATATATCTTTTAGTTGTTTTTTTACAGGCCCGATTCCTCTAAGAACTGCTGTTTTATGCTCTTTTATTCTGACTCTTCTGACTACTGTTTTTATGGGTTCTGCTAATGTGTTTTTTAATATGTTTTTATCTGTTTGTGAAATTATGTTTTAATCTGTTTTATATGTTGTTAGCCGCCCTGGGTCCCTTTTTGGGAGAAGGGCGGGATAAAAATAAAGTTTTATTATTTATTATTATTATCACCATCATCATCTCTCCTTTTGGGGGACTCAAGGCAACTTGCAATAAAAATTAAAACACATTTATAAACAATGTTTTTACAAAAAAGTATAACACAGTAGGAATTAAAACAAGGTTCAAAAGAAGAACAAAAAGTCAGAGTCAGAAAAAATGTGTGGAGAGTCAGGTTGTCAACCTCTGACAAAAAACCAGCAGGGAATACCAACACAGTCCAAGACCCACCAAAAATTCCACATTTTGTCACCCCTGAGAAGGCCCTCACATGTTGCTGCCTGCTGAAGCTTGGGGGGAGGTGGGGCATGCAAGAAAGCCTCTCTTCTTGATCTTACTATAAGTTGAATCTTATATTCATAGGGGGAGAAACTGATCCACCTCCCAAACTGTCACCACCATTCCTCCCCCCCCACCCCACTCCATGGAAGGCAGCTCCTCACATCTCACCCACTTGATACACGCAGCAACAGTTGCTCACACTTGGACTACCCCCATTTCTATGTGTGTAGCCAGAGGCGTAATGCATTGCCCTAGTGCCTGGGGCAATGATGTCACAACATCGAGTGACATCATGACGTCACTTCCGGGTTCTGCCTGGAATAGGGAGCACTTGCTGTGGCAACTATGTGCCCCCGTTCCTTCTCTTGTGGAGGCTCCTCTTTGAAGGAGAAGGAATGGGGGGGCACAAAGCTTTCAGCACCTCCTCCAAAACTAGGGGCAGAGCCTAAGGCGCAGTCATGCGCCTCTTGATGTAGCCTTCAGGGCAGGTGCCCCTCAGGCTCTGCCCTAGTTACACCTAGTTTACACCTAGTTACAACTAGGGTGTAATGCCCTAGTTACACCAGTATTCATACATGAATAACATGCTTTAATATACACACATGCATCTCTGCATCTTAGATTCTCAGATGCTAAGATCGAGAATCTAAAGCATAGAGATGGGATTACTGCAAGATCACATTTTAGCTACCAAGAAGGTTGAGGCAGGATCTTCTCCCTCCTTAGAACTTACTGTACAACTTCCTACTGATCTCTCATGCCATGGTTCCCTTTGAAGGCAGCACTAACAGCAATAAGTAAAAGGAAGAATTTTCTGCCCCCCTCCCATGCTTCTTGAACCAGGGTAGTGATCCTGCTTGACAGACGGAGAATATATCTAGACATATTTGACTGCATTGACAAAACTGTAAATAAAGGAAAGGATAAAGACATTTGGATTGCCTGTTCTAATTATCAGCATATGAAAATGTGGGTGGTTTTTTTTATCTGTACAAATGAATACATATTTGCTAAAACTACCTGATCATTGGATCAGTTTGAAAGTCCATTTTGGACTGTTTGTAAATTTTTTCCTTTAAATAATTGTATTTGTATTCCTGCCACTGTTGACACAAATTATATTTTATTACTGCTGATGTTCAAATATTTGATGAGTGTCAACAATCTTGTTCTAATTTTGTGAATATTGGCATTCACTTATGTATGTCCCCATTTGTCAGATAATACACTCTGAAAACTTAGTTAGTTCTGAAAACTGCATTTAGGGTACTGTCAAAAATCATTTGGATGTCTGAGGTCTTAGACATCCATAAAATTAATTTTGGATTGTCAGTATTCATATGTGAATAACATGAATTAATATACACACATGCATCTCTGTGTGCGTCTGTAATCTATATTTAAACAACTCCAGAGATAAATGTCTACTCTGTCTAATTTAGGCAAAAGCACATATTCTTGTTAACACTATAGTAACAGAGATGGGGGAGGGCTGTTCCAAAAATAAAACTTTAGCATCAATTTTGTTCGCTCCAGCATTAGACAGAGTGCCAGATCCTCATCTGGGATATATCAGTGTAACTCCCCCTGCCTATTTTATTTTGACAAAAGGGATTTCAGATGTAAAAATAGCTGCATTGTGTTGTTTTTTTTTCCCCTAGCTAATGCTCACCAATTTACAGAACTGAATTTGAGCAGTATTCGTTCTTAACAAGTTAGCATTCTGGGTTTTATTAGAACAGATTTTCAGCCAATGAGGTTAAAAAGTCACATGAAATGGTTTTATATATGACTGTCATTGCAAATGATGTTGGTGTTATCATTTGTTGTTCTTCTCAGTTAGAAGAATTTAAAATGCTGAAAGAGATTGTCCAGCAGAGAACCAAGCTTGGGGCAAGCCTTTCTCAGCTCTGGGGCTCCAGGAAGGACCAGCTTCTGAAGGAAGGGGCACCATGTGACAAAGGGCCAGGGGGAGAAAATTGGAGATGGCTCAAGACATTTTGATACCTGAATCTGAAAATCCAAATTTGGTCTTTCCAGTGATGGTATAAATGTGCATCTTCCCATGCATAACGGGAAGTGGGTTCACACGTGGAACCTCAACCCCTTGCACACAAGCACTGTATGTATGAGTGCGTGCTCTGGGCATGTTCAACAGGTGCATTGCTATCAAGGGGCATGGCCAGCAGCCACAGGTTCATCTAATTCAGTGTTTCTCAAACTGTGGCTTGGGACCCACTTGGTGGGTCATGAGCCAGCTTCAGGTGGGTTATGTAGCACCTAGCTCAGCTGCCATTGAAAATACAGAACTGAAAATGCAGAGTACAGAGCTGCTGGGTAGGGCATGCTCCCAGTGGGAGAGAGGCATGGTGCTTTGCCCTGAATAGGTGAAAAGATGGGTGCTAGAAAGGGTGGAGGGCTGTGTGGTTGGAGAAGAATCCAAGCCTGCATTCTGCTTTTACTTCCAAGTTGGAATGGTTGAATTCTGCACTATGCAAAATAACAGCACAAGCGTGCTGTGTAATAGGACCTTTGGGTGATAGCAGCTTAGGTTTGAATCCTAAATTGATGGTGTCACTTCTGTCCATGATATCACTTCCAGGTTAACAACATCACTTCTGGTGGGTACCAACAGATTGTCATTCTAAAAAGTGGGTCCTGGTGCTAAAAAGTTTGAGAACCACTTTTTGATTAGTAATTGTTTCAGTCAAAACCATGGCCACCTAGGTTGAAAAGGTTTATACCTACCTCGACCTGCTCAAATTCTAAGAGTTGTTAAATGACATTCCACCATGCAGTGATGCCATGGAACCTGTTTAGTTATTATTTCTTTGAATCTGCCTGTGCATACAGTGCAGGTGTTGGGGAGGGCACACTGACACCCCAAATTCCTCATCAGCTATCTAGCAGAAAACACAGGTCATGGTTCAGGATGTGGACTCACCTCCCTGCATTACAATCTCTGCACATGAACTGGAGGTTGTCCATGACTTTGTGTACCTTGGCTCAACGATCTCCAACACTCTTTCTCTCGATACTGAGCTAAACAAACGCATCGGTAAAGCAGCTACCACGTTTTCCAGACTCACAAAGAGAGTCTGGTCCAACAAGAAGCTGACAGAACATACCAAGATCCAGGTCTACAGAGCTTGCGTCCTGAGTACACTTCTGTACTGCAGCGAGTCATGGACTCTCCGCTCACAACAGGAGAGGAAACTGAGCGCTTTCCCCATGCGCTGCCTCCGACGCATTCTCGGCATCACCTGGCAGGACAAAGTTCCTAACAACACAGTCCTGTAACGTGCTGGAATCCCTAGCATGTATGCACTGCTGAAACAGAGACGCCTGCGTTGGCTCGGTCATGTTGTGAGAATGGATGATGGCCAGATCCCAAAGGATCTCCTCTATGGAGAACACGTGCAAGGAAAGCGCCCTTCAGGTAGACCACAGCTGCGATACATCTGCAAGAGGGATCTGAAGGCCTTAGGGATGGACCTCAACAAGTGGGAAACCCTGGCCTCTGAGCCATCCACTTGGAGGCAGGCTGTGTAGCATGGCCTTTCCTAGTTTGAAGAGACACTTTGCCAGCAGTCTGAGGCAAAGAGGCAAAGAAGGAAGGCCCATAGCCAGGGAGACAGACCAGGGAAAGACTGCACTTGCTCCCGGTGTGGAAGGGATTGTCACTCCCGGATTGGCCTTTTCAGCCACACTAGACGCTGTGCCAGAACCACCTTTCAGAGCGCGATACCATAGTCTTTCGAGACTGAAGGTTGCCAATACAATACAATATCGAGCAGACAGTGGTGGTGCTTGGACCATCAGCTGCAAATGCTGGGTTATATACATTGATTTTGCAGTTTCCTTCTTGTAGTCAGGTTGTTGTTGGTGTTGAAGCATGCAGGTCATGCCTCTCAAAGTGGAAACCTACGGTGTATGGTCAGACCTCTTGAGGCTGCAATCTTATACACACTTAGGTGGCAGTGAGTCCCACTGAACTCAGTAGGGCTGATGTTTGAGTGACCAGGTTTGCCCTGTTAGCCTTCGATTGGCGCAAATGCAGAGAATAAAAGTGTGTGATCCTAAAAAGGCAGGCAGTAGGAAGACTTCACATTGGCCAGACTGGTGGTCTATCCCTTTGTTTGGGCAACAGAACAGTGCTGCTGCTCTTCAGGTTTGAGCTATTTAAGCCTAAGTACCCAGTTTCTCAAGAATCCTAAACTGCAGCATCTCCTTCATACTGAGGATAGGGCTCAGTAGTTCTTTGTCTGCCTTAATTTTGCATAATTTGCATAATTAAGGTTCTTTGTCCATCCCTGGCAGCATCTCCAGGTAGGGCTGGGAGAGATCCCTGACTGAAACTAGGAGAGCTGCTGCCAGTCAGTGTAGACCATGGGTGCTCAAACCCCGGCCCGGGGGCCACTTGTGGCCCTCAGAAGCTCCCAATCAGGCCCTTGGGGAGCCCCCAGTCTCCAATGAGCCTCTTGCCCTCTGGAGACTTGCTGGAGCCTGTACTGGACCAACGCAACTGCTCTCAGCATGAGGACAACTGTTCAACCTCTCATCTGAGCTGTAGGACGAGGGCTCCCTCCCCTACTTGCTGTATCACATCTGTGATGCAGCAGTAGCAGCTAAGGAAAGGCTGGCCTTGCTTTGTGCAAGGCCTTTTATGGGCCTTGAGCTATTCCAAGACCTTCATTCATTCATATAAGTTCCATCTCTAATATATTCATTTATGTAAATTTATTCAAATATTAAATTGTAAATTAATTCTTTCTTTCCCAGCCCCTGACACAGTGTCAGAGAGATGATGTGGCCCTCCTGCTAAAATGTTTGGACACCCCTGGTGTAGATAATAGTGACTTAAATGGTCTGTTTCAAGCATACAGTAGTTTCATGTGTAAATAGATTCAAAATACATGGTTGTGACATCATTGTTGACATTATTACCAAGTTCCATATTGACAGGTGCACCATTGGGGGCACAGCCCCTCTCCTGACCTCTGGGTTTCAATCTGTGATTATTCCTGGAATCCACTTGTATTTCTGGCCAGTTCACTGGCTCTACATGCTAAATGACAATTGTTATAAATAATTCCATTGTTATTACTTTACTAGGTATGCATGGCCAAAGCACAAATCCCTTTGGTGAGAAGGGGAGCAATTTCCCTGTGTTGAGAAAGCAACTGCCCCTGTGTTGACTGTTATCACACTCACAAAATTACATGATCTTAAAATACACTTAAAGAAAAATTAACTCTACGTATATGCCAAATAAATAATTTGAATTTTTCTGACTCTTGCTTCCTTTACTAAAATATTTGCTCTCCTTCCCTCCACTAAATGGCACTGCTGCATTTAAAGAACATTTCAGGAGTTTTCTGGTTGGGGAAGAACAGGGACAGGTTCTTCTACACCATACAAAGCAGTGGAATTATACCGACAACAAAGTGGTTTGTTAATTTTAGTTGTCTTAATAAATTAAAAAAAGAGAAGGAATTATGATGATGTATTTGGGAAGACCCTTAAGATAGCTTACTGATAAACAAAAATTCTTCAGTGACCTTTCCATTGGTTGATTTACAGTTTTAAGAAACCAGACAGATAGTTCATTTTCCTTTCATGCAGTACTACAAGCTATGATTCTACTGCAGGTCAGTGAAAGTTTAGGGAAGGAGATAGCAGCATTGTTTTCCTTGGGTTACCACTGCATTGTGTACAATTCTGGGTGTATCTACTCAGAAGTAAGCCTCACAAAGTTCAATGGGCCATATTCCCAGGTGAGTGTATACAGGACTGCAGCTGTATTCAGTCCTAGGAGTCTCTGAAATAGAGGATGACTGGAACACGAGCTTTTTTTCTTCTACACCTGGGGCAGGTGCAAAGTCTGTCATGACGATTTCATCACAAACTTAATTCAGGTCTGGCACTTAGCGAGGCATTTGGTTCCATCACACGCAAAGGCGAGGGCTTTCCTAACAATGACTCAGTTGTCAGTATATATTCAAATAGCTGGTGTGCCAAGTTTCCCTTTCTGCAAAACACATCCTCCCATCCAAGGTTTGTCTACATTAGAGGAAAGAGTGTTCAAGCCAGCAGTCTGAATGCAAAGCCAAAGTGCTTTTGCCCATCAAATTACTGCATGGCAAAAGTGTATGCCCTTGGTGCTCCAATAATGTTCCCTATTATTTTGGGATCAGAGTTTCAGGATTCTTTGACTCAAGTGGCAATTGCTTATATTATAACTGTTATTTTTTGCTGATGCTTCTGCTCATATTCTGATTAAATAATTCCTCTTTACTGGTACTTTCAATTACAGTATTAAATACATCAGAATAGATGTATAAAACTGACAATATTTGACTAATAAATCTTGTGGAAAGCTAAACCAGTGGTTCTTAAACTTTTAGCACCAGGACCCACTTTTTAGAATGAGAATCCGTCAGGACCCACCTGGAGTGATGTTATGACTGGAAGTGACATCATCAAGCAGGAAAATTTTTTCCAATCCTAGCTTGCAATCCTACTCACACTTACCCAGGAGTAAGTCCCATTTACTTTCATTGTTCAAAGCATATACATAGTAGCCTGTTAAAAGTATAGATCTGTAACATTTCCCCAAATGCATCGTCTACTTTATTTAAAAATATATATATTGAAATGAATGGGGACCCACCTGAAATTGGCTCACAGCCCACCTAGTGAGTCCCCACCCACAGTTTGAGAAACACGGAGCTAGAGGAAATAGATCCAAGACCTATAAAGTATTAGTAAATCTTAACAATACAGAGGTTAACTAAGTGAAGCCCTGGGACAGAAAATTAGGTAATGCAGATGAGTGTTTTTAGCAGTTTGTGTGCAGTACAGAATGTGTTTTTGCTATGTGCTTAACACAGATACAGACTCAATGCAAGGTGAAATGTGGGTGATTTCTTACCCCTTGGAGACAGAGAAAAATCACTGGAAAATCTGTTGGAAAGGATGTGATGCTATGAGCACCTGTTTGTACATGTGCTGGGAGTGCTCACAAGTGCAGTAATAATGGTCTGCAGACTGCCTGAGATCTTACAGATTACAGAATGTCATGGCCTGGCAAGGTTTGAAGCAAATGGCATGGTCAAAACAAGTTGGTGGCTGTGTTCCAGAGCAGGTAAGCTATCTTCCAAAAAGCCAGGGTTCGAGATTCTGGAAGAGACAAACAAGGATTTAAGGATCAAAGGTAGATAATATATCCTACAGCAGACTGCTGGTTGGTGGCCATACGGTTCCCCCTGCCGGGAATGGCTCTGAAGGGAGGGGCCGCTTGCCCGCCCCGCTGAGCCTCCCCGCCAGCCTGAGCGCTCCACCCCCCTCCAGCTACGCCACTGCTGCTGGTCATCTTCAGGGCAGATTGGCCTGATCCAGTGGGGCTGTTCTTATCTTCTTAGTAGCATGATACTATGAGGCCCAAATCCTAACCCACTTTCCAGCACTTGCATAGCTGTGCCAACAGGACATGTGCTGCATCCTGCAGTTGCGGGGCACTCACAGAGGCCTCCTCAAAATAAGGGAATGTTTGTTTCCTTATCTAGGAGCTGCATTGCCCTTATTTCAGTGCTGGAAATTGGGTTAGGATTGTGCCCTGAGGCACATCTGTTAGCAGCTCCTCTCTCAAGATGAGAAGCTCAGGCTGGGGGAGCCACCTCCAGGACAGTTCTTACATACTGTTCCCAGGTGTTGACTCTTTTTGGGCTGGCTCGATCCCTTCCTGTGACTGTCTAGAAGGATTGTGGAGCATCAAAAATATTTTGGCGTGTTATAACTGAAAAAGGCAAGTTAACATTGTTTAGTGCTTTATTTTGTGTATCTTGTATTTGCAAATCTCCAAAAAACTGTAAATTAAAAAGCAATTGATTATATTTTTGCCCATGCATGCATACATTAAATTCAGGCATGCGCTCAGAATTTTTCTGGTACAATGAGAAAAAAATGGGGCGCATCTGGATGTTTTAAATGTCTGTTGCATTTTTGGCTTGTTCGGAATGAGTAAATGCCTCCTTCTCTGCTTGTTTTTAGCAGTCCAGACACTAGCTGGTCCAGACACTACTTTTTCAGGGGTGTTCAGGCTTGAAGACAATTGAAATAAATGAACAAATGTCGTTTTGTTCTTATTGTGATTCATTTTCTACTTGCTTGTTGTGGACGACTGGTTTGTTTGTGTTGCTTTGTTGGTTCTGCTTTTTATTGTGTCATTGACTTTGTTGGTAGCTGCCCTGGGGTCCTAGATAGGATACAGTATTTTAAATAACATATTAATAGTTCTGATTTTTAAAGTGGGTTTTCAATAATACCTACCACACAGTTGCTGGAAATGTGACAAAAGGATGCTGATGGGTTAGGCCAGGGGTGCTCAATAGGTGGATCGCGATCTACCAGTAGATCGCAAAGCAAAATGAGTAGAT
This sequence comes from Tiliqua scincoides, assembly GCF_035046505.1. Lineage (NCBI taxonomy): Eukaryota > Metazoa > Chordata > Lepidosauria > Squamata > Scincidae > Tiliqua > Tiliqua scincoides. The sequence goes on from NC_089824.1 coordinate 211,927,008, forward strand.
TGCGGAGTAGATCTGGGAGGAAACGCTGGGAGTAAGGCCCATTGTACTCAATGGGGCTTACTCCCAGGTAGGTGTGGCTAGGATTGCAGCCTCACAGCCTAATCCTAGGCATGTCTACTCAGGAGTAAGTCCTGTTATACTCAGTGGGGCTCAAGGTACACCAACATACATTGTACACATAAATGTTATATGTTATGATGGTGCGAACATTGTAAAAAAAACTCTGGTAGATCTCCGGGCCTTGCTGGGTTTCAAAGTAGCTCTCGAGCCAAAAAAGTGTGAGCACCCCTGGGTTAGGCAATTGGACACAAGCAGTGAAGTGTGTATCTCTGTTGGGGATTCAGCATTTGAGCTCATTTGCTGCAGTGTCAGGAGCAGGACAGTAACTTTTTTACCATCAGGTTGCCTCTTGCAGCAACTTCTTCCCTCCCCCTCTAGAGGGAAGAACCTGGAACCTAGACTGATTATCAAGCTCCAGGGCCAAAAGAGATGACCCAACACACCAACACAACCTAAACTATATTGTACTTGGGTGTGGCTTAACAGTAAACTACTTCTGAGAGACAATCTTGGCTGAAAATGGGAATATAAATATAATAAATAAACATAAAAGTCCAGTCTACCAGGACAGTCTCCATGCTCCACACATTCTCTCACATTGTGACACTAGACCAGGGTCTCCTAGCCAAGGCCATTGTCAGTAGCATAAGAACATAACATAAGAATATAAGAACAGCCCCACTGGATCAGGCCATAGGCCCATCTAGTCCAGCTTCCTGTATCTCACAGCGGCCCACCAAATGCCCCAGGGAGCACACCAGATAACAAGAGACCTCATCCTGGTGCTCTCCCCTACATCTGGCATTCTGACTTAACCCATTCCTAAAATCAGGAGGTTGCGCATACACATCATGGCTTGTACCCCATAATGGATTTTTCCTCCAGAAACTCGTCCAATCCCCTTTTAAAGGCGTCTAGGCTAGACGCCAGCACCACATCCTGTGGCAAGGAGTTCCACAGACCGACCACGCGCTGAGTAAAGAAATATTTTCTTTTGTCTGTCCTAACCCGCCCAACACTCAATTTTAGTGGATGTCCCCTGGTTCTGGTATTATGTGAGAGTGTAAAGAGCATCTCCCTATCCACTCTGTCCATCCCCTGCATAATTTTGTATGTCTCAATCATGTCCCCCCTCAAGCGTCTCTTTTCTAGGCTGAAGAGGCCCAAACGCCGTAGCCTTTCCTCATAAGGAAGGTGCCCCAGCCCCGTAATCATCTTAGTCGCTCTCTTTTGCACCTTTTCCATTTCCACTATGTCTTTTTTGAGATGCGGCGACCAGAACTGGACACAATACTCCAGGTGTGGCCTTACCATAGATTTGTACAACGGCATTATAATACAGCATAAATGTACAGCATACAGCATAAATGTTCATCTAGCCTGGCCCACCAAGCTTTAAGCTTCCTGGTTCAAGACTATGTAGCCAAATTTAAAAAAAAAAAAGAAGCAAAAAAGCATGACACCTCAAGAGTTCAATTTGCTGAAAAGATGTTAACATTTAATTGCCCTGCTACTTATGGTAATTCATCCAAGCAACATGTCTAGTCTATATGTAGCTCAAAGCAGAATTTGAAGCCTTTTCCCACACAGAATTGCTACCTTTTTAAAAATCAAACTACTAGTCTAACTGATTTTAATGCACTTTAAAATCAAAGTGCATTAAATCTGGAAAGGTCTGCTGGCCAAGAAAATTAAAAATAGTCTCAAGGTAGATGGCAACTTTTGCTTCCTTTCTAAAGTGTTGGGAGCTGGCAGTTTTCCACCCTCAGCCTCTCTGTAAGTCTAGGTGACTGTCACTGAGAATCTTATCCACTTCTCCTTTTGTCTCTTTTCAAATACAATCTAAAACAGGATCTGTGTGATGGCTGGACCACTGGGTGTCAGGGTGGAAGCCTCACTACAATTGTGTGTCAAAGTGCAACACTGTTGTTAATATGAGATAATTAAATAGAGCAGTGGTTCGCACACATTTAGCATTGGAACCCACTTTTTAGAAAAAGAATCTTGTCGGGACCCACTGGAAGTGATGTCATGACTGGAAGTGACATCATCAAGCAGGGAAATTTTTAACAATCCTAGGCTGCAATCCTACCTACACTTACCCAGGAGTGTTTACTATCACTGTTAAAAGCATATACATAGCAGCCTGTTAAAAGTACAGGTCTGTAATATTTCCCCAAATGCAGTCACATGCTATGGTAGCAGCAAGTCTAATATATTAAAAATAAAATATTGAAATGAATGGGGACCCTCCTGAAATTGGCTTTCGACTTGACCCACACTTTCCTGACCCACACTGAAATAGAGCATTTGGAGACATAACTGGGTTGGGGGGCTAAGTCTTTTCCCTGCTCTTGGTGAGCCCAGCCATGGAGAATTTCCATGCTTTTGCCTTTTGCCTGCATAGCTACGTCATGCTTGTTGCTCATGCTAGAAAGTGACAGGATGTTAGGTGGGCAAGACCAAATGTGGGGAACTGGCTTTTATAGATTGGCAGATATCAAGACATTCTCAAACACTGGATGGTAATGTATGGTGGTGTTCTCCTTGAGTTCTAGTGTTCTGCTTTTGTGTTTCAAAAAATGCTCCCCTGGGTACTTAAGGCCCAAATCCTAACCAGTTTTTCAGCACTGACACAGCCTTGTCAGTGGGGTATGTGCTGTCTCCTGCAGTTGGGTGGCAGTCAGGGAAGTCTCCTCAAGGTAAGGGAATGTTTGTTCCCTCAACTCAGAGTTGCATTGTCCTTACCTCAGTGCTGGAGTGTTAGGATTGCGCCCTAAGCTGGCTTCAGATAAATGATCATGCTGTGAATAGGTTGTTGAAACAGTTTCATTGGCTGCAAGATTTATTTCCTTTAAAGGTGAGAAGCCTATTTTGTGTTGAATATATGGTAGAAGTTAATAATGTAAAATGGAAAGACTAACCTGTGATAGCTGCAAAAATCACAAGAAATGCATACTGATATAGTCATGCTAGTCTTAGATTGCAATTATGTAAAGTCTGAAATGTATACCTGAATGCATTGCATCTTTGAGATTAATTTTAATAAAGTATGAACCTCCACACATACTGCTGACTTCTAAAGAAGTCAGGGGTTGTGCATATTAATTGCAAACAACCAAAACAGCCATCAGTAGAAGTGTGGGGGGGGGGGGTCCCCCTAACAGATGGTTTCTGCTGCATCCATCAAGCACAGGGAAGCAGCTGGACGTCTCCTTGGGGGAAGCCCCAAAGCTACAATGGGGCTTCTCATGTCTGCACTGGCTATTTTCCCAGCGCAGACTTGAGAGACTTAGGGCACAATCCTAACCCCTTATGTTAGTGCTTTCAAGCACTGGCATAGCAGTGCCAGTGGGACATTTGCTGCATCCTACAATTGAGTGTCACTCATGGGGGCCTCCTGAAAGGAAGTGAATGTTTGTTCCCTTACCTCAGAGCTGCATTGCTGTTATGTCAGTGCTGGAAAGCACTGACATAAGGGGTTAGGATTGCGCTCTTAGTGTTGAACTTTCAGCCCGACATGGAGTTCTGGATCCGGTAGAGTAGAGCTCTGTCTGTCCCACCCTGCTTCTCCCCCCCCCAACAAACCTCTCTGCCATCTGGAGCTTGTCCCTTGCTCCGGGTGGCATGTGGCTGGCTTGCAGCTGTTGCTGGGCTCCGCACAGATTGGCACTGGGCAGTGCCAACACTGATCCTGCGCTGAGTGTCATGGACGTGCCTTATGGCATGTTTGCAACACCCAGCACCAGCATAAGGCCATTGCAACAAGCTCAGGATTGGGCTCTAAGCCTGCTCCTTACCCCTTGTAACCCCCAGCTTCTGGGAAGAAATGCAAGGTTAGTCTTCCCCTAACCATGTCCCAGACTGCATTTTTGGTTCTGCTACAGTGCAGAATGTAGTGGTGGAATGGCCTGCAGCACTTCACACAGGAGATGTGGAAGATAGTTTTGAATGCTTCTCCTCCCCACCACTAGAAGAGCAGCCTTTGATAATATGACTTTTTCTCTTACTGTATAATTATTACCTTATATTTATTTATTGTTTTATTTTGGATTGTCAACCACTGCGGTTTCTTCTGAAGAGCAGAACTTACATTTTAAAAAATGCAATAAAATGAACACAGCAGGACGTGGACTGGGCTGCAACCTTTCTCCTTGTCTCGATTGTTTTGACATGCAGTGGGTTCCTATGTGAACAGAGCGGGTGAATCAATCCGTGTTGTCCTGAGCATCGTGGTTGCTGTTGTCTCCATGGCCACTCCCATGTCAGCCAGGATCCATCTCAAGGCTTCCACCCACATTATTCTTCCAACTGTGTTTAGCATATGCTGCAGGCAATGCTTAGAAAATAAGCATTCATGAGATAACCTCTTGTATTTATGTAGTGCTTTGGGGACAATTGAAGTAAGTCTTGCTATTTTCAGAGGGGTTGTAGCCTCCTAAATTTCCAGAACATAGTCTAAAGGCACAGGACAGAGTCAGCTTGCAGAAACTAAGCAGGTCTGGGGTAGTCAGTGTCTGGATGGTTGATTGTCTTAAAACTGCATGTATGTTGCCTTGAGTTCCACCACAGGAAAAAGGTGGGATATAAATCCCATAAATAAGGTAGGTCAGCATTAGTATTTACATATTGCACATGGAAAACTTTCACAGAGAGTAGCTTGTATCAGATCACAGATCTCATGGCAGAGGAGATGTTGGACCTGCAACTTCTCATGCTTATCCATTGCATTTCAAGTTCATATGCTAGCTTCATACACTAGCCTTTTTTGAGGGGGGACAAGAAAGATCTCAAACATACTTTTGTAATAAGTCAGGACTCTTCAACCTGCTGAAAGTTTTGAACATTAAAATACAATAAAACAGTGGTTCTCAAACTGTGGGTCGTGACCTGATTTTGGGTGGGTCGTGGGGCTGGCATGACCCAGCAGCAGCAAAGCATTCTGGGGTGCAACACAGCTACTGCTGCTGCTGAGGTAGGTTGCAGCAGTGTAAAGTTTGAGAACCACTGCAAAAAAGAAAAGAGAACGTATCTACCGCAGACAACCACCTATAAGTCGACCCCACAGATAAGTCGAGGGCAAGTTTTGAGCCAACAATCATGGAATTTTCTATGACCCTCGGATAAGTCGGGGGGTTAATCTTAGAGGGGTGTCTGACTATAGTTTTGTCTGATTTTACCTGAGGCCAGATCCTGAAAAATAACCTACCACTAATTGTTACCTAAGAACAGTAGTCTCTAATTTATTAACAACACAGTAAAAGATCATAAGATACATTTTTATTCTTTTAAAAATTCTGGTCTTCACCACCTTTTTGTAAACACTATCAGAGTAAGTGCACTGTAAACAACATACCAGTGGTTCCCAACCTGGTATTCATGTACCTCTAGGGACACTCAACAGGACCTTTAGGGGTACTTGAAAAAGAATGGAATAATGGCAGAAAAAGGCAGGCCGTGCTCCAGAATGCAAGGCCTGGAAGGGAGGTAGCTAGTTGGCTGTGAAAGCCCCACCAATAGCTAGTTCTTGGTCATCAATTCATGTATGAACCAGTGATTGAAAACCAGCACAGTAAAAAAGCTGAAACATAATATGGAAAGTGATCCATCAGCCAGAATTTCTCAGCACACTTCTGGTGCAAAACAGTGCAAAGGCAGAGTCTTCTGTTCTTCAGACAGATGAAAAGAGAAAATATGTGATGAATACATGAAGTCTGGGCTTTCATAAGGAGGAGATGAGGGCTTGTCTTACTAATTACAAACATTTTGCTAATAGGAAGGGTACAATTTATGGAAATGGGCTGCCAAGGGATATGCAAGTGAAAAAGGTTGAACCATAAATCAAATCCACCTTTAAGGTATCCGGTGTGTTAAGCCAGAAGCTCTACATACAGCATATAACACATAACTGGCAGTGTGCAGTTCAATTCACAGCAGAGAGATGCAGCTGCATTTATTTGCAGCCCTTTTTACTTAGAAGTAGACCCACTGCTTTCCATGGGTGTTATTCTTAAGTAAGGGTGCACTGAATTGTAGCCTGGGAAGGAGGGTCCCATCCTGGTGTTTCAAAAAACAGACCTGCTTTGCAAGCATTTGCCAAGCAGAACCAGGCTGTAGCAGAAGGAAGGAGATTTGCAGAAGGAAGGTTAACTTTGACTGGAATTTCCCAGTTGCTGTAGAAAGGATCTCTGCCCTGCCTGCCTGGTGCCTGCCTGCTGCTTGAGAAACTTGGCGCCTGCCTGTCTGCCGCTTGAGAAAGGAAACTGTTCAGAGTTGAAAGCCTCTGCCCTCTGGTTGACCAGGAGATCAGGCGAAGTGAGATTTGGAGCTTGATTACTTGGCAAAAATTTCACCTACTATAGGTAAGTATCTACGGTAATTATTCTGAAGCAAGGCCTCTTAAATCTTGCTTTGGAATATTTTACTGTTCGAAAGGCAGCCAATGGTGGAACTGTAACATTTTAGGCCTTTTAGCAGGCATTGGACAAACAGGCCCATGAACTCCCATATCGTCAAACCATTAAAAAAGATGGTTTTTACTAACTAAACTGCTAATGGTTTATTTCTTTCTTGGAAACTTGCTGTGCAACAGCAGCCTGTGAACTGGATGCAAGCTGGCACTGGTCCTGGGCCACCGCTTTGCGCATCACATTGAGTAGCACTCGAAATTGTAATGTCCTTAATTCAGTGGGGAAAGTAGTGCATTTTCCTTGAAATAATAAATTGCAGTTTGAATGCTTGGAAAACACTGTTTCCCCAAAATAGAACTATTTCCTTCTAGGAAAGACATCTGAGGCTGCAGTTCTATGTACACTTACTTGGGAGTAAATCTATTGAACTCAATGGGTTTATTTCTGAGTAGATATTCATAGGGTTGCATTGTAAAGTCAGCACAATAAATGACCAATGACAGCATGTTTGGGGTATACAGTGGAGTCACGGGGGGGGGGAGACCACACTGCGAGAAGCACTCAGCGGGGGCATACCACTACTGATCAAAATTGTGAAAATCTTGGTATTTTTGAATAATACCATCATGATATATACAGTTCAATGCGCAATTTAATGCAGAATGCACTGAAACAAACCACATTGAAATATCAAGTGTTATTGCCAAATAACCAGAAAAGGAAAACACAACTGCATTATGTAACAAAAAGTGGATTTCTTTAACTCAAAACTGACCAATGAGACTGATTATTCTGAAAGCCAATGAGGTGTTGCTATGACACAGCAGGAAATCAATGAGGTGTTAGTACGAGTCAGCTCTCATTTCCATGTATCAGATCTAATACTAGAACTCTTATTCAGTTGTGTGAGTGCCATTAAGTTGGCCACTGTTTTTTTGTTGGTTACTGATTTGTTGGGTGACCTGTACTGTTACATATGAAAATAAGTTAATTGTTAAAATAAAGTTACATAATAAAATCAATGGGGGTTACACCTACTCTAGTGATGCCACTGCATTTAGGTGCTGCATATGATATCGTAATTTATCCTGTATGGTTGGTCTGGTATGGGAGGAGGTCCATCTTGGGGGTAATGCAATGAACTTGCACTGGGTAATGCAAACCCTAGTGATATCTCTTGGGCTAGAAAAAGCCTTAGGAATTCATTTCCACTAGCCTGACATGACCATTTTTCTATAGTATGTATCAGTAAGCAGAATGCATTGCAATCATGATCTCTTCCTTCCTTCCTTGTCACTTCCTTGTTTCTGAGACAGATTGCTAATATTAAAATATTTTTATTCTGCAAAGAGGGTTGTCATCCCATTTTCCTGACCCTGCTCCTATGTAGCTGTTTGACATGCAGAAATTAAACAAGTGATGCTTTTCCTGGCATGAAGTCAAAGGTGATGGGGAAAGCATCACCTGCTGTTAAAGGTACAGGGACAGATTAAATTTTTTTTTTTTAAGTAATCCTATTTGCAGATTTTGTGGGTGTGTATGTGCGTTAGAGCAGTGGTTCTCAAACCTTTTATCACTGGGACCCACTTTATAAAATGACAGTTTGTCAGGACCCACCAGAAGTAATGTCATGGCCAGTAGTGACATCATTAATTCAGGCTTAAAACTTAAGCTGCATTCAGCCAAAGGTCCCATTGCACAGTGCACTCATGTTGTTATTTTGCATAGCTCAGAATTCAAACATTGCAGCTCCGAAGTCAAAGCAGAATGCAGACTTGGATCCTTCTCCAACCTCACATCCCTCCCCCCTTTCCAGCTTCCCATCTTCCCACCTTTTCAGGGCAAAGCACCAAGCCTCTCTCCAGCCCACCCTGCCCAGCAGCTCTGTACCCTGTATTTTCAGCGGCGGCTCAGCTAAGGTGCTATGTGACCCACCTGAAATTGGCTTGTGACCCACCTAGTAGGTCCTGACCCACAGTTTGAGAAACCCTGTGTTAGAGCCTAAGTGTTAAATACAGCTTAGTTAGGGTCCAATCCTATCCAAGTTTCCAGCCCTGGTGCAGCCACAATGCAGTCCCATGGTAAGGGAACAAATGTTCCCATACCTTAAGGAGGCTTCTGTGACTGCCGCCCCACCACAAGATGCAGTGCATGCCCCACTGGCACAACGGCACCAGCACTGGAAAATTGGATAGGATTGGGCCCAAAATTAGCCAGTCACTCCTTACTGTGGAGCTTCCCAGTCCAGCAGCTAGCACAGGTTCACTTCCCAAAGGCTCCTGCTACTCCCCCCCCCCAAAAAAACAGCCTCTGGTGTGTGTGTGTGTCCCTTCCTCTGCTCTCTCTCATGGGCCTCTTCCTCTCCCCAGGCACATGTGGGCTACAAGTGCTGCTGCCGCCTAGTTTCCATCAGCCAGCCTGACCCCTGATCCCCAGCCCTGCCCCCCCCCCGGACATTCTTTCTTCTTGATGATTTCTGTTCGCCTGCTTTAATTGCCTCCGGGGCTCCAGAGTGTCTTATAGAGTTGGCTGCTGCCTCCCCTGGATTTCTGAATTCGTCCCAAACTCTGGAAGGCTTTTCAAGATCGCACACACGAGGCACGCGCAGAGTTCAGCGCTGCGCGCACTGCAGCGCACCAGAGGGGTTCCTGATCCTGTGCAGAAGGGCCTGATCCTGGGCAGGGCTCCGGGTTGCGCCCTGCAGGCACCATGCAAAGGCTTGCATGCAAAGAGGGAAACGTGCCCCAAAGCCCCAGAGCGGGCGTGGCGCGTCCAAGCAGGGCGCAGGCAATCGAAGGCGCACAGCCCCCGCCCGCGCCCCTATCTCCTCCCAGTGGGTGTTTGAAGAGGGCGCCTCTGGCCACTCCACTCCTGACGTTGGGGCATCATGTGAATGGGGCGAGCTCCCAGGGTTCAGTGTGAGCGCGCTCGCCCCACCCCATCCTGCTCCCTCCTCGGCATCAAAAAAATCGAATGCGTCCTGGAGAAAGGCGAGCAGAGGCTGCGAGGCAGGGGAGGAAAAATGAACTAGGGGGCCGGGGAAGCCTCTTCTCCCAGCAGAGGGGTCTGTGGCTGGGAAGGAGACCCCCTTTCCTCTCCCTCGCGCCCCCTCCTCCCCCCTCCGCTCCCTGGAGAAGCCAAGGAGGGCTCAGCAGCAGCAGCCTGGAAACCTAATGCGAAATAGGCCTGGGAGCAGCACAGCAGCCACCATTAGGGGAGGAAGAAACAGCGACTGCCGCCGCAAGGAGGAAGACCTACCCAGCCCAGGGAGGAGGAGGAGGAGAGCGGGGACTCCTTGCTCCCAGCCCGGGTTGGCGGCGCAGACCCCTTGGGGCGCGTCACCCTTTGGGGGAGAGGCGGTGCGCGCCCTGCAAGGGGCAAGCAGCAGCCCGCAAGGAGAAGGAGGAGGAGGAGGAGGCAAAGGCAGCCAAGGAAGAAGAAAGAGACACTGCTAGAGCCTCCCTGCCCAGGATTTGGGGAGGCTTCTCTGCTGGCTGCCTTGGATTATCTAGGGCTGGGGCAGAGAGAGGCGCCTGGTCCTGATCCTGTCCTCCCCACCAGTGGAGCTGGCCTGCAAACTGGAGATATAAAAAGACACACTTATTTTTTTTTCCTGGCTACTGTTGCAGGGTTTGGGGGGAGCAGGAGGAAGAAAAAGGGAGGCAGATCCCCCCCTTGTCCAACCCTGTGATTCTGCTGATTTGTGAGTGTGTGGTTTTTTTTGGTGACTGCCAACCTTCCTTCCCCATCCCACCCCACCTTCCCCCCCTTTGTCCTTTATATAGAAATATATATTTATATATATATAAAAAGATCTGCATTGGGGGAGGATCTGGTTTGAGGCGTGGGGAAAGGAGGTGGTGCAGGCCTGGGGTTGAGCAGTAGCAAAGTCATCGCTCTGTCTTACCCCCTACTCACCCTCCTTCTTCCCCCCCACCTACCCCAACCTCATAGTAGGCTGTGCTCTGCCCCCATGCATTTGGGCAGCTGTGAGTAAAAACAGGGGGGGGTGAGTAGAGAGAGCTTCCCCCACCCATTTTTGCACCCCCACAGCCAGACCCCTGGGTGCTGGGGGGTGAGTAGAGAGAGGGTTCCCCCCACCTATTTTTGCACCCCCTTCCCCACAGCCAGACCCCTGGGTGCTGGGGGGTGAGTAGAGAGAGAGGGCTCCCCCACCCATTCCTGCACCTCCTTCCCCACAGCAAGCCCCCCGGGGTGCTGCTTACTGTGCCCCCTCCCCACCCCCTCTCCCCCCACCCACCCACCCCCCAAGATGGGCTGCCTGGGGAACAGCAAGACTGAGGACCAGCGCAACGAGGAGAAGGCGCAGCGAGAGGCCAACAAGAAGATCGAGAAGCAGCTGCAGAAGGACAAGCAGGTCTACCGGGCCACGCACCGGCTCCTGCTGCTGGGTAAGAGCGCCCGGGGTGGGTGGGGGAGCAGGCGGCAGCCCCCAGGCTTCCCTGCAGGGCTGGGGCCGGCCTGGGTGGCCGCAGCGGCCCAGCCGTGACTGGGCAAGAGGAGAGGTGGGGCCCGCCCGTCTGCCTTGTCGTAGTGCTGTAGGAAGCGGGCCCCACCGGGCAGGCCAGGCCGGGAAGGTGCATCCCTCGCCGGGCTTTACAGGGCCGGGCCACCCACCGGGCGGGGAGAGGGAGAGGAAGCCGCTCCCCCCTCCCCCTGTGGTGGGGAGGGAAAGGCCCTGTGGGGGCCTGGCAGCCGACTAGGCCTCGCGCCCTGTGTGTGGGGGGGTAGCACTGAGGGCCCTGAGGCGCCGGAGAGGAGGGTCGTCACCCCCTCCTGTCCCTCCCCCCGTTTTTTGTGGCCCCTCTTCCTCCCTCCGTGGGTGCAGCATGGAAGGGGTGTCCTGGTGTGCCCCACCCTGGAGAAAATGGCCTCAGTGGCTCATTTATTATGGACTTTATTTGAACTCCCCCATGTGTAATAAGCCCAGGGGGGCTTGTCTCACTCCTAGGGGGCACACAGGAGGAGGAGGAGGGACAAGCTCCACTGAGCTTGACCCATTCCTGGGGGGACAGACAGAAGGGTGTTTTGAATCCCCTGCATGTGTAATAAGCTTAGGGGGCTTGACCCATTTCTGGGGGGATACATAGGTGGAGGGTGTTTTGAACCTCCCCATGTGTAATAAGCTCAGTGGGCTTGACACATTCTGGGGGGGGATACACAGGAGGAGGGTGTTTTGAACCCCCCCATGTGTAATAAGCTCAGTGGGACTTGACACACTCCTGGGGGCACACACAGGAGGAGGGTGTTTTGAACCCCCCCATGTGTAATAAGCTCAGTGGGGCTTGACACACTCTTGGGGGGAGGCACACAGAAGGAGGGTTGTTTTTTTAATTTGTAAGGCACATTAGTTGCACAAAATCCTCTGCAGCTGCTGTGCCCTTTTATGTTGGAGACTCCCTGGCACCCAGACATGGCTAACATATCAAGGGTGCTGTTTCTGTCTCTCTCCCCCCCCCCCCATTACCTGCTCAGTGTACAACTAGGGGTTGTGTGGAGTATCCCTCTCTTCAGACCATTCTAGTACTACTACTGTGGCATGAGGGGGCACCTCCTCTTAGGGAAGATATGTTTTGAGGGGAAGATAAGCTCAGTGGGAGTTGTCTCCACCCCCCCCCCCAGTGGGATAGAAAGGGTTTTAAAAACAATTCTTAAGGCATATTAGTTGTCCAAAATTATCTGCAGTTGCTATGTTGGAGACTCCCTGGCACTCAGACATGGTTAACACATCAAGGGTATTAACATACCAAAGGTGCTGCTTCTAACTCTTCTCCCCCTTATCTGCTCAGTCAACAACTAGTAAAAGGGGTTGTGTGGAGTACTCTTCTATCCAGACCATACTAGCACTGGTGTGGCATGAGGGGGTAACCTAATCTTAGGGAAGATAGGTTTTGAGGGGGAAGTCACTCTAATATATGGAGTATACTTGAGGCAGGGGCTGTGCTGGTGGGAGGATTTAATGAATAGAGGCAGCAGGGCACCTAAGATTTCTTTTAAGGTGCTTCATTTCTATGGACCCTGGGTAGAGAGCGAAATGAATGGAGAGGGACATGGAGAGATGCTGAGAAGCAGGCCTCCCCCCCCCCTTTTGCTCATTGGGAATGTACACATCCTCCCCCTCTTTTCAGGAAGTGTGTGGGGTTTTGCAGTATGCTGTAGAATTAGAGGTGGGAAAAGAGTGGAGGGTCCTCTGGATAAGTGGGAGAAGATATGATACTTTTGAGAGGACTTTGAGACAAAGGGGACTAAAACAGGAAGTGGAAAAGGAGGCTTCTGAAGGTAGGGGAAGGAAAGGTTTATTTTTAATATTGTGACCAGCTGTTCCATCACACCTCCATTCCTTGTTATTTTTATTGGAAAAACAGAACTGGAGAGCATGAATATTGAGCTGCAATTTTAGCTCCATAGTGATAGTTGGCAACCTTCAGTCTCGAAAGACTATGGTATCGCGCTCTGAAAGGTGGTTCTGGAACAGCGTCTAGTGTGGCTGAAAAGGCCGATTCGGGAGTGACAATCCCTTCCAGACTGGGAGCAAGTGCAGTCTGTCCCTGGCCTGTCTCCCTGGCTATGGGCCTTCCTTCTTTGCCTCTTAGCCTCAGACTGTTGGCCAAGTGTCTCTTCAAACTGGGAAAGGCTCCATATAGCCTTTAATATCAAATGTTATCCTATTTTATTTATTTGATGCATTTTCAGTTATATGTTCCTTCTAAAGGAGCAACTGAAACCTCTGAGCTAACAAAATAAGTATCATTCAATTTCCTGAAATACATTTATAAGAATAGTAGTATCCACTGGAGTATTGCTTATGAACACGTTAAGATTTTTGGAGAAGGAGGAAGAATTGAAGTAGGCTTGCTGTGTAACATATTTGGTGGTGCTTGGAATTGTCGAAATTGACTGTGTAAATTTAGGATCTGCTATGGGAATACCAGGGGGAAGAGAGATTAATTTAATCGGTAATGTGGAGAAGGGATGCGGTTAAAATTTAAAAAATTGAAGAATTTTAGGAGCATTTCTTATTAAGGTCTCTCCACTTAGTCTAAGTGGAAAGGAATGTAATGTGTTGACTGTAATGTGTTGTACAGTGCATGTGTAGAGAATTGCCACAAGGTTAGTGGTCTTAAGAATGCATACTTGAAACTTACTTGAACGGAAGTTCCATTTTAAATCAGCTGGATTTATTTCCACATAATTGTGCTTTAATCTGGGGTGTAAATCAGTTTTGCAGCTTTAATATTCCAAACAGAAGCATATAGACACTTTATTTACTTTTAAAACTTGGTTATTGGACAACTACTCTGAAAAGGTTGGAAGGGTCTTCATAATTTGCATATGGGTTCCTTATGTGACTGTAAATACAATTGGCATAGATGTGGTGAATTAAAACTGTAGTTATACGCAATCCTTAAAACACATAATCCAATGGCTGGAAAACTGGTGTTATAGTGAGAATTGTGAAGTCCATAGGTGATAAGCACAAGTTCACAGCATTAGTAATTTCGTATGTTGTAGACCTAGTAAAAATAAGGTAATAGAAATAACAGCTTTTATCTAGCAAGCTTGCCCGCAAGGCTATATAAATTTTAAGACTGCAGTCCTATGCACGGGAGTAAGTTTCACTGAACACAGACAGCCTTACTTCTGAGTAACATGTTTAGGATTGCACAGTTAGGGGGTTCTCAGTATAAGTGGTTCGTAGATTTATTTGACACAGCACACATTTTATACTTTGTATTTACACTATGTTTTAAAACATAATAGAGGAAAATAGGACCTTTTAATTGTCTTTTCTAGAAAGAGCTGTTAAGGGTGAAATTAAATTGGTACTTGCTGAAGGACTGCTCTGTGATGGTTATAGGATCACCCCCATAATAGAGTATCCTGGTGCATCTTCAGGGTAGGAGGATGGGGGAAACAGTCCTTGCTTTTGATAAATTGATAATTTTCTTTTGCATGGCATTATACCTGACCCATTACGGTGTTGTGACTGGCAAACATTTTATGTAATTATATGTCTGCCTTGCTGAAATTCTACTGAACCTGTTTTTCACCAATATTTATAAAGGAAAGGGGGACAGGAGTGAGGATTTCACACCTTGGTAGTAAAATTTTCAGAAGGTAGATTTGGAGGTGGTAAATAGTGTGTTAGCTTGAAGGGGGATGTGGATGGCTTGTACAAATGTAGCGAGTGAGAGAAAAGGATGAAAGGAGAGACTTCCCCAGAAAAATGTGCTTTGATGTATAGCAGCTTAAATTTAGTTTTTTATGTGAGGCTCAAAATGGAGGCTTGTTCTGTCAGTGAGTGCTGGGGAAAGCCTGGCATTGGAGAACACAAATAACTGCCTCCATGAGTCTTGTCTTGCTTAGTTCTCAATAATGCCGCTTTCTGAGCTCCATGTTAGTTCTATAGGAAAATAAACTGCAAGTAGATCCTATAGCATCTGTACCTTTGCAAGAGAATTTGTTTTTGTGCAAAAGAAAACTCAACTTTGTACAGAGAACACTGACTGGGGAATATCTCAGTCCGATTTTGCCATTCTACCTCTCCGCTATGCAGTCTGAATGGGTGCAGCATGCTGACTGGATAAGGAGAAAAGGGCTTTCTTGTGTGTGAAGTGGGAGAATGAGAAGCGGATAACTTGTAGGAAGCAGAATGAAGGACATGAGGTGAACAAGGTGCCATTTTCAAGATGCAGGCTCAATGTGCAGTTTGGCAGGTATGCATGTGGGGGTGTAGGGAATGTGGAAGTGATGGGGAAGCTGCTTTCAGGATGCAGATGGGAGGTGAAAAGCAGGAGGAGGTTTTTACACAGCACAGTAGCAGAGTGCTGGAAGGGGCTTTCTGTTTTCAAATTGCCTGTCTTCAGTTTTTGGTGTGATTATAAGGAGTGTGTGTGTGTGCATGTAAAATCTGCAGAACTGGCAAGTGCTGTGTTTAATGTGAACTGCAGCAATTTACTCATTTTCCTTCATTTTGAGGTGACTCCCTTTTTCTTCTAAGATACTGAAATTGCCCCTGCCTTAGTTTCCCTTTTCTACTTGTTTTGATGTTGAGACTGGAAAAAAAAAATTGGATAGTGAAGTATTCCAGGCTTCAGCTCTGACACATGACTTCAGCTGGACATTTATTTTTAGCTTCAGCTGCAGTTTCCAATGGCAATTGCTGCTTTTTTTCCTTTCAGTTTTCTGTCTTGTGGTGAATAACCCAGGTTTCTGGATTCTTGTTTCTTGAATAGAGGCAACTCACGTGCCCCTGGATCTTTCCTGCTTTCTTCTGAAATGGATTTATTTTTGTTTTCTAGGTGCTGGTGAATCTGGTAAAAGCACAATTGTCAAACAAATGCGAATTTTGCATGTGAATGGATTTAATGCAGAGTAAGTGCATTTATATTTTTACTGTTTGAAAATTACTGTGCTTTTTTTCCTAATGTTAATGAGTTATTGAGAAATTGCATGTGTCAAAAAAATTTTTTTGCGATGTTTTGCAAAATTGGATTTTGGGAATTGGATTTTACAAATATGCAAAGAGATAGCTAATATCAAGATTTCACCTGTCAGACTTGATGAAAGCAAGTTTTGCTGCAGTTTTTCCCTCAATATGGCTGACACATCAACCTATGCTGTAGCACATTGATTTGTGCTGCTCTCAACATCCTCTTTCGTAGAAGGGCAACACACAAAATGAATTACGTATGCTTTATGAAGATGCATTCACACTTCCTTCAATATATACTGTTTATTATGCACTGCTATGAAGTTTCGGTCATTGTGGGGTTTCGCGTTGATTTCCACAGTTGGGACAAATTTATTTTAAAAAGTCTTTGGTTTTCTTTTTTCTGTTGCTTGTCACTTTGGTGGACAAATATAATAAAGTGTGAAAACCTGTTCAGTAATTTAGTACTTAAACTTGACAAACTTGGCCACTATCATCAAGTAACCAGAAGCAAAAGATATGGTCCAGTTATTTTTCTGTCAACTTTTACAGTAAGATTAAGTTTTGAGAGTTCTTAAATTGATATCATGTGTTAGCATTCTGTACCCTGTACAGAGGAAAAATAGGACCCCAAATCTTGATAAAGCAGGCCAACAAATCATATTATATTTTTGCAGAATATTACTTTCTTAATCATTTCCACAGTAACTCCAATCACCATTGTGTTTACTTTTGGGGGGGGGGGAATGTCAGGCCAGGATTCAAAGACCTGCTCATCCAGTTCAGTACACCTCAGGGTGTTTTGATCTTGTGTTTCTTGAATAGAAACTGTTGCATAATAAGGCTCTTGAAAGAGGAGAGGAGGGAAAGAGGACTTCGAACCCAGTTTGTGAGGGAAGGTTTTCTTAAAGTAATGTCAATAATGTAAGGTAGTGAGCATCAACTTTTGACTAACTTGAATGAGAGATTTGGATCCCAGTCTCTGATTTCCCATTGTGCACCATGGCTTGGAGCAACATCATAAGAGCCCTGAGTGATGAGACGAAAGAGCTATTTAGTCTCATATCATGTTTTCTACAGTGGGCAGTGCAATGTCTTCTCCCCTCCCCCCAAAATCTAGTAATCAGTGCGATACGTCTGAATTTGGAAGTTATACATACTTATTGCTGCTGATAGATTGATAGACCTATTTTCCATGAATATGTCTAATCCGTTTTTAAGCAGTCTTGGCTAGTGGACATTGCTGCATCTTATGGAATTCCTGCCATAAATTACAATCAGAAATTAGTCACTAGTTTGACTGTCCCAAAATATATTGCCAGTCAACTTCTTGGATAACTCCAAGTTCTAATGCTATGGGAAAGAAGAAAATTTTTTCTCCATACTGTTTATAATGTTTATATATGTACAGGTATATCATCCGTCTTTAGAGGGGAAAGAAGAGACAAATAATTTAAAAGCACTGTAGACTTTGCCCCTGAAGATGGTTCGGAAACTGCAATTAGTGCAGAATGCGGTGGCCCGTGTGGTCACTGGAGGTAGGCGGTTTGACTCTGTCAGCCTGCTTCTCCGGGGGCTGCATTGGCTGCCCATTCGTTTCTGGGCCCAATTCAAGGTGCTGGTTTTGACCTTTAAAGCCCTATACTGCTCTGGGCCAGGGTATCTTAGAGATCGCCTACTTCCGTACAATCCGGCTTGTCCTCTTAGGTCATCAGAGAAGGCCTTTTTACAAGTGCCGCCGCCTAAGGAGGTATGTGGGGTGGCGGCAAGAAACAGGGCCTTCTCAGTAGTGGCACCAACGTTATGGAACTCCCTTCCCCTTGACTTGAGAATGGCTCCCTCTCTTGAGACTTTTCAGCGAGGCCTGAAGACCCTTTTGTTTAAACAAGCCTTCTGAGTTCATGGCCTTTTTAACATCTTTTCTATATCTTTTAGTATTTTTACAGGCCTGGTTCCTCTATGATTTGCTGCGTTTTGCTCTTTTTATCTGACTTTTTATCTGACTACTGTTTTTATGGTATCTGTTAATGTGTTTTAATACGTTTTTATTTGCTGTTAAATTATGTTTTTAAATCTGTTTTTAACATGTTGTAAGCCGCCCTGGGTCCCTTTGGGGAGAAGGGCGGGATATAAATAAAGTTTATCATCATCATCATTATCATCATCATCATCATCACCATCATGGGAAAGATGCTCCATCCTCTTGATAATTTTGGTTGCTCTTTTTCTTTCATTTTTCCAGCTCTGACAACCTTTTTGAGATGGAGTAATTAGAATTGTACACAATTATCCAAATACTGTATGACTCTATTGTAGATAGACATGAAAGGTGCAATGATACGTATCTTCTTTTTTCAGTCACTTGTTTAATAATATCTAGCATGGTGTTTGCCTTTTTCACTTTGGCTAAAAACCATGGAAAAGAAGTTGTTAGTATTACAGCTGCATAGCCCCACTACCCCATGAGTGGTTAGTAGCAAGATACTAGACAAATGAAGTTTATTGTTATAGATATAGGTTATCACAACTTAAAATTGCAATGTAAACAGAGGAAACTTAAGTAATACATTTTAAAGTATATTTTTTGTCTTTTGAGTATTTTGTTTAGAGTCATTTGAACATATACAGGGAAAGGAGAGAGTAGAAAGTACCTACTAGCAAACTTAAAACAGAACAGTTACATCAGGCAATCGACGGTACAGGCAGTACCAATTGTCTAGACCAGTGATTCTCACACATTTAGCACAGGCACCCACTTTTTAGAATGAGAATCTGTCAGGACACACCGGAAGAGACATCATCAGGCAGGAAAATTTTTAGCAATCCTAGGCTGCAATCCTACCCACACTTACCCAGGAGTAAGTCCCATTTACTATCATTGTTAAAAACATATACATAGTAGCTTGTTAAAAGTACAGGTCTGTAACATTTCCCCAAATGCAGTGGCATACCATGTGAGTATCAAGTTTAATATATTAAAAATAAAATATTGAAATGTATGGGGACCCACCAGAAATTGGCTTATGACCCACTTAGTGGGTCCCAACCCACAGATTGACAAACAGTGCCTTAGCTCATTTGGGGATGGTAGGATAATCTGCAGCTTTAACTAAGTATATGTGTTTCATGTTTTCTTCCAGTCACAGAGACCCTACAAAGCATCTATACAAAGACGCTTTGTCTTTGTACAACTACAAAGCGTATTGTTTCAATATGCAGTGTTGATTATAACCCAGTCAGTGCATCCTTAGAAAAAAGTACAGAAGTTCTTAGCTTACATGTTAGCCCTTCTGTACCTAGATGCATGTGTGCATGCATGTGTACAGGCACTCTTGATAAAGTGAAAGGTTGGTGGGAAAACTGGCAGGACCAAGCCATTTTTTTTTCTAGGCAAATCTCTCACAAAAACCCTTGACTTCCAACAAGCGGACTTCCCTCAAATGAGGAGGCTGGTTAGAAGGAGGTTAAAAGGGAAGGTAAAGGTCTAGAGGGTAGAGCCTCCGTCTGCCTGAAGATAACATCCACAAGGTCGCCAGTTTGAGGCCACCGGCACCGTGCGACCTTGAAGCAGCTGACAAGCTGAAGCCGAGCCATTCCATCTGCTCTGAGCGTGGGAGGATGGAGGCCAGAATGTGAAGCCAGATCGGAATGAAACACCTTGAATGTAGTGGTTCTTGAAAGAAGGAACCTTCTTTCAAATTGTAAAAATCCCTAATTAATACGGGATTTAAATAAAAAGCCTGCCTATGTCAACCGCCTTGAATAAAGTCTTGAATAAAGACCAAGAAAGGCGGTATATAAATACCTGTTGTTGTTGTTATTATTAAAAAGAGTCCAATCTCTCCAGAGTGTATGGAGGCTGCTTAAAACAACAGTAATAGAGGCCCAGCGGAGGTGTTTACGGCAGAGAAAGAAGGGCTCCACGAAATCCAGGAGGGTGCCCGCTTGGCTAACCAGTCAAGTTAGAGAGGCCGTAAAGGGCAGCGAAGCTTCCTTCTGTAAATGGAAGTCTTGCCCTAATGAGTAGAATAAAAAGGAACATAAACTGGCAAAAGAAATGTAAGAAGGTGATACGGGAGGCCAAACGAGACTATGAGGAATGCATGGCCAGCAACATTAAGGGGAATAATAAAAGCTTCTTCAAATATGTTAGAAGCAGGAAACCCGCCAGAGAAGCGGTTGGCCCTCTGGATGGTGAGGGAGGGAAAGGGGAGATAAAAGGAGACTTAGAGATGGCAGATAAATTAAATGAGTTCTTTGCATCTGTCTTCACGGCAGAAGACCTCAGGCAAATACCGCTGCCCGAACGGCCCCTCCTGACCAAGGAATTAAGTCAGATAGAGTTTGAAAGAGAAGATGTTTCAGACCTCATTGATAAATTAAAGATCAATAAGTCACCGGGCCCTGATGGCATCCACCCAAGAGTTTTTAGGGAATGAAGTTGCTGATATCTTAACTAAAATATGTAACTTGTCCCTCAAAACGGCCATGGTGCCAGAGGATTGGAGAATAGCAAATGTCATACCAATCTTTAAAAAGGAAAAGAAGGGGGACCGGGAAACTATAGGCCGGTCAGCCTAACATCTATACCGGGTAAGATGGTGGAATGCCTCATCAAAGATAGAATCTCAAAACACATAGATGAACAGGCCTTGCTGAGGGAGAATCAGCATGGCTTCTGTAAGGGTAAGTCTTGCCTCACAAAACTTATAGAATTCTTTGAAAAGGTCAACAGGCATATGGATGCAGGAGAACCCATGGACATTATATATCTGGACTTTCAGAAGGCGTTCGACACAGTCCCTCACCAAAGGCTACTGAAAAAACTCCACATTCAGAGGACAGGTCCTCTCCTGGATTGAAACCTGGTTGCAGAGCAGGACACAGAGAGTGGGTATCAATGGGCAATTTTCAGAATGGAGAGAGGTGAAAAGCGGTGTGCCCCAAGGATCTGTCCTGGGACCAGTGCTTTTCAACCTCTTCATAAATGACCTGGAGACCGGGGTGAGCAGTGAGGTGACAAAGTTTGCAGACGACACCAAACTTTGCCAAGTGGTGAAAACCAGACGTGATTGTGAGGAGCTCCAAAAGGATCTCTCCAGACTGGCAGAATGGGCAGCAAAATGGCAGATGCCTTTCAATGTAAGTAAGTGTAAAGTCATGCACATTGGGGCAAAAAATCAAAACTTCACATATAGGCTAATGGGTTCTGAGCTGTCTGTGACAGATCAGGAGAGAGATCTTGGGGTGGTGGTGGACAGGTCGATGAAAGTGTCGACCCAATGTGCGGCAGCAGTAAAGAAGGCCAATTCTATGCTTGGGATCATTAGGAAGGGTATTGAGAACAAAACGGCTAATATTATAATGCTGTTGTACAAATCGATGGTAAGGCCACACCTGGAGTATTGTGTCCAGTTCTGGTCGCCACATCTCAAAGCTGACATAGTGGAAATGGAAAAGGTGCAAAATAGAGCTACTAAGATTATTACTGGGCTGGGGCACCTTCCTTATGAGGAAAGGCTACGGCGTTTGGGCCTCTTCAGCCTAGAAAAGAGATGCCTGAGGGGGAACATGATTGAGACATACACAATTATGCATGGGGAAGGATAAAGTGGATAGGGAGATGCTCTTTACACTCTCACATAACACCAGAACCAGGGGACATCTGCTAAAATTGAGTGTTAGGAGAGTTAGAACAGACAAAAGAAAATATTTCTTTACTCAGCGTGTGGTTGGTCTGTGGAACTCCTTGCTGCAGGATGTGGTGACAGCATCTGGCCTGGATGCCTTTAAAAGGGGACAAGTTTCTGGAGGAAAAATCCATTATGGGTTACAAGCCATGATGTATATGTGCAACCTCCTGATTTTAGAAATGGGCTATGTCAGAACACCAATGCAAGGGAGGGTACCAGGATGCAGGTCTCTTGTTATCTGGTGTGCTCCCTGGGGCATTTGGTGGGCCGCTGTGAGATACAGGAAGCTGGACTAGATGGGCCTATGGCCTGATCCAGTGGGGCTGTTCTTATGAAAAGGAGCACCTAGTATAGAGAATGAAGAGTACAAATGAATTCTAAACTATAATTCCCCACAGCATAGTATTCTGTGTGTGTGTTGGCATGGGACACTTGTTCATAAACTGATACTTTTTACTTAGGATTCCACAAATTATGCATCTTGAATGTACTCTGCACAATGTAAAGTTTCCCCTTACTGCTTTCATTTCCTCTTTTTCCTTGCCAATTGAAAGTTATTCCTTCTTGGAGTGTTTGACCATTGAGGAAAAAGAGATGAGAATGAAGCGTCAAACTGGGGTTTCAACAAGTAGATCTCTTACTGTACAGTCTTAGGTGTTCAGTGAGAATGTAAATAAGGGATAGTGTCTTGTATTTCTTGCTTGTCTCAGAAAAATTATTTGCTCCTGACAAGTGGCAATCTGCATGTTTAGATCTGTGTACAGGTTCAGCCTTATTCTACACAGATTTTTTATACATGGATTTGACTCAACACGAATGGCTGCTGCAAATGGGAGGGAATGTGCTGATCCTTTAAGAAGGGGAAAAATGCATCCCTTTAAAATCACAGCCTTAAATAAAAACTGCTTTTCTTACTGCTGTAGAGAGACAGTCATGCAAGCAATCATTCCATTCTTCATCTGAGCGAGGCAAAAGCAGGGGGCCTATGCATTTCTAATTGCTGACTGCCTCTCTACAACTGTAAGAAAACCTGTTTTTAAACCACAATTGTACAGGGACGCACTTTGTAATTTTTTAAAACTGCTTTTATTTAACACATTTTATGATATCAGCAGGGTCTCCCAGAATCAAACCCCTGTGAACGTCGAGGCACAAATTTATTTCATTAGGAACAACGGAGAGGCAAGAAACGTGGAAGTGGGTCTTTAAATCTATTTTTCCACTTTTTTTATCCAGTGGATAACGCAGGATGACCTGTATATATTTTTATACAGTAGTAAGATTATCCTCTCAGTATAAACCTTTGTGTGTCCTAACCTTCTAAATGCTTGCCTAACTGTTTCAAATTTTCAGGATATATTCAGTCTTTTGGCAAATTTTGAAAGAAATATTATAAAGCTAGGAAGTGACTGCTGAGAACATGCCTTTTTATATGCCCTTGTTGCTCAAACCTAGTACAAGAATAGCATTGTTAAGAGGTTGTTTGTGTTTGATAGTGAATCATTAAAAGGTATACAATTAGACTGATAGGGTCCAAATTGCTCCCCCTGCAATAAAGAATCTAGGGTTCTTAATCCACTGACTGAAATGATTGTAGTCATGTTAGTGTACTTGGGTGGCATGGTTTCACATAGTTTTAATCAGCCTAACTGTTCACTGGACTCTCTGGACTCTCAGTGCCTTTGCTCCAAATTAGGCAGTGTTGGGAAAGCTTAGCATGGGAAACTTCAGTACCTCCTCATATCATATACTCTCCTAGCTAACTCAGGTTATGCTAAAGATAGAATTTCTGTGTATATGAAATGAGACCAGCCACAGACAATGTGGTGGTTTCTGCCTACTTAGGTGGTGGGGCTCCATAGGTATGCGGAAGTAGATAATTTAAAAGAAAAATAACTCTGCCCTTTCCAAAAAGTGTGTTATGTGAACTAAGTATTTTCAGTGGTCCCAGGAACCGTAGAATATTGGGGGAATGACAGACAGAGGGAATTAGCTTGCTATTGGGCTTTAGGGTTGGAGGCAAGCAATGTTCTGTTGCAGGAATCAATAGTATAAGAGAACCAGGATGGCATAGTGGTTTGGGAGTTAGACCTGGAAGAGCCAGGTTCAAATTCTGCTCAGCCGTGAAGCTTTCTGGGTGACCTTGGGCCAGCCTCACCTACGTCACAGGGGAGGAACTATGTATATCACCCTGAGCTCCTTGGAGGAAGTGTGGTAAAAAATGTAAAAACCAAATTATTAAAATAATTCTGACATAGTGCCAACGTCACCACCAGTATGTCATTGGTGATGCAGTAAGCATTGAAGCTTCTGCAACCTGTTAGTCCAATGAATTTTGTCTTAAATTTGTATAAGTAGTCCTTGGGAATTGTTCATGTTCTGTTGATTTCCATGAGAATGCCAAAGGAGTTGGATCCCCTGCATTGTAATGAATGCCTATGTAAAGTCTGGAGAGTTTGTGCCTTTCTTGCCTTTACTTTTATATTTCATCAGGCCAGTGTTCTACTTGAGGAAAAACTGATGTGACTTTGGTCTCTGATTTTGCTATTTATGGAAGTGTTCTTTGCAGGTTGGCCCCAAAGCACTATGGAAATAGGTGGCAATCTATATAGAGAAGGGGTGAATTTTGATTAAGGTTAGAGAACTACAGTTTGGGCAATTAATGCAAGGAAGAGTGTGTTCTGATTTTGTTTTGTTTCTGCCAGGATTCCATCATACTTTTGGATCTTATGTGCTGTGCAGGAAGGATTTATGTGGCTTTCTGGCCTAGGTGATCTTCAAAGTAAAGCGGTTCTTCTGTGCTTCAATTTCTCTTCTGGATTTTATGGATTGTAATGCTCAAAATATATTTAATGCACACTTCTTAAAGTAGTTGAACAAAACAGATTTTAGAGTCAGATTTGAATGTTTTGCAGCTTTTCCTGAAGAGAGACAGGCATTTCCCATGAAATTATAACTTATCCTGGTGGGCTATATGGAGAGGCATTTGTTAAGTTTAGCATCTTGCATGATAATTGGACTGAACAGTACACTTTTCTGAAACATAGACTGTACCCTAACTTTTGCATTGCATAAATGTTCTGCCCTTCAAGTTCTCATGTGACGGAGCCATGATTTACAATCTATGGATGTGCATGGTCTTGCATGTTATAGATGTGTAGTTGCAAGAAGCGGTGACTTACTGTCAATGATACCATCTTCCTTTTCTTCAGGTCCAACTTGAAGAAGACAGTGACACAAATGTTACTTGTTGTCTTGTGTGCTCCCTGAAGCATTTGGTGGGCCACTGTGCGATACAGGAAGCTGGACTAGATGGGCCTTTGGCCTGATCCAGTGGGGCTGTTCTTGTGTTACATAGAATGTTGGGTGCCTATACATATTCTTCTGAGGAATTTAGTTTAGGTCAGTCAGCTGAAGTTAGGTATACAAAACCGAGAGAGGGTGTGCTCTTGTTTAGAATTGCAAAAGTAATATAATGGTGAATAACACAGTGTTAGTACATTTGTCATCTTCAAACACAAAGTGCAGTGCACAACATGTTTACTCAGAGGTAAGTCCCATTGTATTAGGTATGGTTTACTCTTAAGTCAGGAGTGTGGCCTTGGCTTCAGAGGATGTGCAGTTTATCAGTTATTATAAAACTGCTGTTCACAGCTGATACAGGGCTGTCCAAAGTTTTTGGCAGGAGGGCCTCATTGTGTCTCTGACCTGGGGGGGAGAATTAATTTACATTTAAAATTTGAATAAATTTACATAAGTTTACATAAATGAATATATTAAAGATGAACTTATGTGAATGAATGCTTTCAATTAGCTCAAGGCCTATAAAAGGCCTTGCACAAAGCAAGATTGGCCTTTCCTTTGCTGCTGCTGCTACTGCATAACAGATGTGAAACAACAAGCAGTGGAGGAAGCCCTCACCCCACAGCTTGCACAAGAGGTCAAACAGTTGTCTTCATGCTGAGAGCAGTTGCGTTGGGCCAATGTAGGCTCCAACAAATCTCCAGAGGGCCAGAGGCTCATTGGAGACTGGGGGCTCCCTAAAGGCTGCATTGAGAGGCCTTGAGGGCCGCAAATGGCCCTAGGGCCGGGGTTTGGGCACCCCTGGCCTAGACCACCAAGCAGCGGAAAGGTGAGTGGGGGTGTGGGGGAATGTGGAAGGAAGGCATTCTGGGGCAGAGGAGAGCGCAGGGAGGAGATGTGGTGTTGGGAAGGGGCGGGATCTCCACCAGATCCTAAGTCCCATGTTGGGCCATGCGACCCGACATGGAGCTCTCTGATTCTGTGACAGCTCCAAAGCTGCAGTAAAATCAAGTAGCTGCATTGTGAGAACTTCCTTTACTCAGGAGAAGGGGACAAACATCCCCTTCTCCTGAGGAGGTGGCAGTGGCTGCCTGGGATGTGCTGGATGCTGCGGTAGCCGTTTTGCTGCCGTGGCAGCCCCTGACTCCAGGCAGCTCAGGATTGGGCTGCAAGTCTCTTTCTCTTTACCCCTTAAACTCTCCAGAAAGCAAAACATTTGGAAACTTATTGAGCCCTTTGTGAGGGTTTGGTTTTTGGTATTCTACAAACCACTAGAGTTCAATAAGTATTGTACTCGGAAATCTCTACTTTCTCTTTGGATGAACCCATTTTGGTTTCAGTCTTAACGCTCAAGATCTGAGTTTCTTACAGTAGGAATAGATTTTTTCCACCCTGCTTAGTATTGAATGAGAGAGAGAGAGAGAGAGAGAGAGAGAGAGAGAGAAATGTACCCCACCACTAAAACAGTAGAACCAGACTTCACACATTTATGATTGACAGGAAAACCTCAGAGGCTTTGTTTAAAGAATAAATAATGACTTTCTAATGACAAAAAAAACTCACAATGACAGGAAAGTCCGCATCTGTTTTCTGTGGGAATCTTCCCATTATCACACCACTTCAGCGCACTGATTTGGAATGTCCCATAGTATGGTCGACCAGCCTCAATAATTTGGTACTGGGTATCCAAGCGTGTTGAATATTTCCCCAAACACACCCCTGGCAAAAAGGAATAATGTGACAATTAACGTTAGGTGAAAATTTGCATAAGGCTGTAGTGTCCGATTTTTGTATTAAAGGTGTCAGCCACAAATCCTTGAAACAGAAATGTATGTTAATTGCGTATGTTAATCACATTTAGCTACAAATTAAATATTTTTAGTTTTAGAAATTGACATTATTCATTCTCCAAAAATACTTCCTTTTTAGAAAGACTAAAACAGCAAGTGGTGCACATAAGCATTTCAATTAAAAAGTTTGTGCACCCAGAGAACAGAACTCACACATACCCAAGGGGAAGCCATTAAAACCATCCATTCCAAGTTGCTTCATTGTCCTTATCAATTCATGCTTTCCCATGTATCTGTGGGACGCGTATGCCTGAAATGAGGAAGAGGAATGCCAAGAGTCGGACCTTCATGGTGTCAGCTCTCTACTGAGTGATCTGAGGATCTGCCCTGATGCCCAGGACTTTTATAGCACACAGCCCTGGGCTTCCTGTTCCTTGTGCAGTTCATGTGTCATAAGAAAAGTGTTATATGTGGACTACTTGATGTGCCACCTGGTTAGCACTTCCTTTAGGGTACAGGAAGAGATCATTTCTTGTCTGGGTGCATTGCCACCCGCTCTTGTTCTTCTTATCACTCAGAAGGCTTGCATAGACAACCATTCCCGAACAGTAATGAAAGAATGCAATCCTTACCAACTTTCCAGCACTGACCTAGCCCCATTGTAGCTCCAAGGTAAGGTAACAAACATGCCCTTACCTTGAAGAGGCCCCCCTGACTGCCTCCCCACTGCAGGAGGCAGAGCACATCACATTGGCATAGGTATATCAGCACTAGAAAGTTGGTTAGGATTGAGCCTAAAGCCACTTACCATCATGAAACTAGCCCCAAACTGGCAATGGTAGATTTCTAATTTATAGCAGAAAGAACACTGCAGGGAGTCTCACTATGCAAGGAAAAGCCTAATAATTTCTATCCAACTTCCAAACTGCGGCTACTTCTTTTCATCCCATTCCAAAGAACTGCTGAAATTGACCAGACAAGAAGAGAATCCACTTCATGTCAGTTAAACCCGCACCTAAGGAGAACTCTTTTTAAGGGCAAGGCATTACTAAGAAGAGGAAGCAGTCATTTTCCATTTGAATTTGTAGTGCTGTTCAGGCCTCCGCATCATAGGGGAAGGCAGTAAGTCAGAAGAGGGGGAAAGCAAAAGGACAACTGGTTGTTTTTTTTTCACCCCCTTTAGGCCTTCTGTGTTGTTAGGCACTAGTGCAGGGGTGTCCGAAGTTTTTGGCAGGAGGGCCACATCATCTCTCTGATACTGTGTCAGGGACCAGGGGGGGAAAAGAATTAATTTACATTTAAAATTTGAATAAATCTACATACGTTTACATAAATGTATGTATTAAAGATGAACTTATATGAATGAATGAAGGTCTTGCAAGGCTATCCTTTCCTTTGCTGCCACTACTGCATCACAGATGTGAAAGCAGTGGAGTGAGCCCTCATCCCATAGCTCATGCAAGAGATCAAACAGTCACCATCACGCTGACAGCAGTTGCGTTGGGCCAGTGTGGGCTCCAGCAAATCTCTGGAGGGCCAGAGGCTCATTGGAGACTGGGGGCTCCCTGAGGGCCGCATTGGGAGTTCTTGAGGGCCGCAAGTGGCCCCAGGGCACCCCTGTGCTAATGGATACTTCAGTTAAATAGACTAGGGGTGAGCAGAAAGTAGATTAGGATCTACTAGCAGATTGTAAAGTTATCTGCATGAGGGCAATAATTTTTTTTACTCTCGTTTAATGTTAGGGTGTAAAATTGCAACTAAACCCAAGATTTCTCTGCTGCCCCTGGTAATGTGCAAATTGCTTCTTCCTGAGCTTCAGTGTTCCTCACCTGAATGAAATGGGTGAAATAGGAGTGTTTGGTGGTTGCCTTTGATTAGGTCTTTGTGCAGCTGTTATGTCCAAATTCATGGAAGACAAGTCTGAAACTGGTTACTAGTCATGATGGCTAAGTGTTGCCTGCAGGTTCAGTGGCAGTATTATCTGTGAATACCAGCTGTGGGGGAGTAATGGTGGGAGAAAAGTATGCCTTCTCTCCTTATTGTGGGCTTCCCAAAGACAGGTGCTTGGCCACTGTAGGAAGCAAGATGCTAAACTAGATGGACATTTGGTCTGATCTGTAGTAACCTGCAATTGTAAAGTTTAAAACATCTGAGTTATCTGAAATGTGCAGCTCATAGGTTGTAGTGGTTAGTTGGCTCTGCCTCTTGTTCTGCTCCCTGTCACTATTTTGCACCTGACTTTGATTGTGGATTTAGAGGTCTAATTGAAAAAAAGAGCGCCTACAAATTCAAAGTCGGCCAATAGAAAATAGGGAGAGGACTTGGGGTCCAATGCTGTCCAGCTTTCCAGCCCTGGTGCAGCCTCAATGCAGCCCTGAGGAACAAATGTCCCTGTACCTTAAGGAGGCTTCTGTGACTGCCCCACCATCACAGGATGCAGTGCATGCCCCATTGGCTCGGTTGCACATGCACTGGAAAATTGGATAGGGTTGGACCCTTAGTAACCAGGAGGAAAAAGGGAACAGTGTATGCTAGCGACTGGAGCCATGTAGGTTGGACAGCTTTTTCTTCATTTATCTAGCCAGGTACTTTTATTCTAAAGATAATAGAGGGGAAAAAACTGCCCCACCTACACATTCTGGTGTATTTGAAGGGTAAAGAGATGAACAAATGTAACCTGCCCAACTATGCATGGAAGGTCAACAGGAGACATGTTTGAACTGACTCAGGTCCATGTTGGTCACTTATGTGAGTCTATAAGTGCTGCAATTAAAGGATGTGATCAGATTGCGAGGCAGCATGTAGATTCTCTCTCTTAAGCCATGTAATTTAACATGGTTAGCTGTGTTTCTTGATGATCTTGGAAACTAGTTGAACACTATTTTTTAATGATTTTTCCTTTTCTTTAATTTTTTTTCCTTTGTCAGGGTTCTTGGCTTCTAGGAAATGTACAGTTCTCTGTTCCTTTTCCATTGCTTTGTTTGGTCATGCCTGAGTGGAAAGTGAACTCTCAGTTGTTAGTTACATTCTAAGAACATAAGAAGAGCCCCACTGGATCAGGCCAAAGGCCTATCTAGTCCTGCTTCCTGTACCTCACAGTGGACCACTAGACAAGATACCTGCCTCTTGAGCACACAAGACAAGATACCTCCCTCTTGCAGCCACTTCCTTGCATTCTGAGGTAGCCTATGTCTAAAAACAAGAAGTGGCACATACCCATCATGGCTGGTAACCTGTGATGGACTTTTCTTCTAGAAATCTGTCCAATCCCATTTTAAAGGTGGGAGGTCTTAAGTAAATTTTGAATGACAGGTTTTATGAAACAGTCTATCTTGTATAATTCTGGGATAGTTTTTTAGTGGTTAAAATGCACTTTAAAATGGAAAAGTAGTTCAAACAGTTTTCAAAGTACCGTATGTTGCTAGCTAGCATTCCTTTATTTGCAGATTATACTGATTTGTTTTTGGTCATCATGTTTCTTTGATTTTTTGTTTCCCATGAGAGAATCCATGCACTTGCTAGATTGCATATTTCATTCATTCTTTAGAAGGAGAACTGAGCTGTTAAAACCTGCGTTCTGCTTTGTAATGGAAAAGACTTGTCTAAGAAGAAGAAAATCATTAAATGTTTGCTTCAGAATTGATGGTAACAATGATTAAAATTGCACATAGTGGCGTAAACATGAGTAATGAAAAGAGGAAAAAATGCAAGTAATGTGCCAGATTACTGTTGTGGCTTGAGTCCTCTTGGCAGGATCAGAGCTGCTCAGTCATTCAAGGTGCAGCACAGAAGTGGAATGTCGCAGGGAAGTCTGAAAGATAAGATATAACTTCTAGCCATTGAAGAGGAGAGAAGATGGCACCCTGAAGGGAACAGGAGGTATAGAGAAAAATAGTCAATGAAATACATTGTTTCACAAAAAGCCTATCAACTTGTGCTGAGAAATTGTAGATGCTCCTTCCTGAGCTGATTTCAAACCTTCAGCTTCTCCTCATGATGACATATTAAGTTTTTGCCACTTTTCTTTTCATGTAATGCTAACCTGCTAAACAGCTAACTGATGCCTTGTGCTGTAAGGTTCCCAAGGATTTAAGTTCAGAGATCTTTTCCATAGCCTCGAGTTGCAATTGCAGAATGTAAGTTATCCAGGGAGTGGGTGTGAGGAACTGGGGCATGCAACAGTGGTGTGTTTTGCTCCCATGACCCAAGGCTGTCATATTATTTTTAATTTAATGTCTTGCAAAGGTAAATCTTAAAACTGTTTGGAGGCTGGGCTCTTGTTTGATTTAGCTACAGTATTAGAACTGTCGCAGTTTCTCTAAAGCGCACTTCTTTGCTTTCAGGAGAAAAAACCACCCCTTACTCTGGTTGAAAACTTAGCCCATCTTCTGTTGCTGTTTGGATGCTAATTTTCCTTCTCCCCAGAAAAGTCAGGTTTGAGGGCACTAAGCTTCAAATGCAGATGTGCCCTGGTATCCACGGGGGTTCCATTCTGGAAACTCCTTCAGTTGACTGAAATCGCAGATACTGGCAAATGTCCCCACCCTCCAGAGGTAAACTCTGCTCCCCTTTCCTCCCGAGGGTCCTCTGAGCCCAGCAGAGACTGCAGATGTCTATCCACAGCAGATGTCCTATCAGGCTGAGCCCTAGAATTTAAAAATGTCACTTCAGTTTTTTTTGTAAAACCAGATATGTTGTTTTCATAGAATCATAGAGT
Source organism: Tiliqua scincoides (assembly GCF_035046505.1). Classification (NCBI taxonomy): domain Eukaryota; kingdom Metazoa; phylum Chordata; class Lepidosauria; order Squamata; family Scincidae; genus Tiliqua; species Tiliqua scincoides. Next base: position 211,958,435 of record NC_089824.1, read on the forward strand.
TGGAAGGGACATAATAGGTCATCTAGTCCAATCCTTATAAGGCATTAGGAGGCCTGGGGAAGCCCGCTGGGGTGTGCGGGGGGGGGGCTGGTGCTGTGGACAGTTCTGCTTAAATCTAAAAATGCTCAGTGTCCCAAAGCGGTTCAGAATCTGTTATAGTTGTAAATCAGTAGTTCCCCAATTTTTTTTTCTTCACTTGCAGAGTCCTTGCAGAGTCCTTGGCAGGCCTATTTCCATAAATTGTACCCCTTGTATTAGTAAACTGTTTGTAATTAATATGGTTGCTGTGATTCCAAATTAATATGTTGTGACTTTAAATAAATGGCCCAGTAATGGGGTTAAACAGCAATGGAATAATTTTTAAAAACGCACAGCAAATATTTTATACTCAAAAAATGTCTCGGTGTGATCCTTGAATTTGTTTTGAGGCACATAGTTTTTTGAGATCAGGTTCCACTGATGTAAGATTCTGCCTTAAATCAGGAACTGCTTCCAGCAGTTTGTATCCTTGTTTGTATAGCTGAGATGTTTTGTTCGTAAACGCCAGAAGAGTAAGGAAGGTTTTGTGCTACCCCTCGCACTATGGATTAGGATAGTCCACATCTCCTACATACGAAAACTGTTACTTCATGTATTCTTCGCAGTATTTTCTCTCTCTTTTTTTTTGCCTGTTTGAAGAACTAAAGGCTATGCCTTTTCACAATTTTGCACTAAAGTGTTAGACATGTCATGATAAATTATTGGTGATTGATCACTTTCCACTGTTCCATATCTGATAATACATGAATTGATGACCAAAAACTAGCTCATAGTGGTGCTTTGCTGGCTCAGCCAGTTAACATGTGCATCGCGTGCTTTTGCAACCAGCTAGATGCCTTCCTTCCTGCCTTGCCAGCCCCACAAGTAATTCTAATACGGACCTGCCCTTTTCCACCATTATTCAGTTTTTTTTGAGTACCCCTTAAGGTCCTGGCAAGTACCCCTGGGATGGGGAACTGCTGGTCTAAATGACGTACCCCAGGTTGGGAACCACTGGTTACACGCAGCCTCCACGAGCCTCAAAATGGCCTCTGGAGGTCCTAGAAGAGCACTTGGAGTTTTAGCCTGAAAACTGGAAGTGCCTTTCTAGAATCGCCGAAGGCCTTTCTAAGGCTCATGGAGGATCCATGCTACCTCCATAGGCCTCAGAAGAGCCCAGAGGGCTCAGGTAGGGAGCTAGAAGGCTCAGGTGGGGCCAAGTCTGACTCCACGAAAGTCCTGGGCCAGATTCACTGATAGAAATACCACAAATAAACAGGCTCCACCTGTTTATGTTTAGGTGAGCAAAGTGCTTTAGAGCAGGGATGTCAAATTCATTTTGTACAGCAGGCCAAGTAGCATTCAGTGTGCCTGCTGAGGGTTGGAAGTTATGTCATTAAGCAGGAGGTGACCAGAAATAAGCACTTCATTCTCATGAACTCATTAGCTGCAAATGAGAAGAGAAAATGTGAAAACCTTGATCATGCTCTCAAGATATGGGAGAGCCCAATTATCACACAGGCCACCCTTTCAGCTGTGCCATCTCTGCCACCGTGTCATTTCACAGCTCTACAAGTGAGAGCAGCTGATGGTGGGGGTGGGAGAGCCCAGTTATCATGATGGATAAAATGCTTCCAGGGGCTGTATCTGGCCTACAGGCTTCATGTTTGACTCCCCTGCATTGCAGCATGTTTGAAATTCCCCCAGTTGCTTTTGTGAGCAGGATCTGTAATCGGCTTAATAATCTTCACTGTTTTGGATGTTCAGTTTGGCTGCTTTTGATGCTGCATTCAGATGGAGTGTCAGTCTTGATGAAGGTAAAATGCCAAAAGGCTGTTCCCATTGGCTTCAGGTAGGTACCCAACTGTCAAGATTGTGAATGCTTTGGTGCTCAGATATGTGCTGGGACCAGTTGAGATTAATTGCCTTGGGCAGACTTATGTAGGTAAAAAAATAACAAGGTTCTTAATGTAGGACTTGAGAAAAGAATGGAGAACATTTTGGTTTGTCTATTGCTTTTTCCTCTTCTCGTTGCAATAATTGAGATTTTAACCTCTTTAGAAATACTATAGCTGTTACAGTTTCCACAGATAATTAAATCTCTGGAAAAGTCCTCAAAGGACCTCTTGGATGCGATCAGAAGCATCTTCTGGTCATGTCCAGGAGGTGTTCTGAGGCCTCAGGTGGCCCCATACAGCCTCCCCAGGTCTTAGAAGGTAGAAGCCATTTCCTGTTTTTGGTGAAAACTGGAAGTGCCTTTTAGGGACCTCCAGGAGGTGTTCTGAGGCTCGGGGAGGCTGCGCGCGTCCTCCTCAGGCCTCAGAACCTGTTCTGGTCTCATCTGGGACGTTCTTGAGGTCCTTCAGGAATAAGGGCAACACCCACGTTGAGTCAGTTCCACAGGTGCTGAACCCAAGGATAAGGAAGGCCCACTGTAATTGCTTCATAGTTGTGCTCACTGGTGACTAGTGCAGTCTGAATAGCTTTTTTTTTTTAATTTTTCACATTTTTATGCCACTCTTCTCCAAGGAGATCAGTGTGGTGTACGTAGTTCCTCCCCTCCTCCTGTCCTCAAAATAACCCTGCGAGGTAAGTTAGATGGAGATATAGTGACTCTTGTTAATCAGGTGTTATAGTTTGCATAGGAGATCTGTGGTGAGGTCAAAAACCAAATGGGATTGGACAATGGGAACTGCCACAAAAAAGCATAGTACATCCCTGTCCCCAAGAGCTGTGATCCTATTCAGGGGTCCCCTGATCTTGAAACAGAAGTGTTGTAGACGATTGAGGCGATGTGGTGGGATGGGGGAAGTTTCAAGAAGGGCAGAAAGGTAAAAAGACACTTTGTTTCTTTCCAACTCAGTTGAGGCCTTCTCCCAATGCATGTGCAACTCTAAAGCAGTGATTTTCAACCTGTTTCAAATCGTGGCACACTGATAAGGCAGTAAAATTATGAAGGCACAGCATCAGGTTTTTGACAATTGACAAGGCACACCATGCTGCCAGTGGGGGGCTCACATCTCCATTGGCCCTACTAATAAATGATCTTCCTCCAAATTCCGGTGGCACACCTGTGGACCACTCGCAGCACACTAGTGTGCCATGGCACAGTGGTTGAAAATGGCTGCTCTAAAGGGTTGGTTTGATCTTGACTGCCACCACCCCTGAACCAGAGCATTTTATTGATATGTTGTAGAGGAGGATCTGGAGCGTGAGACTGGGAAAAGATGTTCTCTTCCTCTTAAAACAACCTTGTGAGGGGAGTTTTCTTCATAACACACACCCTTTTTGTCCTTCCCTAAAACTGACTATAACTTGTTTAAGCTGGACAATTTCCTTCATTCCCCACATTTTTAAAAATTATTTTTAATTCTACTTAAAAAATACCCTGTTTTCCCAAAAATTATGGTACAAATTGACTTGAAATATTAAAGCAAAACTATTTCATTTTTGTATATTATGTGAACATAAATTTAAAATGCTCTTTAAAAAAGAGAGAGAATAAAGACCAGCTGACTTTGTGTTGAACACTTATTATTTTAGAAGTTCACAGGGCTTGAGGTATGTGACTGCCTTCTTTTAATTTACAGGCTTTTATGCTTCTTTGAACTTAAGAAGTTCTCTGAATATGTAGAAATCACTACTTTTTTGTTGAGTGGTCCCATTTAGCTTCCAAACTGAGAGGTACTCAACTATCCGAATTTACTATTAAAACAAATTATAAATTAACAACCTTTTAACTTGCCTCCCTCTCCAGTGAATTACTGAATAGGCTGTTCTGCTTGCTCCTTTCTGGAATCTTGACTCAAGAAAATAATTATCCGTCCCTGCTGCATTCTTTGAGACTCCCAAGGCACAGAAATAATGGTAGCTTTGGAAGTGAGGAGTAGTCACTTAAAAGACTGTATATACTGTTGTGTCTGGAATTGTAGCTTTAAACTGAGTAAAGGACCATTGTGCTTCAAGATAGCTTTAGCTCTTACAAATAGATAATTTTGATCTTTTCAACAAGTGTCACTCTTAGGCAGCTCTGATTTTGTTATGTAATATTGCTTCATACAGCTGGCTTCATCAGAAATGAGCTCTAAGGTGAATATGCATTTTTTACACATGGTATACGGCTTGTAAATTGAAAGAGCATTATGTAAGTTCTGAATTGCTGTGTCATTACTATGTAATTATTGAAACTCTAATCCATTTTGCAAATTGTAATATAGTAACAGTCTTGATTGTATCAGTGTCTGAGAAATATTATATTTGAGCCTGTTGATGATTAAATTATGATTTTTTTGTCCCATCAAAAAGCTCAGGGTAGCACACTTCAGGAATAGAACTATGTAGCCTAGTTCCTGTTGTGTAATTAGAGAACAGAAGCCTTCCATGGATCTTTTGGAAAGCTGATGTGAAGGGAGCATAACTGTGTAGCTCAATCCTGTGAGGAGAACTTGGTCCTAAGCTCTAGATTAGCATATAATGCAACAAGGGCTCTCTCTTCCACGGACTCTGGGTAACAGCATGTGTGGGGTGGTGTTGGAGTTGTACCCTGCTAACTTGATTGCAGGCAAAGCACTCAAGGTGAGACTTGCTGGTTCTGTCTTGTCCAAACTTTAGTAGAATATGAGAGGGCCTCTTTCCCCCTTCCCTAGTTCTTTGTCATTTACCAAGGACTTGGGAGAAGGATCAGTGGCAGCTCCAAACTGTGAGTTGGCTCACTGGTGAGCAGGCAAAATGTGTGCATCTGTGTTGTTTATTCTGATTGTCCATAATTTTCTAATCATGTCAGGCAATTGGGGTACTTATTATTTTATTTATTTAAAGAATTTCTACCCCACTTTTCTACCACCCATTAAGATACCCAAGGCAGCTTACAACTTAACTTTCTACTTAATAAGGAATAGTTTGTTTTGGGCCCAGAAAAATTTTGATTTGTTTATAGTATGTAAAGTAACTTTTTCCAAGTCCCAGAGTCCATTGGTGGTGAGGAGAATGCAAATCTATTTGTCAGAGGATTAACCAGGAAATTGATTTTTTCAGATCAGGAAACATTTTGACTCCATATTAACTGTGTGAAGTAGTGGTTCCGACACATTTTGGCACCAGGACCCTCTTTTTTTTAATGGCACTCTGTCGGGACCCGCCTAGCTTTATGAGACTTTAAAAAGTTTAACTTTACCAGCCACTTGAGCTTCTGTTTTAATCCTTTCTACTATGGTGGGGGGGCACCTTCCGGAGCATTTGAGCCCAACATTCATTGGATCAGTACCATTCTGTTGGTCTTGCGTTCCCCTTTGCCTTCGATAAGAGCTGAAGCACGTCTGCCTGATCTTGAGTAAACCTGCACATGTTGCTCCTTTTAGTTTCCATAAGGCTAAATACATTTTCCATATCAGCTTGTCAGTTTCGTGACCCACCAAAAATTGTGTCCTGACCCACAGTTTGGGAACCACTGCTGTAAGACATTACATTTTTCAGTAGTGCATTTGATCTAATCCACAATGTTCTGCCTCTGCCTGAATTGGGCAGTCCTAGGGAATTTGCTAATATACACAAAATTGTTTTCATCAGGAGGCTTCTAAACCATTCTATGTAAAGGAGAGTGATTTGCTGCTGAAAAGAAAATACAAAAGCAAGCAAGCTTTTTAACTGGTCTTCAGTTTTTATGATGGCCCTGGGACATCATGAAAAAAAGTTAGTGATTTCTAGAACTTTGGTGGCTTAGGGCGCAACCCTAACCCCTTATGGCGGTGCTTTCCAGCACTGGCATAGTGGTGCCAATGGGACATGTGCTGCATCCTGCAGTTGGGTGTCACTCACGGAGGCCTCCTCAAAGTAAGGGAAGGTTTGTTCCCTTACCTTGGAGCTGCATTGCCCTTATATCAGTGCTGGAAAGCACTGACATAAGGGGTTAGGATTGCACCCTTAGAAATGTAAAGCAAGAAACATGAACTGACAAATTTTGAAGTTTGCAGGTTTTGCTTTTGCCTAACTTGAAGGACTCAACTAAACCATATGTCTGTTGCATGATTAGTATCTTTACACTAATAAATAGCACTTGCAAGGTGTCTGTTTGGATAGGAACTGTGGGGGCAGGAGCTTTAGTCATCTACCTTCCTCACATTTTGATCCAGATCATCCCTCCACTTATGCCTCCCATTTGCCTCAGGCGAAAAGCCACCACTGGTGCCAATGACAGCTTTTTTTTAATGGGGCAAATAACTATGCAACAATCTGAACTATGATCATGATAGGAGTCCAAGGGTTAAAGGGCACCCTCTACCATGGTCCAGATCAGGGCTCCTACATGCATACCATTTGTTAGAAATATCAAGCATGCTTGTTTTGTGCAGGAGACATATTGTCTAGTTCTAGCCCATACCCCAGCCGTTCCCAGACTCTTGGGACTGTGACAGCCCCCCCCCCCCCAAGCACTGCGAATGTAGTGTATGGTTCCTGGAAGTGACTGGCAATAACATCATTACCAGTTACTTCTGCGTTCAGAGATCTAAAAGGCCACCACAAACAAAGGTAAGGGAGCCAGGATAGGCGGGAGGACTTTTCCCACCAAACAGTTTTTGCATGCTGGAGTTCTTTCCATGCCAAACCTCCAACCACTGTTTGAAGTGAAGTGGCGCCAACATTGTCTCCCTGCTGGGCAGCAGGCATCTCGCAACACCCCAGCAAGTGCCTCAGGGTATTGCAATGCACAGTTTGGGAACTGCTGCCATACCACTGTTAAAGGGCTTATTCCACATTTTACCTCAGCTTTTGTTTGGAATGATCCTGATAGTCTACTCTTGTGTGTGTCTGTTTGGTTCCTTTTTATGCTGACAGTAAGAAAGATAATAGTGAAAATCTAATGTTCTGATTCGTTTGTGCACTAGAATGCCTAATATTTCTTTTGGTCTAGCTAGTCTGAAGATCTCAGATCACTGCTGAAGCACAGTGGCACCCTTTGCCATACCAGCAAGTCTATTGTTGCAGTCGTTGTTCCCTGCATTTTTCCTGCAGTTGTCTAAGGGAGAATACCATATCAGTGGTGGACCTGTTGGCTCGGAATCCGCACTGCGATTCTGGATAGACGCTCTCTGCAAGTACCTGGAGCCTCTTTAGTGCAACTTGGGCAAACAACTTTCCTACAACGCTAAGGAGACAGATGCCACGGTAGTTGTTGCAGTCACCCCTGTCACCTTTGTTCTTGTACAGCGTGATGATGTTTGCATCCCTCATGTCTTGAGGTACTCCACCTTCTCTCCAGCAGAGACAGAGGATTTCATGCAGCTCAGTGACGATGATCTCTTTGCAGCACTTTAAGACGCTGTGCCAGAACCACCTTTCAGAGCGCGATACCATAGTCTTTCGAGACTGAAGGTTGCCAATAATAATAATTGTTGCAGTCTGGTTTGTGTGGTGATAGTTATGGTTTCACATCATTTTGCTACAACTTTTACTCTTGATTCTGCCCCTTCTTGATTTCTGAAGAATATTGCTCCTGTTGTTCCATGTGTGCTTCATATTCCCCTGATGTGGGCTCTTGCCTTTGTAGTTTTAATCTACCTTATTTTAAAGCATACAGTCCTATCTTATTTGTTCATTGGGTTTCTCCAAGCCCTATTAACTTTCCCCCTTAAAATAGTATAAAGTTGTTCTTTTATTTTACCTGTTTCAGTTTATCAGTCCCATTCTCACAGTTACCATTTCACAAAAGGGACTTTAATTTACATTGTCAATCTGTTCCTTGGCAGGTCCCTCTTGGTGGTCACTCTTCAACTTTTGTCCTTCTTGTATTTGGTATAATTGATAATTATATACACCATTTTTTCAGTTTGCCATTTTGACCTCTCTACACCCTTTTTCCTTTACATTGTTTTCAGCTTGCTTCCGTTTGCATTTTAATGTTGTCTTTAATATGTTAATTTATGTTTAAGCATAAGTTAATTATGCTTCTCCATACTTCTCTCTGTTCTTTGAATACCTTTTCAAATTTTATGTTTCCACTTATGTTTCCTGCTTGCATACTTTTCTCTTGCAGTACCAGAATTCTGGAATTCCTTTCATGTTGTCTTCTGACTTTCTCTCAGTTGCAATGTTTAAATGAAAAAATGAAGCTCCATCCTTTATCATGGGCTCTACCTGACCCCGACTCTTGTCTTTCTACCTTCTCTTCCCTGATTGCTAGTTTAATTGCATTCGTTACCAGTCTGTTTCTGGGCACAGTTTCAAGGTGTTGGTATTACTACATTAAGGACTTGAAAGGTACTGAAAAGACCACCCTCCTCCACAAGTATCTGTTTTAAGATAATAAGATAATTTAGGAAGACTGTCTTGGTTCACTTGGCAGTGACCCATGAGAGAACTTTCTTAGTGAGAAGAAAAAATAGATTAACAGAAATGTTGTCCCTGAAAGCTGAACAGATTCGTGTTCAGTAACCACTGGGGCATTTGGAAGTGATGGAGCCAGCCTGGCATCCAGGAACAAGGAGTTCCATAACTGCTGCAGAAAATGCCTTTTTAAATGTCGCCACCAAATGAACTTCTGCAAGAAGACTTCTGTGATTGGTCTCAGAGAATCAGTTTCCTAAACTGCAAAACTCTGCAAACTATGGGGCAAAAGTGGAAAGAGACCCACCCTTTTTCTTTGTCCAGCCAGATCACAGTTATGCATACCAGATAAATCTTGAATGGAGTATGTCTTACTATGCACTGGTCTGATATCTTAAAAAGCAGCAGCTTCAGTCTAGAGGAGATCTCACTAGAGTCACTCGAACTCCATTGGTTGGAAGAGGCATTGGAAAGAGGCATGGTCATTTATATACTACCATATATACTTGTGTATAAGTCAATCTCGGAGATAAACTGTGAGATTTTTAAGCCAAAAATCACCCTGCCATTTTTAAAGCTTGCTTAAATTTATTTTGCTATTTTCAGTTGTGTGCCTGCCTGCAAACGCCCCAGGCGCCGGCCGCTAGGACCCCATGGAAGCCTCTCTGAGGCTCCTTACGGGGGTGGAAACTGTGCTTCCGGTTTGCTGGGAGCAGTTTATAGTGCCGGGGAACCTCACAGAGGTTTTCCCAGTGTTGGAGGAAGTTGTGTGAGGCTTTGTGAGCCTCTGGTGAGTGGGGGGGGGGTGGATTTCTGTGCGGGGACGGCAATAGCGTAGCGGCGCCATCCTGGGGCTGTGGGGCTGCAGAGGTCCGCAGCTGTCTGTTTTAGTATCTTACTGTGCTCTTTTTTTCTTTCGTTGTTTTAAGTCACCTTGAAATTTTTTTGAAAAAAAATCTTTTTTTCTTTTAAGCAAATCTCTCCCTCTTTCATTGCCTTTGACTGTAAGCCTTCAGGCAGGCTGCATTTGCTTTCATTTGTTAAGCTACCTAGCTATAATGTGGTTAAATAATTAATACTAGATCTTCCGCTGTTGCTGCTAACAGACATGGCTTCATCCATGACTTGTGGTGGTGGGTGGGAAGTAAAAAGGTTGTGAAGCAATATCGGAAACCTGTCCCAACTTTGGCACATGTGAATGTTATGTTATGTTGGCAACCTTCAGTCTCGAAAGACTATGGTATCGCGCTCTGAATGGTGGTTCTGGAACAGCGTCTAGTGTGGCTGAAAAGGCCAATTCGGGAGTGACAGTCCCTTCCACACTGGGAGCAAGTGCAGTCTGTCCCTGGTCTGTCTCCCTGGCTATGGGCCTTACTTCTTTGCCTCAGACTGTTGGCCAAGTGTCTCTTCAAACTGGGAAAGGCCATGCTGCACAGCCTGCCTCCAAGCGGGCCGCTCAGAGGCCAGGGTTTCCCACTTGTTGAGGTCCACTCCTAAGGCCTTCAGATCCCTCTTGCAGATGTCCTTGTATCACACCTGTAATGGAACTTGTTGGGTTACTGTTGTGTAAAATATGAGTTATTTTTATCTGCTGTACAGAAATAGCAGATTGATATCTGTTTACTTAGTATTTTTTCATCTTCAAAGTTGCAAAAAAGCAATCATATAGCAGCTACATAAAGGGCTATTTTTCCTTTGGCTAAAGAACGCTGTCAAGTTGCTTATATGCTTCCTGCAGTTGAGGGCAAAACTTTGTCCCAAGGGGTAAGAATTCATTTTAGTGGTTTGTGCAGTGTCGTCACTAGGATTCGTGTCACCCGGTGCAGGAGGCCTGCGCATCACCCCATGCAGTGGGCGAAGCAACACCCCAGGTGGTGGGCATGGTGATGTACCATCGCCCTACCCCCACTGGTTTTTTGGCAGTACCTTTTGATAGAACACAGATATTTCAAAGTGGTTTGTTTCATTGCATTCTGCATGAAATTACACATTGATATATAACATGATGGTGTTATTCCTCTAGACTCTGATTTTAGTGATTTTGAAAACTTATAGGGTTGGTCTCTCTCTCTCTCTCTCTCTCTCTCTCACACACACACACACACACACACACACACACACACACACACACACACACACACGTGTCAACTTACTAACACCTTATTGCAGCAGTTCTCACACTTTTATCACCTGGATCTACTTTTTAGAATGACAAGCTGTCCAGTATCCACTGGCAGTGATGTCATGGCCAGAAGTGACATCATCAAGCAAATAATAATTATAAATTATTAAATTATTATAAATTAAATAAATAATTATAAATGGTTAAATTAAAATGTAAGAAATAATTAAATAAGGGGGAGCCAGTCCTGTTCCACCAAGTGAGTTTTCTCTATAGTCTGCCTGCAATAACCTCCCCCCCAAAAGAATCAGTGAGATCTTCAGCACTCCCCAGTGCCCAGTTTAAAGTCCTTCTATTTCAAGCACATCAATACAAAGACCCACCTGGCTTTACAAGTCTGAGAGCCCAGTCCTATGCCAGTCTACTCAGAAGTAAGTTCCATTAGAGTCAGTTGGGCTTACTTCCAGAAAAGTGGGGATAGGAGTCCAGCCTCAGAGCCCAATTCTATGCATGTCTACTCAGAAGTAAGTTCCATTAGAGTCAGTTGGGCTTACTCACAGGAAAGTGTGGGTAGGATTGGGCTGTGAGGCAAACTGCAAGTGCAAAATAGAAAACATTCCCCTTACCAGTTCAAGCCTCTTTGTTGGTCCTTTCTAGTGGGGGGGAGGCTGCCTTCTGGGGCTTTTGTTGCACTCCAGTCCCATCAGATCGGGACCATTCTGGTGTCCTCACATTCCCCTTTGCTTGGCCTGACCACCAGCCAAGGCACGTCTGCCTACTCACGAGTAAATGCTGTGTGAGGCTGCTTCGCTTCCCATAGAGCTCCATACACTCGCAGCTGGGGGGGAGGGACCTCCTTCTCGGGTGTTTTTGGGGGGCTGCACTCATTGGATCAGGACCATTCTGACGTCCTTGGAGTCCTCTCAGCCTGCCCTTTCCGATGGACTAAGGCAAGCGTGCCTATTTGCGAGTAAACACGGTCACGTGGTTTCGCTTGCTTTCCATAGGGCTGAATAGGGACCTCCTTCTCGGGTGTTTTTTGGGGGCTGCATTTATTGGACCGGGACCATTCAGGTGTCATTGGATTCCTCTCAGCCTGCCCTTTCCAATGCACTAAGGCATGTTTGCCTACTCACGAGTAAATGCACGATACGCCTCACTTCCCCTTTCTACAGGGCTCCATTCCTTTTTTTCCTTCTGGTATTTTGGCCATAACTTTTGAAGGAAAGGAGCTATATCAGTGGGATTTTTTGTGTTGTGTTCTGCTGGCCATTCCGCATCCAATGGTGTATGGCATGAAGTGGTAGCTCCTAATGGCGTGATTTTAGTGTGTCACCCCCCGGGCGTGGCGCATCAACCGGTGCGGTCCGCACCCCCCTAGTGACGCCACTGGGCTTGTGTATTTCTTTATTTGAGCAAATACCAATTCCTAATTTTTCTAACTGATCTTACTTCTGATGTTTTTTATATTATCTGCTTGTCTTTGATGACTTAGCATCTGTTTAAATGTCACTTAGGCCGCAATCCTAACCAATTTGCCAGTCCTAACATAAGGGCAGTGCAACTCCATGGTAAGGGAATGAACATTGCCTTACCTTGAAGAGGTCTCCATGACTACCCCCTGACTTTAGGATGCAGCAAATGCCCCACTGGCATAGCTATGCCAGTGCTGGAAAGTTGGTTAGGATTGTGCCCTTAGTTGAACATCTTCTTGAAACTTCTGGTTAAAGTTGTTCAGCAATTTGGGGATGAGATGTCATCAATATGGTGATGATACCAGCCCTATTTCTCCTTTTAATATAATTCATATGCAACAATGCATCTTCTGAATATGCCTGGAAGTGGTAATGGAACATTATGTTGGCTAACATGCTCAGGCCTGACAGGATGTTGAAGATGTGTGGCTCAATTGACCCTGGAGGTCTGCTCTCAGTGGGGTTTCACTCCCCCTGAGGTGATCACAGTTTTGGAGAATAGGGGTGCCCCCATATCGGCGGATCCTGTATCCGCAGATTCACTTATCTGTGGGTCGGGTCCTGTGTCTGACCTCTCTGGAGGCAAGGGGAGCTCCACTCTTCTTACCTCTGGAGAATCTTCTGAGCGCAGCTGAGGCTGTGTATACCCATCCAAGGCCTCTGCCAGGCTTAGACTGTTTCTTAGAGTTAAAGCATGTGACTTCCGATTTTAAAAAACTGGAAGTCACGTATTTTTGACTCTTAAGAATCAGTCTGAGCCCGGCAGAGGCTGTGGAAGGACATGCATGGCCTCTGCTGCGCTCAGAAGGCCCTCTGGAGGTGAGAGAAGTGGAGCTCCCCTTGGCTCTAGAGGGTGGCTCTAGAGAGTTCACCCGTATCTGCGGTTTCACTTTACCACAGGGAGTTCCAAAAGAAGAACCCCCACTGATATTTGGGGATGCTTGTATTACTGGACTGGCTTTTCTCCTGGATGCCAGTACATATTTATGGCTCTGAACTAGTTTCATCAGTTGCAATTGATGTACTGACTGAGGAATATTTTCCCCTCCTGAGAAAGGAAGATTTTTCACACCCTTTTCTATGCCTTGGTAAATTCCAGGTTAGACCATTACAGTGTGCTGTAAATGGGCATGCTCTTGAAAAGCATTCAGAAACTGCATCAATTTGTAGTGGTAGTAATACGTTAACTGGAGTTTATTGTTGTATGCTTATTACTCCTTTGTTTCAAGATATTGTACTGGCTCATGATTTTTGTTGAGTACAATTAAGAATGCTGCTTTTGACCTATAAAGTCTTCACTGGTCTACAACTTCACTGATCTGCAACTTGGAGTATCTAGAGAACTGCCTTCTCTAGTATTAACTTGTGCACTTGATAGGGTGCACAAGTCCATTGTGCATGAAACATATGACAACCCGGCACAGACCACCTTGGTGGGTAGCACCCAGGTTTTGGAATTTCCTGTCCAAAGGGGTTGCTGCTTACTTTCTTTTTGGTAACAAGTCAAAGTAGTGTTCGGCTGTACTTTTCAGGAAGGAGGAGGTGATAGAAGCCTCTTAAATTAATGCTTTTACCTGTTTTATCTTGTTAGTCTTTTTTGAGGCTTGTATTTTTGTTGCATTAATTTATTTTGCTAACTGCCTTGTTAAGAACAAGTTTTTGAGGAGGGGGAAATAAACAGGACCTGCATAAAATGGTATTGTTATTCATGTGCAGCAGTGGCCTGTGTCTCAAATAACTGAGTGTTAAAGTGACAAATGAATTTCAGCTCTTGATATTAGCCTAAATATGAACTTTTATCATATTTGCCCCAACTGCTAGAGTTTACTGCTATAAAAGACCCTGTCCTTATCTCTTTTAAAATGCAGTAAGATACTCTGGCATGGGGTAATAAAATGTGTTTCAGCAATTTTTCTATTATATTAATGGCCACTATTAAGACAGATGGCCTAAGGTGAAAAGCTTTACCCTGCTGACTTTCTTTTTCTTTGTTTTGATAGTGGGCATTCAGTAACAAATATGCAGCTGCGTCAAATAGTTACCTTGAACATTTCCCAAGAGGCACAACCTTGCCAGCAGAATGCCTCCAGCAACTCTTGTGTACGTCACACCATAACCATCATATCTTAACTGGAAAATTAGGTGGGGACTGTTTTATGCAGATCTCAGGCTTCTGCAGGAATCAGAGTGGAATACTTTTTGTTAAGAATTTCAACTGGTCATTCCATCATTCAGTTGATCCATCTCATTTTGAAAAAAAGACATGCCTTTTTAAAACATAACCTTTCTGTTCTCTCAAGGATATTGCTTCTAGAAGAAATTAGCATTAATACGTAGCAAAAGTATCTAGTAATGCATGTAATTGTTATAAAGTCACACACTGTGTTAGAATCCTGAAGAGAAAAGGATAAACTTGTTAATCCTTTGGGGAGAGAGGTGGGATAAGAGAATTCTGTAAATAAAGAAATAGTTGGCACTTTGAGAGCACTTATAGTAGCAGAGATTTCAAAATAGCTTGAGGAAGGTCTTTTAGTATAGATGCCCATGTGACTTTTGTTTTCCACTTAACTGTTGTTTCATGATAAACTTCAGCTTAATCATAGCATTTACTGGTGAATATTTCATTAATTTCTGTTCACTGAGACTATTTTCATGAGTGTGAACAACTGGTGGCTTCTCTTGTCTGATGAATGGTTAGATAGAAGCTTCAGTTCCTTGCTCTTATGTTCCAATAAGAGCACCACAGGTCCATGTTCATAGCAGTTAACTTGGAAGTCCGTTCTGGTCTGGCTAGATTTAGCAATTTAACTGTTTGATTTTATAGTGTTGCTGCTGCTTGCTTATGCTTTGGTTTCACTTCCTGTAAGTATGGCCCTTTACTAATCCAGGAGACCTCCAGTATTTTCCCATTTTTCCCCATTTTCTCATTTTTTAATTTTAGTTATGACTGAAATAAAAAGTATTTCAGTTATGGCTGAAATATTTATGACCAATGTCTGTAGTAGTTCACACACAAATATTTTTTAAAAATATAATACACAAGAGGTTGTTTTGAGCACTCTTGGTAGAATGAGGCATTTGTTGTGCTAGAAAATGGCCAGTAATCACCGGAATATATGATATAAGTTATCTTCATAAATGCAATAACTCCGTTACATTTTGTTGCCTAGCTCTTATATTTCAATATATACTTCTTTTTTTACACTTATGTTTTTGAACTCATTTTCAAAAAATATAATTTTACGGTACTAGGTGAGTTGGACTATAGTTAAAAAGCAGGTGTTGGGGAAGTTGAATCCTGTTTCTTTATAGTGTCAAGGAGCAAAGTATTGCTCTTAGCATCCTTTTGTGTAGACCTGGTTGACTATTAATAACAATAGTATATTATTATGTCTCCTTTAGTTCACATTGTGCTTTACACAGAGTAGAAAGGCAAGCTCCTTCTCCAAGGGGCTTCCAATCTAGAAATTGATGCAGGAGGTGCGATAAAGGGAGGATGGGGCAAGGATAAGCAAGGGAATAATTTGAGATTGAAAATCATTTCAGATTTAGTTTTGTTACAGTAGGGGCTATGGCATGGTACTAAAGGCTTCATGGAAAAGATGGTTTTTTCAGAAGGGATTTGAAGATTGTTGGATGCTCTCTCACTCATAGGATTGCTCCAGGCATAAGGATAGCAAGGGACAAAAGGTGGACCACTTCAAGAGAGCAGGATATCTTCAGATAATTTAGAGTGATGGTTTCTAACAGGAATGTAACACAGTAAGAGAGCTGAAAGTTCAGAAGACCACAGAGGTCTTTGAAGGCAGGGTCAAGGAACTTGTGGTGGATTTGAGAATGGACAGGAAGCTGGTGAAAGAATTTCAGGAGGGATGCGGCATTATGACTTTAATGGGCAAGATGAATGATCTAGGCAGCGGAGTGTTAGATGAAAGTGAGGAACAAAAAATCAGCCGCTAGAAGGCCAGCAAGAAGAAGGTTGGAGTAAACAAGGTGAGAGTCTACCACAGTGTAAACTAGAGTTCTTGCCAAGGAGAGACAAAGAAATGGCCAGACTGTTGTCATTTTTTAAAATATTGTGGGAGGAGAATGAAACAGACTGAATATGGGAAGTAAAGGAGAGGGAGAACACCATGTGGATTGTGTCATTGTCAGTGTATAAAGAGGGTAGAAAGGGAGGAGGGCTTAAGAATCACAGAGACTTAAATCACAAAGAGTCAATGAGGGAGTGCTTAATTGAAGGCCATCAAATGTTGCAGCTTTGGCAGCAAGGAGATTATAACTGACTTTTGTGAGTGCAGTTTCAGTGGAGTACAGACTTTTGTGAGTGCAGTTTCAGTGGAGTACAGTGGGCAGAAGCCAGATTGGAGTGGGTCAAGAGAAGAATTGGCTGAGAAAAAGTCAGTGGGAGTAGGCAGTTCTGGGAGCTTGAAGGCAAAGGGTAGAAGGGAATTTGGGCAGACATTGGAGAGGGACAAATACATGGTGACTACTTGCCATTGTGCACTAAATCTGTGCAAATCAGAAGTTGTTTTTGTTTGAATACCAGTTGCAGGGGAGCAGTGGTGGAAGAGAAATGTGTCCTCCTGCTTGTGGAGCTTCCCAGGTGTGCACCATGGCGGGGGGGGGGGCGGAAGGATGCTGGACTAGTTGAATGCTTGATCTGGCCAGCAGGCCTTTTGTTGTTGTTGTTGTTGTTGTTGTTTTGAGATAGTGGTATGTTTGAATGCAGTTGGGGAGGAGCTAGACAGGTTGTGATGCCGAACTCAGGCAGCAGAAGTGGGGAGAGGCAGGTGTTAATGGGGAATCAAGTGACAGAAAGGTGCGGAGGATTCATAGAGTTGATGTGAATTAGGAAGGGGTAGTAGCGCTTGACTACGTAGATGGCAGGCAAGGTGGAGGATAAACTTGTGTGGACATACCGTTGTTCTCCATTAAAGGCACTCTACTGCATGAGTATAAGAAACAAAGATGTTGTATGGAGAGAGTGAGCAAGGTCTGGGGATGAGTAAGGTGACGTACCTTGTTAGAATGTTATTTACATTCTAGTAAAATAGATTTGAATTATTTGTCTCTAGTGAACTTATTTTAGCCACTATTTGAATGTGGACTTGAAGCTTCCTAAAGTTAGGTAGACAATGCAAGTAAGGAATGGAGGTAAGTGGATAATGCAGGGAAGGAATAAAATGCAATGCATGCACAAGCTATAATTTTATTTCATTTTCTTTGTGTTCATTGTGCCTTGTATTCAATTATTACACCTTTTAACCTTTTAACACCTGGTTATAGGCCATGGGTCCTTTTTATAAATTGCTGCTGGTCGCTCTTTTAAACTTTTTTTATCTGATTGCTGTTTTTTTAAGATATCTGTTTTTATCTTGTTTTAAATTATGTTTTTAATGCTTGGTTTTTCATTCTGAAGCCTGCAAAGGCCACAGGTGGAAGCATGCGAGCAGCCTCTGCAGGCTTCAAAACCACCTCTGGACCCAGTGGGTGCTCTGCTCCAGTCAGGTTCACAGGGGAGGCCCCAAAATCATAGGTTTTCAATACCTGCAGTTTTCCTTATCTGTAGGAGTTCAGTAAACAGAACCCTTGCAGATATTGAGGGCCACTTGTGTTGAAAGCCACCTGTTGGGTCTTCAGGGTTTCAGGAATAATTTTTCTGTGTCCTACTTTGGAACTGTCTACATTCAAAGTTCTACAATTTACTTACCACTGGTGTATGACTTACTCCCATATCTTCTTTACCCAAGTTATTCTTCTTGATGCATGTTGTAAATTTTGGGATTCTGTGACTGAAACTTGCATGTTGGAGGAGAGAGAGACAGAATGATTTGGAACTAGAAGTGTAGGTTTGATAACTTCAGTAGTTGTAATCAGGCAGTGCCTGCATGTTTTTGAATTTTCGTAGTACGATCCTTAGCATGTTTGCTCATAAGTAAGTCTTGGTGTTTTCTGTGGGGCTTATCGCCAGATAAGTGTGTTTAGGAGATCATAGCTGTTGTCTCAATGCCCTTGTCTCTCTTTATTTGATGAATATATATTGACTATGTTGAACATTTTTTGTACATTCGTGCTATGACAGTTTCAGTAATCCCACGTGTGTGGTAGGATTGCCTGTGTTGTAATATAGTCTTCTGAGACTGAAGGATGCCAGTGGTTGTAATGTAGGAGGCATTAGCTAAGAGATAATTAGCTTAAGGGCACCTATTTTTATTAACAAAAATTCTAAAGGTGGAGGGTTGAAATATGAAGGTGCCTGATGTCCATACCTTTCCACTGAGCGTTTGGTCTGGAGATGGAGCTGTTGCCTTGCCTGAGAAAGCTAAACAGTATCAGCTTGTGTCTTGCCTTGCCTGTGTGACCAGAAGCCAGTGGCTAGAGATGAAGGAATGTGAAGGGGTCAACTGGCAAGAAATGGATAACATCTTGAGAACCAACATGAGGCATGATTTGCAGCTGGCTGTGGATGCTTGGAAAGCAAGAGTTATATAGCCAGGGCAGCGACTGCACTATGAAGGGAAACATTTGGAGGAATGGAGGGTTCCATGAGTTTCTCTCATAGACTAAAACTTAGAGCCTATGTAAACCACCTTGAGTCTACGAGACTAGCTGTACATACATACAGTAATGAATAAGTAGCCTATTCATTTTGGATGGAAGAGCCATAAAGCTTACAGAATGGTGTTTGCCAAGACGAGAT
Organism: Tiliqua scincoides; assembly: GCF_035046505.1. Classification (NCBI taxonomy): domain Eukaryota; kingdom Metazoa; phylum Chordata; class Lepidosauria; order Squamata; family Scincidae; genus Tiliqua; species Tiliqua scincoides. The sequence continues at coordinate 211,977,072 of NC_089824.1, forward strand.
TCTCTTAGGTAATCTTTTGATCCACGGCAGACATAAGCATTTATAAGTCCACTTGAAACTATGCATAAGAGATTGTGAGCCATTGAGGACAGGCACCCATTTATTGATTTATTTTACTATGTAAACCACTTTAGACACAATCCTAACCAGGTCTACTCAGAAGTAAGTCCTATTTTGTTCAGTGGGGCTTACTTTCAGGTAAGTGTGGTTAGGATTGCAGCCTTTGTTAACTAAGTTTTGTTGAAAAGTGGTATATTAATAGTAGCAAGGTGGGGAGAGTCTGAGGGCACAATCCTAAGCAGGTCTACTCAGAAGTAAGTCCTACTGTGTTCAATGGGACTTACTCCCAGGAAAGTGAGATTAGGATTGCAGCCTGTGTCTGGAAAGAAGAGCATGTGTTCCTATGGCATACTTGCATTATCTTATGTTTAAAAACAGTAGTATTTTGTCCAGACTGGGACACTGTGACAACTGGGGCACTTTGACAGTTTTAAATTTTTTAATATAAAAATTACCTTCTGCATTTTTTGTTTAGGTTTCCAATAAACATCTGCATGTACTTTAAGCCTGTAAATGTTCCTGAAACCTTCCTATTATCCTTGCTAATTGGGTAAGAGGCACTTTTTCAAGTGGGTGCTCCTCTTTTATTTAGCAGGGGAAGAGTAACTGACCCTCCTCACCCCAGCAGTGTCTTTTCTAGTGGCTGTCTGCTGGTGTTTTGTATTTTTTAGATTGTGAGCCCTTTTGGGACAGGGAGCCATTAGTTCTTTGATTTTTCTCTGTAAACCGCTTTATGAACTTTTGTTGAAAAGCGGTATATAAATACTGTTAATAATAATAATATTAGCAGAACTGTTGGATATTTGTACAAAACAAACATAATGGTGATAAGCACAGCCAGAGTCAGTTTGAATTTAAAATTCAAACACCAGTAAAAATTCCTGTTTGAAGTGAATATTTTGATGCATCTTAACTTTGAAATTGTTTTCTAGAAAAGTGCTAACAAATTCTAGAAGGCGAAACTGAATCAGTTTTGATCTGCAAATCTGTTTCTGAGGGAATTGGAAGCTCAGGGATATAATTAGTGTTCTGAATTTTTGGAGAAAAAGTGAAGCTGGGAAGCAAGGAAATAAAAATAATTAATAGGAAGTGCTTCCCAGTACCTGCTATAGAATTTGTTCATCCACAGCTATCTTGTGCCATTTGTGGTGCCCTTCCTGACCTAGTCAAAACGAGAATTTGATTGCTGCTGTGATGAGTTGCACAGCTGCATTTGGATTTTAGAGTTTATTTTTTACTTTTAATTGAGTCTGTTATGAACCACCTTTATTAAGTAGTATTTAAAATTTATGCTTTTCATATGGATGTATGTTGAAATATCAGTTAAAGGAACATCTATTAGTATTAAAATTTTATTGAAACTTGTTGCAGTTGGGCAGCCAGGTAGATCCTCTTAAGGGCTGGACTGCCCCTGAATTAGACTAAAGCCGGAGCTCTAGTAGTGTTTATATTCAAGCTTCTTTGTAGTTGTAGCAGTTTGGTTAGTAAGTGAGAATTTTAACTTAGATGTTCCTAACTCAGTTTTTATAACTTTCAGGCGAACAACTAATCTGCAGATTTTGTGCTTTAATTTGACATGTTAATATCAGAGTACAGTAAATGCTCTAAAAAGGTGTATACACACAAATTCTATTTTGAATTGAGAGGTTCTCAGCGGGTTAACAAAGTGTAAACACTGATCTTTCCTATGGTGTTCTGCAGTGAACCCCACAATGTGTGAGGTGACTGTATTTTAAATGGATAAGTGTCTGAAGCATGGGGCGGCCATTTAAGCATGGCAGTTTTCCAGAATGACAGCTAATGTGATCCAGTTGTCCTCCTGGGTTGTTTCCGTTTCAGATACAACAGCAAGAAATTGGCTTTTAATCTCTCTTTGTGTGAGTTTTAGGGGGAAAGACTAGAAGAATCTTAGAAAGGGCCCATCATGTGTGACACAATATACAACCCTTCTAAGGTATTTACAGATTGGTATTGAGGGTTTCTGCACTCTTTATGAAGCAAGCGTGCATTTTACTTTTAACAGTTTAAACTAGTGTTCCTCAACATTTGTCCTCTGCCCACTTCCATCTATTCAAAGTAGCACTAGAAGTAACTGGTGATAGCATCATCACCAGGCCAGATGCGAGATGGTTGGGAGACCAGATGTGACATGACAAACATCAGTAAGAGGCTCAGGATGGACAGGAGCGCTTTTTCAAGTGCAGAAAAGCACGCTTTGTAACTCTTCCTGCTGAACAGAGCCTCCTACTGCTGTTTGTGTCACATTCCTGGTTTCGGTGCTGGGTGGCAGATGTCCAGGGGTCCCATGAGTACCTTCTTAAGTACCGCTGGTGGTACCCATATCACTGGTTGGAGAACACTGATTTAAAGCTTCACTCATAGTCAGGCTTTAATGTCATGACCTTCGACATAGCTTAGATGTAACTCTCTGTTTTCAAAGCTGTTTCAAATCGTAACTTGTTCTTCCTCTTTGGTGTCTCAAGCGGTCTTCATGACCTCCCTGACAACCCAATGAAGATTGCTTTAGGGTGGCCCTTCTGAACTAGGTGGAACAAGAGTCTGATCAGTGTTACAAGTTGAAAAGCTGCAGTTGAATTTAACTAGGTTTTGAGTGAGACAGGATAACGTTAGGGGCAATCTAAAATGGTTAAAATGAAATAATACTACTATAACGCAAAATTGGGCAAAACACGATAACTTGTTCAATTAGTGAAACACTGATGTGTACCTATTAAAGTGGCTGTGGAGTGTCTGTGGATTGTCGTGAAAGCTTCTGACTGTTTTTCTAAGCCGCTGAGTCTCTCGAAGCTCTGTTGCTTTAACTGACTATATAGAGTCAGCTTTAAAAGACTCTATAGCGTCTTCTGAGCATGCTCAGAGGCTGCCTATGAAGATTCATGGAGCCCTGTGGAAAGTGAAACTGAGCCACAGTGCACATTTACTCACGAGTAGACAAACATGCTTTTGTCCATTGGAAGAATGCAGCACCACCAGATTTGTTCCAATCTGATGAATGCAAGCCCTAAAAACACTTGAGAAGAAAGACGCTCCCTCCAGATAAATGTATTGAACCCTATGGAAAGTGAAACTGAGCTACATAGCTGTATTTACTTGCCAATAAGCAAATCTTTAATGGTTCCTTACTATGTTGTTATGCTTTTTTCCTGCACTTTAAAACCAGCTTTTTTCCATAGTAATTCAATGCAATGTTCAATTATGTTGTTTCAAGTTGCTGTCTTAATGATTTAACCCATTTCTGCCCGACTCACAGGTATACACGTTTGATCCCTGCTGTGTATATGCAACGTTGGGCAGAAATGGCAAACATTTGGCAATGTGTTAATTTGTTTGTGTTAGGCAGCATTAGGTTCATTGTAGTTGTTCATACAAGTAGCATGTAAACCTTAAATGGTTCCTGTAAGCTTAAGGCTGCAATCCTAACGGCACTTTCCTGAGAGTAAGCCCGATTGACCAAAATAGGACTTACTTCTGAGTAGACCTGGTTAGGATTGTGCCCTAATTCAAGTAGTTGACTATGTAGTTGTGGCAGGCATAAAACACATATATGACAGTGATTACACTTGATAAAAATGCTTTAAAATTGATTAAAATAGTAATTTGGAATAAAACACAGCACTGCTTTCAGCCCTTTTTTAGGATAGCACCACCTTTCAAAAAAAAAAAAAACCGTTTTAGTCTACCTCTAGTTATAAAATATGCTTTAAAATGTTTGTTTTTTCTGTGGGTTCATCTCAATACAGGGGGCCCCCATATCCGTGGATTCATTTATCCCTGGATCGGGTCTGCGTGGCCTGCAATCCATGTGCATCCACTTGAGGTGAGTGGAACTCTGTTCCCTTTGCCTCCGGAGGGCTGCGCGAACCCAGCAGAGGCCGTGCATGTCAATCTGTGGCCTCTGCATGGCTAGACTAAGCCTTAGAGCAGGGTGTCCAAAGTTTTTGGCAGGATGGCCACATCATCTCTCTGACACTGTGTTGGGGGCTGGAGGAAAAAAATTCATTTACATTTAAAATTTGAATAAATTTACATAAATGAATTTATTAGATGTAACTTATATGAAAGAATGAAGGTCTTGCAATAGCTCAAGGCCTATAAAAGGCCTTGCACAAAGCAAGGCTGGCCTTTCCTTTGCTGCCGCTACTGCATCACAAATGTGAAACAGCAAGCAGTGGAGGAAGCCCTCATCCCACAGCTCAGGCGAAAGGTCAAACAGTCCTTTTGTCCCTCATGCTGAGAGAAGTTGCGTCCGGCCAGTGTAGGCTCCAGTAAGTCTCCGGAGGGCCAGAGGCTCATTGGAGACTGGGGGCTCCCTGAGGGCTGCATTGAGAGGCCTCGAGGGCCACATGTGGCCCCAGGGCCGGGGTTTGGGCACCCCTGCCTTAGAGTGAAAAACATAATTTCTGATTTTTTCAAAAAAACCAAAAGTGATGTTTTAATGCCATATAAGGCATCGGGAAGCCTCCTGCCTCCCAATGCTTCATATGGCATTAAAAACATCGCTTATAGTTCTGTGTTGTTTTTAAAAAACCACAAGTCAAGTGTTTTTTAATATAAGGCTTATTCTGAGCCTGGCAGAGGCTGCGAATAGTTATGCACAGGGCTTTTTTTCTAATGGAACGCTGGGGACGGCGTTCCGGCACCTTTTTGCAGGGGCCCCTCCCCTTCGGAGGCATTCCAGGAGGGGAGGAGCAGAACAGAGGCATTTGATGGGTGGGTGCTGGAGGGTGCAGGGTGGGCGGGCGCCTGGCCCCTGCCTGACCGCACAACGACCCCCATCTCCAAGCTCTCTCCTGAGCCTAGCCCGCCTCCCCTCCCCCCGCGCTCTGCTTCCCAGCACAGCTTCCAAGCCGGTGGAGGGTGCGGGGAACACGTGCCGAGGAAGAGGACGGACAGCCAGCCAGCCAGGCAGATGGGCTGCGGCACCCACAGAATGCCCAGGTACTGGTTTGGAGGAGGGGGGGAAGGAAGCTGGCTGGTGCATCCCCCGTGCCAATCTGCAGCACAAGCCTAGGCATGTCTACTCAGAAGTAAGTCTCATTGTGCTCAGTGGGGCTTGCTCCTGGGAAAGGGTGCATAGCCTTGCAACCTGAGAGCCCAAGCCTGTGCATGTCTACTCATAAGTAAGTTCCATTGTGTTCAATGGGGCTTACTCCCAGGAAAGTGTCATAGCCTTGCAGCCTGAGTAGGCAGAGGAAGGGCTCTGAGGCTGCAGTCCTCTCCACACTTTCCTGGGAGGAAGCCCCACTGCCTCTAATGGGACTGAGATTCTGAGGAGACAGCCATAGGCTTTGGCTCTGAGGCTACAGTCCTCTCCACACTTTCCTGGGAGGAAGCCCCACTGACTCTAATGGGACTGACTTCTGAGGAGACAGGCACAGGATTGGACTCTGAGGCTGCCATCCTATCCACAGTAAGCCCTATTCACTAAAGTGGACTTCTGAGTAGACATGCATAGAATTAGGCTGCAGTCCTAGGCACTTTCCTGGGAGTAAGCTCCATTGACTAGAACGAGACTTACTTCAGAGTAGACATACCTAGGATTGGGCTCTTAATCCTGGCAGAGATATATATCTGCACCCGTTTTCACATGCTAAGGGCAGGTGAAAAGGGATTCTACATGTGTACAATGTGCTGTCCAGCCTTGCCAGAGATCCTCCTTGTCCTTCCCCCACAAGCATGTGTTCTGCCAAATATCTCAACTCCCTTCTAATGCCCGCTTTTTTGGCTAATTAACACCCCCCTTTTCCAAGGAGCATAGCTGTGTTGTGCAAAGGAATAAACACAGAACTTCTTATCTATAGCAATTAACAAGAATTTATTGCTACAAACACATACACTCCCTGCAAGTCCTCTTGTCCAGAGGCTTTCCCTCCCCAAAACTCCACTTAACTTAGTGGGTAGAGGTCTGAAGCCTCCAGTCGAAGTCCAATCCAGTCTCCAAAGCACAGTCCAGTCTTCCCAGTCCAGTATTCCCAGTCCAATCTTCTGCAGTAGAGTTCCTCCTCTCCAGTAGTGTTCTCTCCAGCAGAGTGTCTCCTCTAGCAGGGTCCTGGCAGTCCTCTCTTCTGTGTCCTCCAGCAGAGTTCTGGCAGTCTCCTTCTCCCAGTGTGGGTCCATCCGGGTTTCCCTCTGGGTCATCGTCCGGCTTCCTCTGGGTCATCGTCCGGCTTCTGGCTCTGGGTCAGGGTCCTCCCTCTGGTCAGCGTGCTGCTCCTGGCTCTGGGTCAGGGTCCAGCTTCCGGCTGGGTTAGCGTCCCGCTCTTGGTCCTGGGTCAGGGTAGCCCTGTCTCCTTCCAAAGCTGCCTTTTATCCTTGGATGTCTCATGATCCAAATGCAGCTCAGCTGTGAGCTACCTCATTAGCTCCAAATTAGGCTCAGGTGAGCCATCCCTTCAGTCCATGTCCATTCAAAGTCCCATCAAGGTCAAATGAAGCTCAGGTGTCCATCCATGTCTCCATTGGCCTTGATTGATTACAGCTGTGGAGCCAGCCCTGCCATTCCCTGAGCTGTCAAACAGCTGTCAAAACAGGGAATCGCTGTCAGCACCACATCATCCACCTGATGATCTTCTGATCTTCCATTACAGCATGCCCTCCGCCAGCCAGCGTTTGCCGCTCCTCTCCAGCAGTGCAAAGCAGCTGCTCAGGGCAGCAGAGAACATACAATTGCATGCCAAGCGCCTTCCCAAAGACACAGAGTATTCTGATACCTGAATTAAACCATATTTAATCGCTTGTTTGCAAACGTAGCTGTTTCTATGTGCACCTAAGGACCCCTCTCATGTAAGAATTCCTTTTTTGTTCTTACTCCCACAGTTGCTTAGAGTAATTTTACTACATGGAACTCATGTAAGCCATTTTTTGGAATCCATTCACTGCTTCCTCTCCTCGAAGTAATGCCACACTACATACTACATGCTACAAGTGCACCTGTACAGTATTTTTCCCTATGTGTAGACAAAGTAGCTAGGGGAAAGGGATGTGGAGATTGACAGCCCAATCCTATGCATGTCTACTCAGAAGTAAGTTCATCTTTAGGGGGGAAGCACATAAAAAATATTTTATTTCTCCAATAAAAAAATGATTTAAAAATAAATAAATAAAAGATTAACAAGTTGTGAGTTCCTGCTCTTTTTTTTTTTTATGCATGACCTCTGCTGGGCTCAAGCGGCCCTGTGGAGGGTGGGGGGCAGAGTTCACTCATCCATGGTTTCACTTAACCCCACAGATATGAGGGCATGCCTGTATGAGTTACAGGAGTATTAATTTATGGTTCAGATTTTATGCAAAAACTTGGGGTAAGAATGAGTAGTAACTAGATGGATATGATGCATTTTTTGGCCTTCTTTCCTAGTGTTAAAAGAAGGTGGGAAGCAAGTCTTGAGCCAACCTGACCGAAATCCCATCACTGCCTCAGGTGGTGAGATGTGGAAATTCTCCCCCCCCCCAGTGTGCTTTGCGTGTTGTGCATTTTTCCTAGCAGTCAGCTGGTCTTCCCTCGGATTCCCTTTCCCTCTGTTCTTCTGTTTCTTCCTCCTTGCTCCTGCCACCACCCTCCGCCTCCTCCTTCTGACTTCAAAGGTAGGGAGGTCCTGGGAACTGAGGGAAAAATAGAGAAGTGTGGTTTTGAATAGCAGTTTTCTAGTCTAGTTCAGTTTCATTTATTCAGATATTTTTAACCTCCCTTTCTGCTCCCAAAGGGGCCCTCATGATATACCAAAAGATACAATTGATAGCATAAATAAACAGAACTGTCATCAACATCAGTATTTATATACCGCTTTTCAACAAAAAAGTTATCAAACCATTTTACAGAAAAGAATCAAATAACTGTCCAAAAGGGCTTACAATCTTAAAAAAAAAAGCAAAAAGAAAAAAAAAGGCAGAACACCACCAGCAAACAGCCACTAGAAATGATACTGTGCTAGGGTGAGGAGGGCCAGTTACTTTCCCCCTGCTAAATACTGGTATAAGAGGAGCACCACTTGCAAAAGTGCCTCTTCACCTAGTTAGCAGTTATCCAATTAACAGAACAATTCAAAGCAACAGATAAAAACCCCAAACTAACTAAAACTGAAAGCTCAGGGGAAAGCCATCATTATGGTGCACATACACTTAAGTAAAATGCCTCCTTGAATAAAAAAGTTTTGACCAGGTGGGGGGAAGACTGAATTCCTCCTTTTATCTCTTTGCTCCTCTTTTTTTAATGGCAGAGAAGCTGAAGCCATTCAGGATGAGGAGGTGGTGTGGAGACAGGTGTGATGATGCAATGGGCACAGGCCACTCTCTGTGGTGGCCATTTCACCTCCCCTTATTAGGCCTATACATGCAAACAGGAGCAGGGTGAGCCCTGCTTCCCCCCCACATTTGCTCCTCATAAGGACTATATACAGGCTCCAGATCAAATGCTGATAGCCTGAAACATGGGGGTGAAAAGGCAATCTGCTTTTTTTTACTGCCCTGCATGTTTGTCTGATCAAATGTTTGCTCAGCAGTTGTTGTTTTGTTAAACCAAAACCCAGTCAGTTTTTTTTAAACTTAAATTATTCTAAGTGGGATAGAGGTGGCTTTCTGATTGTCCCAAATGCCAGCCGATCAGTTCTGTGCAGAACTCCTTCAACTGTAAACAGGAAGTATGAGTTCCTCTGAATTCTATCCGGGGTGAAAACTCTCTCAAGTGTGGTGAATATGCTTCCACAGTGGGCCAAACTTATGTGTGTTCATATGTTTTGTTTTAAAAGGTACAGCAAGGAAAGAGAGAGTGCAATGTCTTATAATCAAAGATAAAAATCTTTGTATGATCTTGATTCCTTGCTACTTGGAAAGGACAGATATGATCTGCCAGTATTCTTTTAATAATAGTTTTTGAAATGGTGTGTTGATTTCACACCTTGGAAGTCAGCAAACTAAGATTTTAATGCTTAGCACTTCAGTTAAGCAATGGATTTACTGTATTTTTAAATCCTTGATCCTAAATTGCACTTGAAAGTAAGTTATTAGTCTAAACTCTTGACATACTTCACCCTTTAGGAAATCCAGTGTGCCATTTTCCACTCATGGAAAGCATACACTTAGTAAACATTACAAAACACAAAATGAGATGTTCGTTGCTGTAATAAGATTCTTTGTTTACTGAAGATGTCATAGGGCTATGGTAACACAGACCAAAATAGGGACTTGAATAGTCCTGTCATAAAGACTATGATGACTGCCTAGCAGTTTGTCAACTGCAGGAATCCTGCACCACTTTGAAATACATCATTGCTTAATGCTCTGGTCAATAACTTTGACCTCTGGTACAAGCTCTTAATAAATCCAAAACTTTTCTATTATTGGACAATACTGTATGTTGTAACTGTTCACTGATGGTACTTTACCACTCCAGCTTACGTTATTTGACAAATTATAAGTATGTTTGTGCTTCTCAGGACAACTGAAATGATGGACAAAGCAGTCCTTATAACCCCTTATGACCCCAAGATTATAATTTAAATATTAAAAAAAACTTGGATGAATATGATTACTGGTCCTCTCACAGATGCTGTGTTTTTGTATAGCATTCCATTGGAAGTTGTCTAATCTACCTTTGTTGAACTGTATTCAGAAATCTGGACTTTAAAAAATGAAATGTACTTAGATGAAGAATGTAAGATTAAATTTACAGCACTGTGGATTTTATTTTTGGAGTTACAGTATCGGGATGCTCTCTCTCCCCTTTGACAGATTATTTTTGTATATAGATATTTTGCTAATGAGTTAAATGTTTCTGTGATGATCTTGTAAGAGGTGATGCCAGGTCCTCCTCCTTAGTCATTGGCAATATGACCATTCACCCTATAATAGGGGTCTCCAAACCCTGGCCCGGGGGCCAGATGCAGCCTGTGACCAGCCTCTATCTGGCCCACAGCCAGCCTCTGATCCCTGAGAGCCTCTGGCCCAGTTGACCAAACATAACCAGAGTTGTGCTTGTGGGGTAGGGGAACGGGGCTCCATTTAGGCATGTGCTTTATTTCTTGGATTGTGTTGGTGCTTGGAGAAATCCTGAGCATTTGAGCCCATACATTCATTCATCTAAGGTCCATCTCTAATGTATTTATTTAAATTTTATTATTTAATTTCTTCTTCTGGCCCTTGACACTGTACCAGATATCTGATGCGGCCCTTCGGCTGAAAAGTTTAGTGACCCCTGCTCTATAAAATAGGATTGAAGCCTGGTGTTTATTTTTGACCTCTCCCTTTTGTTGTCCATATTTAGTCTGTTGCTAAATCATGCCACTTCTCCCTTTACAATAATTCATCAGATTCATCACAGTGAACCTTAGAGGGTTCCACCTGCTCAGTTGCAGCACCTCTGCTAGGCACAACTGAACTGTTGAAAAGCTGCTTCACTTTCAGAGTACGCACTCTAGTTGTTTTATTATTGTGCAACTATCTCCATTGATGCTCTATCTACCCTTTTGCTTCATCCCTGCTACCTAAGCAAAGGCACATTTTTTCAAGTGGTGTTCCTCTTATATTTAGCAGGGGGAGAGTAATTATCCCTTCACCCTGGCAGAGTGTCTTTTCTAGTGGCTATTGCTGGTGGTGTTCTGCATCTTTTTAGGTTGTGATTCCTTTGCATTAGGGAGCTTTTTAATTTCACAGGGCAATGCACATTTTACTGTCTTGTTAGACCTATGCCTATGTATAGTTGGGGTGCGGATTCCAAAAATGGCATCGGTTTTGCTCTGTCATGTCTAGTTTCAGAGATTTGGTATAGACTTGTTAGTGAATGGTTCAAATAGATCCTTGTGAGGAAGCCTATGCCGTGGCTTCCATTTTGCAGGCCTGTGTTATTTGATTTTGATAATTTGATTATGCTACTTTGTGAACTTTTACTGAAAAGCGGTATATAAATACTCGTAATAATTGTTCCCAGCTCTTAGGAAAGCCAAGGGGAGATAAATTAGCTCTGTAAGGGAGCAAACAGGTCATCTATCTCACAAAATTGTAATGAATTACTTAAGGTGTAGAAAGCATTGCATACCAGACAATTCTAAAATAAAGATCAATAGTAATAATGGGGTGCCAAAGTGTAAGGAAGTATTTGAGGAAGTTTTTCTGAACTATTTTGGGAGCTTTCTGTGCATTTTAGTGCACTGCTGACCTGTGTGCATTGCACTCATAGGATCAGACTGTCAGTCTTTGCCTCATTCCTGGAATACCCAAGTTTTTCTCCTTGACATGGATACTGGTTGTATGTTGTAGGCCACTTTTAGCAAACATGTTAACTAGCAATTTAATTTATTTCCTCAATTTATTTCCTTCTATCAGTTATTTCCTTCCATCAAATTATTGATTCACTTAGAAAAATTAGTGTGTGATTTAGATAGGTAAGTAAGTAAACAAAGTGATTAATGTGAATTGGGAAAGTACCTTTTAAAAAAAGTACCTTTCAAATCTGTGTGGGAAGATGGAGCATCATGTTATAGCAAATGGTGAGAGGTAGAAAACCTTTATTGAGAAGTAGGTGTGAATGCAACTCTTTGGCCAATTTCTTGTATTGACTTTTATATTTGACCATCCTAAAGAAGGGGTGGCTTAAAAAATAGAGAGGTGTTTACAGCATCGCAGTGACTTTGAAATGTGTTCCTGAGAACAGTTGTAGTAAAGGCTTAGAGGCTTAAACACAGCCCATTAAATTAGCAGGAACTTTAATTGTCAAGGACCAGGAAGAAGGGCAATAGAACGTGAGTTTAATAGAACATGGTGAGGTATTCTGCATCAAATACTGAGATTTGTGAGAAGGAATTATGAGGCTTATAGAATAAGAGTTGGGGTGACTTCTGATTCCAAAGTAGAAATTATGCCTAACTTTTCCAGACTTTTTCTAAAATACTGAAGATTAGACATTTATCTTTAAAATAAAGGAAGATTAGGTCTATCAGTTTTCAAATTTCAGTCTGCATCTGAATGCAGGCACTGGTTCTTTGGGGTTGGGAAGATTTTCAGTATTAATGCTGTCTTAAATTCTGCCTTATGCCGATTTTGAAGTCTTCTAGGTCTTTCTGTCTTGGAATTGGACGATGACTTTGCCTGCTGCAAGTTTGAGAGTCTGTCTCAGTGTTGCAGAATGTCTAGTGTCAGGTTGTGCATCTTAAGGTATCCATGCGACTGCATTTGCATGCACTACTGAGATTTAATTTCTGCAGACTGAGAGAGGGGACTGAAACCTCAAAAGCAGCAATTCTAGCATGTGTGCCTGCACATTAAAAATAGAATGCTGTCAAAGTTGTTAAAGTATCCCCCAAATACCCCCCAAAATAGGGGTGGTGATTTACCAGGAATGAGTTTCAGGAAACGGCTGCCTATAATACATACACACAGAGTATATGAGGATTTCCCTCCTCTTGGTTGAATTGGTTTATTTTTGATTGAAACAGGTGAATAATTTAATATCTATTTCTACCCCCAAATCCAAAACAACCCAGTCTGCAGTTTTTTGTGCAAAATGTTTTCATTGGATCTTAGATGTACCAAAGATTAAAATACTTCAATGCAGTCAACAATGCAGTCAACAATTAGGTGTAGTCTTTCAAGGTAGAAAAGTTAAAAAACAAAACAAAAAAAAAACCACTTGAAAGCAAGTTGGTGTATGTGTCTGTGTTTGTTTTTTTTAATTAAAAACTGACTGCACCAAGCAACTTTGATTGTAAGTATATCCAAGAGCCTCAAACATGTATTCTATTACCTATTGGTGTGGGAGGGAAAGAAACTCATTTTTTTGTTTTTTGTTTTCCAGAAGTGAAACTGAAAGTACATAGCAGGCAACCACAACTTTTAAATATAGAAATACTCTCCTAATGCCACTTCCTTTCACACTGTTTTACCACTATAGTGATACCTGGGTGTGATTGACAGCAGTTGGAACCAGTGGGAATAATGCATTTTGGGTAGCACTATTATCCTGCCTAATAGTTCAACAATGTCTCCTATAGCACTGTTTCACACAGCACTAGGCTTTTCGGGAATGTAACCCCTGCTCTGTTTGGAAATATTGCAGTATAGTCTTCTGTTATACGAGTATGTGTTTGGAGGGAAGGTTGAAGCCTGTCCTGCCACTTTAACTCTTCCTAGTATAGTATCCACCCAAAAACTTTGAAAGTGATTTCCTCCATTGTAGACTAGACAACTTTGTTTAGCTTCTGTGAATGGGTTTGAAATACAGAGTAGTTTTCCCTTCTGTAAAGCCGCCTAGAATGCTCCTTTCTGGAGTGGAAAGGTGGGATATAAATTCTACAAATAAATATTTATTTATATTATTATTATTATATTATTAAAAATAATATATTATTAAAATAATAAATATTTATTTATTTGTAGAGTTTATATCCCGCCTTTCCACTCCAGAAAGGAGCATTCAAGGCGGCTTTACAGAAGGGAAAACTAGATTAGCTGACTGGGTATGCATATGTTTTCAGTGGCTAGCAACTGGCTAGCAAGAATATTTGTCTTGATAAAAGTTCTGACATTTGTTTTCCCTTTCAAAAAGATACTTTTTGCAATCTAGAAATTTTAATTCACTGTGTTTTCTTGGTTACAGGGAGAAAAAAATGAAAATTCAGGATATTAAAAACAATATTAAAGAAGCTATAGAGGTAAGTCTATAAGCCTCTGGATTGCTTTGAACTACTCTTTTAACCCATCACTTTTTGATAACTTCTTTTTATTCCATTTTGCACAGACAATAGTGACAGCAATGGGAAATCTGGCACCTCCAGTTGAGCTAGCCAATCCAGAGAATCAATTTCGAATCGACTATATATTAAACCTAGCAAACCAGATAGATTTTGACTTCCCACCAGTAAGTATTAAATTCTTATTGACAACAGGTTTACTCTGGGTTGGTGTTTTGTTTTTATTCCTATTTTTCACTGCTAATTGTTAGACACGGTTGCAGTTTAGTGAAATTTCTTAGAGAATGTTCTGTTAAGATTTCAGATGTGCATGGCTTGACAGCTTGGCCAAGTACTGATGTGATGTAGGGTTAGGACATAGCTGCCTTTGTTTTACAGCTGTGTTGCACAATCCATTCTACTCCCATAGTCGTGGTGGTATTGGTTGACAATTCCTTGCTCTGAGTAAGGTGCATTTAAGAATGGCTTTTAGCAAAGTTAAATGAATTATGGTAACACTTCCCAGAACGTTGCTGCCTGTCTTGTAGAAAATAATATCTCCAACAGCACAGGGGATATGTTCCCTGAAAGTCAAGTTCTGTATGAAACAGTGCTGTCAGAGATAATGCTGTAATAGATTGTTTTGAAGTCAGTGTCATTAATGTACAGGCATTGCAAACTGTCATCCAAAATCATTTGGAGCTTTCCATTGGTTTTTCTTTCTTGCTCTTAATTTTGAAAATATGACTAGCATTACAGAATGATCTCCAGGACTAGGAATGCTGATGTACCTAGTAGTAACTGTAATTTTATAGCATGCCTGGTGCAGAAAGTGCTTTGCAATTCTAGTATCACTTACACTCTTGAGGTGCAGATAACTAAATCTCATATTGCAGACTGAGGGGATAGGAACATGGTCATAGCCATACAAGAAGGTCCATGGTTAAACTAGGAATTGAACCTAGATCCATATTCAGTTCTTTCATATTAAGTTCTTTCACCTTCACTTGGTTTGATACTGAAACCCATGGATCCGATTAAAATACCAAAGAAAGAGAAAGATGAGAGCTATTACATTACTTGAGCTGGACCTTGATACTGAGTCCTTGTAGCATGTTTTGGTACATCTTTAGTTTGAGCCCCTCTTTCAAGGCTAAATTTAAACTTTAGTTTTAAAATTAACCTTGCCAATACTTGTGTCATGTTTCATAATTGCATGAAAGAGATTGTGTCCAAGGAAGTAAAATCCTGCGTCTTGAGACATGTGTTCAGCTATACAGGTAGTCTCCAACTTGAAGTCATCCAAGTTGTAGCACAGACATTTCTGCACATGCATGGTAGTGCTGTATTTATGATGAGAGAGAAAGCTGCATTTTGGAGACATTGAAGTGGTGGGTAAATGAGAGTAAGGGTGCACTCATAACCCCTTATGTGAGTGCTTTCCAGCACTGGCATAGCAGTGTCAATGGGACATATGCTGCCTCCTGCAGTTGGGTGTCACTCACAGAGGCCTCCTCAAAGTAAGGGAATGTTTGTTCCCTTGCCTCAGAGCTGCACTGCCCTTACGTCAGTGCTGGAAAGCACTGACATAAGGGGCTAGGATTGTGCCCTTAATAGAACTGTACTGTTGTTCCTCTCCAACTATGGTAATATGAATTGTAACTTCTTGTAAAATGCAACTCATACAAGTGTAGCCCCCCATCTAAGATGCTGTCAGGCCCATTTTGTACTTTACATTACAAAAAGCAAAATTACATAGTGTACATCGCTAGGGAGTGAATGATCTATTTTATAGATTATGTATAGAAGTATTTCTATACAGTGTTTTTTTTTAACACTTAAGAAAGTAGTTCAAATTTTTTTAAATGTTTCAACTTAAGTACAGACCTCCAGAACTGAACCTGTACTTAAGCAGGGAACTGCCAATATATTTATATATTTTAGGTTTATACTGGTTTATATGTTCACAATGGAAAGCATTATCTGATGCTATTAGTTTAGTAACTGATTGTGTGGAAGTCTATAGTATACTGATAGTATATTCAAATTCCTGTTTGATAGTAACTCAAACTCCTGTTTGAGTTTTGTTTATTTTACAGATTAAAAGGTCTCTTATACCGCAGTTGTAAGATTTTCCCTTCATTAATTTGTGGCTTTATTTCTAAACACCACTATGAAAACTCAGATTAAATATTTGGAGGGAATCTTCTTATACATCTTAATTATAAAAAGATTAAGTGGTTGGCAATTTAGGGACCTATGCACTGTTTCCGATCCTCAGATTGCCACTCTGTGGCTTGCTGACAAGAAGCTTCTGCTGACCCTGCCATGGCTGCATAGCTAGTCAGGACAAGAGGCAGAGATTTCCAACTAGGCTAAAGCTTCTCAGGAAGTCATAGTTAATAATCTTGCACTAGTTAGAGATTGAGTAGGTCCAGTTGGCACTACACATTTCCAGGTATGAGTGTAGCTTTCCACAAATACATTGTCTAACTGTTGGGCAGTCAGTGTCTTACCAGCTGCAAATAGCCCTACCCAAAAACTGACAATGTTCTACAGTAGGACTGTTGTATGCTGCTTCATTAAAGACTCCTGTTTCTCTGCCATGCTGGCTGGAAATAAGAACTGTACCTTTATTGCTGGTAGAATACAGCAAAGTCTGGACAAGTGAAATTACCCTCACTACAGGAAGATTTTGCTGCTGTTCCAGTGATTCAGTCAGGGGGAAGCTGCTTTATTCTGCTCATCTCCCTACTCTTGTCTCCAGTTGTGAAGTAAAATTGGTTTTTAAGCATGGTTGCTTTCAACTGGGGGAAAGAGGTTGTGAGTAAAATGACAGCAGTGTTGAGATAGGAGGTGTCATTTCTGCAATGTTGCTGTTATGGTAATGAGACCTGTGCTGTTATAGTTTGTTCATAGTCACTGTCTTCTGACAAGTGTGCCTTCCTTGAGGACTCAAATGGTAGTCTCACCTGAAATCATTTAAGTGTTTGTTGTATTCCTCTGGTACTGGAAAAAATGAACCTGTGTATTAATTATGTGTTAAAGTAATTTCATACCTCAGAATATCCCAGTGCTCAGTCTCCCTAGACATATTAAGTGAAATGAGTCGTCCTTGGAGAAAAGCGTAGACTTTATAAGCCTTAAAATTACGTAGATTTCTTCATAATGCAGTGAACAAGTAGAGAAAAACTGAATCCTGCTGCATGTAAACTTTGCAGTACAGCTGATCATGTTTCCATTGCGTGATTAAATTTCAGCAATTACTTGACTATCTTGAAAGTTGTGCATGCAACAAATACTGTTACTTCTGAGTGTGGAAGTCACCTACCATTTGAAACGCATTGTTTCATCGAGCACTTATTTTGATTGTGGAATCAAATACCTCTTTTTCTTTTTTTCCTCCTGGAAGCACTTTAATCAGCCTGTATGTAAGTTTGTTGTTTTAAGTGTTTGAAACCAATGTTATCTTTTTCTTTTACTACTGTACATAGCATGGGGTATATGTGAGGAAGATCTGGATTGGAACCAAGGTAGGGACAAAAATAATAAAGCCCCCTCTCCCATTGGCAGTTTCACTCTGTTCCACCACAATGGTATTTTATTTTTGTGAACAACAAAACATTTAATCTCATACTTTCATCATAATGTGTAGAATGCCCCATATGAGGACATAACTGTAGGAATGAATTGGGTAATTGGGACCATCTCAGATATGTGAGAAAGGCAAGTTTGAAACGTATGTATGCTGTGATACTGAGGTCGAAGTATGGATGTGGTTTATGCCACATTACAGTGCGTGCAATTTCGGGCATAAATTTGTGCTCAACAGAGGATAGTGTTTGACATGACCTTCTACTGAAAGAATAGTAGTGTTTGGTGATGCAAGATAGTTAAAAATTGAATGCATTTGGTAATGGATTACTAGACTTCCTGAACTCAAATGATTTGGGTCTTGTATTAGCTGTGACTTGCAAAATAACGAGGAATTTAGGAGCTTAATAGATGACAGTAACATCCCCTTTTTGCTTCCTGTTTAAGTATACCTAATAAACCACTAGTAACCAGTGGTGTTTAAAAGTTTGTCAGCAAGCAATTAAACATTTTAAAGTGTGACTGGATATTGTAAAACCATAATGGCCAGATTACTGATCATGAAGGACATGTAAGGGCAAACCCTCCTTTCTTTAAATAATAAAAGTCAGTGCTTCCCAAACTCCTACAAGGGATTTGAAACTCCTCAGGGTAGGGGGGGAAGCGCTGTAAATGTATGCTGTGGAGGGGGGAAGGCAGCAACACAATCCCCAGGATTGCACTGCTCCAGGGGGGAGGGGGTTTTCTCCACCAGATGGAGTGCCGGGGTGCAGGGCACCCTGCAGATACCTCTGCAGGATTCCCCAAGCCTCTGAAATAGTAAAAGAAATTGAAAGCCACTTCCTGTTCTCGATCAAAAACCGGCTTTCAATCAACCTTTCTTTACTATTATAGAGGTGTCTGCAGGACTCCCTGCAACCCTCCCTCCCTTTTTCAGAAGCCAACTCTCTATTTCAGTGTTTCTCAAACTGTGGGGTGGACCTGCTAGGTGGGTCGTGAGGCAATTTCAGGTGGGTCCCCATTCATTTCAATATTTTATTTTTAGTATATTAGACTTGATGCCACCATGGTATGTGACTGCATTTGGGGAAATGTTACAGACCTGTACTTTTAACAAGCTATTATGTATATTCTTTTAACATTGATAGTCAATGGAACTAACTCCTGGGTAAGTATGGGTAGAATTGCAGCCTAGGATTGTTAAAATTTTCCTACTTGATGATGTCACTTCCAGTCATGGCATCACTTCTGGTGGGTCCTGACAGGTTCTAATTCTAGAAAGTGGGTCCTGGTGCTAAATGTGTGAGAACTACTGCTCTATCTGGTAAGTTGGGGGGGAAAAACCCTCCCCACAGCAGCATCCTGTTTGACAAACTGATTTTCTTAACCATGTATGCACAACTTGACAATCCCAGGGTTCTAAACTCTCAGCTTGGGGCAGTAATAAGTGAAAATCAGAAATACGATTTTGGTAGCACATGTAAAAAAAGACTTAAATTGACATGGTTAATACAGTAATTTAATTTTATGAAAAGCCTTTCTAAATATAAAGGACTGAATGAATGTGAGGACTGAAAAATCTTTCATCCTTAAAGTAGTCCTTCTCAGTAAATGATTTGTAGTCTAAGTTTAATGTATAAACAGTGGGTTTAACTCTCTAGGACCTACCTTTAAGGTGTATAATATGGGCAGGAGATCTGGTCTAGAGGGTAGAGCCTCCGTTAGCCTGAAGATAACATCAGAAGGTCTCCAGTTCGAGGACACTGGCAGCTCCCTGAACGGCTGAGAATGGCAAGACCTTGAAGCAGCTGACAAGCCGAGCTGAGAGATTCCACCTGCTCTTGGTATGGGCAAGAAGCGTCTTGGCTGCCCTCCATGTGAGAGATGGAGCTGCTTGTCAGCCTGTGTGGGAGAACTGGAGGCCAGAAGTGAGACCAAACCAGGATGATCCATTCTGAAATGTTGTTGGTTCTTGAAAGAGAGAACCTCTATGATTGTAAAAATCCCCTTGAGGGATTTAGAAACTCCTGCCTATGTAAACCACCTTGAATAAAGTCAGAGGAGTAATCCGATGACCAGAAAGGCGGTATATAAATACCTAGTTGTTGTTGTTGTTATTTTTATTTTTATTGAGTTTTAAAACAGGACTAGTATAGAGAGCAAATAAGCCAAAATAGAATATCAATTCTATTTTAACTTCTGACACTTTGGCCCAAATCCTAACTCACTTTCCAGCACTGGCATAGCGGTGCCAATGAGACATGTGCTGCATCCTGCAATTGGGGGGCACTCATGGAGGCCTCTTCAAGGTAAGGGAATGTTTGTTTCCTTACCTGAATGAAATTACCTTCCTTACCTTACCTTACCTTACCTTACCTAGGAGCTGCATTGCCCTTATGCTGGTGCTGGAAAGTGGGTTAGGATTGCACCCTTTATTACACAGTTTTAGAGTATGATTTTAGCAGTATTATTGAATCACCGGCAAAAAATGTGTAAAGGCAATTTTGTAAGTCTGTAATATGCTTTTTAAAATCAGCATTCAGGAACTCCCAACTACGTTTTATTTTTGTTTTGATTGGGCTGTGTCACCGAATAAGGAAAATTGGCATTTTTTAAACTTGAACCATCATTTGTCAAATGCTTTATGCATTTGAGAGCAAAATTCAGTTCAGAGAAAATACACTCTGGAAATTTAGTGCAGACTTGAAGAATAAGTTTCTTGGCATGTGCACCTATAAGTGTGTGTATCCTTGAAACACTGGTGCTGTCAGTGTTAAATATTTAATTCTGAAACAAGAAGTATAAAACATTAATGAGCTCCTTGATACTGTAACTTTGTTTTATGGTAATACCTGCAGAATGCTATGGTATTCCATGGTTCCTTTGTTGTAATGCACTTGTTAATAGCTGCATGTGTATCAGAATTTGTTTTTAAAAGGTAACTTGTCTGAAATGAAATACCAGAGCAGGTTACTGAGGGGGAGGGGGATGAGCATTCCTTCTTGAATCTACTTCCCCTTCAGTTCTGCCACATAACCAAAACCTGCTAGACCAATAAAGGATTGTATAATTCAAACAGTTCAGTATTTCTGGCAAAACAATGTGCAGTATAGTCTGAATGTGCTGTGGAATTCCATGGATTTCAATAGTTGAACAGCCCCAGTTACAAAATCATATCATAATTGGCCACTCATTTTAAGTGACATAGAAATTAGTGCTTTTATGTTATAGATCAGGGGTGCCCAAACTTTTTGGCAGGAGGGCCACATCATCTCTCTGACACTAAGTCGGGGGCCAGGAAAAAAAGAGTTAATTTACATTTCAGATTTGAATAACATAGATGAATACATTAGAGATGGAACTTGAATGAATGAATGAATGAATGAATGAATGAATGAAGGTCTTGCAATAGCTCAAGGCCTATAAAAGGCCTTGCACAAAGCAATGCCGGCCATTCCTTTGCTACCACTGCCAAATCACAGACGTGAAACAGCAAGCAGTGGAGGACCCCTCGTCTCACAGCTCACACGAGAGGTCGAACTATTGGCTGTCACACTGAGAGCAGTTGTGTCAAGCCAGTGCAGGCTCTAGCAAGTCTCCAGAGGGCCAGAGACTCTTTAGAGACTGAGGGTTCCCCGTGGGCTGGATTGGGAGTCCTCGAGGGTTGCAAGTGACCCCAGGGCTGGGGGTTTGGGCACCCCTGTTATAGATGAATAACCTTTTAAGAAAAAAAAATCTGTGAAAAAAGAGCTAGTTGAAGTGGAACAGTTAATGGTAAAATATTTGTGGTTGTACTCATTGGTTTTAATTAAACTAATAAGAATAATTTCTACTATAAAGTCCTAAACAAAGATAAGTATGTGTTGCTCTAGCTTTTGTTGCTTCAAAAAGGAATTTAGAACTTGATCATGAGATTATATGTTTTGACTTTGGTTAGGATATTAAGTAGATTCAGTCTTGGAAGGGACTTAAAAGATCTGGTCTACCTCCTCCCACCAATGCAAGATGCCCACAATTACGGGTGTGTGCCCCTTTGTGACATTCCAGCTTACACTGGGATCGCATATCCGACGACCACATGTGGTCATGTGGTTGTTGGGGTGTCACATGTGGTCACATGGTTGTTGGGATGCACACTCCCCACCCTCCAAATGTGAGGTGATGCTCCTTTTTGCTCGCTTCTGGAGGATTTCCTCGGTGAAACCAGATGTCATGCAAGAGACACGGTGCTCTGGGAGGCTCAGATAACTCTTGGGAGGGGAGCTGAGTAGAGCAGAGCATCCCCTTATCTGCGGAGATTCTGCATTGTGTCAAGCACAGCTTAATGATGGGAATCGCGGTCCTGATCCCCATCAAGTGCCACACAACTGTATAACATCCCCAGCAGATGGCTAACCAGTCTTTAAGTAAAGACCTCTAATGGTGAGTCTTTCACCTTCTCAGAGGCTGCTCACTGGCAAACATTTTGCATTGCTAGGGAGGTTTATTTTAGATTAGAATAAAGATTTGTCACACAGATTATTTTTTTAAAGTATTAGGCAGAAATATTTTAGTTTGTGGTATTTGTAAAAAATCTTGCTAAGTGAGTGATCTTGCTGAGTTAGATTTTGTTTAACCCGTAATATTTTCGCTACTCTTATCAGTCATCCAGTTAAATTTTCCAGAGTTGAACCTTGTTCAATTGTCCTCTAATAAGAGAAACAAATACTATTTTGAGAGATACCAAGAGTATCATTTTTGCATTTCTTGATGTGACATATCACTTTCATATTAGCAGAATAAAAAACCTATAAATGGGTTTTGGTTCCCATGTTGGTGACATTTCCTAGGCTTAAGAATTTTCTCGCTTTCATCTGACCTCCAGAAATGTGCCTTGTTGCTTAAATACTGATAAATGTTTGAAAGCTTCTCCACTGTTTCTTGTTCAGTTTGAATTCAAATTGGCATTGCACCAGTCTCATGTAATGTATATTACAAGTGATTCTTTTGCTTCTATTGTTCACTAGTGGCATGTTTTTAATTATCTGCTGCCTCAGAACTAGTATTGCTCTTCTATGTGTTTCCTTCTGGCTACTTTCTAAAAGGATATGAAGAACATAATTCTCTCTTGGCCTGTTTTGTTTTTTTTATTTCATCAGCTAATTCCAGTAATGTTTTTCAGGGAAGACTTTGTCCAAAGGTAACCAAATTCTTTATTGTACAAGTTAACTAAGCATTTGGGCCGTAGTTGTTGAACTTTATGTCATAAAAATGACTGTTTTAATTTGATTCAGACTTTTGGAGGGGGTATACTACTGCAGAGAATGACACAGCAAGGACACCTTATGTACAGTACACCAAAAAAGCTGATGCTGAAATACATTGTACCACAGAACTCTTTCATTTTTGTTCCACTGTCTAATATGGCAGTTGTAACACTGCCCTGGCTTCTTCAGGCCAGACAGATCAGTGATGTAGTCCTCGTGACAGTGGGGCCTCATGACCTGCCGTACTGTGAAGTTTCACTAGTAGTGCTAGTTAAAAAAAAATGGGATTAATGTGTTGGACTTAAATCAGGAATACCTGGATTCAAACAGATTCTTCCATGAAGCTTGCTGGGTTTGGGAAGTTTGTAAACTCTGTACACCATATGTCAGAATAATTGTGGAGCTAAAATTGGGCAACTTGCTGAAAGGGGAAATAAAAATGTAATTGAAAAAAGATATGCCTCTCCATTTGCTTCAGTTTTGGTCTATGTTCTGACCTATAATGATTGAGGCTTCTGATTGCCACCCAGTGAATGGAAACAATATGCATTGGTTCCTAGATTTTTATATTTCATAGCTTGCATTTGTGGTCTGCTTTTGAAAGGGAAGGAAATAGTGACCTTTTTATATCTGAGAAAAAACAGCAACAAAATTTTAAAAATTTTCACACCACACTCCATTTGAGTGCTGGAATGCTTATGTTCTATCATCTTGCCTTTTCATCCCTGGTTGTGCAATACTAATAATTTGCGGTTTGGGTTGCACTACAAACAATATCTTGTTCAGAGGAAATGTGAAGTTTTTGAAAAATTATATTTAGATGTAGAAAAACTCTTAAAACTCCAAATATAAATGTATATAGTTAGTTGGGGAATCATTCTTCAATTATCTTGGAAACGTCATCACCTTTCTTGTGATGATGCCCCGTTACTAATGTGAAAACCTATATATGGCTGATATACTGTTGGACTGTATCAGCATGGCTGTCAGTGTGATTAGGATTCAGGTCCTCGCTAAACAGTGCAGTTCCTCGGGATCTTGGGCCAGTCTCTGTTCACCTACTTCAGTAGTTTCTATGATAAAATGAATAACTCTGTGTACGCTGTGTTTTGTTCTCTGGAAGACATTCTGAAAAGATGACATAGTGCTGAATTGCTTTGACCATTAGGTCTTCTGAGTCTGTTCCACCTTCCTTGTAATTTAGACCCATTGCCTTTTGTTCTATTTAGTGAACATTGTGAGTAGTGGTTCTTATCCTTTCTGCATGCCTCTCAGTATTTCAGAACAGTTACCATGTCCAGTTCTCCACCCAGGGTCATTTTTCTCAAGGTTAAACATGCCTTCCTCCTCACTTGAATATCATATGTCAGCAGTAGGACCCTGAGATGTAGGGAAAATTACAGATTGTGAAGATGAATGCCAACTTTCCTCTCCCGTGTAGCATTTTGTGGTATTGATGGGATGTTAGAATATGTTAAAGATTGTTCTTCTGTATACTTTCATTTTAACATAAAGAGAATTGACAAAAATCCTTTTCAAGAAAAGGAGTGCCTTCCTGCAAAAGAACTTTGCTGAAATAGGCAGAGTATAGTGGTCAAAGTTTTAGCACTACTTTAAACTTTCCTCTAAAACCTGTCCAATTTATATAAGTGGGAATTGCATTTTCCTCTGTAGGAAAATGTTACTGTTCTTCCCTGCCCCCCAATCTGATGTATTTTGAGTTCAGAAAAATATATTCTTACTCCCCCTTTATCCTCATAGAAGGCTGTTGCATAATAGTGAATGTGAATATAAAGTTCTTGACAGTGGTTAAACCTAGGTCGTGATGGATAGGGAGTCAGAGCTTTCTGGGCATGTCACACTTTTGTTCTTTTTTTCTTGTGAAAAGCACTTTAGATTCTTTCTTCTCTGCAAAATCATACTTTTCTTATATAAACACAGTGTGAAATAAGTTCTGAATTCATCTTAAGTAGATATGAATTTACCTTAGGTAGGTGTGTGAATTTAATGAGGGTCAACCCCCATATAGGCACTCTTATTTAATGAATATTTCAAGTCTTTTTCAAGTTAAACTATTTTTTTTTTTTGCAACGAAGTTTATTTATTTTTTACAGATACAGGTAAGGAAAATAGGTTAGACTTAGGGCTGCAACTAGACAGGTTACACATGAGGTTATTGGCCATCGATTACAACAAAAATTAGTAAAAAAAAATTGAAGAATCAAAAGAAAAATTGATAATGACTAAAAACAAAATTATTCATCAATGCAAACATTATCATATTTGTTAATCTACTGATTAATAATTTAACTAAACATCAATATTTATCTAAAATTATCTATCCAATCATAAAAAGGCTTCAAATTTTACTTATACACCATTCTTGCCACTAAACTAATATTTAGAAGAAAATATTTCTTATCTGGTTCTTAATTTCTGATGTCACCTTTAAGAGGAATATTTCCAGTTTGAATGGTAATACTTCAATATCTCTTGTAACAGTTTATATATCATTTTCCAAAATTTCCAAGTTTTATATCCAAAAGGGGTAAGTCAATATTCCACTTCCAGTCAATAACAATGTCAAATCAGTCAAACAATTAAGGAGTCATCCAAGTCTTATTATCTTGCATCCCTTCTTGTCCAAGGTAATCCTTAATTTTTAATATCCAAAAGGGGTTGATCAGTAATCCAGGTCAATAACACTATATTTAGTATGCCTTTAAATGACCAGGCTGGAATCTTGCCTTCTTGCTAGGAAAGCAAAAGTAAAAGTTATTTCAACTGTTAAAGGTTATTTATTTATTCCTTTTCCATGCATACCATTTCAGCAGGGTGATCTTTTATCTTCCCTTATTTATCTTGTCTTATCTCTCGCCTTTTCTTCCAGTTACCCTTATTACAAAAAAGAAAAAAATACTCCAGCAGGGGCTTCTTTAAATCTAGGTTTGCTCTTTTCCTCTCTGGGTGGCTACCAACCAACATGAATAATCTTAAAGTTATCTTTCCCTCCTTCCAATCTCTTGATTGCAGTTCTTTCTATTGCCTTTTAATGAACTGGTTACTCACAGTTTAAAGCTTTTTTCGCTGTCATGTTGTTGCATCTAGGCCGTGGGGGGGGGGGTACCCAGCTATCCGAATCTGTCTTCTCTGAATCTTCTCCAAAGATGGCGTCCGGTATACGATGTGATCCAGCTTAGAGCAATATCTGGGGGTTTCCTCTGCGACTGCCGTCCCTAGAGATTCTCCAAGCTCAAGCTCTCAGCCTTCATGTTGTCTTCTTAGACAATGAAGAGTCCCTCATTGCTGAGGTCCTCTGGAAACACACCTATTTAGCAGTTGTCGTGTCGTCCCCCCAGAGTCCTCCGAGGTTCCCTGCTACTGCACTGAGTGTTAACTCCGCCCCAAGTTAAACCCATTTTTGCCCAGCCCACAGGTGTATACATTTGATCCCTGCCGTATACCGTGTTTCCCCAAAAATAAGACCTAGTGTGTTTTTGAGAACTGCTGAAATATAAGACCTGCCCCCAAAATAAGACCTAGTTGTGATCAGGGCCAGGATGGGGGGACGGACTTGGAAGGGGTCCTTGGGTAGGGGGCCGGGTGGAAAATGTGACCACTGCATTCTGTGTGCGCCACCTAGAAAGCGCCTGCTGTGCTGCCTTGGGCAGAGGACACTGAGGAGGAGCTGAAGCAGGAAGCAGCAAGCGAGGCAACCCTGCCTACCAGGCTCTGCAGCTCTCCACACTTTCCAGGGAGTAAGTCCCATTAACTATAAAGGGACTGACTTCTGAGTAGACAGGCAGGCAGGGATCCTCCTGGGTGCTGAGGGGACACCCTCTCTACACCTTCCAGGGAGTAAGTCCCATTAACTATAAAGGGGCTGACTTCTGAGTAGACGGGCATCCTCCTGGGTGCTGAGGGGATATTTTTGTACAGTATATTTTTATACATGAATGACTGTGGATTGTTGTACATTAAAAAAAAATAAGACCTACCCCGAAAATAAGACCTAGTGTGTTTTTTTAGGCAAAAAAAAAATAAGACAATGTTTTATTTTCAGGGAAACATGGTATATGCAACATGGGGCAAAACTGCTTTCCTTGTTCTCAACAATTTTAACAGAAGGAACTCTTCATTTATTCTTAATTTATACTTAATTCTCTTAGTGGGGTTATTCAGACTCAGTAAATAAGTATTTTCAACCCCTGTTGAAAGGTCAACAGGGAGGGGGTAGTTCTTAGCTCAAATGGGATGAAGTTATTCAACTGTGGTCCTCCCCCTCATAGCCACCAATCTACCCTCAGCTAATGTTGATACACATAGGAAGGCCCCCCAGATGACATCAGGAGAGAAGTTGTCCCATTGCCACCAATCTACCCTCAGCTAATGTTGATACACATAGGAAGGCCCCCCAGATGACATCAGGAGAGAAGTTGTCTCATGTTGGGGAGATGATCTCTTGGGTTCTCTGGTCCTAAGCCATAAAGGGCTTTGAAGGTCAAAACTATGACCTTTAATTGTGTCTGGAAATGAACCGGCAGTCAGTGCCGGCAGTAGTAGCAGTCTGATAGTCAAACCACTGAATCCCCATGACCAGACAGGCTATTACATACTTCACCCGCTGCAGTTTCCGGGCGTTTTCAAGGGCAGCACCTTATAGCATGCATTACAGTAGTCCCTTGGTGTCACTGATGCATGGACTACTATGGTCAAGTCTGTCTTTGCTTAAGCTGGATATTCCACAGACCGCTCCTGGATAATTAGATGGCAGCAAATATCAGCCTTGTAAAGCTGGAATGATGATGATTTGTCTTAGGTGAAGCACTCAGGTTGCATACTATGTAGCCTTTTGCCAGTTTTGTGCACAGCTTCAGTCAAGAGTCAAAATTGACCACAACTGTTTCACTACATTGGCCGTGTTGTCTACCTTTGACCTCAAGAACTAGTGGCTGTTTGAAACAAATTGATGTTGGGGAGCTGCTCCCACTCCATCTGAGAAGCCAGCATTGTGTTGCTTCCTTTTGCCTCCTTGAATTTCCAAGCAAAGCAATTATAGTAGAAATGGGAGAGGGGACAGAAGTCTGGTGCAAGAGTTGGGCATTTGCTGTTGGAGTAACTTCCTATAAAGGAGCTTTAATTCACAAAAGACAAGTAATGATCAAAATAACTGACCAGGATTGTGTTTAATTGGTTTTTTGTGTTGTTAATTAGCAGGACTCTGCTTCTTTGCCACCACAAACTGCTCTTGAAAATCTTCTAGTTTTCAATTGTATTTCTCTATGTCTTGAGAGAGCTGCTCAAATTTCATTGGGCATATGAATGTAGTTGGATGGCTCTCTTGGGATTCTAGCTATTTAAAGAAGGCTACTTTTTACATCTAATTTTATGTCTATAAATTAAATGTAATAAACATAATTTTAAAGTGAATGATACAAAACTAATTAGAGGCTTGTTTTTACTTTATGAATCATATGGATGGAGATGTATGTATTCTGTTGCCTCTTGAAATGGAATTCGAATCAAGCTTTTTATACAGTATTTTTTTCTAAAGAAAGATACAGACTAGTTTGGCAGTTAAACTGTTGATTTGCAACTAATTGGGACCTGTTTGCGATACTAAACACACATGCCATAATCTGGAGCTTTGTGTGATGAGCATGCAGATAAGTGCTCCAAAGGAAATACATGATTGTGACCATTCCACATTCTTACACATCTGCAGCTGTGCCATAGCTTATTTGGTGCAGGATTACTTATTTATTTAAACAGTTTTTACTCTGCAAAGGGGGTGCCCAAGGCAACTTATGTTAAGAGCATAAAAACAATCCCAGCAGCATAAAAAAGAGCAATCAAACAGCAGCATAAATTCAAAGCACCACAGATAAAAACAGCAATAAAAGGGAAATAGAATGACAGTATTCAAGGCAGCAGCATACCCCCCCTTCAAAAAAAAAACAACCACACCATATTACTGTGCCATGAAAAGGCCAAACAAAAAAGAAATGTTTTCAAACCCTTCCTGAAAACAATTAGGGAAGGTACATATCTCAGTTCAAAATATTGATGAGTTCCTAGTTGTAGTGCTGCCACAGAGAAGACCCTACCTCTTATTGCCACCTACCTATGTGGAATGCTTCATTCAGCACTTTTTATCCCCAAAAATGCAATTTTTATTTCATGTCTATATTAGTGTTTTTGAATACACTAAGCCAAATCCTCCAAACACTATTTCTAAAACTTTAAAGAAGTTTGGGGTTCTGCAGGACGTTTGACAAATCCCCTATGTAGATGCATAGTTCTGGACTTTTGGTCAGTGCAAATATCTGGGTAGTTCCGTTATTGTATGTGCAGAGCTCCCCTCTCTGCTTTGGTGCCAGAAGCAGCATGCTGTTGCCCTTGCATAGTGCACATGCATGATGATTGCTGTTGCGTTGGGAAGGTAAGATCCCTGTGCAGTCAGAAGTAATGTTTATGTATCACATTTTTGTGTATGCACATTGTTTTGAAACTGAAGTTTTACAGTTCATCTCTTTGCAGGAGATGAGATATCCAGAGCTGCATTATTCTGTGATTCAGATGGTGCAACTGGAGGTTTAGGCAACTGAGCCAGAACTGATATGATGCTGTCCATACAAGCATGCAAGCAACCTGGGAGCCTTAAAAAAGCTTCCTTTCCAGGAAGGGAGGGGGAGAAGAGACACAAAGAAGAGACCTGGCTCTGTCACAGGAGGAAGAACATGGAGGAAACCAGTAAAACCTGTCCCCCACAGCCACCCCATCGTTAGGGGGCAGAGCTTAATTGTTGGGAGGCATCTGGAGGGCAACCTTACAGTCAACCATAGAGGTTTCTGTGTGCACCTGTAATTCTTGGGAGATGTTAGGTGGACGGATTAGTCAATTAATGAGATAAGTACTTTTTCCCAGAACATCAAGGTATTGATGGCTAAACCTGGGCATCTCTCGTGTCAACTGCTGAGATTGTGTCATCTGGTGGCATATTTTGAGTCTTACATGGTTGGCAACCTTCAGTCTCGAAAGACTATGGTATAAGCCTACAGCACCTGGTATTCCCAGGCGGTCTCCCATCCAAGTACTAACCAGGCCTGACCCTGCTTAGCTTCCGAGATCAGGCATGTGCAGGGTAACAGTTACTGCCTTGCTTATTTTACCTCTTTTAGGAACTTCTATATGGATGTAGTTTTTCCCATATAAATGTTTAGCATGTTGGGAAATTTGCTCTTTTCTCATTTACAAGATAAGTTTTACTTATGATATGTGACATATTTTCTTATGATGCAGTACGATTAGCAAATCTTGCATCAGTGTCTGGGGGTGGTTTTCCCCTCTTTGCCCCAATGGTGTTGCATATTCGAGCCATCTCAGAAAAGGTCTGACTATCTCGTTGCTCTGTTTCTACTGCACAAAATCACTGTATGCT
Source organism: Tiliqua scincoides (assembly GCF_035046505.1). Taxonomy (NCBI): domain Eukaryota; kingdom Metazoa; phylum Chordata; class Lepidosauria; order Squamata; family Scincidae; genus Tiliqua; species Tiliqua scincoides. The sequence continues at coordinate 212,007,089 of NC_089824.1, forward strand.
AATGGACAATTATATCCAGACTGCTTATATTCTTGTGAGGGGAAAAAACGAGTTGAGTTCATGTTGTGGTGGTGGTAAATCCACAAGCATCTTATTCTTCCAAATATTGGCTTTTTAATCAACACTCTTATTAATATATAGATGTCAAGTTATTTTTTCCATACATACCAAAATATGTGAGTCAATCTTTGACCACTTTCTACCCTTTCTCCTATTGCCATTGAATGAGCTCTACTAGGATATTAGAAAGTGGGGTATAAAGTAGTTAGCAACAGATGGTCGCGGGTGGATTTTTTCATTCACTCGCCACTATCTCAGTTTGAGTTAAGACACTTAACTAAGGATAGACAAGAAATAGAGGAGTCCCTACAGCTTACCTTCTGTATTAAAATAGTTGTTTCAATTTTGAGTTTTCCCTTGTCTTGGCATTAAAAAAAGAATACTGTTTCTCTTTAGTACATACGTTTGTAAATTCCCTGTAAAGGACCTCCTGGGATTATTTCCTTCCACCTACTGCTTATTCCCAGGAAGTGCTGGTATTTCTGGAAATGGAAGCATTCACTTTTCTCTTGAAAAGGAGTGACTGTCTGAGTCCACTCTGCTGCATGTGTGAAGCCTAGAGACTGAATGATACCACTTCACATTTCAGCTGTGGCATAGCACTTTGATATGTTCCTTCTCTCTGCAAATAGAAAATGAGCACATTGGGAGAGAGATTCTAGCCCAGCCCTTTGTTCTTGCACTACTTTTCTATTTTTTGGCTATTTTCATCAGCAGTGTTTCTCAACCTGTGGTACAGGTATTACCAGGTGGTACTTGACGTGGTCCTTGATAGTACTTGTGGAACCCCCAGATATCTTCTGCCTGGAAGCGAGATGAGTGATGTGACATGACAAACGTGAACAGGAGACTTGGTGGGTAGAACTACAAAACATGCTTTTCATGCACCTTAAAAAGCCCTACTGCTCACCCTGAACCAATTACTTGTGTTTGTCATGTCGCATCTGGCCTCTCAATGCAGAAGTAACTGGCAATGACATCATCAGTTAGTTCTGGTGGTACTTCATGCAGAGTGGTATGGCGGGGGATAAATGCTAAGAAATTGTTGATCTAGGGGAGCATTAAGAAACAAACCTCTATACCTGCATTCTGAGGTGGTTCATTCCATTCTAACATCTCATTCTACTGCGTGTGTAGGCAAGGGCTGACTTAAATGAACTTCAGTCATACTTATCCAAGTTGTAATATGTTTATCTTCCCCCACCCACCCTGGTTTTGGTTTTGCTCTGATTAACTTGACCCAACTGTGCTGTAAGGAGAAAATGACCCAACTGTAAGGAGAAAATGAACTCGGAAGCAACTCTAATCCTGAGCTTCCAGCATGTACTACATTGACTTCTGCACTGAAAATGCAGAAATATCTAACTTCTCCCTTGCATTTCTTTCATCCCATATTACAGATATAATATTGTATATATTTGGCTGTTGTGACTTAATTTTGTAGGAGAATTGACTACAAGTATGTTCCCATATCTGAGGGGGTTAAGTGAAACCCCCACCCCACCCTCTGGAGTCAATGGGAGCGCAGCTCCCCTTGCCACTGCAGAGTCCTCTGAGCCCAGCAGAGGCCACAAATGTCTGTCCGCAGCCTCTACTGGACTCAGACTGAGCCTTAAGGTAAAAGAAAGTAACTTCCAGTTTCTCTGTTAAACCCTAAGGGCTTCCTTGGGCATCCTAATGCTTTATAAGGATTTAAAAACACCACTTCCAGTTTCTCCATGAAATCCTTCATTTGCTGCAGCATTGTCTTCCCGGCTTTCCCAGGTGCCGCCATCTTGGCTTGCATGGTATCTTGTGCAATTGTTACAACATCCCATGCAACCCAAGATGGAGGCACCCGGAACAGCCAGGAAGTATAGGCCGCCGGGGAAATCCCACAGTGTCCCAGTGAATTTGCTGTGGCAGCCTTAGGTACCGCGGTGCACAATTTGGAAACCACTGCTCTAGTCCTTTTTATGTTGGCCTTCTGAGGAGATTAATTGGCATTGAAGAAAGTGTCTTTCTTCTTTTAAAGGGCCTTTTCCTTTGCAGTTTAGGTGGGGAGATAGAATTGGGATTGGGATATGCCCACCATCTGCTGCGCTGTGCACAACCCCAGTTTCCCATTATGCTATAGGCAGGCGCTTGTTTATCTGTCAGTCACCACATCAAGCAAAAGTTTGCATCTGTGCTATGCCCCCATCTTGCCAGGGCTCCATGGCTGCATGCACACTCATTGCATTCTTTCTCTCCTCCCCAATAGTTTTTTGATGAATTATTCCTCTTGAAGGGGGAAATCAAATTCATAACTAGACTTTCTTCTGGATGTGCAAAAGTTCCTTCTCATTTGTGGACAACCTATTTTGTTGCCTTTTTGAGATTCACACAGTAAACCACTTTGCCTTTAAGTGGAATCATCTTTCTTGCTATTCAAAGATTGCCTGATACAGACGAGTTAAACTGAATGGTTAATTGTGGTATAAATATTTTTAATAAGCACATTTAAGTGTTTTGTAACAAGTGTAAGGTGCAGCTCAACCCAAGTTAAATGTGCTTAGATCTTGTTGGTCTCCATGGGAGAGAGCAAAGTATATGTTTTACTCTCCTGTGAAATAGGTGAGATTTAAAAATTAATATTGGTCAAACTGTGCCTGTATTGTGCAAATTATTGCTCTTTTAAATTTCTGTTCTCTTAAAAAAAATTTCTACTCATAGCCTGATTCTAGTAATACTGTACAGGAATCTTGATACATTCACTGGCTTGCTACGTTATACATATAATTTAGAATAGTTGATGCTATGAAAGGTTTGCCTGAACCACTTTGTTTCTGAACCATATGCACAGTTAGACACTCGATAAGGAAGGGCTGCCTTTTTTTGTGCTCAGACATGAAATGACGGCCTGTTTGACATCTAGAGAGCCTATGTAACACTGTTGCTTTTTTTTCTCCAGGAGTGAGTTGGCTGGCTGGCTTACTAAACATACTTCCTGTTTCTAAAAAAAGCCTCTCATTTTGCTGCTAAATAAATATGACAGCACCTGCGGAACTGGATGTATAGCCTCACCTTTTGTGTTGAATCATCCGAACAGTTTGGCTGGTGATGGCAATTTCCAGTTGAACTGAGGTTTGGGAAATGAGCAGCACAGCACAGGCCCTTCTTTGCTTTATATAAATACTAATAGGGGTGCAGCATATACAGATGCTACCAGTTGCAAAGCTATTAATGATAACCTTTTCCAGACTTCAGAATGATACTGTTGTTAGCATATATCTACCTAACAATTGAAGGACTCATGAAGAAAAAAAATGGATCTCCAAACTCCATCTTTTAGCTCCTTTCTTTTAATAATTTTTAATATTTAATTTAATAATTGTAATTTTTTATCACTATAAAGTCAGAAGATTTCACAGTTGTTGGGTTGTGGGCACTTTTCCTGCCATGCTATGAATGAATCAAAACTCAAGTCCCATTTATTGTATGTGATTAGATTTTCACCTTACCTCTCCTGTTTCAGCCCATTTTTCAGTCATTTCCTTTGCCTTTGCCTTTCCTTTGCTGTGGGCCCCTGCCCACCAGTGTCTGACTGTAAGATTCTTGAGGCAGAGATATGAACAACTGTGGATAGTAGTACTAGTCATATATGCTGAGTAAAAATTTAAAAAAGAAAAAAAAAGCATAGCCCCTGCCCAGGGACTTACAAACTTACCTAAGAATAAAGAGAATTCACATTAGAGAGAAAAGAAAAGGACAGTAAACGGAGAGGATGTTGAGATAAACCAGAGTGCTTTGTAAATTATATAGTGAAAAAGTATGCTGAACATGTCAGAATCTTGTATTTGTTCTTTTGACTAACATATTTCTGTGATGTATTTGCCTTGGCTTCCTTGTGTTACAGATTGAGTGCTGAGGCTAAGAGGTAATAGTTTGACTCAAACCACTTCATGTTTGAACTGGGAGCTTTTGATTCACAGCTCATGACCTTTACTTCAGCTCCTCAGTAAGTGTTAAGGAGATCCCAGTGTAACTTATTGTGTAAGTGTGTAAGATCCCAGTGTAAGTTGCTGTTGTTGTTATTATTGTTATTATTATTAACAATTATAGACACAGCAGACACAGTTAGCATAGTAGCAAGCATTAAAATCAGAGTTGCAAGCATAAGTATTTAACTTGTGAAAGTCTCAAGTCAAAGTACAGGATTAAAAAAACAACAACACTAAGAGCATAGGCAAATACATTTCCCAGCTGGTCACTAACTGTAGGAGTAATATAGAAGCATTTTTTTTCCTTTAGACAGTCTGGGAATAAGGAAACTAGTGTGTTATTAGTATTAATATTTACAATGATGAACCTATCGGTGGGCATGTCACCCCAGGTGCCACCCTCAGTTGTCTGTGTGACTACAGTAGTGACCAAAAGTGCGGTTGTTAGGAATATCATCATATTAAATACCATTTGATGCATAATTTACAGCAGAATGCAATGAACCATACTTTCCTGAGAGTAAGCCCCATTGAACAAAATAGGACTTACTTCTGAGTAGACTTGGTTAGGATTGTGCCCAAAGTGGATTTCCTTAACTCAAAACTGGGCAGTGAGTTGGAGTGTTCCGAGAACTAACCTGAGAGCTTACAAGGTGTTATAACAGAGCAAGCAATCAATAAGATGTTTTAATGAGTTATCTCCCTTTTTCATGTAGCTGCAGACGTGTTTGAGCTAATACTCAAACTCCTATTCAGTTGTGTGAATGTTATCAAGTTGGTCACTTTTTTTTATTACTGATTGGTTGAATGACCTGTCTGTTCTATAGTAAACTAAAGTTAATGGGGGTGACATCAGGAGTTACAAGAATGGGTGGCACCAACCCTGGTGATGCTACTGGCGGGAAGGTTGGGTTTTGGCCGCTGGCTTAGATTGCCTTTAAAGTGGATGCTAAACATTTATAATGGACTATAGTCCACCATGGTTTTTTCACATTTTTATACTGCCCTTTCTCCAAAGAGCTCAGGGCAATGTACACAGCTGCTCCCCTCCTTTTGTCCTGCTACATTGAACCTCTAAATCAGGGGTGTCCAAAATTTTTGACAGGAGAGCCACATTATCTCTCTGACACTGTGTCGGGGCTGGGGAAAAAAAGAATTAATTTACATTTCAAATTTGAATAAACTTACATAAATTAATATATTAGAGATGGAACTTATATGAATGAATGAAGGTCTTGCAATATAAAAGGCCTTGCGCAAAGCAAGGCCAACCTTCCTTTTGTTGCTGCTGCTGCAGCATAGACATGAAACAGCAAGCAGTGTGAGGGAGCCCTTGTCCCACAGCTCGCGAGAGGTCAAACAGTTAGCTGAGAGCTGAGAACAGTTGCATCAGGCCAGTGCGGGCTCCCACAAGTCTCCGGAGGACCAGAGGCTCAATGGAGACTGGGGGCTCCCTGAGGGCCAAATTCGGAGTCCTCGAGGGCTGCAAGTGACTCCAGGGCACCCCTGTTGTAGATGCAAGGACAGTATGTCACTGAGTACTATGTGCAGGGGAGAGCACTGATCATCCATTCCTTATGGGGGAAATATTCGCTGTATTTTCTTGTCATTATTATTCATTTCTTGTCATGACTGTTACTGTTTCTCAGCCCCACCTACTTCACAAGGTTGTGAGGACCAAAAAAGGAGAGGAACCCTGAGCTCAAGAAAGGATGGTTTAAAAATGTGAATAATTAATTAAATAAATTTGTAGTTTGGGGGGTGTCAAAAATTTATGGGCTCTGGGTATCAAGTGACCTAGCTACGCCACTGAATATTTATATACTGCTTTTCAACAAAAAGTAATTCATAATGTTTACTAAACAAAATAAATCAGTGCATGCTTCCCTGTCCCCAAAGTGCTTACAGTCAAAAAGAGATGCAGAAGAGGCACAGGCAACAGCCACTGGAAAAGACGCCTTGCGAAAAGAGACAATTACTCTTCCACTGTGAAGTATAAGAGGACACCACTTTAAAAGGTGCCTTGTTAGCAAGGGGCATCTTTTTAATAGAACAAAATGTTCTTCACACAGGCATGTTACTAAGGAGCATCATGGTTCAACCTAGCAAGTGCTCAGATCCCATGTGTGTTAGGTGCTCATGTTTTGCATCATCTTGGCAGGGATCCAAGCAGAAAGCACTTCCACATGTGCATTGCCAATTTTGCTTTGTGACTGCAGCCCTTTGCACCATGTTGAGTCTCTTACAGGAGCAGCTTTTTGTGGATATGAGGGCCTGCAGTAGAAAACCCAGTGGATGCACAGGACACCACATGTGTCCCTTTGGTTTCAAGGCTGTGTTTGTATAAGTTGAGAATGGATGGATAACTATCTAGTTTTAATGGGCTTTTTGAGATCACATAAGTAGTAAACATAGCTGTAGTCACACTTCACAGGTTCAACTTGTGTTTGAATTGTATCTTTGACTGTATACCCATATATAAATACTCAATCACTTCCTTTTACATACAACAATGTTTTGTCAAATTTTCGCTCTTTAGCTACTAAATGTTGACCTCAGAGCAATGGTATACTCACTCTCTCCTAAAAGCCAAGTATTTAGGCTCCTCAAAGATGCAATTTCATATTTGGTCTAATCCTTAAGCAACTGTCTTCACTGAATTTGTACACATGCCTATTTTTATTCAAGTGTAGTAATAGGAACCATTCTCACACCAATCTCGTGAAGCAGAAGGGGGGTGGGAATAGAGGTGCTACTTCACCAGTACCAGCAGCAGCTGCATTCTCATTGGGGTTAGAGTCAGTTTCCAGCACCCATTCAAAATGGTGAGTGATCATGCTTGATCTCTCAATTCTACAAAGCAGATAGCAGTTCCTAAAATTGGTCTGAGAGCAAATACAAAACTTTGTCAGCTATGTGCACATTACAGCTACATAGATGCTGGCCAGCTTCAAACACAAATGAGCACACCCAATATATGTGACTTGAAGCAGCTTCGCTTTTCAAAAGAGTGCATCCAGTCCAAGCACTGATCTTTGCTAGTATAAACTCTAAGGCTTCTATTTGAAACTAAGAAACTGCTGCAAACTGAAAGGATTCTATTTATTCTTGTCTGTGGTTCTTTATTACTATTGCAAAATAGAAAGCCACAGTTAAAATTATTCCTTTATTTCTCTGTTTATTAAAGTAGCAGAAAGAGAAAGCTCATGGTGTTGCAGGGAGCACAAGGGAGTCCTCCCTTCTCTATGTCCTTGCTTCAGTGTTTGTCTCCAGTTCTGCCTTCCAAATTGCATGTGCACTTTGTCCTCTTTATACAAACTGTTCTTTGAGCAAAGCATGCTTAGAATAGCTCTCTAGAAACAAATGTGAGTAGGTGGATTTGGAGAGAAATCCTAAGGATTTTTGAAAATCTGAAATAACACAAGTTGAGCCCTTTTCTTCCCTTCCATCTCTGCTTCATCTGTCCTGTTCCTAGTATTTGCTCACAATTCAACGTCTGTGGGTTAGTTTTTTTTTCTTTTTCACACGTCTTTCTTCCCATGGCTAATCTCCCCCACCACCTAAGATTTAAAGTGATTTGGAAAGTGCTTGTGAATAAGATTAGTTCAATAAACATTTTGATAATTAAAAGTGTAGGATCTAAATTTAAAGCAGCAATGGAAAAACTTGTTTGGGAAAAATAAAAATGTGAGCTTAAATCTCCTAAAGATGAACATCTGAAGCTTTTCTATAGTAGTTAGTAGTTGGCAACCTTCAGTCTCGAAAGACTATGGTATCGCACTCTGAATGGTTGTTCTGGAACAGCGTCTAGTGTGGCTGAAAAGGCCGATTCAGGAGTGACAATCCCTTCCACACTGGGAGCAAGTGCAGTCTGTCCCTGGTCTGTCTCCCTGGCTATGGGCCTTCCTTCTTTGCCTCAGACTGTTGGCCAAGTGTCTCTTCAAACTGGGAAAGGCCATGCTGCACAGCCTGCCTCCAAGCAGGCCGCTCAGAGGCCAGGATTTCCCACCTATTGAGGTCCACTCCTAAGGCCTTCAGATCCCTCTTGCAGATGTCCTTGTATCGCAGCTGTGGTCTACCTATAGGGCACTTTCCTTGCACGAGTTCTCCATAGAGGAGATCCTTTGGGATCCGGCCATCGCCCATTCTCACGACATGACCAAGCCAACGCAGGCGTCTCTGTTTCAGCAGTGCATACATGCTAGGGATTCCAGCTCGTTCCAGGACTGTGTTGTTTGGAACTTTGTCCTGCCAGGTGATGCCGAGGATGCGCCAGAGGCAGCGCATGTGGAAAGCGTTCAGTTTCCTCTCCTGTTGTGAGCGAAGAGTCCATGACTCGCTGCAGTACAGAAGTGTACTCAGGACGCAAGCTCTATAGACCTGGATCTTGGTATGTTCCGTCAGCTTCTTGTTGGACCAGACTCTCTTTGTGAGTCTGGAAAACATGGTAGCTGCTTTACCTATGTGCCTGTTTAGCTCGGTATCGAGAGAAAGAGTGTTGGAGATCGTTGAGCCAAGGTACACAAAGTCATGGACAACCTCCAGTTCATGTGCAGAGATTGTAATGCAGGGAGGTGAGTCCACATCCTGAACTATGACCTGTGTTTTCTTCAGGCTGATTGTCAGTCCAAAATCTTGGCAGGCCTTGCTAAAACAATTCATGAGCTGCTGGAGATCTTTGGCAGAGTGAGTAGTGACAGCTGCATCATCGGCAAAGAGGAAGTCACGCAGACATTTCAGCTGAACTTTGGACTTTGCTCTCAGTCTGGAGAGGTTGAAGTTCTTTCCGTCTGATCTGGTCCGGAGATAGATGCCTTCTGTTGCAGTTCCAAAGGCCTGCTTCAGCAGGACAGCGAAGAAGATCCCAAACAAGGTTGGCGCAAGAACACAGCCCTGCTTCACTCTGCTTCGGATGTCAAAGGGGTCTGATGTGGAGCCATCAAAGACAACAGTTCCCTTCATGTCCTTGTGGAAAGATCTGATGATGCTGAGGAGCCTGGGTGGACATCTGATCTTGGGGAGAATCTTGAAGAGGCCGTCCCTGCTGACCAGGTCGAAAGGCTTCGTGAGATCTATGAAGGCTATAAAGAGTGGCTGACGTTGTTCCCTGCATTTCTCCTGCAGTTGTCTAAGGGAGAATACCATATCAGTGGTGGACCTGTTTGCTTGGAATCCGCACTGCGATTCTGGATAGACGCTCTCTGGAAGTACCTGGAGCCTCTTTAGTGCAACTTGGGCAAACAGCTTTCCTACAGTGCTAAGGAGAGAGATGCTGCAGAAGTTATTGCAGTCACCCCTGTCACCTTTGTTCTTGTACGGCGTGACGATGTTTGCATCCCTCATGTCTTGAGGTACTCCACCTTCTCCAGCAGAAACAGGATTTCATGCAGCTCAGTGACAATCTCTTTGCAGCACTTTAGGACTTCAGCAGGGATGCTGTCTTTTCCAGGTGCCTTGCCTAAGGCGAGGGAGTCCAGGGCCACGTGAAGTTCTTCTAGGGTTGGTTCACTGTCAAGCTCCTCCAACACAGGCAAGCACTCAATGTTGTTCAGCGCTTCTTCGGTAACTACATTTTCTCTGGAATACAGCTCAGAGTAGTGCTGCACCCAGCGTTCCATCTGCTGTGCGTGGTCCTGGATGACCTCGCCTGCGGCAGACTTCAGAGGGGCAATTTTCTTCTGTGTTGGACCTAGGGCCTGCTTGATACCATCATACATCCCCTTGATGTTGCCTGTGTCAGCTGCTATCTGTATCTGGGAACAGAGCTGGAGCAGGTAGTCGTCAGCACATCTCCTGGCAGTCTGCTGAACTTTGCTTCGAGCAGCACGGAGGACCTGCAGGTTATGCTCACTGGGACAGGCCTTGTATGCTGCTTGAGCTCTCCTGTTTTCCTCAGTGACTGGTGTCAACTCCTCAGAGTGGGATTCAAACCAGTCTGCCGCCTTGTTGGTCTTCTTGCCAAATATGGACAAGGCGGTGTTGTAAACAGCATTCTTGAAATGTTCCCATCTGTTGGATGCGTTTGCATCAGCCGGGCCTGGAAAAGATTCCTCAAGCGCTCGTGCAAATTCCCCCACTTTTCTCTGATCCCGGGTCTTGCTGGTGTCAGTGCGAGGTCTTCCTTCCTTTTCGTGTGATACAGTCGCTTTGTTCACAGTTTCACTCTGCTGCACACCAGGGAGTGGTCAGTGTTGCAGGCAGCACCCTGATAACTGTGTATGATCTTGATGCTGGGAAGGCTGGAACGTCTGGTGAGAATCAGGTCGAGCTGGTGCCAGTGTTTTGATCATGGGTGTCTCCAAGAGACTCTATGTTGGGGCTTCGTGTTGAAGAACGTGTTGCTGACACAGAGACCGTGATGACAGCAAAACTCTAGCAGGCATTGGCCATTTTCGTTCATTTTCCCAGTGCCGAACTGGTCTAAGCAAGTGGGCCACGAACTGTGATCAGCACCAACTCTAGCATTGAAATCGCCGAGGATGAACAATGGCTCTTTTACGGGGATCTTCTTGATAGTGGTGGCCAGGTCATTGTAGAATTTGTCTTTGGGTTCTGCTGGAGATGACAGAGTCGGTGCATAAGCACTGATGATAGTGACAGGTCATCCTACTGATGACTGGAGCTGCAGGGACAAAATTCTTTCACTTCCCACAGTAGGTGGGATGATGGATTTCAGCAGGGTATTTCTGACCGCAAAGCCAACGCCATGTTCCCTGGTTTCGTTTGGTGGTTTTCCCTGCCAGAAAAATGAGAAATTTCTCTCCTTGACAGATCCGGAATCTGGCAGCCTCGTCTCTTGAAGGGCGACGATGTCCATCTGCAGTCTGCTCAGCTCCATGTCAATGGCAGCTTTTTTGTGTGCGTCGTCTATTTCTTGCAGGTCGTCAGAGAAGCCAGGTGTCATTGTCCTTACGTTCCAGGTGCCCAACTTTAGGGCAGAAGTTAGAAGTTTAGGGCACTGGGTAGGTGGGACTCGTCAGCCTGGGAAGGCAACTCATCTAAGAGAAGGAAAACTCTGACCTCAAACCTCCACTGCCTTGTAGCTATATCCAGTTGTGGAAAAGGCTTCAGGAGTCAACCTCAAGGCAAAATCAGGAGCCGGAGTCCCTAAGGCAGTTTGTGACTGTACACAGTCACGCTCTGGCAACTCCTGCGACGCCGCTAGAACCAACTGTATTGGCTTCTGCCTTTCCATTGGACCATTTCAGCGACGTGGAGAGGGGGGGATTTGCTGCATGGGTAACAGCTTATTCTCCATACCTTCTTTACCCAGCCTTTGCGCACTGGAGGACACTCCAACTTCGCCATACAGCTTCGGCACAACACGGGAAGCAGCAGTTTACCGGTTATAAGTCTTCACTCGATTGGCGTAGAGCGTGACGCCAGGGGCTGCTTCTGATGGTGGGAGAGATCATTGCATCTCATTGGGCAGCTACCACTCGCCTTAAGCTGGGCAGTCCCTAGCCAGTAAGGTGTTGCCTCGCCACAGTCTGTTAACCTCACGGAGTGCGTGGGGTTTAGGGTGAAAACCAACAAGCGGATCGACAACTCTGCACCATGCAACAGAAAACAGAAAGCTTTTCTATACCTAGTGACTATTTGTCCATCTAATTCAGGGGTGCCCCAACCCTGACCCCGGGGGCCACTTGCAGCCCTTGGGGACCCCCATTCTGGCCCATGCGGAGACCCCAGTCTCCAATGAGACTCTGTCTCTCCAGAAACTTGCATTAGGGCAGCACGGGTTCAAGCAACTGCTCTCAGCATGAGGGCGTCTGTTTGACCACTCACGTGAGCTGTGGGACAAGGGCTCCTTCCACTGCTTGTTTCATGTCTGTGATGCAGCAGCGGCAGCAAAGGAAAGGTCATCCTTGTTTTGTGCAAGGCCTTTTATAGGCCTTGAGTTATTTCAAGACCTTCATTCATATAAATTCCATCTCTAATATATTCAGTTATGTAAATTTATTCAAATTTGAAATGTAAATTCTTTTTTTCCCCAGCCCCCCTGACACAGTGTCAGAGATGATGTGGCCCACTTGCCAAAAAGTTTGGACATTCCTGATCTAATTTAGTATAGAGTACAATGACTGGCAGCAGCTCCCTGGATTCTAGCAGAATATACAATCTTCAAGAGTCTCATTGAGCATGCTCAATATTCTTTTCAGAAGGAAAGAAAAAAATGAATTACATTGTATGATATAAGGGATAAAGGCAGCTTAAGGATATTTACATAGTGATATATATATTCTGAATACTTTCTGGAATACCACCAAGTCATTTAGATGAAACTGCAGGAACACCTGAACTAGAACACACTCCCATCCACACATGGTCTGACAGACCACCTTGCAGTGGCAGTTGTGCAAATCAGCTCATACCACCACTGCCTTCATCACTAAGCATTCATTCACCAATAAAATTATCTACCAGAAAATGAGACGTTAACAAATCTCTGGCTCTCCTAGGCCCTTCAGACATCCCAGGACCTATGAATAGTTTCTATTCTCCTTGTTATGTTGTTCAAAAGAGAGCTCTTACGTTCTTCCTTTGATAGTGTCATCGGTTCAGTCAATCCAACATCATCCAGAAAATGTCCAGAAAGTGTTAGGCAGTGATTGTCCTGTCTAGTGTTCCCGAACAGGGTAGAGACATGCAGCGTTCAGTATAATGTGCTGCAGGATGGGCAAAGCCATCTTTCGAAGATCCTGCCGTGATACCACTATGAACTAAGGAGGTATCTTCTTTCTACTGGAATGGAGCTACTGAACGAACAGAAAGTAAACGTTTACAGTCCATTGTTTTTATAAAACATACTTGTAAAGGAGTCTTGCAGTCCTGGCTTAGAGGTTTTTTTTTCCAAAAAACTAATGAGGTGAAGGGGGAGAGCCCTATATACCAAGCTAAATTGTTATTTCAGTGTAGAATTTGACTTTGTTTGACCTTTAACTGTAAAGTTTACTAGGCAATGACCTATTTAAATCTCCTGTTATGAAACATGTAGTTTCATGGGGTACTGAACTTTGTCCTAACAAAATTGAATCTCTTGTGTTAACTGCAATGTTGTGTAACTTCTGCACACACCTTTCAATAGGGTGTGTGTGCATTTGTGGGCTTTTTTAAGCAACATCAACTTCTTAAGCTGTAATTGGTAAATGAAAAACTCTTGAATTACATTTCTGCCCTATGTTTTTATTTACAAAGTTTTATGTATCAGTTCAAAGGGTCCTTATAACACAGTAAATGTAATCTTGTAAAAGACTACGTCAGGTGTTCTTTCTTCCACAGTAATGCTGCTTTTGTGAGTTTTGCATTTTCCCAGCATTGAAACAGCAATACTTTGTCACCAAGGAAGAATGCAGATATTCCCCTACAAGTGTATCCATTGCTTTTGCAAGTGTTTTGCCAGGAAGATGATTGCAGAAGTGTCACAGGAACCTATTTCAGCCCTTCAGACACGTCCACAACTTTTTCTAGCCTTCAGTTATTTATTATCTAAAAGATTTATACCCCACCTTTCTTCTACCAGAGCCTGATTGCCCATAGATAACAATGTTTGTGGCACACTGATGGCTTGACACAGAAAAAGAACAGCTCTCCCAATGTAGAAACGCTTCCCTGCCTGATCATCTGAAGATAGTTCTTGCGCACAAGAAGGCAATCAGCTGAGTAACTGTTGATATTGTCTGTTTTACAGTGCCTCTGATGTCACTGTGTGTTCCCCATGCTGTTTTGTCCATTTGGAAAAAAAAACACAACATGGTCTGTACCCCTTACTTTGCGATCAGTTTCAAAAGACACCAAGATCATTCTTCTATCATTCCATGAAGTTGGGCATCCTAACTTCTGGTATGTGATGCTGTGTCTTGGTTCAGTTGCCATGCAGAACCATGATTTTAATCCTGATTCCACACATGGTTCCTGAGACTTGGTCACTCTCCCCTCCAAGTATCATATTTTGGCTTTTTTCTAAACTTGTAGAATGTCTGCAAAGTACTTTACAGTGCATTACCTTGCCATTGTTCTTGCAGGAACTTTGTCAGGCAAGTAAGCAGTACTGTCCCCATATGTAGAATAGTTGATGGTGAGAGGGGGTGGCTTGCCTAAGGCAATCTTTATGCATTTATGGCAGATGTGATATTTGAACCAGGGGTGTCAGTGCCCAGCCAGGCTGCATGACCTGCACTGTATACTATGAAGGTTAGGAGGTGGCTGAATGTCACCTCAGGGTAAGGAGATATATTTCTCCTCACCCCGAGTAACACCCCAGCCTGCCCTATGGAGCTTCTCAGATCTGCACCAGCTATACAGCTGGTGCAAATCTGAGGAGCCTTGTGTAACGTGGGGGAGGGGGAGGATTTAAAATATGGCAGAGGCCTCCTGTCCCCCCAGGCCTGTCCCCCCCACCCACCCTGTTCTGCTCTCCCCCACTCCAGAACACTCTTCTGGCACCCTCCCCACACCCATGTGCCTCACGGTGCCTTACCTGCTTGCAACCGCAGCCCAAGGTCTGAATATGTTGTTGGGGGAGGGCGGTGCAGGCTTCCCCTCCAGCGCAGCCTATGCTCCAGGTGCTGCAAAGGTGCTTTATAGCACATTTGTAATACATTCTGCAGGCACAGTGACTCCTGCACTGACCAAGGACAAAGATAGGATTGCAGTGTCAGTCTTCTAGCCACTGTGCTACACTAACTCTAAATTATGGTTAGGACAACTAGAATTTGAAGTGTCAGCAGATCCTGGCTTGTCTCACTAAGTTAAAATTTTCTTTGCACAACCATCTCTGAATATTCATTTATACACTATAACAGAGAGAAAATTAGTTTGGTTTCTCAAATACAAATGTTTTTATTATAATACACTAAACTCTCAACTTAATGGACCTCAATTCAGTGAACTTTGAAAATAATGGAACAGTGTCCACAGAGGTCTGTTTTAATCCCTACCTTACAGAGCTCCTTCAACAGTGCCGGGGGAGCTCTGTAGGTTAAGTGCTTAGAGCAGTCCTACATTCCAGGACTTGCTTGGTGCTGGCACTGCCCCTCTCTCTTTTGTCTTCAAGCAAAGTGCTCTAGGAATGAAGATACCTCTCAATTCCCAAGACTGCTGTAAGAATGGAGAGTTTCTCTGGGAATTAGGCTTATTTCCTGAGAAACTCTCCATTCCTAGAGTGCCCTGCTTGAGGGCAGAGCGTGGCAGTGCTACTGCCATCTCTGAGGGAGTCTTTGAAGCTGTAGTTAAGTCTGCCCTCAGCTCTCTTGCATTTTTTTGTACCTTGGAGAGTTCTGTTGTTGCTACTGCTCTTCTCTCCACCCAGTCACTCCAGAAGTGGCAACCCATCTCCTATTTAGTTCTTTAAATCAAGGGTTGAGTGAGCTGATGTGAGAAACTTCTTTGTAGCTTAGTAACTCTGCTTTGTTTTCAAAGGTGCTATGTATGTATTCTGAAAATTGTTGTTAAGAGCATAAGAACACCCTTGATGAATTAAACCAAGGGCCCATCTAATCAAGCTTCCTGTATCTCACTTTGGCTCATTACATGCCTATGGGAGAACATAAGATGACAAGATATCTCTATCTTGTTGCCACTCCCTTGCATTTGGCATTCAGAGATAGACCGCTACTAAAACCCAGAAGTTGCATATGATTGTCATAACCTGTAGCATGTGATGACCTTCCGTAAATCTCTCCAATCCACTTTTAAAGGCGTCTCAGCCTGGTGCTATCACCATATCCTGTGACCAGGAGTTCCGCAGTTTAAGCACACACTTTGTAAATATATATTTCCTCTTATCTGTTCTCTCACCAGTCAATTTCAGTGGATGTACCCTGGTTCTAGTATTGTGCAGAAGGGAAAAGAAATTCCTCTATCCATCCCGTGCATAATTTTATATCTCATTCATGTCCCTCCCCTCCTTTCTAAACTGAAGAGCCCCAGCCGTTGTAGCCTTTCCTCAAAAGGGAGGTTCTTCAATCCACTAATCATCTTTCCATTATATCCTTTTTGAGATATGGTGACCAGACCTGGCCATTATATTCCAGATGTTTACTTAACTATCAATTTATTCAATGCTGTAATATTTATTCTCAATCCTTTTTAATTATCCTGATCCTGAAATTGACCTTCACAGTTGCCACATAGTGAATCAACACTTTTATTGAGCTGTCCACCACCACACCAAGACCTTTCTCCTGATCTGTCGCAGACAGATCAGAACCCATCAGCATATACAGGCATAACTTGACTTTTCATCCTCTTAACTTTTGTCACTTTGCTCTTTCGACTGTTTACATTTATACGCTTATTTCAAGTTTCATCCATGTGCTTTCCTCTTTTGTCCAATTTCATCCAACTCCTCAATGCATAAGGAGCTGGGTTAGCCATAATTGCAAAATCCGGTTAACTGCCAGCCTAGGGAAATACTGTACAGTGTGGGGAAATCCATTACCCTGGCATCAACCAGATATGCTGGACTGAGGGATGAATTGCAACTGCCTGGCTGCTCTCAGCTATTTTTCATAATGGCATCTGGTAGAAGCTTGTTTAGAAGGAATTCCATCAGAATTGCTTCATTTCTCAGTATGCAAGTTAGCACAAACAGCCTAAACTTTAAATTATCAGGACTACTGGTTGCTAAACCCACCTAGCTTTAGGAGAAAAAAAAGTTTCACAGCCACTCAAGCCTCTATCTAACTTTTTTTTACTGGGGGGGGGGAGAAAGAGAGAGACAGAGACTGCCTTGTGGGTGTTTGAGTTCCTTGTTTATCAAATTGGGACAATTCTGTGGCCAAGTGAGGAAATGAGATATCCAGAGCTACATTATTCTGTGATTCAGATGGTACAACCATCTACAACCGTTATAGGTAACTCTAAATAAGAGTTATAGGTAACTGAGCCAGAACTGATATGATGCTGCCAATGCCAGTGTATAGGCAAGCTGGGAGCCTTAAAAAGGCTTCCTTTCCAAGAAGGGAGGGGGAGGTAGACTCAAAGAAGAGACCTGGCTCCGTCATGGGAGGAAGAACTTGAAGGAAACCAGTAAAACCTGTTCCCCACAGCCACCCTATCGTTGGAGGCAAAGGATGATTGTTGGGAGGCACCTTACAATCAACCACAGAGGTTCCTGTGTGCACCTGTAATTCTTGGCAGATGTTAGATGGACTGATTCATCAATAGTGAGATGGGTACCTTTTCCCAGAACATCAAAGTATTGGTGACTAAACCTGGACATCTGATGGACAAGTATCAACTGCTGAGATGGTGTCATCTTGGCGGCATCTTTCAAGTCTTGCATATTTTACCTCCTGTTAGGATCTTCTATATGGATGTAGCTTTTCCCATATAAACGTTTAGCATGTTGGGGATTGTGACATTTTCTCATTTACAGGATAAACTTGTTTATGATATGTAACAAATTTTGTTATGATGTAGTACGATTAGCAAATCTTGGATCAGTGTCTGGGGATGGTTTTGCCCTCTTTCCCCCAGTGGTGTTGCATATTGGAGTCATCTCAGAATTTCTCTTAAGTTCTGACTGTCTCGTTCCTCTGTTTCTACTGCACAAAATAATCACTGTATGCTAATGGTGGCCAAGTGTTCCTCTTCGCCAGGCCTTCCATAAGAACCAAGGTATGGCTGCCTACTCATGAGTAAATGCACACATGTGGCTGTTTCACTTTCCATAGAACTCAATAGATTATACTATGCTTTGACATTTTTTTTACTTTTGTCCATCCTCTGGTTCCTAACTAGACGAAAGTCCAAGGTGTTCCTTTATGTGACATTTTTATTTCTTACCCCAATGTGCATTACTTTAAACTTATTTATAGCAAAATGCACCTGCCAGTTTGCAGCCCATACCACCAGTTTAGAGAGATCCTTCTGGAGCTCTTCACAATCCATTTTGGACTTCACAACCGGGTTTAGTGTCATCCACGATCTTGGCCACCTCATTGTTTATTCCCAGCTCCAGGTTCTTTATAAGTAAATTAGAAAGCCTTTCTTTTCTGCCTTTTGACCTTGAAAGAGGCTCCCAAGGTGGCTCACATCAACTAAACTATACAAATACAATGATAAAATGTTAAAATTGTAAAATACAAATACAATTACAAAACATAAAAATATCAGTCTTTTTCTTCTGCTCCTTAAGGCAGTTGGTGTTTCTTTGTCCCCTGTGAAAGGGGATGGGATGTAGACCAAACTTAGAGACACAGTAGGTGGAACACTGGAAATATGCATATGTAGGTGGTGAAGCTAATGGCATTTTCTTTTTTTAGCCGTAGCCCTGTCCACTTCAATGTATTACTGTGCTGAAAAATTCTCCTGGGGTACCTCCAAGTCCACTGATTCAGTATCTGCTAGGGTTTCCAGGAACTTAACCCCAGTGATAACAAGAACTGACTGTATATGGTTGTAGAAATAAACTGTATTGCTGCTGATGCATCATGTACTGTAGTGGTGTGTGAGTAGATCAATTGATGTTACAGCAATATAATTCCAACATACAAGGGCTGTTTTGGCTGTTTTCTTTTGAGGTAATATGCCTACTGTAAAGTATGACAGAGATAACTTGGTGAGCTTTGTAACCAATAAGGCAAAGTTTCTGATCTGTATGAACAGCTATGTATAGTATGTGGTTAGGTGTTACCAGCAGCACTTTTTGAAACACCCATACTTTTTGACAGGAGGGCCACTGTGGCAGTGGTCTGGAAAAAATTAATTTACATTTTGAAATTGAATAAATTTTACATAAATGAATACATTGGAGATGGAACATATAAATGAATTTTACTGAGGCAATGGTAAAATTCAATCAGGGATGTGCTTTTACCAAACATACAGGCCAAGCCAGAAAGGGGGGTGGTAACAACTCTTGACCACATACCTCTTGTGCAGAAATAAAACCCATGGGGAGACAAATTGTTCAGAGGCAATGATACACATGGGACATGGGAGTGATTAAAATGCCACTCGGGGATGTGCTGTCAGACTAGCCATTCCTCTATAAGGGGGGCGAGCACGTGGGCAGCTCCAAAGAACCTGAAATGGCAGCCACAGAGACCTAAAGGTCTCACAATAGCTCAAGGCCTATAAAAGGCCTTGTACAAAGTGAGATCGGCTTTTCCTTTGGTGCCGCTACTGCTTCACCGGATGTCAAGCAGCGGAGAGAGAGCTCTGCCCACAGCTCACGTCGAGCAGTTGCATCAGGTCAATGCAGGCTCCAGTAAGTCTCCAGCAGGCCAGAGGCTTGGAGATTGGGGGCTTCCCATGGGCTGTTTCTGGGATCTCTGAGGGCCGCAAATGGCCCCTGGGCCAGGGTTTGGGTATCCCTGCTCTACAGCTAACATTCATATAACAGTGCAGTCCTAGAGAAAGCAGTCAGGAGGAAGAGAGAGGAACTCCTTAGGAGGTGAAGGGGCACAGAGGGAGAATATGCAGAAGGAGGGGGAAGAAGGAACAAAAGGAGATTAACTGGGCTTTCCAGAATAACCTGGGGGAAGAAAAGGGAGGTCTGGTTCAGAAAGGAAAAACGAAAGGAAGATTGGTGGGGAAAAGAGAAGGACTTTGGCAGTTTAGGCTGTGTCTGGGAGTGGCTTGCCATAGTCGGTAGGGCTACAGGCAAGGGGTGAGTCTAGAAACAGGCTGTGAATGCACCAGCTGCTTGTAATGAGGAGCTAGTCACTCCCACTGGATAAGTGCTCTTGACCAATGCTCCAAGCCTCTGGAGGGAGGTTGCCACTGGCAGCAGAGATTCCCCTTGTTCTGAGGACTTGCTGGATCATTCAGGGGAGTCTGTCCTGGAAAAGGAGGCATAAGTCTGATCTTGACCTTCAACAAACAATACAAAAGTAGAAAAAATATATGTGCACTTGCAGCATTCTGAGAAAGGAAAGACAGAGACTATCACCAAGTGTGAGGTCAGCTTGACTTCACATGAGATGACAAGAAAAGAAAGATAGCAGGGATTTGATGGCTCTCTAGCAAGGCTGTGCCATGGGGCAAGATTCCCATTTCTGAGAGGCCTGGGAATGTTGAGTTGCAGGGGTCACAGTGGCAAATTGCTGAATGAGAAAGCATCCCTTGGCAAAGAGGGTTCTCAAAGGCAGAGAGCTCTGAAGCAAGCCCTTACAGGACAAGGGAGCCAAGCTGCATCTCAGAAGAACAAAGGGAGGGTGCTTGGAGCAAGAAAAGTGGCCCAAAAGATTAGTTGACCAGCCTGTACCAACTCTAGGTTGAAATGGTGGTTGTGTGGTTACCATCTGGGGTGCTCCCTGACATGGTGGTTCTCAGATGGAGGCTGGTATGGGAGGGAAATATAAATGTGATGCAGCAGCAGTGAGTTAATGCTCAACAAATGGACAACAAGGCAGAAGAGCAGACAAAGAGTAAGTGGAGAACAAAGAACATGAGGTTCCATCACCGAGGGTGGCTATGAGGTTTTGCCCCATAGAGATTCTTAGGTGCAATGAACTCTGTTACTTAGGTGCAGATCAGGAGGTCCTCTATTACTAGTCAAGGACCCCTGCTCAGTTCTGCCTTTGTTTTTTCACCTAGTTGAGGCTGAAGTAGCTAGTTGGATGGTCTGTTGAATTATTCCTAGCTTGAGTATAATCATGGAGTTGGTGAGGACCATAGGAAGGTGTAAAGGTTTTCTTTCATTTTTCCCAGCTTCAGGACTTTAGGGAGATGGCTCTGGTTACAAAGCATCAGATACGCTGTTTCATTAGGATTTGGCGCTGGAAGGCTTCACCTGCGTTTTGAAGCTGTGAAAACTCCATTTACATTTAAAGGGTAGCCAGCAATATGTTCAGATTTGGAACACTGATATGCATGGATTGAAGGAGAGGAGGCGATTACATGTTCCAAAGAAAAGTGTACCTTTCTGGCCTGTGAATTTATGGCCTTTTGCCATCAGTCCCTTTAAATAGACACATTACTGACTTGATCCTTTGCTCTCCAAGCTGGCACCTTGCACCAAGTACACTTGTTTCAATGCATGTTCCCTACACATCTTAAGCAGAAATGATACATTGATCGTGTAACATAGTAATGGCTCAGGTTCTTTCCTAGCAATTTGTTGTTAGCTTTTTGAGTGTGTGAATAACCAACTTTTTTCTGCTCCAACCGCCTCCATTTATGTGTATATTGTGTGTGCTGCTGTAGCTTCTCAGGAGTTTATAAACCTTATGTGTGATGTCAGGCCACTTAGGAGGTGCATTACTCCTGTGGCTTGTAAACATGCTGCAAGACCAAACCGTGTGGGTACAAACCCTTTCATGTGGGTCATGGCACTTGGGCTGCTAAAACAAGTGTAAAGGAGGTCAAAGTTGGCACAATGCCAGTATCTTTGGCTCTCTTGTGGGCTTTTTTGCTTTCTTGGCACCCCCATTGGCCATGTTTTATTTTTATTTGCATGTTTATTGCAAGGCTTCTGACTTGAAGCAGGAGTGAGTGTTATCAGTAAAGCTTCCACTCTCTTTCCCTTGTATCTCTTGTCTCTTTTAGTTGACATGTGTTTCTGAGCCCGAAGAAGCTCAAATAGACATGTGATTTAAGAAATAGTGCTCTGCTGCTGTTTCACACTTACTGAGCACCATGTGACACAAAACATTTTTCCACATATATCGTTGCCATGCCTTGAGTTTTAACATCCTGTGGTATATCTCTACAGAGGTAGAGTAGGACTTGGGCTGTTTGGGTGTAACAGGAACTTCTGAACTCTGTTTCTTATTGGCTTTAGCTATTACTGTAGCTCTCTGGAGAGCCTCATTTCAGCCCTTTTCAGTCTCTGCTGCCATCATTGCTTTCCGTACCAGTCTCCTTGGCACCACCTGACTCCTTCAAGCAGAAGTAAATTACCTGCTTCTCCTGTCCACTGGTCGGAAAAACCAGTTGCTGATGAGGGTTGTGAACAGCTGTGGAGCGGTGACTGATGCCACGGAAAGGATTAGAATGGGATCACTGTTTGATTGTATCAGTAGTTGCTGCAGCACCGACTTCTGTACACATTGAGGTTCACAGACTCCTATGTTAACTGGTCTTTGCTCAAGCAAAAATGCAGGAACTCACTGACTGGTTGCTGAACTGCCTGCTTTTATTTATATATTAAAAAATCTATGTGACAGCGGTGTTTCAACCAACAATCCCTCATTATATAAGCAATTGCTTTATGAGATCTTAGCATAATGAGGTATACAAATCATACCTGAAAATTTACTATATAAGCATAATCTTGATTATATGACATTTCAGCTCATCAGTGGCTACTTGATATTTACAAAACAGTATAGTTCCCATGTGTTATGATGGAAGCATGCAGGGAACTCATGTTGTCATTCAAAGATGCAAGAAGGATATTCCTAGCATCATCTTGAGTGCCAGCATGAGTTTCCAGCATGTTGCTCTCATAGCGCTTGAACTGCATGTTGTACTGTTTAGTGTGTGTATTAGTCTTACACACTGCGTGTTGTGCTCATTGAAAACCAATACCAGACATCACACCTTTGCAGATGACCAGAGCATCATCTGTTTGTTGAGTGTTAACTAAGGTGTTTCACTAAGGAGTGTTTCACTAAGGCAGCCATTTTTAACCACTGTGCCGTGGGTGGTTCACAGGTGTGCCCCAGGAATTTGGGAGAAGGTCATTTATTAGTAGGGCCAATGGGGGATGTGAGCCCCCCACTGGCAGCATGGTGTGCCTTGTCAGTTGTCAAAAACCTGAAGAGTGTACCTTGACAATTTTAGTGCCTTGTCAGTGTGCCATGAGATGAAAAAGATTGAAAATAACTGCACTAAGTTAATTGCATGAACCAGTGGACCAGGACCCACTTTTCATGATGACAATCTGTCTGGGACCCACTGGAAGTGATGTCCTTAACCTGGAAGTGATGTCGTGCCCGGAAGTGACATCATCAAGCAGGAAGTGACATCACTGTGATGCCAGTGCTGGAAGTGATGTCATTAAGCAGGAAATGACATCGCTTTCAGGTTCTCACCTAGGAATTCATAAACTTCAAATGACAAGAAAAAACATTCCAGCGCAGAAGCTTTTCCCAATTTTCTGTCCCATGGTACCATTGCTACCAAGCATTCCACCTGTAAAATTCAATATACTTCTTGTAATGAGTTGTGTGTGAGGGGTGTGCTTGCTTCTGGCTAGTGTTGAGTACACCATTAATGTGAATATGCCCATCAGTATTCATGGCACCTTGCAAACTAACTAACCCTGGGGTCGGCAACCTGTGTTTTCAGAGCCGCATGCGGCTCTTTCAGTCCTCTGATGCGGCTCCCCAGTGGGGGCTGGAAGTGGGGCGCCCTTCCCCTTGGCCTCCGCCCAGCCAGCGATGTGCTGCGGGTGGCTGCTGGTGAATGAGGGGCGCCGCTCCTCCCTGCAAAGCTGCAGCTCCTTCCCTGCAAAGTGCCCCCCCACGCGTGCACAGCAGCTCCTTCCTCAGCAGGCAGGCAGGGGCAGCTGCGCACTCCTGGACCTGCTCTCCCCACCCCACTGCGAGCAGGTGTGGGGGGGGGCAGCCGGGCACCTCTTCCCTGCGCTCTTCCTTCCTTCGCCCTGCAGCGGGCAGGGGGCTGAACAGAAGAGGCGAGGCTGGTCGGAGAAGCACGGGAGACGCAGCGCTGCTGAGGCAATGGGCAGGAAGGAGCGAGGTGAGCTGCATTCCTTTTCACACTTCCCTGGGAGGAAGCCCCAGTCCCTCTACTGGGGCTGACTTCTGAGTAGACAGGCAGAGGAGCCTGTCCACACTTCCCTGGGAGTAAGCCCCGTTCACTCTACTGAAGCTGACTTCTGAGTAGACAGGCAGAGGAGCCTGTCCACGCTTCCCTGGGAGTAAGCCCCGTTCACTCTACTGGGGCTGACTTCTGAGTAGACAGGCAGAGGAGCCTGTCCACACTTCCCTGGGAGGAAGCCCTGGTCCCTCTACTGGGGCTGACTTCTGAGTAGACAGGGAGAGGAGCCTGTCCACACTTCCCTGGGAGGAAGCCCTTGTCCCTCTACTGGGGCTGACTTCTGAGTAGACAGGCAGAGGAGCCTGTCCACACTTCCCTGGGAGGAAGCCCTGGTCCCTCTACTGGGGCTGACTTCTGAGTAGACAGGGAGAGGAGCCTGTCCACACTTCCCTGGGAGGAAGCCCTTGTCCCTCTACTGGGGCTGACTTCTAAGTAGACAGGGAGAGGAGCCTGTCCACACTTCCCTGGGAGGAAGCCCCGTTCACTGTTCTGAGACTGACTTCTGAGGAGAGAGGTAGAGGATGTCCCCTGGTTTTGGTGAGAGTGTAAAGAGCATCTCCCTATCCACTCTGTCCATCCCCTGCATAATTTTGTATGTCTCAATCATGTCCCCCCTCAGGCGCCTCTTTTCTAGGCTGAAGAGGCCCAAACGCCATATCCTTTCCTCATAAGGAAGGTGCCCCAGCACCTACAAGGGAGCTACAAGAAGGGGCTACATTATAAAAATGGAACCTGTAAGAGGGGAGCGCATTATAAAAGTTGCATATACAAGAGGGGAGTGCATTATAAATTGGGACATACAAAGGGGAGTAATAACTATAAATCTCTTTATTGTATTGAAAAATACTAGTCATTAGATTTTGTATTTCATTGTACCTCTTTTACATTACTGTGGAAAAGACACAAAGATGACTATTTACTGTTGGTCAGGATTTTCTGCTAGGGAGGGCACCAGCCCAAGTCTTGCCTGTAGCACCAAATTGGCTAGGGCAGGCCCTGGGAAAATAAATTAGTATTTAATTTAAATGTATTTTGTTTTAACTCTTTCGTTTTTTATATGTAATTCTAAATTTAAGATTATGGTAATCTTGTAACATTAAAATATGTTACATATTGTTTTCTCTGTAGCAGTTCATTCATTTCAAAAATGCAGCACACTATAGTTTTTTTATACATAGCATAAAGGTAAAAAAAAAAACTATATATGCAGTGTTATCTTCATTTTAGATGTCAAAAGGGTTTTGTGTCTCCCGAGGTTTTCTTTTCTCCAGAAAACAGGTCCAAATGGCTCTTTGAATGTTTAAGGTTGCCAACCCCTGAACTAACCTGAACCCTCCCACAGACCCAGCAAAACCAGACTTGTCTGCACACCTATAAGACAGGAGCGTTTCATCTCACCTAGTAGCCCTGCAGATCACCCACATGCTCAGTCCACTCACCCCAGTTCCCCCACCCCTCCCTCTCCTGGGTGTCTCAGTGCTTTTGTTTCTGTATTTGATGCTCATCAAAACTTTCACCAAGCGAATCCTTCATTATGGGAGAAAGATCCTTTTCTGAACCGTGAATCCTCCCTTCCCAAACTTTGTTGCAAGAATCTTTTCTAAGGAGCCCATCTGAGGCAAGGGGGGGAAGGGGAAACTTCAGACTCCCACCTGAAATTCACCTGTATCTGCTCTGCCAATACAGCTACGCTCACTGGAGAAATCAAACAGGTGCTGTCTCGCTCTTTTGCGCCTGTGCAGGCCACTCTTTTAGACCCAGAGGAAGAAAAGCCTCTCTCTCTCTCTCTCTCTGCAGGACTGATGCGGTCTTGGAAAACGGCAGTGCCCACTGCCAGATTCCAAGATGGCACTGCCCAGCTCATTTTGCCAGTATCCAAGTTGGCATTGCCCAGCTTTTCGCAACCCACCAAGTGGGTCGTGACCCACAGTTTGAGAATCACTGACATAAACAGTTGTGTAGGTATTGTGTTGCTTACATATTTAGGTATTGCTCTATGATCTGGGTTAATTCTTGGCTCTTGGGAGTGAATTTTTAGACTTGGGAACCAATCAGAAATTATAACATGGGATCCTACAGGAAAAACGTTTTTGCTCTTCCAAAAACCAGAAGTAGCTTTTTTTTTTTTTTTTTTTTTTTTTTTGCATTACAGGGAGATTTGAAGCCCGCAGAGGCCATGGAGCTCCAGTGCAGCTCCAGTCCCCTTCAGAGAGTTCAGGTAGAGCCCAGTCTGGCTCAACACAGGTCTGGGGGACCTGCGTTGAGCTGTATCCGTGGACGTAAAATCCACGGATATGCACGCTCCAACCTGTGCTTATGTTTTCTTTTGCAGAAAATTACTGCTAGTAAATCTGGCCTTAAAAATTAAAAAAGCAGAATTGGCCTCTGATTTATTGAGACCATGCATTTTTAAAAAATGCAGGTTTTAGTTTGTTGCTGCCGAATACCTGAAGTAATTCAGAGTGTTCTCAAATGCTGCATTCTCTCTTTCTGTACCTTGCTGCACTGTTTCTTTTTAGCAACAGAAACAAGTAAAGTCTGATGTTAATATGTTGAGCCATGATTCTGCTATATCCTCTTTTCTCCTGTCATGCTGCTTTTGCATGGAATGTGCAGGCTGATTGCAGCAGGAGTGCTGCTGTGCATGAAGGCTGGTGGAGGAGAAGGGATGCTAGCTGCTTTTAGGTGAGGTGTGTGAGAGTCTCAGCTTGATGCGATTGACCACCATATTGTGGATGCACAGAAATGGTGTGTTCTTGAATTAGAGCAGGGAGAGGGCAGGTATTCTTTGGAATCTTCTTTTATAAGCCTCACTGTTGCTCCTTTCTTTCTGTACATTTGAAGGAACTGAATGGATACTGTGTCTTGTGAATGTTGTAATTATACCAGATAATTAGGGATAAACTAACCAAAGTAATGAACCTTGCATAGCCAAAAAACAAGAACTCCCCAAAACACTATCAAATTTGTCACTGTTGAAAAACAGCTTCCAGCTGGGCAGGTGGTGTTTAAACTCTACTTTGGGAGTGAAGTTTAATCTGAGTGGAAAACTTCCTACTAAAAGGTAGTATTTATGCAACTGGTATCGCAGACCATTGACTATAATCCAGTAATCTAAATGTTAGTACAGTTTTAATTGTAGGTCCTGATTTTGAAATTCTACTCAAAAAGTTCAAAGAATGTGGACCTAGATTATTTTTCCATCAAATGTGGATAATTAATAACCACATTAAGTTAACCTGCTGGGATATAGTTCAGATTAGAAGATGACATCAAGCAGAGTAGTATTTCCCATTGATCAAACATTTGACAATAATCCTCAAACTTGGTTGAGGATCATCATGCTCATTCAGTTAAATAAATCATATCCTACAGTATCTCAGGACAGTCTCCATTTGTGCTATCTCCTTATCCTCATGTTCTTCTCACTTTCGGATGGGAATAGCTCAGGAAAGAACAGTGCTTGGGTGCATGTGTCTTTTTATTTAGAGACTGATGCACACTTGAATTCAAATCCTACTTAGCAGGAGGGAAGGCTTGGCTAGTCCTATGTCAGCCCTTGGGAAGTTGTTACTATAGGGTGACATAGAATCCCATTTAAAGTACAGGATTACAAGCATTTTTCAGTCCAATATGCTCTGTTGAAAAGTGGTATATAAATATTCTTTATAATGTAGAATAAACTAGTTACTCACTTAATAATATAGCATAAACTGCAACCTACTTTTTATATGCAGAAGTAGGTCATGCTTTTCTGCATTCTAATACTGTTGCATTAACTATTTGCTATCTCTTGATTTATATGGCTTATTTGTTACCTGTTATTCAACCCAGGTAATTCTTCTGATGATATTT
Source organism: Tiliqua scincoides (assembly GCF_035046505.1). Classification (NCBI taxonomy): domain Eukaryota; kingdom Metazoa; phylum Chordata; class Lepidosauria; order Squamata; family Scincidae; genus Tiliqua; species Tiliqua scincoides. The sequence continues at coordinate 212,034,703 of NC_089824.1, forward strand.
ACAGTGAAAACTATTTAACAGAGATCTCGCTCTTAGCTGGTGCACTGTTACTGTCACTGAATCATACTTTTATCTTTTGTACTTCCTTATTTCTAGCACCTGCCATCACTTAAGCTTTATTAAATATTTAATAATAATAAACAGATGTGCACTCAAAAGTAAACTAGTACATACAGTCAATTATTATCCGCTGGGTTTGGATTCCTGGAAAGCCCAGTGGATATGGAGTCATTAATCCTATGTAACAGTGAGGTTAGGGCAGTGGTTCTGAAACTTACCCGGGTTACCTGAAACTTACCCTGCAGTCCCTTCTCCCCAGCTCAGCCTGGTGCTTCCATCTTGGATCTTGCAAAATCTCATGAGATTCAAGATGGCAGCACCCAAATCTTGCAAGATTTTGAGAGATCTAAAATGATGGCACCCAAATCTTGTGAGGCTTGGGTGCTGCCATCTTGGACCTCATGAGATTCTGCAAGATCCAAAGTGGTGGTGCCTAGAGTACAGGTAGGAGGGGGTCACCAGGGACATCCCTTGGAGCCCCTGTGAGTGTACTGTGACACACTGGGAACCCCTGGGTTTAGGGGGAGGAGCAGCTAACTTGCCAGCAAAGGATAGTTTCAGGATGGCCACTGCAGAAGCTGAGAATAGACTACAAATGATGTGAGGTAAGTCACATGTTTGTTAAGTGAATCCGCAGGACCAAAGTGTGTGGTTAACAATGCTTGACTGTACATAAAACAAAAATGTGAGTATTTCAGTACTCACAAGACATTGAATACACGAGCTCAGGAGCTAGTTTAAAAAAATCAGTTCTGGTGACTGTACAGAACTGTGAGATGGCAAAATAGAAATTGAAAAATAGAAAGAAAAGTATAGTTGTTTAAAACCAGGACTTAAAACAGGTTTACGGTTCTTCTCTCATTACAAAAGACAGAGGGTGCGATCCTAACCAACTTTCCAGCACTGACCTAGCCTCAATGCAGCCCCAAGGTAAGGTTACAAACATGCCTTTACCTTGAGGAGGCCTCCTTGACTGCCTCCCCAATGCAGGATGCAGTGCATGCCACATTGGCACAGCTATGTCAGTGCTAGGAAGTTGGTTAAGATTGCGCTCTGAATGAATCATTTATCATTTTGTGCCTTTGCTCTCCAACATAATTTCTAGCGTCACTGTCCCTTTTAAAAAATGTGCAAACATTCTGCTATCTACCCTGTACTGCTTTGCTGTCAGCAATTTCATTTCTCACAAAACATTACATGATATGTGTTTAGATTGTACCACTCCATATTGCAGGTGGGAGCTTATACAACTGAATGATTTTTCATACAAGAAATTGTCTATACTCAAAAATTTATCATGTCAGAAAGGCGAAGTCTCATCTAGTCTTCTCTCCAGTACTCTAGTTTTCTATGTGTAGGTAACTGTTGTGGGAGCGTTCACCCTGCAGTCTGAACTGGTACAGCCCAGATGCATAGTGACTGCTGTTCTTGGGAACTAGTCCTGTGTAACAAGGATGTTCTAGAATAGGTGTTTTGGCACTGAATGATGTAGACTACTTGGTGTCAAAAAACACAGGAAGATAGACTGAATGGTAAAGAATTGGAAAAGTGCATATCTTGGGTAGATCTAACACAGATTCATTGTGTTAAAGCATTTTACTTCTGTTTTTCTTGTAATATAGACACAAATATATAGCTTTGGTAAACACTGTTGAATTCAGGATCAGGCCTGGTTAGTACTTGGATGGGAGACCGCCTGGGAATACTGGGTGCTGTAGGCTTATACCATAGTCTTTCAAGACTGAAGGTTGCCAACCAGAGACCAGTTGAATTGGGGTCTGACATTTTATTCATTTTCACAAGTTTCAATGAGCTGGAGTGTGTCAGGACACCTATGGAAGGGTTACCACATCTAAGTGCAAACCCAACTTTGCTTTTATCAGAGTTTTGAGTTACTTTGTTATTGCCTTCTAGTCAAATGTAAAAGAGCTTCACATTTGTGGATCTTGGGAAAGTCATGGATCTTCCAGGGTACTGTTTCTCATAAAATCTATGGAGTTTTGGTTTTACCTATGCCTGCCTGTAGTCTTCTGTGATAATGTATTCATAGTCATGCTCACCTGTGTCAGAATAATAAGAAAAGAAATTGCCTGCTGCTTTTATACATATAATGCACAGAAATGGAATTGTTGTTCCACTGGAACACTTCCTTCTGGTACAAAGCATATCAGGTCCTTATACTGTTCAGTGACCCTTATTGTCTTGTACAAAACTTAATGAGTAGAGGTGTTTGAACTTGGTGGTTTTTTACTTGTGTTTAGTTATACTTAAGCTGTAATCCTGTCTTACTCAGTGGAAACAAACAGTTTACTAAGGAGCATCAAAGGGGAACTAATTTTCACTAATGTTCTCTCACAGTGTTTCACATATTTGTGACTGTAATCTTCATTTAGAATTATTATTATTATTATTATTATTATTATTATTATTATTATTATTATTAATAGTATTTTTACGGTAGAAATAAAAAATGTAGTGCTACAAATCCAGGTTGTGATGTCAAGCAGTACATAAACTCCTTCAGGGGTATATGATTTGTGATGGCTTTCAACACATGCTAGTCATCATTAATGTTGCTATCTTTGTGGTTGCACAAGCACATCCTGGTTGAGAAGATTAGTGTTCATAATAGTTTGTGTTTGTGTAGATCAGGGGTGCCCAAACCCCGGCCCTGGGGCCACATACGGCCCTCGAGGCCTCTCAATGCGGCCCTCAGTGAGCCCCCAGTCTCCAATGAGCCTCTGGCCCTCCAGAGATTTGTTGTAGCCTGCACTGGCCCAACACAACTGCTCTCAGAGTGAAGGCCTTTTTGACCTTTTGAAATTTTGACCTTTTTGCGTGAGCTGTGGGATTAGGGCTTCCTCCTCTGCTTGCTGTTTCACGTCTGTGATGCAGTAGTGGCAGCAAAGGAAAGGCCAGCCTTGCTTTGTGCAAAGCCTTTTATAGGCCTTGAGCTATTGCAAGACCTTCATTCATTCATATAAGTTCATCTTTAATATATTCATTTATCTAAACTTATGTAAATTTATTCAAATTTTAAATGTAAATTAATTCTTTCTTTCCCCGGCCCCAGACGCAATGTCAGAGAGATGATGCGGCCCTCCTGCCAAAAACTTTGGACACCCCTGGTGTAGATGTAACATTGAACCATGATTAAGGTCAACAGGGGAAGGAAGATAAATTCTTAGTGGAGAGAAGAGGGAGGGAAAGGAAGTACTGGTACATGTCTGATCTCTTAACCATGGTTAAAAGTCAGCAGTGTTTAATTTATTCTCAGTGCTGAGAGCACAGCTGATTCTAATGTGGGGTCTTGCATGTTGCTACATGGCTAAAAGTTATTCAAATCTTTTACTATGTGGGTATGGGCTGCAAGATGTTAAAAGGTTCAGACAACTATTTTTTCTGTCTTTCTTGGAATTCATTCCAGAGAGCCCTTTCCTTCTTGGAACCTGAAAATCCAGTCCTTTGTACTCTCCCATTATGAATGGATTCCAGAACAAGTCAATACAAGTGAATTGTACTGCATTTTTTCCTCTTTGGAAATTTCCAGTGTTCTTTAACATTTTCTAAAATACATTTTTAAAAAATGCATTCCTTTACTTGTGTAGGTCATCTTATTGATTGGTAAAGCCTAGTTATTTTGTGTTCTGTTATCCATTGAATACTGAAAATATCCTTGTCACAGTTACATTTTGTTGATTAAAAGCTATCCATTTTCCTTAACTTAAATGGATAACCAAGTTTGTTTGTTTGGAGCAATGATAGAGAATCAGTCTTAAAGAGCACACCAGTCTTCTATGTTTCTATGCAGGAGGAATCTAACATAGAATCTAAAACTGAATGCAAATTCTTTCGACCGTTCAGTGTTGATATTGAAATGGGAAAAGCATACATCTAATGTTCTTCAATGCATTTATAAATGTAACCTGCCACCCTGATACGTACGTGGTGTGTATGGAGTGCTTCTCATGTGCTTGTGAAGCTGCACTGAAAGCTTTGGGAATGTTCTATGTGTACAGCTTCTTATGACACTAAAAAGAATAAGACCCTTGAGTGGTACTCTTTTTTTTTTTCTTTCCCTTTGCTTGTCCTTTTCTCAATAATCTCCGGTAATGTTACTGTGCCCATACATTGCTGCCGCACATCAGTTTCTACTTGTTATAGATAAAAACATTCCTTTTTATCTTAAAAATATGAAATTCTCACATTGTTTCCATATAGCAAATAATTTGTTTGCAGTATAACTACAAAAAAGGCCATTACATACAGAAGAAGGTCATTACACAGAATGGCTTAACACAGCCATTTTTTCATTCTGTCCTTCATGTAGATATTCACAGCTACAAAAGTCCAAAATACTTTTACATAAGCATTAATTGCACTGGGTGGGGCATACTTTTTCTTTGGTGGGGCTGTCAATGTGCGTGCCTCTTGTTTCTGAGACTTGAGAATATATTACAATCCTTTTTATAAATTTTACTGTATTCTGTGCTGAACATAATTGGATATCCAGGATATTTAGAGTTGAAAGTTGCCTTGAAAACGTCTGCAGAAATGTGTGTGTTTAGTAGATGCTTGTTATGTAAAAACAGACTGCCATTTTTGTTTGGTTGTTCTTGTGGATTATCCCAGCTGATGCAGGCTATCCCTTTGCTTTGCTTTCAGGAGTTCTATGAACATACAAAAACACTTTGGCAAGATGAAGGTGTGAGAGCCTGCTACGAAAGATCTAATGAGTATCAGTTGATCGACTGTGCACAGTAGTAAGTACAGTTTTTCTTACTTTTGATTGTTGTCTGTTGTGAAGCAGGACAAAGCATAAACAGGGAAAATGTCTGTAACATCCGTTCAAAAAAACAGCATAACTTGCTTTTGTTTGATGCACATAGTTGGATAAATATATGAAAACCATGAGCATGGTGAGCTTGATAAGCAATGTGATTTTGTTCAGGCATCTCTTTCTGTTCTGTAATATTTTTATTTACTTTGGTGCGCAGTGTGATACTTGCAGAATACTAGCAATTTTTCATGAGAAGTGTATTTTGGAATTGCTTTTGAATGTTAATGTTTTCAGTTTTTTAGTTAATGCAGTTGAAGTGGGGAACAGCCACTTTGTTGGTCAGCTGCAGAATCTAGGTTCAAGGCCAGTCAGAATTTATCTAGTATTCAGCTATTTAATATTTTGAGTTTTCCCTCTGTACCTAGAACATGAAATCTGGAGTGAAACTGTGAATTGATTTCTATACATAACTTTTCAGTGTTTTGGTTGATTTGGATTTTGAATTATTCAAGTTACAGTGGGAGCCTCTGAGAGATGTTGTAAGTTTTTAAATGTATCTGTAATGGACCTTTTGCTAGACTGAAAATGTTGAAGCAAAGCATACTTCAGTCCAAACTTGAGATATTTTGTTGAGGTATTCATTGAGGTACAATATTGAGGTAATTACTGATGTAACACCTCTCATAACTTAAGGGATGTTCTGTTTCTAGAAAGTTCTTTTCTGTTCTAGAAAGTTGAGTGAAACAGAACTATAGAAGACTTCATTATAGTTAAGGCAGGAAACTAGCGCTGACTGACACTCATGAATCCCAGAATACACTTCTCCCATTGGCTAGAATAGCTATCAAACAGCATTGTTACGAATCACCACTAAAGGAAGTAGCATTATGGGAGATATTACAGTATAATCTTCACATTCTTAAAAACACATTTTCCAGTATTGTTTAGAACAACATCTTCTATTTAAGCAATGTCCTGTACAGTTTCAGTATTGGGTTATTTCTTCTGTGTTTGGTTTGGAAACAGATAGTTCACAGCATTTTATTTGGCTTCTCACCCCCACAACCTTGGTTAAGGAGAAAAATCAAGAAACCTTCAGTGGGTTTAGGCTTTGTGTTGAGGTTAGAAAGCAGGAATTGCCTTTTGACTCTTTTTACCATTTTAGGGCCCAATCCTATCCAACTTTCCAGCACCAGTGTAGCCGCGATGCAGTCCCAAGGTAAGGAAACAAATGTTCCCTCACCTTGAGGAGGCCTCTGTGATTACCTTCCCACCACAGGATGCAGCACATGCCCCATTGGCACAGCAGCACTGGCACTGGAAAATTGAATAGGATTTGCCCCTTATTCTCATTGACAGTTTGTTTAGACAGCACATTGGTTAGAAGGAGTCAAATTCTGTCATATTAGTAAAAGGTATACTGAATGTATTTTGCTGTGTCTTTTCTTTTTTTCATATAAAAGGAAAGTTTCTTTTCAGTGTAAAATTCATCATAACATCTTAGCTAATAATAGAGACCTGATTCCTTTTTAATAGTTTGATATTTCTCTTTTAAGCAGCCAGTAATCTGCTCACCTTTGATGGGCAGTGCACTGAGTGGTACTCAGCCTTCACCAGTGCTCTCATTTGCACTGTCATTTGGCAAAAGTAAGAAATGGCAGGTGACACTCCTACTGAGTATTATCTTGTCCTAGAACAAATTAGAGAAGACCTTGCCTCTCCCTGAAACTATTTGCATATACCCATAAATGGGTAATCCAAGCCAGCATTTATGGTCTTCGGCCATTTGTATTGCCATAATAGTAGATAAGAAATGTTTTCAATGGGAGGGGGGCAGCTTGTGCAGTCTTCAGTCTACTTTGGAATTACAAATTGCAGGGGTAAGATGAAAAAGGAGAAGCAGCATGGATCTACCATAGACACTCGAGTATAAGTCAATCTCTGAGATAAATCGAGGGCAGGTTTTGAGTCAAAAATGTAGAATTTTCTGACCCTTGAACAAGTCAGGGGGTTAAACTTAGGGGGCCTTGTCTATCTATAATTTTGTTTGATTTTTACCCGAGGCCAGATCCTGAAAATAACATAGGCCTACAAAATTGAGGGTCAGAAAAGTTTTTCCCAAACTTTATGGTGGTTTGATATGAATTTGGGGTGCCGATTCAAAAAATGGCATCCGTTTTGCCCTATCACGTCTAGTTTTGGAGACACAGCATAGCCTCTTTAGTGAATGGTTCATGCAGCTTCCTTATGAGGAAGCCATGGTGTAGGCTTCCTGATGAGGAAGCTGCTTGAACCATTCACTAAAGAGGCTGTGCCGAGTCTCCAAAACTAGACGTGATAGGGCAAAATGGATGCCATTTTTTGAATCAGCACCCCAAGTATACCCAGGAATTGGTGTAATGTTTAAGGAAGCAAAATGTATGTTGGCTTGTGTAATTGGTATTAAATAATACTACCAGTAATTGTTACCTAAGAGCTGTACAATCTCTAATTTTTAAAAATATAGTAAATGATCATAAGATACTTTTAAAATTCTGACCTTCACATCCTTTTTGTAATCACTGTCAGTGTAAGTGCACTGTAATCAAATCCTTCTTTGAGGTGCTGTATTGGAATCTGGAAGAACTGGCGAGGAGGTAGATGTGATGTCAGCAGTGGCCCCTTTAAGGGTAAGACCTGGGCATCCAGCAGAGTGTGCTGCACAGCTGCAGCCACTGGAAGGCAATAGGGCCCTCAGGGATATAAGGAGCACCTGAGGCAGAAAAGGTTTGTGGGTTTTGAAGGAGTGCAGGTTGGAGAGGAGACTGACTTGGCTTATTGAATTTGGAATCTGACTGTGGATTGTGACTGGACTTTGGCTTTGGACTTGGACTTGGATACCCTGATGGATTTGACTGACCTACCTGGAACCTGACCTTGGACTGTAACTTGGCTTATTGGCTCTGGACTCTGATTTGGCAACTCTAATTGATTGGACTGGTTTACTTGGAATCTGTGGACTGGAACTGGACTTTGACTTTTGCTTGCTGCACTGTTGAGTTTCACAAGGGGGACTGATCAGCCTTAAGCGGGCACGAGGCCCATTGGATTGGGATTTGGCAGAACAGGTGCCTGGTGTGTTAAGCCAGTGGCTCTGCATACAACATATAACTAGGAGTGTGCAATTCAGTTCACAGCAGAGAGACAAGGAATGAGCATAAACAAGCGCAGGCATTGTTGCAACCCTGCTTACTCAGAAGTAGACCACATTGCTTTCCATGGATGGTGTTCTTAAATAATGGTGCACTGAATTGTAGCCTCAGACTTTGTTTCAGATGGAAATGAGGCTTACATCCGTATGTTTAAAAAACCAGACCTCTGCCAAACATTTGCAAAATGGAAGGAGGATATAGAAGGGTCAGGTGTTATCCTGCCAAAGAGAATGAGGCACGCTTGATTTTAATGGAAGCGTTGAGACCTTGCTTGCTTTTTTCTCAGGAGGAGTGAAAATGTTAACTTTGGCTGCAGCTTGCCCTGGAGATGGATCGCCGTGTAACCTGATTGAATCTGAGCCATGCCAGTGTTTTTATATAGATTATCAAGGTGCTTATGCAGTACTGTGTGCCATTCCCCCCTTCTACATAATGGCGCAGCCCAGAGGGGAAGGAGGAAAGAACTTCTCCATGTCCTTTTGCTCTCCTGGCTACCGTGATATGCCTGAAGAGCCCTAACGCCTGAGTGACCCACGCATAAGGCGAAGATATGATCTACGCTTGATTTATTCTTAGAAATTTCTTGCCTTATTGGCAGAAGAGTGCATGATACTGCTACCTGGCTCAGTTGGCTCCTGGATTCAAGTTCACACTCTAATTTTTGATACTTTAGTTCAGGGGTGTCAAACATAAGGCCCGGGGGCCGAATGCGGCCCCCAGAAGCTTTTTATCTGGCCCTCAGACTCTCAGCTGCTGAGGTGTTACCGCTGAAATGGCAGCCCGCATGAAAATTGAACTTTCCCAAATCTTGAAATATGTTCGAGATCTGCGTATTTTTTTCTTCTGTCATTTGCAGTTAATGAGTTTCTATATGAGTGCAAGGTCTGGTTTCTGGCCATTAGATGCTTAATGATGTCACTTTCAGCTTAATTACATCACTTCCGACCCTCAGCTGGAGCCCTGAATGCTAACTTCCGTCCTCTGTATGAAACGAGTTTGACATTCCTGCTCTAGATTCTGGTGCTCTCCTACCAGAAGGGTGTAAATGTGTGTCTTTATGGTGGTCTAGCTAGGTGTTGTGCATACTTGTTTAGTGTTCTAAAGGTATATGTGAATGAGTGCCAGGACACAGTGGAAGGCCTCTATCTTGGAATAAGAATATGAAGTCTTTGGGCTGTGGGAAAATAAAGACTAGAAAGCCTTAGCAAATATTTTGTCAGTTTAGTTACCTTCATTGATCTTTGCTGCATGTGATGAATTTTTTTGATTTTGGTTAGGCCAATTTGTATGTGTGCCTGTATTAAGATCTATATAGTGGCTCTCAAACTCTTTAGCACCAGGACCCACTTTTTAGAATGACAACCTTGAGCATGTTACAGGTTGCACTGTATGACTGACCTGCTGCATGTTACCTGGAACTGTAAGTTTGACAGGCCTTACTTAGGGTAATACATTTAACAGGTCATGTAGATTATTTTCTTCCTCCCATGCTGGCAAGAGAGGAACCTTTTCGGGATTGGACAGGGGTGTGAATGGTTCCTGCATACTGGGATGAATGAATATCAAGGAGCAGTTGCTGTGCAGTCATAACTTGATCTTTGCATTCCCTGCTCTTGGCAGTGGAGTTTTGTTTGCTCTCAGTTGCACTCTTCTGGCCTGCCAAGATGACAGAGCTGGGCTCTGACCCATGACCTCTCATAACCTCTGTTCTTTCAGAGGCTTTTAAAAAGTGAATTTGCTTAGAGCTTGAGCCTTTCCACAAACAAGATATCTGATGGAAAGTTGGAAATAATTCACACTTTATCTTTCTTTGTAGAGTTCCTTTCAATTAAAAAAAACAAAAACCTGCTCTTCACAGAAATATAGGAACTAGTATACTGAGGCTGCATTGTTGCAAGTATCATTTTTAGGTCTCAGAAATGTCTCTCATGAGGACTAGTTTCAATATAATATTTCCATTTCCTTACATTCTTAGAACATGTTAATAGTTTACACAGGACGTTGTCCATGCTGGTCATGCAGGTGTGGCCACTTTCCTATGTAAACCACTTTCTGAAGCAGTTTTTCTTTGTTGCAAAGTGGTATATAAATATACTTAATAACATGTGTCCCCCGACTTGGCAGCATTTCCATGTCACCTGAAAATTGTCCTGTGCAGCACTCACATTCTGATAATAATGTGTCTGACCCTGTACAGTCAGTTCTCCAGAGAACTTTGAATCCTTGGACTCTGAGATGCAATGTTGGTGGTTTTGCTATGAGATCCAGGTAATAACTTAATCAAAACTGTAGCACGGGGTGTCAGACATAAGAGCTACAGGCTGGATGTGGTCCCCAGAAGCTCTTTATCCACTCCCCAATATAATTGGACTCTCCCAGAATTCCCTTTCAGCAGTGCTGCTTCTAGCAAGGCATCACTTCACAGAGCACCTCTCAGTTGATCAGCGGAATGACATTGTGGCAAAAGCAGCACTTCTGAAAGGACAACCTGCATGATAATTGGGCTGCCCCATATCTTGAAAATATGATCAGACTTTGTGCATTTTCTCTTTCATCCTTTGCAGAATGATCTGTCATTTGTCATGACCTGCTTAATGATATCACTTCCTGCTTAATGATATCACTTCCAGCCCTCAGCAGGCACCAAGAATGCTATTTGGCCCACTGTATGAATTGAGTTGGACAGCCTTGCTCTAACAAGTGCACTGGAACATGTATGCAATCTCAATAGGTTTTCATTGCCACTTTTCATGGAGAGAATCATTGGCATCCTTCAGTCTCAGAAGACTATGGTATCACACTCTGAAAAGTGGTTCTGGCAGTGGTTCTGGTGAATGAAAAGACCAATGCGGAAGTGACAATCCCTTCCACACTGGAAGCAAATGTAGTCTGTCCCTGGTGTGTCTCCCTGGCTACGGGCCTTCCTTCTTTGCTTCTTTTCCTCAGTGTGTTGGCCAAGTGTCTCTTCAAACTGGGAGAGGCCATGCTGCACAGCCTGCCTCCAAGAATGATCAGAGGCCAAGGTTTCCCACCTATAGAGGTGCATTCCTAAGGCCTTCAGATCCCTCTTGCAGATATCTTTGTATCGCAGCTGTGGTCTACCTTTAGGGCACTTTCCCTGCATGGTTCTCCATAGAGGAGATCCTTTGGGATCCAGCCATCGCCCATTCTCATGACATGACCAAGCCAACGCAGTCGTCTCTGTTTCAGCAGTACATACATGCTAGGGATTCCAGCTCGTTCCAGGACTGTGGTGTTTGGAACTTTGTCCTGCCAGGTGATACTGAGGATGTGTCAGAGGCAGCACATGTGGAAAGTGTTCAGTTTCCTCTCCTGTTGTGAGCAAAGAGTCCATGACTCGCTGCAGTACAGAAGTGTACTCAAGACACAAGCTCTATAGACCTGGATCTTGTTATGTTCCGTCAGCTTCTTGTTGCACCATACTCTCTTTGTGAGTCTGGAAAATGTGGTAGCTGCTTTACTGATGCGTTTGTTTAGCTCGGTGTCAAGAGAAAGAGTGTTGGAGATTGTTGAGCCAAGGTACACAAAGTCATGGACAACCTCCAGTTCATGCACAGAGATTGTAATGCAGGGAGGTGAGTCCACATCCTGAACCATGACCTATGTTTTCTTCAGGCTGATTGTCATTCCAAAGTCTTGGCAGGCCTTGCTAAAACAATTCATGAGCTGCTGAAGATCTTTGGTAGAGTGGGCGGTGACAGTTGCATTGTGGGCAAAGAGGAAGTCACACAGACATTTCAGCTGGACTTTGGATTTTGCTCTCAGTCTGGAGAGGTTGAAGAGCTTTCCATCAGATCTGGTCCGGAGATAGATGTCTTCTGTTGCAGTTCCAAAGGCCTGCTTCAACAGGACAATGAAGAAAATCCCAAACAAGGTCAGCACAAGAACACAGCCCTGCTTCACTCGAATGTCAAAGGGGTCTGATGTGGAGCCATCAAAGACTTCAATGCCCTTCATGTCCTCATGGAAAGACCTGATGACGCTGAGGAGCCTGGGTGGACATCTGATCTTGGGGAGAATCTTGAAGAGGCCGTCCCTGCTGACCAGGTCGAAAGCCTTTGTGAGATCTATGAAGGCTATAAAGAGTGGCTGTCGTTGTTCCCTGCGTTTCTCCTGCAGCTGTCTAAGGGAGAATACCATATAAGTGGTGCACCTGTTGACTCGGAATCCGCACTGCGATTCTGAATAGACTCATTCTGCAAGTACCTGGAGCCTCTTTAGTGCAACTTGGGCAAACAGCTTTCCTACAACGCTAAGGAGAGAGATGCCACGGTAGTTATTGCAGTCACCCCTGTCACCTTTGTTCTTGTACAGCGTGACGATGTTTGCATCCCTCATGTCCTGTGGTACTCCACCTTCTGTCCAGCAGAGACAGAGAATTTCATGCAGCTCAGTGGCGATGATCTCTTTGCAGCACTTTAGGACAGCACTTCAGCAGGGATGCTGTCTTTCCCACGTGTCTTGCCAGAGGCAAGGGAGTCCAGGGCCACGTGAAGTTCTTCTAGGGTTGGTTCACTGTCAAGCTCCTCCAACACAGGCAAGCACTCAATGTTGTTCAGCGCTTCTTCGGTAACTACATTTTCTCTGGAATACAGCTCAGAGTAGTGCTGCACCCAGCGTTCCATCTGCTGTGCGTGGTCCTGGATGACCTCGCCTGCGGCAGACTTCAGAGGGGCAATTTTCTTCTGTATTGGACCTAGGGCCTGCTTGATACCATCATACATCCCCTTGATGTTGCCTGTGTCAGCTGCTATCTGTATCTGGGAACAGAGTTGGAGCCAGTAGTCATTAGCACATCTCCTGGCAGTCTGCTGGATTTTGTTGCAAGCAGCTCGGAGGACCTGCAGGTTGCACTCACTGGGACAGGCTTTGTATGCTGCTAGAGCTCTCCTCTTTTCCTCAATGATTGGTGTCAACTCCTCAGAGTGGGATTCAAACCAGTCTGCCATCTTGTTGGTCTTCTTGCTGAATATGGACAAGGCGTTGTTGTAAACAGCATTCTTGAAATGTTCCCATCTATTGGATACATCTGCATCAGCCAGGCCTAGAAGAGATTCCTCAAGCGCTCGTGCAAATTCCCCCACTTTTCCCTGATCGCGGGTCTTGCTGGTGTCAGTGCGAGGTCTTCCTTCCTTTTCGTGTGATACTGTTGCTTTGTTCACAGTTTCACTCTGCTGCACACCAGGGAGAGGTCAGTGTCGCAGGCAGCACCCTGATAACTGCGTGTGATCTTGATGCTGGGAAGGCTGGAGTGTCTGGTGAGGATCAAGTCAAGCTGGTGCCAGTGCTTTGATCGTGGGTGTCTCCAAGAGACTCTATGTTGGAGCTTCGTGTTGAAGAATGTGTTGCTGAAACAGAGACCTTGATGACAGCAAAACTCTAGCAGGTGTTGGCCATTTTCGTTCATCTTCCCAGTGCCGAACTGACCTAAGCAAGTGGGCCACGAACTGTGGTCAGCACCAACTCTAGCATTGAAGTCTCCAAGGATGAACAATGGCTCTTTCTCAGTGACTTTCTTGATAGTGGTGGCCAGGTTGTCGTAGAATTTGTCTTTATCTTTTGCTGGAGATGGCAGAGTCGGTGCATATGCACTGATGAGAGTGACAAGTCCTGCTGATGAGTGGAGCTGCAGGGACAAAAATTTTTCACTTCCCGCAGTAGGTGGGATGATGGAGTCCAGCAGGGTATTTCTGACCACAAAGCCAACGTCATGTTCCCTGGTCTCGTTTAGTGGTTTTCCTTGCCAGAAAAATGAGAAATTTCTCTCCTTGACAGATCCTGAATCTGGCAGCCTCGTCTCTTGAAGGGCAACAATGTCCATCTGCAGTCTGTTCAGCTGCATATCAATGACAGCTGTTTTGTGTGCGTTGTCTATTTCTTGCAGGTCGTCAGAAAAGCCAGGTGTCATTGTCCTAACGTTCCAGGTGCCCAGCTTTAGGGCAGGAGTTTTCTGTTGCCTGGTGCAGAGTTGTCGATCTGCTTGTCGGTTTTCACCCTAAACCCCACACACCCCATGAAGTTGACGGACCGTGGCACGGCAGCACCTTACTGGCTGGGGACTGCCCAGCTTAAGGCAGGTGGTAGCTGCCCAATGAGACACAATGATATCTCCCACTGTCTGAAGCAGTACCTGGCGTCACATTCTATGCCAATCGAGATAAGATAACCGGTAAACTGGTGCTTCCCGTGTTGTGCTGACGCTGTATGACGAAGTTGGAGTGTCCTCTCCAGTGCGCAAAGCCTGGGTAAAGAAGGTATGGAGGAAAGGCTGTTTCCCATGCAGTAAATCCCCCCTCTCCACATCGCTGGAATGGTCCAATGGAAAGGCAGAAGCCAATACGGTTGGTTCCAGTGGCGTCGCAGGAGTTACCAGTGCATGACTGTATACAGCCGCAAATTGCTTCAGGGACTCCGGCTCCTGATTTTGCCTCGAGGTTGACTCCTGAAGCCTTTTCCACAATTGGATTTAGCCACAAGGCTGTGGAATCAGAGTTTTCCTTCTCTTAGATGAGCTGCCTTCCCAGGCTAACGAGTCCCACCTACCTGGTGGCTGTTTAGTCGCCTCATGACAAGTACAGTCGAACGGAGGGCCTAATCTTATCCCCCGGCCCCTAGGGGACCCTGAAGCACTCATGACTCACCACTCACTCAGAACTACAGCAGCAAATAAATGAGGGGCAAAAACGCACAGAGCAGGGGATTCAGAACTGCCCCAAAACAGAGGAGAGCCAAAGGCAACCTATCCAGGGACACATGGACCTCCACTCACCACCCTCCCCCTCTCTGGTGCTGATGGAAAGAATAACAAAGATTATATAGAGGGGGCTGAGTAGTAGGCACTCTAAGACCAGACTAAGTAAATGAAGTGAAACTGAATTTGACTCACCAGGAAATCATTGTACCTAAAAATGTGTTCAACTGTTTTTTTTAAAGATGTTCTTTGTAACCTAATCATTGTAATTTCTAGCACACCAATCTCTTTGCCCAATCCCTCTCCTTGTGTAAAGCACTCGGTTGTCATTTTAAAAAGGTGAAGTGGTAGTATTCATGAATATTTTTATTTCATTAAGGATCTGGGTCCTGGGTCTGTTGTAAGCCTTACAGATGCCCCTGTGTAATATATTTAAAAGACTGTTTTCCTCTCTATAGTCATCATATTTTCCTGATAACTTTATTCATTCCTCCATTTTTAGTGCAAAAGGCGTTCTATGCATATCTCTCTGTTTCATGCTTCCTGTATTTTAACTGGTGTGGAAAAGGAAATAGGGCAAGGGAAGCCATTCACAAGCTGTTTCACACCCCTCCGACTTCAGGAAGGACCGGAAGTAAGTGTGAGAGAGCTTATTCTCATGCTGTTTCCTGCAAGTTTGCCTTGTTGCCTGCCTTTTTGGTAAGGGAGGAGGAAGCTTAGGTGGCTAGTGCTCTAGGTATAGCAGGCAGCATTACTCTTAGTTTCTCACCAGTAGAATAGCAGTGATAGCCTGAAAAAGAGCTCGGTAGCCCCAGAGGAACCATATGAACAATACATTTGCAGAACATTTTTGTGTTCAGGTAGAATCACAGCCTTGGGAAGAGAGTTGGAGAGAGAGGAGAATAGCTACGCAAAATCTAGCATGTTCATTACAACAGTAGAGGTTGACAATAACCAAGTTTTTGGACTGTGATTTCTTTTGGGACAGGGTATGTTTAGCTATGTAAACCACTTTGTGAACTACTTTTTGTTGAACAGCATTATATAGAAATTCTTAATTATTGGCTAGATGGCAGAGTCATACTCTGATTCTTCTGGACTTTCCTTTGAATATTTCATGTGAGAGAGAATAAGCTAAATGCTACAGTATAAATTGCTTGAAATGTCTTTTATTATGAAGGTAGATCTTTGTCTTCATGAAAGTTGCACTTAGGTTCTTCACAACACCCTTTCAGGCTCATGTACTTCCTAAC
Organism: Tiliqua scincoides; assembly: GCF_035046505.1. Taxonomy (NCBI): domain Eukaryota; kingdom Metazoa; phylum Chordata; class Lepidosauria; order Squamata; family Scincidae; genus Tiliqua; species Tiliqua scincoides. The sequence continues at coordinate 212,050,699 of NC_089824.1, forward strand.
CTTTTTAGTGATTTTTTTTGGACAGGTTGCTTATTGTTGCTTGTGTGGCTGAAAACTGTTTTGAAATATGCCTGGCAGGGGGAGAATAGCTTCCTTACCCCTGTTGGTTGCGTTTAGATGCAACAATAATGGGTTTTTACATGAACACTTTGGTGAACTTCAGGCTTGTGCACTCCCTTCTTTGCCTGTAATAAAAGGAAATATGAGGTTTTCATTTGCAGTTTTTAACAAACCACAGTTTTCCCACTTTGGACCAATACAGGAAGCTGCTTTGTGCAAACCATAATTTAACAAACCAGTATTATCAAACAGGACTTGTTCCAAGTTGCATTGGGCCATGTGGCCTATGTCACTTCTGACAATTTTTTTTCCCCATGCTTACAGTGTACTGGGCAGCAATTGCTTCTCCTCTCCCATCCATGGAGGATGGGAACATGGAAGAGAGCTTCACAGAGCATTCCTTCCTCACACGCCAGGTTGGTGTTTCCCCAAGCCTCTGCAATAATGCCAGAGGCTTGGGAGAAAGCTAATTAAGCTAGTAAAGAAAGCTGATTAGGAGAGCAGGGCTAGAAGAAGGAAAGATTGTGTTAGAGTGTTTATTTATTTCCCACTATCTCCCAAGTAGGCATTTAAAGCGACTTACAAAAAGTCAATAAAACATAAAACACAATATAAAAAATAAATATTAACAGTCCCTTAAAATCTAAAAAAACCTAATTATGGGGCATTTCTTCCTCTCCTGTAAGAAAAGACTTGCTGGATCAGACTCAGGGCCCATCTAGCCCATCTTCCTATATCTCATAGCAACCCTCCAGATGCCTCAGGGTGCGTACAAGGCCACAAGATACTTGCATCTTACTGCCACTCCCCTTCATCTGGCATTCTGTTTACCCTCATACCCCCCAACAAAAACACCAGACTGCATTTGAGTTTAGCTTGGGCCACCTTGTTAATCACAAGTGACCAATTTTTAAAGTATGAAACCTAATGAACCCGCCTTCTCTCCCTCGCCAGTCTAGAGTAGGCATAAAAAACTGCTATCCGTGGCCAGTTCAGATGACAGAAAATTTTTTTTACCCAGCCCTCATGATGAGTGACCAGCTAATCTCAGACTGTACACACCCATCATGGCATGAAGCCTGTGATGGAGTTTTCTTCCAGAAATCTGTCCAATCCCCATTTAAAGGCATCTAGGCCATCCTGCAGCAATGAGTTCCACAGACTAATTACATGCTGAGAAAGAAATACTTTCTTTCTCTGTTCTAACCCTTCCAACACTCAATTTTAGTGGATGTTCCCTACTTCTATTGTTGTGTGAGAGGGAAAAGAGCACCTCTCTATCCACTCTGTCCATCCCCTGCATGTATGTCTCAATCATGTACCCCCTCAGGTGCCTCTTTTCTAGACTGAAGACACTCAGTAATAATAATAACTTTTTATATACTGCTTTTTGACAAAAAGTTCCCAAAGCGGTTTACAGGAAAAAAAACCAAATAACTAATGGCTCCCTGTTCTAAAAGGGCTCACAATCTAAAAAAAGTACTGTAACCTTTCCTTGTAAGGGAGGTACCCCAGCCGTTTTGCCCCAATCATTGCCCCAGTCATTTTGGTTGCTCTCTTCTGCACCTTTTCTAGTTACACTACATCTTTTTTAAGATATTGTGACCAGAACTGAACACAGTAGTTCAGATGTGACCATTTGTACAATGGTATTATATGTTAGAGTTGCAACCCTTCGTCTGGTAAAGAGTTGTATGGAACCTTGGATGAGCAGGCACACAAAACAGCATATACCAGCAGAGTTCTTTGAATGCAGTGGTTATATTTCAGAGCAAGGGTTATCACAGGTAGAGTAATCAGTAAACAGTCCTAGTCAGCACGATGAGCAGTCAGTCCATAAACAACAAATCCAAATCAGTTTTCCAAGATACATAGTCAAAGTTCATTCCATGGTCAGTAACAACATGTATATACTCACATCCAGCCTCCCAAGTTACTGGCAGAAGTTCAGTAGTCTCCTACTACACTCCTACCGCTGCCCTGGAAGCTCAACAGACCAAACATTAAGTAGTTGGAGTGGCCAATCATTGTGGGCTAAGCCACACCCAGGGTGAGGCAGTCACAGGTGTTTGCTGATCCTGCTGACTCCAGCAATCTGCACCTGTTCCTGAACCACCTTGTTGGCTGTGTTTCTGCCTTATCCAGAACATAGACCTGACATTATAATGGTAATACCAATTTGTACAATGGTATTATAATATTAGCTGTTTTATTCTCAATCCCCTTTTTAATGATCCCAAGAATGGAATTGGCCTTCTTCACTGCTGCCACACACTGAGTCGACACTTTCATCGAGCTGTCCACCAGCACCCCAAAATCTTTTCTGAGCTGTCACAGATAGCTTAGAACTCATTAGCCTATACATGAAGTTTAGATTTTTTTGCCCCACTATGCATTTCAGGTGGGGTCTCGGTATCCGTGGAGATCCGTTCTCTGACCCCCCCCCCCATAGATACAGAAAGCCAAGGGTAATGTAATCCATGGTTTCAATCCCTTTAAGCCCTCTGGAAGCGGCCAAAACTGTGCTCTGGTCGCCTCCGGAGGGCTTACTGAAGCCTGCAGACGCCATGAGCATCTACCTGCAACCTTAAGGAATGGCTATCTTGGCAAAAAACAAAAGCGCAACTTCCAGTTTCTGAAGGGAAACCAGAGTTGCAGGTTTTTTTGCCAAAATGTCAATTCTGCAGGCTGCAGGAGGATGCACATGGCCTCTGAAAAGCCCGACTTCAGAAAGCCCTCCAGAGGCAACCTCCCAAAGGCTTAAAGGGGCCGAAACAATGGATTCCATTACCCACGGGTATCGGTATCTGCGAAGGGTATGAGAACATTATGTTAATAATACTTTTCATACCATCACTGAAATTGATTTGAGAGAAGGGGCTATAATGGGCCACAGATCCTTGTGTATAGTGCTCTCATCATCCTGTTATGGGTAGTGAATAGTTTCCCTGGAGTTACTTCAAAAGATCATTTTGGTTCATGTTAAAGAGTTTCAAAAATCAGAGCTGATGTTAGAGGAGATTGTGATTAAATGTGTGTAAGCTCCATGAAGATTAGCCTAGCAGAATTGTATTTAAATAGAATGATGTAGTACTAAAAGAAGGTTAATTTAGGCAAGATTTCACAAACTGAAGTGGGACTGTTATGTGCCTTGTTTTTTCCATTATTATAAAATTAATGTTCCCTTAAAATAGTTCATTGACAAAAAGAAAAGCAAGTGTTCATGAATTGGTTAAACTGAGATGGAAAGAACCATTGTCAGAATAATTGTTACTTCATGGAGCCATCACTAAATGACTATATCCTCGTTATAAGCAAACTGAATTTACAACAGCCAGGTTAATCAAACTTTACTAGAATATAATAATAGCAATTGCATTGTGTGGTCTAGTTAAAAACAAGTTATATTAACAACATTGGCTATAATAACATCCCATAACAATGAACTCTATAGGGCAACCATGTATTGTGTGAAGAATGACCTTCAGTTTTTTTAAAACCTGCTGTCCATCAATTTTAAAATACAAAACTTGTGGTCACCTACGCTAACTTTTTTCCTATTGACACCCTTCATACTACTACTCTGTTTTATGAACCTCTGATGTTCCTCTTCAGTCCTACTCACCCCATTTCCCAGACTATTAACCCATTTCTGCCTAGCCCACTGGTGTACACATTTAATCCCTGTTGCATATATGCAACGTTCGGCAGGAATAGCTTTAATTCCTACAATTTATTCTTTGATTCTTGTTGGCATCCTTCAGTCTCGGAAGACTATGGTGTCATGCTCTGAATGGTGGTTCTGGAACAGAGTGTCCTCTCCAGTGCGCGAAGCCTGGGTAAAGTAGGTATGGAGGATAGGCTGTTACCCATGCAGCAAATCCCCCCTCTCCACGTCGCTGAAATGGTCCAATGGAAAGGCAGAGACCAATACGGTTGGTTCCAGCAGTGTCGCAGGAGTTGCCAGAACGTGACTGTGTTCAGCCACGAACTGCCTCAGGGACTCCGGCTCCGGATTTTGCCTCGAGGTTGACTCCTGAAGCCTTTTCCATAACTGGATGTAGCCACAAGGCAGTGGAGGTTTGGGATCAGAGTTTTCCTTCTCTCAGATGAGCTGCCTTCCCAGGCTGACGAGTCCCATCTACCCGGTGGCTGTTTAGTCACCTCTTACGACAAGTACAGCCAAACTGAGGGCCTATTCTAATCCCCAGCCCCCAGGGGTTTGCTTCATGGCGACATTAATTCAGACACAATGCTGAAACATGGTTTAGTGTCAAAAGAAAGAGATGTGACCAACCTTGAACATATGAAGAGCCCCACTGGATCAGGCCAAGGGCCCATTTTGTCCAGATTCCTGTATCTCACAATGTCCCACAAGATGCCTCTGGGAACACTCAAGGCAACAAGATACCTGTATCCTGTTGCCTCTCCCTTGCACCTGGCATTCATTCCTGGAGGTTGCATATAATCATCATGACTTTGTAACCTTTGATGGACTTTTCCTCCATAAATCTGTCCAGATTTTAAAGGCATCTAGGCTAGGTAGGCCATCTCCACAACCTGTGGCAAGGAGTTCTGCAGATTAATTACATGCTGGGTAAAGAAATACTGTATTTCCTTTTGTCAGTTCTGACTTTCGCCAGTCATTTTCAGTGGATGTTCCCTGGTTCTGGTGTTGTGCAAGAGGGAAAAGAACTTGCCTCTGTCAACCCCGTGCATAATTCTGTGTGTCTGAATTGTGTCGTCTGCCCCCCACCCAGCACCTTCTTTCTGGATTGAACAACCCCAAATATTGTAACTGTACCTTGTAAGAGGGTGACCCAGCCCACTAATCATTTCGATCACTTTCTTCTACACCTTCTCCCATTCCACAATAACCTTTTTGAGAGTGGCATCCACAACTGGACACTGTACTCTGGATGTGACCTTTACCATCAATTTGTACAATGGTATACTAATATTGGCCGTTTTATTCTTAATCCAATTTTAAATTATCCTAGGCTTGGAATTGACCTGGGATACTGCGCACTGGGTCAACATGTTCATCAAGTTTTTTACCACCACCCCTAGATCTCTCTCCTGATCTGTCAGACAGCTTGAACTGACATACTCACTCCTTCCTTTTTTCATGCAAGGGGAGGCAGTCGAAAGCTTCCACTTACAATTTTGCATAAATTGTATCTACCACCCAAGAATCATATGATTAAATAAATCAGGGTCTGAAACTGCTGTTTGATCCTGGTTTGTTTATCCCAGTGGTATTCAAACTGGGGCGTTGCAACGCCCCAGCCTGAGGATCCTGGTCTCCTTCCTCTTAAGGGGCAGGGGCAACCAGGAGGCAGGGAGGAGGGCTTCAGGAGCTTGGGTACACTTGCCCAAGCCTCCTGCAGCCTCCTGGGGGTGTGGGGAGCCCTGCGCAACCTTCGGCAGGGCTCCCCAGGTCAGGGAAAATGAGAGTTGGGTGATCACGCCTTGCCTCTGCTAAACTGGAAGCGGAACACGATCGCTCCACTTTCCCTTCTGACGGGGCTGCAGGGACTGGGGTACACCCTCCAGTCCCTGCAGCAGTCATCCCTGGGTGCGGGGAGCCATGCACAAGCACCTGCAGGGCTCCTCAGGTCAGGGAAAGTAAGAATGGAGAGATTGCGCTCTGCTTCCACGCTGCTTTCCCCTTCGCGCTCTTCTTCCTTCCTTTGCATACAGCAGAGAAGGAAAGGGAGGAACATGCAATTTGAGAGCCGAAGTTCACCATGGCTTGTTCTCAAAACACTGAACCAGGGCCACCACTAGCCCCTATGACATTTTGCACAAATTAGAAAAGGGTGCCTTTGTGCACTTTAGAAAAAGGAGCCCCTTTCTCCAGCAGTGACACATCACCAGCATTCTTCCTCCTTCCCATGTGAATGGGGCTCCCTTAGATGTGTGGCAGCTCTGCACTAAACCGTAGTTTGGTTACTTTTGTACTGGGTCATAACAGCTCATTTGCTTAATCTCTTTCTTTAACTTCTGCCATGATGCTGTAGATCAGTCATAGAGATGGATGACCAAAATATTCCAGATTAATAGAAAGAGCATTGTTTATTTTGGGTTGCAATTTTCCAGCTTTGACCAAAGGTTGAGAGAACAGGTTTGGTATAGATTTTACAGAATGGCCCATAAACCACTGTTCAGACTCCAGTAGGACAGCTCTTAATCCTACATTATGTAGGAAGATTTTATCAGTTGTGCAAATGTGATTGAATTTGGTGGGTTCTGATCTATTACAATATTTGAACCAAGTGGCTTACCCTAAAATAAACAATTTGGTATAACTGCAGTGGCAGTGTAAACTAAAACTGGCACACATTTATTGTAACATTTTATGGATCAATTTTTATTTAAGCACCATAGAGCTGGAAAATTGAAATATTTTTAATTTTATAGGTAGCTGAAAACTTTGAAATACTGTATGTATTGCTTTTCTGTTAAGAATTAACATTTACGTACCAGTTAATTAGAAGCAGTTATCAAGAATTTTAGGAAGTATTTTCTGCTTTTTGGTTTGAGAAGCTTGTCTGATTTCAGTTTTTTGGAAATTCCACCAAATGTCAAAGCTTTGGTTCGTCTAGTCCTGATGCACAACAGATGTATTGAATTAACAACCATCAAGCTAGAATAAAAATCTTAATTTTGTCAACTATTTGCTCCCTTAACCCACCTGATCAGATTCACTGAGAGATAGTGATGAGGTTATTGACATATTCACATTAATTTCTTTGACATTAGACCCTTTGTGTGCTATTGTCTAAGTTTGCTTGAAACTATGTGCAAATTTGAATTTTTATGGATATATTCTAGGTTATGGTTAAATGTGTGTAACCTATTCAAATAGTTAATCAGATTTGCCAAAGTATTACCTTAAAAGGTTCTTTACCAAATGTAAATACTGTTCTAGAAGCCATGCAACATAATGCAGAATTGTTTTGCAAGGAACCCTTTTTGCCTGATGTAATTGCGGCTTTCCACTTGTGAATCTTAACAGCACCAACCTTTATTACAGTCCTGCTGAGATTAACAGGCTAAGCCATGATCTAATTTTCTAATTTGTGCTTGAAACTGCATCCGATGGTAAGATTACTGGGCTATAAAATTTGTGCTTCAGTTGGGATGTAAATATTTAGGCTATTAAAAGTGCTTCTGAGATCTTGCCATCCTGGTTCCCGTATTGGTTAATATCGTAGCTTACTGGATTTGTTAATCATAGAAGCATGATTAACAAACATCTACTGGGTAGATCTACCGGGTAATCTACATCTACCGGGTAGATGGGGCTCGTCAGCCTGGGAAGGCAGCTCATCTAAGAGAAGGAAAACTCTGATCCCAAACCTCCACTGCCCCAAACCTCCACTGCCTTGTGGCTACATCCAGTTATGGAAAAGGCTTCAGGAGTCAACCTCGAGGCAAAATCCAGAGCCGGAGTCCCTGAGGCAGTTCATGGCGGAACACAGTCACGTTCTGGCAACTCCTGCGACGCCGCTGGAACTAACCGTATTGACCTCTGTCTTTCCATTGGACCATTTCAGCGACGTGGAGAGGGGGGATTTGCTGCATGGGTAACAGCCTATCCTCCATACCTACTTTACCCAGGCTTCGCGCACTGGAGAGGACACTCTGTTCCAGAACCACCATTCAGAGCGTGACACCATAGTCTTCCGAGACTGAAGGATGCCAACTCAGAAGCATGACAGTGTAGTGGGCTGATGTAAATCCTTTTCATCTTCCAGCTACTGGAGTTTTTTCTCAAAAAGTCTTGGCTTGACAGGCTTGTTAGGTGGTATATGTAGAAGATAAAGTAAATTGCTGAAACTTTATGCATAAAATTGCCAGCAAGCTCAATCAAGTCCTATTGGACACGTTCATGCAATCCATTAATTTACTTCATTTTTGAAACGATTGAACGGTTGCTAATTCCAGCCGCTGGTTAACCTGAGCTGCAGGTTTAAGCACAAAGTGGGGATAGTATGTGGGTTTTGTTTACCATGTAGCCAAATGAGTATTGTACCTTTTTAAATAAATTGTATCTCTTTATTTAAAAGTTTTCCATCCCGTCTTTCTCCTGTTAAGAGTCAACGTGGCTCACAATCAAAAATAAATAACATGTTGTACTGCCAGACATGAGAAACAGTAGCAAAACAATCTATTTCATATCTACGTAATGGCTGAAATAACACTGTGAAATAGAAGAGAAAATGTTGCCCAGAGCAACACTTGTAGGCTTTTCAGGCTTGGAGGCTGTCATTTAAAGTATGTGTGTAAGAGGGGACACACAACTACACGCAAATTTATTTGGAATGTATTGGAGGCATTTTAGGCCCCTCAAAATATACATATTAGTCCTGAAAAGTTTTGTGAGTGACAATTCAGCCCAGCATTAGAACTATCAGAGAAGGTTTCTGACACTCCAATCCTAAATGGCCCAGTGCCCAGAGGTGCATCCGAAATTGCTACTGCTGCATCTTATGGGAACTGTGGCGGATGCCGGAGTCTCCTTGGGGGAAGGGTGTAGGCCCTGCAATTGATCTCCTCCAGTCAACACCGGCTATTTAACTTTTCAACCCTACATGGAGCATAGGATCCAACAGAGGCCTCCTCCACTGGTTCCACGTCCCGCCCAGACCCCTATCCTCCCCTCCCCCACCCCAAAACGCCGCTCTGCTGTCCAGCAGTCTTATCTGGTTCAGATTGGTGGCCAAGTGCCCTCTGCTCAGCACTGAGGTCCAGCGCCAACTGGCATGTGCCCAGCACTGGCGCTGCTTACTCTAAGGGTGCCTTAACATGCTTTATGGCACCAGGGCTGGAGCTCAGTGTCAGCGCTAGGCTTGCTTAGGATTGGGCCCTAAGACAGTATGATTCGTTTAAAAGTAATAAAGATGGAATTTTTATAGTAATAAAAATGGATAATTGGTAAATGCTGCTATTTTGGGAAGGTTACAGTTTACTAGTCCATGGTTTATAAGTCCATTGTAATGATCTTAGCTTGGTGTTGATTCTTCTCTCTTTTCATAAGAACATAAGAACAGCCCCACTGGATCAGGCCACAGGCCCATCTAGTCCAGCTTCCTATATCTCACAGCGGCCTACCAAATGCCCCAGGGAGCACACCAGATAACAAGAGACCTCATCCTGGTGCCCTCCCTTGCATCTGGCATTCTGACATAACCCATTTCTAAAATCAGGAGGTTGCGCATACACATCATGGCTTGTAACCCATAATGGATATTCCCTCCAGAAACTTGTCCAATCCCCTTTTAAAGGCATCTAGGCTAGACGCCAGCACCACATCCTGTGGTAAGGAGTTCCACAGACCGACCACACACTGAGTAAAGAAATATTTTCTTTTGTCTGTCCTAACCCGCCCAACACTCAATTTTAGTGGATGTCCCCTGGTTCTGGTATTATGTGAGAGTGTAAAGAGCATTTCCCTATCCACTCTGTCCATCCCATGCATAGTTTTGTATGTCTCAATCATGTCCCCCCTCAGGCGTCTCTTTTCTAGGCTGAAGAGGCCCAAACGCCGTAGCCTTTCCTCATAAGGAAGGTGCCCCAGCCCCGAAATCATCTTAGTCGCTCTCTTTTGCACCTTTTCCATTTCCACTATGTCTTTTTTGAGATGCGGCGACCAGAACTGGACACAATACTCCAGGTGTGGCCTTACCATAGATTTGTACAACAGCATTATAATACTAGCCGTTTTGTTCTCAATACCCTTCCTAATGATCCCAAGCATAGAATTGGCCTTCTTCACTGCTGCCGCACATTGGGTCGACACTTTCATCGACCTGTCCACCACCACCCCAAGATCTCTTTCCTGATTTGTCACAGACAGCTCAGAACCCATCAGCCTATATCTAAAGTTTTGATTTTTTGCCCCAATGTGCATGACTTTACACTTACTGACATTGAAGCGCATCTGCCATTTTGCTGCCCATTCTGTCAGTCTGGAGAGATCCTTCTGGAGCTCCTCATAATCACTTCTGGTCTTCACCACTTGGAAAAGTTTGGTGTCGTCTGCAAACTTAGCCACTTCACTGCTCATCCCTGTCTCCAGGTCATTTATGAAGAGGTTGAAAAGCACCGGTCCCAGGACAGATCCTTGGAGCACACTGCTTTTCACCTCTCTCCATTGTGAAAATTGCCCATTGACACCCACTCTCTGCTTCCTGGCCTCCAACCAGTTCTCAATCCATGAGAGGACCTGTCCTCTAATTCCCTGACTGTGGAGTTTTTTTCAGTAGCCTTTGGTGAGGGACCATGTCAAACGCCTTCTGAAAGTCCAGATATATAATGTCCACGGGTTCTCCCACATCCACATGCCTGTTCACCTTTTCAAAGAATTCTATAAGGTTCGTGAGGCAAGACTTACCCTTACAGAAGCTATGCTGACTCTCCCTCAGCAAGGCTGTTCGTCTATGTGTTTTGAGATCCTATCTTTGATGAGGCATTCCACCATCTTACCCGGTATGGATGTTAGGCTGACTGGCCTATAGTTTCCCGGGTCCCCCCTCTTTCCCTTTTTAAAAATAGGCGTGACATTTGCTATCCTCCAATCCTCTGGCACTGTGGCCGTTTTGAGGGACAAGTTGCATATTTTAGTCAAGAGATCTGCAACTTCATTCTTCAATTCCTTAATAACTCTTGGGTGGATGCCATCAGGGCCCGGTGACTTATTTATCTTTAATTTATCAATGAGGTCTGAAACATCTTCTCTTTTAACCGCTATCTGACTTAACTCCTCGGTCAGGTTATGTTTTACATAACATTAGAAAAGCAAGATCTAGTTAACATCACTTTCTCTGGAATAACAGAATATGGAGCGGCTCTCTTTCATTATTTGTTTAAGAGAAAGCTGTTGGAGCAAGATCCATTACACCCTTCTTAAGAATTCCTGACTTCATTACAGAAAAAATTGAGTATCTCAATTACCAAACAGTGTGGTTTGGCAATCAGGAATGTCCATTGGCCTCATGTGCTCCTTTCCACTCCATTACTAGTTAGCAATAGCCATAGTTTACCATAAAGTCTGAACCAGCATAATGTTCAGTAACCAGAGTGAAACTAGGCTCCAATACTTATTTTAGTATCTGGTTCAAGAGCGAATTATGTTAGTAGTAACCGCAGTTACAGCAAGTCAGACAACACAGTAAACCAGTGGTTGTCACACTTTTAGCACCAGGACCCACTTTTTTAGAATGAGAATCTGTCTGGACCCACTGGATGTGATGTCATGACCGGAAGTGACATCATCAAGCAGGAAAATTTTTAACGATCCTAGGCTGCAATCCTACCCGCACATACCCAGGAGTAGTCCTACTGACTATCATTGTTAAAAGCATATGCATAGTAGCATGTTAAAAGTACAGATCTGTAATATTTCCCCAAATGCAGTCACATAGCATGGCAGCATCCAAGTCTAATATATTAAAAATAAAACATTGAAATGAATGGGGACCCACCTGAAATAGGCTCGCAACCCACCTAGTGGGTCCCGACCCACAGTTTGAGAAACATTGCAGTAAACCATAATGTTGTTAATAATTGTTCTTATTAAGTACACTACTGGAACTTCATGCATAAAATTGCCGTCAAGCATCCTCACAGCACTGAAGCTCAGCCAAGTGCTATTGAACACATTTACACAATCCATTGCTTATTAACTATATTTGTTACTAACTAGGAAAAGGAGGAAAGAATTGGTGTAGTTTGATGTCTGAACCGGGCCTGTTGCTCTCTAGAAAATTTTTTTTCAATGGCAAGTGCTTCAAGTATATGGATAGATTGTACTCGCTTAAGAAATTCCAGTCTGTGGAGGGTTTGAAAATAATCATCAGTAAAATTGTTAAAAAAGAAAATTCCAGGAACACGTGACTTTGCTGAAACATGAAACTGGGAAGCGTCAGAACTGTGTTAGCAGCACAAAGGCAAGATACTTAAATGTCTGTCACTAAGGGTGCAATCCTAACTTGCACTGGAACAGGCAAGCCAGGAGGCTTGCGCTGTATCCAGTGCAGGATTCTGGCCAGAAGCAACTTAGCCAGAAGCAAGGGGAAACTTTTCTCCTTACCCCTGGGTAAGGGCTGCTGACACCTATGGGTCTCATTTCCTGCCTAATGACATCACTTCCAGCTCTCAGCAGGCATCATAAATGCTATTTGAACCTTGGTTTGAAATGAGTTTGACACTCCTGTCCTATGTCATGACCCAGTCTATAGGTTCCAGAGCAGAATTTGGTTTTTGAAAGAATGATGAAATAAGCCAGCAATGAAATACTGTAATGGTGTTTTACGGTAATGGAGGTCTCCGTTATTTGTTTCCCCACATTTAAGTCAATACCTTCTGAGGAACTAAGTGGCAAAAATTCCGTGTGCTTTAATCCTTTATGATTATAGCCTTGCCTGCATATCTTTCTTTTCCAAGCTCTTTTAAAGAGATGTACCTGATATTTAGACATTCCCATTGCTGGGCTTGTATAATCTTCTCTTCCCCCATCCTCATTTATTACAGTATTGTCAATTTTGGCATTTTGTTGTCATCTGTTGGAATAAGAGGGAGAGTAGTCGCAGCTTCTGCCCATTTCATTTACCTCTCTCCCTTGGCATCCAGTGCCGGCACAACTTCGTGAAATGTCTGCAAAGGGAATGCTGGACTCGAGCATTCCCTTCACCAAGCATTAGAGGAGGTGGTGGTGGTGGCAGTGGATCCTGAAGAAGAGAGGTAAGCTCTTCCCATCCTTCTCTCGCTCGCATGCAGCAGCAGTAGAAGGAGATGGAGCTCATCTGAGATTCCATGGAGTTGGCAGGCTGAGGGAGGCAACAGATAAATCCAGGATTTATCCAGACCGCCACTATGTCACTTCCTGATACAAAGCCCACAACTTGTGTTATTGATGACTGCCCTTGTGAGAGGGGGGCATGCTGGTTTTCCCAATCCTTGCACATGAGGATCACTTTTGGTTAGCCTCCTCATCGTGCAAGAGTTTGTTGGCTAAACCAGCAGCTCCCAAACTGTGGGTCCAAGGCCTACCAGTGGTCAGGACCCAATTTGGTGGACTGCAAAACTGACAAGACAGATTAGGTTATCTGCATCAAGGGTTCAACAACCTGCTACTTGGGGGGAGCACTGCTGCCCAGTCACCATTGTAACCACAGAGGTTTGAGCAGCTAATCAAGTGAAACTTTATTTTTAGGTAGGTCCCAATGCTGAAAAGTTTGGGAACCACTGGGCTATCCCATTGGTGGCTGTGGGATGTGAAGGCAGTGCCTTTGCTGACCTTACTGTCTGCACCTTGTATGGCAGCCATTTTGCAAGTATGTTCCTAGGACCACATATCACTCTCTACCGTCCCTATTCCTACCCTTTTCCACTACTTCTTATGAGAGAACAATCCCTTTAAGCCTCATGAAAGGACATGGTTGTAAGTATGGCCTCTATTAACATTTTTCTTTTGGAGTGAAATTCTCCTTTAAGTCAAAGCTCTCCAGTTCCTAATCCTGATTTATAAAGGAGACCTCCTGTATTGAAATTACATCACTTATTCTTATCATTATATCTTTTCTGTTAATTAATAAAAGCATAGTTTAGTATCTGTTTAGCTTTTGTTATGTTCAAGTTTTGATATTTATGTCCATGCCTCAGCCTCAAAGCCATGAGAGCTTGATGTTGAAAGATGGAATTTCACTTAGTCAACTAGTGACATTGTAAATGCAATTCAGTGAAGCTTATGGTTAAACTCCTCTATTAGTACTGCTGTCAAATAGCTGGTAGTGGCTGGCTATGAAATGCTGTCTCTGTGCAGCCTTCATTTCGTGAGGACTTGCACTGTTGACTGGTGAGCTCTCTGCACAAGACGTAGAAATAAAACAGTCATGGTTTGATGATACTTTTAGGCCTGGTAGTAACATCACAAACATGTACTCAAGTGTGTGCATGCCAGCCCCTCCCCCTCTTCCTTTCCCTAGTCATGGTGGACCATTGTTTCCTTGCCCCAATATGAATCTGAAGGATTTCAATTCACATAAGACAAGTTGATATATTGCAAAGAAAAGGCAGTTGGAAGTGTTACTTGTCTCCAGTGGTTTGAGTGTGTCTCAGTCTTGAGCATCTGGGAAGCATCTGGGAGCAACAGGAAGGGTTGGATGAGCCAGAGTCTTCCAAGGGGGAAAGGCTGTATTAGGTTCTCCAGACTGACCTGCGTGAGGCACAGGGTTTTTGCTCAGCACTGTCAAGCAATCAAAGTTGCAGCTTTAGACAGCATGTTCTTGCCACCTTGGACACAGTATCTTCCCCAGGCTTGGGAGAGAAGACCCTGCTAATGAAGCAGCGTGTTCATCATTGCAGTGGGGCAAATAATGTCCGTTGCCTTCTGGAATGGGCCATAGCAGCCTGGGGGCATTCCCCTATATGCAGTGGGAAGGAGCTTGCAGCCTCAGCACTGGTCTGTCTCCTCTATCCTATAGTGGGAGATCACCAGCCAGGCCTCACCAGTAGAGCAGTGGAGGCTCATAGAGGACCCAGCAAGATTCCAGTGCCATCTTCCACTGGCCCTTCCTGCTAAGTGCTCATCACCTTCTCATTCTAGTAGGGCTGCAATCTAGGATGTCCCAGCTCTGCCCCTGAGCCCAGGTCTAGAGCATCTAGACTGAGGCCAGGATAGTGACTGCCCTCTGTGATCAGGTCCCACCCACCCCCAAAAGGGGGAGAGAGAGACAGAGGACCTTGGGAGAGTTAGCTGCCTCCACTGGCCTGCCACAGAAATCCATGAATGGAGAGATTGCTAAATCATTGCTTTCTCAGACATAAGCGGTTAGAGGACTAACCGCACCACAGGTAGTCCAGGTCTTTCCAAACACTTCAGTCAGTCCACTCCTATAAATTCAGCTGAGCCAGCTACCCCAGGGATGGCTTGGACTCAACCTTCCTTCATGACATGGCTCCAACAACTCACCACCAGAGATGTGTGCCTCTCCCTAGCCATGCCCAAACTCTCCTTGACCTTATAACCTTAGTTCACAGGATCCTGGCCCTTTGTTTTTGCCACTTGGAAGCCTTGATGGTGTCAATGTGTTTGCCCTTGCACCCTTCACTAGCCGTGGGAAGAGCAAAAGGGCAATCACATTGCCACCATCCAGGCTCCCAAGTGGGCAGAAACAAGGGGCCGGGACATCCCAACTCCATTACTGTGTCCAAAGATGAGAGTCCTAGAGTGCCCACAGGGAACAGAGGATAAAGAGACTACCACTGGACCCAAAGCCAAGTTTCTAAGATCCAGGGCAGCTTTCCCTCAGAGGCCTGAGGCTTCCGCTGTTGTCCCCTTTCCAGGCTTGTGGACCTCCTCCACTAGGAGCAAGGCTATCCACAGACAAGTCTCCAATTTCTGTATGCTCCCACAGATGTCATGGCAAAGCTGACCACTGGTAGATGTGCCAGTGGAAGCCCTGGGCTCTTCATCTGTTACGGCCACCAGAT
Organism: Tiliqua scincoides; assembly: GCF_035046505.1. Classification (NCBI taxonomy): domain Eukaryota; kingdom Metazoa; phylum Chordata; class Lepidosauria; order Squamata; family Scincidae; genus Tiliqua; species Tiliqua scincoides. The sequence goes on from NC_089824.1 coordinate 212,066,260, forward strand.
CTTAGTATTTTATCATAGTTATCTTCTGTGTCCACCTTTACGTAGTGCAGTATGAGTATAATTACTTTACTTCCATGAGTTTGCAAGATTGCTTTAAATAACGTTCCATTAAAAAATCTGTTTTTATCATGCAGTTATCTATTCAACAAAAACTAGGTTTACTTGTTTTGGGTTACAGGGGTACCCAAACCCTGGCCCAGGGATCACTTGTGGCCCTCAGAGACTCCCAATCTGGCCCGCGGGAAGCCCCCAGTCTCCAATGAGCCTCTGGCTTTCGGGAGATTTGCTGGAGCCTGTGCTGACCTGACGCAACTGTTCTCAGTGTGAGGACAACTGTTTGACCTCTCACCTGAGCTGTGGGACAAGGGCTCCCTCCACTACTTGCTGTTTCACGTCTGTGATGCAGCAGTGGCAGCGAAGGAAAGGCTACTTGCTTTGTGCAAGGCCTTTAATAGACCTTGAGCTACTGCAAGATCTTCATTCATTCATACAAGTTCCATCTCTAATATATTCATTTATGTAAATTTATTCAAATTTTAAATGTAAATTAATTCTTTCCCCCCCCCCCCCCCCCGCCCTTGACACAGTGTCAGAGAGATGATGTGGCCCTCCTGCCAAAATGTTTGGACACCCCTGTACTAGATGAATAAAGAACTGGTTTGTAAAATGTCTAGCTGGAAATCTTGAAGGTGTCTCAGAGCAACAGACCTGAGCCATACAGGATATAACACATGGCACAGGGTGTATATCCATATATTGCTATGCACAATCTCTCTGATTCTTCCCACTCATGAACACAATGGAAATGCAATTGGAATTGCACATGTAAACATTTTGAGGTGCATGCATGCACCTCAGAAGAAGGAAACAAATGCTGATGTACTTGCTTTTCTACAACAAAAATTATCAGTGTTTGCATAGCAGAAGAAAAGCAGATAAGAAAAACAAAGTTGTTTCCACTCCAAGGGGTTCATAGTCTAAAAAGAAATGCAAGGAAATTGCAACAGTTGCTGGGAGGAACACTGTGCTGGAATTACACATTGTATCATGAGCATGGTGACGGGGAAGCATGCATAATGTATGCATTTCCAACCAGCAGTTGTGTGACCTAGTCTGTAGAGGCTGGGATGGCATTGCGTCAGCCAGATGAGCCCTTGCACAAGAACTCCTACGCATCATAGTGCCCATCCACCTGGGTTATCACCTGAACCCTCAGTACAGGTGGTAACAATAGTGCTCAGTGTGTCCGTAGGGGGTACCATGGGAGGCTTAAGCAGGATTCTGCCCCTGGAGCCCTATCACCAGCACTGCATAAATGGTTATAAATTTTACATTACCAGTTTTCCCAAAAACAGTTTTCAGGTTGATTCTGCTGACACTCAGCTTCTTTCTTTACAGAAACATTCTATTTCAGAATAATTTGGATACTTCCATTTCAGAACCTTGACTGGATTGTTTGTAGGCTAGAGGTGGTCCTTTAATCATGGGGAAAGGTGCAAAATTTTCTGATGCTTCATAGATTTTTTTTTCAAAAATAATTTTTAGCATATTCATCCTGTATACAAAGAAGAGCATCTTTCCCAACTTAAAGCATAGCAGGGAATAACACCAGAGGTGTCAAGATGTCCATAGGATTGGTGCAAGCAAAACCAGTTTCAGAAGTTATAAGTAGCTTGCAGCCAACTCTGTGAAAGTAAGCATTGATTGATCACTTTCCCGGTACAGTGTGTTCAGCGGGCCCTTGAATGCAATAGTTCAGAGATACATTTCCCATTTTTTGAAAATGACTTGACAGTTACTATATTTAGTAATTTAATGTACACACTATTACATTTGACTCAAAGTGTTTTTCATCAGCTTTTTATTTTTTTCTTATACTAAAAGGCTGAAAATAAGTTGGCATCTCTACTGCTGTATGTTAATAGCAACTGGAGCTTTACCTTGAGCCCCCAAAAAACACATTAGATAAGGCATTTGGGGTAATTTAGGGCTGCAGTTTATTAGTGCATATAGCCAATTCAAACAAACTTTGCAATGGAACCTAACTCTCACTCATAACCCCCTTCCTTTAGAACAGTCTTCTTACATGAAGGAAACAGACAGCTGCCATCCTCCCCGACCCTTTGAGCAAGTCATGTCATCTGTCACTCAGAAAATCACCCAGTCACTGAGCTAGCTCAGTGCACTGTGCTAGTGCCACCTAACATACCCTCAAAACTTATGCTGCCTGCTGCATCAGAATGTCGTGGAGCTCAGCCTCTGCTAACATCTCCAAATACCAGACCCCTTGCATTCCTCCAGGAACTCTGAATGGGTTAGAACAGGGGTGCTCACACTTTTTTGGCTTGAGAGCTACTTTGAAACCCAGCAAGGCCCGGAGATCTACCAGAGTTTTTTTTACGGTGTTCGCGCCATCATAACATATAACATTTATATGCTGGTATAGTGGCTGTCTGCTGGTATTCATTTGCATCTTTTTAGATTGTGAGCCCTTTTGGGACAGGGAGCCACTTAGTTATTTGATTTTTCTCTGTAAACCGCTTTGTGAACTTTTAGTTGAAAAGCGGTATATAAATACTGTTGATTGATTGATTGATTTATGTGTACAATGTATGCTGGTGTACCTTGAGCCCTACTGAGTATAACAGGACTTACTCCTGAGTAGACATGCCTAGGATTAGGCTGTGAGGCTGCAATCCTAGCCACACTTACCTGGGAGTAAGCCCCATTGAGTACAGGAGGGCCCTACTCCCGGCGCTTCCTCCCAGAGGCACCTGAAGGGGGGGTTGGCACTCCGCGATCTACTCATTTTGCTTCGCGATCTACCGGTAGATCGCGATCCACCTATTGAGCACCCCTGGGTTAGAACCTCTTCCCACCTTTGAACATTAAGTCTGTTATGGTAGTGTGGCTGTGACCAGCCATCATTAGGCACACATCACAAAAAAACAAATATAGGAAACTTGATTACATGGACCTTTGGCCTGATCCAGCAGGGCTCTTACATTCTTACAACTTCTTGTTATCTTACTTTTGTAAAGAAACAAACCTCCAAGCACATGTTTCTGGTCTGGATCCAAAGAAATGCAACCAAAGTGCTACTCAGGCAACAGACCCTCTGACTCTTCCTTTTTTCAAGAGTCTATTGTGTGCTTAGAAAAGTTATTCCTTAAGCTTGTATTTGCTCAGGCTTATCATGAGTTTTCCTCCACAATCACTCTAGGTCTTACAAATTTATTATATAGCACACATCCCTCCAGAAAACCAGGGAGCCAGCTTTCCTCTATGGTGAAGCCACTCAGGAACAACCTGATCTACCACCCTGGCCATTTCCTCATTCCAGTGGTCAGCCAGAGCCACAGGTGAGTCACCAGCCCTAGCAACAGGAAACTCCCCTAGAGCCATTAGAAATCTGAATCCATAAGTCTCAGGATGTTGCACCATACAAGTCAGGCCCCCACCCCTGCAAGGTAAGGTGCCATGACCAATCTAAATCCCAACAGTTAGTAATCTATCCATGACAAAAGACTGATCACCTCCATACCCATGTCACCATCTACCTACCTAGTAGTAAACATAAGGTCCACCATATGTCTTGACACATAGTCAGAAGTTGCCTGAGACAGGCGTGAGTTGCCATGAAATCCTGAGCTCCCCCCCACTGCAGGGGCCTTAGCATGATCAGTGTCTCCAAGATCCAATAATTGGGGACACTCTGATGCCACACCAGCAATCACCAGGCTATCTCAGACAAGAGGACTGTTGGGTGGCAGGGCAGGCAGTTAACATAATTCCAATCTTTCTTGCCAATTTAGCATCACATGAAGCTACTCAAATACAACAAATTGCTGGACAGTGTTTCTGGCTATGAGGTAAACTCACAATAGATTATTTCAGGGGTACCCAAACAGGGGTGCCTGTTCCACACGCAGGGCCAGCTAGGCAGGCTGAGATCAGGGGTCTCAATGCATGGATGAGATGGTGGTGTAGGGAGGAGGGGTTTATTCGTTAGGAACTGGGGAACATTTTGGGACAAGCGGAGCCTGTACAAGAGGCATAGACTTCTCTGGAACCAGAATGGAACCAGACTGCTGGCACATAATATTAAAAAAGTGGCAGAGCAGCTTTTAAACTGATCCCTGGGGGAAAGCCAACAGAAGCCGAGGGGCATCCAGTTCGGGACTTCTCATCCCTATGAAATGAGGACAGGGAGCTTAGAGAACAACAAGGCAGGGACAGAATAGGAGTAGGAATTGGGAGTGGAAACATGATGGGATGTGAAGCCCATCCAACAAAATGAGAGACTGCAAGAATAAAGGAGAGAATAAGCAGTCCATCTTGAGGGACTTCATATACAAGTGCTTTTATGCAAATGCCCGAAGTCTCCGAGCAAAGATGGGAGAGCTGGAATGTTTGGTGACTAGGGAAAACATTGACATGGTGGAATGCAGAGAACCAGTGGGATATCGCAATCCCGGACTATAAATTCTATAGGAGGGACAGAGAAGGGCATGTTGGTGGTGGGGTAGCCATTTATGTTAAAGAAGGGGTGGAATCCAGCAAAGTAGAAATTGAAGGCGGGTCTGACTCCACCATAGAATCGCTATGGGTTAAATTACCAGGTTCGAAGAATGATGTAATACTGGGGGCATGCTATCGTCCTCTAGACCAGGACCAGAAACTAGAAGGGGACCTTGAAATGAGAAAACAAATCGGGGAGGTGATGAGGAGGTACAGGGTTGTAATCATGGGGGACTTCAACTATCCTCACATTGACTGGGTTGTGCTCTGGTCAGGAATGAGAAACCAGTTTTCTTGATATGCTAAATGGCTGTGCTTTAGAGCAACTAGTCATGGAGCCCACCAGAGGACAGGCGACTGGATTTAATATTGTGTAGCACTCAGGACCTGGTGAGAGAGGTAAATGTTACTGAGCCATTGGGGAACAGTGACCATGCTGCAATTAATTTCACCATGCATGTAGGGGGAAGAATGCCAAACAAATCTAACACAAAAACGCTGGACATCTGAAGGGCGAACTTCCCCCAAATGAGGAGGCTAGTTAGGAAGAAGTTGAAAGGGAAGGTAAAGAGGGTCCAGTCTCTCCAGTGCATGGAAGCTGTTTAAAACAACAGTGATAGAACCCCATGTGCAAAGAATGAGCCACCCTAGAACCATTAGGAAATGGGGAAATTTGGTCTTAACCTGTGAATTCCCCTTCTCAGTGGTTCCAGGGTGGCTCAGCTCTGGTCAAGTCATTGTGTGCACGACTTCGGAGAGCCCAATGCCTTGACTGTCAGCTTAAACAGTAAGAATCCTATGAGTTGTCCTTTTGTTGGTATATATTTTTGTATGGAGGTCCTAGTTCAGCTATTTTCAACCACTGTGCCATGGTGCACTGGTGTGCCTCAGATGGTCCTCAGGTGTGCCGCAGGACTTTGGGGAGAGTCATTTATTAGTAGCTCAGTTAGGGGTTTGAGCCCCCTACCATGGTATGCCTTGTCAATGGTCAAAAAAATAATGGTATGCCTTGATAACACAGGCCTAAAGAATTGAGGGTCAGAAAAGTTTTTCCCAAACTTTATGGTGGTTTGATATGAATTTGGGGTGCCAATTCAAAAAATGGAATCCATTTTGCCCTATCTCATCTAGTTTTGGAGATATAGTATAGCCTCATTAGTGAATGGTTCAAGTAGCTTCCTCATGAGGAAGCCATGGTGAAGGCTTCTTCACGAGGAAGCTGCTTGAACCATTCACTAAAGAGGCTATGCCGTGTCTCCAAAACTAGACGTTAGGGCAAAACAGATGCCATTTTTTGAATCAGCACCCCAAATCTACCCAGGAATTGGTGTAACATTTAAGGAAGCAAAATGTGAGTTGGCCTGTGTAATTTTAGTGCCTTGTCAGTGTGCCGTGAAATGAAAAAGTTTGAAAATCACTGTCCTAGTTGGTTCTTATTGCTGCGAGAAGGGGCTCTAGATGCTCAGTTCAGTTAGAGGATCAAGGGGAGCCTCTCTCCTTGGTGCTGGTCAGATCATGTGACCTTTCCTACTACCAAGAGGAGAAGCTTCCCATATGCAAAAAGACTAAGCTAACCTAAAACCTCTGAGAAGGAGAACGCACAGGTAAGACCAAATTTTCCCATTATCATTATAAAAAACAAATAATCCTGTTGGGTCAAACCAGGGGTGTCCAAAGTTTTTGGCAGGAGGGCTACATTGTCTCTCTGACACTGTGTCAGGGACCGGGGGGGGGAATTAATTTACATTTAATGTTTGAATAAATTTACATCAGTTTACATAAATGAATATATTAAAGATGGAACTTATATGAATGAGTGAAGGTCTTGCAATAGCTCAAGGCCCATAAAAGGCCTTGCACAAAGCAATGCTGGCCTTTCCTTTGCTACCGCTACTGCATCACAGATGTGAAACAACAAGCAGTGGAGGGAGCCCTCATCCACAGCTCAGGTGAGACGTCAAACAGTTGTCCTCACGCTGAGAGCAGTTGCGGCAGGCCAGTGTGGGCTCCAACAAATCTCCAGAGGCTCATTGGAGACTAGGGGCTCCCCGAGAGCCGCATCGAGACACCACAAGGGCCGTAAGTGGCCCCAGGGCCGGGGTTTGGGCACCCTTGGGTCAAACCAAAGGAATATTTAGGATAAATGGCTTACCGCGCTAAGCTAAAAGTGAGGCATTCTTTGACCATGAAGCCCAAAGTGGCCTTTTGCCAAATCTTTACCGTGCAAGATTAAGGAGGCATTTATTTGTTCACTTTTCCTCCATCAAAGAGAACAAGGAAAGGGTGTGGTAGCTGGCGCAAGCTTGAAACCTGTATACCAGCATTTCTCTAAGTGTGATCCTAAGAACCCTAGGGCTCCATGAGACCCCTTCAGGGGCTTCAGAAACACGCACCCTGCACCCCTTTGCTCATGCACTTGCATTCTGGGACTTTCAGAGACTCCACATGTGCATTGGCTCTCTGAGACTCCAAATAACTTTAAATTGCCCTGAGATTTTTGTCACAGAAATTGTTATATAAGCATAAGTTCTAAGGTTCTCATTAATGGTTAACATTGTAACCTCTGTTCTTCCACAGTTTTATTTCACTTGGGGCATGCCCACTAGATGAAATAATAAGTAGCAGTTTAACTTGGGTTGCTAATATACCTTGAAGTGTTAATAGAAACAGGATACCAAAGACTTATATGCACTTGCCAGATGAAGTAAGTGGTTGTTCTCTTCAGAACCTCCCTTGAGGCTTGAAATCCTAATTAAAAATTTCCCTTCAATCCACTCTGATTTCGGTTTTAACATTGCATTTGATTTCTTGGTTGACACACCAGGAGTTAATGTCTGTATATAGACTTATAATAACTAGCAGGTAATTCTAAGGATTCTAATGCATTATTTAGACCGTCTGCATGCAAGTTAAACATGGGATTGCGGAGTTGCACTTTCCTTTTTAATGCTAAATTCCACACTTTTTTGTTTCACTTCCACTCTTGTCAGAATCCCTGCTGTTCTTTAGAATTGAAGTCATAATCTGGAAGGTCTAATTATAGTAGTGCAAAACAAATGGAAATCCTGGAATTGTGTGTGTGTGTGTGTGTGTGTGTGTGTGTGTGTGTGTGTGTGTGTGTGTGTATTGTACCTGTAACTGTTATCTGTCTGAAGTACAAGAGCTACAGGTAAACCAGACCTCTGAATGCTTGTGAATCAGTTCTTATAGTGGCACAAGTCTCTGGATGCTCCAGGTAAATAATTGCGTAGAGCCTCCAGAAGCACCCACATGGACCCTCTGTATCTGCAGGTATGGAAGGTTCACGTACTCTTTTTAATAAACAAGAATAATTTTTTTAAAATTTTGTTTGAATTTGCTAGAAGCTAATGCATGACCTTAGAAGGCATTAAAAACATCACTTCCGGTTTCTCCATGAAACTGGAAGTTGCATTTTTTTTTTAACAAGAGCTCAGTCTGAGTTCAGCAGAGACTGAGATGTCCTTGGCCTCTGCCGAGCTCAGAGGTCCCTCCAGAGGTGAGCAGAGCTCCGCTCGCCTCCAGAGGGGGTCCATGCGGGAGTGCACACACTGGGGACCCGGACCCAATCCGCAGATACAGGATCTGTGAATATGGCCCCCCCTTCCCACAAACCAAAATGTATAACTCGAGGTTTTGTCCTCACTGCCTGATGTAGAGAACGAGTGTTGTGCAGCCATTGCAGCAGTTGGCACCAGCCATTTAAAATGGAACAAAATGGACACTTAACACTCCTGAAGCATTACCATAAGAGAAGAGCAGAAGCATTTTCACCCACTTCTGTATTTTTGCATACAAAACTAAAGAACTGAAATAAGACTTTTCTCTTGACAAATAACTTGAAAAGCTCATTTTTGACTGTTAAATGCTTTTTCAAAATAGGACTTGGCTTTGATTTCTCAGTCCTTTAAACTTTTGGCATTTGGTCATGTTAGGATCTCTTGAAAACAAACAAATGGAAATTCTGAATGCACATGTAGCGGTATGTTAGTGTAAAATTTTCCAAGGTATTTATGTAGAAGCTGCCACTTTTTGAAATGTACATTGTTCAGATTGCAAGTAGACAAAATTGTATGTGGTTGCTGGCCGGTGTTTGTTGAAGACTTGCACATAGATTTAAAAATGTAGGAAGCTTACTCTACAATTTTTAGAAATGAAAATATCCATGTAGGGACCTAAAGGAATCCTGTGGGCTGATGGTGCAGTTCTTATTGAATGCTTACATTAGTTACTTCAAAGTGTTTCAGACAGTTATTATTCTTGTTTAAATGTTTGTTACAGCTGCACTGGTTTCATTCCATCTGCAGTCAGACTGACTGAAAACACAGTCTTTTTAGCCTTAATATTTCGTGGGTTGCTTTGCCACTTCAGTGTAATAGTTACAAGAGCAGTTTTGACATATGCCTGCCTAACTTTCGTGGCTATTTAAATTGTAATGATAATGTTTTCTGAACTCCTTAATGAAATTTATTTTGCGTTTTTTATTATCACCTTGAGTCAGAGTTACTTACATTGGCATAGCTTGCATATTGTATAGATTTAGGTTGCAATCAGCAGAGCAGTTACATTTTCACACCTGCCCATAAATTGGCTTGTTGCCTTTGACCTCAAGTGATGGTAGGCCTACAGACTCTTTTAAAATCCTCATCCTGTGAACTGATATTTTCATAAGTGAACATATTGACCAAGACCATATTCTAAAAATACAATAACTGTTTGTTAAAAGAATGGAATGTAGAATATAATGTGGGTCTAGGATGGTTCTGTGCAGTGGCTTGCTGAGATTGGGAGTTCCATGTGATTGTGATCAGATTGGTGATCTGTGTCACCAATTGGTAATACAAAAATTGGTGATTGTGTCAGAACAACATTCATGCAAAAGGTAGTTTTGATATGTAAACTTTCACTTAACATTAACTTTTAAATTCTGATCACATGGTAAGTGGAAGTCAGAGGTGTATCTAGGGGTGTAAAAATCAGACATGTGCCCTGGGCATCACTTGAAGGGGGGCTCCGGATCACGGGGGCACCACCCAGTAGCATACAAGAGGGCAATTGGGGTGGCATATCCACCCTCCATGATGCTGTGGGTGTTTGAAGATACACCCAGAGATCTCCATAGGGGGTGCAGTGCAGTGCAGAGTTAAGTTAAGAGGGAAAGGCTGAAGGATTTAGCTTTCTTCCTTTGCATCAAGCACCACTGCCACCACTTTTTGTAATAGCTGCAGAGATGGAGCTTCTCGCAACCAGAGGAGGAAGAGGAGCTTGTGGACTTGAGTGCCAAGGAAAGCCCTCCTGAACCTCTTATTGGCATACAGCACTGCAGCTGACACCACCTCCTCTGAATGGTGGAATGGAATGCTGGGAGGCCAGCATTCAGTCTGTGGTCATCAGAGAAAGAGGCAACAATGCTGGATGCTGAGTGAGAGAGGTAAGCCTCCGAACCCTGCCTTAGGGGTAAGGACCCTATTTACCATTTTCCCTCAGCATCCAATGCTGCAACCTCCAATAATTGCCACAGAGGGAATGCTGGGTTCTCAGCATTTCCTCCACTGGTCATTAGAGGCAGTTGCAGTGGTGGTACTAGATGCCAAGAGCTGGAGGGCTTACCCCTCTCCTTCTTGGCACCCATGTTAGTGGGGGGGAAAGCAAGGTAAAAATGTATTTTTTTAAATGGGAAAGAGCCCAGCATTTTCCCCATTTTTAAAAAATACATTTTTACCTTGCCTTTCCCCCATGGGTGCCCACGGCGGTTTAAACATAAAAACCAACAATATAACAACAATGCATTAATTAAACGAGAAAAAAGCCAGAGGCATCAGCATAAATATACAGTGTTAAGGAACTTCAGCAATATTAAAGTATAAATTATAGGAACACAAAAATATAGCAGAACAGAAAAATAAAAGCAGCAAGAAATTATAATAAAACAATAAGATAGCCATCAAAGGTGTCATCAATAAAATGTCTTTTTAAAAAACTACAATTACAGATATCAATAAAAGCAGACACAAAATACTAAAAACACAGAAAACCCTACCTCAAAACAACACTACATAAATGCCTATCTAAATAAAAATGTCATTGGTTGCCATCAGAAGGCTTCAAGGGAGGAGGCAGTTCATAACTCCAAAGGGAGGGGAGTTCCATAACTGCCATGCCACAGCTGAGAAGGCTGAACTCCTATTTGCTGCCCCTCACTTTTGTTGAGGGGGTGGCACATGCAAGAGGGCCCCCTCTAATGATCTCAGGGAGTGAGCTGAAATGTATGGGAGTAGCATTCCCTCTGGTATCCCGGTCCTAATTTGTAAGGGGCTTTAAAGGTCAAAGCATTGATTGGGCCCAGTAGCAAACCAGTGGACCAGATAGTTTCCAGAGCAGCAGTCCGACAGACCATTAGCTCCACTGGCCATTGGAAGAGGAGGAGGAAGCAATGGTGATGCTGGTTGCTAAGGGAGAGAGGTAATATCCCCCCATCCTCACTAATGCACTACAGCACAAGAAGAGGATGGAGCTGGTCTGGGCTCCATGGAGGTAGCAGGCTGGGGGTGGTGGAGGCAGATGGGTGCGGGGTACACCTCAACTTGCTGTCATCTCCAGTTTGCCATCTGAGATAAAGCTCTCATCTCGAGTCATTCACTAGCTGCCTCTGTGGTGACAGCATACTGGTTTATATGCATTCAGAACTGCATGCCATTCTGTACAGTATCTAACCCTACCATACCATTGTTTCTTATGATATAAAATTTCCCCCTTTATGTGCAATGAGGAGCATGAATGTATGTACAGTCCCCATTACATTATTTCTTATATATAAGAATACCTAAAGGGCTGTCATATGAAAGAAGAGACAAATTTGTTCTCAACTGCCTCTGGAAGTAGAACTAGATTCAACCGGTACAAAGTCCAAGAGAAGAGATTCTAATTAGACATCAGGAAAAAATTCCTGACAGTATGGGCGGTTCGGCAGTGGGACAGATTGTCCAGGGATGTGGTGGATCCTCCCTCACTGGAGATCTTCAGGTAGAAGCTCAACAATCACCTGCTAGAGATGCTCTAGGACAGTGGTTCCCAACCTTTTTTCACTTGCTTACCCTTGGCAGCCCATTTCCATAAATTCTACCCCTTATATTAGCTAAATGTTTATAATTTAAATTTGAAATAACAGCAAATATATGTTTTAACTGTAGATAAATGACCCAATAATGAGATTTAAAAGCAATGGAATAATTTTGATAAAACCCACAACAAATGTTCAGTATGATCCTTGAGCTTGTTTTGAGGCACAGAGCTCTTTTGTGCATTCAGAGCTGCATTCAGCTTACTTCAGTATTTATTTTTTGTGAAGGCATAAGAAGAGAAAGCCCACTCCACAAACTCCGTATTCTTGTTTGTATAGCCGGCATATTTTGTTTGAAAATGCCAAAAGAGTAAGGAAGGTTCCATACTATCCCACACACTGGGGCTTAGTCCTCATCTCCTGTATACAAAAACCCTTACTTCATGTATTCATCATGATATTTTCTCTTTTTACCTGTTTGAATATCTGAAGACTGCGTTTTCACTGTTTTGCACCAAATTTGTAGACATGTCCTAAGGAATTCTTAGTGATTGATAACAATAATAACAACAGTATTTATATACCGTTTTTCAACAAAAACTTATCAAAGTGGTTTACAGAAAAAATCAAATAACTATGGCTCCCTGTCCCAAAAAGGCTCACAGTCTAAAAAGATGCAGCACAAGCAGACAGCCACTAGAAAAGATACTGCTGGGGTGAGGTGGGCCAGTTACTCTCCCCCTACTAAATAGAAGAGGAGCACCCACTTGAAAAACACATTGAAAACAAAGATCACATTCCACTTTGTGTTTCCATTTTTTTGCTGTGCTTGTTTTCTAATCTAATAATCTATAGATTAGATATCTAAAATAATTAGATATCTAATAATATCTAATAATACTCTTGACCATGAACTAGCTATTGGTGGGGCTTTTTCAGCCAGCTAACTGCTGTCCTTCCTGTATTGCCAGACCTGCCTTCTTTCCACAATTCACATCTTTTTTGAGTACCCCTAAAGGTCCTGGCAAGTACCCCTGAGGATGCACCTACCCCAGGTTGAAAACCACTGCTGTAGAAGAATTTCCTGCTACAGCTAGGGGTTGGACTAGATGACCTTATAGGTACCTTCCAACTCTTATGTTTTTTATAGAGGAAAATTCCCCCTTACACATAGTTTTGCTAGAAACCAAAGCTTTCCAGTGCCTATACCGACTTATAAAGAGGACCCCTTATGGTGCATGTGTTTTAAAAATTACACTTCCATACTACTCAGTGTTTGTTAATGACTGCATGGCTTGCTGTTCAAGTAAATAACCTAACTACTTCTTTCTGACAGTTATTTTTCTATTACTGGAGACACAGGCCTGTTGCCAAAAAAGGCACAATCATATCAATTTCTTCCTCTTTGTAGTATCACCTGACCTGTGTCAAATGCTGTTGCTTTCCCATAGGGTGGATTGTTTGGAAGGCAATTTAAAATCACCCCGTAAAAGGTTGATTTGATCTAAATCACCTTTTGTATTTTAGTTTTGTATCCTGGACAAACTTACGTATGAACGAGTTACCATGTGTCATATTATGTTAAGCATTTTATTTAAAAACATTAGGAATTGCTTTGAGGGCTTCAGATTGGGGGGGGGGGGGAAGCCAGGTGAAGCATGGACAGGAGCACATTGTCTTTAACCTCTTTTGAACTGTGGTATGGAAACTTGTTAACTGTTCTAGCACATCCCTCCCTCCATTTAAAACAACGGTGTTGGTGTCTTGCAAGCAACAGAGTGGCCTGGATCTAGTCCAAAACACTGAGAACTAGAAAAGCACCCTGGAGTTTGTGTGTGTATATTTGCACACTCACTCCCTCACAGGCAAGAAATTATACTGTTAAGAGTCTCAAAATGACATGGTTTGCCACAGACTGCAAGAGGGAATGGGGGGGAGTCGGCATGAACACATAACTACAGCTTTTGTATGAATAATGTAGCCTGCATGTTTTTATAACCCTACCATAAAACCAATCCTGCATTAAAAAGCAATCAGAGTTATTTCCCTGCCTAGTTCAGATTGTCTTTGTGTTCCAGTTGAGAGATGCATTGTACCTTTCCAGCCTCTCCAACTGCCTGTGCCTATTTTTATTTGTCAAGCTGGGGCTAGGCTGGCCTCGTTCCAGATGTGTCTCACAAGATTTGGTGCTGATGATCTATTTATAGAATTGTGGTTCCATTGTCATGGCAACCGTGCTAGAGGCCAAGGCGGCTGGGAGCTATTTCTGGACTTGTGCTGTAATGTAAAACTGATTGGGAAAGTTAGTGCATCCTTAGGAAATACTAACTTTAGACAGGCAGAACAAGAAAAAAGAAAGGCATCTACAGTTTCTTTAAATAGACTTTCCTTTTCTCTTCTTGCCTTTCTCTGTCTGTCTGCTCTTTAGGCCCTCCAGCAATTTGTAAAAGACATGGATAATCTTCTCTCCTGCAGAAACTAAGCACAATATTTGCTGCCCCTGTTGCATTTTTAACTACGCAGTCAAGAAAGGAGTAGTAAAGTATAACCAGACTGCTGCCGTTCAACGAATGCCTCTTTTGCTGTTTTTTTCGTGCAATGTAACACAATAGTTATCTTCTCAGATATACGTGTCACATTCAACAGTTCTAATTCCGCATTTAAAAAAATATATACTGTTTGTACATTTGTACACCATGTAAGGAACTGCAAAATGATTAACGCAAGACGATTCCAAATATATAAAGTCACTCTGTGCTGTTTTCTCGTTATTTGCTCGAAATTGTGACCAGTGGTGCCCCTTCGCCTCCAAGTGGCTGGAATGCATTCCAGTTCTGTAATTAAAGCCAATTCCTCTGTGGTAGCTATTTTTATGTTGCTGCCACATTTGCGGTGTCTTAAATGCAAACCCAAAATATATTTTATCTATAACTTCCAATGAGACTATGCTTTTTTCCTCCATAACAATGCTTTTAAAAATGTTGTTCAGAGCTGCATGTCTGTTTCACTTATTAGCTGTTGCATATAATCAGCTTGAAATAATGAACATGAACTGCTTGGAGTGTATAATAACAGTTAGAATAGAAGGGATGCTTTTATTTCTATAGATAATATCAACTTTTCTGCTTGCAATACTATAAATACCACAGTGAGAATATTTTATTAGTGCCACAATTGCTCTGAAAATTGGTGTCTCTTATGTGCTAATTTACTGAGCAGCAAAAGAGTGATTCATCTCAAAACTCTAAATATAGGGAATTATTTTAGTAGTTATTATTATTTCTACTTTTAGCTTATTTGTGGTTTTTAAGCATTTGGCAGGTATTTCCTACTGAGAAACTTTCCCCCCTCCCCCCCGCCTTCTAAATGTTTTAGTCATTGTGAACATTTTTAAGATTGCTGGTAGCATAGTGGTTAGGAGTGTGAGTGGGGAAGCCCTCAGTGCAAATCTTCCTTCACCCACAAAGTCATTGACCTTAGCCCTTATTCAAAACAGAAAAAGGAAATTTTATTTTTTTGCTTAAAGGAGTAATTGGTTACCCCAGATAGATTTTGTGGTGTTTAGAAATGTGCTCCAAGAAAATTTAATTATATTTGACATTTGAAATTGGCAAGTGTCACAGTATACGCTGTACACCATTATATATTCTGTAAAGCAGGGGTGCTCAATAGGTGGATCGCGATCTACCGGTAGATCGCGAGGCAAAATGAGTAGATCGCGGAGCCCTGTCTCTCCAAACTGTTAGTATGTCAGTTTCGTCCAGTGACTAGATGAAACTGACATATTTAGCTGACACTAAACTGACACTGAAACTGACACATTAGCTGCTCTTCAGGCATGCAGCAACAAAACTGACTAAACTGACTAGACTCCAGCAGGGGCTCCATACATTAAAGGGGGTGTCTGTCAGACGCTTCCTTCCCCCCTGGTAGATCTCCGGGCCTTGCTGGGTTTCAGAGTAGCTCTCGAGCCAAAAAAGTGTGAGCACCCCTGCTGTAAAGGAACGCATGTGGTGTCTTGTGGTGTACATTTGTTCCTCCTATTCAAGTTATAGCTATAGTGTAGCCCTCTGCATGTCTACTTAGAAATTACTCCTACAGATTTCAGTTGGACTTGCTTCCAGATGAGTGAGTATGTATCTAGAACTCTAGTAGAGTTTAAAAATCAGAGCTGCTCCCTCTTAACATGAATCAATTTGGAGCAACCGTTCACATTTTGTGTTTGAAAAGAGAATATTTGGAGTTGTTCAGAATATTGTCCATGTATAAAGAAATGGTGTGGCGGGGTAAAGAAACTAAGTGGAATAGAAGAATGAAAGTTAGTGGGGTTAACCTAATAAATCTTAGCCAGAGTGCATTGTTACCCCAATGGGAAATCCTGTTCATTTCTGGAGTAATGCTATACCCCAGATGCTTTATTTCTGCACACAAGAAAGAAATTGTTTAATGATAGGTTATTTTCTTATGGATACCCAGCACCAGGCAGTCAGTGAGTGTGTCCTAGTAGGAAGGCATCAATACACATAATTAATTATTTGAAGGGATATTGGAAATTTTTAAAAATTGTTATAGTTGAAGAAAAAGAATCACCCAATGGTATTGTGTATGGGATATTTTTAAGTGAGAGCTGAACATTAAACTGAAACTGTTATCATTCAAATGCAGCAGTGGAGCACTAAAAAAGATCTAGAACAGTCTTAAATTGTGGGTTGGGACACACTAGGTGGGTTGCAAGCCAATTTCAAGTGGGTCCCCGTTCATTTCAGTATTCTATTTTTAATATATTAGACTTGGTGCTACCGTGGTATGTGACTGCATTTGGGGAAATGTTACAGACCTGTACTTTTAACAAGCTACTATGTATATTCTTTTAACAATGATAGTAAATGGACTTACTGCTGGGTAAGTGTGGGTAGGATTGCAGCCTAGGATTGTTAAAAAATGTTCCTGCTTGATGCTGTTACTTCCGGTCATGACACCATTTCCAATGGGTCCTGGCAGATTCTCATTCTAAAAAGTGGGTCCCAGTGCTAAATAGGTGAGAACCCCTGATCTAGAAACATCAGAAAAGACTGGAAATTTCAGCATTTTGTTTGTGTTCATCCAATAAGCAGTATCAGTAGAAATAAAACTGACTTATCTCTCTCTAATCGTGTACATTAGCTGTTGAGAGAAAATTTTTGTATATACTCCAGGAAGAAAAGGCTATTTTACACAATGACATAGAAATTTTGCATATCTTGCATCCTCTAATGAGGTCACAAAGAGTAAAAGTTAAGTGACTGTTTATTGAAAGGGTTAGCAAAATTTAAGCTGTTTTGGTGGGATTGTATTTTCTTCACACACACACACACACTCACACACCCTTTAAAAGTACTAGAGTCTGATAGTAACACTGTGAAGCTATGCTTTTTTCTTTTTTTGTGTTGAGGAAAATGGGTGGTTCTTTCTCTTCAGGACTGGAGCATCTGTTTTCTTCATGAAAATAATTGGCTTACAGCATCCTAAAGATTAATATGTTTATTTCGGCATAACGTTTTGTGGATTTTTCATCAAATGCATGAAATGCTGTTTTCAATCTATAAGTGTTTGTGTGCATACACTTGTGTAGTATATCATGGTGATGGAGAAAAAGGAAAAAAAATGAGATTCAAGGGCTGTGGAATTGAAGTACAGTCAGTGGTCATTTATTCTATAAATTACAATAAGGATTTACACTGACTATCATAGAAAATAAAGCAATCTTCCTAACTGTGTTGAGTTAATTAACTAATTGAGGCAGGATCAATTGTTGTCTGTTAGAGCTTAGGTGGGGTGAGTCTAGACTTATGAATGAAGGGACTAAATGTCCTGTCCACTGAATGAGAAAGATACAATGGGTGACTGCTATGTGAAGAAATGCAATGGAGATATGACGACTTGCATCTGCAATAATAGGTGTTAACGTAGTATTTCTGCTTGAAATAAGTTATTTAACAATGTAGTTAGGCAAGAAACCATCATCTTTATTCAAGCCAGATGAACAGAATCAAATTAGAATGAATAGCTTTTCACCCAATAACCCCCTGACCCTAACAATTCACAACTTTTTATTTTTCTTGTCATGTACGCGTGCAAACTCACCACGTCCCTGCCAACTCAGATAGCTCTTCATTCAACTGATGAACTAGGGCAGCAGTTCTCAAACCATGGGTTGCAACCCAGCAGTGGGTCACAATCTGAGTTTTGGTGGATTGCAAAACCGACAAGCTGACAAGGAAAAAGGAATGGAACCCTATGGAAACAGAAACAATTTAGCACATGTGCATTTATTTGTGAGTAGGCAAACCTGCCTTGGTCCATTTGAAAGGGCAAGCCAAGAAGATTACAGCACTACCAGAGTGGTCCCAATCCAGTGAACACAGGTCTCAACAAGCTCTCAAGAAGGAAGTTGTCCCCTTCCGCCCCCCAGAAAAAAACTGACAAGGAAAATGTGTTGAAGCCTATGGAAAGCAAAACCGACCCAAACGTGCATTTATTCATGAGTTGGTGAGCATGGCTTGGCTCTTGTCGAAGGCCAGGCAAAGAGGAATGCAAGGCCACCAGAATGGCCCTGACTGATAAACGTGGAGCTCAGCAAATGCTCCAGAAGGTGGTCTCCTCCCCCTTAGTAAAATGGATGAAAGCAGAGGCTTGAGCAGCTGGTAAAGTGAACTATTTTTTTTAGTCTGGTAAAACTAGGTGGGTCCCAATAGTGTTGTTTTAAAAAGTGGATCTAGGTGCTAAAAAGTTTTTTTTTCTTTTTTCTTTGGAAAAAAGTATTGTGGAAACTGAAGAACCTATCTATATGGTAACTCTAAATAGATTCCTTTCGTTCTTATTACAAAAAAAAGGTGCTAAAAAGTTTTGGAATTACTGAACTAGAGTTTAGTTTTTGAAACTTATGCTGAAATAAATTTTAATTTAAAAAAAATTATGAATAAATGTGTTTGTCTTAAAGATACAACAAACATTTCTACCACTCTGGAATAGCTCCATAATAATCATTTTAGCACAGTGTCACTCAGATCCTCAATGTGAACGTAAACATTATGAAGGGACTTCAGCATATGCCATAACTGTTGAAGAGAAAATCAAAAGGAACAGATCTTTTAATCTGGAAATCAGTAGAGGATGCTATTAAAAATCTAATAATCCTTCACTTTAGTTAGTGCACCGCAAGATGCTCTTAAAGCCATTTTTAGCTGTCCTCCAAGCTAGAGGATAGTGCCTCCCCATCTTCATTTGTATTTTCTTTTTCTGGATACTGTGCTTTTTCTTGTGCATGCGTTCTACTACAAGATCTGGTGCTGTTTATTTCAGTCCAGTAGGACTACATTGCAAGGGGAAAAAAACTCAGAAATGACTGAAATATGAATTTAATATGATGGTTTCTTTCTTGGTTGTCATCATAAAGCTTAGTTCAAGGATGTAAAACTTTACCGCAGCCAAATCAACTGCTTTAACTGGGTATAGGTAAATCATAAATATCTGAAACATTGTGCCAGTGACAACCTCCTTCCTCTTGCTCAGAGAAGGTAGAGGCCTAAACTTCATAATACGCTACCCTTGTTACCAATTTCGCATGTAATAAAAGCATGTGAAGTGATGTCATGACTGGAAGTGACGACGTCAAGCAAGAAATTTTTTTAGCACGCTGTAGTGGAATAGCGGAAGATCTGGTGAGGAGGTAGAATGTGGTGTCCACAGTGCCCCTTGCTCCAAGTAAATGCAGGGTTAAAGCCCAGGTGGTAGCTGGAGGTGTGCTGCACAGTTGCAGCCAGTAGAGGCTAAAGTGAACCTGGGAGCATATAAACAGAACCTGGAGGAACTAGTGGGGGTGGGTTGTAGAAGGAGTGCAGGTTGGAGGTAGGAGAGGAGACTGACTTGGCTTATTGAATTTGGAATCTGACCTTGGACTGTGACTTGGCTTATTGACTTTCGACTGTGACTTGGATACTCTGACTGATTTGACTGACTGACATCTGACCTTGGACTGTGGCTTGGCTTATTGGCTCTGGACTCTGATTTGGCAACTTTAACTGATTGGACTGACTGGCTTGGAATCTGTGGACTGGGACTGGACTCTGCCTTTTGCTTGCTGCACTTGTGAGTCTAACAAGGGAAACTAATCAGCCTTAAGCGGGCACGAGGCCCAGTGGGGAGAAGCCGTGGCAAGACACACTCCTAGTCTACAATCTTACCCATACTTACCCAGGAGTGTGGTCCCATTGACTATCATTGTTAAAAGAATATACATAGTAGCTTGTTAAAAGTACAGGACTGTAACATTTCCCCAAATGCAGTCACATGCTATGGTAGCAGCAAGTCTAATATATTAAAAATAAAATATTGAAATGAGTGGGGAACCACCTGAAATTGGCTTGTGACCCACCTAGTGCGTCCTGACCCACAGTTTGAGAAACACTGGTCTAGACTTGTGCACCCCTGCTGGCAGCAGCTAGAATAAGATGGGGCTTTATTCTTACCTTAACATGGAAATTCTAAGAATGGAACATGGGATTTTTTTCTGCAATGAAAGCATGAACTCTGGACACAGAAGAATTCTTGTTACCCTGTGAGTAACTCTTGGTCTAAGAGGAGAATGGACACATTTATTATGCTCCCCACAGTCAACTTGAAACAATTGCCAACACGCATTGCACTGCACATAAGCAGCTCAAGGATTCTTTGCAGTGTCGGAATCTGCAGTGTCAGAAACAATTCTTGGAGCATGCACAACTAAGCATCATCTGCAGCATATCGAGGGATCCTGGCAAACACCTCTTGGAGCACCTAAGAATATTGCTCCCCTTTTCTTTGACAGCGGTACATGTCCTTTGCTGCTTTGGGGCATTTTTTTCTCCCACTTCTTATAAACAAGGCCTCTTAAATGAATTTCATCTTATTATTTTTAACAACTTTCTCTTTCATTTCTAAGCAGAAATGTTGCTTTTGGAGGGTTTGGCTGGTAGCTTCCAACACAGTGACAGGCTTCCTCTGAATGCGTTTTGTTTTTGAATGTTGCCTGTTAAACGTTGGGACTTGTTTGAGGCAGAAGGAATGTTTATGGTATTCAAACTTGTTTTACCTAGTGTGCATATAGCCATCAGAGTCCATCTCCAGGGGAGCGCTCTGGTGCTGCTTCTCCTATGTAGCTGGTGTTTTTCAAGGAAATCACAGGCCTAAAAATAGTCTATAAAAACAACAGCAAGACTGTTGTGCTTTTTTCTACGTCAGTTTTTGGAAATCACTTCTTAGAAAACAAACTGCTAGCATGTCCAGAAATGAGTTTAGTTTAGTTGGAAAGAAAAATTTCTAGACTCTCGCTGCAAAAATGAATCTTGAATATAGTATGAAAAACGAGGTGCCAACAGTGAGAGCCCCCATAACCTAGCGTGACTACCAGTGCCCATTTCCTGCAACTGAAAGAAACATAGATCAGTCACTGCAGTTTAACTTGCAGTTAATGCAACTTAAATCCAGAGTAACTTTCCATGATCTAGCATAGACATTTGCCGGGTATGCCTTCTCACTTTTAACAACAACTCCCCTCCCCCCCAAAAAAACCCTCTCACTTGAAGACTTATTTTGATTAGCATAATTGTGGAGTGCTGTCTAGCAAAATCCCACTGAGAATCCTGCCAGAATTCCAGATTTCTTTCACACACATTCTTTTCTAGCACTCAAAAAGTTGCAGAAAGATTGATTTTTAAAAACTGAGGGAAGAATCCTGAAGAACTGGAAGCAAGGCTACTAATAGATTTATTTATGCTTTTTCTCTAAGGCAGCTATCTTCTTCATACCCTAACCCCTGTAGGAGGCCACTGAGCTGCCTGGAAAAAGCTCCTGAAGGTCCCTGACCCTCAAGAATGGCATAGGGAGGCTCTTATGGTAGGAAAAAATGGCTGTGAAAGGCAGAAAACAGTGTGTAAGCAATCTTCTGCACCATTTCCCATCATTCCCAAGGGTCTCCTGACCCTTAGGATCATTTTTTTTTCAGAGAGCTCAATTGCCTTCTTGAGGAGGGGGTGAGAAGATGGCTTACACAAGCACTCCTTAGGATCCTAGTCTTAGGAGTGTTCAGCATGCGTTTCATGTGTTAATACTGGCAGCTCTGGATTTACACGATCTTAATTCACACACTTTTGAAATAGCAAAATTTGCAAATTAATACCAGAAGTCTGGGTATTTCTGACCGCAAAGCCAACGCCATGTTCCCTGGCTTCGTTTGGTGGTTTTCCCTGCCAGAAAAATGAGAAATTTCTCTCCTTGACAGATCCGGAATCTGGCAGCCTAGTCTCTTGAAGGGCGACGATGTCCATCTGCAGTCTGCTCAGCTCCATGTCGATGACAGCTGTTTTGCGTGCGTCGTCTATTTCTTGCAGGTCATCAGTGAAGCCAGGTGTCATTGTCCTAACGTTCCAGGTGCCCAGCTTTAGGGCAGTAGTTTTCTGTTTTCTGTTGCATGGTGCAGAGTTGTCGATCCGCTTGTCGGTTTTCACCCTATGGTTGTCACCATAGACAAGCGGTTTTCATCCGCTTGTCGGTTTTCGCTTTCACCGAAGCGGAGTGAAGCAGGGCTGTGTTCTTGCACCAACCTTGTTTGGGATTTTCTTCGCTGTCCTGCTGAAGCAGGCCTTTGGAACTGCAACAGAAGGCATCTATCTCCGGACCAGATCAGAAGGAAAGCTCTTCAACCTCTCCAGACTGAGAGCAAAATCCAAAGTCCAGCTGAAATGTCTGCGTGACTTCCTCTTTGCCGACGATGCAGCTGTCACTACCCACTCTGCCAAAGATCTCCAGCAGCTCATGGATCGTTTTAGCAAGGCCTGCCAAGATTTTGGACTGACAATCAGCCTGAAGAACACACAGGTCATGGTTCAGGATGTGGACTCACCTCCCTGCATTACAATCTCTGAGCATGAACTGGAGGTTGTCCATGACTTTGTGTACCTTGGCTCAACGATCTCCGACACTCATTCTCTCGATACCGAGCTAAACAAGCGCATCGGTAAAGCAGCTACCACGTTTTCCAGACTCACAAAGAGAGTCTGGTCCAACAAGAAGCTGACGGAACATACCAAGATCCAGGTCTACAGAGCTTGCGTCCTGAGTACACTTCTGTACTGCAGCGAGTCATGGACTCTTCGCTCACAACAGGAGAGGAAACTGAACGCTTTCCACATGCGCTGCCTCCGACGCATCCTCGGCATCACCTGGCAGGACAAAGTTCCAAACAACACAGTCCTGGAACGTGCTGGAATCCCTAGCATGTATTCACTGCTGAAACAGAGACGCCTGCGTTGGCTTGGTCATGTCGTGAGAATGGATGATGGCCGGATCCCAAAGGATCTCCTCTATGGAGAACTCGTGCAAGGAAAGTGCCCTACAGGTAGACCACAGCTGCGATACAAGGACATCTGCAAGAGGGATCTGAAGGCCTTAGGGATGGACCTCAACAAGTGGGAGACCCTGGCCTCTGAGCGGCCCGCTTGGAGGCAGGCTGTGCAGCATGGCCTTTCCCAGTTTGAAGAGACACTTTGCCAACAGTCTGAGGCTAAGAGGCAAAGAAGGAAGGCCCATAGCCAGGGAGACAGACCAGGGACAGACTGCACTTGCTCCCGGTGTGGAAGGGATTGTCACTCCCGGATTGGCCTTTTCAGCCACACTAGACGCTGTGCCAGAACCACCTTTCAGAGCGCGATACCATAGTCTTTCGAGACTGAAGGTTGCCAATACATATACATACCAGAAGTCTGATTTGCACAGCCTCTTTTTTTTGAAATAGCGCTGTAAAACTTCCCACACATCCACATGTTTCTGCATAGTAAACTGAGCCAGTTTCTTACTGCAGGATATGAACATCAGAGTCCACATTATTAAACATGTGAAACAAAACTACAGGTATGGAGCTGTAGTTCAGTGGCAGAAAAATGGTTTGCATGAAATGTCCCAGGTTCAACTCCTGACATCTCCAGACAGGATGGAGAAAGATCCATCTGAAACCATGGAGAGCCTCTGCCAGCCAGAGTAATTGTGATCTAGATGGGCCAGCGGTGTAACTCTATATAAGGCAGTTTCATATGTTCAACATGTTTGATTAATTGAGAAGGAATACCTTGTGTTTATTTAATATTTTCTGATCCTACATCATAGAAGTATTCAACTGCCAAGAGTGTGATACTTTTAAAATAATGAATGAATGAAAGAAAAAGAAACATACATCTAGTATTCCAGTAAGCAGTTAAACCTTATATGTAAGGTTTACATACTTATATGTAAGATGTATGAAACTCTACTTGCTGTAAAAAACAAAGTATACAGAAGATGCTTCTATCTTGCGATATTGCTTTTGGCAGTATTGCCATAAAATCTGAGGATATGAGAGAAAATAGCGACTTCCCCATGCACGTTGTCATCAGATTTTTCAAAGCTTATTGTAGTTTATTGCTGCAGTACAGGTTAAAGCAGTTCTGACAGGAGAATTTTATGAATGAGCAGTTCAAGAGTTGTGTGATGCCTTTAGCTTTTATGTAGTGATCCCATGTCAAAATGCATAAAAGGGTTTCTAAAAAAGGTGATCTTACATTGGTTTGTTAACTCTGTTACTTATTCGGCGTGATGCATGCCTGGTTCTGAATTTACACTCACCTTTTTTGATACATGAACTGCCAACAAATAAAAAAATCCTTCCTCTTTCTATCTCTTTATTTTTGGCCAATTATGGCCATAATTTTAATGCAGTACTGCTTAAATTTTTCATTCACTGTAGTTTGGTTTCACCTCCGCATTTAATCGGTAATAATTTGTTGTTTGATTTAATGGGGCTTGCAGAATTGAATTGCTCTGTTGGGTTAGGCAAGTTGGGCTTCTTCCTCCCTCCTGGTTTTCTGTCTGCTGACAATGGCCAAGAATGCCATATAGGGTTGGTTATTCATTCTGTGATGTTACTCCTGTACATCCAGAATCAGAGATTGTGATTTTGACTGTCCTGGCAAGCAAAAAAACTTATTTGCAGTTTTTAAAGCAGTTCTCATTACTGGCTGTCACAATATCATGTTGCAGGCACGAAGTTCCACAGTGTAATAACACAATAGGTGAACAACTTCCTGTATTGTGACCTGTCTAGGTAGTTTTTTCCTAAGCTATAAATCCCTTAGTATATCATGCCTGGAGTTTGTTATATTAAAAAAAAAAAAAATTCAAACTTTTCCAGTAATTTTAAAAATGAAGAACACTTCAGGACAGGGCTCTTCTCTTTATTACCCACCATGCACCAGATGATCTTACAAAATTTGTAATAAGAGTTTGTGACTACAGTACCTTTCTGCCTTCACCTAGTGGTAGAACTTTAATTATTTGGGAGTATACTTTAATCTCCCATTTTAAGAATAAAATGCACGGTTATCCAATTTTCAGACTTTTTCCCCCAATACCTGTTTTCCAAGGTTTATGTATGTATCAAACCTCAGTATTCTAGTATATATCATGCAGAAGAACCCTATAGTTCTTGGAACTCGAGCAAGTGATACCTAAGAATTTTTTACACGTATAACATAATTTGAAGTTTTGCTTTATTTATAGCTAACATTCATTCTCAATACATTTCTATGAGAAAGCTATGTTTTTGGCCCTCTGCTGGTTGATCATGATAAATGCATTTTCTTGTGGCTTTCACAGCATACCTATGATATATAATAATGCAAGCTTTCCTTGGCACATAGAAAACTTAAAATAGGAAATATTGGAGGCAATAGAAATTTGATAAACTCTCCGTTTATATTATAAATGAGTTTTAATTTTGACTCTTATGCAAATTTACAGAGACATTTTTTCTCTTCAGTTTTCTAGACAAGATTGACATAGTCAAGCAAAATGAATACACCCCGTCTGACCAGGTGAGTAAAATGTTCAGGAAGTTGTTACTTCCTGAAAAGATTTAACTCATAACAGGCTTCACTACCTTGTGCAGTTCTATGTGGCATTTCTAATTTTCTGTGTGGCTTTAACAAATAAGTATCTTGCTAAGAAAAAAAAGCTAAAGTGGAGGCTCCTATAAATTCATTTGTGTGTGAAGGTCCATCCCCCCCCTTGTTCTCTCATACTACTTACAAACCACAAGCACAGTCAGTTGTCCAACCCTTTGGTAGTGCAGCTTTTACCTTCTCTGAAGTTACTTAAACTTTGTAACTTTGTGTTCTTTTCTAACTAAGCATGTTTTTGTGTATTAATGAAGAAAAAAGCACCTCATTAACTGACTCTTGCTTTATTTTAAGGACCTTCTTAGATGCAGAGTCCTGACATCAGGAATATTTGAAACCAAGTTTCAGGTGGACAAAGTAAACTTTCAGTAAGTATTAGTAAAAGTAGTGCTTAAGTTCAGATCACAGACCACAGCTAAACAAATGGCCAGTTTATACAGCCTGACGTCTCATCTGATAGTGATATCAACTGTTTCAGACAGTGCCATTGCATTGTAAGAAGTGCACACCACTTAGGGGAAGGGCTGGTTTTGTAGTAAGATTTTCAACTATTGCTATGGCACTTGATTCTTTGGTTGGCACATTGTGAAATTTGATTTCATGTCAAATGTCTTCTGGAAGTAACTTTTTAATATGTAATAATGGATTTTGTTTTCATTGGAACTATTTCCATCTTTTTCTTGGTTTAAAGCGACTTGTTATAGTTTTAAACGCTGGTTAAGAGAATTGACAGCTGCTTTCTTCATTTTAAAACCTTAGTAATTCAAATTGTATTGGGAATGCAATTTAGATTACTTGTATCCAAAAAAACCAGTCTCCTTCACTTGTTGTGTTTTAATCTGGTTCCCCGTCTCTTCAAATTTAAAAGCTGAAACCTGTGGGGAAAATCATGTATTTTTGCAAAAATACTTCAATTTGTAAAACTCATGATTGGAAGAGTTTGTTGAGGTCTCTATAAACCTACACAGCTCCTCCTAATTTAATTTTTTGTTTTCTGGCTGGAGTGTGGGGCAGGGTCTAAATTCTTCACAGGTTGTCTTAAACAGTACTGTTCCACTGGCTCAGGCCAACATAATTAAGACTGCAAAGCTATACACATTTGTTTGGGAGTAATTACCAATGAGTTCAGTAGGGCTTACTTCTGAGCAGTTGTGCATAGGATTTTGCTGTAAATAAGGGACACATAGGATTTTGCTGTAAATAGGGGACACAAACTCATGAGTGGCTCACATTTTTGTTTTCCTTTGTAGTATGTTTGATGTTGGTGGGCAGCGAGATGAACGCCGAAAATGGATCCAGTGTTTTAATGGTAAGATTCAGCATGCATTAAACTAGCAGTATAATGAATTTTTTTATTTTCATCTAAACTATATCATTGCCAGTGCATTGACCTTTGGTTGACCTTTGTTCCCTTCCTTTTCTTCATAAGTTTCCCTTAAGGAAAGCCTCAGTGTAAGATTCAATTAGAAAGAGATCTCCTTGAGAAAGTCTAAGAGTATATTCTTATTACAGAAAAAATTGATAGCTGAGCAGGCAGGCTGTTTTATGTATTCCCTGTTGCCTTCATCTGGTTTCTCTAAGAAGCATATGTTCTAGCCGGCCCACTTTCTGGAGCTGGTATGTGGCAACCATAGGCATCTAAGCCCATCTGAACTAGTCAAGGGGCAAGTACAGAATGCTCAGGTACTCATAAACAGTCAATTTGGATGGACTGATGGTGACATTGAACTTAGACTTCCTAAGGTATTAAGCCCAAGGATGCTTTTGTGTGTTCCTCTCAGCTTTCTAAGAATTCATCTCTCTGTGGTTAAAGTTATCACTGCCTCCCCGGAGATCTGAGAGGTCAAATGGACTCCTCAAGATTATACTGCAATAAGTACAGTTAGGGAATAGTGAGATTTAGACACATTGGGGGAATTACTTTACTTTTTAAGCTGACATATAATTGCCTGCTTGTATCTTTACTAAGGTTTTTTCTGGGCGCTTCTAAGTCAAAGAGTTTCCAATTTTGCTTCTTTTCTGTATTTCCCAACCCTTCTTTTCCCTCCCCCAATATTTTTACTGAACTCTTTATATGCCCACAGTTGGCTGAACTTAATCATAGCTGTGCCCCAGTCTTCCTGTTTGATGCATGTTGTTGGATAGGATTCGGGGAGGTTCTCTACAGAACTGGCAGGGATACTTTCAAGGGTGGTCTCTCTGTCTGGCTTTGTTTTTGTGGTGACAATGGAATTTGCTGGATTTTGGCTCTGGCATGGAGGAAAGAGGAAAGAAGTACGAGTCATCTCTGCTTGCTCCTGCTAAACAAAGAAGCACCAAAGCTACTGCTTTGTTTGGTAGATATGCTTAGGTTTGAGACACTCTGGGGGTCTTTTGGGGGCCTATTCATTTTAGATCAGGGGTGTCCAAAATTTCTGGCTGGAGGGCCACATCATCTCTCTGACACTATGTCGGAGCCAGGGAAAAAAGAATTAATTTACATTTAAAATTTGAATAAATTTGCATAAGTTTACATAAATGAATATATTAAAGATGAACTTATATGAATGAATGAAGTTCTTGCAATAGCTCAAGGCCAGTAAAAGCCCTTGCACAAAGCAAGGCTGGCCTTTCCTTTGCTGCAGCATCACAGACATGAAACAGCAAGCAGTGGAGGGAGCCCTCATCCCACAGCTCACGCGAGATGTCAAACAGTTGTCCTCACGCTGAGAGCAGTTGCATCGGGCCAGTGCAGGCTCCAATAAATCTCCGGAGGGCCAGAGGCTAATTGGAGGCTGGGGGCTCCCTGAGGGCCGCATTGAGAAGCCTCGAGGGCTGCATGTGGCCCCAGGGCCGGGGTTTGGGCACCCTTGTTTTAGATGAATAAAAATAAATACTAACCGGAACTTGTCAACATTGAGGCTGTGCCCACACTTGACATATCACCACAAATTTTTTTTTCCCCTAATGCATTGATTCCTGAGCATGCATTGAATACCCTGTTTATAGTCCAATTACTTGTGTGATTTCATGGGAAATTTTTTTGCAATTTGTGAACAAGCATTGGCTGTCATGTTCTGCAGCAGCTACACATGTGGTAACGGTTTATAACTAATAGTGATGATGATGATGATGATTAACAGTATTTATATACCGCTTTTCAACTAAAAGTTTACAAAGCGGTTTACAGAGAAAAACCAAATAACTAAATGGCTCCCTGTCCCAAAAGGGCTCACAATCTAAAAAGATGCAAATGAATACCAGCGGACAGCCACTAGAACAGACAGTGCTTGGGTAAGGTGGGCCAGTTACTCTCCCCCTGCTAAAAAAAAGGAGCACTCACTTGAAAAAGTGCCTCTTACCCAATTAGCAGGGGTTATTACCCAATTAGCAGGGGTTATAGTAATAGTAACTTATAGTAACTAATAGTGAAATGTAACATGGCTAAACAGGAAGAAGTATGAAATGCTTGTCCAAGCAACCCTTGCTAGCACTGAAGGATATTGTAATGTATTGTTTATTGTAAATATCTACTTTGTACGATATTGCTATGACTGTTTTTTAAAAATTGAAGGAATGCAGCTCAGAATTAAGGCAGAGCACAGGGTACATACCACACAAACACCTAGTGATTTTTCCTAAAATGCTAGTCACTTGTATAACTTTCTAATAACTGTTCTTGAATCTCTAATGAGAATTATGAAAACAACACGAAGGTATGGTGCAAGATCTGCCCTGAGGGCCTTTATGGTGCAGAGTGCAGGCTTTAAATTGTTTAGTAAATCAGTAAAATTATATTTTCACTCACACATTAGTGGCTGATACTGTACAAATAGTAGACGTATATCTGAAGAGATTCCCC
The DNA here is from genome assembly GCF_035046505.1 of Tiliqua scincoides. Classification (NCBI taxonomy): domain Eukaryota; kingdom Metazoa; phylum Chordata; class Lepidosauria; order Squamata; family Scincidae; genus Tiliqua; species Tiliqua scincoides. Next base: position 212,095,703 of record NC_089824.1, read on the forward strand.
ATTTGCTAATTTAAACCTCTTTCAACTAATCAGTCTTGCAAATGGTTACTGCAGTAATTCAACCCCTGTGCTTATACTCAGGAAGCTACTGTACTGTGTTTCCTTGCACTTCCCTAATAGGCCCATTTAGTTTTCACCTCTGCTACTTCCTCTTCGAGTTGCCTCAGTCATTCTCTGCCTCATTTCTCTTATTGATGTCAAAAGCATAGGAGCTTGGGAAGCAGTATGGGGGTCTGGAGCAATTCAGCTACATAGACTCATAGAATCGTGGATCCTATGAGTCTGTGTCTCCCAGGAAAGAGAGAATGTCCTGTGTGAGGTATAGTATTAAATGGAAAAAAATGCTGTCATTATTTTGCAGCATATGTCTTCTTCATTGCTGTCTGTTTCTCTCAATTCATCACCATTTCTTTTTCCATTGTGGACTCCAAGAACTGCAGCTTTGGACAGAATTTGACAGGAGACGTGTAGTTTTGAAGTTTGTGTATATATGCTATCAATGTGTAACTAAAAGGAAAGGGATATTTGTCTAAGAGGCAATGCTACCTTATCTCTTTCTCAAGGCTCATTAGAACTTCAACTTTAATACTTTGACTTTTTTCCAATCTTCAGCATCTTTATTGTCCTTTAGCTCTGTTCCATTATTCACATTCACTCCTTTGACTATCTTTCTTTTGTACTCTTGTGCATCCCTTAATTTCTGTTCTCTGTCAGCACGCTTGCTTTCTCTGTATGAACAACTTTCTATTTAATCCTTCTCCATCTGTTTTCATATTCTCCTATATCTTTCCTCCTTAGAGGGCAGAAGGTCAGAATTAAGACCACATAGAACATTTCTGAAGATTTTGTGGAGTTCTTGGTTCTTACTACCTGTTTGTTGTTTGGTTTTCAGATGTGACTGCTATCATATTTGTGGTGGCCAGCAGTAGCTACAACATGGTTATACGAGAGGACAATCAGACCAACCGACTTCAAGAAGCATTAAATCTTTTCAAGAGTATCTGGAACAACAGGTCCAGCCCTCCATATTTGATCAATCCCGTCCATTACTATTTTGATTTTCAACAGTAGAAGTGTTGTATTAACTCTGAAACAGTGCTAATATAATACAGAAGTATAAAATTAATCAATATAATTAATAAATATAAAATGTCCATGCAGTGAAATGGAAATTATTGAGAAGTATAGACTTCTATGCCATGCAATGCTTGAAAGTTGTCTCTGGAGTATATCATGTTGTTATTTATACAGTACTGTTTACTTTGCCATATATTAACAGTGTGGTCTTCTGTTCTATAGGTGGCTACGGACCATTTCAGTAATTCTTTTCCTGAACAAGCAGGATTTACTAGCAGAGAAAGTTTTGGCAGGAAAATCTAAAATTGAAGACTACTTCCCAGAATTTGCTCGCTACACTACCCCAGATGATGGTAAGAAATGCAACATTCTGCACTTCTTCATTTTTTAATTTAATTTTTAAAAGCAGCATTGTGGTGTTCAATTACTTCAGGGGTGTGCAGGGAAGAGGACAAGGTGGAGGATACTCTGTTAGGAGTTTCTCTTGTCCTGTAATCCTAATACAGCAGGTGGCTATATGCTCAGTAATTTGATGTGTTAATTTTTTTTAATAGAAAGAGACCCTGCATACTCTTTTCAATGTGCAACAACAAATTGCATCTACATTGCTTTGACGCAACTCCTTTTCACCTTCAGTTGTAAAGGCTGCCATTCAAATCAAGTGACTGATTTGTTAAGTCAGAATAGAACCACTAATATTCTGGCAGTCCAATCCAAACATTTACTTGTGCCAGCATAGGCCCCTCATGAGTTGGTTGCACTGGCACAACATGTGCCTGTCTGCCGGCACCAGATCCCATCCCTGCATCAGCCAAGGGAGGTGAGTTTGTGCCAGGCAGTGCAGGGGATGGGAGAGGGTGTTCTGGCAATGGAGAAGTGGTGTTTCTCAGCAGGGGGAGAGGATCGGGTCCAGGAGAGGGTGGGATTGGCTTCGGCAGTGTACGCTGTATCCTCACTCGTGGGCTCCGCAGCCTTTCACATGCTGCTCAGATTTGATCTGAATAGCCCCTTAGGGTTTAGCCTGGGGCTCGAAACAGGATAAGGGAGAAAATAACCCTTACCCCAAGGTGACCTCCAGCAGCCTTGCAACCTGTGCTGGATAAAGTGCAAACCATGCAGCCTGACTCTACCAGCATAGATTGGGATTGCACCTTGAGTCATGGATTCCCCCGTCTGTCTGTTAGGTGAAATGCTAGAATATTGTAACAAATTATATGTTTGTTTACAGCTATGTTTACTTTAATTCCTGTTTTAAGATAAATTTTTTGTTTTTTAAATTTGAGCAGCAACACCGGAACCTGGTGAGGATCCTAGAGTTACAAGGGCCAAGTATTTTATTAGAGATGAATTTCTTGTAAGTACACTTTCTTCAGCATTTCTAAATATGTCTTTCCCACTCTGCACCTTGGTTGTTTCAGCGTACGCTGTTCATTTCTCTGCTTTTACACTCTTTGGTCTAATATTTATAGGGGTGTGTGTGTTTGTCTGTGTGAATGAGAAGACATTCAATAGCTACCAGAGCCCACCTGATGCACAAGCAATCCAAGTGGCTTATTAGGGCAACAGTGAAGGAGCAGACAGTCTGGGTGCTGTGCCACAACACCCTGTGCAGCATTGCCAGGGACATTGGTGCCCTCTTCTTGAATAATGTGCTTGTATTGATAGTTTTAGACTGGTCTTGCTTCCGGTTTTGTGATCCCATTCTTGTTAATGGGACTAAAGGAGTGTAATCAAATTCTTTGAACTTGGGGGAGGGTGGAGGAAGAAGAGATAAGAGGGGCAAATGTTACTACCCTATTTCACAGTCTGCCATATTTTTGATATATGCTGTGTATCTTCTACTCCTATAGAGAATCAGCACAGCAAGTGGAGATGGAAGGCACTACTGCTATCCTCATTTCACGTGTGCAGTGGATACAGAAAATATTCGGAGGGTTTTCAATGACTGTCGGGACATTATACAACGGATGCACCTTCGCCAATACGAATTATTGTGATGGAGAGCACTTTTCTCTGTTTTGGACTCCTTATTAAAAAGAAAAAATCCCTTGCCCACATAGGGTGGAAGAGAACTGTTGCAATCTCCCTCTGATTTGCATCCCTCACCCTTTTCTCCTTGCTGGACAAATGGCAGCACTTCTAAGCTTGCTTGTTTCACCCCCTTGGAACAGTTTGAGATGGCTCTTGAAATGTAAAAGGCCATTTCTGTGAGAGGGGGAGGGTTTCTCTAACACTGTCATTAACAAAAAAAATAAAAAATAACAACACCCTGAATGTGGAGCACCTGAAAGAATTTGGGGATTAAATTAAATATTAAAAAGCAAACAAAAAGAATAAGGGAGAGAGAACTTTAGGTAATTAGCACTGTTGTGGGCATAATCATATATCCCATGATTTCAACTTTGTATCCATTCACTGCATCAGACAAAAGAAGGTGCCAAGTCACAGACCAAGTTGAAAGGACAGATGCTTGAGTTTGGTTCTCTGCCTCTAAATGTGACTTTGAGTGGAAATACTGACAATACTCCAACAAACCTAGACAGTGCAAAACCAACTGCTACCTTCAGAAAGGTGTTGTTGAACCTTGGCGATCTTAAAGTAACTGGGGACATTGCAAAATGAACTGCATTATGGCCTATGATTGCAGAAAGAGTTAACCACACACTGTTTTCAGTTTGTCCACTGATGATCCTGTCTGCTATAAACAACAAATCATTATCTGGACTGTAGCCCTCACAATCTTTCCCTTCTTTCTCTCTTCCTTTCCCTCCTCCCATCCCACTCCCTGCCTCTTTCTCCCCAATTTTTATTTTACTGCTGGATTATTATTCTTGTACAGACTGTAAAATGTATTATTTTGTACAACTTTATTGAAAAAAATAACTTGTAGAAGATCTTTGTGCCTTGATTATGGCTGTACCTGTGCAATGAGCTAAGATGTAAGTATGTTTGATTGCGCTGTACAGCTTTGTCAACCCTATCAGCAGCATTCGCTCAAGGTAGGGAAAATTTATCTGTAGTTTAGTTCTTTTTTTCTGGTTTATAAAAGAAGGAGGAAAAATACTGTTTAGTTAAAAAAAAAAGTACACATTGTGCAAACTTAACCACTTTAAAAGTGAGGTCTACGAGTGACCAGATGTTGCAGTATCATGCTTTTTAATTTTTAGCTTTAACTCATTTAAATCTCTATCCAAATGCAAAACATGGCTTGTTTCTACATAAACCAAATTTTGCTACAAATTATAAATGTTAGTCTTTGTCATTCATAGTTTTTTGTTTTGTTTTGTTTTTTCAAAAAAGACAAAAAAGCGAACACAACAGGCATTGCACAGACCTGGTGGCTTTCTGTATGCTGGGTCATATATCTTACTACCACCCCCTTATTTCTACATGGGCATAAGACTCCCCTAATGACAAGGCATACCAAGCCCAAGATTTGGCCACTGAGTTGCAGTTTCAAATGTCGTTTTTGTTTCTCTTTTAATAGAGACCTTAAAACTTTGTTTTATATTAACTATATAATAGCTTAAAGTTGTGTGAATTTTTCTTAAACTTGAATAATTTATGCAAATTATATGCTTAGAACAATGTGGTACAGTTAAAAAAAGCAAAAATCACTGTAGCAATAAGAGAGCATGTAATTTTAGAAACTGCTACACGGCTTTATATTTTATACTTAGGTGTTTTATGTCTGTGAGCGTGTTACTTTTTCATGTGTCTAAACCTACGTGTACAAATTTGTACAAAATTTAAAATTACAGTTGTAATGACACATCTAGAGCAGTGTTAGCCTATATTACTCAAGCCACCCTGAAATGGGGGAAAAAATTACACAATAGCTTTTTTCCTCACAAGACATCATATTTATTTTCTTAGAAAGAGCTCCTCTGTTAGAAGATGCACCATTGCCAAGAATTTTTACAGGTGCTCTGTAATATGAAAAACCACAGGTGTTGAGGGTCTTGAAGAGACAGATAACTTTGTGGTTGAGGCTACAATCCTATCCACACTTTCCTGGGAGTAAACCCCATTGACTGTAATGGGACTTACTTCTGGGTAGACATGCATAGGATTGGGTTCTAAATCTCTGGTGAGAAAATGAATTTTTCTGTCTGCATTCCCATAATGCAAAACAAATGAACTGGTCGTAATGGCTCTTCCCCACTGAAACAGAAATGATTGCAAAACTAAAATACATTGCCACGGTCATTGCATGCGCAAGCAAAACTGCCAATGGTGTTGAGGCTTCCTTTCTAGTTTCTGTTGCTACAGTGCCCAAGATTAACAAGAGTCAAGCCACTTCTGAAACTAAAACTACCTTGCTTCATCAGTTGTGGAGCTGCAACAATGAGGAAACTCTGGCTGTCTGCAATTCTCTCCCAGGCCCATAAATAGCTCCTTTGGATTGCAGCCTGTTCAGCCAATTCAGATGACCAGACTACCCATTTCAATGTAAGAGGAACTGCCTTGTGAGTATTTGGAATTAGTGGCAAAGTCTGACCCAGAAATACTCCTTTGCCAGTATAACACTTTAGCTTGTGCCTGTTTTTAGAATTTCAGTTCTTAAAGACATGAGAGGGGGGCACACAAAAAGAAAGTATAGAATGTGGGCCTTAATTTTTATTACAAAAGCCAAAATCTTTGAGGTTGAGTGCCAAACCTATTAACTCTTCAAGCCTGGAGGAAGATGATACTAGAATCTGAATTAAAAAAACAAGCTATTTGCAAAGAATGTCATATGTGATCTAAGCAAAACAAAGCATCACTTCCTGTAACAATACCTTCCTTTGGCAAAGAGAATAGGCAAGCATATGTAACAAAATGTGTGTGTGTGTATAGGGGTGTGTGCACTTGTGTGTGTTTACTGTGTATGCAGACACACCATTTTTTAAACTTCCTATAAAGCTTTATATGAATGGAAACATTGAGATGCCTTTTTAAGTTGGGGTGGGGGAAGGCAATGTACTGAAAACAGTTTGGGCCACACATGTATCGGGTGGGGTTGTGTATGTGTGTGGGTGTGTGTGTTGTCTCAATGTTGCTTCTGTTAGTCTGTCTCTTAAGTTCATGCAGTTGGTGGCCTGATAAACGCAAGTCTTATTTTAATAGCTTTTTCTTTGTTTTGTTTTTATTTTTAATACAAAAAAAACCATAAAGCTTCAATGCTTGCTATTTAATTCCGTGTTTTCTTCTGTCTCTGATTTAGTTGCTTTAATTTTGCAGTTGTTTGAACCATTCCAATCCTAATGCTCATCTTTTCCTTGGCCTTATTTTAATATTTATTTATTTGAACTTCCTGTTCAAATAGTTGTCATGATTGAGGACTCTGAACTTGCTGCTGTCAACCCATTTTAGAAGTGTCCTACCTTAATAGCCAAAATTCTTATCTACTCAGTTTAGTCCTCAAAATACTGACATGTACAAAACCCACAAATGTAAATGCCACTACTTCTACCAATAAAACGAACTCAGTGTTTTAGGGGCACATCTGCATCATCTCTATTATCACTATAAAGCCAATATGAAAGTCTTCATTTCCCTGAGCTAAACATTTCCTGTTGCTCATGCCCCTCTTCCAAAAGTATTTAAGGGGATTTTGCGAGGGGGTAAAGTCTGCAAATCCTTTGTTGGGTGGTCTCACTTTGGTGAGTTCTCTGTTTAAATTAGTGGTTAAAGATCAATTTTGGCAATTATATAACTTGAAACTCTTTGATCTTCAAACATAACCTTTGGCAAACCTGTCTCCTGCAAGCTGGTCTGAACAGCTTAGGTATTTTGTACAAATAATAAATTGTGGAAATGTTGTGGTTTTTCAAAACCAGCTTCTATACAATGAAGGTAATATTTTATCCCAACAGTGTTTCTTAAAATAGATGTTCTCCAGGTTATAAAACTCAGGAATTAGATCTGGTGCATTTATTGGGAATATGCTGGGAAGTAAAGAGCATTTATGACCAAGATATGTGTTATGTTAAGAACCTAGTTAGACCTAGTTACTGTGTAAATAGCGGTGGGGAAGAATCAGGATTGGCACCACAGTGCATAGCGATAATCCTTTAAATTGAAAGCCTAGTGTAGTGGCTGTGGCCTAAAAAGAGACTTCCCTGGTTTGACTCTCATCACAACCATGAACTCATTCAGTGACTTTAAGCAAGCCACACTTTCTTGGCCTCTGCTTCCCCATCTGCAATAGGATAATATGTGCTTACCTTTCGAGGTTGTTGTAAGGAAACCAAGATATAAACCATACCCCTCCCACTATGGCCCCAACAAAAATCACCCCATTCCCAAGCAACTATTTGCCTGGAGGTGGGAGGGAGTTGCTGTTGAATTCAAATATATTCAATTTTGTCTGTAAACCGATTTGTGAACTTTTTGTTGAAAAGTGGTATATACTGTAAACACTGTTAATATTCATTCGAACCATACCTTCAATGAATGCTATCATGGTTAAGGAGCATCCTTGGGTGGTACTTCTAATAGTTGCCTCATTAATTTACCTTGCCGAATGGTTTACCACCTGCTCTCAGATTATGGCATTTCAATGCAAGACTCATGTTCACCGTTTACAGAATATTTAATTTTGGTTACCAAAATGCATTCCTTAGTCTGGCACTCTGCAGTTTTATTTCTCATGAAGAAGCCATTACACCACTTCAGCCACTAAGCCATTACAGTCATGGCATGCACAGGAGTCACTGCTACATGGTTGGATTTTATGTGGCTGTGGGAACCTGGAAAAATAAAAACCCCATGGCAGCATGCCTTCTTTTTTCTGGAGTGGCATGTATGCAGGAGCAGTTTCTACATGACTTTCCATAAGACTGGGCAACAGAAATATATGGGAAATACCCCATCATTGCATCTGCATCCCATGTAGCTCCTATGAGATGCAGCAGAAATTGGAAGTGGCTTCTGCTTTACAAATGAAATGATTAGGTCTTAAATATCAGGAAAAAAACACTCTTGGTTGACTATTAAAAGGCTTTTAGATTTTTACTTCACATAACATTTAGACGATTTGCAAAGAAATAAAATACTGTTGATCAATTATCTCTAGTTGATAATTTTTATATTAAAAGTTACACTTAAAAGTAAACTAACTTTTATTAAGTTGAAAATAAATTTTAAAATGTAATGAACATTTATGCCCTGGTTTTTGATCAAATGGTCTCCAACACAGCTAACAGCAGTTTAAAATATCCTAATAGCACTCTTCAGGCAATGTTACCAAATGCATACTTCAAATAAGAAACATTCTTACATTTCCATAGATTAGCAGCAGGGGACTGACAAAGGAAATCTTTAAAGAAAGTTGACCTTACAGGTTGGGACCAGCAGCAGCAAAGACCCTATTCTGACTTCCCTATAAACACATGGATCGAAGGAGGAATTCTAAGGAGGAATTAGAATAGATAGGCAAACCTCCTGTAGGTGGTTGCCTAACCTTAAAGGATAGGCAAACCTCCTGTAGGTGTAGCCAGTTCCTGGATTTCTGATGCCAACAGCTTATGCACCATGCCCTTGTGGAGCAAAAGTGGTTATGTGTGGTACTGCGCTGGGACAAACCATTTGAACTGACTACCCACACTAGCTAATTTCCCTTGCTACCCTCTAATTGCATTTGGTTCTTTGCATGAATCTTGTAACCACATGTGCAGTGTCACTTCTCTTCCATTGTTAACTTACTGCACAGTACAAACTGGTGTCCTTGTAACATGCCTTAATTCAACACAAGGCATCAACCAAAGCCATGTGAACAAACTATTAAGCAGACACTCATTTCTCCAGTGGCTGTGGGGTGGTTCAGTGTTTCGTTGTGGAAATTTCTTCTCTTGATAGTCGGGCTATGTCTAGTGGTTTGAAGGGGAGGGATTCCCTCTGATCCCCAGACTGGCCTTGCCTGACTAGCAGGCAACAGATTCCTTGCTCAGCTCCTGCCAAGCTTGAGGATTTTTTCCCCAGGAACAGAAGATAATTGTTTCCTTTCTTCTTCCCTCCCCCCCCTCCCAAGAGTAATGGCATGGAAGTTTCTCTTGTCAAATGTAGGAGCTTCCCCAAGTAAACTAGAGTTTCTCCTGTGTCTCTCGTATGTAAGCTCTGGGAAAAGATGAGAAAGTAATGCCTGGGCATCAGCTTGCTCAGTTCCAGCCTTTTTGCCCTCCCACCAGTGGCAAGGAAGACTGTGCAAGTCACATGGAACAGCTGGAGTCAGTGAGCCTCTGGCCTCTTCCCTCCGCTCCCCCCCCCCAGCAGCAGGGAAGGCCAAGGGAGTGGTATGGCTGCAGCGGAGGCCTTTTCCAACCAGGGCAATATGGACTTCTTCCTGGTGTGGGTCCAGGAAGGTCAGCAAGGGAGTTCAGAGGTCCTTGGCAGCAAACCACCATCAGAGCCTGTTGCAAGCGCTAGTTGGGACCATGAGCAGAACAAAGGTCTAAAGTGCACTGCAGACGGTAGCAACACCTGCTCCTACCACAAAGAGGGTAAGTCAACCAGGATGGAAGAAAGGGCATTACCCAGGAACCTACCTAGCCTACCTATGCCCCTCTACCCATAGACTCTCAGCTTTTCCCAGGGGATTGGCTGGAATTTCGGTTGGCTTTGGTTGAGTAGCTACCCCCAAGGAAGTGAAAGGCTAGCTTTGTAGGATCTCCTTGTCCACCGACTTCCTGGCAAACTCATTGATGGTTGCAGTCCAATTCTTAGCCAGTGCTATAGGCACTGATATGGTGGTGTGATGAAACTTGTGGTTGAAGCACCTGGGTGTGAACCCTAACTCTCAAGTGCCGCTGGCTAATGTTCCCTTTTCTGGGGCTAAATTGTTTGGCAATTAATTAGTCAGTGTCCTGGTGGAAACAAAGGAGAAGGAACTCCCTACCAGAAGAAAGGGGAAACACTCTTCAAAAAATTTCTTTTGCAGACTCAAGTTTAATAGCCATCATGGAAGCTTTAAGCCCGAGTGGCAAACAAGCCAATTTTCAAGACCCGCTCTCAACACACCACCTCCACTGGCTCCAGAGGAAGCAAGAGTCGCACTCAGCATGGTGCCATAGGAACCGTGTCTGCACATAGGGGGTGCCTATGCCATTTTTCACAAATTTCACCCGTGCACCAATGCATTGACCAAAGACTGATGTCTGATCAATAGATCCACAAGATGGTGAAAGAGGGATAAGTCCTGGAACTTCTGGAGATCACCAGGCAAAGGTGCATAGATTCCAGGAGGGTGAAATGCAATGCCAAACAGATCGGAGCCATCAGACCTGTTTCCCATGATCAACTTGGGGAGTAAACGTTAAGATTTATTCCCACATTTTCATTGCCCAAGTAAGAATGGGAACAATCCTGAACCTGAAGTGGCGCAACCATCTGAGAAAGCAGTCCCTCTGGTCAATCCTTGGAGACGCTCAAGGAGGATGATCCTTGGCAGCTGTAGCTCTCTCCACATCCCCCAAAGACCATTTTATCAGAGATGTTTGCATTTTGTCTATTGGGCATGCCACTTCCAATACCAGTACAAGTACCAGGCGTTGCCATTTGAAACGTCATTGGCCTCGAAGGTCAATGTGGTCTGCAGGTGGTTGCAGTGGTTTCTGCTTGCTGAATGACATCCTGACAATCTCCAACAAGGGACCCTGGATGTCAGGATGTGCCTGTAATTGTAGACAAAACTGAACTAGGTCTTCTGACTTGGTATAAGACATTCATATATACTGAGGCATGTATTACCATGACCAGATTGGATCTTGCCAGAAAAGAAGTCATTGTCTTCAGATGTAGATTATTTGCACAATAATGTGTACAAATATAAAAAAAATGGAGAAGTGCAAATCCTGCTTTTTTCCTTTCTTCACTTGGATTTAGCATTACGCATGGAACATAACATCTTGTGTCAAGTTTATTTCTCTGGTGACTACCTGATGGTTTTAAGAAACTGAGGATGGGCAATTCGAATTTAAAAATTTATGTTGCACCTTTTCTAAATAATTCAAGGAAGTAAACAGCTGACCAAACTAAGGCATCAGATCAGCTACCCCAAAACATAATTTAGAACCCTCAAAATATTAATATGCAACAAACTGTTTAATATAAAAGTACCAAAAAAGTAACCCAGTTCCATTAAAATGTATCATATCTATTATAAAAGCCCATTTAATACTGTAAAATTATGAAGATCTCGATTCTACCTGCTGTTTTTTTCCCAATAGAAAATGTATTCCCCAATGCAAGACCACCACCAAGCAGTCCTCACAACTTCTATTTTTAAGGTCAATACCTTTGGTTCAGTTGACTTGATGCTTCGTGTAAACACATGCACATATTTAAATTTAATTAGGAAAGCCATAAGTACTACAGTTTTTAAGCCTGGTGCTACTTGGAATTACAAAGATAATCCAATTTGCCTGTTAACGTACATGGGGTGCTATGTAAGGTTATGGTACTGCAGCCTTAGGAAGTTGTCTCCTCTTAGATACATCCAATTAAGGTAGCAGTAGCTTTTTGGGCACCCTAAACTACTGGTGATTTTGAAAACAACAATTCTGAGCAAATAACTGGGTGGAAATTTTGGACAATTTCCATTTAGCTGGTGGATGCATGTGAGGGAGCAGACCCCACCTTCATAACTTTGATCCTTTAGAGCAGTGCTTCTCAAACTATGGGTCGGGACCCACTAGGTGGGTCACGAACCAATTTCAGGTGTGTCCTCATTTCAATATTTTAATATATTAGACTTGATGCTACCATGGTATGTGACTGCATTGGAGAAATGTTACAGACCTGTATTTTTAATAAGCTACTATGTATATTCTTTTAACAATGTTAGTCAACGGGACTTACCCCTGGTTAAGCGTGGGTAGGATTGCAGCCTAGGATTGTAAAACATTTTCCTGCTTGATGATGTCACTTCTGGTCATGACATAACTTCCAGTGGGTCCTGACAGATTCTCATTCTAAAAAGTGGGTCTCAGTGCTAAATGTGTGAGAACCACTGCTTTAGAGAGCCAGCCTATTCATGAATCCCCCCAGGACTAGCCTGGAGTCTCCAGGAATTTGCTTCAGTCTCTAGCCAAAGGGTTGCAGTCTGAATCCTGGGTGGGTTACCATCAGTGATTGGTGAGTAGCATTTAGCTTGGATGGTCATTAGTTGTGAGGATGTGAGACAGTATTGGGAAAAAACTGTTTGAATTAACCCATTTCTGCCCGGCCCATAGTTGTACACATTTGGTCCCTGTTGCATATAAGCAGCATTGGGAGGAAATGGTTTAACTTGGCAGTGATTGTACTGAAGGCACATCCAAGAAGGATGAAGGGATAGGAGGTTGCAAACCAAGCTGTTTTACATTTGCAACAGTTGAAGAATGAATGGGAATCCCAAACATTCAAAAAATGAACATTGAAAACAATAGTACAGTGTATCTCAAATGTTTTAGTACCAGGACTGACTTTTTAAGATGACACTCCATCGGGATCCACATGGCTTTGCAATACTTAAAAAAAAGGGGGGGGGGGTAATCTAGAAAGAGAGAATATTTTATTTATTTACAAGTTATTTGTTTGCAAGAAAACTCCATCCATTTCTCATAATGAGGCAGTCCTAATGAATAGCTTCAAGGCTTGTGGAGCTAAGTGATGTGACCCAGCCTTCACCTGACCCTACTACCTGTCACTGACAGAAAAAAAATACACCAGAAAAAAGATGCTCAAACATTAATCTCCCTATATTTACACAAGCTTACAAACTGCAGGACCTCTGCTCCTTGCAAACTGCAGGAGCTCAGCTGTTTGCAGGGCAGTTAGCACCTATCTGATTTTTGAATAAGGCTTGAAGCAATTAGTTATCTGATCTTTCCATCACCTGTGTTTTCATTGGCAGCTCTGCAGGACCCACCAGAAATTGGATCATGAGCTACCAAGTGGCTCCTGACCCACAGTTTGAGAAACGCAATTTTGCATAAGGCAAATGGTCCATCCAGCAAAGGAGCTAGAGCTGGGCTCCTGAAAAAGCTTAGAACAGAGTACAATTGAGTGTTGTGCGTTTCTCAACCACTGGTAAGATTACCATTGATGCATGAGGTGGTGTCTGTCTAGTGGTACATGCACTGCCCCTGAACATCTGCTGTGTGTGAAGTGTGCAAGCACCCACAACCTGCGCATTTAGGACCAGGGACGTGCAGTAGGTGGGAAGACAGATGAGGCAGAGCCTCTCCACTGGAGTCCTTTGAAAAGCGCTGCTATGTGTGAAATGTGTCAGCACACACAGCCGAAGCACGCAGGGCCAGGGATGTGTGGTGGATGGGGAGGCAGGTGAGGCAGAGCCTCCCCACGAGTCCTTGGAAAAGTGCCACTGCTTGTGAGGTGTGCAAGCACCTACAACCCACACACATGTGCATGTGCACGTGGGTTGTGCGTGCTTGCACACCTCACATGCAGTAGCACTTTTCCAAAGATTGCAGTGGGGAGGCCCTGCCTCACCTGCCTCCCCACCCACCCCTGCCCTTAGTGCACACTCTGTCCATGCTCAGAAATACTCTGTCCCTTCCCAACTGCTTGGAACCTTAATCCAACCCTGACTCCTGGGAAGGAAGTTCCACTGAATCCTGTGAGACTCCCACCCTGTCAGCCTGCCCAGGCTGAGCTCCTCCTCCGAGGCAAAGCCACAGCCCCTCCAGTCTTCTCTGGAGCTTGCCCAACCTGTGAGGCACCGCGGTCCTCCAGATCCTAGGGGGCGACAGACGAGAGAAGGGTGAAATACTAGAGCGCCTCACCCATTCAATGAGTACCCGCTCTATCTCCCATCTCTATGGTGAGCTGATGTGATCCGCTCTACCTCTGCCATCTCTATGAATAGTGGCATCCGCTCTAGTTCTCCCGTCTCTATATTCTCCCTCCCTCCCCCGCCTGCCGTTACCCAGAAGCCCCTGCGAGCGCGGCGCTGATTGGTCGCCGCCTGAGGCGGAGCGGGGCGTCGTCGAAGGGACGTGAGGCGGAGCGAGAGGCGCCCATGGAGGAGCCAGAGTACTTCGGGGGCACCGCGGCGGAGTGGGGGGACGACACCGATGGAGGCGTGGTGAGAGCCGGGCGGGGCGGGAGAGCGACGGCTTGTGGGCCAACCGCTCCTTGGCAGGGGGAAGGAGGGGCCCTCATGACGTCATCACAATGACCATGACGTCATCACCATAGCATCATTCACCTTTTCTCCTCTTAGTCACAAGAATTTCTTCGTCTTGGACCTGCTTTTTCATTGGATAGGAGGAAAAAAGTTCTTATTAAAGTTTATAAAAGCTTCATATGCAAGTTTTTTAAGTTATAAAAAGTAGGAAATGAGCCTGAAACCAGCAGGTGCCACTGATGAAGGCCATTTATTTCTTGAGTTAGTAATTAAATGTATTTATAAATATTTCTTATTATTGCAAATGTTAATAAGTATTAATTTACTAATTAATTTAATTAAATAAATAAAAAACCAATTAATAAATTGTAATAATTAGTTAAATGAAAATCACTTAATTAATTGTAATAGTTAAATGAACACCAATTAATTACTATAATTATAACAATTAATTAAATAACCATCAGTTAATTAATTGTAATAATTTATAATTAATTAAATAAACATCTAATTAATTGCAATAATTTAGAACTAATTAAATAAACATCAACTAAATAATTGTAATAATTTATAAATACATTAATTTTATTTATTATTTTATTAATTTATTACTTCTTAATAATCTATTGTTTTTAATTATTTTGATAATTCTGAATTTAATTCTTAAAAATTATGAATTGATCTTGAAATATGCATGTAAGATGTAATCTCACAGGGGCCAATCCTATCCAGCTTTCCAGTACTGATGCAGCCACAGTGCTGTCCTGAGGTAAGGGGAAAATGTTCCTTTCTCTTGAGGCCTCCATGATTGTCCTACCACTACAAGGATGCATTTCATGCCCATTGACACAGCTGCATCAATGCAAGAAGGTTGGATAGGATTGTTCCCCCAGTCCTTTTTATTTGTTGAGTCTTTAACTACAACTCAGAGCTTTACTTCAACCCTTGACCATTTGGTTGATGAAATCATATGAAATGCAATTGCCCTTTATGGTAGATTTCTAGTGGGTTGTTATGATAAATGCCTATTCTGGTTTTTATTTTAATGTGAATTATTTACAGTCAGGCGCCGCTTAATGATTGACCGCATATATAAGTAATATATAAATAAATAATGAGGCAATCATGTCTCCCCTAGCCTCCAGCAGAGTGTCTGTTTACACAACAGAGAGGCTCTTAATGCAAAGAAGAGGCAATACATCTCCAGCAGTGTGTGCAAACAGCTAGTGTCTGACAGGGAGTGTCTGTTTACACAACCAAGGCAATAGATTGGACTGAATGTTCACTTAATGACCTAATTGCATAACAGCAAGGATCGGAGAATGTATCCCCGTCAAGTGGCGCACACCTGTATTCTGTATACACCTTTACATTCTTTTCCTAACCTAATCAAATGGGTTAATTTCACCATAAACGGTATCCTCTAGATTTCTGTAACCAATCTTTTATAAGAGCCTCTTGATTTTTTTTTTAAACCCCCTTTTATGAGCAATTTCTCTTCTGGCATTAAAGAGTAAGCTGGGTAAGGCTGCAATCCTTTGCATACTTACCTTAGAAGTAAGCCATCTTGAACACTATGGGAATTACTCCTACATAAACATGCATAGAATTGTGCTGTCATAGTTCTTAGTGACTCTCAATTATTGAACTATCTAAATGTCCTCAAGGTAACATTAAAGGAAGATTGACTGGCACTCTGTCTCTGGCAACTACCATTGCCTGCCCTTGGAAGATCTGACTTTTTATTTATTTAAACATCCATATGTAGTTGAAGTCACCTGCCTTTGATTCAGAACATTATCAGTGTAAATCTGAAACAATCACTTTCCACCAGTCAGTGTCAATTTATCAAAAGAATTGTTGACAGTCCTACAAGATGTAATCATTAACCCCATAATCCTGTACATTAAAGAGTAAGACCCATTGAAAGTGGTGGGGCACAGGTATGAGAGCTGTTCAGGTCTGTTTGGAAGTGAGTTCCTCAATGGCAGGGTTACTCTGAAAAGGCCCGCTCTCTTGTGCATGCCAGCTGGAGCTCTGTCAATGGCAGGCCAGAGAGCAGGACCTCTGAGACAGATGTTGGGGGCTAGCCAGATCTATGTTGGCATCTTTCAGTCTCGGAAGACTATGGTATCGCGCTCTGAATGGTGGTTCTGGAACAGAGTGTCCTCTCCAGTGCGCAGAGCCTGGGTAAAGTAGATGTGGAGGATAGACTGTTACCCATGCAGCAAAGCCCCCCTCTCCACATCGCTGAAATGGTCCAATGGAAAGGCAGACGCCAATATGGTTGGTTCCAGCGGCGTCGCAGGAGTTGCCAGAACGTGACTGTGTTCAGCCATGAACTGCCTCAGGGACTCCGGCTCCGGATTTTGCCTCGAGGTTGACTCCTGAAGCCTTTTCCACAACTAGATATAGCCACAAGGCAGTGGAGGTTTGGGATCAGAGTTTTCCTTCTCTCAGATGAGCTGCCTTCCCAGGCTGACGAGTCCCATCTACACGGTGGCTGTTTAGTCGCCTCTTAAAAGTACAGCCAAACTGAGGGCCTATTCTTATCCCCCAGCCCCCAGGGGAGTCGGATCTATATGGAAGAATGAAATCCTTCAGGTAACTTGGTCTCAGATTTTTAAGGGCAAAAAGGCCAAGACCAATACTTTGAATTGTATTGGTAACCAGTGTAGGTGGTTCAAAATACATTGTATATGCTACTGTTTGCCTTCCTGTAATCTAGTGACAGGATTGTGGGATAGTGAATGTATATGCTTTCTTTGAACTCCAGCGAAAGAAATATATATGTCACATACACCTACCTAGTGTACAGCAAGAGAAATAATGTTGTACAAACATTAACTGTTGCAATTTTGCTCTTTTAAGCAGCAAGATGATGAATATGGAGAAGAGGATGATGCTGAGGTCCAGCAAGAATGTTTGCACAAATTTTCCACCAGAGATTACATAATGGAACCTTCCATTTTTAATACTTTAAAAAGGTAAGTACTTGAAGTTTGGAGTGACGTGGGTAGAAGTCAGGACTTTGGAAAAGGTATCTAGTTTGTTGAACATTTACCTTGAGATTGGTTACTACTTCACAGTTTGTCTGAAATAAAGTTACCTGAATTTTTTCATAGGTATTTCCAGGCAGGTGGCTCTCCAGAGAATGTGATCCAGCTCTTATCAGAGAACTATACTGCTGTTGCTCAGACCGTAAATCTGCTGGCTGAGTGGCTCATTCAAACCGGTATGTTACCAATAATTTTTTCTGTAGCTGCTACTTTTCTGCAAAACCTTATCCCAGAAGTGCTGCTAATACAGCCATACAGTACAGCAGTGGTTCTCAAACTTTTAAGCACCAGGACTCACTTTTTGAAATGACAATTGGGACCCACCAGAGTGATGTTATTAACATGGAAATGATGCCGTGGCTGGAAGTGACATCGTCAAGAAAGAAAAACTTTAGTACCCCCCATATGATCAAATCAATTAAGTAAATTAAAAGTTTCCAATAAGCATAAGTTTAAAAATTTATTTAAAATAAAGAAGAATCCTCCCAAGCTGTTGATGATCCATTTAAAACAAATTCCTCAAACATCCCAAAGGCTGCAATCCTATCCATACTTACCAAGGAGTAAGCCCATTGACTGTCATTGTTTAAAGCATGTACATAGTAGCCAGTTTAAAAGTACAGATCTGTAACATTTCCCAAATGCAGTCATATATCATGGTAGCATCAAGTCAAAAATATTAAAAATAAAATACACATTGGAATGAATGGGAACCCACTTGATATTGGCTCGTGACCCACCTAGTGGGTTCCTACCCACAGTTTGAGAAACATTGCAGTACAGTATATGGAGTTATATGCTGATATACGGAGTATATGCTGATACAGTTTATGCAGTTTTATCTTCCTTTTTAAGAGTAACTATAGACCATTTCCTTTCCAGGCTTAACTCCTTATTGGCCACTCAAAGACAATCAAACAGAAACAAACACACACACAAGACTACTCTTTTAGTTTTTGGAAACAGTTGCTGCACTGTAGTGGCTGTGTTTGCTGGTAGCTGTTACTTTAAGATGCAAATAGAAACATCACATGAGAGCTGTCATGCAAAATCAAATTACTGTAAAATGAACACCTCCTGATTGTAATTGCCTTCTGGTTAAATTTGGTAGATGATGTGTACTGTTTTGTCCTGAGGTATATGAAATGTGTTAGGAAATGTTAAAGAGCTGCTGCTTGACAGAGTTTCGTTACTTAACAATGACCTCTCTCATTGCAGGTGTTGAGCCAATTCAGGTCCAGGAGACAGTGGAAAACCACTTAAAAAGCTTGCTTATTAAACACTTTGATCCTCGAAAAGCAGATTCCATTTTCACAGAGGAAGGAGAGGTAATGCATAGAACTTTAATTCTACCAACTGTGAAAACCTGAAGCCTTACAAAATAAATGTTGGCTAAGGTCAGCTCAGTGATACAAACCTCCTTGGTTTTTACCATGTTGGGCTGCAGACTCTTCACTGGGGCCTTTGCTTTTCATTTTACAGATGAGGAAGAAGATAGTTTTGTAAACATCACCTAAGGCTGCTTCATCAGTTTTTTCCAATGTGGAGATAAATAATATATTTGTATGCATTTTAGTCAAAGTGTTGCTCTCACTGGGTACACAGACCAGGAAGCTACTGCGTTTAGTAGTTCGCCAGTCTGGTTATTTGTAGTGGAAGGTTTTCGTATTGCCATTTATACATTACTTCCTTTTTCTGTTATGGCGTGATTTATGATCTCCAAGGCGCAAATTCCAATTTATTTTTTACTGGGCAACAGTATCTTTCCCATGGGTATTTCAAAAGCTGTATCGAAGACTTGGACTAGTTTTTTTGACCCATCAAACTATGTTATTCTGTTGTCAGACCCCAGCATGGCTTGAGCAAATGATAGCGCACACTACATGGAGGGACCTCTTTTACAAACTGGCTGAAGCTCATCCAGACTGCCTTATGCTGAACTTCACTGTTAAGGTAATTAATACATAGTTTAAGTCAACTGGAAGTAGTTCCTGCGACTGTCATGCTAGGGAGAGAGAGAAAGCGTAGTTGACAGGATACAGAGTGCTTTTGTCGGAACAGCATTTGTTATCTTATTTCAGAAAGCCTTCGACATCTGATAGAAAGTACAATGTCTGCTTTTTAACAATTGTTTTATACTGCTGGTTTTATTGTTGCTGGTCTTATTGTTTTATTGTGTATTATCAATTTTATTGTATTTTTATAGTTTTATATATTTGTATGTATTTTAAGTGATATTGGCTGCCTTGGGTGCCCTTCAGGGAGAAAGGCGGATTACAAATCTAATTAATTAATTAATATGTTATGCATAGGATGCTAATTACAGATTGTCAGTTAGTCTCTGCTTCCTTAACCTTCCACAACTACAGGTTGGACCTTGGTACCCACAGGGGCTCTGTCCCTGGACCATCTGCCAATACTGAGACCCACACTCTGGATGCAACTGGAAGTGCCTCCTGGTCGCATCCAGAGGTATTCTGAGGCGCAGGGAGGCCAAGCATGTGCAGCAGTTCTGTACATCTTAAATTGCAGGGGATCAGGGCAAATACGTTGAGCACAAATTCAATAATTTGTACCAACACTTGGGAGAGTAAGATAATGTTATAGTTGTTCATCTTGGTTGCCTCTCCTCTTCAGTCTAAATTTAAATTCTTCATTCTTAAAACACAGATGTAGTTACTAGTTTGTTTCCGTTTCACTCCCATTGAATGCAGAGGTATCTATTGACATGCACATGGATGTTCTGGTGGGCCTGAGTTTCTCTGTGTTATATGTAGTGTTGCTGTTGTCTCAGCTGCTGCTGTTGTTACAGCTTATTTCTGATGCTGGATACCAAGGGGAGATAACCAGTGTGTCAACTGCATGCCAGCAGTTAGAGGTCTTTTCTCGAGTACTACGTACCTCTCTAGCTACAATCTTAGATGGTGGGGAAGAAAACTTGGAGAAGAATTTACCTGAGTTTGCTGTAAGTCCTGCCTTGAGCCTTTTCCTTTGTTTTGTTTTCTCACTACAATGCATCCCATATCCAAAAGCATCTGATATGGAATAGGTATGAGGGGCTCTCTTGCCTGGACCATTTCCCAGGATCCAACTACTACTTGAACATTACTGTACAATATGAAGCTTAGTCAATAGGTGGGGATTAGAGGGAGAAAAAAAGAAGAAAGGGAAGTTGGAGCTTGTCATAAAGTCATGGCATATTCACCTGGTACTCCAGAATTAGTAGAGAAATGGGCAGGGAAATTATTTCTCCCTCTAATCCCCACCCATTGACTAAGCTTCATATTGTACAGTAACATTCAAGTAGTAGTTTATACAATATTCACTGGGATATTTTTCTTATTAATAAATAGCTGTAATTATGAAGGACATAGTGCTAGCAATATATTTTTAAGATTATTCACACGTGTAAATTATTGATCGTATTGCTAACATTGTAAATAAAGTTCCTTAATTTGCTTGCTCTCCCTTGCACCTCTATATTGCACCGAGCCATGGCACGGTAAGCGGGAGCGGTGTCGAGGAAGGAGCAGCTTCTTATTTGTTGCTGCCTGCGGAATGCAGCCTCTAAGACTCAGCCCACACAAAGAGCACTTCAGACATAAATCCTTCATTATTTCAGTCTGTATTTACAAGGTAACGGATATAACAGCAGCATAGCAAAGAAACATAAAGACAGCACAGCGTGCTATGTACATGACCACCTGCCTTCCCACACATGAGGGCTCTTGCAATCCTTTTAAAGCACTGTGCGTGAATTAGGAAGGGTGCTGTCTCCTCCTGATGCTAGCTCAACACCTGTTTCAATTAGTGAGCTCTCTATCCACCTGACTCTTGGTGATTCAGCATTTTACACAGCTTGGGCCCTACCTTATCCAGGCCAAATTTCCCCGGCTTGTTTTCTAACCCTGACAAGCGGGGAGGAGGTGTTCCGGGGAGGGGGGCCGGCAGGGGTGGAGAGAAAGCGGGGGGAGGGATGGTGGTGTGCCAGGGGCAGGGAGGGAGGCATTGTGGGGCTTACCTTACCCGGGAGAAGGGGACAAAAGTCCATTCTCCTGAGGTGCCTCCCGCGGTAGTCCAAGGTGCACAGGATCCAGCATCAGGTCTTCTCGGTGCTGGCGAGCCTGGCTATCCCAGGCAGCTCAGAATTGGGCTGCTAGCTAGTAGGCCAAAATTGGGGGGAATCTCATTAAACTTCAAGGTGGAGGCTTTTCTCACCTTTTGCAAATGGTAACAGAGCATTATTTTTAAAGAAAAACCAAAAATAAAGAGTGTGTTTACTTTCATAAGGCATTCTTAGTACTACCTTATGACAAACTAAATGTGTTGAAAGGACACCTTTTTTAAAAACTAGCTGATAATTTGTGTATCATTATGTTTGCAGAAAATGGTGTGCCATGGAGAACATACTTACCTCTTTGCACAAGCTATGATGTCCATATTATCCCAGGAAGAGCAGGGTGGTTCTGCTGTACGCAGGATTGCTCAGGAGGTTCAGCGCTTTGCTCATGAGAAGTAAATTCTTGCTATGTTAATTCGCTTAAATTTAACTCCACTTCCCCTCTACTCCTGGTCAGCTTGAAAAGGAAGCTAAGCCTGTTCCACTCTTGCAGTTTATTTTGAGAGATTGTCCCAAACTGAAACTGACAGGAAAAATAGTGCCCAAATATTGGTAAAATGTCAGGCCAGAAGTCATTATATTTTCCCAAGGGAATCCTGGTAAAATAAATCATCCTGACTTGGATGTATCATAGGGAGTGCCTTAAATCTGTACATCAGCATAAATGGAGGCTTAGCGAGTTTTGACACTCAATTCAGAATGATTCAGAATCCTCAGCCATCATGACCCATTCTAAAATAAGCTGGGAATACTTCCCCCCTGCATCAGGTTTAAACAATGAGAGCATACAGAGTGGCATGCTTGGTAGCTGCTACACAACTATAGAACTGCCTGTTGTTGGATGGCCAATTTGGCCTGGCATCTTTCAGACATTTTGTAAGACCTTTTAGTTTAAATTGGTGGTTGATCACTGAGATTATGCAGATCTGGTGCTTTTCTCTCCTATTTGGGTGCATTCTAGAGCCCTTTGGTTATTTTGCATCTGTTCAATTTTTAAGCACTTTAAGCACTGTATTTTTTTAGGTCTTTAAACCTAAAACCTTAGTATCTGACATGATATAAATCTAAATGTATATAATACAGTAATATACGTGAATTAACATGGTAGTCAAAGGATGTAAAATTTTACTTTACAAATTTTACAAAGGATGTAAAATTTGACATTAGAAAGGATGTAAATCATGTCTAATTAGCCCAAGTTAGATTCTAGTAGGACTCGCCTGTCAGCCCCAAACCCATTCTGAAGGATACTACTCTGAAGTCTCTTTGACCTTTTTTAGCATGCCCAGTAAGATGCCCGCAAGATTTGGAAGATGGTTCACTTATTGTCTGACTGTGTAGCATTTTTAGCATGCCCAGCAAGATGGTTCACTTATTGTCTGACTCCTTACTTCTGTAGTCAGCTTAAAATTCACTCTCTTTTTGTTGTTGTTTTTTCTCTTTTACATCTTGTATAGAGGACATGATGCTAGTCAGATCACGTTAGCTCTGGGTACTGCTGCCTCATACCCCCGAGCCTGCCAAGCCCTTGGTGCCATGCTATCAAAAGGAGCCCTGAACCCAGCTGATATTACAGTCTTATTCAAAATGTTCACAAGCATGGATCCTCCTCCAGTAGAACTGGTAAGCAGCCATCTTTCTTTTGAAGAAGTCTCCTCTTGTGTTTTACTTCAGGAGCATCAAGGTTACAGTCCTGCTGTATCCTTTTAAGAAGAGAACCCGGGTGGTTGAATCCTGCCCTTTGTGTTCTGTGAATTAAAATTCCTTCTCTTCATGGAAAGAAAGTTGCGCTCATGAAAGAGATCCTCTCTGAGCACAGCTCTCCTTTCTTGAATGGAAGGAGCTTTCATTCATGGATTGCCAGATAATCATTCAGTCCAAGTTAATGTACAGGCATTCCCCCATGTGGTTCCAGAACCCCCCTGTGGTTAAGTGAAACCGCGAGTACGGGTGAATGCTTCCCCCCACCCTCCAAAGCCAAGAGGAGATCTGCTCCCCTCGCCTCCAGAGGGTCCTCTGAGCCCTTGAGCTAAGTCACTTCCGGTTTATCTGTGAAACCAGAAGTAATGTTTTTAATGCCTTAAAAGGCATTGGGAGGCCTGGGGAATGTTTCTGGGATATGGCTCATGGACCAGGGTTTGGCACCCGCTGCTCTAGATAGTAATGAATGGTTATAAACAAATGGTATGTTCTTAGTCTCTTTGTCCTCCGGGGTGTTTTTCAAAAAAAAACTTCTCAGTGGTTGTAGGGGGAGTCTTTTTGTGCATGCATGCGCGTAAAATCAAAAATTTAAATATTTTAAATTGACAGTTTGAATGTCATGATTCACAATTAGGCTTCATACTACATCTGAGCGATGAGATCTGTTTTCTTGCCAACAGAACAAAGCGTCTTATCTAAATTCAGTATTTTGTTATGTTTTAAAACATGATTTTGCACAGGTTAACTCATGTCATTCTTTGCAGATCAGAGTTCCTGCTTTCCTGGATCTCTTCATGCTGTCACTGTTTAAGCCTGGTGCTAAGATAAACCAGGACCATAAACACAAATATATCCATATTTTGGCATATGCAGCAAGTGTTGTGGAAACTTGGAAAAAGGTAATCTTGGGAGAGCACAGTTCTGCTGCTTTAGGAGTTAGATTGTACATTTAAAACAAGATGAGGAAGATGAAAGATGATTGTTATGCCATTAAGTTGTTATTTAGAAAAAATAAACTTTTTTCCAGAAAGAGTTAAACATGAAAAGCTTTGTATTTAACAGAGCAATCTTGCAAATGTTTAAAGCACTTTCCATATACTTTAGCTGTAATTATTTCAAAATTCTTGCATGGTTTGACCAAAATTAACATCCCCTTTTTATAGTTGGCAGACTGAGCTTGAGTATCTTGCTTGAGCCGCCTGAATGACTTTTTGGTTAAGATTGTGATGGCATATCTGCCATATATGCCTTGAATATAGGAGGCTGCCTTTGCCTGAGACAGACCATTGGTCCATCTAGATCAGCACTATGTTTTTGATTGAGTGGCAGCAGAAACCTCTAGAGTTTCAGAAAGGAGCCTTTCCCAACCCTAAGCAGGTTCTCTGTCACTAAATTACAGTCCCTCCCTTTCCTTGCTTTTCTTCTTTGAGTATGGCAATGCTGCACAGTAGATGACTTATAGACTGAATTTTGTAAGGTCATTTAGGTATGTAGGTGTAATTGCTAGTCAGACCTTAGGAAGCTCCTTAGACCAGGTGAGATGATTAATTGATCCATCTGGGTTAGTGTTGTATACACTGACTGGCAGAGTCTCTCCAGGATTTCAGATGGGGGAACTTTCCCACCTTTATCTGAAGATGCTGCAAATTGATGCTGGAGACCTTCTGCATGCAAATCACATCTTCATCACCCGCTCCTTCCAGCCCTAAAGGGCCATAGTCCGTAGAAATGGATAGCAAGTATAGGCCCCATATCTTTCAAGATACAACTGGATAGTGCTTCACTATCAGAACAGTGTTATTGCATTTTTTTCATGGTATTGGGAATATTTCTGCAGAGTAATGAGTTAATCTAGTCTGTGGACTAACTCAAGTGAAATGCATGTAAAGAAATAAAGTATGTTCACTTTTCAGAAAAGTTGGCAAAATGGTCTGTAGTAAGTTTCCTTTCCTAACAGTACAAGCCTATGCACAATCCTGTGGACACTTCTGAGTATTTTGTTCAATGGAGCTTACTGAAAAGTGTGAATAGGATTGTGCTGTCAAGCAACTAAAAATGCATGCATTTTTTTTTGCCACACAACCCATATTTTTTTAACAGAACAAGAGAGTCAGCATAAATAAAGATGAGCTCAAGTCCACTTCAAAAGCGGTTGAGACTGTTCACAATCTCTGCTGCAATGAGAATAAAGGAGCTTCTGAACTTGTGGCAGAACTGAGCACCCTCTACCAGTGCATCAGGTAAGTACCTTATCAGATGAAATTTTTGATGCATTTTCATAAGAGCAGAACTTTTATTAACCTGTGTTTTAAGAATGCACACAACTCTCTTCTGCATATAAAGTATTTCAGAGCAGCAGTGCAATGAAGCAGAGAAATCTGGAGGGCCAGTCCTATACCAATTAATATAGGAATCTTGCAGTTGTTGTCAGATCTGACCTATATTTGAAAACAATAACTGAACAAGCAAGTTTCTAGCCCTCAGGGTTGTAGAGAGAGGTTTTGGGTATGAGTGGGATGTGTTTTGGTATATGTTTCAAAGATAGCCCTGATGATCAGGGAGTAATGCAATTTAGTCAGCCCTGTACTCCCTTCAACTCTTCTGTATTCCAGCCTTCCTTCCCCAAGACTACTTATTTGTTTTGTTACAAATATATTTGTATTAAAATATATTCCCTGCCTTCCGTCCTACTGAAGCCATCAGGGTATCTAAATGTAAGTTTAAAACAGTATCTCGGGTCATATAATAAAATATGAAGCTAGTAATTTAAAGAACATTCAGATCAATCAAAAAGTCAGCAATTCAAAAGTTCAAAGCTCGGAACATGAATGGAAGTAGACACTACAGTAAAAAGAATCTGCAGAAGGCTAGCTGAGACAAAAATGTTTTCTTTGCCTGTCTGAAGGCTGGTAAGGACTAGGCCACCTGGACATCCTGAAGAAAGGGCTTCCTTAATTTCAGTGCCATTAGTGAGAATGTCTTGTCCTGCATCCACAGCAGCTACACTTCAGTCAAGAGTGGGACATGGAGTAGCACTTCAGGTGAGAAATGCAATAAACAAGCAGCTTTGTGTTGGAGAAGGTGGGTCACTTCATGCTGACAGGCTAGAAAGGTAGAGATGTAAAATTTCCAGAAATTTTGAAGCTCGGAAAAAAACCCAGTTTTTTCCTGGTTTTTTAGGGGAAAAAATGGAAATTTTCAGAAAAATTTTAAAAAATGCTACATTAGCACTTTTTTCTTTCCAGATTGAAAGTCATTCTGTTACTTTAGGAACATAAAATATGACTATGGACAATTTGACTTGGCATAAAATTATCACAACTAGCACATAACAACTAGTATGTGTATCCAAACAATGATTACAAACAGAATTTACTTTTTTAATATTTATTTGTAATTGTAACAAATGGAGCAACAGTTTCCTGAACTGTTTACTAGTTTATGTGGAATAGACAAAAAAACCTCCACAAAACAATTTTTAAAAATCCAGAAGTAACAATTATTAATATTTCCTCTTCACAGTATTAAATAAAAATAAAAAAACCCATTCTCCTAAAAAGAATTCAAGAGGGGGAAAGGGAGTGGGACTAAGTTTCAATTAATGGGCATGAAATTTAATCAGAATCATTTTCTGAACTGTAGTTACACAGGGATACAAAAATGAGGGTCAGAAAAGTTTTTCCCAAACTTTATGGTGGTTTGATATGAATTTGGGGTGCCGATTCCAAAAATGGCATCCGTTTTGCCCTATCACGTCTAGTTTTGGAGACACAGCATAGCCTCTTTAGTGAATGGTTCAAGCAGCTTCCTCATGAGGAAGCCATAGTGTAGGCTTCCTCATGAGGAAGCTGCTTGAACCATTCACTAAAGAGGCTGTGCTGTGTCTCCAAAACTAGACGTCGTAGGGCAAAACGGATGCCATTTTAGGAATCGGCACCCCAAATATACCCAGGAATTGGTGTAACGTTTAAGGAAGCAAAATGTGTGTTGGCCTGTGTTTTCAGTATCAGTTGGGCAGCCCAATCCTGAGCTGCCCGGAGCACACGGCTGCAGTGTCACCGAGAACTGCTGCCACTGCATCCTGTGCACCTCAGCGTGCTGCGGGCAGCACCTCGGGAGAAGGGGACTTTCATCCCCTTCTCCTGGGTAAGGAAAACAGCCTGGCAATGGGGCTACTCACTACAAATAAAGGCGATCATATAGGGCGCCGAGCCCTACACAAACGGACAGGATCCGGTGGAGCTGAGCTCCACCAGACCCGCCTCCTGCCTCCCCGCTCCCTCCCCCGGCATGCCTCCTGCCCACCCTCTCTCTGCCTCCAGCCAAAATTTTGGTGTACATTCAGATCTGAAAACTTCAATAGAGAGTAGATTAAAGCATTAATTGTGATTTGTTCAGGACAGACATCCAAACTCTGCAGTCGCTTTCCTGTATTTTTAGATTTCCAGTAGTAGCAATGGGGGTGCTGAAATGGGTTGACTGGACAGTGTCAGAACCCCGCTACTTCCAGCTTCAGACTGATCACACTCCAGTACACTTGGCATTATTGGATGAGGTAAGATTAGGGGCGTGTGCATCCTACACTAATGTCATAAATTCTATGACAAATCATACTTCTCAGGATTTTTGTTTGATATATTTTGTTTCTGCTGGTCCTGGGAGGGGACAAAGAGTTATGTAAAGCAGTGGAACACCAAAAGCTTGAAACTTGGGGGAGGCCATTGTTTTGCATAAAAGCGAATGTTGTAAGAATTGTGACCTCTGAAACCTGTATGAGATTCTGTACTTGTGTGGTACTTGTGCAGAATTGTGGAATGTACATAGGGCTGGTTAAGATTAATCAGAGTATTAAGGCCTCTAATTGGAAAAAAAAAATTGAAAGATTAAAAGTCAAAAATGTTTTTCTCCTGCACTTAGTTCTAGTTATTTGAGCATGATTTCCTCTAACCATGTTGGAAGTGTTCAGATGAAACACACAAACACTTCTTAAGACAGGTATTTACTAGCTGTAATGGGGTGAGTTGAGCTTAGTTTTAGACATTCATCAGAATGAACTCATAGAACAACTGCACCACCACAGAGCAAAGGTGAAGAAATCAAATTCTTGAATGTTCCCTTGTGTTTAACTCTTTGCAAACAGTAAAGTATATATAGGCCTGGGCTAGAAACTTTCTATCTGATATGCCATTTTCTACTTGCAGGCAAATATACGTGGGGGAGCATTCTAAAGTGGCCCGCTTACAAATTGCTGTCCTTCTACCATGACATTCTGCTGCATTTGTAGACCCAGTCTTTATCAGAATGCCTGGTTGTCCATTTGGTTGGTGATTTTAGAATTCTGGAGTGGGTGGCAGCGATAAGTATTCTGTGTTCGAATGAGGTGCCTCTTAATACTTGTCCCTTGACCAAGTGTATGTGTTACTAGAACTGCAGGGAATCTTTCTTATTTAGCTTCCGTCTTGCAGATCAGTACGTGCCATCAACTGCTTCATCCTCTGGTCCTGCAGCTTCTTGTCAAACTCTTCGAGACTGAACACTCTCAGCTAGATGTCATGGAGCAAGTGAGGAAAACTTTATTTGGGTTCTGCCCATGTCTTTGTCTCCTTTTTCACATCTGTGTTACAGAAATGAAATGTTTTAACTGTTATTGCTTTTCCCATGGAGTCCTGGCAACTGTAGTTTCCTGAAGCTGCTAAAATACTTTGCCCACTTGCACAATTGCAACCACCACAATTCCTTTCCAGAAAAGTAGATCTAGTCACCTGAATATTGAAATTCTTCTTTTTTGCAGAATTTGGTAGAGGTCCACAGGAAATACGTTGCAGAATTCTTGTAGAAAATGCCAATTGAACCCTGACCAGAAACTAGTGTGTGTTTTCTGTTTTAACACAGTTATGTGTTGCTTATCAGCAAAAAGTCTCAAAAAAGTTTACAAAAGTAAATTGAGCAGCCATTAAATCATCTTAATTCTCAAGCTTTCCCTACAGTTTCATCTTGCCTCTTCCTTGAATGAAGGATGGTCCTTGAATCTTGAAGATCTCTTTAGAGCAGATAGTATTGGAAGTAGTTAGAGATACTGGGGGAACAGTGATGTGTCAAGTTCTTTTCTCAGCCCTTGTCGTGCTGCTGTTGCCACACCAACCCTGCAGCTAGCTATGTGGAAATAGGCCCCTGAAAGTGTGTGGCTGAGGTCCTGACCTGGGTAGCAACAAAGAGTAACTGAAGTGAGCAGGAGCTTCTCCTTATCTGGATATATGATATCTATACCTTTTCACTCAGGTTTTGCTGCTGAATTCTGTTGGTACACATGGCTGCTGGTCCACATTCCTCTTTTGCTTCTGAGGTCGGCAGTGCAAAGCCAATGAAGCCATTCAGGAGGCCAGATGTTACCAATTGTAGGGTTCTTTCTGCAGAATGTTGTCCTGTAGTGTTCAATGATACACATTGTTATGTGTAGCAGGAGTTTGAGTCTGCATTTAAATATCCTGAAAAGAGATGTGCTGAAGCCCAAGCCTGTCTGAAAACCAGATAGTTGAAATTGGTTGGGTTAGTTAGTGTTGAAGGGAGGGGCTTTTGCATATTTTCAGAGGCTATTCACTCCAGATAGCCTACAACATGGAAAAATTGTCCCTGCCAGTAGAAAGACACGGGGAGCCTAGAAGCTGCACCCCAGCTTCAGAAACAGAAGGTCTGATATCACTGATTCCTGGCTCAAATTGAGCACTACAGTCTGTTCTAAAGGAGACGTAGAAAGTTGCATCTCTACATAACCATAAGTGGAGGATACATTTGTATTCTTCTGAT
Source organism: Tiliqua scincoides (assembly GCF_035046505.1). Lineage (NCBI taxonomy): Eukaryota > Metazoa > Chordata > Lepidosauria > Squamata > Scincidae > Tiliqua > Tiliqua scincoides. Next base: position 212,125,575 of record NC_089824.1, read on the forward strand.
GGGACCAAGAATAGTTTCTTTGTTCCTATATGTCCTCCTGTACATAGGAACTGGGAGGCTGTCACACTATGGTTAGATCCATAACAGCTTTGGAATATTTTCTCTTGTGCCCCCTCATGTCATTCCTCTGTTTTGTTAAGGTTAAGGAGGGTATAGTGGTGGTGGTGGAACCTTGGTTTCTTCCCAGTGTGAGCAGGGTGCACAAAACAGCATACACAGCAGAGTACTTTAAATGCAGCAGTTGTATTTTAGAGCAAGGGATATCACAAGTAGAGTAGTCAGTAAACAGTCCAAGTCAGCACGATGAGCAAGCAGTCCAGTGATAACAAATCCAAATCAGCTTTCCACAATACACAGTCAAAGTTCAGTCCACGGTCAGTAACAACATATATACATACATATATCCAGCCTCCACAGTCTTTGGCAGCAGTTCCACAGTTGTCTCCAACTACATTCCTACTACTGCACTGGAGGTTCATCAGACTAACCCTTAAGTAGTCCGATTGGCCAATCTGGGTAGGCTTGGTTACACCCAGGGTGTGGCTGTCGCAGGTGCTTGCTGATTCTGCCGACTCCAGCAATCTGCACCTGTCCCTGAACCAATTCGTTAGCTGTGTTTCTGGCTCTCCCAGAGCTAACATGTTTTTCTCCTCCCTCAGTATCCATGATTATCAATTGTTCCAAAACTTACAATTAAGTAACTATTTCACCGAGAATTATGCAAATTTGTATAATTATAGTATGGTCTCAGAGCACAATAGTATTTATTGACAGTAGACAGTAGGCAAGTTCACATACAGCTTAAATTTAATGGCATTCACTATTGTAAGATGTAATGATGCTGCCTAACAGATGAATGGAGGTTGGATCTGTTAACAGCTTTGAGTCATGATGGATAATTAGAACCTCATGTTCAAAGGCAGAATATGTCAGATAACCAGGTGCTTGAACCAAAAATATGACTGCCGTTATCTTGTGCTGCTTGTGAGCATCCCTTTAGTATGTAGAAAAGTAGCCACAGTTAAATATCTAGGACCTCCTATTTTGGGGGGGAGGGGGTTTGTTTTAGAAAAAGCAAGGCACTGCTGGAGGACAGTTGTCAGCTCTTTTCTTGTCCAGAGCAAGGAGAGAATTGGAAAGGTGCTTCAACCACAGGCAGTTGTTTCTGCTGTTGGAACATAGAGCTACTGGAGGCACCTGAAAGCACCTGTGCATGTTGACAGAGTTGCTGTGTTAGTCAGACCAAAGAAAGAATGCTGAACTTAGATGGGTCTTGATGGCAATGCACAAGATCCCTTGTTGATGGGTCTTACAAGGCTGTGCAGTTTATAATTCTTTGTTATAAAATTATTTCTCTGTTATAACACTATAAGATGTGTTTTTGGACTGAATAGTGTCTATGTTTAGCTAATTAAGCATCAATCACATTGTCTCATCTTTGTTCTTTCAGCTAGAATTGAAAAAAACCCTTCTAGACAGGATGGTACACTTACTGAGTCGAGGGTATGTCCTTCCAGTGGTCGGCTACATTCGCAAGTGTCTTGAGAAGTTGGACACCGACATTTCTTTGATCAGATACTTTGTGACTGAGGTCAGTGACTACCTGTACAGCTGGTACGTAGAATACGGTTTTTGCATATTGGTTTCATGTGCCTTGGCACGTTAGTCCAGGAGACCTCCAATTATGTGGTGATTCGTTTGCGCTCCCTCTCTCTATATAAATGTATTTATATATTTTATATCTTTATGCTGTTTACAGACTTTCAAAATGCTTACAATAAATCAGATAAGTAAAAACAAAGGTCTAAATATTTAAAAAAAACCAGAAGAATAAAAGTTTTATTTTATTCCTAAATGTTTAGAAAGTTGACACCAAACAGGTGTTTTTGGGGAAGCAATTCCAAAGTTGAGGCACCACCACAGAAAATACTGTATCCCCTCAGTTACCTCTGCCTAGTCTCTGAAGCACCTAGATCAGAGCCTCAGAAGATCATCTTCAGGAAAAGGTTCATACAGGACAAACTTCAGATACTCTGGTCACAAGCTGTTTATAGCTTTGTAGCACTAATCCCGCACATTAAACTGCACCTGGAAACCAATATCGGATGTTATTGCAGTAGTTGTTAATAGTTATTATTGTTGTTTGTTGAACCTAATATCAGCAATACATGTACAAGTCCCAGTTCACAATCTGGCAGCTTTATTCTGACCCAGTTGAAGTTTCTGAATGGTCTTCAAAGGTGGCCCCACGTATATTGCATTAATAGTAATCTAACCAACAGGAACACTACCAGAGATTGGATTATTGTGACAAGGCTAATTTTGCTAGTTGTGATCAAATCTTTAAGAGCTGTAAGGCCCACTTTGGCTGCAGAATGATAAAAAGGAAAACGTCCAGAGTGGTGCAAAACACAGCTTATGCAACACATTTATAAGCTGACTTTTCACCAAGAGGTAATTCTTGTATGAATAGACCTGCTCCCTGGGCACATGAACTCTGCTCTTTGCTTCCTTTACTAAAGCAGTGAGGGTGCTTTAATTAATCATGTCTGCACCATTTTGAATTTTTGCCTTTTTTGGTTTCTTATTTATCACCCTCCTATATTACTTCATTATTTAGTGGTTACCCCTTACTTATATCTACTTTGCCTGAAACATCAGCAAGTTGGTGTGCTCCACTTCATGGTTCAGTGTGCTTGCATGCATACAACCTGTGTTCAGAATTGCAGGTGCATGTGCAAGATTCTGCTAACTGCTTGTCTGATTTCAGAGAGGAAAAAATGAATGAGCCAATGTTTTTGGTGCTCCACTTAGAGGCATGATAACTGAAGTCTTCTAATATCTGATGTTCCTTCAGGTGCTGGATGTGATTGCCCCTCCATATACCTCTGACTTTGTGCAGCTTTTTCTTCCAATCCTGGAAAATGACAGCATTGCAGGAACTATTAAGACAGAAGGCGAGCATGATCCTGTCACAGAATTCATAGGTAAAATGTTTCCCACATAAATCTGTGTGTGCAGGTTTGAGTAGCCAGTCAATTTGCTTGATTTACATGAAGGACAGTGGGTTCCTGTAACCAGAGGGCTTTTGAATATAGAGCTTCCTTAAATGCTCCTCATCAGTGTTGCAAGACTGAGCAGCTTATGCTGTTTTGCAATAATCTGTTCAAGGTCTTGGCCTAGACTTGGCAGTCAGCAGTGCAGGAGAACAAATGCTGGCCTGCAGCAGAGATATAAACATTTTAAAGCTATAATCTACAAATGTTTGATATGCTGGCAGGTAACATTCAGGAGTTGTTATGCCTGGGCTAACTAGAACTTTTTGTGGCACAAGCTTTTGTAGACAAGAGCTTATTCATTAGGTGCATGCTGTGGACAGTGGGGGGACTGTGTGTGTAGGTCCAAGAATGGTAGAAAGAAGTTTTGCAAGGTGAGATTTAAAAAATACGCCCACATACTGAAACCAGGGAGAACACGTTAATCAGTTTGAAGTAAGCCAGATTCAGTCACAAGTGTTATATAATGGGGTCAACATGTCTTGTTTTCTGTTTTTCTTTAAAGCTCATTGTAAATCAAACTTCATCATGGTTAACTGAACCGAGGGAAAAGGTGCCAAATAATGATGCCATGGACTCTCTGTGCTGCGGTGTAGAATAATACCAATGGCATTGAACAAGGCAGAAATCACGGCTTCTTGAATCGTGTCAGGCAAAGTTGTGCTGGCGGGCTTGCGGAACCTAATCCTACTCCTCTAGGATGGAGTCTTTGTTATGACTTCAACTGCAGTCACTGATTTGCGAGCCTCCAAATCTGAAGCATTTAAGAGAGCAGCATCCTTGCTCTTGATTCCAGGTGCATGTCCTGTAGTTTGAACAGCAAAGCGGAAAGAATATGATTCAAAAGGTTATGGTGTTACTCCAAGAGATGTCTTTGGGAGAGAATGTGTTCTTTTAGCATGTGATTTTTTTGCTTTCAGTACATAGAATTGATTCTATGCTACGATTTCAAACAAAGAATTTCCTCCACAACACCATGAAGTGCTTTTTTAGTGAATGGAAAGATGTTGCAACATTATTTGTCTGATCTACCACCCCTACCATATGAATTCTTGTGAATTAGCAGTTTGTTGTCAGTTACAGAGAAGTATTGGAACCCTTTTGCTTCCCATTTTATTCCCAAGAATAGTTGTACGTTACTTTTTTAAATGTTTGCTTCTGCAAAGCTTCTGCTATGAATCACAAATTGTTTTTACTAATTCTCTGCAGCTTGTGGTGAAGAGCCACAGACCTTTAGTTCTTTTGAAAAAGTTAACCATTGCTGGTAAGTTTCATTACCATGTAAAATAGATATTGTTAAATATATCAGAATGCATAGAGCCAATGTAATACTATATAACTTTCAGTCCTGTCGTCTCATTTATGTAGGATGAAAAAACCGTGACAATATATAATTTTTAATAAATTCTTTTTGAGGATAAAGAATGTTGCTTAATTTTGTAAAATCTGTTATTAACTATCATAGTTTCAAGGTGAACATAGATATTTTGTGTGTGTGTGTGTATAAGGTACAGTAAAAATACACTGCATCTGTTAGTTCACTGAAAGTATTATTTGACCTGAACATTTAGAATAAAAAAGTGAAAAAGGTGCCTTGAGAAGTGGAGAGGGGAGGGCAATTGCTGTCATATATGTGGTCAGTCACTGATCAGAACATCAATAAGCAATGCACACCTGTAGTAAAAAGAAATAGGAGCAATGTTGCTTATGATTTGGCTAGTGTACCATAGCGTAGCACCAGTGTCAGTACATCAGAAGCGTGCAACTGGCCATTTTGATTGTTAAACCAGCATGCCTGTACCTGCAGGCCTAGTTCAGTGGGTTTTAATTATGACCAATTTCCAATGTTCTTTTAAAAACTTATTGTTCACCTCCCCCTCCCAAGGATTAAAGAGTTACCTCTATGCCTGTGGGTGATCAGACCACAGTTCTAACTAATGGAATCTTACAGAAGGGGACTACAATGGCCAGACTGAAATGCTTGCAGAAGCTTTTATTTTTAAACAACACATTTATGATAAATGTTACACTGAATGCTGTATAATCACAGAATAATAGTTCTTACAGCTAAGCATTCATACTCCCACAAGCATGCACAACTACCTGTCCAGGGTAGCTTAGGTGTTGGAAAGAAAGCAGGGATGGCAGCCACAATTTTCAGCTTCCAGATGTGCCTTGTTGCTCTTCTTTGCTGGTGTTTTGAAATTTGCCTCCAACTTACATAGTCCTTTCCATCATAATCCTGGAGTTGTTGATCAATATGTCTGCTTAGTAACAACATAGGGAGGAGATGCTGGGGGATGGCATAGATGTTTACACGTCTGAAAAGTCCCATCTGGGAATTGAATGGCACCTTGCTGATCCACTCCTAAATGTGTTTTGATAGTCTGAACAATGCTGTTCAAGTAATGTCAGAAATGGTACATGTTCAATACAGAGTCCTCTGTAAAGCTTTGATTCACTCCTCTATGGGTGCCATTTCCCATAATCCTCTTTTCAGTCTTGCCTTATGAAATTGAATACACTTTGAAGCAAAACCCCACTCTTCCACTCATTCATGCTGATTCATGGCATACATAATAGCAGTTATAAACGTTTGGCTCAGGTGAGCATATTTTTCAGTCATTACAAAACCATGAGGGATACTGGTGGTTCTAGTACACGGCCATGGTTTTTCCAGTTCCATATCACCTGGTGGTTTCATATAATATCTGTATCAGCAGCAGTTGTTGGTGTCATGAAAGTTTTCAGTGACATTCTCTTCATTAGTTGGAGCGTCATATGATACTCCAAGAATTTTGCCAGTACCATTTCAACTCTTGACACCCTGAAGATTCTATCCTAGCTGCATCTTCACCATCCCTTTGACAGACCCTTGTCACTTTTTATGTCATTGTCAACCTGGTGATACTGTAAACTGTGACAGTGCTCTTAACTGAAGAATAAATTCCATTAGTGGAAGACAAACCTTTTAGCAACAGCCTCCAGAAAAGATGAAGTGGAATATCTAGCAGTGATTTTCAACCTTTTTCACCTCGTGGCACACTGGCAAGGCACTAAAATGGTCAAGGCACACCATCAGCTTTTTGACAATTGACAAGGCACACTGTGCTGTTACTGGGGGCTCACATCTGATGGTTCTATTGATAAATGACCCTCTCCCAAATTCCCACGGCACACCGGGGGTCCATTCGTGGCACACAAGTGTGGCACTGCACAGTGGTTGAAAATGGCTGTCACCAAAGAGGTGAAAGTGCCACCAAAGAGGTGAAAGTTGGTAGGTTCTCGGCATTGATTCCTTCAGCATTTTGCTGAATTATTTGTGTTGCCTGGAATGAAGACAAACTTGGAATTCCTCAGATATGAGCTGCCTGTGCAACCACTCCCCCCTTCAGCAGCTTTTAATGTGGAAAAGAAGGCTGCCCTTGACTCATTCAATGTAAAAGCAATCATCTTATTGACTCAGCATTCATTCTTTATGATGGATTTCTTTCATCACATTGAGTAGGTTCATTCAGGAATGTTTAGCCAAACTTGTAAGCATGCTCAGTTCATTCAAGGCACTGGAAAAGTCTGTGTTGCACTTGGAGTGTATGAACTAGAACAGTAGTCTTCAACCTTCTTTGTGCCACAACACCAGTAAATAAAGTATGAGACTGGGGACCCACCGTTGTTCCCATCACCACCCCAGACACTATCTGCCCACTCCTTGCCCCATAATTCCCTCCCAGCACTGTTCAATATAACCAAATATTCTTATTAGAGAGGGCAGGAAAAGTTACCATCAAGCCTGGCACTAGTGAAAGCTGTTTTAGTACAATTGCTAAGAATCTGCGCAGGACTGAGACACAATCTCCTGGTACCAGATGGAATATACCAGGTGGCTGCCCCTTTACCTGGTGGTACTCTAGTCGAGTAGTCTTCAACCTTTTTTATTCCCCTAAGTTGCCATGACCCCACAACTGAGGCTTCGTGACCCCACTGGGAAACACGAAACCTGATGGGTTGGGTGGGGGGGGAAATAGAAGCTGCTGTGGGCTACATTTGACTTGATGCATCACAAATGGTGCAGGCAGTCTTTGCCCTGATGTAGAGGTTGCTGGAGGCCAGTTGTAATAGCTGCCACATAGCAAAGGACTGTCTCACAAGAAACTCTGAACTGCTATCGCTACTGCTGCAGCTTATGAAGACAATTTAGGGCCAGAATGGTTGCTCTTGCTTCTTCAATCAGATGATTTCCAGTCTGCCTGCTGTTGAAGTGACGGAGACTGTGAGACTAAGATAGGCAGCCTTGAGGGCCACACCCAAAGTTGACAGGGAAGAAAAGACCAGTGGTGGCCAACCTGTATGGCAAGCAAGCCACACATTAAGCCCACATTGTGAGATAATTTTGTTCTGATATGCACTGTATTATGAATGCACATTACTCTTTTCCTGTGTTCTGTTTTCCTGATGAAAACCTCCTCTAAACAGCAACCATTTCATTCTAAAAATGCAAATTACTACAAAAGCACTTTTAGGATTACATTGCTGCTGCTTAGCGGCAGTTTTCAGCCAGAAAACAGCATAAAGGATAAAATCTCCCTATCATGGAGTTGCAGATCATGACTGGAACGACAAGGATACATTTAGTGCTGCTTGTAGCATGGTGCTAAGCACACTGATGCTTTCTGAATACCAAGTCGTAGTCGGGGAACCTCAACTTGCTCAGAAAAGATGTGATAGATGTTCATAAAATTATGCATTGTGTTTTCTCCTTTTTTAAAATATAAAATTAGGCAGGGAATGAAGGAAATTGAGATTTTTTTTCTTTCTTTCATAGCACTAAAACTTGTGAGATGAAAAAAAACACATCAATTATTTTATAGATTTCTATGCCATGTGATATGGCCATTGCTACTAGTTTAAACTTGGAATAGTCAAAATAATGCAGGGTAAATCTTTCCTTGGCTACTAGGACAGATGGCTGCATGGATCCTCCAGGCATTATGCCCCTCAATAGTACCAGGTGGGGAGGAGCAGCAGTAGGGGAGGGCTATTGCCTTCAAGCCTTGCTTGTGGGCTTCCTGAGGCATCCAGTTGTCTGTTGTGGGGGGAAAAGACGCAGGGCTAAATCCAGCACAGGTTTAGAGTTCCTCTTTCCAGGGGCCTGGGTAGAAAACAAGGTCAGCTTGCCCTCTGAACTCTCCTTTTCTGCTGTGACAGGCTTCTGCTGCTCTGGGCCCACACGAATTCTCTCTTCTGCCCAGAAGCAGGGCTGTTTACAGTTTAGAATAGCTTCAACTGATTGGAGAGCATGCACCTGACAGTGTCTTTCATCTTCTGACAAGGAAAGCCTAGATTTCAGTCAGCCATAATCCTTCTTAAGTTCCACTGGGAAAAAGAATGCCATGACTGGTTCAGGCAGAGCAATGGGCAGGCTGCCCAGCCCTTCTGCTTCTTCTGAGATTCCAGTCTATTTGCAGTGTGTCTAACTAAATGCTATCTATGTCTAATCACTCTCACACAAAAGCACACTGTTAAAAACCATACACAAGATAGGTATACCTTTTATTCGGCTATCCTCTGTTCACATGCAAGTATCATATTATGTATTTTGACAATCTTCTCCGAAGCAGTATTGCAAGAACTGCCTATCATCCACACATGGCTTAGAGAAGAATAGCTGGAGGCTGCAACCTTGCTCTGCAGTGTTGCATACGAAGTCTAAGTATGAAGCAGAACTTCACCCAAGAACTTCACAAGGGGAAAACCAATTCCCTGGAGCCAGTTTTGGAAAGGCAAGGACATTCTTGCATTCTCAAACCAAGCTTACTTGTTAGCATAGTTCAGACTTTTCTGTTACAGCACTGATTGGACACCGAGGTACATCTTCATGAGCTGCAGCTTTTTTGCTAAAGGATAATGCTTCTCTTAAGACCAGCCCAAAAAGGAACATCATCACCATCTATTTTACTATTTAGCTCGTTAAGCATCAAATTTCTATTGATTTGTCTTTACAGCTGGGATTTTGATAAGTTTATCTAGACATCATGGTTTCCTTACTGAGGTCAGTAATTGACCATATCTGCAAGCATCTCAGGGAGCTGGACACTGAGCAAAGACTTTATGGACCAAGGCCAGTGACTATGTGAAAAGCTAGTCTATGAGATATTAGGGTTTTATATGTTAGATCACACTGGACAGTTAGTTCAGGTGGCCCAATATTAAGCAATGGCACAATAGCAGCTGCAAGACCTGCAACCACCTTCCCCAACAGCAGGCATTCCTCGTCAAAAGCTGTATTATCCTCCTGCATGTTGTAGTGGTAGTCATGTATAAGCCTGGTTGTAGCATTCTGTTAATGTGTAAGGATGTCACCTACAAGGACAGTGACACATCTTGCTTGCTGGCACATCAGTTTGTAGATCAGTTTGTGCACAAAGAGGATTGCATTGCTATTTGCACCTGGAGTGAAGTCAGTGCCATTACTAGTGAAGGGTGGCTCTCAGGTCTACCAGTTGGTATCTTCAATGGTTTAGGGCAGTGGTTCCTAAACTTTTTTGAATGGCAGCTGACCTACTGGGTAATTGGCTGCAACTCCCCATTAGGGCTACAATCCTATACATTGCATTATGTATACCATTACAGGGTGGAAGATTTTTTGCAAGGATTCCAAGGCTCCCCTAGCTGCCTTATGTGGCTCCCTATGGAACCACAGCTGACAGTTTAGGAACCACTTGTTTAGAGCAGGGGTGCCCAAACCCCAGCCCTGGGGCCACATGCGGCCCTCGAGGTCTCTCAATGTGGCCCTCAGGGAGCCCCCAGCCCCAATGAGCCTCTGGCCTTCCGGAGATTTGTTGGAGCCCACACTGGCCCGACGCAACTGCTCTCAGCGTGAGAGCAACTGTTTGATATTTTGCATGAGCTGTGGGATGAGTGCTCCCTCCACTGCTTGCTGTTTTACATCTGTGATGCAGCAGTGGTCATGAAGGAAAGGCCAGCCTTGCTTTGTACAAGGCCTTTTATAGGCCTTGATCTATTGCAAGACCTTCATTCATTCATATAAGTTCATCTTTAATATATTCATTTATGTAAATTTATTCAAATTTTAAATATAAATTAATTCTTTTTCCCCCCTGCCCCCGACAGTGTCAGAGAGATGATGTGGCCCTCCTGCCAAAAACTTTGGACACACCTGGTTTAGAGGATTGTGTATATACCTCTTATCTCCATCATGTCCCCTACAGATGCTGCTGTACTGGTAATTACCTGTACTATTGCACCAATATATTTTTAACTAGGCCAGCTCTGAGGGTGCAACATTGTTGGAACATAGATGTTGCATCCTGTCTAATTCTGTTTTCCATTTCAGTAGTTCACTGCAGCATGACGACAAGTCCTGGGCTATACTGAAAAAAATAGTCAATCAGTAGTTGTTCAATACTTCATCTCCATTTTACTGAAAAGTTTTGTTTTAAAAAGTATCAGTAAGAATCTTTATCCTACCAAGGCTGCAGTAATGCAATCATGCTAGCTGAGGTTTTTTCTGTGTTAAACTAAAGGTTCAGATAGACCTTGCCACTCATACATGTAGTTTGTGTCTATGTTATCATACATAGTTAAGTTTCAGGTCATACATGAGCTCTGTTCCCAATTATTACCATATTGTTTTTTAAAACCAGCTGTTCAATTCCAGCCCATTTTAAAATACAGTAACTGAATCAAAATTAGAATTTCCATGTAGAAAACAAAAAGGTATTCATTTTCTCTCTCACAATGCAATAAGTACATGTAATTAACTTGGATATGCTGCTTTAAACTTTTAAAAGTTAACACAAGTTAACCTTACTGAGCCATCACTTTTAGATTTTGTAAAGTCCCTGATTGATGGATACAGCAGAAAAGTTGTTCTTTCCTTATAGAAGAAACATCTTGCAGTAGTCCTTACATTCCAAATTATGCCCAGTGCCAGCTCACAGAAGTATTGGGTCTCCATAAGTGCACCGCTCTTCAATAGCCAGGTTGTAGTCTGCTCCTTTCCCCCCTTTGTATGTGCTTGTCACAATTCTGAGCCAGCCTCTCTCACCCTGCAAGATCATAATTGAAGTAGGGTAAGACATGTCAAAGGTGTTCAAGTATAAAACAACTTTTAATACAGCAAACCCTAATTATGTACATACTGGAAACCCTACATCCAGCCTTGCAGGGAGATCCAGTGGGTGGAAACAGGTTTCCTCTGCAGCTGGCTGCAGTAGATTTGTCCCTGTATACTCAGGGCCAAACCAGACATGATGCATAGAGGTGTTGGTTTCCAGTAAGCAAGACAGGAATACACCCTTTCTGAATACAATGGGCTTACTTCTGAACAAACAAACAATACCATGTTCAAACACCTCTAATGATGCAACACACATCATTGTCTAGATGTGGGTATTGGGGGGAGACCCTTTAAAATAGGAGCTATGCAGGGGCCTGTTCAAGATAAAGTCTACTGCTCAGAGGCTGGGAGTGACCCAGCAATTGGCATCTCTGGGGACTCACAGAAACTGGAGGGGGGATTTCCAGCAGGAAAATGGCACAGAGGAAAAAGATTAAATGCTTCCTAACACCATGCTATGGTCTCAATCCAGATCAGGCTCTTACATGGACACTTAAAAAAATACAGTGACGTGTTTAATAATCACATCAGATTAAGTCCTCAGAGGGGTGCTACAGGGCAGGTATTGGGTGAGAGGAGATACTAGCACAGAGCAATAGGTACAGTTTTCTGGATTGGACCTGTGGTATTTACAGTCACAAAACATGTTGATTACAGGAAGGTTTTGATAACATGGGGTGTCATGAACAGGGTTGTACAATCACTTCACCCACAGGGCTTAGGTAAAAACCACTCCTACATCTCTGCTACAGAGAGAGCAATGATTATTATTTCTTTAACATCACTGATGTATATGGCACTTTACACAAGCAAAAACGAATGTAGAATCAGCCTTGAGAAACTTAAAATCTGCAATTAGAGAAGTAGGAATTGGGTAAGAGGCACTTTTTCAAGTGGGTGCTCCTTTTTTTAGCAGGGGGCGAGTAACTGACCCACCTCACCCCAGCAGTGTTCTAGTGGCTGTCTGCTGGTGTTCTTTTTGCATCTTTTTAGATTGTGAGCCCTTTTGGGACAGGGAGCCATTAGTTATTTGATTTTTCTCTGTAAACCGCTTTGTGAACTTTTAGTTGAAAAGCGGTATGTAAATACTGTTAATAATAATAATAATAATAAATAATAGGAAGCAGCAGGTCTAGGGCAGGGTGCTCTATACCCTGTTCAGCAGGCTGGATCCAGCACACAGCCAAATTCATCCACCAGGTGAGTTGAATGCTCTGTTCCACTGGAGAGCCTCTTTACTGTGCCACCAATCTCCCCAAATTGTGCACCGGCCAGCTACTTCCAGGATCAGTTGCCCCAGCAGGCTTTGCACCCAGATTTCCGGGCAGAAGTGGCTGGCTGGCATACAGTTTGGGGGAGATTGGCAGCATGGTAAGGAGGCTTCCTGGCAGAACGGAGCATTCCGTTCATGCTAGGGAGAACTTTTTGGGGCACAGTGATCTTCAGTTTGGAGAACACTGGTCTAGGGCAAGAGAGGCTGCTTCATTATTGTTTCGTAAACTCCAAAGTGTCAGCTGACATTTGTGCAACCTCTCTCCCTCACACTCTTGAAAACTTCCCTCAGAAGTAAATCTTCCTACTTCTGTAATTCCCAAGTTCCCCACCCCACCCCCATCCCAGAATCTCTTCAGGCTACTCTTCAACACCCCCCCCACTTGATTAGAGGGTCAAAATGCCCACGAAGGCAGTTGCAATGCACTTGCTCACCCATCCATAACAATTACAGGAAAAAATGAAACGGTTTGTGCTGTTCTGTCTCCTGCTTACCCATGGCTCACCCCAGGAATTCCGAACAATCCAGTATTCTGTTTTGTTGTCAACACCCCAGCCAGCAACAGAGACCACGTGGTTTATGTCAGCTGAGGGGTTGTATTCAGCGTAAAGGCCTCCAGTGTATTCGTCCAGTTTTGGAGTAGCCATGATTCCACAACTGTTTAAAGTTAAGTAAATTAAAAATGTTAATGAAACAAACAGCTTTCAGCACGAGAGTTCTCAGACCAGTTTTGAAAGAAAAGATGCTGGTTCAAGTAACATATACAACTGTTGCACAACAGAGATAAAGAGACTAGTTTGGGTACCATGATAAAATCTGAAACTATGACTACAGAATCTGCTGCATCCATAAGATTGTTTGTAATCCAATTTTTTTTTTCCAAAATTTGATTTCATTTCAAAAGCAAGTTCCTAACTTTGAGTGGATGGGAGGGGGGGGAGGAAAAAAGATCTTTAAAAAGGTGCCAGTTACAACTGAGGGACAGAATGGAGCTGTCTGCAATTTAATTTAATAAGTGGCTCTTCAAAAGACCAGGTACAGAGAGGACATCAAGAAGATCTGATCAGAACTGCATGAATTGAATTATCTAGTAAACAGAAATCAGCCTGAAGGGCCTCATCCAAAAGACTAGCTAAAGATTATATGGATGACGTTATGTGTAATTATGTCCTCCATATCTTATGTCATGAGATTGTGCAATGGTAGAAAGACTGTTTATAAACTATTCTGAAAATTAGAATATGCTTGCAATTTACCAAAATGATTGTCTAACTGTGCCACTACATACATTTTTGTGCAATGGTTAACAAACTTACTATGCAATTTTTGTGTATTTTTATTTTTTTAAAACCTCTGTTTCTTGGGATTTTAATATTATTCTGGGTTGTTCCTTGGCGTTATTTTTTAAAAAATCTTTTTTTTAGAAAGTGCAATCAATTTCACTGATACGACCTTATGCTTTTTACCTGATAGGACCATTTGCATAGATTTCTGCCATCATTTTTTCTCGCCCACTGACAGAACCATAGTCGCCAACTTTCCAGAGAGTGTAGTTCTTTATCACGTGACATTGTCCAAAAGTAACACATGTTCCACACTGGTTAAACTTCTGACAGGCTGCAAGGATCAGCAGATGTTGTTTGTCACAGTCTAGTATTCATCTTGCAGCAAAAATAATGATCTGAAGCATCCTTGCACAAGACCTGATGTGGACTAGTAGCTAGAAGCATGAACTGAGAACTCTCCAGTTTGAATTTCATCTCTGCCACTAACTCACTATTAGGTGATCTAAGGCAGGGAAGTACCAGGTTTCACAGGACTGTGGGGCACCAGCAAGTTTGGTGCATGTACACCCCACTGGCTCACACTGCAGCTTGTTGCATTCCTAGTTACTTCCCCCCACCACTTCCCAGGCAGCCAGGTAGCTATGGTAGACCTTTCTTTCTACCCTTCACCCCACAGCTGCTGGCACCCTGGCCAGCAGTTGCACTGGCTTCCAGAGAAGAGAAAGAGTAGAAAATGTTCAGCCAAATGCTTCCTCCTTCCTCTGTACCCTGCAGCTCTGAAGCAAATCTCACAGCATTGGGGGTGTCCAGGGCCTTCCAGAGGTTGTGGAACCCCAAAATGTACTTATAAAGGTCTTCCCACCAAAGCTGGTCCTGGCCTGCCCACATCTACAATATGGAGATGAATAATGGACAACCTTACTAGGACTGTTGTAAGGATAACTGTGACAATGATTGCAAGACCATTGTTGGAGCTAACCATAGTTAAGAATTCACACCATGGTTTGAGCTTCCATGTGCAATAGGTAAACCACGTTTTACAGCTGGTTGTCTGCTTTTATCTATCGCTGGCTCAAGACTCAGCTTCATAAATCCACTCCAGTTTTCATGGTTTAACACCCCCCTCAAAGCAGAACAATGATCTAACTAGGGCTTGCATCTAGCTCTATCCATCTGGCTCTGGCTAGTGGACTGTAGGGTTTTGCTTTAAGAAAAAAGCAGATCCCACAAGCTTGAAGCTTGCTTTTAAGAAGGCTTGTGAATATCCACTCACTTGGTTACCTGTTGAGCACAAGAATGTACTCCAGGCAACCACACAGGTGCTACAACTAACCAACACAGGCCTTACACTAGTGAGCTAGCAGACCAGTTAACTTTTGAATTTATTTGAAAGTTTAGTGTGAAAGCATTACTGTTTGCATTTATTTGCTTTCTTTACAACTGGTGTCATGCAGGACGCAGCAGAATAAGCCTTTGTGTTTTAGTCTTGCATACCTTGATCTTTAGCTTGGTAGTTGTTGCAGGTTTCATCTGGGATCCCATGCTCATGGGCATATCGCCAGACACCACTATCGTCCCCTCCTTCACAGGACCCAGCATCAGCACAGTCAATTACATTCTGAACAGAGAGGTAAGCAGAGGGCCAGACACCTTTCCTTTTTATATTGATGCGATCTGCAAGACGGAGGGACACAAGCAGTTGATATCAAACGTCAGCTGGGGCCTTTAGCATCCTGAGGGTCAAACTCTACGCTACAGAGGCTAATTGGAACTGCCAACACCGGTGACATAGCTAATGATCGTGTAGCCCAGTGCCAAGCTCAAAATGTTGCCCTGGAAGTGATGTCGCAACCAGAAGTAACGTCACATCCGGGCTTTTTAAAAATTGAAAACTGGGAGGAACCCACCTCTTCCCCCCAGCAGCTCACCACCCACTTGCTCTGCTGCCTCAGTGGTATAGCTAAGGCATCTATCTGCTATCTGGGGTCCTCGAAGATTTGTAGCCTCTCCCAGAGAAAATCAGATTTAATTAAGTAAATAAATGAAAAGTGTGTCCCTGATTGGTTCAACACACTGTGCTGGGGTGAAGAGGGATGATTATTCTCCCCCTGCTAAATATAAAGAGGGGCACCACTTTTAAAAAGTGCCTTTTTACCTAGTTAGCAGGGGTAACTGTATTATGATAGATGGAAATGAGAGCTGACATATTAACATCTTATTGGTTTCATGCTTTATCATGATAACATGTCAATAACATAACATGTTACTGGCTCTCAGAACAATCAGTCTCAGTTAACAATCAGTTAAGAAAATCCACTTTTTTCCATAAGGCAGTTGTATTTTCATTTTCTGGTTAATTGGCCATAACTTTTGATAGAATACAGATACTCCAATGCAATTAGTTTCATTGCATTCTGCATTAAATTACCTTTCCAGTGATATATAACATGATGGTATTATTCATACATACCAAGAGTTTCACAATTTTGGTCACTAGTGTCAAGCTCAGCTTGTTGCCCCCCTAAAGCTTGATGCCTGGTGCAACTGCTATCCGCTGCACCCCCTTAGCTATGCCACTGGCCAACACTTCATTTTTACTTGAGCCAGGTCTCTGGGGAAGGGGGAGCCAAACTGGACTACAACAGCAAACTTGCTGGCAGGTGAGACCCCCATCTAGACATTTTGTGATAGGGCACACTGAATCATTGCAGAGCAACTATAGATACAGGTAGCCTAATATGATTGAAATCATTGCATTAAATGATAAACTTGATTTTTTTTTAACATTTGAAAATTGAGGCCTAGCTCTTGTCATTTATCCCAACACCTTTGCTTTAGTTGGCCAGAATATTAGAGGGTAGGCACAAAATTACATCAAACTGAAAAGCTGCCTGTGTAATTTTCCTCATACTTCCATATAAGGAAGTACTGTTCTTAAAAAAATAAATAAATCTGAACATTCATAAAAAGTCCTGATATATCTGTAAAAAATACCAGCCCCAGTCAGATTCCCCCTATGGGTACAACCCTGTGGGGTGGGTGTGTCTTGCAGTAGAGCAAGCAGTAGTTTCAGGGTATATGTGACTGAGAAAACAGGAAGAGAAAAGGTTAACATGGGCAGGAGGTCTGGTCTAGAGGGTAGAGCCTCCATTTGCCTGAAGATTAACATCCACAAGGTCGCCAGTTCGAGGCCACCGGCACCGTGTGACCTTGAAGCAGCTGGCAAGCTGCAGCTGAGCTGTTCCATCTGCTCGGAGCGTGGGAGGATGGAGGCCAGAATGTTAAACCAGATCGGAGTGTAACATCTTGAATGTGGTGGTTCTTGAAAGAGAGAACCTTCTTTCAATTTGTAAAAATCCCTGCGTGGATTTAATAAGCCTGCCTATGTAAACCGCCTTGAATAAAGTCTTGAATAAAGACCAAGAAAGGCGGTATATAAATACTGTATATTATTATTATTATTATTATATTAACATGTCATCCCTACTGCTCCAAATCTGTTTGGAACACACCCACAAACACAGAATTATTTTTAAGTAGAAATTTAAAAAGCTGTGGCATCCAGTCACAGATCCCCAGTGAAACATATTGTTTGGCTGCAAGGCAGCCAACATCTGATTGATGTAAACCATTTTGGTTAAATGATGCCTATGGCTGAATAGCCGCCATGACTGGGACAGACAGCAGAAAGTTAGGACCCAGAAGCCACTCCAGCACCTGGAGGCTCAGACTCCCTTTGTGGCCAAGGACACTGTGAGGCAACAGCCACACAGAGAGACAGAGGCTAGCAGAACACAGCCTCAACTTTTGGCAAAATCTGAAAATCCCATCAAATTAAAACTCTGAAGCACTTTGCATACTCAAAACACATTAAGTATTATTACATTTTTTATAATCACCGACATTTGAAAATACCACTAGTGGTAGATTTCTACATAGCCTCCTACAATATATCGACCCAGGCAGGGCTTTGATCCAAACCAACATGTTAATTTCCTAAAATCTCTCCAGGCCAATAAAAACCGAACAGAACCTCACCAAAACTAACTAAAACTCATGGTGTCTGCATCAGTAGAAATTAGTGAGATGGTTGCACATCAGATGGCCACCACGTGACCTGACATGGTCACAGGCAAGTCTCACATCCCCTGGCAATCTGAGTTTGGAATGGAAAAAAGCAAGTCATGTGCAAAAGCAGTTCGTGCCTCCCTAACAACTGCCTGGGCTACATTTTGAGAACTCCCAACTCCACAGTTAAACTACCCTGTTTCATTAACTGAGAAGACATCTTCTATTTCAACTTTGCACCTGCTGAACAGAAGCAAACCAAACTGGTCTGGAGTCAGACTTGTCCAGTAAGGTTGCTTAGGGATATAAAGCCTCCTCCCCTCACCATCCCACTGAGATTTAAAAAACAATACACCTCTTCAGCAGAGCCAACATAACAGGTGTTTATGGTTGAGTTTCTCTGTTGATAAATACTGTCAATAATACTTGTTATGATGTGGAATAAAGTGCAGTATTCTCAATGCATACAAGGATGGGGCAGATCCAGTGTTTGTGTCTGGGGGGTGGGCATGAGTATTACCTTAATTCCAGAATCCAAGTCAACCAGACAGATCGACCTGGGCTCCTATTTGAATTTACAGCTTCCACGCCCAAGTTTGCTGGGCAGGTAGACCTGGGCTCCCATTCTGACTCTGCTCTATTGGTGCTCTACCCAGTGGGCATTCCCCTGGCACCTAACTTTGCTCCCCATTCTGGCAGGCACCTTTCCCTGCTGGCGTACCCATGGCCCCCCTGGATCCACCCCAGTACAAGGAGAATAATAATAATTAGATTATCTACATGAGCCACAAAATTCATAAAATCTGTGATCTTGTGAACCTCCATTGCACCAGTCCATCCCCTTACCCCAATCCCCTCTGTGCAGAAGCCCTTCCTCCTCACTAGCACATTAGTAATGGTTCCCTACAGCCTCTTGTCACTTCAGACATCAACTACAGCATTTTAGCTGACTGAAACAGGAATACCATTCCGCCTGTAGGGTGACTAATCCACCAAACTTGCTAACAGTTGGAGTAATTAGGTAATTTCCCCTAATGGGCATAGCTGTTAATGCTGCCTGGGGAGGCTTTCTTCATGGTCAGTCTTCTTGCAGGCTGCATTCCAAAAAGGAAAGAGATGTCACTCAAAAATCTGGGCTGGGGCAACTAAAAGATCTTGTAACTCCCAAAATTCTCTTGCATAAGGAGTACATTGGCTCCAGTTAACCTGCAAGCTGTTGTCCTTGCATGACTACCAGAGGGTCAGGGAATGCCACAAGGTCAGGAAGCAACCGCAGCCAAACAGCACGTGATGTGGGAGTTGTGTAACCAGAACTCTTGACATAGTTCTCTTTTTCAAGAAGCAGCTGTAGTCAGTGGGAAGTCTGATTTGAATCAAGGCCACAACGCAGGGGAAGGGGGCCTCCAATCCTTTCCTCAGTGATACCATTCAGACCCAAGTCCTACCCCCAGATGCTGCTAACAGATGTGGAAATAAAACCGTATAAAATCAAGAATTCTGCTGCATAAAGCTTTGTTAGGGACAATTAAAGTTTGGACATCAGTGTGGGTGCAAAGGTTAACCCGTGCTGTGACTTTAATCTAAACTACCCTCCCCAACTGCTTTCTGAAAAAGGTGTAGGAAACTTCAGTCACAGAACTCCCAGCTTATGTCTAGTTTGGCCCCAAGCACAGACATCTTCCTTCTGATACGAATCAGGAAAATAAGCAGAGAGAAGAAGGTAACACTTAGCAATAGATGCCTGCTTACCCCCAGAGGAACAGAACCTCCACATGCACCGGGAGCAGGCTTCCAACTACCACGTATCAGACAAACAGCAGCACACAAAGGCTATCCCCATACCTGCTAAGGCACTGGTGCTGCCATGAGCCCAACAGGATCCACAGTACTGAGGGATGTGCTGGTTGCGTGTGGTGCTCACATAGTTGACCCCATCTATATTTCGCCAGTCCCAGCTCTTGGGCAGTTTAGAGCTGTCCAAATACTCATGAGGGCGAGGGTACGTTCTGGGAGAAAAGAGCAAGTTACCCTTTTGTCCTGTGCCTGAGGAGAAAAGCTCAAACTACAATCTAGCAGACATTGTTTAACTTTCTTCTTGGCTAGAATTAACTTCCTTCTGAAAAGTCATGTGATTGCTGCAGGGTTTCTATCTGTTCTAGTAAGTTCAATCATAGCAACCCCTCTCCCTGCTCCTATATACATAATCCCCAAAATGGGATTAAGAGTCCAATCCTATGCACATCTACTCAGAAGTAAGTCCCATTATAGACAATGAGGCTTGCTCCAAGGTAAGTGTGCCTAGGACAGCAACCTAAAGCTCTCCTTTATCACAAGATGTGGGGAAAGGGAAGAAATAACCCTGTCCCTCAATTCCTAAGAGAGCTGAAGATAAACTAATCCCAGTTCCCCAACTAGTGCCCCGTTACGTTTTATTCTTACAGGTACATTTTAGAAACTTCCCCAGCATGGACTCTGTCTCATATGGGCCGCTGGCCCAAGTCCCTCTAGCTTGCTCACACTGACTGACTGAGAACAGCTTTCTAAAGAACAAGGCAGGAGCCTCTCCCAGCCCCAAGAGTGAACTTGGGGCCTTCTGCTGGCAAACTAATCTGCACGCCTCCACTAACCTTTGACCACATCACGTAGCCCTCAGTAGGGATGTTCGATGGGTGGGGAGGCAGGTGAGCAGAGCCTCCCCACTGGAGACCTTCAAAAAGCACCATCACCCTGTGAGGTGTGCAGGCACACACAACTCACACATGGTGCTTCCCCACCCACTGCACATCCCTGGCCCTGAGCGCGTGGGTTGTGGGTGCCTGCTCACCTTGCACAGTGACAGCGCTTCTCAAAGGACTCCAGTGAGGAGGCTCTGCCTCACCTGCCACCCCACCCACCACATGTTCCTGGCACTGAGCGCATGGGTTGTGGGTGCCTGCTCACCTCGCACAGTGGCAGCGCTTCTCAAAGGACTCCTGTGGTGAGGCTCTGCCTCACCTGCCTCCCCACCCACTGCATGTCCCTGCCCCTGAGCAGGTGAGGCTCTTGTCACACCCAGCAGCTGACCAGACGCTTCCCCTGCCACAGCCCAGCACTCCCGCCCCAGGGGGCTGCGTTGCTCCTGGCGGCAGCTGAGGAGGCTGCGCGTAATTGCGCGCGCGCAGTCCGGAGAGCCTCGCCTGCCTCCCCGCTCGCCGGCATCTGGCAGCCACGCGAGGAGCGCCCCTCCCGGCGCCTCAGCAGCGCGGGGCTCCCTCTCCTACCTGAGCCCGGCAGGCTTGCGCGGCAGCGGCTTGAAGCAGCTCTGCCCTTCCTGGAAGTGGAGGCCGGCCAGGCAAGCGCCCAGGGGCAGCAGGAGCAGGGCGAGCCAGCGCCCAGCCATGCCGAGGAGAGTCTGCGGCGCCCCGGCGGGCCGGCCTCCTGCTGGAGTACTGCCGGCCCACACCCGGCGAGGAGGAGCCGGAAACAGCGGCTGGGGGTTGGCTGGAGTCCCGGGCACGAGGCGGCAGGGGACGCCTCTGCTAGCCGGCGGGGCAGCCCTCGCGCCTGGCCGTGCACAGCCTCTGGCTGGGCTCAGCAGCCTCCCCCCGACCTGGGCTCTGTAAGGTGTGCTGTAAGGGCACTGACTTCTGAGGAGGCATGCAGAAGATGGGGCTCTTCGACCAAGGAGCAGGCCCCTTGCGCACACTTCGGGTCTGGAGAGTTCTGCTCCTTGCTCTAGATCTGTGTTTCTCAGCCAGGGGCACTTGCACCAGTGGTGGTACTTGAGGTGGGGTCCCGTGGCAGTGGTGTAGCTAAAGCCATTCCAGGTGGTGGGACTGGGAGCATTCGCCTCCGTTTTGCTCCCACCAGCTGGAATGGCTCTGAGGGGGAGAGGCCCCTTGCACACCACGGGGACGCTCCCTGCCCATCTGAGTGCTTGGCACCCCCTCTAGCTACACCACTGTCCAGTAGTACTATTGGGATTCCTGAGAGCTTTCGTCCTGAGTACACTTCTGTACTGCAGCAAGTCATGGACTCTTTGCTCACAACAGGAGAGGAAACTGAACGCTTTCCACATGCGCTGCCTCCGACCATACTCGGCATCACCTGGCAGGACAAAGTTCCAAACAACACAGTCCTGGAACATGCTGGAATCCCTAGCATGTATGCACTACTGAAACAGAGATGCCTGCGTTGGCTCGGTCATGTCGTGAGAATGGATGATGGCCGGATCCCAAAGGATCTCCTCTATGGAGAACTCGTGCAAGGAAAGCGCCCTACAGGTAGACCACAGCTGCGATACAAGGACATCTGCAAGAGGCCTTAGGAGTGGACCTCAACAAGTGGGAAACCCTGGCCTCTGAGCGGCCCACTTGGAGGCAGGCTGTGCAGCATGGCCTTTCCCAGTTTGAAGAGACACTTGGCCAACAGTCTGAGGCTAAGAGGCAAAGAAGGAAGGCCCATAGCCAGGGAGACAGACCAGGGACAGACTGCACTTGCTCCCAGTGTGGAAGGGATTGTCACTCCCGAATTGGCCTTTTCAGCCACACTAGACGCTGTTCCAGAACCACCTTTCAGAGCACGATACCAGTCTTTCGAGACTGAAGGTTGCCAACAGAACCCCAACACCTGGTAGCAAGACCAGCAATACAACACGACAAACAGGCTCGGCTCCATGGGCACAGCTTCACTTTGTGCTTTTCGCATGCTTGAAGAAGCCCTGCTGTCTGTCCTGAGCCTCTTACTATCTTGGCCTCCCAATCTGGAAGTAACTGGTGGTGACATCATCTCCAGTTACTTCTGGTGGTACGTCCAATAGGTGGACCATGCAAAATGGTACCATGAGGAACAAACATTGAGAGAAGCTGCCTTAGAGCATCTTTCTGGGATGGGTGTCCCGTTTGCACTTAACCAGCTCCCTGATTTCTGGTTATGAGAAATTCAGCCAGGCCATTTTTCCTGGAAACTGGAGGCAAAGAAAATGTTGAGAAATTCTTCATTTCTCCTTTTGCTCTTTATCAAAACACTGCTGTGCTCCCTTAATGCCGAACAATATTCATGTTAGCTGTGTCACTAACTTTTAAAGCCATCATTGTTTGAAGACCCAGGATGCCATCTGATAGTGGCTGAGAATCCCCAAGGCTTCCCTTTGTCTCCAGTGGCCATGATTCAAAGAGAGGACTTTAGTGCCTTGGAAATTTGTGGTCCAAGAAGTAAACTAGTGGTTGTAAAAGAGATTAGTGAGGGAGGATATGGGGACTAGTTAATGGCAGTAGTTAGAGCTGCAAAAAAAGAGGAGCTGCAAAACAGAAGATGTTCTGAAACCTAATGCCTCTAGCCACTAGGAAAGGCTCAGTTCCTCACAAAACTGACTCCAAATATGCATTCTTTACTTTATAAAGCATTACAGAAGTTATTTTCCTCTTTGCCTGCTATGAACACTTCCCTGACAAGCTAAAAGTAAGTTTTTCAGATGGGGAAGTGGCGTAGCTAGAGGGGGTACAAAGCACTAAGTTTTGCAGGGAGCCTCAGCACAGGGTGCAAGGGGCCCTTCCCCTCCATTTTGCTCCCCCCCTCCAGAATAGTTCCAAAGGCAAGGGGCTACCTGCAAGACTTAGTGCTTACCACCCCTTCTAGTTATGCCACTGAGATGGGGGGCAGTAAGCAGAAACTTGAGCTGTTTTGTGGCATCACCCCATGTTTGTTTTTGTTCAGAAAAGGTTGCTATTTTGCTTTTTCCAGAACACTGGTGATAAATTTAGAATGCTAAATTAAATTAGCTAAATTTACCTTTTAATTTACCTGGTTAGCTTGATACCGGATAGCTAAATTTACCTGATAAATTAAATGCTAAATTTAGAAATTCATCATTGATTCCAAGTGTGGAATCAAACAATTCTGTAAAAGCTTATGGTGCTCCTGGGGCACAGAGCCCAGCTCTGTCAGGTACTTGGAACATACATGAGTGATAACTGACAATTGCCTGAGGCCCTTGGGTTTCCTTAGTATGTGCCAGAGACCACACCTGGTTTCCTATGCTGAATAGCATGTAGACAAGTAGAGTGAGTTCTCATTTTTATTGTTTTATTATGTTCCAATCATCAGCCAGAAAGAAAAGGAAACTTAGGAAAGGTGCTTTCAACAAAGAAGGTAAACATTAACAGCTATTGCTGCATAGTGATTGAGATACTGTGGGGACACATCCCATCCCACCCACCATGTTTTGAAATGGCCTCCTTGACCACTGTTTTAAAGGCTAGAGGGTGGGCTGCAATTTGGCTGAAATTAGTGAAGGGAAGCAGGGGGGCTTGAGGATTTCATCACAGGCCTTTCCCATTTGAAATGACTCATACCAATAGAACAATACACTGTAATTTGGGAGATAGCAGTGTTGATAAAGGTCAAGATAACTGTTCTCATCCACATTGTTACTGAAAAACGCAGGAATTTCTGGGATAATTTTCTATGCTTAGGATATAACACTATCTTACTTTAATTTCTGAAGTTAATTGTAACAGGTCTGCTTGAAACCTTTACACCAGTGTTTCCCAAACTATGGGTTGGGACTCACCACTGGGCTGCAAGCCAGTTTTTTGGTGAGTTGTGTAACATTGGGGAAAAAACTTTGCAAGTACCCTTGCCTGGTTTACAGAAGAAAATCATTAGCTAGGATGGTAACCTATGGTATGAGGTCGTCTTCATAGCCCCAAATTAAAATGTCACATTTTCCTATTTTCCCTAATAATTGGCATGTCAATCTAGTTTCAGCCTTTTGTGTGGCATGGAAGTTCCTAACTGCACATCTTGCTCTCCAGTTAAGCCTTCTGGGTACCTGGAATGACTGTAAAGGTTTGGGAGAATAGCCAATGAGCTTCATTTCCAGGGAGAGTCTAGCACACATCTATATGTATTTGGCAGCCTCAGGACCACAGGACCCAATTATTAATAATTTATGTATTAATAAATAAAATAAAATGTCATTTTAAAAAGTGGTTCCTGGTGCTAAAAAGTTTGGGAAGCATTGCTTTAAACCTTTTCTGGAACCCTTCCAACACATTCACTTACAGTTAGCTGTGACTCCATCCCACTGAAAGAAACAAGGCTAGCAATTAATACAGTAATTCAGTGGATTTTTGGGATTTGGACTCTATTTGGCAATGGGTGTTCAAGAAAAACTTACTCATACTATATCCTACATAGCTGGCTTCACATGTAAACAGAATGGCACTAGTGTGAGTTTCAAGTCCCTGGTCTGCCAATACCACATCATCTAAGCATTTGATATGAAGTTTCAGGATAAAAAACACCCTTTTTCAGGATAAAAACCACCTTTTCAGACTCCAGGACAGGTTCTTAAATCTCAGGGTAAAAAGGTAAAAGCCAAAAGGATGTGCTACACCCCCACTCTAAAACTTAGCACCACCTTCCTTCTCTAACATATTCTTTCAGTCTCAGAACTCTTCTGTCTCTGATTGATTGAGGCAGACATTAATAAGGCATCATATTTTGAAAGCACAAAAAAGAGGGCAAGAAACTGGCACTGCAAATCAGTCATCAACCAAGGACAGGCTCTGCTCCATTCTTTATAATGCTCCAGGTTCCAGCTCCTGTGCTGGAGTGCCCTGGCTTAAATTAGACACAAGCTGCATGGAAAGCCATGTGCAAAGTTTTTTTTCCTGTTCCCAGTATCGTGTTTAAATCATGACTTTTGGTAATCATGACTAGTTTCAAGTGGATCAGGGCCCATACTTTCAAGTAAATTGTAAAGCCATTTTTGAATATTTAGTTATAATCAATAAATGTTTGCCAAAAAAAAAAGTGTACTTTCTTTCAACACAGTCAATACTTATCTTTTATCCAGGATTTCACAGACAAGTTTAAATTCAAAGGGTTACTGAGGGTCCAGTCCTATCCAGCTTTCCAGCACTGATGCAGCCGTGCCAATGGGGCATGCGCTGCATCTTGCGGGGGGGGGGGGGAAGTCACAGAGCTTTTTCAAGGTAAGGTAACATTTTGTTCCTTATTTGGGGGCTGAATTGACACTGGAAAGTTGGATAAGACTGGGCCCAAAGTCAACTGTCTTATTGGTGCTAATATGTCATAGTATGCCATTTGTATCTTTTTAGATTGTGAGCCCTTTTGGGACAGGGAGCCATTAGTTATTTGATTTTTCTCTGTAAACCGCTTTGCGAACTTTTTGTTGAAAAGTGCTTTATAAATACCGTTAATAATAATCAACCACTGGTGGGTGTGCACTATTGAAAAGCTATCTTCTTTCAGACAAAGAAAACTCCTGCTGGAAGATCCCTTTCATTTCAGATGCATGAATTCAAATAAAGCCCTATGGTAGACTCAGGGAAGTATTGCATCTCCGTAGGCACAATCTTGTTCAATGGCCAAATTGAAATCTTGTCCTTTTCCTCCTTTGTATGCACTTGTCACAATTCTGAGCCAGCCACTCTCCCCCTGCAAGACATTAAGTTGCATTGGTATAGGCATAACATAATGAGCTTGAAAGCCAAACAGAAACTTTAAAAAAAAAAACCCCAGTCAGGTGGCAATCAGGCTAGAAACTTCAGTGAGGGTGAAGTGCTCATGTTTTGGTCCTGGGTTGAAAACATGCATTTGCCTACATGCGTAACTGCCCTAAAGGAGTTTGTTATAAGCCTTTCAGAAGGCATTTCATATGGTCCCTCATCAGAGGCTAATGAGGAAACTCCACAGTCAGGGAATTAGAAGGGAATCAGAAGAAATCCTCTCCTGGATTAGGAACTAGATGAGGACCAGGAAGTAGAGAGTGGGTGTCAATGGCCAACTTTCACAGTAGAAAGAGGTGAAAAGGATCTGTCCTGGGACTGGTGTTTTTCAACCTATTCATAAATGACCTGGAGACAGGGATGAGCAGCGAGATGGCCAAGTTTGCAGACGACACCAAACTTTTCTGAGTGGTGAAGACCACAAGCAATTGTGAAGAGCTCCAGAAGGATCTCTCCAAAATGGGAGAGTGGGCAGCAAGATGGCAGATGTGTTTCAATTTAAGTAAATGTCAAGTCATGCACATTGGGACAAAGAATCAAAACTTTACATATAGGCTAATGGGTTCTGAGCTGTCTGATGGATCAGGAAAGAGACCTTGGGATGCTGGTGGAAAACTCAGAAGTGCCAACCCATGTGCGGTGGCAGTGAAGAAGGCTAATTCCATGCTTGGGATTATTAGAAAAGGAATTGAGAATAAGACAGTATTATGATGCCATTGTACAAATCGATGGTAAGGCCACACCTGGAGTATTGTGTCCAGTTCTGGTCACCACATCTCAAAAAGAATATTGTGGAAATGGAAAAAGTACAGAAGAAAGCAACCAAAATGATTACTAGGCTGGGGCACCTTCCCTATGAGGAAAGGCTACAGCATTTGGGGTTCTTCAGTCTAGAAGAGACGCCTGATGGGGGACATGACTGAGACATACAAAATTATGCAGGGGGTGGATAGAGAGATGCTCTTTTCCCTCTCACATTACACCAGAACTAGGGGACATCCACTCAAATTGAGCGTTGGGAGAGTTAGGACAAACAAAAGATTTATTCACCTAGGGTGTAATTAGTCTGTGGAACTCCTTGCCACAGGAAGTGGTGATGGCATCTTGTCTATATGCCTTTAAGAGGGGACTGGACAAATTTCTGGAGGAAAAGTCTATCAACGGTTACAAGTCATGATAGGTATGTGCAAGCTCCTGATTTTAGAAGTAGACTACCTCGGAATGCAAGATGCAGGGGAGGGCAACAGGACACAGGTTGTGTCTTGCTGCCTTTTGTGCTCCCTGTAGCATTTGGTGGGCCACTGTGAGGTACAGGAAGCTGGACTAGATGGGCCTTTGGCCTGATCCAGCAGGACTGTTCTTATTACCTTAGGGCCATTTGGGAAAATGCAGTACGTTTGCGTGCGTGCATGGCTTCTTTCAGAGGGTCAAGCCACATATAAATTGCTCTTTTAGACCAGTAATTTTCAATACTTTTCTTCTCTTGGCACACTGACCTCTATGATCTTCTCTATGGTCTTCGCCTCTCATGATGTCACTTCTGGCTTCTGAAAGACCCTTCTTGGTTCTGTGGCTCTGTTTCTAGGGCAACTGTCTGTAGTAATGACAGCTACTCTGCCAGTGGTGGAAGAGGGACAGACGATTCTTTACTACAGACACTTGTCCTAGAAACAGAGCCACAGAAGAGTTTTTCAGCTATTTTCAACCACTCTTCTCCAAACTCCCACAGCATACCAATGTGCCACGGCACAGCAGTTGAAAATCGCTGTTCTAGACTACCTAGAGAAATAAAATCTACCTTCACATCTTGCAACGCAACCTCCTCACCCAGCAGAACTCATCAAAAGTAGCAGGCACCAAATCCAGGCACACAGGCTGGATCCAGCAACTAGAAAAAGCCTTCCCCATCCTGCGCAGTGCTTACTGTTCTATGCTGCTGCCTCTTTCCAGCCTATCTTGTCAGAAAGTCATACCGGGCAGTCACTTCCACTTACTCATCGCCCCAGCAGACTCTGCGCTCTGATTTCGGGGCAGAGGCAAATACCCAGTGTGACTTACTGACAAGGCTGAAAAGATAAAGAGTCAGTAATGCAGAACGATAGGTACCGTGCAGGACAGGGAGTGCTTTTTTGCTACTCAGCAGTCCGTGGCTTGGAGACTGCTGCTCAAAAGCACCACATCTCACTACCTGCTGTTCCATTTCCTGCTTACCCACGGCTGGCCCCAGGAGTTCCGAACAATCCAGTATTCATTTTCATTTTCTATCCCCCAGCCAGCAACAGAGATGATGTGGTTTATTTCAGGTGAGGATTGGTATTCTGCATAAAGTCCTCCAGTGTAGTTTTCCAACTTCGGAGTGGCCATGATTCCACAACTGTATAAACATGTAATTTTAAAAAAAATGTTGTTTAGCTTGCTGATAAAAGCTAATAGCTCTGAGCATTCACTCTAGAAAACATCAACTCCATGATAAGAGTTTTGAGCTCCCTAAGCCCTGAGGATACATTGCCAAAGACAAAAGGAGAAAATGGTTGCAGGAAGGAGCAAATTCATCCTTCCTGTCACTTTGATCAGAAGCTCTCCACCCTCTTCAGGCAACTTTACAAACAGCCTTGGTATGTAAATATCAGCACTTCACCCACTCACAAGATCAGGTGATAAACACAGGTTTCCCTGTGTCAGAACTTTTCTTAAGATCTCTTTCAGGAAGGACTTGAGCTCCTGGCTTGTTACCTTACAACCAACGTAGAATTAAACCTACTGACTCAGTGAACTTAAAAGCCTCCAGTTCTGGATGGGATTTTGGCTGAAGTTCTCAGATGACAATAGTTATTTAATAATAATAATAATAATAATAATAATAATAATACAGGTATTTCTATACCGCCTTTCTTGGTCCTCAGATTTCTCCTTAGACTTTATTCAAGACGGTTTACATAGGCAGGCAAATTAAATCCCCGTAGGGATTTTTACAATTTGAAAGAAGGTTCTTTCTTTCAAGAACCACTACATTCAGGTGTTTCATTCCGATCTGGCTTCACATTCTGGCCTCCATCCTTCCACGCTCAGAGCAGATGGAATAGCTCGGCTCAGCTTGTCAGCTGCTTCAAGGTCGCACGGTGCCGGCCTTGAACTGGCGACCTTCAGATGTTATCTTCAGGTAAATGGAGGCTCAACCCTCTAAGACCAGACCTCCTGCCCAGTTTAATAATTAGTTT
Organism: Tiliqua scincoides; assembly: GCF_035046505.1. Classification (NCBI taxonomy): domain Eukaryota; kingdom Metazoa; phylum Chordata; class Lepidosauria; order Squamata; family Scincidae; genus Tiliqua; species Tiliqua scincoides. The sequence continues at coordinate 212,155,132 of NC_089824.1, forward strand.
AAGAAACCCTGGCCTCTGAGCGGCCCGCTTGGAGGCAGGCTGTGCAGCATGGCCTTTCCCAGTTTGAAGAGACACTTTGCCAACAGTCTGAGGCAAAGAGGCAAAGAAGGAAGGCCCATAGCCAGGGAGACAGACCAGGGACAGACTGCACTTGCTCCCGGTGTGGAAGGGATTGTCACTCCTGGATTGGCCTTTTCAGCCACACTAGACGCTGTGCCAGAACCACCTTTCAGAGCGCGATACCATAGTCTTTCGAGACTGAAGGTTGCCAATACAAAATGTCTCAAGTAGACATGACAAAGTCCAAACCCACACAAGCAATGCTGCTGAGCTTGTCCTTTTATTGTAATACTGTGACATGTTCGAAATACTCTGCAAACATTCACAGGTTTCTGCTGGTTATTAAACTCTTCACTGCTGCATTTCCTTACCTTATTGGACCATTTGCATAGATTTCTGCCATCATTTTTTCTCGTCCACTGACATTTCCGTAATCCCCAACTTTCCAGGTGGTGTAGTTTTTTATCATATGGCATTTACCGAAAGTAACACATGTTCCACACTGGTTAAACTTCTTGCACTCTACAAAATCAAGCAGGGATATGGGAAAGTTACCTTTCAGCCTGTGGCAAAAACTAGTGGAAATTCATTTTTGCAACACTTTGTTTTCTGAGCAGGTCAGTTCACATTCTGGTCTTTGCTAAATGCTATGATTGGCTTATGCAACTTTGATGGGCTTAAACTCCCCACCCCCAATGGAACTTTTCTAAATATTCAAAACCATAATTGCAACTCTGACAATGGGTGCATATGTTTCTGTTTGAGGGTGATTGGCTGGTGTCTGGGAGCAGGTTATTCTCCCTCATTTCTATAGCTGATGTGTAATTTACTGCTATAGCAGAATTTTTGCAGCAAAGGAAGGAAAAGTAAGATGATGGAAAGGCTAATCAAGGATAAAATCTTGGAGCGTATACAGAAGAATAAGCTTTGTCAAGAGAAAATCCACATGGCTCCTATAAGGGCAAGGGTTTTGCCTCATTAATCTTTTTGAGTTCTTTGAAAAGGTCAACAGGCATGTGGACATGGGTGAACCTGTTGCTATTATATATCTGGACTTTCAGAAGGCATTTGATACAGTCCCTCCCCAAAGGCTCCTGAGAAAACTCAACAGTAAGGGAATAAGAGGACAGGTCTTCATACGGATTAGGAACTGGTTGAATAATAGGAAACAGAGAGTAAGTGTAAATGAGCAATTTTCACAATGGAGAGAGGTGAAGTGTCCCCCAAAATCAGTCACAGGACCAGCGCTTTCAGTTTGTTCATAAATGAGCTGGAGTTGGGGGACAAGCAGTGATGTGGACAAATCTGTAGATCGTTCTAAATTTTTCAGTGTGGTGAAGTCCATAAGAGTTTATGAAGAGCTCCAGAAGGGTCTCTCCAGACTGGGGGAATGGAAAGCAAAATGGCACACACGCACTTCATAAGTGTAAGATGCACATTGGAGCAAGAAATAAAATGTCACAAATACAATAACAGGTTCTGAGCTGTCTGTGACAGATGAGGAGAGAGATCTTGGAGTAGTGGTGAAAGGGGCAAAGGGCAATAGGGCCTGTCTACGAAGGGCCCAATCCTATCCAGTTTTCCAGTGCTGCTGCAGCTGTGCCAATGCAGCATGCGCTGCATCCTGTGGTGGGGAGGCAGTGACAGAGGCCTCCTCAAGATAAGGGAATGTTTTTTCCCTAACCATGGACTCCCATTGTGGCTGCACCAGCGCTGGAAAATTGGATAGGATTGGGCTCTAAGGCAGCACCCCAGATATTACGGATCAACCATTTATCATTATTTCCCTTTAATGCCTATGCCATGTCCTCATAAATGTCAATATAAATGTTGCTGCCAGGTAAGACAAGCAAGCACCAGCTTTGTGTGCCAACATATATGGATGCTAGCCTAACATGATAAACTATTTCACCCAGAATTCATACACATTAAATGGACACCAGGACACTGCCTTTCTGAGCCACAGGCTAAATTCCCAGAGAACTCTGGTCAGGCCTCAAGACCCTATGACTGTGCTGTTCCCTGCAGTCACACCCTGGAATGAAGAAGATACTCTGATTTGTGTGACCTCCTATCTGTATTATCCCCATAAAATGTAACCTCCTTTGTTTCCCTATATCAATATCTGCATTTTATCAGCTTATGTCACAATGTAACCTCCTGATTGTGCCTATGATGTAACCCTAGTCCCATACAACCTCCCTGTCATGTGAATATTTGCATTTTAGCTGTTCCCAGTATCTAACCTTGAGCAACATCCCCTGTCCTTCTACATTCTAATTTCCTTTAATTGTGGGCCAGGAACAGACACATTGGCCCCTATTCCAAAGCCTGGAGTTAGCCCTGCAAGCCACCAAGTCACACATCTGCACACTAAAACAGGATACAACAAGGCAGGAGGTCTGGTCTAGAGGGTTGAGCCTCCATTTGCCTGAAAATAACATCCGAAGGTCACCAGTTCGAGGCCACTGGCACCCTGCGACCTTGAAGCAGCTGACAAGCTGAGCTGAGCTATTCCATCTGCTCTGAGCGTGGGAGGATGGATGCCAGAATGTGCGACCAGATCAAGAAAGAAACATCTGAATGTTGTGGTTTCTTGAAAGGTAGAAACCTTCTTTCAAATTGTAAAAATCCCTACAGGGATTTACTTTGCCTGCCTATGTAAACCGCCTTGAATAAAGTCCGAAGAGAAATCTGAGGACCAAGAAAGGCGGTATAGAAATACCTGTATTATTATTATTATTATTATACTCCAGACCTTTCCGTCTAATAGTATAGTAAATGAGACTCCCCAGAACTGCACATAACCAAAGCTGGCTAGAGTTTAGCAGCACAGCTGCCACCATAAACCCAAAGCAGATGAGATTACCACCATAAACCCCAAGCAGACTTCTGTCATTAAACTTGCTTCCATCATGCCAAGCCCAATGCTACAGAGCAACAATGGAAGCTTAAATCACCTTAGTACAACCTAGCAGAGATGTCAGCACCCTGTGTTGACAGCTGCAGTGGGTCCTTAGCCAGGTCTTGGCAACTGCCCAATTATGCCAGCCTCAAATTACCTGCTTTGATCCAACTGATCTAGGCCCAACCTTCTCAACAGCTGTAGTCATTGACAGTTTAGCATTGTATTTTAAAAATACAAATTAAAATGACCCCTTTCCTCCCACCATTTGATGAGTCCTTCAAAGCCTTTGTCCACACCTTTTTTTTTTTTTTTTAAGTGATTGCAAGCTTTTATGCATGTGTAGCTGCTCTGATCCCCCACTTTGGAGATCAACCTTCACTAGAAGTCAGGGAATAAGCAGAACAAACAAAACAGAGTTACATACTTTGATCTTTAGCTTGGTAATTGTTGCAGGTCTCATCTGGGATGCCATGATCGTGGGCATACTTCCATACAGCAATGTGGTCTCCTCCATGGCAAGTCCCAGCATCGGCACAGTCAAGAACATGCTGAACAGAGAGGTAGGCTGAGGGCCAAGCACCCTTCCTCTTGATGTTAACACGATCTGAGAGGGAAAGAAACCAAACAGCTTGCATAATGGGGATCATAAATGCACTGGCAATTCCACCAACATTTTACCTCCCTTGACAGAATTTGTGCCCAGATGCATCACACCTCCACCTGCCCTATGAGATCGACTAAAGAGGGCCTGCTCAAACAGGACCAATTGGACAAATTGCTCCCAATTGGACCCCACCCTTAAGCATTACCCCTTGTAGAGTAACCTACTCTAGACTTGTCAAATACACATGGCAATGGACATTTTGAATTTATTTTTCTAAACAAAAAAGAAAATCAATATTTTTTTACTAAATCATTTCACAGTCACTGAAACAAGTATCTATTTTGTATCTATTTCCTTTTCGAAGGTAATCTAAACATTTTGGGACCAACCCTATCCAACTTTCCAATGCTGAGGCAGCCACAATGCAGTCCTGAAGAGAATAAACATTCCTTTACCTTAAGGAGGCCTTTGTGACTGCCCCCTCCCAGAGCAGGATGCAGCACACGCCCCATTGGCACAGCCACATCAGTGCTAGAAAGTGCTAGATAGCACTGTGCCCTTTGTTTACTTGTAGACTTATTTATATTAAAATGTGCTTAGATCCATTGAGAGCACAATCCTAGCCCTTTGGCTGGCCCAGGAGTGTCACAAACGTGCCATAAGGCATGTTTGTGCCTCCTTGTGAGTCAGGGAGGTTAGCACAAGGACGCTTGCTGGCCTCCCCACGCCAGATCCCTGCCTGAGACAGGAGAACTCACACCAGGTGTGTTGGACTGGCATGGTGGTTTTGGGAGGGTAGAACAGGGACGTTCCAGGGCGAGAGGAGGGCAAGCAAGCCCATGGGTGGCCCAGGGCTAAGCAGGGAGTGGAGCCAGGATCCGGCACTTGGACCGAATCCTAACCCAACTTCCAGGCAATCTGGCGCAGTGTCAGGCTGCTGCACCACCTCGGAGAAAGTTTAAAAAGTTTAAAAAAAGGTCTTGAACAAAAACGTCTGTTTTTCATAATAGATTAGGATTAGAAATAGACCAGATTAGGATGTTCAGATAAGTGGTAATGTTTTTATACTATAAATTCAATTTGAAATGCTTCGGGAAAAATACTGTAACATAAATACATTCATAGAAGAAAAGCCTAGGGCTGAAAAAAAGCAGACACCAAGTGAGGGGACAAAGGCTGACATGAGGAACCAGGAACCACTGTAACACCTGGAAGCTCTGATTCTCTCTGTGCAGCTGGTATATCACTTCCTCTTCCGTGTCTCAGTTACCACACACTTACGCAAGATTTTTTCTTTACCAAAACACCTCCCATATTAATCTCACTTCTTACTAAAAGGTATTTCTTCAAGAAGCCAACACAAATGTGGGAGCAGGAATCGTAAGAATCTCTTGTCGGTTTTGAGCTTCCTGGATAGGTATAATTTATCCTGGTTGTAGAAATGGATGCCTTAAAGGTATCTAATGCCTTTCGAGAACTTTATCAAGGCAGTTTATAAGTAAAAACATAAAAAGCAGTACCATGACAATGCTAATGTAGCAGTTGAAAATGGTAGTACAATTAAAATCTCAGCAGGCCTGGAGAGTAAAGAGGTCTTTGCCTGCTGCCCAAAAGGTAGCAGCAGAAGTGCCACAGAAAACCAAGCTTGCCAAGGGAAATAATTCCAACCCACTTGTTTGGTTTTCTGCATGCCCCTAACAGCTAGGAATTAACCTATGCAATGGAAATCTACTTCCAATCAGCAGGTGCAGGAACAAGCAACAGGTGATTGTTACCATCTGGGTTACTATACCTGCTAAGGCACTGGTGCTGCCATGAGCCCAACAGGATCCACAGTACTGAGGGATGTGCTGATTGCGTGTGGTGCTTGCATAGTTGACACCGTCTATATTTCGCCAGTCCCAGCTCTTGGGGAGTTTAGAGATGTCCAAATATTCATGAGGGCGAGGGTATGTTCTGTGGGGAAGTGAGGGAAGGAGAGCAAGTTAGCACTTTTTTCCCTCTTGTCTGGGAAGAAATGACAATCTTCCAGTGCACGTAATGATTTATGTAACCCTCTTGCTTGGCTGGCAGCCACATGTCCTAAGAGCCAACTTTCTTCTGAAGCCTCATGAGCGCAGCAAGAGCTGCAAGCAGCTTCTTTGTGGACAACCCAAGGAATCCTTCAGCACCCTAAAGACACCAGGGACATGCAGTGGGTGAGGCAGGGTCTCCCCACTGGAGTCTCTCAAAAAGCAGCAGCAACATAAGAACATAAGAAGAGCCCTGATGGATCAGGCCAAAGGCCCTTCTAGTCCAGCTTCCTGTATCTCCAGGAATGTGTCCAATTCCCTTTTAAAGGGATCTAGTCCAGATGCCATCACCACATCCTGCGGCAAGGAGTTCCACAGACTAATTACAAACTGGGTAAAGAACTATTTCTCTTTGTCTGTTCTAATTCTCCCAACACTCAATTTGAGTGGATGTCCCCTGGTTCTGGTGTTGTGTGGAGAAGGAAAAGAACATCGTTCTATCCATTCCCTGCATAATTTTGTACATCTTAACATATACACTCTGCACATGGGTTGTGGGTGCTTGGGCGCATCACACAGCAGCAGCGCTTTTTGAAGGACTCTGGTGGGGAGACTCTGCCTCACCGGCCTCCCCATCCACCGCATGTCCCTGAAAGACACATTGTGCTGTACCCACTCAGGTGCATGAAGCATTCGCCTCAGTGGGCAACGGATGTAGAATAAAGCACAGTGTGCAGGAGGGCCAGATGGTCAGGAAGTGCCAGAAGTGCCCATTCTCTGGGAAAGGGAGGCACATGCCCAGAAGCCCGAGGCCCAGGCAGGGGAGTGGCAACAGGCCCTCACAGGACAGCCTCACCATGCCAAGCCTGAAGGCTAGGGATGTGCAGTAGGTGGAGAGGCAGGTGAGGCAGAGCTTCCCCACTGTGAAAAGTGCCACTGCCGTGTGAAGTGTGCCAGCAAACACAGCCCATGCGCTCTGGGCCAGGGATGCGCAGTGGATGGGGAGGAAGGTGGGGCAGAGCCTCCCCACTGCAGTAAGAACATCAGAACAGCCCCACTGGATCAGGCCACAGGCCCATCTAGTCCAGCTTCCTGTATCTCACAGCGGCCCACCAAATGCCCCAGGGAGCACACCAGATAACAAGAGACCTGCATCCTGGTGCCCTCCCTTGCATCTGGCATTCTGACATAACCCATTTCTAAAATCAGGAGGTTGCTCATACACATCATGGCTTGTAACCAGTAATGGATTTTTCCTCCAGAAACTTGTCCAATCCCCTTTTAAAGGCGTCCAGGACAGATGCCGTCACCACATCCTGTGGCAAGGAGTTCCACAGACCAACCACACGCTGAGTAAAGAAATAGTATTCCTTCTAAAAGCGCCGCTGCAGTGTTTGGCGCCCAAGTGCCCGCAACCCACGCGCAGAGCATGGAGAGTGTGAAGTGTGTAGAGCGCTGGGTTGTGGGTGCCTGGGCGCCTCGGAAGGCGTCGGTGCTTTTCGAAGGGCTCCAGTGGAGAGGCTCTGCCTCACCTGCCTCCCCGCCAGTACATGTCCCTTGCCTGCGGGCGCGTAGGAAGAAGAGCGAGCCCCCTGCCTGCGGTGGGGCGCGCGCTCCCTGGGAGGAGGCTGCCCGGGCGCTGCGGGCCGTCTCTCGCAAGGGGCGGGGCGGGGCAGAGCCGGGGGCCTCCAGCCTGGCTGCCTTCCCTGGCGCGCAGGTGGGTGCGCAGGGCAGGCGCGTAAAGGCGCAGCAGGGCAGCCCCGCGCGCCTGGCCGCCTCGGTCTCACCTGAGCGGGGGGGGCCTGGGCAGGCGCGGCCGGTGGCAGCTGTGCCCCTCCTGGAGGTAGATGCCGGCAGCGGCGGCGCCCACGCCGAGCAGCAGCAGCAGGAGGCGTCCGGGCTGGCGCATGGCCATGGAGGGGCTGCTCCGGGGAGGCTGCCAGATTGCGGCTACCCGGCGCCTGTCCGCGCGCGGGGAGATAAGGCGGCCGCCCCGCCCGCCCCCTGCCTGCCGGCCCCCTGGGCTGCCCTCTGGGCTGGCGCGGAGGGAGGAGCCTGGCACGGCTGCTGGCCGGGCAGCCTTTGGAGAGCCCTGGACAAGGGGCGGCTGCAGAGCTGCGAGGAGCGCTCCAACCGGGACACGTGTAGACGGTTTCCGACGTTCTGGGCTAATACACGGGATGCGCTAAAGGGGAGGGGAACATCACTGTGGCAGGGCAAGCCCTCACCTCTGTCTCCGCAGGCGGGCTGAGCAGAGCCTACAAGATGGGGTGCTGGTTCACGAGTTAGACCTGGAAGATCCAGGTTCAAATCCTGCTCAACCGAAAGCTTCCTGGGTGACCTTGGACCAGTCACTGTCTCACAGCCTTGCCTACACCACAGGGTTGTTGTGAGGACAAAAGGAGGGGCGGCACTATGTACACCATCCTGAGCTGCTTGGAGGAAGGGCAGTAAAAAAAATGTGAAATAAAATAAGGCTGCAATCCTAGCCACACTTACTTGGGAGTAAGCCCCATTGACTATAATGGAACTTACTTCTGAGCAGACATGCATAGGATTGGGCTATAAGAATCTAACAGATGGGTGCTCTGTCCACTCAAGAGTTTTGCTGCAATCCCCCCCCCCCCCATTGCATTCTCATTGAAGATCTCAGTGGGGCTATATACAGAACCACAAAGATGAGAGCTTTTCAAACAGGAATTGTTCACTAGACAGGGAGAAAAGAGGGTTGCCTGAGATATTTCAAAGACACTACAAGTCTCTAATGTGGGAGGAAATCCTGGAATTTTTTTATTACTCAGAAAAATGGGATGCATGTCATGATGTAGCAGAACAGTCACAACCAGAAAAGGGGTGGACTGATTTATGGCTGCCAGCTCTGGCTGAAGCTGGTCAGGGTTTTTCCATCATAGTGTGACCCCCATTAAGCCAAGGAAGCCCTGCTAAAATCTCCAGGATTGCTTTGAGTAGTCACCTGAACACTGGGGCTGCATTCTCAAGACTCCAGTTGAATCCTGGAGGTACCTTGTCTTAGGTTGTAATCCTCTGCACACTTACCCAGGAATAAGCCATAAGAACATAAGAACAGCCCCACTGGATCAGGCCATAGGCCCATCTAGTCCAGCTTCCTGTATCTCACAGCGGCCCACCAAATGCCCCAGGGAGCACACCAGATAACAAGAGACCTCATCCTGGTGCTCTCCCCTACATCTGGCATTCTGACTTAACCCATTCCTAAAATCAGGAGGTTGCGCATATACATCATGGCTTGTACCCCATAATGGATTTTTCCTCCAGAAACTCGTCCAATCCCCTTTTAAAGGCGTCTAGGCTAGACGCCAGCAACACATCCTGTGGCAAGGAGTTCCACAGACCGACCATGCGCTGAGTAAAGAAATATTTTCTTTTGTCTGTCCTAACCCGCCCAACACTCAATTTTAGTGGATGTCCCCTGGTTCTGGTATTATGTGAGAGTGTAAAGAGCATCTCCCTATCCACTCTGTCCATCCCCTGCATAATTTTGTATGTCTCAATCATGTCCCCCCTCAAGCGTCTCTTTTCTAGGCTGAAGAGGCCCAAACGCCGTAGCCTTTCCTCATAAGGAAGGTGCCCCAGCCCCGTAATCATCTTAGTCGCTCTCTTTTGCACCTTTTCCATTTCCACTATGTCTTTTTTGAGATGCGGCGACCAGAACTGGACACAATACTCCAGGTGTGGCCTTACCATCGATTTGTACAACGGCATTATAATACTAACCGTTTTGTTCTCAATACCCTTCCTAATGATCCCAAGCATAGAATTGGCCTTCTTCACTGCCACCGCACATTGGGTCGACACTTTCATCGACCTGTCCACCACCACCCCAAGATCTCTCTCCTGATCTGTCACAGACAGCTCAGAACCCATCAGCCTATATCTAAAGTTTTGATTTTTTGCCCCAATGTGCATGACTTTACACTTACTGACATTGAAGCGCATCTGCCATTTTGCTGCCCATTCTGCCAGTCTGGAGAGATCCTTCTGGAGCTCCTCACAATCACTTCTGGTCTTTACCACTTGGAAAAGTTTGGTGTCGTCTGCAAACTTAGCCACTTCACTGCTCAACCCTGTCTCCAGGTCATTTATGAAGAGGTTGAAAAGCACCGGTCCCAGGACAGATCCTTGGGGCACACCGCTTTTCACCTCTCTCCATTGTGAAAATTGCCCATTGACACCCACTCTCTGCTTCCTGGCCTCCAACCAGTTCTCAATCCACGAGAGGACCTGTCCTCTAATTCCCTGACTGTGGAGTTTTTTCAGTAGCCTTTGGTGAGGGACCGTGTCAAACGCCTTCTGAAAGTCCAGATATATAATGTCCACGGGTTCTCCCGCATCCACATGCCTGTTGACCTTTTCAAAGAATTCTATAAGGTTCGTGAGGCAAGACTTACCCTTACAGAAGCCATGCTGACTCTCCCTCAGCAAGGCCTGTTCGTCTATGTGTTTTGAGATCCTATCTTTGATGAGGCATTCCACCATCTTACCCGGTATGGATGTTAGGCTGACCGGCCTATAGTTTCCCGGGTCCCCCCTCTTTCCCTTTTTAAAAATAGGCGTGACATTTGCTATCCTCCAATCTTCTGGTACCGTGGCCCTTTTGAGGGACAAGTTGCATACCTTAGTCAAGAGATCTGCAACTTCATTCTTCAATTCCTTAATAACCCTTGGGTGTATGCCATCAGGGCCCGGTGACTTATTGATCTTTAATTTATCAATGAGGTCTGAAACATCCTCTCTTTTAACCTCTATCTGACTTAACTCCTCGGTTAGGAGGGGCCGTTCGGGCAGCGGTATCTGCCCGAGGTCTTCTGCCGTGAAGACAGATGCAAAGAACTCATATAATTTCTCTGCCATCTCTAATCAAGCCCTACTTGATTACAGTGAGATTTACTTCTGAGTAAACATGCATAGGATTGGGCTATCAAGCTGCATCCCTATGTATACCTGTGAACAGACCCACTGAGCTTCTGAGATTTACTTCTGAATAGATTTACCTAGCAGTGCACTGTTTGACACAGCAGAAACTGTTTGCAGGCAGGGTGGGTGGTGCAGAGTTAGGAAAAAAGCCTGGGACTGATGTAACCCAATTTACAGAATTTATCCTGTATTTGCAGGAGAGATTGTCTGCTGTTACTGAGCTTCTCAGTAAGGATCCCCTGATAAATTTCAAAGGAATCTCAGTCAGGGCCCATGAGAGGGGGATGCAGGGGGTAATTGTACCAGGGTTTTAAAAGGGGCCCAGGAGCCAAAAGAGGGGGCCCCAAAAATGTCTTGGGATCTTTCATTTTCCAGTCTCCCCAGGGCCTATGAGGGGAGGTTCAGGGGGTACATCATACCTGGGCCCAGGAACAAAATGGGGGCCCAGGAGCAGTGGCATCGCTAATGATTTTGTAGCCTGATGCTGAGCTCAACGTCCCAGAAGTGATGTCACAACCAGAAGTGACTTCATACCCGGGTTTTAAAATGTGAATATTGGGGGGAAAACTCGCCTCCTCCCCCAGCAGCTTGCCACCCACTTGCTCTGCAACCTCCCCCAGCCACTGGGGGGGGGGGGAGCTAAGGCATGTATCTGCTACCTGGGGTCAGATTTTGTTAGCCCCCCCACAACAAAATCAAATTTAATTAAGTAAATAAATAAAAAGTGTGCCCCTTATTGGTTAGAGACACTATGCAGGAGTAAAAAGGGACAGTTATTCTCCCCTTGCTAAAGATAATCAAAGCACCACTTGAAAAAAGTGCCTCTTTACCCAGTTAGCAGGGGTAACTGTATTATGATACATGGAAATGGGAGCTGACTCATATTAACACCTTATTGATTCCCTGAGATAATAACATCTCATTGGCTCTCAGGATAATCAGTCTCATAGATCAGTTTTGAGTTAAAGAAATCGAGTTTTTGTTCCATAAGGCAGTTGAGTTTTCATTTTCTGGTTAATTGGCCATAACTTTTGATGGTATGCAGATATTCTAATGTGGTTTGCCGCATTGCATTCTGCATTAAATTACCTTTCCAATGATATATAATGTGATGGCATTATTCGTACATGCCAAGGTTTTCACAATTTTGGCCACTAGCATCAAGCTCAGCTTGTTGCCCCCCTAAAGCTTGTTGCCCAGTGTAGTTGCTACCCCCTGCACCTCCTTAGCTACGCCACTGCCCAGGAGCCAAAAGAAGGGTGTGTGAAATTTGCTGGAATCTCAAAAAAAAAAAAAAAAGTTTGCATATACATTGTGTAAAGACTAGCACTCACATTTTGTGGAAGCCTACATATTTTTTATATCGTAATTTGTAGAAAGTATGATCCAATGATTGTATAAAATTATGATCCAGTGGTGAAAGGGAGGAGCCCAAAAGAAACTTTGTGCCCCCTAATAAAATTCCTCTCAGAGGCCCTACTCAGAGTAACCTGGAACATTAATGGAACACCACTGTCCTAAACTCAGTTGAACTGGGAAGCTTTTAGGAAAACACAGGCGGTGAATTAGTACTTTGCCATCCCCTGCAGCAGGTTGTTACAGACTGTCTCTTCAGCCTGTGGCAAAAGCACCAGGGATTTTGAGAGGCTTCAGAGGGCCCAATCCTATCCAATTTTCCAGTGCTGGTGCTGCTGTGCCAGTGGGGTGTGCACTGCATCCTGTAGTGGAGAGGCAGTCACAGAGGCCTCCTCAAGGTAAAGGAACCTTTGTTCTCTTACCTCAGGGCTGCATTGTGGCTGCACCGGTGCTGGAAAGTTGGATAGGATTGGGCCCTAAATAGGGAGGAGGTGCTGGGAGGTTATTCTGGAAAACAATGAATCAAGTTACCATTGGCAAAGGATTCATCCCCAAAGTTGGACAAAAGAAATACAAATCATTCTGTAAATCATTCTTGGTTGTCAGTGATTGCCTTGAGAAGCATTTGCACTGAACTGCTCTGACAAAACAAACATTTTGCAACCGAAGAAGAAAAGAGGAACTGGAAATTGTGAAGTTTCTCTTTCCAGAGCCTTCATTCTGGTTCAAAATATAGCAGCCACCACCCTTCACCAATGGGCCAAGTGGGATTAAGGGCACAATCCTAACCAACTTTCCAACACTGGCATAGCTGTGCCAGTGGGGAATGTGCTGCATCCTGCAGTTGGGGGGCAGTCACGGAGGCCTCCTCAAGGTAGGGCAATGTTTGTTCCCTTACCTCAGAGTTGCATTGCCCTTACCTCAGTGCTGGAAATTTGTTTAGGATTGCGCCCTAAACCATTTTCCAAAACCTACAGTGCTTCCTCTAGTCTATGCTGTTTCTCTGATTGACATCCCCCCACTGCTCTTAGCTGCTGGGGGAAAAAAAGACAGGTACAGTACGCAGTGTTTCTCAAACTGTGGGTCTGGACCCACTAGGTGGGTCACGAGCCAATTTCAGGTGGGCCCCCAATCATTTCAATATTTTATTTTTAATATATTAGACTTGCTGCTACCCTGGTAAGTGACTGCATTTGGAAAAATGTCACAGATCTGGACATTTAACAGGCTACTATGAAGATGCTTTTAACAATGATAGTAAATGGGACTTACTCCTGGGTAAGAGTGGGTAGGATTGCAGCCTAGGATTGTTAAAATGTTCCTATTTGATGATGTCACTTCCGGTCATGACATCACTTTTGTTAGGTCCTGACAGATTCTCATTCTAAAAAGTGGGTCCCGATGCTAAAGGAGTAAGAACCACTGGTATACTGTATCCATCAGTTTTCCTTCTGAAGCTAGTAGTAGCTTGGGGGCAGGAGTTAAGTTGGAGAAGTGGCATGGGGGAAGGGTTAAACCCCTTTACTTCAGCACCTCAGCACTGTGTGCTAATCAAATCTCCCCTCACAGCTACTTTTAAGCAAATAAGAAAAACACAGGAAGATTTGTTAATGGATTTCCCACATAACACCTAGGTTGGCCCTTAGCTCTCAAGGGTAACAACAGCCATTGTTTGACTTATCCACTATGGGTTTGTCATTCTTTTGAAAAACCCATCAAAGCTAGTAGCCATCACTCTTGTGGTCATGAGTTCCTCAAGTGAATTATGCACTGTGCAAAGAAATACTTTTCCTTGTACGACTTGCATTTACCCTTAATTAATTTGATCAGGTGACCCTCTCAAGCTCTGTGTTATGAGACAGGAACCTTTTTCTTGTTCTACTCTCCTTGCAGTTCAGAATTTTGTAAAACCTTTGCTGTGTCCCTCCTTAGTACACCCCTTTGTCAAACTAAGAGTTTTCAAAGAGTCACTGCACAGATGTCACAGTGCTTTGAACGAAAATACAATTATGGCAAAACCACCTCTTCAACCATATCCTTAAACTAATTACAGCTGGTAAGAATGTGAAGTCCTTGTTCCTTATCAGCAGGAAACACATGGCCAAAAGTCTGCAGCTGGCAAACTAGGTAGCTTCTTAAAAAAAAGTCATGGCCAAGAACTGATAGGGTGGTTTTTTTTTTTTAAAGAGTGGGTTTGATGTGTAAATAAAGACAGCAAAATGCATATCTGTTGCCTTTATAAACATATTGTGTGAAAAGACATCCAGTTCACATGATCTTCTACTGGCACCAAGACCTATAACTTGAAACTCTGGATGCACTGACCATGATCTTAACTATTAAAGGGAAAACTTCCTAAAGTTGCGGGAAGGGCTGCTTCTGAAACATAGAAGCCTGCCTTGCAGTGAGTTGACCCATTGGTCCAGGGCCTGCTCTAACTGACAGCAGTGATCCCAAGGTCTCAGAGCAGACCCTTTCCCAGCACTGCCACCTGGAATCCTTGCAGCCATGTGCTCTACCATTGAGCTCTGGTCACTCCTGTGCAGAACTCACACTATTGTGGTTGAGTGAAGGGGCTGAAAATTGTATATTGGAGATTAATGGTCCCCCATTCCCCAGAGCTACAGATCCCAGGATTCTCTGAGGAAAGTGAATGACAGTTAACCCGTCTCTGCCCACCCCACAGGTGTACACATTTGATCCCTGTTGCATATCTGCAGTGTTAGGCAGAAATGGCTTAAACCAGTTTAAATCTGGAGTGCAGATATATGGTGAGGAGGCTTACAAAGAACACAAGTGTTGTTGGATTTGACTCTGCCCATGTATAAGGAATACATGGGAGAAATGGTAGTTGCCAGTTAGCTACACCCCCACCCAGTGTACTAACATGCTCCCCTGCTACACTCCTGGCCCCATATTCAGTGTTTGCCTCTGCAGACAAGCACTGAATGCAAGGAGGCCACAGGCCATGACCAAGGGGTGCATTGGTGTGAAGGATGTGGCCAGGTTCCCTCATGTTCAGTGAATGTGGGGAGAATAATATACGAAGAGGGGCTTTTTCTTTCCACCAAAGCAGTTGTGGGGGGGGGGCAGTTTAGGTTGGGGCCATTGGTGAGGGTGGGATTGATCTCCTTTCCCTTGTGCCAATCTCCAAATGTAACCTCTTCCAGCCTCACAGTGCTATTAGCCATGGTTGAGAAAACTCCCAACACAGAGAGATACCCAGTTATCGTTCTACACATCATCTACACTCTACCATCAGATGACTGTTCTGGAATAAAAATCAGCAGTTGTCCTCACAACAAACAAGCAAAAAGGTTGACCAGCAGCTATAGCAAGATTTTTTCTTCACAAAAAACACCCCCGCATCCTATACTGTAACTCTGTTATGTATTTTAAAATGCATGTTCAACTTCTCCTTTCCAGTTCTCTTTCATCAACCTGTATTGCAGCACAAACAAACATGATGTCATTATGCAATAACTAAGGTACTGAAGGCTCTTCTTAGCCAGGTATATGGGTGAAGGCTGATGGAGCATGCAGTGTTTCAAGATATCAAAAAAGCCCCTGTCAGCAGGAGACATATTTTGCTGTGGCTTCCACAGGGATGTGATACAGCCGCAAGTGATCCTGCTGCTTTGTTTTCAAAACTACACTCACCTGAGCAAAGGCAAAGAGTGTTATGTGCTGCTGACTGCCTGACACTTATACCATCTTCACACACATTGTATTCAGAAGTGCAGTTCCTGCTCTCTCCTATCCACCTCCAAAGGAGGCTGAGTATGAATAGAGTGTAAGAGAAGAAGTAATAATTCCTGCTCTGGATGTTATCTTGGAACCCACACCGTGAACTGGGAACAGAAACCTGGACTGGGTGGTCATCAGCATACAACGGATTATGCTCCTTGTTAACAGCCTGACAGTGATATTCTGGGCTGGGATCACTTTTGCAAGGGCCAGCTCACATAAGTGCAAGACAGTCTGGAGCTAACTGAGGTATGCACATGACACTGGCCAGAGCATTCTTCAGGAACAGAAGCAGGTGCTGAACAAGTCTCCAGGGGAGAAAGGTGCACCAGTCTTGGGTTTGCTCTGTGGACATCCAGGAGCAAACCCAAGGCTAATCAGCAGAAGATATAATGGAACTTCAGCAGCAATGATCAGGAATTTCCCTCTCCAGTAGCATTTGCCTCCAAATACCAGATGCTGGCCAAATACCGAAATACCAGATAAATAACCTCCAAATACCGAAATACCAGATAAATAACCTCCAAATATCAAATACCAGATGAATTTGGGCTTTCAGAGGCATCAGACTGGTTGGCCACTGCTGAAACAGAATGCTTGGGCGAGGTGGACTTTTGGCCTGATTCAGCAGGGCTCTTCTCACTTTTGCTCAAGCCTGGTTAGTACTTGGATGGGAGACCGCCTGGGAATACCAGGTGCTGTCGGCTTATACCATAGTCTTTCGAGACTGAAGGTTGCCAACCAAGTTCTCACTTTTGCGTGTTCCACTAAGAGCTGGAGGTTGGAGGCCATGTGATCTACTCAGATGCCATGGGAGAATGCCCATTTGTGTAGATATTGCCCTGGTTACTTCAAGTCTCATGGGGTGAGGGGATTGCAAGTAACAGATCCTGCTTGCATTGCAGAGGGGCCAGAAGAGGCTGGCTGGCTCCCTTACCTTTTATGATGCCCGCCCCTGCAACTGTTTTTAGAAGACTACAAGACGTGTGTGCATCTCATGATTTGGCTAAAACATGGGTAGCCAAGAGAGGGGCTAGTGAGTTTCACTAAAAGCCTCTGTGTTCCCCCATAATTTGAGCCCTGCTTGTAGCATTCCAGGCTTAACTGAAAGTGTGGAAATACGACAGGCTGTTGCAGTTTAGAAACAAGACGACAATGGAATAACATGGAGTAGGAGGGCAGAGTCATTGTGTGAATATGGGGTTCCAATCTGTCTGCTTGAAATAGGGCTTGATGTTCTTAAAAGAAGACTTCAAACTGCATTTTGCCTTAGGGAGACTTTTGACAGTTCTAGAGTGGTTTCCCTGTTTGGGAGTTTCTGCAGCTATGATATCAGTTCTTGCTCGTCAGCAGGATGGGAGGTGGCAGCCACTGGTTTTTTTGAGTGACATTGGCCAGCTATAGAAGACAGAATTTGGAAATGATAAGCATGAGTGACTCTAGCCAGCACTGTAGGAGTGAGCACTGGTTCCAGAAAGTGCACTTGGAAAAACCGGCGTGGACACCCTCACAGCTGAACCCTTTGCAAAATGCGTGAAATTGTCCACATTCAGATTGGCCAGTGTGGAAACCAAATTGGGGCGAAGGTAAGAGTTGCTGCTAATAACTCTTCTCAAAGCTAATTTGGTGCACTTCTGAATAACTGACTTTAACGGAAAATTGGGTTTGTCCAATTTGTCCCATGTTCAGAATAAAATAAAACTAAACATCTAGCATTGTGCAGCAAATTGCACTGGAAAAATGGTAAAAGGAGAGTGAGATGAGGACTAATTAGGAGATGTATGTACTGCTTTTCATCAAAGCCAAGCTTCATAAAGCAGTTTACAGCAAAAAGAGAGAGAGAGAATAAGGACACTTACTTCTCCCTATTTATAACTGGCACTTTAAAGGTGCGTCCTTACCCAGTTAGCAGGGTAAGATCTTAACCAATGAGAACATTCATTGCACAAATAGGAAGACAAAGAATAAAGCATTAGAGCTAACAGCAATCATAACATACATCAAAAATAACTTTTGCATTCTAAATTGAATGTTTGTCACAAAGCAGAGCTATGAATCCTTTCTGCAGATCACTAAATCATGTGCAGGCTTTGAAATAAATCAGCCTTGCAAAATTACCATCAATGACTCTCTGACCTGGCTGACAGGTGACATTCTGACGTTGTTGAAATGCCGTCTCATGGTGTTAATAGGACTGGTCCATGCTCTGGATGAGAAATTTTGTTTTGTAGAAGTAGGCACTACAAGTCTTCATCTAGATGGGGCTGAGTGAGTTCAAATAAGAAACGTGGGCTTTGATGACGGAAACACAAGAGGAATGGTCTGCAAGCTTTATGTGTGTTTCCCACAAATAGTGCTGCCTGGGAACAGGGCACCTTAAGGGCAAAGAGGACAGCAGGACAAGCAGTCCAAGGGTCTGTCTGATGCTGGTATCTTTTCACACAGCCCACCCTTAGGAACTTTATTCTTAATATGGCTGGCAGAACATGGCAAAGTAGAAATGCATATTGGAGCTGCAATCCTGGGCATACTTAAAAGGGGAGTAAATAGAGGTTTATGGGGAGATTTGTCAGTGCCGAGTATTTATAACAGGCCAATGGAGCCTCCATGTCCAAAGACAGTACAGGCGTGCACCGCTTAATGACCGTCTGCTTAACAACAGACTGCATATACTAAGGTGGTCAAAGTACAACAAAGAGGCTCTTAATGAGGCAGTCAGGTCTCCCATAGACTGCAGCAGAGTGTGTGTTAATACAACAAAGGCTCTTATTGCAAAGAAGAGGCAAACTATCTCCAGTAAAAGCCTATGTAGCCAGCTAGCATCTGGTATGGAGTATCTGTTTACACAAGAAGGAACTAAATTGGGCTGAATGGTTGCTTAATGACCTAATCACATAATAATGAGGATCGAAGAAAGTATCCCCCTTGTTAAGAGGCACACACCTGTATACCCCAGAGTACCAGATGTTGGAGACAAGCAGGATAACTCTCACCTGCATGACTGACTTGTAATGGCATGTGGGATGTGAATAACTGCTGCTGGAGACATGATCTGAACTAGTTAGGCAATTTCTCATGGTCTTAGGTTTAGGATTGCATGGGGTAGGTGCAAAAGTAAATAGAAACATTTTATCAATGCAGTTTCCAAATTGGGAACTAAAGAACAACACACTTCTAATATTGAAAACCTGATGACTGTAGGAGGAGGGTGTGGCTTCCCTGACCCAGCAGCCAGCCCAGATAAGGAGGCTGCAGGGCTGGGTAGCATAGTGGGGAGGCAAGATAGATGCCCTGTTCTTTTGAGTTCATAACAAGAATCCAGCCCTGCATTTTGTTTTGCGATCTGTATCGCCATTTATTTTCAGTGAAAAGTCTGCCTAGGTACTGCCATGCCCTTGGCTCAGGGTTTGTGTGCTTATGTGCTGATGTAGGAAAACCTACACCAGATGTGCGTAGTTCTCTTCCTCAAGAAAAATATATAAATTAACACAGAAAAAGATATTGTAGAGATGGAAAAGTTGCAGAAATCCTGCACAATTAGGGGATGGTGGAAGAGGAAAAGCTGTAAGATTTGGGGCCAAAGATTCTGGGACTGGAGACAGACAATTGTTTTAAAGAGAGTTAAATGCAGGGCTTTTTTTGTAATGGAACGCACCGGAACAGTGTTCAGGCACCTTTTTTCCCCCTCCTCTCTGCCCTCACCTTTTCCCCCCCCTGCCTGCACCACCCCGCCCCCTTTTTTCCCCTCCTCCTTGCCCCCACCTTTTTTCCCCTACCTGCACCACCCCGCTCTGCACTGCTGGCTAGGGAGGGATTTGAACCTCCAACCTTGTGCTCTATAGCCCAGCACTCTCTCCATTGGGCTATAGGAAAGCCTATTGTCAAAGTGTTCAGAACTAATATATAAGGTCTTCAGCCCAGCTGGTGGCTCTCAGTGCCTCAAGTATTAGTTCCAAACACTTTGAGCCTAAGAGCTCTGGTGGCTCAGTGGTTAAACTGTAGGTCTGTGGAGGCTGGGGCTCAAATCCCACTGAAGAATAATTTTTTTTTTTTAAGGTGGGAAGGTGCTCCATGGCTGCAAAATATAAAGGTTGGTTGCTAGTTGCCAAAAGGGGGGCCAGTTGAGGCTGCAAAACTCCTCAAAGTTCAGTCCCAGGCAGGCTCTTTTTTGACCTTTTTTTTAGGACTTAACCCACAGTTAAGCTCCTGGAGTGAGCCCCCTGCTGGAGGCTGTGGGTTAAGTCCTACCTGGGACTTAAAAAAAAAAAAAGTTCAAAAAAGAGCCTGCCTGGGACTGAACTTTGAGGAGTTTTGCAGCCTCAACTGGCCCCCCTTTTGGCAACTAGCAACCAACCTTTATATTTTGCAGCCATGGAGCACCTTCCCACCTAAAAAAAAAAAATTTATTCCTCAGTGGGATTTGAACCCCAAGCCTCTGGCTTCATAGATCTACAGTTTAGCCACTGAGCCATCAGAGCTCTTAAGCTCAAAGTGTTTGGAACTAACACTTGAGGCACTGATGGCCACCAGCTGGGCTGAAGACCTTATATATTTGTTCTGAACACTTTAACTACTGTATAGGCTTTCCTATAGCCCAATGGAGAGAGTTTCCTATAGCCCAATGGAGCACCTCCCCACCTAAAAAAAATGGGGTGTTTCACTCCAGTTGTGGCACACACTCCAGGGAGCTCACACGGGATGGATGTGTGTGTGTGTGTGTGTGTGCGCGCGCGTGCGCGCATGTATAAAAATGGTTTAAAAATAAATAAATAAATAAAAAAAAAGTTGTGAGTTCCTGCACCTATTTTTTTACAAAAAAAGCACTGGTTAAATGCGATTTGAAAAAAGCATCGTTTTCCTTGGTGTAGTAGACACGATGTTTTTGGTCCTCCATCATCTCTGGTAATAAAGTTTTTGAAACAAAACAAAAAATGCAATCCTGTTTACCAGAGGTAAAGTGGAATGAGTGTAGACCTCATAAAGCAGCTCTCTCTCTCTCTCAAACTCCTTTCAGCTCTCTGCAAGGAAGGCAAAACCAAAACCCTTTCGTTTCTCTCCAATCTTACTGTAAAGGTTGTGGCTGGAACCTGCCACCCTCAGACCAAAGCTGCTGAAGACTCCAGTAAACAGGCTGCAAGCAGCAAATCACCCATGTGCTGCTCCTCCATATTATTTGTAATGGAATTTCACAGGGACTTGCAAGCAAAGAGCCATTCCATGTTTCTCAAACAAGTGCCTTCTAGAAAAAAACAACACACCAGGGCTACTGCTATTTTGAGGAGGAAAGCTGATAATTTGTGCCAAGCAATAAATTTATAATTTCAGAAATAGGCACATGTTGATCCATTTGTATTCTTTTATCCTTTTCCCCCCTTTTGTATTAATTTCCAGGAGATCTCGATTCAAATCCCTGCTCAGCTGTGAACGTGGTGGGAGGCTTTGGACAAGTAAATTGCTCTAGGACTCAGTGGTCCATCTGTAAAATGGGAATAATAATGACCTACCTCACAGTGTTGCTGAGAGAATGCAAGAGATTAGGAAAGTGCCTTGGCCCTTAAATAAAATGCATTGTTTATAATAGCTGTTGTACTGATTTGTCTGACTGTTCCCAATTAATACTTGCTTAGAAATGGAAAGCAGGGTACCCCTTAACTAAAAGTCTCAGAGCATGGTCTTGAGGCAGATGAAGCAACCAACTTGCTGAAGCTAAACATGTCTAGAGGCTAGAAGTGAGACTGACAGTTCTATGTCACAAATAACCCTCCTTCCCCCACAAAAAAAGATCAGAAGTACATTATATAATGATTTTTTTTTCTCTTGCAGTTCTGGGAAGTCATAAGTGATGAGCATGGAATTGACACCACTGGAAACTATCGTGGTGACTCATCACTGCAGCAGGAAAGAATTAATGTGTATTTCAATGAAGCGTATTGTAAGTACAGAGGGTTAGTGGCTACTGGGAGGGGAAATTAGGTTACATGTACATCAGAGGAAGATTAAAATAAAAAAAACTTGTCATTTTCCCTTCCTGTAACATCTGTACAATTTTTAAAAACTGTTTCAAAGGGCTGTTGGATGGATTTGCAATGTCAGTCTTGGAAATAGATACGGTGCAAAGGAGGTCAGGTAATGCTTCTACTGGACTAAGTTGGCAAGATAGCAAGCTATCAAGCTGAACAGGTCTTTTCAACAAACAGCAGATGCCAATGCAACCTGAAGCCTTGCTATCCCAACACTACAGCTGGTCCTGTGAGAGACAGAACATGAGACATTCAGGATTCCAAATAGCTTTCTCTACCCCAGCAGTTTCCAAAGTGGAGACCGCTGTGCAGTGAGAATGACTTCCCCAGCATGATTGGTGCTTACCGTTCTGGCATACTGTTGGTCTCCATGTCCCCTGATTGGGACAACAGTCATGCCCATGGTGCAATGCCCCAGCGGTCATTGTGCCCAGATTTCTGGACAGATGCAACTGCCCAGAGCATCATGTTGTCCTGATCAGGGAACATGGAGATCCATGATACACTAGAATGGTGAGCTCTGCTCACGGAATGGATGGCTTCTTCCAAACCTCAGAGCTGGCCCCCAGGGCCAGGGTTTGAAGGAGCCTGCTGTACCCTAAGATCAGCATTGTCAAACTGAAAAGTCTTCAGTAAATGTTAATCTAAACCAAGTTTGACATTCTTTCATAGACAACAGCTTAAACCAGCACATTTTAAAATTCAGCAGTGGAGTAAAATTCTGATTGTGTAATGATACATAGAACTACCCTAATGATTGGAAATGTGCAAGCAGTGGAACACAGCAGTCCTAATAACTCATGCGGAAAAGACCAGTACTTAAGACTTAGGATGGTAAAGGAGGCACAGAAACACAGTTTAGCTGTGGTCTGTCACTAGCTCCTGGTCCGGCCTAGGACTATTCAGACTCTGAGAGCATCATATAGGCCCTGACTATTTACACGGACTTCTACTGCAAAACTGAGAATATTTCCGCGCTTCTCTCACATGGCCTTCTCACCCTGAGGCCTTCTGGGCATGTCTTTTAATAAGTATTACACAATAGTAATATCCCATTCAGTCACTGGGCAACTAGATTTTAAACACACTGAACATTATTCAGCGAAGGCTGGAGAGAAACTGCAGGGGAACTAGTGGTTTTCTATGACCCATGATAACAAAACATTTCCTGCACATTTGTGGTACTTCTCTGTCTCATAGCCAAGAATAAATAGTGTGCTTTGCTCTTAGCTGAATTATTTGGAAACATGTTCATTAAACATTTCTATGCCCATGTTATGCTTCTTGAACCTCTAAGGTGGGTTAAAAATAAAATATGTATGAACACCATAATAAGAATCATAGGTTGAAAAATAACACCAGCCTTATGTGCTGCCAGATGCATGGCAGAATTAGTATGCTTTTGCAACTTGATGGAACTCATTAGTAAAGAAACAAGGTGAAACTTCCTCTGGATGATATTCCACAAATGGAACCGGTCCTGTGACCCAGTCCCTTGTGTCCACCTTAGTGGGGGGGGGGGGGAAGACACACAGCAAAGCCCCAGTTGTTTATCTAAGTGCATGGACAGGTTTCTATGAGCAGAGGCAGTCCTTCTTATACCCAGGTCCCAAACCATTCAGGGCTTTTAAAGCCAAAACTAGCATAGAAGAGCATATTCCCACAGTGAATAGGGTTAGCAGCTGAGCTTTTTCTGAATGTCTACTGAAGGCTTGTGGAGCTTGTACCTAAACTGTTGTACCTAAATCCTGATCGTCGGTTATGCGGACCATCTTAAACTGCAGGCTCTCTGTACACACACCAGTTAATCAAGTCACACTTTTTCTACTGTCCTTTAGATGGCTTCTCCATGTAGTAGCATGATAACTGAACTAAGGAAGTGGATTGTTAAGGGGAGGCCTGTGTGTCTGAGACACTTTTTGCTCTAATCATCTGGCTCTCGTCGGCTTCTTTTTGTTGCAGCGCACAAGTATGTTCCTCGTGCTGTCCTGGTGGATCTGGAGCCTGGAACCATGGACAGTGTACGATCCAGCAAAATAGGTCCACTCTTTCGCCCTGACAACTTTATCCATGGTATGTGTAAGATGTGAATAGAATATAATAGGCAAGCATTCTCACAATAAGTGTGTATTAGTTGTGGCACGGATATTCTTATATGCTAGTTTAGCATTTTACAAACAGTGGGTTGTGAGCCTGCTGAGGCCAGAAAGCTGCAGAACAAAAAGGTGCATGTCCCAGAAGTTGCTCCTGGGGTGCAGCTCTGCATTCTCAACATCACTGCCTCCGTTGCATTGTGTTTTCCAAACATCACGACATACAGTTTGGGAAATACAGTGTGACATGGCCAATAACATGGGGGGCATACAGACATAAGAACAGCCCCAACTGGATCAGGCCATAGGCCCATCTAGTCCAGCTTCCTGTATCTCACAGCGGCCCACCAAATGCCCCAGGGAGCACACCAGATAACAAGAGACCTCATCCTGGTGCCCTCCTTTGCATCTGGTCTTCTGACATAGCCCATTTCTAAAATCAGGAGGTTGCGCATGCACATCTTGGCTTGTACCCCATAATGGATTTTTCCTCCAGAAACTTGTCCAATCCCCTTTTAAAGGCGTCCAGGCCAGATGCCGTCACCACATCCTGTGGCAAGGAGTTCCACAGACCAACCACACACTGAGTAAAGAAATATTTTCTCTTGTCTGTTCTAACTCTCCCAACACTCAATTTAAGCGAATGTCCCCTGGTTCTGGTGTTATGTGAGAGTGCAAAGAGTATCTCCCTATTGACTCTGTCCATCCCCTACATAATTTTGTATGTCTCAATCATGTCCCCCCTCAGGCGTCTCTTTTCTAGGCTGAAGAGGCCCAAACGCCGTAGCCCAAACTTCCTCGTAAGGAAGGTGCCCCAGCCCCGTAATCATCTTAGTCGCTCTCTTTTGCACCTTTTCCATTATGCACCATTTCGTACTGCAGCTTCCTGGCCTTGGTGGACCTTGGAACCCCACAGCGGATGATGCAGTGGGTTGTAAAGGTATGAGTTTGGGAACCCTTGTGTTAGTTGCTCCAGGTATTGCTTCACACCAGTGAGAATCAGATCTTTCTGAAGAACAAATCTTTCTAGTACTCATGTTAACTAAGAGGAAGGTTTTGCTAAAACATTTGAAGACAGAAGAGTGAAGGTTTTCTAGTGTCCCAGAGGAAATGTTATCACTCATCACAAGATCCAGTTCCCAACTGTTTTTCCTTTTCTGTCACCAAGTTCCATCCCAATTACTTCCTTCACGCTTTGTGACAGGTTCCTCTAATTTCTAGAAAATAATTTGAAGCCTTGCTCCAGTCAAAGAATGCGAGCTTTCTGAATGTAGATTTTGAAAATTCTAGTGTAGATTCCCAAACCCAAAACTGGTGAGTTACAGATTGCGAGCTTAGAAATAATCTTCCTGAAAATTTCTTATCACACATGCTACACAGGAAAAGGTTTCTAAACTTAGAATATATAGCAGTGGTTTATGCCATTAAAGGTTGTTGAGTTGAGTTGAGTTATAGCAGTGGTTCCCAAATTGTAGGTTGAGACCCACTGATGGGTCGCAACCTAATTTTTGGTGGGTGGTCAAAGGGTGAAGAAAAGATCAGATAACTAATTGCCTCATGCCCTAAGCGTATTCAAAAACCAGATAGTTGCAGCTGCTAATTACCCTGCAAAGAGCTCAGCTCCTGCAGTTTGCAAGCATGTGTAAATGTAGGGAGATAAATGTTTTGAGGGTCTTTTTCTGGTTATTATTATTTATAAATAAAATATTATTTCTTTCTAGATCTCCTTTTTTAAAAAGTCTGGTAAACCCAGGTGGGTCCTGATAGAGTGTCATTTTAAAAAGTGGGTACTGTTGCTAAACTGTTTGGGAACCACTGATATATAGTATTAACCAGAGTTTGTGTTCAAGTACTTAACAGATGCTGACACAAATTGCTCCTAGGTCAATTTAGCTTTTTTTTTTTTTTTAAAGATAATCTATTCTAATTTCTTTTAGCATTAAGTGTAGTTTTGTACGTTTTCACACAAATTATTGTTTTACTTACTTGCTTAGCATTGCAGGAAAACTGTTTCTGACATGTAGCCTTTATCTTGCAAATGTTTACAGGAAATTCAGGTGCTGGTAACAACTGGGCGAAAGGGCATTATACTGAAGGGGCCGAGTTGATTGAAAATGTGATGGATGTAGTGAGGAACGAGTGTGAGGGCTGTGACTGCCTGCAAGGCTTTCAGCTCATCCATTCCCTGGGTGGCGGAACAGGGTCTGGAATGGGCACTCTTCTGATCAATAAGATCAGGGAGGAATACCCAGACAGAATCATGAACACTTTCAGCATAGTACCATCACCAAAAGTCTCAGACACTGTTGTTGAACCATACAATGCCATTTTGTCCATCCATCAGCTGATAGAGAACACAGACGAAACCTTCTGCTTTGATAATGAAGCTTTGTACGACATATGTTTTAGAACCCTGAAGCTCCCCACTCCTACCTATGGGGACCTCAACCATTTGGTGTCCCTCACTATGAGTGGCGTCACCACCTCCCTCCGTTTTCCTGGCCAGCTCAATGCAGACCTGAGGAAACTGGCCGTCAATATGGTGCCTTTCCCCCGGCTTCACTTCTTCATGCCGGGCTTTGCTCCACTCACAGCTCGAGGCAGTCAACAGTACAGAGCCCTCTCAGTTCCAGAGCTTACCCAACAGATGTTTGATGCACGGAACATGATGGCAGCCTGTGATCCACGCCATGGGCGGTATTTGACTGTGGCATGCATCTTCAGAGGCCAAATGTCTACCAGGGAGGTGGATGAACAGCTGTTGTCTATACAGACTAAGAACAGCAGCCACTTTGTGGAATGGATCCCCAACAACGTCAAGGTGGCTGTGTGCGACATCCCACCTCGTGGGCTGAAGATGGCTGCCACCTTCATAGGGAACAACACAGCCATACAACAGCTCTTCAGCAGGGTCTCTGAGCAGTTCTCAGCCATGTTCAAAAGGAAAGCATTTCTTCACTGGTACACTGGTGAAGGGATGGACGTGATGGAGTTTTCTGAAGCAGAAGGTAACACTAATGACTTGGTGTCCGAGTACCAGCAATATCAGGATGCCAAAGCAGATGTAGAAGAATATGAGGAGGTAGAACTGGATGCTAGCCAAGAAGATGAAAAGGAAAGCCCTTAAAAGTAATAGTGCTGTTGGAACATTACCCTTAAAAGCAAACTAATTATACCTCCACTGTGATGGCTGGACACATCTGTGTTTCTGGAATAACATTAAATATAATATTGAATGTAGAAGCAACCATTTTTGACTTAAATGAACAATTCCAAAAATATGCATACCAAAACAAATTCTCCTACTTACTGCTTTGCTTGAATGAACTGCCTCCAATAGATCAAAGCAGTTACTGCCACTTCTGAATTACTAACTGCTAATAAGACAATTTGAACGTGAAAAAGTATAAACAGATCAGTATGCTAGACTGAAAAAAGATACACCCAAAAGCTTCAGGACAAAGTGCTCAAGTTAACTGGTCTGATCACAGGAGACCTTATGAAGACACAGACAGCAGCAAAGCAAATAGATGTCAAGACCTCAGATCAACTCTTGTCTGCATACAACCATTGGTGGAAACCTGCACCTCCATCCACATCAAAAGTCATATCCAACCTGTTCAGCAGGGCCCAGATCAACCTGAGGTGGATGCAGATGACCTGCACATAGATCATCTTGCTGGATAAGGGTAATTATCTAGGAAAGAAAGTTGTCTAAGCATACCCCTAGAAAGATAAGTCAAGAGAGATTTTTGAGCTGCTCCCATCATGCTTCAGGTCAAACTATGCTCTTTTTGGACATTTTCCTTCACAGATTAACTTTTAGTACAGTACCCTTCCTGCGCATTTATTATGACTGGAGTTCTACGACAAGCAATCAAATGCATAGCTCCTATACGGGCCCAGCTCAGAATTAACAGGACTTTTTTCCTCCACTGAAGTCAAGTTCTCCATTACTTCCTTGAAGTCAGGACTGCCCTTGGTAAGCTACAACCCTAAAGCCACGTACTCTATTTAGAGTGCGTCAAAGTGTTTTAATAGTTCTACTGGGACTAGTAGCATGAAGTGGTTTGAAAACTGCAGTAGTCTGCATCTATTTTAATAGCACTTAAATATTTATATGCATCACTGTAATTTTAAGTAATTGTACATTTACTTCATAAATACAGACTGTCTTTTAACAATCAAGAGCCTTATTGCACATTAAAGTTTAACACATTTCTTTGCCAGATGCATAAAATGGAAACTGGGGATTTAAATCCTATGTATCTACTTAGGAATAAGCATCATGGATCAGTATTAATTTGAAATCCAATGCACTTATTTATGAGTAAGCATGGTGAAGAAAAGTTTTAGCAGCAGGTCCAAAACACCATGAAATGCAAGGGATACAGCAGTCAATAAATTGCTTGTTCATGCAAAACCCAAGCCTAGGATATACCTGACATTCTCAAACAGTGCCTAGGCTGACCAATAGCATAGTAAAGCAGACCATATTAATACCTAAAGACTGAAAAATCATCTTTTAAAAGGGGAATAAATGTTGATTCTACAATAAATTAGTCTTTAAGGTGCTCCAGTACTCTTGTGGGGTTTGCTACTCCTTCAGAATAGTTTATAGCAGAGAACCTGCATTTCTTTAGAAAGATCTATGCCAAAACAGCAGCACTAGATGAAGCTTTGCCAGAGCTTACAAGTTATTCTCCCCAACCTCCAACACTCAAAGGGCACCAATTAGGAACACAACCTTCCCCCCCCCCCCCAAGTTGTGGAGAATATACGTTTCTTATAATACAATTTGATTGGCTATGCAAAGTTCTCTTGAATGTTTATATGAAGTATGATATTATCTTTATTTTTAAATTATTTTTGCTCACAGAAAAATCCCTTAAATACAAGCATTACCTCCCTGTGTGAAAAGTAGGATATCAGTAATTCTGTGTGAAAAGCAAGATGTCAGTAATTCTTAGAGTTGCCATTTACTTTGCTCATATAATCATCACTTTATTTAAGCATTCAGGCAACTATTCCACAATTCTCTATTCCTAAGAGCCCAATCCTATGCTGGCCTCTACCAGCAGGCAGCATGGGCACTCACACTGTTGCAAACATGCCATAAGGTATGTTGTGGCAGTGCAGAGGACCCTGGCACTAGTAGAAAGGCCTACATCAGCCTGCTTGTGCCACTCAGAGGCCAGTACCAGCCAGAACAAATAGGTGCTCTGCTGGCCAGTGGGGGTGGGGTGGGGTGGGGGGGCAATAAGGACAGATCAGTCCCGGGGGGGGCACAGCAGAGGCCTCCCTTGTATCCTGTTTCCCCTCCCAAGGCTTCTCCCCCCCCCCCGCCACAACATGGGGTGGCTTGGATTTGCACCAGTGAAATCGCTGGTGGAGATCCACTTAGCCCCCACAGAGGCTGCTCAGGCTTTACCTAGGGCAGGGGTGCTCAATAGGCGGATCGCAATCTACCGGTAGATCGCGAGGCAAAATGAGTAGATCACAGAGTGCCGACCCCCACCCTTCAGGTGCCTCTGGGAGGAAACGCTGGGAGTAAGGCCCATTGTACTCATACATTGTACACATAAATGTTATATGTTATGATGGCGTGAACATTGTAAAAAAAACTCTGGTAGATCTCCGGGCCTTGCTGGGTTTCAAAGTAGCTCTCGAGCCAAAAAAGTGTGAGCACCCCTGACCTAGGGTAAGGGAATGAACATCCCCATACCATGAGGAGACCACTAACTCCTCCCCATGGAGAGACCTCCTCTAGTCCTACACTAGATGTAGTGGTATCTGTATCACCCACATGGGATTGCAGCATGGGACTTAGTATTGGACTGTTACTGTGTTTGGCTTTACAAGGTTTATGAACAGTCACTGATGTGGGCACTTAGAAAAGCTTGTATAAATTGGCAGCTTCTTTTTATACTATCCTCTTTCCAAGAGGAAAGGTCTTTCCAAGACTCTTTCCAAGGGTGGCTGACACCCTCCTCCCCCCACCATTTTACCATCACAGCAAACCTTCAAGGTCAGCTAGTCTCTCAAAGTCAAGCAGCAACCACCAAGGTTGAAGAGTGATTTGAACACTACTTCTATTAGCAGAAGTAGCTAAGGCTGCTTTTGAAAAACAAGTAAAACTTGTAAACAGGTAAAACCTACACTTGTTGCAATAAGCTAGCTCATTTAAAGATACAACAATACTTTGTTCATTGTCCTGTTTTAAATGCCACTTTATTTTAGTCACATTAAAATAATGTTCAGAGGCTGTTCTTTATTTATAAAGGATATGACACAGCCAATGTAGGTCCCCTTGAGGGGTGGAAAGATGGGGTAAAATTCCTTAAATACATAATAAATAAAGGTTAAGCAATTTTAAGTCTCATAGATTTCAGTGACATATGTCAACATATGCTTAACTCTCCCATTTAAGCTCAGTTGATTTCAAGTCCTTAATTTATGCTTGCTGAACATACCTGGTACACTATGTTTTAGTTAAGAAGTTCAGGCTGCCACTACATCCTGGGGCTAGGGGTCGGTAGCAGAGTCTCAGCTGTAGGTGCAGAAGATGCTGGGTTTAGTCCCCGACATACAGGTAGGGCTAGAAGAGACCACTATCCAAGACTCATTTTCAACCACTGTGCCATGGCACACTGGTGTGCTGTGAGTGGTCCACAGGTGTGCCACAGGAATTTGGGATGTCATTTTTAGTAGCACCAATGGGGGATGTGAGCCCCACACTGACAGAATGGCGTACCTTGAAAATTTTAGTGCCTTGTCAGTGTGCTGTGAGATGAAAAAGGCTGAAAATTGCTGCCCTGGAGAGTCAATGCCAATTAGATAGGCAACACTGGACTAGATCAACCAATGGTGGGACATGTAAGGCAGCTTCCCTACATCGTCTTTTATGAGAAAGACTTTTTAACTAGCTTAATAAATGAAGAACATGTTTTATTTCAAGTGCTCCTGATGCAGTAACTGAGAGATGTTCAGACAGATTGAGGGCGCAATCCTAAGCCCTTATGTCAGTGCTTTCTAGCACTGGCACAGCGGTGCCAATGGGATGTGTGCTGCATCCTGCAGTTGGGTGTCACTCATGGAGGCCTCCTCAAAGTAAGGGAATGCTTGTTCCCTTACCTCAGAGCTGCATTGTCCTTAAGTCAGTGCTGGAAAGCACTGACATAAGGGGTTAGGATTGCGCCCTTAGTTACACAGCATATTTTCATATTTATTTTTAGCTGTTATTTTAATCTTGTTTTTTGTTACTGGAAGAACAACTAATTCACATATTCCCTGCAACGCTTAAGATCTCATCATTTGTTATGTAGGTTGTTAAAAACCAAATCCCCTGCTAACTAGGCAAAGAGGCATCTTTTACAGGGATGGTTCTCTTATATTGGATTTATCAGGGAGAGTCCCTATTCATCCCAGCACATTGTCCCCCCTCACCCTCATGACTATTTGTTGATGTCTTCCTTGTTTTGCAGATTATAAGCCTCTTTGGGAAAGGGAATCATTTCTCATTCTTTTGCTATGTAAACTTTGGAACTTTTGATGAATTAATTTACATCTAAAATAGTTCAAGATAAAAGCAGAAATAAAAAAAATATTAAAACCTGATATGAGATGCAAATGCTGTTCAGTGTCCCAAACTGTTGTATTGTTGTTGCTCAATAAAAGAATATTTGCTATTAACACTTTCAAGAAGTTTCATTTATTGTCATGTTGCTTTACACTTTGCAAAGATTCTACAGGGCAGGAAACAGTTACATCATACAGAAGCAATCCCAGGAGGCTTCATATTTCCTGTTATAGCACAGGTTCTGCAAGACAATTAAGAAAGGCAATAAGTGTTATCTTACAACACAGAACTACTAAAATCAACAATCCAAGCATTTATCTCAGTGTTATTCATCATATTTTGGGGGACTACATTTCATTAGATTTATTTATTCCAATGAGTCAGCGGTCCCGTAATGAGAACAGAAGGCACAAGCAGCAGCTTCACACGCTCCCCTTTCTCTTTCCATACCTGAAGTTTAATCTCAGATAGCTCTGCTGATAAGGAGCTCAGGAACCAGGACTGGAAAAGATCAGAGATTTTGGAAAGCTGCTGCCACTCAGAACACTGGGCTAGCCAGCTTAATATGCTGCACTTACTCAGTTTTACCATTTGAACAGGTAAAGTGCCAACTCCTGTCAAAACCACATCTGCAGCCAGAATTCTGCCGATTACACCAAAAAGAACAGTTCCCAATACTGAAGAGGTAAGCCTCTTTTAAAAACTGAACCTAAGAATAAGAATCGCCAAAAACAGCAAATCTCTTGCCTGAGTTTGCAAAGAATCTTAATAGCTTAGCAAAATAATTTTCTACCCTTGAAATAGATTAATCCAAGGAGTTTGCTAAAAGTTTTATCATTAAATTCTCCCAAGTTTTCTTTTTGCAGACTGTAGAAGTAACCTGCAACACTGAACCCCAGAGGTAGCAAGATACGTTGGTGCTATATGAGCAGGTATGGGGCAAGAATATAGATGCCAAGACCTTCCTCACTTACTTGAATGTCAGTCCTTTTTAGGTTTCAGTATTTTTACATTGGCTACTGCCATTTTCTCTGCTTCTGCTTTATATTGTGGTTTTAGTGCTGCTCTTACTGCCTGGGCGCAGATCTGGGAATACCGGATATAGCTGAAAGGAAGAAAAAGAGAAATGCAGGTCACAGGAATAGCAAGTGATCTTTTGGAGTCTACCTCTGTTTCATTCGAACAACATAAGACTTGGGCCCAGACCAGATTTGCAGAAATCAATGTGGGAATGAGCAATTCCTACAAAATAATCCCACAAGTTTTATCTTATCCATTTCCCACAGAATAAGCCAAGTACCCTTTTCACTTTTTGTTCTGGAAGTTCCAAATCTTCTACTGGGGCTTTGAAAATATGGTCAAAAAACTCACAAGGTTCTTCATACCATGAGTTGGAGTCCTCAGAAGAGGTGAGCCAGCACCCTAGAATGGCTGCTGGTGAAGCCCTCCTTTGTCACAGCTCTTCGTTTCAACTTTAGAAGACAGCTCCCTCTATCTCCTTCTTGCAGCAAGTAGGAAAAGGGGGTTTTGCTTGCCATTTTGCTCTGTGGGTAGGGGAGCTCCAACGACCAGCAGAGCCCTCTCACCAGCAGTTAGATCCTCTTCCAACTGGAAGAAGGGTGTTGCTGTTTATCACCATATGCATGCCTACTCAGAAGTAAGTCCCACTGTGTTCAGCAGTCCCAACTGTGTATAACAGTGGTTCTCACACTTTTAGCACCAGGACCCACTTTTTAGAATGAGAATCTGTCAGGACCCACTGGAGATGGTGTCATGACTGGAAGTGACCTCAAGAAGGAAAAATTTTAACAATCCTAGGCTGTAATCCTACCTGCATTTACCCAGGAGTAAGTCCCATTGACCATCATTGTTAAAAGCATATACATAGTAGCCTGATAAAAGTACAAAACTGCAACATTTCCCCAAATGCGGTCACATACCATGGCAGCATCAAGTTGGTTCACGTTCCACCTAGTGGGTCCCGACCCACAATTTGAGAAACACTGGTGTATAGGCTTGCAGCCCAAATTGTGGGAAAGGAGACTCACAATTTTTCTTCACAAACTACAGCTTCTCCATTTGCATCGGCCTCCTTGCTCAAAGGGCTTGCATTAAACATTGAGAGACTTCCTTCCATTAAGCAAGTTTTTTCCTTCCCCCACTTGCTTAATGGAGGGATTGTTTTTCAAAACACAGCTAAAGACAAAGCAGTGATTTGGTTTCAACTAGAGCTTCAGTCTATGTTTGGGGTGGGGGCTTGGTCAAGAGAGACAGGGACAAAGGCAGGGAAAGACAGGGACAGGCCTGCCCCATTGCTTCTTGTCTCAAGGAGCTGCTCAGGATAGATGGGGAAAATAAGTGAATGGAGAGAAAAGCCAGCCCAGGTGGGCATTACCTTTTTTGACCTAGACTGCTGTGGATGAACATTTCCTGGGACTTGCTCCCAGGAAAGTGTATACAAGGTCATAACCCAAGTCATGTCATCAGTGGACTTGCGGTTGGATGTAGTGACAGCAGAGTATGAACAAAAGTGAGGCAATGGAACTAATAAATATGTGCTCCAGCACCTTCTGAAGTAAATCTAAGTTTTTACATTCTAGTTACATTTAAAAAAATTACTTTTGGAACCAAGATCTCCTTGCCTACTTTTCTGAGTATGAGAGTGAAGCAGCTGCTTGGTGAACAACCTAACATAACTGCTTGCTTGGAAGCAAGTCCCAAGGAGCACTGAGGGCTTGCTCCCAGTCACCCCTCCATGCATGCTCACACAGCCTAGAAATACTGCTGCATGGCCTTAACAAGACATGTCACTAGCAGGAAGTATCTGCCCTCAGAAGGGCAAACTCCCACCCCTTCTGGCTGGCAAGTGCTGCTGGGATATATGCAAAGCAGGTCTGCTGAAAGGTGACTGAGGGCACTTGAAGAGGAATTAGCATAGCTTTCACCACAATGAAACCTCTGGATTGTAATGTGTGATTGCCAATACCATGTGGGTCAACACTCAGGGATACTATTCCCCATGTAAGAATTGCACATCTGGTAGGGGCCTCAATTTCCCAATATTCTAAAGTGCACAGCAAACTGAGTATATTTAAGTGTTGTTATTAGTGAACACTTGGCATGTGTTTAATATTCATTTATAATTATAAGGCGCACATAATGATCTGTGAAATAACCACAGCATCATCACTGAACACAGAAAAATAGTAAATGAATCTATCATAAAGGATTTAACACCATCATGAAGTTGCTAGTTGGTGCAATATTATTATTATTATTATTATTAACAGTATTTATATACCACTTTTCAACTAAAAGTTCACAAAGCGGTTTACAGAGAAAAATCAAATAACTAATGGCTCCCCATCCCAAAAGGATGCAGATTGCTCAGAAATATTTTGAAAAAAACAGTTTTTCACAAATCAAACCAAAGAAAAGAAAAATATGGTTTAAGCAGTATACAAACATGGGCACAAACAGAAAAATTAAATACACACAAATGAATAGTCTGTTTAGGAGAGTAGAATTGTCCACAGAATTGCAATTCCCTAGCTTGAGTCTCATTTCTCTCACAGACTGACCAAGTGACCTTAACCAAACCACTCTCACTCAGTCTCAACTTCCCAGTTGCAATATTGGGATACTACTACTTCCCTTACGGGGTCATTCTAAGGATTACATCATAATGTAGTACTTGTAGAGTGTTTTTGAGTGTACAAAGTGCTTCACAAGCACTAAGATTTTTCTACACTAATATAAAACAATGGAAATGTTATCAGTATTAGAGAAAGCATACAATTATGTACCCAAATTTCTAGTACACCAGTTCCTAAAGTTCAAGGGAGATGAGGACAAAAATTTAAGACTACAAGCCCTTTGGAGCCAGAAGTGTCAGCATTTAGATTCACTGCTGTAAATAGCTCAGAGCTCACAGGATAAATCTGAGTAATTAAGAATGAAATAAATGCTCCGCACCCAGATTAAAAGCAAGGCATACATGAAAACCATTTTCAACTTCACTGTTTTTGCACCAGCCATCAAAATCCAACCAAAATGAAAGGCCTTCTAAAAGATAACACAGGATTTGGACTCTCTTGTGCAAAACAGAAAGTCCATATTTAAGAAGCAAGGCACAGAGTAGATTTCTACATCACAACATTACTCAGATGCAGTGCAAAAAGGGTGTAATTACTGGCAAACTCACATCAAGAACTGCAAACTTGGGCCAAGCATGGACAGGGTTGGGGTTGTTTTGTTTATTATTATGCATGAGTACTGAGCAGAGAGAAGCGAGTAGCCACACAGAAGTCCTTCTGAAGCCACCCAGATTAGAGACACCATGAAATGCCCACACCTTCCAGGGATACAAATTGAGCATATGCAAGTTATAGACAACGACTTCTCTTTATATACAGATGCTATCTGTCAATTTGCTTATCTTCGAATTGCCACCTATCTGTTGTTCTCATTATCTACAAATACTGCGGTGGTGGAGCTCTGCACAGCTATAAGCAGGCAGGATGGCTTATAAGCAGGTTAGGAGAAGAGACAGTGGACTCCTCAGAAGCAGAAAGCAGCACTGGCACCATGCCAGGGAAGAGATGCCTAAACAGTATACAGCTGTAAAGGGAGGGGGTTGTGGCAATCGCATCCAGTCAATTTTACTCCTTGATTTTAGAAAGTTGTCTGGATTGGGTTGATTTTCCACAGCAAACAGGTATTGTAGTGGCCTGTGAAGAACTGTCGGACACCTTTGTGTCTGTTTCCAGATTTGCCCCACCATCTTGGACACCATCTCAGAGACTCCAGCTGAACCGTCACATTCTTGGCAATGACCAGTGGCCAATGATGAGAGGTTTCTGGAAGGCTACCCGAGTGTGGCTCTGGGGCTGAGGCAAGCCAAGGGAAGGAGCCAAGAGAGAAGTGGAAGAGGAGAACAGGTGAAGCTACCCACTCCCCAGTGCTGAACTCTGAGGCCTCATTGTTGGGCCAGCAACCTTCAAAGGGATATCCAGCACAGAGGCGATGTTGGCAGGCCTCTGCTATCACCCAGCCCCATAGATGCCAAGATAAGATTCAGGTTCATAAAGTTCACAGAGTGTATGGTGAACAGTCTCTTGGAGCCTATCCCCATTTTTTCCACAGGCTTCATGACTCTGTATCTGCTAATCTGGTATCCACTAGATCAGAAGTTCCCAAACTTATTAGCACCTGCTTCCTAAAATGGCTGATCGCAGCAGTTTTCTACCAGTGCACTGTGGGAATTGGGGGAATATCATTTATTAATAGAGCCATTGAGGGATGCGATCCCCGTACCAGCAACACTGTGTGCCTTGTCAATTGTAAAAGAAACTGATGGTGTGCCTTGACAATTTTCACAGCTTGTCAGTGTGCCGTGAGATGAAAAAGGATGAAAATCGCTGCTCTGTCAGGACCCACCAAGGTTTACGCGACTTTTAAAAAATGATAATTAGAAAGAAATAATAACCAGGAAAAAGACCCTCAAACATTTATCTCATATTCATACATGCTTGCCAACTGCAGGAGCCCAGCCCCTTGCAGGGCAATCAGCAGCTCCAGTATCTGATTTTTGAACAGCATCAGGGCTGGAAGCAATCAGATCTTTCCATCACCCTTTGTCAGCCCACCAAAAATCAGGTCCCAGCCAACAGCTTGGGAACCTCAGCAAAAGGTTTTCCAGGACCACAGCGGATAAAGAGAACTGACTGTGGTTGCAATCCTATCCATGCTTACCTGGGAGTAAGTCCCATTACTCTAATAAGACTGACTTCTGAGTAGACATGTCTAGCATTGGGCTGTGAGGCTGCAATCTTCTCCACACTTACCTGGGAGCAAGCCCCATTTATAATGGGATTTACTTCTGAGCTGACCTGCCTAGCACTGGGCTGTGAGGCTGCAATCCTCTCCACACTTTCCTGGGAGTAAGCCTCATTGGCTATAATGGGACTTACTTCTGAGTAGACATGCACAGCTCAGGCTGTGAGGCTGCCAGTCCCAGCCACACTTCCTTGGGAGGAAGCCCGACTGGCTAGAGTGGGACTTACTTCCGAGTAGACGTGCCCAGGGCTGCGCTCTGCCCGGCTGACACACTCCCTGCCAGGCAGGGCCTCTGGTTCCGCTGCAGCCCTCCTGGGGCGGCCCTGCTCAGAACCCCCAAGGCTGATGAGAGCCTCACGGGGGGGGGGGGGACGACAAGTGCAGGCGGTACTGCGGACTCCCACCCGACTGGTCCTGGAGGCACGAGGCCCCCTTGCGGCCACCGTACCTGAGCCCGGCCTGCCTCCAGTAAGCCACCATGGCTGCGCCTCCCTCTTCCTTCACCGAGGCCGCAAGGTCGAGCGCACCGCCGCACTCAGGCTTCACCCCCGGGTTAATCCAGGAAGCACTGCCCACAACCCGGAAGCGGAAGCCAAGCGGCTGCCCAATTAGCGACACCGGCCGCCTGCAAGCCGCTCCTCCAACCGCGGACGCCCTGCGGCAAGCGGCCAATCGGCGACTTCCCTCCTCGAACTGCGCGTTCGAATTTCCCAAGCGCATTCTCATTGGCTGCGCCACTAGGCGTAGGCTCCCAGTCACGTGGGTCGGGCCTGAGTCTGGCCAGGACTCTGCAGCAGTTTTTGCCTGCCTGAGGCTGCAATCCCAGCCACACTTGCCTGGGAGTAACCCCATTGACTGCAATGGGACTTGCTTCTGAGTAGACCTGCCTAGGAGTGGGCTCTCAGGCTGCCATCACATCCACACCTACTTGGGAGGAAGCCCCGTTGACTGCAGTGCGACTTACTTCTGAGTAGACATGCATAGGACTGGGCAGTGAGGCTGCAAGCCCCATAAGAACACAGGTTACTAAAACCAGTTGTGTAGCTGCAGGGTGGTGGTGCATTCAGAGCTAAGAACAGCCCCACTGGATCAGGCCATAGGCCCACCTAGTCCAGCTTCCTGTGTCTCACAGGGGCCCACCAAACGCCCCAGGGAGCACACAAGATAACCAGAGAACTGCATCCTGGTGCACTCCCCTGCATCTGGCATTCTGACATAGCCCATTTCTAAAATCAGGAGGTTGCACCTACACATCATGGCTTATAACCCATAATGGATTTTTCCTCCAGAAACTTGTCCTATTCCCCTTTTAAAGGCATCCAGGCCAGATGCTGTCACCACATCCTGCGGCAAGGAGTTCCACATGCTGAGTAAAGAAATATTTTCTTTTGTCTGTCCTAGAGCATCTCTCTATCCACTCTGTCCATCCCCTGCATAATTTTGTATGTCTCAATCATGTCCCCCCCTCAAGCGCCTCTTTTCTAGGCTGAAGAGGCCCAAACACCGTAGCCTTTCCTCCAAACACCTAAGGAAGGTGCCCCAGCCCAGTAACCATCTTAGTTGCTCTCTTTTGCACCTTTTCCATTTCCACTGTGTCCTTTTTGAGATGTGATGACCAGAACTGGACACAACACTCCAGGTGTGGCCTTACCATCGATTTGTACAACAGCATTATAATATTAGTCATTTTGTTCTCAATACCTTTTCTAATGATCCCTAGCATAGAATTGGCCTTCTTTACTGCCGTTCTGTTGTGAAGACAGATGCAAAGAACTCATTTAATTTCTCTGCCATCTCTAAGTCTCCTTTTATCTCCCCTTTCCCTCCTTCACCATCCAGAGGGCCAACCACTTCTCTGGCAGGTCTCCTGCTTCTAACATATTTGAAGAAGCTTTTATTACTTCCCTTCATGTTGGTGGCCATGCGTTCCTCATAGTCTCTCTTGGCCTCCCATACCACCTTCTTACATTTCTTTTGCCACAGTTTATGTTCCTTCTTATTCTCCTCATTAGGGCAAGACTTCCATTTACGGAAGGAAGCTTCCTTGCCCTTTACGGCTCCTCTAACTTGGCTCTTTAGCCATGCGGGCACCTCCTGGACTTAGTCAAGCCCTTCTTCCTTTGTGGTATACACTTCCGCTGGGCCTCTGTTACTGTGGTTTTAAGCAGCCTCCAAGCAATCTGGAGAGATTGGACTCTTTCTACGTTCCCCTTCAACAACCTTCTAACCTGCCTCCTCATTTGAGGGAAGTCTGCTCATCGGAAGTTAAGGGTTTTTGTGACAGATTTGCCTGGTATTCTTCCCCCTACGTGCATTTTGAAATGGATCGCAGCATGGTTGCTGTTCCCCAATGGCTCTGTAACATGAAGCATAAAGTAGCGTCAAGTCTAAAATATTAAAAATAAAATACTGAAATGAATTGGGACCCACCTGAAATTGGCTCGTGACTCACCTAGTGGGTCCAGATCCGTGGTTTGAGAAACAGAGGCTTGAGAGGATAAAATCAGTGGTTTTCAAACTCTCAGGACAGTTTGAGCCGCTCTAAGTTCTTGCAGGACGGGAGGGGATGCTGCAAGGGCGGGGGAAAGGAAGCAGCGCGATCCCCAGGATTGCACTGCTCAGGGGGGCTGCAGGGGCTTTGGTGCACGTACCAGAGCCTCCTGCAGCCTGGCGGGGGTGCGGGGAGCCCTGCATGACCTTCTGCAGGGCTCCCCACAGCTTCAGAAGTGAAAGTGAAGTGATCAGCTCCACTTCCGCTTTAGCAGAAGCAAGCTCCATTACACGCAGTGGGGCTTACTTCCCGGGAAGTGTGGCTAGGAGTGCAGCCTTAGTGCTTTGAAGTGGTGCTTCAGCCCCCTCTGGCTACGCTACTGGTCCAGAGGTCCCCCGTCTGGCTACCGCCCTTCCCTTCTAACCTGGAAGGGGGGCAAAAGTGACCCTCGCAGACCCGGGGGCCTTAACCTGCCCGCCCGTGGGGGCGGCGAGGGCCTGCCAGCCTGTCCTCCCACAGACCCTGCGCGGGACCGGGACTCAACACGCTCGGCATGAGCCCTGCCCCTGAGTCTGCGAACCTGAGTCTGCGGATGGAACCGCAATCTCGGCGCGCACACCGCTCGGGGATGGGGCGAACCCAGTAGAGCCACTCCCAGGCTGGCCCAGGGCGCCTCTCGCGTGCGCCTCTCAACCTGGCGCCCCGCCCGGGAGCTCCGCGAGGGAGGGGCAGTGCAAGCGCCTGGCCAAGGGTTGCCTCAGAACTGAGCAGCCCCATTGCGGGGCTACTTTCCTTACCCAGGGAAAGGAGACAAACATCCCCTTCTCCCAAGGAGCCGCCGGCAGCTGCCCAATGTGCTTAGACTACAACAGCCATTTGGCGCTGAGGCA
Organism: Tiliqua scincoides; assembly: GCF_035046505.1. Taxonomy (NCBI): domain Eukaryota; kingdom Metazoa; phylum Chordata; class Lepidosauria; order Squamata; family Scincidae; genus Tiliqua; species Tiliqua scincoides. The sequence continues at coordinate 212,195,686 of NC_089824.1, forward strand.
GTCCCAGCACTCCGACCAGCTTAGGATTGGGCTGTTTGTACCCACCAGATGGCTTTCTGTCAAACGTGAGCTTGAAACCCACCATGGTAGATTTTAGGGCCGGGACAAGGTGCTCCTAGATTGTGTGTGGCAGTTCTAGGCCAAGCTGAAGAAATCTTATCTCCTGGAAAGGTTCGCACTGTGCAGTTAATGTCACATAGCAACTGATTTTAAACCCATTTTCAGTTATAAATTTTCTGATTTTATAGCTTCCTGGGTGACCTTGGGTCAGTCACTATCTTTCAGCCTCAACTGCCTCACAAGATTGTTTTGAGGAAAAAAAAGAAGGGAACTACTATGTACACAACCTTGAGCTCCTTGGAGAAAGGGTGATTAAAAAAATGTGAAAAATAAATAAATTACTGTATTGTTCTTTCAGTGAGTTATTGAAAGCAATTTTGGATACTCTTTGAAAGATGGAATGCAGTGTTTAAAATAATAAACAAATGGTGGCTGTGGGCATTGGAACTGCATCCTGCTTCCCCAAACCAGAGAGATTTTAGAGCTACTGCATGTTTTCTGCCCAATACAGATGCCTCCTTGACTGCCCCATCACCACAGAATGCAGCATGCACCCTGTTGGCATGGCTAAGAGCCGAATCCTATCCAACTTTCCAGCACTGGTGCAGCCACAATGCAGACCCCAGGTAAAGGAACAAACCTTTACCTTGAGGAGGCTTCTGTGACTGCCACCCCAACACAGAAAGCAGTGCATACTTCATTGGCAGAGCAGCGCTGGCACTGGAAAATTGAATAGGATTGGGCCTTCAGTCAGCACTGGAAGGATGGTTAGGATCGAACTGTTCTATTATTGCATTAACCATGGAGAAACTGGAATTACAAGGGGCTTTTCTGGAGGATAAGCGTGAACAGTTAAAAGGAGCTGCACATCTCCAACAATGCAGCAGAATACCTCAAGGAGCAGTGGCTGGAATGTATAGTAATTGTAAAGTTTAGGGACATATACCTCCCTTTTCACATTTTGGGTCTAATCCTATCCAACTTTCCAGCAGCAATGCAGCTACAATGCAGCCCCAAGGTAAGGGAAAAAGTGTTCCCTGACCTTGTGGAGGGCTGGATGACTGCCCCCCCCCCACCAGAGGCACATGCCCCATTCCAGCTACATCAGGGCTGGAAAGTTGGATAGGATTGAGCCCTTATTTCTGCAAACATTGGTGCAACACCAAAGCAGCACATACAATGGTCACTTCAACTGTGACTTGATTGAGTGAGCCCTAGGTGGGAATTCAAAGACATTCCGGCAACAAAAGCCTTGCTCTGTGTCAATGTCCAATGAATAGCTATTTTAAATGAAAATAAAGTCTTAGAACTTGAATAGGCCTCTTTTCTGCTGTTATCTCCTTGTCTTGACCTTCAGCTCTATGGATAGACACTACAAGCAGGAGAAGCTGTGGTTCCCATTAAACCTTTATGAATGAGAAGTCAAACTTCCTGCACACTGTCAGGACTTTTTATGAGGCATAAATGGCATGTTAGAGCAACATTTTTCCAGCACATAATGCTGTTTTATACAAATACCTGTATAAGATATTTTTCATGAACACACAAAACTTCAAATTAAGTGACTGAGAAGCAGTAAGTCCTCAGAGGACAACAAATGAAGTATCTTCCACAAAGGTATCTGTCTCAGCAAGGACTGTATGAAGAAATGGGTCGTATTCAGTGCTATCAAATACAGGATGATTCCTGAAAATGTGGTCTACTTCCCCTAGTTCCAGTAATTAAAGTAATACTTGTACTGCATGTCAATAAGTAAAGGTTATACTGTGCTTTTCAAGAAGCACTGATTTCAACAGATAGCATACACTGATGACGACAATAGCATTCAAGTACTGGAAGAGTAAATTCACCCACAGATCTGCTGTCTTGGTAGGAGTGCTTGCTATTTGCCTCTGCTCATACCATTGGGTAGACTGTATTTGTAAATATATAGCAGATATTATGAAGACAGCGTAAGGGCTCTCTTACAAAGGAAACCAGCTCTGGCAATGCTGCTCTGGAATGTCTCAAGCACATAATGCTGTTTCCATTTTTAACACTCTGGTTCTTTGCCTCCTCCACTACTCCTTTAGTCACTCAGTATTTGCCTGGACTATTACTCCCATGACATTATTATAAATTCAAAGCATGCAGCTATTGATATTTTAGCTTTATATTTGTCATCTATTCTTTTTGAGAAGTAAAATGTAACATCTAGAAAATTAACAGTCCACACAAAACAGATTTTTGTAACCACCTTAGGTACCTATAATGAGGCACCTTTCAATTAGCGCAAACCTTTGCTTTATCTTGCTAACCTTTTCCTGTCAGATCTCTTGGGCCTTTAATTCAGATGTTAAAATTCAGTCATATATTGTTTGAGACATAGGAGCCTTGCCAAAAAGAAGCTAGCAATTCTACTATTATTTCTTCTCAGTATCAGTATACATTTGTAACAGAGTAAGTTAAGTGTATTCATAGATGAAACATTGAATAAATGTTCCCCACATTGTTCTGAAACTGTTGACATTCAAAGCAATGAAGTTATATATTAAGCACAGACATATACACAAACCAATTATTGGAGCTCTTCAGAGGCTAGAGAGGGGGAATTGTTGATGATGGTAGAGTTAGATGACTGGACTGAGTGAAAGTTGCCGGAAAGGTGTGATTGGTGAAATCTAGAAAAGTGAGATTGGGTTGGTCCTGACCAGCTAAAGAGGTGAGATTTGAAATATCCTGGGATTCTGAAGAGGAGCAAAAAGGGGCATCTTTAATCAAGAGGCTGGAATGGTCTAAAAAGGTGGGAAAGACAAAATCAGAAATGTCTAGTGAGACCGATGAAGATGAACTAGAGGAGTACTGAGATGTCAACACATTAAAATGAGTGAGGTCTAATGAACCAGAGGAAGATGAAGAAGCAAGATCAGAAAAGTCTGGAGAAGGTGATGAGACCATGTAAGGGACTTCTTGAAAGTCTGAAGAGGTGGGACTGGAGAGATCCAGGGAGGATGGTGATGAGGAACCAGAAAGGTCCAGAGAGACTGAAGAAGCAAAACTGGAGAGGTCTAAGGAGATGGATGAACTGAGACTAGAAAATTGTGGAGAAGCAAGACTAGAAATGTCCAATGAAATTGAAGAGCTGAGACTGGAGCGCTCCCAGGAACCTGAAGATGCTGGACTGGAGAGGTCCAAGGAAACAGAAGAGGAGATGCTGGAGGACTCTAGAGAGGGTGACAGGGGAGGACTGGAGAGCTCTGGAGATGATGAGGCACAACAAGAGAGACACAAGGAGGATGAACCGGTACAGCTGGAGCAGTCCAAAGAGTCTGATGAGCTGAGGCTGGCAAGATCACGGGAATCTGAAAGGACAAATGTGGATGCAAATTCCAAGTTGGCTAAACATGTGAGGCCTGAGTGGTCCAGGGAGGCAGAATAGGTATGGCCAGAGAGATCCAGGGAGACAAGAAGTCCAGCTTATAAAAGATGACTCCACAATGTCTTTTGGCGGTTTTATGGCATCCCATGCAGTTTTTGGATTTTCATCATTGGAGGCCTTTTGTTTTTTAAGCTAGGAAAACACAAAACAATTATTTGAAGACAATTCATAATAATATGCTAACTGTAAGAGTAATAATAGCAGGAGTAATAATAATACTCCTGCTATCTGGTCAAAGAGGCATTAAAGTGATGGTCATGGTCCTCAAATTTAGCAAGGAGAGAACAACGGTCCCTTTTCACCCCAGCACAGCATCATTTCCAGTGTCTGTTTGCTGATTTCTTCTGCCTTTTTTAAAATTGTGAGCATTTTTAGCTAGATAAACCACTTTGTGAACTTTTTTTGTTGCTGTTGTTGAAAATCAGTATATAATACCCCAAATAATATTACCAAATCTATTTCTCCTTTGCTATAATCAGGAACAAAAACGTATAATCCTGGGAACTTGCATGTTTGTTTTGTGGGCTGCCCAAAGAGCTTTGCTATTGAGCGAAAGAGCAATCAAGGGTAGCATCTTGACTAATGCTTCTGAGATCATCAGCACATTCCATCAGCACAGGCTCTTTCAGAGAACAGGAGAGTTTGCTCCTGTGGTGGAGCACGTGGGTGGAAGGGGCCCATTGCACAAGCAGAGCACTCCTTCTGTTCTTGGAGGAGAGCACACTTATGTGCAATGAAGGAAATGCAAGTGTGGTAGGGACTGTAGTGAGACTCTAACACATACCTTTTTCTACTGCCCGTTACATGATGCTTCACACATGAAATATCTAGACCCATTGTTAGAAAGGATGCAGGGCTGGGAGGATTCAATCATGCTCCAGTTTCTCCTTTCCACATCTGAACCTGAGTCCCTGGATAAGGTCGCTTCCTTTTTATCCAGGGTAATAGTCTGGCAGAACTCTGGGACTCTGGGCAGTGTGTGAGGAAAGGACTGATGATTATGTTGTGATGTCATTGTATATTTGTGTCTTGTTTTGTTTTTCCCCTCTGTATTTTATGCCAATAAAGGTCTTACTGAACTGAACTGAAGTGTTACTCCGGATACTAACTATAACATATAATAAAGATCAAAATTGCTGCTTTATTTAATAGATTGCCAATCAACCAATTACTGGGCTTATAATAATTCTGAAAATCTTTCTAACTCTTGTCTCCAGTTTCTAAGAAGGTAACACTGAGATAGTGGCAGGCAGGCTATCTTTCAGGGGCCTTGTCCCCTATTGCTGATTTCGTCAGTGATGAGTCCCTGATAAGCTGCCTAGGACCCACAGGCTGTCTGGAACACACACAGGAAAACTAAGAACATAAGAACATAAGAACAGCCCCACTGGATCAGGCCATAGGCCCATCTAGTCCAGCTTCCTGTATCTCACAGCGGCCCACCAAATGCCCCAGGGAGCACACCAGATAACAAGAGACCTCATCCTGGTGCTCTCCCCTACATCTGGCATTCTGACTTAACCCATTCCTAAAATCAGGAGGTTGCGCATACACATCATGGCTTGTACCCCATAATGGATTTTTCCTCCAGAAACTCGTCCAATCCCCTTTTAAAGGCGTCTAGGCTAGACGCCAGCACCACATCCTGTGGCAAGGAGTTCCACAGACTGACCACGCGCTGAGTAAAGAAATATTTTCTTTTGTCTGTCCTAAACCGCCCAACACTCAATTTTAGTGGATGTCCCCTGGTTCTGGTATTATGTGAGAGTGTAAAGAGCATCTCCCTATCCACTCTGTCCATCCCCTGCATAATTTTGTATGTCTCAATCATGTCCCCCCTCAAGCGTCTCTTTTCTAGGCTGAAGAGGCCCAAACGCCGTAGCCTTTCCTCATAAGGAAGGTGCCCCAGCCCCGTAATCAGCTTAGTCGCTCTCTTTTGCACCTTTTCCATTTCCACTATGTCTTTTTTGAGATGCGGCGACCAGAACTGGACACAATACTCCAGGTGTGGCCTTACCATCGATTTGTACAACGGCATTATAATATTAGCCGTTTTGTTCTCAATACCCTTCCTAATGATCCCAAGCATAGAATTGGCCTTCTTCACTGCCACCGCACATTGGGTCGACACTTTCATCGACCTGTCCACCACCACCCCAAGATCTCTCTCCTGATCTGTCACAGACAGCTCAGAACCCATCAGCCTATATCTAAAGTTTTGATTTTTTGCCCCAATGTGCATGACTTTACACTTACTGACATTGAAGCGCATCTGCCATTTTGCTGCCCATTCTGCCAGTCTGGAGAGATCCTTCTGGAGCTCCTCACAATCACTTCTGGTCTTTACCACTCGGAAAAGTTTGGTGTCGTCTGCAAACTTAGCCACTTCACTGCTCAACCCTGTCTCCAGGTCATTTATGAAGAGGTTGAAAACTAGGCTGTTGGGAGTGTTAGAGCCCAATCCTATGCATGTCAACTCAAAAGTAAGTCCCATTGGAGTCAATGGGTCTTACTTCCAGGTAAGTGTGAATAGGAGTGCAGCCTTAGCTTCATTAGTACCTGAAGTTATAGTTCATTAGTACTATAGTACTAATATGTACTATTAGTACATATAGTTCAATTAGTACCTCATTATAATGAGATACAGGACAAAGTGTATAATTAAAAAATCTTTTAAAGATTCACTTAGCTGTTTGCTTCAGCCAAAAAAAACACCCAGCAGGGCCAGATCTCATACCCCGGAGTGACATTTCATATGCTGGGATATCACCGGTGCACCGCCCTGGCACAGCACACGCCCAGATGTGTGTTGTAATTGCTTTAACATAATCACCATGGACTGAACTCCCACTGAGGTCACCCTTTAGTCTCAACAGGTGACTGCTCTGCTTCATTAGTAACTGGTGGGAGTTGTCTTCTTTTGCTTGACAGAATGAGAACTGAAAGGATTGCACGTCTGTGTGTGTGTGTTTAAAAAACCAGACTGTTCAACAACAAAAGTCAAACAATGTTTGCTTCCAATAATTGGCAATTTCCAAATAAACTTGCCTTTAAAAGGCAGTTTAGTGCATACATAGGTGTCTTATACTATTTGAGACTGTTGTTCCATCTAACCAAGTATCACTTGTGCAGTCCAACTGCCAGCAGCTCATCAAGGTGTTTTTTTTTCTAGGCCGATACCTGACATTCTTTAACTAGAGGTGCTAAGGTCTGATCCTATGGCTGCCTGTATGCAAAACATGTAGTGTATGATTTTGCCATCTACAGAGGAGAAAATAAAACATTACTATGAGAACATGAATTGTATACCCCAGGGTTATGTTTATCATAAACAATGAATGACACTGGATTTCTTATCCTTCCCTTAGGCAGTGCCCAACAAATCTCCACCAAAAGGTCATTTAAGTTCCATCAACTTAAGTGGCAGGGATGTACAACTGGATTGTGCTTCTAATACTTAAGCATAAAAATGGCTAACAACCTTTGCAAATCCCTTTCTCACCTGTGCTGTACAAATCATAAATGCTGGGTTGATAGATGTTCTTTGAAAGGCACTAGAAAAAAGCCAGTTTCTTCAAATGCTTTGTAATTTAGATTGCTAAAATATAAGGTAGCATCACAATCAAAAGCATCTGAACTCCTATTTGTATGTCCTGTGCTAGCATACAAATAATTACAGTAAAGTCTAATCACACAACCCCCGCATGAGCTCTAATGCACAGTGCATCTTCTCTGTCTCTCTTCTCAAAAGAAGCAGGTATCCAGCCATTCAAGGAGAAATGAAACAGTCACTGAGAAACAGCCATTAATGAAAAGGCATAAATAAAGGTTTAAGAATAGCTCATACCTTGGAAAGCTGTGGATTTGCTCTCTTTCCCATCTGATGTGAGCCATATTCGGAGAGGCTGCTAAAGCTCTGCTCTCCTTTCCACTAATGACTCTAATCTTATACCAGCTCCCAGAGTGGAAATCGTGCCATGCTGATTTAAATACAGGTCATCATCTAGTAAATCTCTTACAACTTCAGGGCAGCACTCCACATAAAGCAAGGAGCATCAGACCCTTTGAAATTTACGGCAGTGGGCAGGTAAGGTGGCATTTTCTGTTACAGAGTAAGATTTTAGAGGTGAATACAATGTCAAAGTACTTTACAAAAAGCACATGAATGTTCAGATTCATCTTCTAATCTCATTTTTATGTAAAAAGCCATTTTTGAGATCCTTGCCCTCTAATAAGTACACTTAACAGTTTTTACTCCTTTTAAACACATGGGCAGCCTAATCCTATCCAAGTTCCCCTACACTGACGTAGCAGTGCCAGTGCACCTTGCACTACATCCTGCAGGGGAGTTTTGCATACTGGAGATCTCTGTGAGGTAAGGGGACATTTGTCCCCTTGCCCCACATTAAGCCCCAGCAGCCACAGTGGGGCAACTTGGATTTGCACCTGCTAAATAGCCAGCACAAATCCACATTACCTTGTGTCAATGGATCAGGTCCAGGAAGGATAAGAAATAGTGTGCTGCTGTCCCCGCACTGCCGCTGGACCCAATCTGCCCATTTTGCTGTCCCCACCCAAATCAGACTTTACCTTACTGAGCTCAGACAACTACTGCAGTCATAGCAACTTTCCTGAAAGTGCCAGGAACAATGTCAGAAGTTGTTCATTCAGTTAGTCTGGCACACAAGTAGCACCAATGAATATTGTTGATCAGCCATTTTCAACCACTCTGCCATGGCACACTGGTGTGCCACAAGTGGTCCACAGGAATTTGGGGGAAGGTCACTTAGTAGGGCCAATGGAAGATATGAGCCCCCCACTGACAGCATGGTGTGCCTTGTCAATTGTGAAAAACCTGATGGTGTGCCTTGACAATTTCAGAGCTTTATCAGTGTGCCATGAGATGAAAAAGGTTGAAAATCACTGCTCTAAACGAATGTACATCACATTTTTTTGCCATATTGAGGATATTTTATGTGGATTTGGGGAATTGCACTGGCATTTTAAGATAGCATTTCAAACAGTTTTACAAGCCCTGACTGGCATTTTCAGTTCTGTCTGTAAAACAAAGGAGATCCCAGCACAGGCATTGGGTCACTAATGCAGCCATCCATCCATAGAGGCTACTGTGCTCAGCACTGTAACAGAAATGAATTTAATTGGTGAATTAAAAGATATTTTAGATTAGAGAAATGTGGAGGATGTGGCATTTTGTCCCTTGAAGCAGCACCTCCATCACAAGCACCAGCTTGCAGCCTCTGGGCACCTTTCAAGGGCAGGCAGTGCAAATTCACTCAAAACAAGGATCCTTACTGCAACCTTGTTAAACTGTGGGTAGAAATGTCTGAATGAAAGAATTTAGAATAGCTACAAGGTCGAGTAAGCAGTTCTAATCATGGCAACAGGCACCACAGAAACTTCCTAGACTTTTGTTGCCCACATTACACCACCTTCTGGCAACGTACCTTGGGTCCCTTTGAGGAGAAAGGCAGAATATAAATAAAGTAAATAATAATACCTCCCCAAAGCTTGAAAAATAGCAGCAAAGAAAATCAGGACCTGCCTGTCAGTGGTGTTGGAAGCTTCGCTTTTGATAAAACCAAGATGTTAGGTTATGAGGCCACTTGTCACAGAGGTGAGGCGAACAGCAGCAAGGAACAGGGCCTTCTCAGCTGTGGCACCAACTGTGGAATTTGTGCAGCATACTGCCCTTCAGCTTCCTGATTGCGGTGGGCCCCCATCCCACCATGGACACCGAAGTGAGTTGTAAAGGTAAAAAGTTTGAGAACCACTGTCTTAGAGAGAATGTGTCGAACCTTTCCTTCTTAAGCCACAGGAATCAATTTCAAATGGCAAAGAATGAAAAGGGTGCGGGTAACATATGCTCCCAACTTGCTATTTATATGGACTGGAAAGCTTAGACTTTGAGTAGGCAACAAAAAACCTCCCTTCCATGTCAGCACAATCTGGAAGGTTTAACAAACCATCTTTGCTGCTGTTACCACATCACCAGTGGCAGTGTTGAAAAAACCCGAATTACTTTAATCTGAGCAGTATGAAAATTAAATATTTTACACAGGCTGCTGCAGGATCAGAGTTTGAAGTTCTTCTCTTCAATCCTCCCAAAGGTTAACATAATTAACTAAGCTTAAAAGGTAAAATACACAAGCTTTGAAGCAATGGCTCACTTACAACTTTAGTACTGTGCCTTTTAAGCAAAACAAATGGTTAAAAATTACAAAAAATTAACACAAGTTTGAGTATCAAACACTAACATTTTAATTTTAAGTTAAACATTCTTAGTATATAAAAAACGCCAGATATTATGGTTTTTCATTGTTACAAATGCAGTCAAGACCAAGTAAACTCTAAGTAGAAAAATATTTAAATTTAAAATACATAAGTAAACTTTTGTTATCTCAGGCATATTCACAGGTCTTCTCTCCCCTTGAAGAACAAGAAATATTTCAGTCTAAACAAGTGCTCTCAAACCTAGCTCTAAGTTTAGTTTTACTCACAGACATTAAGTGGCATACAAAATAGCATGCAAGAGAAACTTCTATTCTCAAATACGAAAAACCAGCTTCAGAAGGAGATTTTAAACCCACTGAGAAATCCCTTAGTTTTCTCATCAGTTATTACTCCTTTTAGTACCTTCAGGGAGATGTACTTCCTTTCCTCCAGAAAAACCATCTTACTGGTGGCCCCACATTTTAATGAAATCTCTTCTGCAGCTTTATTTCACTCAGTGAATATAGTTGTATTCCACTGTTATTTTTCTTCCACAAAACATCCAAGTTAAAGCCCCTTGCAGTTTTCACTCTATTCTCAACTTTTGCTATAAATATTCCCCTGCAAAAGGTAGGGGAATGGGCAACAGAGAAGGAGAAATGTTGGGATGTAGCCATTTCTTTAGCTACAGAAATCAATACCTTTAAGTTACATTTTTTCCTTTGAGGTAACAGAAAAGCAAACTATTATTTAAGACATTCCAGTAGTTTGCAATGTCTCAACTGAGCAGGCATATACATCATGATTATGCAACTTTTTTAAAATATTACAGTACATTTGAAATGGAATAAGTTCTGTCTCAGAGCTTAAGTTTAGATATGAATTCCAGTTCCTTGACATTACAGAACTAACAAATGGACCTCTGTTAGCAAACTACATTTTTCAATGTTACAGTATGCTTTTCAAGTAGGAAATTTACAAAATTGACACTGTAGACCAAGATCGTTCAAGCCAAGTTTTCTCCTTGACCTTTGGTCAAATTCAGAATAGTGACCAGAATATTTAGCTGGTAAGCTTTCAAAATTATGAAATATTTCTTATATAGATCAAAGCTTTATGGTAAGTATTTGATAAGTATAACTGACGTACCTTTTTTAAGTTAGCAAACTGTAACATTACTGAACAGCAGCATACAAAAACCATTTTCATGTAAGTGAACAGATTTCAAGTAGTAAGTATTGTTCTTCTAAAACAAGTCTTATTAAAAGCTTTGCAAACAGGAACGCCACAGCAACTGTGCCCAGAAAAAATATCCATTATTTCTGGTCCCAAATTCAGCAGAGTCCAGCTAAATCTGAATTCTATCAATGTAGGACTCCACAGTTTGCTCTACTGGAGAGCTAATGTACACTGGAAGTGCAACAGATCCCTGCAAACTCAGGAAGTCATCTTAAATGTTTGAATTATCTTCAGTCAAAAAGGAATGCTTAGTCCAATGAAACCTTCAGTCATCAACGTAACCTTCAAATGTATGGAACTCCTCTCCAAGTTTTTAATCAAAAAATCTAATCTACAGATATGCTTTCTTTAAATAGGTAGAAGAATAAATATTTCCAACTTGGAAGAAGTTCACAACTGTTTGCTTCAGATATTCAGACCTAATCACCAATATAGACGTTTGGTGTTCTATATTATTTCTCCACAAAGGCTGCTGCAGCCATAGATGAGCGTATGTTTCCTCTTGCTGAAGCAGTGAATTCTTCTATTTCAACATTCAGCTTATTAATCACCCATTCCAATGCCTCACGTCCCTGAAAATATAAATGTTTATTAAGGAAACCAAGAAGCAACTTTTCTAATGTCAACATAATACATTCATGTTACATTGCTACAAATCAAACATTTGTATGGTACAGTCCAACATATTTTCATCTAATAAAAGACTGCAAACATAATTTTATCATCCCAATCTGCTTGAATTATATTACTACGAATAAAACAAACCCTGGACATAGCTTTAATTAGCCTGAGATCCAGGGTAACTTCTACAAGCTTGCTCTGTGTGTCACCAACCCTGGAAGTAGACAAGATGGAACGGCCATGAGGAATAAGACCTTTTCTGTGGTAGCCCTCAGACTTTAGAATGTCCTTCCTGGCTCTATTCAACAGGTAGCAACTTAATTTTTAAAGGTGTTTGTGAACAATATTATTTTTGTGTCTTGTGCACTCATTGCTGGCTTTCACTTTTCCAGATCATACTCTGAGCCACTTTGAAGGCCTGTTACAGACAGAAAAATGGAATAGAAATGAACATAGGCAGTATGGTCCCTGCTCATATGCGGCATTGGGCAGACAAACAAGACAGCTGTGTTCAAACACATAGGAACTGACAAGATCAGCTCCCAACTGATGCAAAAAATTTTTTGTGGCCAAGAACTACGTGCTTAAAGGAACAGTTGGACTTATGTTTCTCAAGCAGCAGTCACCCACACAGCAACCTGCTTTTGATAATTAAGAGGGATCTTATTGTATGTGAAAGAAGGTGGATCTAAAAATATTTCACTAAGACACAGAAAGAACTTTGGGTTGGAACATATGGTTTTCATCCTCATTGAGTAGCTTTCTGTTGTCTACATCAGTGGTCTCCAACATATACAAATAACCCCAGGGGTACCTGAAAAAATTGAGTAGTGGTGGAAAAAGGCAGAATTGTATTAGAATGCCTTGTGGAGCTAGGAAGGCAGCTAGCTGGCTGTGAAAGCCCCAGAAACTGCTGGTTTCTGGTCACTGATTTATGTATTATCAGATATGGATCAGTAGTTGAAAACTTATAAATTTGAAATAACAGCAACTATATTACAAACATTGTGCTAATATGAGTGGCACAATTTATGGAAATGGGCTGCCAAGGAGTACACTAGTAAAAAAACATTGAAAACCACTGGTCTACATCAACTACCACAATTAATCTGAAGGTACAGTTGGTCCACATCGTATACAAGGGTAACATTCCAAGGCTGGCGCATAAAGTCAAAACAGCAAGCAGTCAAAAATTCTCTTTAATCCAACAATTATGTACTGTCTCTTTGAGAGCTAAAAACACAGTACTAGAGACACATGGGAACAGCAGCTTCATTCTCTCATTTCAGGCTCACTTTGAAGCATAAATATAGTACACTGAATGGCGGGCAGAATCACCTACACTATTTAAACTGTTATTCTCTTGTTTTTTGGGGGGATGGTGACCACATATATGTGAATTTGTGCAAGATGTAGACTACTTATAAACGTCAAGTGAATTGTTTCCTTTGGTAGTTTAATCAAGAATCCAACATTTCCCAACTTCATTTGCTAAATGCTGATTAGCACATACACAGCTCATTTCACTTACATAAACTGCTTTGAACACATTCACCTAACTAACATTTCTTTCCCACCTTTCATGCCATGCACGGCCTTGGGGAAAGGTAGGGTGTAAAATGTCTTAAATCAGTAAAATACATGGCTTTCCATTTCCCCCAGTTTATTCTAATATACATCTGAGGAAGTGAGGTTGAGATAGAGGAAGTCATCCTAGGTCACCCTGATGTAGACAGGGAATGCAGTTCACCCATAGCCACTCAGCTACATTAGGTCTTTATTTAATGCAGTACCCAAGAGCTCCTCCCCTCCACGTATTAAGAAAAAGAATTAAAATAGAAATACATACTTTTTTAGCATTAGAAGAGATTGTGCTTTCCATTAGTCCTTCTAGGTAACTGCTGACACTAACCCCCTTCACACAGATTGTTGCTTCTTGAGTCAAAATGGTCCTGACGGAGAGAAGGGAAAACAGTTTTCCTTGTTTACAGATTTATTTCTCAAGCAGCAGCAGAAATTACTGTTCTCTGTGAGCACTGCCTCACTGCAAAATAATGGTGCCATGTACTACAAAGTAGTTCATATTGGAACTGGCAGCAAATGGTACCTTTAAACCATTTGTTCCAAGTACTAAAATTCAGAATGGTCACCCACAAAACATCTCTCTTGTCAAGTAGTATCAAGCATATTCTGTCCCTCAAAGGGACTGTACAGAATTGGAATGCAAGGGACAGCTTTTCTCCATTAAGGTATCATCTATGTATCCTGTTAATTAAAGTATCCAAGAGAAAAAACAGATTGCATTAATCTGCTATCAACACTGGCTATAGTAGAGGAGGGGGCAGGGCCTGAGATGGTTGAGTAGTTGTGTTTTTCTGAGCTCCTGGAAAGCTCTTGGAAAGCACGCTATTTCTTCCCAAAATCGCAGGTCTGATGAGATCCGAGGATCAGTGGTCAGGAGAGGCCTTGATCCTACAGATGGTGTACGGTTTCGGAGAAGAAGGGTCCAGCCAGGGCTGTTTTTTCTCCAAGGGAACCCAGCCATCGATGTTGGTGATGGTGAGGATTCAATGTTGGAATTAAGCCGAAGGCTCCAAGCAGGGAAGGAAGTTGAAAGAAGCAAGTGAGTGTTGTTCCGCTGTGTGTGTCTGGCATTAATTGAATAATTGACTGCCTGTTTAAGCTTTTGCCTGAGAGAAGGAGGGGCAGGCTTTCCCCCTCCTGGGAGAAGAGGACGGAGGGAGAGGCTTTCTCTGCTTATTTGTTTGTTGATGTGAGAAGAAGCTTTGGAGGAGATCTGCCGAGCTTGTTATGGAAATATAACTTTATAAATCTAAAATTTGTTGGATTACAAATTATTGTTGTGGAGTGTTCAGTTTTGTTTTTCGGTGGAGAGCTGGTGGAGTGCCTATGGAGAGCAGGCTGGAGACCTGCTTTTTTTTTTTTTGCGAAAGTGGTTGATTGTTTACATTCCTTTGATTATCTCCTGGAAAGGAATGCGGTTGATATAGAAACAGATATAAATAACAGAAATAAGATATAAACAGAAATAAGAACATTAGGAACATCTAGTGAACTAAAAAGGACACTACAAGGACAAGAACAGGACTTGACAAGTGAAGTAAGAAGAAAGAAGATATAAGGAGGAAGAAAAAGGATGACAGGAAAAGGAGGGAGTTAGGAGCTCTCCTGCCCCAGAGTCCAGCTTGGGAAAACTAACACAAGAGGAACTGAAAGGGAAAGAATGGAAGCAGACAATACAAGACAAAATAGAGAAATTAGTGGTGATGGAACAGCAACAAACAAATCAATATCTGCGGGTTCAAGCTAGTCTGGATGCGTTAACTACACAACTAGATGATCTCAGTGTGCAACTCAAAGATGTTATATCTGAATCACATGAGAAAAAACAAAGCATTAAGGAAAAAGTGCTAGAAATGGGGAAGCAACAAGCAAATCGATATTTACAAATCCAAATTAGCCAGGAAATCTTAATTCAACATACAAAAGAGTCTATTACCCAACAAACAGGAGAGGATCAACAAAAGAGCAAAGAAATGGAAGATAAAACCAAAACACTGGAGACACGACAAAACAAACAATTGGAAGAGACGTTAATGGAGATAGCTCGGAAGATAAAGACTCAAAAGTCACCAGACCAGAAAGGAGAAGAAATACTTCAACTAATTGATGCAGATTGGATTGATCAAGTGAAAAAAGAAGAAATACTTCAACCAATCGACAGAGTGGAATGATCAAGTGAAGGAGATGATTCATCAAGATGTTGATTTATCAAGAAGAGCGAGTACATTAAACTGTGATCTGTTAAGAGGAATTCATGTGAAATTTGTTAGAAAAAAAGATGGAAAGTTAAAGTCTAGAGAAGAGAAGAGATTTGGCAGACCAGTGGATATTTAGGTTGGAAACAAGGGAATAAATAAAAATATAGTAATGTGCTAATTTTGTATGTTAGAAATTATTAGATGTCAATGAGAATTTTGTCAATGAGAAGTTTTATAGGTGATATGTAATATGTATAAAAATTTTTAGTTAGCTTGATATTAATAGATGTTAGAATTTTAGAGGATAATTTTAATGAATTACAATTAATTTTAGGTGATATTATAATAAAATAATAAACTTTATTTATACCCCGCCCTTCTCCCTAAAGGGATCCAGGGCGGCTTGATATTGTTTTGGATGTTTACATATATGTTTATGTATTTATTCATGAAGATATATTAATTTTGGATGTTATAGATAGAGAAATGATATATGTAATAATTAGGATATTAAAAGTTGTTAGAATTTAGTATGTTAGATATTGAATTATGATATTAATTGTTGTTAGGATTTTATATGCTAGATACTGGAAAGACACAAAGATCCCAATGAAAGATGAATTACTAGAGAAAATAATGACTGTGGCGGAAATGGACAGATTTTTAGAGAGCTTGGATCAACAGTGAAACCAATATAGACTGAGTAATGAAAATTATTTTATGCTTGGTTGAAAATAAAGTTGTAGAAGTATAAGATAGGGTATTTAGATGAATGTATTGTATATATGATATATTATAGATAAATGATAAATGATATTTAAGAGGCTAACGTAGAAGAGGAATTGGATTAGGAAATATGTAATGATTTATTAGTTATAGTGAGGTATGATGTCTTGCACCCTCTAATACTGTGTTTATGTGTGCTTGTTATTTTTGTTTTTGGAAAAATTAAAAAAACCACTGGCTATAGTAGCCAACGTCAAACTGAAGTTGTGTACTGTATTTCTTCTTGAGTCAGTGAAAACACAATGGAAGTGAAACAAGGTCAACAGACGCTTGTTCTAGCACTGAACAAAGGAGATTGTGTGCTGGATTTATATTCTACTGTTGTACATACTAATGCTAAAAATATAGATGCAACTGAAGCAATTTTATCTTCAGGATTACTAAATCTGGCATGCAATATTTGGCACTGTGCTTCCTGGTTATGCTTTGCACAACCTTGCCTGCCATTGTCTTTTAGCATTTTTCTTTTGCTCCTTTGAAACCAAGCAACTACTACCAGTGACTCATGCTGAACCTGGGCAGGGTTGGGCAACTACATAGCAAACAGTCAAGACAAAGTAGAAACCCAAGTGGATGTTAAGGTTCACCTAGACATGGATACAGGTCGTGTCTCGTTATCCGCTGGGGTTCTGTTCCAGAACCTCTAGTGGATTAAAAAAAAATCAGTGGATAAAAAAATACTGGCAAAATAGATTTAAAGACCCACTTCCAGGTTTCTTGCCCCTCCATTGCTCCTAATAAGGTCGTGTCTCGACATTCACAGAGGTTTGATTCTGGGACTCCCTGCTGATACCATAAAATGTGTTAAATAAAAGCAATTTTAAAAAAATTAAAAAGTGCATCCCTATACAATTATGGTTTAAAAACAGCTTTTCTTACTGTTGCAGAGAGGCAGTGAGCAATCAGAAATGCAAAGGACCACTTGCCTTTGCCTGGCTCAGTTGACAAATGGAATGATCACTTGCAAGACTGTCTCTCTACAACAGTTAAGAAAAGCAGTTTTTAAAACTATGATTTTAAAGAGATGCATTTCCCCCCCTTCTCCAGGGATCAGCACATTCCTTCTCATTTGCAATGGCCATTCGTGTTGAGTCAAATCCGTGTATAAAAAAAAAGCATATAACAAGGTTGGACCAGTATTTCAGTTTCATCTTGCCATTCATCCAGACTCAGAACAGTATACATGCTTCTCCTTTGCCCCTCCCCCCATTTATCCTTACAACCACATTACAAGGTAGGTTAGCCTGAAAGATGGTGACTGACGAAAGGTCACACAGTAGTCCTCATAGCTGTTCAGGGATTTTAATCTGAATCTTTTCAGCCCTAGCTCAACACGCTAACACGCTAACTAGGGCAGGAGGTCTGGTCTAGAGAGTAGAGCCTCCGTCTGCCTGAAGATAACATCCACAAGGTCGCCAGTTCGAGGCCACTGGCACCGTGCGACCTTGGAGCAGCTGACAAGCTGAAGCCGAGCAATTCCATCTGCTCTGAGCGTGGGAGGATGGAGGCCAGAATGTGAAGCCAGATTGGAATGAAACACCTTGAATGTAGTCGTTCTTGAAAGAAAGAACCTTCTTTGAAATTGTAAAAATCCCTATTTAATAAGGGATTTAATAAAGCCTGCCTATGTAAACCGCCTTGAATAAAGACTAAGAAAGGCGGTATATAAATACCTGTTGTTGTTATTATTATTATTATTATATTGTGCCACACTGACACTTAACACTCTGGTACCCCCATGTATCAATGGAAACAGAAAAGTGAGATTAAATGACATGACACAACCACTTCCTCTCTTGTACAATAGTGCCCTCTCTAGTGCCAGGGCCCCTCTCCCCACATATTCCTAATTAAACTGCATCTCTCTGTGTGTAATTTAAAATTGGAAATTAGAGCTGGGCCTTCTTGGTCTGACACTCCAGACACTATACCATACTGCATAATAATATAATCCATTAATTCAATTAATGACCATCTCTTTGCAGGCATGCCACAAGTCTTCCCTGAGACAGTGCCACCAGAATAATGTGGGCTCTCCAGGAGCTCCTCCCTTCTACTGAGTGAGGAGCAGACAGCAGTGTAGGGGCAGGCAGAAGCCTGACTATGCAAGAGTTGGGTTCATATACTCTTCTGCTTTTTTCTAGGAGAGCCACATGGGACATCCCTGACAAGTAAATGCAAGGTTTCTGTAGTACTTTCAGCTATGATGAGAATACATCAGCGCCCCCTTCAATTCAAGAAGTTTTATGCAAGGGGTCCCATTAGTTCCTTCCTATGTAGGTTCAACACAGGAAAGAGACACTAACGTACCAGCACAGGCAACACGCACCAAAGTCAGTATTCCTGGTGGCTGAGTTTGCTGAACAGAAATGAAAACCTAATGTTTTCATCATTTTAATTATGACCTACTGTGACCTGCTCCTAAATTCTCACTAAATCAGGCTAAATTTAAAAATTCTGAAGTCAACAGTGAAACAGTACTTACTTTTCTGGTTCTTGAGGATGTGGTTTGTAAATTAGCCTCTCATCTACCGACACCAGATTTGTAAATGAAATCTATGAGAGATTTAATTTATTCATTACATCTTCCTACTAAAAAGTGAACTTCAATTTAAAAATTTTCTTAACACTCATATGATCTACAGCTACCATGACTTGGATAAATAGCGTTTCCCTGAAAAAAGATTAAATTATTCTCCTCAAATGCAGACAAAATTTTTCCTAAAGACTGCACCACATGTCCTGGGTCATGAACTGGAAAGAAAACCCTTTTGCCAGGGGCAGAAAATGCTGCCTCTCCCCACATATTCCTAATTAAACTATCTCTCTGTGTGTAATTAAAAAGTAGAAATTTGAGCTGGGCCTTCTTGGTCTGACACTTCAGGCTCTATACCATACTTTGCTTTAGTTTGTCTCACATGCTTCATTTTGGAAGACAGTCACACTACTAGCAAATACTGTCAGATACAGACACACCCCAAACCTGACACTACACAAACCAAGTACAACAATCAGCACAATATGGCACAAGACAAACTTGCAAAGGGAAGTTACTTGCATTTTAAGCTACTGTAAGTGTAAAGGGATGAGACTGAAGCCTATTACCAGTACTAAAACTTAGACAACATTCTAAAAATACTTACATTGGTAGACTTGAGCTCCATTACTTTCTTCACTGGGTCAACTATGGAGTGTTCTTGTATATATGTTTTTGATCTACAAGCACCAATAAGCTAGGAGAGAAACATCCAACATTACTCCTTTTAGGATTAAATATAATAGGGTAATTACAGCACCAGTTTCAGTTATGAAGCAACTCCTTAGAATTATTCCCGTTTTTGCCTATTAAAAAAACAGGCAGAAGGAGACATACTCCAAAAGGTGCAGATATAAAACTGTATTATAATTTATTTTCCCTGTTTGAGCCTGACGTGTTTATGCACAGTTGCCTTCCATGCAGTAGTGGACCCCTGTGAATGAGCACCGTGCGGAGCTTCACCTGCCTACAGAACAATTTGGATGGGCAGAAAGGGTGCCGTGGCAGGTGGTGGCAGCAGCGTGGTGAGCATGCAGCAAGTGTAGTGCCCGGGGCTTTTACCCCCCTGTCTCTGCCCCAGGTCCGCCACTGCTTCCATGGAGGTACAAAAAGATATACTGATATAAAATAGCACAGATTCCCACTAACTGTTGGTGCCCTGGTAGATCTTAGCATGCCAAGGCATAAGTTCTCTAAGGATCATAGACAGTTGCTTTAAGTTTCTGAATGATACCAGAAAAAGTAAGGAGAGTGAAGGAATGCTAACATCAACAAAGCCAACCTGAACACCAACAACCCTTTCAGAGGCAGCCATTATACTGCACGTATAAAGCCTAAGACACATACATGTAACTTCAAAGATTTCTGTCTTCATAGAACTTACCGACTTGACAATTGAGGGCATCCCCCATTCTGTACTGAGCAACCGGTGACTATGTAACTTTCCACTGGAATCTACATGCCGGTCTAGAACATCAACTCCCACCACACTGGGATTCATAGGATTTGGGTATTTCTGCATAGCAGCTGTGGTAACCATCTCCCAGGGATGACTGTCAGATAAGGGTAAACACCAAAATGAGTAAGTAATTCATTACTATACAGAACAGAGTCCACGCATAATCTCACATTAGACAAGTCAGCTCCCTATATCTCAATCACCATGTATTTTCACAAAATTTCAAGTTAGTTATGAGCTCTATGAGAAATGGAAAGCAGCCTGCACAGGAAAAATCACACAAATGCTGCGAAAGCAAAGCTTCCCTAACTAGTTTCCGCAGCTCCCTTGCAAGCCATAGAGCAGTGGTTCCCAAAGTTCTAAAGGCTGCTGCCTGATTTATAAATGCCACAGTTTGTAGCTATAATGGTGATTGGGCAGCAGTGCTCCTAACTTTCGCTGCATGTAACCTAATCTGCTCTGTCAGTTTTGCAACCCAACACAATAGGGTCACAACCCACTGAGGGCCCCAGACCCACCCACAGTTTTGGCATCACTGACATAGAATACTACATGGAGAAACATGTGTGGCCCTCTCAGGAAAAAAAAGACCCCTTGCAACTTGAAAAAGAGGTGACTAAGCGCTCTTCTCTAGCACACATTTTCTTAGGCATAAGGCTCCAAACAGCAGGAACTCGGCACAGGAAGACACATACATTACAGCCCCAAGGGGGAAGCAGATTCATTAGCACAGTAACTGCAGAGGTTGAGGAGAAACAATAAGCTCCAAGGCAGTTCACTTATTTAAAAGATTTCTATGCTGCCTTTCAGTCTCTTTCAAGGGACCAAAAAAAAAAAAAAATAGGTTAAAATTTACAGTGAAACAGACCAATAAAACGTCAGTAATATAAACATAATAATAAAGCACAAGGCAAAAAATGAGGAGCAGACAAAATATATAGCCATAAAAATATTGAGGAAAGTTACACGAATGTTTTCACTGCCTAAAGATGGACCTTATCACAACCAGTCAGGTCTCACAAGGAAGTAAATTCAATCTGGGGGGCTGCCACTGAAAAGGCTCTCCTCTGTGTTCCTCCACCAAATGAACCTGATGCCAATGAGACACAGAGCCTCTGATGACAAATGCAAAGTATAAGCTGGTTCATGTGGGAGGAAGGGGTCTTTCCAGCACCCTGGACTCAAGTCATACAGAACTTTATAGGTTACAACCAGCAACTTGAATTTGGCTTGGAAGCATGCTGGAAGCCAACAGAAATTACAAAGCATAGCTGTAATGTGTTCTGACCATTTTTGGGTACCCATAAGCACACTAGCTGCTGCATTTTGCGAAAGCTGAAGCTTCCAGACCATTTTCAAAGGCAGCTTCTAATACATTTCAATAGTCTGATCAAGACATGGCTGTCAACTTATAAACAGAATCAGCTTTCCTATTGAGTACAAGCACCACTATCTTATTTGAATTAAGTCTCAATGTGTTAGCCCACATCATAACTACCAGTCCAGAACTGGTAACCACAGTATCCCTGACGGAAGTACGCATTGTATGCATACTGATAACACCACATTTCAGACCTCTGAACCACCTCCCATTGGCATAGAAGACAAAATGGAGCCCTCTGGGACCAGAGGACAGTGGTCAAAGGTGCCCAGTCTCTGAGTCTGTTAGTCTAAGACTGACCTAAAAGATAGGAGCAGAACCATGGTAATAGCATAGTCACCAACTCCATCCCAATCAGACAACTCAGAAGGATACATGGCAACAGTATCTACAGACAATAAGAGAGCCAACAGATTTTTGGCACAGGTTGCCAACTGGTGCAGCCAAGGCTATTTCAATCTGAAGTCAGACTGGAATGAATCCAGATAATCAATATCACTCAGGAAAACTGAACAGACACCATCTACTTGATCATCTTGCCCAATAGCAAATTTGAAACAGGCTGATAATTGTCAAGGGTGGCAGAATCCAGAGATGGCTTTTTTCAATAACAATCTTACAATAGCCTCCTTCAAACCCAGTTGCTTAGCCTTAGTCACCAGGGGGAAGAAGTCAGCACCACACTACCCCAGAAGGCTAAAGCTGATGCAATGTTTCTCTTGCGCAGAAATAAGGTCCTGGTGGAATACCCTTGAAATACATTGTGACTAGAAAGGGAAATAAATCAATTAAAAAATAAAACAAGATCTGGAATAGTGAAAAGTCTGCTCTCTCTTACAACACAGTTGCATATTTCATGTTCTTTTACTCAGTGGTTCTCAAACTTTTAGCCCACTTTTAGAATGAGAATCTGTCAGGACCTTCTGGAAGTGACACCATCAAGCAATAAATTTTTAACAATCCTAGGCTGCAATCCTCCCCAAACTTATTCAAGAGTCCCATTGATTAACACTGTTAAAAGCATATACATGGTAGCCTGTTCAAAGTACAGATCTGTAACATTTCCCCAAATGCAGTCATATAGCAAAGTCTATTAAAAATAAACTATTGTAATGAATGAGGACACACCTGAAATTGACCCGCAACCCACCTAGTGGGTCCCAACCCACAGTTTGAGAAACGCTGATGCATAGCATTGTATCCTTAATGGGGAGTTTGAGAAACACTGTTTTATCCTGCACATATGGGCAGGTGGGAGGAGAGGAACCCAAAATCATCCCTTGAAGACCAAGGGATGCCCAAACCCTAAAAGTGGCTTTTCAGCAGAAAGAGTATGAAAAGAGCCCAGTCAAATGTAGGACACCCAAGAAGGTCAGAGCACCTGCACAGCAGGAAGAGACAAGTCAGCAGGGCAGTGGGGGAAAGGTCATGCTCAGCCTGCAGAAAGGCAGACTGAAACCATATGTTCTCGCCTCCAAAGGACAAGGTGATGGAAAAGACCTCCACCAGCGGCCTGGGAGTGGCAACACTGGGCAATGGCAAGAAGGGAATATGTTAGACCCCAGGAATTTTCTGGACCCCTGTCCTTTTGCTCCCCCTTTCTGACCTCAGGCCCAGGTATGGTGCACCCCTGCAACCCCTTCTCTTGAGCCCCTGCCTTGTCTCCTGGGACCCCATTCTGACCTCAGGCAGGACATACCCCTTGCACCTCCTCTCTTGGCCCCACTTGCCTCCTGGAACCCCTTTCTTACCCTGGGCCCAATGCAACCCCTGCGCCCCCTAGTGAGAAGGGGAAGGCAAGACCCATGAACTTCCCGGGCCCGTCTTCGGGCACCTGGCCCCCTTCCTGACCCCAGGCCTGGCACGACACCCCCTGCACCCTTCTTGGCCCCTCCTCTGACCCTGGGCCAGTACAAACCACCCCCACGCAGCCTGCTCAGGAGGTGGCCCCACCGAGCTCAGCGGGGCGGACTCCCAGGACCGCAGCCTCCCCCACCAGAGCCCGCCTACCTGGCGGGAGCCCCGGGGGAGGCCCGGCCTCAGCCAAGGTCACCCACCGGGCGCCGCCGCCTCAGGGCGGCACTGCCGAGCCGGAAGGAGGGAGAGGCCGCGCCGGAGCCGCCCTCCAGCCGGGCCCTGCCCGCCACTCACTCAAAGGTGTGCTCCGAGGTCCAGATCTTCATGGCTGCGGCTGCGGCGCCCCTCGCGCACCCTCCCCTCAGGCGGCCCACAACCGAAAGGAGGGCGGGCGGCAGCGTTCGCAGTTAAAAGTCGGGAGAGGGAGGGGAAAGGGGCAGGGCTTCTCCTCCCCCCACTGCGCCTGCGCCGTCCGCCCTCGCGCTTGCCAGCCCGGAGAGCGGGATGCGGGTTCCGCGCCTGCAGGTCTCTGATAGGGCAGTGCCCCTGGTGACGTCAGAACCGGGACCTGCCGCACTCCTCCCCCGCCCCTTCCAGGAATAGGGCGTGGCCTGGCGACGGCTTCCGTGACGTCAGAACCGAGCCCTGCGACGCTTCCCCGCCCCCCACAGAAACAGGGCGTGGTCTCAGGAGAGGGGCGTGGCTTGCAAAACTTTGGCTGTGTTGTCTGGGTTATGATCCTTGGCCTGAGCCAGAGGTGCCCAAGCCTCACTTTTAGCCCCAGTTCTCAGCAACCCCCAGTCTCCACTAGGAGGTTTGCTGGAGCCCCTGCTGGCCCCACGTGACTGCCCTCAAGGGGTGGGCGACCGTTCGCCCTGGTGTGCGAGTGGTGGGTCTAGGGCCACTCCCTGCTTGCTGCTTCACACCTGTGGTGTGGCAGCAGCATCTAAGGAAAGGCCGGCCGTGCCTCGTGCAAGGCCTTCCACAGGCCTTGAGCTCTTGCGAGTCCTTCATTCATTCCCAGCAGTCCCGCCTCTAACATATTCATTTATGCAAATTTATGCAGATTCAAAATATAAAATGAGAGGCCACCTTTTGACCTTATGACCGTTCGTCATTTATGTTTTTAATGTATACTGTATATATTAACATATATATACTTAAGACCTTTTTATTTAGGGAGGCCTTTTATGCTGCTACCAAGGGGCATGGCGCTTTTTGAACGCATTTTAATTTGGGATCCAGATTTTTAGTGTATTGTTTTTAATGTCTTATATACATACAAATGTTTATATATATGTGTACACACACACACACACACACTGTCACCCCAGCATTGTCTGTTCTAGTGGCTGCCTGCTGGTATTCCTTGGCATCTTTTTAGATTGTGAGCCCTTTCGGGACAGGGAGCCATTTAGTTATTTGATTTTTCTCTGTAAACAGCTTTGTGAACTTTTAGTTGAAAAGCGGTATATAAATACTGTTAATAATAATAATAATAATATAATAATAATAATAATACATAATTTAAAACATTAAAAACAAAATATACATTCATATATGCATATATGTGTGTATATGTATATACATATACGTATATGTATGGAGGCAGGCTGTGCAGCATGGCCTTTCCCAGTTTGAAGAGACACTTGGCCAACAGTCTGGGGTAAAGAGGCAAAGAAGAAAGGCCTATAGCCAGGGAGACAGACCAGGGACAGACTGCACTTGCTCCCGGTGTGGAAGGGATTGTCACTCCCGAATTGGCCTTTTCAGCCACACTAGACGCTGTTCCAGAACCACTACTCAGAGCACGATACCATAGTCTTTCGAGACTGAAGGTTGCCAACAACATACACTCACACCTATATACACACACTTTATATAAATAAACACACACACACACACACACATATATATATATATATATATATGTATGTATGTATGTATATGTGTATATGTATATATATATATATATATATATATATATATGTTGGCAACCTTCAGTCTCGAAAGACTATGGTATCACACTCTGAAAGGTGGTTCTGGAACACACACACACTTTTTAATATGCGCCACCTTGAGTGTCCTTCATTGGATAGAAAGGCAGGATGTAAATTTCTAAAATAAATAAATAAAATAAATATATATTAATATGTTATGAGCTGCCTGGGAGGTTCCCCTCAGCAAAAAAGGCAGGAACTAGAGTAAATGTGTTTATTTAATTAAAGTTTCTAAAGATACACAGTGAATTTTTCCCTTTCTGGTTCCCATATGGCATAGCTTCCCCCTCCCCTTACAAATACAGTAGAGCCTCAAGCTGTATTACAAGTAGTGGTGAGGCTGCTATGAAAAAGTGGTTTGGGGAAAGCAGGAGTCTAGAAGGTGGTGACAGGGCTGCAGTCTGTCACCACCCTCTTAAACTATTACCAGAGAAGTGTGCGAAGTAGTCCACAGCCTTCAGGTGGAGGGCAAGCATTTACTCTTCTACTTCCTTGTAGACAGGTGGCAAGATTCTCCTTGAGTTAGTCTTAACCCAGGGGTGTGCTATTATTTCTTGCAGGGGGAGCCGCAAAGACGGTGTATGGTTGAGTACTTTGGAAATTAAGTCCTTGGCTCCATCTGACACCCAAGGAGGAAATGCAAATTTAACCTTGAAATCAAAATGAGGGGGAAAGATAGTTACATCTTTAGAAAAAAAACTAGCCTAGCCTCAGTGGTGTCACTAGCGTTTGCGTCACCCGGTGCAGGATGCCAGTGTGTCACCCCCCCATGCAGTGGGCTGGGCAACACCCCACATGGTGTTTCCTGCTCTTTCGGATGGACAAAGGCAAGGCCGCCTACTCTCGGGTAAATGTGCGATACAGCTGTTTCACTTTCCATAGGGCTTTATGTATTTTTTATTCTCCATTTTTTTGGCCATAACTTTTGATAGAAAGGAGATATTTCACTCTGGTTTTTTGCATTGTATTCTGCTGGAAATTCCACATCCAATGGTATATAGCATGACAGTATCACTCATAACCACCACGATTTTAGCATATCACCCCTCGTGTGCGTCACCCTGTGCAGTCCGCACCCCCCTAGCGACACCACTGCCTAGCCCTAGCCTCAGTTTACCGCTTACTCCTAAACCCATCCAACTTTTTTTTTAATCAACACAGAGGGAGGCATGCCTGCTCCAACTTGGTATGTTTAAGCGTATGGTTTCAAATGTATCTGTTACATTTTATGAGTGTTGCAAGCCATTTTAGGACTCCCAGCATGTGTGCCATCCTGAGACACAGAATACATTTTAAAACAAGCCACAAACTACTACTCTGCCTATTCTGCACATCTAGCCACTAACAAATGTTTAATTAAAGCCCAGAATAGGTTTTTGGTTTTATGAAGTTATTCCTGTGCACCTTGTTGCTTTTAGAAACCCAGAGCATACCTCTCTTATTCTTTGGAACGTCTCTATACGGGTTGGGGCTTCAAATGGAGCATAGCCTGCCAGACACTCATAACAAAGGACTCCAACACACCAGACATCAACATTTTCATCATGAGGACCCTCTTCTATCATTTCTGGAGCCAGGTAATCTGTGGTGCCACACAAGGTCGTCCTCCTATTTTGTTGTTTAACAAAATGCATAAGCTAACTGCATTTGCATTATCACACATTGTTGGCTTAAAATGTACCAGCAAATGAATTAAATTAGGTGCTTTGGAAGACTTAGAGTTTACTGGCCCTGCTCCTATGCCTTTTGCAGCAGCCAGAAAAAGGAAAAGAATAGTGTGCACTCTCGGAATGGTGAGAAGTCTCAGGAGTAGTGCTACTTGAGCTTTGGTTTCCTTTGCAAGTAGAAGTACTGAAGCCTGATGGCACTGTTATCTTCTTTGCTTTACTTACACAGTTGGAGGCAAACTATTCACACTCCTACCAGGTAATACCTCCAGCTCATGTTGGCTCCTTAGAGAGAGAAGAGACCCTTGGACCTCAGGGTGCCTTCCATTCTCAGCTCCCACTTGCCTCTTGGCTCCAAATGGCAAAATATTTTTTTCTGATCTTCACATGCACACCTTACACCAGCAACTCCCTTAGCTGGGAGGGGTTGCCTCCTCTAAGCTCCTAGTGGCTCCTCAAAGCTCCATCTTGAACCTGGGACCTTCTGCATGCAAAACATGTGGTCTACTGCTGAGCTATAGCTCCTTCCCAAGGCCCAAGTATCTAGGAGTTTGGAATATTGCCTAGTCTTAGGTCCAGAAGAATTCTGTAGGGCCACCTTGCACTTTGGAGAAACACCATCCAACTCAATAGAAAATGCCTTTTGAAACAGAGCATAAACATCAGAAGAGAGGCTTACCTTAAGGATGGTGCATGCACGGACCAGCCAAAGTCTGCCAACTTCAGCTCCCCTCTTAATCCTAAGAGGAGGTTTTCTGGCTTAATATCTCTATGGATCACTTTTTGAGCATGACAGTACATCAGAGCATCAGATATTTCTTCCATATACTGCAGAATATTTCATGTATAGGAAATGGCAATAGTTAGGTAGCTGGTAGCTTAGATAGTACTCTGCGCCAATATGTTGGCCAGAACATCATTTGAAAAGCAGCTAGGGAGTCCATAACTTAGATTCTGTATGGAGTCCAACATGTAGAACATGCTTTGCAAGTACATTATTTTTTAAAGTTTTATATAGCAGCTGGATCAGCCCACCATGGACCAAAACAGCAGGGAAGAGCTTTACATCTCTGCCATATTCCCAATCTGAAAAAGGCCTCCCCATTGTGGTTTGCCAAGGAAAGCAAAATCTCTCACTGTCACCAATAACAGCCTTCTCCCTCCCCTGACCAATAACCTTTATTGGATTAAACAAAAAAAAAAAACAACCCTCCTCTCCTGCTATGGTACTGATCCAGCTGCTATTTAGCATTTAAAAACCACACACACACACACAAGCTTGCACATGTTAACAAGTTTGGCACTTTGTCTATGCAGTCATAATTGTTTCACACAAAGATCATCAACTCCTTTATTTCACTTTATCAACTGAAACAGAGCCTATCTTGCATGCATTCATCACTTTCTCCCTTGTCCATACTCTATTCTCTACAGTGCTAGCAGCAGTTGCTAGTGGTCTTCCGGCATGGCTCTGAACAGGACCCTTACGGCACCCTTGCTCTCCCTGTGATGGTGCATTGTGTGCTGTTACCGACAGTGAGGGTTCAGGGATCAATCTGGCCAGTGGACCATCTGATGCATGGGGGCCTATGACAGTACCTGACTTGGCCAGCCCCAGATACCACACCTGGTCTCAAGTTAGATGGCAAGTGGCAGACTCCACAGGGCAGCAAACTGCCTTTTCTTTATGTTATTTTAAAATGTCATGTATGTGAATGGACTACATAACATGGGTTTTCCATTCTAATTTGTTCCATTCACCAATCATGATATTTTATTATGAAATCCAAGCAGGAGAACTACACTAGGCCCAGTCAGAGACTGTGAAATGGCTCTGATACTATCTAGACCTATTGCCAGGTTGACCATAAGCAAATCACTGGTTTAATAAACTGGTTCTTTATGCCTGAAGAACCAGATCTCCATCTCTACAGCTAATGGTTTTGTTCCTTCTGCTGGTTTTAACCTCTCATGCGGCTCCATGTTGGTGTGAAGCCTACTCTAGAAATGGCTAAGGAGTCTGTGGCAAGTAGAGGAAATGCAAGTAGAGAGACAAGCAAGCAGAAATGGGGATGCTTGTACATGAGTTTACTCTCTCCCTAGGATTACTTCAGTTCAAGATGGGGCGCAGTGACCCTTGACCCTAGACTGTAAAGTCACTGGATAGCCCAGTATAAGTATAAGCAAAGAAAGAATCATTTTAGAAGTCTGACTAAAGCATGGAAAAACACAGAATAGAAGAAGCTGTTTGACTTCATTTAAAGGCAAAAATGTATTCTCACAGAGCTGCTTAGGCGTAAACACCTTGGAATGCAAATAGATAAGATTGCTAGGTAACGAGCAGATAGGCCCCAACTTGGCAGAAGTAGGACAGTCTGCCTGTGTTCATTTATAGTTTTAAATTGTTATTCTTCCATGCTTTCAAAGGAAAAAACACATATAGGTAAAATAGTCTTTGCCCTAAAGTGTAACCAACATATATGGGGACATAGTAGTCATTAGAAGCAAGTCTTAAGCAACCTTTGCTTCTTGATTTTAGAAAAGTCTTAGTAACAGACAAAAGCTTTAACATTGCAGGAAGGCTTCACAGGTGTTTCTATGTTAGCATAGGAGAAGGCAAGAAGAAGACAGAAAAGCATGAACTTATGGGAAAGCTTCTCTGCTCATTAACTGCTCTGCTATCAGTTGGCAATGTTTCTTGGCAAACTAACAAAGGGTCTAGCTAGCTAACCACAGACACCTGCAAGAGATGAACTTTAGAAGACATCACACATTTAATTAGATAAGCAAGCATCCTTGAACAAGTCAAAGTGAGACAAGGCTACTCCCTCTTTGAAAGTAATGAGAGGGCAAGAAGATGAAAGGGACAGAATGGAAAGTATCAGGAAACTTCTGCTTTTGGAGACTTTTTGTTTGAATTGCAACTGAAATAGAGGCAGGCCATAGGGGACTAAAAGTTACTTGAAAAGTTTAAGAAAGCAAAGAAGCTAGCTGAAGCCTTAGTTCAGAGAGATTACACTTTAGCAGGTGCTAGGCAACCACTGAAGAGGAATGAGGTCACTTCTTAGCAAGGATATACACCACTATGCCTGCCAATATCTTTCATGCTTTTTAGGGCAAAAGACATATCCCTTAATACCAATGTACTCAAGGTAGCTGGTCACAATAATTATATAGAATTAAGACATAGAAGTCAAAATGTTTGATTTTAGTGAGACTGTTAAAGGAAGTTTAAAGGTCTTTGCTTCGCAGAGGGCCCCACAGTGTTTTACTAAACCAGGAGAAGAAATGCAGCAGAGATAAGATAGGTGGCTCAAGCAAGGCCATCCTAATTAGGATGAGTCTGAAGGGGATGTATGCCAAGAAATGGGTCTGAAGTTCAGCCAAATGTGAGGTCTTCACACCTGTCTTTGAGCATTGTGTCATCTCTTTAATTAGGGTAGTCTAAACCTTGTCAAAACAATTTTTAATTGAATTGATGGATGTGGAAAAGGGTCAACGCTGGATAGATAATGTTATAGCACACTCTACTGGTTTTTGAAAACTTTGTAATTCAATACATTTAATTGTTTAATTGTAACTTTTATGGGAACTGTAACCTGAAACAAGCCTATCAGGTGTCTCTAAAGTTATCTATAGCCTATTAAGAGTTAGCCCCATCTATGATGTCAAACTTCATCCAATGGGAAGTTCAGATTTTCAAACAAAGGACCCAGAATGCTATAAAGGGTCCAGTTAACATTGGGAAATTGCTCTCATGCTTTGAGACATTAGTCCCATGAGATACCCGTTGCTTGCAACGAAATAAAGCCTGCAAATGATCACCCTTGAGTACTGAGTCTTGCTCTCTTGAACCTTGCAACAAATAAACTCCACAGCTAACAAGATGCCAATATTTGATTTTTGTACTCACTGTTGCGGTTCTGCTATCATCAAAGTATTTCTTCTTCTGTAGTTCCTTGTATAGCTCCCCCCTTGGAGCATATTCAAGCATCAGAAAAACTCGTGTTTGATCATGGAAGTAGTTATACATGCTTAGGATATTTGGATGCCTGGAGAGAAACAAGGAGAGA
Source organism: Tiliqua scincoides (assembly GCF_035046505.1). NCBI lineage: Eukaryota > Metazoa > Chordata > Lepidosauria > Squamata > Scincidae > Tiliqua > Tiliqua scincoides. The sequence continues at coordinate 212,226,796 of NC_089824.1, forward strand.
AGGAGAAGAATGGTGGCTTAATTTGGTAAGAATGAGCCACTTTGATAGGTACCCAGGGATTGCATAATATTCTGTCCATACATGAATGCACTGGGTAGATTTTGAAAAAATGTTTCATTTGGAAGAGGACACCATTGCAATCTGAGTGACAAAGGTTGCTTCCTTGCATGTCCTATTCTCTGAATAGGCATCCTTGTTCACTCATTTACAGAGAATTCACCATGAGATGGTTTTATTGCCAACTTGTTGGATTTCAGTGTCTGTGTTGCTTATCTGTGTTTGTTCAGACCTAACTTGTGGCAATTCCTTTGCAATCAGAGCAAAGTGGGGACAGGCAGAGTGTTGAGGCTTTTAAGAGTCAATGTGTCTTTAATTACAGTAAGTTTCTCATTATTATTATTATTATTATTATTAACAGTATTTATATACCGCTTTTCAACTAAAAGTTCCCAAAGCGGTTTACAGAGAAAAATCAAATAACTAAATGGCTCCCTGTCCCAAAAGGGCTCACAATCTAAAAGATACAAAATGAATATCAGCAGACAGCCACTAGAACAGACAGTGCTTGGGTGAGGTGGGCCATTAGTAAGTTTCCTTTTATTGCTTCCTTTTCAGCATGTCTAGGAGATTGATGAACACCCCCCCCCCTTCTTGGTTAGCTTTGGGATGGTGGGGTTGAACAGATGAGTGTTTGGCAAAATCCTCCCTCTCTGGAGCTGCCTCTCTCCTTGCAGGGGCACAATGTAAGCATAATATGGCCACCTGGGGAAGATTTAAGCATTTAGTTCTCTCTCATTCTTCCTCCCTTTCAGATTGCAACCTTGTGTGGCTGCTTTTCCATTTCAAAAAGTCAGGAAGTAGCAACATATATCTAATGCATACCTTGTCCCTTCTAGTGCATGATCATCCACAAACTGCAACATGTGGAAACACTTAGAAGACCAGATACACATCAACCACATGTTGCCCGTGAGGACTGAAGACTTTTCTTTTTAGACAAGCCTTCTGAGTTCCTGGCCTTTTTAACATCATTTTTAAACACCCTTTACACCTTTTAACACCTGGTTACAGGCCCTGGGTCTTTTTATAAATTGTTGCTGGTTGCTCTTTTAAAATTTTTATCTGATAATGTTTTTATCTTGTTTTAAATTACGTTTTTAATATGTGTTTTTAATTATTGTTGTAAGCCGCCTTGGTCCCTTCGAGGAGAAAGGCAGGGTATAAATTGTTGTTGTTGTTGTTGTTGTTGTTAATAATAATAATAGTGCTATGCATTATTTATTTTATTTAAAATATTTATATCCCATCTTTCCCAGGCCCAAGCAAATGCCCAAGGTGGCTTTACACATCTAGAGTTTTATTACTGATCATCCTGAGTTCTGCAGTTAACATATCCTGTCCCTGAAGATTAAGGTACATGTGCGAATTCAGAGTTCAAGCACACACAAAGTTGATATCAAGGGCAAATACTCTTGCTCAGATCTAGCTCGTGGCCCTTAAGCATATCCACATATTAAAAGCAGATGCTTCTCACTCCTCAGTCACCCGAAGATTCATAGTCACTTTCTTCTAATTTCCAGGATTTCAGCAGAAATTTTCCAAAGATTTGAAGATGATACTCTTAAGTGTTTGCCTCATGAATTAACAAAGAGGAGGAAACAGCAAAAGGCATTCAAGGGTTCACCCCAGCACCTGCAAAAAGATGTTCCTGAAAAAGTGTTACCATTTGTGTTAACGGTATGGCCTGGTTCCCAAGTTTGATTGAGAGGAATCAGCCTCTCTGTCCCAAATGCTCATGCCATTCAGATGCTTTACCTGAGGTGACTTAGGATTTCTATTTCTCTTCGAAGCTGGTGTTCCAGCTGAGCTTTCTCCAAGGCAGACTTGAATATCACTTTTAAGGCCAAGATAAAATGAGTCTTCTTCTCCCGAGCTAAATACACTGCACCAAACCTCCCTTTGCCAAGTGGCTTGCCAAATTCAAAATCCGCAGTGCACCACATTTTCCTGTAATCAGAGGGGTCGTTTGGGTAACTATTGGCTTTACCAGCATCATAACATTTGGCTGAAGAGGCCTGGCACTGGAGTCCTACAGAGATTTATACCTAATTGGTCTGTTCCAGTGGTTCTCAAACTGGGGCATCGCAGCACCCCAGCCTGAGGACCTTGGGCATTGCCCCCTTAAAGGGGTGGGGAGGGGGGAGGGCAGAGACGCAACCCCCTGGATCACGCCTCTGATCAGGGTACAGGGACGCGTTTCCACTCACCCCTTCCTGCAGCAGCCTCCCGGTGGTCAGATAAGCCCGGTCCCAACCTCAGCAAGGCTCTCCGTGCAGCACAAACTCCTACAGAACGCAATCACGACCACTTCCAGTTTTGTGATTGAGGAACAGGAAGTGGTTGCGATCATGTTCTAGGAGGGTCTGCACTGCATGGAGAGCCTTGCTGAGGCTGGGGCCAGGCTCCTCTGACCCCCAGGAAGCTGCTGCAGGCAGGGGTGAGTGGAAGTGTACCCCTGCGCCCCTCCACAACAGCGTGATGCTGGACATCACGTCGCTGCCTTCCCCCCACCCCTGCTGCCTTCCTCCCACCCATGCAAGCACTTATAGGCTCTCAAACTCTCCCAGATGTTTGGAGAGTCCCAGAGAGTTTGAGAACTGCTGGTCTATTCCAACGTTTCTCAAACTTATTACACCGGGACCCAATTTTTTAGAATGACAATCTGTTGGGACCCATCTAAAGTTATGTCATTAACCTGGAAGTAACACCATCAAGCAGGAAAATTTTTAACATCCCCATACACCAAAATCAAATCAATTAAGTAAGTAAATTAAACCCTTACAATAAGTATAGATTTAAAGATTTATTTAAAATAAATAATCCTACTAAGCCTCCCAAGCAGTTGCTGATCTGTTTAAAAAAATTTCTCAAACATCCAAAAGACTGAAGTCCTATTCATGCTTACCCAGGAGTAAGCCCCATTGACTATCACTGTTAAAAGCCTGTACATTGTAGCCTGTTAAAACATTTCCCCAAATGCAGTAACATGCCATGATAGCATCAAGTCTAATATATTAAAAACAAAATACACATTGAAATGAATGGGGACCCACCTGAAATTGGCTTATGTCCCACCTAGTGGGTCCCAACCCACAGTTTGAGAAACTCTGGACTCTATTCTATTGTACTTAACTTGGCTTTTATGAGAGGTCACACACATCATCCCACTTAAATTTGCCATGTTTTAGATACTTGTTTGTTTCATCGTCTGTACTTTAGAGGTGGCCCACAAATGTTCAGAGGCAACACATTGCTTGCATGTTACCACTGATCCGATGTTGTATTGCCCATTTCCATCTGCTCTCTCTTGTCACACCTTTCCACACATACCATTTAACAATTCTTATTTTATTTTACAAGGTACATATACAATTGAATGTTCTTTAAAGAAGCTTAATGGGGGCTGACAAACAGCAAGCATGCTAACTAGACTGGGAAGGCTTAAGCCATATGACAAGATTATCTTATATTACAAGATGATCATATGTTCTTATGACTGGAGCAGTGGCGTGGGAAGTAAAGGGGTTTAACCTTTTGCCCCATGCCAATTTCCACCATGAATGGCTCTTGTAATCTGCCATTTGCCCTGTTAGGAACAGGCTGTCAACAGCATCTGTAGGAGAGGGGCCTTCAAGGCAGGGAACCAGTATGTAGTTGTAAATAGGTAAACTCCCTCCCACATACGCTTTCTGAAAAGGACACGCTTGGAGAGTGGGCAATGTGTAGTTTTAGCTTTCAGGATAAGGCAAGATCTCTTCCCTAGTCTTTAGAGAGTCATTGCTAGATAGAGTACACAGGGCTAGACAAACCAGTAGACTCTGCATAAGGCACCTCTGTATGTTCATATAGTTCCCCAAGGGTATTATAACTCATTATTAATTATTAATAGATACCAAGTGTGGCATTGCACAAAGAAGAACGGGTTGTGAAAAAGACTCCAGAAGAAAGGAACTGTTTGGCAAAGGGCATTCCATAATGAAGAATGAGTACAAGGATTTACACTATCAGCGTGTAAAGTATTTACACCATTAACCTTTCCCCACACATCCATTTTCTCAACAGCCTGCAAAGTAGTTCTTAACTGCATTACATCCAGTTTCAGATAGTTACCTGGGAATCTGAGAACCAGAGCCAAGTTTGGCAATTGCTTTAAGGCCACCTTCCTCCCCTAAAAAACAAATTGCATCACCTTAGAAATGGTGCCATTTTCTATTCTTTGCCTGTGGAAATAAAGTGACCCAACTGGATTTTATTTATCCCCTAAAGACTCAGCACAGCTTTTGGAAATCTGAGCAGATGTTGGTTTGGTTTGACTTGCACTTGCTCCCTCATCTCCAGCATTCTTTTCCAATGTGTATTCACACTTTTTGCTTGAGCTAATTTGTAATATGAATGTAAACTGTGAGATGAGGTAATGGTAACTTCTGAAGTGCAGGAATTTATCATGGCACCACCACCCCAATAGTCATGTCCTACTCAGACTATACAACCAAACTTTAAATGTCTTTATTAGAATGTTTTCTACACTGGCCTACTTAGTCCTACTCTGAAACTTACTGTACATCTTTTAAAGATCTACCATAGATTCTTGAGTATAAGGCACTTCTTAGGGACCCCTTACACACTTTTATGCTGCTGACATTTTAACCTGCTCCATTATTGTTACCTTTTAAACTGTTTAAATGGTTTTTATGATTTCATTTTAATTGATTTTAATGTTTTAAATTTATGTGTTTTTCTGTTGTACACCACTTTGGGTTTTTAGAAAAGCAGTATAGAAACCCAATAAATAAAATAAGTCAATCTCACAGATAAGTCAAGGGCAGGTTTTGAGCGCAAAATCACTGAATTTTCTATGACCCTTGGATAAGTCCCCGTCTCAAAAAAACCATAGCCCAAGAGAAAAAGTGATGGAATGGATGAGGTCAGTGTACTGACACACAAAATCTCAAAACATCAAAACTTGGAGATGAGGAATCAATAAGTACCAAGGTTAGTTATAAAAATGATGAGAGGTTAGAAATGGCTAATCTATAGAATTTAACTAGAACACAATTCTGATATTGGAGGTAGTGGTGGGGGTGGAGGCAGTGTTAGAGCTAGAGTTTGTGCCCCCATGATGGACCTCCTTCCATGCAGTGGGTGTGGCAAAGCCCTGGGCAGTGGGCATGGTGACACACCATTGCCCCGCCCCACTGACTTTTTTGGCTATAACTTTTGATAGAATAGTGAGATTTCAACACAGTTTGTTTCATTCCATTTTGCATGAACGATAAATAACATGATGGTATTGTTCCCGCACCCTCTTAGCAATACCACTGGGTGGAGGGAAGGAGGAAGAAATTCACAGGTATGAAGCAGCAAATAGATGGAGAAAAGGCAAGAAATGCAGAAGCTGACCAGAAGTCTTCTTTGCTCAAGCCAGGTGTAACGGACTGATATTTCTCAAGCAAAAGTGAAGTCATGCATGCCCAACTAGATATGTTGGGATGAGGGATTGTTGTTGCTTCATAAGATGGAGAAAATTCAACAGGATGTTTGAATCTAGTTAGTCTGCATGAAATGCAGACTAAGAGAGGATGGCTGCAATCCTAACCTCACTTTCCTGGGAGTAAGTTCCATTGAACATAATAGGACTTCCTTCTGAGTAGACCTGGTTAGGATTGTGCCCGATATGAAATAACTCCAGACATACCCCTTGGTTCCAATCTTCCTCTGTCTCTGTTTAGGAGCTTCTTTTGTTTTGGAGATGATCCCCCTTGAGATGCATAGGCTGAAACAGAGGTGCTGCTGAGCTGCTTCCTTAGAGGTGTCTGCAGTACAAGAGAGATCCATGCATCTTTTGCAAACAGTCATAATCCAAGAAGTCAGAGACATGCTAATACTTAAAATCAACAGTGCAAATGCAATACAAGGAACTGCAGAAGAAGCACAAGTTCCTCCAGAATGGCTTGCGGACCTGCAGCCTCACAGCCAGAGTGCCAGAACTGCTGCTACACACCAAGCCCATGCACCCCCTCACCACAACATGAAACCAACACTTACTCAACAGGACCCAGAAACCATTAACACTTGTCCCTCAAAACGGCCATGGTGCCAGAGGATTGGAGGATAGCAAATGTCATACCAATCTTTAAAAAGGGAAAGAGGGGGATCTATACCGGGTAAGATGGTGGAATGCCTCATCAAAGATAGAAGCATTCCAAAACACATAGATGAACAGGCCTTGCTGAGGGAGAATCAGTATGGCTTCTGTAAGGGTAAGTCTTGCCTCATGAACCTTTTAGAATTCTTTGAAAAGGTCAACAGGCATGTGGATGTGAGAGAACCCGTGGACATTATATATCTGGACTTTCAGAAGGCGTTTGACATGGTCCCTCACCAAAGGCTACTGAAAAAACTCCACAGTCAGGGAATTAGAGGGCAGGTCCTCTCCTGAATTGAGACCTGGTTGAAGACCAGGAAACAGAGTGGGTGTCAATGGGCAATTTTCACAATGGAGAGAGGTGAAAAGCGGTGTGCCCCAAGGATCTGTCCTGGGACCGGTGCTTTTCAACCTCTTCATAAATGACCTGGAGACAGGGTTGAGCAGTGAGGTGGCAAAGTTTGCAGATGACACCAGACTTTTATGAGTGGTGAAGACCAGAAGTGATTGTGAGGAGCTCCAGAAGGATCTCTCCAGACTGGCAGAATGGGCAGCAAAATGGCAGATGCGTTTCAATGTAAGTAAGCGTAAAGTCATGCATACTGGGGCAAAAAATCAAAACTTCACATATAGGCTAATGGGTTCTGAGCTGTCTGTGACAGATCAGGAGAGAGATCTTGGGGCGGTGGACAGATTGATGAAAGTGTCGACCCAATGTGCGGCAGCAGTGAAGAAGGCCAATTCTATGCTTGGGATAATTAGGAAAGGTATTGAGAACCAAAAGGCTAATATTATAATGCCATTATACAAATCGATAATAAGGCTCCACCTGGAGTATTGTGTCAGTTCTGGTTGCCACATCTCAAAAAGGACATAGTGGAAATGGAAAAGGTGCAAAAGAGAGCAACTAAGATGATTACGGGGCTGGGGCACCTTCCTTATGAGGAAAGGCTACAGTGTTTGGGCTTCTTCAGCCTAGAAAAGAGATGCCTGAGGGGGGACATGATTGAGACATACAAAATTATGCATGGGAAGGATAAAGTGGATAGAGAGATGCTCTTTACACTCTCACATAACACCAAAACCAGGGGACATCCACTAAAATTGAGTGTTGGGAGGGTTAGGACAGAGAAAAGAAAATATTTCTTTACTCAGCATGTGGTCGGTCTGTGGAACTCCTTGCCGCAGGATGTGGTGACGGCATCTGGCCTGGATGCCTTTAAAAGGGGATAGGACAAGTTTCTGGAGGAAAAATCCATTATGGGTTACAAGCCATGATGAGTAGGTGCAACCTCCTGATTTTAGAAATGGGCTATGTCAGAATGCCAGCTGCAAGGGAGGGCACCAGGATGCAAGTCTCTTGTTATCTGGTGTGCTCCCTGGGGCATTTGGTGGGCCGCTGTGAGATACAGGAAGCTGGACTAGATGGGCCTATGGCCTGATCCAGTGGGGCTGTTCTTATGTAGTACATTCCACATCAAAGTGTCTTTCATGCACTCACTTTCTAACCCACTTTGACAGCATTCACATAAATAGCAAGAGGCTCAAATGGCAGTTTCACATATACATGCCAATTTGTCATGTACAAAACTCAATTTATAACTGCTAAGTGGCACCTCCCACTAGAAATGGCTCTGGTGCTTACCTTTTTGCTAGCATTGCTTTGGTACACATTTAGAAACTCCTGGTTGTCCATCCGTTTTCAAAGAAAGGATACTTAAGGAGAGGAACAAAAAAAAAAATCACAGGCAGTGTATCAGAACTCCACCTTCCTGAAATCCAGGGTTGCCAGATTTTGAACTAAGAGATTCTGATGAAACCTGGACAGGGCTAGAAGATGCATGGAACCTGAAACAGATTGGCTTTGGGGCTACAGAGCTTAAATGGGTCAGGATACAGGCTGTATAGTTTTAGAGTTGTATATTTATTTTAAAGCTTATGCAACCCACACTAATCTTCATGCCAGGATAGCCTACAAAACAATGAATTTTTACAAAGGTAAGGCTACAATATTTCATGCAAGGCACTATGTACACCTTGACCAATGATACATAATTAACATCGGTTAGCATCTAAATCCTGCCCCAATCCAACAACCAGCTGAGGTTGCTGAAAGTATTTTCTCAGTATTCTCTCCTGCCCCAATTAACTATGGACAACAGTATTGGCTAGGACCCAAAGAACCACATAACTAGATCTGTGAGCCCAAGAGTGTTCGTTCAAAGGAACTAAATAACCAATTTTCCCCATCCCATTCATTCTGAAACCAAATTCTAACAACCAAGAATGAGCAACGTTTTGCTACTCCTTTCTCTTTGCCCCTCCATTTCCTTACAGTGCTTCTCAAACTACGGGTCAGGACCGACCAGGTGGGCCATAAGCCAATTTCAGGTGGGTCCCCATTCATTTCAATGTTTAATTTTAATATATTAGACTTGATGCTACCATGGTATGTGACTGCATTTGGGGAAATGTTACAGACCTGTACTTTTAACAGGCTACTATGTATATGCGTTTAACAATGTTAATCAATGGGACTCCTGAATAAGTTTGGGGAGGATTGCAGCCTAGGATTGTTAAAAATTTTCTTACTTAATGATGTCACTTCCAGTCATAACAACACTTCCGGCAGGTCCTGACAAATTCTCTTTCTAAAAAGTGGGTCCTGGTGCTAAAAGTTTGAGAACCTATGTAGCCTGTTAAAAGTACAGGTCTGTTAACATTTCCCCAAAAGCACTCACATACCATAGTAGCCTCGAGTCTAATATATAAAAAATAAAACACACATTGAAATGAATGGGCACCCACCTGAAATTGGTTCACAACCCACCTAGTGGATCCCAACCCATAGTTTGAGAAACAATGATCTAGAGTTAGTCTAGACTCCACAGCAATCATCTTCCAAAGTGACGCTCGTGTTAGCATTTATTTATTTTGCATATTTATTACACCACCCTTCCTCCAAAGAGCTCAGGGTGGTACACATGGTTCCTTCCCTCCTTTTGTTCTCAGAACTCTGTAAGGTGGGTGAGACTGGGAGACAGTGGCTGGTCCAAGGTCACTCAGGAAACTTCATCACTGAGCAGGTATTTGAACCCAGTTCTTCCAGGTCTGACTCCAGAACCACTACACTGTCCTGGCATTTAGCATTATTATCATCACATGTTCTCTTAATAGCTCTGGCAATTGTGTTAGCAAACACACCAGCCCCATTTCTAGAACTCCACAAGAAAACCAGATGTTCTCAGCAGCTCTAGATTTTTTTTGGGTTCCCACTGAGGCCTTTCTCATTCTCTATGCTGCAAATAGACGCTGAAGCAAAAGCAGTTCTGTAGCTAGGATTATATAGTTATACTTAAAATGACACAATTCCTAGGAACAAATGCAAAGGAAGCCAAACCTTTGGTGCCTTCAAGAGTAATGTAGAAGGAAAAATCTGGCAGGTGTAGCTGGTTATGTAGGGGTGGGGGAAAACTGCACCTGCCTAACTACGTCCTTCTACATAAGCCTTAAAGGTAGTGGAGCCGTCTTCCTTTGCACCTGATCACCCTTCCTGCAGCATCATGTGGCTTGTTCTATAAATAAAACTCTTTTTTTTTTTCCAGAAAGATCTATCTGCAAGAGTGATGAACAGGAAAACCTGCTTATCCAATCATAGCAAGGGACAATTTATATAGCCCCACATCTGTGGGTGTGGTGAAAAGGAGTGTGTTCATATGATCACAGATGTGGCAGGGACATATCACAAGCACCAACCCTCTTTTGAACCAGATGAGGTGAAGGACCAAAGGACACGCTACATCAAACATGCAATTTGGCCTTTGAGTGCTTGGGTTTGTTTGAATGCATTAGATACCAGCTGTATGGTGGGAATGACCTGAATTAGGGCTAGGATACAAATGGGATTTCACTTCACTAAAGAACCAACCTTGATTGTGCCTGTCACAGCTACTGCTTCCCCAGGAGGAAAGCTATCATGATCTTAATTATTTAATGCAATGTCTAGCAGAAGGTCCTCTGTGCTGTTTTGCTATTTGCCTTTATTGCAATAATTTGCTTATTTGTTCCCAGCTTCAATTCATTTGTGCCAGTCTTCGAAAGTGGCCCCCATTGAGTGTCAGCCACTAGAGGGCACGGCAGTGCTGTGAATTGTATGGGAGTATGAGAATTTCTAGCTGGAGAAGGTTGCTGTTGGGGTGATGACTCCTCTCTCTCAGCATTATTCATACCACTCTCTTCCCAGAATGACTCTTTTGTGTTAGCCAACTTGTTTTGTAACCTTGCTGGTTGGGACTGGTTTTATAACAGTTATAAAACAGTTAGTGGCTCTCATTCCTTTCTCTGGCAGTATCTTATGGTTATTGGAACAGAATACCTATTGCAGATTGCAATGCTGTCTATTCTTGTCCCAGGGGATCCTAAAAATAAAATAAACCAGAGAATTGCGGAGTGTGGCAAGACCACACACACCCCTACCCCGAAATGTACAAACTACTTTCAAAGTAATGTGAACTTTAAAAAGCAACAACCCAGAACCACTTATCAACTTAAAATCCAAAAAGTAAGATATGTGAAACATTTGTCCATTTTAAAACAGCTGATTTGGAACCACTATAGCATCCTATATAAGTCTGGATTCTTGTATGTTTTTTTCTAGGATATATGTGTGTAAATAACAGCTTGAGAGGTGGATTTAGATAAGGGAAACAGCACAGGGGAAGGGGAATAATCTCCCCTGTCATAACGCTGATCTGATCCCCCTTCAAAGGCTGCATTTAACTTTTGTTTTAAAAAAGAGTGGGAGATCCTTTCCTGCTTTGTCTAAATAACGTGGCCTGGAATTATTCAAAGACATGGAACTGAAACCTTGATGTTTGTAATTTATTTTTAACATTTACTTCCCTACTGTTCAATTCAAAGAATTCTCAGACTAGATTACAGCAAGATGGCCCGGGACAGTAAATCAATAGCAACTAATTAAGAACAGCAAGGAGCAGAGTTCAAAGGACAGAACTAAAGAGCATGGGAAAATAGAGTTTCACCTGCTACCCAGAAGATACTGGACTTAGCACCAGGTAAATTTCCCTGGCTAGCCCTCTGGAACCTTGAGTACAGGTGGCAGTGGTAGTACCAAATGTACGTACTACCAGGGAATGAGTGCAGGCTATGAGGTTATGGGTATGGCTAACCAGCCAAGTTAGAGAGGCTGTGAAGGGCAAGGAAGCTTCCTTCCGTAAATGGAAGTCTTGCCCTAATGAGGAGAATAAAAAGGAACATAAACTGTGGCAAAAGAAATGTAAGAAGGTGATACGGGAGGCCAAGCGAGACTATGAGGAACGCATGGCCAGCAACATTAAGGGGAATAATAAAAGCTTCTTCAAATATGTTAGAAGCAGGAAACCCGCCAGAGAAGCGGTTGGCCCTCTGGATGGTGAGGGAGGGAAAGGGGAGATAAAAGGAGACTTAGAGATGGCAGAGAAATTAAATGAGTTCTTTGCATCTGTCTTCACGGCAGAAGACCTCGGGCAGATACCGCTGCCCGAACGGCCCCTCCTGACCGAGGAGTTAAGTCAGATAGAGGTTAAAAGAGAAGATGTTTCAGACCTCATTGATAAATTAAAGATCAATAAGTCACCGGGCCCTGATGGCATCCACCCTAGAGTTATTAAGGAATTGAAGAATGAAGTTGCAGACCTCTTGACTAAGGTATGCAACTTGTCCCTCAAAACGGCCACGGTGCCAGAAGATTGGAGGATAGCAAATGTCACGCCTATTTTTAAAAAGGGAAAGAGGGGGGACCCGGGAAACTATAGGCCGGTCAGCCTAACATCCATACCGGGTAAGATGGTGGAATGCCTCATCAAAGATAGGATCTCAAAACACATAGATGAACAGGCCTTGCTGAGGGAGAGTCAGCATGGCTTCTGTAAGGGTAAGTCTTGCCTCACGAACCTTACAGAATTCTTTGAAAAGGTCAACAGGCATGTGGATGCGGGAGAACCCGTGGACATTATATATCTGGACTTTCAGAAGGCGTTTGACATGGTCCCTCACCAAAGGCTACTAAAAAACTCCACAGTCAGGGAATTAGAGGACAGGTCCTCTCGTGGATTGAGAACTAGTTGGAGGCCAGGAAGCAGAGAGTGGGTGTCAATGGGCAATTTTCACAATGGAGAGAGGTGAAAAGCGGTGTGCCCCAAGGATCTGTCCTGGGACCGGTGCTTTTCAACCTCTTCATAAATGACCTGGAGACAGGGTTGAGCAGTGAAGTGGCTAAGTTTGCAGACGACACCAAACTGTTCCGAGTGGTGAAGACCAGAAGTGATTGTGAAGAGCTCCAGAAGGATCTCTCCAGACTGGCAGAATGGGCAGCAAAATGGCAGATGCGCTTCAATGTCAGTAAGTGTAAAGTCATGCACATTGGGGCAAAAAATCAAAACTTTAGATATAGGCTGATGGGTTCTGAGCTGTCTGTGACAGATCAGGAGAGAGATCTTGGGGTGGTGGTGGACAGGTCGATGAAAGTGTCGACCCAATGTGCGGCGGCAGTGAAGAAGGCCAATTCTATGCTTGGGATCATTAGGAAGGGTACTGAGAACAAAACGGCTAGTATTATAATGCTGTTGTACAAATCTATGGTAAGGCCACACCTGGAGTATTGTGTCCAGTTCTGGTCGCCGCATCTCAAAAAAGACATAGTGGAAATGGAAAAGGTGCAAAAGAGAGCGACTAAGATGATTACGGGGCTGGGGCACCTTCCTTATGAGGAAAGGCTACGGTGTTTGGGCTTCTTCAGCCTAGAAAAGAGACGCCTGAGGGGGGACATGATTGAGACATACAAAATTATACAGGGGATAGACAGAGTGGATAGGGAGATGCTCTTTACACTCTCACATAATACCAGAACCAGGGGACATCCACTAAAATTGAGTGTTGGGCGGGTTAGGACAGACAAAAGAAAATATTTCTTTACTCAGCGTGTGGTTGGTCTGTGGAACTCCTTGCCACAGGATGTGGTGACGGCATCTGGCCTAGACGCCTTTAAAAGGGGATTGGACACGTTTCTGGAGGAAAAATCCATTATGGGGTACAAGCCATGAGGTGTATGCGCAACCTCCTGATTTTAGGAATGGGTTAAGTCAGAATGCCAGATGTAGGGGAGGGCACCAGGATGAGGTCTCTTGTTATCTGGTGTGCTCCCTGGGGCATTTGGTGGGCCGCTGTGAGATACAGGAAGCTGGACTAGATGGGCCTATGGCCTGATCCAGTGGGGCTGTTCTTATGTGGGAGCACAGGGTTTTGTCCCAGGAGCATTGCTACTGCACACCCCAAAGATGTTCCCATCTCTGGTCACTACCAACCATGGCACCAGGCAGGTGGACCTAGAGAAGAGTTTCCAAGGCAGTTCTTAACACACAAGCATAATTGTGTGGAAGAAGGTGGTACTTGGACTACCTGCATCCTAAGTTGTTTAGGACCACAAAAGTTAAAACCAGCAATTTTCAACAGGTGTCCCATGGCACATTGGTGTGCTGCGAAAGATCCACAGGTGTGTTGCAGGAGCTGGAGCACAGCAGTTGAAAGTAGCTGAAAAACTTTTCTGGGTTCTGAAGCTGTTTCTAGGGCATCTGTCAGCAGTAACAAATTGTCTGTCCCTCCTCCTCCACCAGCAGAGCCACAGAACCTGGAAGAGTCTCCTGGAAGCCAGAAGTGACATCACAAGAGGAGAAGACCCTAGTGATCAGTGTGCAATCCTATGCATATCTACTTGGATGTAGCCCCCATTAAGTTTAATGGGACTTACTCTCAGGTAAATGCCATAGGGCAGATACACCCTTACCTGGGAGTGAGCCCAATTGAACATTAGGACTTAATTTCTGCATAAATGTGTGTACTATACATGTTTCTCAAACTGTGGGTTGGGACCCACAGTTTCAGGTGGGTCCCCATTCATTTCAATATTTTATTTTTAATATATTAGACGATGCTACCATGGGTCGTGACTGAATTTGGGGAAATGTTACAGACCTGTATTTTTAACAAGATAGTATATACTGTATATTCTTTTAACAATGATAGTAAATGTGACTTACTCCTGGGAAGTGTGGGTAGGATTGCAGCCTAGGATTGTTAAAATTTTTCCTGCTTGATGATGTAACTTCTGGTGGGTCCTGACAGATTCTTATTCTAAAAAGTGTGTCCTGGTGTTAAATAAGAACATAAGAACATAAGAACAGCCCCACTGGATCAGGCCATAGGCCCATCTAGTCCAGCTTCCTGTATCTCACAGCGGCCCACCAAATGCCCCAGGGAGCACACCAGATAACAAGAGACCTCATCCTGGTGCTCTCCCCTACATCTGGCATTCTGACTTAACCCATTCCTAAAATCAGGAGGTTGCGCATACACATCATGGCTTGTACCCCATAATGGATTTTTCCTCCAGAAACTTGTCCAATCCCCTTTTAAAGGCGTCTAGGCTAGACGCCAGCACCACATCCTATGGCAAGGAGTTCCACAGACCGACCACGCGCTGAGTAAAGAAATATTTTCTTTTGTCTGTCCTAACCCGCCCAACACTCAATTTTAGTGGATGTCCCCTGGTTCTGGTATTATGTGAGAGTGTAAAGAGCATCTCCCTATCCACTCTGTCCATCCCCTGCATAATTTTGTATGTCTCAATCATGTCCCCCCTCAAGCGTCTCTTCTCTAGGCTGAAGAGGCCCAAACGCCATAGCCTTTCCTCATAAGGAAGGTGCCCCAGCCCCGTAATCATCTTAGTCGCTCTCTTTTGCACCTTTTCCATTTCCACTATGTCTTTTTTGAGATGCGGCGACCAGAACTGGACACAATACTCCAGGTGTGGCCTTACCATAGATTTGTACAACGGCATTATAATACTAACCGTTTTGTTCTCAATACCCTTCCTAATGATCCCAAGCATAGAATTGGCCTTCTTCACTGCTGCCGCACATTGGGTCGACACTTTCATCGACCTGTCCACCACCACCCCAAGATCTCTCTCCTGATCTGTCACAGACAGCTCAGAACCCATCAGCCTATATCTAAAGTTTTGATTTTTTGCCCCAATGTGCATGACTTTACACTTACTGACATTGAAGCGCATCTGCCATTTTGCTGCCCATTCTGCCAGTCTGGAGAGATCCTTCTGGAGCTCTTCACAATCACTTCTGGTCTTTACCACTCGGAAAAGTTTGGTGTCGTCTGCAAACTTAGCCACTTCACTGCTCAACCCTGTCTCCAGGTCATTTATGAAGAGGTTGAAAAGCACTGGTCCCAGGACAGATCCTTGGGGCACACCGCTTTTCACCTCTCTCCATTGTGAAAATTGCCCATTGACACCCACTCTCTGCTTCCTGGCCTCCAACCAGTTCTCAATCCACGAGAGGACCTGTCCTCTAATTCCCTGACTATGGAGTTTTTTCAGTAGCCTTTGGTGAGGGACCGTGTCAAACGCCTTCTGAAAGTCCAGATATATAATGTCCACGGGTTCTCCCGCATCCACATGCCTGTTGACCTTTTCAAAGAATTCTATAAGGTTTGTGAGGCAAGACTTACCCTTACAGAAGCCATGCTGACTCTCCCTCAGCAAGGCCTGTTCGTCTATGTGTTTTGAGATCCTATCTTTGATGAGGCATTCCACCATCTTACCCGGTATAGATGTTAGGCTGACCGGCCTATAGTTTCCCGGGTCCCCCCTCTTTCCCTTTTTAAAAATAGGAAAATGGATGTCCCCTGGTTCTGGTTCTCCCTATCCACTCTGTCCATCCCCTGCATAATTTTGTATGTCTCAATCATGTCCCCCCTCAAGCGTCTCTTCTCTAGGCTGAAGAGGCCCAAACGCCGTAGCCTTTCCTCATAAGGAAGGTGCCCCAGCCCCGTAATCATCTTAGTCGCTCTCTTTTGCACCTTTTCCATTTCCACTATGTCTTTTTTGAGATGCGGCGACCAGAACTGGACACAATACTCCAGGTGTGGCCTTACCATAGATTTGTACAACGGCATTATAATACTAACCGTTTTGTTCTCAATACCCTTCCTAATGATCCCAAGCATAGAATTGGCCTTCTTCACTGCTGCCGCACATTGGGTCGACACTTTCATCGACCTGTCCACCACCACCCCAAGATCTCTCTCCTGATCTGTCACAGACAGCTCAGAACCCATCAGCCTATATCTAAAGTTTTGATTTTTTGCCCCAATGTGCATGACTTTACACTTACTGACATTGAAGCGCATCTGCCATTTTGCTGCCCATTCTGCCAGTCTGATGTGTGAGAACCACTGATGTGTGAGAACCACTGATATAGGATTGGGTTGTTACATAAAACATTCATACCTCAGCTTTTCTGTACATTTTTTAAGGCTGATGTGCACTTTACGTTCCCTAATTTATCAAAAAATGTGCTCTCTTCTTGCTGATTCTTTACATATGTATATGCAAATACAAACCAAAAATCCATAGCTCATCTTTCTACAGGATGCCACCAGTTGGTTCTGATTCCTGATGTTAAGAAAACCAAACAGATGAAAACAATTACAAATCACCGAATAATGTGAAAAGGAACATGATTCAGAAGTCTTTGTAAAAAAAATTTGGTTCAATTTGCTTTGGAAACATTTGCTTTGGAAAAATATACCCACACGTCTAATCTTTTGTCATCTTTCAACTTCAGAATTCTTTAAAAATTTTATTAAGATGCCAATTAGAAGCTGTTGGTTTCCGAGCCCGCATTCTTGTATGAGTATTTTTCTGTTGCAAGCGATTCAAATCAAAGCAATAAATCACACTGGTTTGGCCATGATGATCCTTTCAAGATGTTGCATTTTCTTCTGTAGAAGTAAGGACCACATGACAGGAGAAACATCTGCGGTGAAGCCTTCTCAGTGTCCAAATTCTGCATGGAGATGATCCCCAGATGGAAACATGTGTGTCCTTTTGAAGGCAGAGTTTGGCCCTTTCTAGAAGGGAGCCTTGTTCTTATTAGAAAAGTCCAATGTCTGTCCAGTTTGTGAAAAGTTGAAAGGGAAGAAAGTCTTTTCAGATTATTTGCACGTGAAACTGTCCTCCATGCTGTAACCAGTAATATGCAGTGGAGCACCTTACATTTACTGCCCAATCTTACGGGTAGGCATCGCGGCCAGAACTAGCGTTCTGCTGCTCCAGTGCAGTGTGCTGCTGTGCACTTTTGGGCCACTGCCAGAGATAGGCAACACCATGTTTCGTGGTTGGTGGGTGGGCGTTCCCGGCAAATCAAGAAAGGGTAGATGATGTGTCGGAGGCAAGAGGGAGGTGTATCCTGGTGTGAGCAACATGCACTGGGACGTTATCCCCTCCAAAGTCTCCCTTTCTCTCCTCGGACTTGCGCTAGCTATATAGCCGGCTCAGGACTGAGGAGACCCATAGGCGATTGAGGGGTTTATGGAAGGAATAAGGGAAAGTATTTTCCCTTGCCTCTCCCAAGCATCCTGATTGCCCCCCCCCCCCCATCAACCACAGCATACAGCACTGCCTGTTTTGGCATGCTTGCATGTTATATTGGGGGGGGGGGGAGAGGATAGGATTGGGCTCTTAGAACCATACCAGAGGGTCACTGATGTTGCAATCCTATGCACACTTTCCTGAGAGTAAGCCCCAATGAAGAATATGGGACTGACTGCTGAGAATACTGTCAAGCATAGGTCTGTGCTCTAAGTTAGGTCAGTGGTCAAGTCTTCATTCCTCTCAATATTGCATAGAACAGGGACACACTTGTTCCCAGCTCAAAGTGGAACAGAGTTCTGTTCTGTTCTGGTACAAGGATCACTAACGGAACCTCCTCACCTCCGAGACATTGCTTATTTATTTAAATTTTCATCCATCGCCTTAAAAAAAAAAAGAAAATCAGTTTTAATAGTTGGAAAATGGGAATGAAGTGTGGTTGAGTTGGTGATATTGGACAATAATGTCCTCTGATGAGATTCTAGTCCTGGATATAAGAGAACTACTCTTATGCTTCAGGGTAAAGCTTATTATATAATGGGTGCAAGAATCAACCACTCAGCAGAATCCATTCAGAGAGGGTAAGAAAGACAGGGCAGGTAAGGGCATAAGTAATCCTCCTTCCCTCTATGGTTAAAGCACAATTCAAAGTCAGAATTAGACTTGCTCTATGTTGCTAGCAGTAGCATTGGGGGGGGCAAAGCACTAAGTTTTGCAGGGTGCCTCAGTGTTCCCTGTAAGCTGACCCTTGCCTTCCCTGTCGGAGCCATTCCCAGTGGTGAGGGCAGTACAATGGAGACACCTCTGTGTTGTCTAACTGCCCAGAATGGCTCCAAAGGCTACGGGGAGGGGCAGATTACAGGGTGTATTGAGGCACCCTGCAAAACTTAGTGCTTCCCCCCCCCCAACACTACTGGTTACTAGGTTCAGACATTGAGAGTAGTCTTCACTGAAAGTGATGGGGAAAAGGTAGAAACCCCAACAATCATAGTTGTTGGCATCTGTGAAGTTGTTGTTACCTTATTTCTATCCTGCCTTTCTCCCCCAAACTTTAGAGTACTTATTGTTTACAATCCAATTTCTTCACATCTGGCCTGCAACTTTTTCCGATTTAAGATATTTGAATAGCTTCATGGCAACAAGAGACAGGTTGCACTCACTTGCATTTATATTCTGTACATTTTTCTGAAGACCAGAATGTCAAACGTAGGCGGCATACAACTTTCTTAAGTGGTGTGTTTTTTGTGTGTGTCTGTTCACGAATGATGCATCATTTCAATTAAAAAGTGACTCATCACATTTGAAATGAAATATATGGTACATTTTGCATGATTCATGCCCCTGGTTGCAGTCCTTTCAAACAGGTTTGCCACAATAACGCAAATTAACTATATGTGCTGTCAAGTAATATATTTTTTAAACCATATCATGGCAACTGAGATATATCTGTAAATTTGCCCTACAGATTATTGCAAATGTACAAGCAAACACTAAGTACATATATTTGCTAAATATCCACTACCACCGCACAACAAACTGCACTTAGTAATTCTCAGAAGGCTGGATTTGATCCAGATGTAGTGACCCTTAGAATAAACTATATTCCCCTCTGTTGTTAATTTACAGACAAAAAGGTGAAAAAAGCAGTGTCTATGGCAACAAAACTTGCTGATGGGCCCCTTAGCAGTGTGACGTTGAAGTACTGACCCACCATATGTTAGATACATCTCAAATGTGAGTGCCCTGCTAGATCAAATCAAGGCCCAGCTAGTCCAGCATCCTTATATCCACAATGGCCAACCAAATGCCTTTCATAAGCCCACAAGTATGGCTTGAAGGCAGGCTTGGCTGGTGCTCAGGCACTACCAGAAGTAGACCAGAATTGCTGCCCTTCCTCCCTAGAAGCTAAAGTGTGTAAATGAACACCCAGGGGCATAATGCATCACCCCAGCACCTGGGGCAGTGAAGCTACATGCTGTTGTGATGTCACCTCCAAATCCTCCCCAGAAGTGACTGTTTTGTGCACAAGGTAGTCACCTCCAAGTTCTCCCTTGAAGGCAGGGCGCTGCTGGCTTCGTGCACCCAGTTCCAGCTTCTGTGGAGGCTGGAAGCCTTCACAGAAGCCAGAACAGGGTGCGCAAAGGCAACAGAACCCCACTCTTAGAGAAAACCTAGTGATGACTGGGTGCAGTCATGTGCCCCCCCAGTATAGTGCCCAAGACAACTCCCCCCCCAGGCTCCACCTGAGTTACGCCTCTGTGTATGCCCTCTTCAAGGTAAATAAGGATTGGGAATGGAGCCAAACCTACCCCATTCCCCTTCCCTCTTGGCACAGCTTCTTTTCTCAGCATGGTCCTGTTTTGAATGAACAGGAAAAGCAGAGCATGCTTGCCCGAGAGCTGCCAAAGGGAAGGCCGGAGGTCCTTTGTGGCAGCCCTTGAAAAGCCCTGCTGCAGCCACAACCCACCACCTCCTCCCACTTCAGAGGCTTTTCAATCTCCCTGATGTGCTGCACCATTCTGGCTTCTCCTTTGGAGAAGAAGCTGGGAGAGTGTGGCAGAGTGATTGAAAAAAAACCCAACACTTCCTGCCACCTGAGCCTGCTGAGTGACTTCAGTGGCTCAGAACCCAGATGTAATTGGCAATGGCATCATCATGTCGCCACCAATTACTCCCCTGTCAGTATACGTGGGGGGTGATGCCAGGGTCATGCAGTTTCCCTAACTTAAAAGTTGGACCTCCCTGAGCTAGATAGTGAAGTTAGTGAAGACCATATCAAGGAAGATCAATATCTAGGATGGCCCAACTGGGTCCACTATTGCGGTCCCTTTCAATAAAGCACCAATCCTGCACTTCCTGTTTTTGAAAAGGTACCACACAAAGGAGCAAAGCAAGGATTGATGTGGCTCTGTCTGTTGCAGGCTGGAGATAGCGCAGACTCAGAGTGATGGACACCCTGAATCTGCCACTTCCCTGCATTGTCTGCCATTCAATGTAAGCCACATAATCGGCTTCATTGAAGGGTTGGCCCTGACAAGTATGGAGACCATTGCTTGATATTCAGGCTGAGGCCGCTCACGAGTCAGAAGCTAAATACCAAGACAAGTGGCCCAATCCTATAGTTGTGATCTGCCATCAGAACTAGTGTTCCAGTGGCAGAATGCACTTTCCAGAAGTCATAAGTGGTGATTCAGAAGTGCATATAGCCATGTGCTTGTGGATCACTGCCAGAGAGGCCACAGAAGCTTCACACATGGAAGCGGGACAAGGAAGGCTCGCCTACGGAGGTGAGTTAGCATGCTGGAGGTGGGAAAAAGGGGGTGGAGACCAGGGAGGGAAGGTGGCTTGTTGGAGACCAGGGAGGGTGTCCTGGCAAACACAACCTCTGCCAGTATGCTATCCCCTTTCTTGCTCCCAACACACCTCCTTTCTCTCCTCAGACATGCACTAGCTAAAGAACCAGTAAAGGTCTGAGGAGACCCACTGGCAATCAAGAGGCTTTCAGGGAAGTAAAGGAAGATGTTTTCCCTTCTCAGTCAGCTCACCCCCCTCTCCCCACTATACCACACAAGGCAGCCCATTTGGGCACAGCTGCCAAATGTCTTACAAATGTAATTATGTTTGCACTAGATTAGCTCTGCTCATTCTCCTTATTTATCCAAGCAGTAGATAATCAAGGATCTACTTATAGGAAAATAATCTCTTCTTTCCCGCCATCAACTACTGTATAACCTTGAGGCAGCAATCCTAACAACACTTTCCTAAGAGTAAGCCCTATTGAACAAAACAGGACTTACTTCTAAGTAGACCTGGTTAGGATTGTGCCCTTAGTTTTATACTGATATCAGTGTATACCGATAGATCTTTTCTTTGTCACAGGCATACAGAATAACTCACTTGTGGAACTTTCTCTTACTGATTCATTCTCTCAGGAATGAATCATGATATCTCTTCCAAAACCAGTATGGTTGGTAAAAGCATTCTGGATTCTAATAATGGATCCCTTGTTCTCCTGATAATCATCTTTCTGATACACTGATCATAAGACTTCAATATCATTAAGAATATTTATATACCGCTTTTCAATAAAAGTAGTTCACAATGTGGTTTACATAGTAAAATAAATCAAATGGTTCTCTGTTCCCAAAAGGCTCACAATCTGAGAGAGAACGAAAATACAGTAGCTGCTGGAAAAGATGCCATGCTCAGTAGCAGGCCTCCCCAGCCTTGTGCCCTGAGGCACATAATGGCACCCCCCATGGGATGCTGCCCCCCCCCGTGCAAATCCACTTCCCCCACTTACCTGGTGCGCATGGTGCCTCGTGTGACTCCAGGACGCATTGGGAAGATTCTTGAAGGTTCCTCGATGCTTTAAACTGTACTTCTGGCAAACAGTTTCTGACCCCATCGGGAGGCTCAAAGAGGCTTCCACGGGGTCCTAAAGCTGCATGATGCTCTGCGCCCAGGGCATTTGCCCCATCAAATGAATGGGAGGTCCGCCACTGGGCATGCTGGAGTGAAGAGGGGCAGTGCTGCTGCATGTAGACAGACTTTTTTTTTTTTGCTTAAAATGAAGAACACCTTAAACATCTTTATACCTGAAAAAACTGTGACACTGACACCATTGGCTCAGGAATGGAGTGTGTTTAAAAAATATTACACTATAGTATACAGAACCAGTGAACAGTTAGTTGGAAGTTAGGTGTCAAAAACTTAATGTTAAGGTGATACTGCAGTGCACTGCAACAAGGTTGAAGACAGAAAGCCCCAATTTAGGTTTGTAAATATGAAAATATTTAGAATGGTAAATTATAGCTGTGATTTGGGCAATGCGATCCTAACCTGCACTGAAACAGGCAGGCCGGCTGGTCTGCACTGTATGAGGGGCAGAGTAGGTGTGGGCTGCGGCGCAACCCAGAAGTTCCCTTACCCCGAGTAAAGCCCCAGCCAGCCCTATGGGACTTTGTGCTGGTGAAATCGCTGGTGCAAATCCGAGCAGCCTATGTAAGGCTGACGGGACCAGGGGTTAGGATCAAGTCTAATCTCAATCTCTGCTCAATCTCCAAGTAGCACAGTAAGATCTATCACGTGACAGAGAAAAGAACAATTCTAGCAGTATTTAGCATATTACATTCCTTCTGGTACTTGCTGACTACATCTGGTTACAAGATTTGTATTACTACAGTAAAAAAAAATACAATCAGATTTTACAATGAGAAACATTAAAAGGTCAAGAATTGGTGCACAATTAAGCACAGATGAACACCAGCCATATCTGTACCTTGCCTTTTTCAATTAACAAATTAAATTTTCTGCTATAAATGGGTTGCTTTGTATGCAGTGGACAAAATTCTAAAACAATAAGGAACTTGCTTATGCTTCCAGATTCAAAGAAGTACAATTAAAACCATGGTTCAGAAGGAAATGAAACAAAAAAGTTTCGTGAACTGAAACGCAGAACCTTTAGTTCAATATATGAAAAAGACAGAAGAGTCACATATAGGCACCAGAAAACCACCTTGTAACCAGTTTGTTTTCAAAGAATGAGCCGAAAGAACATATTTGCTGAAAATATAAGAGATTTAATTAGTTCTAAGGGAAGGGTTACATACAGCCTGATCCCCCAATCAGGCAGCACCACTTGTTTGTCCAGGCAACGGCTCTTGCAAATGTGCAATAATGCATTTGGTGGTGGCTGAAAGGAGAAAGGCACAGGTGGGGAGGCCAGCAGCAGTCACTGCTGGGTCTCTACGCCAATGGAAGAAGCACGAGCGCTCCCTCGTAAGGTACCTGCCAAGTGGCAGGTAGGTGTTTTGGGGTAGGGGAGATTGGAGGGAAGGCAGAGAGGGAGTGTCTGGGTGGGGGAGAGGTCCGCCTGTGGGGTGGATCAGGCCTGGGAAGGGGCAGGGATGGTGGCAGAGGCTGCTGCCAGATCCTCTCCCCCTCCTGAGCCTCGGAGGATGACACAGGTCTCCTTGGGTCTGTGCCAACAAAGTAGTAGGAGTGGATCTGAGTAGACCTAGCTAGGAATCAGATATGAATAGCCAAATAAACATCCAATGAAAGGTTAAAACAAATAAAAAATGTCTTCACACTGCTCTAAAATACCAGCAGAGAAGCAAATGCGACTTCCAGTGGGAGGGAATTTCTAAGGCCAGGTGCCACAACAGAAAAGGCCCTATTATGGGCTACCACCAACTGAATTTCCAACGGAGGTGCAGCCTGCAAAAGAATCTCCCTAATGGTCCTGCCAGACTGCTTGACTTCACTACCTCTTACAGCAGCGATTTTCAGCCTTTTTATTTCACTACACATTAACAAGGCACGAAAATGGTCAAGGCACACTGTAAGTTTTTTTTTTTTTTTTACAATTGACAAGGCACATCACACTGCCAGTGGGAGGCTATCATATCCCAATGGCCCTACTAATAAATGACCCTCTCCCAAATTCCGGCAGCACACCTGTTGATCATTCATGGCACACTGGTTAAAAATTAGTCCTAGAACATAAGGACTGTTTTAACAAAATGCTGGACTAGACAGCCCTTGATTTGATTCAGCAAATCAACTTGCATTCTTATGACTTCCAATTTATGTCCATAAGGCATTCTGGGGCCTGCAGAAGCCAATGGAGTGGGTTGCAAGCCCAGTGTGACCTGGAAGATGCCTCTAGTGCAGGGGTGTCAAACATAAGGCCCGGAGGCCGGATGCAGCCCCCAGAAACTTTTTAACCTGCCCTCAAGCTCTCAGCTGCCGAGTAGTGCTGAGGTGTTACTGCTGAAAAGCAGCCTACATGAAAATTTGGGACCCCCCCCATATCTTGAAATATGATCAAGATTTGGTATTTTCTCTTCAGTCATTTGCAGTTAATGAGTTTTTTTTTTGTGAGAACAAAGTGCTGATTTCTGGCCATCACCTGCTTAATGAGTCACTTTCTGCTAAATGACATCACTTCCCGGCCTCAGCAAGTGCCCTGAATGCTAACTTTGGCTCTCTGTATAAAACGAGTTTGACACCCCTGCTCTAGTGGCTCCCAATAATGCTTTGTGACACAATAACAAGCATTGGGTTGCAACCCAATGCAGAAGATAAGGTGGGTTTGGCAGCAAAATGTTTGTATACCTCTGATCTAAGCTATTTTCAGTCTATTGAAAAAGCCAATAGTGATGAATATGTAAAGTGATGTACACTGGGCCAATAAATCCAAGCTTCACAGATAAGGGGTTTAAGCTGTTGATGAACCAGGGAAGAGATCTTGGGGTCAAGGTGGATAGTTCAATGACAATATTGAGCCAGTGTGCAGCAGCTGTGGAGAAGGCAAATTCCATTGTAGGATCATTGAAAATAAAACTGCTAATGTAATAATTTTTAAAAATCTATGGTACAGCCACATTTAGAATACTGCATACAGTTCTTGTCATCTCATAAAGGATGAAGGAACAGTAAAAGGCACAGAAAAAGGCAAGCAAATGATCAAGGGGCTGGAGTACTTTCCCCTATGAATAGAGTTGTTTGAAAACAGTGTTATTTACCTTACTCAGAAGTAAGTCCATTATGTTGGCTCATAAGGCTCAACACCCAATCCTATGCTGCCCACCCACCCCGCGGTACAGCAGCACCGAAACAGTCCCTGCTTTATGCTGCAGGGCGGGTGAAACAGCCAGAGGTCTCCTTATTATTATTATTATTTATTAACAGTATTTATATACCGCTTTTCAACTAAAAGTTCACAAAGCGGTTTACAAGGTCTCCTTGGGATAAGGAAACATCAGTACCCTATGGGGCTACTCAGTTCTGCACCAGCAGATTCAAGTAGACCCATGTACATAAGAACATAAGAAGAGCCCTGCTGGATCAGGCCAAAGGCCCATCTAGTCCAGCTTCCTGTATCTCACAGTGGCCCACCAAATGCCCAGGGAGCACACAAGACAACAGACACAATCTGCGTCCCGGTGCCCTCCCCTGCATCTGGCACTCAGAGGCAGCCTGCCTCTAAAACCAAGAGCTTGTACATACCTACTATGACTCGTAAACCATAATGAACTTTTCCTCCAGAAATCTGTCCATTCCCCTCTTAAAGGCATCTAGGCCAGATGACATCACTACTTCCTGTGGTAGAGTTCCACAAACTAATTACACGCTGGGTAAAGAAGTAATTTCTTCTGCCTGTCCTAACTCTCCCAACACTCAACTTTCGCAGATGTTCCCTAATTCTGATGTTATGTGAGAGGGAAAAGAGCGTCCATCTACTCTGTCCATCCCCTGCATGATTTAGTATGTCTCAGTCATGTCCTCCCTCAGGCGCCTCTTTTCTAGGTTGAAGAGGCCCAAATGCTGTAGCCTTTCCTCATAGGGAGGGTGGCCCAGCCCAGTAATTATTTTGATTGCTCTCTTTTGCACCTTTTCCATCTCCACTATATCCTTTTTGAGATGTGGCGACCAGAACTGGATGCAATACTCCAGGTGTGGCCTTACCATCAATTTGTACAACAGCATTACAATATTAGCTGTCTTATTCTCAATGCCTTTCCTAATGATCCCAAGCATGGAATTAGCCCTCTTCACTGCTGCCACACATTGGGTCGACATTTTCATCGACCTGTCCACCACCACCCCAAAATCTCTCTCCTGATCTGTCTCAGACAGCTCAGAGCCCATTAGCCTATATGTAAAGTTTTGATTCTTTTTCTCAATGTGCATTACTTTGCACTTACTTACATTGAAACACATCTGCCATTTTGCTTCCCAGTCTCCCAGTTTGGAGATATTCTTCTGGAGCTCTTCACAGTCTCTTCTGGTCTTCATCACTCGGAAATGTTTGGTATCATCTGCAAACTTGGCCACCTCGCTACTCAACCCTGTCATTTATGAACAGGTTGAAAAGTACAGGTCCCAGGACAGATCCTTGGGGCACCCCACTTTCCAACTCTCTCCATTGTGAAAATTGCCCATTGACACCCACTCTCTGCTTCCTGGACCTCAACCAGTTCCTAGTCCAGGAAAGGACCTGCCCTCTAATTCCCTGATGTGGAGTTTTCTCAGCAGTCTTTGGTGAGGGACCATGTCAAAAGCCTTCTGATCCAGATGCGGGTTCTCCCGCATCCACAGGCCTGTTCACCTTTTCAAAGAATTCTAAAAGGTTCATGAGGTTAAGACTTACCCTTACAGAAGCCATGCTGATTCTCCCTCAGCAAGGCTTGTTCATCTAGCCTTGTAGGGCGAGCATGTAGGGCTTGGAGGTGGGATAGGATCTGGTGGCAGCCTCTGCTGCCACCCCCATCTTCCTCCTGGGGCTGAACTGCCCCTGGGGCCACCCTCCTCCGCCCAGAAATGCCCCCTCCCCACATTTCCCCTACCTAGGAACACCCTTCTGCTGCTTGATTCTGCTCGGTTGACAGCTCCAGGGACTCCTAACCAACATAAGAACAGCCCTGCTGGATCAGGCCAAAGGCCCATCTAGTTCAGCTTCCTCTATCTCACAGTGGCCCACCAGATGCCTCACAGAGCACACAAGACAACAAGATACCTGCATTCTGGTGCTCTCCCTTGCATTTGACATTCTGAGGTAGCCTACTTCTATAATCAGTAGATTGCACATACCCATCTCGGCTTGTAACCTGTGATGGCCTTTCCCTCCAGAAATGTGTCCAATCCCCTTTTCAAAGTCATCCAGGCCAGATGCCATCACTACATCCTGTGGCAAGGAGTTCCACATACTAACCACACACTGGGTTCAGAAATATTTTCTTTTGTCTGTCCGAACTCTCCCAACACTCAGTGGGAGAGTTTAGTGGGCGGACTTTAGTGGATGTCCCCTGATTCAGGTGTTGTGTGAGAAGAAAAATCAATTTTATCCATTCTCTGAAAAATTTTTAAGCCTAGTGCCTGTCCATTCTGGCCTTCCTGCCAGCCTCCACTGTTCTGACTGCCTTACTTTAATTGTGCTTCTACTCTTAACTTTTACTCTAATCAGAGAAAAGGTTATTTTCAGTCAATTTAAAGATTAGGAGCCAGTAGTGATAAAAGCTTTTATCCTGATGAAAGTTGTATTCTCTTCCCTTGCACAGGCACTTTTGATGATCTGATGCCCTTTCAGATTTTTCAACATGTGCACTTCTTCCTACGTCTCGCTGGAAAAAAGGTACATTATGAATGTCACTATTTTGTACTATTCAGTTCAACAACAACAACAATGCATGAGAGCCCTCCCACAGGCAGGCATGAAGCAG
Organism: Tiliqua scincoides; assembly: GCF_035046505.1. Lineage (NCBI taxonomy): Eukaryota > Metazoa > Chordata > Lepidosauria > Squamata > Scincidae > Tiliqua > Tiliqua scincoides. The sequence continues at coordinate 212,254,733 of NC_089824.1, forward strand.
AGTCCCCACTGATATTTTACTGACCCTTTACATCCTCAGACTTGATGTGCTGATCCCACGCCAGGAATAACATAAACAATTATTCAAAATAACAAGGTTGTATTGCATCTCTTAAATAGTCCCACTCCAACTCCCAGCACACAGTCTAGGTTCTTTGTGGAAGAAGCCTGGTTTTGCCAGGGCAGGAAAAATGGCTGCTGGAAAACTATGTGTATGATATTGGGAATGGCCAGGCTCTTGCAAAGTGCTGGCACAGTGCAGTACACCTGGTTGAGAGATGTCTGTGGAAGGAAGGCAAGGTCATAGCCTAAGAGGATACACTCAGTGCTCTGAAGTTTTCCCAGGTAGAGTGTGGTAGTGAGGTGGATGGGCGCAGTGCCTAGCAACCTGCACCCATTTCCAGTTTGTCTTGTCCGGAAACTGGGATGGTGAATTGCATTCAGGAAAACCAGAAAGGAGACTGCCTTAGGGATACCTCCCTGCCAAAAGAATGGAGAACCCTATTCTTTTTAGCAGTGCTGGGGGAGGCGTGTCTCTTTAAATGCCAGCTGGTGGTTGGGAAGATGGACAACAAACTCTCTTCCAAGTGAACTAAAATAGGTTAAAATGGTAACTATTTAAATGAGTTTATTTTACTGAAAAGATGAAGAACACCAAAACAAAAGGCATAAAGTAAAAAGCAAAACAAAAAACAAAAACAAGTGCTTGAAGAATCATGAAAAGACAAAGGAATGTTTAGGTGGATGAGTTTGGCAAGGAATGGTGGGGGATTAAAAGGTAAGAAGAATTTTTTTTTTTTAAAAATCACTAATGTGGTTAACTGGATACTTTCCCACCCTAAGTACTCAGACTAGTCCAGGATCTGGGTCCTTATAACCACACATAGCTAGGCAGGCACCCAACATACTGGATCATACTGGATAAAAGACCAGGGCAAATGTGCAAAGGGGTGTGTGCGCATACATGTGTGTATGTGTGTAAAATGTTATACCAGATTCTCACTTGGGGTTACCTGAGCTAGCTGGCTGGGCTTCATAGTCCATTGAGCTTACTCCATCTCAAGTTTACCAGTTATTGGGAAAGGAGAAGGGCAAACAATAACAGCAACAGAGCAAACATGGTTATTGCATCTAAATGACTCAGCAATCCCTAAATGACAGCCCAATCCTATGCATGTCTACTCAGAAGTGAGTCCCATTAGAGTCAATGGGGCTTACTCTCAGGAAAGTGTGGAAAGGACTGGGCTGTGAGGCATTAAGGAGTCTTGATGTGATAGAAGGATTGAAAAAAACTGGCAACAAAAAGGGGGGGCAACAAAAACTGGCAACAAAAAACTGGCAACAAAAAGGGGGGAGGAGAATTAGGGATTTTCACCACAAGGGGAAGTAACATGATCATCATTTTTACTACAAGAAATGAAGTAAAAATTTGTTTCTAACTATAATAGTGCTTCTTCCTCAAGGAAAAAACTTAAGACTTCTCTGCTCTGTTGAATGTTGGAAAAGTTCAGTCTTTATGATGCTGAAGTTACTGTAAATACAAGGACTGCCTACTTTACTTACCCCACAACCATTTTGTTAGACAATCCCCCAGCAAGTAGAAGGCTACTAATATAGAGTAGGCAATGGAGATAAATAAGGTCTTTCCAGATACACCGAGCACTCCTAAAACTGGATATGCCCAAACCCCAGATGCATAGTGTACCCAAAATATCCTAAAAACAAAGAAAGACATACATGGGACATTCTTTAAATTATTATTTAAATTGTACATTTCAACAAAAGATTCTTCAGACTGTATCCTATGTTTATTAAGTCATGACTAAGGAACTAAGACCCAAATCCTAACCAACTTTCCAGCACTGGCAAAGCTGTGCCAATGGGATGTGTGCTGCATCCTGCCGTTGGGTGGCAGTCATGGTGGCCTGTTCGAAGTAAGGGAATGCTTGTTCCCTTACCTCAGAGCTGCACTGCCATTATGTCGGTGCTGAAAAGTGGGTTAGGATTGCACCCTAAGTGCCCAATCCTATCCAACACAGGAGCAACGGTGCCAAACAGTGCCAAAATCCGTGTTGAGTTTGAACAGACTAGAGGTCTCCTCAGAATACGAAGACATTTGTCCCCCTTACCCCGAGTAAAGCCCCAGCTTCCTCAATGGGCTTCTAGAGCTGTGCCAGCTGTTTAGATTGCACAGACTGGAGAAATCTCACGTTGGGCTTTCGAGCCCAGGAGGGGGATAGGATTCAGTGGAGGCCTCTCCAGTTCCACCATCTCCTGGGCCAGTCCCACCCCCTTTCCAGTATCCCTCCACCCAGGAATGACACCCCCGCCCTTCCACCACCCTCCCCACATCTCTGTGCTGCTCAGTGCTTACCATTCCTCTGCCAGCAGCCAGGGTCTGACTGTGGTATTAACAGGGCAGTGGAAATCTCCTCGCCAGTACTGCTTACTTCCTGAGTTCTGCAAATGTGCTTTACAGCACTTTGCAACACTCAATGCCAGCACTTGGGCAGTGTTGGATGCATTATTTAGTTTGACCCTAAACGTACAGATACTGCTGAACCATGAATTTACCCTAGATATACTATATAGTGTGACATCTGTTGTCAATATGAGGAACTTTAAAAAAACCCCCACTGCTGTGTGTTGCTTACAACCAAATAACAGCCCAATCCTATCCACAATTTCCTGGGAGTAAGCCCCATTATTCTAATGGGACTTACTTCTGAGTAGACATGCATAGGATTGGGCTGTAAGTTATCAATGAAGAATATTAATGAAATGGGAGAGTATAAACTTAGACACAGAGCTGGCTGCCTATATATGTTTTTCAAAATTCATTCTTTGTGAGGTGCCAGAAAAATTGTACCTCACAATTTTAAGGCCTGATGGACATGAATCAATAAGAGGTGATTCCATACAAATACAGTAATGTGTACTGTATTTTTTGTATAATTTTTTGCAATCTTATATGGCAATTTTAAGATCCTAGATAAATTATAGCAAATTAGTTTAAAGAAGATATTTATTACAAAAGTGTTTTCATGTGCATGAACATGTTGCATTTGGATTCCTTTAAAACAGGTCTCAGGTAAAAGAAACAATAGTATCTGAGCAAAATATGTACAAAATATTTTAGTGCTTCCAGCAAAAGACTCAATACCTACCATGAGAGGTACATAATTGTGAAGACGGTAAGTCCAAAAATTCCCTTCTTCTTAGTGGGATACTTATGTACACATATAACCAACTCTATGAAAAGCAGTGGCAGGATGGTTGTATGCTAAAATGAAAACCACAGGGAAATATTAGAAATATACAGAGAATGAAAGGACTGGCTGCTTACTTATAACTACTGTAGTGGAATTGTGCTGATAAGCAGAACTGGCCTTGGAAGATTCCGCAGCTTCATCAAGCATTCCACCATTGCTTGCAAGGTGGGGGGGGGGGAATGGACCCAATGCATATTGTGTGCTTTGAGGGTGGGAAGAATGCCCAGTGCCTCCTTTCCTTAGAGAACCAGCCCTACCCTCATTTGAACTGTAACATTTGAAAGAGATCCAAAAGTTGAAGTCAGACCTGCAGTGGGGATGGCTGGGTAGGTCATATTCCTGCACAAATGGCACTTTGAAGATAAACAGCCTGTCCTCCTCCTTTGTGGTCTGCAGGTAGTAAGCAGGATTGACAACACTGACTGAAGCTATTCCTGGATATTTTTTCCAGTGTGATGTAATGTTGGAAGTTCCAGCGTTGGTGCTGGGTGTCACAAACCTGCCATAAGGCACACCCGTGACAGCCAGAGTGAAATGAACATTGGCACTGGGCCCAGTGCTGGATGGATGCCACTCGGAGAATGGTAAGAGTTCCATGCAGCAGGGAAGACTGTGGGGGTAGGGGGAGGGCAGGGGAGTGGGCAACTGGTGGAGCCCTGCTCCTCTGGATCCTATTCTCCGCATAGAGGCTTTTAAGTATGTGCCGGCAAAATAGCCAGCACAGATGTGAGAAGCCCCATTGCAGGGCCTGGCGCTTTCCCTGGGGGAAAGGGACAGTGGCATCTGGCGCAAGGATAGGATTGGGCTGTTAGCAAACTAGGTATGGTAGATGTGTAAAATGATTATATGCTTCACCATATCCTGTCCAACTTGTTGTGCTTCAAAGCCCAACATGGAGGTTCCCAAGTTTATGCTGGCAAAATAGCTGGCGCAGACTTGGGAAGCCCCATTGCGAGGCTTGGGGCTTTCCTTGGCAGAAGGGTACTTTCATTCCCTTCCCTCGAGGAGACCTCTGGTGGCCCCAGTGGTCCCACCAGATACAGCAGTAGCCATTTTCGTGCTGCTGCACTCGGTACAGCCGCTGGGGATAGGATTGGGCTGTAAGTCCTCTTTAGTTGGAGACAGGCACAGGTTGATCAGACGATGTTCTGCAGAACAGCATGCCTGAATGAGGCATCAGCTCTCTATCTTGTGTTCAGGGGACAGTGTTTGATAAAGACTCATGATATAGACCACATTGCTGCTCCACAGAGCTCCAGGAGCAGAACACTTCTCAGGCTTATGGTGGATGTTAAAACCGGTGGACTGTACTTTCAAGGAAGTTGGTGGCTTCCTTCCTTTCACAGTGCTGCTGAGTCAGTGTCAAAAGGGAACAGAAGGATTGGGTAGTTTTCCCAGCTTGAGGCACATGGCATACATATTTGTAAATTAAGGTGTATATTTCTGTCCCTTAACCAACTTTGCAGGATTCCCTCATAGAGTTTATCTTTCTTATGAATAAGAAAGAGGTCTTGCCACTGCTTGCCTTATCCACCAATGCCTTTCATTTCTACTACTCAAATCCTTCTAACTAATCTGTTTCCTATTTGCAATGAAGTATTGATAAGTAGGCAATAGATACCAATAGACTCAACTTCCACAAAAACTATTCTTATTACCAGATAAATAATGAATGAATGAGCAGCAAGTGTCAAAAGCAAAGAGTCTGCAAATCAAAATGCATATACTTACCATGGAATGATTAAGCCAAGTTGGATTAATATCATCCAGTTCTCTAGGGTACACTAGTTCTCTGTCATATGCATAAAGGCTCCAGAAAGCAAAAGCTACAAACTGAGGTAAAAACATGTCAACATTAACAAAGAGAATTTCACCAAAATGATGACTATGGGCATCTTACATTGTTCAGATGATTCTAGTTCATCTTTTCCCTTCTTTCTCACAAATCACCCATTTAGTGCAATGAATACAGGTCATTTTCTTTCTTACTTCTCCAGATAAATAAAAGCATTTTAACTTTGTAACAAATACACACTTCACAGTCAGCCTTGAGTTATATACACTTTCATATTAAACCTGCCACTTTGAACAGATTGAGGGGCCTTTCCAAAGTGTGAATGTGTCTTGTAGGTCCCAACAAATATGCAGTTGTTTCATGGGAAAATGCATCCATGGCAACCCACATGGGACTTGCAAGGACACATTCACCACAATTCAGCAGTTTATTTGTGGGAAAAGACCCACTAGTCCCTCCTTCGGCAGTCAATCAGCCTCTGGCCTAGCACTTGCCCACTGAAAGCGGCTGAGGTTTCCCCCTGAGGGTTTACCAGTCTATGGGCAGAAAACTTCCAGGTTCAGACACATTACAATATGTGATTTGCCCCTCCAACTTTCATCGGGAAATGTTTTCTCCTTGTTATTCAGTTTAGTTATTTCTGTTCTTTAATTAAGGAAGTGTGGTTCCTCCAAAAACCCTTTCAAAAAAATTGGCTTCTCTCCCTGCTTCTGAGTGGGGATGTTACAAATTCATTAGCAGTGTCTTCCAGTTGACTGCTGGTCACCCAGAATGACCTAACCAGTGAGAAAGGAAGAAAGCCCATTGGTGATATGGGAAGACAATCATTGAACATATCGCAAACTCTCTGCTGAATGGCAGTCGGCCAGCCATGTCCCATGTCTTTCCCCAGTGTTAAAATTATGGAAACCACAAGAAGACTTACATTGCTTTTAATGGGAAATGGGGAACATGTGCAAAGTGGGGGAGGGAGCTGTGCATTCCATATGATTGAGATTTTTAAAAGAGATTTGTTTCAGACTTAAAAAGCTATGTCCCAAGATGCTCTAGTCCAAATATTTACATAAATAATTCCTTGGGCAAAAAATTAACAACCAGATGTTAATCCCTAGTAACTGGTGTGCTCTCCCTAGTAACTGGTGTGCCAGTGGGTAGAAAATTAGTACTATTGCCTAGCTCCAGATTGGCAAATCTACCTAACAACAAATGTGCAAGTCACAGCATAGCATGTGACTGGCTGGTCCAACTTTAAGAGGGAAGTTCTTTTCCCATGTTCTGTTGTCTGGCCAAGAAGGGAGTGTTCTCCCTAAGCCATCTGAATTAAGATGACCTACATGAGGAAGAGAGCAGGTAGACAGGCAGGATGAGTGGTGCTGATGTATTCATACAATTTCTGCCAAAAAGTTCAGAGATGCTCTCTGAAGTTACTTCAGCAGTGAGAGCTGGATTAATTAGCAGTTCAAAGAAAGAGATGCAATTTTTTTTTTTTAACAAGGAAGGCTTTATTTTTAAAACAGTTCAGTCATGTCACCTGCTAACAGACATTCCAAAATAAATTGTAAACTGAGTTTACTGAGTTCTAATGCAAGGACAGATAATACAAATGCAAATCAAACAAGTGCTGTGTTCCTATGTAACATCAGGTAATTACAACAGCAGCTATTTACAAATCCACACAAAGCAACTGCTAGAAAATGGGTTCACAGAAGGGAGGTCATGCAGCCCCTCAATTACATTATCTTCTAGCTCTCCTCTCCTTTGTGGATATTCATGTCTGGACAGGTAAGCCACTACCGTAGCAGTCAGCCTAACAATTAAGGGCCAAATCCTATCCAATTTTTCAGTGCCAGTGCAGCTGTGCCAATGGGGCATGCACTGCATCCTGTGGCGCGGCAGCCATCACAGAGTCTTCCTTAAGGTATGGGAACATTTGTTCTTTTACTTTGGGGCTTCATTGCAACTGCACCAGTGCTGGAAAATTGGATAGGATTGGGCCCTAAGGCACTCAGCACCTAGAATGGCTATTACCCTCTTTATCCAGTGTGCACTTCTTTCTCAGTTCCTTGGGTGACAGCAGTGGCCTCTTGCTCAATATCAGCCAGGAAATCTAACCCCAGGGCTCCAAGTAGCAGTGGGTGTACTGCACAGCTGCAGCCACTAAAAGCAGCAAGGTCATTACAGGATAAAAGTAGTGAAGGGAGAGTTTGTAGGGTAGAAGAAGGGAGAACTCAACTCTTGACTGGCTAACTGACTGCCTGACAAATTAGCTGAATGGAAAATACTGAGTGGTGGAGAGCTACTGCTTTGAGGACTGGGAGGAAGGACCCTGAAACCTTACAGGCAAGCTACTTACTGGTTACCATCCTGTTGGTGCTGTGGTACAGTAGTAGTTTTGTATGCTGCTAGAGCCATGTTTGAGCCAGGGGAACTAAGCTTAAAGTGGGCATAAAGTGGGTTCTCTAGAACAACCTTGGAAAGGGAACTTAGCAGAACACCCTATAACACAATCCTGTATGGGTTTATTCAAAAGTGGGTTTGACCCTTCTGGTTGCCACATCTCAAAAAGGACATAGTGGAAATGGAAAAGGTGCAAAAGAGAGTGACTAAGATGATTACTGGAATGGGGCACCTTCCTTATGAGGAAAGGCTACAGAGTTTGGGCCTCTTCAGCCTAGAAAAGAGATGCCTGAGGGGGGACATGATTGAGACATACAAAATTATGCATGGAAAGGATGAAGTGGATAGAGAGATGCTCTTTACACTCTCACATAACACCAGAACCAGGGGACATCCACTAAAATTGAGTGTTGGGAGGGTTAGGACAGACAAAAGAAAATATTTCTTTACTCAGCGCGTGGTCGGTCTGTGGAACTCCTTGCCACAGGATGTGGTGACGGCATCTGGCCTGGTTGCCTTTAAAAGGGTATTGGACAAGTTTCTGGAGGAAAAATCCATTATGGGTTACAAGCCATGATGTGTATGTGCAACCTCCTGATTTTAGAAATGGGCTATGTCAGAATGCCAATGCAAGGGAGAGCACCAGGATGCAGGTCTCTTGTTATCTGGTGTGCTCCCTGGGGCATTTGGTGAGCTGCTGTGAAATACAGGAAGCTGGACTAGTTGGGCCTATGGCCTGATCCAGTAGGACTGTTCTTATGTTCTTATGAGTTCAGTGAGACTTATGCCCTAGCAACTGAGCATAGAACTGCAACCTTACAGCCCAATCCTATTGGACGAAGCCATCAGTGGCTGCCGGGAAATGGCTGTAAAGTATGCACCAGCTGTGCAGAGTAGCACACTGGCCAAGTGCTGGCAGGAAGGCTGGAGCTTTTCTGCTTGTGTCAGTAAGCCCAGAAGGACCCACTGATGCAGAAAAGAAGGCAAGGGAGGCAGTTGAACAGGGTTGGGAGGAATGGGGGTGATGAGACTGCAGTAGGGGGTGAATTTGGTGGCGATGGTATATGCTAGATCCTATCCCATGTGCCAGAACCTATGTGCAGAGCAGACTCCCTGACCCCTCTCAATTATCTAGCAAAATAGCTGCAGCAGGTCTGAGAAGATCAATTGGGGGGGTGGAGGCTTATAGAGAGTTAAGGGGATTTAGGGCCAAACCCTATACTACCTGACAGCCAGTGCTGAGCTCCAGTTCTGGTGCTGGGTGTTGCATAAGGCACATCCCTGGCTCCTGGGGAGGAGGGGCCGCTGGTGCAGGGCCTCAGTGCCAAGTGGAGATGCCAAGAGAGCGCCTGAAGGTAAGTCAGCACCTGAAGGTAAGTACCATCATTGGGTGATGGTGTCGGTTTTCAGGGTGGGGCAAGAGGCATTTCAGGGTGGGGGGGTGACCAGCCTGGGAGCGGGAGCGGGTGGGACCAGTGGAGTCCTGCTCTGCTGGATCCTATCCTCTGTGTCAGGCTGCAAAGCCCACAATGGAGGTTCTCCAGTCAGCGCCAGCAACACAGCCAGTGCAAGACTAGAGAAGCCCTCTTGCAGGGCCTGCGCCCTGACTTGGAGGAAGGGGACAAATGTCCCCTTTCCCTGAGGAGACCTTTGGCAGATTCCGCAGGCTGCAAGATACAATTGCTATTTGGCACTAATGCACCCGGTGACTCCACCGGGGATAGGATTGGGCTGCCCAATCCCCTTTCCCTTCTGAAGTCTCTAGCTACACCTCCACACACTAGATACAGAGTGTGCCTTTTCAGCATGTGTGTTTGTGGTGTGTGTGTGTGTGAGTGTGTGTGAGAGAGAGAGGGGGGGCTATAGAATTGGGCTGTTGGACTATGAGCTCTCAGGAACAAGAATCCTGTTTCTTCTTATATCCTGGACTGCAATAGTATATACAGATCCCTTTAGCTAGGGCATGATATTTACATTTAAAAACCAGTTTATATTACTTAAAGGTTGAGAAACAGCATCTAAAATATCTTGTCAATCATTCAGCCTATTTCATTCGGTCAAATCAGAATGTGATAAGCAATTACATGAAAAATGGATAAGAGTAATCACTTACTAAGCCAACAGGGAAGACATATGCTGCGAAGAGGAAATCTCTAATGGGCACCACTACAGAGGATACACTCTTCTCTTTGGAAGGGATGCACAGGGCTACAACATCAGTTACAACACACAATGCATACAGTATAGTCTGCAGAACCTATGCAATTACAAACAACAAGTTATTTAATCACTCTAGGTACAAATACACTTTCTTCATGTTTCTGTACTCAAAAAAGAATCTGAAACTGAACACTACCGGTTTGGATCTGGACGTGTTTTCCCTATTGCTTTGATACCAGTCTTCACTTGGTGTAATTGTTTGTTGGCACTAGTTTGATGTGAATTCTAATTAATTAAAGTTAATAGTTAAAAGTGAATTAAACTAGACATTTCAAGAGCTATTATAGTTAAGAATGTGAGGGGAGCCAGGAAGTCCATCTTTTAATAAAAATATTTAGCGTTTGTATTGCACTATCAAGTGTCCAAAGTGCTTCATGTGTATTTTGTGGCAACACTACAGTACTGTACTTACTAAAAGGAGTTCCTGATCTACAGCCCAGACTTGAAGCTGCTATGCTACACCAGCTCACATGTTTATATCTCCAATATAAACCGCCTTACTGCTGGCCAAAGGGGCCAAGAACCAGGGGTAGGTTATACTTCCTTCCAGGAAGAACACCACAGGTATCTGAATGCTTTGAGATGCAAATAGGGGGGGGGGGTAATTTTAACTGAGAAAATGGTATAGGGGAAAAAGGGGTTAAACCTTCCCCAGTCTAAACTATTCAGTTAAAACAAACAGGAAGTCCTCTGTCCTTTTTAACAGCACCTAGCTTGGCACTAGTATTGAAAGCCTACAGGATGGGCTCTGTTTTTCTTCAGGCACCTGAAGCATCCAGCAGCATGAAGGTGTTGAATTCTGACTGCAAGGAGTTGCTTATTCCTAGTCGGTTTTTGGGCCCAATCCTATCCAACTTGCCAATGCCAATGTAGCCCTGAGACAAGGGAACAAACATTCCCTTATCTGGAGGAGGCCTGTGTGACTGCCCCCCCTACCACCACCACCACTGTGGAATGCAGCACACACTCTGTCCTGTAGGCACAGTTGCATCAGCACTGGAAAGCTGGATAGAATTGGGGGCCTTGGAGCCTACTCCTACACAAGTCTAATCAGAAGTAAACCCCAACATAGTTGATGGGGCTTACTTCCAGGTAAGTGTAGCTAGGTTTGGAGCCTTAGATTCAAATCCCCACTCAGTCATGAAGCTTCCTGGGTAACATATCTCTCAGTCTCCCTACCTCACAGGGTTGATGTAAAGACAGAAAAAGGGGAGGAACCATGTTCACCACCCTGAGCGCCTTGGAGGAAGAGCAGTCTAAAAACATGAAAACTAAAATATCTACTCAGAAGTAAATCCATTATAGGTGATGGGGCTTACTTCCAGGTAAGTGGACAGGATCAGAGCCATGGAGCCCAATCCTCTGCATGTCCAGTCAGCAGTAAATCCCATTGAGCTCAGTGGGACCTTCTCCCAGATAAGTGTGAAAAAGATAAGGGCCTTGGAGTTCACTCTTACCCTCATCTATTCAGAGGAAAACCCATTATAGTGGATGGGGCTTACTTCCAGGTAAGTGTGGATAGGATTGGGGTCTTGGAGCCCCATCCTACCCATGTCTTGTCATAGGTAAACCTCAGTATAGTGGATGAGGTTTACTCTCAGGTAGGGGTGGATAAGATCAGGACCTTGGAGCCCAGTCCTATCCATGTCCAGTCATTGGGCAGCCCCATTATAGTGGATGGGCCTTACTCCCAGGTAAGTCTGGTTAAGATTGGGGCCATGGAGCCCAATCCTACCCATGTCTAGTGATAGGGAAGCACCACTATAGGGGATGGGGCTTACTCCCAGGTAACTGGGGACAGAAGTGGGGTCTTGGAGCCCCAGCCTACCCATGTCCAGTCATAGGGAAGCCCCACTATGGGGATTGGGTGGGACAGGCGGGGGGTCTTGGAGCCCCAGCCTACCCACGTCTAGCCATAGGGAAGCCCCATGGTGGGGGTGGGACGGGCGCGGGCGCCCACCTGGTTGAGGAAGGTGAGGTGCTTCCAGTGGCCGCCGTAGGTGTGCTCGTGGTCCTTGCGGACGGGCTTGGGCACGCCCAGGTTCTGCAGGAGGGCGAAGACGGCCCAGAGGAAGCAGAGGAAGTGCAGGACCGACACGGCCCGCTGGCCGCGCAGCGCCATCACCATGCTGCCGCCGGGGCGCGGGGGGCGGCCGGCCCCCCGCAGGCGCTGCTCCCCTCCTCTCCCGGCCGCTCCGGTGGTCGTTGGTGGGGCGCGGCGCGGCGCCGCCCACCTCACAGAGGGCTGTGGCGAGGGGACCGTACCATGTTACACTGGGGGGGGGGCTGGGGGCGCGCCCCCTCCCCTCTGCACGGGTGGTAGTCGACCCTCCCCTGTCTGCAGACCCTCCAGGGCTCCCCTTTTACCAGGGGCGGTGGGACAGCAGTGCCCACACTCCCCCCCCCCGGGAGGAAGTGGTACAGTCCTCACCTGGTACAGCCCTCACCTGGTTCTGTGCAGGGCTGGAGGGATGCTGATGGTGTGGGTGTCTGCTCAGACCATAAAGCCCTGCAAAGGGAAGGGTGTGTGTGGTGCTGGCAGCACCTGGTGTGGTATAGCCCTCCCCCACCCTTGTCTGTCTTGGATTTGGAAGCTCCTTGGGTGCAAGTTGTGATGCTGAGCCCAATCCTATGCCTGTCTACTCAGAAGTAAGTCCCATTATAGTCAAATGGGACTTACTCCTATATAAGCACAGATAGGATTGCAGTCTGTGTTGCCTATGAAACTATTAGGGTCCATGTACCTGCCATGGAATGGTGCAAGTCAGAAAATATTCCCTTACCCAGCGTGTCATTAATCTGTGGAACTCCCTGCCGCATAATGTATGTGGTGATGGCATTTGCACTGCATCCTGTGGCAAGGAGTTCCACAGACTAATGACGTTGCACCCAAGGAGCTTCCAAAGGGGACTGGATAACTATATTTGGAGGAAATGGCCATTATGGGTTACAAGCCGTGATGGGTATGTGCAACCTCCTGGTTTTAGAAGCAGGCTACCTCAGAAGGCCAGGTGCAAGGCAGCAGCAACAGGATGCAGCTGTCTTGTGTGCTCCCTGAGGCATCTGGGGGCCCACTGTGAGACACAGGAAGCTGGACTAGATAAGTCTTTGACCTCATCCAGCAGGGCTGTTCTTATGTTAGTGGTCTTCAACCTTTTTGGTGCTAAACCTCAATCAAGTATGAGAGTGAGGACCCCACTGTCGATCCTGCACCCGTACTCCCAGGACCCTATCTGCTCACCTTCACCCCTATTGGCATCTACTCCTCATCCCCAGAATGCTCTCTCAGCACTGTTCACTGTATAACTAGATATTCTTATTAGAGAGAGCAGAAAAAGTTACCATGAAGCCTGGCACTAGTGAAAGCTATTTTAGCACAGTCACTAAGAACCTTAGCAGGATTGGGACACAATCTCCTGGTACCTCAAGGGGTGCACCAGGTGCCTTCCTCCATTCCTGGTGGTGCTCTAGTTCAGTGGTCTTGAACCATTTTCACGAACGTTGCCACAACCCCACAACTGAGGCTTTGCTACCCCATTGGAGTCCCAACCCCAAAGTTGAAGAACACTGATCTAAGTATTCCTATGCAGTCACCCAAGGATATCCCTCCTTGCTGAGCTTGGAAGCTTTCTCTCTACTTGATTTGCCTCCTCCCTGTTGTCAGCTCTGCTTTGGATTTCTGAAGCAAGCAAGGGAATGGTGCTGAGCAGTTGCAGTTCAGTTAGCCTGTGATGGACATAGCTGTTCCCCTGGTGGCACTGACTTGTCAAACTGCCTAATAGATATCAAAGTACAAATTCTGCGAACGTACTGTCCATGTAGTGGAACCTCACATGCTTATATTTGCAAAATGACACCATCAGTTAAATCATCTTGGAGCACAGTAGAGCCTGTTCTTCTCTGCTGATGTGTTTGTGCTTTTCTCAAAATGTGTTCTGACAGGCAAGATGAATAATCAGTATCTTCCTACTGAAAGGTCTCTCTGTCTAGATTTCCAGAAAAAAAATGTGTTTTCAAGTTTTTCAAATGTTGAATACTTATGCTCCCTATGAAAGGATGAAGGGTTTTGGAATCTTGCCTGTGTTCAGAATTATGTGCAGATGCAGGGTGACCAGATGTCATAACTGCAAAAGAAAACGAGGCACCCCAAAATGTTGGACATTCAAGAAAAATGTGGGACATGACAAAATAAAAACTAAAAACACTTGTATATTGATTTCATGTGGTTAATTTAAACACCATTACTTATTAAATTTAAAACTATATTACAGGTCATGCCTGTTGACCTTTTCAAAGAATTCTAAAAGGACTGTGAGACAAGACTTACCCTTACAGAAGCCATGCTGATTCTCCCTCATCAAGGCTTGTTCTTCTATGTGTTTTAAGATTTTATCTTTGAGGCATTTCAGCATCTATCTTGGGAAAGACGTTAGGCTGACTGACCTATAGTTTCCTGGATCCCCTCTCCTTCCTATTTTAAAGATCAGTGTGGCATTTGCTATCCTCCAATCTTCTGGTACCATGGCAGTTTTAAGGGACAAGTTGCATATTTTAGTCAAGAGATTGACTACTTCATTCTTCAGTTCCTTAACTCTTGGGTGGATGCCATCTGGGCACAGTGACTTATTTTTAATTTGTCAATTAGGTCTGAAACATCTCTTTTAACCTCTGAATTCCTTAGTCAAGAGAGGCTATTCGAGCAGCAGTATCTGCCTGAGGTCTTCTGCCATGAAGACAGATGCAAAGAAATTTAATTTCTCTGCCATCTCCAAGTCTCCTTTTATCTTCCCTTTACCACCCTCACCATCCAGCGGGCCAACCACTTCTCTGGCAGGTTTTCTGCTTCTATCATATATCAAGAAGCATAGTTGATGCCTTTTTCTCGCCTTTTACCCGATTGGGAACCGGTCTCCTCGGTAGAGATTAAAGATCTGATATCGTCTATTTCCATTAATAAAGCCCTGGGTCCGGATACATTACCAGGCGAACTTTTCAAACATAATCCGGACTGGAGGTGCAAAATTCTTGCCAAACTATTTTCTCATATAAATCACTCTGGAGATTTTCCCCAGGAATGGGAAGATAGCATTGTGGTACCTATCCATAAGAAACAGGGTCTAAACAGGACCCTAAAAATTTCAGACCAATTAGCCTTCTCAGCGTAGTGGCTAAACTTTATTCTAAGTACCTTCTACGTAAATTAGAGGCATGGGCCTATGATAATTCGATTATTGCTGGAGAGCAGGCCAGCTTCCAAAAGGGAAAGTCTACGTTGGATAACAGCTTTGTAATCCACCACCTGATTCACAAATATACTCAGATTGGTCATAAAAGATTATATGCTGTTTTTGTTGATCTTACTGCGGCTTTTGATTCCATAAATAGAATGCGTCTTTGGCAGAAGTTGTCTGCAACAAATATTGATAGAAGACTTCTTTTTTTAGTACAGAAGATTCACATGAATACCAATTTAAGAGTCAGACTTGGGACATCAGGTATGCTCTCTGAGAAAATTCCCACTGATAAGGGAGTTCGTCAAGGTTGCCTATTGGCTCCTGTCCTTTTTAATTTTTATATAAATGACATTGTACATGTTCTTCAAGGTCTGGAGTTTTTCCCTCCGCTGATTGGGGACACTAGACTTTCAATTCTTTTGTACGCTGATGATATTGCCTTATTTTCCATTACTTCTATTGGGCTATGTAGGTTGATGTCCAGATTGAGCTCCTTTTGTGTTTGGGAAAAATTGTCCATAAACTATAACAAGATCAAGGTGGTCCTTTTTGGGAAACAAAAAAAGAAGCACATATGGAGAATTGATGATAATCATATTGAACAACTTAGAGCATTTAAATACTTAGGGGTTATTTTTAATGCCCAACTTGCTTGGTCTTCCCATTTAAATATGGCCAAGCTTAAAGCTATTCACACATCTCAATCCCTACTACACTTTATGAGATCTAAAGGAGGCAATCTGGTGACTCCCGCGATAGAGGTTTTCGCTAAGAAAATAATCCCCCAAATGATCTTTGGTGCAGAAATTTGGGGTTATTCTAAAACCTCTATTTTAGAATCTGCCCAAAATGCATTTATATGTTCATTGTTATATGTTCCTAGGCAAATTTTATCCCCTCTTCTTAGAGCGGAGGTGGGTTTAATCTCCATAGAAGCCCATTGTCATACTGCATTGGCCCTGTACTGGTATAAATTAGCAGCAATGGATGATTCTTGCCTTCCCAAGATCTGTTTTAAAGAACAACTTTCTAACCCTGCTCGGTTGTCCTGGGCTATTTTGGTAAAACAGATCTTGGTGAAATATGATATTGTCACGGATTCTTTGCCTTCTTATTTGTCTAAAAATGTTAAGGCCTTGGTAAAAGATAAGGTCCGTCTCTACCACATAAGACGTGACCTGTGTGACATCTCTATTTCATCCTTTTCATTTTGGCTTCCATTGTATAAGCTAACCTTTGTTACAGAAAATTATCTATCCTATCTAACAGTGCCAGCATTGCATAGAGCTTTTACTGCTCTGCGCTTTCAATGTATGCAGTCTGCTGTCCTTGAAGGCAGATACAAAAATACTCCCTATCACCTCAGGACTTGTATTTGTAATTCAGGTGATATAGAGGATGTTTCTCATTATTTATTAAAATGTCCTCTATATGACCTCCCTAGATCCAAATACCTAGCTAATATTATCTCTTTGTCCCAAGGAAGATCCATCTCAGCCCTGATTTGTTGGTTCCCTGCTGACTCAAACCCTGAGATCACAAAGTGGCTAGCTTTGCCCTTATGGCAAAGAAGATCCGTGCTAATTTTCTGTTGTCTAAATCTTAAAGTGTCTTCCTTTTCTTATCAGCTGGTAAGACCTTGAAAATTATTGAAGCCTGTTTCATTTTGGAACCACTTTAATATTCTACGTTTTAGCCTATGTTGGGTTGCAATTCTTCAGTTTCATTGTATGTGTTTGGAGGGTCGAATTGTTATTGTTTGTTTTTATATGTGCTTTTGTGCTTTTATATTGTAATGACCAATTGGTTATATAATAAATTTTCTTCAAATTTTTTTTAAAAAAAGAAGCATAGTTGAAGATGCTTTCATCCTCTGGATCAAAAACTTTAAGGGGACCTTGAAATGAGGAATCAGAGAGGCATCAAAGAGAGACAAGATAGTGATCATGGGGGGCCTCAATTACTGTATTTGTCGCTCCATAAGACGCACCTGACCATAAGACGCGCCTATTTTTTAGAGGAGGAAAACAGGGAAAAAAATATTCTGAACCAAATAGTGTAATAAAATATTTAATAAACTATAACAGAATAACATTTGAACCATGTAAAGTGAACAGCAGTAAACAGTGGCATTAAGAACCATTATCACTGTCATTAACAAATTGAGAGACTTAAAGGTTTGAGTACTCTAGTTTTCTGGAAACCCCAAGAACTCATCATCGCTAGAGTCAGAATTTATGAAGCTCATTTGCTCACAATCACTGACATCACGTTCTTCGCTGTCTTCATATAAGATACTGTCTTCACTTCCATCTAAGGCATTGCTAATGCCACATTTTTTGAATGACTGTACAACGATCTCCTCCTTTACTGAGTCCCATGATGTTTTCATCCATTCACAAACTTGAGTGATGGTGGGCCTCTTCATTCGTCCAGTAGATGTCAGATCATGATTACCAGCAGCCATCCATTTGTTCCACTCATCTCTCATTAAGACCTTAAATGGCTTGTTGATGGAAACATCAAGAGGCTGCAACTGGCTGGTAAGACCTCCGGGAATTACAGCTAGATGAGTCTTCACTTCTTTGAAGCACTTTTTTGTTGGTTCGCTAATATGTGCTCTAAACTGGTCAAGCACTAATAAGGCAGGTTTTTTCAGAAGTCCTCCAGGACATTTGGACCACACCTTTTCAACCCATATTCTCATTCCATTTTCATCCATCCATCCTTTCTCATGCACATGTACAACAACTCCTCATGGAATCACTTCTTTTGGAAATGATTTCCTTTTGAAAATCAACATGGGTGGCAATTTGGTGCCATCGGCACAGCAGGACAACACAGCTGTGTAATGGGTCTTCTCATGCCCTGAAGTTCTCACAGTGGTGGTTTTGGCACCCTTCAGATCTACAGTCCTATGAGATGGCACATCAAAGGTTAGCAGGACTTCATCCATATTCCCAATCTGGCAAATTTCAAAGCCATTTTTCTTCCTAGCATCAATAACAAACTTATGAAAGGACAGAATCTTAGATTCATATTCTTTTGGCATTTTTTGTGCAATTCTAGTTTTGGTCTGCATAGCAAGACCACATCGCCTCATAAATCTGTAGCACCATGATGGTGATCCTGTAAAATCCTGAATGCCTTTCTCTATAGAAATGCGTTTCGCTTCAAATATGATCATTTTTGTCGAGACAGAGAAGCCATTATTCCGGTGACGTATGATCCATTCTTTCATGTCCACCTCCAACTGTGGCCACTTTGCAGCATGCCCACGGAAAGTGTGCTTACTACTTTTATCTGCTTTTTGCAGCTGATCCTCCTGTTTCCTCCACTCTCTAATCATTTTTTCAGTTGGAGGAGGCCTAAAATGTCTCTCCGCTGCTCTGTTTCCATGCTCCTTAGCATATTTTACTACCTCTAGTTTAAAAGGAATTTTATATGCTAGCCTTTTCTGCTTTATCATCCTTGCACTGGTAGAATGAGGTACTGTAGTATTTTTCTGCAAGAAATGAAGGAACTGTCAGTATCATTTCTTCAATGTTTACCATTGAGCACTAATTCATTTAATGAATTGTGCCCCCTGCAGCCAGCATTCATAGTACCTCAGACAAGCCCAGCCGTTGAATAGAGAGTAATGCGCATGCGCACTGCTGTCCCCGCTGTCTACTAGGAAACACCGCCTACTACAAACTCTTCTCCAATCAGCGCGGCGATAACACAGCCAGCAACAGCACTCACTCCTCGCTTGCAGCCTTCCCTCCTCCTCTGTACTACCTCCTCCTTCTTGGCCGGGACCCGCTTCTCCACGCTGCCACCATGGAATTGTAAGTTTCCTGCCTGGACCCGCTCTCCTTCCATGCAGTCCCTGCTTTCTGATCTGGCTGCAGGCTTCTCCACGGCATCATTAAGGTCCCCAACGTGCACTCTTTTTTGCAGTATTCGCTCTGTAAGACGCACACACTTCCCCCCCACTTTTTTGGGGGGGAAAAGTGCGTCTTATAGAGCGAAAAAAAAATACGGTATCCTCATATCGACTGAGTCAATTTGTGCTGTGGTCAAGAAAGAGACTGGATTTCTTGACATGCTAAATGACTATGACTTAGCAACTAGTCATGGAGCACACATTATGTGGTACTCAGGATCTGGTCAGGGATATACATGAACTGGACAGATTTCTGGAAGGAAAGTCTATCACAGGTTACAAGAGACAGTGGATATGTGCAACCTCCTGGTTTTAGAAGTAGGCTACCTCAGAAGGCCAGGTGCAAGGGAGTGGCACCAGGATGGAGGTCTCTTGTTGTCTTGTGTGCTCCCTGAGGCATCTGGTGGGTCACTGTGAGATACAGGAAGCCAGACTAGATGGGCCTTTGGCCTGATCCAGCAGGGCTGTTCTTATGTCATCTCTCCCAAGACTCCTGTTCTACCTGTCCCACAGTGGTAGCCTTTTTGGTGCAGTTTCATGGGGGTGGTGGTGGTGGTGGTGTTAAATCTGTAGCAAACACACCCATAAAATTGCTCCGTGAAATTAAAGTGGAACACCCAAATATTTTCCTGCAATCAAGAGAAAAACACCAGTGGCCCTCTTTTTTGGACTATTTTCTGCATGTGAGACATTAAAATCAAGGAGAGGGAGTGTTTTATTCAGAACAATGAATTTTTTTTTCCAAAAACATTGGCAGGTACAAACAAGCAAATTGCAGGATGAGATACAGGTTGAGTCTCCATACCCATTAGCATTCTGTTCCCAGAGCTCAGGAGCAAAAATCATGTTAAATGAAATTCATTTGAAAAACAATACCCTTTTGCTCAGCAATTTTAAAACAGCCTTGCTGACCTTTGTAATGCATCAGGAAGACAATCTGTCTCTCTCCAGGTGCTTAGCAAGGCTTCACTCTCAGGCATGGATCTCTCCCTTCACAGGGAGCCAGCCACACCAAGGGGAAAGAATGGATGAGGTGATAATCACTCCCACTTTGTAAACATGCTAAGGCTTTCACAGCTGGAATCCATACTGAGCTTAATAGTTTTTCAGGCTAGGTGCAGTGGTCTAGCTTTTTTATCTAATGAGCCTAAACCAATCCTAAAAGGGGATTGGACCTAAAAGTATCATCAACACTAAAACTCAGTTAAAAACTGAAAACTAAAACTCAACCTAAAAGCTAAAAAGAAAACCAAACTAAAAACTCTGAAAACTAAAAACCAAAGGCACTTGAAGCTAAAATAACTAAGAATTAAAACAAAATCAAATAAAACTAGAGACTAAAAAGTAGAATAAGAAACTAAAAACTCAGACCTAAAAACTCAAACCTGATGCTTTGCCCTCCTTTTTAATAAGCAAGACATCAAAAACAGGCAATGTTTCCTTTTTCTTTTTCCACAGCAAACTTTATTGATGGATGGATATTATTGATGTGCTGCAAAAACTGATCCAATTCTTTCTCATCATGATCCCATATCACAAAAGTATCATCTACATGTCAAAACTAAATAGTAGGTTTCTGTGGTGCTGTATCTAGAGCCTTGGCTTCAAACTTTTTCATGAACAAGTTTGCAACTACTGGGTTTAGCATTCTTTCAGGTGCTCAGGGGGAAGGGAGGGATCACTTGCCTTGAAGCTGTTCTAAGTGCCTGGAAAGAGAATGATTGATGGACTGTCTGCTGGCTGCCTTCTCTCCCACATTAATAAGCCTTTTTCCTTTAGTTGAAAGGATCCTTTTCATCCGGTTGAGATAAAACCACAGGTAAAAAATCTGTGGTTAATTAGGTTATACCTGTAATATCTTCAGCCATTTATTATTGCATTGTGTGTCAGCCTATCTTCCAGACTGACAAGTTTCCAGCATTTAGACTCCTCCATACAGAAGCTGGACTCTGATGAAGGGGTGTTGCTCCTAGTCCTACATAGGGTCTCCGTTCTCCATTTCATTGGTTTGCTACATAAGAACAGCCCCACTGGTTCAGGCCATAGGCCCATCTAGTCCAGCTTCCTGTATCTCACAGCGGCCCACCAAATGCCCCAGGGAGCACACCAGATAACAAGAGCCCTGCATCCTGGTGCCCTCCCTTGCATCTGGCATTCTGACATAGCCCATTTCTAAAATCAGGAGGTTGCACATACACATCATGGCTTGTAACCCGTAATGGATTTTTCCTCCAGAAACTTGTCTAATCCCCTTTTAAAGGCGTCCAGGCCAGATGCCGTCACCACATCCTGTGGCAAGGAGTTCCACAGACCGACCACCCGCTGAGTAAAGAAATACTATGTCAGTGGCTGAAGGGAAAGGGGATTGGTAGATTTCCATTGCCACCATTCCAGGCTGATGAAAACCTGTGGGTGGGAGGGAAACACATTCAGGAAAAGTTTCCCCTCTTTCAAGAGCACAAAACTTGTGTTTAAACTGAAAAGAAATAGTGAATGCAGAACATTCTAGAAATGGAACAATCTGCTGAGTTCCCAATGAATATAACCTGGGCAGGTAAGGATTCAAAGTATAGCCAGTTTGTTAACAACCTAAAAGAAAGAAATATTAAACAAAATGGGGAAGTGGTGATGAGAAGTACAACAGCAGGTGTGCACGTGTGCGATTTTAAGTCCAGCAGAAGAACTGGTAACCCACCCACAGGTTCCTTGATACAAAGTGAGGCTCTTGGTCACACTGAAGTTCTTTCCATTTGCAAGATTTCTCCAAGGTGAGTTCTTTTGATGAAAATTGAGGTTTTTATTATGCATTAAACCTCTTCCACATTGGAAGCACTTAAATGGTTTCTTTCTCCCCAGTGTGAATCACTTGGAGTGAAATGACGGTTTTGCTCCACCTGAAGTATTTTCCACATTCCAAGAATCTGTGGTTTTTCCCCATATATGATTTGGTGCAAAGAAAGGCTTGGCCTCGAATGGAAACTCTTTCCACACTCCAATCACTGATATGTTCTTTCCCCTGTGTGTTCTCTGATGTCTGGTGAGAATTTCAGCCTTACTGAAGCTTTTTCCACACTCCAGGCACACATATAGTCTCTCCCCTGTGTGAGTTCTTTGATGTCTGGTGAGGCTTCCTCTCTGACTGAAGCTCTTTCCGCACTCCAGACACAGATATGGTCTCTCTCCTGTGTGAATTTTTTGATGATTGGTGAGGCTTCCACTCTGACTGAAGCTTTTTCCACATTCCTGGCACAGATAAGGTTTCTCCCCTGTGTGAGTTCTTTGATGTTTGTTGAGGCTTCCAGTCTCACTGAAGCTTTTTCCACACTCCAGGCACACATATGGTCTCTCCCCTGTGTGAGTTCTTCAATGTTCGGTGGGTTTTCTACTGCTACTTTTCCGAGTGGTAAAGACCAGAAGTGATTGTGAGGAGCTCCAGAAGGATCTCTCCAGACTGGCAGAATGGGCAGCAAAATGGCAGATGCGCTTCAATGTCAGTAAGTGTAAAGTCATGCACATTGGGGCAAAAAATCAAAACTTTAGATATAGGCTGATGGGTTCTGAGCTGTCTGTGACAGATCAGGAGAGAGATCTTGGGGTGGTGGTGGACAGGTCGATGAAAGTGTCGACCCAATGTGCGGCAGCAGTGAAGAAGGCCAATTCTATGCTTGGGATCATTAGGAAGGGTATTGAGAACAAAACGGTTAGTATTATAATGCCGTTGTACAAATCTATGGTAAGGCCACACCTGGAGTATTGTGTCCAGTTCTGGTCGCCGCATCTCAAAAAAGACATAGTGGAAATGGAAAAGGTGCAAAAGAGAGCGACTAAGATGATTACGGGGCTGGGGCACCTTCCTTATGAGGAAAGGCTACGGCGTTTGGGCCTCTTCAGCCTAGAGAAGAGACGCTTGAGGGGGGACATGATTGAGACATACAAAATTATGCAGGGGATGGACAGAGTGGATAGGGAGATGCTCTTTACACTCTCACATAATACCAGAACCAGGGGACATCCACTAAAATAGAGTGTTGGGCGGGTTAGGACAGACAAAAGAAAATATTTCTTTACTCAGCGCGTGGTCGGTCTGTGGAACTCCTTGCCACAGGATGTGGTGCTGGCGTCTAGCCTAGACGCCTTTAAAAGGGGATTGGACGAGTTTCTGGAGGAAAAATCCATTATGGGGTACAAGCCATGATGTGTATGCGCAACCTCCTGATTTTAGGAATGGGTTAAGTCAGAATGCCAGATGTAGGGGAGAGCACCAGGATGAGGTCTCTTGTTATCTGGTGTGCTCCCTGGGGCATTTGGTGGGCCGGTGTGAGATACAGGAAGCTGGACTAGATGGGCCTATGGCCTGATCCAGTGGGGCTGTTCTTATGTTCTTACTGAAGCTCTTTCCGCACTCCTGGCACAGATATGGTCTCTCCCCTGTGTGAGTTCTTTGATGTTTGGTGTGGCTTCCACTCTGACTGAAGCTCTTTCCGCACTCCAGACACTGATATGGTCTCTCCCCTGTGTGAGTTCTTTGATGTCTGGTGAGGCTTCCAGCCTCACTGAAGCTCTTTCCACACTCCTGGCACAGATATGGTCTCTCCCCTGTGTGAGTTCTTTGATGAGTTTTCCACGCTCACTGATGCTTTTTTCACACTCCAGGCACTGGTATGGATTGTCCTCTTTGTCGTTCTTCCAATGAGCATTAAGCTTTGAATTACTACTTAAGGCTTCACTATGAAGACAGCATACTCTGAAGATTCCATGGAGAGGAGTCTGCATAGGCTCTACCCCATTGCCTGCTTTTCCTTGGAGTGGGATCTCAGGGAAGTCACCAGCCTGATAAGCAGAAAATCTTTTCCTCATTCTTACCTGTTGTGCCTTTGTTTGAACTCTCTTTTGTCCTCCCTGGTCACATCTTTTCATTACCACATTTTGTGGTTCTCTTTCATTTGCCTGCTCTTTCCCTTCACCTACTGAATAGAAGAGAGAAAATCAGAAAGAGTCCAACTCAGCCAAGAAATCAAAAGGAACAAGCCCCATTAACAAATCTTTTAAACTACAGAACTGAAAGACTTAAGAATGGCAGTGGATCCTGCCACAGATGATCTTGATGGAAGCAGATGATGTTGATGGAGATGAACTGACAGTTGGTGTGTCATTGGGATTAGGATCATGAAGACCCATCTTCAACTCCCAGGTCAGATATGGGCCCACTTGGCTACCTTGGACTGACCAGTCAGTGTCTGGGGCATTGTGATACCCATGACTGGGGCCTGCCCCTCCTCCCCGTGGGGCAGAACTTCCATATGCCAAGGACCCTCTCGAACTTACTGCACCAAGGAAGAAGACGTTGAATTCAGAAAAGAGGCTGAGATATGCAGTTTAATTTGGTCAAGTATTTTACATTCATGAGAGATGCCTTGTTGTGTCACAGTGACTCCCCCTGTTCACAGTCCTTAGGATGAACAATGGTGCTGTCATGGCCCAGACAAGTATCAGGGTGCCAGGACCCCTGGTGGGTGAGGTCGTTGTTGGACTTCGGGCGACAAGGTGTCTGTTCTTCCCCTGGAGTGGAATGCGTGCTGGCCCACTGCTGAGGGCCTTGATGGTTGTCTTGGTGCTGATGACAGCCCCTTAGTCCCCACCAAGAAGGGCCGGGAGATCAGCTCAGCTGACCAGGCTCCTGCACCCTTCAAGAGGGCCAGGGCTCTTCCCCACCTTGTAGCTAGGGACCAGGCACCCCTGTTGGGGCTTCTCTGACCCCTTCAGGGCAAAGTAAGGGCAGAGGGATGGGACAGGGGTTGCTTTTGCTTCCCTTTGCCACCCTCCCCAAGCAAAAGCCCAAGGTGGAGCAATCTCTTCCTGCAGCTGCTGGGTTCCTTATAAGCCCAGCATCCAGCCCAGCCCAACCCTTTCCAGCCATGTTTCCAGCCTACTCCTCGGGAGACCTCCTGCCTAGGGGCTGGATCCAGACAGTACTTGCTCTGCTCCCTTACTCCCAAGGAACCCCTTGCTCCTGAGGAAGCCCATGTCACAAGTATACATGGGATAGCAGGAGGGATAAGAGTTCTGAGCTGGTGAGATGGAAGGACAGAAGGAAGCTTACTCAGAGAGGCCACGTTTTGAAAGTTCTCCTCCATGACATCCCTGTGCAGTGCTCTTTGGCCAGGATCCAGCAGAGCCCACTCTTCCTCAGAGAAATGCACAGACACAGTCCTCAAAAGTCACTACACACTGAAAGACAATCAAAATCTCCTTCAATACAACATGATGGTTATTCCCAGAAAAGCTGCTGTTGGAAGAGAGTCTGAGGACCACACAGTTGGTTGTGGTCCTGCAGGAGTCAACCCTTCACAGCCTTCCTGTGTGCTTCTCTGCAAATTGCCAAGAGAAACAGAGGTAGATCCTCTAAAGTCCAGAGAGACATGCAAGGGACAGACACAACTGCTCCTTCTTCCCCTCCCCACATGTCCCTAGTGAATCCCCCCTACCTGATCCAGTGACACAGAAACTGTTTCCAGTGCAGCCTCAAGAAGAGGTGAGCCATTCAGTGGTTCTGGTTTCCTTGGTGCTTTTCCTGTGAAATGTGTTGGGAGACTATTCATGACATTCATATTTAGAAGCCACTGTTTAGTCAAGTTGGGATTGCAAAGCTGTTCACTGTTAAAACCAGGTTTGGGCTTCTTGTGAAGGGTGCTGAAGTAGCCCCAGAATTAGCCACTACCCCTGGCAAGAATGACTGGACTCTTGAGTCCCTTGCCAGCAATCTCCAAGCATCATTGTGCATGCCCATGTGCACCCATGCATGCTTTAAGTAGGGGTAGTGGTGAAACAAGAAGTGGTGAAATATTGCCTGGACAAAGGGCAGATTGGGGGAGATGCGCTTTAGGAGTGGTTGGGTTGTTAGCCTCCTTTTCTTGCCCAGGTGAGTGTTTTCTGTGTGTAGGGTTTCTTCTGCAAAAGGGAACTAAGGCTAAAACTCTATGCACACTTACTCAAGAGGGATGGCCTTGCAAGTCGTTGCAGCAGGAACAGCAAAGAGACTTGAGACATCTTTGCGACTAATGGATGTATCTCAGCACAAGCTTCCATGGAACAGTGGATAACTATTACAACCTGAACATGGAGGTTTCAGGGGGCTATGAATGGTGAGAAATTCAGTGGGAGACTGTTGCTACAGGAGGCCAAAGACAGGAGATTCTGGTGGAACTCAGTTGTTTAACAATCATCCCTGTTTAAGCCAAACTGAATACAGTTCAACCTTGTTATACAGGGATTTTTTATACACAGATTTGACTCGAATGGCCCCTGCAAATGAGAAGGAATGCGCTGATCCCTGGAGAAGGGGAAAAACACATCCCTTTAAAATCACATTTAAAAAACTGCTTTTTACTGTTGTAGAGTGTGTCCCGTCCGGGGAGTGGATGGTCCAGGGAAGCACACTGTTAGAGGAGATCAGGGGTTTGGCTCTACAGATCAGGAGATGTGTAGTGGCCAGAAGGTTTGGGTCATGTATCTTCATCAGCTAGATCAAACTGGGGAGATCATCAGTCGGAAACCAGGAACTTTTATCTGTCCTAACCCTCCCAACACTCAATTTTAGTGGATGTCCCCTGGTTCTGGTGTTATGTGAGAGGGAAAAGAGCGTCTATCTACTCTGTCCATCCCCTGCATGATTTTGTATGTCTCAATCATGTCCCCCCTCAGGCGCCTCTTTTCTAGGCTGAAGAGGCCCAAACGCCATAGCCTTTCCTCATAAGGAAGGTGCCCCAGCCCAGCAATCATCTTAGTCGCTCTCTTTTGTACCTTTTCCATTTCCACTATGTCTTTTTTGAGATGTGGCGACCAGAACTGGACGCAATACTCCAGGTGTGGCCTTACCATCGATTTGTACAACGGCATTATAATATTAGCCGTTTTGTTCTCAATACCTTTCCTAATGACCCCAAGCATAGAATTGGCCTTCTTTACTGCCGCCGCACACTGGGTCGACACTTTCATCGGCCTGGAGCCAGGAGCCACATACTGGGTAGCAGTAACAGCAAGGGACTCTCCTGTATGCCTTGACAAAGGGAAACTAAAGCAAAGGGAATGAAATTACACAGACGATGCTCCACTTGTGAGTTTCTTGCAGGACTGAAAGGAAACCATATGAGGAAAGGAGATGAATGGTGACGGACCACCAAGGGGTGGATTGCAATAGAAGATCATCAGGTGGGTGATGTGGTATTGACAGCGATTCCATGTTTTGACAGCTGTTTGACAGCTCTGGGAAGGGCAGGGCTGACTCCACAGCTGTAATCAATCAAGGCCAATGGAGACTCTGATGGACACCTGAGCTTCATTTGACCTTGATGGGACTTTGAATGGAAATGGACTGAAGGGATGGCTCACCTGAGCCTAATTTGGACTTAACAAGGGGCTAACAAGGTAGCTCACAGCTGAGCTGCATTTTGGATCATGGAAGATCCAAGGATAAAAGGCAGCTTTAAATTAAAGGAAAACAATCCTTTAACAATAGCCTCATTCATATGAGAGAGGGCAGCTGGCTGACAATCCATCAATCATTCTCTCTTCAGGCACTCAAATGACCCCTTCCTCCCCCCTGAGCATGTGAAAGAAAGATATGCTATGGGTGAAGGGAGGGGCTCACTCAGATGGCCTTTCCAAGCCCCTGGAGAGAGACTGACTGAAGGATTGTTTGCCTAATGACTCTGTCTTAACATCACAAAGGTCAGCAAGGGTGTTTTTAAATCACTGAGCAAAGAGACTTTGCTTTTTAAATTGACTTGCTTTAGTGCAGTGATTCTCAAACTGTGGGTCAGGACCCACTAGGTGGGTCACGAGCCAATTTCAGGTGGGTCCCCATTCATTTCAATATTTTATTTTTAATATATTAGACTTGATGCTGCCATGGTATGTGTCTGCATTTGGAGAAATGTTACAGACTTGTACTTTTATCAAGCTACTATGTATATTCTTTTAACAATGATAGTAAATGGGGCTTACACTTGGTACATGCGGGTAAGATTGCAGCCTAGGACTGTGAAAAATGTTCCTACTTGATGATGTTACTTCCAGTCATGACATAACTTCCGGTGGGTCCCGACAGTTTTTCATTCTAAAAAGTGGGTTCTGGTGCTAAATGTGTGAGAACCACTGCTTTAGTGTGTTTTTTGCCATCCATGCGAGTTCTGAAACCCTCAGGGAATAATGAGACTCAACCTGTACAGTCAAGTTTCCTGATGAATTCAACAAAAGTGTTCAATAAACGGGACACTGAAGCATAAACCAACTGGGAAGGAGACAAGAGGAGAGTTTCTGGCTGACAGTGTGCAGGAGATCAACTACTATACCACACTGCCCATACACATGTATACATGGAGTTCCAGTGGGCACAGATGCCAGCCCGCCAAAGCAGCCTCTGAGAATTTATCCTTTACATGCATTTTGCAATTCTCTCCACCACCCTCAAAGTGCTGGTTTCTAGGCATGCATTCTGAAATTGCTAAAAATGAAACATTTGTATGTAACTAAATGAGTAGTTGGAGATGAGTAACTTCCTCCCAGGGGGTTAGCAAACCATAATAGGTGCCTGAAGATTTCATGGATATTTGAGAAAGAGGGGGAACTACTACTAAGATTCCTCCTTACCTAGCAAGGTCGCACATCTGTCCCCATTGTGCAAGATCTCCCGGGGCTGTAGAGTCTGATTGGTGCCAGGGAGAGCCTTCTCTGCCACTATAGAACCAGCTCCTGTTTCTGAAAACAGTCTCTGTACCTGAAGCAGAGGATCCAGGAAACAAACAGGGAGAGGAATGGGAGGAAGTCAGGCAAGCCCTGCATGGAAGGAGGCCCTTGCTGGACAATTTGCACAGAAAGTAGCATAATTTTTACTAAGCCTTCACAAAATTCTCAGATCCTTACAACTACAAGGATGAGACACCCTCACCTGCTGCTCTTCCTGATTCAGGAAGAAGCCTTCCACCAGGGCTACTGCCTGCGAACTGGTTTCCACTCCACATTCTCTGACCCAGCTCTCCATCTCTGGGGGCAGGATAGCCAGGAACCGCTCCAGGATCACCAGGTCCAAGATCTGCTTCTTTGAGTGCTTCTCTGGCCTAAGCCACATGTGGAGGAGCTGGTGAAGTTGGCTGCAAACCTCTCGGGGCTCCATGGCCTCCTGGTAGCTGAACTGCCGGAATTTCTGCCACTGCAGATTCCAGTTAGGAGTGTCCCCACCTAGGGTTTTGGGTGCTGCTCTCATCCAGCATCCTCCGCTGCTTCCAGTATGAATATCATCAAGCGCTCTTCTAGCTTTGGAGTCTGCTTCCTTCCCCATCTCCGATTTGTCCCCAGAGGCTGTCTCCAAGCAGGTCAAAGGACCTCTGTTGTCTTCTTCCAGGTTCATTCAGACTCCCAAAATGATGGGACTTTGAAGTCCTTCAAAGACAAGATGTTCTGTGAGTAAGCTATTTCTCTCTGGAGGGAAGGAAATTCCTCACAAACAGAGCCCGGCAGGAATTCAGATCTGCTCCCTGCAGGAAAGGCAAACAAGAGACCCTGGAAGGAGAGGAGAATCCTCTCTGTGGATGGACACAGACCTGCGTACAGGGCAGCCCCCTTCTCACTAGTCTCTTCAAGCAGCTCTCCCCTTTGCTCTCCTTTCCTTTGGGTCCCCTCCCAAAACATCTGTATCTGCTGCAGAGCCAGGGAAGGAAGACAGTAGCTCTTATTTCTGTCAGGGGCCCCAAGAAAGGAGGGCTTCTGCCCGCCACTGGGGATCTCCACTGGTATAGCTCAGCAGTATATGTGGGGCTTCCCCAGCCACCCCTACCTAGTTTATCACCCTCTTCCTCCCATGGATGTGAGAGCTAAGGCAGGGTGGGGGATGACAGTGCCCTCCTCAGCTGCAAGGCCTTCTTTTTCTTTTAATCACCAGCCAGTGAGAGGCTAAAATCCCAGGATTTTCATGCATTCAACAAGATGTCAATCATATAATAAATGAACACTTCCTGCATGAACCAGGTGACTGCGCGCTGAAGGTCTCCCAGCTCCAGATAACAGCAAAGGTGCCATTCCCCAATCCCCCAAACTTAAGCAAGAGACCCAAACTCCTTCCAAGAGCCGCTGGGGTCTCCCTCAGTGGTATACTTAGGCCATCTGTCAGCCAGGACAAGCTAAATTTTAGCACCCCCATGTTTTAATTAACTATATTATTTGATTAATTTATTAATAAATATAATAAATTTAATTTAATACTATATTATTTAATTTAATAATTAAATAATAATTATTAAATTAATAAATTGAATTAAATAATTGACTGTGGGGGGACAGCTGTGGGGCCAAGGAATGCGATTGGTGAGGGGCTACAAACTGAGCAGATGGCGGTGGCTCCTTTCCACCTCTTTTCCTGCACCCTGGAACTTACATAAGAACAGCCCCACTGGATCAGGCCATAGGCCCATCTCATCCAGCTTCCTGTATCTCACAGGGACCCACCAAATGCCCCAGGGAGCACACCAGATAACAAGAGACCTCATCCTGGTGCCCTCCCTTGCATCTGGCATTCTGACATAACCCATTTCTAAAACTTGCAGCTCCTCTCCAACACTTCAGTTGCAGCACTGAGCAGCTTCCTGCTAGAACCAGCCCAGTCTGACTGCTCCTCTCCCAGTCTATTCCTCCTTCTCTTATACTGTACCCCTAACAGCAGAAGCTGCCCTCTGCTATCTCTGAGCCGTCTGCCTATATCCCCTGCCCTCAATTCTTACCCTGAACCAAAGTGAGAGTGCATATTTTCTTGTCCCCTGCAGATAGGGTGACCAGATACAAAGGGGGTCAGAGTGCCTATACCTTTAACCATTGTATAGAAGAGGGCATTTGGGCAGGTGCCATGTTGAGTTGCCCCAACATTCCCCCTTCTATGCAATGGTTAAAGGTATAGGCACTCTGTCCCCCACTGTATCTGGTCACCTACCCTAAAGTCAGGGCAGATCCAGGGGGCATGGGAGCATGCGCCAAACAGACACCATAGGGGAAGGGTGCCTACTGGCACAACTCAAGCACGGCTGGGAGCCCAGGTCTACCTGGCTGGAAGAGGCAGAATGGGATCCCAGGTCCACCAGGCAGGAAGGTCTGGGCTCCAAGTCCTGGCAGGAGCCCAGATCTACCCCTTCAGCAAACCGGCCATGGAGGCCAGTTCAACCAGGAACCCAGGTCTACCTGACAGGTAGATCTGGGCTCCAAGTCCAGGCAGGAGAGCAGTTCTACCCGTCCAGCAAACCTTGCCCATGGAGGCCAGTTCAACCGGGAGCCCTGTTCTACCCAGTCGGTAGATCTGGGCTTGAAGTCTAAGCAGGAGCCCTGGTATACATGCCCAATAAACCTTGGCCATGGAGGCCTTAAGTTCAACCAGGAGCCCTGGTCTATCCAGCAGGTAGATCTGGGTTCCAAAGTCCAGGCAGAAGTCCAGGTCTGCCTGCCCAGCAAACCTCAACCACAGAGAACATTAAGTTCAACTGGGCACCCAGATCTAACTGCCTGGTTGACCTGGGTTCTGGAGTTGGTAGTGCTCATGCCCCCACCAAACACAAACACTGGATCCATCCCTACCCTAAAGGAACCAACAGCTCAGCTCTGGCTTTCTATACAGCCTTACTTGGAAGTGTCCCCTTCCCTTGCAACTAAAGGGGCATTTTATTAAAAGGGGAAACAGGCATAGCCACCCTATGCATGCTTATTGGGGAGGGGAAGTCAACACTGAAGCTGTGGGACTGAGGTGCATGCAAAGCTGTGCAGGATCTGAGCTGCAATGCTGTGCACAGTTTTACTCCTTAGTAAGCAAGCCCCAGGCTGGATAGAACAAAGCAGAGATAATTTCCAAAGAGGCATGCATAGGATCACCCTGCCCCCTTCCCAGCTGCTGTTGCACACCTGCAAATATCAAGGTCTTTTGTCACTCCTAGCAAGAGACTCACCACCGCAGCACTCACCCAGCCTTCCAAAACTCAGACGTGCCTCTGAGAGCTTGCAGACACCAGGTCAGCATGGGTGGCTTCTGGAAGCTTGGGAAGGCAATAGGCTTTTGGGGAGGGGGGGGCAGCAGCATCCAATCAAAGAGCAGGAGGCAGGATTTCCTTGGTCCAGGCTTAACTCCTTGCACTCCAAGGGGGCAGATGCAAGACCTGAGATGGTTTGGAGCAACACACTCTGAACCTTGGGTTTCAGAGGCAGCATACAACTGACTGTGGACCCCAAACAGGGTGACTGGATGTAATAACTGCAAAATAACAGTAAAAGAGGACCAGGCACCCCCCGAAATGTGGGACATCCAAGAAAAAATGTAGGACATGACAAAATAGAAGCCATATATATATAAAACTATATATATATATATATATATATATATATATATATATATATATATATATAACTATATATAGTTATATAGGCCATATATATATATAAAACTATATTAAATTTAAAACTACTCTGCTAACTGGGTAAGAGGCACTTTTTCAAGTGGGTGCTCCTCTTTTATTTAGCTGGCCGAGCGCCATAGGATCCAATGCGCTCATGCAGGGCTGCGCACCCTACATGAGCACCTTTACTAAAGTGAGTAGCCCCATTGTGGGGCTGCTTCCCTTACTCAGGGTAAGAGGGCAAGTGTCCCCTTCTCCCAAGGAGCCTCCCGCGGTAGTGCAGGAGGTGCAGGATCAGGTGGCAGCCCTCCACGGAGCCGCTGGACCTGGGCGCTGCGGGCAGCTCAGGATTGGGCTGCTCGTCTGCCAACACACTCCCTGCAGGCAAGAGCAGGGAGGGAGACAGAAGGGGGGATTCAAAAAGCTGTGCCATCCACCTGTTCAAAACAGGTCCCTTATGGGTACCGAATTCCCCCTGGCCAGCCACAAAACTTGCACTCAGTTGAAAGAAGATTATTAGCTTAAATCAGTTAGAAGTAGGGGATCCCCTTTCCACTCCACTCTAGATATGGGGCTATAACAAGAAAGGGGTAAAAAAAAAAAAAAGAGTAAGCATATTAAATGCAGCAGGGGAAAAAACTGACTAAGCCAGTGCTTCTCACCCCTTACATGTACTATTGGTGGTACTTGAACTGTGGTCCAATGGTACGTGACTGCTCTGGCCTTTGCTGAGTTGCTTGCGAGAACAGCGCAACACAATTTTGCTTTCCCTTTATATGGCTGATGGGTCAAATAACTGGTTTCTAGGATGCAAGCTCAAGTATCTCATTAATAATAATTTTTCTCACCTCCATTCTATTAACATTTTTAAAATACAATATGCAATACTAAGGGCCCAATCCTATCTAATTTTCCAATGCCGGTGCAGCCCTGAGGAAAGGGAACAAACATTCACTTACTCTGAGTCGGCCTCTGTGATTGGCCCTCTACTGCAGGATGCAGCACATGCCCTGTATTTGGCCCTTCATTAAGCTTGAATATATCATTTTTCACAATACAATCTGGTCTTTAAAAAGACTACACAGGCCAACACACATTTTGCTTCCTTAAATGTTACACCAATTCCTGGGTATATTTGGGTATATTCCAAAAATGGCATCTGTTTTGCCCTATCACGTCTAGTTTTGGAGACACAGCATAGCCACTTTAGTGAATGGTTCAAGCAGCTTCCTCATGAGGAAGCCTACACATGGAACTTGTCAAAACAGTGTGGGAACCTCTGAACTATTGTATTAATATATTTTGATATACAGGCGTGTGTCGCTGAACAACCTTGCGCTTAAGGGCAGACCACATATAGGACAGTGGTCAAAGCACCACAAAGATGCTCTTTACACTCTCACATATCACCAGAACCAGGGGACATCCACTAAAATTGAGTGTTGGGAGAGTTAGAACAGACAAGAGAAAATATTTCTTTACTCAGCGTGTGGTTGGTCTGTGGAACTCCTTGCCACAGGATGTGGTGATGGCATCTGGCCTGGACGCCTTTAAAAGGGGATTGGACAAGTTTCTGGAGGAAAAATCCATTACAGGGTACAAGCCATGATGTGTATGCGCAACCTCCTGATTTTAGAAATGGGCTATGTCAGAAGGCCAGATGCAAGGGAGGGCACCTGGATGAGGTCTCTTGTTATCTGGTGTGCTCCCTGGGGCATTTGGTGGGCCGCTGTGAGATACACAGGTCATGGTTCAGGATGTGGACTCACCTCCCTGCATTACAATCTCTGCGCATGAACTGGAGGTTGTCCATGACTTTGTGTACCTTGGCTCAACGATCTCCGACACTCTTTCTCTCGATACTGAGCTAAACAAACGCATCGGTAAAGCAGCTACCACGTTTTCCAGACTCACAAAGAGAGTCTGGTCCAACAAGAAGCTGACAGAACATACCAAGATCCAGGTCTACAGAGCTTTCGTCCTGAGTACACTTCTGTACTGCAGCGAGTCATGGAACATAAGAACATAAGAACAGCCCCACTGGATCAGGCCATAGGCCCATATAGTCCAGCTTCCTGTATCTCACAGCGGCCCACCAAATGCCCCAGGGAGCACACCAGATAACAAGAGACCTCATCCTGGTGCCCTCCCCTACATCTGGCATTCTGACTTAACCCATTTCTAAAATCAGGAGGTTGCGCATACACATCATGGCTTGTACCCCATAATGGATTTTTCCTCCAGAAACTTGTCCAATCCCCTTTTAAAGGCGTCTAGGCTAGACGCCAGCACCACATCCTGTGGCAAGGAGTTCCACAGACCGACCACACGCTGAGTAAAGAAATATTTTCTTTTGTCTGTCCTAACCCGTCCAACACTCAATTTTAGTGGATGTCCCCTGGTTCTGGTATTATGTGAGAGTGTAAAGAGCATCTCCCTATCCACTCTGTCCATTCCCTGCATAATTTTGTATGTCTCAATCATGTCCCCCCTCAAGCGTCTCTTTTCTAGGCTGAAGAGGCCCAAACGCCGTAGCCTTTCCTCATAAGGAAGGTGCCCCAGCCCCGTAATCATCTTAGTCGCTCTCTTTTGCACCTTTTCCATTTCCACTATGTCTTTTTTGAGATGCGGCGACCATAACTGGACACAATACTCTCCTCTCACAACAGGAGAGGAAACTGAACGCTTTCCACATGCGCTGCCTCCGGCGCATTCTCGGCATCACCTGGCAGGACAAAGTTCCTAACAACACAGTCCTGGAACGTGCTGGAATCCCTAGCATGTATGCACTGCTGAAACAGAGACGCCTGCGTTGGCTCGGTCATGTCGTGAGAATGGATGATGGCCGGATCCCAAAGGATCTCCTCTATGGAGAACTCGTGCAAGGAAAGCGCCCTAAAGGTAGACCACAGCTGCGATACAAGGACATCTGCAAGAGGGATCTGAAGGCCTTAGGGATGGACCTCAACAAGTGGGAAACCCTGGCCTCAGAGCGGTCCGCTTGGAGGCAGGCTGTGCAGCATGGCCTTTCCCAGTTTGAAGAGACACTTTGCCAGCAGTCTGAGGCAAAGAGGCAAAGAAGGAAGGCCCATAGCCAGGGAGACAGACCAGGGACGGACTGCACTTGCTCCCGGTGTGGAAGGGATTGTCACTCCCGAATTGGCCTTTTCAGCCACACTAGACGCTGTTCCAGAACCACCTTTCAGAGCGCGATACCATAGTCTTTCGAGACTGAAGGTTGCCAATACAATACAATGTGAGATACAGGAAGCTGGACTAGATGGGCCTATGGTCTGATCCAGTGGGGCTGTTCTTATGTTCTTATGTTCTTAAAGAGGCCCTTAATGAGGCTGTCAGGATTCCCACAGCCTGCAACAGAGTGTCTGCTTACACAACAGAGAGGCTTTTAATGCAAAGAAGAGGCATTCTATTTCCAGTGGCCTGTATAGCCAGCTAGTGTCTGGCAGGGTGTGTCTGTTTTACACAACAAAGGTACTCCATTGGGCTGAATGGTCACTTAAGTACTTACTTGCATAACAAGGGGGATTGGAGAAATTAAATTATGCACACCTGTACTGTATTGATATATATTGAAAGCCAGGACAGTGTAGTGGTTTGGGGGCTGAACCTGTAGTGGCCTGGGGGAAGATCCAGGTTCAAATCCCTGCTCAGTCATGAAGCTTCCTAGGTGACACTGGTTCTCACCTACCTCATGGGGTTTTGAGGACTCAAAGAGGAAAGGAACCCTGTACACCACCCTGAGCTCCTGGGAGGAAAGTTGGTATTAAAAATGTGAAAAAATGTGCTTCAGCCCAAGTGTACCCTTGGTAGACCGGTTCTTCAAATTGTGGTGCAGAGGTCTGCTAATCAGTGCCCATCCTGGGGCACTGTTTTACTATGACCCAGCAATTAAAGACTGAACCACCCTGGAACCACAAGAGAGTGAAGAAATTTGAGCGCACCCTTGAATTACCCTTCTCTGTAGCTCTGGGGTAGCTCAGTCTACCTATCCTAGCTGGTTTGGAATAAGCTATTATACAGTTGGGATTGGAGAGGCTACTGCTTGGCTGTGAGCTAGACCAGTGGTTCTCAAACTTGTTAGAACCGGGACCCAATTGTTAGAATGACAATCTGTTGGAACCCACAGAAAGTGATGTCATTAATCCAGAAATGATGTCATCAAGCAGGAAATTTAACACCCCCATATGACAAAAATCAAATCAATTAATTACATAAGTAAATTAGGTTGGCATCCTTCAGTCTTGGAAGACTATGGTATCGCGCTCTGAATAGTGTTCTGGAACAGAGTGTCCTCTTCAGTGCGCGAAGCCTGGGTAAAGTAGGTATGGAGGATAGGCTGTTTCCCATGCAGCAAATCCCCCCTCTCCATGTCGCTGAAATGGTCCAATGGAAAGGCAGAAGCCAATACTGTTGGTTCCAGTGGCGTCGCAGGAGTTGCCAGAACGTGACTGTGTTCAGCCATGAACTGCCTCAGGGACTCCGGCTCCAGATTTTGCCTCGAGGTTGACTCCTGAAGCCTTTTCCATAACTGGATGTAGCCACAAGGCAGTGGAGGTTTGGGATCAGAGTTTTCCTTCTCTCAGATGAGCTGCCTTCCCAGGCTAACGAGTCCCATCTACCCAGTGGCTGTTTAGTTGCCTCTTACGACAAGTACAGCCAAACTGAGGGCCTATTCTTATCCCCAGCCCCTAGGCTGTAAATTAAAAGTTTACAATAAGTATAAGTTTAAAAATTTATTTAAAATAAATAACTTTCCTAATTCTCTGAAGCAGTTCCTGATCTGTTTTTTAAAAATTCCCCAAACATTCGAAAGGTTGCAGCCATATTCACACTTTCCCAGGCATAAGCCCCACTGACTATCATTGTTAACAGCATACAGATAGTAACCTGTTAAAAGTACAGATCTGTAACTTTTCCCAAAATACCATGATTGCATCAAATAGATTAAAAATAAAATGCACATTGAAATGAATGGGGATCTACCTGAAACTGTTTCATGACCCTCTTAATCGATCCCAACCCACAGTTTGAGAAACACTGGGCTAGACAGTTCAAGTCTCATTGGCTATAATCAGATCCTGTTATAAGGTCTCTGTTGTATTCTACAGTTACCTGTTCATGTTGCTGCAGTGGGAGCTATCCAGATTCTCAGCCCAGTTTGAGGATCGAAGAGGAGTCCCTCTGCCCCTGGTGTTGAACTATGACTCTGATTAACTTCCAAGAGGAGAAGCTTCCCACCAGTCCAAGACTGAGCCACTCAGAACAACAGAGAAAAGGCATTCGTAGGTAGGTTCAAATTTTCCCAGTCCACACCATGCTTATACCAGCCACACTAGGGGAACATTTCTAATAGAGCACCTGTGTGTGGCAGGCAGAAATTAAATGATGAATCACAATCTTATGCTTGTTTACTCACAAGTAGACCCTATTGAGTTCAAAGGGGCTTACTCTCAAGATAGTGTGCTGCAATCCTATTCACACTTACCTGGGGGTAAGTTCCTTCAGAAAACACACTGATGTACTTCTGAGTAACCATGTGGATATGTCTGAAAATTTTGGACAATTGTTATTTTCCTGCCAAATTGAAAAAAAATTGACTGCATGGGAGAGGGAAGGGACAATGGCCAATTCTCCCAGTACTCTCCCCCTAAAGATGATGACACCCATGCACCGCCAAGCTTCTATCTTCTGTGGGGTTACAGCACTTTAGAAAGTATATCTCTTCCATTTCTCTATATATGGTAATTAATTGCAACCTTTTGCATGTTTACACAAAAGTAAGCCTTATTAAGCAATTTTTGCCTGGCCCACAGGTGTACACATTTGTTCCCTGTTGCGTATATGCAACGTTGGACTGAAATGGCTAAAGTTCAAAGGGAACCCTCAGTACTAGAGGGTTCCTGTGGCAATGCTGTACACATTTACCTGGGAGTAAGCTATGTTTAAAAGTACCCCGGAACTTCTGAGTAAACATGCCTGGATTACTCATTCTGTGTAATACACTGCCTCTTCCTTGCCTCCAGCAATGTTCCTGCCTTCTGCAGACTCCTTTGTGGGGAGCCCTTCTGCTAATCTTTTCTATCAACCGAATAGAAACAGCTTTCCCTGGGGAAACGTTCAAAATATCTTGTTCATTTCACAACATATCTGTACAAAACGTTGGGGGGGGGGGGTAGGAGAGCTTAACATCTATTTACTCTGAGCCAAATTTCTGGAGGATCAGAAAAGCAATGTCTTTTTTGAACACAAACACAGTCACAATCGAAAGTGCCGCATCTTGCTTATTTCTCTGTGGACCTGGACCAAATCTGGGGAAGTGGTGAATTGTGACTTCTAGTGGATGCCATCAAATTTCAAGAAGACTGGTCAAACTGTGTTGTTCTGATGAAAAAAAGAAGTTTTAACTCAGAGTTATCTCAGGGCAACGGCCATGTTTGTTGAAGACAAACAAAAGCCCTCAGCTTCCCCAAATGTCCATACATGGTATAAACATGCCAGTACAATTTTCTTTTCAAACCAATTGGACTTTAGATGCTAATTACTGTAAAACATTATGCGCCACCACAGACACACTGATTGGGAGACTGCAGTATATGGATCAATCTAATTCAGAGGAAGTACTGCTTGGGCCAGTCATTGGGCTAGCATGTGACACAGGGTTCCTGTGGCACTCATGCTCTTTGCATCATGGCACCTGTTGCACAGTAGTCCCCAGTAAACCTGACATTCCTTCTCCTCCCCAACTGTCTGGAGCACATATCATAGCATGAACAGGTGGATTTTGACCAGAGGAGCTTGCTCTTCTCCTCAAGCCCTAGGAATCAGAGAGTGAGGGCAAGGCAGATCCTGCACACTGGAAGCAGAGAGGCTTGTCTTTCTTCTCATGCTGAGGGCAACCCTGGAACAAGAAGCAGTTAGCACAGGGAGTAGGGATTTCGATCTCCTAACAAAGTAAGTTTGATCAAGTCAAAACTTTTATTTGCAGTGTATTTGTGATAGAGCAACAGGTGAAAGAGAAACACACAAGCAGGGTTGCCAAGGATCCCATCACAGTAGGGCACTTGTGCCTTTAGAAGTTGTATGGAAAACAACAACAAGAATCAGTGAGTTGGGTCTGCAACAGTGATATCACTGTCTGTCATGGGTGTTTGCAAAGCTACAGGGGTCTACCTGAAACATTGGCACCCCCACAACTGGAAACACACTGGTCACTACTGCCAGGCCTGCTGTGAGTTTCCCTTATGGTCTGCCTGACTGGACATCTGGAGTGTCTTATGACCTCTCCAGGTTGGAAAGCTCCCTGTGGAGAACAAAAAAAAAAAAAAAAAAGAAATAGAGTGAGCAGCAAGAAATGGCATCAGCAATACATTGGCCTTTGGATCCAGATGCATATTCATTGGGGTGAGAGCGTAGTACCTGAAGCATTACCAAAGTGCTCTTTTCGTGTGCAAAATGCCCTTTCAGCACAGTCTCATCACCAATTATGAACACCATATCATGTGAAGTCTGAGCGTTTGGAGCCCAGCAATTGACTGTAAAGCCTTGTTAATATTCTGTGCACTGCCGTGGAACGGATGGTGGGGTGAAAGAGGTGGGGGGGTTGGGATTTTCTGGTGTCCCCCCATAGTTTTCTATGGGTTTTTAAAAATGTGCATGTCAGCTCTGACATTGGCATAGTGTTGTGCTAATGACTGGGGCATGGTCACCACATGGAGGGGTTTAGAATATGAAAACTGACAGTTTCTCCCTGTCCTGCCCATGTTCCCACCCTGTTTTTGGGACTTATGCTGGTGCGGCATTGTGCCAGGCTTGTCTGCCAGTGGGACTGGGACTATACTGATAGTGCTTCAGTGCTGCCAATGTAGCTGTAATTGCACCTACAGTATCCAAGGGTCTAAACCATATTCCATAACACTCAGGACAGCATTCCTGAAGTATAGGTTCAGGCTGTAGATGGCCGCATCTACTTAAGTCACTATTCATGGGGAAATCTGTTCTTTCCTGACCACACTATATTTGGCCTGCTAAGTGTGAAAAGGCAGTGTTGTGCTTTAATAAGACACAAATGGGTAACACAGGGAGAAATACCTTGCAAGCACCAGTTCTTGTTTTAGCTTACAACTGAGTGCACAAGGAGATATAATGCTTCTTACTGTCCTGTGGAAGTGTAGTGAGCCCTAGTTCCTTTGTTCTGAAGCAAACTAGGGCCAGTTGGCAGGGGAAATTCAAGGCCTCTGGTACAGATCATTAATTCAGATCCTCTAGTTCAGGGGTGTCCAAAGTTTTTGGCAGGAGGGCCACATCATTTCTCTGACACTGTGTCGGGGGCCGGGGAAAAAAAGAATTAATTTACATTTAAAATTTGAATAAATTTACATAAGTTTACATAAATGAATATATTAAAGATGAACTTATATGAATGAATGAAGGTCTTGCAATAGTTCAAGGCCTATAAAAGGCCTTGCGCAAAGCAAGGCTGGCCTTTCCTTTGCTGCCGCTACTGCATCACAGACGTGAAACAGCAAGCAGTGGAGACAGCCCTCATCACACAGCTCAAGCGAGAGGTCAAACAGTTGCCCTCATGCTGAGAGCAGTTGCATTGGGCCAGTGCGGGCTCCAACAAATCTCCGGAGGACCAGAGGCCCATTGGAGACTGGGGACTCCTTGAGGGCCGCATTGGGAGTTCTCAAGGGCCGCAAGTGGCCCCAGGGCCGGGGTTTGAGCACCCCTGCTCTAGTTCAGCAATTTTCAACCATTTTCTTCTCATGGTGCACTGACCTCTATGGTCTTCATCTTTTGCGATGTCACTTCTGGGAGACACTTCCAGGTTCTGCGGCTCTGTTTCTAGGGCAACTGTCTGTACTAATGAATCTGCCAGCAGAGGAAGAGGGACAGACAATTCAT
This sequence comes from Tiliqua scincoides, assembly GCF_035046505.1. Classification (NCBI taxonomy): domain Eukaryota; kingdom Metazoa; phylum Chordata; class Lepidosauria; order Squamata; family Scincidae; genus Tiliqua; species Tiliqua scincoides. The sequence continues at coordinate 212,295,924 of NC_089824.1, forward strand.
TGCTACACACAGGTGCCCTACAAACAAAGACGTAGAATCCAGAAGAGATTTTCAGTGATTTTCAACTGCTACGCTCCTGTGGCACACCTATGGACCATTCGTGGCACACTGATGTGCCATAGCGCATTGGTTGAATATAGCTGCTCTAGTGGTTTCTGTAGCTTTTTAATAGTACCTTCTAAAGTGGTCAATAGTTTAAATTCCTAGCTGGGAAATAGTTTAAAAGGGTCAAACACTTTTAGAAAATAGCACCAGCTTTTTAGTGCCACATCTGTGCAGGAATGGGGGGGGGGAATTAGCTTACACGGGGCCCAGCCTGTTCAATTTTTAGGTGACTGGGTAATATGGCCAAATAATTAGCATGTAAGCTAGAGAATAGTTCACTGTTGGTACTATGCAAAATAGAGATGAAATGTGATTGTTGTTCAGGGTACTCTATCCCCTGAATAAAAAGGATGGAGTCAAGGGTGATGTTTGACAAAGGGTTAATGTGGGTGGGTCTGGTGCATCCATTTGGTTTTTTGTGCCCAGATTTTTGGGTTGCTTACTGGACACAGTCACCCTTAGCTCTTTTCTGTGAAGATGCCTACCTACTACAGGCAGGTCATTGAAAATAACCAGGTGCAGCCTGCCCATGGCCTGATCCTATTCCTATGACTACAGCTTTTGCAAGTTTAGCTACTGCTGGTCATAGTATGTGTGCCATTATAAACCAGTTTCAGCTAAAATACTAAGGATTTTCTGTAACTATGGAGACACAGTTCTAGACATTAGCAAGCAAAAGGGAGAAGCTTATAGTGTTACCGTGACAACTGATAAAAGAACGACATGAAAGCTGAAGAAGAGACAGACTTTTCACAATTGCATCAAACAGAAGCCTGGTAAAATGAAGTCTTTTGTTAAATTGGAAGCTGCTGCACAACTAAGTATATATAGGTGTGCAAGTCCCTTAGTAAGGGGTTGATATTGCACATTTCATCCTATCATTTACTGTAATGCAGTTTGTAGTGTTCGGTAGTGCATAGATGTGTTCCTGGATGTCACGGCCAGTCTCCCTCCCCCGAACTCTCAAATGTGCAAAAACAGCCTGCAGTGCATGGAGTGTATGCTCCCTATTGTCCCTGCAAGAGGAAAGCTAGTGTTCCAGTGAAAAGCAGTTTAGCTTACCTTTCTCCTTGATATTCTAGCTTTCTATGGTCAAGTTTTTTTAACTTGAGGAATCAAACACATGACTCCCTCACCTGCAGCTTGAAGTGGTAGAGTTCAGGAAGTGGAAGCATATTTCTGCGCATTTGAATGTCGAAAGCCTGCTTGAAACGTATGAAGATGAAATGCCTGAACACCAATATCAGCGGTTGCAGCTACATAATTTCAGAGGTAAAAATGTTCCATTTTTTGTCTTTTCTACTTATTGTGGTATATTTGATCATGTGTAGTAGAATAATATGTAGTTAGGCTTAAGGCAAACTACAGGAGCATGCAAATACATGCTCCCAGCTGGAGGCACCTGTGGGTTTTTTAAAATTTTTCTTTAAACCAGCCATGTGGAGTATGTGGGGGAGGGGATAGTTGGTTCACTTCCAAAGTGAAGTTGACTCTTAATAAATAATAATAATAATAATAATGAAGTTGACTCTTCAGGGTCAACTTGCTTCAGCAGGGGCATGTTTGGGAAGGCAAGCAGCACATGGGTACCTATGGCTTGAATCATGGTTCCACAGCATATGTTTGTGTTCTCATGTAGTTTCGCCCTTAGTTGCATTGTAATGCAGGGACTAGGCTGTTGGGCCAAAGGCTTCACAAAAAAGGAGGAAAGGTACCACCAAGTCCTAAGGAAGATGCCAGTGTGGCTCATAAGTGGAGTCAAAGAAATTATACAAGGCAAGAAGTCTTCCTTTAGAAAATGGAAATCTTGCCCAGATGATGAACCCAGACTCTAGCAAATGAAATATACCATAAGCTGGAAAGAAGGGATAAAAAAAGTGACTAAAACATCAAGGCAAACAAAACATCCTTGAATACATCAGAAGTGGGAAACCTGCAAGGAGGTGGTTGGACCTTTAGGTGATGCGAGAGTGAAAAAGATGGTTAAAGAGGATATGAAGAGTGCAGGAAACTGAATGACTAATTTGTATCTGTCTTCACTATAGTTACCATGTCTGGAAAATTCTTCTCAGGGACAGAGTCTGAAGAACACAATCAAAAGAAGTAACAAGCAATTATGTTCCAGGGCATATCCATTTTTAATTTGTCAGCAGGTCACAAAATCTTAACAGCAGCCAACTGAGAGTTCTTAAAGACATCAAATATGAAATTGCTGATCTAACAGAAATATTCAGCTTGTCCCTAAATAGGCCTCTGTGCCAGAGGACTGGAAAGTAGCCAGTGTAACACCAGAAAGTAGCTGGTCAGCTTAACGTGTGTTCCAGGTAAATTGATGGAAAGTATAATTAAGGGTAAACTTATTAAGTATATAATAGAACAAAACTTGCTCAAAGTAAATCCACATGGCATTTGCAATGTTTAGGTAAATCTTATTAAGATTTATTACCTCATTAACCTTTTAGAGGTGCAGAGAACAGGAATAAATAATTTTCACAAAGGAAGGAAGAAGGGACCTCCAAAGATTTGTTTTGGAGCAGGTGTTTAAGTTGTTCAAAGATTTGCAGTTAGGTGTCTGCAGTGAGATGGTCAAGATTGCAAATTGACACATTCAAGGCGCTAAAAATCAAAACTGTTGAAAAGCTCCTAGGCTTCTCTCCAAACTGAGTGAATGGGCAATTAAATAGCAAAAGGGATTTTAATGTCAATAAGTGTAAAGTGATGCCCATTGGGGCAAAACATCTCATCTTCATATACATGCTCAATAGGTTCTCTGTTGTCTGTGGTAAATTAGGTAAGAGATCTTGGGGATCTATTCTGGTAGATAGCTCAATGAAAAAGTTTACCCATTGTGCAGCAGCTGTGAAAAAGGCAAGTTTTATGCTAGGAAAGGATTGAAAATAAAATAAGTAATATTGTATTTCCTCTATACAAATCTATGGTGTGGTCACATTTAAAATATTGTGTACAATTCTGGTCACATCTCAACAAGGATATTATAGAACAGGAAAAAAGTGCAAAAGCAGGCAATCAAAATGATTAGGGGGCTGAGATCTTCTTTATGTGGAAAGATGACAATTTTGGGGGGTAGGGGTGGGGGAGAGGGTTTAGTTTAGAAAAAAGACCATTAAAGGGGAACATGATTAAGGCTTACAACATTATGCACGGTATGAATAAAGTGATAGAAAAAAAGTTTTTCTTCCTCTCTGTTCAGCCAATGAAACTGATTGGCAGGAGATTAAAAAAATCTAAAGATAGAATAAAATACATAACATGTTGGTGAGCTCAACTTTCCAAATTGTGATAATGGAATAAGTATTCCTTTTAAGAGAAGTCATTTTTCAAATTGGGTTAAACCTGGATGGTATTACATCCTAATCTGTAGGCCCTCAAAAAAAAAAAAAAATGGATGAGTTGCCTTTAAATTTCTAAACCAATTTCTCTGTGGTAGTACTGATCTAGACACTATACCCTGCAACAGTAGAAATCTAGTTTTTCCCTGACAACTGATAAAAGCAAGTGCATAAAAACCTAGGTGGAAGAGGATGCAGTGCTCATAGATAGTGTGGGCTGGGACAGCCGCTTACCCTATTTGAGAAAATAGGGAGAAAATAGGAAATACAGGGAGAAAAATATTGGGAGAAGTGTGGCAATGAACTCTTTGACATCTGTTTAGGGAACACAAGAAGGTAACATTCTCTCTTTGAATGCATCCGAATGCAGGAGCCTGGCCAAATCTGACTGTAATCTGGGACATTTCAGGTATGTTTTCTTACCTTCTTATCCATGCCATATCTGGAAATTTATAAAGCAGCCTGTTCCTACTTAAACCTTTGCACCAGGTAACTTTTCTCTTGACCAGCATTGTGGTTTTGTAAAGTTGTGTCCTCTTCCTTAGTTTTTGAACTCCTTGTTTTAATAGGATGCAGATCTGCACTGGGTGACTTGTGCTGAAGCTCCATTGATGTAAATGAAACATGTCTGAGAACAAATGGGATTGCAGCTTTGTGTACTTTAGGCACTGTGGTCCAAGGTTGTGCCATGTTGTTGTTGTCTTCAGCATGGGCACCACATTAATGTGGAAGTAGTTGCAGTGGAAATGTGTTTACAAGCTTATCAGATTAGGGCACAATCCTATGCATGTCTTCTCAGAAGTAAGCCCCATTGTATTCAATGGAGCTTACTCCCAGGTAAGTGTGCATAGGATTCCAGCCTTAGTCCCTGTTTGGATTTTTAAAAATATATAAATACAATACCTGGTAAATTAAAAATGGCACCATACACAGTTTTTCACATTTGAAACTTCCAAGGCATCTGTAGCTGGTAACCCCTCACTGAGCTGGGGAATGACACTGGGGTGAAAGTTAAGTGTTAATGAGCTACATCCTCATTTCGAGATCAGTCAAGGATGTTTTATTCCAGTGGAGCAACTAACATTTGTGATGGTTCTGCAATCATTAGCCAGTGGTGATCATCCCAGGAATACCTCAAGTGTGACTGTCAGCCCAAATCTATCCTGTGCTGGAAAAGGCTGGCTGCAATGCAACACAGGGAAAGGGGAATCGATTCCCCTTACCCTGGATGACGTGTCAGCAGCCCGAATGGGGCTACTCAGATCTGCACCACATAAAGTGGTGGCAAAGATGTGAGCAGTGCTGGGCTGCTTGGGAGAGAGTTTGAATCCGGTCTAAATGCCAGATCCTGGCACCACACACTTCCTGGGCCTGGGGTGCCCTTGGGCCCACCACCCCCTTGGAATCTCCCAGACCACCCTCACCAGAACCCCACGCTGTCCAAGGCAGGCCAGCAGAAACCTACCAGGCGCTCGTGTTCCAGAGACCACATCTGACCTCTGGAGGCCAGCGCATGTCCGTGGGCTGGCGCAAGTTGCGCTGGTCCAACCGGGCCTTTGGATTGCACCCTGTCTTTCATAATGTCTCTAGTGCTTTTACTATAATAACAGAGTTAACAATGTGCCTACTCTTCAGTACTAATGTTGTGATAAATAGATAATAGCAGGGACTCTTGTGTTCAAGAATACATTCTTAGTTGATGCTTGGGCAGAATACAAGTGGCAAAAATTAATCTTGAAGTGCTATGAGACCTTGAAATAGAGGAGCTGTAGGAGTGCAAAGAATTATTCGCGTGTCAGTGGAAAAGTGAAAAATACAATGCCAGGGTAATGGAACAAGTGGCTTGTTTACTGAGCTGTTTTAGATTAGCTAGTGTGATGGTGACATTGTCTCATTTAAATTACACGGTAGTGATTTAAAGTGGGGGTGGGGGGAGAAGGAACACTGAGATTCAGGAGCAGTAATCAGAAACAACTGATATTAGTAACCAAATAATTTGGTCTTCAAAAGGCAACTAGTGAGTTTAGAATGAATGGAGTCTAACATGCAGACCAATCAGAGGCACAGTCGTGCACTCTGTGCAGCAGACATGTACAAGATTTGTTGAAAGCAGGCAGGGCTAGGAAAAATTACTTATCCTATTTTTATATCCAGTGGTTCCTGCAGGGCCACTCGTGTTGGAATTTCCATGCAATGCCGCCTGCAGGACTCTGGAGGGCAATGAAATGTCCAGTCACCTGCGACCTCTTCACCTGCCCCATCTGTGGTTCTTGCAGGAGGTGTGACCCTTTAACGTCTTCTCGCATTCTTCTCTCCAGAGTATCTCAGGAGGAGGATGCCTTCTTCCTGGGCTCCATGCCCCCCAGGCCCATCCTCACCAGACTTGCACACAAAGGGAACAGTTTCTAGGGTTCTGTTTTCCAAAGTAGTAGGGCCTCTGGTCATAAGATGCATGTATGAACTGTGAGTAAAGTATTTCTTATGAAATCTGAACCAAGCCACCTTTCCTTCGCATGTTTTTTGATAGTAGGTAGCCTGGGTGACAGGATGTCTTACCGTAGGAAGGGGGTTCTTTTGCTGATTACTCTGCTTTCCCTCCTGCCTTCTAATAACTGGCAGAGCCTCTGCCAGGGACCAGAGGAATAAGGGTCACTGGAAGTTCACACCCCCTGTCCTCCAAGGAAGAGCACCACAGCTAGGGCAAGACTTTCCTGGCCATGCCTATTGGCCACAGAGTGAGCAACTGCAGGGGTCTTGCTTCCCCCCCCCTACTGCTGCCCAAAAGAAGTCAGCTGCAGCTGCTTGTTGCCCTGGAACTGCTGAAGTGACCACACTGATCTTGGCAAGAAGACTATAGGCTTTTGGGTTATTTTCTGCATTGTTATCTACTGTAAGCTACCTTGCTCAAAGTTAGTAGCAGAGTGTGGAGCTGTCATAGCATGGGGTGGGTAGAGCTTGACCCAAAAGGTGGACAGAGTTTTGGCTGAACCTTTAAGTTGCGGCTGGACAACTCCTTTTGTCACCATTTTGGGCAAAATTAGGCTAGGGTTGATACTTTTAGTGTCCCTGTTTTGATTAGCAAATCAGAAAAGTGCTTTTGACTTGCTTGTTAGGGGTGCTGTTTCTGAGGATGGTTTCTGTTGTAGAGTTATGTAACAGCAGAAAACAGCCTCTGAGTAAACCACAAATTCCCCTGTCAAAGAACAGGAAGGACTATGTTGCATTGGTGCTACTGATATCAAACAGTAGTGAGTAGTTGAATGACATCAAAGAGACCTGATGTCTTGTCCCTTGTTCCAAAGTGCAGTTTCTGATGCTTGTATTCTAACGCAGGCAGCAAAATCAACTGCATTTCTTTAAAGAACCTGAGATTTGTTCTCTAGAGCACAACACTAAACAAACTGTGCCACATGAGGAAAGCAAGGTTTTTTCCTCTCTGAAATTGTATTAGGTAACCTTGGCCCTTCCACTTCTTCAAAATACTTGAATGCTTGTTGAACAAATTTCAGATTATAGCATTGCCAAGTTGCAAGAGGTTTCAGCTCAAAAGGCCTTTCCACTAAGAAGTGTGAAGAATAAAATTGCTTTCCCAAAACAACCAGTCCCAAACCTGCTTTTACTTGTGGAGGTAAAATCCAGGTTTATGTCTATGAGAAAGTGATGTGAGTGGGTTTCATGTAATAAAGTGGCTGGTAGATGACCTGTTTCAGAACACTGGACTTTACCAGCACAGCATACTAAGACCCTACTCCTGGTAGTACAGCATCTTAATAGTATTGTGTCATCTCCATTCATCTCTTATAAGGAGATGAGCTGGTTTGCACAGTTTAATTTAAGTCATTCTACCTCTTCCCATACAATTGCATTTGTGTTTAATCTCATTACGTTAAATGAGAGTGTTAGAGAGATTTGTGGCTGTGCAGGGAAGGCATGTGACCCTGACCTTTAAAGTTTCTCCTTCTCAGAGGGCCCTTTAAAACAAGCCCCTAATATTGGTCAATTCAGCAAAGAGATAGACTGGGCTGTGTATAATACATTGCTTTGTGTTGATCTCCCACACCCACTTCCTAGGGGCACTAAGGCAATGATGTTACTGCCCACAAAGAGGAACCACTTCATGATTGGCCTAGGTAGGTTTAGGCTGGGCACCAGAGAGGCAATGAATGCAGATTGCTTGTAGACCAGTACATAAAGGGAGAATGAAAGAGGAGTAAGGAGTTGGTTGCTGCTCACAATGACTTTTGCTATTTGGAATGAAGGTGAGTAGGAAACTGGCTGTGCTTGGGCTCTTCAACGGGGAAGATCTGATTACAGAAGACTTTAGAATTCCACACAGCAGGTTCTCCATTTCTGCCGTTCCTGCCAGTTCTGAGAAGTGAGGCCAGGTTCCATGTTGTGCTAGCAAGGCAGGGGAGCTGGCCAGCAAAGCGGAATCAGATTTTGGGGGGGGGGGGATCAGGGAAGCTGGCCAGTCAATCATGAGCAGAAGGAGCTGGACAGAAGGAGGCAATGCATCAGCAATAGCCAGGCAGCAGCTGAGCATATTTTAAGGTGTCTTTATTGCCTAACCCTTCTGGGAGCATCTTCTGAATACTGATCCAGAGTATGCGTTGATACTTAGTTCTGGTGCAATTCTAAGACATTTGTAGAGAGAACAGTTTTAACCATGTCCTTTTAATATAATCATTCATAAGTTGTTAATAGGCTAGGAGTCCCATCCTATCCCCATCATGCTGTAGAATGCAGCAGTGCCAACAGAATTTTTTACTTACTCTTCAGGAGATCTTCTGGTGGCCTGGAGGTCTCCATGGACCTATGCTAGTTATGTAGCTGGTGGAAGTCCAAGGAGAGGAAGGGGGTGGGGCTGGTTAGAAATTTGGGGGTAGGATTCTGGTGTGAGTCGCTGCTGCTGGGATCCACCCCTCCCTCCCCTGAACTGCCCCTCCTGTCCATGAACCTTCCCCTTCTCACCCATTATAAACCTCCTCCATCAACTTACCTGTGTCAGCACGGACCAGGCTCTGTGGTGGGCGAGTGTGCGGGGCTCCTAACCAGTCCTGTTCTAATCGCCCTGCAGCAGTGCGCCATTTGTGGCGGTGCCACTACATTTGTGGCAGTGCCAGCAGAAGGCAACTTCTGCTGCTGTCATCGTGGCATCGGATTGGGCTGCAGGTCTCCAGGTCGCAAATGTTATCTAAATATTTTCTAGATCAGGCATTACTAGTTTGGAAAGCGTATGTGTCTGTGGATATCTACAGCTCATAATTGCATTGCAAAAAGTTTACTGAATAATACAGTTATTATTATTTACTTTATTTATATCCCACCTTACTGCCAGAAGGGATCCAAAGAGTTCTCTCTCTTTGCTTTTATGCAATGTGTCTTTTCATCAAAATTTTGAAGGGCTTTACCAAACAAAAAGCATTTTCTCCCATCTTAGAGGCAGGTACAAACGGTTAACTTTGCCCACCTAAACAATATGGAGAATTACGTTTTCAAAGAGCCTGGTTCATTATTGAGACAATCCATAGGTACTGAGACCCATAACTCTGATTTTGTTTTAGGTACAGAGCAGATGACAATCCTTTGTAAGAATAGCAAAAGGGAACATAGAACTTGCATCTCTAGGTTCCTGTTTTGTTTTCGTGTTCTCTTCCAGATGCATCATGTGGTTTCCACATTTGCATATCCACCTGCCTCATTAGGATATGCACTTTTCTAGTTTGTAGAACTAGGATGTTTGTGGAACATCCTTTCTAGTTTGTAGAATTAGAAGCTTTGGGGACCTCTGCAACCATAGAGAGGTAAGCAGGTATGGTTTAGCTCATTCGCATCAGTTTCAAAAGTGTTCCTTAATAACATCCAATTAATATGTGTATGCTCAATTTTGTGTACAATTGCCAAACTGTGTTGGTCTTTCAGAATAATGTTCATATTACTGACAAGAATGATGAGATGCCATTTTGAAACCCCTTACATTGTAGCCACAGAAGCAATCCATAAAACACATACTGTAAGGAAGCTATCAAGGCTATTCTCTGTATTTCTTTTTGTGGTTTACAGGTTCAGTAGGAGATGTTAGATGGACTCAAAGGGCATAGGTTCTACTGTGCCTTTAAAATTAAAAAAAGAAGAAGAATTTTTCATTTGTACCTGATGGTTTTGGTTTTTTTATCTGTTTGCAAATGTTGCTCTAATGGTTTGAAACCCAGTCGTGTCATTTCTTTACGCCCACACAGAGCTGCAGTAGTGCAGACACTGTAGCAGGAAAACCATATTACCGACTAGAGCCATTAAAACTCTTCCCACGCCAAGTGTGGGTTGAAATCACCCTCTTCCTCCCTCCCCACCCCGAAGCCCACCACCCACCACAAAACCTTCTGTGCATCTGTCTTTTAAGGATTTTTTAAAAAGGAAGCCAGATAAATTGAAAAGAAGACTTGGGATTTTTTGGTGTGTGTGTATGTGTGTTCCGGCTCTTTCTCAGAGAAACCTGAAGCTCTCATCTGGCCTATGGACTTGGCCATCTAAAGGTTAGCAAGAGCTTTGTTTTTAATTTCTGTGCTTAGAAATTTAATGAACGTCTGTACAGAGTGAGATGGTATTTTTGTGGGTATTTTAATACAGCAAATGTTACATTGAGAAACAAGGGTTGCTTTTCTTTGATACACCCAGCATCTTTACCAACAACCTGAAGTAGGGTTCTGTCATAGTTATATTTAGCATCCTTTTTTCCAGCCTCCCAAACTTTGTAGTATGGACCAAGGTGGTGGTTGTACTCACAAGCCTGTTGATTTGAGATGTATGTGCTGCTAACTCTTTTCTGGCATTGCAAAGCACATTGCAGTGTATTTGACAAAAATAACTCCTAGCTCTGCTTTTGTTCAGGTGTTTTTTTTTAGTTGCAAGAAGCATATTGTGTAGCTCATTCAGAAAAGGCAGAACACATAGATTAAATTTGCTTTTCTTTGGCGAGAACAGATCTTAAATTTAATTGCCGAGAAAACAATCCGGGTCATGATTCAGTTTAGATGAGGACTGTTGCTGGAACTGGAATGGGAAATAGTGTTCCTATTCTGATGACCTTAGTCCAGAGAGCAGGCAGCCTGAGCGGACATGTCCTGCAGCGAACATGTACAAGAGGGATCATTACTGATGTCAACCTTTGTAGTCTTTCAGCCTTGCAAATTATCAAAAGGGGGAGAAAAATAAAGCTGGAGGCTTGTTTCTTTTTCTTTAGTAATTATCTGGTACATTGTGATGGATCAGGGCTGCTTATTTCCCTTGCTTTAGAATGTAAATGACCAGCTTTTGAATTTGTTCTGCAGCTCTCTGTGCTAATTATCATAATTTGCTCAGTCATCCTATTGTGTACTCTTAAAACAGCTTTTGATTATTCTGGGATGCAATGGGAAAGTATTGGAGAAATGCTTATATGTTAAATGAGAAGTGATGGGAATGTTTTGTGGCACTTGAAAAGGTGGTCATCAAATGTTCCTTTTTTCCAGTGCCTGAAGAAAGTCCCATGATTTGAAGCAGGCTTTGTAAACCACCTGAAGCATCCATGTGCTGCTAGAATTAAATATCATTTTCAGCAAATGCTGTTAACTACAGGGTACGGAGGGGTGTCCCATGTACATTCTCAGACAAGACTAATTCTTCAAAAGGTTATTAATATTTCCAAATAGGTAGACATTCATAATCTAGGTTCAAATGCCTTCAGGATGTAGGCTTCTGAATGTGCTGCTCGGTTCCCAGGATGCCAGCATAAGGTGCTGGAGCTAGTGCAACCCCAAAAAACGGATTGATATGTGACTTTGGAGCTAAGAAATCTGGCCAACAGGGGATCCTAAGGAGAGATTATTTCACTGGTACGTCTGTTCATAAAAGATTTGGTAAATATTGATTTAACACTGAGGCTGACGCTTAGATATGAGACTAGATACTGGCTTCATTGTCAGCAAATGAAAGAAAAATGGGTAATGTCAGAAGTGAATCGTTTGCAGTTGAAATAGGTAGCTAGGGAGAAATTAGCTGCTATTTCTACAATTTAGAAAGCTGTGCACACTCCTTATACTCTCTTCTGTATAACTTACAGATAATTTGTAAGAGAACAGATAATTATATTATACTGTGTGTTATATGTACACGTGTAGCATGTCTTCTGCTGGTATAACACTGAAGACTGATGCCTTGAGCTAGCAATTTCCCACTTTGGATATCAAAAGTAGGCCATAGTTTGGCCGACTGGGTTTTCCTTAGACCAGTGGTTCTCAAACCTTTTAGCACCAGGACCCACTTTTTAGAATAAAAATCTGTCGGGACCCACCAGAAGTGATATCATTAACCTGGAAGTGATGTCATGGCTGGAAGTGACATCATCAAGCAGGAAAATTTTAACACCTTCCATTTGACAAAATCAAATCAATTAAATATGTAAGTAAGTATAGTAAAATAATAGTTTACAATAAGCATAAGTTTAAAATTTTATTTACAATAGAGAAACATCCTATGCCTCCCAAGCAGTTGCTGGTCTGTTTAAAAAAAATTCCCCAAACAAACAAAAGGTTGCAATCCTATCCACGTATACCTGGGAGTAAGCCCCATTGACAATCATTGTTAAAAGTATATTTATAGTAGTCTGTTAAAAGTACAGATAGGTAACATTTCCTCAAATGCAGTCACATACCATGGTAGCTTCAAGTCTAGTATGTTAAAAATAAAACATATTTTATTTTTTGGTGGAGAACTCAAAGGGAGGAAGGAGTGCCTGAAGTGCAGCCCTGATGGTCAGGTTGTTTAACCGTGACACCTGAAACAAACTAGTGAGTCAATTGATTCTCTAGCTAGGTTTAAACAAAGAATACCACACTTTCTTGCAAGAGCCCAAGTCACTTGCGCAGCTGCCGGCACTGAAAACACGGGAAAAGAAGGTGATACCTCTCAGATGGTTTATACAGTGCATTGAGTTGCTAATCTGTAGAAAGTACAGTACTGTACATAATTGGATCGATTCTTCTTTTGTACCAGTGATCTGATTTTCTTTTTCTCTATTAATTTTGAAAGCAGTTAGGCCACTGTCAGTTAAATAATTTATCCAAGTCAGACTACCTGTTTATTTGAAAGGAACTTTTCTGATCCAGTTGTTTTTCTGAGCACCTGTTGATACTTGCAGGCTACTTGGCTGTCTCCAGGTAACGGCTTCACGTGTGCAGGGCTTGCACATATATACATATTTGGGCTTCTTATTGAAATGTTTTTGGCAACCACTCTTCATGCTAAAAAGCTGCTGCATTTTAAGGAAGGCTTGTTGGTACTAGGGGACTCATACCCTGCTGCATGTATGGGATTGTTCAGGCACTCCTTTTGGACTGTGGCTGAACCAGGCTGTTGCTTTTGAAAATTAATACCACAATAAATCATGTGCTGTCCTGATGTTGTGGTTTCTAAAAGCAAATGTGCCTTGATATACACATAGGCAACTGCACAGTTGTGGCTGGTTGCAAAAATTCTGGTACAGTTTCAGAAGCTCTTGCTTTGCCCAGACCCACCCAACCTGATGGGTGTGTAGTTTACTGAAGAAAAGTAGCTCTTCATACTTCTGTGCTGGACTTACTGGTTTGCCAATTTTATCATTTCTTACCAGAAAGGGCCATTGGATATCTATTCTGTATTTATTATGAAGCAAATGGTTTCAGATGGAACTAACCTATTGCAACTACATGTCAATTTGGTCTGAGTTTGTGGCATCCGAAAGTAACTTTGCAAGACTTCCTGTTGTACAGGAAACACAGCATCTTGCAGAACTGTTACTGGTACCCTGATGTGCTGTAGTGTTTTTATTTCGCATTGCTAGATGTTAGGGTGTGTGTGTGTGTGTGTGTGTGTGTGTGAAATGATGTTTAGCAGTTGATTGAATTTAAGGGCACAGAGTTTCCCCATATTGGCACTATCATTTAAAAACAAGATCAGGTCTAATATGATCAGCACTACTCATAAAGAAAAGTGTTGTATTACAGAGATGCTTGGTTTCCAGCTTAATGGGAAACTCCCTGAGTTTTGAGCTCTCATTTTCACCAGGACTGCAGTTTTGATAGTCCTTGCCAAATCTCACCTACAAACATCTGTCAAAATTGTACCCTGGGTAAAATGCAGGAGCCCTTTATTTCTTCATGATTAACTGATGAAAATCACCAGGACGTAGTGTGGTCATGACTATAGATTAGACATGGCTTGCAAAGGGTTTATAGAATTTGGTGGAGAGTGGGTCTTTCACCAGCTATTGGTAGCTTAACAATACTTCCATGTTTAAAGGCAGGATACCTCTGGATCTTGGTGTGTTGAGGTGAAACGAAAGGAATGTTGCCTCCCTGTGTTCTTAATTTTCCCAGAAGCATTTGATTGCTGTTGAAGATGGAATATTTGATGTGACGTACCTCACAACAGAATGCTATTACTCAGAAGTAAGCCCCACTGAGTTCAGTATGATGCACTCCAGGATAAGTGTGGATAGACTTGCAACTTTAATCTTCCTCATTGTGGCCCTTCTTATCCAGTTGGATAAACACCTTTGTAACCTGGGGTCTTTTCCTAGTGGTCTTACTACTCCACATAGCTCTTCTGAGGGGTGTGTGTTTGGCTGACAATGGATTAAGAATTTCCTTTCCCTTTAGCCTTTTCCTCCTCAAATGTGTCCCCTTTTGAGCAGGGCTGTGGAATTGGAGTCAGAGTCATGGAGTCGGAAGAAATTGTGGGTGGAGTTAAAGTCAGAATAATGGGGTTGGAGGTTTTGTGTATCAACTCCACAGCCCCAGTAGTTATGATAGTTGGTATACCATAGCTGACCGGATGATAACCTGAGAGAGCAGGGCTGTGGAGTCAGTACTCAAGACCTCTGCCTCCATGACTCTGACCCCTCCCAAAATTGCTTTGGATCTACAGCCCTGCTCAGGGCTGTGAATGTGGAGTTCTGGAGGCTGGGATGGGATACGATCGTGCTCTTCAGTTACCTAAAGGGCTATGGAAGAAGGGACAAATTGTTTCTGAAAGTAGAACTAGAACCAACGGGTGCAAGCTGCAAGAGGAGATTCTGATTGGACATCAGGAAAAAATTCCTGATGGTAAGGGTGGTTTGGCAGTGGAACAGATTGCCGAGGGAGGTGGTGGACACTCCCTCACTGGAGATCTTCGAGCAGTGGCTTGACAAGCACCTGTTGGAGATGCTCTAAAAGGATTTCCTGCTACAGGCAGAGGGTTGGACTAGATGACCTCTTAGGCCCCTTCCAATTCTATGATTCTATAAGTCAGAAGAAATTTTGGGTGGGGTCGAGGTTTTGTGTACCAACTCTATAGTCCTGCTTTTGAGTGTGTGTTTCAACCTAGTTGGGGCTGCAATATATTCTCAAGTTACTCAATATGTAGCTTGGACCTCAGAAGTTGGAGGCAGCACCACAAATTCCCACAGTTGGGGTGGGGTTGGGGTTTCCAGTGCCACACCAGGTCTTTCCCCTCTGCAGAAATAGAATAAATTATGAAAGGAAAGCAGATTGGTACAAGCAGATTTGATGACAATTAATATGCATCATATGCTGATGCCATTAAATTCTGCTGCACATGTGTGCATACCATACAGTGGAATGATGTAAGGAGAGTATACGATGAAGCCCCGTGTGTGTGTGTGTGTGTGTGTGTGTGTGTGTGTTAACAAGACCTTATGAGAGTTCTTGTGCATGTTGGTGCCTAATGGTTTCCTCATCAGGGGAGATCTTCACAGTAATCTAAGAAAGTTTGGGAAGAAACGTAACAAGTTATGTCTTCATGAGCCATTTTGTGTTCAGATTTGGTCACCCTTGTCAGATTGGTCAACTGCTGATAAGACCTTTGTTGGTAGCAGCAGACTGGTAGCCAGCATAACTGGGAATGATTATATGATCACAATAACCAGTCCCAGTTCAGTGCCTGGCCTCCTTATTTGGAATCAGCTGCAATATACCAACACTTCCAGATACCAGGATTTATTAGAATTAATTTATACAGTCGGTTCTCATTATCATCTGTGTTAGGTTCCTAGAAAACCCAGTGGATCCCAAATTAGCGGATATTGAATCATTGAGTTTCTGGGGAAAATGGGGTTAGGTTCCAGGGAACCTTCTTCATCACGCACACTGTGAACTTTATGAACCTGAATCTTAACTTGAAATATATGGGGTATGAGGGCTGATCATCATCTCCAACATCTGATACTGCCTCTTCCACACTGTGTATCCTTTGATGGCAATTTCTCCATGCTGGCTATTCTTTGACTCACTGAAGGTTGCTGACCCACCAATGAGGCCTCAGAGTTCAGCAGAGGGGACAGGGTTGCTTCACCCGTCCTCCTCCTCCACCTATCTCTTGCCAGCTCCTGAGCAGTCCTCAGGTAGCCTTCCAGAGACCTCTCATCATTGGCCTCTCATTGTCGCCAGGGTTGTGAAGATTCAGCTGAAATCCCTGAGATGGTGCCTAAGTTGGTAGGGCAAGTCTGGAAGTGGACACAGATGTGTCAGATGATTCTCCATGGGCCAATACCAATGGTCACTTGATGCATCACCGGTACGGTATTCATGGATTACAAGAACAGAGTCGCCGATAAGGAGAGGTAGGTGGCAATTCTGCCCTCGCAGAAGTGAATTTGCAAATAGTGAATTCACATATGGAGAACTGACTGTACTTTATCACAAGGATGTGCACAGTCTTTTAAAGTGTGGTCTCTTGGACCTGGCTGTAGAAATATTGGGGAAATTCTGCAGTTCCTGCACACTTACAAGGATTCTCTTGTGCTGGTGCAAGCACTGAAGAGGAAAGCTTAATTGCTTGAAATTTATTTTGAGGAAATCCTAAATTTTAGGATATAATAGTTGTCCTATGTTTATGACATAATAGTTGCCCTATACTTTATTTACTGAAAGTAATTTCTTGTGTTACTGGGTTTTGCTCATGGGAGTGGGCTTGCAAATCACTCTGATGTATATTGTAGTGTTGGGAAGGCTTTACAGCTATGTCAAGCTTTGCTTTCTTGTGACTTATTTGGAAGTATACATTGTTATACACCCTTTTAGAGCAAACAACTTCCTCCCCCAAGGTGTCTGGTATGTGCAGAGAACTGTGGGTGAGGGAGGGATTAGAATTGACCACAGATTATGACTGGCTAGTAAGTCAAACCAACATGTGTTGACCTCTCCCCACTCTTTTCAGTATGTGCTGACCTCTCCCCACTCTTTTCAGTATTCACCCCAGCACACCATGGGATGTGCTGCAAGGGGTTATAGTGATATTGGTAGTAGCAGGAAGTCTATGTACTGTTTGACTGTTGAGTTATGTTTATAAATGTAGCTTGTGAAACAAGTACGAACTGCAGGCAAATGGCATAATATAATTCTAGAAGAAAATAATTTGTAAGAAATCCACTTAGTCAAAGCAGAGATTTAAAAAGCCTATACATCATATTATATTTTAACAAAAGTGTCTTAGTGAAAAGGAAGTAAACAAACACTTTAAAAACACACCCTGTAATTCAGTCCTTTCATTCCCAGGTGTAAGTCAGAGTCAAGGCCAGCTCACACAATACTTGGGAGTGCAGCTTTTAAATCTAGGTTGATATTTTGCCAATTTGCATTCTACAGTGCCAAAGTAGCCCTCTGATTGTGACTTCATAAATGCTGTAATTAAGCTTGTAACCACAAACAGTGATGTTATTGTATGATGGCATGCTAAATCACAATGGATGCCCACGGTGAAGTACTTGATGAGCATTTTCCAAGGATGCTGTAGCCCAACACACGACCCTAGATCAGGGGTGCCCAAACCCTAGCCCTGGGGCCACTTGTGGCCCTCAAGGCCTCTCAATGCGGCCCTCAGGGAGCTCCAAGTCTCCAATGAGCCTCTGGCCCTCTGGAGATTTGTTGGAGCCCACACTGGCCCGACGCAACTGCTCCCAGCGTGAGGGCGACTGTTTTATCTCTCGCGTGAGCTGTGGGATGAGGGTTTCATCGCTTCAGACTGTTTCACGTCTGTGATGCAGTAGCAGCAGCAAAGGAAAGGCCAGCCTCGTTTTGTGCAAGGCCTTTTATAGGCCTTGAGCTATTGCAAGACCTTCATTCATTCATATAAATTCATCTTTAATGTATTTGTTGCACGGTGTCTTCAGGGTTCAAGAACAAACTCAGCAGACTGAAGTTGTGGTGATTTCCAAGCATTTATTCATTGCCAGCAATGGGCTTCTCTCAGTGGTTCAAAATGGGAAACACAGAGAGCTGTGGTCTCTCAGTGTTCCAGAGAAAAAGCAACCTTTCAATACATGTTCCAGCTTAAATACCCTTAAGGTTCTTTGTTTGAAAATCTCACACTCTCATTGGCTGAAATTATGACATCAGAGATAGCTTATTTTACAGACATCTGGTTGGCTAGGTTTAACTGACCAATAAGAAAATAGAAATTTGCATTAAAACATGTCCAGAGGTGGCACTGTTCACCCAATTATTACTGTCTTTCCCTATCTCTGCTTATTCTTCTATTGGCCTGACCTTGACTTCATCTCTTTAACATTCTTAGTACCAGGCTTCATAGGGCTGTGTGCCAGCATTGTTTAAACTAAGTTTTCTCTTATATGTGTACTTTAGGAGATGTTAGTAAGGTATAGTAGTAAACATATATTTATTCTGTACAGGGAAACTAACTTTTAAATAAAGATTTCCTTTTTAGAACTCTTTTCCTATTTATTTTACTTAAACTTAACTTTTTCTGTCAGCTTTTAGAGGCTTCATTAATGTTTTGCTGACCAGTGGACTTTCAAGAATGTTGGCCAATTAGACAACTTCATAGACAATTTATTACCTCATTATTTTGTTCTTATGCAGGTGTTTCTTTTCTTAGGGACTCAATGTTAGTTAGCTGAACTTGATTTACAAGTGTCCTCATTAGAGTGTCTATGTCCAGTCTTGTTAGACAAGATTAATGGCTGCTTAGCTCAGACTTTCTTAAAATGATTTAAGTTATGTCTCTCTATTTTACGCTTCGTGGTGCTAAGAGATAAGTTCTTTAATTATCTCATTTCCTGGCCAGGTGCATCTTTGACTTCTCATTATTTTCAAATCTCCTTATGAGTTATGTTTCAGTTAAAACATCAAACAAGACTTTGAATCTTACAGAATTGGAATGTACTCCAACTAACTAACTTTAGCCTTTCAAGGTTGCTTCTGGCTGCTACTTGTCAATTCTCACTTCTCTGTGTATTCTTATAATTAACCTATTAAAATTCACTTAAACTACCATACCTGTATCAACCATACTTTAAAGAATAGCTTCAATCATTATTAAAACTGTTTTCCTGGTTTAATTATGTCTTTTGTTTCCAAAATGCTCTTTTTGTCCAGCTTGACTTTCAAGCTTTTTGGGGGTGTATTTTCTGTTCAGCCTGGCTCCATTTATCAATTCAATTAACTTTTTGACAACTGGATATTCTGAATTCATCATTCTGGCAGGCTGCCAAGAGCAACACCCTTCAGGACTGCCTGACCAGCTTCCACTCTCTGTCCTCTGAGCATCCCTCTAAATTTGCCTTTGTTTATTTGTGGAATGCTTAAACACTCAGGCTTCTAGCATTTGAAATGTTCTAAGCATATCTGTAAACTTTGTTTGTTTATTTGGCTAAAAAGGGAAAACTTGTTGAATCACATTCTAACAATCAACTTAGCTTTTCCTGTTGCATCCTTTTAGAAAGAAAAGCCTATTAAAACTGTACAAAATACAACTTTTGCTAATTAGCTACTCATTTTGACATATCAATTCCTTTGGCAGTTTGCCTGGACATTCCTTAAAACTGGACATTCCTTAGGCAGTGCCTGCTTGAAGCTGGGACCTACATTTGATTTTTTCCTATCATATTACCAATAATTAATCCATTTGTGTATTTAATCCTAGAGAAGCCTAAATGAATTTTATTTCAAACCTTTTCTTCTCCCTGGGTCACTTATTTAAAAAGGGAATTTTCCTGCATTTTAGCTGGGGTCCTCTCTAATTCCTTCAAAAGAACATTTGCTGGCTGTCAAATAACACTTTAATTGGACTGATTTATGGCTGGCTGTACCTTTGGCCTAAATCAGACTGTTTCAAACTTGAGAGAGGACAGAAATGAATCTAGCTGTTTGTCTTATGGGAACATATATATAAGCCTAACTAATTTACTCATAACATTGCATGAACAAGCATTTGCATAAATGATTAGTTTCAGCATAAGTAAACATGAGTAAACATTTAGCATAAGTGGCTTACACTGGCCTGTTGCACAAACAGACCCCCTCAGAGAGAAAGAGAGAGCAAAGCTGCTTTTCTGGGCCTGCTTGAGCAACCAAACAGAAGGCTGCTTCTGAGCAAACATACATTTTGGCTTACTTTGGGTATGCTGGACTCTTTAAACATACATCTTCTCCTTACATAACATAACATTTGGTTCATAAGCACTATTCAGCATTGATACATCTTGGCATCATGTACACTTGGTTCATACATACATTTGAACAACATTAGCACATGAACATGTATACAGTTTGGATTACCTCTGCCAGCTTGCCTCATATTCATTTATGTAAACTTATGTAAATTTATTCAAATTTAAAATGTAAATTAATTCCCCCCCCCCCCCGGCCCCTGACACAGTGTCAGAGAAATAAGCACCCAGGCACGTTTCCAGGGGCATGTGAACTGTCTGATTTTCATTGTTGGTGTAAAGGCAGTTGAATGCTGTCCATTTGGGAAGTTTTAAGCATTGTTTCTCTAGCTTCTCCAATGTAACATGGGCAAAATATATGTACTTCCAGTTGTTCCTTGATAGTGTGTGTAGTCAGTGGAAGATACAAACAACTTCCTGTGTCCATGGAAACCAGTTTGGATTAAGTCAAATACATAGGAACCTTGTTTTTAGTTTTATGCTGATGCATCTCCCCAGGATGAGTATAATCCTGAAACTTCTTTTTATTTATTTGTTTCAACGCTTATTCAACCTTTCATAGAGAAACTCAAGATGTAGTTGCCTCCTCACTACTCCAAGTACTTCCAGAGTGCAGAATTAGCTTTCACTGAGCTATGGCCCTTTCCATGTCTTCAGAAGAAGTTCTGAAATCTGGCAGTAACACTTGTTCTTTAGTCAGGAATTCTTTGAATTTCCTTCTCCATCATCTTACACTAAGGACGCAATCCTATCCAACTTTTCTGCGCTGATACAGCCGTGGCAATGGGGCGTGCACTGCATCCTGTGATAGGAGTGCAGTCACGGAGGACTCCTCAAGGTAAGGGAATGTTTGTTCCTTTACCTTGGGGCTGCATTGCAGCTGCATTGGCACTGGAAGGTTGAATAGGATTTGGCTCTAATTCAGTACCTTCAGAAATATAACTATGGTGGGACAAGCGAAACGTGTCTCAGGTGCAAAAATACTTGTATTGGCAACCTTCAGTCTCGAAAGACTATGGTATCACGCTCTGAAAGGTGGTTCTGGCACAGCGTCTAGTGTGGCTGTAAAGGCCAATCTGGGAGTGACAATCCCTTCCACAACGGGAGCAAGTGCAGTCTGTCCCTGGTCTGTCTCCCTGGCTATGGGCCTTTCTTCTTTGCCTCTTTGCCTCAGACTGCTGGCAAAGTGTCTCTTCAAACTGGGAAAGGCTATGCTGCACAGCCTGCCTCCAAGCGGACCGCTCAGAGGCCAGGGTTTCCCACTTGTTGAGGTCCATCCCCAAGGCCTTTAGATCCCTCTTGCAGATGTGCTTGTATTTCAGTGCAAAAATAATAGGGGTGCAAAAATGTTGAAGTGTTGGCTGGGGTTGTCTGAGACCCAGAGAGTCAATTTCCACTCTTTGTACAATCGCCTCAATTTATTCTTATATATATAGGTCATGTCTTGTTATCAGAACCCTCGTTCTGGAACCCTCAGTGGATTAAAAAAAATTGGTGATACCAAATCAGTGGAAAAATAGCTTTAAAGACCCACTGCCAGGTTTCTTGCTTCTCCGTTGCTCCTAATAGAATAATTTCATTCCATTAGATTCCATTGTTCACCCCATCCTGGTGCTGAATGTGGTATGGTGTCTATACCCATGCACTCTGGGGTGAGAATGGAGGGGCAAGAAACTCAGAAGTGGGTCTTTAAAGCTATCTTTAACCCTGAGAAGCTTGCAACTGGTGCAGTTTAACAGCATGAAGGGAGGAATTGGGATTTTGGTGCTTTTTTTTTTCTTGTTACAAGGCATTTAAATGTGGTCCCCAGTATCAGTGGTGAGTCATATCAGTGGACACCAAATCACCACCTAATTTTATTTTTGCACTTAACAAGTCGAAGCTAGCTGCCTGAATGCGTATGCAAACAGGCAGTTCAAGACCAGATATGTCAAGCCCTGCCAACCTCTTGAGACTTGGAGAAAGCAGCAGGTTTCAGCTTTCATTGCATTGAAAGTTGTTTGTAAGCACTGAACTGATTTCACGTATTGGAAATGGTCAGCACACAATTTTGATATCACTGCAATAAATGAAATAGTCTTTGAAAGATTATTTACTGAAAGAAAAAAACAGCAGCCCAGTTTAGGCTGGGCTATGACCCACTTCTAGAGCCCTGACCCACTAGTTGGGACCAGTGGGTGTAGTTCACAAAACGTGACCTTGATCTTCCTTGGAATGTGGCAGAAAAGTAAGTCACCCCCTGGCCACCCAGTAAGTCACCCCCATGCAGTGGGCAGGGCAACACTCCAGATGGTGGGCGTGGTGATGTACCATCGCCCCGCCCCCACTGGTTTTTTGGTTCTACCTTTTGATAGAATAAAGGTATTTCAGCGCAGTTTGTTTCATTGCATTACGCATGAAATTACACATTGATTGATATATAACATGATGGTATTATTTTTACAAACTGTGATTTTAGTCGTTAGTGACGTCACCTCCCCCCAGGGTGTCAACTTAGCAACATTTTATTGGAGCAGTTCTCAAACTTTTAGCACTGGGACCCACTTTTTAGAATGACAATCTTTTTAAAATGACAGGACCCATCATAAAGCAAATTAAAATAAACAGTTATAAATAATTAAAGTAAAAAAAAATAATTAAATAAGGGGAAGCCAGCCCTGTTCCACCAAGTGAATTTTCTCTGTAGCCTGCCTGCAATAACACCCCTCCCCTAAAAAGAATCAGTAATATTTTCACCCCTACCCAGTACCCAGTTCAAGTTCTTATATTTCAAGCATATCACTATCAGGACCCACCTGGTTTTACAAGTCTGAGAGCCCAAGCCTATGCCTGTCTACTCCAAAGTAAGTCCCATTATAGTCAGTAGGGCTTACTCCCAGGAAAGCGTGGATAGGATTGCAGCCTAAAACAGAAAAAGATTCACCTTACCCTGTCAAGCCTCTGTTTCATTCTTTTTATGGGGGTGGGGGGCTGCCTTCTGGAGCATTTGTTGAACTCCAGTTGCATCAAATCACGACCATTCAGGTGGCCTCACAGTTCCCTTTGCCTGACCTGCCCAGGAGGAAAGGCAGGAGGAAAGTTTGCTTACTTGTGAGTAAAGGCGACCATGTGGCTTAGTTTCGCTTTCCATAGGGTTCAACACATTCACCAGCTTGAAGGGAAGGACCTCTGGTGTTTTTTTTGGGCTGCATTCATTGGATCAGGACCATTCTTGTGTCTTTGGATTCTCAATGGACTAAGGCTCGCGAGTAAACACGTGATGCGGCTCGGTTTCACTTTCCATAGGGCTCCATGCATTTTTTGTTCTCTAGTTATTTGGCCATAACTTTTGATAGAAAGGAGATATTTCACTCTGGTTTATTGCATTGCGTTCTGCTGGAAATTCCACACCCAACGCTATATAACATGATGGGGTTATGCCTAACCACTGTGATCTTAGCGCGTCACCCCCCCAGTGCGTGTCACCTGATGCGGCCCACACCGCCCTAGCGACACCACTGCTGTTGCCTTGATCTTTTTGTACATTGACCCAGGCCTAGAGTTACTTCTTGGAAGCTGATGTGAATTTGGATTCTATTTGTTACACTTTGAGAGACCTGAACAGTGTCAGTCCTTAAACATCCAGCAGACCAACCTCAGTTGCCACTTTGGCAACATTTCCTTTTGGATGCTCCCCCCTTGCATGTTTGTATCCTGTTCTCCATACAGCTCAGAGCACTGCTAGTATGAATGCATGCTCACTATCATAAGGAAATATGTTAGCCAGGGCTAGAGAGCTGTCAGCCCCTGGGGGAACAATAAAAGGACAATTGTAATGGAGGCAGAAGTTGGGTAAGAGACAAAGTCATGATGTGGCCAATCCATTTCTTGAGGAATACAATCTGAGGACTGGGAAAAACTTGTTATAATGGTTTGAGAATCTCTGATCTAGGTATTGCTGTTCCTGACAACCACCTAAGTAGGAATGGACCCTCATTATTACACAAGTAAACTTTACAGTACTTACATAGCGTCAGAGCCAGGCTAGGGTCATGGAGCCACACTGAAATCCAGACCTGGAGTGTATGTTTCCCAACCCTGAGATTAGGGACTAGAGTGCAACAACAATAAACATACTGCTCTGTTCTCCAAGCAAAGACAGAAACCCAGCCCCTAGTATTTGTATTACATCTATTCTAGCCAGTCTCAGGAGCTGATATAGCATACCTCTGTGCCTGGAAAGGGCTCTGAAACGCAACCACCAGGCCCCATAACTCAGTGGGTTAGCTCCCAGCATCATACCACGAGAGTCAGGTCCCTGGTACATGTGGGCCCACAGAAAGCATAAAGCTTTGAAAGAGCTCTCACATTTATGTAACGCTCTGGTTATCCAAATGGTTGGGTCCCTTCCCACTCCTTATTATTCAGCTAAGTGAGATTTCACCATATGCCATTTCACAGATTAGGCATTTCTGTGTGTTTCAGGAAAGCTACTGTCAGGCAAGGCAGCATAAAAATGACTGTGTGTGTGTGTGACTGTGTATACATGTGAGTGAATGAGCGTGCAATTTCTGAGTCAAGTCCTGAACAAGCCTTCTGTATGCTAGATATTGCCAAAAGATGAGGAATCTCTCAGCTGACTTTGAGCTGCCTGTGCTAGCTGTTAAAAAACACTAGTGTCCTGAAGATGCAGAGCAATAGTGTGTGTGTGTGGAGGGGGGGGGAACACATTCCCTGAAAGTTGAGTGCTGCATGCTATTGGAGACATTGTCAGGGAATGGGGAGAAGCTTCTTAAAGTGGAGTTTATGCATGCTTTTGTAATTGGCTGAGGGAGTAAAACCTGGATGGATTGGAGAAGGGATACAGTGATGTAGTTGTTAGAACCTAATTAAGTTTTGAGAGTTGGGGGGGGGTTTAGTACTGTTTTAGGCATGACTGTGAGAATCCGACTGTGGGGCATGGCTATAGAGTGCTATGAAGACCACCTTCACTTCAAAATGTACCTGAAGGGTGCTCCTTATCTGCAAATCTTCCTGCAAGCCTGCAAATCTTCTGCAAATCTTCCTGTCAAGAACTTGCACTGAGGAAGTTTTAACACCCCCTTTTTAGACGAAAGATCCTCCTCTGGAATTTACTGCAGAGTTAATTGAGTCATCTGATTTCTGTAGCCCATTCCAGTTCTGTGGTAAGATCACCTTCAGAAACTGGTGGGGAGGGTTGAAACTGGGCAGAGGGAGGAAGGGCTGGAGGGCGGATCAGGTCCAGGAGGGGGGCAGGGATGGCAGAGGCTACCACCAAATCCTATCCTCCCCTCCCAAGCCTCAGGGCCTGACTCAGGTTTTTTGGTTCTTCTCCAGCTCAGGAGCTGGTGCAGATCTGAGTAGACCCATTGCGGCCACCAGGGTTCTACACCGGGTAAGGGAACCAACATTCTCTTAACCCAAGGAGTCCTCAGGTGGCTGCCCTGGCCCAGCAGGATACAACGGCAGCCGTTTCAGTGCAACTGTACCACACAGGGCAGCATAGGATTGGGCTGTCTGGCTCCAATCCTAAAGAGTAAGCCCCACTGAACACAATGGAACTTACTTTTGAGTAGACATGCATAGGCTTGTTCTGTGAAACTGCTGTTAGTTTTGCTGAATGTGATGCAGTCAAATTGGGACTTGCTTTCATTTAGAAATTTTCAGCAGTTCTGGAGGATACTGGCTAACTTATTTGATCCCAGTCTTGTGTAAACATCAAGGTTATGCCCATCACCTACATTCAACAAGATGACTGAAAGAGCTTTTCAGAAAGATGCATTGAAACAAATATATACAATGGGCACAAACTTGATGCTGGTGCTATGTTGCTGGGAACCCTAGGGCAAAGCCTTTCACTGGGCCTGCATTACCCCTTCTGCACCCTCTCTGATGGCACCACTGGTATTCAGAGTTCAGGGGTTGGTCTGGCCAGATGGTTCCTTTGATGAACATAAACCTCCAGTCAGCGTCCTACTTTGCCAGACTCTGGAGCAACCCTGCACACACACAAGCAAAGAACTGGAAATCTCAACAGCCCACAAAGCAACAATGGCTGATAAGATCCTGAGGTTAGTTTTAGTACATAGATAACTAGCATGAGACATAATGGTTATATATAAAGGTATCCAACAAATGCAGCCAGCTAGAAATGCTTCAAAGCAGAATCTGGTGGCACATATACAGCCTTCTTTTGTCCTATGGACTCTTCTCTAAAAAAATGAATATAGGAATTTAGATTTCTTTAGTTTAGATGGTTGGCAACCTTCAGTCTCGAAAGACTGTGCTATAAGCCTACAACACCTGGTATTCCCAAGCAGTCTCCCATCTAAGTACTAACCAGGCCTGACCCTGCTTAGCTTCCAAGATCAGATAGGATCAGGCATGTGCAACTGTTACCCTGCACATGCCTGATCTTGTCTGATCTTGGAAGCTAAGCAGGGTCAGGCCTGGTTAGTACTTGGATGGGAGACCACCTGGGAATACCGGGCGCTGTAGGCTTATACCATAGTCTTTCGAGACTGAAAGGTTGCCAACCAACAGTTTAGATGGGCTTTCTGTCTTTTCACCTGATCACTAGGTTGTTACTTTGTATCCAATTTCATCTGTAGCCCATTCTTACACAGTATGACTCGCTGCATATTTTTATGAATTCAGTGAGTGTTTCGTTTCAAAAGTGTGTTTTGTTTTTTACTCTGATGATGACGACGACGATGATGATTTATATGCTGCTTTAAAAAAATTCACAAAGTGGAAAGTAATTTGTTAGGAAGATGCTGGGCATATGTTGAATTTGGAGGTATCCTGACCCCCCAAGTAAGTTTTAACTAGCAATTTTTGCACATACATTATGTAGAAAACAATCTGTGAAGCAGAGGCTTTTGTGTGAGTCATTCCCAGCTTTGTGACGTGTGCTTTTCTAATTCCAATGACATCCTTTTCGTTATATGAAATAATTCAAACCATTTTTAGACATATTGCAATGCACCATAATAGTGCAGGAATGCAGCTTCATTGGCTTCTACATGCATGCTGTCTCCTGTCTTCCTGAATGCTGCATCCCTTCTCCACACTGCTTCCTATCTATCTCGAGAAACCTGGGCTCTCAGCAGGCAAAACTATAAAGTCAATGTTACAAGACAGTTGTGCAGAATGCAGTCATAATTAAGAATGCTCTTAAGTACATAAGTAGAGCCCTGCAGGACCAGACCAAAAGCCCAACTAGTCCAGTATCCCGTTTCCCACATTGGCCCATCAGCTGCCTCTGGGAAACTCACAAGCAAGAGAGAAAGGCAAACTTCTTTCCCCACATTGCCCCCCCAACTAGTATTCAGAGACACACTGCTGCTGAACCTGGAGATAATGCACAATGTTGTCAGCATGACTAGTAGCCATTGACAGACTGTCCTCCATGAATTTGCCTAATCCCCTTTTAGAATCATCAAAGGTTGTTGCCATCGCCACATCATGTGGCAGCAAATTCCACAGATTACTGGTGTTCAAGTAGCATTGATTTCAAAGTGAACATTAAAGATGTGCAAATCTCTCCCATTCTAATCAATGGAACTTAAAAGTGCCTATGTTTGGGGTTACAAGTCCCTTTGGGACAGAGAACTTCTTTCTCATTCTAGATCAATGTTTCTCAAACTGTGGGTCGGGACCCACTAGGTGGGTCGCCAGCCAATTTCAGGTGGGTCCCCACTCATTTTAATATTTTAATTTTTAATATATTAGACCTGATGCTACCATGGTATGTGACTGCATTTGGGGAAATGTTACAGATCTGTTCTTTTAACAGGCTATTGTGTATATGATAGTAAATGGGACGTACTCCTGGGTAAGTGCGGGTAGGATTGCAGCCTAATATTGTTAAAAATGTTCCTGCTCGTTGATGTCACTTCCGGTCATGACATCACTTCTGGTGGGTCCTGACAGATTCTCATTCTAAAAAGTGGGTCCTGGTGCGAAAAGTGTGAGAATCACTGTTCTAGATAAAGAAAATAGAAAGTCCCGCCCACCTCCCCACACACGCACACACCCTGTACCCTGAAGTGGAACAGTCCCTTTTGCTATCTCATTCAGCTGTACAGAGACCAGGCCACACAATCTGTGTGCAAAGGAGCCTTT
This sequence comes from Tiliqua scincoides, assembly GCF_035046505.1. Lineage (NCBI taxonomy): Eukaryota > Metazoa > Chordata > Lepidosauria > Squamata > Scincidae > Tiliqua > Tiliqua scincoides. The sequence continues at coordinate 212,323,989 of NC_089824.1, forward strand.
TGTCTTTCTGCAGGAGAATCCTAAGTTCATCCAGAGCAGCAGAGTCAGACTGAAATATGCAAAACACCGGATGCCACAAAGAAAGATAAAATCTTGTTTCAGAAACTTGGTGCTGCTGGCATGGACAAAATGTACTGCTGCTTCCCACCATCTGTGTCACTGCAGTTCAGTGAAAACCTGCCCCTATGTTATGTTATGACCCCGTGACCTTCTAGTAATGGAAGTTTTTAAGGGCAGGGGGAACCACACTAAAATGCCAGATGTTTCCAATAAGTGAAGTTACAACTAGAACATAACGTACTGCACTGATATTCTATGTGCTTCAGTCTCAGCATACTTTAATTTTTTTCGCAAGGGTGTACTGGAATGAAAACCCCCATCAGAAACATTTGCCTCCCACAAGTCACTAGGGTACCAGTGCTTAAACAGTTACTCATGAACATTGTATTGAACTGTTCATCTGCAAATAATTTTTATGACTGTAACCTGTTTCTAAACTACTTGTTTACATGGTGTTCAGCCTGGTAATGTACTCTGCCTGCAGCTGGTACCTCTTCAAAGCAGTGGGGGAACATGAATTATTCTGTGGAGATAAATACTCCTAAAGTGTGTCACATTATTTTAGCAATCTCTACAGCTGAACCTGTAAATTTGGGCCTAAAGGATGGCTTACCATCTAATAGACCAGTGGTTCTCATACATTTAGCAACAGGACCCACTTTTTAGAATGAGAATCTGTCAGGACCCACCAGAAGTGATGTCATGACTGGAAGTGACATCATCAAGCAGGAAAATTTTTAACAATCCTAGGTTACAATCCTACCCACACTTACCCAGGAGTAAGTCCCATTGACTATCATTGTTAAAAGAATATACCTAGTAGCTCGTTAAAAGTACAGGTCTGTAACATTTCCCCAAATGCAGTCCATACCATGGTAGCATCAAGTCTAATATATTAAAAATAAAATATTGAAATGAATGGGGACCCACCTGAAATTGGCTTGTGACCCACCCAGTGGGTCCTGACCAATAGTTTGAGAAACACTATTAAATAGACATGATGCAAAAAAGGACAGGAAGGAAAGAGGGAGATAAGGAGGTACAGGTATAACTCTTGCATGATGTTATGTACTGACCAGACGGAATGTTCCTGGCAGGACACAGTGTGTGTGATCCGAGTAGTAGCTGGCCCCAGCCAGGTTGATGAAAAGGACCTCACCGTCTCACCTCTTCCACTGAAACAGCCAGGTGGAACAGATGGAGACAGTTCTGGGAGAGGAGAAGCCAAATGGTTGGCTTGAAGTGTGGAATTCCCATCTCATAGTTTATTCTCCTAAATATGCTCTTCTACTAATTCTCCCGGCTGTATCCTTTTTATGCTGTGTAGGTTTGCTGCCAGTGCTGAATGGATGGAACTTATCTGAATGACTGTAGCTTCCCTTATCTCTATAACATTGTGATCAGAGAAGCTGCCCTTGACAAACTTCTCCCTTCTGCAGACCTAGTGCAAATGAATCTTAAGACCAAACAATGAAATAGTTAATCTGATCTTGAATCACTGATGTGTGTAAGGATGCATGTTCAGGACTGTGCATGTTTAGGACTAAAAACAAAACTCAACCTAAACAACTACCCAAAGTCTGTAAGAAGATTTTGCAAAAGTGTCTTATATGCATTGGCAGAATATGAAGAGCTGGGTGGGGTAAGGCAGACTATTGAATAGGAAATAACTAATTTCTTGCTCATTTGTTGCCAGAGATATGGACACCACTGTGGTCTTTTGCTGAGCATTAAATACTTATTTCTTATTTCCTGCAGAGAATCAGAATCTGAATCTGAATCTCACCATACAAGCATATGCAACTGTTGCAAGGGGAATGCATTTTGCCATCACTTAAACCAGGGGTGTCAAACTTGTTTCATACCAAGGGCTGAACCACATTCATTATGACTGCTGAGGGCTGGAAGTGATGTCATTAGGCAGGAAGTGATGTCATTAAACAGGTCATTACCAAAAATAAGCACTTTTTCTCACTTAGGAACTCATTAGCTGCAAATGACAGAAGAAAAAATACACAAATCTTGATCATATTTCAAGATATGGGAGAGCCCAATTTTCATGTGGGCTGCCCTTGCAGTAGTAATACTGCTCAGCAGCTGAGAGCCTGAGGGCCAGATAAAAAGCTCCCACGGGGCCGCATCCGTCCCCCAGTCCTTATGTTTGACACCCCTGACTTAAACCATCCTATTGGTATTATTATTTTGCCATTATTTAAACCACACATTATTTTGAGTGTTGCACAAAGATAATGTATAAATACCAGTGAATGCATTGTAACACTGCTTCTAAAACATACAGGCTATCAAAAGTATTCCTGACACTGCAATCCTTTACACTTTTCCCTCTTTAACAGTATGTTTGCTATATGGATTTTTACTTATATGCATACTGCATATTAAGACCATCCCTATTTATTCATACCAAGATTCTTGATATAAATTCTAAGACCGTTTGGGGGGGGGGAAGGAAGGACAAAGGGCCCAATCCTATCCAATTTTCCAGTGCCGGTGCTGCTGTGCCAATGGGATGAATTTGCCTTGCATGCTCAGGAAGGAATTCCAGGAGGTCAGATTGAATTTTGGATTTCTCCTTCTGATCGGACAGAAATCCAGAAGAGTCCCCTCTCTTGGGTGTGCTCCTGCGGACTGTAGGGGAACTACTCTTCAAGACCGTTGAAGGGAAGAGGCACCCTCCTTCATATGAGATGCACTGCTTGATGGGAAGCACATCCTTGTGCTTTCAAGGCACATGCATTACACATTCTCTTTTACAACGAACCTGTTTCTGAGCTGTATTTCTACAAATTATGTGAATATGGGCCCTAAAGAAGATGAAAAAAACTTATGGGAAAAGTGGAAAAACAGGTAAAACGTAACTGAGTTGCTCATAGCTTGCAACTAAAGCTTGAGGTGCTAAACCTCATTATTGTGATGCTAGAGCTATATAATGTTATTAATTCTTGTTTATTCTATTTTATCAGGCCACAAAACACTTTCCTTATGGTGATAGTCATTTAGGGTGATTTTTGGGTGGATGTGGAACGGATTTGGAATGAGCTGGAATTTTTCACATTGAAATTAATGTACTTGTTGATGAAATTGTACTTGTTATCCAGATTTTCACGATAAGGGCCATTTTTAGGAACAAATTAGGTACAGACAACAGTGGAAGAGTGCACATGTGTACATTGAATTCAGTTCAATAGGACTTGCTCCCACCTAATTGTGTTTAGGATTGCAGCCCAAGTATCATTAATTTTAAGGAAAGTGTTTACACATTTAAATCCTCCAATTACACTCCAGGTGACCTAAAAGGTGTTAAATTTTGGTTGGATTTTGACCTTAATTTGTATCGCATGATGGGAAGAACTAGGTGCCCTTTTTCTTACATGCATGCATATATAAAAATTAGGTTGTACAATTGTACATTTAAAAACACCCAGTTTCATTATGCTTTGCTTTTTGTGTTTCTTTCCAGTGGTATATTGAGCATCATTCCATGGAAACTTAATCCTCTCTGCTTAATAATGGCTAAGCAAAACTATGTGTTAGCAAAACACAGCCTCTGAATGACTATTGGCTCCAGTTTCCTGGTAATTGTGGCCTGTCTGCATCCAGCTGGAGTTTAAAGTAGTAAGTGCTGATTAAACTGTAATTTATCCCTCCATTTGGTTTGTTTCACATGGGGTCTGGAGATTTGGCTTTTGTAAAGGGATGTTTAGATCTGTTTCCCCCCACATTCTGATAGCTGAAGGCTAGATTAGGCACTGTACTGAACACCCAGCTGCCCTTGAAAATGACCGCTGTGTGTTCTACTTGTAGTAGTTCTGTGATTATGCCCCACTTGTCTGAATGGGGAAATGTTCTCGGAGCTGCAGTGCAACACATTCAGTGTCCAGACTTCCTCTTGAGGAGAAATAAGTGACAATCTTTGTAACATGCACAATATACAGACTTGCACTTTGGGTAGACTAGGTAGCACATTCCCCTGCAAGCAACATCAGCTGAATAGGTTTCCTAAGGCTCCAATCCTGTACACCAGCCATTTTCAACCACTGTGCCATGGCATATTGGTGTGCCGCAAATGGTCCCCAGGTGTGCCACAGGAATTTGGGAGAGAGTAATTTTTTATTACTAGGGCCACTGGGGGATGTGAGCCCATTGGCAGCACAGTGTGCCTTATCAATTGTCAGAAAACTGGTGGTGTGCCTTGACCATTGTAGTACCTTGCCAGTGTGCCGTGAGATGGAAAAGGTTGAAAATCACTGCTGTACATACTTACCTGAGAACAAGCCTATTGAAATCAATGGGACTTAATTCCAAGTAAAGTTGTGCTGTACAACAGAAATTTTCAGACTGGGGCGTTGCAACACCCCTGCCTGTGGGTTCGGGCCTCTTAGCCCTGAAGGGGTGGGGGCAGCCAGGAGGCAGGGAGGAAGCGGCGAAGCGATCCCCAGGATTGCACTGCCCAGAAGGCTGCAGGGGCTTGGCTGTACTTATTACAGCCTCCTGCAGCCTCCCAGGGGTGCGGGGAGCCTTGCGCAACCGTTCGCAGGGCTCCCCGATGCTTCCAAAGTGAAAGTGGGGCGATGCGGCCCACCTCTGCTAAACTGGAAGCGAAGCGCGATTGCTCCACTTTCACTTCTGACGGGGCTGCAGGGACTGGGGTGCACCCACCAGTCCCTGCAGCAGCCTTCCCGGGGTGCGGGGAGCCCTGCGCAAGGTCAGGGAAAGTGAAAGTGAAAGTGGAGCGATTGCGCTCCACTTCTGGTTTTGCGGAGGCAGAGCGCGATCGCTCCACTTTCACTTTCCCTGACCTGGGGAGCTCTGCCGGCACTCGCACAGGGTGCTCCACTCTCAGCACTAGAAGAGAGCTGCAGGGACTGGTGGGTGCACCCCAGTCCCTGCAGCCCCCTGGGTGGCACAGTCCTGAGGATCGCGTCGCTGCCTCCCCCCCAACCCCGCTGCCTCCCTCTCAAGAACTTACTGTGGGTTTCAAACTCCTGGAGAGTTTGGAAACTGCAGCTGTATAGGATGGTGTAGAAAATTTTGAGTAGCATTTGGCTCTTCCTCTTGGTTTCCACTTTGGTCTACTCTTCCAGAATCTACAACTCATGCTGTCTTTGCCTGTTACCAAGGTACAAGTGAGTCACCTGGCACTCACAGTTCAGCCCCTCCACTCAGGTAGATGTACCGGATTCTAAGGGCCCCTAGAGGTTCTAATTCAGGATCATCAGGGAGTTGTTAAGAACCATTAACAAGCTCCTTGTTTATTAGCTCAGCAAAAGCCTAGGCTTTATCCTCCTTAGAATTCTTACTGCAAAGAGCTAGCCAATTTGAAGTCTATTATGCAAGAGCAGTTAATCCACCTTGAAATTATAATTCCCCAAAACATATTTCCCAATAGCGTATTATTGTTGTTGATGTTGATGTTATACATCTTAGCCTTATCCTGATAATCATTTGACTTATTTATTCAGCAAATTTTCATACTATCCTCATGGTGTACAAAACAGGAACTTTAAAAAATAAGAATGCATTTCATAACAAAAACAATTATAAAATCACAATGGAACAAAACAGTGGCACTTGAAACACCTCAAGTGTTGAGACCTCAAGTAGTAGCACCTGACATTATAACAGTTTGCAGTTCTCTGCTCTTGTTGCAATCCCTGGCTGCTGCTGCTGAAGGGTGCCAGGGAATGGGGGAACCTCATTACATTAGGATGTGGCTAAGCTATACTAGATACTGGGGGGGAGGGGGAAAGAGGAACTAGAAAGCATGGCTGTACTGTTGGCAGCCACCCCATGTTTAATGTAACATCTGGTTTAGACTCAATTAAAATTGGAGCCAGAGTTCCACCTGAAAGATTTACTGTAATGGGACGTCTGCAGTTCTGTGCACTTTCCTGGAAAGAAGTGGGACTTGCATGTGCGTAAACCTGTTTCTTGCATCTCCCTTATGAGGAAAGGCTACATCTTTTGGGCTTTTCAGTCTAGAAAAAAGGCCGCTGAGGGGACACATGACTGAGATGTACAAAATTATGCAAGAGCTGATAGAGTGAATTTAGTTGTTGGCAACCTTCAGTCTCGAAAGACTATGGTATCGCGCTCTGAAAGGTGGTTCTGGAATAGCGTCTAGTGTGGCTGAAAAGGCCGATTCGGGAGTGACAATCCCTTCCACACTGGGAGCAAGTACAGTCTGTCCCTGGCCTGTCTCCCTGGCTATGGGCCTTCCTTCTTTGCCTCTTAGCCTCAGACTGTTGGCCAAGTGTCTCTTCAAACTGGGAAAGGCCATGTTGCACAGCCTGCCTCCAAGCGGGCCGCTCAGAGGCCAGGGTTTCCCACTTGTTGAGGTCCACTCCTAAGGCCTTCAGATCCCTCTTGCAGATGTCCTTGTATCGCAGCTGTGGTCTACCTGTAGGGCGCTTTCCTTGCACGAGTTCTCCATAGAGGAGATCCTTTGGGATCCGGCCATCATCCATTCTCACGACATGACCGAGCCAACGCAGGCGTCTCTGTTTCAGTAGTGCATACATGCTAGGGATTCCAGCACGTTCCAGGACTGTGTTGTTTGAAACTTTGTCCTGCCAGGTGATGCCGAGAATACGTCGGAGGCAGCGCATGTGGAAAGCATTCAGTTTTCTCTCCTGTTGTGAGCAAAGAGTCCATGACTCGCTGCAGTACAGAAGTGTACTCAGGACGCAAGCTCTGTAGACCTGGATCTTGGTATGTTCCGTCAGCTTCTTGTTGGACCAGACTCTCTTTGTGAGTCTGGAAAACGTGGTAGCTGCTTTACCGATGCGTTTGTTTAGCTCGGTATCGAGAGAAAGAGTGTCGGAGATCGTTGAGCCAAGGTACACAAAGTCATGGACAACCTCCAGTTCATGCGCAGAGATTGTAATGCAGGGAGGTAAGTCCACATCCTGAACCATGACCTGTGTTTTCTTCAGGCTGATCGTCAGTCCAAAATCTTGGCAGGCCTTGCTAAAACGAACCATGAGCTGCTGGAGATCTTTGGCAGAGTGGGTAGTGATAGCTGCATCGTCGGCAAAGAGGAAGTCACGCAGACATTTCAGCTGGACTTTGGACTTTGCTCTCAGTCTGGAGAGGTTGAAGAGCTTTCCATCTGATCTGGTCTGGAGATAGATGCCTTCTGTTGTAGTTCCAAAGGCCTGAATAGAGCAGTGATTTTCAACCTTTTTTGTCTCATGGCACTCTGACAAGATACTAAAATTGTCAAGGCACACCATCAGTTTTTTGACAATTGACAAGGCACACTGTGCTGTTGGTGGGGGGCTCACATCCCCCTATGGCCTGAATAATAAATGACCCTCCCCCAAACTCCCGCAGCACATCTCTAGACCATTCATGGCATACCAGTGTGCCATGGCACAGTGGTTGAAAATGGCTGGGATAGAGAGACACCCTCTTTTCCCTCTCATATAATACCAGAACTAGGGGACAGCCATTAAAAGTGAGTGTTGGAAGAGGTAGGAGTTGTCTAAAAGAAAATGCTTCTTTACCTAGCATGTAATTTAGTCTGTGGAACTCATTGCCACAAGATGTGGTGATGGCATCTGGCCTAGAATTTACAGATTTGGAGGAAATGCCCATCACGGGTTACAAGTCATGATAGGTATTGCAAGCTTCTGATTTTAGAAGTAGGCTACTTTAAAATGCCAGATGCCGGGGAGGGCACCAGGACTCAGGTTCTATCTTGCTGTCTTGTGTGCTCCCTGAGGCATCTGGTGGGCCATTGTGAGATACAGAAAGCTGGACTAGAAGGTCCTTCGGCCTGATCCAGTGAGGCTGTTCTTATGTTCTTAACATGCATAGGATAGGCTTGCAAGAATGGCCCCTCCGCCCACTGAAGTTGCATGGGTGGCTTCCTCTCAGGGCAAGTATTGTAATTCAGCTGTATCTGTGCATTGGAAGCAACTAAATGATTGTATCATTCCTCATGCAGAATTATCCACACCAGTGGACGTTGACTAGGAGAAGACCCTGGGAAGCATCTCTCGGATTCTGAGGTGCAGTCTACGTCAGGTTGAAAAGCAAATTGGACCAGCCACAGCACCTCCATGGAGCAATCAGCACGAAATACAAAAGGACCATTGCATGCATGGAGTTGTTCTGTTATCAGTAGCGGCCTCTTTCATTCCAACTGAGGTTATCCTGGTCCTTCCATTGACATGAATGGGAGATGTGGAGTAGCTCTTTGCACATGTGCGTGGAATGTTGAATTGCTACGGATGGCTTTAAGACTAACATTCATAAGGTATAGCCCAAACTTTATTATTACTTTTAGAGTAGTCATAATATTTATTCGAGTTTCTGCCTGCCAAATCCCAGAACCTTCAAGTGGGTAACAATGCATTAAAATGTGTAAAATAACCATCATGTTAACAATTCACTTTTTAAAAAAATAATGCCTGTCAAAGGATCACCTGGTTATGGGAATGTTTATCTATTTTCATGAGGACAGTTTGAGATTGATACAATGTTGGTCTTGAATTTTTGGGCATGTAAAAAATTGTGTAAACATACAGGAAGACTGATGCGGAGGCTAGACTCACTTTGCAACATTGCACCTGGGTGTCTGCAGTAGTTTATGATTTGTAAGTAAAAGCTAGGCAACCCTGCTCAGCTTTTTCAGCTAAAAGCTCAGTCCTGAGCTTACATGATATAGTTAAGGAAACATTGTGGTGATTTGAAGTCCTGGATTATTCATTAAATTTTTACGCTTGCTAGCTTAATATGTTTGATTTGGTTCCCTTTAAAAATAAAAGACTTTCAGATACTGCCATAACAATGTGTTGATTAGTTCATTTCTAACATTTAGGTAGAGCTGGTCCGTGCATGAAGTGACCTGAAAATGTCAGGCTGAGCTGCACCTTGGAGGGCAATGGCAAACTGACAAGGGATAACTGCACCCCCACCTTTTTGCTTTCCCCGGTCCACCACTTGAATTGGCAAAAGGAACCACATGAATGGGCTCTGTGACCCCCACTTCCCATTCATTTTCAGTGAGCAGAAAACAGATTGGGGCAGCCATTAGAGGAAGGGGGAGGGAAGCTGCCATCACCTCCATGTTTCTTAAGAAAGCAACTGAGTGAGCAAAGAGAGGTGGATCACCATGTGATTTTCTTCCAACCCACACAAGGGGACTAGCATGCCCCACTCTTTCTGTTTATTTGAAATAACACAAGGATGGGAGGCAGCACTGGATGTGGAGGTAAGGGAGGAAGTGGGTGAGAAGACAGTCATGTCTCATTGCACTTCTAGATTGCCTCCTTCAGCCCCTCCTGCCTAGGTGGGTTAGAAGGAGGCAGTGGCAGCTACAGTAGCAGGTGTGGTGGATTTTGTGCGCTGCTTCAGGCATGGCTTGGCACGTGCATGCTTCTTAGTCACTACAAGGTGCTGATTTCCAATATAACTGCTTCTGTCTATTTCTCCTGAAGGTGGCTGAGCGTAAACTGATGGAGAACATAAAAGAAATGGAGGCTCAGAGGCATCCTTGTCCCCCGGTTTCGGACGATCAGCTAGTTCAGCTCTCTTGCCTTCAGACCATACCAGCGGCACCAAATCTCTCACTGAGTCCAGTGATTCTCCAGCCAGAACAAGCACTCTCTCAGACTATATACGTGAAAGCCCTCACCATACCATTTTATCAACCTATCCAGTCAGAATGCCTTCAGCGAAACAGCCAGCTGCCCACCAGCCAAACCAGCATCAATTTGGAGAGCAGTAATGTGCCTCTAATCCTGAGCCCACTTTTGAGTTCAGAGCGGGCAGATCAACCTCAAGCACTTGCTCAGAAGCAACCTCGGACAATCAGTATAGTTAGTGGTTTACCAGTCTTGTCACAAACGTCTTCCTCGTGCGCATCACTTGGAAGCCCTGGGAGAACCAAAAGTGCTGGGAAGTACCTCTGTAAACATTGTGGGCGTGACTGCCTGAAGCCCAGTGTTCTTGAGAAACACATGCGCTCACACACAGGGGAGAGGCCTTTTCCATGTACCACGTGTGGCATAGCATTTAAAACTCAAAGCAATCTGTATAAACACAGGAGAACTCAAACACACGTCAACAATGCCAGGCTTCCCTCAGAGTCTGACTGCAGTAGCCCTTTGAAAGAGAACGAGAAGGTCATCGACAGTGGTGGATCTCCACAAACCACAAAAGCCAATAACAGATACTGTGACAACAACTCAAGGGCAGCAACTAAACAAGCCATTTCAGAATCCACTGGTGTCATAACCAGTGAGAAGCACCCACTCAAAACTTCACTGTCAGCAGCAAGTGCTTTGTCCCTTGTCTCTGAAAGTCGGTGGATGACAACTGACAGCTCCTATAATGGAGGGGCAAATCAGAGTGAGAAAGAGGCCATGAAAGATCCAGAGGACCCACCCCAGAGAACAAAGATACAGGAGCAAAGGTCTCCAACAGTCAGACATAGTCAGCTGCAGAGGCAGCAAGCCACGTATTCCGAGAAGCTGTGGGACAGCAGATCTCCAGACTGCAAGCTAAAGAAGTGCGAGAGCACGGACTCGGGGTATCTGTCCCGCTCCGAGAGTGTGGAGCAGCAGATGCTCTCCCCCAGCCCACTCCACAGTGTTTGCAAACACAGCACGGAGTCCGAAGGCGAGACCACTCCTGGCAATAGCAGGTGCACAGCAGGAAATAGCTCAAGAGTGGATTTGGCTGAGAAAGCAGCCGCCACCTCAACGTTGGAGAAGAAGAAGTTAGAAGAGCATATCTCCAAACTGATCTCTCAGAATAAAGCTGTAGTGGATGACAGCCAACTGGACAATGTCAGGCCCAGGAAAACAGTCCTGTCTAAGCAGGGCAGCATCGACTTGCCAATGCCTTACACCTACAAAGACTCCTTCCATTTTGACATACGATCTCTTGACACCAACAGGAAAAAGAACCTTTCTCTTTGCTCGGCCAAGTCTATCTTCACACCTGTAGAGAAACCCAAGCCCTTGTTTTTCTACTCTGTCCCCACTCAGTTCTCAACAACCATAGACTGTGTGCCTGTTACCAGAAGTAACTCTTTGCCATTTGTTGAGAGCACAAGGAGGATGCAGGAGCAAGTGGATAGTTCAAAATTATCTTCTTTCACCAGAATGCCCCCAAACACAGGTTTCTCTGGTTTGTTGCACGGCAACAACTTTGCTACAGGTACAGCCGAGTCTCCTAACAGCCATCCCCGGGCACTTGTCAGGCAGGTGGCCGTTGATGACTTGCCCCAAAGTCGTGTGATAGAGTCTTTGCCGTCTGTGGAAGAGATGAAGAACCCTAAAAAGCCCGGAGCTGGAGGGGAAGGAGCAAACAGCAAGGGTAAGAAATCCAGTCAAAGGAAGCTAAAAATGTTCTCTCAGGAAAAGTGGCAGGTCTATGGGGACGAAACTTTTAAGAAAATCTATCAAAAAATGAAAAGCAATCAAGTGACCAAGAAACCAAAGGGAAATAAGATAGCGGACACTTCAAACCTCCCTTCAGATATCAAGGAAACAGCTATTTGTGAGGCAATTACTGTGCCAAGAGATGGCAGAAGCTCCATAGCCAGGAATCTGGTTACATCCCCAGTAGCCATTTCTCCAAAAATAAACTCTGAAGAGTCGGAAAGCCATTCCATTGGTAGTCCTTTATCACAGAGCGCTTCCTCCCAGGAGAGTTCAAGCAGCTTTGCAGAGTTCACGACAGCATCATACTCAGTCCGTGATTGTGAGCGCAGTGGACGGACTAAAACACTTTTTGGGCAGAGGTGCCAAGAGCTGCATGTGCTGAAGTTGGACCCAAGTGGCAACAGTCAGGCACTGCCTTTAAGTACCAGTGGCGAATTGAGGTTCCAGCTTTGTTGCACCAAAGGCCAAGCACATCATACCCTATTAACTGCTGCTAACCAGCAAAGGTGCAGTGATGAATCAGAGGAGAAATGCTTGCCAGGAGAACGTATTTCAACCAGCATAGGAGAAGACACCAGAGGAAAAGAAAGCTACCCACTTGCACAGGTGGCCGTACCACTGCTCCACAGCAATAGCAGTGAGCTTGTGCAGGAACCCCAAAAGTTGCCCTCGGAGAGAAAAAAGCTGAAAGTGGATGAGCTGAAGAGCAAAGAAAAAGTCATGTTACGAGTCAGTCTTGATCCCAATAACTCAGCAGGCAGAATTGTGGAATTGCTAGACCATTACAAAATTATCAATATTGCTCCAGTATTATCTGTAAACCACTCCGTTAAGGGAGAAAAGCAGACAGTAGTAGCAGGAACGAACACGCCGGGGAGCAGCATGGAATGTGAGAATGGCACCCAACATCCACCCAGGCCTTCCAGTGAGAGAGAGGATTCTGCTCACAATGCTGGTCCAGCAAGTGCATCGGCCCTTTCGTTTTCTGAACATCTTACAACTGAGATCACCAGTGAATACTTCTGTAGCTCCTACACTGTCCAAAAGGTGACAGAAAAAGCTTGTTCCATGATAACAGAGACAAGGATGTCATCTCAGAGTGGAGCCACGACACCGACTTTGTCCCCCATTCAGCCGCAAGTGTTGGATCAAGTCACTCCCCATCCAAAGAGGAATGAATTTCTTCCAAAGTATATCCTAAAATATCCAAAAGAGGGGAATACTGGAGGCATGCCTTTGATAATTGCAGGGAAACAGGAGAATATATCGTGTATTTCTCTGCCAAGCACGTCAGCCGCCACCCCTTATCCTTCCAGTAACAATAGCTCACTTGACACAAAGGCCACCGATGTATTTTTGTGCCCTTTGCAATTGGAACTGAGTCATCCAATCAGAACGACAGAATTAAAATGGGATGTGCGTACAACTTGGAAACCTCTGATGGCTTGTTCACCAACTATCCTAGAAACAACAAATATCACAACCAGAGTAGATGGGAGGCGTCCTCAGCAAATTGCGGGACTAGAGATGAAAGATGCGTGGAAAGGAACCAATAACGGAGACAACTCAGATGATGAACAACCAATGCACGAGGGAGGGGGGAGTGCCATGGTCCTTTCATCACGTGCTCCAGAGAAGAAAATATGCTTTACGTCTATGTATACTGGAGGCTTTTTCATATCGTCAGACATGACAGGGCGGAGTTCGGCTCTGCAGATAATACACTCAGGAAGCAGCTCAATAATATCAGTGTCCTCACTGGTTGAAAGGGCAGCTTTGTGCGGAGACACTGACAAGGAAATGAAGGAATGGGACTCGGATGCTAACGCTTTTCCAGCGTTGCAGGGTCTGCCCTCCTGCTCAGTTTCTAATTCCAGATGCCTTTGCCATTCCTCTGACATGCTGTATTGCCATGTGCTCTGCACTCAACAAAAGGACGTTCATACGCTGTCCCGACTGAGCTTAGGTTCTCGTGCAGGAAACGCAAAAATCCCAAGCTTGATTCCCTTCCCAACTCTAAATGCAGAGCCTCAATTGACTTGGTGTTGCCTAACCAAAAACCTCCCTGTGGAGCAAAAGGAGAAGGAAGACTCGGCTTATTTCTCCCTGCATACCTGCAGGAATGAAAATGCCATTTTGAAAGGCAGTTGCTCCCTTTACAAAGTGAAAAAATCCAGGAGACCTGCTGGTGAAGGCATGATACCTGGACCCTCCAAAGCACCACCTGCTTTTCTGCAGAAGCAGCAGATAGAGAAGGTAATGTCTTTACTCACTTTCCGTCCAAAATCAGGCATGTAATTTTTTTTTTCTTAGAATAAAATGGAAGAATTAATGTGTTCTTATAGCTTAGTGGTGACAATACTAGCCACTTATGGTAGATTCATGTCCTAGGCATTCATTTGCATGTGAACTTCTATGATGAGAAAATTGTTGGGTGGTAGAAAGTTGAATCCTCAATTGTGGTGTGACCCATGGAGAGAATGCAGTCTTTATTGTTGTTGTTGTTATTGTTATTAACAACAACAACAACAACAACAGTATTTATATACCGCTTTTCAACAAAAAGTTCACAAAGCGGTTTACAGAGAAAAATCAAAGAACTAATGGCTCCCTGTCCCAAAAGGGCTCACAATCTAAAAGATACAAAACACCAGCAGACAGCCACTAGAAAAGACACTGCTGGGGTGAGGAGGGCCAGTTACTCCCCTGCTAAATAAAAGAGGAACACCCTCTTGAAAAAGTACCTCTACCCAGTTAGCAGGGGAATTTCATTCATGAATTTCATTCATGGTATGAAATTGTTTCTCTAACAGAGGGTGGCCAACCTTTCAACTTCAGAGCACCTGGACCTTTAACAATTGTGTAGAGGAGGGAATTTCAGCAGGTGCAACTTGTCATCTGTTAAAGGTTCAGGACCCCTAAAGTTGAAAGGTTGGCCACCCCTATTCTAACAGCACACTCCTATGCATAACTACTCAGAAGTAAGTTCCATTGTGTTTAATGAGACTTACTGCCAGGAAAGGTTTTGTAGGATTGCAGCCTTATGGTCCTATGTTGGGTCAAACTGGGATTCAGGGCACACACACATTGGTACAGCATTATGTACCAGTGATTTTCAATCTTTTTCATCTCATGGCACACTGACAAGGTGCTAAAATTGTCACGGCACACTATCAGTTTTCTGACAATTGACAAGGCACACTGTGCTGTTGTGGGGGGGGGGCTTACATCCCCCAGTGGCCCTACTAATAAATGATCCCCCCCCCAAATCCCCAAGGCACACTTGTGGATCATTCATGGCACACCAATGTGCCCCAGCACAATGGTTAAAAATGGCTGATGTAGACATTATGTTGTGCAAATGGGGGGGGGGGCAGACCAGAGCATACTAGCCACACACCAATGCCAACATGTTTGCTGGCCATGCCCCCATGTGTCCCTATGCAAAGAACTTACCTGAAATATCTGTAGAGGGCTGTATGTGTTGTTGCTGCTGCCCAGAATGGCTCTCATGGCACGTGGAAGGGGCTGGTTACACAGCATTTTGCGGTGCCTGCAATACTTACCATGCTGCCCCCTATAGCTCTGCTACTGACTGAGAATAAACCATTTTCAACAAATTCTGTTTAAATTATAGCACGTGTGTGTAGTTTCAACAGAGCCCTTTTTCTCATCTCTCCTCCTCAGCACAGGTATATAAGCAGGCAGTTGGAGAACAGGCATGTTTCTATATCCCTCTCCCTCCACTTGGTCAAATTACACAAGGAAGCAAGGAGAAATGGCACTCTTTTTTTTCTCTGTGGGGAAGGATCATAGTTCTGTGTTTCTCTACTTGTAGATTTAATTAGGAACTTTTAATTGGAGTTGTAAGAGGGTATACAGGGTTGTTCAGATGGTTGTAAATGTTGATAGCCGACAAGAGATTTATCTGTTTACATTTCAACTAAAGATGTGGTCAGAGCACAAGTACATAAAATAGGATGTTCCAAGACAGATGTCTATGAACAACCTGGCATCATTCTTCCAGGATCCAATTGACAGACTTAGGCCCAAATCCTAACCAGCTTTCCAGCACTGGCATAGCTGTGCCAATGGGACGTGTGCTGCGTCCTGTAGTTGGGTGGCACTCACGTAGGCCTCCTCAAAATAAGGGAATGTTTGGTCCCTTATCTTGGAGCTGCATTGTCCTTATGTTGATGCTGGAAAGTGAGTTAGGATTGCACCTTTAATTTAACCTTTAAAGCCTTTCCACGTGTCTGGTTTTCAACATGTTTCAAATGCCAGTACTCATAAGGCTGATCAAAGCTCAGAACCACTCTGAGATTGGGACTATGTGATGTTCCTGTTTGCTTCAGAGTTTAGTTTCTGGAGAAAAAAAAGTGCATGAACAGTGATTAAAATCTTCACAGGGTGTTGGTAGCCTATCTGTGGCATGGTTTCCGCAAGTGGCCCTAGAGGCAGGGTGTTGTGACATACTTAGATGAATGCAGGAAGGTTTGTAGTCTGGTTAGCACAGAGTCATGCCTGCACTCCTGCATGAACATAATATGTGTGGACACATGAAGTTGTCTTCTGCAGAGTTGGATCATTGGTCCATCCAGCTTAGCATTGTCTGCTCTGACCAGTAGCAATTTTGCAGGGTTCCAGGCGAACATCTTTCACATTCCTTCCTGGAGATGCCAGGGGTTGAATGGGGGCACCTTCTACATCAAGACATGTTATTTGTCACTGATCTATGACCACATCCCCTTACCTTTCCCATGCTACACTCTTGCCTTGAAATAATACACTAGATGCTAAAACATCCCAAGGTACCATGTGTATATGCTGCAGTGAGCACTTTAGAGGCACACTTTCACACTTTGGACTTGAGTTGTGGCATACAAAAAAATTGGCTTCCAGTGCTGTGGGGAAACTTGCCATTCATTACATAGGCTGTCACCAGCTAGGAAAGTTTTTCAACACAAGCCACATTGGAAACTGTCCAGTACAGTACATCATTGCTTAATCCAGTGGTTCCCAAACTGCGAGCCATGGCTCCCCAGGGAGCCATAGAATCCATGTGAATTCCATGGAATCCTTGCCACCCTATACAAAGGATTAGCTCTAATGGGGAGCCAGGGCCGATGGCCCAGTAGGTCAAGAAGCCATCACTTGAAAATGTTTGGAAACCACAGGTGTAATCCATTCTTGGGCTGGTTTTTTAAATGCCAGGTTGAATCATAAATAAATGAGTTTGTACTGACAATGAATCAAGCTGAGGCTTGGGTTTGAATCTTCTGAACTACTGGATGAAGAGTGAAGAAGTGCAAGGAAATGCTGCATCCTCTGATGATGCTTGTTTAGAATGCACTCATAGATCCTCTGTCAGGATCCTTGGCTCTGAGAGCTGGCCAAGACCTGGAGTACACAAGGTGGGTAGCCACCAGGTGGGTAGCCAGGTAGCTGTCAGTGTAGAGGGATGTTCAAGTGACCTCCCTTATCCCAGACTAAGAATTGCAATGGAACTAGGAGCAAAGGATTGGCTCTCTGGATCAGGGACATGCGGTGGGTGGGGAGGCAGGTGAGGCCGAACTTCCCTACCGGAGTCCTTCGGAAAGCAGCGTTCTTGTGCGTGGCTTGTGAGTGCTTGTGCGCCTCACATGGTGGTGGCGTTTTTTGAAAGACTCCAGTAGGGAGACTCTGCCTCACTTGGCTCCCCACCCACCACCATGTCCCTGCTCTGGATCTGCCTGATGCTTAGGTTTCTGGGCTTGGGTCCTATGGGCGGGGCTCAAACTGCTCTGGTTGTACAGTACAGGAAGCAGAATCAGTGCCACCCTTGAAAGATACATGTTCTGTCCATATATTTGGAGTGTGCTTGTGTTCACTGTCAGAGATTCTGAGGAAGAGAGGAAAGAAACAATGCACTCACTTGGGCTTCCTGTCTGTGCTCCATTGTTTAGCTTATGTCCAAAGGTCCTCACACAATCATGTCACAGCTTATCTGCATCTAGACTGAAAACAAAAAAACTTCACCAAGGTAGAAAATAAGTGGTTGACCATGCACAAAATAGTTGTGTGAACTGTCCCTCTCAGTTTAAATAAGAACAACTGGTTTGTACATGGGGAAAATCTTACTAGAACAGGTCATTTTAAAAATATCTTTCTAATATAAATAACTTCTGGAAAATGTTCCATAATGTTCTTGTGTATTGGACTGTATTTGTCATATCTTCAGCTTGCGGTTTTATTTTGTCTGTTGCCACTTCACAGCTGAACTTTCCAACAGCCAGAGGTGATGAACTGTTGGAAAACATTGCAGAGCAAGAGAAAGCAAGAGGAACGCTTTGCAAAACAAGAGAACTCACAGCGCATAAAGCCAAGAGGGGTTGTAAAAGGAGAAAGGTGAAGATCAACCACAGACGGTAAGAGGCATAACTTTTTAGTCTTAATCTAACAGAAAATTTTTTTTCCTTTGATATGTGCAGCATTAAGGAAATTAAAGTTACCGCAGCATGTAATTTAACCCAAATCTTGTGCATGTGGTTATTCTAAAAAATGCAGTAAGAAAACCCTAGAAAAAACAATGATGTGTTCCCCTTTAAGAAGTTCACAAAGTAAAAAGGTACTTTGTTTGAGAATATTCATAACCCTTTGTTGGTTGAAGCTTTTCAAGAGAGATCAAAAATCAATCAATATATTTTTCACGTTCTTATACTGCCTTTCCTCCAAAGAGTTCAGGGCGGTGTACACAGCTGCTCCCCACCTTTGTCCTCACAACAACCCTGTGAGGTAGGTGAAGCTGAGAGAAAGTGACTAATCCAAGGTCACCCAGGAAGCTTCATGGCTGAGGGGGGATTTGAACCTGATTCTTCCAGGTCTAAGTCCACCTCTCTAATCACTACGCCACCCTGGCTACCTGCTTTTGCTTGGATGAACCCATAAATGGAACATTTTGTTCTTTTATTTTACAAATGAAAATACTTCAGACATGAAAATAAGAGGAGAGTTTTCATTTTTGAGTGATCATTCTGGTAAAATATGAAAAGCAATCTCGTAGATATAAATAGATTCTCTTTTCAGAAGAAATTTTGGAATTGTTTCTATTCAAACACTTATAAATTTGTCAGACCTATGAAAGGTGAATCATGAAAGGGGCCATAAGGCAGTTTAAAAAAAATAAAAATTAACTTTTTTTCCTGCACAGATATAAGGGGAATTGTGTTCACAAACATATTCCGCTAAAAACCAGCAGGCTGAGCAAGCAGTACTGGCTAACAAACAGGGCTGTGGATACACCAAAAAGGCTTCACTCTCGTCCCCACAGACCTGGCAGCCATAAGTGTTGTGGAAAATGCCCCTGTCTTCCAACAACTTCACAAGGTAAGGGTGGGGTAGCTTTCCAGTTCCTTTTCCGAAGCACATCACTACTTCAATTGCAGGAGGTCTGGTCTAGAGGGTAGAGCCTCCATTTGCCTGAAGATAACATCCGAAGGTCGCCAGTTCGAGGCCACCGGCACCGTGCGACCTTGAAGCAGCTGACAAGCTGAGCCGAGTTATTCCATCTGCTCTGAGCGTGGGAGGATGGAGGCCAGAATGTGAAACCAGATCAAGAAAGTAACACCTGAATGTTGTGGTTCTTGTAAGATAGAACATTCTTTCAAATTGTAAAAGTCCCTACGGGGATTTAATAAGCCTGCCTATGTAAACCGCCTTGAATAAAGACCAAGAAAGGCGGTATATAAATACCTGTATTATTATTATTATCCAGTACTAAGAGCCCAATCCTATCTAACTTTCCAGTGCCGATGCAGCTGAAATGCAGCCACTAGGTAAAGGAACAAATGTTCCCTTACCTTGACAAGGCCTCTGTGACTTGACAAGGCCCACCACCTCAGGATGCAGCACATGCTCCTTTGGCACACCTGCATCAGAGCTGGAAAGTTGGAAAGGATTGGGCCCTAAATTGCCATGTGGCAATGCTGTGGTGCTGACTTTCACCAAAAGGATGCAGTAACCAGTAACACCTAGCAGATGGAGCTGAGATGCTATTCAGAATTATCAGCTTGCACCCTGAAGCCCTCCTCCCCATACTTCACTGCCTTCAATCTGGGAAATTTTGCATGTTGGTTGGAGTCACTTAGCAAACAAAGCAACAAAAAATCCCTGATCATGATCTAGCTAGACCAGGGCTATCAAACTCATTTCATACTGCGGGCCAAATAGCATTCATGGAGCCTGCTGGGGGTCAGAAGTGACATCATTAAGCAGGAAGTGATGTTATTAAGCAGATGATGGCCAGAAATAAACACTCTGTTCACACATAGAAAATTAGCTGCAAATACCTGAAGAGAAAATGTGCAAATCATTTTTCATAATTTCAAGATATGAGAGAGCCTAATTATTACACTGGGAGAGCCCAATTATTATGCACACTGCCCTTTAAGCAGTAGTGCTTCTGCCATGGCATCACTTTGCAGCTCCATGGCTGAGAGGTGGCCTGCAAAGTGATACCTCAGCAGAAGCTGTATGGTGGTCTGTATGATAATGGGCTCTCCTAGCACCTTGGCAGCATCTCCCTCTCTCAACCCTCTTGATCTGCCCCTTCCCCAATGGTGTTCCTTCTCTTCTGAGGCCTCCTTCTGTCTCTTCCTCCCACCTTCCCAGAGTCTTGGCAGAAGCAGTGCTGCTGAAAGGGCAGCACTGAGAGCCCAATTATCACAGGAACTGGATAAAAGAGCTTCTGGGGGCCACATCTAGCCTCCATGCTTTATGTTTTGACACCCCTGAGCTAGACTGTTCCTATCTTAAGCTACTTACTTTGCTCAGAACTATTTTCTTGAAGACCTAAACACAGCCTTTGTTTGGTCTGTGGAATTTTCAGCTTCTGAAAATACAGTTCAGCAGCTAGAACTGGCCTGTTTTCTTATCCATACTTAAGTGCAGACATTTCATACACCATTCACTTACTAGACAGCTGGACAGCAGTTTCTCAGTTGTTGCCCAAAGCGAGAACTGAATGATGATGCAGTGTAGAGGACGTTTTTCATATCAGTATTCTATTGACAAAGAGATTGTTGACATTTTCATCCACCTTCCTTCTCCCCTTGGATATTTATCTGTCCCCTTCACTCCTGCACTTCAGGTGTGGGAATAACTTTGCTTTTGAAAGGCTTGAGGCTGTATTAGAGGGAATTAGATTGCAGCTGTCCTGCTCATTATTTGTTCTATTGGCCATATTTTGATTCTTTTCAGCTGCTTTACTTGGTCTTTGACTATTGTTTTTATTATCTTTAGTGGTTTTTATGTAGTATTCAATCATTTCTAAGGTCAGCAGGTTTGGATGTTACTGACGCAAACAAGATATAAGTGTTTACAATAAATGAATACAGGTATGAGTCTCTTAGCAATGTTCTGACCAATAACGGACCACATACGTGACTGTCCATCACTGGTTTTCTGTACAGTAGCTGAAAACTTCTTACCTTTGTGTTGGTGATGTTGGCAGTAGGAGGCCTGAGTGGCCCCTTCCAGTTGTGCTGGGCCTCAGAATGGCCCACAGAAGCCTCCAGAAGTTAATTCTGATTTTTGGAAACCTACTTCCAGTTTGCTGTCGAAAACCAGAAGTAGCTTCCAGATGCTTCTGCTGGCCATTCTGAGGTCCATGGAGGCTCGGTGCAACCCGGAAGAGGTATCTGGGGCCTCCTAATGACAACACCAGCAGCACAAACACAACACCACCAACACAAAGGATTTTGCATAATGACATAATCACTTAATGATGGGGTTTAGAGAATGTATTCCCATTGTTAAGCGACATACCTGTGCATGAAATTTTTGATCAAGTTTGGAATATATATATATTTTTTCCTAGTCTTCAACAGGAAGAGGGTGAATACTGAGAAAGTAATATCTTTTTTTTGCTCCTGTAGCAGAACGACTGAGACAAATTAATATGGACATCCATCTGGCCTTTTTGAAAGGATGCTTTTGTTTCTAATTATGTGTACTTCTTTACTGTTTGTTATAACTTCAGTCAAACATTAAATGGGTACCACTATTTGGTCTAATCCACACACACATAGACTGAACATTTGCTTGGCACAATGATCTTATTTGCTTTTGTGGCAGCAAAAGTATGTCAGTCCTGTCTGGTTGTGCATGTGAATTTCAGCAAAGAAATTCATTGTATGGTTTCTTCTGCAATATTATTTTTACAGATGCTCTGAATATAATTGAATGCCACAGGGCTTTATACATATTTTGGGTGGTTTCATTTTTGCTCAGATTGGCACAAATTACTGTCTGAATTAGCTGTGCAGTCTCAGTTGAGCACTTAGAGCTGTGGAACATGCAGCACCAAATATGTAGGTTGTTCCCAAACATACCCTGGTCATGGCGCCAAAATACCCTCCCACGGTTCCTGGTCATGGTTAGCACCATAGGGGGATGAGATGGCTGCCAGAATTCCTCCTAGATTGTGTGAGTTCTCAGCCCTATCAAGATGATGGTACCTGGGAGAGCTGGCCCCCCAGCACATAGTTTGGGAACCACTGGTTTAGGTAATGAGTTTGAGGAACATTACCTATGAAATAAAACCTAACCAGAGATGTGAAAGTTGTTTGCCCGATTGCCAGAAACAGAAATATCACAACATGCATCTTCCTGCTAATGAAGCTGATATCATTGTTCTTTTCCCAAACAGGAAACAACCCATGTCTACAACAGGAAGCATCTTGCAACATAGCCGATAAAGCAGCCTTCCACGTGCCCAAAAAGAACTGGATGAAAGAAGTAAGGAGTACCTTTGGAACAACACATCTTTTGACAACTCAACTAACCTTAAGCAAACTTTTGCTTGAAGCAAAAAAGCAAAAAAGTTTGCTTAAAGTTAGTTGAGTTGTCAGAAGATATTGAGTGGTCAAGTAGAGGATAAACTAATCATTTGCCAATGAACAGTTATAATACTTGTGAAAAGGACATTCATCTTGGTAGTGCTGTAACAGAATGAGCTGAAGAGAAACAGAAGAGAGTCTACGTGTAGACTTGGGTTGAGAAGGATCATTGCAGGAAATGCTGGGAAGGACAAGGTTGTAGCTGTGCTAAAGAAGGCATATCCCAAGTAGAGTGCAGCAACAAGCAGAGTCACAAACATGTTTTGGCTTTTCCGGGATTGCTGTGAGGCTTAGGGATAGTCGAAGGTGAGCACATCTGAAAAAAAATTACTTTGGATGGAACATAATTCCACCCTTCTGTCTCTGGGCTAAATTCTGATACCATCATAGGTATTATTATTATTTATTATTATTATTATTATTAACAATAATATTTATATACAGCTTTTCAATAAAAAGCTCACAAAGCGGTTTAAAGAGAAAATCAAATAACTAATAGTTCCCTGTCCCAAAAGGACTCACAACCTAAAAAGATACAAAAGAACACCAGCAGACAGCCACTAGAAAAGACACTACCGGGGTGAGGAGGGCCAGTTACTCTCCCCCTGCTAAATAAGAGAGGAGCACCCACTTGAAAAAAGCACCTTTTACCCAGTTAGCAGGAGTATCATAAAATTAGTATCCTGATGAAAAAGGCAAAAAACCAACAGCCTATTTATTGTGTACAAATGTGCGGTCAGGAAATCCTTAATTCTGTAATTATTACTGTAGGTTACAGTCTATTTTTAAAAAAATGCAGATTCGTTTTTTTACATAACATTGACTTCATGCTTTTGATTGGAGGTATGACAAGAAAGGAAATGTTATAGGGACCTTTGTCAGCAGTTCACCCACAGCCCACGGGCAATATTTATATTCTTCTTGCAAGGTGAATGTTGTCAGGGATGCTCTGAATGGAACCCAATCTCATGAATGAGTGGGGGAGGGTACCAAGATCCACACAGTTGCCACTAAAAATAGCAGGTTTCATATGGTCTTCAACCCACTAGGTGTCTGCCAAAAGTCAGTTTGATATTATTTAACATCCTTTGAACATGCCCCCAGCAGAATTCTGAGAGAGATCATCATGGATACAGTCAGTATAACTCACTACTTAATTTTCCACAATAAGGTCAGTTGCTTGGATTTGAAAGTGTCATAGGATAGAATGACTTGATAATCTCTCTCTCTCTCTCTCTCTCTCATAGGATGTTTCTAAGCCTACTAATGAACAGTCAAGTGACATCCTCTCCCTTCAGGGAATTGCTGTAGTTCCAGCTGTGCCAATGGCATCATATTCCTCTGCACTAGCCAGCAGCCTGGATGTTTGCTCCTTGGGAAAACTTCAGAAAGAGCCATGGTCAGACACTCCTCCTGACCATTCTTGGCCTTCCACTGGGATATGCAGTGTCGACTTCATTGATACAGGCAAGATCCATTCACATCAAAATGTGGGTTCAGAGGTTACTAGTCCTATTTTTGCAGAGTTAAAAACAGACTGCAAAGATGCACCTCATGCAGAACCAAAATGCCAAAGTGTTACTGTCTTAAAGCCACCTGTCCCCATCACTGGAAGCAAAGTACCCGCAGGTGAGGATCTGTCTCCCTCTTTCACAGAGCAACTTGCTCCAACCTTCCAGACTTCGTGTCCTATTTCATTTGGATCAAAGATGTTTTCTGAGCCATCAGCTTCAAGTAATTGTTTACCTGTTTTAAGGCATGTTGAGGAGACAAGCAACTCTACCGCCTATCTTGAATGCTCAGACAAGAACAGCAGTTTCGTGCAACCAGATGACCAACAAGGAGAACCTTGTGAAACTGGACTTCCTGCTTTCAGGAAGGTCTCAGCTAACTCTGGAATATTGCCCAGATCTTTCAAAAAACAGAGTCTGGAAATGACAAACAAACAGACTTGTGTGGAATATGACGACACAAGCAGTGATGATGAAGATAGGCTAATTATTGAAATATAATTAATAGCTCATTTGCTATTGAAGATTTTACATACTGGGGCATGAGTGTCCGGAAATGCCATAAGACCAACCAACCATCATTTTCTGATGCACCTTAAGAGTGGAAAAGCCATCCCTGCCCTCATCAGACAATATATGAATCTTTGCCAAGGATTAGGCTTCTTAACATGTATTAATGCTTTTATGTGATCAAAGCAGTTAGTCACATGTTGAAGTACCTACAGTACCTTAGCTTCTTTCTTCATCAAGCTTCTCTGTAAATTCAACTCTACTTTGTATCATACAACTGATGGCAGAGATCACACCTGGTGGTGGGGCAGCCCCAATCACCTTTCTGAACTGAGAAATTTAAAATGGTCCTTGGATACAACTCTGGAATAGATCTCTCAGCTTATTTGCTGTAACTTTTTTCCACCTACAGGGTTTTGCATGGAGATAGATGCCCCGAGGGCACCTCACAGCTTTTCCATTTTGCACCTGTTTATGCTTCCTTGTGATAAATCAACACAAGCATGTCCTGCTTTGTGTTTTGTGCCTTTTCTGCTTAGACCTATTTCAATAATTTATACTCCCCCCCCCCAACCATACTTCTGGGGGAAAATGGGTATTTATTGTCAGTGTCAATATGTTGAGGTGTTTTGAAATGCAGGGATCTTAGAAATCCTGATTTTCAGGTCAAACAGGGAATACTGAAACTATTTGTTTTTCCCCACCCCACTCTTGAGTGTACAAAGAAGATTCTTACATGGTACCCCCATTTTTTTGCTAGCCCAACCTGTGCACTAAACAGTAAAGCACCTTTTGCTGAGAAACTTGAGAATTTATCAGTTTCCACATATGCAAAGTCTGGTCGTTCAAACTGTATTTGCCTAAATATAACCTGTTTCCATTATAACACTAATTTTGAGGTGATAGTAACTTTAGAGCTCAGTTGCACTGTTGTATTATAGTCAAGTTTTATATTTAACCTTTCATATGATTTTTGAAATTTTTTAAAAAATTTTTGTGACAGAGTCATCATGGAAAAACAATCAACAGGCTGGTTATGAAAATAACTTCTTGTCCTAATCTCATGGTTGTCTAGATGTGCAGCAGAAAAGTTGAACAGTTGTGAGGACGTAACTAGAATGAATACACAAAATTAAAGAAAAAAATTAAACTCTTCTATTGAGCATATCATAGGTGTAGTACCAGAAGCAATCAATTTTGATCTGCCTTGAGAAGGATTTAAGTACTGGCATATATATATTTTTACTTTACAAAATTGGTAGTATTAAGAGCTTTGTACTGATTTCTTACTTTCTAAATATGTAAGGCCAACAAGGCCTCAAATTGTTTTAAAATGTCTATAGCAAGAATAACTGCCACAGCCCATGGGGACATGCGCAAGTTGTAATGAAATGAATGAGAGAGATGTATGCATCTCCTGTTCATTTTTTAAAGGGGTTGCTCAGTATATTTTCTTGGTGGATCTTGCTAATTTTGCCATGCTTTTATTTTCATGAACTGTTGTGTACTTAATAAAGATGCTGTAATATTTCTGCTGAAGGCTCTGACTCATGACTGAAAACCTGTATATTTTTATGTTGACATAAAGCCAGGGCGGGGGTACAGATCTATGCTTTAAATCTAGAGTAACCTGCCAAGATCATGGCTGATTGTGGAAAACACACTCCATATTTGTAGTCATGCTTACCTGCCCTCCACCTACTTTCCATCTTTCCTCATGATGTACTGTGTCCCTTTCAGCCAGGGCAGTTAGTAAAGATCTCTGTGCACTGCCTACAACTCTCAGCCTTGCCTTCTTGCCCTCATGTTAACAGGCAGGTCAGACTACCCAAGGATGTGTAGGCATAAGTATATACATCATATGTTTTTGTTTTTTTTAAATTAAGCTACAGGAGCTGAATGCTGCAATACCACCTTAAATCTACATGCTTCACACAGCTGCTGTTGCTTGGTGGGGGAAGGGAAGAAAGTACCCCTGCAGGATGTTCAACCTCTATGTCACTGAAAATCCTCCTTTCTATTTCTGAAATTTCAGTCCTATTTAAATCTCATATGCACAATCTGAAATGTTTTTTTTTAATCCATTGGAAGTCTTAGCACCAAACTTGTTGAGCTGTCATTGAGAGCAAAGAATTGCAGCCTAACAGGCATACCATGCCACATCCTTGGTTGCTGAACAACAGAGAGGTGGGGGGGGGGGGAAGGAAGCAGCAGAGATGAATCATGGTTGTTACCATCAACCACTCCCTCCAAAGACGCAACGGGTCAGCCTGCATCACCAGAGAAATAGTATTGGCATGGAGGACTGACAACAATGCAGGGTTAGAACTTTTACTCATCTGAGGTGTCTAGTAGCCACTATGAGATTTAGGCAGATGGGCCCCTGGCCTGAGCTAGCAGGGCTCTTATGTCTTCCAGTATGACACATTCTTATCTGTAAGCTGCCTTGTGTATGATTTATTACAAAGGGGGGTGAAGGAGATATAAATGTCCAAACCCACATTTACAGGGCTTGCCAACAGGTATTTAAAAACAGGATTCTTCTCCAACTCTGGCAGGATACCTGGGGCAAAACCTCAAGGGAGGGAGGAAGAAAAGTAAAAGTGGTTTAATCCCCTCCTTTCTGGAGTTGAAGCTCACTGGAGAAGTAGTTCCTAGAAGTCACTGATTCACATGCCCTGACACATCTCGTGCCATTTATGCACTTCCACACACAATGATAAACTACAAAACATTCAAAGTTGTAGTTAAGGGGAACTCCATTCATGACATTGTGCCATGTCTGAACAAGTCAGTAGCACTGGAATTTGTAACCTGCCTCATTAGTTTACTAAAATGAAAACACTAGCGTCTGAAATGTTTATTAATAGACATCCGTTTATTAAATCAGAGAGAAATAGACAGATGACCCCTATGCCACCAGCACACAAGCTCCACCAACTTCTTTGATTTTCTCTTCTGCTTTTCTGCTGAAGAACTTTGCTTTCACAATTACTGGCTGTCTGGGCAGTTTCCCCTTGCCCAGGACTTTGTAATAACCCTGGAACGACAGTGAGAATTTAGCAGAGCATGTTCAAATGTAATACATACCAAGTCCCTTGGAACCATCACCAATCTACAGTAATCCCAATGAGATGCACAGAGCACTGTAAAATGAATTATGCCATATAGGAAAGATATTCTGCAGAACCAGGGATCAATGCTATCAACATAACCACAACCCTATTCATAGTCACAATACGTGCTCAAGCATTTGCCTTAGTATTTTTCATTTTGTGTTCTGACTGATAAATACCCAATATTATACATACGGGCTGTAGATGCAGAGCCATGAACTCGCAAATACTTAACATGAATTTAAGTTTCTCAGTGAAATAATGGAACACTTTTCTGATAATGTATATGGAATATCAACAAGAAAAACAAATTCTCTACTTGAATGTAGCACCTTTCCCTCACATAATCCAGTTTTTCCTCACAACAAAGGCTGACCATGTTTTGGTACAACTGAATCAAAAGAGTAAAGCCAAGTATTGTTTATACATATTCTAAATGGCCATGAATTGAAAAGATTGAGATCAAGAATTTACTGGTCAATTAAGCTATATCTTACACACGTATTGTATCAAGACAGTATATGTGAAGTGCTCTGCATGCTGAAGAAGTGCTTTACAAATGCTATTTGTAACTCAGACAATACTCCCTTCCCCTGCTAAAATTACTTAAAAGGTAGAGATCAAGGGGAAAAGGCAAGTAGAATCATTAGGTGCAAAATGAAATTATCTAAAACTAGCAACTGCCATACACTGAGAGCACGTCTTGGTCAGGGAAAATGAGATGCAAGAAAGCTTCAAAAACACAACTGTATCATGCCTGCAAAGCCTCAGGATTTGTGTTGAATAAATGCCATGTTGCACCTATTGGGAGACTACTTTTTGATCCCTATTTTTGCTACCAATCTACAGTGTTCTGGGGCCATACATACCCTGCACTATAAAAAGAGATAATGATTAAATATATTCCTGGTATCAAAAGGATATATAACTTCCTGATCCCCTGTTGTTTGAAGACATGCCCACGTTTCACTGACTGTCACATGTTTCAGAAATCACCCTTATGAGCTAACTATTAATTTAAATGGACTGGCCCACAGCCAGTAATATCTGGAGTTTCTTTTCAGGGCAATGAAATGTGTTATGAGTCACATTTTTTAGTTCCGTTTAAAGCAGTTCCTACATACACATCCCACCCACTGCCCAATATTTTTTGCAAGTACTATGCTAAAAGCCCTTGGCCATTTGCTTCAGCATAGGAAAGACAGGATACAATAACAATAGGTGCAAAGTTAAGACAGCAGTTCCCAAATGTTTTAGCACTGTGACTCACCCTAGCCTCCCTAGTCTGTCATGACTCAATGCTCCTTTTGGTGCAACCATACAGGAGGGCTCAGAGGCCTCTTCCAGATCATGCTGGGCTGGTGATTCTGCTAGCCTCAGAATGGCCCAAAGAAGCATTTGGAAGCAAGTTGCAGTTGCTTCTGCAGGCCATTCTGAGGCCCACGGAGGCCAGTAGAGTGAATCGCTGGGCCAGCATATCCTGGAAGAGCCCTCCGAGCCCTCCCAATGCCTCTGGAATGGCTTTGATTTTGAGCTGCCCAGAGGCAAGGGTGGGTGGGAGAAGGGCAGCTAGTAACCTAGCATGCATGGGCTCACAACCCACACTTCGGGAAACTAAGATCACTGCACCTCTCTTGTGGCTCAGTCTCAAGTCACATTTTAAGAACTAAGAACAACTTTGTCTTACACACATCACAGCAACATTCAGAAGCTGCCTTGTAATGACATGAGAACATCTGATGTCCTGGAAAATGCCCATGATATTGCTTGATCTCTTCAACCCACTTTTACGAGACCACACTGTGCAGTTTGAGACACAATGAGCTGGCTGCAGTCCACCAGCCACTGCAGCTGCCAGGTGTCCAGCAACCCCATTGTTTTGGCAGCCCCTGACAGACAGCAGGATGAAGATGTTTATAAAGCACTAGGCAGCTGCCAGACATGGCTGGTGACAATATTTGACTTGCACATGCATTGGTGTATAGTTTGCATGCATATGAAGTTATACAGGCCTAGTTCAGACTTCAACATGCCCATTCGATCCATCTCCCCAACTGTAACTAACAGTAGCCAACCTGTGCAGGCTTGTTCTAGGAACTTTTAAAATATCAAGAAACAATGATAAAAGTGAACTAGCTACATCCAAAAGATCTGCATGATCAAAAAAGGTAGGTCCAAATGACAAGAATTAGTCATACTTACTGAGCGCACAACATCAATGACAGGTGCCAACCCAGCCTGATTGTTGGCATATTTAAGTCTTGTCTGCTCACTAACGAGTGTCCAGAGCTTATCGAGATTGACTGTGGGGCAGAAGTGCTGGTTCTTCTTCAGATGGTAATGTCTCATCCCAACCTTTCCAAAATAACCAGGGTGGCTAAAAAGAAGATAGACAATGTGAAAATCACCATGAGATTCATTTTGAAATACAAGCAACAACATACATTATCAACAGAATATTGGCCTAACTTAACCACTTGAAAAAGAACATGTTTTCCTCATTTTGAAGTCAGTATATTCTCTCCCACATGCCTCACTGGATACACAATTTTGGGTTCTGCACAGCTTTGTTTCCAGACATCCAGTTCTCACAGGTACCTAAACATCCACTCTCCCTGCCTCCATTTCCAGGCTCCATTTCCAGGCTCGCAGCAGCCAGGAAGAAGAAAGATGCTGGTTCCCAAGCTCAATAACCAGCTAAGAGACCGCAATGTAAGTCAGGACTTCCCAGCTTCAAATCTCACCTCTGCTGTAAATTATTATTATTATTATTATTATTAACAGTATTTATACCGCTTTTCAACAAAAGTTCACAAAGCGGTTTACAGAGAAAATCAAACAACTAATGGCTCCCTGTCCCAAAAGGGCTCACAGTCTAAAAAGATGCAACACCAGCAGACAGCCACTAGAAAAGACACTGCTGGGGTGAGGAGGGCCAGTTACTCTCCCCCTGCTAAGTAAGAGAGGAGCACCCACTTGAAAAAGTGCCTCTTACCCAATTAGCAAGGGTAATTCACAAGGTGGTCTTAAGGCAAACAATTCCTTTTCAGCCTCAGCTTCAATATAGGGGTATTACTTAATTACCCTACAGAGTTGTTGCGAGAACTATGCCAACTTAATTCATGTGAAGCTTCTGAATCCTTGAAAACACTATTCAAATGCTAAGAATGATGAAGCTGAAAGCCCCATCATTAAACCCCTGGCCATAGTCATAAAGTCATTTTTTGATCACATCAGTGCAATCTTTGCATTATTTCCTACATATTATTCAAATCAGATTGCACTGTTAGGTAAGAGAACCAACTTTTAATCATTAAGGTAAATAAAGAATCTTCTGAGGCCTTCTCCCTCTTGCTTGCAATGCTGCTGTTGTATTGAGCTCTTGCAGTTTTCAAAAAGACAGAATTTCATTCCTTCCTTTCACATTGTCGAAAAACTTGCACCTAGACCATTTCTGCCTCTATTATTAAGAAGGTCACTCCAATTTAAAATAGAACCCCAACTTTGGCCTTCAAGACAGGCCTGTTGCAATGATTATGGAGATAAACAAAGCACTTCGTGGGCACAATGTAGGAAAAGCGCTGTATGCAAACTATTGCTCCTATTCTCTGGTCTCTCACATCTCTCAGTCAGAGGAACAGCCATCTGTTGCTAACTTGGTGGCTGACTACACTATTACAACAGTCAGTGTTTATAAATCAGTCGTTGCTCTCTGAGAACCATAGCACTCCATAATAACTGTTGGTATCTAGATGGGACTCCTGTCTCAGTGATATCATAATAAGCAGCTTTCCATGCTCAATTCACAATTAAGGCAACAGACTGAGAGTGCAATTTTATGCACACTTTCCTAGAAATAAGCCACACTGAACACAACAGAATTCACTCCAATGCAAAGAGGTATAGGATTGGATTGTATATTCAAGGACTGTGTATATAACTAGAATGCAGCTTGAGAATATCAGCATTTTGAAGTATGCTTGAAACAGATGAGGATCTACAGGCTATGAAAGAAATTATCTTGGTAGCCAAAGTATGGAGGGGAGGGGAGAAGGAAGAAGGGAGAAGGAGTTAAAGAAATCGATAGCTTACTATTTGTCAAAGTTGATTCTGTGGTGGTGCATGCCCCCAGCATTGCCACGCCCTCCAGGATGTTTTCTGTGCTTGCCTAAAGAGAGATAGCAAAAGATTATTTTTTAAAAGGCACACATCAAAGCACTTAAAATCAGTTACTCTGAAGATACTATCTATATAAGTGTGTACAACACAACCAATGCTGATTAAGTTACTTTAAAGTATAACGAGACCAAGCTGAATCCTGCAATCTCATGCACTTTTACTTGAAAGTAATTCTCATTGAATGTGACAAACAACAAGAGATGCAAGCCAAACTAAGCATGCTATTTGTGTCATTGGCGCGGAGGGCAGGTGGACAGTTGCATTTTTAGTAGGGAGGGTTGAATACTCCCAACTCCACACTGAGGTCTAATCACCCATGTCTGTCCCTCTTCCCTCCTCCTGTATCTATTTCTACTTTTAAAGTTAACCCCAAATTAGATGCACCATTAAGTATATTATTGTGTAATTTGGCACTTAGCATAACTTTAACTGATCCTAAATTGTATTGCGTTGCAAGCCTGCTAAAACATACAAGTGGATATGATGGCCAAGGCTTGCATTCTAGCTTCCATTTCCAAAAGCTAACAAGCCCCATTAAGCTAACAAAGTGGTCAGTTCTACCATGAATGCTTGTGTTTGCAGGGCAATAAGGCTGATCTGAAGTGCAGGTTGAGGGGGACTTGGTAATTGGAGGAGGGGGGATTCCATATCTGCCCAGCCACACTACCCGACTGCTGACCCATCCTCTTTTCATACACTCTCCTTGGAAAGTGAGGAAGATGACTGGGGGAGGAGGGTTTCCCTTCTCTGTCATCACTGCCAAAGATCACTGCAGCAGAGCTAAAGAAGAAAGTAGCAGCTGCAATCTTGAGCCATTAGGGAGGAAAAATGCCTCCTTACCTTTTCCCCGCTGACATTTCTACAAAACAGACCAGTGTGGGTCTGGTCAGTTTTGAACAAATGCTGGTGGGAAAGGAAAAGGGGACAAAGGTGGTAGTGGGGGGGCACACAAGTTTGCCTGAAAAACCAGAGAGAGAGAGAGAGGGGAAAATTGGGCCACCTCAGAAAGCCACTGAGCTTTGGCCAGGTCAGTCTGTTACACATTGCATTGGTCTATCATTCTCAGACAGTAAGTTTAAGTTCTGACCAGCCTCTATTTCAAAGGTTCTGGAATCTGTCATTTAAAACGTTAATCCGTTTGTGTCAGGCGTAGATGCTTTCCCCAGCTGAGATGTAGGATGTGCTTCATGAGCCAGGTTTGATAACCCTATTTTGCCCAGACGACGAGACAAGACCTCCCACATTTCATTACTCTTATGCTATTCTTACTTGTTGCTTCTCTATAGCACTGTCATTTCACAAGACTGTGACTGTCTTGCATTCACATGTCACTAAAGGGTTACATGCTTTCCTGAAAACAATTTCACACTCGGATTAAGAAGAACTTAATGCTGTCTGTTCCAGTCAAGCTTTATCTGAGGCCTAGAACATTCCGTTCCCATGGCTTATGTTTTTCAGGCCATCGAAGCTAGCCCTCACAAACCTGACTGGAGCAATCACGCATTAAAAAGATAACAAATCAGCCATTAGTTATTTGATTTTTCTCTGTAAACCGATTTGTGAACTTTTAGTTGAAAAGTGGTATATAAATACTGTTAATAAAATAATAATAAAATAATAATAATAATAATAATAATAATAATAATAATAATAATAAAATTGAAATGCTTAGTCTGTTTTATTTCTGTGCATTTGCACCCGAAGTTTAGGAGTAATAAATGAAGCAATAAACCATTACACAGAAATGTAAGCTTAGGGGATAGTTAAAGAGAATACTTTCACCCAAGATGTGTCACCTAAACTTCCCGATAACTAAAGCTGAAGATTTTCAGACACCATGAACAACAAGCCACAAGTCAATTTTATAAGCAGAGCATCCTTAATATTACTATAACAATAATTCTTAATACATACCAACACGACCATGGCCATGGCTGACGTGACCTCTCAATTTCCTGGTCTTCCTCAGTCTGGAAGGCTTGAAAGAACAACAAAAGAGATACACATGCCTAACAATGAAATAACAGAGACATACACCATTCAGCTCTCCTCCTTGCTGCCGCCATCAAGTCTCCATTTCTTCAGCCCATTCCCCCTGGATAATGTGTGATTTCCCTTCTCTCCTCCATGCCCACACCTTCTTGTACCCTTCTTCACTTTTAAGGATCTTCTCTTCTTTGGCTGCAATCCTATACACACTTTCCTGGGAGTAAACTGCACTGAACACAATGTGACTTACTTCTCAGTAGACAGACATCAGATTGTATTCTCTCCCTCCTCCTTGTACAGTACATAACAGCCACTTATGCTTACAGCCTTGCTGTATGAACAGCTAATAAACAATGAATTGCTTTTATTCCCCTTCCCAGCATTTGTAAAATGACCAACTCAATAAACACTTTCTTGCTGCAAGTTCACCCTGTCTCCCCCCTCATCCTTTCCCACTGAGCTATGCTGTTGGCCACTGCCACACAGAGACAACTTACAAAACAGGTTTCCTCCAACTATGCATGTTATCGTGTGCCTGAGAAGCACACCAGGTAAAACACACACATTTAGGTCCCTCAGTGGTAATGTCTGCTACTCATCTAGCCAAAAGAAAATGTTTCTTTATCCAGCATGTAATTAGTCTGTAGAATTCCTTGCCACATGATGGCCTAAATGCCATTAAAAGGAGATTGGACAGATTTCTGGAGGAAAACTGCATCACAGGTTACGAGCCATGATGGATATGTGCAGTCTGAGACTAGCTGGTCGCTCATTGTGATGGGGGGTAGGAACTTTTTTCATCCGAACTGGCCATAGATGGCAGTTTTTTCACCTACCCAGACTGGCGAGGGAGGGAAGGTATATTCAGTAGGTTTCGTGTATTAAAAATCAGTCACTTTGTTAAATAAAGTGACCCAAATTAAACCGAAGTTCAGTCTGGTGTCTTTGTTGGGGTGTGTGTGGGTAAATAGAATGCCAGGTGCAGAGGAAGTGGCAGTGAGATGCAAGTATCTTGTGTTCTTCCTGAGGCATCTTGAGGGCTGCTGTGAGATACAGGAAGCTGGACTAGACGGGCCCTGGGCCTGATTTAGCAGGGCTCTTCTTAGGTTCCATCAAAAGTATACAGGGGAGGAATACAGTGGACAGAGGGGTGTTCTTTTCTCTCACACACAACACCAGAACCCAGGGACAGCCACTCAAATTGAGTGTTGGGAGAGTTCAGAA
The DNA here is from genome assembly GCF_035046505.1 of Tiliqua scincoides. Taxonomy (NCBI): domain Eukaryota; kingdom Metazoa; phylum Chordata; class Lepidosauria; order Squamata; family Scincidae; genus Tiliqua; species Tiliqua scincoides. The sequence continues at coordinate 212,358,872 of NC_089824.1, forward strand.
AGATCCAAACAAATTATTTACCCAGCATGCAATTAGTCTGTAGAACTCCTTGCCACAGGATGTGGTCATAGCATCTAGCCTAGATGCATTTAAAAGGGGGTTGGAAAAATTTCTGGAGGTGAAGCCTATCACGGGTTAGAAGCCATGACGGTATGTGCAACCCCCTGGTTTCAGAAGTGGGTTACCTCAGAATGCCAGGTGCAGGGGAGGGCACAGAGATGCAGGTCTCTTGTTGTCTTGGGTGCTCCCTGAGCATTTGGTGGGCCACTGTGAGCTAATGGCATAGCTGGAGGGGGACAGAGCGCTCAGGCTAGCAGGGAGCCTCAGCGAGGCAGGCAAGTGGCCCCTCCCTTCAAAGCCATTCCCCGCGGAGCCATTCCCGTATGGCTCCGTTTTGCTCCCCCCGCCAGGAATGGGTCTGAAGGGAGGGGCCACTTGCCTGCCTGGCTGAGGCTCCCTGCCAGCCTGAGCGCTCTGCCCCTCTCCAGCTATGCCACCACTGTGAACTGCAGGAGTCTGGACCAGATGGGCCTTTGGCCTGATGCAGCAGGGCTCTTTCAATGTAGGCCAGAGGCCATCACCACATCCTGTGGCAAGGAGTTCCACAGTTCCTCATGCCAATGAACAATGGTGGCTGAATGGAGCACAGCCCGCCCCCCAAGCAGTGGGCCCCCAACCTAGGTGTGTGGTAGGGGGGTCAAAGAGGGGAGACCTACTGACCCCCCCCGTCCTGCTTGCCTGCTGCTCCCCTGGCCTGCCAGCCACTGCCTGCCCTTCTCAGAGCAGCCCCACTGGGCTGTTTCCATGGAAACGCCTCCTAAGGCCCCCCCCCTTAAGAAAGACCCTCGGTCCATCACCCTGCGCCTCCCACATACGCTCATGCTCCCCTCTGCACCTACCATCTTGTCGGCACCAAAAGAGAAAGGAAGCTGCAACTCTCGCGAGATTTCACTCAAAGGAAGGCTTTCTCTCTCAAGATTTCCCTCGGAAGGTTTTCTCTCGCGAGATCTCATTCAAATGAAATCTTTCTCTCGCGAGATTAAACTCGTACTCACGCGAGATTTCATTCTTTCTATCGCGATATTTCACTCAAAGGCTTACTCTCGCGAGATTTCATTCGTTCTCTCGCGAGATCTCATCTCAGTCACGCGCATAACGTTTGAATAGAAGGTTCGTGAGGCGAGCACGCGAGGCGGTCACGTAGCTCATGTTGTTGGGCGGGGAGGTATAAAGCAGTCATCCCAGCTCGTCCCGCTTCCTGGAGGGGAAAGAGTGGCGCGCTCCTTAAAAAGCCCGGGAAAATTGATTGTTGCCAGTGGTTCGGGAGTGTGGCGCCGCTCTAGGCTGCGCGGTCTCTATGGTGAAAAGCCGTTGCCAGGAGGAACCGGAACTGCCCTTGAGGAGTCGGGCTGCGGTGGCGCCGCAGTGTTTTTCGTCCAACCGGACATTTCCGGTTGTTAAGCCGACTTTGCCACCGGAATCGCACGTCCCACAGTATTGGTTGCCCGGCACGTGGGGTTTGGAGCCGGAAGTTTGGCTTGGCTTTCACTGGAGCCCCGGCCGTTTGGGTTCTGCGAGCCTCCTGCGGCCTTTGAGCGTGGCGCATGCGCAGTGCCCTGGAATGTTGCTGGCTCTTTCAGAGGTGCTGCTGCAGGGAGGCTCCTGGTGGCTGCAGAGTCCGGACCAGGCGGGAGCCGTGTGTGTATACACAGTTGCCTTTATATATGTCAAAGAAATTTCTTAAGAAAGCTACAAGAAATATTTTCTTATTATAGAAAGTTATATATGAATCTATTTGTATAAATTAATTTATAAATTATACTTATAAAGTATAATATAAATTTCTTGTAAATGCTAAGAAATAAAACAGAAATTAGCTGTGGGTCTGGAGTTGAAGTTGCTGAGCGAAGAAGGGGCAGCCTGGCCATGGCCAGCCTGGGCGTTCTGCTTCTGATCTCTGGTGAATGTTGTCTTACAGAAGGGTCTTATTCCCCCCCTGAATTTTAACAATGTTTGAAGAGACACTTCGCCAACAGACTGAGGCTAAGAGGCAAAGAAGGAAGGCCCACAGCCAGGGAGACAGACCAGGGCACTTGCTCCCAGTGTGGAAGGGATTGTCACTACCAAATTGGCCTTTTTAGCCACACTAGACGCTGTTCCAGAACCACCATTCAGAGCGCGATGCCAGAGTCTTCTGAGACTGAATGTTGCCACCAACCATATCTTGGAGCAGCATTACCCTTAATGCTGGAAGGTGGGTTAGGATTGCGCCCTTAGACTGTTCCACAAATAGAATCTGATAAATGGGGGAAAGGAAAATGTGGTACCTATTCCACTTTTAATACCATCCGTCCTCCAAGAAGCTCTTGGTGGTGTACATGCTTCCTCCCCTCCTTTTGTCTTCACAGTAACTGTGCGAGGTAGGTTAGGCTGAGAGATAGTGACTGGCCCAAGATCACCCAGGAAGCTTCATGGCTGAGCAGGGATTTGAACCTGGATCTTTCAGGTCTAAGTCCAATTTCAGAACCATCCTCTGTACGTGCCCATAATACAAGAAAATTTCAGGTGTTGATAAAGAGCTGGCCAACAACCAGATCAGGGTCTCCACACACTTTCTCTGCATTTGGTGGGTGTTTAGTGGACAGAGGAGAAAGTGTAGACCTATCATGAGGAGTGACAATGGAGACCCTCTTCCCTGAGGTTTCACTTTTCTGTCCAGAAGAGATTGCCCAGATGCTTTTTACTGCTTTTCAACAACCAATGATTTAGCATCAGTGAAAGAAACAAGGGCTGATTTAATTAGACCACAGATGAATTCAAGCTTATGAAAGAGTTTGCATAAGTGCATCGATTGAGGAGTTGTATAAACTTCTGGCTCAGATGCTGGATGTGTCAGAGAAAATAAACACAAAGTTGACAAAGCATCCCAAGAAAAATATCTTGGTCCAGGGAAAAAATTTGAGAGGATGAGAAAAATGTCATTTGCCAACATCAGTCTGATTGAAAAACTGGGGAAAGAATAGTTACCTTTGCACATTTGATATGATGGTATAAACAAAAATGTGATCTTTTGTTTAATTCATTCCAGATGTGGACTGCAGAACAAGAGGCAGGAAAAGTGGAATTGTGGGTACAAGCCATAATTTGCTCCACGCCCAGGGAAATGTGTTCCATGCTTCAAAGGAGTCTGAGTGCTGTTGGATCATTTGGGTGCGCTAACTTGACCCCTGCAATGCTGACAAATGGGCTAGGAATCAGGAGGAAAAGCAGAACATGACTGAAGAGGCTTATCGAGAAAAAAGAAAAGAACTCTTATCCCACCCCCCAGCTGTATGCCTGTGGGGGCAGGTGGGAAGGTCTGCGGGTTTTCTTAACAATGGGAACAGAGGTCTGCCGGGCAAATGGATACTGTACATTTTCTGTTTCAAAGGATTTCACATACACTATCTCGGTAATCCTTACAATAGCCCTGTATGGCTGGCAAGCATTCTTATTTGAAACAGATACTTCCCATCCCACTCTCTTACTGCTCAATTCTACAAAGGTTGATTCAAAGCTACTGTAAGTCCCGCTGAGGTCAATAGCTTGTCCTCATGGAAGTGTGCATACAAGATGGCAAACATAGTCACTGGAGTACAGGTGGAAAAATATTACTGGATCATAATTGAACAAGATCTAAGAGAGGTTCTCTTCTTGTTTCGTATTTTCCAGTGGCATTCCTTGCCACTGTGCTACCAGGGGGCATACCTTGGGGTGCTACCTGCTCATCAGGATGTACCGCCACCCCCGGGTCCACTGCCTCCCCTCACAGAGGCCTTCTGGAGGCTCAAAACCACGTGCAGCCTCCCTGGCCCTCAGGAGGCCAAAAACCATCACTTCTGGCTTTTGGCATCCAGAAGGGGGATACAGCGGACCCAGGGGGTGGCACCTCTGGGGCAGCACCTGGGCACAGTGGGCAGCAGATGCTACCCCAAACCATCTGCAACCCTGAACCATGTGACCCCCTGAACCCCCCCGTTAGGTATGCCATTGATTTTTTTCAAGGATCATATTTGTTTGGGTGGATTACAATTTGTATTTGAACATAGTCTCTGCGGTTTGTTGTGCACCGGTGTGAATTCTCCTTCACGTATCAGAATGTCATCAAATGTCATCATTAGAGGTGTTTGAAAATGGTGTTATTGACCTTACTCAGAAGTAAGCCCATTATGTTCAGTAAGGCTTAGGGCGCAATCCTAACTCACTTTCCAGCACCGACATAAGGGTAATGCAGCTTCAAGGTAAGGGAACCAACATTGCCTTACCTTGAGGAGGCCTCCATGACTGCTCCCCAACTGCAGGATGCAGCACATGCCCCACTAGCACAGCTATGCCAGTGCTGGAAAGTGGGTTAGGATTGTGCCCTTAGGGTGTAAACCTATCTCACTGGAAACAAACACCTCTAGTCATCACTCAAGATTTTGCATCACTCAAGATTTAGCAACCAGTACCAGGTTGCTGGAGGCCCTGGGGAAAACCCATGGCACTCCCTGTCCACCCCTGATGGTGCACTGAGTGTTACCATGCTACCAGTACTGAGGGTTCAGGGGCTGGGCTGGCCCGGGCTGGCTGGCTGGGGACCAGGCACCCCACCACCACCACCACCACCATAGTATAAAGGATAAAATCAGACGCTTGAGTGGGCGGTAAAGTGAAACATTTTTTTTAAGTCTCATAAAGCTAGGTGGGTCCAGATAGGGTAGCATTTTTAAAAGTGGGTGCCGGTGCTAAAAAGTTTGGGAACCACTGAGTTAGGGGAAATTGTATGCTGGAAGTCTGGAGCCAATCTTCAGGCCTCTCCCTAAAACAGTGAAAATCACACCAAGAGTTTAGAGACATACAAAAGAGGAAAAGATAGAAACACAAAAGGCACAATCCTAACCACTTATGTCAGTGCTTTCCAGCACTGGCATAGCGGGGCCAATGGGGCATGTGCTGCATCCTGCAGTTGGGTGTCATTCATGGAGGCCTCCTCAAAGTAGGGAATGTTTCTTCCCTTACCTCAGAGCTGCATTGCCCTTAAGTCAGTGCTGGAAAGCACTGACATAAGGGGTTAGGATTGCGCCCAAAGCCTGTCATCAGGTTGACTGCACATGACATACAGAAGATAAGGGGAGATTTGTGGATCAGTGGCCACAGGTCTATCTGTATGTGCTAAGACTGCTTGAAGTGTTGGAGAGATGGTGGGGCTAGGAGGTGCCAAGGCCCAGCTGTTCCCTGTTGCAAAAGGCAGAAAAGAGTTCAGTAAGCAAAAGCAATCGCTTGAGGTAGTTTTGGGGAGGTAAGCAAGGCAAGCGAGCCAAGATTGCTTTCCGGGGGAGGGGGAATGGCTTCTCAAGAGGTGGTTCAGTGGATGCTGGAGCAGCTGTGGGAGCACTAGTGAGAAGGAAGCGGAGAAGAAGGGAGAGAGAGTAGTCTGATATCTGTCCTGGATGCCTGCTGAGACAGTGGTTCTTGGGTACAGAGGGAATGGGAGTGCTTGACGCAGCACCAACAGGCAGCTCATGAGCACAGGCAAATAGCATATAGTGGATACAAGAGGTTTGTGATCCAGCTTTCTATATCTTAAATGTCCATAGGAAAGCATGAAGGCTATCAGGGCAGATCTTAGGAGCTCTGAAGCCCGATGCAGCAAAGGTTTTTGCAGGGGGCCCTCTCCCACAGCTCCCCCACTCGTCCCAATGAGCAGCAGGTATGCCCAGGGCCAATAGTGCCTGCCATCAAGCTTGACACCACCCAGAAGTAGGTGGTGGTGATGTGATGACATCACCAACAACCGCTTCTGTGAGACCCATTTTGGGCCAAATAGACAGGGTGGGCAGGCCTGGGCGGGCCAACAAGGGGAGATGCTCTGCTCGCTGCACTGGCCTCCTGAGCAGCAAGATCCTGGCTATGGCAGTGGGTGATCCACTCACCGCCACAGTGCGGGGGGCCCTTAACCACGGGGCCCAATTTGGTGAAATTGGATAAATCTGCTTAACATCGGCTCTGGAGGCTATTGTGGGCTGAACCAATCCAGAACTTTCTTTTGTGCCCTAATGGCCCTTGACCATTCACCTCCTTCTTGAGATAGTGCAGCACCCATTTTGGATGGAGCAGTGCTTTGCTTGCTGTGGAGGCCAATGCTTCAATTAGTATGTGACTCTTGATTAGATTTGGCCATGGCAATGGGCAGAGAGGGTTGGGTCATTGTTGGTGCAGCTAACAACTTTGTTTGCTCCAAGACATTCCCAGGTTGTTGCTTGTTCTAAGGTTCAAGTCTGCTGACCAAAGCAAGGTGCAGCCAGCCAAGGAATTTTCCAAAAGAAAACAAGAGGGAAGGCTTTGCTTAAGCCAGCCAGCTACAAAAGGGTTTTCTCCGACAAACCTTTAGGTCTTTTCCTTAAGGCCTGTGGGACCTCAGCCTTCCTGCCATTAGACAAAATCAAAATGCCATGAGACCGGGCTGGACCATGCTCTCCTGGCATGCATCCAGCACCACACACACATACAGATACCATACAAACATATCAGAGAACGTGTCAGGCAACAGTCTACTGCTTGGTAACACCCTTTCCCCAGCTATCCTCCCCATATATGAATTCAGCAACCCTCTTCCCACACACACAGGCTACTCACGGTCCTGTTGCACATAATGGCTGGGCTCATTCCACATGGTGGGGGAGAATTAAAGGCTCCATTGATCCCTCTTGCACACTTGGGGATACATGGATCAATGCCCTTCATTTTTTTCATAGTGTGAAGTACATACAACCCTCATTATAGCTGCTCATGTGTGAAGAAGCTGACATCCAAATGTTGTTTGCTGCATCCTCCCTGAGAAAGCTGGCATGCCTGCTGTCATATGTGGCTTCAGGGATCTCTTCCAATCGAGCCTGTGATGAGTAATACAGTTTCCATCTCATGCCTATTGCCTGACCATCTAAAAATCTTACCATTTCGTGCTATTCTCCTGGAGTGACTGTTGCATCACAGGAAAAAAATTCCATAATAATATTAGAAGAATCCTGGTCCTAGTTGTGGGGGGAGGGAGGTCCCCTGGGGGCTGGGGGATAAGAATTGGCCCTCAGTTTGACTGTACTTGTCATAAGAGGCGACTAAACAGCCACTGGGTAGGTGGGACCAATTTAAGGTGTGGGTTTAACCTTTAAAGCCCTATACTGCTCTGGGCCAGGGTATCTTAGAGATCGCCTACTCCCGTACAATCCAGCTCGTCCTCTTAGGTCATCAGAGAAGGACTTTTTGCAAGTGCCACCGCCTAGGGAGGTACGTGGGGCGGGGGCAAGAAATAGGGCCTTCTCAGTAGTGGCACCAACGTTATGGAACTCCCTTCCCCTTGACTTAAGAATGGCTCCCTCTCTTGAGACTTTTCGGCGAGGCCTGAAGATCCTTCTGTTTAAATAAGCCTTCTGAGTTCTCGGCCTTTTTAACATCTGTTTAACATCTTTTAATATTTTTTACAGGCCTGATTCATTTATGATTTGCTGCTGCTCTATGCTCTTTTTACCTGACTATTTTTTATCTGACTGCTATTTTTTATGATATGTGTTAATATGTTTTTATTTGTTTTAAATTATGTTTTTAATCTGTTTTAACCTGTTGTGAGCTGCCTTGAGTCCCTTCGGGGAGAAAGGCGGGGTAAAAATAAAATTATTATTATTATTGTTATTATTGTTATTATTGTTATTATTATTATTAGCCTGGGAAGGCAGCTCATCTGAGAGAAGGAAAACTCTGATCCCAAACCTTCTCTGCCTTGTGGCTCTATCCAGTTATGGAAAAGGCTTCAGGAGTCAACCTCAAGGCAAAATCAGAAGCCGGAGTCCCTGAGACAGTTCACGACTGTATACAGTCATGCTCTGGCAACTCCTGTGACGCCGCTGGAACCAACTGTATTGGCTTCTGCCTTTCCATTGGGCCATTTCAGTGATGTGGAGAGGGGGGATTTGTTGCATGGATAACAGCCTATCCTCCGTACCTCCTTTACCCAGCCTTCGTGCACTGGAGAGGACACTCCAACTTCGCCATATGGCATCGGCACAACACGGGAAGCAGCAGTTTAAGAGGCAAAGAAGGAAGGCCTGTAGCCAGGGAGACACACCAGGGACAGACTACATTTTCTCCCAGTGTGGAAGGGATTGTCACTCCCGGATTGGCCTTTTCAGCCATACTTGAACCACTTCAAGTATGAACCATACTTCCAGAACCACTTTTCAGAGCGCGATACCATAGTCTTCCGAGACTGAAGGATGCCAATGGATGGATCTGCTAGATCAGGCCAAGGGACTATCTAGTTCAGCTTCCTGAATCTCACAGCCACCCACCAGATGCCTCAGGGGGCACTCAAGACAAGATATCTATATCCTGTTACAACTTCCAAAGAATGTTCCTCTATCCACTCTATCCATCCCATGCATAATTTTATGTGTCTCAATCATGTCCCCCATCAGGTGCTTTCTTTCTAGACTGAAGAGCCCCAAACACTAGCCTTTCCTCATAAGGGAGGTGCCTCACTAATCATTTTGGTCACTTTCTTCTGCACCTTTTCCAGTTCCTCTGTATCAATTATGAGCTGACCAAATGTGGTGAACTTGGCACAATATGTGGCCTTATCACCGATTTGTACAATGGCATAATGATATTGGCCATTTTATTCTCAATCCCTTTCTTAATGATCCTGAGAATGGAATTGGCCTTTTTCATAACCATTACACACTGGGTTGATACTTTGATCAAGCTGTCCACTGGCACTCTCAAGATCTGTCTCCTGATCCGTCACAGACAACTCAGAACCCATTAGCCCAAGGGTTGCAGCACCACAATCCACCTTGACCTCCTCTGTGGTGGGTTGCAACACTCCTGGTGGTGCCAGAGACCTCTCCCGGACCAGCAACCCACAATACAGACCTCTGTGAACCTTGTAATGGTCTTAGAAGCCTCCATAAGCCACTTTCGGTTTCCAAAAGCAAACTGGAAGCAACTTCTGAAAACCAGGCTTATGGAGACTTCTGAGGGCCATTCTGATGCTGGCAGAGGCCTACAGAGTGGGTTGCTGGGTCGGGAGAGGCCTCCAGAGGCTCCAGTAGGTAATCGGGCTTCCAAAATGGCTCTTATTTGGAGTCAAACCAGCACCAGAATGGGCAAGAGGGCCCAGATTGAGACCCACTGTGCTTGGGCTCACAACCCAGCAGTGGGTGGTGTCCCACACCCTGGGAAGTATTGCATTAACCTATATGTGAGGGCTGAGAGAGGGCAAGAGGAGGAGGAGGGAAGGGGCAACCTTCATTGAATGACCAGCTACAGTGGGACCTAGTAGGGACTTAGTAGTAAGTAGGGCTGCCAAGGATTGGGTCATCCTGGTAAGCCTCCCAGCTGCTGCTTATGACCCTCCTCCCTCTCGCCACTGTCCCTGCTTCACTCAGTCCCTTCCACCCCCTCCCGCGCTTTTTACAGATGGAAGGGGGCAGCAGGGGAGTGTTCAAAGAGAGCTCTGACACATGCACATACTCCCCGGAAGCAGCCCCATTTTTTCTATGGTTGGCTTTTTAAACGGGGGAATGGGACGGGACACTCAACTCAAGTCCATTAGAGTCACTAAAGGGTGCCTCGGAGACTTGGAAAGTGCCCCCGTTAGAACTCTTTTTTGAGTTGAGTCATGGGGGGCGGTGACTCGGCGACTTGGCAACTCAAGTCAAGCCATGCTGGGTTTTCCTATCCCTGCAGAAGAGTGATGTATAAGTGAATATAGAATACACTACTAGGTCAGTCAAGCACTTCAAAGATGTCAGATGTATGTTGGGACGGTTCATAACGTCTCCCTCTCTCTAACACACACATACACACACATACCAGTTCTTCATTTATTTTACAGAAGCTGCAGAATTCACTAGTAGTTGTACCTGTTCTTTGGCGCCATCTACTGGAACTTTCCCCCAACTCAATTAAATACTGATGGCCTACTGCAGGGGTGCCCAAAACCTGGCCCCAGGGGCCACTTGCAGCCCTCGGGGGCTCCCAATCAGGCCTGCGGGGAGCCCCCAGTCTCAAATGAGCCTCTGGCCCTTCAGAGACTTGCTGGAGCCCATGCTGGCCCGACGCAACTGCTTTCAGCATGAGGACGACTGTTCGAGCTTTCACCTGAGCTGTGGGATGAGGGCTCCCTCCGCTACTTGCTGTTTCACATCTGTAATGCAGCAGCGGCAGCAAAGGAAAGGCTGGCCTTGCTTTGTGTAAGGCCTTTTATAGCCCTTGAGCTATTGTAAGACCTTCATTCATTCATATAAGTTCCATCTCTAATAAATTCATTTATGTAAATTTATTCAAATTTTTAATGTAAATTAATTCTTTTTTTTCCTGGCCCCCGACACAGTGTCAGAGAGATGAGGTGGCCTTCCTTCCAAAATGTTTGGACACCCCTGGTCCACGGTAGTGTCAGCAGTTCAACATTGTTCCTTGGCCTTGAAACACCAGCTTTTCCTTTCTGTTTTGTTTCCCATCTTCCCTGCTTTATGAAAAACATGAAGCCAATGGACAGTCAACGGCTTAGACAAACGTTGGTTTGCCTGAGTAATGAAGTAGCATCGTTCTTGGTTCTGTAGCTTGGTATCACCTACAACAGGGTCGGCAACCTTCTTTGACATGTGGGCCAGACGTTTGGCAATGACCTCTGGACATTTGGTGATGTCAGGTCATTGCTGAATTTTTGGCTTGCCAAGCTCCACACTGCGTGGAGTGTGACTTGGGTGGCAAAGCCTCCTGCCCAATTTGCCGTGTGCTGGACAGCCAATGGCAGAGCTGCCCCCAGCACCTCCACAAAGTTCAGGCTAGCCTCCCGTCCCTGTCATCAGTTTCCCCCTGTTTGCTTTACCACTCGATATTTTGAAATAGTGGTGTTGGAACAAGGGAGCCGAGAGGAGTAGAAGTGGACTGGTGCTTCTCCGGTTTCCTTGTTCTGGCCCCGTTCCGCTGCTCTATTTCAAAATATAGGGCAGGCAAAGTGACAGGCAAGATGTGCGGGGCAAATTGCAGGAAAAAGACAAGGTGGCTGAGGAGTACAGAATGCTGCCCACAACTATTTGCTCCCTGAGGCAGCCCACCTTATCTTGCTTTATGACTGCGCCAGTCCTGCCTGACCAACCTCTCTGTTCAGCCTGTTCCCCTCCCCTGGCAAAGCAAGCAGGACTTTTCCATTGCCCCACAGCACATGAAACTGGGTGTCCAGACCAAAAGAAGAGTGGGACAAAGCAAAGCCTGCATCCTCTGTTTCCACCAGGAAACAGAGTGGGTGTCAATGGGCAATTTTCACAATGGAGAGAGGTGAAAAGCGGTGTGCCCCAAGGATCTGTCCTGGAACTGGTGCTTTTCAACCTCTTCATAAATGACCTGGAGACAGGGTTGAGCAGTGAGGTGGCTAAGTTCGCAGACGACACCAAACTTTTCCAAGTGGTGAAAACCAGACGTGATTGTGAGGAGCTCCAGAAGGATCTCTCCAAACTGGCAGAATGGGCAGCAAAATGGCAGATGCGTTTCAATGTAAGTAAGTGTAAAGTCATGCACATTGGGGCAAAAAATCAAAACTTCACATATAGACTAATGGGTTCTGAGCTGTCTGTAACAGATCAGGAGAGAGATCTTGGGGGGGGGGTGGACAAGTCGATGAAAGTGTCGACCCAATGTGTGTCTGCAGTAAAGAAGGCCAATTCTATGCTGGGGATCATTAGAAAAGGTATTGAGAACAAAACGGCTAATATTATAATGCCGTTGTACAAATCTATGGTAATGTTCTCTTTTGCAGCTGTGGGGCTGTTAAATGAGCAGGATGGCTCAGCAGGTTGTAGCATAGCAACCACAGCTACGTGAAACTCTCCTTGGAGCTAAGCTTCTACTCACTTGGGTCTGGGATCCCAAGGGTGTATACAGATGTAGCTTTACAACAGGAGTTGCAGTGAAATTTTTTTCCTGTGGGGCAAGCTTCCTCTGAATAGAACTCCATGGTGTGAAGGGCAGGTGTATGCACTTTGCATCAAACTTGCCCCCCCCCCAACCTCATTCTGCTGCAGGTTTTTCTATATTAACGTTTACATATTCATATTTAAAGCTTGAGGGGGAGCATAGTGACTAAAAGACAGGGCTGTGAATCCAGATTTCCTATGTTTAAATCTTTTTTTGCCATGAATTCACTACATGGTCCTAGGCAAGCTGCTTCCTCTCAGCTTCAACAGTTGCAAAACCGCTGTAGTAATGGAAAAGGACCGTTTTAGCAAGGCCTGGAAGTATTTAGCAAGTAATGGAAAATGGCTTTTCCATTGGAAAAGTAAAGGAAGTTACTTTTCCATTGGAACAGTAACGGAAAATGGATTCCATTTAGCAAGTAATGGAAAATGGATCGTTTTAGCAAGGCCTGCCAAGATTTTGGACTGACGATCAGCCTGAAGAAAACACAGGTCATGGTTCAGGATGTGGACTCACCTCCCTGCATTACAATCTCTGCACATGAACTGGAGGTTGTCCATTATGTACCTTGTGTACCTTGGCTCAACGATCTTCGACACTCTTTCTCTCGATGCCGAGCTAAACAAACGCATCGGTAAAGCAGCTACCACGTTTTCCAGATTCACAAAGAGAGTCTGGTCCAACAAGAAGCTGACGGAACATACCAAGATCCAGGTCTACAGAGCTTGCGTCCTGAGTACACTTCTGTACTGCAGCGAGTCATGGACTCTTCGCTCACAACAGGAGAGGAAACTGAACGCTTTCCACATGCGCTGCCTCCGACGCATTCTCGGCATCAGCTGGCAGGACAAAGTTCCAAACAACACAGTCCTGGAACGTGCTGGAATCCCTAGCATGTATGCACTGCTGAAACAGAGACGCCTGCGTTGAGAATGGATGATGGCTGGATCCGAAAGGATCTCCTCTATGGAGAACTCGTGCAAGGAAAGTGCCCTACAGGTAGACCACAGCTGCGATACAAGGACATCTGCAAGAGGGATCTGAAGGCCTTAGGAATGGACCTCAACAAGTGGGAAACCCTGGCCTCTGAGCGGCCCACTTGGAGACAGGCTGTGCAGCATGGCCTTTCCCAGTTTGAAGAGACACTTGGCCAACAAACTGAGGCTAAGAGGCAAAGAAGGAAGGCCCATAGCCAGGGAGACAGACCAGGGACAGATTGCACTTGCTCCCAGTGTGGAAGGGATTGTCACTCCCGAATTGGCCTTTTCAGCACACTAGACGCTGTTCCAGAACCACCATTCAGAGCGCGATACCATAGTCTTTCGAGACTGAAGGTTGCCAACTAACTATAAATGGAAAAGGAAAGTGGGTTTATGATGTGACAGGCATCAGCCAATCAGTACCGTGCACAGTAATTCTGCTTGAAGCTTCCTGGATGATTTTGGGCCAGTCACTATCTCTCAACCTAACCTACCTCACAGTGTTGTTGTGAGGGGAAAAAAGAGGGAAGGAACCATGTACACCATGCTGAGCTTTACATAAAAATGTGAAAAGAGTTAAATAAATAATAGTTCACAATAGAGCATAGTGATGGCACTTCCAGAGCAGTCCCCAGTGCTGAAATAACATTATGTGTGAATTTATATAGAGTAACTAAGAATGCAAATCCTATTCAAGTCATTAGGGTTAGTGAGATAAGAGAATGGATGCTTTTTCCAGCCACAGGAAATTCTGAAGAAGGTCTGCTCAGGGAGTAGCATAAGCATCTTGTCAAACCAGGATTAAGATACTTTTTGGTAACTATGCAGAGTAGGAATCTCTTGCAATTGCCACCTATTTCCTGGCAAGGATCCTAGCTCTGCTAACTGATCAGAAGGAGGGGGGAACCTTCCTGGTCTTGTGCCTTTAATAGTAGTGGAAACGGCATTGTAACATTTCACAGCATGGAGATAAGTACTGTATTATCACCTGCTAATGCCCACATATCAAGCTTCTGTTACAGGAATAGCTACCAAAGCTGATTGGAAGCCTGAGCTTCCGCATGTCTAGCAAGGTGTATAGCAAGCTCAACACGTAGAGCTTCCCCCCGACAGGATTCAGTGATTGAGGAAGTGTCACTAGTTACATTCTTGTCTGATATACCCCTATTAAAACTTTCAGACATTCTTGTCCGATGTGCAGCACAATCCTGAGCTGCACATGGGCTGGTGCAAGTCCCTTGCGCCGGCCCAGGAGGGTTGCAAAAGTGCCGTAAGGCATGTTTGCGCCTCTTTGGGAGTTGTGCAGAGATGTGTTAACCTGCAGAGGCTAACACAAGTCTCCGCCCCAACAGAGGCAGCACGCCTTGTATTGGTCCAGCTGGGCCTGACGCAAGGCTCTGGGGTGGGCGGAGAGGAGGCAGGAGGGAGGCATTCTGCGGTGGGTGACCCCAGGGGTGGGCGGGTGGGGAGTGGGAGGCAGGGCTGGGATCTAGCAGTTATGCTGGATCTCAACCCCCGTTCCTGAGGAGTTCGAAGTGGCATGATACCACTCCTCTCTCCTCGAACTTGTGCCACTTCAGGAGGTGGTGCAAGTCTGAGGAGACTCATAGGGACCAGAGCGCCTTACCCAGGGGTAAAGGGAAAAGTTTTCCCTTGCCACTGGCTGAGCCGATTCTGACCCCTATCCTGTGCTGGATACAGCACAAGCCTCTTGGCTTGCCTGATCCAGCGCAGGATAGGATTACTCCTTTAACCCCTCATAGCTAATGTACACAGGGGTGGAGAGAGAGAGAGAGAGAGAGAGAGAGAGAGAGAGAGAGAGAGAGAGAGAGAGAGAGAGAGAGAGAGCAGGGCTCGAATATTGTCATACATGCAATGAAAACAGAGCATGCAGGAAAAAATTGCAATGCAGTAGATAAAGGGCCCAATCCTATGCAACTTTTCAGTAGTCAGTACCAATGCAGCCACAGTGCAGCCCTAAGGTAAGGGAACAAATGTTCCCTTACCTTGTGGAGGCCTCCATGATTGCCCCCTCACCGCAGGATGCAGTGCATGCCCTGTTGACATGGGTGTTTCAGTGCTGGAAATTGGGATAGGATTGGGCCCAAAGTCATCTTCATGATCTAGTCAGGTTTACTGCCCCTTGTCTGATAGATAAATGGGGGGGGGGGGATATAGAACCAGCAAGTTTGTGAAAACTGCCATCCCCCCTCCCCGAAATACTAGGGTGGCTTTTAAAAAAAAAAAAAAAAACAGGAAAGAAAGGAATACAACTTAATTGAAAAATGACTGGAAAGTATATTTAGCCTGTGGTAAGCGTTTTGCAACAGAAAGACATATTAGTGAATGGAAATGGTTACCAATTTCCTTTCATCCAAAACATTCAACTTATTACACTAGTTAAAAAAAAAGGCAAAGAAATAGTTGTTTGGTAAAAGGCTCTAACTTTTGATCACTTTGTTTTGCATAGTTCAGAATTTTTTCTCCCCACCTTCTCAGTTGGAATAAGAAAACTGTAACTGCTGCTACAAGCAAGAGACCAGGCAAAGGTATGCGAAAAGAAGCTCCTTGCATTTATTGTTGGTCGGGGAAGAAGCTCCCTCTGTTGGTTGGCAACCTTCAGTCTCGAAAGACTATGGTATAAGCCTACAGCACCCAGTATTCCCAGGTGGTCTCCCATCCAAGTACTAACCAGGCCTGACCCTGCTTAGCTTCCAAGATCAGATGAGATTGGGCATGTGCAGGGTAACAGTTGCTGCATTCTGTTAGAATGAGGGTATTTTTATCTCCACTTCCTCCAAGGATTTCAGGGCAGCACATGTAGTGGTCCCGCCCTCTTATACTCACAACACCACTTTTCAACACTGCTCTGGTCCCTAATCTGTCAAATGAATGGGGGACGCCTGTACTGGCCCTCTGTACCTGATTGTACCTGCTTATATTCACTACTGACCAGTGCCTGAATTAGCATAGAACAGGATCAAGAAGGGGCAGCATTTTAAAAATGTGATGGAAATAGCTTGAATCCCTTTCCCCTAAGACTGAGCAGCCTCAGTGCATCTGCCCCATCTCCCTGCCGTAGACTTTCATTTTCCACCTCTGGTGCAATGGCCTCTTGTCCTTCGGTTAACATCTAGGGTTGCCAACTAACAAGGACAAGCCTGTTATTTTGCTTTTAACAGCTGCTTGATCTGGACAGGTGAAACTTCTCACAAAATATGGAGGGAAAACTTTTCACTGTCTAATGCACCAGCAGCTTACTAATGCACCTTGCTTGAGAATACTGCAGAGTAAATGAGCACAAAATACAGAGAAGAACCTTTAGTATTACCACAGAGTCCAGGCAAAGGTCAGTGGCAATTGCACCAGGACAAAAAAATGAAAGGGGTGGGGTGGGAAGAGGCAAAGTGCATTTCTGGGAGTCGGAGAGCACTGTCCCACATGATGATGATGATGATGATGAATATACATATCATTTTCCAACAAAGTTCACAAAGCATATGACAGACAAAATCAAATAACCAAATGGTTCCCTTTCCCCTGGGGGCTGGGGATAAGAATAGGCCCTCGGTTTGGCTGTACTTGTCGTAAGAGGCGACTAAACAGCCACCGGGTAGATGGGACTTGTCAGCCTGGGAAGGCAGCTCATCTGAGAGAAGGAAAACTCTGATCCCAAACCTCCACTGCCTTGTGGCTACATCCAGTTATGGAAAAGGCTTCAGGAGTCAACCTCGAGGCAAAATCCGGAGCCGGAGTCCCTGAGGCAGTTCATGGCTGAACACAGTCACGTTCTGGCAACTCCTGCGACGCTGCTGGAACCAACCATATTGGCCTTTGCCTTTCCATTGGACCATTTCAGCGACGTGGAGAGGGGGGATTTGCTGCATGGGTAACAGCCTATCCTCCATACCTACTTTACCCAGGCTTCACGCACTGGAGAGGACACTCTGTTCCAGAACCACCCTTCAGAGCGTGACACCATAGTCTTCCGAGACTGAAGGATGCCAACTACTCCCTGTCCCAAAAGGACTGACAATCTAAAAAGGTGCAGAAGAACACCAGCAGATAGCCACTAGCTCATGGTTGCACAGCTCTGAGCCAAGCTCCATGTAGCACAGAACTCGGCAACCCAGGGCCTAATTCCATCCAATTTTCCAGTGCTGATGCAGCTGCAATGCAGCCCCAAGGTAAGGGAACAAACATTCCCTCTTGTTGAAGAGGACTCCATGACTGCCCTTCCACCATAGGATGCAGTGCATGCCCCATTGGCATGGCTGCATCCATGCTGAAAAGTTAGATAGAACTGGACCCCGACATTCAGCCATGATGTATGACATCATTGCCAAGCCTCCGACGACAGCGTCATGACATAGTCGTAATGCTGTGCACAAGAAGAGGTCCACATACTGGCGCAGACCCCTTCGAAGGAATAATTGCGCTTCGGTGAAGAGGGATAGCTATTCTCTTTCTAAGAGGAGCACCACTGGAAAAAGTGCCTCTTTGCCCAGTTAGCAGGGTACAAGAGACAGCACATGAGATTCCTGAAAGAGAAATAGTAATACAGTCTGCGTTGATGTTGCTGCCATGAATCTAATCAGAAGTGGGCCTATGGGGCGCTGTTCTTTATATTGATGGACTGACAAACAGAATTACTAGTAGGTGAAAAGTAGCTTTCATCAACTCACCACAGGAGTGCAGTGATTGGTGGGTGGGTGGGTGAGCTACTTGCCTTGAAGGCACTCTTCCCCCCCCCCATTGTTTTCTGTGAAATTCAGACTATGAGCCCTTGGGGCAAGTCTAGGGATGCTAGCAATGTCTCTGTTTTCATCAATGAAACATTGGAGAGTCCGTAGCTACACTGACAGAAGAACGTATGACTGTTCATTCTTTGATTTGCCTCTGCCTGACAGGAAGCGAGTCACAGTTGTCATCTCCTAAAAATTTATTAAGGCCAGTATGAAGCTGGGAAAACTGTCACCTCCTGCGGCTAAAGGAGTCGTGATCACAGCCTGACATCTCAGCTGCAAATGTGCAAATGCAACAACCAATGTTTGACTTTGATCACTGCTTTGTCCCCCTTGCAAACCACAACCACCCTGGGTCAAGATTTCGCCCTGGTTTCTCCCAGGTTTCTCCTTGGCAGTTTTTCATTCTGGCATCATTCTCTTTCTCTTGATTAAGAAACAAACCATGTGTCCAAATGTACCATTTTTTTTCCCTTGCAGTATGTTTCTAGGATTGCGAAACTTTATTATCCAAATATTTGCGTCAGCTGCTGTTAGGAGAAAGATTGCCACATGGCCTGTATTGTTCTGCACCAAAATTAGCATTTTGCAGAGGACACTGTGAGCAAAACTGTTTGGGAAAACTTTGGAAGACGAGGGGTATTTTTATTCATTAACTAGCAAAATGCAGTGATGAGCTGGGTGCTGCATGGAGGGAAGACTGGCTTATTACAGGGTCCCCAAAATATATTTATGGATAGACACAATGAGTCCCTTTCAAATGTGCCTTCAAAGGGGACATTTCTTAATTGTTTGCACAATTTAAGATCCTAAGCCCTGTGGGATAAGGCCACTGGCCCATCCAGCCCCGTATCCCCACACAGTGGTCATCCAGATGCCTATAATATTATAGAGCAGTATTTCTCAAACTGTGGGTCAGGACTTCGCAAGCCCATTTCACGTGGGTCCCCATTCATTTCAATATTTTATTTTTAATATATTAGACTTGATGCTACCATGACATGTGACTGCATTTGGGGAAATGTTATAGACCTGTACTTTTATCAAGCGACTATGTATATTCTTTTAACAATGATAGTAAATGGGACTTACTCCTGGTAAGCGTGGGTAGGATTGCAGCCTAGGAGAATAAAAATTTTTCCCTGCTTGATGATGTCACTTCCGGTCATGACATCACTTCCAATGGGTCCTGACAGATTCTCATTCTAAAAAGTGGGTCCCAGTGCTAAATCCTCAGAACCACTGTTATAGAGGATCTCAGGTGGGCTGGGGCAGGTTAACTGTAATGCCATGGTTGAACAATCCTATCTAGGTTTCCAGTGCCAGTGCAGCCGTGCCAGTGGGGCAAGCACTACATCCTGTGGTGGGGAGGCAGGCACAGAGGCCTCCTCAAGGTAAGGGAACATTTGTTTCCTTACCTTGGGGCTGCATTGTGGTTGCACCAAGACTGAAAAATTGGATAGGATTGGGCTCTGACTCTCTAAATAGTCACTGCAATGCTTGCAGTTATAAAATTGCTTGACTAAGATAAAAATAGGATAACAAGGTTCACAGGTGTGCTTGGAGCAGGTGAGATTTGAAAGGTCAAGGAGAATTATAGAAAGCCTGTGATATGGAAAGTCCCTTAGTAATCAGACAGCTCTTTCTTTCTGTGTTGAAGGTGGCTGAGAGGAAGTAAGGTCTTGCTCGGGTTTCCCCCTGAATGCCACCTGTCAATGTGAGCTGCCTTCAAGTATATAAATAACTATCTGATCCATTTTGGGGGCTCCTGTCCAAGGTGAGCAGACTCAGCCTTCCACTAGCAAAGTAAAAACTGCAGTTAGTTTTTGTCTTTGTGTCTGTTGCTTTGTTGCTTACGGCCAGATGACAAACAGGTCCTGTGAGACACCCCATGGGGGTTTCATGACACCCACAACCAGAAGATGAAAGAAGTAGCTGTCTCTGATGTTCTCCTAACACCTGCATTCAGAGGTGTTCTGAACCAGAAGTTCCATTTTCACTTTCTTACTCTGTTTCTGCAAGTTTAACGAATTGCTTCTTTCTCTCCCTTCTTTAGATGTGTCACTGTTATGGAGCAAGCCAGACTCCTAACAGTGGAAGAATCCTTAAACATGGTCTAGGTAGGCTGCAATCCTATACACTTACTGGGAAGTAGGTCCCACTGAACTCAATAGGAGTTATTTCTGAGCAGTTGTGCCCAGGACTGAGTTGTTACAAAGGTAAGGGGACATTACAGGAAATGTACTTTTGCTGCCTCTCCCGGTCTCCTCTCCACTCATCTTTTTTAAATTGATTGAGAAGCGCATGTGCAGATGTGACTGAGAAAGAAGATCGTGCTACCCCCAGAGGAATGGCACCCTGGAGTATCTGCCAGGAACACCACCTGGCTTTGCCTCCTCTGACTGCTTGTCCCTGACATGGACGAACTTATCATTTTAATGCCAGAGCTATTAAAGTCCTCACCCCAATTGCCCAACAGATCAATAGTCTCTATATACCTCAATGAAACCCTACAGTCACTCTTGCCATTCATTTCCTAAAGGTTAATTTTAGCATAGTATATTTATAAATACAGTATCTGTGCCAATAAAATAAGTGACAAATCAATATAGTAGAATGTCACCGGGGGTGGGGGGGAGCCTACCCATTCATCCACCTCGTCAAGCGACAGCCCACAAATGTGAAATAAAATTGAAACATAAAAGGTGATCAGTTTCTAATAGGAATGGGCACAGGTGTTGCTCAGGCATAAGTTAGGGGAGATGGCGAGGGGGATCTGAACTCCAAAGCATCACTGATTACAATCAAAGCCACTCCTATTTGAGAACCAGAAAAACCAGTTCCCTAGCACTTTAGCATCTAGACATTGCAGCTGGTGTGCTGCTGCACCACTCCAACATTTAATAACAGATTTTCTCAGGTGCAAAATGAAACACATGGCACATGGGGAGTGCATGGGTGAATAGCATAAAGCTGACAGAGAGTTGGCAATGTCATGTAAACACTCCGTAATATCAGCATGAGCAATAACATGCAACAAACATTTTAGTAAACACTATGTTTACTTAGTGTAGTTCCAGCATTTGGAGAATGCAGGCATCGATCCCGCTACCTCTCACATGCTAAGCGAGCGCATTACCATTTGAGCTAATTCCCCTTGCTTAGGCCCTCAGTTTGGCTGTAGAATAGGCCAAGAATAGGCCCTCAGTTTGGCTGTACTTGTCGTAAGAGGCGACTAAACAGTCACCGGGTAGATGGGACTCTTTAGCCTGGGAAGGCAGCTCATCTGAGAGAAGGAAAACTCTGATCCCAAACCTCCACTGCCTTGTGGCTTGTGGCCCTCGGTTTGGCTGTAGAATAGGCCCAAGAATAGGCCCTCAGTTTGGCTATACTTGTCGTAAGAGGCGACTAAACAGTCACCGGGTAGATGGGACTCGTCAGCCTGGGAAGGCAGCTCATCTGAGAGAAGGAAAACTCTGATCCCAAACCTCCACTGCCTTGTGGCTACATCCAGTTATGGAAAAGGCTTCAGGAGTCAACCTCGAGGCAAAATCCGGAGCCGGAGTCCCTGAGGCAGTTCATGGCTGAACACAGTCACGTTCTGGCAACTCCTGCGACGCCGCTGGAACCAACCGTATTGGCCTCTGCCTTTCCATTGGACCATTTCAGCGACGTGGAGAGGGGGGATTTGCTGCATGGGTAACAGCCTATCCTCCATACCTACTTTATCCAGGCTTCGTGCACTGGAGAGGACACTCTGTTCCAGAACCACCATTCAGAGCGTGACACCATAGTCTTCCGAGACTGAAGGATGCCAACCTGTTTACTTAGAGATTGCCTACTCCCGTACAATCCGGCTCGTCCTCTTAGGTCATCAGAGAAGGCCTTTTTACAAGTGCAGCCGCCTAGGGAGGTACGTGGGGCAGTGGCAAGAAATAGGGTCTTCTCAGTAGTGGCACCAATGATGTGGAATTCCCTTCCCCTTGACTTAAGAACGGCTCCCTCTCTTGAGACTTTTCAGCGAGGCCTGAAGACCCTTCTGTTTAGACAAGCCTTCTGAGTTTTCAGCCTTTTTAAACAACTTTTCAAAATCTTTTAATATCTTTTTAAATACCTGGTTGCTCTTTTTACGTGACTACTTTTTATCTGACTACTGTTTTTATGATGTTAATATGCTTTTATCTGTTTTTAAATTATGTTTTTAATTTGTTTTAACCTTGTTGTAAGCCGCCTTGAGTCCCTCCGGGGAGAAAGGCGGGGTAGAAATAATAATAATAATAATAATAATAATAATAATAATAATAATAATATGTCTGGCAGAATCCTGGTCTCATAGAATCATAGAGTTGGAAGGGGTCTCTTAGGTCATCTAGTTCAACCCTCTGCTGTACGCAGGAATATGCTTGCTGCATTTTATTTCCTGTCATGTGTTGCTCTGTGATGTGCCCTCGTGCCAATCTTGATGCATTTCTATGCACATGCAGTTTGTTCTCCCTGGAGTATACACAAGTATAAAAGGCTGCAAGTTCTTGCATATTGAATAAAAGTACACAGGAGACCTCTGCTAATATCACTATAATATAATAGTTATTGCTAATAAACCTACAGTGTAAGCCTATGGATGTGGCATATCTACTTAGAAGTAAGTTCCATTGAGTCCAAAAGCCCAATCCTGTGCATGCCTACTCAGAAGTAAGTCCCATTATAGCCCATGGGGCTTCCTCTCAGGTAAGTGTGCATAGGGCTGCATTCTTAGGGCCAAATCCTATCCAATTTTCCAGTGCCAGTTCAGCCCTGCCATTGGGGTCTGCACTGCATCTTTCGGTGGGGCGGCAGTCACAGAGGCCTCCTCAACGAATGGAAACATTTGTTCTCATACCTTGGGGCTGCATTGTGGCTGCACCTGTGCTGGAAAGTTGGATAGGATTGGGCCCTTAGGGTGGTGAGAAAAAAAAACAACACCAAGTGCAGCTTATCTGAGTGTTTGTCTCTAGTTCTAGTCCATTTAGATTTAGGATTGATCTTACCCTAGAGGAGATCATACCCAACCACTCACAAAGGAGGCTGCTGCAGAACTTTCCCAACTGGCCTCTTTCATTCAGAGGGTTGGCCACTGTTGGAACTGGGATGCTGAACTAAAAGGGCCCACAGCTGGGCTCTTCATACGTAGCATGTGTATTCCTACTGTATTCACATTATTATTTATATATGTATACCACTTTTCCACAACAGCAAAAAAAACAAAACAAAACAGATTACGTATATAGCAAAAGAAATGAAAACACTAAGAGGGGCTCTCTGGCTATTGTTGCCTACTTCTCAACTCTGCCCCCCATTGCCCCCCCATGACCTCACAAGCACTAAAACAGTTTTCCATTTTCCTGCACTCCCACTTTTTTGGGGTCCTGTTCCTGTACCTTTTCAATACAAAGAAGTGCATACAAAGAAGCTTTTTCTGGGATGGTGGTGATTATTGGTGGAAAACCAGTCACCTACTTGATTTTGTCTAGTTGCAGATAAAGTCGCGGAAATTGGGCTTTTAAATAGGTGCAAATTCTAATACAGAGGCATTTGGTAAAAACTTCCTACATAAAAAGCCTCTGTCCTGCATGCAATTGGTAACTGTTCACGTGCTTAGGTATGTTTGGAGAAGGAGGAGGCCACGAGCAGTTTCTGGTGAAAAAAAACAGTGGTAAAGATGCAAAAAAGATGACCGGAGCTAAATTGCATAACTAGTGCCACTTACAGGCCTTCCTTTAGGATTAGATGTCTTCTCCAAGTGCTTCAGCCCCAGCAGTGCCTGGTTGTCGTTAGGGAGAGGTTACTCCTGCTAAGTAGATAATTGGTAGGGGAAGCATCTCTTGACAAAGTTGTAACCCAGCAGGGAGCCATACTGTAGAAACATCCCTGGCTGAGCTGTGTGGCTCCAGGCCTTTCTTCTTTCTGCTCAGGCTCTTGGGTGGGGTAGTCAGCTTTCCAGCCAGCCTCCAGAGTTTGGATCTCAGTTTTGGTTCTGTTTGTGAGCTAGTGCAGGCTCAGCCTAGCCTGCCTGTTGGAACATGGGGCTATTTGCCTCAGGCAATCGGCTCTGTGAACAAAGTGTCAGCGCTCTGGCAAAGCACAATTTGCTGAACAATACCAGATGTCTTAATTCACCAGGTATTATGGTGGAGATCTTCTAAAAAGGACCGTTTGTAATTTGTACAACAGCCTCCTTGTGGAGAACAGGGCATTTTACTGACCTCTTAGAGACCACATTTCCAACGCAAGTTGTGATTCATATCCAGGACTGAGTCACTGTAACAAATCAGAACAACACAGGAAAATTAATTTCATAAGTAAGTGATGGAGTGTTGCATTTATGGAATGCTGTTATTTCTAATATGCTGCAGCAAGTGGCAAGGTGGCTTCCAGCACTGTGGCTTTCATGTGCAAGCTCCAATAACTCCTGCCTCTTCCACAGGCTGGGAGACTTTGAGACTATCTGCCCAGAACAGTAGTGGTGGCAGCAGAAATGCCTGGAAGATGAGGCAAGTGTTCAGAATGTGGGAAAGTAGGTACAATGCTGGTGCAGGACACTAGGGGGCAGTGTACAG
Organism: Tiliqua scincoides; assembly: GCF_035046505.1. NCBI lineage: Eukaryota > Metazoa > Chordata > Lepidosauria > Squamata > Scincidae > Tiliqua > Tiliqua scincoides. The sequence goes on from NC_089824.1 coordinate 212,383,184, forward strand.
GGTGACCAGATGTCATAACCGCAAAAGAAGACAAGGCACACCAAAATGTAGGACATCCAAGAAAAATGTAGGACATGACAAAATAAAAGCAAAAAAACACTCGTATATTGATCTCATGTGGTTAATTTAAACACTATATCCCGTATTAAAATTAAACTATATTACATATGATTTATTATATATAATTTACTAACTACAAGAAGGTTATGCGCTACCTGCAGGGGTTCATTCAGGACATGAGGCTAAAAAAAAGGACATGTCCTGAAAAAAGAGGTCATCTGGTCACCCCGGCAGAGTACTGTCCAGGAGGTGGAAGCTACCTGTCTCAGAATTTTACTGTGTGTTTCCACCTTGCTTCCTCTCTCCCCCTCTTCTCTCTCTCCTCCAGATCTCACAAGGTGCAAAACCTCTTTGCGTGAGCTCTGACCACCCGCATGGAGTCAGCCATGCCCTTTGAAAGCTTATTGCTGCCTCTGCTCCTGTTTCATCGCTAGCAGCAAACTAGTGGGAAGCAATGGGTAAAAGGGTTTTCCACTATATAACACAGCTTAATTTAGACCCTTTTCCCAACACTGGAGAGCATCTCTACTTCCCTTTGCTGTGCTGCTATTGGGGAGGAACAGAGCCAGCAGCTGTGGCATTGAGACATCAGCCTATTTCATTTGACACCATTGGCCGCAATACCTGGGATTCCAAAGACAAGAGCTTGTCTCTATTGTTGCACCAATGTTCTCAGATCAACAGGATAACAGTATTTGGAAAGATAATGCCTAGATATGGTTGCAGGGAAGGACCACAGCTTAGCTGCACTGCTGGAGTTTTTGGAAAAAGCCCTATGTTCAGTTTCTAAGCAGGGCTGGGAAAGATGCCTGTCTATCTGAAACCCTGGACTGCCACTGCTACATAATGCTAAAATAATTTTTAAAAAGTAGGCAATGCTCTGATTCAGTAGAAGGCAGCTTCATATAGAGAGTTGTGAGCTATATGCCCAGGAAATTGTACATGTCAGGCAGATCTGTGTATTAGTTCAGTTTGTATTACAGTACAGTCTCTATTAATGCTTACTAAGACGAAACAGCATACAATGCCACCTTATTTATTTCCATGTGTGCACTTTCTGATACAATCTGATGCATCAGATTTCACATGTTCTCTGACTTCAAGACAGGGTCAGCACCTCAAGCTCCTGCCTTGGAAAGAAATGTGGAATCTCCCAACATGGGTATTTCTTTGTAAGATGTTGAGGGGGATGGGGAAGAGATGGGGAGGAATTCTGAGAAGCCTGGATTCCTTAGTGTTCTTGCTGCATGTAGAAGTGAAGAGGGGGAAAACATAACTTAAGTAGGGAGATCAGAGGACAAGGAATAGATCACAAGGCTGACAAGGTAGGAGAATGGGGGGGGGGGGGCTGGAATATTATGAGGAAGGTTCAACCTTGCATATAGCCTGCCGTGCTGACCAATATTTTGTGAGCCTGTTATAAGACTAATTTTTTAAAAATTAAAACAAATTAAAAATTAGTCTTTAAATTTTAGTTTCCTTAATTTTAGTCCTTAATTAAGGACTTAAGTTTAGTCCCCCTTAAATTAGTTTCCTAAAAATTATATGAAGAAATGCCAGTGCATTGCAAGTTGTCAAAATTCATCTTTGGCAATTAATATACTGGAAAAAATGGCCTATGGCAGCTATATGGTGGGTGCTTTAAATCAGGGTTGCCAACTGAGTAGATCAGTGATGGCGAACCTTTCGGTCTCGGTGTATCAAAAATTCAGAAAATGACTCTGTTGGCATGTCAACACCCCCCACCCCTACACCCGAATAAGAGAAACAATTCTAAATGCTGCTTCTCTCTGAAAGGAGCAGTGGGCAGTTAGAAGCAGGTGCTGCTCTTGTTCACTTCAAACAGGATCCCTGGGACTGCGCAGACAGCTCCCATAAGTAGGTAGATGGGTGGGGACCCTCACCCCATGACTAAGAAGGGGGAACAGAGGCAAACCCGCCTCTCTTTCCCTTTACTTACCGGAGCATTGTGTACAGCTTGTCTCCCTCTTCTGTGCCACTTCTCTTTGCTTGGCAGGACTGAACGGGGGGGGGGGGAGAGAGGTGGAAAGCTGCTTAAGGGTCAGCAGCAGCAGCATTTGTTGACTAGAGCTGCAAGAGCATCCCCATGAGAGGGTAGGAGGATGTGAAAGTGACGGGGGAAATGGAGAAGACAGTCATATGTGCACCCTGGACTTCAATAGATTCTAGGCAAGCAAGCAGTGTGCTGGAAGTGCCAATCAGTGGCTCATTTATGATCTCATGCCACAATCCTAGTGCGAGACCCCATTAGGGGTGGGACCTGATTTGGTGCAATTGGCGAAGTTGGGTTAAAGCCAGCCGTGTTTGCAACATCACATATTTCTTGTATTTGTGTTTGTTCCATTTCTTTGGTAACTCAGGCAGGGAGAATAGCTGTTGTTGGGTGTTGGTGGATACTGGTGTGTCACCCAACATGCTGTGGTGTGTCACCTTTGACATGCATGTCACAGGATCACCATCACTGGACTAGGCAAATCAATCTAGCTTGCTCTTAAACCTGAAATAGCAAGCTTGATACCTTATGGTAGGACAGTTAATGTTTCACTAGTATAGCTTTAACCAAAACTGTGTATAGGAGGCAGGAAGAGGTAAAAAAAAACAAACACATCACATCACTCTGGGTTTTACTTTTAAATTAGTGGAAGACAGGCAACTGCAGACTAGATCAGAACTGCACACGGGATACATCATATTCAGCAATGTGCAATAGCGTGTCAATAGTTTTACAATGGAATGTATATCCCTGTTTTTGTCTGTCAAACATTGAAGCATTTGTACCAAGTGCATCCCTTGGGAACATGCATATGATTAGTCCACATGATGCTTTGAGGAAACTGTGTGTGTGAGATTTTTCTGCACTAAAATAATTTTCCCAGATATTCTGTTGATCTGGGCATTCTGCCTAGAATCTGTGTGCTTTCCTCTACTTTGGCTGGACAGTAAGTAAGTAATTTAATACACTTCTCCCAGGAATAAATGGGCTATTTGGTTCACTCGCTAGAGACCATGGTGCGAGACAGTTTAGGCCACATTCTGGGGAGTTTTGACCCTTCTGGCTGGACCTCCCTCAGCTGCCTTTAAAGGGCTTTGGGGATTGTTATGGTTTCACGTGCTTTGACAGACTACTTGTACGGATTCTGGAAAGGTCAGTGCTTGTTTCCTGGAGAAAGATTGCCCAGCTTATTTACTCAATTTGATGCTGATTTAATGGACTCTCTAGTGGGTTTACCTCTTGGCAGTTGTTTTCATTAAAAATATCACTCACCTCAGATAAACTGCCCAGTTGTTCCATGGCTGGAGGACTAAGGCCACTGTGGTGACGCCAGTTCAGCATCCCTCTCCCTGGTGTCACTGTTTTGGTTTCTGGAATAAGAATGGCCTTCCATTATGGCTGTTTTCTTAACTGATGCTAAGAGGACCTTTTAGTCTCCTGTTCACCAAATCTGAATGATGTTAACACAAAAGAGAAAGTGGAAGACAGGCATCTTTCAGTCAATGCAGATTTGCACATTCTGTTTACAAGATCAGGAAACCTAAATAGGGCTGTTAGAGTAAGTCTGTTTCTGGACTGAGCAATGGAGGTCACGACGAAGGCTTGGTCTGGTTCTGTTTGTTTTACTGCCTCAGCCCCACCTCAGCCTTGCTGCGCAGCTGCTACTTGCTTGGCTGCGTCCCAAACATTTTAGCACTGGGTCCCACTTTTTAAAACTGCACGTAGTCTACCAAGACCCACTAGATAAAAATTTATTTTGTATTATTAACAACAAATTATTAATTAATAATAATCGGGGTCCTGAGCTCCCAAGGCTGCCAAGAGACCTTACATATAGTATGCATGTGTATATAGACCCTCTCTAGAAATGGAGGTCAAGGACTCTTCCCCCAAACCTTTTCAGTCAAGAGAGCAAAACTGGAAGTGGAGAGCGATCGCTTTTGCAAACACTTGCGCAGGGCTCCCCACACTCCCGACAGGCTGCTGCAAGGACTGGTGAGTGCATCCCAGTCCCTGTAGCCCTCTTAGTGACATGACCCCCCAGGATCCTGGGGATTGCATCTGCCTCTCCCCTGCCCCCACCCCTTAAGGGGAAAGTGGCCAGGGCTCTCTGGCTGGGGCTTCGCGATGCCCCAGTTTGAAAAGCCCTGCAATAAATTATTTGACATGCTCTGCTGTGTGCTGGTATCCTCATATACCGCAAAGCAGTGTTTCTCAAACTGTGGGTCGGGACCCACTAGGTGGGTCACAAGCCAATTTCAGATGAATCCCCGTTCATTTCAATATTTTATTTTTAATATATTAGACTTGATGCTACCATGGTATGTGACTGCATTTGGGGAAATGTTAAATGTACAGACCTGTACTTTTCACAAGCTACTATGTATATTCTTTTAACAATGATAGTAAATGGGACTTACTCCTGGGTAAGTGTGGGTAGGATTGTAGCCTAGGATTGTTAAAAATTTTCCTGCCTGATGACGTCACTTCTGGTCATGACATCACTTCCGGTGGGTCCTGACAGATTCTTATTCTAAAAAGTGGGTCCTAGTGCTAAATGTGTGAGAACCACTGCCCCAAAGGATCTGGGCTGTTCTTGTGGTTCTCAAGATGTCCATCTTGGCCCTGTCCCTTGGAGTTCTATCTTACTTCTCAGCAAGCCAGTCTTGCCTCACTGGCTACCTAGGTATTGATCTTGAGAAGCTGGAAGTGGGTTCATCATTGGATTGCTGCTTGGACTTGGTTTGGTTGCCTAGGGTTCCCAGGTCAACATCCTGAAAAGACTGCTGGATTTGCTTGGGAAGTCCATGGAAAATTAGCTTCCTGGCACTAACTTGGCTAGGGCTAAGTCTGTTTGGACTATACCACTTGTGATGGCACCTGTGATGCCCCTTTTGTTTTGTAAATTCAAAATGGAGGAGGGTCTATGAGCTGGTCTATATGCAGCATAGGTACTTCCAGAGCAGTTCCACTGCTGTAAAATGTTGTCACCCTGGGGTAACCAGATGCAAATGAAGATGGGGAAATTCCTCTGTCTGAAATATCTGTTTCAGTGCAAATGTTAAAGGTACAGAAGCCTTTTCCTACCTTGTATCTGATCAGCCCAGTTAGTAGTTAAAAAGAAATACTGAACAGCAGGAGAGTCTTTGAAGAATTAGGATAATGATAAATGGAACCTGACTGCAGAGGCTTGGGAAGTCCAATGACAAAATGACAATGACAAAAGGTTCTGTCTCTTTCCTTCGTGGATGTTATGGGAATTATCCAGTAGGTACCACTGACAGTCCTAAAGTAGCAGTACATGCCTTTGCCCCAGGAGTGCTGATTGCATTAGCTGCAGGGGGGGGGGGGGACACAACCACATTTTCCTGGCAATCACTGTTTGTGTCTGAATGCTCAGAAAATGCACCTTTTTTTGTAACAATGGTACTGCCTGGAGGGAATTTTTCAATCAATGGGTGTCAAGAGGGAGTGGTTAGCTGGTAAACAAAATGGTAGGCTGTACAATCTCCAAGAAGCTGCCCTGGTCAAACACATTTTCTCTTTGGGAATTCTGGAAAAAATTAATCAGAGTGGAAGAAGGATACTGAAGCTCAATTTCCTTTCCCCATTGAGAGTAAAGTTTTCATGCATATGAGTTCCAGAAGCGTTCTGAGAGAACATCCACCCCATTACTCATTTTGACATGGATGGGTTCAGCAATGTTGGTGGGGCAGTGGAGGAACTACAGAAACACATAGAGTTTCGTGGAATCCTGAGAAGTCTGTATCACCACATAACAGTGCCCTGCTGTTTTGGAATTGGCATATGGAATGTTTATGGGAGACCTCACTTGACACAGGCTTATTGTTCTCAGTGACAAAGGATTTTTGTTGTTTTCTGGTTTAGGATCCCTACCAAGTGGTTGGCTAGTGCTACGTTCTTTACATTCCCTTCCCTGCTTTATTCCCTCCGGTCTCCCTGTCATGTCCAGAAGCAGCCATGAAAAGCCACGGTACTTAAAGCTCTGCCCACCGGTTGTGCCTCAACTTCATCCAGTATGGTAACATACTTCACCAGCCAAACCAATTTTTCCCAAACCATGAACTGTGACGCTCACAGGGCACTGCCCAGCCTCTTCTGCCTGACTAGCCATAAGAACATAAGAACAGCCCCACTGGATCAGGCCATAGGCCCATCTAGTCCAGCTTCCTGTATCTCACAGCGGCCCACCAAATGCCCCAGGGAGCACACCAGATAACAAGAGACCTCATCCTGGTGCCCTCCCTTGCATCTGGCATTCTGACATAACCCATTTCTAAAATCAGGAGGTTGCGCATACACATCATGGCTTGTACCCCATAATGGATTTTTCCTCCAGAAACTTGTCCAATCCCCTTTTAAAGGCATCCAGGCTAGACGCCATCACCACATCCTGTGGCAAGGAGTTCCACAGACCAACCACACACTGAGTAAAGAAATATTTTCTTTTGTCTGTTCTAACTCTCCCAACACTCAATTTTAGTGGATGTCCCCTGGTTCTGGTGTTATATGAGAGTGTAAAGAGCATCTCCCTATCCACTCTGTCCATTCCCTGCATAATTTTGTATGTCTCAATCATGTCCCAAAATTATGCAGGGTTGGGATGGCACAAAATCTCATGAGATCTTGTACAATCTCAGTGGGAAGAAGAGGCCAGGCAGTGTCCCTGTGAGTGCGAAGGTGCCACAGCCATGATGAGTTTGGCAGCCACTGAGTTAGACTCTGGGGCTAATATACTGGATTGATTTGCACATTGACTATAACACATTTTGCTTCCTTAAATATTACACCAATTCCTGGGGATATCTGGGGTGCCGATTTCAAAAATGGCATCTGTTTTGCCCTATCGTGTCTAGTTTTGGAGACATGGCATTGCCTCTTTAGTGATGGTCCATTCACTAATACTATATCTCCAAAACTAGACATGATAGGGCAAAACGGATGCCATTTTTGGAATCGGCACCCCAAATTCATATCAAACCACCATAAAGTTTGGGAAAAACTTTTCTGACCCTCAATTTTGTAGGCCTGTGTAATCAATCTGGATTCCCCCCCCCCCCTTGCAACAGGCAGAGAAGTTAATCTTTAAAATATCCTCACAAATCCTTTAAAATGGAAAGTAGTGAAATCACCTTCCAATGGACAGCTATTTACTTGCTGCACCAAAGTGGGAGTGGCCTACACATTTGGATGTAAATCTTAAGGTAATGTTAAAATTGCAGTCACCAAGCAGTGGAACACTGACATAGCCTGCAGATTTGACAGCATGGTCACTACCTGCACATGTAGAGGAGGCTTCTCCTTCATTGGGTTTGCACTGTAGTTCAGTGGCAGAGTGCAGCTTTGCATGCCACAGGGCCCTGATTCAGTCCCTGGTGTCTTCCAGGGACTGGGTAGGGAAAGACTGCAGGTCTGGGGAGCTGCTGCTATTCAGTGCAGAGACAAAACTGATTTCAATGAACTGGGGTCTGATTCAGGAAGCAGAAGGCAGCTTCCTATGTTCATGTCCATGTTTAGTCCATGTTTTCAAGGGAGGGACAGGATGGGAAATCCAAAATGATGCCCATACCTCAACTAAGCAATTTTCAACCTTTTGAATCTCATGGCATGCTGACGAGGTGCTAAAATTGTCATCACACTATCAGTTTTTTGGCCACTGACAAGGCACACCATGCTGCAGGTGGGAGGCTCACATTCCCCAATGGCCCTAAATGAGCCTCCCCCAAACTCCAATGCAAGCCATCCACAGCACACCAATGTGGCACACTGGTTGAAAATCACAGCCTTAAATATTAGAGGAAGTATAGAGGAAAATAGAGAAACTATTAGAGGAAGGAACAGGGCCCTTTGTGGAATGCCCTCCCAGCAGATGCTTATTCCTTTCCAGATGCTATGCAAAGGCTTTGCTTTTTTTTATTCCACCTTTGGGGGAGTCAGATGACTGTGGGTAGTAGTAATGGTGGTGGTCGGGGGATAAAGCTGTGGTTTTGCCGGGAACTGGAGCTGGGGGCATTAAACAAAAAAAATTCTTTATTATGTGTTTAATGAACTGTAAGCAACCTTGAGTTGCTGTGGCAAGAAAGGTGGGGTATACACGTTTTAAATAAAATAAGATATACAAATACAAACCCAGGAAGGAGGGTGGAGCCAGTAACCATAAAAAGGTAACTTCTCTAAGACTTTGAACTCAGCAGATTATAAACTCAGCAGACAGGTATGTATGAGAGAGAGAGAGAGAGAGAGAGAGAGAGAGAGAGAGAGAGAGAGACTTTCAGAGCAAAGGTGTGTGTGGGAGAGGAGAGAGCTTATCTTGTGTGTGTGTGTGTGTGTGTGTGTGTGTGTGTGTGTTCTATTTCAGCCCAACAGAGGAGCAGTTCAACAGGAAGTGCAAAACATTTTAACATCAACACTGCATCCAAAGCAATTCTAAGTTCCCCCAATTTCCAACATCAAATCTTTACTACATGTTGTAAGAAATCCAAGATATTTTTCACAATTTTCATAATGATCCCCCCTCCCCTCCTCCCCAGTCCAACACACATTGCTGGTAGCCTTTAAAATATATTTCATTTACTTGATTGATGTTCTAATTGGAAACTTGGCAGTCTTGCTTTAAAATCATAAATTCAGAAATGGAAGACAAAGGAAAATGTGAGACTTGCATTAATAAAAGAAATTTAAAACAGCTTCATACAACTGAATAAAGGAAACAACTATAACTGAACACTTATGTTCCCAACGCCAAGGGAGTAAACACTTGGAGATTATTTATTGGGTTTTTACATCTCACCTTTCCTCACCAAAGTCCCCCTAAGGTATGCTGAGCCACAGGTGCCCCCCAAAGTCTAACTTAAAACCCAATTCTGAGCTCTTTAGCACTGGTGGTATGAGAGTACCGTTGGTACTGTTAGAGGAAATCAAAAATAGTTTCCTCTTTGGGGGGAAGCAGAGTAGCTTAAGCAGCGAACCCCCCCTTTTGAGTATCACCCCAGGGAACTTCCCTCACCTGTCTGACTGCTAATCAATAAAAAAGACAAAGAGGCAGTTCCATTGAGTGTATATTTACAGCATCTGGTTAGGATCAGAGGTTCAGCTATTACTTAGAGATAGCAAGGCCCTGGAGCTGCCTTGCCCTGCATGCCTTGTGCTCAAGGTGGCCTGGACATCAGAGCCCGGGTGTGCACATCTTAACAGGTTGGTGGTCGGAGGACAAGAGGAAGTGCTCAGAGGAGAAGGGAAGGATAAAGGGTTAGGGCCAACCCCACGAAGATCACAGAGAGAACAGGTAGAAAGGTCAGAGTCACTGGGCCATAGCTTGACCCCTTCTGGACAGCATCCTGCCCCCTCTGGACAGCAGACGGAGTTGCACCAACTCCAACAGGTACCGGGTGTTGTAAATGTGCCGTGAAGCATCTTTGCGGCACCATCCGTTTAGGGACCTCTGGCGCTGGCCCAGTGCCAGTCACACTGAGCCCAGTGCCAGATGGACGCTGCCTGGAGCAAGGGAAGAGCTCTGGGCAGTGGTAAGGTTTGTCGAGGCAGGGGGTGTGTGAGATGTTCTGGGGTAGGGAGAGGTCAGGGGGAGGGTGGGGAATGGGAGGGCAGGAAGGGGGTGGGACCGGTGGGGCCCTACTCCGCCAGACCCAATGCTTTGTGTTGGGCTGAAAAGCCTGGGATGGAGCTCCTTCAGTCTATGCCAGCAAAATAACTGGCGCAGACTGGGCCTGTGCCCTTCCCCCAAGGAAACTCTGGCAGCTGCTGTGGCACCCATAGGATGCAGCGGTAGCCATGTTGGTGCCACTGCTCCTCTGGGCACTGAGCAGCTCAGGATTGGGCTGTTAAACAGAAACATGACTATTGCTTGTCCTTATACTCAGCATGCTTTTACTCAGAGCCAAAATACGTACTTTTGGAAACCTGGTGGAATGTGGAGAATCAGTGGGATACCGCAATCCCGGGCTATAAACTCTACAGGAGGGACAGGCAGGGGCGTGTTGGAGGTGGGGTGGCCCTTTATGTTAAGGAAGGGATAGAATCCAGCAAAGTAGAGATTGAAGGTGGGTCCGACTCCACCGTAGAATCTCTGTGGGTTAAATTACCAGGCTTGTGCAGCGATGTAGTACTGGGGGCGTGCTATCGTCCTCCAGACCAGAAATCTGATGGGGACCTTGAAATGAGGAAACAGATCAGGGAGGTGACAAGGAGGGACAGGGTTGTAATCATGGGGGACTTCAATTATCCTCATATTGACTGGGTCAATTTGTGTTCTGGTCACGATAAGGAAACCGGATTTCTTGACGTGCTGAATGACTGTGGCTTAGATCAGCTAGTCACGGAGCCCACCAGAGGACAGGTGACTCTGGATTTAATTTTGTGCGGTACGCAGGACCTGGTTAGAGATGTAAACGTTACTGAGCCATTGGGGAACAGTGATCATGCTGCGATCCGTTTTGACGTGCACGTTGGGGGAAGATTGTATTGGCAACCTTCAGTCTCGAAAGACTATGGTATCGCGCTCTGAAAGGTGGTTCTGGCACAGCGTCTAGTGTGGCTGAAAAGGCCAATCCGGGAGTTACAATCCCTTCCACACCGGGAGCAAGTGCAGTCTGTCCCTGGTCTGTCTCCCTGGCTATGGGCCTTCCTTCTTTGCCTCTTAGCCTCAGACTGTTGGCAAAGTGTCTCTTCAAACTGGGAAAGGCCATGCTGCACAGCCTGCCTCCAAGCGGGCCGCTCAGAGGCCAGGGTTTCCCACTTGTTGAGGTCCATCCCTAAGGCCTTCAGATCCCTCTTGCAGATGTCCTTGTATCGCAGCTGTGGTCTACCTGTAGGGCGCTTTCCTTGCACGAGTTCTCCATAGAGGAGATCCTTTGGGATCCGGCCATCATCCATTCTCACGACATGACCAAGCCAACGCAGGCGTCTCTGTTTCAGCAGTGAATACATGCTAGGGATTCCAGCACGTTCCAGGACTGTGTTGTTTGGAACTTTGTCCTGCCAGGTGATGCCGAGGATGCGTCGGAGGCAGCGCATGTGGAAAGCGCTCAGTTTCCTCTCCTGTTGTGAGCGAAGAGTCCATGACTCGCTGCAGTACAGAAGTGTACTCAGGACGCAAGCTCTGTAGACCTGGATCTTGGTATGTTCCGTCAGCTTCTTGTTGGACCAGACTCTCTTTGTGAGTCTGGAAAACGTGGTAGCTGCTTTACCGATGCGCTTGTTTAGCTCGGCATCGAGAGAATGAGTGTCGGAGATCGTTGAGCCAAGGTACACAAAGTCATGGACAACCTCCAGTTCATGCTCAGAGATTGTAATGCAGGGAGGTGAGTCCACATCCTGAACCATGACCTGTGTTTTCTTCAGGTTGATTGTCAGTCCAAAATCTTGGCAGGCCTTGCTAAAACGATCCATGAGCTGCTGGAGATCTTTGGCAGAGTGGGTAGTGACAGCTGCATCGTCGGCAAAGAGGAAGTCACGCAGACATTTCAGCTGGACTTTGGATTTTGCTCTCAGTCTGGAGAGGTTGAAGAGCTTCCCGTCTGATCTGGTCCGGAGATAGATGCCTTCTGTTGCAGTTCCAAAGGCCTGCTTCAGCAGGACAGCGAAGAAAATCCCAAACAAGGTTGGTGCAAGAACACAGCCCTGCTTCACTCCGCTTCGGATGTCAAAAGGGGGAAGAATACCTTTTGGGGGAAGAATACCTTTTGGGGGAAGAATACCAGGCAAATCTCTAACAAAAACCCTTGACTTCCAACGGGCGGACTTCCCTCAAATGAGGAGGCTGGTTAGAAGGAGGTTGAAAGGGAGGGTAAAAAGAGTCCAATCTCAACAGAGTGCATGGAGGCTGCTTAAAACAACAGTAATAGAGGCCCAGCAGAGGTGTTTACCGCAAAGAAAGAAGGGTTCCACTAAATCCAGGAGGGTGCCCGCATGGCTAACCAGCCAAGTTAGAGAGGCTGTGAAGGGCAAGGAAGCTTCCTTCCATAAATGGAAGTCTTGCCCTAATGAGGAGAATAAAAAGGAACATAAACTGTGGCAAAAGAAATGTAAGAAGGTGATATGGGAGGCCAAGAGAGACTATGAGGAACGCATGGCCAGCAACATTAAGGGGAATAATAAAAGCTTCTTCAAATATGTTAGAAGCAGGAAACCCGCCAGAGAAGCGGTTGGCCCTCTGGATGGTGAGGGAGGGAAAGGGGAGATAAAAGGAGACTTAGAGATGGCAGAGAAATTAAATGAGTTCTTTGCATCTGTCTTCACGGCAGAAGACCTCGGGCAGATACCGCTGCCCGAACGGCCCCTCCTAACCGAGGAGTTAAGTCAGATAGAGGTTAAAAGAGAAGATGTTTCAGACCTCATTGATAAATTAAAGATCAATAAGTCACCGGGCCCTGATGGCATCCACCCAAGGGTTATTAAGGAATTGAAGAATGAAGTTGCAGATCTCTTGACTAAGGTATGCAACTTGTCCCTCAAAACAGCCACGGTGCCAGAAGATTGGAGGATAGCAAATGTCACGCCTATTTTTAAAAAGGGAAAGGGGGGGACCCGGGAAACTATAGGCCGGTCAGCCTAACATCCATACCGGGTAAGATGGTGGAATGCCTCATCAAAGATAGGATCTCAAAACACATAGACGAACAGGCCTTGCTGAGGGAGAGTCAGCATGGCTTCTGTAAGGGTAAGTCTTGCCTCACGAACCTTATAGAATTCTTTGAAAAGGTCAACAGGCATGTGGATGCGGGAGAACCCGTGGACATTATATATCTGGACTTTCAGAAGGCGTTTGACACGGTCCCTCACCAAAGGCTACTGAAAAAAACTCCACAATCAGGGAATTAGAGGACAGGTCCTCTCGTGGATTGAGAACTGGTTGGAGGCCAGGAAGCAGAGAGTGGGTGTCAATGGGCAATTTTAACAATGGAGAGAGGTGAAAAGCGGTGTGCCCCAAGGATCTGTCCTGGGACCGGTGCTTTTCAACCTCTTCATAAATGACCTGGAGACAGGGTTGAGCAGTGAAGTGGCTAAGTTTGCAGACGACACCAAACTTTTCCGAGTGGTAAAGACCAGAAGTGATTGTGAGGAGCTCCAGAAGGATCTCTCCAGACTGGCAGAATGGGCAGCAAAATGGCAGATGCGCTTCAATGTCAGTAAGTGTAAAGTCATGCACATTGGGGCAAAAAATCAAAACTTTAGATATAGGCTGATGGGTTCTGAGCTGTCTGTGACAGATCAGGAGAGAGATCTTGGGGTGGTGGTGGACAGGTCGATGAAAGTGTCGACCCAATGTGCGGCGGCAGTGAAGAAGGCCAATTCTATGCTTGGGATCATTAGGAAGGGTATTGAGAACAAAACGGCTAGTATTATAATGCCGTTGTACAAATCTATGGTAAGGCCACACCTGGAGTATTGTGTCCAGTTCTGGTCGCCGCATCTCAAAAAGGACATAGTGGAAATGGAAAAGTTGCAAAAGAGAGCGACTAAGATGATTACGGGGCTGGGGCACCTTCCTTATGAGGAAAGGCTACGGCGTTTGGGCCTCTTCAGCCTAGAAAAGAGACGCTTGAGAGGGGACATGATTGAGACATACAAAATTATGCAGGGAATGGACAGAGTGGATAGGGAGATGCTCTTTACACTCTCACATAATACCAGAACCAGGGGACATCCACTAAAATTGAGTGTTGGGCGGGTTAGGACAGACAAAAGAAAATATTTCTTTACTCAGCGTGTGGTCGGTCTGTGGAACTCCTTGCCACAGGATGTGGTGCTGGCGTCTAGCCTAGACACCTTTAAAAGGGGATTGGACAAGTTTCTGGAGGAAAAATCCATTATGGGGTACAAGCCATGATGTGTATGCGCAACCTCCTGATTTTAGAAATGGGTTAAGTCAGAATGCCAGATGTAGGGGAGGGCACCAGGATGAGGTCTCTTGTTATCTGGTGTGCTCCCTGGGGCATTTGGTGGGCCGCTGTGAGATACAGGAAGCTGGACTAGATGGGCCTATGGCCTGATCCAGTGGGGCTGTTCTTATGTTCTTATGTACTTGTTACATGCAGCCTTTGTTGTGTACATTGAATGTGTCTAAGGGCAAACTAGCTGTGCACACAAGTGATTCGGGGGGGGGGCGTTAGTTCTATTTACAAATTGCGTGTGGAGAATTGCAAAACATGGTGAAACCACAGCAGAGCGGGCTTTAATACCTTCACATTGCCTCTGTTGTGATTTAGTTGTGATCCCACTGCTCCACTGTGCAATTTATATTGGGGGGAAAAAACTTTCATTAGCTTATGGAAGTGTTTTTATTTTCATTTAACTTGACAACATGGGAACCCAACTGTGATCAAAACTGCGAAAGAGGCAAAATCTTAAATCCCTTCTACTCCTTCATATGGTTTTGTGACATTACACACCCCTGTGTGTGACTTATAAATAAAACTACCCCCCAAATAGGGCCATGTTGTGCAACTGGGTGCCTGTCTAGTTTGAGCGCAAGTGAATCTGCTGTGAGATTTCACTTAGTAGCTGGTTGTGAAAAAGTATTTCCTATCTTGATCAATATAATGCATAGTTATGAATTCAGACGTGTGTGTGTGTGTGTGTGTGTGTGTGTGTGTCTTAAGGTGCTTGTATAATTACCAGAAAATGTCTTACACCTGGATGTCACTTTTAACCAGTGTTACCTTTTTAACCAAAAACAGCTTTTGAGGCTGCTGGGGGGGACGGGGGGATGGACGACGGGACACGACACGGGACACGGGACACGGACTTTTTGACCATTCTCCCTCTCAAAACCTCCCCCCTCCTGCCTAAACTCCTGGAGGAGTATTTTCCACCACTACGGGACAAAAAGCTGTAGTTTTGAGTGGGAAAATGACTGCGGGGGGAAGGGTTAAGCAGCCATATGCTTCTGCTATTCAAACTCATAGTTCTGTAGCTGCTATTGGTATAAAAAAAGCATGTCGGATAAAAGAAGCTTGCAGCTGTGGATCACCTGGACTCACAGACGCAACATGCCATTCTGACAGATACTGAAGTCAGACATGCGCATGAGCACAAGCAGGTTCACATGAGTATGTAGCACTTTTCTAGTCTAACTCACAGCAAATAAGATCAGGAAGCAATATATTAATGCCTTCTCTGAAGATGTGGCAAACAGGGAGAATTCAAGGGTCAGCTTGAAATGGTGCTTCATTTTATTAAAAATGGTGTTTTCATTACCAGGTGTTTCATTTAAGCAAGCAAAAGCAAAAAGAACTACTACTATACTATGAAAGAAACAGGTTACTTGATTGGAAAGTATAAAGTTTACCTATTATTTAATATCAGGTAATTATGGTGGTGGGTTTTCACATATTTTCAGTCTAGACAGGGTACATTGCTAAATTGTGTAGGCACATAAGAAAGTATGCTTAGATGCAGAACTTTTGGTAGGGATAAAAACCAAAGGCAAGAGAATAAAATCTGAATATTGTAACTATGAAAACAAAACCAAATAACCACCACCCCCATCCTCTCCAATCCAACAGCAGATGGACTTTTCAGAGCCCCCCTCAAATTATCTTCATGGCATGGGAGGCATTACAGCTGCTCCTTCCTGAACCACATAGGTAACATCAGAAGTCCCAGGCCATTTTAGAGATGCCCCTGTTGTCACACTGCCCCAGATTCTGGGAGAGGGGACTCAAGGTTTGTTTTCTAAACCCTGCCAGCAAATCAGCAATTCAGATGGAAGCTGTTCACAGTGCCCTCAGCTTTCATAGCTGGAGTCAGCAGCAAACAATATCCAATGGAAGAAAGAGACAAGCAATGACCTCATCCATTCAAGCTTAGTGACAGTATTTTTTTTTCTTAGCTCTTTTATTCCACAAGTAAATACAGAGAAGTAATACAGACTGCTCAGCCAACCGATGTGTCCTCTCTTTTCATCATTCCTAGGCTGGTCCTGTGCCCCACCTAATGTGCTAGGCCCATTGTGACTCTACAGGTTTTCAACCACAGTTATCTTTCAGAAATGGCAGAATGCACTACAGACCTGGCCAAAGAACCATTTCCAGATGGGCCTCCAAATTCACTTAACTTTGCTACAACAGTCATTCATTTCTCCATTGCTGAGGCCAACTTGTGGACATTTCTTAACAAGATATCAACTCAGGCTTTGATTTAACCCTGGTTTGTTTTAACAGACTACAGTTATAACAAATCACAGTTCCCAGAGTCTGGACGTTAATGGCAAACTGTGGTTAGTTCAGAACCTGAAGCTGTCAATATCTCATCTGGTATATCAGTGGTTTTCAAATTCTCTGGGAGAGTTTGAGAGCCACTAAGTTCTTGCGTGGGCGGGAGGGGGGAGGCAGCAGGGGCGAGGGAAGGCAGTGGTGCGATCGCCAGGATTGCGCCGCTCAGGGGGGCTGCAGGGGCTTGGGTACACGTACCCAAGCCCCTGCAGCCTCCTGGGGGTGCGGGGAGCCCGGCGCGATCTGCAGCAGGCTCCCCGTAGCTGTGAAAGTAGATGTGGATTCGCAATCACTCCGCATCTACTTTCACTGCTGCGGAGAGCCTGCTGCGGGTCGCGCCGGGCTCCCTGCAGCCCCCCTGAGCGGCGCAATCCTGGCGATCGCGCCGCTGCCTCCTCCCTGCCTCCAGGCCTCCAGGCTGCCCCCGCCCCTTAAGGGGGCAGGGCCCACAGGCTGGGGCGTCATGACGCCTCAGTTTGAAAAGCCCTGTGGTATATGAATGAGGAAGCAAGTGGAAATGGAATGTACCAGCCTGACAATAGAGCAGATTATAATCTAAACTAGGGATGGCCCATGGACCATTTGTGGCCTTTGGGGTCCCCCAATCTGGCCCGCAGGGAGCCTCCAGTTTCCAATGAGCCTCTGGCCCATTGGAGACTGTTTGAGCCTGCACTGGCCTGCGACTGCCAGTTGCAACCGCCAGACTCGAGCTGCGGGCTGAGTTAGAGCAAGGCCTTTTATAGTTTCCATGTGTTTTCTGCTTTTCCCTGGACATTATTTTAACCCCCGCTGCCCCAATTGCCTCTGAACAACTTATGTGTCCATGTCTCTCTGGCTTGGTCTCTGTGTTTTCACTGTGCAAGATGTGTGTGGCAAACAGTTCATAGTTCTCATGTGGTTCTACAAGCCTGTATTATAGTTCTCATGTGTTTTATAAACAAGCTAAGTAAAATTCACTCATTCATATAAGATCCGTCTTGAATGTATTCATTTATGTAAATTTATTCAAATTTGAAATGTAAATTAATTTTTTTTGCCTATACCCTGACAGAGAGTCAGAGAGATGATGTGGCCCTCCTGCCAAAATGTTTACCCACCCCTGATCTAAACCATGGTTTAAAATAATATGAATCAGGCCTCTTTTTTTTCATGGTCTTCAGTGAATTACTCCTGGGTCTCCATCCACTTCCCAGTCTCTACGCATGTGCCATTTTGAGTGTCGGGTTGCCAACCAGTGGTGTCACTAGGGGGTGCTGGGGGTGCGGATTGCACAGATGGGGGCGACACCACTACTGGCCAAAATTTTAAAAAACTTTGTATTTTTGAATAATTCCATCATGTTCTATATCATTATATATCATTATATAATTTGATATGTAATTTCATGCAGAATGCAATGAAACAAATAATGTTGAAATATCTCTATTCTATCAAAAGTTATAGCTAAAAAACCAGTATGGGTGGGCTAAGGGTACATCACCACACTTACTACCCAGGGCCTTGCCCCACCCACTGCATGGAAGGAGGTCCTTCATGGGGGTGATGTGTTGATATTGGGGGTGATATTGTGTTGGTGAAAAAAACTCCAGGGTTAGCTTTAGTCAGTGTTGGGCCCTTGATTTGCTCTTCGAACTGTTATCTCTTTTCCGATGCATGTTTACTTTGGTAAAAGTCCTACTTTGCTAAATGAAACTTATTTCCAAGTAAGGGAATACCAATTGGTTTCATTGGATTACTTCAAGTTCTGGTATTATGGGAGACATCTGTCTGTCTGTGTTCACCACACCACGTATGGTCTAAGGCTCTACAATTGTACCCCTTAGCCACCTTTTTTTTCTAAACGAAAAAGTTCCCAATGTGGCAGTTTTTCCTTACAGGGAAGGTGCTTTCACCTCCAATAATTTTCGGTCTCATTTTTGCAATATCTTTTTGTCTCCAGTATCCTTTTTGAAATGGCAGAAACCAGAACTGTGCAAAGACGTGAGACTTAGCCCAGAAAGGTCTGGAGTTTACAATATACCCCTGTTCAGTAAATACTGTAATTGCCTCTTTTGGTTGTTTGCACCAATAAATAGTTGTTGGGGGAGGCTGAAGTACAGGCTTACCTGCACTAGCAGACATATTGCTAAGAACACTTAGAGGAACTCTCTCCTCACCTTTCCATTATTATTAGAATTTAATAGACAGGCAGCAGCCATAGACCATTAATTCTCAATTACTTCCCTGGTGTGTGCCATCAATCTAGCACCAAGCCTGGCATGTCAACTTTTGACTTTTCTTTCTCTAACTTCCCACAAAAGAGAGACTTCCAGAGGGAAGTAAACAAAGTATCTGCTGGGAGACGTAATCAACTGAAAAATGTCACTTGGTTGCCCAAAGGGACCAAATTGCTGAACTGTGGTGACTACTGTTCATTCCCAGGAGTTCTGTTTTTAAACCGAATGTTCCTGGATTGGTCTCAGGCCTGTCAAGAAATCACATCTACAAAATAAAGAGACTGGTTTCGTAGACCCAGCTCTGTGGGAAATAGCTACTGTGGCTATTGGCTGGTGTTGGTGGGCAGGATGGCATTCATATAATAGATTAACAGTACAATCCTATGTGTGGCCACAGAAGTAAGTCCCATAGTGTTCAATGGAGCTTACTTCCATGAAAGTGTATTTTGGATTGCAGCCCAAAATGTTTATTTAAACCAGTGGTTCTCAAACTTTTTAACACCAGGACCCACTTTTCAGAATGACAATCTGTCGGAGCACACTAGAAGTGATGTCATTAACCTGAAAGGGATGTCATGGCTGGAAGTGACATCAGCCTCCGCGGGCTGGTGTGCCTCCATGTGCCGGAGGCACCAACTTACCAACTTATGAGGAAGCGCAAACATGCTTTATAGCACATTTGCAACCCACCTAGGCCGGTGCAAGGGACTTGCGCTGGCCTAAGGGTATGTCAGAGTTGCGCACTTAAACATTCTCCATGTGCCCCTTGTTATATCTGAATAGCTTGATAGGTAATGCCACATTGTCAGTGAACTGATCTTGTCTTTAATTAAATGGTTATGCTAAACATTATGAGCAAGAGATTGTAGGGACATGGTAGAGAAGAGAAGGGGCAAATGGTAGCCTTTCTTTGTACACCTAGATAGATGTTTGAAGCAAATCCAGGAGCATGTATGTTCATGTTCATAGATGTATGAAGCAAATCCAGGAGCAAATCCAGTGTGACTGTACAGATAGTGGCTGTGTTAGCAGACAAGTTGGGGTGTAACATGCATACATTTCTGGTCTGAATCCACTCTAAGTAACAGACTGCAAAAACAGCCGTTCAAGACATTTGCTTCCTTTTGCTGACTTTTCACGTTCGGATTCTATGAAGTCAGATTTATCATTGCCCGCCATTGTGCCACTACCAAATTTAACTGAATATCTCTACAACTATTTTAGTGTCCTGATTTGAAAGCACTACAAGATGATATTTTTTTCAGGGCTTGGGAACCATGACAACTTGTTTTCCAGTGCCTGGGGTTGCTGCACCATCAAAACTATAATGAAATGAAAACTTCAGATGTGGTCAGAGAGGATCTTTGAAATATGTACACATTTTTCCAGGATATCCATTTAAGTCTGGTGATTTGTGATATTTTAATGCTGTAATTACCTTCTCAATTTCATCTCTTCTGATACTTTTCCCAGGTATTGCAACAAAATATAGCAGTGTGAGTTCCCCTAATTTTATTTAGGTTTCAATATGGGCTGGATCTGAATTCTCAAGAAGTATATATAGCTTTTGATTAAAAAAAATCAACAAACACTGTTAATTTCTTTCTTTTCAGAATGACTTTTACATGCTTTGTTCCCAAATCTCCCTCATCTTTTTTAAAGGTCATTTTCTCTTGTGACTTCTGAGACTAATATTATTTGCTACTGTTCTTTGCTTTAGATGTGGGAAAATACCTGCCACCCAGGTTTGTTTAAGCCGTTTATCACTTGCATCTTTAAGATGGGCTTCCTGGAGGAATATAATGTTGGGGTTTTCCCCTCTCAGCATTCGTGAAACCCTCCTTCTACATAGGAACCACAAATAGGAGCACAATTACTAGAGTAAAGGAACATGAACACCATGAAAAATCAGCAGTTTCACAGCATGCTGTGAGAACTGGTCATCACATAAATTTTAATTAGGCTTAGGTTCTTTCTAGAGCATAACAATACCATCTCCCAATGTGCATTTAGCCCTAGAGGGTCAGTTTAGGCCCTGGCACAACCCCTGAACCTGAGCATTTTATTGATGTGTTGTAGAGAACTCGTGCAAGGAAAGCATGACCACAGCTGCGATACAAGGACATCTGCAAGAGGGATCTGAAGTCCTTAGGAGTGGACCTCAACAGGTGGGAAACCTTGGCCTCTGAGCGGCCCGCTTGGAGGCAGGCTGTGCAGCATGGCCTTTCCCAGTTTGAAGAGACACTTGGCCAACAGACTGAGGCAAAGAGGCAAAGAAGGAAGGCCCATAGCCAGGGAGACAGACCAGGGACAGACTGCACTTGCTCCCAGTGTGGAAGGGATTGTCACTCCCAAATCGGCCTTTTCAGCCACACTAGACGCTGTTCCAGAACCACCATTCAGAGCGCGATACCATAGTCTTTCGAGACTGAAGGTTGCCAACACATCAGAGGAGGATCTGGAGTGTGGGAATGGTACTAGAATTTATGGAGAGGCTACTGATGTTCAAAAACATAAAAACAATATGGACAAAAAAGAAGAGACTCTCAGTATAAGTAATGCCTGGCTTCCAGCATTCAAATATACTAGAATAAAAAACTTTGAGGATAAACCTACATAGGAAATTGCGAAGAGTGTAAAAGCAGGAGCTGGCAGTTAAATCAGTGGCCAACTAACAGATGAGGGATGCAATCCTAACCCCTTATGTCGGTGCTCTCCAGCACTGACATAAGGGCAATGCAACTTTGAGGTAAGGGAACAAACATTCCCTTACTTTGAGGAGGCCTCTGTGAGTGCCACCCAACTGCAGGATGCAGCACATGTCCCATTGGCACCTCTATGCCAGTGCTGGAAAGCACTCACATAAGGGGTTACTATTGCGCCTGAGATGATACAAATTCTTTGTAAGCTTCTGAAAATACTTCCCACAGTTCTCAGTGAAATGTTGGGACTTGATCCTACAATGTGTTTTAATCCATGACTGAAGGACTCGAGTATCATTTCAACATATGTTTTAAACTCATCCAGCCACAAAAGCCTTAGTATGCTTGTAAACCTTCCTTTGTTTGACAGGGTTTCTTGAGCCTATAGCAGTGGTTTTCAAACTCTCCTGGAGAGTTTGAGCCACTGTAAGTGCTGGCGGGGGGGAGGCAGCAGGGGCAGGTGGAAGGCAGCGGCGCGATCCCAAGGATCGCACTGCTCAGGGGGATGCAGGGGCTTGAGTGCACTTACCCAAGCCTCCTGCAGCCTCCCCGGGGTGCAGGGAGCCCGGTGCGAACCTTTGGCAGGGCTCCCTGCAGCAGTGAATGTAAAAGCGGAGCTATTGTGCCCCGCCTCTTCTAAAGCAGAAGTGGAGCGCGATTGCTCTGCTTCCACTGCTGTGGGAAGCCCTGCCAAAGGTTCGCATCGGGCTCCCCACACCCTGGGGAGGCTGCAGGAGGCTTGGGTAAGTGCACCCAAGCCCCTGCAGCCCCCTGAGCAGTGCGATCGCGCTGCTGCCTCCTCCCTGCCTCCAGGCTGCCCCCACCCCTTAAGGGGACAGAGGCCAGGGCCCACAGGCTGGGACTTCGCGAAGCCCCAGTTTGAAAAACCCTGGCCTATAGTATTTAGAGAAAATTCATTCAAGTGAGCTATAACACTGTTATAGTTCATTCTCTGAAAAGTACTTTTAGGAATCCCTGAAACTAGTGTCAACACTGAGTGCAAAAGCAATGCATTAAAGTTAAACCATCTGCAGCATTTCAGCAATCCTGGATGCAAAACATATAAGACTTAAATCAATCTGCTATTCAATATCTACAAAGCCACTATCATCAGCAGGCAGACTACACCTAGCTCTACCTTTTTGGCAACTAATGGCGGGGTGCCTGCGGAACCTCATAAATTCTGAGCCTCTGCATCTTGATTTTGAAAAAGAGCCAGAAGAGGAGCAGACAAGGCTTAACTGGAACCAACAACTGTGAAAGCAGCCTGCAGGTGTGCAATTGCGTTGCCATTCTGCATGATGCTAAATATAGAACCTGGAATGTGTCTGAGGTCACTTGTTTTGGGAATTCCTATGGCAAGCACTGTGTGGGGACCCTGGTCTCACCCTTCTCAGCTGTTCCACATTCCAGAACGTTTTCAGGAATCTTGCCCTTGTCTCTGCTTTAAAAGGATACTTCTCTCTTCTCCCTCTTTTTGTGATGTTCAGCTGATGGAAAGAGAATGGTGGAACACAGATATGGGATCTCCAGCTATATTTGGGAACATTCCAAGGGAGCACAGTGCCAACAGGACAAGCTATGATGCTCTGCAGCTACTCCGTTTGGTAGATGGGTCTACAGGTTTAGGGACATTGCTGGACATACCAGTCATGTGTATGATCCTGGTATGACTAAAGATGTAACCAAGATAGAAAACTTAAGTTTATGGGAAATGTTTGCAGTATTGTAGTTTATAGCACAATCCCCTGGATAGTTCTCCTTGTGCATGCCCCACTGAAATGAAAGGGACCTAATGTGTTCCGGCACAGCATTTCAGTGGCAGTACTGTAGTTTACAGGGGGTTTACAGCAATAGCTATGCTACAGTTCAGTGGGTCATGGACAGGAGAACTTCCCTGGTGGATTGAGCCTGTGCAATGCAATCCTAAATTTGTTTCCCCAGAGGTAAGTCCTATTGACCTCAATGGGATTCATTTCCCATTAAGTTTGCTTTGGGTTGCAGCCTAAATCACTTTTGAAATGCAATGGTTCAGACCTCTTGGGTTGTCTTAAAAAGTTAATCTTATACTATCTTTTATGACATCTCCAAAGGCTAATCAAAATCCCACCACGCAGCAAAAATATATGGCAGGGATAGCAGTCACTCTCTTTTCTCTGGCATGGCTGAACTCTCTTGGCTTTTCCCTGCTCATTTAACAACAGTGTGTTGACTGTATTTTGTGATTGATGTTTCCAGATTTCAACCATTACAGCCTCATGCTCTCAAAGTGGTTTTTGCTTTATATGTTAAATGTTTTTTTAATAAAGTGTTATAAGTTTGGCTGGAGCTATTCCTTTTTTTTTCTTTATCAATTTATATTCGTTCTTTTTAAAGTATATGACGAAAGTCTTTATATTACTTTCATCATATATTAAAGTGATGTGAAGACTTTCATATATATATATATACACTGCACATTTGCATGTGATAATAATCATCCTTATAGTCTGATTGCAAAAGAGGCATTATACACACACACACACACACACACACACACACACACACACACACACACACACACACGGCACATTTGCATGTGGTAATAATCATCCTTATAGTCTGATTGCAAAAGAGGCATTTTCACTCATGCTACTCTACATCTGAATTTAATAGTTTCATTCACAGAAGCCTGGAATTAACTAGACGTGAATGGAATGCTTGTTCTTAGCCCTGCTTGACATCAAACTCAGAAACAGAGAAAGCAAACATGTTTTAACTGTAACAAGATAGAAACTTGTTGATAGAAATTTGCTTCCGCCTGACTTGAAAACCAACTATAGGGCTGATAATTTCCAAGCATTCACTGTAAATTTAGTGAGTTTCCATAGCATTCTGGATGCTGGATACAAGAAATAGTTTGAAGATAATTGAAAGTGACATGAGTGAAGAGGTATCATTGTCCTTGGAGTACTGTATACGCATCAGGTACATGCATTTTCGTTGCCTCTCATCTGATCAAATAGGTTTTTGAAGCATGACAGAGACTGTGAACAGAGATGATGACAGTGGGATGAGTGTGTGCACCAGGGAAAACTATTGGATCTATCAATCCACTGTTGTCTTTCTGAGAAAAACTGTGACCTGCCTCTATCTGTTGGTTTCAAAACAAAGCAGAGTGTTGAGGTTCCTGCAGCAAAATTGAATCATGCATGACTGAAAGGACTGCATATTCTTTCCTTTTTATCCCTGCCTCCATCCCCCTTCCCTTCCTCTGTTACCCTTCATATGTCAGTATCTAGATTGTGAGCCCCTCAATGCAGGATCCTGTTCTTTCATGCCAGGTTGGTTCTATACCCATCAGTATATAGAGTGCCTTGCTGAAATTCCCCAATTCATCTTTTATATTTACAATAGTGCTGCATTACAGAGACAAGGTAGTTGAGGCTTACCTTGTGAAATTTCTTTCCCCCTCCTGTTTTTAAACCTACTTCTTTCCTTGCTTTTATTGTATGACCCACTGGGAATCCTGATCTCTATAGCAGGCTGATCTCTACAGCAGGCAGAAGCAGGTAGAAGAAGCAGGGTGCAATCCTAACCCCTTATGTCAGTGCTTTCCAGCACTGTGAAATGCAGTGAGTGACACCCAACTGCAGGATGCAGCACATGTCCCATTGGGACCGCTATGCCAGTGCTGGAAAGCACTGACATAAGGGGTTAGGATTGCACCCGCAGTGTGTTAACTCATCATTCAGTTCAGGTCATTTTAAAACACAGAATAGCCAGTTGGCAACCCTAACCCAAGCACATGTTTATGGATCTAGTCCTGCATAAAAACCATGGTCTAAGAATATTTAAGAAGATGGTGACTGGCAATGGTAAGGTTTGACTCACTACCTTTGAATTTCTTCTCAACACACTCCTCTGTCAAAATTAGCCGCTGACCAGGATGTCCAAGGGAAGTTGCAAACACTAGAGCAGGCTTGCTGGATCTGACCATCTAGCCCAATACCCTCTTTCCAACAGTGACTGGCGAGATGATTCTGGGCAGCCCACAAGGAGGGCATGAACATTCTAGCCATCCTCCTCATAAGTAACCTGGGGCCTTTCACCTCTGTTTTGCAGATAATGAGCTGATGTTCACTGACGCCCCCTCCTAACTGGGCAGAGAGGCACCTTTTAAAGTGGTGCCCTCGTATATTGAGCAAGGGGAGAGCAACTGTCACTGCAGTATAGTGCCTTTTCCAGTGGCTGTTGATGGTGTCTCATCTGTATTTTTCATTTTTTAGGTTGTGAGCCCTTTGGGGCAGAGAATCATTTCACTACGTAAACCGCTTTGTGAACTACTCTTGTTGAAAAGTGGTACATAAATAGTCTTCATATTAAGTAATTAAGGGGCAGCCCAATCCTGAGCTGCCCAGTGTGCGGGGCTGCAGTGGCGCAGAAAATGGCTGCTGCCGCATCCTGCACATTCCAGGTAGCTGCTGGCAGCTCCTCGGGAGAAGGGAACTTTCATCCTCTTGCTCCAGGTAAAGCAAGTAGCCCTGCAATGGGACTACTCGATTCTACATCAACCCAATGGTTGGCACGTAGAATCAAGAGCCTCTGTGTTGGGCGATGAGCCTGACATGGAGGATCTGGATGCGGTGGAGGTCCCGCCTCCGTAACGGGCTGCTCCCTCCCCCCGGAATGCCTCCTCCCTGCCTTCCCTTCCCTGCATCCCCCTCCCCAGAACACCTCCACCCCACCTCCCTCCACGCCTCCACCTACCTTTCTGCTGTTTGGTGGTCTGCACGACCGCCAAACAGTGGAGCTCCGGCATTTGCCCAGTGCTGGGCAAGCACTGTCAGAGCACCTGTGCTAGGGCCCGCAAATGTGCCTTATGGCACGTTTGCAACAGTGCATGCTGGCGGTGAGCTGGGACACAAAGCTTAGGAATGGGCCCTAAATAAATAAATAATGGTGTGTTGAGCAAGGCTACTCAGTGAGTCCATGGCTGAGTTAGAATGCCATTGACACTGGAGAATGGGTGATGTCAATCTACAGCAAGGGGCCCCAAACCCTGGCCCGAAGGTCAGATGTGGCCTACGGCAAGCCTCTATCCAGTCCGTAGCCAGCCTCTTGTCCCCTGAAAGCCTCTGGCCCACATGACCGAACATGATTGGAGCTGTGCTCTGGTTGCATCTGGAGGGTGTTCTAAGGGCCAGAGAGGTTGAGTGAATGAGCCCATTCATTAATTATTCATTCATCTAAGCTCCATCTCTTATTTATATAAATTTTATATTTAGATTTTTTTTTTCTGGCCCTCTACACCAAGCCAGATATTTTATGCGGCCCTCTAGCCAAAAAGTTCAGAGACCCCAATCTACTGTTTTAAAAAGATATTTTTAGTTTGAGCAATCCATTTGTGTATCAAACCCACACCTTCAGCAGTCCTGATGTGAACATATTTGCTGATAAAGCTTGTATAACTAGAAATAGCTAAAAACATGAACTTTGCACTATTAATTGGAATGGCACTCTGAAAATGCATGCTGTTATTTTATGATGTATTCAAGATTACAGGTATGACCCACTGGTTGCCAGGCTTGCATAAATTCCATGGAAATATTTATTTCAGATATTTTTATCCTGTTTTTTTTTTCCAAGCAGCTTACAAAAACAAAAACTAGAAGTGATATACTGGAGATGGTTGTCACAACAGAAAAAGGGCCACTTCTGCTGTTGTCTTCCCCAGTGCAAATAAAGAAACACTTAATCCCCGAACACATGGAGATGGGGATCACTGTTCCGAGGGGATTTAGCAGTGCGTTGCTTCAGCTACTAGAAACAACTGTTAAAAATAAAATCAAATAAACAAATTACCTACTTGGTTATAGGAGAATAACTCTTCCTATTAGCTGCCAAACAGAAAATTATGAAAATTAGATAAAATAGAAGAAAAAACTGGATGATTTCATAAAAATGTACTCCCATTTAAACAAGATTTTAGTATAATTTATATTGATTGACACATTATGTCACACACAAGTGTACCACTCTGTGCTCTCTCTCTCTCTCTCTCTCTCTCTCTCCCCCCCCCTTCCTTTTTTCCTTTGGTTCTGTTGTTACTTCTATTCGCAAATAAAGGAGGGGGGAAAGTGCACCATTCTGCTCTCATGTGAGTGAGCCACTTCTTTTATTTCAGTAGAGGGAGCAGATCCACCTGAACGGATCAATGAATGTGAGCATCCCTATTCCCAATGTACTCTTTCTTGCTTGAATTGGAATGTCCATGAGAGTTCAGTCTTGCATCAGATTTTGTCTCTGTATGCAACCTGGGGTATTTCACCATGCGCCTTGGAAAGATGACTTGGCTGCCTCAGCAATCAATCCGGGTCCTGATTTTAAATAGGAAGGACTTTTTGAAAATCAAAATTTTTATTTCAAAGACTGTTGGGTGAAATGCATTCCCCAATTATGCCTCAATTTTACATATATGAAAAATCTTGTTTATAAAGTATATATGAATAGTGAATTTGGAACAATCTTGTGACAGTTTGTTGTGGTTTTATACTTGATGCTATGCAATACATTGAGAAGTTTGCATGGTAGTGAAAATGTACACACCCAAAGATTATAGGACAATTCAACGTGGGAGACAAAGGGCCAAATCCTATCCAATTTTCCAGTGCTGGTTGTAACTGGGCCAACAGGGCATGGACTGCATCTTGAAGTATGGGGGCTATCATGGAGGCCTCTTCCAGGTAAGGGAATGTTTGTTCCCTTTCCTTGGGGCTGCACTGCGGTTGCACCAGCACTGGAAAGCTGGATAGGACTGAGCCCAAAGTCTCCTGTCAAAAGCCACTGGATGTTGGGAAGATTAAAGGATTGAACTAGCATCATTTTCCTTAACAGTGAACTTGGGTGGTCGAGAGATGGCATCAGCTCAAAGCAAGGCAGGAGTTTCAACTTATTTGAATGACTCCATAGGCACATATATATACACACACACACACACACACACACACACACACACACACACAGAGTACTTATAGATTATTTAGTACTTGTAGATTAGTCCCCTGAGGGCTGGGGATAAGAATAGGCCCTCCGTTTGGCTGTACTTGTTGTAAGAGGCGACTAAACAGCCACTGGGTAGATGGGACTCATCAGCCTGGGAAGGCAGCTCATCTGAGAGAAGGAAAACTCTGATCCCAAACCTCCACTGCCTTGTGGCTACATCCCATTATGGAAAAGGCTTCAGGAGTCAACCTCGAGACAAAATCCGGAGCCGGAGTCCCTGAGGCAGTTCATGGCTGAACACAGTCACGTTCTGGCAACTCCTATGATGTCGCTGGAACCAACCGTATTGGCCTCTGCCTTTCCATTGGACCATTTCAGTGACGTGGAGAGGGGGGATTTGCTGCATGGGTAACAGTCTATCCTCCATATCTACTTTACCCAGGCTTCGCGCACTGGAGAGGACACTCTGTTCCAGAACACTATTCAGAGCGTGATACCATAGTCTTCCGAGACTGAAGGATGCCAACAACAAGATTATTTAAAAGAAAACAGTCATTAAAAAAATGACAAATACTTGTGAGCATCCAAGACCTGTGGAACACTTGAGCCATGGGACATTATGGAGGCAACTGAAACAACCAACCAAAAAGGAAACTGAAGGGGTGGGAAAAAGGAATTGGCACGCTCAAGCCCCAAACGCCTGTTAGCACTGAAGGAGAAGGGTTAGACTTGCAAAGGTGGGTCCTGTTAAAAAACCGTTCCCCTGCACTATACAGAGATACTGTATTTCAGAAGGAAAAGAATGAAAAAGTGCACTTTTCCCTCTTTTCAAACTCCAGTTAGTTCCCTGCTATGAACCAAGAAGAAGTTCATGTTCATGGAGGCCTGGCACAAGAAATGGCACCCAAATTTTCTCCCCCTCCTTTTTGCAAGTGTACTAATGTATCTCCTGATGCCCTACCTCTGTTGCTGCCTCCTCTTCCTCCTCCTTGCCAACATCATGGTTTCTTCACTGGACACTTCTGCTTATCTGCCCTCAGTATGCTTTACCCAGCCTGTTTGGAATAAGCCACTGGCTGGGCAAGGTGGCAGAGATGTACTGCTCCGGTTCTGTAAAGGGAAGATCAGAACAGGGTTGCAGTGGTATCTGCTGCTGCTTTCTTCATGGCTGCTGCTGTGATTGCTTGTGGCAGCATTTTGGGAGGAAGAGGTGGGTTGCCATAATGTTGGAAGAGCATCAGCAAGCAACCCAGATCTTCCCAAAAACTGTGGGTGGGCTATAGCTGTTCATTTCCCCCAGTAGGGGGACCAGGCACCTATTCAGTTCCTAGTTTAAAGGCTTGTGGGTCGCTCTCTCCTGCTTCTACTGGACTTCTCATTAGCTTTATTAGCACAGCTGCCCAAATGGCCATGATCAGTTGCTTTTCTTGCTTTGCTGTATATAAAAAGTATATATAAAAAGCTCATTGTGTAACTCAGTTCTGCTGCAAATGACTTGTTCTTTCCTGTGGATGGGTCAGCTCTAGGTTCAGGTCTGCCAGCCATTGTAGGAGAGCAACTACTTAATGTACCATATGTCACTGTGGGGGGAGTACCAGTGTGGTGGGAAAGAAAAAATGGTGCCTTTTGTCCTGAAACCTTCTCCCTGCCCCCCTCCCCCAGGTACCTTGATCAGCACTATGTGGTTTCCCTTTCAGGTTGGCTGGAAACCTGACTAGGAGCACTCTAGTTAGGGGCTGGGGATAGATTGCTACATGTTGAATTGTCTCACTCCCTCTTTTTATTCAGCCCTCCTTTCAAGCAGCTCGGAGTGGAGTAGGTGGCCTTTTCCCTCCCTTTTAAAGATTTCACAACAATCCTGTGAGGTAGGTTAGACAAGTGAGACTTTGTGGCTGGACCAAACCTGGCCAAATGTGAACATTATGGGTACAGTTTTCCAGAATTAAGCATTTGGAAGCCCTGGTGTCAACAGAAGTGGTAATATGCTGAAATCTTGGCTGCTGGGCTTCAGAGTGCTTGATTTTGACAGGTTCATGCCTTGTCTGTCTGTTATATTTTGCCTGAACCAAAAGCTGTGTGAAACCAGAGTTCCCTTTAGTTGCTCGTTCAATAAAAGGCTGTGTCTGGCTCATGTTTTGTGGGGTTTCACAGTGAAAGCAGCATGAACAGCCTGGAAAGATGGATTGCACAATCCAAGAAAACTAACAGCACCACTCTATACATGTCAACTCAGAAGCAGAATGGCTTCATTTCTTTATTTAGCCAAGGGGTTCTTTCAGCTGTGGAAATATCATTTAATCTTTTTGTATTACAGCCAAAGCGACTTGGATGGTTCATCTTGAACTTTGATTGCTCTTGGAGAAGGAATGCATTTGATTAGCTTTTAAGTTGACTTTGCACTTGGGACGATAAAAAAGCACCCTTCATCTCTTCGGTGCACGATTGTGTAAATTAAAGGGGTATTTATAAGGGATGGGAACTTGAGTTAAGTGACCCAAGTCAGAACTGTGAAAACACATGTTTTTGCTGACTCATGAGGATTCGAGTCACATGTGTCGAAGCCTCAAACACCGGAGACCTGGGCTACTGACTTGGAAAGCGCCATGGGTTTGGACGACTTGAGTCGCCCAGACACAGCTTGGGGGTGCTGCTTGCATACTCTGATGTTGTGCTGCTTCTGTGACACCCGAAAGACCTTGCACGGTGATCTGGAAGCCGGGAATTCAGATCTGTGCAAGCAGCAGCAACCAGCAGCAAGGTACATTATGTTCAGTCAGGAGGCAGAGACGGGCTGGGAGTGGAGGGAAATAGTTAATTTTTTTTGTTTGGGTTTAAGGGTATCAGGCTGCAGAAGTTACAAGCTGCATAAATAACTAACTGGGTGCTGCATGTGTCCAAAACACAGGGGAGGGAGGTGCTTCATCTTGTCCCCAGGACTATCCATTGGACCGAGGATGTGTCCCGATTTTGAGTGTCTGGGAGAGGGAGCGGGAGAGGATGAGCCTTGTGGATGGGGGAAGGAGGTTTTGGCCATAGGGACAAGTGAGTTTTTGCAATCAGGGAGGGGTGGGGATATTAGGGAAGTGTTTAAAGAGGCACACACACACACACAAACCAGACTCAGGTCTCAAGTCTTTCAGAGTCCCCAAAATGCTCTGGACAACTCAGATAGTCTGCCCGTTAGGCAGAGCTTTTTTTGTAAATAAAAAGGTGCAGGAACTCACAACTTGTCAATCTTTTATTTATTTATTTATTTATTTATTTATTTATTTATTTATTTATAAACCATTTTTTATTGGAGAAATAAAATATTTTTTATGTGCTTCCCCCCTAAAGATGAACTTACTTCTGAGTAGACATGCATAGGATTGGGCTGTCAATCTCCACATCCCCTCCCCCCTAGCTATTTTTTCTACACATGGGGAAAAATACTGTACAGGTGCACTTGTAGCATGTAGTATGTAGGGTGGCACTACTTCGAGGAGAGGAAGCAGTAAATGGATTCCGGAAAATGGCTTACATGAGTTCCATGTAATAAAATTACTCTAAGCAACTGTGGGAGTAAGAACAAAAAAGGAATTCTTACACGAGAGGGGTCCTTAGGTGCACATAGAAACAGCTACGTTTGCAAACAAGCCATTAAATATGATTTAATTCAGGTATCAGAATACTCTGTGTCTTTGGGAAGGCGCTTGGCATACAATTGTATGTTCTCTGCTGCCCTGAGCAGCTGCTGTGCATTGCTGGAGAGGAGCTGCAAACGCTGGCTGGCGGAGGGCATGCTTGTGGGGGAAGGCTGAAGAGGCTCTCTGGCAAGGCTGGACAGCAATTTGTACACGTACGTTGTACGTGTGTAGAATCCCTTTTCACCTCCCCTTAGCATGTGAAAACGGGTGCAGATATATATCTCTGCCAGGATTAAGAGCCCAATCCTAGGTATGTCTACTCTGAAGTAACTCTCGTTCTAGTCAATGGAGCTTACTCCCAGGAAAGTGCCTAGGATTGCAGCCTAAGAGCCCAATCCTATGTAGGCTCATAGGCTCAGAAGTCCATTTTAGTGAATGGGGCTTACTGTGGATAGGATGGCAGCCTCAGAGCCCCTCCTCTGCCTGTCTACTCAGAAGTCAGTCCCACTAGAGGCAGTGGGGCTTCCTCTCAGGAAAGTGTGGAGAGGACTGCAGCCACAGAGCCCTTCCTCTGCCAGGCTGCAAGGCTATGACACTTTCCTGGGAGTAACCCCCTTGGACACAATGGAACTTACTTCTGAGTAAACGTGCTTGGGCTCTCAGGCTGCAAGGCTGTGCAACCTTTCCCAGGAGCAAGCCCCAATGAGCACAATGAGACATACTTCTGAGTAGACACGCCTAGGCTCGTGCTGCAGATTGGCACGGGGCTGCACCAGCCAGCTTCCTTCCCCTCCTCCTCCTCCGCCAAGCCAGTACCTGGGCGTTCCGTGGGTGCCGCAGCCCATCTCCCTGGCTGGCTGGCTGGCTGGCTGTCCGTCCTCCCCCTCGGCATTGGCGCCTGTCCCCCGCGCCCTCCACCGGCTTGGAAGCTGCGCTGGGAAGCAGAGTGCGGGGGGAGGGGAGGCAGGCTGGGCTCAGGCGAGAGCTTGGAGATGGGGGCAGGAGGGGGTCGTTGTGCGGTCAGGCAGGGGCCAGGCGCCCACCCACCCTGCACCCCCCAGCATCCACCCAGCGAATTCCTCTATTTTGCTCCCCCCCTGGAATGCCTCCAAAGGGGAGGGGCCCCTGCAAAAAGGTGTCGGAACTCCGTCCCCCCGCGTTCCATTAGAAAAAAAGCCCTGCCGTTAGGACTAATTTTTTAGTCGAGTTAAAGGGGACGGAGACTCGTGACTCAACTTGAGTTAAACCATGCTGGATTTGCCAATCTCCAGTATTTATTCTGTTTATTGTGACATTTTTACCCCACCCTTCTTCTGAAGAGCTAGGAGGAGCATGCAACATTCGGTCCCCACTCACTTTTCATGCAGAGGACACCTGCACATTGTCTATTTTAGACTGGGAGCTCCTTGTGGTTAGGATTATGTTCCTTTATAAAGAAACTATATGCATAGATGATGCTGCAGCTTGCTCTGTACAAAAGCCATTTTCCAACACATTGCCATATTCTAGCTTTATTTTCAGTGATGAAAGACATAACACCCTTTTAACTCTGGGATGAACAACACCTGACCTGGCAACACCATCACAGAGTCCCTTCTCAACATTTCTATTCCTCTCCAGGGTTGAGTTCTGGATAAAAAAAAAGAATCCCCTTTTACTTCTATGAGATTATGGCAGGAACTCACTGTGCAATGTGATGTCACCAGGAAACTTCCCTTGTCTCCATTTTGCATTTTTTTAAAAAAAGTGTCCATTAAAAAAAGTAATGAATAAACAGATGTGTTCAAAATGCACAGGAAGGCAATCTACTTGAAATGTTTTGGGAGAGGCAAGGCTGCAGCTGAGCCAGTATGTGATTTGCTGGTATGCATGCCTGTCATTTCAATTGCAAAGCCCGGCTTGTGTGGCAGCTGAAGGGTGAACTATGAGCTCTGTTGTCACCTGAAGAAGCAGCATATAATAATAATAATAATAATAATAATAATAATAATAATAATAATAATAATAATAATAATAATAATAATAATAATAATAATAATATTATTATTATTATTACAGGTATTTATATACCGCCTTTCTTGGTTGTGAGATTTCTCCTCGGACTTTATTCAAGGCGGTTTACATAGGCAGGCTATTTAAATCCCCTTAGGGATTTTTACAATTGAAAGAAGTTTCTATCTTTCAAGAACCACAACATTCAGATGTTTCTTTCTGATCTGGTTTCACATTCTGTCCTCCATCCTCCCACGCTCAGAGCAGATGGAATAACTCGGCTCAGCTTATCAGCTGTTTCAAGGTCGCACGGTGCCGGGTGGCCTCGAACTGGGGACCTTGTGGATGTTATCTTCAGGCAAAGGGAGGCTCTACCCTCTAGACCAGACCTCCTGCTCATCTAGGCTGAAGCTATGCAGGGGCAGGCTTGATTTTCAACCTGGGGGTATAGCGGGTTTTGCTTCCCCATCAGTGGCAAAGCCAGACCTGCCAGGAGGCAGGGTGATGCATACTACCTCAGGCAGTAGATTCTGAGGGGCCCAATAAAAACCCAGCCAACAATCCATTTTCAACCCAGCAAGCTATAGCCAATGAACTTGGCCTGACACTTGGAAACATTACAGAGATCAAAACCAAACTCTTTCTCAGAATAGACTCACTGGGGGGTAGTGGTTCCTAAACTGGGAGCCACGGTGAACTCACAGGAGCACCGTGGGATGTCTCTGGGGGTACCTTCCTGGCTCTCCTGGAGGTCACCATCTTGGATCATGCAAAATTTCACATGATCCAAGATGGCAGCACCCAGGAGAGCCAGGAAGAAGAGCCTACCACGAAAGAAGGATGCTGTGACCACAGTAAATTTGGGAACCGCTGGGTTATGGGGTCTGTAGCTATCATCTGTGAATCCATGAAAAGGCAGCGATGATCACAAACCAATAATGCAGCATATCAGCATTGTCCTGATAGGAAGCCATGCATTTGCTCTGAATAGTTTTAGCTGCAGCTGGGATCTTGGCCAGCAACCACGCTGTAGCCTCTTGCCTCTCCAAAGTAATTTAGAAATCAACTTAACAAGTGTGATAAGTACTGACAAC
The DNA here is from genome assembly GCF_035046505.1 of Tiliqua scincoides. Taxonomy (NCBI): domain Eukaryota; kingdom Metazoa; phylum Chordata; class Lepidosauria; order Squamata; family Scincidae; genus Tiliqua; species Tiliqua scincoides. The sequence continues at coordinate 212,418,124 of NC_089824.1, forward strand.
ACTTGCTGGATGTCACTGATTTATGGGCTGGAAGTGAGGTTATCAGAACTTCACCCAGCAATGAAGCTATTAAATGCCACTGTGGCTCCTCTCCTGTTCTGCTATTGAGGAAGGGCGGGCAACTGCAGACAGGGCCTGGAAGCATTTAAAAGCAGAGGCGCTATCTCTGGGAGAGGCCCTGGGAATGCAATTTGGAAACTAGTCTCTTTGGAATCCCAAGGGATGACTTCTGCATGTGCTTTGGTTCATGGTGTGACTTTTTCAACCTTACTTATGTCACAGTGAGTATGATCTTCCAGAGCTCTGGTTTTCAAACTGTATTTTGAAACACAGGAAAAGCTCCCTGGAAGCTTACCAGGGGTTAATTCAGTGATGGTGGATGCAAGATACGGGTGCAGGGGTGTCCAGGGTGCTCCCAGAGTCCAGCAGGGAGGTGACCACCTGCCCTTCCAGATTCACCTTGACCATAATGGGTGGGCCTCCCAAGCAATGTTCCCGCTAATGTTTGAGGGTAGCACATGAAGATCAGTCATGGCTATATGGGGGCAGCTCCAGAGCACCAAGAAAGAAGCTGTGCAAGGCTTCTACTCCAGCCGCATGACCACACAGCTTAGAGGGTAGGCCGTCCCTGAGCCTTCATGGGCCCTTGGTAAAGCACAGTCCAGGCCAGGTTGCACTCCATTTAAGGGCAGTCCTGCTGAAAGTGTTACAGCTGCCAGTCTCAAAAGCATGGGCCCTTCCTGGGACACACAACCTCTTCATTCAAGGTCGGTTCCAGGACCTTGAATGTCAAGCATGGTTGTGGTGCCTGCCTCTGGCCATGGTTCCCCCCTGAGGACTGAGGACTGGCAGTTGGCTTCCCACAGCGGACTGACTGAAGAATGGCTCCTGCCATTTTATGGGGGCATCTCCCCCCCAAGCCAAAGCTGGGGTTGATTTCCTCCCCGAACTTTCGACCCAGGGCTTCTCCCTGTGTGCTTCTGGGGCCTTGACTGCCAGGAAAATTTTGAAAAGTCAGGTGGTTACCCTCAACGAAGAGGCATGGTTTTGCAGCACCCAAGCGTGGGTATCCACAGACATAATTTGGTAGAGTTGATCTAAGCCCATTTTGTCCATGATATGGGCCTCACCTTTTTGTGTGTGTATTTTAGCCAACGGATGGCTGTGTCTTGAACCTCTCCATCAGTGCCTGGGGCTGATCCCCCTTCTGATTATGAATGGAGTGAAATTTTAGATGAAAAGTAAGTAGGCTGGATGTAGCCGGCACGGAGGCCAGGCTGGAGCATGTAGGTGCCTCCAGGGGTACCAGCGCAGCCCCAGTCCCCTCCACAGATGCATGCAGCCCTGCTTCAGCAGGGTGGTTGCTGCTTCCCCATCTGGCCTTTTTCTCCCTGGCAGCCATGCACGGTGCTCAGGTGCTGCTGACTCATGCAAGGAGAGATCAGTGTGTGCCACAGCACAATGGACATGGCCAGCCAGCTTGGAGGGATTGCTGGAGCCAGGCAAGTCTGGCCTGGACAGTTGACCAACTTCCCAGAAAGCTTGCTCGTCACTATTTATCTTCCCCTGTGTTGCGCAGCTGCAGGGGAGTGTTCTGTGTCTTCTAGGGCATATGCCCAGGGCAGTGTCCTTCATGGGCTGTGGGCACCCCACCACATCTACAACATGCTGGAGTTCTGTGGCAGGCATGCTGGGTTCCTTGGTAGGTTTGTTGAGGCCAAAAATGTTATCGGCAGGCCAGACCCTCTTAAAAACCCTTGACAGATCCTGAAGGCTGAGTGTTCATTGGAAGTCTCCACTTCTTTTCCCTCAGTTGGGTTTGCTGTTTGCCAGTGTTGATGAGGTGGACTCTCAGTAGAATGAAAAAATTTCTGATGGGAATGGTGGTTCAACAGAGGAACAAATTGCCGAGGGAGGTGATGGATTTTCCCTCACCGAAGATCTTCAAGCAGAGGCTTGACGGGTACCTGCTGGAGATGCTCTAGAACAGTGTTTCTCAACCAGTGGTATGGGTACCACCAGTGGTACTTCAGGTGGTGTGTGGTGTACTTGAGGGACCCCTGGACATCTGCTGCCTGGCAGCAAGACGAGTGACATGATGTGACAAACTTTGATAGAAGCCTTGGCTTGGTGGGTACAGCTTCAACATTTGCTTATCACTCACTCTAAAAATCCCTCCTGTCTACCCTGAGCATCTTACTGGTGTTTGACATGTTGCATCTGGCCTCTCAACCCAGAAGTAACTCGTGATGATGTCATCACCAGCTATTTTCAGTGGTACTTCCAATAGGTGGATCAAGACATGCGAAGTGGCACAGTGGGGGATAAATGTGAAGAAACTCTCTAGGAGGGTTTCCTGCTACTGGCAGGAGGGTTGGACTAGATGACCTTGCAGGTCCCCTTCCAACTCTGACTCTATGTTTGCAAACCAGGGACCTAGCAAAGGGTAAACCTGGATGTGGGTTCCAGAGCCATCAAAGCCACAACTGGTACAGCTTGGGCATTCCACCCCAACACATCAATTATGGCTAGTCCTTCTGTAGGGCAAACACAGACTACAAAGCAGCCTGGATCACATACTCCAGTGCTTCTCAAACTTTTTAGCACTGAGACCCGCTTATTCCAATGACAATCTGTTGGGACCCACCGGAATTGATGTCATTAACCTGGAAGTGATGTCAATGCCAGAAGTGATATCATCAGGCAGGAAAATTTTTAGCAATGTTAGGCTGCAATCCTATTCACACTTATCCAGGAATAAGCCCCATTGACGATTATTGTTAGAAACATATACATAGTAGCCTGTTAAAAATACAGGTAAGAACATAAGAACAGCCCCACTGGATCAGGCCATAGGCCCATCTAGTCCAGCTTCCTGTATCTCACAGCGGCCCACCAAATGCCCCAGGGAGCACACCAGATAACAAGAGACCTCATCCTGGTGCCCTCCCTTGCATCTGGCATTCTGACATAGACCATTTCTAAAATCGGGAGGTTGCACATACACATCATGGCTTGTACCCCATAATGGATTTTTCCTCCAGAAACTCGTCCAATCCCCTTTTAAAGGCGTCTAGGCTAGACGCCAGCACCACATCCTGTGGCAAGGAGTTCCACAGACCGACCACACGCTGAGTAAAGAAATATTTTCTTTTGTCTGTCCTAACCCGCCCAACACTCAATTTTAGTGGATGTCCCCTGGTTCTGGTATTATGTGAGAGTGTAAAGAGCATCTCCCTATCCACTCTGTCCATTCCCTGCATAATTTTGTATGTCTCAATCATGTCCACCCTCAGGCGCCTCTTTTCTAGGCTGAAGAGGCCCAAACGCCGTAGCCTTTCCTCATAAGGAAGGTGCCCCAGCCCCGTAATCATCTTAGTCGCTCTCTTTTGCATCTTTTCCATTTCCACTATGTCTTTTTTGAGATGCGGCGACCAGAACTGGACACAGTACTCCAGGTGTGGCCTTACCATCGATTTGTACAACGGCATTATAATACTAGCCGTTTTGTTCTCAATACCCTTCCTAATGATCCCAAACATAGAATTGGCCTTCTTCACTGCCGCCGCACATTGGGTCGACACTTTCATCGACCTGTCCACCACCACCCCAAGATCTCTCTCCTGATCTGTCACAGACAGCTCAGAACCCATCAGCCTATATCTAAAGTTTTGATTTTTTGCCCCAATGTGCATGACTTTACACTTACTGACATTGAAGCGCATCTGCCATTTTGCTGCCCATTCTGCCAGTCTGGAGAGATCCTTCTGGAGCTCCTCACAATCACTTCTGGTCTTTACCACTCGGAAAAGTTTGTAACATTTCCCCAAATGCTGTAACATTCCCCAAAGGTCTGTAACATTTTCCCAAATGCAGTCACATACCAGGGAGGCATCAAGTCTAGTGTATTAAAATGAAGCGGGACTCACTTGAAATGGGCTCGCGACCCACCTCGTGGGTCCCGACCCAGAGGCTGAGAAACATGCCATACTGGAGAGTATGCCACGCTCTGTAGATGGGTATCCTGTATCCATGAGCAGTGCGGAGAGGCTGGGCAGGGGCTCACTGCCTCGTGGTCTCCCCTTCTCCCTGGTGTAAGCTGTGAGCCAATCCCCGCTCTCCGTTCCTCGGTATGCAAAGCACTGGGGGGACCGGGGCCAATCAGGACCCGAACCTGGGAGTCTCTGGTGCCGGGCCTCGCCCCCTCCCCAGCCTCGCGCTTCGTTAACAGCCCTGTGGCGAGGGATGCCCGGGAGATCCCCGCGCAGAAGCTGCTCTGGTGCGATCGGGAGCCACTGGCGGCGTCGGAGGAGGCGCGCGTCTCCTCCATCCCCCGGCGGTTGCACCTGGCGGTTCAGGGACCATGCGGGAGGCGGCAGCAGCAGCAGCCGCAGCCCGCGATCCGCGGTAGCCCCCAGGCAGAGGGTTCCTCCCAGGGAAGCCTTTCCCAGCCGGGGAAGCCGCGGGCGATCGGCGAGTGCTGGTCCTGGAGCGCGCAGAGCGGAGCCATGGAGCGCGTCTGGCACCAACGGGGCACCGCGTTCCAGGACTAGGTACGCGACCAGGCGGTGCCGGAGGAGCAGCAGCGAGCTGCCCGTCTCCAGGACCTCCCCGGCAGCCCCCTGCTTGAGGCCCCCCCGCCAGACCCCCTCCTTCTCCTCTTCCACGTCGGCCGGCCAGTTGGGTTTCATGGAGCTGGGATTCCTCCTGCTTTTGGGACTGACGCTCGCCTCCAGGACAGGTAAAGGCGGAGTAGGGGAGGGAGTGGGAGAAGGATCGTTGCTTCTGGTCCCGCGCTCCGCTGCGAGGATGACACCCAAGAGCCACCCTGCAGCCCCCGTTGGGTTTCAGGCGAAGGGAGATCCGACCAATCTGCTACAAATAAAAGAACCCAATCCTAGCATGTCTACTCAGAGTAAACCCAATGATAGTCAATGGGGCTTACTCCCACGAAAGTGTGGATAGGATTGTAGCCTCATAGCCCAATCCTAGGCATGTCTACTCAGAAGTAAACCCTATGATAGTCAATGGGGCTTACTCCCACGAAAGTGTGGATAGGATTGTAGCCTCAGAGCCCAATTCTATGCATGTCTACTAGGCATGTCTAGGCATAGTCAATGGGACATACTCCCAGGTAAGTGCGGAGAGGATTGCTGCCCTCAGGCCGTTTCTACGCGCTCTCTCTGTGTAGCGGTGGAATTCTGTGTGCTGAACAAAAGAGGGGGGTTCGGTGGCATAGCCAGAGGGGGGGCAAAGCACTAAGTTTTGCAGGGAGCCTCAACTTGGCGTGCAAGCAGCCTCTCCCCCTCTGCTTCGGAGCCATTCCAGATGGTGGGAGCAAAATGGAGGCATTTGGGGGGTGCAAAGCACTAAAGGGGGTGCAAAGCACATCCAGGCCATTTTGCTGTATTGGCCTGGAATGCCTCCAAATGGGTTGGTGAGGCTGCTTACATGCCGAGCTAAGGTTCCCTGCAAAACTTAGTGCTTTGCCCACTTCTAGCTACACTACGGAGGGGGTTCCATTCTCTTGTGCTGTGGCTGTGATCATCAGGAAGGAGCATGAACTAGAAGCCCTTGGTTCCAGTGTAGCCTCCATCACTAACTACTTTGGTAATCATAGGTGATCCTCTATTCTGGGGGTGCCCAAACTTTTTAGCTCTGGGACCCACTTTTTAAAAGAACATGCTATTCAGTGTTCACTCTATAGATCACTCTATCACTATAGATCACCTCTATCTAACTAGGACCCACCTAAGTTTACCAGACTTTTTAAAAAAAGAGTGGAGATCTAGTGAGAAATAATATTTTATTTATTTATAATTAATAACTCCCCCCCAAAGACCCAAAAACTTTTATATCCTTGTATTTACACATGCTTGCACACTTCGGGGTGGGGGCTCATCTTGCAGGGCAATTAGTGTCTATCTTGCAAACTGCAAGAGCAGAGCTCTTTCTGCAGTATAATTAGAAACTATCATATCTGATTTTGGAATAGCCTCAGGGCTTGAGGAAATTAGTTTATCCGATCTTTCCATCACCCTTTGATGACACACCAAAATCAGGTCGCGACCCACCAGTGGGTCCCACAGTTTGGAAACCACTGCTCTACTCTATTTTGCAGGCCACAGGTGCACTCCTGCTCCTTGTTCCTTGGGTGTAAGCACCATTGAATTCAGTGGGATTTACTTGCAAGTAAACATGCAGACGGTTATGCAATGATCATGGTTCTACCTTACAGGGTTGTTTTGAGGATTACTGAATCTATTTGAAATGCTTTGTACATTCAATAAGCCTTGTATAAACCCCCAGCTTTTAGTATTATTGCTTGGGAGAAGAATTACTTCTATTGGGACTGCTGGAAGAGATTTTGCTGCCCCAGCTGGCTGTACTGTGCAGTCTAAGAGTTCCAGAATCTCCTGCAGCATACTGGAGGAGAAATTTGCAAGGCTGCTCCATTGAAACCTCCCCTCCCCCTCCCCAGTACTGCTGCTTGTGTAAGCTCTGATCTGTGTTGAAATCAACATGCTAAAGGAATCTGGCAGGGGAAAGTAAAATGGTGGTAATGTTGCAGGTTCTCTAACTCTCATGTTGTAAGGTAGTATTCTGGCAAGAAGCTGGTTCACAGTGTAATCCTTCGTTCTGATTGTTCATTGTCCTTTACTCAAGGGCTCTTGGGAGCGTTCTTTACCGTTGGTACCTGGAAGATGTGCAAACTTTAGGTTATATTTTTCCAACTACCTAGAAAACTAATTCTGAAATACTGGGAATCTAACGTTCTGCTACGTGTCCAAAATTGGATTTACAATCTATGTAGATGGGCAGCTTGGGAGAAAATTGTGTTTACTAAGGCGGGCACCATAGTACCATTTGACATCTGGAATGCTTTTCTAGACTCTTGTTTGCATAATCAGGGCTGGCCCAACCCCAACATGGATTGAGGCAGTTGCCTCAGACAGGAGATTGGCAAAGGAGGCCGTTCCGTCTGCTGGCTCGTTTTACAGTGAGAACCATCAATTTATGCAGTTGCAATTATATATATACACAGGTTGAGTCTCGGTATCCACAAGGGTTCCATTCCCAGAACCGTTGTGGATGCAAAAAATTGTGTTAAAGGAAATTAATTTTAAAAAAAAACCCAATATCTCCTTGCTGAGCAATTTGAAAACAGCCTTGCTTAGCTTTGTAATGCACAAGAGTGGCAGCAGGCAGACAATCAATCAATGAATTGCTCTCTCTCTCTCTCTTCCAGGTGCTTACAAAGGCTTTACTCCAAGGGTTTCACTCTGGCCCCTCCCTTTTCATTTTCATGTGCTGGGGGGGAAGGAGGAGTTGCTTGCCTAGAAGCTTTTCTAAGTGTTTGAAGATAGAGAGATTGATTGTCTGACTGCTGCCAGCTCTCCCCCATTACAATGATATGCGAGGCTGTATTTAAAAAGGATTTTTTCCCTTTAATTTCTCAGTGTCTTTCTTCTCCTCCTGACCTGCAGGCTTCTCACTGCCCGTCTCTCGTGCCTTGCTACCCCTGGGGGGCAGTAGCAGCAGCAGCAGCAGCAGCGGGCTGAAGTTTCTGGGGCTCCAGCAGAGAGACGGCCAAGAAAACGAGATATTGGCAGGGGGGTTGCTCTCAGCCAAACAAACCATTGTGGAGAAAGTGGCTGGCCCAGGAGAAGCTCATCACAGAGCAAAGCGCTGCACATGCTACACCTACAAGGATAAGGAGTGTGTTTACTACTGCCACTTGGATATAATCTGGATCAACACCCCAGAGTGAGTGGGGAGGTAACTGTGCCGTGCTGGGGTGGGAGAATGGGGGTAAGCACAGGGCCAGACATCAGAGGAGGGGAGGGGGTTGGAGGCAGACTTTGGGCCTGGCAGTCCTCTGTTTTTAAAAAATGCATAATTTAATCCCTCTTTAATTTCATTGTTAAAATACATTGCTGTTGTATGACTGGCATGTAGGGTGCATGTGTAAAGCAACTGTTGTTCCATATTGACCATGATCATGGAGCCTCCATGTTTGGGGAAGCATGCCTCTGAATGCCAGGCACTGTAGAACAAGCCTTGTTTTCATGCCCTGTTTGTACACTCCCTAGAAGTGTGTGGCTGACATTCAGTGGGCTTGGGAAAAAACCAGAAGGTTTAAAAGTTACACATTTTGTTATAATATGCATGTACAAATAGTGATTTAAATCCAACAATACTATAATCATTCTGGATCTGTAAACCAGTTAAAATCAGTGGGTTAAAACTCTTCGTTCGAGGTCTGGAGTCTTCAAACAAATGGTTTCCTAAGGGTGTTGCGGATAAAAATTCTTACAGAATACAGCGAAGCTGCCCATGGGGCTTAGTGTGAAGTCTGTGATTAAAAAATTCAAATTGCCAGACACATTTTGACGTTTTGGTCTCCTTTAGTGGCAAACGTGCAGTGATATGATTCCTCCAGAATCTTTGACTTCCATCAAAGAGATTAGGTTGGTATTCATCCACAGCTGGTATTAGGCTGGTATGCATCCACAGTGATACTCCTTTGAAAATAGTTCTTAAAAAAGCAGATCTCATTGGACTTTGTAATCTGGATTTGTATAGGTTTGCATATGGCTGAGTGGAAACTCTGGAGTAGCCCTCTGAGGGTCCAATCCGAAATGGTCCCAGTGCCGGCACTCAACGGCCCCTCCCTCTCCCCTGTGGAGCCATTCTGGGCTGTGAGAGCAAAATGGAGGTGTATGCCTCTATTTTGTTCTAGTGGTCTGGAATTGCTCTGAGGGGGAGAGGCCACTTGCACGGTGTGGTGAGGCTCCCTGCAAAACTGAGTGCTTTGCACCCACTCTAGCTACACGACTGGTACTTGGATTGAGAAGCAGACTGCACCCACTGATGGTCTTAATAGAAGTTTTAAATGAAATAACTTGTAAAGAAGCATGCATACAACCCCAAACACCTCTCTTTTCAGTCATGGGAAAGCGCATGCTTTCTGATCCTGATCTGGATCATGATACAGAGAGTGGGAGGTTAGCTTTCCCCTTGTGTCAGACCCCTCCCCCCAACCACATAGTAGATATTTGCAGGAAATAATCACGTTGGGTGAGGGGAGGGGGGTTTTTAACCTGAAAACAGTGTGAGGGGAAGAGCTAATCACAGTCCCAATAACTGATATCTGACATGGCTTATTAATAGTTTTTTTTTTTTTAAATGAAGAGATGCTTCTGGCAGTAAGCATGCTTCTTAGTCACATTCTGGTGAAGGTCTCATTTGACCTTGAACAAATTTTTGTAGTTATCTTGTCTCACATTCTAGAGCAGGGGTGTCCAAAGTTTTTGGCAAGAGGGCCACATTGTCTCTCTGACACTGTGTTGGGGGCCAGGGGAAAAAATAATTAATTTACATTTAAAATTTGAATAAATTTACATATGTTTGCATAAATGAATATATTAAAGGTGAACTTGTATGAATGAATGAAGGTCTTGCAATACCTTTGCTGCCACTGCTACATCACAGATGTGAAACAGCAAGCAGTGGAGGGAGCCCTCATCCCACAGCTCATGCAAGAGGTCAAACAGTCACCCTCACACTGAGAGCAGTTGCATCAGGTCATCGTGGGCCCCAACAAATCTTGGGAGGGCCAGAGACTCATTGGAGACGGGGGGCTCCCTGAGGGCCGCATTGACAGGCCTCGAGGGCCGCAAGTGGCCCCAGGGCCGGGGTTTGGGCACCCCTGCTCCAGAGCAGTGATTTTCAACCAGTGTGCCATGGTACAATGGTGTTTCATGAAAAGTCCATAGGTGTGCCACAGGCATTTGGAGCACAGTGGTTGAAAATTGATGAAAAACTCTTCTGGGTTCATTGGCTCTGTTTTAGGGCAACTACCTGGTATAAAAAATTGTCTGTAGTAATGAATTGCTGAAGCTGGCTGAGGAAGAGGGACTGACAATTTGTGACTACAGTTGCCCAAAAAACAGAGCAGCAGAACCTAGAAGATTCTCCCGAAAGCCAAAAGTGACATTGCAAGAGGCGAAGGACCATACAGAAGACCATAGGGGTCAGTGTGCCATGAGAAGAAAAACATTGAAAATCACTGTTGTAGAGCCATAACACAGGCCTACAAAACTGAGGGTCAGAAACGTTTTTCCCAAACTTTATGGTGCTTTGATATGAATTTGGGGTGCCGATTCCAAAAATGGCATCCGTTTGGCCCTATCACGTCTAGTTTTGAAGATATAGTACAGCCTCATTCGTGAATTGTTCAGTCAGCTTCCTCATGAGGAAGCCACAGGAATTGGTGTAACGTTTAAGCAAGCAAAATAGGGAGGGCACCAGGATGCAGGTCTCTTGTTATCTGGTGTGCTCCTTGGGGCATTTGGTGGGCCGCTGTGAGATACAGGAAGCTGGACTAGATGGGCCTATGGCCTGATCCAGTGGGGCTGTTCTTATGTTCTTATGTGTGTTGGCCTGTGTAATAGACTATTTACTTTTTGTATTGGCAACCTTCAGTCTCGAAAGACTATGGTATCGCGCTCTGAAAGGTGGTTCTGGCACAGCGTCTAGTGTGGCTGAAAAGGCCAATCCGGGAGTGACAATCCCTTCCACACCGGGAGCAAGTGCAGTCTGTCCCTGGTCTGTCTCCCTGGCTATGGGCCTTCCTTCTTTGCCTCTTAGCCTCAGACTGTTGGCAAAGTGTCTCTTCAAACTGGGAAAGGCCATGCTGCACAGCCTGCCTCCAAGCGGGCCGCTCAGAGGCCAGGGTTTCCCACTTGTTGAGGTCCATCCCTAAGGCCTTCAGATCCCTCTTGCAGATGTCCTTGTAGACTAGATAGTCTCCCTCTTGCAGATGTCCTTGTAGATAGACTATTTACTACAGTCCTGTAAATAGCCACTTACCTGGTAATCTGTGGTAAAGAACTGACTTCAGGTGACCAGGCAGGGAACACTTTCTCAAACTAGAAAGTACTTTTTCTTTCAAACTGTCAAGTGATCAAGAGATACTTATGGATAGAGATATAAGTGACAGTAAATACTTTGAATGTGAATATGTTTTGTAGACATACTTACAAGGCTGTGTATTATTATTTTTATTTACTTAAAAAGCATCTAAAATTGCTAAATGCTTTATTATTATGAGCTTCAATGTTGTACGAATGAGGCTAAGTGAAAATGCTCCCCTTCTTATTTTGGAATTAAATTTCCCACTAAATTCTCATTGTCTATCTACTTTTATGTTCATTTATTTTATCCATTTATTTTTATATTCCCAAGTTGAGGCGTGCTTATATGATTGCACGATATAATGCTTTACCAACTGCACAAATGAACGGTCATTTCCAAAGGATACCTCCTGAGCAGTGTTATTGTGACTGTCCCTTAATTGAATTAGATAGCTCGGTGCATATTTTTTTCCGATGCCCAAAATATACAGCAGCGAGAGAGAGATTCTTAAATAATGGATGCATAAATTTTCTTTGTTTTCTGGCTCTTAAAGATTGAAACTACTGTTAAGTAGTCTTTGTAAAGAGTGTGTTGTGGATGTAGCCAAATTTTGTTTCAATGTGGTTTTAAGTGCTGGTTTTAACATTTTAGATAAAGAGGTGTATGGCTTATGTGCAGATCAACCTAATAAAGTTTGGACTTGGAATGTTGTATGAATAATAAAAGAGAGCAGACAGATTTCTATGACTCTGGTTTACCAATTAAGAGATTGACACCCAAAGAGGGGAAAAATTCCTCAACAGGAAGGATAAATTAAGCAGATGCAGATATTCAAGTAATGGAGATAAAGGCATGTCCTGGTATTTTATTTGATTTATATTCCGCTTTTCTCCCTGAAGGGCACCCAAGGCAGCTAACAATCAGCTAACAAGGCAGCTAAAAATACAAAACAACAGATAAAGATTAAAAATACAAAACAGTTAAAAAACAATTAAAACAAGATAAAATACATGGATAAAATACATAGCACGCAGTAAAAGACAAATTTATAACAACAGCCCTTATGGTGCCTCGAAGGCTTTCCTGAATAAAAAAGTCTTCAGGCCCCCCCGGAACGCTAATAATGAGGAAGCAGCTCTCAGTTCAAAGGGGAGGGAATTCCATAGTGTAAGTACCACCACTGAAAAGGCCCTGTTTCTGGCCGCCATTCCCTTCACCACTCTCAATGACGGCACAACCAACAGGGCCCCTTCTGATGACCTTAGAGAACGGACCGGATTATACGGAAGAAGGCGGTCTCTCAAATACGCTGGTCCCAAGCCGTTTAGGGCTTTAAAGGTCACAACCAGCACCTTGAATTCAGCCCGGAAACGAATGGGCAGCCAGTGCAGCCGTGGGAGTATCGGCGTGACAGAGTCAGATCGCTGACCCCCAGCAACTACATGAGCCACCGCATTCTGCACTACCTGTAGCTTCCGGACTGTCTTCAGGGGCAGCCCCACGTAGAGCGCTTTACAATAATCTAATCGATGTCACTATGGCATGGACCACCGTGGCCAGATCCACCTGAGACAGGTACGGCTGCAGCTGGCGCACCAGCCGAAGCTGGGCAAAGGCACCCCTGGCCACAGCTGACACCTGGACATCCAGGAGGAGCTGCGAGTCCAGGAGAACCCCCAAGCTGGACCCCCTGCAGTTACTGGGGATCTGTGGATACCGGGGACACCTGTGTAAAAGAGATAGAAAAGGACGGGGAAGGTTAAAAATAACTTATTTTACCTTATTGCAGCAAAACTGCTGCATTTTCAGGGCTGCACACAGCTTTCTGATCTGCCTGCAGCCTCTTCCTGATTGCCCCGAGGCTACTCTTACCCCAGCGTCACTCCAGAATGCAGCACGCCAAGGAAGAGAATGCATCATGCTGCATTCTGGGACTACACTGGGGGAAGAGCAGTCTCAGAGTGACCAGGAAGAGGCTGCAGGCATCTCAGAAGGCTGCCCGCAGCCCTGAAAATGCAGTTGTTTTGCTGCAATAAGGTAAAATGAGCTATTTTTAACCTTCCCCGTCCTTTTCTCTCTCTTTTGCACAGGCGTCCCCGGTATCCTCTGGATCTGCGGATAATTAAAACCACAGATACCAGATCCGAGGTACCGGGGCCACCCTGTTTTCAAGTAATGGCCAGGTGACATGGAGACAGGCCTTGAAGGGGAGAAGCCTAAGGGGGATATGTTAACCACCTTCAAGTATCTGAAGAGCTGTCAGGCCAAAGAAAGAGAAGACTTGCTCTCCATAGTTCCTGAGAGTAAAATAAGACTCGGTGAGTTGAAATGACAGAGAAGTCGATTCAGACTTAATGTGAGGAAGACTTTCCTCACTGTAATTGCTATCTGGCACCGTCCACCTCATGCCAGTAGTGAGTTCAGTACTTTTTGGAGGTTTTCAAGCAGGGGCTGGATGGCCGTCCATCAGGTACCGAACAGAGGGTTGGAGTAGGTGGCCTTCAAGGTGCCTTCTGGTTCTAACATTCTATGAGCCAATTGGCAGTTCGTCTGACATAGACCTGGCCTGCATCATTTCAGACTGCAGGGATTGTATATATTTGAATTGTTTATTCAAGGGGGGAAAAAATCTCTGCATGCAGAAAATTAGCACTTGGAAGAGGATTCTAGGTTCTTGCTGATGTGTTAGCTTTTAGTCTGCTGGGGTGACACTTTTTTCTATGAGGATAATGCTGCTTTCCTATTGCTAGTAGCATAAGAAGGAACCTGCTGTATTGTTACCAAAAAGGGCTGTTATGTTTTAAGGGGAATTGTTATATTACCCTTTTTTGGAAACCTCAGGATCGCAGGCTAGATAACAAAACAGCCTAATGCAGAGATAATCCCTTGTAGCTTAAAGAGGAGACTGGGAGAAAGATAACTTTCAATCAATGATTATATTTTTATTACAAAAAACACACAGGTAAACATAATGCACATGGAAAATGGTAAGTATATGTTTCTTGGTTCCTAGTACTTGGATCCTGTGTACCTAGCTTTATGGTGGTTGCATGTGCCATGTATTTGGTACATCCGAGAAGCAATCAGAAAAGGATAGGTTGTAGGGAAGGATTTTAGGGGTCCCTGGTCTGCATAACCCAGTTGCTAACTAAGATGGGGAGAGAATGGGAGAAAAAAGGGGAGGGAGAAGGGAAAAGATTTCAGACGCAGGATATAGTTACCTGTCCTGGGGAGCAGATGGATGGGGGGGGGGGAAGAGTCCTATGGAGGACCTGTGCCTTGGAGGGCAGCCAGAGAGAGAGAGCGCACATGGCAGCCTTTCTCTTTTAAGGGTTTTTGCTGACCTGAAATGACCCGGATGTGGCCTCCTGGATGCGCATGCTCACTACACACACTGGGACACGTGGAGCATGCCAGAAAAGGATGATCGGAAGTCAGCTATCAGCCATGCTGACCCTGGGGGAGGGGGGGTAGCTTGCTTCCTGTTGCTACTGGACTTTGGAGTCAGGATGTAGCTTAATGGCTGTGATTTAGTTAACATTAGGAGATGCTTAAGCAACAATTTAGGTGGAGGCTAGGTATTTAGACTTTGCTGCTAAAGTCTTCCTCCCTTAAGGTGTTTGCATATGCAGTGATTGGATCAGGAGGCACAGTGATTAGGTTAAAACAATACACATTTTTAGGGTACATTTAGGAGAATAGGAGACATTTGCTTGTCCGTATAGAACTAGGTGATCTGTAGGCATGCGCTTGTGACTTGACTTGGCTGTGGCCTGTATGTTGAGGTCTTGCCTACATAATATTTTAGTCCAAAATACATAACCAGATATAAAAATTACAAAAGGAAGAAGGAAAAAGGGGATTTTCACGTAACAGGATTACAGATCCATTTACAGTCCAATTCTATTTTCAGCTGGCCTGTGCTGCATCCTGTGGGCTGGCTTGAGACCGTAGTGTGTTGGAGAGATAAGTAAATGAAATTCTTACTCACTTGTTCTCTGCACCATGGTCCCCAATGGGTCTGCTTGGATCTGTGCCAGCTCTGACTGGTGCCAGTCCAGTTGGACCCATGAGGCAGTGTCGAGGCCAAGCAGGGGGCATAGGATAGTGGTGGCACCATTGCGTTGCAGAAGAGTGAGTCTTCTGCTGGCTGAAGTCTTGTTCCATCAACCGAAAGCGCCCACAGGATTGGGTTGCCAGTCAAGTGTTGTGTTTCCCACACTGGCGATCCAGATGCCTCTGGGAATCCCATGGGCAAGAGATGAAGGCAAGTGGCCCTGCTCTTACTCCCAGCAACTGGTATTAGATGCAAACTGCCTCTGATCCTGGAGGTAGCGCATATTCATGATACAAAGTGTTGCTGTGGAGCCTGTGCATATGGAGCCTGTGCATATGGCATAGCCGCCCTGGGTCCCTTCAGGGAGAAGGGCGGGATACAAATAAAGTTTATTATTATTTGCCTTGTTCTTCCCACATTTCTCTGTGTACTCTTGTTTTCACACAGGCAACACACGTGTGCTGCAGTCTCTTTTCTTATCTTAAGCTCTCATGAAATCACCATGTGCTATAATATTGCACTGTGGAGAATGAGGAAGTTGGGCACACATTTGTTTTTCTAGCCATAAAGATCCAGTAACTCTTTAAACTTACAGGCAAGAATGGGGAGCAATTCACAAGCTGCCTTAGTGCATTTGTGTGCTTACATAGATCCTTGCTAGGAAGGCTGAGCATGTGACTCTGAGAGCTCATATAGCAGCATGAACCAGGAAGTCCCCAGCTCAGATCTCACCTCTGCCACAAATTCACTAGTTAGGCAAGCCACTCTCTCAACTCCCTGAGCCCCTGCCTTCCCTATCATTAAGGATAATAATACTGTCTTATCTCTGAATTGTTGTAGAGGGTACTGAGATAATTATATGTGAAGCACTTTCATGTTGAGAGTATGATATAGAACAGTGTTTCTCAAACTGTAGGTCGGGACCGAGTAGGTCGGTTGTGAGTAAATTTCAGGTGGGTCCCCATTCATTTTAATATTTTATTTTTAATATATTTGATTTGATGCTACCATGATATGTGACTGCATTTGGGGAAATGTATGCATCTATACTTTTAACAGGCTATTATGTATATGCTTTGAACTATGATAGTCAATGGGACTTATGATAGAGAGATTTCTGGGACTTGGTCTCTGGGTCAACATGCTAAGCAGACATAGACTCCTTTAAAAGCATATAGAAAAATTTATTTACATGCTATTTACAGATTAAGAATAGATTAGGATGGATACAGGTTCTAAGTTACCCCATGGTGGATCTTTGATTCCTCTCCGAACCACACCCAAAACTCCTGTACTTGTACTCTATGAAAAACAAGTGACCCATGTGATATTCATGTCACTTCCCTCTCCTTATTTGGCATACTGGTGCATGGTTCTAGCCCTCACTGGGAAGTCCGTTATCCATGTATGGAGAAGTTCTGGCTTGCACTTTGATTTCACAAGACCCTGGAATGTTCCTTTTGGGAAAGCTATGACACACATGTTTTTCTCTCTCTGCAGGTCATCTTGACATTTTCTACCTTGTTTTTAACAGAAAAACACTAGTCATGCTTTTCCTAATGTTCCTCCTCTGAGAGAAGTTAGGTTAACCCCTAAAATCTATATCACTTACTCCCAGGTAAGTGTGGGCAGGATTGCAACCTAGGATGTTAAAAATTTTCCTGCTTGATGATGTCACTTCCAGTCATGACATCACTTTCAGTGGGTCCTGACAGATTCTCATTCTAAAAAGTGGGTCCCAGTGCTAAACATTTGAGAACCACTGTTATAGATGCTAAGTATGAAAACAATTCATTTCATTTAAAAAATTTGTTCTGTTTTACTACTCAGTTATTTGTTTTTCCCATTCAATTTTCTTTCAATTTGTTTCCCATTTTGAAGCATTCTGAGACCTCTCTAAAGGGTTAAGCTTGCCAAATTTCCAAGAGAGGAAAGAAAGGGACTCCAATTTATTTATTTGTGCCAGTTTCATTGCTGCCTCTTTCTTCTCTCCCCTCTCATCTTTTCTGAGATTGTTCATTGTTAACAGACTGTCTTAAAGATCCAGAGGCCTTCTACAAAGGAAAGAAATTGATTTTATTTTTGGAGATTTAAGGATTTACTTTAATCCTCATTCATTTTCATTGCAAAAATGAATAAAATGAAGCAATCAATTTTAGTCATGCTTGCAATGAAAACAAATTGGGGCTCAATTTGTTTTAATTTCTACTTATTTTTAAAAAGTAATGCAAGTTAGGTGTATTGTCCCTGTGGAAATGGGATGTGGGTGATACAGACAGCCAAGCGACTGCTCATTAGGATGTGACTTTGAGTCAATCAGAAGCAACAAAACATATGGCTCCGAAGTTTTTATATAGTGATCTCAGTAACCTTTACACTATCCTTGTGGAGTCTGTTGGCAACCTTCAGTCTCGAAAGACTCTGAATCGTGCTCTGAATGGTGGTTCTGGAACAGCATCTAGTGTGGCTGTAAAGGCTGATTCGGGAGTGACAATCCCTTCCACACTTTGAGCAAGTGTAGTCTGTCCCTGGTCTGTCTCCCTGGCTATGGGCCTTCCTTCTTTGCCTCTTTGCCTCAGTCTGTTGGCCAAGTGTCTCTTCATACTGGGAGAGGCCATGCGACACAGCCTGCCTCCAAGCAGGATGCTCAGAGGCCAAGGTTTCTCATCTGTTGAAGTCCAATCCTAAGGCCTTCAGATCCCTCTTGCAGATATTGTATCGCAGCTGTGGTCTACCTGTAGGGCGCTTTCCCTGCACAAGTTCTCCATAGAGGAGATCCTTTGGGATCTGGCCATCATCCATTCTCATGACATGACCGAGCCAACGCAGGCGTCTCTTGTTTCAGCAGTGCATACATGCTAGGGATTCCAGATCGTTCCAGGACTGTGTTGTTTGGAACTTTGTCCTGCCAGGTGACTCCTTGTGGAGTAAACCAGCATTATTATCTTTAGATTGGCCTGCTGCATAATAGCTTTTGAAAGGCTGTCCACAGGATGCTGCGGTCGTGATTTTGGCACTGCTGGGTGCCGCTTGGTTCAGGATTAGGCTGTCCATCCCTTGTACAAGTTTTGAAAGTCAGGTCCCATTTGTGTAACCTGCAGAGTGATTAATGTGAAATTGATGATGCACAGAAAGCCTTTCTGTCTCCAGAGGTGCATCCTTGTACTTGTGAGAAAGGGGGATATGATTTCTCAGCACTTTCGGGCCTGTGCACCTCCTTTTCTTCTTCAAGAAATTCTGATGCAATGTCTTGTGTTGATTTCTCATCAAAACTCGTTAGCGGAAGCTCAAGGTCTTTTGTATACTTGGGAAACAGGCAAGAAAAGCCTGGATGAGTGTGGCATTGCCAACTCTTACTGAAGCTATTCTTGGAATTTTTTTTTCCCCCCAACAAAATATAATGTTGGAAATTCCTGTAGGCCCTATTGAAATCTCCAGGGTCATTTTCAGTAGTCACCTGGAGATTCATGCTGACTGCTAGGGACTTGGTCTAGGCCAGTCCAGGAGGTCTGGTAACCTTAACTTCATATAACATGACTTTTTATGGTGAACCTTCCTTGGTGGTCTATGTGCCTGCGAATTGGAGAAATGTGAACTGAGCCTTTGCAATTTAATATGCCGCAAGACGTAATGTGCCAAACCACATAGAAAATATGTACAAATTTTGTTCTTTTTATGAGTCCTTCTGGATTTCAGCTATAACATTGCTGAGCAGCCAGATTCTGAAACTTTCCAAGGGCATATCTACGCTATTAATTTACCTTGATATCTGTTTAATGGCCGTGACCTCTCCCAAGGAATCATGGGAATTATAGTTTGGTGAGATGCTAGGAATTCCTTGTCTGCCCACTTCTCTGAACTTTATTTCATAGGGTTTTCTGGAAAGAAGCAACTTTGCGGCTGCAGTCACAGAATTGTACAAGGAAAACCCTCTTGAACAGATGAACAGAAGGTACCTGTCAAGCCTCTGCTCCAGTTTGGCTGCACCCTTTAAGAAGTGTGGTGCTCAGAACTGGACACAGTAGTATAGATGAGGTTTGACCAGCGTGGGCTAATAATGGAACCACTGCTTCTTGCAGTTTGGAAATGTTCTATAATGCAACCTAAAATCTCATTTGCCTTTTTTTGCAGCTACACCTCATTGCTGGTTCATGCTCAGCTTGTGATCCACTGCAGCAGCCAGATCCCTTTCCCATATTGTATTACCAAGCTAAATATCTTTCATTATATAGTTGAGACCCGCCCCCCCCCCCCCGGCAGTGGTTACCAAACTGTGAGTTATGGCTCCCCAGAAAGCTGCAGAAACCAGCCAGGGGAGCTGTGGAATACTCACAAAAAACTCACCCCCCCCCCATACAATATTTGCTCCAGGTGGATGAGGCACTATTGTTGATCACCTTGTATATGGTTGTCAAACTAATTGTGAATCCTTCTAATGGATGGATTAGATAAATCATCTAATCCAATGTTTCTCAAACTGTGGGTCAGGATCCACTGGCTGGATCACGAGCCAATTTCAGGTGGGTCCCCGTTCATTTCAATATTTTATTTCTAATATATTGGACTTGATGGTACCATGGTATGTGACGGCATTTGGGGAAATGTTACAGATCTGTACTTTGAACAGTCTAATTGGTTATGAAACATGCCCATGTATTTCAGAGATCCTCTTCAAAATACAGAGTATATAAGCAGAGTTCAAATCATTTCCTGGTAGCCACTTGTAACATTTTTGAAGGAAGGAAAAACTCATGATTGAAATATCTGGGAATCTTATCAATGCATATGCTAAGCATGTGTTTTGTTCCTGAGAATCTGTTCCTAAATAGAAAGCTGTAAAAAGTCTCCTTAGAAGCTTATTTATTTACGGCTTTGCTGCTAAGGAACATTTCAAGTGAATTTTAAGGGCCTCTTCACAGAATGTAATTTCCTACATAGCTATTGCTTCCATGTGGGAAAACATCGCATACATGTGACAAACATACATGTATGCTTCAGTGTAATTGGTTGCACATTTTTGCCACAAACATGTGCAGTGAAATATATGTAACTGATTTGCTGTCTGTTTTGTATCCCCTGAAGTAATATCTTTCTAGAAAATTAACAAGTTTAGAAATTGTAGGTTGGGTCAGGGGTTTATCAGAGCAGATGTTCACATAGATTCAAATTTTTGTCCTCCTTCAAGTATCATTTGACTCCATTGATCTCAGCAGGATTATATACACAGGCTCAGTGGTATCCTTAATTTTGAAAAGATGACTTTCTGCAACAATCCAGTCATTTGTTTTGCCTTTCAGAGGAAAAATTTGCCATATTTGTTCATCCAGCACTAGCCTTTCTACTTACCTACACGTGGGGAAAAGTTCTGAAAAAAGTCAGTGTGAGACTTATGCCAAATTCCTGTTGCAAGCTTCACCTGTAGAACATATGCCCACTTTAAGCTAATTAGTTCCCCTCTTCACTCAAAATAGCCCTAATTCTGCAGAAAGCACTGGTGGACCCTACTACTAGGGCATCTTGCCTATTCAGCCTGCAGAGGTTGCCCTCTCCTGTCAGCAGTTTTTCCAGCAGCCCCTGGTATGGCAGCCACACACCAGTCTCTAGCATCTCTAACAGTCTCTCTTCGAGTAGTCTCTGTTTGTTTGGTCCATTTGTCCATCAGTAAGTCTGCCAGTCAGTCAAGTCAGTCCGTTAGTTAGCAGGTGCATTAAACAGTTAGCCAGTCCATTAGTTAGCAAGCCAGTCAGCCAGAAAAACAGTCTGATAAGCCAGCAAGTCTCCTCTTTCTCCTCCACTCTCTCCCACTACAACCCACAGTCTTTCCAACCTCCAGGTGCTACTTTTATCCCTGAAGACCTTGTTGCTTCTAGTGGCTGCAGTGGTGCAGCACATCCACTGCTGAAAGTCCAGGATTTAACCCTATATTTCCCAGATCCACTAGAGCAGGGGTCTCCAAACATTTTGGCCAGAGGGCCGCATCAAATATCTGGCATGGTGAGGAGGGCCGGAAAAAAAAATTTAAATATAAAATTTAAATAAATAAATTAGAGATTGAACTTAGATGAGTGAATAAATGAATGAATGGGCTCATTCATTCAACCTCTCTGGTCCTCAGAACATCCACCAGACACAATCAGAGCACAGTTCTGGTCATCCTTAATTGAGTGGGCCAGAGTCTTTCAGGGGACAAAAGGTTGGCCATGGGCCGGAAAGAGGCTTGCTAGGGGCTGCACCTGGCCCCCAGGCCAGGGTTTGGAGACCCCTGCACTAGAGCAAAGGGTGACTGCAGCCCCACATCCTCTCTCTTTGCAATATCTTCCTTGATTCCAATATAGACCCCCTCTCCATAAGTACGCTAACAGTTCATTCACACTCAGCCCATCTGACTGAAGCTGTTGCCTCGGGCTGCAAATTGGTGTGGGGGCACCTGCTTCCTTCCACCCCCATCCCTCCTTCTACTCACTAAATTGGAAGAGGGAGATGAAACTGAAAAGGAATGTGGAGTGGTGTGTTAGAGGTGCTCTAACCCACCAGTCTCCTCCTTACTTCCATTCTGTCCCCTTTTTCCTTTTCCAGTCTGGAGAGTGGGAAAAGCAGAGGCTGGTGCATCACCAGCTAAGAGAGGGCAGTATTGGGCACACGGCCTTAGGCACCAGGAGGTCTGCCTAACAAGATGGTATTTTCATATAAAGAGCCAAGTCAACCTTTGCACATAGCCTTGCAGCCTTAGTAAAAAGACATCAAGCTAATGGTGGCACTCTTAACCCTAACCTAATACTGGCTCATTCCTTTGGCCTCTTCAAAATGCGTCCCAGAAAGCTTTTTTCTGGTGCTGAAAAAAAGCACCAGATGACAGCATGTGGTGTGAAGGAAGATGCTAACTGAGGGAGCTGGTGAGGGTCATACTGACTGGCAAAATCAATACCATACAAGTTGCCTCATTTCCATAAAGGAAAATCATGGGCACACAAAGAAAAAGGGAGTATAAACCAGTCAATTGGGGGGGGGGGAAATGGTTAGATTGTCCTGTATCTCTCTCTCTCTCTCACTCACTCACTCACTCACTCACTCACTCACTCACTCACTCACTCACTCACTCACTCACTCACTCACTATGAGAACATTCCCCTCAGAATTCCCCTCAGAACCTGAATAGAATTCTTGCTTGCCTATGACAAACCAAGTGAATACTTAAATACAAGACTGACAGCTCAATCTTATCTGGGCTCCCCCACCTCACTACAGTGGCACCGAAATGACCGCCACTGTCTTTCACACAAGCAGAGAGGCTGCCGGAGGTCTCCTTGGAGCAAGAGAAGTTTTTTTCCCTTACCCCATGTTGAACCCCAGCAGTCACACCAGCTCAATTGCTGGCATACAACTGAGGAGACCTGTGTCGGGCTTCAAGGTGTGAGAGGGGAGATAGGATCCCACAGCAGCACCCTCCCCACTGCCGGGTGCTGCACTTACCCTGACTGGTGGCCGCTTGCTTTCCCATTGGCGCAAGAGGCCAGTGCTTGCCTGCGTCGACCTCAGTGCTGGTGGTAACTACCGCTAGGCCATCTTGCGACAGCCATCACCGTGACAGCATGCACAAAAGTGGCATTGCATCATGGTAAAATTAGGCCCTGAATTAAACACAAGAATATTTTGCATTTTGCAACTGACTTCCAATTTCGGAATTACAAGTAGCAGCAATAATTATCCAACTGTTGGCTGCACCTTGGTGCTGATGTTTTAGAACAGGGGTGTCCAAACTTTTTGGCAAGAGGACCACATCATGTTTTTGACACTGTGTCGGGGGCCAGGAAAAAGAATTAATTTACATTTCAAATTTGAATAAATTTACATAAATGAATATATTAGAGATGGAACTTATATGACTGAATCAAGGCCCCAGGCCCATAGCTCAAGGCCCATAAAAGGTCTTGCACGAAGCAAGTCCAGACTTTGCTTCGCTGCTGCTGCATCACAGACATGAAACAGCAAGCAGTGGAGAGAGCCTTCATCCCACATCTCAAATGGTTACCCTCACGCTAAGAGCAGTTGCATTGGGCCAGCATGGGCTCCAGCAAGTCTGGAGGGTCAGAAGCTCATTGGAGACTGAAGGCTCCCCTTGGGCCAGATTGGGAGTCTTCGAGGGCTGCAAGTGGCCCCAGGGCCAGGGTTTGGGCACCCCGTTTTAGAACAAAGTTTATCATTAGACTGGTCTTTGTTTGTTAGGACAGGTCAAAGCTGCTTTACCTGCAGTTCACATAAAAAAGTTCAGAGGAATGATTAGGGTAAGAGCAAAAAAAGACCTTATCAGAGCTAAATTTCCTATTTGTTTCACTTTTTTTGTTTCTTGTCCTTTGCAATGATGCATCTGCTCTCTAGGCTGCAAAGGTAAGCGCTAGATGGAAAATGTTTTCAGGGCAGAAACCTGATGCAGGAGATCTGTAACTAGGGCCCAAATTCTAACCAACTTTCCAACACTGGCATAGTGATGCTAATGGGACATGTGCTGCATCCTGCAGTTGGGTGACACTCATGGAGGCCTCCTCAAAGTAAGGAAACGTTTGTTCTCTTAACCTCTGAACTTCATTGCCCTTATGTTGGTGCTGGAACGTGGGTTAGGACTGCACCCTTTATCTCATGAACCTTGCTTCCCACAACTTGAAAGCAGCTGCACTATGTGTGTGACTGCGGGCGCAATCCTAACCTCTTATGTCATAGAGGTGCCAAGAGGTGCTCTTATGTCATAGAGGTGTGCTGCATCCTGCAGTTGGGTGTCATTCAGAGGCCTTCTCAAAGTAAGGGAATGTTTGTTCCCTTACCTCAGAGCTGCATTGCCCTTAACTGTGCTGGAAAGCACTGACATAAGGGGTTAGGATTGTGCCCTGTATCAGATGTAATTTTTTCCCCATTGTGGGGCTCATAGCAGCTTGAATTAGATTTAGAAAAATTATGCAAGAAAGGGTTAACCTATTTCCTTGATGGCTGCTGCTAAACCAATGGAAGAAAAATTGAGAGATCCCATCACAGATCTCCTGCACCATGCCTGCTTTTGATCCTCGGTGATGGTGACTCTCCCAAAGAGCTTCTCTACCGAGGGAAGTGCTTCAGTCTAGTCCCAGTCTGCAAAAGGCTGCTTTAAATCTTCCGATTCTGAAGAGCTTTATCGGACTTGTGGGAAACTTGGATGAATTTTTGTAGAGCTGCTATTGTAGTGTTCTGGTCATTGTGGTATGAGGGTGGTAACAGTTTACTGGAATGTGTAATTTGTTTTGTTTTAGTTTGACTGTGCCTTGTGTTTTTATATTGGATTTTTAATTGTAATGTGCTCTGAGAGCTTGGATTACGAAGTCAGATAGAAATGTGAACATAAATAAAAAAAGAATGAATTATTTCCTTTCCTTTCCCTCCATTTAATAGCATGTTTTGCCCTTTGCTATTGGTTCTCCATTTGGTGTCCTATTTTTTCTGCTTTTTCCTGTCCTTTACATTCTTCATATCCAACCCTGTTGCTGACTTCCTTTCTTCTCACATACACTAATTGCCAGATTGTGTTGTACACTGATAGTGTGTATACATGTGTACATATCTATATACATTTTTTATGGGGAGGGGAAATCACTTTTTTGTCGTAGGTCTTGTTTTCTTGGCAGTGTGCTTCCCAGCTCATAGAAAAGTAGCATACAGCACAGCGATTTTCAGCTAGCATGCTACAGTGGGGAGCATGCCTTCTCCTTTGAGGGAGGTTAATTTATTGGTAGGGCCAGCCCCACACCATCAGTGCTGTGTGCCTCTCAATTGTCATATAACTGATGACAATTTTAGTGCCATGTCAGTGTGTCATGAGATGAAAAAGGTTGAAAATTGCTGTCCTAGTGACTGACTTAGATTTTGGTTTAAACCAGAGACATAAATAATAAATACTGGTACATAAATACCAGTAGCAGCATGAGATGCAGTACATCCTCTGAGCTGAACTTGCTGTCCATACATCAGCAGAATCAGCATCTTCCTCTCCGAGTTTCAGTTAGTGAGTGGAACCTGCTTGGTACAAACAGAGCAAGACTAGCAGCAGCAGCAGCAGCAGCAGCAGCACCTGCTGTGATATGAGATTCCATAGTTGGAGATCTATGGACTGGAGTCAGAATCAAAAACTGACATATGCCTCCGTTTTGCTCCCACTGCCCGGAATGGCTCTGAAGGGGAGGGGGGCGCTTGCATGCTGCGGTGAGGCTCCCTGCAAAATTTAGTTCTTTGCACCCCTCTAGCTGTGCCACTACATGGTGCCTTGCTGTTCATATGCCTGCATTCTCCTACATGTGCACTAGTCAGTGTGCATTCATTCCCAACTCACACTGTCATCCTGTGTATCCTGTTTCTAATATTTGCTTGCACCAGATGTCTTTGCCAATGACAATTGTGGTATGAGCTATTACTTCGTTCTGTATGCCTTGGGAATCCTTTGAATATGCAGGAACTTCTACCTAATCTCTAGGTAGCCCCATTTCAGTTCCCTAGTGGTTGGTGCGGGGGCACTAAAATGCCTGACATAAAACAGAAAGCAGCTGAATAGCAGTATTGAAACAAAGAAGACATCAACATGGACCTGTCCACAAAGCGTACCATGCTCGATACACCCAACCATGTCACTCAATCCCTTGCTGTGACACACAGTGTACCCCCAGTATACGGTGATCTAGAATCCATGGATTTGACTCACTACGAATGCTGTAGATACCGGGGGAAAGCCCAGTTTCTAGTCAAATTGGAAGTGGCTGTGGATTCACGTATCCATGGATTTGTGAATCCACGGGGGTGTGTGTGTCCTGGAACGGATCCCCCATGGATAAAAAGAGTAGACTGTATTTCTTTATGTTTAACATGTAAAACTGCCAAGCAGGGAAGTGGCAGATTGACCAAAAATACTTGAATTAAGTCTAGAGAGGCTTTAATTTTGATAAAATTGGCACTATTCCATCCCCACTCATAACTATATATTTCGCCCCATGAAATAGCCGGAAAGGTTTTGCCTTGTGGTTGTTAAAATATACAATTTAAAGCCTTATCCCAGTATATTTGCCTTCTTGAGTATGGAGTTACATGTTTGGTTCTCCCAAGTTAGAAGTTATTGAGAAAAATAATGTCTGTCTCCAGTTGGAACAAGTAGCTTCCATAAAGGATTATCCACTGTCTGTTTCGCCTTCAACGTTTTCCCCAGTGGTTAGAACCATAATCTCTTTGTTATTTACTTTTGAGACATTTATTCGCTCTTAATCTTTCTGCTTGTCTTTCTCTCATGCAAAGTTAGAAGCACAGGGGCTGAGATGTCCCAGTCCTGTGGGATTCTCTCACGCAAATCTATCGAAAGAGCAATGTGGCTGAAGAATATAGTATATAAATTTAGATTTTACAGCCCAATTCTATAGTTCTCAGTAGGGAGGATCCAGGGGAAGGACTCTTTACAATGTACTACAACCAGCCTGATTGCTACAGACCAGCAAATTATGAGGTGTAGTCTTGTTCCTTTGAAGCTTTTTCTCAGATGTTTATGAGAGCTCCCCCCCAGACACCTGGGTCTGTCCAGGTGTACAGAGGGCCTGCAACAGAGGGAGCTTCTGGATCAAGTAAATCCTTGTCAGGTTTCTCTTTCAGGCACCTGATCTTGGCGTACTAAAGATTGGTGGAGCTGGCACAAGTTTTAGCCCCTTGATATGTCTTTAGAAGTTGTTTCAGTGCATGCAGGGAGTGGTGCAGTGTCAAGCCCAATGCTGAACGCTGGCAAAGACCCAGAATTAGAGGGGAATGAGGAAGGGGAGCCAAGAACAGGGGAGGCAGGAGGTCCAAAGAAGCAAACTGGGGCAGGGGGCAATGTGACAGACCGGGCAGGGATAGAGGATGGGCACTTACAGTGTGCTTGTGAAGCCCATGAAGGGGTTTCTGGGAGTCTCAGGGCTCCTAGGAACACACTTGGAGAAATTCTGGTCTAAAGGATCCATCTAAAGCAGCCATTTTCAACCACTGTGCCGTGGCACACTGGTGTGCCGCAAACGGCCTGCAGGTGTGCCACAGGAGTTTGGGAGAGGTTCATTTATTAGTAACGCCATTGGGGGATTTGAGCCCCTTACCAGCAGCATGGTGTGCCTTGTCAATTGTCAAAAAACTGATGGTGTGCCTTGACAATTTTAGTATCCTGTCAGTGTGCCTGAGATGGAAAAGGTTGAAAATCACTGATCGAAAGGATTTTTAATCCTCTTTTACCCTCAGGAACCTGGCTAAGCATTGGCTCAAAGTTTGGCTCAAGAGCCACAATCATTGATAATCGGGACTGCCCCATCCTGTAGCGTCCCTGCCCTGGAGGGGCCTGGAGCAGGCTTGTCCCACCCCCAGGGAGGCCTCAGATTGGCTGAAGGGGGAGGGGGTTCCAGCACCCTTGTCCTCCTGCCTAGCAGAGCTGCCAAACCTGGCCCAGGAGCTGTTCACTTCACAGCTCCCTGCTTCACACTGACTGCCTCTCATCCCTGGCCTCCCTGTTTTATGGAGCAAGCCCGCCCCCTTGGCCCCTCCCCTTCCTCCAGGTGGGGCAGAAAAAGCCCTTCCTGTTGCTGGCTTGTTTCCTGCAGTGTTCCTTGTTTGCCCTGACAGCCCCCTCTGGCTGGTTGGGGGTGAGCCAACCTGCTTTGCCCCCTTCAAGGGCAGGGAAGCCTCCCCACCCTGGGCATGGGGTGCCTGCTCTTGGGTAAGTGGGGGGTCAGGGCATGTGGGAGGGGCCCCGACACATCCATAAGGCTAATCAAAGTGATTGCCTCAGCCAGCAGACTGGTGGGGGGTAGCCATCTCTGCCTGCTTGCCTTCACTGCTCCTCCTTCTCCTTCCATTACCTGGATTGGAAAAGGAAGAGGGGGACAGAGAGGAGGGGGTAATGTGGGGTGGGGGAGAGTGCTGAGTTGGATCATTAGAGAGTGGGAGGAGCAGAGGCAGGCACATCATTGGCTTAGGCATCAGGAAACCTTGGGCTAGCCCTGCTCATAATGTCAAATCTCAGTCTCACAGCAGGAGATCTCACCAGCATCAAAAAACTGCTTTTCTGCTTATTCAAACACTGCCCAGAAGGTTCCTCCATCACTCTACAGACCTGTGGCCTCCAGTGTCTTTTGCTATGGATTTTTAGTTATGAGTGCAATGGGGTAATAAAGAAAATATTGATGGGGCAAACTCCCCTAAACAAATTTACTACTGGGTTCAGAAAACCAAACTGTTTTCTTGTATATTTGCAAAACAGCTCTTTTTACCAGGCATAATTCAAATTCTATTCCATCCCAGCTGTGTCATCAGGACATAATATGGTCTGACTCCTTTTCCACCTGACTCCTATGAACCTGGCTTCATCACACAGGTGAAATTACATGTCATGTGACATCATGATAATAAATATATGTTGTTTACTATCAGTTATGAATCTGGAAAGAGAGAGCTCTCACTGTATTTGAATTTAATAACATGATTCTTAACAGTATCAAAAATCTATGGTCTGGTTCAAATGATGCTTTTAGTCTGGGAATGGCACTTTATAACATGTGTGTATGGAAGCGACAGGGAAGAATTCTCAACAGTTGTGGTTTTGGCAGAAGATTTCACTTGGAGTCATTACCATCTTACATGATGCAGCTGAACAACAACAGCTGTATGAAATACTATTCTTTTATCCTTTGCTCAAAGGCAAAAATAATAGGATTTGATTTCTGCAGACAGGTTCACCAAAACCAGCTGAATTCCCACAACTCTACATTTATAAACGGATAGAGCAAAGTGTGTAGAGGTAAATAAAATTCACCCTCTTGTAATACTTGCATGAATCTGGAAGACTCTTCGTACAGTAGGTGGGTCGCAAGCCGATTTCAGGCTGATTTGGGAGTGACAATCCCTTCCACACTGGGAGCAGGTGCAGTCTGTCCCTGGTCTGTCTCCCTGGCTACGGGCCTTCCTTCTTTGCCTCTTAGCCTCAGACTGTTGGCCAAGTGTCTCTTCAAACTGGGAAAGGCCATGCTGCACAGCCTGCCTCCAAGCGGGCCGCTCAGAGGCCAGGGTTTCCCACCTGTTGAGGTCCACTCCTAAGGCCTTCAGATCCCTCTTGCAGATGTCCTTGTATCGCAGCTGTGGTCTACCTGTAGGGCGCTTTCCTTGCACAAGTTCTCCATAGAGGAGATCCTTTGGGTTCCGGCCATCATCCATTCTCACAACATGACCGAGCCAATGCAAGCGTTTTCATAAATGAATATATTAAAGATGAACTTATATGAATGGATGAAGGTCTTGCAATAGCTCAAGGCCCATAAAAGGCCTTGCACAAAGCAAGGCCAGCCTTTCCTTTGCTGCCGCTACTGCATCACAGACATGAAACAACAAGCAGTGGAGGGAGCCCTCATCCCACAGCTCACGTGCGAGGTCAAACAGTCGCCCTCACGCTGACAGCAGTTGTGTTGGGCTAGTGTGGGCTCCAACAAATCTCCGGAGGGCCAGAGGCTCATTGGAGACTGGGGGCTCCCTAAGGGGGCTCCCTCGAGGGCTGCAAGTGGCCCCAGGGCTGGGGTTTGGGCACCCCTGATCTATATTATAGCCTATGGGATGTTTGGGGATTTTTTTTAAACAGATCAGCAACTGCTTGGGAGAGTTAGGAGGGTTCTTAATTTTAAATAATTTTTTAGACTTGATTACATTTAATTTACTTAGGCCCAAATCCTAACCAACTTTCCAGCACTGGCGTAGCTGTGCCAGTGGAGCATGTGCTGCATCCTGACCTTTGGTGGCACTCATGGAGGTCTCCTCAAAGTAAGGGAATGTTTGTTTCCTTATCTCGGAGCTGCATTGCCCTTATGTCGGGGGCTGGATAATGGGTTAGGATTGCGTCCTTAATTGATTGGATTTTGTCGTATGGGGGTGTTAAAAATTTTCCTGCTTGATGATGCCGCTTCTGGCCATGACAGCACTTCCAGTGGGTCCAGACAGACTGTCATTCTAAAAAGTGGGTCCTGGTGCTAAAAAGTTTGAGAACCACTGCAGTAATGTTATACCTACACTATCTGTGTCACCTGAAGTAATGATAACCAGTAACTAAATATCGTAGTAGAAAGAAGTTGTAGAAGTAAGATTGTGCTGCATTAATTAATGAATTTACCATAATGCTATGAGCAACCCTGCAATTAGACAGTAGCCCAGGACTACAGAGAACATGACTTCTATATTCATACAGCTATATGCACAGAGACACATCCAAAATATTGGCAACCCAGGTCAATCAATATTCCTGATTTCATTGGAGGGTCTGTGTCCATACTGCTGTACATGTATAGAAGCCCTGTTCTCCCCTTCCCCTCAATGTGGGAGTGGGTCCAGCCAGTCTCGCTATACACTTGTTATATGTAGTGAGCACTTGGCTGGGGACAGTAAACATGGGGGACAGTAAAAGCCACATGGGCCAATTCAAGTTCAGACGTCCCATCAGACCATTGGATCTAGCATGGTATGTGAACTGAGTCAATGGCTTCACTCTTCCCTGGAATATGAAAGGAGCCACATAACCTTTACCCTTCCCTTCAAAGTGCAAGAGCAAAGAAATAAAGTGAATGGGGGCAAGGGATACATGTACCACTGCAGAAAAGCAGCATGGCAGTACAGCTTTTGAATGCACCCAGTCAATGGCTAGCAATATTGCTTTGATGCTGCTTTATCAGGAAATACCTGCTTCTTTGCAGGCCCAGGTATATATTGACTTCCCTTGATTGATTAGGAGCATCACATGGGTTTACACATGTAAACCCAAATACAATCCTCAAAACCAAGACCTTGCATTCTTGTATGTTAGCAGGAATTAGCCACCTCCAAAATATCAATTCCTAGAGGAACAGAACAAACAGACATTAGCACTAAAAGGAGCTTTAGCCAAGCTGTATGTCCGTTTAAGATTTTCCTTAAGTGGAGGAACATATACTTTTACGAACAACAGCAACAAGACTGATTCTAGGTCTAGTATGAGTGAGATTCAACTTTGGAAAAGATGCACATGGAAAACAAGAAAGGAGTGTTTTGTCCCACTTGGAAACAGCAGCCAAAGCATCTACGCTCCATTTGAAGCTGATCAGAAACAGAGATCCAATCTGCGGCTATCCTGAATGCTTGCATAACATCTGTTTCTTCCCCATGTTTCTTCCCCTGGGGGCTGGGGATAAGAATAGGCCCTCAGTTTGGCTATACTTGTCGTAAGAGGCGACTAAACAGCCACCGGGTAGCTGGGACTTGTCAGCCTGGGAAGGCAGCTCATCTGAGAGAAGGAAAACTCTGATCCCAAACCTCCACTGCCTTGTGGCTACATCCAGTTATGGAAAAGGCTTCAGGAGTCAACCTCAAGGCAAAATCCGGAGCCAGAGTCCCTGAGGCAGTTCATGGCTGAACACAGTCATGTTCTGGCAACTCCTGCGACGCCGCTGGAGCCAACCATATTGGCCTCTGCCTTTACATTGGACCATTTCAGCGATGTGGAGATCGGGGATTTGCTGCATGGGTAACAGCCTATCCTCCATACCTACTTTACCCAGGCTTTGCGCACTGGAGAGAACACTCTGTTCCAGAACCACCATTCAGAGCGTGACACCATAGTCTTCCGAGACTGAAGGATGCCCACAACTTGGCTACTTTCTACTGAATATTCTACCATGACATACACACCAAGTTGTTTAGAAATAGCTTGAGTAACTATCAAATAGGCCGGAGGGAAGTTGACAAGTGAGAAGGGATTCTGAGGGAGAAAATTTCAGATTGTGCCAGAAAAGGCAAGAATACACTTGGTGAAAAATGGAATGTGGATACTCTCTTGTGACTAGCACTTAAGTTTATTCCCCCCCCCCCCCAAAATATTTTAATGAATGTAAATGAAAAAAGTTTATATGAAAACTGCCATCTCAGGGCCCAATCCTATCCAACTTTCCAGTACTGATGCAGCCATGCCATTGGGGAGTGCGCTGCATCTTGCAGTGTGTGTGTGTGCGTGGGGGGGGGGACGGCAGTCACAGAGGCCTCCTTAAGGTAATGGAACTTTTGTTCCCTTACCTCAAGGCTGCATTGTGGCTGTATCAGCACTGGAAAGATTGGACCCTTAGCCTTTTAGGAAAGTAGGATATCGGGGAGAAGATTCTAGCCCTGCCTTCCTCCTATCATGCTAGAGGTCTTCAACCTTTCTCATCTCACAGCACACTGACAAAGTGTTGAAATTGTCAAGGCACACCATCATCTTTTATGGTGGATGATGCAGACTGTGCTCCTCACCATACCCCAATAGCCCTGCTAGTAAATCACCGTCCCCCAGACTCCTGTGGCACACCTGCAGGACGTTTGCTGCGCACCAGTGTGCTGAAAATTGCTGCCTTACACTTTAACACCCAGAACCTTTTAAAAACATCATCACTTTTGACATTGTGTGTGTGTATGTGTGCAGACTGCTCAGCCAGACTTCAGGTTAGAGAAAAGTGGAAATTATTACACAACATGCAGTCCCTGTTGAAATACACTTCAGTGCCTTTATTGGCATATTAAAAGTTTACAGAGAATAAATAACATAATAAAATAGAACAGTTTTGGAAATGTTAACTTCAAACTTTGGCCTTAGAGACTATCGCTAAAAATTCCACCACCAGGTTAGTAATAGGAGGGGAATAATCACTGAGAAAATTGGGGAAGGATCAACAAGGGAAACAGAAAGAGAAGAAAGAAAAGGATCAAGTAAGTGGGACCTGAGGTTGTGATGAGCAGTGCACCGAAGAAGGATATGATCCAGAGTATCTGGTTCAACTGAACAAAATAGACATACCGTATTTATTGGCGTATAACACGCACTTTTCCCCCCTGAAAATAGGGGGCAAATGATGTATGCGTGTTATACGGCGATGTCTCTTTAAGGGATCCCGTTCCCAATAGTGCCTAGCGGCGGCACAGCGTCGTGACGTGATGTCAGCTGACGTGATGTCAGCGCTGCGCCCGCCGCATATTATCACAGCCGCTGGCAGCTGATGAATATGGTAAGTGGAGACCCTTTCTTTGGGGAGGGGAGGGGGAGGGATTGAGGTGAGGTGGCATAAGTAATGCTTTGGATGGTGAAGAAGATGAGCTGATTTATGAAGATAGTAGCAGTGAAAGCAGCAGTGTTCATTGCGATTTTGAAGATAGCAGTGAAGATGAAGAGTTTCTTGGTTTCCCAGATAGTGATTTCTGAGTAAACTTTTGTAAAAACAAAATATCCAAGTTTCTTTTGTTAAAACAGTTGCTTTTACTGTCCTTTTACATTATTTACCTTATATGTGGTAATAATATTAATAAAAAAAAGTTCTGAGCTACCCTTATTTTTTTCCTGAAATTTTCCTCTTAAAATGAAGATGCGTGTTATACGCCTGTGCGTGTTATACGCCGATAAATACGGTAATCTATTTGGACGAGGAGTTTTAGAGAATCTTCCTTGATGTAATGCCGATGGAAAGATATTCAGTCTCGCCAGCATAAAGGCCCGTCTTTTACTAGGGTTGGTAAGTTGGGTAAAATAGTTCGCAGGACGGCCCAGAGAAGGGGACAAACCAAAAAAGAGAGGTGAGCAGGTCGGATTTAAGCTAGACAGTAAAGTTGCGTATTCTTGCTCCCAAAGTTTAAGTTTAATGAGATGATGCGCTTTTTGAAGGTCCAAATCAGCTAAGAGTTCAGGAGAAAGATCTAAAGAAGATAGTTTGGCATCAATGAATTTAAACCAGTTGGATGAAAAAGCAGCTTTTAATAGATCTAAGAGAATAGAATTCGAATGGATATTAAGATGGAGTCTAAGCCAAAACTTAAAAGTGGAAGTCCAAGCTACAGTAGTGGGGAGATGAATACCCAGTTCCAAAATCACTCTAAGACAAGACAGACAATCCAATTTTAAGCTATTGTCGATCAATTCTGAAAAAAACAAAGATTTTAGTTTTTTCTAAATCCTGGGCTCCGTCCCCCTGGAGGATTGATAACTTAATATTCCAACAAGTTAAATCCTTCAGATACTTAGGAATCACTTTTCATTATCGACATTCTTGGCTATACCATCGTAGATCTGCTGTCTCTTCAGCTCTGCTATCTCAAAATGCAATTGCCCCATTCCATTTTTATAAGGGCAACCAGTACATCCCTGCTGCCATTCATGCTCTCCAAATTCAAGTTTTTCCTCAATTACTTTATGGAGTAGCTGTTTGAATTGAAGCAGCTAATCAGGAGATAGACAAAGTAACGGCTAAATTTTTGAGAAGAATTCTTGGAGTTCCAAACTTAATTAGGCTGTCCACTATGATTTTGGAACTGCAAAATCTCTCAAGTGGTGATCATGTTCTTTCACAGCATGTCATATAGATATTAACCTGCAGCCAGTGCACTTGAAAACCACAAGTATTACATCACTACAGCCTGATTTTATAATGTGATATGAACAAATGTAGTTTTAAAAAAAATCTAAGGGACCTCGTTTCAAGGTTCCACCTAGACATGGAGTATATTGTGTTTGAAGACAGGGAACACTGTATCATAATATAGCCACACATATTGTTAGAGTTCAAGCAATTTAGAAATAATAATAATAATAATAATATTGATAGTAAAGTTCTATTTAACATATGGTGCAAAAAAGGATGGCAATAGAATAAAAAGGGTAGTTCAAAATAAATAGTGAAGTTTTGTGAGTCTGCATTTACATTACTGTACTGTTTTGCAGTATGTTGAGGATTAAAAAAAATGATGTAATTCTTAATGCAATGTCAAAGTTAGCCCCAGTCCTATCCCCCACCATTGGTGCCACTTCAGCTGCTGCATGGAAGTGTGTACTGCATCCAGTGCTAGGAGGGCTCTGCCTTTGGAATTCATTGGCCTAAAATGTACTTCAACAAAGTGGCACCTGTAAAGCAGTGATTTGCTTATATTTACTACGGGGAGAGCAATTGTCCCTATTCCTCCCAGTATAGAATATTTTCTAGTGTTTGTTTCTACTGTTTTAATTATGACCCAGGGTGTCTGCTTCTCTCATGGCCTATTTGTGAATTTCACAGCAGGCCATTGGCTGCCCGACATGGGAGACAGAATGGCGAACTGTATAAATGACTGGCTTATTTTGTCTGTGCCATAAAACTAATGCATCTGATATGTAGTAGCAGTGCATGGCTCATTAATTTACTGAAGTATGTAAACGCTATAATATGAAACATGAGTAGGTGCTGTTTCGTTAAAGGGTATTTTTATGTTGGGCTCCAGGGTGCTCCACTCATTCTGTTTTCATTGTTGAAAGGCTCTGTATTAATTCACATTCTCAATCTCAAAATTGGTACTTATTAGATCCCTTCCCTCATTCTTTCTCTTCTTGTTGCTGGAAGCTCTTTGATTGTTTCATGACACCCAACAAGACATTAACTCTCATGCCTAGCTTTTACCTCTGATGTTTCAGAGCCATGAGAAGAATGGGTGGGTTTGAAGGGAAAAAATTTGGCTGCTCCTTTGTTTGTTCTTGATTTTTAAAAGAAATTTAGAGAAAATAAGTGGCTTGGAATTGTAGGTGTTCCTATACCTCCTACACCTACAGAGGAAAAGGAAATTCCTTTCCTAGGAGCCGACATTTCTAATGCAGTTTGCAATTCATCTGGATCCAATTTGAGCAGTCAGAACTGTGTATGAATTCGTATTAAACTACAGGCTCGTTCTTCTAAGATAGTGTTACTAAAAGAGAAGTAGAAGCCAGAAAAGTTATTGTCTAATGCTCTGAAGTTATTTGCAGATTACTTCCAGAGATGTAGATCTGTCTTGCATCAGTATTAATGGTCTGTGAATTTCATGCCTTCATCCAATTTCAATATTTTTATTGTAGCATAGATGAATGATTAATCTACTTAATATCGCTCTCATATTTTTAATATTTCTCATGTTGGAAAACATGAGGGGTGAGAAACTTTGTTTTAAGAACATAGAAAACTGCCTTACTGTTGATGCTGATCGGCATTGATTCTTCAAGGTTTTAGGCAGGAAAAGAGGAGGAAAACACAGTATGTGATGTCATTTTTTATTTGTATGTCAACTGCATTGAAAGGCTTTTGCCTGGAAAATGGGATGCAAAAAATTCCATCTGTGCCCTCTGTCATGATTGAACCTGGTACTTTTTGGATGCACAGCAGATACTCTTCCCCTGAACTCCATCCCCTTCCTTTTGTGATTGATGGATAAATGTTATCTCAGAGAAGACTTTTGAATCATAATAGAGTTTTACCTAAAGTAGGATTCTTTTATTTAGGGTCATTTCACACTTGTAAGAAGCAAACCTGAGCTGGCTATGACGTGTACACTCAGCAGCGAGCAGCTGAAGTCAATCACCTCCCTGCTGACTGAAAAAGCCTGTAATGTAGCATTAGCATATGTCAGGGCCCAGCAGGATCTGAGGCAACCGGTGTGGGAAAACAGGCTGGTGGCCCAGTACTGGAGCAGGCATATGGCATTTCAAAGGGCCAGAGGCAGATGGTTTGGTTTAAAATGTCCTGGGGATCAGGTTTTGGCACAGGCCAAGAGATCCAAGGAACAGGGACCGATGATGTGGTCAAGGAAGGTGTTGGTGGTGAGGCTCCAGGGCAGACCCGGTTTGGTATCTTCGCCTTCAGATTAGATCCTTGGACTGGGGAGCTTTGAGGAAGTTTGTCTACAAGCCTGAGGAAGTTCGTCTGCTGGCTCCCCTGTTCACCCGATTTCTCCTGGGCTGCTGTTTCTGTTTAGGGATGTGATATGTAGCACCAAGGCTCACACCATTCCTTTCCCTGCAAGTTGTCTGAATGGTGCAGAGAGGAGGATGCTTGAAACATAGTGTCGGCATTTGTGGGTCAAAACTCCTGTTGCCTAGGTTTGCGGGAGATAACATTGGCTGTATTAGGCTTTTTAAAAAAAAAATAGCAAAATATTAATGAGAGTATTTATTATTATTCAACATAATAAATGAGAGTTAGGGCGCAATCCTAACCAACTTTCTAGCACTGTCATAGCTGTGCCTGTGGGGCACATGTTGCATCCTGCAGTTGGGGGGCAGCCACGGAGATCTCGTCAAGGTAAGGGCAAGGCAATGTTTGTTCCCTTACCTCGGAGTTGCATTGCCCTTATCTTGGAGCTCAAAAGTTGGTTAGGATTGCTCCCTTAGGCTTGCAAGGTCATGCTGAGGTTGAGGTCCATGTGGTTTGTCCTGAAGTGAGATTACTTATCAGTAAAACAGGCCAGTTTAAATTCCTTTACTTTCACTCAGCCATGGCCAACACTCATCTTGATTTCATGCCACCCCATCTCTTGATTTCAGTAGTTTTGTATTGATTCCTGGCTTTATTCACACACCCCAATTGGCACCTGATGTTTCAAGCCATCCCTTGTCTTGGAGCAGTCTCCTGCAACGTCACCTCTCACACTTCCTCTTCTGGCAGGAAGCTCCTTTTCATACACAAGCTTTCCCTGTATCCAGTGATAGATGCTATCATTCTCTATATTATTGTGCACAGTTAATGTATAACCTTTTGGTGCCGCCTGAATGAAATAGAGGAACCATTTGGTAATCCCCTGTTGATGGCTGCAGAATGTAACTTGTGAATTGAGCTCTTCTTGGTCTCCCAAGCGGAGAGAAGAAATTAACTTCCCCTGACAAATGTATGATGATTTGCCATAATGCCAAACTTCACATGGTGAGTAATGCCTGTGATTTTTCCTCCTGACTTTTTCATAATGAAAAGGAGTTTCAAGGGACCGAAATCAGGCATGGATACCAGGTGGCAGAAAAGGCCAGTTCATCCTTTCCCTTCTTACTATTTCTCTCCTCAAAATTGCCACCCCCTCAAGCTTCTTTTTTACATATGGGGGAAATATACAAATATACAAGGATCCCATATTGCTTCCATCATGGGGATGAAAGCAGCTGGGAAGGTCCAATTCTGAGCAGGCAAATGGCAGGAAGGGAAAGAGTTTGGCAATCCTCTCCCCCTTAGTTCTCTGTCTCTGATTTCATCCTCTTGTGGCTACTTTCCATTTTTTCAAAAATGGGAGGAAAAATCAGAGAACTGTTCTCAGATGTTATTTGGCTGTCAGCTGTCTGTAGCGCTGCAATCCTGTACGCACTTTCCTGGGAGATAGTCACATAGAGCACAATGCATCCTCTGGGTGCATAGGCTTATGTTGTGGGTCTCTGAAAACACATCTCCCTGCTCGGGGTATGCTGACCATATTTTCTTGAACGTGTTCAGTGGTAGTGCACATACACAAAATAAGAATGTAAGAAACACTGTGTTGGGTCTGATAATCTAATTTGCCTCTCGGATGTCTCCAGGCACCTTCAGATGTGACAACAAAGGCAGGCACATCAAGAGGCAAGAGGAAGCACAATTGTCTTGTAAGTTCAGATTCTGTCCATGTCCTCATGGGCAGCAGTCAAGCTGGCTCTTGGTTAGCATATTTCCTTATTGGGAAGACATGCAGATATCTTATTTTGAACAGGCTGGAGG
The DNA here is from genome assembly GCF_035046505.1 of Tiliqua scincoides. Classification (NCBI taxonomy): domain Eukaryota; kingdom Metazoa; phylum Chordata; class Lepidosauria; order Squamata; family Scincidae; genus Tiliqua; species Tiliqua scincoides. Next base: position 212,456,653 of record NC_089824.1, read on the forward strand.
CAGAGAGTGCTAGACACATGTGCTTTTACTCCCTGCTCATCACAGTTGTGTTTAGAACCATTCTTAAGGAAGCATGTGCTCTTTAAGAAAAGCACAATGATAATAACCATCACTGGTTGTTGGTCTGTTGTATAGTCAGAGTGGTACTCTCTTTTAGCAGCTGTGATTCTCAGTTGTCTATAGAGCAATGGTTCCCAAACGTTTTAGCACCGGGATCCACTTTTTAAAATGACACTCTATCAGAACCCACCTAGCTTTATGAGACTTTTAAAAAAGAATAATAATCAGTCACCACCAATAATCAGGTCTTGACCCACTGCTGGGTCCTGAACCACAGCTGGGGAAACACTGCTGTAGAGTATTCTCCATGCTTTGGTTAGTTTGTTGTGGTGCTGCTGTTGAAAGGAGATGGAAAAGCCAGGGTTTGTGGCATGTTGGGGGAATGCACAAGGTATTGAGGAGTTTGCTTTGTCATTATCTAGTTAGGTTTTCTTTCAGGCCCTGAGGGAATTTGCTTCCTTGGAACTGAATCTTTAGAACAAAGAAATGCATCTGTTACTATATAGCAGTAGCATAAATATTGTAGATCGTGAAAACAAATGAATCTCCCACTCTGGTATCATTTTTATGTAGGAAATTGTATGTGCCCAGTGCATATACTGTCACGTATGATGGATACGCCTGTCCATTTTGCATGTGTTCATGCATGCTTTAGGAACTTGCTGTCGGGCGAAGCTTTGGGCATGTACATATATGTTAGAATAGCCATATTCACCTTTCTTGTGTGGTGTGTTATACACAAAATTTCATACAAAAACAAAGGACGGGGGTGTTCTACAGCATCCACAAAAACATAAAGTCCAATTGTGTGGAAAGAAAAATAGAATATGTGTGACTTTCTGTAAGTGACTACAGTACCAACTGATAAGTACAGAATCACACACATTTATAAACTAGTATATGAAAACAAACATAGATGAGAATCTAGAGCAGTGATCTTCAGTTGTTCAACAAAGCACACCATGCTGCCGGCAGAGGGCTAATATCGCCAATGTCCCTACTAATACATTACCCTCTCCCAAACTCCTGTGACACATATGCAGACCATTCACGGCACACCAGTGTGTTGCAGCACATCTGTTGAAAATCGTTGATCTAGAACATGTTTCGTTTCAGAGAGCATTTCATCAAAATGCATTCCATGTACTCCTTCCCCACAATGCATTATAATTACTATTTAGAATCTTTTGTCACAAGATGTGGTGATGGCCACTAACCAGTAGCTTTTTAAATATGAAATGTATGGAGGGTAGGTCAACCTGTGATTTTTGTGAAAGTTGAATAAGCTCTTCCTATATAGAGGCAATATAGTTTTGGACACCAGATCCTCAGGCCACTATATGTGTTATTTGTGACATTGAGTCATTTGGCTAGCTGCTATCGCATTAGATCTGCGATTTTCAGCCTTCTGCGCCTCATGGCACACTGACAAGGGGTGAAAATTGTCATGGCACACCTTCTTATTTATATGTACAGGTCCAGCCTATTTATACACGGATTTTTTGTACACGGATTTGATTCAACACAAATGGCCACTGCAAATGAGAAGGAATGTGCTGATCCCTGGAGAAGGGGAAAAATGCACCCCTTTAAAATCAGTTTAAAAAACTGAACAGTCCTTTAACTTAACAGTCCTTAATGAGAGGGAGAGGGAGAGAGAGAGAGAGAGGGCAGCTGGCTGACAATCCATCAGTCCTTCTCTCTTCAGCGAACCCCTCCCTTCCCCCTAAGCAGTGAAAGAAAGGTGATCACTTTGTGTTGGTGAAGGGAGGGGCTGAGTTAAGTGCCTTTCTAAGCTCTTGGAGGATGACTGTTTGATGAATTGTCTTCTTAACGACTCCCATCCTACATCACAAAGGTCAGCAAGACTGTTTTTATAGCACTGGAGCAAAGATACTTTGTTTTTTAAATTGATTTGCTATAGTGTGTTTTTTGCCATCCATGTGAGTGCTTGGAACGGAACCCATGCACATAATGAGGTTCAATCTGTATATTTACTTATTTCAGTGTATTACATATAAAGTAGAATAAGGAAACTACTTTAATAGCAAACTGGCCTGGAGGATGCTTCTTACCTGTAAAGGAAATTCATCTTGTGTTAAGTTTCTTTGGAGGCACCCTTGTTACCGTCACTTCCTCCCCCCACCCCACCATATGTTCAACCCACACATGTTCAGCCCCTGACAGCTGAAGTATATTTGCCACATAGGGGCAGGAGGTCTGGTCTAGAGGGTAGAGCCTCTGTTAGCCCGAAGATAACATCAGAAGGTCAGAAGGCCGCCAGTTCGAGAACACTGGCAGCTCCCTGAACAGCAAGACCTTGAAGCAGCTGACAAGCCAAGCCGAGTTATTCCATCTGCTCTTCGATGTGAAGCGAAGAAGCGTCTTGGCTGCCCTCCCTGAGAGAGATGAAAGAGCTGCTTGTCAGCCTGCATGGGAGGCACTGGAGGCCAGATCAGACCCGGAAGATCCACCTGAAATGTTGTTGGTTCTTGAAAGAGAGAACCGTTTATGATTGTAAAAATCCCCTTGAGGGATTTAGAAATGCCTGCCTATGTAAACCGCCTTGAATAAAGTCAGAGGAGTAATCCGATGACCAGGAAGGCGGAATATAAATACTGAGTTATTATTATTAATAATAAGAATGCTCCTGCTATTTGTCAGACAAATGGCCTCTTGTCAAATTCATAAAGTCTATATGACTTCTGGAAGAGAAATAAAAGATGGATCACTTTCCCTGAGACTGTTTTTCTTTTGAATGGGACATCACACTAATCTGATGTGCAAATCCTACTGGGTCAGTAGCAATGCTTCAAGTGTCAATCACTTCAGAAAGGATCAGTCATACTAAGACTACAGTCCTGCGGGCACTTGCTTAGAGGAAGCGACATTTGTGAGTGATAGCATGATAGGTTTTTATTGTCTTCCTTATTTGATTTTCAGCCCAATCCTAACTTGCGCTGGCACAGACAGGCCTGTGCTGTATCCAGCACAAGTTTTGGTCTGCTTGTGGGTCAGCTTGCAGCAAGAGGAGGCTTTTCCCCTGACCCTGGGGAGAGCCACAGTAGCCCCAATGGGGCTACTCGAATCTGTGCTACCTATGCTGGGCTAGTGCAAGGGACTTGTGTAAACCCAAGAATGCCTCTGGATCGTGCCCTTTATTGTATTGTGATGAATTGATTTATGGCTTTTTAGTGGATGTTGCATTGAGTGACAGTAGGTCCTCCCCATTTGCATGGAAAACCTATATGGGATTCCTTACTCTTGAGCGGGATGCACAGGAAGCAAGGCAGAGAACTGTAAAGAAGGTGATGCTAAGCTCTTTGAACTCTATGATAAATGTCCTATTCTTTTCAGTACTCTGTCTTGTTTCCTGTGAGTGTTTCCTGCTTCCATTTTGTAGTCAGCAAAGAGACAGTGAGACCCAGGAAGGCTGCAGATACCAGCAGAAAAGTAATTTGTGCAATGGGGGTGTGTAATGGGGGATATATTTGAACTGCAGATAATTGAAACCATGGATACTGGGTCCGCAGATATGGGGGATGCTTGTATTTGCATTAAGTTATTGTCGCTCTAAAGCTTGCAACAAGGTGATACATGTGAAGAGCTTTGAAATCATTTACAAATGCCACCTTGTCCATTGGTCTGAGAAGGTACACTGAAGACTCAATTCCATCCCCCTTCCCTGGCATAACTAGCTTTGCACTGGTGGAGGCTGCTTTATGGTAATTGCAAAGCAGCCTCTGCCAGTGTGTGCTGTAGCCTGCTGGCAAGGAGGCTGGAGTGGCCTTCCGTGCACCTTCCTGGGTTTGATCAACCTTCCTGGGTGAACGTGAACTAGCACCAAATGACTGAGGGCCCAATCCTATCCAATTTTCCAGTGCTGGTGCAGCTGTGCCAATGGAGCATGTGCTGCTTCCTGAGGTGAAGAGGCAGTCACAGAGGCCTCCTCAAGGTATTGGAACTTTTGTTCCCTTACTTCAGAGTTGCAATGCGGCTCCACCGGTGCTGGAAAATTGGATAGGATTAGGCCCTGAGCTGGCACAGGTCTGAGTTGACCCATAGTGGCTGCTGGGGCTTACCCCAGGGCAAGGGGACAGTTGTTCCCCTTGCCTCAAGGAGACCTCCAGCAGTCAGTAATCCCCTGTGGGATACAGCAGTATCTGCGCCGGTGCCATCACCACTTTAGGTAGAATTGGGATGTGAGGCTGAAATCCTATGCACATTTACTTGATAGTAAATCCCATGGAATGGAATGGGGCTTGCTTTTGTGTAGACAGGTATAGAATTGCGCTATTAACTTTTAGAGTGCATAGCACACCTTGTATGTTTCTGCATGGGTCACTTTTGTAGACATGCCTCCCCAATGGAAGGGGAGTGAGCCGAAGCAGTGGATTGCAGGGAGTGTAGACTCCTAGGAGCCTTTAATTACACTGTGTAAAAAAATGTGAACAATTTCGTGTATAACCTGAATATTTCAATGTTTCTTTATCTGTTGTGGTGCAAGGACTTCAAAATTGCTGCTATTTTTGGCATAACATCAATAGTTTAGTTACAATATGCACTATACAGTTGTATAATACTGTTAGAAACCTGTTATCATACAGTCAGACAAAAAACTTCCTAACATCAGCAAAAAAATTACAATTTGTGGAGAACCCATTACAGAAGTAGATAGTTTCCGTAGTTAGTGTTACAAAGATGGCATAGCAACAGCGACATATGCACATTTAACCAAATCAGTGTGGAATAATAGGCACCTTTCAAGAATCACAAAAATTAAAGGTTTTAAGACCACAATTATTCCTACTTCACTATATGGCAGCGGACCTGGATTCTAGGGAAACATGATCAACAGAACATAGACGGTTTTGCCACCCTCTGTCTATGTCAAACAATGAAAATTAGGTGGTGGCAGCGGTGGAGAAATAAAGATGTATGAACCAAGCAGATGAGAAACTACTTTCATCCCAGATTTTTTAATCTAGGTTGCACTGGTTTGGCTGTATACTGCACTTGAACAGCTTGTGTTTAGTCAAGCAAGATTAAGATGCCAAAAGTACTGGAAAAAGACCAAGAGAAAGACCAAAGAAAAGATGGCTTAATAACATCCTAGAGGACTCAAAAAATGTGGTTTTCCAACTGCCACACAACTGCGTCAGGTTTGCATGGGATGACTTAATATAATCGAGGACGCTGCTGCATTGTTTCAACGGAAACTTGTTCTATAATGTGGCCTTTGACAATATGCAGAGAGAGAGAGAGAGAGAGAGAGAGAGAGAGAGAGAGAGAGAGAGAGAGATGTATAATATGATGTGTATTTCAATGTATTAGGCAATATGATAGGTAAAATTACAAAATTTAACAAAAAAGTTTGGGTGATATAAAAAACTAAGATTACCAATTAGCACCTCTGAATTGTAAATGAAACATTAAAAATTCAGCATCAACCATTTTTGTGTTACACAATGTTATTGAACCACTTTATTTTTCATGACAGAGCAGCAGTTCACTCACAGCACTGCAGATTAACTACCGGTAGTAAAAATGCTGGGTTTCTGTGTTCTCATGAAGCCGGAAAAAAAACTTTTCTTCATTGATCTGAGTTTGACACTGCAGACTTGCCGAAGGCACAAATAGCACTTGAGGGTGTTTGTAACATTCCAGGTATAAGGGAGGTGTGATGCTTAGGTCTCCCTGAAAGAATTCCTCTGCCTTGTGCTCCAGGGCACCCACTATGTAATTACAAGGATGTACTTTGAAATCTGAGCACTGTGTCAGCCACCGCACTCAAAGAGGAACGCTAATGTTAACCATACTGGATAGTAACCGGAGAGGCATGCAGTAGATGCAGTGATATACTTTTATTGAACAAGATGTGCTCAGAATGTTTCTTTGTAAACATCTGAATCCCAGAGGTTGTTCGTGAGGCATTGATAAGTCAGAGCAGACAGTAAAGAGAAATACTTGGCATGCAGACTGATTTCTGACTCACTTTGAATGAGGATTATGCAGAAACAGTAGAGTCAGTTCAGGTTGCTTTGGGATTCTGTTCATGTTCTTTACTATGCATAATATTTTTTTGGAATTTGCAAAGTGTTTTCCATATAACATGATCCTTACAACAATCCTGTAATCCTGTGTTACCACTCCTATAATTTGGATGGGGTGGGATGAGAGAGAGAGAGAGAGAGAGAGAAAATTCCTATTGACAGTGAGACTGTTCCCTTTTTTTCCTATTCTGTTGAGTGTGATTGTTTGTCCTCATTGTTATTCCCTCTCCTCCAGCTGCTTTTTTGTTCATGGTATCCTCATAAGGAAGGTGCCCCAGCCCAGTAATCATCTTGAATGTTGGCAACCTTCAGTCTCGAAAGACTATGGTATCGCGCTCTGAATGGTGGTTCTGGAACAGTGACTAGTGTGGCTGAAAAGGCCAATTCGGGAGTGACAATCCCTTCCACACTGGGAGCAAGTGCAGTCTGTCCTTGGTCTGTCTCCCTGGCTATGAGCCTTCCTTCTTTGCCTCTTTGCCTCAGACTGTTGGCCAAGTGTCTCTTCAAACTGGGAAAGGCCATGCTGCACAGCCTGCCTCCAAGTGGGCCGCTCAGAGGCCAGGGTTTCCCACTTGTTGAGGTCCACTCCTAAGGCCTTCAGATCCCTCTTGCAGATGTCCTTGTATCGCAGCTGTGGTCTACCTGTAGGGCGCTTTCCTTGCACGAGTTCTCCATAGAGGAGATCCTTTGGGATCCGGCCATCATCCTTTCTCACGACATGACCGAGCCAACGCAGGCGTCTCTGTTTCAACAGTGCATACATGCTAGGGATTCCAGCACGTTCCAGGACTGTGTTGTTTGGAACTTTGTTCTGCCAGGTGATGCCGAGGATGCATCGGAGGCAGCGCATGTGGAAAGTGTTCAGTTTCCTCTCCTGTTGTGAGCGAAGAGTCCATGACTCATTGCAGTACAGAAGTGTACTCAGGACGCAAGCTCTGTAGACCTGGATCTTGGTATGTTGGTAATCATCTTAGTCGCACTCTTTTGCAACTTTTCCATTTCCACTATATCCTTTTTGAGATGTGGCAACCAGAAGTGGACACAATACTCCAGGCGTGGCCTTACCATCAATTTATACAATGGCTTTACAGTATTAGCTGTAGCTTCCCCATAGGCTTTCGAGACTGAAGGTTGCCAACAGTAACAGTAGTGAATGAGATGATCTCATGATGCCATGTAAGTCAGTAAAATTTGTCTAAGTAGTATCTCTGGGGGTTGTGAAGTCAACTGATAATGAGATCGTGTTAGGATAATGTAAACGAACAGGCAAATATTAAGAACATAAGAAGAGCCCCACTGGATCAGGCCAAAGGCCCATCTTGTCCAGCTTCCTGTATCTCACAGTGACCCACCAATGCCCCAGGGAGCACACAAGACAACAGACACAATCTTTGTCCCTGTACCCTCCCCTGCATCTGGCAATCAGAGGCAACCTGCCTCTAAAACCAAGGGCTTGCACATACCTACTATGACTTGTAACCCATAATGAACGTTTCCTCCAGAAATTTGTCCAATCCCCTCTTAAAGGCATCCAGGCAAGATACCATCACTACTTCCTGTGGCAAAGAGTTCCACAAACTAATTACACGCTGAGTAAAGAAATATTTTCTTCTGTCTGTCCTAACTCTCCCAACACTCAACTTTTGTGGACGTCCCCTGATTCTGGTGGTATGTGAGAGGGAAAAGAGCGTCTCTCTATCTACTCTGCCCATCCCCTGCATGTCCATCCCCTGTATGTCTCAATCATGTTTCCCCTCAGGTGCCTCTTTTCTCATATGAAACACTGTAGCCTTTCCTCATAGGGAAGGTGCCCCAGCCCAGTAATAATTTTGTTTGCTCTCTTTTGCACCTTTTTCCATCTCCACTATATCCTTTTTGAGATGCAGCGACCAGAACTGGACACAATATTCCAAGTGTGACCTCACCATTGATTTGTACAACAACATTACAATATTAGCTGTCTTATTCTCAATGCCTTTCCTAATGATCCCAAGCATAGAATTAGCCCTCTTCACTGCTGCCGCACATTGGGTTAACACTTTCATCGAGCTGTCCACCAGCACCCCAATATTTCTCTCCTGATTTGTGAAGAAGTGTTTGGAAAATAAAATAGCTTGCAGCCCATTCCTAAACTGTGCTGGCCCAGCGGGGCTGCATGGCCTCTGCAGCATCCTGTGCAGCTTTGGGGCAGGCTGGATGTCTCCTCGGGATAAGGGGATATTTTTCCCCTTACCACTAGTAACACCCCAGCCTGCCCTATGGGGACGTTCGGATCTCTGCCAGCTATTTAGCTGATGGAATTCCGAGCAGCCTGGTATAATGCCAGCTGGTTAGGCTGGGGAGTGGGTTAGGATATGGCAGAGACTTGCTCTGCCAATCCTGCCCCCCTCCCGGGCCTGATCCACCCCCATTCCACCCTCCTCTACCCCAAACACACCTTCCTTGCTCCCTTCCCATGCCCCTCAGCCACCTGGTGCAAACATTACCTCCTCCAGCACCCAGGTCTGTGAATGCAGCATTGGCAGGTTGGCACCGCCCACTCTGCTGGCACTGCTTACCCACTGGGTGTTGCAACATGCATTATGGCATGTTTGTGACACCTTCCTCAGTAGCCTGGACCACTGCGTTAGCTTAGGATTACGCTCTCATTTGGATGACATGTCAGCTATATTTTTGAAAAACCGACTAGTTGTGAGTAAGTTGTGATTGTGAGTCTTGTTCTTGTTCTCAGAAAACTATTCACTTATTTCTCACATTACACTAGAATTTTTCATTCTGTTTTATGGGAATTGTTTAACTGGCCCTAGGACTGGCAAACACAACTTAAATGCCCAAACCTGTTAAACATTATGAATTTTGAATAACAATCTAATACCTAACATTTGCAATGAGTTATTTGTGATAAGGTTTTTTAGAGGGCCAGTGCTAATGCAGGAGGTCTGGTCTAGAGGGTAGAGCCTCCATTTGCCTGAAGATAACATCCACAAGGTCGCCAGTTTGAGGCCACCGGCACCGTGCGACCTTGAAGCAGCTGACAAGCTGAAGCCGAGCTATTCCATCTGCTCTGAGCGTGGGAGGGTGGAGGCCAGGATGGAGGCCAGATCAGAACGAAACATCTGAATTGTTGTGGCTCTTGAAAGATAGAGCCTTCTTTCAATTGTAAAAATCCCTACGGGGATTTAAATAAGCCTGCTTATGTAAACCGCCTTGAATAAAGTCTTGAATAAAGACCAAGAAAGGCGGTATATAAATACCTGTATAAATATAATGCAGGCATCAGAAAAATATTATTTTAATATTATCTAAGTATTTATTTTTTCCTCTAGTATTTATTGAAGGAGGCATCCTTTGATTAGGTTTCCTCTCCCCTTCTTGAACCTGCAAATGATATTCTTTCTCCCCCCCCCCCCATCCTGCTTCATTTCTGAAATAACATTTGGTTCCCCTCTCCTTTAATATTCATATTGTTTGGTTCTTGGGTTGGTTAGCCTAACTTCACATGAGTGAGACTTGCCTCAGAAGTGCCATGTGGTGGCCACATGGTGGAAATGGGGGAGGGCGCCATCATGATCTTGTGTGGATTTATCATGCCAGCTGCAAGCACACATACTCGTTCGGATGTTGAGAAGGGAGTGCAATGGAAGGGGCATGACTGTGGAATGCCTATTTTTTGAGAATACAATAATCGCCAGGCAACCATTCCAATTATAGCTTTCCCTCTTTATACATACCTAACCTGTTCATAAAAATAGCCCTTACAATGAACATCTGGGTAATGAGTACAATTATTACATTAATTTCAATGGGAAAATTCTAACTCATTCCCCAAATCATACTAAATGCCTAATAATATCAGGAAAAAATTGTGTGCCATGATAAAGCAGAATAAATAACATTTAATGACTACATTATACAGCAACAATAAAGTGATAAGTAGACAATGAAAATGTTTCAGAGGTTCTGGCATCATGTAATGAGGTTTAGTGCATCAAGCTTTAGTTGAAAACTCTAGGGCAGTGTTTCTCAAACTGTGGGTCGGGACCCACTAGGTGGGTCACAAGCCAGTTTCAGTTGGGTCCCCATTCATTTCAATATTTTATTTTTAATACATTAGACTTGATGTATTACCATTGATCACTACCATGGTATGTGACTACATTTGAAGAAATGTTACAGACCTGTAGTTTTAACAAACTTCTATGTATATTCTTTTAACAACGATAATGGAACGTATTCCTGGGTAAGTGTGGGTAGGATTTCAGCCTAGGATTGTTAAAAATTTTCCTGCTTAATGATGTCACTTCCGGTCACGACATCACTTCTGGTGGGTCCTGACAGATTCTCATTCTAAAAAGTGGGTCCCAGTGCTAAATGTGTGAGGACCATTGTTCTAGGGAATTCTCTTCATCTCTTGTTTCAGGAGGACAGTTCCATATGGGCTGAGTAACTACAGGGGCAGTTTCAGAGGCAAAAGATCTACTGAACGGCACAGCAAGAGCTTTCATTCATCAAAATGGCCTCCATTGCGCTGCTCGTGTGTAGACAGAGGTGACAAGCAGTGCATGCATTTTTGCACAAGGACGTATACTGGCCAATGGTAAGAGTGCTGTGTGGAGAACTGTCTATCTGAATGTGTTTGTGAATAGTATGGAGAGAGTGGGCAGACATTTCTCTCTCTCTTGCTTATAATAAAGAATTTTGGTTCAAGCACTGGCTCAGAGTTTCGCAAACAGGCTGTAAAGCATATTTGTATGTGTGAGCCGGCAGTGCTGGCTCAAAGGCCTGTGCTGGCATGCTGGCACTGCACCCAAGAGCAGCGCCGGATATAGCTGGTACTCTCGCGCTGGGCGGTGCAGGGGCTTGGAAAGGCAGGTGGGGAGGTGGGGAGGGGGCATTTATGATCAGGGGAGGGTAGAACAGGGGGCAGACTGGGACCAGAACAGGGTGGGATTGGTGGATGGCTCCTCTCCCATTTTCTAACCCCTTTCTCAGCCCTCCGGGCATTAAATTGGACTTTCAGATATAAATTGGGCTTCCCTAAATAACTGGCATAGCATGGATCCGAGAAGCCCCATAGCTTGACACAGGGCTTGACATGGGGCTCAACACAGGTAAGGGGAAATATATCCCCTTACTCCAAGGAGACCTCCAACCACCTCCTAACCTGTGCTGGATACAGCTCCAGCTATGCAGCCTGGCTGTGCAGGTGCAGGTTAGGATTGGGCTGTCAATGAAACTACCAGCAAGTTGCTTGGGGATGGACAAAGGAAGTACTAGTAACGTTCCCAGAGGGGGGCACAGCACTACATTTTGCAGAGTGCCTCAATGCACTGAGAAAGCTACTTCTCAGAGCCATTCCAGGTGGCAGGAGCAGCGTGACAGGAGAGGCCACTGCATTCATCTCAGTGCCTGGAATGGCTCCAGTGGTGAGGGGAAGGGGCAGGTTCCATGGTGCATTGAGGTGCCCTGCAAAACTTAGTGCTGTGCTCCAGCTCTGGGAATGCCACCGGGAAGTACAGGCATCTCCTGGTATCCACGGGGGATAAGTTCCTGCTGCTACCATGGACACCTGAAACTGTGGATAGCAGTGAACCCTACCCAAATTCCTCCTTGTCACAGTTGTGACTTGCCTCTCTTTGGTTGCAAACACTTTGCAAAAGGTCACTTTTTCTTCATTTCACTTTGGAACAGGAAGCAAACAGCAAGAACCTACACATAGTGCTAAAGGAGACAATCGTGAGAACACTAACAAGAAGTGGACAGTAGAGGACTTCCTGTTAGCAATCTCACAGTTGCCTCCTGTAGCATCCTCTAGCATGAATCTAGGTTTTCACTGTTCTGCTACCTGTTAACGTTCAGACTGTGTCCCCTTAGCATGTAGACTGCCTGCCTGTTGCTTTGCTCTTATAGCATCTGTAAAAGTAAGAAACATACTGTATTGTTAATAAAGAAAAACGGAAGGTAATGTGTGCAGTGGGGGCATGGGAAGAATTGCAGATAAGTGGATCTGTGGATACTGGATCCACAGATATGAGGGGGGACTTAACTGTATTTGATAGAACTTTTCTGCTGAAGCTATGGAAGTCCAGGACTGGTCAGTGCCTGGATGGGTGACTGCCTGGGAACGCTGTTCATCCAAACTTGTCACAGGTGATTTTAGTGGGTGGAAGCAGCATGGAAGTTAGTCTTAAATATTTGTTTGTGATGTGGCATTTTTTTCCACAATGCCACATCTACATACTCACTAAAGAGGTACTTTCATAATTAGCATTCTTTTATTTCTTTGTTAAACTGATGGTAAAATTACAGACATGTTCTGGTCTCATTCTTGAAAAATGGTAGACAACTTAATCTCTTCTCAACTTAATACTTTGAATGAATGTGATGCAAATATTTTTTAATTTTAATATTACAAAAAGCACTTTCTTTTCCACAGTAACAAGGAGCAACTGAATAGGACAGAAGAAACAGAACCACATCAAAAAAAGAAATATATTTTTGCCCAGTAGCTGGGAGAGTTCAACTGCTTTACCTTATAGAGGTACCATTTATATTTCATTTATGAGTATTGTGTGTGGAGAGCAGGTTAATATTCTTATTAATTGCCAGGTTGGAATTTAAATGAAAACCTTGCTTATAGGCAAGTAGCTGAGCACTTCATTAACATATTTAAAGTAGTTCACCCACCCCCCACTTGCCCCATTAAGAAAAAAAGAGTTAGCCCGGAATGGAATATAGTATGCAAAATATAAAATGTGATTTTTTCATCTCATTTTTCATCTCTTTTTCATCTAGTTACTCTGAAGCAACAAGATTCAGTTCATTAGCTTTGCATGGTGCAAACCTATCTGTCTATCTGTTTTAGGATTTTAAAAATCCTGTTCTAATAATGATATTTAGGAAGTATTCATATAGTGCTTTCAAACACATATTGGGTGTTTGAAACGCTCCATTGCCTCATTAATCCTTAAAACCATCCTTTCAGACTGATCCCAGTAATTTTACATGGTGGGTTGAGAGACTATGGCTTGCCAAAGCTCCCTTTTGAGTTAACGGCAATGGTGAAATTTCAACCCAGAGTTTCGTAGTCCACAGCTCAATCTTTTAGATCAGGGGTGCTCAATAGGTGGATCGCGATCTACCGGTAGATCGCGAGGCAAAATGAGTAGATCGCGGAGTGCCGACCCCCCCCCCTTCAGGTGCCTCTGGGAGGAAACACCGGGAGTAAGGCCCATTGTACTCAATGGGGCTTACTCCCAGGTAAGTGTGGCTAGGATTGCAGCCTCACAGCCTAATCCTAGGGATATCTACTCAGGAGTAAGTCCTGTTATACTCAGTGGGGCTCAAGGTACACCAACATACATTGTATACATAAATGTTATATGTTATGATGGCGCGAACATTGTAAAAAAAACTCTGGTAGATCTCCGGGCCTTGCTGGGTTTCAAAGTAGCTCTCGAGCCAAAAAAGTGTGAGCACCCCTGTTTTAGATGATGCTAGAGTTCTCATTATTATTTTCATAGTGTTTTTCAGTGTACTTTACAGGTCTTGATTATTTTCACCTTACGGGGAGGTTGGGATGAAAGGTGTGACGCCTCTTGACCAAACAAGGAATTCTAGGTTTCCCATGTGCAGTGCTGGTACCCTAAGCTTTGCTGTACACTTATATCTCTGGGATCAGTCTTGAGGAGAGCAGTTGGAACTCCAAACAACTGGAGACTCCCTGGTCAAATTTGACCCCCTTCAAAAACAACAGTTGGCTCATCAGCTGCCAACATGAAAACAAGAGAGGTGTATACAGGGATCTCCTTCTCTTCCTCAAAGTGGGCCTGCAGTAAAATTAGCTGCTGATTAGGACACTCAGCCATGTATCTCTATGACTGTCTTTGGGCCAGCCACTGTCTGTTTGTTTAAGGGAGTTTGTTTTCTCAGCTGATTGCTGGGAAAATCATATACTTTTGAGCTGCTTAGTACAGAACTCTCTTGTGGCTATCTATTCATCTATACTCATTCATGCATACATACATACTTGTTTTTTTATCCCACTTACATCCCCATAAGGGGGCCAAAAGTGGCTTACAAAAATCATAAAATCACCATTAAAGCAGTTACAAAAATGTGTCTGTGTAAGTGGGCAGGGGCCCAATCCTATTCAACTTTTCAGCACTGATGCAGCTGTGCCAATGGGGTGTGTGCAGCATCCTGTGGTGAAGGAACAGTCACGGAGGCCTCCTCAAGGTAAGGGAATGTTTGTTTGCTTACCTTGGGGCTGCATTGGTGCTGCAAGTTTGCATAGGATTGGGCCCCGTCATGCAGTTCTTAAGAGGAGAAGTAGGTTTTCGGCCATATTTCTAATGTCTTGGAAATCACCAAAAAATATAAGCTTTTTATTATGTCTAGTGAATGATACTTAAATGTGTTCTGTTTCAAAGGTGTGAAATCAAGAAGCTACTGCTTAAGGTGTAAAACTCGCTCAGCGTGAACAGATGTGGCCATTCTCAAATGGATTACATAGCAGTGGCTGCCACATGTTCCTAACTGGCAATGGCATCACTTGAATGTGGAGAATTCTCCATTCTGGGCAACATTATGGTGTTCTGCAATGTTCTGGGGAGAATCTTGTGCATCACACAGAACCTGATGACAACTTCCATAGGTTTTGGAAGAAACCATTGCCATTTAAAGGTCCAAACAACTTTCCTCCACAAGCTGAAAGCTCAGCTTCTTACCTGATCAAAACACAAGATAGAAAACATCAGCAACACTGTTTCACCTTCTTGCTTTCTACATTTATGTGAATGTCCAGTTTTCATCAGAGGCTTGTCACAGGAGAAATTGGTACATCAGAAAAATACCCATGTGTTTTGTTGTCACTTTCATACATTTTAAAAACAAATCTGCCCTTTTTTCTAATGTAATGCAAACTTGTTTTTGTATTGTAATTTCAGTGACAAAAAGTGGTTACATGACAATATCTATGCAGATTCAATATGAATGGCTAATATTAATATCATTATAAAAATATAGCAAGCTAATAGTATTCTGTGAGTATTTCATAGGTTATTGGATTTAGGCACCAATTATCCCTGCACTGAAGTGGAAGTTTAACCCATTTTTGCCTGGCCCACAGATGTACATATTTGGTTCTTGTTGTGTATATGCAACATTGGGCAGAAATGGCTTAAAGCAGATCTATGGGAGTGACTTTGAGAGGGATGCAGAATAGATGAATGAAACACTAATATATCTACTCCCCCCTCCAATTTTTTAAAATTACAAACTTCCCTAAGATAAAATGTAGAATCATTGCAGTGCATTTGCTAAGGACCTTCAAAGCCAAACAGGCCCTTAATTCAGATTACTAGAAGGGCTGGTTGAGTAAAGACAATGATGAGAAAAGTAATTACTTTTATGAAAGACCACTCCTGAGGAACAGGCAGTACAGAAAGATATATTTGAACACAACCACTGAGAATGGCCTGGCTGGACTCTTTGAATGGATTGGGATGCCTATTTGACGGGAGAAGATTTCAGAAGAAAATTCATCCAGTGTTTGCTTAATCAAACAGAAAGACGAAAAAGAAAATTATTACTGGTTATTGGAAACCTTTCAAAGGATATTTTGCTAAAAACTGTTTTGTTTTTTTTGTTAAAAGTTATATTTTACTAAAATACAGATCTGGAGACACAGTTAAGACTGTTAGCTGATCATATGAACTCTTGGGCTCATGGCAAAACAAACAAACAAACAAAAAATCCAAAACCAGCTATATAACATTTCAGAGAGAGATTTGACATTGTTTTGAGCAAGAAGGGAAGAGATCTTTTGTCAAAATATATTTTATACATATGAATATATTACATAAATAAATTATTCTGCTTATAAAAGTAAATATCGCTCTCAGTTATCACCTTTTATACCAGTTTCCCCCTTTGCTGGCATGATTTTGTACATGTTTTAGGGATGTAGGCTGTTTATTGTCCAGAAAGAAAATCTCTCACTACTTACCATGAAAGTATTATGTGCTTTGTGAGATGCCAGTTTCTGGGGAACTTGCTGAAGCTTCAATTCAATTACCTGTTTCTCTTGGGATTGTTTATCGTTATATTGATTGCGGTTAGAGATTGTGGCCCCTTAAGTAATTTTATTTGGCTGCCAATGACCTTATCAAATTTGAACTGAGGTAAGGTAAAAGCTTTTATTTTTTTGCCCCCCCCCCCCTTTTGCCTGGTTTTACTCATGGGTTAGTGAGTGATTAGTGAAGGAAGCGAAGCACTGAGTCTCTGTGTAAATCATGTGCAAATTGTATTGTATTCAGTGGCATAGCTAGACGGGGTGTAAAGCACTAAGTTTTGCAGGGAGCCTCACCTTTGTTTTGCACCCACCACCTGGAATGGCTCTGAAGGGGAGGGGCCACTTGAATGCCGCAGTGAGGCTCCCTGCAAAATGTAGTGCTTTGCACCCCCTCTAGCTTTGCAACTGATTGTACTGCTACCTCATTCATATTCTGGAAAGGTAAAAAGCTACTGCCTCAGTCTTGAGGGAAGGAAGCACATTCATTCTTTAATCATTCTTTAATTCATTCTTTAATTGCCACAGGATGTGGTGATGGCGACTGGCCTGGACGCCTTTAAAAGGGGATTGGACAAGTTTCTGGAGGAAAAATCCATTACGGGTTACAAGCCATGATGTGTATGCGCAACCTCCTGATTTTAGAAATGGGCTATGTCAGAATGCCAGATGCAAGGGAGGGCACCAGGATGCAGGTCTCTTGTTATCTGGTGTGCTCCTTGGGGCATTTGGTGGGTTGCTGTGAGATACAGGAAGCTGGACTAGATGGGCCTATGGCCTGATCTAGTGGGGCTGTTCTTATGTTCTTATGTTAATCCTATGGTATGATTTCATATCATGGGGTGCATGCATTTCTTTACCTAAAAAGTTTTTTTTAAAGATGACAACTTTATTATCGAGAGTATAATAAACAAATAATGTCCTTTGTCTGAGGAAAGCAGACAAAGATAATTTTGGGCAACAGAATAATATCTTGAAGTACAGCCTGAGAATTGAAGTTGCTAATCCCTGATTTTGATTCTTGAATGCAGAACGAGTTACAGAATGATATAACTTCTTTCAAAGGTAGGACTGTCTTCTGGATACTGCTCACAACTTTAAGTATTCTAGTAAGAATAATTAGACGAGTTAACATTTATCAGCGCCAGTAATGATTTCTTTTGACACGTAAAATTGGTGGGAAAAAAATGTTCAGTTCTATAATCTTTAGCGGGGTGGGCAAACATTTTGGCAGGAGGGCCACATCATCTCTCTGACACTGTGTTGGGGGCCGAGAAAAAAAGAATTAATTACATTTTAAATTTGGATAAATTTACATAAATGAATACATTAGAGATGGAACTTATATGAATGAATGAATTTTACTGAGCTTATTTATAATACACATGAGAACGATAATGCAGGCATGTAGAACCACATGAGAACTATGAACTGTTTGGCACGCACCTCTTGCACAGTGAAAACATACAGACCAAGCCAGAAACACATGGAGGCATAAGTTGTTCAGAGTCAATGGGGGGTTAAAATAATACCCAGGGAAAAGCAAGAAACACATGAAGACTATAAAAGGCCTTGCTCCAACTCAGCCTGCAACTTGCATCTGGTGGTCACGACTGGCAGTTGAGGGCCAGCGCGGGCTTCAACAGTCTCCAATGGGCCAGAGGGTCATTGGAGACTGAGAGCTCCCTGCAGGCCAGATTGGGGTAAGGGAAGTAGCCTCGCAATGAGGCTGAGGGTGAGGGAAGAGCGTTTGTGTAGGGCGCCGAGCCCCACATGAATGCTCTGGATCCAGTGGAGTGGAGCTCCACTGGACCTGCTTCCCTCCCCCCGACACGCCTCCCCCTGCCCTCTCCCCACCTCCCGCCTCCCCATCACGTCTCCTCCCAGTCCTCTCTCAGTCCTCCACCTGCTCTCCCTCCCTGGAACGCCTCCTTCTCGCCTCCCCCCGCCCCCACTCACCTTACTGCAGCTCAGTGGTCCAAGCGACTGCCGAGTGGCAGAGGCCGGGTGTTAGCCCAGTGTGTGCCAGCAGTAAGCCGGTGCGTTGAGCCCGGATTGGCCTCACAGACTTGAATAACTGCCCTATATCTACTACAAACTATAGTTGGTGGTTTAGTCAATTGGATAGTCAATAAGATAGGAAACTAAATATTTTAAGATATACTTGAAAGGGAAAGGTAAAAAGGTTGAAAGGGAAGGTAAAAAGAGTCCAATCTCTCCAGAGTGCATGGAGGCTGCTTAAAACAACAGTAATAGAGAGCCAGCAGAGGTGTATACTGCAAAGAAAGAAGGGTACCACTAAATCCAGGAGGGTGCCCGCATGGCTAACCAGCCAAATTAGAGAGGCTGTAAAGGGCAAGGAAGCTTCCTTCCGTAAATGGAAGTCTTGCCCTAATGAGGAGAATAAAAAGGAACATAAACTGTGGCAAAAGAATTGTAAGAAGGTGATACGGGAGGCCAAGAGAGGCTATGAGGAACGCATGGCCAGCAACATTAAGGGGAATAATAAAAGCTTCTTCAAATACTATGTTAGAAGCAGGAAACCTGCCAGAGAAGCGGTTCGCCCTCTGGATGGTGAGGGAGGGAAAGGGGAGATAAAAGGAGACTTAGAGATGGCAGAGAAGTTAAATGAGTTCTTTGCATCTGTCTTCACGGCAGCAGACCTCAGGCAGATACCACTGCCCGAACGGCCCCTCCTGACCAAGGAATTAAGTCAGATAGAGGTTAAAAGAGAAGTTGTTTCAGACCTAATTGATAAATTAAAGATCAATAAGTCACCGGGCCCTGATGGCATCCACCCAAGAGTTATTAAGGAATTGAAGAAAGAAGTTGCTGATCTCTTGACTAAAATATGCAACTTGTCCCTCAAAACAGCCACGGTGCCAGAGGATTGGAGGATAGCAAATGTCATACCAATCTTTAAAAAGGGAAAGAGGGGGAACTCGGGAAACTATAGGCCAGTCAGCCTAACATCTATACCGGGTAAGATGGTGGAATGCCTCATCAAAGATAGAATCTTAAAACACATAGACAAACAGGCCTTGCTGAGGGAGAATCAGTATGGCTTCTATAAGGGTAAGTCTTGCCTCACGAACCTTATAGAATTCTTTGGAAAGGTCAACAGGTATGTGGATGTGGGAGAACCCGTGGACATTATATATCTGGACTTTCAGAAGGCGTTCAACACAGTCCCTTACCAAAGGCTACTAAAAAACTCCACAGTCAGGGAATTAGAGGGCAGGACCTCTCCTGAATTGAGAACTGGTTGAAGACCAGGAAACAGAGAGTGGGTGTCAATGGGCAATTTTCACAATGGAGAGAGGTGAAAAGCAGTGTGCCCCAAGGTTCTGTCCTGGAACTGGTGCTTTGCAACCTCTTCATAAATGACCTGGAGACAGGGGTGAGCAGTGAGGTGGCTAAGTTTGCAGACAACACCAAACTTTTCTGAGTGGTAAAGACCAGAAGAGATTGTGAGGAGCTCCAGAAGGATCTCTCCAGACTGGCAGAATGAGCAGCAAAATGGCAGATGCGTTTCAATGTAAGTAATTGTAAAGTCATGCACACTGGGGCAAAAAATCAAAACTTCACATATAGGCTGATGGGTTCTGAGCTATCTGTGACAGATCAGGAGAGAGATCTTGGGGTGGTGGTGGACAGGTCGATGAAAGTGTCGACCCAATGTGTGGCGGCAGTAGAGAAGGCCAATTCTATGCTTGGGATCATTAGAAAAGGTATTGAGAACAAAACAGCTAATTATATAATTATATATATAATTATATAATATTATATTGTACAAATCGATGGTAAGGCCACACCTGGAGTATTGGTTCCAATTCTGGTCGCCGCATCTCAGAAAAGACATAGTGGAAATGGAAAAGGTGCAAAAGAGAGTGACTAAGATGATTACGGGGCTGGGACACCTTCCTTATGAGGAAAGGCTATGGCGTTTGGGCCTCTTCAGCGTAGAAAAGAGGCGCCTGAGGGGGGACATGATTGAGTCATACAAAATTATGCAGGGGATGGACAGAGTGGATAGAAAGATGCTCTTTATACTATCACATAACACCAGAACCACGGGTCATCCACTAAAATTGAGTGTTGGGAGAGTTAGAACAGACAAAAGAAAATATTTCTTTACTCAGTGTGTGGTTGGTCTGTGGAACTCCTTGCCACAGGTTGCGGTGATGGCATCTGGCCTGGATGCCTTTAAAAGGGGATTGGACACGTTTCTGGAGGAAAAATCCATTACGGGTTACAAGCCATGATGTGTATGTGCAACCTCCTGATTTTAGAAATGGGCTATGTCAGAATGCCAGATGCAAGGGAGGGCACCAGGATGAGGTCTCTTGTTATCTGGTGTGCTCTCTGGGGCATTTGGTGGGCCGCTGTGAGATACAGGAAGCTGGACTAGATGGGCCTATGGTCTGATTCAGTGGGGCTGTTCTTATGTTCTTACTTTTTTGGGAGCAAGCTTGAATAAGTCATAAAAAGAAATACTAGATTGTATAACAAATCTTCCTGAAAAGACTGCTAGTTCAAGTCTCTAGTTAAATGAGATCATAGTTTGAATTTGAAAGGGAAGACTTATGTGCAAAATGAAATTCCAGATAAAAAAGAGCAAACTCTTTTGAAACTTGATTTTCTCTGCTGTCTCTTGGTATGCAGTGCTGTCTAGACTGTTTAGAGATAGCCAAATGTTTTCGTTGCATTCGAGTGCTGAATGAACAGCTAGAATTAATTTTCTCATAAAGGTAAATGAATCCCCATCGTCTTAAATCCTTCATAGTTCAGTGATTGGCTAGATCTTTGTTATTCTCATCCAACTATTATTAAATGCAGCAGAACTAAATTTATATTGACTCTCCAATGCCAATAGCATATTACGTATCTTTGACTCCAAACAAGCTGAAGGAAGTTCTGGCTTAAGTAGTATTCTTGATTCAGACAGACCTGTCCCCTTGGTCTCAACATAGGCTTAAAAATTCTAGGCTGTAAGGAACTGGGCAAGACTCCTACAGGAGTTCTGCATTCTGTGTGAGTGTAGTTTGTTTTTCTCTCAACAATCCATCAAGAATTCAAAATGCAGCTGCATACAGAACAGATGATACTGGTTGTTTCAATAAAGCCACAAGGACTGCAGGGCACCAGCTCCCGAAGTTCAAAGCTCCTTCAGACTGTCTGAAGTGGTTCCCAAACTTTTCTGACCTACAGCTCCCTTGACCTACTGGCTGTTGGTTGTGGCTCCCCACTACGTTACTTTTTATTTTGAAGATAGGATAAGCCAGAAAGTGGGGGACCGACAGACGGGCATGCAGCAAAATTGGGGGCATTTGGGTGGCAGGAAGGCACAGGCCATCCCGTATAGGTAAGTCTTGGACTTACCTCTTGATATTGCAAACAAACTGTAAAATCTAAAGTCTTACATCGGCTTCTGTGTGCACCTGAAACCCCTGCATGGGTGGGCTCTTTGACCCATTTCAAAGTAAGGTAGCAAGCAGATTAATATATGAACAGGAAAAAAAAAAATAAAGCTTCTTCCACTGAAATAAATGAGAAGAAATCTTCCTGTGGTCATTGTTGTTCCTGTGCCCAGCAGAACTATCTGGATGCATTCATTTAAAACTATTCTTCTTTTCTTTTTTATAGAAATAGTAACATAGACCAAGCATCTTGCAACTTTTTCTCTGAAGTATTCAAAGCCCTGGTACCCAATATGAAGAAGGAAGCATCTAAGATCAATCAATATAATACAGTAGTTAAGAAGAATAAAGAAATGCAAAGGCATTTCTCAACGGGCACTCCAGTCCTATTGAAATTCCCCTATGCTGATGCAGCAAAGCTGGCAGGGTTTGCACTGTATCCTGTGGGGGAGTTCTGAAGTCTTGGAGGTCTCCTCAAGGGGACATTTGTCCCCTTGCCCAGGGGAAAGCCCCAGCCGTAGCAACGGGTCTACTCGGACCTGTGTTTTTAAAACGCTGGTGCAAGTCTATGTGGCTCCATGTTAGCAGATTTGATCTGGGAATGGAAAGGAC
This sequence comes from Tiliqua scincoides, assembly GCF_035046505.1. Lineage (NCBI taxonomy): Eukaryota > Metazoa > Chordata > Lepidosauria > Squamata > Scincidae > Tiliqua > Tiliqua scincoides. Next base: position 212,478,870 of record NC_089824.1, read on the forward strand.
ATGGCAGGCACCAGTGCCACCCAGTGGCACAGCTAGAGGGGGTGCAAAGCACTAAGTTTTGTAGATGCCTGAACGCACCATGCCAGCAGCCCCTTCCTTTCCCCTTCAGAGCCAGGTGTATGCCTCCGTGTTGCTCCCACCGCCCAGAATGGCTTCGAAGAGGAGGGGGAGAGGCCGGCTGGCATGGCGCGTTCAGGCACCTGAAAAACTTAAGTCAATTGTAGCCCCTCTAGCTCCACCACTGGTGCCACCAATCTCACACCTGATCTGCCCCCTACCTGCCCTCCTTGTCCCATTACATCCTCACCTTCCCCTGCCCTTCCCCTGTGCCAGTCAGCAGAGCCAATACCTGCTCTGGTGCACACTGCTTTGGCCTTCCTGCCAGTGGACCTACTTTGTGTGCTGTCACAACATGCTTTATGGCACATTTGCAACAGTCTGCTTTGGCAAGCCCTGTGCCAGCACAGAGACACAATAGAATTGTGCCCTAAAGGAACATGTGCTGCTCACTGAACTTTAAACTGTGCATTGGAATCTGTGCATTGGAATCTGCCAGGATATCAATCAAGGAAAACGTCAAACACATGAAACTGGATTTCTGGTTTCTGTTGCTGCACTTTTTCAAAAGAAATTATACACATCCGATCTCCTATGTATGGAAAGGTTTATACTACAGGGAAATCTTTCTAGATTAAGTGGCTCACGGTGCATCAGATAAGTTAAACAAAAAAATATTGAAGCTCCCTGTTTATGTTATCTTGGTATCCTGCTGAGTTTTATTTTTAAAAGTACTTCCAATAAAATCTCCACTTGCGGTATGTATGTTTGGGGTGGGAGGAGAACAGAAGCGTTTGGGATTCACTTTCCTCATAGAAACAGCATTACGATAGTTGCTACCATGCTGTTTTTGACACTTTCCCCCCAAGTAATCAGACTGTTTCTGAACAGTCGCTGATATGATGGAATATCAGGAGACCTGTTAAACTTGGAGATTCTTTGGTTCAGATTGGGGGGGGTGAGGGTGGTAATTATGGTGGGGTTAGGATGGTCTTCTGTTGGGATTTTTTCTTGTTGCAATACTGCCTTCAGCTTCCTGCCCCACCGATTTTACGCTGTTTTATTTTCTGTTTTGTAAGCAACCCTGTGGCAGGAAAAGCAGGTTATAAAAGTTTTCAAATGAATGAAATGATATAGCAGCCAATGGAGAGCAAATGATATAGCCAGCCAATGGAGAGACTTGCAGAGGTCTAACAACTGCTGATATAGCGATACTTCTTTACAAAAGCTCAGAGTCCAAGTTGCTAGAACACAACCAATGCTGGCATCAGGCTATGTTAGGGCCCCTGAGGATGGCACCCACTCCAATTGTACATTGGGTACCACCACTTCCACCAGTTTTGAGAGGTTTAGGACTTGCCCAGTCAGGGTGTCCTCTGATGGACTTATATTGTTATGCCTCTGAATCTTAAGGAGTATTTTGCTGGATCAGATCACAGCCCATTCTGCCTGGTATTTGGTTGCTGTGGCCAGCTGAATGCCTCTGAAAACTGGAAGCAGAGTATCAAGGTAATGGCCTTCTCCAGTTTGTCAAGTTCTTGACAGGTAAATTGATTGGAAGCCAACCCCATTTTTTTACAGCATCAGAAGACCGCCCTTTGGATTTGCCTCATTAGGTCAAATTTTGTGCTACACGAACTTGAAGCTGGTTCATGCATGCCTCATATGTGTGTTTGTGTGTTTATTGGCAGCCTTCAGTCTCAAAAGACTATGGTATCACACTCTGAATGGTGGTTCTGGAATAGCATCTAGTGTGGCTGAAAAGGCCAATTCGGGAGTGACAATCCCTTCCACACTGGGAGCAAGTGTAGTCTGTCCCTGGTCTGTCTCCCTGGCTATGGGCCTTCCTTCTTTGCCTCTTTGCCTCAGTCTGTTGGCCAAGTGTCTCTTCAAACTGGGAAAGGCCATGCTGCACAGCCTGCCTCCAAGCGGGCCGCTCAGAGGCCAGGGTTTCCCATCTGTTGAGGTCCACTCCTAAGGCCTTCAGATCCCTCTTGCAGATGTCCTTGTATCGCAGCTGTGGTCTACCTGTAGGGCACTTTCCTTGCACGAGTTCTCCATAGAGGAGATCCTTTGGGATCCGGCCATCATCCATTCTCACAACATGACCGAGCCAACGCAGGTGTCTCTGTTTCAGCAGTGCATACATGCTAGGGATTCCAGCTCGTTCCAGGACTGTGTTGTTTGGAACTTTGTTCTGCCAGGTGATGCCGAGGATGCATCGGAGGCAGCGCATGTGGAACAGCAGCATCAAGCAATGACAGGACTTTGAGAATAATACATCACATCTAAAAATGGAGCTACAGAATATTCATCTGATATCTCCCTCTTTTCCAATCCAGGGAGTGGGGGGGGGGAATCAGTGGGGCAAGCAGGTGGACAGAAGTCAGTGTCCCCCACCAGCTGAAGAGGCCTTGTAGATGGGCTGGTCTTGGCTTCAAGAATAAGAGCACCCTTGAACCCTACATTGGGGTGACTTCCTTGTATAGGTATGCACCATTTAACAACGGGGATACGTTCTCTAATCACTGTTGTTATGTGATCAGGTTGTTAAGTGAACATTCAGTCCAATCAATTGTTTTTGTTGTGTAAACAGACACTACCTGCTAGCAACTATCTGGCTGCACAGGCCACTTGAGATTAATTGCCTCTTCTTTGCATTAAGAACCTCTTTGCTGTGTAAACAGACACTCTGCTGCAAGCACTCCTTTCTACAAATACTATGGATTGCAGAAACTGGACTAGATTCCAGCTAGAGATTGCTCTGCATTGCCAGGTCTCTATGCGTGTGCTCCAAATCTTCCAACATGGCAAGAGCTCAGTGAAGTCTGTGGTTATGTAATGAGTGGATGGGGTGTCTGCCTCGGCTTACTTTGGGACATCCCTGGTCTGTGCTAAACAGCCATCTTGTCTGCTCCTAAGCCTGCAAAATAGGGAGGAATAATTGAAGCCACTGACTCTCTTTCGTTGGAAGTATCTTTTTATTTTCAGAATGGGCCAGGAAGCCTTCAAATGCAGCGTGTCCGGGTTCCATTCCAAAAGTGCTTTTTCACACCTAATAGCTGGACCCCCAGCTCAGATTCCAGCTTGAGTAGATCTGGCAACATCCATATCTTGCCACTTTTTGCCTTTTGTAGGACAGACATTCATAGGATCCTTTCATAGGATATTCAAAGGTAATTGTGCAATTTGCAGTGCAGGGATAGTTTTCTGTTACAAGTGGCAACAATCCTCCCTGCCTGGTAGCCATCTTCGGGGACTGTCCACCGTCATCAGTGTGTCTCCTATCCCCTGGGAACTGTCTTCTTTCTCACTGGACTGTTCCCATGAGACGCTGAGCAGTTGGACTCAAAACCATGACCTCAGCAACTGCAGCTGCCCAGTGTTATGAGAATGGAGTGATACATTCCCACGTTTACCCCAGAAGCTCAAGGCTATGTTTATTCTTCACATGCGTCAACTTAGCTGCACCTGCTAGATAGCCCTTCTTCCAAAGGTCGTGTTGTGCCACTTCAGCAGTAAACACACTTAAATCTATATAAGCCCCTATGTTTGGCCACTGCTGTGCCCCCAAACCTTACTTTTGAACACAAGCAGGTCACGTCACCCAGTGGGTTGCCTAGAAACACTGTAAGTCTTATGCCTGGAGGTGCTCCTGTAAGTTGATGTTCTTAGATTTTAGATAAATAAAGCTCTGTCATGACAACCTTGGATTAGACTTGCTTCTTTTTCAGAACGCAAAGAACCACTAGACCATAGCCAGAGCTGGGGCCCAGAACAATTTGCTCCAGGAGTGTTAGGGCCCAATTCTATCCAATTTACCAGCACTGATGCGGCCACAATGCAGATCCAAAGCCAGAGGACAAACAATCCCTTACCTTGAGGAGGCCTCCATGACTTCCCCACCACCACAAAATACTGTACATGCCCTATTGGCACAGCTTCATCGGCACTGCAGTAGTGGACCTCGCCTTGGGGTGCCCTGGGGCAAAGGTCTGTGATAGCAACCCCCTGCACAAAGGTACCCCCCCCCCACTTACCTGGAGTGCATGGAGCCTTGCATGACTCCAGGATGCACCAGGGAAGCCTACTGAAGTTTCCCCAGGCTCTTAAACTGTGCTTCCTGCACTGTTTCCAACTATGTCAGGAGCCTCAGTGAGGTGCGCGGACTCTGCACCTGGGGCATTTGCTCCTTTGAATCAATGGAAGGTCTGCTGCTGTGGCACTAGAAAATTGGATAGAATTGGGCCCTTAGGCTTGTTAAGGGAAGGAGGATGGACACGCTAATGACTGTCCTACACATTGGCGATTCTGGCCCCTATGCCATCCGGGGTCAGGACCACAGAGGGGGCGAGGAAGGTGCCTCCCCGCAGACATGGCACTCCAGGGAATTTGCCCTCTTCAGCTCCCCTAGCTACACCAGTGGTCCTACAAAAGGGTTGATGCATCCTCCAACATATATGAGGAAGACAGCTCAGCCTGCAAGAGGGGGACTTGCATGGGAGATGAAACTGATTAGCCTCAAGATAAAATGTGGCAAAGCTCTTTGTCAATGTTATGTCAGCAACAAGTCCCACAAAAGTCTAAAGGCAAAATCTGAAAAAGACATTGCAAGCTGGAGCAGGGGCAGGAACTGACAAGCTGCTTCAACTCAACCAGCGATTTAATCGTTTTCATTTCAAGGTGCACTGACAAGGCTCTAAAAGTGTCAAGTCACACCATCAGTTGACAATTCACACCACACTGCTGTGGGGAGTGGGTGCGTGGGTGGGGCTCACAAACTCCAAAGGCCCTACTAACAAATGACCCTCCCCAAATTCCCACAGCACACCTGTGGACCATTCATGGCACACCAATGTGCCATGGCACTGTGGCTGAAAATTGCTGAACTAGACAATGACTGATCCTTTGCAAGCCCCCTCTCTGAAGGCTGAGAAGCAGTCTTAGGATACTTGTGGAAACAAACTATATTGGTTGTTGTCAGTGATATTTTGGACACTATCCAAGAGGAGACTGGAACATTACTAGAAAGACATTGCAGCCAGTCCTGGCATTATTAGATGGGGGCAGTGGCGTAGCTGGTGGGGGGTGGAGGGGGTGGTCTGCCCCGGGAAGCAACCTTGGGGAGGTGACACCACAAATCCCCCAACATTGTTAACATTGTGAAGGTTAGGAGTAACCCCATCATGCTATATACTGTTGGATGTGGACTTTCCGGCAGAATGCAATGCAAAAAACCAGATTGAAATGTCTCCTTTCCATCAAAAGTTATGGCCAAAAACTGGAAATAAAAAAAAATGCATGAAACCCTATGGAAAATGAAACTGAGCCATTTTGCGTGTTTACTCGTGGGTAGGTGAACCCACCACAGTTAGTCGGAAAGGGCAAAATGAGAGGAATCCAATGACACCAGAATGGTTTCTATCCAATGAAAGCAGGCCCCCCAAAACACCCCAAAAAGAAGTCCCTCCCTCCAAGCAGACGAATGTATTGAGCCCTATGGAAAGCGAAAGTAAGCCATATGGTCGCGTTTACTTGCAAGTAAGCAAACGTGCCTTGGCTCCTGGTCAAGTCAGGCAAAAGGGAATGCAAGGCTGGCTGCATGGTCCCAACCTGATGAAAGTGGAGCTCAACAAATGCTCCAGAAAGCAGCACCCCCCCAAAGAATATAACAGAGGCTTGAGCTGGTAAGGTCCATTTTATTTGTTTTTAGACTTGTAAAACCAGGTGGGTACTGATAGTGCCATGCTTGAAATATAAGAATTTACACTGAACCGGGCACTGAGGAGGGCTGAAAATCTCACTGATATTTTTGTGGGGGGTGTTCTTGAAGGCAGGCTACAGAGAAAATTCACTTGGTGGAACAGGGCTGGCTTCCCCTTATTTAACTATCTGTTTTTCTTTAATTTAATTATTTATAATTATTTATTTTATTGTGCTTGATGATGTCACTTCCAGCCATGACATCACGTCCAGTGGGTCCTGGACAGACTGTAATTCTATAAAGGGGTCCCAGTGTTAAAAGTTTGAGAACCACTGCCTTAACTCAAAACAGGTCAATTAGACATTCTTGGGGGGGGGAGGGGGAGACACCCTAGTGACCAAAATTCTGGAAATCATTGCTTTTAGGAATAATACCATCATGTTATATATCATTTGATGCAGAATTTCATCCATTGTTGTGGGGAAATATTCACTGCATTTATTTTCTGGCCATTATTATTATTCATTTCAAATCCTGAGCTGCTTAGGCGAAGGGTGGTGTAAAAATGTGAATGGATTAATAATTAATTAATCAATAATTAATCAATAATTAATAATTAATTATGTCATCTGGGGTGACAAAAATTTATGGGCCCCGGGTGTCAAATGACCTAGCTACGCCACTGGCTAGGGGAAAACCTCTGAGATCAGCTATTGCAGTTGAAATGCTGGGGAACTAAGGTAGTCAGATGCTCTTCTTGAGCAAAGAGGCTTGAATTTCATGCAACAACTGCACAAACAAATAAAACAATAACATAAAAACTGTGCATTTGTTGTGTGCAATTCATAGTCTGGAAAAATCCCGACTATGCCCAACTTAAAGTAGTTTGCCAACCAAGCAGGCTTACCAAGTGATTTAATTTAATACACTGGGAAGGAAAATATCTCAGGAGAAAATCCATTAGGGTGCAATTCTACACCTAAGGAAACTAGTGGCAAAACTCCAATTGATTTTAATGAAGGCGGATTGCAGACCAGGAGATTTGTCTCTTGGGTTAAGCTTGTTCTACAGACTCACATCTGGTTGATGAACTTGTGGGACTCCTGTTGAAGTGGGACCCAGGGGAGCTTCTGTGGAACGTGCACGAAGATAAAAGCTGAGCTTTCTTACAAAGTAAATAGCCTTCAGGGCCTAGGGAACTTACAATAGCTGAGGCATGACACATGCTCACGGGAAATGTGTGAAGAATGTCAATGGTCAAGGTTTCGAAGGCAGGGTTAGAACAACTTGGGGCTGACGGAGCTTATCACCACAAAAATGCCATCTGTAGTCAACATGTTGAGACAGAGGTAGGTTGCAGTTTGGAAAAAGGAAGATTCACCTGGTGAAAAGTCACAGAGATATGTAAGAAGCAGAATCTTGGATTAAAGAGATGAAGAAAAACTGCCCCCCCCCCCCCAAAAAAAAAGAACTTTTAATCAGAAGGATGTCAAGGCACATTTCAGTGCAATGAAATGTCTTACAGACCAATCTGAACTAATTCCTGCGCGGCAACAGTGTGGACTATGCTGCTTCACATGGGAATTTTGGCTTCTAGAAGTGTCCTTGGAATATGGAAGCATTTGTCTCCTTGCCTGTAGGTAAGCTCCAGCAGCCACAATGGGTCAACTCGGCCCTGTGCCAGCGATATTGCTGGTCCAAATCCAAGTTGATCCAGCAGGTGGATTAGACTCGAGAAGAGGATATGGCATGCACCAGTGCTGCCTTTTGAGGTCCAATCCATGCACCCCCTGCCTCTGTCGCTGCCCTCTTCCACCACTTCCTGCCCTCCTTCCACCCTGCGCCCACCCTACACCAGATTTTCCTGGTCTGGCTTGTGTCCCTGCAACCGCTGGTGGGTGAAGGAAGGCTCTGGCCAGCCAAGAAAGCTCTTGCAAAGCACTTTGTGGTGCTTTTGCAACAGCATGCCCCAGAGGAACGTGTGTTCCACCAGCTCACCACTTGATTAGGATAGAGCCAATTGTCTGAGAGAGCTCCAAAACATGGATAGTGAAGCACAGAATAGCCTAATTTGAATATCATTAGGTTATGAGGATTATACTGTAGGTTTTGAGGTTTGGGGAGGTTTTTGAAAATGGGTTTTGTGAGTTTTGTTATCTTTGCCTAGTTACTATTGTGTAAGAAACGATCCTCTGAGAGATGAAATACATTTCTTTTTTTGTATGCACATTTTTTGCATTTCTTTAAAATGTAACATGTAATTAAGGATAAAAGGTCGAAACCATGCCAAGCAAACCGCTCCTTATCTCAGCTGAACTATGTTGAATTTTCTAGCTGCAGCAGGCTGAGCTTTCAGGACTGCCAGACCCTGCATAGTTTAGTATGAAAAATGCTATATATTTATCCCTATTTCTTGCGTCAAAATGAGACCCATTTTGGAGATCACAAAAGAGAGGCACAAGGATGCAAAAGTGGTATGTACTTTTGCCTAGTCTGAATTCCATCTTGTGTTTCTCCCTCCATGGGGTTGATGTACAAGCTCAATTTAGGACAGGATGGAAGTGGAGGAAAGATGAAGCACAAGTTAGTTGCCTGTTCTATTTTCTGCCTTTCCATATCAAACATGGCTCTGACTCCTCCTCGTGCCAGGAGGAGTAATATTAGAAGCCAGAAGTGGTAATATTTAGAAGCCAGAAGTGTCATCATAATGACAATTACCATCCAGTTATTACTCACTGTCACAACTTGGCCAAAAACCAAGGCAGGCCAAAGTGGGATGGTTGAGGAGTGGAAGGTCAAAGGCTGAATTGGGCCAAGGACAGATCAGGCAGGCAAAGCAGAGGGCCAGAGACATGGTTGTCATCGGACTGGTGAAGTTGCATAACAGAGTGAGCAGGCCAGGGCATGTACTCAATACTAAAGGGCTCAGACTAAAGGGTTGGCCTGGTGGCAGGAATTTTACGGCCAAATCTTATCCAAATTTCCAGCACTGATGTAGCTGAGCCAATAGGGCACATGGTGCATTCTACAGTGGGCAGTCATAGAGGACTCCTCAAGGTAAGGAACGTTTGCTCACTTACCACAGGGCTGCATTGCGGCTGCATCAGTGCTGGGATGTTGGATAGGTTTGGGCTGTTGTGGAGCTTGATGCATTTTCTTTGGACTATAGCAAATTGTATTCAGGCTAGTCAGCTGGCAGTCCAGTAGGGCAGCCTTGCACCATGGAATCCAATCTGGCTTCCTGAAAGGCCAAGGTGTGGGTGATCCAGAGATCAGGCAGTGGAGAATGGTTGTTGGAAGTCCTGGTTTGATATACACATTGATGCTTTACACTGGGGTGCCCCGGCCCTCGAGGACTCCCAATTAACTCCCTCAGGGAGACCCCAGCCTTCAATGAGCCTCTGGGCCTCCGGAAACTTGCTGGAGCCCGCACCGGCTTGACGCAACTGCTCTCAGTGTGAGGGTAACTGTTTGACCTCTCTTGTTACCTGTGGGATGAGGGCTCCCTCCACCGCTTGCTGTTTCACGTCTGTGATGCAGTAGTAGCAGCAAAGAAAAGACCAGCCTTGCTTTGTGCAAGGCCTTTTATAGGCCTTGAGCTATTGCAAGACCTTCGTTCATTCATATAAGTTCCACCTCTAGTATATTAATTTATGTAAACTTATGTAAATTTATTCAAATTTTAAATGTAAATTAATTATTTCTTTCCCCGGCCCCCAACACAGTGTCAGAGAGATGATGTGGCCCTCCTGCCAAAAACTTTGGACACCCCTGCTTTACACTCACTGGGATACAAAGCAATGGAGATTCTTGAAAAAGGGTATGTTCAAATATGTTATTCTGTTTGTCTTTCAAATGAATCTCAAAGTGAAGTTATGAAGTTCCCTGTTTTCTGCAACAGAATGAAGGCACATCTGCTTCAGCTTTGCAGAACAGATGAGGTCTTATTTTTTGTTAACAGTGAATTTTATTTCTTACATTTTTGGGGCATCTGGCTGTGTTTTTACTATTACGATGTTTGCTATCGGTGTGTAAATGGTTTCAACTGTTTTAGTTTATGGAAACCACATTGGGAACTTGTTGGCTGAAATGCGGTAACTTAGCAGTCAAGGCAGAGGAAAGGACTCACATTAGTGGCACAGCTAGAGGAGGTGCAAAGCATTAACAGCCCAAGCCTAACACATGCTGGAACAGGGAGGCCTGCCGGCCGGCCTGCCCATATCCAACATGGGGTTGAGGCCAAATGCATCTCAGCCCAGGGCAAGGGGAAATCCTTCCCCTTACTGAGGGTAATGCCGCAGCAGTTCCAATGGGGTTACTTGGATCTGTACCACCTCAAGAGGTGGCACAGATCTGAGCAGCCCAGAGCTGCTCTGGACTGCCTGGGACTGGGGTTAGGTTCCAGCACAAGTGCAGGATCCTGGCCCCACACCCCGCTCACCTGCCACCTGCCCACGGGCTTGCCTCCCACCCACCCTCCCCCACGAGAAGTGCCTCCATACTGCCCTCACCTACCCTCCCCAAGCCCCTGTGCCAGCCTGACTCAGCCAGTGAGGTCCTGTGGAGGCCGGCACACATCCATTCGCCGGCCTCTCTTTTTCTTCAGTGGCACAAAAGTGCTTTGTGGCACTTTCACAACACTGCTGGGCTGGCACAAGGGATTTGGCCTGGCAAATGTCCTTATTTGGATTGTGCCCTAAGTATTGTAGGGAGCCTCACTGTGGTGTTCACGGGGCCCCTCACCTTCAGAGCCATTCCAGGCAGTGGGTGCAGAACGGAGGGAATTGGAGGGGGGTGCACTACCTGGAATGAGCCCACTGCCTGGAATGGCTCCAAAGGGGAGGGGCCTCTTGCATGTTCCCTGCAAAACTTAGTGTTATGCACCCCCTCTAGCTATGCCACTGACTCACATGATTGGTTCTGCCTGTATGATTCAGGCTTTTCTAACACTACCATGGCAGTGTGTGAAGAATACACAAGGAAGCAAATCCAGTGCTCTATGGACACATGAAGCCGACTATTAGTCCCCCTAGCTCCATATTGTCTACATCAGGGAGTCAAATCAAACCTGAACCCAAAATCTGGTTTTGAGAGAGAGTTTTTTTCCCCACTCCAGTGAACCAGAACTGAACCTTAAATCTCTTGGTTGTCTTGAATGTCAACCCACTAGCACAAGAACTGGTAAACCCCAGCTGTGACTGTGACCCCCAGCACAGCATTGCAGGGAAGGGCCCAGTAGTAGTGCAGGTATCAGTAGACATTGTTTTTCACAAAATGTATCTAAACCAATTCAGAGTGCAAGAACTGGTCACCGTACTACTTTCTGAAGTTAGTAATGTAACCAGAATTGCACTGGCAAAATTAAAAATTACTTGGAAACTGTGCTGAACCCAAATAGTTAAGGCCATGACTCCCTTGCAGAGGTATAACACATCCGGGGCAGTAACGTCACAATGTCACGTGACATCGTGATGTCACTTCCAGGTTCTCTCCGGAGGAGCAGGTGCTCGCTGCAGTGACTTCACACCCCCCCATTCCTTCTCCTGTGGATGCTCCCCTTTGAAGGAGAAGGGGGGGCATGAAGTCGCCGGCACCTCCTCTGTAACTTGGGCCAAGCCTGAGAGGCAGTCATGCATCCCCCTTGGCGTAGCATCCCTGCTCCCTGGTCTACACTAACCAGCAATGGTTCTTTAGGTCACAGACAGGGCTCTTTTCCAGCCCTCTCAGGTCTCAACAAGGAGCTGAACCTGGGAGTTTCAGAAAGGAGCATGTGCCCTCTGTCACTGCAGATTTTCCTTAAAAGGTGACATATGAAGGGGCCCTCACCCTGCCATCAAATCATTTGCAACTCCAACTGGCCCCAGCAAGAGGACAAAGTATCATTGCTATCACCTTCTCTCCCTTTTTTCTTGTTGAACTGGTATCTTCTTGATCTTGCCCTGAAGCTGCTGTCAGCGCAAAGATGGAGCACTTACCTTGCCCTTTTATGGGGAATGCCTGGATGTCCTACTTCACTGCTGAGTTTGCAAGGGGACTGGATAGTGTGACCACAGCAACAGAGAAGATCAGTGGCCTTTCCCCCAGGACATGAATTCAATCTCCTGCACAATTTGGTAGCCATTTGAGGTAGAACAACAATAGTGGACCAATTTACGAACTTTTTTCAAAGTAGCGCAGTATGCCTGTCAGGTCAGATGCCAAGTCCACCAATGAGATAAAAGCACCAGCATGCCTTTTTAATTTATATTTTGTTTCAGTGTGCCGACCACCCAAAGGAGTTCTGCTAACTTCACAGGAATGAAGCCAGAATTCAATACCTTCTGGTGTCAATTTATCAAGGCTCAGGTTAGCTGCAGGTCAAGCTGGTTAGTATTTAGAGGTGAAGCAAATAAGCACACCAAAACGGATTCTTGCCATTTATAGAAAAGTTTTTTTAAAAAGTTTGTGTAGATTCTACACAGTCTGTGCTTCTCAAACTGTGGGTCAGGACCCAATAGGTGGGTCACAAGCCAATATCAGGTGGGTCCCCGTTCATTTCAACGTGTATTTTGTTTTTATTAGACTTGATGCTACCAAGGCATGTGACTGTATTTGGGAAAATGTTACAGATCTGTACTTTTAACAACCTACTACGTATATGCTTTTAACAAGGATACTCAATGGGGCTTACTCCTGGGTAACTGCGGATAGGATTGCAGCCTTTGGGATGTTTGTAGAATTTAAAAAAAACAAACCAATCAACAACTGCTTGGGAGGGTTAGGATGACTCTTCATTTTAAATAAGTGTTTAAACTTATACTTAGTTTATACTTTTAATTTACTTACTTAATATGATTTTATTTTGTCATATGTGGGGGATTAAAATTTTTCCTGCTTGATTATGTCACTTCCGGCCGTGACATCACATTCAGGTTAATACCATTTTCGGTGCGTCCCGTCATTCTAAAAACTGGGTCCCAGTGCTAAAATATCTGAGAACCACTGGTGTAGAATATTCAGATTGCAACTGGTATTGATTTTGAAACCAGAAGGGTGTGGGGGGGGGCCTAAACCAGTGGTATTTTAAGATTTAGAGCCCAATTCTATCACCTACCATTAGCAATGATGCAGCCATGTTGCTGGAGTGTGCGCTGCATACACTAGGGTGTGTGTGTGTGGGGGTGATCAGGAGGCCACAAGTAAGTGAAACTATTTTTTATCTACCTTTTGTAGGCCTACTGGTGGCCTATGGATCTTGTTGGATCTATGCCAGTCACCACGATCCACCCCTCCCTCCTTGTCCATGACATGCCCCCCCAACCTATTGGCACTGACAGATCCTCTGAGACCTGCTTCTGTCTGTGCTGTACTGCTGCCCATTTGTGGCAACAGCCTGTAAGTGTGTGATGGCATCCTGTTCATGCCACTGCAAAGGGCTTTGCGCCTCTGGAACAAGAGTTCCAGCAGCACAAGGCCCAGGCAGCATTGGGTTTAAACACCTGAGGACAGAGTTTGATCCCGTACTTGTCAGTTAGCAACTATAACATTACAGGTCGTCAGCTCCATGGAAATTGGGATCCCATCACCTAGTTGACAGAGCCTCTTATCATTTGAACTCCCATTCAGAACTCTGAGGATATAACATACAAGGAATGTGGCCTACAAGCCAGTTACGTTGGAGTGCTTGGCTTTAAATACTTTAGTTGTCCTGGACTGGGCCTTGGGTTTCAAAGGGATTAAGGGCTCAATCCTATTCAACTATCCCATGCCAATGCAGCCACAAGGTAAGAAAACAAATGTTCCCTTACCTTGAGGAGGCCTCCGTGACTATCCCTCCACCGCACTGTGCACTTCTTTGGCATGGCTGCATCTGCTCTGGAAAGTTGGCTAGGGTTGGGCCCTCTAACAGCCCAATCCTGAGCTGCCCAACATGCGGTGCTGCTGTGGCGCCAAAATGGCTGCTGTGTTATCCAGCATGCAAACCAGGCAGCTGCTGCTGGCTCCTCGGGGGAAGGGGACTTTTGTCCCCTTCTCCCAGGTAAGGGAAGCAGCCCTGCAATGGGGCTACTTGATTCTATTGCAGCTCCGGAGCTGCCACAGAATTGGAGAGTCCTGTGTTGAACTGCACAGTTCGACATGCAACTTAGGATTTGGTGGAGCAGAATCCTCCCTCTGCCTCCTCCCCACCTCCCCCTGCGTCTCCTCCCTGCCTCCTACCACACCCCCACCCATCTTTCTGCCGCCAGGTAATCTTGGTGACCACTGGGCAGCGGAACGTGGGCCCAGTACTAGTAAGGCTCAAGGTGCCTTGCAGCACATTTGCAACAGTGCGCACTGGTGATGAGCCAGCATGCGGGGCTCTGGATTGGGCCCTAAAGCAGCTTAACTCCAAAGATTGGTTCACACATTGGGTTTCCCTTACATACAGGCAGCTGTGGCTTCTTCTGGGTCACATATGTGCTTATAATTGCACAAGAAAACTCTAGGAGGTCCCAGAGTGATACAGCCAGTGGCAGTTTCAGTTATCATGGCAGCATTTTTTCAACTTCCGCCATCACAGGAATCACTGCGGTTGTCTCCTTGTACAAGCCAATTTGTACTAATGTTTCAGATTATTAGCATCATGTATTCTCCTTTGGTTTGAAGTGACTCATAAAAAAATCAGTAGACCGATAAACAATAAGATGTCTAAGAATCCAGTTTAAACCCCAAACCATAAAATCACAGTTAATAGCAGCAGCAGAGAATAGCTCAAGGCTAAACATGACAATGACTGCAATTGTATTGGAACAACTAAAGGCTGACGTTTGAAATCATAGAAAAGAGGGTATGCTCATCTATGGTGTTATGGAAAAAGGCAGACGTGGAGTGTAAAGCTCTGGAACTTGGCTGCAGCAAGCAGCTGGAATTCTAGCAGCAGCAACAGGGGTCAAAGGTATCAGCAGTGATAGGAAAATCCATGTGATTTATGCCTAAATAAGCAAGCTTGCATCTTATTGTGTAACAGGCAAGTATACAACTAAATACTTATGAATGAATTTAATTGTGAATACTACATACTTGTAAATACTTTACAACTAAAGCTGTAAATACTTGAGTTGTAAATACTTCTGGTTCCCAGAAGCCCTTTGCCCATATCCAGGCTACTGGCAGCAGCTTTATAAAATTGATCCATCAAATGTGCTTAACTTCCCCCTCCCTCATCCACAATTCATTCCATTCCGAGATGCCACCCAGAAGACCAGTGGAGGTGGGGGCTTGATTAAATGTGCGCAGGTCACAACAAGACAATTCTTAGGGGTGGATTTATGGTCGAGGAGCCACTCTAATGTGATTTTAGCCTGATGTCTCAGAGGTTAACAGCCTTGAGTGGCCTCAGTGTTTGCCTAAACTGACACTTTTGCTGACATAACCCAACTTCAATGGCAACATGTGCTCTTAAGCATAGCTCTTTCACTGAAGGTAGACCTTGCACGCAGCAGGACAATTTTTCAAAAGGATTCATCTCCCACTCCAATTCCAAATGCCATTTATTTTTATTTATTATGTGTGTGTGTGTGTGGGGGGGGGGGATTTGCCACAAAAGGTCTCCTGAGTTTGTTTCAAAGTAAACATATAGTGGATCAGGCAAATCTGCAGACATAGAAAACCCTGCCCCTACTTTAAATTGTAATACATAGTTTCGATACATGTACTGTTATAGCACAATTTTTGGAGGGCACACGGTTGGTTTCACATTGACTATGGGGAAGGGTCTAAAGAGCATTGATAAAAGAGTAGAGTTTGGTTCTCTGCCCACTCAGGAAGTGCATGCTGTGGTCCTAACCTCCGTTCTCCTACTGTAGCCAGCTGGTGCTAACTAGCTTTTGGGGCTGAGAGGTGGTATCAGGTAAGGAATGAAAAAGCAGGATTAACTGATTATTTAGATTCAGGCCTGGATTTTCCAGCACGGATTGTGCATCCCACCACAAGAAAATTACTTGAACATTTCAATTACTTGAAATATGGGCAGGCTGTTGGTCAGCCCACTCCTAGTGGTGGTGGCAGGGCTGGGTGCAGCAGTGCCAAAATGGCGACTGCTGTATCCAGTGGCATCTTCATGGGAAGGGAAGGGCACGGGGGTCGCAATGGGTCTCCTCCAGTTGCGCTGGCTATTTTGCCAAAGCAGACTGGAGAAGCTCCCTGTCAGCCTTTTCAGCCTGACATGCAGCATTGGATATGGCAGAGCAGGGCTCTGCTGGTCCCACCCCCTGCCCGGGTTCCTCTCCCCACCCTACCCCCCCACCCCGGAATGCCTCCTCCTTTCCTGCCCAGAAACCCTGCACCACTGCCTGGAGGTGTGCCTTAGCATGGGTACTCTCCCAGTGCTGGGCACTCCTTATATTCCTGGTGCCGTAAATATGCTCAAAAGTCCACTGATTGCAATGGGTGAGTTGAGAAAGTGCCTAATATATCTCCCCATTGGAATCAAAGGGGCTTGCAAGTGTAGCTGGATCATATCCATTGCTTTCAAGTTGTACAGGGTCCTGATGGACTTCAAAGCCTTCATCTAGCAAGAATCCCATACATGTGAATGGGTTTAACCCCTGCTTACTGGGTAAGAGGCACTCTCAAGTGGGTGCTCCTCTTTTTAGCAGGGGAAGAGTAACTGGCCCTCCTCACCCCAGCAGTGTCTCTTTTAGTGACTATCTGCTGGTGTTCTTTTGCATCTTTTTAGATTGTGAGCCCTTTTGGGACAGGGAGCCATTATTTGATTTTTCTCTGTAAACTGCTTTGTGAACTTTTAGTTGAAAAGCAGTATATAAATACTGTTAATAATTATAATAATTTGAGCCAAACATGACTGAACACCTTGGGAAGTGAAATCTCTCACAATGGGAAATGAACTCATGTGAACTCACTATCTCATGTGAAGCCTGCCTGTCAGGAAAGGCCAATAGCATTTGCCTCTAGATCTCTGTCAGCAGCATAATGTTAACTCCACACAAACAGACAAGGGGGCCTAAAGTCTAGTCTGGAGTGTGAAGAAATTCAATCAGTGTATTCATGGATGAAAAGTCACCCTCGTCACTAAGAGCCCCTAGTTTCTATTCTGAATTCACAGAAGGGAATTTCTTTGATGATTGCAGCTTGAAAGTAACGCTGGGCTCTTTTCCAGCAGACTACGCTTATGACATTGTCGACAACAGTTCTCAAATTGTGGGTTCGAGACCCAATTTTTGCTGGTTCAAGAAACTGACAGGGCACATAAGGCCTTGTGCATCAAGGGTTAAACAAGTTGATATGGGGGGGGAGGAGAAGCATTGCTGCCCAGTCACCATTATAGCCACAGCCCTTGGCATTTATAAATCAGGCAGCAGCTTCTATGGCAGGGGTGCCAAACATAAGGCCCATAGACTGAATGTGGCACCTGGAAACAAGTTCTCCAGCCTCTGTTATAATTTAGCTCTCCCAGCTTGAAAATGGAGATATCTCATACCTTGAAAATATGAGCAAGATATGCACACTTTCTCTTTTGTCATTTGCAACTAATGAGTTTCTATGTGAGAACAAAGTGCTTATTTCTGGCCATCATCTGCTTAATGATGTCACTTTCTGCTTAATGATGTCACTTCTGGTCCTCAGTAGGCACCATGAATGCTACCTTTGGCCCTTTGTATGAAACAAGTTTGGCATCCATGCTCTAGGGCCTTTAAAAAGTTTGAGAACCACTGGACAGCACATACAAATTCAGATAGCCTCTCACATTCATTCATTCATTCATTTCCACACCACTTAAGGGCCCTCAAGGCAGGTTATAAAATAAATACAATAATGAATAAAACAATACTAAAATATTAATGTAAGAACAATTACAGTAAAACCATAAAAACAATTAAAATAAGACACAGTAAGCTCAACTGGATCATCATTAAAATTATGTAAATTTACCTTGAAGGATCAGCCTGAGATAGGGATAGACTCTGTTCACTTTCTCAACCTGTTTCAGCATGAGTGTTCCCCAAACATATGTAGTAAGATTACATGGGAAACTAAGAGGAATTCCTTAAGGGCCCCAGGTGTATGAAGCCACAGTCAGGGGCTGGAAATATACTTGGCCCCTCTTTACAATCATTGAGGTGGGATTACAATATATCAAGCCTGTGTAATAGGGGGCATCTGAGTCATTGTATCATCTAAAAGTTTGAGAACTCTAAACTCTTCTCTAAAATTTTGGATGAGCTTCATGTGGGACATCTTGGGTGGTGAAAATGAAGGCCCTGGCAAGTAGTTTTGTAAGATGGTCAGAACTTGATCAGCAAACAGCATAGCTGGCTATGCATTATTTCAGGTGCCAGCAAACAGTATCAGCCCAAGGCTGCATCACTACATCCATGGAAGTGGGAGGCGGGAATGAGTTTATAGTAGATGCATGTAGTCAGTCAGCACCTCTAAAGGTATTCCACTGCATGAGGGCTGAGGATGAGTGTGGTATACAGGGCTTGTGAAGAGTGGAACAAACGAGTCAAGGGCTGAGAACAGGGAAGAACTGAAGTGGAAATCGGAAAGTGGAAGTAAAGTTGAAAGACAACAACATATGTTGTGTTTCTTTTGTGCTGTGTTTGAGGGTATGGCAACAGTGCTTACAGCTTGTCCTAACTGATGGGAAGACAAGAGCCAGGAGAAATTGCACAGTGTGGGTGGGATGTAGAACTACATTCCTGAACTCCTAATCCTTGAAATATAAACTATATACACTCCCCCCCCCCAGCTGCTTGCAGACTGCTGAAATGCAAGGGTAGAGGAAAAGAGGATTGCTTAAGCAAGTCTTGGGGCTGTAGCTTGCCAAGATCAGGAACATGGAGAGATAGGAACTCTCATTTCTACCCCTTCCCCAGACTCAATACATTTCAGCAACATGAAACAAATGGTCAATCATCCCCATGACTGTGAAATGAGTGGAAACTTGAAGATGCAAAGCATCCTGGCTTCATTACACAATAGCCGGCCGGAAGTTTATCTTCCTCCCAGGTCTTGTTCCCTTTTCACTCTATTAGCATTTTTGTCTGTCTTCAGTAGCCTGAATGTGTTCCTCCTGTTTTTCCATGGCACTCTCCCAGATGAGGAAGTCATCCATAGGTACCTGCACATTTCCTCACAGAGCAAACTGGACTGGGGGTGGTGATTTAGACTGGAGCAGTGCCAATCTATTAACCCCTCCCAGAACCACTCCCCCATAGCTTCAAGGAGGTACCAAGTCACTACCTGAACACAAGCTGGTGCCCCCCCCCGACAGCTTAGTTAGGGATCTCCTGCAGTATGCGCATAATGTCAGTGGTGTAGCTAGTAATCATGTAGCCCAGTGCCAAGTTCAAAATGATGCCCCAGAAGTGATGTCACAATGGGAAGTGACATCACGCCTGGGCTTTTTAGAAGAAGAAAATCGGGGGAAAACCCACCTCCTCCCCCACCCACTTGCTTTGCTGCCTCCCCCCAGCCAGTAACACAGCTAAGGCATCTATCTACTACCTGGGATCAAAGAAGATTTTTGTAGCCCTCCCCCCATTACAAAATCAAATTTGATTAAGTAAATAAATAAAAAGTGTGCCCCTTACTGGTTAGAAACACTGTTCCTGGGTGAAGAGGGATGGTTTTTCTCCCCCTGCTAAATATAAGAGGAGCACCACTTGAAAAAGTGCCTCTTTACCCAGTTAGCAGGGGTAACTGTATTAATGATACAAGGAAATGAGAGCTGATTCATATTAATGCCTTATTGGTTCCCTGCTGTATCATAATAAGATCTCATTGGCTCTCAGAAGAGTCTCATAGGTCAGTTTTGAGTTAAAGAAATCCACTTTTTGTTCCATAAGGTTGTGTTTTCATTTTCTAGTTAATTGGCCATCGCTTTTGATAGAACATAGATATTCCAATGCTGTTTCTTTCTTTGCATTCTGCATTAAACTACCTTTCCAATAATATATAACATGATGGTATTATTCATACATACCAAGGTCGTCACAATTTTGGCCACTAGTATCAAGCTCAGCTTGTTGCCCCTCTAAAGCTTGTTGCCTGGTGCAGTTGCTACCCCTTGCACTCCCTTAGCTATGCCACTGCGTAGTGTGCCATTCTGTTGCCTGTATGAAACATGTACATGGTTATGGGTGCATGCTAAGAGAGTATGTGACTCAGGCTAGATTTGCATTGTTCTTGATCAGGCTGATGCCAAGGGAGCATCAGGACCATGAGCCTTTATTGGGAAAAGGCAGAACTGGGTTCTGTGAAATGATTCCAACCCCTCCCTCCGCAGCGCAGAGAACCCTCTAGTAAAATTCCATGGGGAGCTGCACCTTGCCCAGCCATCCTATTCAGATTTGCAGAGCAATGATACAGTCCTGGGAGGTTCCTGTTCCTAAGACAGACACAGGTGTCCATTTAGGTGACAAGAAGTCTCTGGCCCCAGCTTCCCCTCATCAACCCCACTGCCAATTCAACAAGATGTAGTTCTCATAAACAACCAGGAGGCACCTAGGCGCACCTTTCCCAAGGTGTGACACAAAAAGAAACTGTCATCTCTCTCCTTGAAGACCAGAGAGGAGTAATTGAGGCACTTTAAGTGCCATCCCCTACCAATAGGATCATCAGGGAGAGGGTCTATGGCCCAAAACGCTACAGATACTCTGGTCAGAGAACTCCCAAACATGCCTTCTCCATGCACCTCCCCACTCCTGCTGCCCTCTGCATTCCCATCTCACCTAGCAACTCCCATCTCAACCTGGCAATTTCCATGCCAACCCTGGCACTCAGGGTGGTATATAGCCTCTGTGCCTATCCTTTTTCCCCCCTTCTCATTTCCTTCTTCCCTGTGCCTCACTCCTTGAAACCAGACAAGCTGCAGTTCAGCACCCACCTAACAGCCCACAAAAATTCTCCCTGCCTTCCCCACTGGAAAGAGCCTTGGCTGCCTTTGCCTCGCTCCTGATTTCTTCTTTGCTCCACTTTTCCTTGCGCCTTCCCTGGGAGGCCATTAAATCATTGAGGCCTACATGACCTCATGGCTGTTTTTCACCTCAGCATTCCAGAAAAATTATCATAGCAGATGCAGAGAGCAGCCTTGATTGCAAAGCCCTTTTAAGCTATTTTCCTGTTTCAGCCATTGGCACCCATCGGTGAATGGTTTACCATTCCTCCCCTTGGTCAGCCAATCTTTGTTCCCTGAACCCTCTACAAGAGTCTCTGTCTGTCTTGTCAGTTCTAGTCTTTACAAATGTTGTCTTACCTGGAGGACAGCAGCAGACCTCCCCAGCTCTGGGCAAAGGTCCACGATGGTGCCCCCAGCAGGATGCTGCTGCCCCCCCCACCAATTCCCCCCCCCTTACTTGGAGCACACAGAGCCTCATGCAACACATTGTGGAGGCCTCCTGAAGCTTCCCTGATGTTTTAAACTGTACTTCCTGCAAACTAGAAGCACAGTGTCCGACCATGTCGGGAGCCTCTGGGAGGCTTCCACACGGTCCTAGAGGCACGCAAAGCTCTGCACTGGGGCATTTGCCCTGTTCATTTAATGGCAGGTCTGCCACTGCTGGAGGAGGAGGTTCCCCCCCCCCCCCGCATGATGCAGCATGCACTCCAGTGGCACTGCTGCATCAGTAGTTTTTTTGTTTTTGTTTTTTTTAATTGGATTTGACTGCTAGTAAGACATCTGAGCATAGATAGCTCAGCAAGGCTTTGCCTACTCAGGAGCAAAAATCACCTCTCTGTCTTAATCCCCACTCAATTTTTTGAACCTTCTATGTATTTTACCTATTTATCAAGTACTGTAAGCTGCCTTCAGTTTTTAGAAAGGTGGGAAACAAACAAACAAACAAATAAATAAATCTCTCAGGGGGTGAGAAACATCAGTGATAGCAGGAAGTTAACTCCCCACTTGGGATTTTTTTTTTTTTTGGCTGAATTAAATAGGCATATATCACAATTTGTGTCCTGCCTCCAAATTACAGAGTGCTCACACCTGAACTCAGTTGCTCCCTCTAGCCCCCCAATAGATTCCCAGTCCCCAAAGATACCAGCATTCTCCCCCTTTTGCTCAGTCTTGCTTTGCCTTCACCCCTTTCCCCCTCCTTCATTTTGCTTCTAATCATTTCCCTCCCTTTAGTGATTAGGCTTTCCCCCCTTTATTCTACCTGGCAACCCATGCGTCTTTGGTTATAGCTATATGTGGAAGCTGGATGCTCCACTTAAGTAAACTGCCCATGTATTTTAATGCATTTTAAGCTTGATTTCCCCTTCATCTTTTTAGTACACTTGCACAATAAATAATGCAGCCCTGTGATTTACAACTATGTCTTTTTCTCTCTCACCTTTGGCAAACACCAGTTTCCTTTGGGAGTGTACCAGGAGTCAATTGCAATAGTCCCCGTGCACGTGTTTCCTCATGAGTGAATTATGTATATTGCATATTTCTTTGAGTAACAAATCATTTCCTAATCCATTAACAGTAACAAATAATTTCTACTGGAATGAGAACACTGTTATATGGATCAGCTTCTATGTAACACCATCAATGTACATGCACTTTGCAGAATAGACAGGCCCCTGCCCCGAGGGGCTTAAAGTTTACACAGGGTCACAAGGAAAACAGAGGATGGTGGGGGTGGGGGGGAGAATGGATGCTATTATGAAGAACATGTTGGCCAGGTTATTTGCAGACAGCTGAGAAAGTCTTAAAAGTTTTAACTGCATTTTTTTAAGAGAATGGTAGAACAGACAGTTTAAAAATTAACTTTAAAAAATTGTCTAGCATTTGCATTTAAAACATTGTTTGGCTCTTATGGTGAAAGAGAGTTAACTGATGGTACAGAAGTGGCTGCACTTGATCATACTCCAGTGTGAATTCAGAAAGTTCTATTTAAAGTTATAATTATTTGAGTGTACAGTACACTACTCCTCTCAGAAGCTCAAGTGTTCTCCAATTTTGTCCTCACAAACAACCTTGTAAAGTAAGCTACCTTGAGAAGTGGGTGCTCATAGTTTCTCAGTGAACATTAGAGATGGAGATTTGAACCTGCTTCAAGTCCAGAATTCTGCCCCTGAGTCTAGATGCCTTAATCTAAGGGCAGAACATTCTTGTCTGAAGTCTTGGAGAGCTGTTGCCAGTCAGTGTTGACAATACTTCTCGAGTGTGCTCTAGTCTGACACTATAAGGCAGCCTCCTATGAACACATCCTTTCCCCACTCCAAGCCCCTGTTTTGCTTTGTTGACTGTCTTGCCCAGGGGTCGGCAACCTTAAACACTCAAAGAGCCATATGGACCCATTTTCCAGAGGAAAAAAAACCTCAGCAGCCACAAAACCCTTTTGACATCTAAAATGAAGATAATACTGCATATATAGTTTTTTTTTTACCTTTATGCTCTTATAGGTCCCATTTTTATAATGTAGCCCCCTCTTGTAGCTTTTAGTTAGTTTGTCATACATTCTTGTCCTGTGTTTTCAGACGCCTGGTCCTCTATGGTGTTTTGCCTGATTCCAAGGCCATTCTCTGCCTGGAGAATTATGCCCACTTTAAGCAAATTAGCTCCCCTTCTTTCCCCCAACAAATGACCCTGGTTCTGCCCTGTAGTCCTGCTGGACCCCACCTCCAGGGTAGCTCGCCTGTTCAAGCTGCAGAGGTCCTCTCTCCTGCCAGCAGCCTCCCACCACTACATCAGCCCCTTGCTCCTCAGCAGGTCTTGAGCACAGCAGCCGCACTTCAAACTCCAATGTCTCCAGCAGTTAGTCACAAAGTCAGTCAGAGTATCCAGGACAGAATCCAAAGTCAATAAGCCAAGTCACAGTCCAAGATCAGATTCCAAAGTAAGTCAGTCAAATCAGTCAGAGTATCCAAGTCAAAGTCAATAAGCCCAATCAGTCTCCTCTCCAACTTGCACTCCTTCTACAACCCACACCCCCTTCCTCAGGTGCCCATTATATCCCTGAGGGCCCTATTGCCTTCAAGTGGCTGCAGCTGTGCAGCACACTCTGCTGGATGCCCAGGCCTGACCCTTAAAGGGGCCACTGCTGACACCACATCTACCTCCTCACCAGATCTTCCAGGATTCCAATACATATGGTGGTTATGACATCTGCTTATCTTACATGGATACTAAAGAACTCCCCCCACCTTCCAGAGGCACCCTGCTGGAAGGAAAAAAGGACACAGACTCCAGAGGTGGGGAAGAAAAGAAGCAGGGGCAGCCACAGGCCAGCTTCTGCCCTGCCTGCCCGCCCTCCCTCACTCAGGTTGCAACCCTCTCCACACTGTCCTGGGAGTAAGCCCCATTGGCTACAATGGGACTTCTGAGCAGACAAGATGGTTGGAGCTCTCAGGTTGCAGTCCTCTCCACACTTTCCTGGGAGGAAGCCTCACTGACTACTTGTGAGTAGACCTGCATAGGAGGGGGCTGAGGCTGCAGCCCTCCACACCTTCCTGGGAGGAAGCCCCACTGACTACAGCAGGGCTTACTTGTGAGTAGACCTGCATAGGAGGGGGCTGAGGCTGCAGCCCTCCACACCTTCCTGGGAGGAAGCCCCACTGACTACAGCAGGGCTTACTTGTGAGTAGACCTGCATAGGAGGAGGCTGAGGCTACAGCCCTCCACACCTTCCTGGGAGTAGCCCAGGGACTACATCGGGGCTTACTCTCAAACAGACAGGCTCCCACTCACCCGTCCTTTGCGCTTGGCCTTGCGCAGGCTCCAAGGCTGCCATCCCAGGCACCCTTTCCTGGGAGTAAGCTTCATCTGCTGTAATGGGGCTTACTACTGAGTAGACACACAGGATATCTCCTCTGCTGTGGAGGAAAAGCCTATCCTTGCACTGAGTGGGGACCTGCTCAAGGAAAGGCGGGCTGCAAGGGCTTGCAATGGCTGAGGAGGAGGGTGGCTCAGGATTGGCTGGTGGTCAGCCAGTGAAGGGCCCTGAGTCATTCCAACAGAAAAAGCCAGGAGCCTGCTGGATGCTGATTGGTTGAGCCTGCTGGAGAGTTGGGGAAGGGAAAAACAGGGAGCTTAAGCCTGCAGAGCTGGCAAAATTGAAAAGGGAAACCAATGCAGGGCAGGTGGGGGTGAAGGGAGAGGAGGGAAGCAGCCTGCCCTCCCAACACAGGTGCCTCCTGTTAACCCCTTTGCCACTTTCACCGGGAGGAGCCGCAGCAGACAGCTGAAAGAGCCACATGCAGCTCTAGAGCCGCAGCTTGCCGACCCCTGGTCTTGCCTGATGAAGAGCTCTGGAGACCTTGAAATCTTCCTTATGGCTTTGTGCCATTCTAGCTGTCATTCATTCATTTCATTTCATAAACAGAGCAGGAGGTCTGGTCTAGAGGGTTGAGCCTCCATTTGCCTGAAGATAACATCCGAAGGTCGCCAGTTCGAGGCCACCGGCACCGTGCGACCTTGAAGCAGCTGACAAGCTGAGCTGAGCTATTCCATCAGCTCTGAGCGTGGGAGGATGGAGGCCAGAATGTGCGACCAGATCAAGAAAGAAACACCTGAATGTTGTGGTTTCTTGAAAGATAGAAACCTTCTTTCAAATTGTAAAAATCCCTACGGGGATTTAAATTTGCCTGCCTATGTAAACCACCTTGAATAAAGTCTAAGGAGAAATCTGAGGACCAAGAAGGTGGTATAGAAATACCTGTATTATTATTATTATTATTATTATTATTATTATTATAAACCTTTATTGGCATTTAAAAACGATCAAATACACAGGATAAAAATTAAACATTTTAACTTTGTTGTGGAACTTGCCTTGGCATTCATAAAAGTACATATTAAGGGATTGTGGTTTTAGACTCAATCCCTGGTGCCTTAATAAATGCTCTCTTTAATTTGCATCATCTGGGTTGAGAGACTGGAGGTGCCAAGTCTTGCGGCCTTGCTCCCTTACATGCTTCCCCCTTTAATGCAATGCTGCTAGAGAGACAAGGAGAGCTAGGAATAGGCGATCATGATCAGGTGCCCCCATCCGGGGTGACTGGGGAGAGCTGGTCAGATTGCCCATGTCATATCTATTTATAGTATTTTTTTTTTAATGTACATCCTGCCTTTCAAGCCAAAGACAGCTTAAGACTTCCTTCAGAAAAAATTTACACAACCACAATACTGTTGTTGGCAACCTTCAGTCTCGAGAGACTATGGTATCGCGCTCTGAAAGGTGGTTTTGGAACATCGTCTAGTGTGGCTGAAAAGGCCAATTCGGGAGTGACAATCCCTTCCACACCGGGAGCAAGTGCAGTCTGTCCCTGGTCTGTCTCCCTGGCTATGGGCCTTCCTTCTTTGCCTCTTAGCCTCAGACTGTTGGCCAAGTGTCTCTTCAAACTGAGAAAGGCCATGCTGCACAGCCTGCATCCAAGCAGGCCGCTCAGAGGCCAGGGTTTCCCACCTGTTGAGGTCCACTCCTAAGGCCTTCAGATCCCTCTTGCAGATGTCCTTGTATCGCAGCTGTGGTCTACCTGTAGGGCGCTTTCCTTGCACGAGTTCTCCATAGAGGAGATCCTTTGGGATCCGGCCATCATCCATTCTCACGACATGACCAAGCCAACGCAGGCGTCTCTGTTTCAGCAGTGAATACATGCTAGGGATTCCAGCACGTTCCAGGACAGCGTTGTTTGGAACTTTGTCCTGCCAGGTGATGCCGAGAATGCGTCGGAGGCAGCGCATGTGGAAAGCGTTCAGTTTCCTCTCCTGTTGTGAGCGAAGAGTCCATGACTCGCTGCAGTACAGAAGTGTACTCAGGATGCAAGCTCTGTAGACCTGGATCTTGGTATGTTCTGTCAGCTTCTTGTTGGACCAGACTCTCTTTGTGAGTCTGGAAAACGTGGTAGCTGCTTTACCGATGCGTTTGTTTAGCTCGGTATTGAGAGAAAGAGTGTCAGAGATTGATGAGCCAAGGTACACAATGTCAGGGACAACCTCCAGTTCATGCGCAGAGATTGTAATGTAGGGAGGTGAGTCCACATCCTGAACCATGATCTGTGTTTTCTTCAGGCTGATCGTCAGTCCAAAATCTTGGCAGGCTTTGCTAAAACGATCCATGAGCTGCTGGAGATCTTTGGCAGAGTGGGTAGTGACAGTTGCATTGTCGGCAAAGAGGAAGTCACACAGACATTTCAGCTGGACTTTGGACTTTGCTCTCAGTCTGGAGAGGTTGAAGAGCTTTCCATCTGATCTGGTCCGGAAATAGATGCCTTCTGTTGCGGTTCCAAAGGCATGCTTCAGCAGGACAGCTGGTTGCACCAAACAAGGTTGGTGTAAGAACACAGCCCTGCTTTACGCCGCTTCGGATGTCTGATGTGGAGCCATCGAAGACAACAGTGCCCTTCATGTCCTTGTGGAAGGATCTGATGATGCTGAGGAGCCTGCCACAATCACAATAACCACAACCACAATAACCAAATCATAAACAAATAAATAAACAAATGTGCCACAACCACAATAACCAAATCATAAACAAAACACAACAAGATGCAGCATTAAAAACCAAAGCACAACATTATAAGAACCAGCATAAGTTCAACCAACACTGATTACAGGGCTTCTGAAGAAGCTTCTGGAGAAGTCTGATCTCTGACATACAATTTTGTCTAACTTTTGTCAGCTGTTAAACAAGTCTCCCCACAAAGAGTTCCACATCTTCAGCACTGTAGTGACATTGCTCCTCGGAATTGCACCATTCCGAGGAGATAGGAAATGGTGTCCACAGTGCCCCTTGCTCTAAATAAGTGCAGGGTTAAAGCCCAGGTGGTAGCTGGGGGTGTGCAGCACAGCTGCAGCCATTAGAGGTTAAAGTGAACCTGGGAGCATATAAACAGCACCTGGAGAAACTAAAGAGGGTGGGTTGTAGGAGGAGTGAACGTGGGCAGGGGAGGGACCGGATGGACTCTGACCTTGGACTGTGACCTGGCATATTGTTTCTGGACTCTGACTTGGCCACTTTTGTTGATTGGACTGGGAACTGACTCTGACTTTTGATTGCTGTACTGGTGAGTCAACCAAGGGAAACTAATCAGCCTTAAGCGGGCACAAGGCCCAGTGGGGAGGAACTGTGACAAGGCAGGCACTACCATGGTGAAAGACTTCTCAAGCATCTTCTCACCTCTGCCAGTGTAGTAGGCCCAACCAGAGAATCTTAATGTGTGGGCAGCTTCAGATAGGGGAGTTGGTTTAGATGTCTTGGCCCCAGGCCATTTAGGGTCTAGGAAACCATTTAGGGGCTAGGTCTAGGATACCCATTCTGGGCATAGGAAGACAGCACTCTTCTCTTTAAGTAGCATTCCAAGAAGATTTTGTAGGTGATTTACAATCTGGCAGAGATTGGACTCATCTAGATCTCTCATAACAGTGGCATAGCTACAGGGGTGGTGGCACTGTAAGTACTGCAAGCATAGCAATGCTCCTGTGCATTGCCATCACTGCCCATAATAGCCCATAAAAGTGGGAAGGGCCACTTATATGGCATGTTATGGGGCCTCCAGTACTTACCTTGCTGCCCCCTGTAGCTACGCCACTACCTCACACCACTAAACTGCTTCATCTGGTTTTAAAACCAGTAACCGAACCTTCATTTCATTTCCTACAGGGATCATAAGCTTACTCTGTCCTGTAGTTAATTTACAATAGCACAAGATTGTAAATTAATACAACACAAACAGCAATCACCAACAAAAATGTACCTGGACACCTGGGGTGTTGTGTCCAGTTCTGGTCGCCACATCTCAAAAAGGACATAGTGGAAATGGAAAAGGTGCAAAAGAGAGCTACTAAGATTACTGGGCTGGGGCAGCTTCCTTATGAGGAAAGGCTACAGTGTTTGGGCCTCTTCAGCCTAGAAAAGAGGCGCCTGAAGGGGGACATGATTGAGACATACAAAATTATGCAAGGGAAAGATATAGAGAGATGATCTTTACACTCTCACATAACACCAGAACCAGGGGACATCCACTAAAATTGGGTGTCGGGAGGGTTAGGACAGACAAAAGAAAACATTTCTTTACTCAGCGTGTGGTCGGTCTGTGGAACTCCTTACCGCAGGATGTGGTGATGGCATTTGGCCTGGATGCCTTTAAAAGGGAATTGGACAAGTTTCTGTAGGAAAAATCCATTATGGGTTACAAGCCATGATGTGTATGTGCAACCTCCTGATTTTAGAAATGGGCTAAGTCAGAATGCCAGATGCAAGGGAGGGCACCAGGATGCAGGTCTATTTGTTATCTGGTGTGCTCCCTGGGGCATTTGGTGGGCTGCTGTGAGATACAGGAAGCTGGACTAGATGGGCCTATGGCCTGATCCAGTGGGGCTGTTCTTGTGTTCTTATGACTGCATTTGGGAAAATGTTGCAGACCTGTACTTTTAACAGACTACCATGTATATGCTGTTAACAATGATAGTAGATGGGACTTACTCATGGGTAAGTGTGGGTAGGATTGCAACCCAGGATTGTTAAAACTCTTCCTGCCTGATGATATCACTTCTGGTCATGACATCACTTCTGGTGGGTTCTGACAGATTCTCATTCTAAAAAGTGGGTTCGGGTGCAAAAAGTCTGGGGCATTTGGTGGACCGCTGTGAGATACAGGAAGCTGGATTAGATGGGCCTATGGCCTGATCCAGTGGGGCTGTTCTTATGTTCTTATGTAATTAATGGCAATGGCATGTTCCAAATTTGTAGACTGCTAAGTAGAAGTTGTGTGAGGCAGGACTTAGAAGTTCCAAGGCAGGCGGGACTGAGTAGTTGAAGAGCTGGGAGACTTTGTAAATAAGGTAATTCGATCCTATTGCTCAAAGTGCTGGAACTGTTTCTGCTGATTGCAAGTTAGCAGAGGAGTGAAGAAAGACAAACATCTGAGTCTGTTTATGCTGCTCCATATGTTGCTATGGATTGACTGCACCATTAGATAGTCATATCCAAGGATCTGCTTTAAACTACGGGCATTGATCTGCATATGACCCCTGCCGCCTGTCCGTGGTTTCATTTGGGGTGTGTTTCTGGGGAAAGACTTTTGACAGATGCAAGGGACACACGGTTTGGAGGCAGCTGAACACTGGGGCAAGTGTTTGTATTGGCATGGGGTGACTCACAAGCCAGCAAAATAGAGCAGGGTGGAAGTTGGGCATTTATGAATACAAATACATGGAAACAGGCTTTTCAGTAAGTTGGCTCCGTTTAGGAGAAATTAAATCTTTCTCACCAGAGTGGAACAAGGTTGCAAATCTGATAATGCCTGAATGGTTATGCCTTGCTTTTACTCTGCTCAAATGCACATCCGATGGGACTCTGTAGCAGGAGAAGAGCCTTACAAGAAGCTATTGGTCAACAATAGCTTAGTGTAGCATTTATAAGCCTATACCTTAGTCAACACTGAACACGGATGTAGCAGTGATCCCAGGTTCAGTGTTGCCCCCAACCAGAGGAGAAAGCAAGATGGGGATGAAAGACAAAGGGGGAAAAGCATGGGCACAGTGGTGTAGCTAGAGGGGGTGCAAAGTGCTAAGTTTTGCAGGGAGCGTCACTGGGGTGTGCAGGCAGCCCCCCTCTCTCCCCTTTGGAGCCATTCCGGGTGGAGAGAGCAAAATGGAATGGCTTCAAAAGGGGAAGGGGAGGGTCCACTTGCATGCCACGGTGAGGCTTCCTGCAAAACTTAGCACTTTGCACCCCTCTAACTACACCACTGCATAGACACATGAAGGCCCTGCTAGAAGTTAAGTCTGTGTAATCTGGGAGACTGTAAAACTATTTATGTGGTGTGGAAGTTAAAGCAGAAGCTTTGGTGCCCTTGGGTGAGTTTGAAAGAGCATTAACTTTTCTCTTAAAGCAATGGTTCTTTTTTAAATCCCCAAAATACGCTTTGAATGGCCCAACCACTGTTGCAGAGGAAAAAACCGTCTGCTAGGAAGGCCGACTTTGAGGTACATGCGGCCTGATTGTAAATTTGGGGTATAACAATGTGCAACCGTTGTTTTTACCAGAATGACAGGATACAGAAGTGTTGCCTCAATAACCACAGCATGTTTTTAGATTGTGTTATTCCTTCATAGGGGTTCAGGGAAAAACAAACCAGCTGCAACAGTTTATGGAAAGCATCAACGATGCACAGCTTTGCTTCCAAAACAGAAACTTGGGCAGTCTATTTTGTAAGAACTTGCAGGGCAGTAGTCCAAAACAAACCACTTTGTGGCAGTTACATAAAGAGAGATCCATCTTGATGCATCATGCCCCTGTCAAAATCCTGACATTCAGCCAGGTTGCCCTATTGCATAAAAGCCATATCTGTCCATCTCTAGCTGCACAACAGTCTTGGAGCAGGAACTCCAGTCACACAGTAGCACCTCCAATGCCCCTTTAGACCTAAAAGGAAATGACTGGGATCTTCTCCCAATCTGACAGCTTTACCTAGTGCAGTGTTTATCAAATTGTGGGTTGGGACCCACTAGGTAGGTCGTGAGCCAATTTCAGTTGGGTCCCCATTCATTTCAATATTTTGTGTTTAATATATTAGACTGGTATGTAACTGCATTTGGGGAAATGTTACAGATCTGTACTTATAACAGGCTACTTCGTATATGCTTTTAATAATGATAGTCACTCCTGGGTAAGTGTGGGTAGGATTCCAGCCTAGAATTGTTAAAAATTCTCCTGCTTGATGATGTCACTCCCAGTTATGACATCACTTCCGGTGGGTTCTGATTCTCATTCTAAAAAGTGGGTCCTGATGCTAAATGCTTGAGAACCGCTGACCTAGTGCCTTTCTCCTTTGGATATCCCTTCTTCAGACCAGACCTGTAGGGTGATCCCTGCCTGGATCGGACTAACTTCCTATAATAAATTTTACTTACCACCTCACTGCTCTTATGGAAGTCCTCAAAGCTACTCCAGCTCTTTTGCTGGCCTAGCCTTGAGCAGCCTTCTGGGGATGTGTCTGGGCCAGGCTGCTGCAATCTGGCCCTGTCTCAGCTCAGTTTGCCTCCACCACCAGACCCACTGATGGCAGATCTTTGGGGGCACAATAAGTGGTGCACTGATTTCTGGGCTTTGCCTCAGTGGTGACTCTGCAGAATGGTGGAGAGGATGCCATGATGGCTGCCCAGGCAGTATGTTATTGCAGTGGCATAGATAGTATATTGGACACCTGAGGTGGACTGCTTCTGCCACCCAGCCCTTGGCCACTCTAAGCCATGGGTAGACCTGGCCTCCATCTCAAGATACCCTATGTGAGGCCAGGGTAGCCCTGGGCTCATCTTTGAGCCAGCACCTGGAGAGACAAGCATATGATATAGGCACCCCCTTATTGCTGGCACCTGGAGACTGACCACCCCTGCCCATCCTTGGTATACCACTGTGCTAGCGGAACTTGCAGCCTGCCAGTATACTGTATGAAGAGGATTGAGCCATAACTCTTTCTATGAAAGAATAAAAATATGTGCTCAAGGGAAAGGCAAGTACCAGAACAATGCAATCCATGTTTACCCAGAAGTAAGTTGCATTGTGTCCAAAAGGGTTTACTGTCTAGTAAGTGTACTTCATATCACAGCCTTACGATATCCATGAGTACTCTGAAGTAAGTCTTACTGAATTCAACGGGACATATCCCTAGGTAAGCATGTATAGGGTTGCAGCCTGAATCTCTAAT
The DNA here is from genome assembly GCF_035046505.1 of Tiliqua scincoides. NCBI lineage: Eukaryota > Metazoa > Chordata > Lepidosauria > Squamata > Scincidae > Tiliqua > Tiliqua scincoides. Next base: position 212,511,256 of record NC_089824.1, read on the forward strand.
TGGACACTGTCGCTCAGGAGGGACAGACAATTCCTTACTACAAACAGTTGCCCTAGAAACAGAGCCATGGAACCTAGAAGAGATACTCAGCAATATCAACTGCTATGCTCCCAACTCCTGTGGCACACCTGTGGACCTTTCAAGGCACACCAGTGTACACACCGGTTGAAAAATGCTGTGCTAGTGTGTGGTATCATTTTTTGATGAGCAGTGTCAAATTTAAGGCCCGCAGGCTAAATGCAGCCCCTGGAAGCAATTTCTCTGGCCCCTGTTATAATTGGGCTCTCTCATATCTTGAAAACATTAACAAGGTTTGCACATTTTCTTTTCTGTCATTGCAGCTAATGGGTTTCTACGTGAAAACAAATGATTATTTCTGGACATCAGCTGCTTAATGATGTCACTTCCTGCTTAATGATGTCATTTCTAGCCTTCAGCAGGCAGCACAGGGTGACCAGATGTCCTCTTTTCCCAGGACATGTCCTCTTTTTTAGCCTCATGTCCTGGAAAGAATGTAAATACTCTCCTTTTCCCTGTGAGCAGCCCCTGCAGGCAGAGTATAGTCTTCTTGTAATTAATAAATTTTATGTAATAAATTATATGCACTATAGTTTTAAATTTAATAACAAGTAATATAGTGCTTAAATCAATGTTTCTCAAACTGTGGGTCAGGACCCACTATCTGGATCGCGAACCAATTTCAGGTGGGTCCCCATTCATTTCAATATTTTATTTTTAATAGACTTGATGCTATCATGATATGTGACTCTCTGCAAAAGTGCGTGTGGCCTCTGGGAAACCAAGTGCCTCAGGAACAAAGTGCCAGGTAAGGCACTACAAATTTAGCCAAACTTTAGTGCAAGTTCAGCAGCAGGGCAAGGAAGCCAGGGCCCCAGACACTGCCCTTCTCTGCCCTTGAGGGCAGCAAACCAGTGAAGGGTTTTTAAATACCCCTAAACAAACAAGCAAACAAAACAACTATGCAGTCAGACAGCCAGCAGCAGGGTGGGGGCTATCCAGTGTTTTGCATCAAGTGCAACATCTATGACTATATGCCTCTGGGGCATAAGTCATGGGTGTGTCCTCAGTGCAAGGAGCTTCAGGGTCTCAGGGAACGCATCTGCTCCCTTGAAGCCTTGGTGGCCGACCTGGAGAAGCAGAGGCAGGCAGAGAAAGACTGTGGGGAGACTTCCGGGGACGATCAGGCTTCGTCCGAACCTCAGGTGTGCAGCTCCTCAGCTGCCCGGGTGGGAAGTCTCGGGGCTGGAGGACATCATCCTGGAGAGGAGGGAAACAATCCCCTAGGGGGGAATCCCTTCTCCAGGGGACGGGCCCATATCCAAACACACTCAGGATACTCCTTGGCGGGAGGGGAGTCAGGGGCTTCTTGTAGTGGGGGATTCGATTATTAGAAACATAGAGGGGGGGTTTGCGATGGATGTGAGGACCACATGGCGACTTGCCTGCCTGGTGCGAAGGTTGCAGACATCACTTCTCGTCTAGACAGGCTGGTCGATAGTGCTGGGGAGGAGGTAGCGGTTGTGGTGCATGTCGGCACCAACGATGTGGGCAAGTGTAGCTGGGAGGTCCTGGAGGCCAAATTTAGGCTATCAGGTAGTGTCAGGGTTTCCCTCCCCCCACAGGTCCCCAGCTTACTCAGGGAGAGGACTTCTGGCTCAGATGCTGAGGGAGGAAGACTGTGGAACATGGGGCCACTTCCCCATATGCTGCAAAGCATAGCAGAGGAACACTGTGTGCTGAACCTTCCGCTTCTCCCTCCGCCTTGGAGGAGGGAGACAGGATGCAGGCCATTTGGCTGCTGGGCAGCTGCCCCTCCCCTGCCTCGGGGGAGAAGGGGAGCACTCCCTCACCCTGCCAGCTGGGGCCTGCCTTGCCAGGCAGGGCACCTGGCTGTGACATCGGGAGCCCACAGGTGGACCTCCCGATGTCGTCTGCAGAGCTACAGGACCCAGGGGGGCAGGGCAAGCCCACCCCGCAAAGGCAGAGACCAGAGCAGAGGCAGCAGCCATCTCAGGAGCAACCCTGGCAGCTCCAGGTGAGAGGAGGTGGGAGGGAAACAGAGAGAGGAAGGGGAGGAGTGGTGATAATCCCAGGGGAGGGCAGTCCCAGAGACACGCCCTTTTTGTACCATCCCTGTGAGGAAAGGGGAGGGGTCTGCCCTACATAAACCTGGAGGCCAGGGATGACAAGCCAGTTGGGAGTTAGAAGAGCAGGCAGGAGGATCTGCTGGCAGCACCCCCTGCTCCTGACTCTGGCAAATGCTGCCAACCCAAAGAGGGGGAGCCGGGTGATACAACCCCCCTTTCTTCTGGGGAACGAGTCTGAGGCCTCCACAAGGGGGGTTCCTCTCGGAAAGGCTGGGCGGGCCCTCCCCTCCCCCCACAGGGAGGCATCACAGGTAGGAAGCTGAAAGCCATGACCTCAAAGGTAGTGTTCTCTGACGTGCTACCTGTTCCACGCACAGGGCCAGCTAGGCAGGCGGAGATCAGGGGTCTCAATGCGTGGATGAGACGGTGGTGTAGGGAGGAGGGGTTTAGATTCGTTAGGCACTGTGGAGCGTTTTGGGACAAGCGGGGCCTGTACAAGAGGGACGAGCTTCACTTGAACCAGAATGGAACCAGACTGCTGGCGCATAACATTAAAAAGGTGGCAGAGCAGCTTTTAAACTGATCCCTGGGGGAAAGCGGACAGGAGACGAGGGGCATCCGGTCCGGGACTCCATCCCTATGGGACGAGGATGGGGAGGTTAGAGAACAACAAGGTAAAGGCAGAGTAGATGAAGAAATTGGGAATGGTAGCATGATGGAATGTGATAGATGGTTTGGCTCAGTGAGAGGATGTGGGGACAAAGGAGCTAATAAGCAGCCCATCCTGGGGCATTCCATGTACAAATGCTTTTATGCAAAAGCCCGAAGTCTCTGAGCAAAGATGGGAGAACTGGAATGTCTGGTGACAAGGGAAAACATTGACATAGTGGGCATAACGGAAACCTGGTGGAATGCAGAGAATCAGTGGGATACTGAAATCCTGGGCTATAAACTCTACAGGAGGGACAGGGAGGGGCGTGTTGAAGGTGGGGTGGCCATTTATGTTAAGGAAGGGATAGAATCCAGCAAAGTAGAGACTGAAGGTGGGTCCAACTCCACCATAGAATCTGTATGGGTTAAATTACCAGGCCTGAGGATCGATGTAATACTGGGGGTGTACTATTGTCCTCCAGACCAGAAACCGGAAGGGAACCTTGTCATGAATATGTACATTTTAGGCCTAGGTTAGCATGTGAAACCTGAACCAAACTAAGTCAGTAACAGAGAAGTGACTGGCAGTTCCTAGCTGCAAGAATGTGAGTAAACAAACAAAAAGATTGTTGTCTCTCCTTTGCTGGCCAGCAAGGACTGACAACAAGAATTACAACCCATTGGAATGTTTAACACCTCAGTAGACTGAGGGGCTCTGGAATGGAATGCAGCTATGAATCTACAGTTGGGAGGGGTAAGAACTAGGAGGGCTCGCAACCAGACCCACTCTGAGAAGGTTCTGTCCTCAAAAGTTTCTGATTGGACAGTCTAAATAAGTATGAAGTCAACTCAGTACTATTAGCATAAGAAGTATAATAATGAGTGCCCAAGGGGTGTGTCCAGGTCTTCTTGAACAGAGTTTTTTGGGTGCAACATCCTGCACGCTGCAAACTCCATTGTCTACCATGGGTACCTGGCCTCATAGGTAGCCTTGGGGCTAAAAGATCTACAAGAGTAACTGACCCAGGTGAGAGATAGGGATTAATAGAGATAGCCAGCTAGCCTTATTATTTATTGCTGATATGTTTCCTAGATGTTTTTGCCTATAGCATTTGCTGCCTTACTGTAACTTTATGTAACCTTATGTACTTAATAAACTAAAATCTCTTTTACTAAGCTGTTTCATTGTCTGTTGGGGACAAGGGTTCAGAATCCTGCCTAGCCGTTCAGCAAGCTACCAGGTGCTCATTCAGGTCTAGTAACTTGAGGACTGAAGCTCTAATTGGAGAAAGAGCTCAGTGCCTGCAAGGGATAGAATTAAGCCTAGAGGGTCTCAGTGTCCCTCGACTGAGGCACTGGCACATACAAGGTGGTGGCCGTACTACTAAGCAGAGGGGCCTTGAGGGCTTTAGGGTTCGAGAACCAAGAACTCTGAGCACCCCAAACCCCCCCCTAAGTTTATGACAGATCTTGAAATGAGGATACAGATCAGGGAGGTGACAAGGAAGGACAGGGTTGTAATCATGGGGGACTTCAATTATCCTCATATAGACAGGGTCAATTTGTGTTCTGGTCATGAAAAGGAGACCAGCTTTCTTGACATGTTAAATGACTGTGCCTTAAAGCAGCTAGTCATGGAACCCACCAGAGGACAGGTGACTCTGGATTTAATATTGTGCGGTACTCAGGACCTGGTTAGAAATGTAAATGTTACTGAGCCGTTGGGGAACAGTGATCATGCTGTGATCCGTTTCGACATGCATGTTGGAGGAAGAATACCAGGCAAATCTCTCACAAAAACCCTTGATTTCCAACAAGCGGACTTCCCTCAAATGAGGAGGCTGGTTAGAAGGAGGTTGAAAGGGAAGGTAAAAAGAGTCCAATCTCTCTAGAGTGCATGGAGGCTGCTTAAAACAGTTATAGAAGCCCAGCGGAAGTGTATACTGCAAAGGAAGAAGGGCTTGACTAAGTCCAGGAGGGTGCCCGCATGGCTAACGAGCCAAGTTAGAGAGGCCGTAAACGGCAAGGAAGCTTCCTTCCGTAAATGGAAGTCTTGCCCTAATGAGGAGAATGAAAAGGAACATAAACTGTGGCAAAAGAAATGTAAGAAGGTGATATGGGAGGCCAAGCGAGACTATGAGGAACGCATGGCCAGCAACATTAAGGGGAATAATAAAAGCTTCTTCAAATATGTTAGAAGCAGGAAACCTGCCAGAGAAGTGGTTGGCCCTCTGGATGGTTAGGGAGGGAAAGGGGAGATAAAAGGAGACTTAGAGATGGCAGAGAAATTAAATGAGTTCTTTGCATCTGTCTTCACGGCAGAAGACCTCGGGCAAATACTGCTGCCCGAACGGCCCCTCCTGACCAAGGATTTAAGTCAGATAGAGGTTGAAAGAGAAGATGTTTCAGAGCTCATTGATAAATTAAAGATCAATAAGTCACCGGGCCCTGATGGCATCCACCCAAGAGTTATTAAGGAATTGAAGAATGAAGATGCTGATCTCTTGACTAAAATATGCAACTTGTCCCTCAAAACGGCCACGGTGCCAGAAGATTGGAGGATAGCAAATGTCACGCCGATCTTTAAAAAGGGAAAGAGGGGGGACCGGGAAACTATAGGCTGGCCAGCCTAACATCTATACCGGATAAGATGGTGGAATGCCTCATCAAAGATAGAATCTCAAAACACATAGACGAACAGGCCTTGCTCAGGGAGAATCAGCACGGCTTCTGTAAGGGTAAGTCTTGCCTCACAAACCTTATAGAATTCTTTGAAAATGCTAAAGAATTTTCCCTGTGGATGCAGGAGAACCCGTGGACATTATATATCTGAATGCGTTATATATTCAGAAAGTGTTTGACACGGTACCTCACCAAAGGCTACTGAAAAAACTCCACAGTCAGGGAATTAGAGGGCAGGTCCTCTCCTGAACTGAGAACTGGTTGAAGACCAGGAAACAGAGAGTGGGTGTCAATGGGCAATTTTCACAATGGAGAGAGGTGAAAAGCGGTGTGCCCCAAGGATCTGTCCTGGGACCAGTGCTTTTCATCATCTTCGTAAATGACCTGGAGAGAGGGTTGAGCAGTGAGGTGGCTAAGGTTGCAGACGACACCAAACTTTTTCGAGTGGTAAAGACCAGAAGTGATTGTGAGGAGCTCCAGAAGGATCTCTCCAAACTAGCAGAATGGGCAGTAAAATGGCAGATGCGTTTCAATGTCAGTAAGTGTAAAGTCATGCACATTGGGGCAAAAAATCAAAGCTTCACTTATAGGCTGATGGGTTCTGAGCTATCTGTGATAGATCAGGGGAGAGATCTTGGGGTGTTGGTGGACAGGTCGATGAAAGTGTGAACCCAAAGTGCGACGGCAGTAAAGAAGGCCAGTTCATTAGGATCTTGGGATCCTTAGAAAAGGAATGTGCTTGGGATCATTAGAAAAGGTATTGTGAACAAAACGGCTAATATTATAATGCCGTTGTACAAATCTATGGTAAGGCCACACCTGCAGTAGTGTGTCCAGTTCTGGTCACCACATCTCAAAAAGGACACAGTGGAAATGGAAAAGGTGCAAAAGAGAGCGACTAAGATGATTACGGGGCTGGGGCACCTTCCTTATGAGGAAAGGCTACGGCATTTGGGCTTCTTCAGCCTAGAAAAGAGACGCCTGAGGGGGCACATAATTGAGACTTACAAAATGATACATGGGAAGGATAAAGTGGATAGAGAGATGCTCTTTACACTCTCACATAACACCAGAACCAGGGGACATCCACTAAAATTGAGTGTTGGGAGGGTTAGGACAGACAAAAGAAAATATTTCTTTACTCCGCGTGTGGCCAGTTTGTGGAATTCCTTGCCGCAGGATGTGGTGATAACATCTGGCCTGGATGCCTTTAAAAGGGGACTGGACAAGTTTCTGGAGGAAAAATCCATTATGGGTTACAAGCCATGATGTGTATGTGCAACCTCCTGATTTTAGAAATGGGCTATGTCAGAATGCCAGATGCAAGGGAGGGCACCAGGATGCAGGTCTCTTTGTTATCTGGTGTGCTCCCTGGGGCATTTGGTGGACTGCTGTGAGATACAGGAAGCTGGACTATATGGGCCTATGGCCTGATCCAGTGGGGCTGTTCTTGTGTTCTTATGACTGCCTTTGGGAAAATGTTACAGACCTGTACTTTTAACAGACTACCGTGTATATGCTGTTAACAATGATAGTAGATGGGACTTACTCATGGGTAAGTGTGGGTAGGATTGCAACCCAGGATTGTTAAAACTCTTCCTGCCTGATGATGTCACTTCTGGTCATGACATCACGTCTGGTGGGTTCTGACAGATTCTCATTCTAAAAAGTGGGTCCGTGTGCAAAATGTCTGAGAACCACTAGTTTAAATTAACCACATGAAATCAATATACAAGTGTTTTTAGCTTTTATTTTGTCCTACATTTTTCTTGGATGTCCTACATTTTGGGGTGCCTTGTCCTCTTTTGCGGTTATGACATCTGGTCACCCTGAGGCAGCATGAATGCTGACTTTGGCGCTCTGTATGAAATGAGTTTAACACCCTGTTTTACGACTGTTTCATTGCTGCTTATTTATTTCTTTGTTTTACACTTGTTTTTATGTTGTTTTTTCTGCTCACATTTTGGAAGGCTCTCTGTTGCCACTCGAAGAAGCAGGAGAAAAGTAGGGGGCCCATGTGCAGTCATTTTCATTTACAGGAGAGAATAGGGTGAAGGCATAACACATGGTGCTCTGGTACTAACATGCCTGTTGACTTAAGAACATAAGAACATAAGAACAGCCCCACTGGATCAGGCCATAGGCCCATCTAGTCCAGCTTCCTGTATCTCACAGCGGCCCACCAAATGCCCCAGGGAGCACACCAGATAACAAGAGACCTCATCCTGGTGCTCTCCCCTACATCTGGCATTCTGACTTAACCCATTCCTAAAATCAGGAGGTTGCGCATACACATCATGGCTTGTACCCCATAATGGATTTTTCCTCCAGAAACTCGTCCAATCCCCTTTTAAAGGCGTCTAGGCTAGACGCCAGCACCACATCCTGTGGCAAGGAGTTCCACAGACCGACCACGCGCTGAGTAAAGAAATATTTTCTTTTGTCTGTCCTAACCCGCCCAACACTCAATTTTAGTGGATGTCCCCTGGTTCTGGTATTATGTGAGAGTGTAAAGAGCATCTCCCTATCCACTCTGTCCATCCCCTGCATAATTTTGTATGTCTCAATCATGTCCCCCCTCAAGCGTCTCTTCTCTAGGCTGAAGAGGCCCAAACGCCGTAGCCTTTCCTCATAAGGAAGGTGCCCCAGCTCCGTAATCATCTTAGTCGCTCTCTTTTGCACCTTTTCCATTTCCACTATGTCTTTTTTGAGATGCGGCGACCAGAACTGGACACAATACTCCAGGTGTGGCCTTACCATAGATTTGTACAACGGCATTATAATACTAACCGTTTTGTTCTCAATACCCTTCCTAATGATCCCAAGCATAGAATTGGCCTTCTTCACTGCCGCCACACATTGGGTCGACACTTTCATCGACCTGTCCACCACCACCCCAAGATCTCTCTCCTGATCTGTCACAGACAGCTCAGAACCCATCAGCCTATATCTAAAGTTTTGATTTTTTGCCCCAATGTGCATGACTTTACACTTACTGACATTGAAGCGCATCTGCCATTTTGCTGCCCATTCTGCCAGTCTGGAGAGATCCTTCTGGAGCTCCTCACAATCACTTCTGGTCTTTACCACTCGGAAAAGTTTGGTGTCGTCTGCAAACTTAGCCACTTCACTGCTCAACCCTGTCTCCAGGTCATTTATGAAGAGGTTGAAAAGCACTGGTCCCAGGACAGATCCTTGGGGCACACCGCTTTTCACCTCTCTCCATTGTGAAAATTGCCCATTGACACCCACTCTCTGCTTCCTGGCCTCCAACCAGTTCTCAATCCACGAGAGGACCTGTCCTCTAATTCCCTGACTGTGGAGTTTTTTCAGTAGCCTTTGGTGAGGGACCATGTCAAACGCCTTCTGAAAGTCCAGATATATAATGTCCACGGGTTCTCCCGCATCCACATGCCTGTTGACCTTTTCAAAGAATTCTATAAGGTTTGTGAGGCAAGACTTACCCTTACAGAAGCCATGCTGACTCTCCCTCAGCAAGGCCTGTTCGTCTATGTGTTTTGAGATCCTATCTTTGATGAGGCATTCCACCATCTTACCCGGTATAGATGTTAGGCTGACCGGCCTATAGTTTCCCGGGTCCCCCCTCTTTCCCTTTTTAAAAATAGGCGTGACATTTGCTATCCTCCAATCTTCTGGTACCGTGGCCGTTTTGAGGGACAAGTTGCATACCTTAGTCAAGAGATCTGCAACTTCATTCTTCAATTCCTTAATAACCCTTGGGTGTATGCCATCAGGGCCCGGTGACTTATTGATCTTTAATTTATCAATGAGGTCTGAAACATCTTCTCTTTTAACCTCTATCTGACTTAACTCCTCGGTCAGGAGGGGCCGTTCGGGCAGCGGTATCTGCCCGAGGTCTTCTGCCGTGAAGACAGATGCAAAGAACTCATTTAATTTCTCTGCCATCTCTAAGTCTCCTTTTATCTCCCCTTTCCCTCCCTCACCATCCAGAGGGCCAACCGCTTCTCTGGCAGGTTTCCTGCTTCTAACATATTTGAAGAAGCTTTTATTGTTCCCCTTAATGTTGCTGGCCATGCGTTCCTCATAGTCTCGCTTGGCCTCCCCTATCACCTTCTTACATTTCTTTTGCCACAGTTTATGTTCCTTTTTATTCTCTTCATTAGGGCAAGACTTCCATTTACGGAAGGAAGCTTCCTTGCCCTTCACAGCCTCTCTAACTTGGCTGGTTAGCCATGCGGGCACTCTCCTGGATTTAGTGGAACCCTTCTTTCTTTGTGGTATACACCTCTGCTGGGCCTCTATTACTGTTGTTTTAAGCAGCCTCCATGCACTCTGGAGAGACTGGACTCTTTTTACCCTCCCTTTCAACCTCCTTCTAACCAGCCTCCTCATTTGAGGGAAGTCCGCCCGTCGGAAGTCAAGGGTTTTTGTTAGAGATTTGCCTGGTATTCTTCCCCCAACGTGCACGTCAAAACGGATCGCAGCATGATCACTGTTCCCCAATGGCTCAGTAACGTTTACATCTCTAACCAGGTCCTGCGTACCGCACAATATTAAATCCAGAGTCACCTGTCCTCTGGTGGGCTCCGTGACTAGCTGATCTAAGCCACAGTCATTTAGCACGTCAAGAAATCCGGTTTCCTTATCGTGACCAGAACACAAATTGACCCAGTCAATATGAGGATAATTGAAGTCCCCCATGATTACAACCCTATCCTTCCTTGTCACCTCCCTGATCTGTTTCCTCATTTCAAGGTCCCCATCAGATTTCTGGTCTGGAGGACGATAGCACACCCCCAGTATTACATCGCTGCTCAAGCCTGGTAATTTAACCCACAGAGATTCTACGGTGGAGTCGGACCCACCTTCAATCTCTACTTTGCTGGATTCTATCCCTTCCTTAACATAAAGGGCCACCCCACCTCCAACACGCCCCTGCCTGTCCCTCCTGTAGAGTTTATAGCCCGGGATTGCGGTATCCCACTGATTCTCCGCATTCCACCAGGTTTCCGTTATGCCCACTATGTCAATATTTTCCCTTGTCACCAGACATTCCAGTTCTCCCACCTTTGCTCGTAGACTTCGTGCATTCGCATAAAAGCATTTATACACGGAATGCCCCAGGATGGGCTGCTTATTTGCTCCTTTGTCCCCGCATCCTCTCATTGTGCCAAACCGTCTATCACATCCCATCTCCCTACCTTTCCCAATTTCTTCTCCTACCCTGCCTTTGTCTTGTTGTTCTCTAACCTCCCCATCCTCATCCCATAGGGATGAGGAGTCCCGAACCGGATGCCCCTCGGCTCCTGTCGGCCTTCCCCCAGGGATCAGTTTAAAAGCTGCTCTGCCACCTTTTTAATGTTATGCGCCAGCAGTCTGGTTCCATTCTGGTTCAAATGGAGCCCGTCCCTCTTGTACAGGCCCCGCTTGTCCCAAAACGTTCCCCAGTGCCTAACGAATCTAAACCCCTCCTCCCTACACCACCGTCTCATCCACGCATTGAGACCCCTGATCTCCGCCTGCCTAGCTGGCCCTGCGCGTGGAACAGGTAGCACTTCAGAGAACGCTACCTTTGAGGTCCTGGCTTTCAGCTTCCTGCCTAAAAGCCTAAATTTGGCCTCCAGGACCTCCCAGCTACACTTGCCCACGTCGTTGGTGCCGACATGCACCACAGCCGCTACCTCTCCCCCAGCACTGTCTACCAGCCTGTCTAGACGAGAAGTGATGTCCGCAACCTTCACGCCAGGCAGGCAAGTCACCATGCGGTCCTCACATCCGTCGCAAACCCCCCTCTCTATGTTTCTAATAATCGAATCCCCCACTACAAGAAGCCCCCGACCCCCCTCCCGCCGAGGAGTATCCCGAGTGCTGGTGTTGGTGTTGAATACAATATTGTCAGGCAAACCGGTAGCACTGTGAAGCTCCCTGCTTCAATGTATTTCCATGGAGGTCCCAACGTTTGTTTAACTAGGGCTACATATGTATCTGCCTGATCTTTTGAAGCATTTTCCCATCAGGCTGTTGCTATCTTTGGGTCCCCTCGAAAGCTATAAAGCTACGTAAGTACATTCCTGGGAAATCTACAGCTCCTTCCCTTGTTCCACCCCAAATAATGAAAAATATACTGGATTCATGCGTCCTTTTTATTTTTTAAAGAAAGAACAATAAATGGAGATAAAAATCACCACTTTGAATTGTGACACATAGTTGTGGCTGGGGCTTGTTCCAATATAGTCCCAACAGGAGAAGAATATTTATTTTCCAATCTCTGTTTGGAAACTACTGAGAACTGAAAAACAGTGGAGGGTATCAGAGGGGGTTTGGTGAATTTGACTAACCTTATTAGGCTAAACAAATAGTTTATCTTGTCCCAGTCTGCATGCCGCACGCGACACACGCACTGCAGTTGGGACAATTTTGTGGTAAGGAGATAAATTCAGCTCCCATTAAACTGATTGACACCATCACTGATTTTCTGGCTGGAACTATTAACCCACAACACTGGCTGCTGAACCCTGTTAAGAATTGCATATACAGCAACTGTATTACATACATAGTTCCTCCACTGTTTCCAGGGATGGGAACTTGACACTGCAGCGAGACTCGAGTTGAATCCTGAGTTTCTGCCCCCTGCAACGTGACTCATGTATGAGTCCTAGCAGGCGACCTTGGCTGACTTGCCCCCTGAAATTCTCGAATCATTTTGACTCAGAGTCTTTCGGGTCAGGCATGCCAAGGCATGGACCAAGAGGGACTGGGAGGTGTCCCAACTAGGCAAGGCAGGAGGAGGCGGGGCAGATAGCGGGATGGAACAGTAGTGGCAAGCAGGAGAAGGCCCAATCCTTTGCAGTTCTACTCAAAAGTAGCCTCATTGGCTGCTGTTCATTGAAGCCACTTCTTCCTCTCAGGTAACTATGAGGAACCAACTGGGGCCCTGTTTCCTGGCTTTCCCGCCTCTTTTTTGCCCCTCCAGTCAATCCTAAGGAAAGAACCTCCTTGGGCTCCTCCTTCTGCCCTCCCTCATCCAAAGCAAAAAAAAAAAAAAAAAGACCACCCATCCTTTGTCCAATGATCATTTTCTTCAGAGATTGACAAGAAAGCCCACTCCTGACTCCCTTCCCCTGTCTCCTGCTCAATGCAGAACCTGAATCCTTCCCTGCCTCCTGGCTGGAAATTTCCTTCTGCTGCTTGCCTGGTCTGAATTATGACCCCACGAGGCATATCATGCACTGATAAAAGAAATCAAGTACACTCGGACACAGACAGACCCGAGTCTGCAAATGTGGAGACTCATTTCTGAGTCAGTGACTCAATCTTGAGTTAGTGTCTGAGTCAGTGACACACCTGACTCAAGTGTACAAGAGTCAGCAAAAAGATGTTTGTGCAACTACTTGAGTCACCTGACTCGAGTTCCTATCCCTGCCAGTTTGTACAGTAAATAACACCTGGTCAGGGCTGGCCCATACATGAGGCCAACTGAAGTGGTCGCCTCAGGCAGCAGGTTGGTGGGGGGGGGCACCTAATATTTGCCTCCACTGCACCTTTTTCTCCTTCCACTCCCTGGATTGCAAAAGGAAGAGGGAGACAGAGAGAAAGACGAAATGTGGAAATATGAAGGGCAGGAGAATGCTGAGCACATTGGAGAGTGGAAGAGGAGAGGTTGGTTCCTCATCAGGTAAGGGGGGGGGCAAAACTTGGCATGCCACTGCAGGCATCAGGAGGGCATTGGCCAGCCCTGCTCCTGGTTGGATATTGGAAAAGCAACGCCTGCTATAGTTCAGTCAGTCACGGAGGGACTGTGCCAGAAGAAAAGTGGGACCCCTTAGCAAGAAGAGTGCTCTGGGATTGTACCTATAAAGTCTTTCCTTCACAGTACATAACTCTATTCAGTGATTAAATCTGCAAATGTTTGTATATGTGTAAAACAAATCATTTTGAAGAATAAAGCACATTTTCTTTGTGATGTCACAAGCATGTGCTGTTGCACTAGCTGCTTATTTTCACTTTGAAACAGCAGCCAAGTGGAAGCCCAGTGAGGACTGCAGTCTGGAGCTCAGGGATACCTTAACATCCTTGCTCTTTTCATCCTGAAGATCCTCCTCCCTCATCATTTGCTGCAATGGGACTTTCAGGCAATGACACTCTCATGGCAGCCGGGAGCCATGAGCGGAAATTTTTGGCAGGACAATGGAAAGGCAGTTAAGGGTTCAGCGTCCCTTACATTGTTGTCATGGAATGAGTGCAGACAGACAAACTATTTTTGAAGCGTTCTGTCATGTGAGAACGAAAGGGAAACTGCCTGTCATTTTCAATTTTTAAGTACCGTAATTGCATTAACCTTATTCCCTTTGTCGATTGCCTTTAGAAATCCGGAAGATGGGGGAAGCACCACAAGATTGGAGACACCTAATTTTGTCCCAATCTTCAAAAAGGAGGAAAGAGGACCCAGGAAATTACAGACTCATCTGTTTGACTTCAGTACCAGGAAAGATATTAGAACAAATTATAAAACCTTCAGTCTGTATGATACCAATGCAGTGATTAGTAGAAGCTAACATGGATTTGTCAAAAATAAATCTTTCCAGATATATCTCATCTCTCTCTCTCTCTCTTTTTTTAATTAGGCTACTAGCTTAGTGGTTGGTGGGAATGTTGTGGATATAATATATCTTAATTTCAGAAATCATTTGACAAAGGTTCTCATGACATCTTGGTTAGTAAATGTGATTTACATCTTGATTAGCAAGCAAGCAAGGACTATATGATACACCTGTTAGATGGATTCAGAATTGGTTAAATAGCCATATACGAAGAGTGCTCATCAGTGGCTCTTCATCAACCTGGAGGACAGTTTTGAGTGGAGCACCCCAGGGGTCTGGCTTGAGCCCAGCTCTTCAACATCTTTAGGGTGACTTAGATAAAAGGAAGCCTTATCAGATTTGCAGATGGTACTAAACTTGGGGCAATACCTGTCTTGGTGATACTAAATGTGAAAGGGATCTTGGTCTTTCAGTGGATCACAAGCTGAACATGAATCAGCAGTGTGATGTAGCTACAAAGAAGGTTCACACAATTTTAGGTTGCATTCACAGTACCACAGCTTCCAAGTCATGAAACCTGTTGGTTCCATTTTAGTCCACCCAGGTCAGATCTCATCTAGAGTTCTTGGTCCAATTCTGGGCACCACATTTTGAGAAGGATGCAGCTAAACTGCAGGAGGTTGAGACAGATAACAAAGATGGTCAGGGGACTGGATAAGTTCTATGAGAACAAGGTTGAGGGAACTCACATTTTTAGCTTCAGGGCCGGCCCAAGACTTCCTGACCATCTTATGCCAAATGCTACCCCCCCCTTACCTAAAGTTGTGTCAGCTTCTAGGGAGGGCACCAGGATGCAGGTCTCCTGTTGTCTTGTGTACTCCTTGAGGCATCTGGTGTGCCACTGTGAGATACAGGAGACTGGACTAGATGGCATTTTGACCTGATCCAGTCAGGCTTTTCTTATGTTCTTATGTTCCTTCCACTCTCCGATGTTCTAGCTCTGCATTCTCCTCCCCATCTTCATGTCTTCTTCCTCTCTGTTCCCCACTTCCAATCTTAGAAGCTGAAGGAGAAGGAGATGCAGTGAAGGCAAGGAGTGGATGGAGGTGGGTGCCTTCACCAATCTACTTCCTCAGGCAACTGCTTTATTTGGCCCCATTGATGAGTCAGCCCTGTTTTGCCTGGAGAAGAGAAGGTAGAGGGGGACATAACAGCACTCTTCAAATATCTGAAAGGCTGTCACATAGAAGAGGGCAAAGATTTGTGCTTTCCAGAGAGTAGAACAAAATCTAATTGGCTTAAGCTGCTGGTGGGGAGACTTCAGTTGAATATCAGGAAGAATTTCTTAATGTCACATCTAGTTTGTCCCTTAAAAATTGGACTTGCTGGCCAATAGAGAGATGGCTGAAGAGAGTGGAAAGCAGACAAGCTCTCCTGTGTGTGAGGTTTGGGTGCCTTCTCCTTTCAGTCCCAGTTCAGTCCTTCACCTGAGCCAGGATTACCCAAAGTACTGATCCAGAAACATTTTTGTGGTACAGCTTGAATCAGGATGATAAGCAGTATGACTATGAGAATATTATTGTTCACAATTTTATCCCACCCTTCCTCCAAGTTGCTCAGGAAATTTGGGGATGAAAATAGAGAGAAGGAAGAAGATCAAATCATACCAGTGAGAACATGGGGGCACTTTTTCCCTCCAAACTGGCTCCTCGAAAACCCGACTGGCTCTCAGGTTTGACAATTTTAATGTTTGCGCCTTTGACTGTAATTGTATGAATTCAGGGCACCACCAGCTGTTTCTGTGCATGGAGAATGGATGACTCTCCATATGCTTATAAATGAAAGCAAAATCCCAAGTATGCATTCTGGGTTGTGGGGAGGAAAGAATGTATGTAAAAGAAACCCACACATTGATTTCATGGCACCAAGGGACTAAAAATAGCAATACAATGAAACAATAACATATTGATGTAGACACAGTTTGTTTTAAGAACTCCACACTTTCATGTCACATCTACCTTGGTTTAACTCCTCAACAATGTAAATAGGGCTGCAATCTTACACACACTTTCCTTGGAGTAAGTCCCATTGAATTCAGTGTGACTTCTAAATAGACATGCTTAGGATTTTACTCTAAATCAGAGAACTGAAGGCCCAGTCCTACCCAACTTCCCAGCACTGATGCAGCTGTGCCAATGGGGTGTGCAGTGTGTGTGTGTGTGGGGGGGGGGGGTGTCATGGAGGCCTCCTCAAGGTAAGAGAACATTATGGGGCTGCATTGTGACTGCATCAGTGCTAGGGTGTTGGTTAGAGTCAGGCCCTGAAGCAAATTATGCATCACTCTGTGGGCTCACTTGACATGACATTAAACAGGCCAGGGAGTTGTAAACCATTCAATTGAGCAGACTAAGGATATAATCAAATATAGGTTTCCTAAGGTCAATCCCAAGGGTGTTGATCTGCATTCCAGCTTGGCTCCCTCAGAGTTTGCTTCTGTGTATGGCCAAAGTCTCATCCACCTTTTGGGGAATAGAATGCTGTGATGGAGTCTTCAAACTGACAGTAAGGGAACAGTGGAATCTAGATACATTGGGTAACTATTTTCCTTTTAAGTTTACCTATAATTACCTGCTTGTGTTTTTGCAAGGATCTACACCTGGGCAATGCCAATGCCCAAGTTCTTTTCCAAGCTTGCTTATTTTATTCCTTTCCCCTTGTGTTATTGAAAGACCCACTGCTTTGTATTTTCAATAAGCTCCTTACCAGCTTTTGATTGGGTGAACTCAACTTAGGCCTTGTCCTAGTCCTCTTAAATGCTGGTCTACATGCTATAACTTAGATGTGTAACTGACAGTGAACAATCAATTGAATAAGATTTTGGATGAGCATCTTCTTTAATTTGGATAAGAATGGCCTTTTAAAACAACTATTATTGGATAGGGTTCTGCCTTGTGATGTTTCTGAATTTTATGCGAAGTTAAAATCGATGGGTTCAGATACTGTGGGGTTAGGCAGGCTAGGATATGACACTGCACTTAGAGTTATTAGAGACAGAACCTTAGGCATTGAACATCAGGAATTGTTTAGTGTGACAAACACCACATGTTCCCTGCTGTTTTTTCATCTACTTGCTGGTTACCCAGAGATGGTATCTTATTTACATCAACCGCAGACAAGGAGGGCCAAGAAATAGGGCCTTCTCAGTAGTGGCACCAACGTTATGGAACGCCCTTCCCCTTGACTTGAGAATGGCTCCCCCTCTTGAGACTTTTCGGCGAAGCCTGAAGACCTTTTTGTTTAAACAAGCCTTTTGAGTTCATGGCCTTTTTAACATCTTTTTACATCTTTTAGTATTTTTTACAGGCCCGAGTCCTCTGTGATCTGCTGCTTTATGCTCTTTTTAACTGACTTTTTATCTGACTAGTGTTTTTATGGTATCTGTTAATGTGTTTTAATATGTTTTTATCTGTTTGTTAAATTATGTTTTAATCTGTTCTTAACATGTTGTAAGCCCTTTGGGGAGAAGGGCGGGGTATAAATAAAGTTTATTTATTATTATTATTATTATTATTATTATTATTTATTATTTATGTTAGCAAGGTGCAATGCAACCCTGCTGATAGTCAGGTTTAATGGTGTACCTAAACTAGAAAGATTCCGTCCCAGTAGAATGAGGCGTGTGAAAACGCTTGAACATGTGGTTCTGTCTGCCTCCTACATTAAGCCGCTCATCAGAAGTATCTTGCTTCCATGCTTATAAACTTCAGGGGATGGGCTGACATGGTTGTTCTCCATGCAGCAGCGGACTTAGCATTTTGTGAACGGGGCAAATGCCCCAGGCACTGAGTCCACCTGCCTTTAGGATGGCACGGGAACCCTCATTGCGGCTCCTGACGTGGTGGGAAACTGTGCTTCTGATTTGCTGAAAGCACAGTTTAAGCCTGCCGGGAAGCCTTAGGAGGCTTCTTGGGTCAGTCCTTGAGCTGTGCGAGACTCCGTTTCACTCCAGGTGAGTGGGGAACTGTGGCTTTGCATGGGGATGGCGGCATCATGGACCTTTGCCCCGGGCGTGGGGTTGAGTGGGTTCGCCACTGTCTCCGCGCCCTCCTATCAGTAGAGAAGGGCAAGGAAAATGTATCCCCATTTATTCTTATGGTGCTGAGCTCCAGAGGTGTGGGTCCAAAATATAATTATGTTGAGTGCGATAGAGATGAGTAGTCTGGGAATGTTTGTATGTCTGTACTATCTGTTTGTTATTGCACAATTGCTGGATATACTAGTAAGTTCTTGTATGTACAGGTATCCGCCGCTTAAGACCCTTCCGCTTAACAACAGACCACATATACAAAGGTGATCAAAGCACAACATAAAGGCTCTTATTGAGGCAATCAAGTTTCCCATAGCCTGCAGCAGAGTGTCTGTTTACACAACAAAGAGGCTCTTAATGCAGAGAAGAGGCAATCAGCCTCCAGTAGCCTGTGCAGCCAGAGAGTGTCTGGCAGGGAGTGTCTGTTTACTCAACAAAGGCACTAGATTGGGCTGAATATTCGCTTAATGACCTAATTGCATAACAAAGGGGATAGGAGAATGTATCCTGTAGTTAAGTGGCGCACACCTGTATATGTATCTTAGTATCTGAAGGCCTTAGGAATGGACCTCAACAGGTGGGAAACCCTGGCCTCTGAGCGGCCCGCTTGGAGGCAGGCTGTGCAGCATGGCCTTTCCCAGTTTGAAGAGACACTTGGCCAACAGACTGAGGCAAAGAGGCAAAGAAGGAAGGCCCATAGCCAGGGAGACAGACCAGGGACAGACTGCACTTGCTCCCAGTGTGGAAGGGATTGTCACTCCCGAATCGGCCTTTTCAGCCACTCTAGAAGTTGTTCCAGAACCAACATTCAGAGCACGATACCATAGTCTTTCGAGACTGAAGGTTGCCAACAACAGGTTAGGGTTTGTTGGCGTTGTTTTATGCCAATAAAGTTTCCGTACACACATATACATACATACGTACAACTTAGATGTGTGGGGAATTAGCCATGTAACTGGGAGAGAGGCTTTAGAATAGGGGTCGGCAACCACGGCCCATGGGCTTGATCTGGCCTGCCACCCATCACCAAACATCCAGCCCTTTGCCCAAAAAGGTTGCTGGCTCCTGCTTTAGAATAAGGTCTCTCTCTGTCTGGCTTTGTGCTTGTAGAGACTGTGGAGTGAACCAGTTTTGGCCCTGACATCGAGGAAGGAGGGAGGCACCGGGACCAAGACATCGCTCCCCAGTCACCACAGGTGGTATGAAGATATCATCATGATGTGAACAACAGTGATATATTTATGTATACTGTAAATATTTATCATTATTATAGACTAAAAATCATGATTACTCATAGATAAAAGAAATCTAGAAGAAGAACAAACGAATTATTTTTAGTCCTATGGATATTTGCTGATTATAGCTTAAATAAGAGAGGAATGAATCAAAACCATTCTGTCATTTTTAATAAACAAAACTGCCTGTTAAAAATGCAAAAGCTAATAATTACTTCAAGATGACTGAAGAAATGGGGAAAAAAGCAAAACCTAAATAATTTCTTCAAGATGGCCGAACTGCTATTTTATGTGGCATTTTATAATTTTATTTTCCAGGGGGGTTGACTGGAACAAATAATAAGCGTAACAAATATTGTCTGTTTAATGCATTGAAGAGATGCATGAACAAATCTTTCAACCAATGCTAGTAACAGAGGGAACACAACATCCAACCAAACATATGTGCCCAAATCACTAATAAACAGTTACCAATATTTTATTCTCTATTTTGGTTTGCTGGCAGGGCAGTGTCAGGTCATCAATTGGGGCCGATGTTGGGTATCAGTTGTAAACCAACTGAGCCACCTGGCTGAGCTGAACTTTGAAGCTTTGGTAATGGGAGTTGGTTGAGAAACTCACAGCCCAATCCTAACCTTCACTGGAATAGGCAGCGTAGGTTAGGAGGTGAAAGGAATGCAACTTAGAGTAAGGGGACTAATGTTCTCTATACCCCGAGTAAAGCCCCAGCCACTACAGTGGGGCTAGTTGGATCTGCGCCAGTGAAATCGGTGTAATGCCAGGCTGCTTGGGATGAGGGTTAGGATCTGGCCTAAGTGCTGGAAGCTGGTCCCACCCCTCTCCTGGGCCCAATCGGTCCACTGACCTGCCCACTGCCTACCCTCCTCCCGCCCCAAAACGCCCCTGAAACACCCTCCCCCACTCTTCCCAGCTGGCACGTACACACCAGATCCAGGCAGCACAGAGTCTGGATATGGTCTCCACGTTGGCCCAGTCGACTCTCCCAGAGGTGCGAACTCAAAGGAGTTTCAGAACCTCTGCCCTAAAAAGCTTGGAACCTCCCTACTTAAAAGATAACTTTCTTCAACATGAGTTTGCTCAAGCCCTTTTATTCTGCATTTGAAGTGCACTTCTGGGTTCCCCTACCTGGACTTTCTCCATTGTGGCAACCAAAAGATAGAAAACTCTGCCTGGAGAAGTTCGTCTGTGGACAATTTTGACTTCTTTTGTCATTAGGCAAAGATAACTCCATTTGTCTGGCATTCCAGCATATTTTATAACTATATGTTAATACTACATTGCGCTGTATTGTGCAGCACAATCCCATCTTGTGCTGAAACAGGCAGGCCAGGAGGCCTGCTCTGTATCCAACACAAGATAGGGCCCCAAAGTGGCTTACCCAGAGGTAAGGGGAAACTCTTCCCCTTACCCCCGGGTAAGCTACTGTGGGTCTTCTCAAACTTGCACCACGTCCTGAGGTGGCATAAGTCCAAGAAGAGCAGGATGGCTTGCAGCTGCTCTGCACTGCTCAGGAATGGGGGTTGGTATAACTAAATGGCATAACTGAATTCAGCCTCTGCAGGCTGGTGCGTGTCTGTGCACTGGCCAAACCGACTCACAAGGAGGCGCAAACATGCTTTGTGTTAAGTCTCTTGGCCGGGTTAAGATTGCGCCCTTAATGACTTTGGCCACTTCTGTTATTTTATTGCTTTTAAAATATATGATTGTATTGTACCTGCTGTTTTAAACTGTTCACCCCTTTGAGAGTCCTATTGCTAAAGGGCGGCTCATATACTTATGAAATAAATAAATGGGGGAAAGGCTGTTACAGCCCCAATTTTGCTCTCCGATCCAGCAATGTTAAGAGTCAGGGATCTCCATATAGAGAGTCTCTGGAAGTTTCAGTGTTTCTGTAGTGGTCAAGGCAGCTTGTAATTATCTCATAATTACATGGTTTGAATCCAACAGCAAGAGATAGCTGGCCTGCTGCAGCAACGAAAATGTTGGACCGAGATGTTTGAATGTCACGTTGAACTTCTCACTTTGGAACTAGTTCTTAACCAAACCTAACTCACAGGGCTAGGAGGCAGGTGTTGTTGTGCACCAAATTCCTTGGCGGAAGGATAGAATCTACATTTTATATGAAATCACCTAAAAGTCCAGCTCATCTGGTTGAGTTTCATCATGGATGGCATTAGGAGTCAACCAGTTTGGCCCTGGCCAAGGGTCCACACCTATCAGTGTGTCAGAAGAAGAGGAGGTGCCACTACTCGCAAGTTCCACAGCAACAGGTTGTCTTTTTCTTTCTTACAGCATGCTCTTGCCGGTGGCTTCCTGTCACCCATCCTAGGCAAGACCCAAGTTGATCCTGTTTTGGCAAGGTTCAACACTTCCAGACTACAATTCCTACCCTAATTCAAGCATTACTGAGAAAGAAAGCATTAATGAGACATATCTGTTACATTTACAACCCCTCAAATTTTACCTCTTTTAAAAGATCATGAAAAGCTGTTTTGAGTCAAATTTAACCATGCAATCATAAAACCTCCCCAGACCTATTAATCCTTTGGCCCTTAGTTCAAAGCCTACAGTGGTTTATTATTTATGAGCTTTGTTCTAGCTCAGAATGTCTCACCTTTCATCTTACAAGTAAGATTCCAAAGGTGATAGTTGCTCATGCTTCCTTGAGCATTTGCAAAGGTGGTCTTTCCCTTCCTTAGGCTACACACAGCTCAGCAAACATGCAAGAGAACGATTGTCTCTGAAAGAGTTATGCTCTGCCAGACCAGTGGCTTAAAATATGGAACCAATAATTAGACTTCCTGGAGGCTGATTGAACTCTTTCAGGAATTAAGTCAAGGCTATCAACATCCATAAGAACAACCCCAAAGAACTCAGTTTTAATTAGAACTGCTGCAAAACATGTTTTGGTTCCTGAAATAAAATGGTAAGGCTTGCATGAAAGGGAAGGCTAGTGAATCCTGGAGGAAATGGCTCACATGAGACAGCGTGCATAATGAGTTCTGGTTGCTGGCTTTCTGGCAACATGAACATGGCTAAACAAAACAAA
The DNA here is from genome assembly GCF_035046505.1 of Tiliqua scincoides. Classification (NCBI taxonomy): domain Eukaryota; kingdom Metazoa; phylum Chordata; class Lepidosauria; order Squamata; family Scincidae; genus Tiliqua; species Tiliqua scincoides. Next base: position 212,533,611 of record NC_089824.1, read on the forward strand.
TTCATAGTTATTTTGGAACTAGAACTTCTGCTAGACGCTGTGCCAGAACCACCTTTCAGAGCGCGATACCATAGTCTTTCGAGACTGAAGGTTGCCAATACAATACAAGAACTTCTGCAACTCATTCAACGTATCTATGATCTTCTCCTGTATTTCATCCCTGGTTACCCTCAAGCAACGTTTCACTAATGGTGATTCACAGTTATGGACACGTCCACACAAGAAACAAATAAAAATAGGGGGTTAGAGGACCTTTTCTGCTTCCATTCTTCTTTTGTTCCTCTGGTTTGCTCTGCCTCGAGTCCCACTTCTTCTGAATTCCAGTTTCTTTCAGGGAATTTATGACATTAATTTCACTGCATGTGCAGTTTGCTTCCAGCTTTCAGTTCCTTCCATGTATTTGCAACTTCCCCCTCTTCATGTTACTGCTGCACAAGGGATAAAACAAGTGATCTAACTGCACAAGGGATAAAACACAAGCAATAAAACACTGCAAAGGGCTGTTCTGCTGTTGTGGCCCAAGCAACTGCTTTCTGAGAATGAAAGAAAGGAAGCCACTGATAGAGGCTGAGCGACCCCCAGTTCAATTCTCACCTGAAATAACTTATTTCATTTCTCCTCAATATATATGCAACAGAGATCAAATGTGTATACCTGTGGGCTGGGCAGAAAAGAGTTCATTATCATAATAGTCATTAATTTATATAGCACCAACAGTGTGCATGGCACCTTTACAAAGCGTAAAAAGAAAAGTTGCTACCCAGAGGGGCTACATACTAGATAGCGACATGAGGGAGTCCACAGAGGGGAATAAGGAGATGGAGGCAGGGGTCAGCAGGGGAAATGTGTGCAATACAGGTGGAGCCTATTTATGCGAGTGAGTTCCATTCTGTGACCCAGCGTAATTAAGAAAAAACATGTTGTGCTAAATTCCAGAGTTACGCAAATATGCTGCAGCCTGACACTTGGGGCTGGAAGGAAACTAAGGCAGCTGTTATCAATCCCCTCCCCTCCTTCGCCTCCCCCTTCTCTGCTCTGTACTCAGCCCTCCCCGTTGTCCCCACTTCTTTCACAGGTGGGATGCTGAGCTTTTAAGAGTCCAGTCCTGTGCATTTCTACTCAGAAGTAAGTCCCATTCTAGTCAATGGGGCTTACTCCCAGGAAAGTGTGGATCAGATTGTAGCCTGAAAGCCCAGTACTATGCTTGCCTACTCAGAAGTAAGTCCCATTCTAGTCAATGGGGCTTACTCCCAGGAAAGTGTGGATCACATTGTAGCCTACATCTCATGCTTGACTTGCTGGGAAGACTTGCTTGCTGGGCTGTTTTGTTTCTGTAGGCTGGAGCAGGGAGAGCCTGCACAATCTCAGTCTGAAGGGGAGGGGGAATTGGGAAACACTCCCTGGGTTTTTTAAAGCAATCTCCTCTGTTGATACCACACCTGCCCCTGTGTGTGTGTGTGTGTGTGTGTGAGAGAGAGAGAGAGAGAGCTCCACCTTGCTGCACCTTGCTCTGGCTACAGAGGTTTTCTGACCCCCCCTTCCCCTCTTCAGCCTCAACTAGCTCAGGGGCTCCAGGAGACTTAGTGTTCCTTCGAAAGGGGAACTTCTTCCATGGCTTCAGGAATATTTCCCTGCCTGTGCCAGTGTTTTTGCAGTGTTTTGAGCCAGTGCCAGCACAGGGTAAAGGAGGCAAAGGTGTGTTTGACTTTCAGTTCCCCCACCCCATTTGCACTGAGACAAATCTGCAGATAAAAATCTGTGGATAAATAGGTTGCACCTATATAGCTTCAGTTACATGTATGTAGCCTTACTATGGCAGGGCAGAGGGCTAAGGAATGGTGCCAAAGACTTTCTGGGGGGAAAATTGGAAGAAGAAGTTTGAAAGAAGCAAGTCAGGAAGCAGTGGCATAGCTAGAGGGATGCAAAGCCTAAGTTTTGCAGGGAGCCTCACTGTGGCATGCAAGCAGCCCTTCCTACTCCCCTTCAGAGCCATTCTGTGCAGGGCGGGGAGAGAAAAAGTGGAGGCAGGGAGGCAAATGCCTCCAGTTTGCTCCCCCCCAATGGCTCTGAAGGGGAGTGGGAAGGGAATGGTGAGGCTCCCTGCAAATGCTTTGCACCCCCTCTAGCTACACCACTGCCAGGAAGGATCTTTTGGGAGGAAGTTCCCGCAAGGGAAAAAGGAAATGAGTCACATGTAAGAAGGAGACCTTGGGATGAGTGAGCTCTGTTCCTCATTCAGTTGCTCACATGACAGAATGCCTTTTTATTGTCTTCCTGGATGGAAATGAAACACTGACTCATAATATCTCACATTATCACACATAATGCCTTATGAGAAAGGCGTTCAGCAGAAATGGGTTACTGGGTGAAAGGCTGGACCTCGGTGGTGGGGCATCTGCTTGCATACAGATGATCACAGGGTCAGGTCCCAGAATCTCCAAGTATGGCAACAACTTGGGAGTGAAACCCAGGAGAGCCACTGCCAGACTTCTGTGTCGATAATCCTGAGTTAGATGGACCAATGGTCTGACTCAGAAAAAGTCAGCTTCCTGCGGCGTCAAAGCATAGGAACCACTGGCCTTCTGTGGGTTGTAGATGTCCGAAGACTTGGAGGAAAAGCTTGTATTTTGGCTTGTGATCTGTCCTGGCAGCCAGCACTGAAGTGTGGCGAGAAACCATATATCTCAACAGTCTATAAAACTTGACTTTTGTGGAGACCCCATGAGGTAATTTACAGAGGTATCACTTCCGATGAAATCCCACTGCAGGATTGGAAGGTGCCATTCTTACCAGTAAGCTGCTGCATGGGTGGTGTTTTAAAAGACAAATTTAACACTACATCAGTGTTTCTCAAACTGTGGGTTGGGACCCACTAGGTGGGTCGCGAGCCCATTTCAAGTGGATTCCCCATTCATGTCAATATTTTATTTTTAATACATTAGACTTGATGCTACCATGGCATGTGACTACATCAAGGAAATGTTACAGGCCTGTACTTTTAACAAGCTACTTTGCATATTCTTTTAACAATGATAGTAAGTGGAACTTACTCCTGGGTAAGTGTGGGTAGGATTGCAGCCTAGGATTGTTAAAAATTTTCCTGCTTGATGATGTCACTTCCAGTCATGACATCACTTCTGGTGGGTCCTGACAGATTCTCATTCTAAAAAGTGGGCCCTGGTGCTAAATGCGTGGCAACCATTGGTTGTCTGACAACAATTGGTCTGACTACATTGGAGTCAGTCCCTTGTGTGAAGCTGCTCCCCATGGGGAAAATGGTCTTTCCACACTGTGAGGGCATGGGCACATTCACATACACTAGTTGGGAGATTGGCTGTGCCAGGGTGGAGCTGATGCAGAGGATGGGTGGCATGAAGGTCACATGTTCCCTAAAAAAGGCACCTGAAATTATGCAGGGGATGTTCAGAGTGGATAGAGAGATGCTCTTTTCCCTCTCACATAACACCAGAGCCAGGGGTCAGTCACTAAAATTGAGTGGTGGGAGAGTTAGCAGACAAAAGGAAATATTTCTTTACCCAGCATGTAAATAATCTGTGGAACTCCTTGCCGCAGGATGTGGTGATGGCATCTGGCCAGATGTCTTTAAAAAGGAATTGGACAGATTTATAGAGGAAAGGTCTTTCAGAGGTTACAAGCCATGATGGTATGTGCAGCCTCCTGGTTTTAGAAGTAGGCTACCTCAGAATGCTAGGTGCAGGGCAGTGGCAACAGGAAGCATGTCTCTTGTTCTCTTGTGTCTCCCTGAGACATCTGGTGGGCCACTGTGAAATGCAAGAAGCTGGATTAGATGGGCCTTTGGCCTGATCCAGCAGGCTAAAAAACTCAAACTCAGGGGACAGATCCTACGACCTGCAATGCTAGTGCATATTAATGTACCCATAAAGATGGGGGACACATTAGGCTGGGTCAACTCTTATGGAAACCCTTCCACACGGGGATGCTGTGCAATGCTTTTGCTATGAATGAACTTCAATTCATAGGATGAACCAAGTCAACATCTTGAACTCAAATCCTCCCTACACATGGGGTTGACAAACCCAAATCTGACTCATAAGAAGGATTTTGATGTTGTGTCTGAAATCAGGAACATCTCTGGTGTTCCAGAGGCTTGGTGAACAAGGAACAGGGCTATAATAACTCTTCAAATAAGGACCATCTTGACCAATTGCCAGTCGTATTTCTAGAGAAGTTGGCTAGACCTCTGATTCCCCCAAGGAGAAATATTTAAAAGTAACAGAAAAGAAATGTATTTTCTTATCAATTTATTCCCCTGCAGCTGTGGAAAAGGTAAAAGTTAACTGCAAAATTATTGTTACCAAAACCACATAAGAAGCAAACAAAAAAAGAATGGAATGTGGGAAGAGGGCTGGAAACCAGTCTTCTGAAAACATCTGGCAAGCAAGGAAACATCAAAGTCATTTTGCTTTTAATACAAATTTGCTGTGGCAGTTCAAGACTGATGCTCCAATCCTATCCCCCACCAGTTTACACAATCCAGCATCTTGCATCCTGTGGGGGAGTTTTGGTTGCTAAAGGTAAAGGGGTAAAGGGACATTTGTCCCTTTGGCCTAGGGAAAGCCCCAGCAACCACTATAGGTCAACGTGGACCTATGCCACTGATATTGCTGGTGCAAGTCTATGTTGATCTGTGCAAGTGGATCAGGCCTGGGAAAGGGGTTGGGATTCTGTGCGCACCCCTATCACTATCCAACCTGCAGCCTCCTGGGCCCAGATGACCTACACCTGGCCCGTTCCACCCCCTGCGCCGGGTTTATCTGTTCTGGCAGGCCTCCTGATGTCTGCCTCCATGCACTGGAAGACTCTGGCCTTCCTGCCTGTGCATCATCACCAGCTTACATGACTACAAAGTTCTTTATGGCTGCTTTTTGGCAGCCTGTACCAGCAGAACACATGTTCTGTTGCATTAGTCATATTTAGGATTGCGCTATAGGTAAAAAAAAACACAAAAAACCCTTTTGTCTGGCAGAAGTTTGTGTACCTGTTTAAGTGCTGAAGCTCATGTATTTTCCTTCATTCTGGAGAGAGGTTAAAGAGCTTTAAAGAGGTTAAAGTACTTGCGCTATATCGGGGGCAGTCAACATTCCCCAGAACACCAGATGCTTCAGAGCAACACTGGTCTACTGCCTTTTGGGGACACATAAGTGGAAAGTGTGAGAAGCAGGACTTGATGGACCTTTGGTCTTTCTCTTGGAAGAGAGTGACTGTTATGTCAAAGGAGAGGGACAGTTGCTCAGTGAGAACCTTGAATGCAGAAGGTCCGATGTTCAATCTCTGACATCAAGTAGGGTTGGAAAGGCTTCTTCTGGAATGCTGGAGAGTTACTGTCAGTCAGTACATAAGAAGAACCCTGCTGGATCAGGCCTAGGGCCCATCTAGTTCAGCTTCCTGTATCAATGTAGATTTGACAGCCCAGTTCTATCTACCTATCTATCTCCTTCCCCAAGCTGATGCAGCTGCTGTCCTGCACCAACTATTTTGCTGGCACAAGTCTGCGTAGACCTAGGAAGGAGGATCAAGGCCAGGAAGGGTGATAGGAAATTGGCAGTGTTGCTGTCACCAATACCACTCCCTTCCTGGCCTTGGTATACACCCTTGCCCACTGGTCCACCACACTGCTGGTCAACTATATCAGATTGTTTGAGAAGCAGTCGTCTAGAGAGCAATTGTTCCCAAACTGTGTGCCGCATCAAACTCACAGAGGCACTGTGGGTTGTCCTGGCAGCGTTTTCCCCCAGCTCTCCCAGATGTTGCTATCCTGGATTGCCTGAGATCTTGCTCAGTCCAAGATGGCGGCACCCAGGAGAGCTGGAAAGGCTGCCATAAAAGAAGGGTGCCATGAACATGGTAAGTTTGGGAACTGCTGGCGTAGATGAAAATGCTTTCTCGGACTTCAGGCAAGGCCTTTCCCCAGCCTCGCACCCTCATTCCATTCAGGGGCTGGACTGGAATTGCTAGGGAGTAAGCCTAAGATCTTCTGCATGCGCAGCATGAGCTCTACTATATTGAGCTATGATCCTTCCCACTACTCTTGGAATTTGGTTTAAATACCTAGACATCTAGTGGTTTTTCTCAGCTTGATTAGGATGGGCCTGTCTGGGCTCCAGGTCCCTTGCTGCTCCCCTTTGTATTGCTTATGAGAGCTGCCGGGTGGCGGCGGCGGCGGCGGTGGTGACAGTGTTCCATTATTGCCAAGAGGGATTCAGGGAAACCCTGCATAATCCGATGCTCGCACGTATGTGTGCATGCTTGCATTTAAAGAGTTTGCTTAATTACAAATGAAACCACAGCTGGGGCAAAACCATTTGTGTTCCTGAATGCCCCTTCCCCTCACTTGGCCTTGCTCTGCTGGTTTCCTTCCCTCCATGCACAGAACCCCCGTGTTCTGCTCACCATGTGTGGAGCAGACAGATCACAGCCAAACCACAAAACTGGAGGCAATGAAAGGTAAACAATTATCATAACAGCAAAAGAATGAAAACAAGATATAAATTTGCTACAAGAATGTGCTCAACTGAGCTGCAGCTTGTTCAGTCTATTCTCTCCTCCATCTGTACTCTAGTCCCTTCTCGAGCTTGATTTTTCTGCTTCCTAGTTTGTCACAAAAGCTACATAGCAATGCCACCTGGTGGTCCGTACATCAAATCTGCCCAGTTTTCCTCCCTGGTTGTCATGGCAAACCCGTCTGCTGTACAGTTACATGCAATTATATATGATACTGGATGATTTAAAATAGTAAAACGTGTTAAAATTCTCTTATGGCACAAGCCACCAGAAGTGTCTCCAGCCCGGAGTCCAGCTTAATCATAATAACGTGGACCCTTTCACAATAACTCATGTAGAGTAGGGCTGCACAAACCCATTCATTCAAATACAGTTCATGCAGGAGACCTTTTGGGTGGGTTGTCCCTATTTGATTTCACAACACTTTTGCACATTCATGTTCTGTGTAATACCTTGAAAACATTCTGATCAATCCAGTTGAAACAAAATGGGCTACTAATGTGTCCAAGGTGGGCCTAGAAAGTACTAGAGATACTAGTACTAGAAATATATACTAGAAGGTACTAGAGACACTAGAAGGTACTAGAAATAGTTTGCCCTTATCTTCCTTTGTTAAGGGTTAAAATTTCAGCCCATTTACTGGTTGCTCATTTTGGCATAAGGATGTCTAATGCTCAATACTGAATTTCTCAGGGTTACAAAAATAGCTTTATAGATCTATTGTTTCCCCATTAGGTGGTTGAGAATCTGACGGTCTATTCGTCTTTTTATATAAAGGAGTGAAATAAGATCTTGGTTAATTCAGAGAAGGTTTATATCATTCAGACAAATTATTTTCTCAGTAGTGTGAGCCAAAATTCATGGTTGGGCACACATGTTAAGATGCATTTTCGATTCCTAGCACATTGAGTTGTTTGGCGTTTGTTATTTTTTTCTCTGTAAAATGCTTTGGAATGCAATACTGAAGAGTAATTCTGACACTGACTGGTATCAGGGTACAGACCAGGGATGGAAACTCAAGTCAGGTGACTTGAGTCTGAGTTGCAAAAAATGTCTGTTTTTTGCTGACTCGTTTAAACTTGAGTCGTGCACATGGAAGACTTGGCAAAACACTCAAGTCAAGGGCCCCTTGACTCAGCACTCGTCCCCAAGCATGCAGACTCAAGTCTGTCTGTGTCTGGGTGTGCTTGCTTACTGTTTTCACAGCGTGAAAAACCTCGAGGGGTTACATGCATAGAGCTTGTGAGGCCATCAGTCAGACCGGGTGAGCAGCAGGGAAGTTCCAGCCAGGAGGCAGGGAAGGGTTAATGTTTGTTTTTGCATCTGAACAGAAGGGCTGGGAGGCAGGATTGGGCTCTCTTGCCTATCTGTAATAGGAAGGAACTGATAGCATTGGATGAAGGATGGACAGTCTGGTTTGTTTCTTTGGATGTTGGAGGGCAGGAGGAGGAGCTCAAAGGGGTTCTTGCCTTATGATTGGCTGGAGAAGCCCAGGGTGAGGGAGGAAGGTGGGAGTAGGCTCTCTTGCCCATCTCTGAAAGAACTGATGATAATTGGACAAAGGATGGGCGCTCTGATATTTTCTTTGGCTGGGTTAGGAAAGAAGAAGAAACCCAAGGGGGTTCTTGCCTTGAGATTGACTGGAGAAGCCCATGACCATGCTTGCCAACTGCATGGCTCCTCTGTGCTCCACTTGGGAGAAGGGAGCCTCATTGAACAACCGGTGCAAATGGGACTACTCCTGAGAAATGTGCAAAGGATTGGGTCATCCTGGTAAGCTTCGCAGCTTCAACCTTCCTTTTACCACCTTTCTATTCTGCTCTTTCAACCCACTTGGAAGGTTGAATGCACCTTTCTCACTGGCTACACCTGGTACATTCCATCTGTGGGTAGAAGGTGATTGGCTTAATCCTCTTGGACCTGTGCATTGCCATGACTCTGAGAAAAAGTGGTCTCTGAGGCTACAGAGATCTCTGAGATAAATCCAGTGCCTTAACGTTGCCAGTCTGGAGGCAAAAGGATAAACATCATTTCTGTGCATCCAAATTTGCAGGCATCTCACCTCTGGAGTCAACTATTACAGAAATATTTAACTTCTACACTAGCGATTTTCAGCCTCTGTGCCATGGCACATTGATGTGTTGTGAATGGTCTGCAGGTGGGCCCCTGGAGTTTAGGATGGGTCATCTATTAGTAAGACTGTTGGGGGATGTGAGCCTCCTAGCTGGTAGTGCACTGTGCCTTATCAATTAACAAAAAACTGATGGTATTTTTTTTAAATTGACAATTCTTGCACCTTCTCATTGTGTCATGAAAGGGTTGAAAATTGCTGCAAACCAGTGAGTTCCGAGTAACTTTGGGACATACTTCCACTTTTCTTTTTTATAAAAATACTCCACCCTGGGAGAATCTAACAGAAAATTTGGTTTCCCCTCCCCAACAAATAAACTGATCATGCTCCTTTGTAAAATGGTATAAAATCAGTGGTTTGGAGGCTGGCTGGGAGTTTAGTGGCTGCTCTCAGACACATTTGGGTGAATAGGAAGCCGCAGCAGCCATGCTTGCGAGGAGGGATTTGCAAGATCAGTTTGGGTGAGAGGCTACAAGGATCGAAAGGGTGAGTGTAGGGTGGTGGGAAGAGAAAGGAGTACAGAGAAAATGGAAGGGATTCATGAACAAACAAGAAAAACGGAGGAGGGAGAAACCAAGAACTGAAGTGGGAGGGGACGTTCCTGCAAGCAGGAGAACCTGCAAAGTCTAGCAAAGGTCCAGATGTAGCACTTCTATGGCTTTGTGAGCCAGTTCAAGCAGGCAGCTCCCTGCCACTCATGGCTGCTTCAAGGAGAAGAGGGAGTCTTCCATCAGCAGCTAGAGCAATCAGGAGACACCAAAGGAGCACTGTGCAGGTTGCACGCCCATTCTGGTCTCCTCTGATTATTCTGGGGAAGAGAAGGCGGAAGAGGTGGGTGGCTGAGAAGAGGAAAGAACAACCATTTCATCTGGGTTTTCCTTGCAGTCACAGGCTCAGCGTCCTTGTATGGATAGATTGCCTAGCCCTGATCACGTGCTTTCAGACCATCCTCTTAGCTTGGAGCTTGGAAATCCATTGGGGGAAAAAAAAATCAGTTTTGTAATCTTCAGAAAATCATTGATTGCCAAGATTAAATAACTCGAGGGGAAAGGGGGGGATATCTCGTTGTTTCCATTTCTAGTCTCCAAAACCTAGAGTCCAAGAACAATGAGCAACAGGGCCCTTATTTATTATTCTGTTTAAATTGGTTGAACTCCATTAAGATAAATAGCTTCCATCTGACAACAATCTCCTGTGGAAACGCGGAGTAGTACCTTTCTTAGACTAACAGAAATATCATCTCATGAGAAGGGAGGACTCTTTAGAAAAGACCCTGATGCTGGGAAAAATTGAAGGCAAAAGGAGAAGGGGGCGACAGAGGATGTGATGGTAATGTAATGTCACAGAGGCAATGAACGTGAATTTGGACAAACTCCAGAAGTAAATGGTAGACAGGGGGGCCTGGTGTACTGTGGTCATAAGAACATAAGAACAGCCCCACTGGATCAGGCCATAGGCCCATCTAGTCCAGCTTCCTGTATCTCACAGCTGCCCACCAAATGCCCCAGGGAGCACACCAGATAACAAGAGACCTCATCCTGGTGCCCTCCCTTGCATCTGGCATTCTGACATAACCCATTTCTAAGGAGGTTGCACATACACATCATGGCTTGTAACCAGTAATGGATTTTTCCTCCAGAAACTTGTCCAATCCCCTTTTAAAGGCGTCCCGGCCAGATGCCATCACCACATCCTGTGGCAAGGAGTTCCACAGACCAACACTGAGTAAAGAAATATTTTCTTTTGTCTGTCCTAACTCTCCCAACACTCAATTTTAGTGGATGTCCCCTGGTTCTGGTGTTATGTGAGAGTGTAAAGAGCATCTCTCTATCCTCTTTATCCTTCCCGTGCATAATTTTGTATGTCTCAATCATGTCCCCCCTCAGACGTCTCTTTTCTAGACTGAAGAGGCCCAAAAGCTGTAGCCTTTCCTCATAAGGAAGGTGCTTCAGCCCAGTAATCATCTTAATCGCTCTCTTTTGCACCTTTTCCATTTCCACTATGTCCTTTTTGAGATGTGGCTACCAGAACTGGACGCAATACTCCAGGTGTGGCCTTACCAACGATTTGTACAACGGCATTATATTAGCTGTTTTGATTTTTTGCTCCAATGTGCATGACTTTACACTTACTGACATTGAATCGCATCTGCCATTTTGCTGCCCATTCTGCCAGTCTGGAGAGATCCTTCTGGAGCTCCTCACAATCACTTCTGGTCTTCACCACTTGGAGAAGTTTGGTGTTGTCTGCAAACTTAGCCACTTCACTGCTCACACCTGTCTCCAGGTCATTTATGAAGAGGTTGAAAAGCACTGGTCCCAGGACAGATCCTTGGGGCACACCGCTTTTCACCTCTCTCCATTGTGAAAATTGCCCATTGACACCCACTCTCTGTTTCCTGGTCTTCAACCAGGTCTCAATCCAGGAGAGGACCTGCCCTCCAATTCCCTGACTGTGGTGAGGGACCATGTCGAACGCCTTCTGAAAGTCCAGATATATAATGTCCATGGGTTCTCCCACATCCACATGCCTGCTGACCTTTTCAAAGAATTCTAAAACGTTTGTGAGGCAAGACTTACCCTTACAGAAGCCATGCTGGTTCTCCCTCAGGAAGGCTTGTTCGTCTATGTGTTTGGAGATCCTGTCTTTGATGAGGCATTCCACCATCTTACCCGGTATAGATGTTAGGCTGACTGGCCTTTAGTTTCCCGGGTCCCCCCTCCTTCCCTTTTTAAAGATCAGTATGACATTTCATAAAGATCGGTCCATTGGGTCACAAAGAGTTGGACATAATGACTGAACAACAACAACAATAACAGCAACAACAAGGAGCAAGCATTTGACTTTCCCAGAACAGTTCTTCAGTGACAGCTAGAGGGGGTGCAAAGTGCCTGAATGCACCATGCAAGTGGCCCCTCCCCTTTGGAGCCATTCCGGGAGGTGGGAGCAAAACAGAGGGGAATACTCCCACCACCCAGAATGGCTCGGAAGGGGAGGGGTGGCTTGCACAGCGAGTTCAGGAGCCTGCAAAACTTAGTGCTTTGCACCCCCTCTAGCTATGCCACTGGGCTGGTATAATGCTATGCAATGCAGAGAGGTGATGGCAGTGAAGAAAGATGAAGTTGGAAATACCATGGATGCCCCAGTAAGTCTACAGTTCACATCCACCTTGAGATGAACTGCAGGAGGTGAGACGCAGACTGAATGCAGTTGGCCCCGACTGGATACAAGAAAGAGTTCAGTTTGCAGTGCAGGCTGCTTGGACAAAGACATGTTCTCAGCATTTTGAAAAATATAAAATCTCAAATATAAATCTTATCAAATCTTAAATCAAATATAAATCTTTTAAATCTTAAATGTAAAAAATATAAAAAAGTTCCTTGGATCAGCCTCCAGCCATGTGCAGAACACACAGTATTTAAAGGGTGAATAAACAACTCCCTGGGCAATGTTATATGTTTATTATAATGTGCAATTTGACCCTCTGTTAAGCATTTGCTAATTAGGAGCAACTGTCTCTCATTCTGGGAGGTAAACGTTTGCCACTTCCTAAGGTCATGCGTGAAAATAAATTTGGTTCTTGGCTGACCATTTGACAGCTTTAAAAAAACCAGACACTGAAGCAGAATTTACACCCAACATCCTTGTGCTGTTTCCTAAAAAAATAAAATAAAAAACAACCTGGAGCAAGAACGTACTGTGCTTTCAAAATGAAGAGACAGATTACGTTTATGGATAGAGTGCTGTGTGATGCTTACATCGTACCTGCCTGTGCTCTGCCTGCCTTTCGCTAATGCTAATGCAACTAAAAACTCACTTTTTTAAACAAAGAGATTCCTAGGAGTACTAGCTCCAAAACTTTCATTGACATCAAAGGCTGCAGAATGGTGTTAATGAAGGAAGGAGAGGCTGGGATTGGCTCTAAATGTTGTTTAGAGGGGAAAAATGCCTTCTGACTGATGTCAGAAGGGCCAAGATAGGTACGAAATGGAAGCCAATTGTGAAACACATCGCTTGTGACATCACCTGAGCATTTTTCTTGTTGAGTGTAATTGACATAGAATGTGAGCCACCAGGAATCTCCCAGGCAGATGTCCTGTTGTTGACATTTCATTCATTTTAATGCAGTTCAAACAGGAGACGGTCTGAGTTTCCTTTGATATTGCAATGGCCATAGTTTCTTGTCCATTAAATGTGGATGGATAAAACCTGCTGACGGACGAGGTCAATAAACAGTCAGACCTCTGCTTAAAACCCCAGAAAAGGCACAAAACAGATGCAGTGGAAATGCAGTTTGATGGTTTGCAGGTGTAAGACAAGAAAAATCCCAGATAATGAAAAACAGTAATGATGATCCTGCCAAAATTAATCAGTCTTAAGTCCATTTGAATTCAGTGGGAGAGTTGTCATTGATATGCATGATGTTTTACTCATAACAGAGGAAGGAAGGAGAGAGAGAAATTGAGGCCAAGTGAGCAGCAGAAGACCATGGATTTAGTTCAGTTTCATATACTTAGGCATAGGGTGCAAGACATTACAAGTATATATAGTTATCTAAGAGCAAGTCCTACACAATCAGACTAGCAGTGCATTCCTGTGCATATCTATACAGAAATAAACATTACTGAGATTAACAGGACTTACTCCCAGGTACATGTGTATAGGATTGCAGTCACAGCTGTCACTTCAGACTCAGTCTGGCTCATGATGCCCCTCTGCTGCTGGTCCCACTTTATCTTCCTCGCCCTGATGAATTGCTGGTGCTGTTGCAGCCAACCCTGGCCCCACTCGGCAGCCATTGTGCTCCAGCCACCACTGCTGCTCACCTCAGGTACAAGGCAGGAAGGATCTAGCAATTCCAGGCCCTGAAAGGCAGTGTTGGGGACAGCTGCTAAATTTTCATCACTCATGCAGCAAGTATTAATGACACTTCTAGGAAAAAGCTGTGGAGAAAGAGACAGCAAATGTCCTGAGCCTTGGACAAATGTACTGAGTCATGCCTTCAAGCTGAAGATTACACATGGAGACATTCAAACTCAAAGAAACCAGCAGTGGCTCAATGATGTGGTAAAATATTCAGCGGAGCCTCAAGACTTTTTTATTTAGGAAGGCTTTTAACTGATACTGTGGGCTGGGCTTTTAATGGGCTATGTTTTAATTATTGTGATCCTGGGTGTTTGCTCTGCCTTAATGCTTTTAAGCTTTATGTTTTTGGTATGGTTTGAATTGTACTGGTTTTATGTTTTTTACATTCTTTGCTGTCTTCAATGCCCTTTAGTGTGGGAGAAAGGCAGGATAAAAATCCTGCAAATAAATAAAATAAATATATATACCCAATCCATAAGGCACCCCTAAGTCAGTGAAGAGGACCCAGCACCGGTGCTGAGGTCCGCGCCAGTCAGTGTAGGGCAGCCATTTTCAACCACAGTGCCGTGGCACACTGGTGTGCTGTGAGTGGTCCAGAGGTGCGCCACAGGAATTTGGGGGAAGGTCATTTATTAGTAGGGCCAATTGGAGATGTGAGCCTCCCCCCCCCCCCCCCCGCAGCATGGTGTGCCTTGTCAATTGTCAAAAACCTAATGGTGTGTCTTGACCATTTTAGTGCCTTGTCAGTGTGCCCTGGGAAGGAAAAGGTTGAAAATCACTGGTGTAGGGCCTCAGTGCCAAGAAGACAACTTTGTGGTGCAGCCAGCGGTAAGTACTACCACTGGTCAGTGGCTTTTCAGGATGGGTGAGGGAGGGGAAAAGGAGGGGGCGGAACTGGGCAGGTGGAAGCAGACCTGAGAGAGGATCAGGCTCGGGAGGGGCCAGATATGGTGGCAGAGGCTGCCACTGTATCCTGTGCCCCCTCCTGTGCCACAGAGCCCTACATGGGCCTCCTTGGTTCTGTACCAGCTCAAGAGCTGTACCAGCTCTGAGGAGACCCATTGGGGCTGCCACAGTTCTACATACGGTAAGGGAACAAACATTCCCTTACCTGAGAAGACTGGTGGCTGGTCTGGGCCGGGCCCCTCAGGATACAGCCGCAACCATTTCAATGCCGCTGTTCCTTGTGGCAGTCCTGGATGTTAGGATTGGGCTGTAAAGCCCCCCTCCTATCAATGCAGTTGTGCTAATGGAGCATGCGCTCCATCCGATGGTGGGGGCAGTTACAGAGGTTCCCTCGTGGCAAGTGAACTTTTGTTCCCTTACCCTGGGGCAAGCCTCTGCTGCCTGAATGGTTTACCTTGAATCTGCACTGGCCATTTTGAGGTGCAGAACTGAAGAGAGTAAGGGAGAGGGAAGAGGAGAGGGAATGTGGTCAGGATTCCGCCTCTCCTCTCCCCTACCCCAGAATGCCTCCCCCCGCCCCAAACACCCACACCACCAGCCAGCAGTGCTACTCACTGTCAGTCGATATCCTCCTGGCACTCTGCCCAATTTCAATGCTCCCTCTTCCTGTGGTGCCGTAAATGTGCTTGATGGCATGTTTATGACACCTAGAGCCAGCACTGGAGCTCAGTGCTGGTGCCAAGAGACAACAGGATTGGTCCTCCAATTAGTCTTCTCTCTGCCCCATCACCACAACTGAGGACAGGATTTCAACTAACTCTGCAGCTGATTGCATCATACCACTGTAGGAATAGATATCCCATAGACCACAGGCCCATCTATCAAGATATGCAACCTGGGCTGTGTCACTCAGTCCCATATCTCTGTATAACTAGGAGCACATAAATAAGAATGTGTGTGTGTGGGGGGGGGATGTGTAGGGACTCTTTGCATAAGCAAACAGCCAACAGTCAGGAAGAATGGAAATAAAGGGCTGATGGATTCTTCCCAGATGTACTATTATTGATGTACTGATTGATGTATTGATGTACTGTATTGATGTATTATTGATGTACTGATGTGACAGAGGGTAACACAGAATGACCAGGGTAATATGCCATTAGGGCAAATCATTAGGGCCAATGCTTAAAAGCACCCCATTTTCATTTAGGGAAAATGCTTAAAAATTGAAAACTGGCAAGCTCTGCTGAATTGGCTAAATGTCAAGGTTGCTACTAGCAAGAGATAAAATTTTACAACAACACATATTTTAGACAAGGCTTATTCCCTTGGAAAGTAGGGAGGAGGAGGATACTGGGAAACTCCTGCCTTTGAGACTCTCTGTTTGAATGGCAAACTAAAACAGATAACAATGAGCAGATGAATACCCATCTTAGCAAAGACAGTTTATAGTCTAAAATTATTATTCTTTCATGCTTTTTAGAGCAAAGGACAGTGTTATCATTAACTAGAAGACTTATATTAAAACACTGGAAGTTGTTTGCTGTTTCCACAGAAGTCACACAGAAGTGCCAAAGAATATCACCATGTTTGCCTGTCAGTTATTCATCAAAGCTTTAAATAGTTTTGTCCTTAAAGTGTAACCAACATATATAGAGGATATGGTAGCTATTATAAGTAAGTTTTAACTGTCTGATTTTATTAAAGGTTTGATTAAAGCATAGAAACACATAGAATGGTGAAAGCCATTTCCAGTTAAAAATCATTTTCAGTCTCACAGAGAAACTGCTTAGAAGGCTGTTTTGCTAGGTTCACAGATTATTGGAATTTAATAATAATAATAATAATAATAATAATAATAATAATAATAATAATAATAATAATAATAATAACAACAGTATTTATATACCGCTTTTCAACTAAATGTACACAAAGCGGTTTACAGAGAAAAATCAAATAACTAAATGGCTCCCTGTCCCAAAAGGGCTCACAATCTAAAAAGATGCAAAAAGAATACCAGCATACTTTATACTAATAATACTGTTATTATTATTATTATTATTATTATTATTATTATTATTATTATTATTATTATTATTATTATTATTATTATTGGAATTTGGAATTTGGAATAAGGGAGTTGCAGCTCAAAGATAAAACTCCTTCTTGGCAGCAGTAAACGGCCAGCCAAGATGTTACAAGCAGGGAAAACACACATATATGCAACATTGTAAGATGAAGCCTTAGTGTTACAGGGAAAGTTTATCAGTTGGCAGGCTGAAATAGGGTTTTTAGCTAGCGGGACACAGACTCCTGCAGAGACAGTTTAGGAAAAGAATACATTTAATGAGATAAGCAAGAACCTTCATGAGAAAGCCTCTGTTTGAGCTGCGATTGAAATGGAGAGCATGTAATGTGTTTAAAGGTAAATAAGAAAAGGATTTCTTAAGAGAAATCCTATATACAGTGGAAGTTTTGGCTTGTTTTATATTAAAATATATGGAAGTTATATCACTATAGACCCGTTAAATGTACTCAAAGGCATAGAGAAAACTGTTAAAAGATAGATCAAAGGACCTTGCTTAACAAAGGTTGGCAGAGAGCCCCACAGTGTTTTGCTGAGAACAGGAGAAGAGATAAGGCAGGTGGCTCAGACAAGGCCATCCTAAAGGAGATGTATGTCAAGAAATAGGTCTAAAGACTTGCCAAAAGGTCAGTTCTGAATAAAATAAGGTTATAGTGCACTCTACTGGTTCTTGAAAACTCTGTATTTCATATGTTTAATGGTATAATTTTGCCTTATTTGGAACCTGTAACTTGAAGCTCACCAATCAAATGTCTCTAAGGCTATCTACAGCCTACTAAGAGTTAGCCCCATATATGATGTCAAACTTCAGCCAATGGGAAGTTCAGCAGCCAATGGGAAGTTCAAATCTTCAAACAAAGGACCCAAAATGTTATAAAGGGTCTGGTTAAGATTGACACATGCTCTCAATGCTTTGGACAGGAGTCCCTTGAGACGCCTGTTGCTGGCAACGAAATAAAAGCTTGCAGACGATCACCCTTGACTACTGAGTCTTGCTTTTGAACCTTGCAACACCTTGCAACAGATGTACTGATGTTGTACCTTGTCCCTATCTGTGCTCTGGTTTGCCCAATCTGCTGTACCAGGGACAGAAAGTACAAAGATTGATCACATAGGTAATGTAGGACCTGGTCCAGAATAAGTAGCTGTTTGCATTGGGAATGCACTTGGGACCTAAACACCATCAAGAACGGTCTCTGCTAAGGCCTCACATGTAGGTGTATCAACATAATAGCTGCCATAGTGGATGCCCTGTACCTAGAGCTGGCCCCCCAAAATCCTGAAAAGTTTGGAAATGAGTTTAGTCCTTTTCAATTTTTTTTCCAAAGTTTTCCACAGGGGAAAAAAGATTGTGAAAAATGGAGAAAGCTCATATAGTGGCGAACCTGCCCCTGGGGTAAAGATGCACAAAGGCACCCCCTCCACATGAAACCACCCTCCCCAGCTACCTGGATCATGATGGCGCCTCATGTGATTCCTAGACCAAATGGGGAAGCATTCTGAGACTTCCCCCTGGTCTTAAACTGCGCTTCCGGAAAACAGGAAGCACAGTTTCTGACTCTGTCGGGAGACTCAGGAGGAGCATAGAGGCTTCTTGCATGTTGGTTGCCTTCCTCAGCAGAACTCTTGGAGTTTGAGGCAGAAGGTATTAAAAGTAGGCCTTGCATCTAATCTCTGGAAGCTTTCTTACTCATCTACAAGGTCCTTTCACAGGTATCACTTGAGCCTAGAATAACCTTGCAGCAGCCTACAGACAGCTATGAGCACAAACTTCTCAGGGTTAAAAAAATAAATAAAACCAGGCCTTAAGTCATCACTGTTATACAAGATAAAGTAATCTCTCTAATGAACAAAATGGAGCATGAGAAAAAGATGGACAACATTCTTGGGCCCATAGAAAGCAATGGGTGGGGCAGAACCCAAAGTGTTGTATTTCCCACACATATAACTGAAGACAGCCTGCGGGTCTCTCTGGTTTCCTTTGGCATGGGTATGTTTTGCTAACCTCTTTCATTCAGCAGTCTCCAAGGTGTAGAGCCTTCTCTCTGTGCCTTGCTTCTTGTTACCTAATTTCAACATGGAAGGATTAGAGATAAAGTACACAGGCAAGTAATCCTGCAAAAATACAGCTTGAAAATGGTAACTTTTCATTTTCAAAAGTAAATGTCACTTTTCTGTTTCAACAACCAAGATGGATCCAGTTAAAACATCCGGTTTTAACTGATCCCGTTATGCAAAGGGGTTTGTAAAGCAAAGGGGTAGGTAAAGCTATAAAGCAACTTTATTTAAAGCAATTTTATCATGTATGATTTTCACACACAGTTCAGCTGAAACAAGGCCCCAAGAAGGAAGGGACACTGTTCCCTATTACACTCTGACCTCTCTCATTCCCCACTTCCCACTGTTAAAGGTAGACATCCAGTGGTGTGCAATGGAGAAGGGGGGATAGCAGTGCAACAGTCAGAAAGCCGTGCACCACCATCAATGGGGTACAACCCTGCTGCCAGCACAACCATGCCAGTGGAGACATGGGAAAAGGGCACAGGGTAGAGAGGGATGGGGGCAGGATCAGGTGGAAACAGTGGCTGCTGGATCCTGAACCCCATTCCTGAGTTGGACACACCCCAGCAGCTCCGTGCCACTAACCCAGCAACAGAGCTGGTGTCACTCAGAAGAATCCCACAGAGGGTTCTATAGGGCAGCCAGCACATACAGCTAGGTCTTACCCTCTCACTACCCTCAACTGGCCTCTCAACTACAATGCCACATTGGATTCGGTGGCCATTGTGCCAGTGGCGCTGCGCTCTCAGTGTGGCAGCTATATAGGATTTGACTAGGAGTCACAGTGTTCCCTGTTACATATATCACAGTAACACTGCACATGCTGGTTGCAAGGACACTTGTCTACCTCTTGAAACAAGGCCTTTCCAATGGAGGGATCTGCTGCAACTGTTTATATCTGCCAGTTGAAAAGGATTCCATTAAAATGGCTCATTAGAGCCTTCCCGGCCAGTGAACTGACTCTAGCGTAGTGTTCAAAGTGAAAATGAGGTGCCAGCCTCTCACTTGAGATTCTAGGGCAGTGAGAGGGGATATGATTGAGACATACAAAATTATGCATGGGAACGATACAGTGGATAGAGTGATGCTCTTTTCCCTCTCACACAACACCAGAACCAGGGGACATTCACTAAAATTGAGTGTTGGGAGGGTTAGGACAGACAAAAGAAAATATCTCTTTACTCAGCGTGTGGTTGGTCTTTGGAACTCCTTGCCACATGATGTGGTGATGGCGTCTGGCCCGGAAGCCTTTAAAAGGGGATTGGACAAATTTCTGGAGAAAAATCTATCACAGGTTACAAGCCATGATGTGTATGTGCAACCTCCTGATTTTAGAAATGGGCTATGTCAGAATGCCAGCTTCAGGGGAGGTTGCAGGTCTCTTGCTATCTTATCTGCTCCCTGGGGCCTTTGGTGGGCCAGTGTGAGATACAGAAAGCTGGACTAGATGGGCCTATGGCCTGATTGAGTGGGGCTGTTCTTATGTTCTTATCATTCTCAACCTTTAGTAGCCTGGGGACAACTGAGGCAAAAATTGGAATTGTCTTGGACTATATGTAACCTCCCTACCTACACACAAAAAATACAATTAAATTTGTAATAATTAGAGAAGTTTTAGTAGAGATTTATTAGATTGATTATTTAAAGAGATGTGCAGGTTGCTTCTTTTGTTGCTGGCTGAGGCTGCAGGCAGTCTGTTCTCTGCCCTCTCTGGTAGTCTGTGGGGAAGCATCTCTTGAGTGAGTGCTCCCCTACAGACTACCAGAGAGGGCAGAGAATGGA
Source organism: Tiliqua scincoides (assembly GCF_035046505.1). Lineage (NCBI taxonomy): Eukaryota > Metazoa > Chordata > Lepidosauria > Squamata > Scincidae > Tiliqua > Tiliqua scincoides. The sequence continues at coordinate 212,553,986 of NC_089824.1, forward strand.
CTGCCCAGTGCCCACACTTCAATGCCAGCTGCAGGCAGTCCATTCTCCACCCTCTCTGTTGGTTCGTGGGGGAATGCTCACTCAGCAAGATGCTGGATTGAAGACAATCTTTTCCCATTCTTTTCTGTAGACTTCATGGACCACTTCTTAGGGCCTGGAGGTCCACATGTGGTCCACACACCATAGGTTGAGAACCAGTGCTCTATAGGCTGAGAGAACAGAAACATATGTGTAGATAAGGGAACAAGTTCCACACATATCCAAGGTTGTCTTTTTGCATTGTCTTATTTATTGACTTTATTCTTCTGTTTAATTTTGAACTCTACCTTGTGTAATCTAGAAAGGTGATTCAACATTTTAAGATAAATTAATAAGAAAGACAGCTTGGTAGCTATATGTGCATTGACAGTATAACATACAATACACATTATAACCTTCCTTGGGTCATGCCCATTATTATTATTATAATTATGCATGTGGAGGATAAAGTGGATAGAGAGATGCTCTTTACACTCTCACATAACACCAGAACCCCTGGGGGCTGGGGATAAGAATAGGCTCTCAGTTTGGCTGTACTTGTCGTAAGAGGCGACTAAACAGCCACTGGGTAGATGGGACTCGTCAGTTCCCCTGGGGGCTGGGGATAAGAATAGGCCCTCAGTTTGGCTGTACTTGTCATAAGAGGTGACTAAGCAGCCACCGGGTAGATGGGACTCGTCAGCCTGGGAAGGCAGCTCATCTGAGAGAAGGAAAACTCTGATCCCAAACCACCACTGCCCTGTGGCTACATCTAGTTATGGAAAAGGCTTCAGGAGTCAACCTCGAGGCAAAATCAGGAGCCGGAGTCCCTGAGGCAGTTCATGGCTGAACACAGTCACGTTCTGGCAACTCCTGCGTCGCTGCTGAAACCAACCGTATTGGCCTCTGCCTTTCCATTGGACCATTTCAGCAACGTGGAGAGGGGGGATTTGCTGCATGGGTAACAGCCTATCCTCCATACCTACTTTACCCAGGCTTCGCGCACTGGAGAGGACACTCTGTTCCAGAACCACCATTCAGAGCGTGACACCATAGTCTTCCGAGACTGAAGGATGCCAACAAGAACACCAGAACCAGGGGACATCCACCAAATTGAGTGTTGGGAGAGTAAGGACAGACAGAAGGAAATATTTCTTTACTCAGTGTGTGGTTGGTCTGTGGAACTCCTTGAGACAGGATGTGGTGATGGCATCTGGCCTGGATGCCTTTAAAAGGGGATTGGACAAGTTTCTGGAGGAAAAATCTGTTACGGGTTACAAACCATGATGTGTGTGTGCAATCTCCTGATTTTAGAAATGGGCTATGTCAGAATGCCAATGCAAGGGAGGGCACCACGATGCAGGTCTCTTGTTATCTGGTGTGCTCCCTGGGGCGTTTGGTGGGCTGCTGTGAGATACAGGAAGTTGGATTAGATGGGCCTATGGCCTGATCCAGTGGGGCTTATGTTCGTATTTCCTAGGAGCTGCAGCATATAATAGAGAGCAGCATGGGAAACAAGTCTGGTTTATCCAATTAAATTCACTTCTTTCTGATATGTGAAGTCATTCTGCCAGGCAAAAGGGTAGCTCAACTGTCCGTTTAGGTAGCTTATCCTTATCAGAGGCAGTAATCTGCTGAATCAGATGTAGCATAAACTCATTAGTGTGATGGATTTATTTTTTTTAACACTCTGATTCCTGAGCTAACAGACTTCTTTTCCAGAAGAAACTTTAGGTAATCAGAAGCCCAGAATCAATGGCTTTTTCTGGACCTGAATCAAAGGAGACAGACCCTTGTTTTGGTAGAAGCTTCCATTAGCACAACTGTTCCTTGTTACTCAGGCTTGAGAACAAGCCTGTCCTGTCGGCAGTTTGACGCCTTAGTGAAAATATTTGAAAGCATCAGCTCACCCCTTCCCTAACTCTAATCCTACCTCAAAGCTCCTGGGCTGTCCTTTGCCATTTTGCCTTGCATTGCAGCTCAATGATGGTGCCCTTCTCATCAGCTATGATTCCCAAATGAATACCACTGAGAGCCCTATCTGCAAGGTTCCTTTGGTTTATGGCTCTGCATCTGGTCTGCCATTTGCAGGGATGGGAACTTGAGTAGGTGACTCGACTCTGAGTCGCAAAAATGTGTGTTCTTTGCTGACTCGTGGACACTTTAGTTGCCCATGTGGAAGACTTGGCAAAACACTCGAGTCAAACACTCAAGTCGGCAAAACCCCCTGACTTAGCATTTGTTCCCATGCACACAGAGTCAGCCTGTGTTTGGGTGTGCTCGCTTACTGTTTTTGCAGCGTGGAAGACCTTGTAGGGTCATCATTCAGACCGGGTGAGCAGTGGGGAAATTCCAGCCAGGAGGCAGGACAGGATTAATGCATCCGATTGGGGGGCGGGGGGAAGTGAACTCTTTTGCCTGTCTTTGATAAGAAGGAAGGAACCAATGATCATTAGACAAAGGATGGACGTTCTGATATTTTCTTTGGTTGAGGTAGGGCAGAAGGAGGAGCCAAGGGGGTTCTTGCCTTATGATTGGCTGGAGAAGCCTAGGGAGGGAGAGGGAGGTGGGAGACGGCTCTTTTGCCCATCTCTGGTAGAAAGGAAGAAACTGATGATCATTGGACAAAGGATGGGAAGTTTGATATTTTCTTTGGCTGAGGCAGGGCAGGAGGAGGAGCCAAGGGGGTTCTTGCCTTACAATTGACTGGAGAAGCCTTATGGGGGGAGGAGGTAGGGAAGGGAGGAGGCAGTTCATAGCAATCATGCTTTACACTGCATGGCTGCTCTGAGCTCCATTGTTGCTTGGGGGGAGGAACCCTCATTGAATGACCGGCTGAAATGGGATTACTTCTGAGTAGAGCTGCAAAGGATTGGGTCATCCTGGTAAGCCTTGCAGCTGCTGCATGTGACCATCCTCCCTCTTGCTGCTCTTCTGTCCCACTCTCATGCAGTTCCTCCCACCCCCTCCTGTCCTATTTACAGATGGGATGGGACATCAGGGGAGAACTCCAACACACACACACACACACCCCAGCAGCAACCCCGTTTTTCCCCACAGTTGGCATTTTAAAGGGGGTGGCTCAACTCGAGTCCTTCAGAGTCGCAAAAGGGCAACTTGGAGTCTCGAAAAGTGCCCCTGTTATAACTTGTTTCAAGTTGAGTTGCAGAGGGGTGGACTTGACTCGAGTCACACCTTGCTAGGTTTTCCCATCCCTGGCCATTTGTGAGAAAGCTAAAGATCTGAGGACATCTCTGGGCCTTGAGTGAGACAAACCACATGGGAGCATGGAGAAACGAAGCCATCAACCACTCAGTTTTCTACTCTGTACTGCATCCAGACTCACCTTGTTCTGTCAGACATTTTGATCTACTTGGTAAGTACTTGCAAAGAGATTAACCACAGATGCAGAGGGATGTTGGCAACCTCTGACAATGATAATTTGGACAGTGGAAATTTGGGTGAGGAACAATTTCTATCTTGTCTGTTGACCTATACCATAATCAAAGCATCCCAATTTCATTCATTGCCCACAGTGGATTTATTTCAGTAACATTTTGAGCTCCATCTGCCAGATTGCTGCCTTCTTTGAAGTCACAAGACTTTGCTCCCCTAAATTTCCACCCTGAGGATTTACAGTAAATGGAGAGAGCCCAGCACCATGTGATTGCTTGTGGCAGATCTGACTAAGGAAAGACACAAGGGTGTGTTTTTCCTCTAACATTATTGAACCTGATTGATCTTTCTCAGGTCTTTGCTGTATTGAGTAATCTACCAGGTTGTTGTCACCCATTTCTGGTCTCTCCCCCTCCCAAGTTTGTCTTGTGCTCCATCTGGTCAGCCATAAATGTGTCCTCTTTCATATCAAAGATCAGATGAAAAGCACACTCATAACTCACTTGTCAAAATCTTGTAAAGGCCAAAATTGATTTTTTCAATATGAACACTTGGCAGGAGAAGGAAAAAGGAGGTCTCTTGCTAGCATTTCTTTGAGGTCAAGAATTTCCAGACACTGAGGCTGGGTTTCTTCATGTACGTGCAAAAGTACATATCAGTGGCATAGCTAGAGCGGTGCAAGGCACTAAGTATTGTAGAAAGCCTCACCATAACATGCAAGCTGCCTCTCTCTTGCCCCTTTGGAGCCATTCCTGGCAGTGGGAGCAAAACGGAGGCTAAACAGCCTCCTGCAGTGGCCCAAGAGTGTCGCAAATGTGCTGTTAAGCAAATTTGCAATTACTCTCGAGGGTGCTAGGCCAGCACAAGGACCTGCATCAGCCTGCCAGTGCCTGATGCCAGCCTGGAGGGGGTAGGTTCGGCAGACTGGCACAGGGAGCTTGAGATGGTGGCAGGAGGGCCATAATGGAGGTGGGGAGGAGCGTTTTGGGGCAGGGGAGGGTGGACCGGGAAGTAGATTGGACCTGAGAGGGGGCAGGATCAGCCTCAGCAGCGCAGGCTTACACAGGCCACTTGGATTTGCATCAGTGAATTTGCTGGCGCAGATTTGATTAGTCCTGTAGGAGTGGCTGGGGTGCAACACAGGGTAAGGGGGAAAATATCCGGCACTTACCGGGCGATACCTACCTCGTGCTGGCCCACCTGTTTCAGTGCAAGTTAGGATTGGGGTGCCCATCTGCTGTCTGCAACAAAACTTGCTATTGCAAGATTTTGTGAAGGACTTGCAACATACGAGTTACGGGGGGAGAAAATATGAGCGCTTAATGATAATGGAAAAATTCTCACATCAAATGGAAGTTTCAAAGTACAGGCAAACCCTGACATGATGCCAATATGGACATCATGTACACAGCTGCAGAAAATCAGCACATGTTCATACTGCTAAATACAAGGACAGAGCAATTATTTTCATTTTAATATTTATTTTAAGCATCCTATCTCTCTCTAATCCAGCGAATCCACTGATCAGTATCAATAGTAACAATCCAAAGTCCCCCTTCCGCCAGCGGCTGCCCTGTTGTGTAGGATGCTGCAGCAGCTGTTTTGGTCCCATGGCAGTCCCAGTGCAATGGGCAGCTCCTGATTGGGCCGCCCAACTCTTCTCCTCAGTTCTACGTAGATTTGTCTTCCGTGTTTTGTAAAACATTTAAATTCAGGAACCTGAACCAACCCAAGAGCATCATAAGTTGAAGGGCAGGTTATACATTTGTTAATGAATATTTAAATGGAACTATTAATAAACCCATCTAACAGCCCAGACCTATGCTTCCTGGCACCTGAGGAACAGTGCCCACAAAATATATTTTCACCTGCGTACCGCGGCACACTGATGTGCTGCGAATGGTCTGCAGGTGTGCAGTGGAAGTCAGGGAAGGGTCTGCAGGTGTGCTGTGGGAGTTTAGGGAATGGTCATTTATTAGTAGGACCATTGGAAGAAGTGAGCCTCCCACCTGCATAGCACTATGCCTTGTCAGTTGTCCCAAAACTGATGGTGTGCCTTGACAATTTTAGCACCTTGTCAGTGTGCCGTGAAATGAAAAACTAACAAAATGCTGCTCTAAACACAAAGTACATGATAAATACATGGTTCACTGTCAGGTGTGTTTTCAACTGTGTATGTAACAGTGCAATCCTGTGCATGTCTACTCAGAAGTAAGTCCCACTGAGTTTGATAAAATTCAATACCCAGTAAGTGTGTATAGTATTGCAGCCTAATGTTTCTTGTTGTTGTATGCATTTAGTTTGCAAAGTCCTTAAAAATCAAAATATATTTTTAAAACACAATAAATCTTGTTCCTTAAGTGCTGTTATACAGGCATCTATTTCAAAGATAACCAAATAAAGACTCACTTAACCTGGTTCAGTAATGCCAGCTACCACATTGTTTAACCAGAGGGACCTTAGAACAAAGATGGGCAATGAAATTAATCCGTGGCCCCATGTTTTCCACTAACAAAGTATGTTAACATATAACATATATAAGGAGTGTCATATAACATATATAAAACCCTTGACTTCCGACGGGCGGACTTCCCTCAAATGAGGAGGCTGGTTAGAAGGAGGTTGAAAGGGAGGGTAAAAAGAGTCCAATCTCTCCAGAGTGCATGGAGGCTGCTTAAAACAACAGTAATAGAGGCCCAGCAGAGGTGTATACCGCAAAGAAAGAAGCGTTCCACTAAATCCAGGAGGGTGCCCGCATGGCTAACCAGCCAAGTTAGAGAGGCTGTGAAGGGCAAGGAAGCTTCCTTCCGTAAATGGAAGTCTTGCCCTAATGAGGAGAATAAAAAGGAACATAAACTGTGGCAAAAGAAATGTAAGAAGGTGATATGGGAGGCCAAGCGAGACTATGAGGAACGCATGGCCAGCAACATTAAGGGGAATAATAAAAGCTTCTTCAAATATGTTAGAAGCAGGAAACCCGCCAGAGAAGCGGTTGGCCCTCTGGATGATGAGGGAGGGAAAGGGGAGATAAAAGGAGACTTAGAGATGGCAGAGAAATTAAATGAGTTCTTTGCATCTGTCTTCACGGCAGAAGACCTCAGGCAGATACCGCTGCCCGAACGGCCCCTCCTAACCGAGGAGTTAAGTCAGATAGAGGTTAAAAGAGAAGATGTTTCAGACCTCATTGATAAATTAAAGATCAATAAGTCACCGGGCCCTGATGGCATCCACCCAAGGGTTATTAAGGAATTGAAGAATGAAGTTGCAGATCTCTTGATAAGGTATGCAACTTGTCCCTCAAAATGGCCACGGTGCCAGAAGATTGGAGGATAGCAAATGTCACGCCTATTTTTAAAAAGGGAAAGAGGGGGGACCCAGGAAACTATAGGCCGGTCAGCCTAACATCCATACCGGGTAAGATGGTGGAATGCCTCATCAAAGATAGGATCTCAAAACAAATAGAAGAACAGGCCTTGCTGAGGGAGAGTCAGCATGGCTTCTGTAAGGGTAAGTCTTGATTCACGAACCTTATAGAATTCTTTGAAAAGGTCAACAGGCATGTGGATGCGGGAGAACCCATGGACATTATATATCTGGACTTTCAGAAAGCGTTTGACACGGTCCCTCACCAAAGGCTACTGAAAAAACTCCACAGTCAGGGAATTAGAGGACAGGTCCTCTCGTGGATTGAGAACTGGTTGGAGGCCAGGAAGCAGAGAGTGGGTGTCAATGGGCAATTTTCACAATGGAGAGAGGTGAAAAGCGGTGTGCCCCAAGGATCTGTCCTGGGACCGGTGCTTTTCAACCTCTTCATAAATGACCTGGAGACAGGGTTGAGCAGTGAAGTGGCTAAGTTTGCAGATGACATCAAACTTTTCCGAGTGGTAAAGACCAGAAGTGATTGTGAGGAGCTCCAGAAGGATCTCTCCAGACTGGCAGAATGGGCAGCAAAATGGCAGATGCGCTTCAATGTCAGTAAGTGTAAAGTCATGCACATTGGGGCAAAAAATCAAAACTTTAGATATAGGCTGATGGGTTCTGAGCTGTCTGTGACAGATCAGGAGAGAGATCTTGGGGTGGTGGTGGACAGGTCGATGAAAGTGTCGACCCAATGTGCGGCGGCAGTGAAGAAGGCCAATTCTATGCTTGGAATCATTAGGAAGGGTATTGAGAACAAAACGGCTAGTATTATAATGCCGTTGTACAAATCGATGGTAAGGCCACACCTGGAGTATTGTGTCCAGTTCTGGTCGCCGCATCTCAAAAAAAAAAATAGTGGAAATGGAAAAGGTGCAAAAGAGAGCGACTAAGATGATTACGGGGCTGGAGCACCTTCCTTATGAGGAAAGGCTACGGCGTTTGGGCCTCTTCAGCCTAGAAGAGAGATGCCTGAGGGGGGACATGATTGAGACATACAAAATTATGCAGGGAATGGACAGAGTGGATAGGGAGATGCTCTTTACACTCTCACATAATACCAGAACCAGGGGACATCCACTAAAATTGAGTGTTGGGCGGGTTAGGACAGACAAAAGAAAATATTTCTTTACTCAGCATGTGGTCGGGCTGTGGAACTCCTTGCCACAGGATGTGGTGCTGGCGTCTAGCCTGGACGCCTTTAAAAGGGGATTGGACAAGTTTCTGGAGGAAAAATCCATTATGGGGTACAAGCCATGATGTGTATGCGCAACCTCCTGATTTTAGAAATGGGTTAAGTCAGAATGCCAGATGTAGGGGAGGGCACCAGGATGAGGTCTCTTGTTATCTGGTGTGCTCCCTGGGGCATTTGGTGGGCCGCTGTGAGATACAGGAAGCTGGACTAGATGGGCCTATGGCCTGATCCAGTGGGGCTGTTCTTATGTTCTTATGGAGTGACACTATGTGGACTATCTTACCCCAGTTTGAAACAACCATAGCACATCTACAAAAACATTTTGTTTAAAACATTGTATATTCCATTTTAGAAAGATCGTATGGAAACTAGTTAAACCAGGGGTGTGTTAAACTAGTTAAACCTCTTGCTGTGTATATTTCTAAACTGTTATGCAATTTATAACCATTCATAACTACTCTTTCCCTTGTTCCCTAATTCACAGTCCACCCTCAATTAATACCATAATACAAAAAGTACTTTTTATCCTAATGAAATAATGCAGCCTTAATTTTTTTGTTTTTGGTCTCCCCCTATATTTAGGCATCTGTTTTAAATTATGTTTTCTTTTTTACCAGAAGCCTTTCATTTTGGAAAAAAAAAATTTCTTTTACCAGATTTCTACTTTAAGAAACAAGAAATGGGAGAAAAGAACTGGTAGAACAATGACAGAAGATATGTGAAATGACCAAGGCAACTGTTGGTGCTATGGCAAGCCTAAGGCTGATTTGATTCACATATACGATACATACTGCAGACACTCGCCTATAAGCCTATCCCACAGGTAAGTTGAGGGCAGGTTTTGAGCCAAAATCATGGAATTTTCTATGACCCTCGGATAAGTGGGGGGTTAAACTTAGGAGGGGTGTCTGACTATAGTTTTGTCTGATTTTAGGCCAGATCCTGAAAAATAACCTACCACTAATTGTTACCTAAGAACTGTATAGTCTCTAATTTATTAAAAACATAGTAAAAGATCACAAGATACATTTTTATTTTTTTTAAATTCTGGTCTTCACCACCTTTTTGTAAACACTATCAGAGTAAGTGCACTGTAAACTACATACCAGTAAAACAGTGGTTCCCAACCTGGGATTCATGTACTCTCAGGGACACTCAACAGGACCTTTAGGGGTACTTAAAAGAATGGAATAATGGCAGAAAAAGACAGGCCATGCTCCAGAATGCCTTGCAAGGCAAGGTAGGAAGGGAGGTAGCTAGTTAGCTGTGAAAGCAACACTAGTAGCTAGTTTTTGGTCATCAATTCATGTATGAACCAGTGACTGAAAACCAGCACAGTAAAAAAGCTGAAACATAATATGGAAAGTGGTCAATCACCCAGAATTTCTCAGGACACTTCTGGTGCAAAACAGTGCAAAAGCAGAGTCTTCTGTTCTTCAAACAGATAAAAAGAGAAAACACGTACATGAAGTCTGGGCTTTCATATAGAGGAGATGAGGGCTTGTATTATTAATTACAAACATTTTGCTAATATGAAGGGTACAATTTATGGAAATGGGCTGCCAAGGGATATGAAAGTGAAAAAGGTTGGGAACCACTGCAGGAGATCCATGAATCAAATCCACCTTTAAGGTGTCTGGTGTGTTAAGCCAGAAGTTCTACATATAACTTACAACCCATAACACATAACTGAGAGTGTGCAATTCAATTCACAGTAGAGAGATGCAGCTGCATATATTTGCAACCCTTTTTACTCAGAAGTAGACCTGCTGCTTTCCATGGGTGTTATTCTTAAGTAAGGGTGCATTGAATTGCAGCCTGGGACTTTGCTTCAAATGGAAGGAGGATCCCATCGTGGTGTTGAAAAAAGAGATGTATGCCAAATGCATGCATGCATTTGCAAAAAGGAACCAGGTTGCAGGAGAATAAAAGGTTAACTTTGGCCGGAATTTCCCAGGAAAGTTACTATAGAAACAAGTGACCTTTAGCAAGAACAGAAACCAAAACCAAATGACCTTTAGCTTTAGCAAGAACCCAAACTTTTCAGAGTTGAAAGGCTCTGCCCTCTGATTGACTGGGACATAAGGCAAAGCGAGAATTGGAGCTTGATTACTTGGCAAAAATTTTACTTACTATAGGAGAGTATCTACTGATTCCGGGTTTACAGGTTGAGCCTCATTATTCCAATGGGTTCTGTTCGAAGCACTCATGTGGATGGTAAAAAACACACTATAGCAAATCAATTTAAAAAACAAAGTTACTTTGCTCCGGGGTGCTATAAAAATAGTCTTGCTGACCTTTGTGATGTAAGATAAGAGTCATTAAGAAGACAAGAAGTCATTAAGAAGTCATTAAGACTTAATGACTTCAAGAAGTCATTAAGAAGACATCCATCAGCGCTTCACTCATCCCCTCCCTTCACCAATGCAAAATGATCACATTTTTTTCTGCTGGGGGGAAGGGAGGGGTCCACAGGAGAGAGGAGGATTGATGGGTTGTCAGCCTGCTGCCCACCCTCTCGTTAAGGAGGCTATTGTTAAAAGACTGTTCAGTTTTTTAAACTGATTTTAAAGGGGTGCATTTTCCCCTTCTCCAGGGATCAGCACATTCCTTCTCATTTGCGGGGGCCATTTGTATTGAGTCAAATCCGTGTATAAAAAATCCATGTATAAATAGGCTGGACCTGTGTGTGTGTGTGTGTAAAAATATAAAATATGTATAGGAAAATCCCTTTATATATACAGTATAAACACAATCAATTTACATATAAATAAATATAAACATGCTCAATTTAAAAACAATTTACAATGTCCCCTTCAGCCCCATAAGCATTTTGTTGTGATGGATAGTGACTTGCCTTCTACAAGCTATCCAATCTCCACCCCCTCCCCCCATAGTTCAGCAGTGTGTGGAACTGGCTGTTTGAACAAGTGTTTGTAGATGACCTTCTCACCATTCCTATGCCTCAAGATGGTAAAATGAGGCCAGGCACTTCATTTCATTCACTCCAGTTAGGGCATCAGTTAGTTATTTAGTCTTCTGGAACCTTTGAAGAGACTTCTGTGCCTTTATACTGCTTTGATAAGCATCAGGTATCGATTTTAGAAGTCAAGTGTTTGCATCTGCTATAGATTGGAGCATCAAAATGTATTTTTCTTGTCAGAAAGCAAAATGAATTTAAAGATCCACCTTTTTGTAGTCAGTGGAAGGAGGGATTCATCATCTTTGAAGAAGGTATCTCCCCCCCATGGCAATTTGACATAAGATACTAGGGTAAGTAGATTCTGCTGTCTACCTACTTGAAAATCCCTTTGCACTGGAGCAGGGGTGCTCAAACCCCAGCCCTGGGGCCACATGCGGCCCTCGAGGCCTCTCAATGTGGCCCTCAGGGAGCCCCCAGTCTCCACTGAACCTCTGACCCTCTGGAGAGTTGTTGGAACCAGCACTGGCCCAACGCAACTGCTCTCAGTGTGAGGGTGACTGTTTGACCTCTCGTGTGAGCTGTGGGATGAGGGTTTACCCCACTGCTTACTGTTTCACGGCTGTGATGCAGTAGCTGCAGCAAAGGAAAGGCCAGCCTTGCTTTGTGCATGGCCTTTTATAGGCCTTGAGGTATTGCAAGACCTTCATTAATTCATATAAGTTCATCTTTAATGTATTCATTTATGTATACTTATGTAAATTTATTCAAATTTTAAATGTAAATTAATTCTTTTTTCCCCCGGACCCTGACACAGTGTCAGAGAGATGATGTGGCCCTCCTGCCAAAAACTTTGGACACCCCTGCACTGGAGGAACATACTCCTCCACTGAAGTGAATGGGACAGCCTGAATTCACAGGAGGTTCATGTACTCATTGGAGCATTCATGAGACACTGCATTGGAGAGTGCTCTTGCAAAATAAGCAAATATATAGGGGTCATTCATCTCAACAAAAACTTCACTGTAGCATTGTAGTATCAGGGAATTTTAGCATACAGTGCGGTACTTCCATGCATCATTCAACTGCCTCTGGATTGATCAATCATGAAATCATTTTCACCAGAATATGTGGTATAAATCTAGATCAAATGGTTGAGAGGGTGTTTACATTCCTTCTGCAGGGCAGCAGTGGGTGGATACCTACTGCCTGCCCTGAGGGGAAGGAAGAAGAGGTGATCAGGCCAGAGGGAGCTTTACAGTGCAGTCCTCTGCAGAGAACAGCACTGGTCTGAAAGGACTTCTACTACTGAACTGTATGGTACTTTTAAAATGTTGTTAGGTCACTTACTATAGGGCTCCCTTTGGAGGGAGAAAGGCATTGACAGATAAACTTATAAGAACATAAGAACATAAGAACAGCCCCACTGGATCAGGCCATAGGCCCATCTAGTCCAGCTTCCTGTATCTCACAGCGGCCCACCAAATGCCCCAGGGAGCACACCAGATAACAAGAGACCTCATCCTGGTGCTCTCCCCTACATCTGGCATTCTGACTTAACCCATTCCTAAAATCAGGAGGTTGCGCATACACATCATGGCTTGTACCCCATAATGGATTTTTCCTCCAGAAACTCGTCCAATCCCCTTTTAAAGGCGTCTAGGCTAGACGCCAGCACCACATCCTGTGGCAAGGAGTTCCACAGACTGACCACGCGCTGAGTAAAGAAATATTTTCTTTTGTCTGTCCTAACCCGCCCAACACTCAATTTTAGTGGATGTCCCCTGGTTCTGGTATTATGTGAGAGTGTAAAGAGCATCTCCCTATCCACTCTGTCCATCCCCTGCATAATTTTGTATGTCTCAATCATGTCCCCCCTCAAGCGTCTCTTTTCTAGGCTGAAGAGGCCCAAACGCCGTAGCCTTTCCTCATAAGGAAGGTGCCCCAGCCCCGTAATCATCTTAGTCGCTCTCTTTTGCACCTTTTCCATTTCCACTATGTCTTTTTTGAGATGCGGCGACCAGAACTGGACACAATACTCCAGGTGTGGCCTTACCATCGATTTGTACAACGGCATTATAATACTAACCGTTTTGTTCTCAATACCCTTCCTAATGATCCCAAGCATAGAATTGGCCTTCTTCACTGCCGCCGCACATTGGGTCGACACTTTCATCGACCTGTCCACCACCACCCCAAGATCTCTCTCCTGATCTGTCACAGACAGCTCAGAACCCATCAGCCTATATCTAAAGTTTTGATTTTTTGCCCCAATGTGCATGACTTGTTTTCATCGAGTTACATAGATCTGGTTAAAAACAAGAAAGTAATGCTAATATTTTATTTGTGAGAAATTCTGAGGCTGGCAGATCAGTGATTAACATGAGACCAGCAATGGTGCAGAGCGAGAGGAGCGAGCGAGTGAGAGAGAAAGCTATCTACTCTAAATCACCAGCAGTCTATCAGCAGATGCCAGGCTACCTTCTGCCCTATCCCTGCTGTACAACTCTTGAACCATTAAGGCTGCAATCTTGTATAATTGTACATTCTATAAATGTATGTGAGAGTCAGTCCTAATGAACATAATGGAAGTTACTGCTGAGCAAACCTGCAGGGGCAAGGGCTATGTGAAATGGAAAAAAAAAATGGGTTGGTTCCCATCCAAATGCTGCAGTACAGATATAGGAGCCTTAAAACATTTCCCCCCCTCAAATTACCCTAATTACATAACCTAGTCCTAGCCCAATACATGTCTGTATTTTTAATTCATATTATAGCCATGTTTGGTGCATGTAATAATTGCAGAAAGATCTTCCTTCTCCATGATTTCTAGCCTTTGGAAGATCAGTTCATTATTTGGGCAGGGGGCTTAGTTCATTTTATCCATTCCCCTGTTGGTGTATGACTTGTTGTTCATCAACAGTCACAAAGAAAACATCATTGATGCTGGTCCAAGCCAGTTGTGTATATTAGTGAGGACCAGTGTTTGCTGAGGCATGCCACATACTTGAACTACATGCTCTGAAACTGTTGAATAAATGCTGCAATATGGACATCCCCTGAGATGGGTGAAAAGAGGCTAGTACTTAAACTTTCATTGGGGGATGAATCTAAACCAGCAGCTTGAACAGGAAATTAAAATGCTTCTCCCTGCTATCTGACATTGATTTAGAATGTGTAATAAATGTCTTAACAAACCAGAGACTAGTTCAGCACTCTAGCAATTAAAAATGACAAAGTGCAGTAGAAGTTAATGGCATGACTCTTGATGAGTCAAAGACATGACTGTAAGGAAAAGCAGGTTGCCATGATGAAGAAAACTGACTCTACTTCGTCTGTTTATAGGGACGCCTTGACGTCTGTGTGTACGTATGTGAATATGGCAATCTCCTGCATCTCAGCTAATGTGGGTGAATGGAAGTCCACAAACATTCATCAGCTGCAGACAGCCTGATGGCAGGCAACTTGCGTTAGGCTCTCCTGGAAGTAGGCCCTGTCACCTTAAGTCCACTCACTTACATTGATGGATATTCTGGGAATCCCTAAATATATATGAACTGCATTCACCCAAACCAAAGACCTGCTTTTGCATGAAAGTTGCATTTTGGGTTAGACAAACGGAAGTACTACTTTGTACACAATGTAAGTGCTTGACAAGATGGACTTGACAACTGTAAACCACGTCTACAGGAGGTGGTTGTGGTCTCAAGCATATTGACTTACAAATGCATATCCCACCTTTTCACCGTCCCACCTTTTTCAGGCAGTTTCCAACAATTAAAATGATGCCACCAATTGAAAAGCACTGAGAGTAAGCAATCAAAAGACAATGAGAAGTAAAACAGTGCAATCTCTCAAACAGCTGCGTACATCACTGAAGACTTAAGCAAACCGACAGGTTGGGCAGTCCAATCCTGAGCTTCCCAGCACCTGCTGGAGCAGCAGCACTAAAGAGACTACTGCTGTATCCAGCACACCACTAGGAAGCCGCCTACAGTTTCTTCAGGGAAACCCCAAGCCCAGCAATTAGGCTTCTCAATTTTGGCTATGCTGGCACAGATTTCAAAGATTCTAGTGGAGCAGAGCTCCACTGGTCCCATCCCTCTCCTGCCCCCATTCCTTCCCCCACCTCGCCCTTTCCCATTCTGCCCACTCCCTGCCTCCCCCCCCTGTTCCAAAGCTACTTACTGCCAGCCAATGCTGCTGGAGTGCCAGTCAGTCCTCCACGCAGCGCTGAGGCTCAGTACCAACTGTCACTGGCCCGACACTGGTGGGCCCTCCTCTCTATACTAGGGTATTAGTACTAGATACTAGGGTATTAGAACTAGGGTATTTGACTTTGTACTAAAGACACTGGTATTTGCATCCTAGATGACTGTGTCCTGGTCAAATACATCTCAGTCATTGGCATCCCTGGACATACACGTTGGTTTTATTTTTCCATCCTGGTCATTTACATTCCACTATAACTGGGTAACAAACTCCACGTTATATATTCTCAGCCTCTTGTTCTAACCCTAACCCTATCCCTATCTTTGCATTTGCTATGTGCCTCATAGCAAACTCACAGGGGTGCAGCGAGATGTCCCCGGCGGCCTCTTCTTCCTGGCTCTCCTGGGCCTTGGATTGTGCAAGAATCACACAAAATCTCATGCCATCCAAGAAAGTGGCACCCAGGAGAACTGGGAAGAAGAGGCTGCCATGAAAGAAGGGCACCGTGACCATGGTAAGTTTGGGAACAACTGCTTTAGGTGGAGTGCAATCCCACCCTGCATCTCCAGTATGGCTTAGTCTGAAGGATGCATCATGCACAATGTTTTCCTAAAGAACTGTAGAAGAAAAAATTAAGTACATGTTTCAAAAGCATGGTAAGAACTCTCAGTTCCTGTCCACTGCAGACAAGTATTGAACATGGGGATGTCAGTGTATGTGTGTGACTAGGCCAGGGGTTGGCAACCTTAAACACTCAAAGAGCCATATGGACCCATTTTCCAGAGGAAAAAAAACCTCAGAAGCCACAAAACCCTTTTGACATCTAAAATGAAGATAATACTGCATATATAGTTTTTTTTTTACCTTTATGCTATTATAGGTCCCTTTTTTATAATGTAGCCCCCTCTTGTAGCTTTTAGTTAGTTTTGTCATACATTCTTGTCCTCTGTTTTCAGACACCTGGTCCTCTATGGTGTTTTGCCTGATTCCAAGGCCATTTTCTGCCTGGAGAATTATGCCCACTTTAAGCAAATTAGCTCCCCTTCTTTCCCCCAACAAATGACCCTGGGTCTGCCCAGCAGTCCTGCTGGACCCCACCTCCAGGGTAGCTCGCCTGTTCAACCTGCAGAGGTCCTCTCTCCTGCCAGCAGTCTCCCACCACTACAGCAGCCCCTTGCTCCTCAGCAGGTCTTGGGCACAGCAGCCACACACCAAACTCCAGTGTCTCCAGCAGTCCATTAGTCACAAAGTCAGTCAGAGTATCCAAGTCAAAGTCAATAAGCCCAATCAGTCTCCTCTCCAACTTGCACTCCTTCTACAACCCACACCCCCTTCCTCAGGTGCCCATTATATCCCTGAGTGCCCTATTGCCTTCAAGTGGCTGCAGCTGTGCAGCACACTCTGCTGGATGCCCAGGACTTACCCTTAAAGGGGCCACTGCTGACACCACATCAACCTCCTCACCAGATCTTCCAGGATTCCAATACGTATGGTGGTTATGACATCTGCTTATCTTACATGGATACTAAAGAACTCCCCCCACCTTCCAGAGGCACCCTGCTGGAAGGAAAAAAGGACACAGACTCCAGAGGTGGGGAAGAGAAGAAGCAGGGGCAGCCACAGGCCAGCTTCTGCCCTGCCTGCCTGCCCTCCCTCCCTCAGGCTGCAACCCTCTCCACACTATCCTGGGAGTAAGCCCCATTGACTACAATGGGACTTCTGAGCAGACAAGTTGGTTGGAGCTCTCAGGTTGCAGTCCTCTCCACACTTTCCTGGGAGGAAGCCTCACTGACTACGTGTGAGTAGACCTGCATAGGAGGGGGCTGAGGCTGCAGCCCTCCACACCTTCCTGGGAGGAAGCCCCACTGACTACAGCGGGGCTTACTTGTGAGTAGACCTGCACAATTGGAGGCTGAGGCTACAGCCCTGCACACCTTCCTGGGAGTAGTCCAGGGACTACACTGGGGCTTACTCTTGAACAGACCTGCGCCGGCTCCCACTCACAGTCCTTGCGCTTGGCCTTGAGCAGGCTTCAAGGCTGCCATCCCAGGCACCCTTTCCTGGGAGTAAGCTTCATCTGCTGTAATGGGGTGTACAACTGAGTAGACACACAGGATGTCTCCTCAGCTGTGGAGGAAAAGCTTCTCCTTGCACTGAGTGGGGACCTGCTCAAGGAAAGGCGGGCTGCAAGGGCTTGCAATGGCTGAGGAGGAGGGCAGCTCAGGATTGGCTGGTGATCAGCTAGTGAAGGGCCCTGAGCCATTCCAACCGAAAAAGCCAGGAGCCTGCTGGATGCTGATTGGCTGAGCCTGCTGGACAGTTGGGGAAGGGAAAAACAGGGAGCTTAAGCCTGCAGAGCTGGCAAAATTGAAAAAGGAAATCAATGCAGGGCAGGTGGGGGTGAAGGGAGCAGAGGGAAGCAGCCTGCACTCCCAACACAGGTGCCTTCTGTTGCCACTTTCACCGGGAGGAGCCACAGCAGACAGCTGAAAGAGCCACATGCGGCTCTAGAGCCGCAGGTTGCCGACCCCTGGACTAGGCAATGTGTTGGTGCAGAGGCCATGGCAATTCATCACGCTCCCATTTCCCCCCCCCATTTATTTATTTTATTTATTTATACAGGTATTTATATACTGCCTTTCTTTGGTCCTCAGATTTCTTCTCAGACTTTAATCCAAGGCGGTTTACATAGGCAGGCTGTTCTAAACCCCTGTAGGGATTTTTATAATTGAATAGTTCTAGTCTTTCATAGAACTCCTCCTTCCAGCTGGATTCCTTCCTGGTCTGGCCTCTCTCTGGCCCTTCGCCTCCCACGCTCCACTTGACGGCAACTCCTCTCTACCACCTAGGGTCAGCTCATCAGTATATCAGCATGTTGTCAGTTCTCAGGTACTTCCTGTCATCAGTTCTCAGGTACTTCCGGTTGTTTCGAACTGGCATCCTCAGTTCTTCATAAAGGACTAACTTCTGAAGATGGCTGTGATGATTGATGTACTGATCTGCCTAGGACAGATGTGCAAGATGTTTATGATATGCCTATGCAATGCTAGAGTTACAGGTCTTTTTATGAAATGTTCCAAAAGCTTTTTAATTAAGAATTCTTATCCTGGATCAGCAACCCATGTTTATGCCTGTAAAGAATCACAGGGTTCTTGAGACACACCTTTTTCTTAGTAGCTTAGGTCATAAGTTTATTCAAGGTTGCTTTAAATGTTATGTATTTCCTACAAGAGAATGATTTCAGTTAGGAAAAAATGTGGAAACAGGCAGACCAAACCTATCCTCAGCAGGGCCACTGGGTGCAGCGGTGGCAAAATGGCAACTGCTGTATCCTGCAGCCTATGGAGGCCGTTGGAGGTCCCCTTCCCCTAAGTAAGGGTGCAGGCCCCACAGTGGGGCTACTTGAGTTTGCATGGGCTGTTTTGCCAGCACAGACTAGAGAACTCTCATGTTGGGCTTTGCAGCCTGACACAGAGGCTAGGTTCTGGCGGAGCAGGGCTCTGCTAATCCCACCTTCCACCTGGGCCAGTCACTCCCCTGCCCTGTTCTCCCCCACTCTCCCCCTGCCCTGGAAACCTGCACTGCCACCCGGTGGTGCGACTTACCTCCAGGAGCAACTTGTTGCTGAGGCCCAGAGTTGGCAGACCCTCCTCCCTGGGTGCCATGGACATACCTTACAGCATGTTTGCAACACCCAGTCAAGCACTGGAGTTCAGCACTGGTGCTCAGGTAGTACAGGACTGGGCCCTAATTTGGGGGCCTAAGTTTATCTTTTTTGGACAACAAGGCAATTCTGTAACTAATGCTAATACAGTAAGAGTGATACAAGGTGAAAGGACTGTCAGGTATGTTCAACAGGAATGCTCACCTGACATTCCTGCAGCATCATTCTGGTCCATTTCTGTCTGAATGTTAAATTAGGGTAAAGAGGAAAATGGTTTCAGTTCTACAAGTCAGGCCGAAGGCAAGAACCGGGCGGCCTGCCACAGTGTTCTCAGCATAACAGATAAGATGCAAGCACAATTAATAGGTCTTTGTTTAACCAGAAGAAGAGAAAAAAATTTTTTTTCCTTGGTGCTTTTAAAATCCGTTTGTCTTGCTTTGTAACACACAGGCTCTATCAAAGCTTTAAGTTCAGAGACTTTATATATGCATATGTAGATAGCTACACAATATTACTAGAGCAACAGGCTGCACACACACACGCTGGAACAGTATAAGACACCAGATCCCCCAGATATATTATAGAGGATCAAAGTTTTAAGCTTAGCTCTCCTTATATCTTGTTTTTCATTTGAAACCAGTTTGGTGTATACACAAGTGTGACTAGCAAATAGTAATATTTTAAGTGAGTTGTGGTAGTCTAATAGCATTAAAGGTTTAAAAGAGAACACACCAAAATCATTTCCAGGTTCATAGGTCAAGTTCCCACAGAAAAGCAAAAGATAGCAGTTTTTGTTGCATTTCACAGGCTACACACGAAGGCCACAGTAAAGTCATGCAATAGTTATGAGTGAGGTCAACTTTTGAACTAAGGCATTGCAGTACCACCTACGGCCTGCTCAAATCTGTATGATGTATAAGTGAGATGTACGAAGTGAACAACTGGTGATGTGTAACGGACCAATGAATTGTCTCCATGTATATGTTTCAAGGAGGGAACCCCACATTGTAATAAAAGTCAGCTGAGGGGGGAGTTACATGCTTCTCTTCTCCCCATTTCTGATGCACTCTATCTCCTTTGGAGATGTGGATGGATTTACCACCTTTCATCCATTTACCAACCATCTAAGATGTTGCACCTTAGATACCTGCAACATCTAGAATCTCTTGTAACATCTTGGTTTTTGCACCTTGCAACAAGAGGACAGGGAGAATCCTAGTTCTAGTAGCTGATTTATTCATGCTGCAGAATCACAAGATGAAGTTTTCCTAGACTGTACCATTTATTCCCAAAAAGAAGAGGGAGGGGTTTAGCTCAGTGGTAGAATATATATCCTATCTGTGCAAAAGGTCCCACAAGTTCAACTCATGTCATCTTTACACAGGGCAGGTAATGAAACCACATCAGAGAGCTACGGGCAGTCAAGGTAGACATGACCAAGTTTCTTATCAGCCAGAACGAGAAACTGGGATTTGAACATGCCTCGAGACCGGGTCACTGATTACTTGTAGTGAAGGTGTAAAAGAGTGAGGGGCATAAGTGGTCCTAACCAATGAGCACAGGAAATAGATTCATAATTGTTCTTTCAGTTTGTGACCCATGCCTCAGTCTGCATCCTTTATGCTTTCTGCTGCATTTTTCAGCATATGCCAAGAATAAAACATATAATCCAAATAGCCATGTGATCCCATGGGTTTGAGATCACAAGTCCAAGTACTTCTCCATACAGAAAAACCACCCCTTAACAAAACAAAACAAACACAAAACCATAAATCCTTCTGAAGCTAGGGATGGTGGATCTCAGTTTAATACTTAGCACATCACATGACCAACCACTCTGTGGCACATATACCACAACTGGCCAAGACAATTACCATTTATGGGGCCCTTAGTTGGAGCCAACCACTGCATGGAAAATGGATTTGTCAAGGCAATTGTGTTCGCATTAGTTTATGAATACAACTACTGCAATTATATGCTTCAATGAGACATGTTAATTGCACACCTAACAGCACCTTCAGATACTAAATGTATAAAGAGGAAGTCTTCAATTTTTTTTTTCTCCCCTGATAGATTCTCTGTGAACGTTCATTCTGGCAGCTGAAGGATTCTATAGCTTGGTTACATCAACTAAAATTAAAAGGGCTTGTTGTGCTTGCTTCACCTGACATCGTGGTGTGTGAAGGCTGAAAGGGAAGTTCAAATGAACTCACATGCAACCTGAACCTATGCATTTTTATTATTAACAATAAATAACTGCAATTTATGTAGTACAGTTCTTTAAAGTGTATGTTCTGGATGGACTCAAAGTGCTTGAAAGGAACTGGTTCATGATTTGGAAATCCTCCTGGATCCAGTCTACCACTGGTCTCAGATATTCATTCAAGGATGTCACTGGATCAGGTGGAAAGGAGAGAAGAGAATTGGGCTTCATCAGTCTACTGTTGAACTCACCCAGGATATTTTTTTGTAAATGTTAAAATGCATGGAGTCAAAACTAGACCTTCAGGAACTCCTTAGAACAATTCAGATTGAGAGGAATCCCACCATCATGTTATGGATCCACTTCAAACAGAGCCCTCACACCAACAGTTCAGCATGATATAATATTATAGGTTCTTGGAGACTTCTCTCTCTGCTCTTGTGGCACTGAATTGTGCAACAATTGTGTTCTTGTGGTACCCATCAGGAATTGGCTGCAGGCTGCCTCATCTATTCAAGTGTTGATGCTGCACATTCAAGCCTGAACAATCATTATCTTGTTGACTCAGTTGCATGAGATTGACAAGAATGAGAGAAAAGAAAACAGAGTAACCATGTCAAAGGAAAAAAAGGATTATCTTTACGATTTCTTTAAACTCCATAGGTAATTCATAGGTCAAAACCTACATAGGTAATTCACCATTACTGATGCAAACACCTCTTCTAAATGGTACAGCATTTCAATTCCTTCAATGTGGTCAATTGAAGGAATCAATTCAATTCCTTCTTGATGGTCTAGGACAAAATAAAGAGTTTTCCTTTGTTCAGACTAGGTCTCAGCTAGTTTGGATTGGCATCATTCGCTATAACAATGGCTTCAGATGGAATTGCCTATCTTCAACCACAAATTTACCAAACAATACTTCATATGTTACAAGGTGCATTAGTGATATACCACACCCCCAAATGCCCCTTATGCCCCCCAATCTTTCCCTCCACACAACAAACCAAACAAAAATAGCACAGATGTTGTTCATCCTGCATATAACTTTCATTCCAGGATGAGGACTAGATTCTAAGTTACAGCAATCTAAAGGTGGCTCTTGCCAGAACACCTGGGAGAGTTTCTAGTCTTTTGTTGGATGATCAACACAGGCTAATAAGTGAGGAGCAGATGCTTTTTAGAATGTATTTTCCAAGGATGACCACCCATGATGACCTAATAAGAACTGTGTCTTGGGCAAATCTGGATTGCCCAGAGCCTCTTCTCTGAAGTCATTCCCATTGCAACACATACTGCTGTGAAGGTACTGGGACAACTGGAGATAAATTGGTTTTCATGCCATTTGGTGCTATAAAACCTATGATTGCTGGCTAATGAAGAAAGAAAAGGAAAGCAATCTAAAGCTGTGATTCCCAGGAGGTGGATGACGGGTGGAAATAGGTTGGAGAAAATGCTGCTTAAGTCTTTCACAGCTTCGTAAACATGCCATAAAGCCAAAAGCCAAACCAAGTTGAGTTTCAACCTGACCCCTCCCCATCCAAGCTGATTGAACTTCTATTCTGTCAGGAACTGAATCTAAATTATTTTTGCTGATTCAACATGACTCAGGACTTTTTCAGACCTTGAAAAACTGGCCTCAGATTTGGGGTGTAGTGTCAGACTCAAAGAAGTCCCACACAGTACCTGCAGCATGATGTTTTGGACTACACTAACCCAAACTGAGGCAGTTTCCTGCTGAAACCAATGGAACAACCAATGGGTCAATGATCTTTTCCTCTTGTGGTGAGAGTCAGTGGCTTGCAGAACGAATAAAAAAGAAGCAGTACAGGTCGTGCCCCATTATCCACTGGGGTTCTGTTCCGGAACCCTCAGTGGTTTAAAAAAAATCAGTGGATATCAAATCAGTGGGAAAATAGCTTTAAAGACCCAATTCCAGGTTTCTTGCTTCTCCATTGTTGCCCCAGAATGTATTGGTATAGACACTATACCGCATTCAGCCACTTGATGGGGGAAATAATGGAATCTAATGGAATGAAATTATGAAATTAGTCCATTAGATTCCATGACCCACCCCATTGAGTGGCTGAATGTGGTATAGCGTCTATACTGATGTTTTCTGGGGCAACAGTGGAGGAGCAAGAAACTTGGAACTCTCTGCAGAAGCACGCTTAGCCTCTGGGAACCCAGTGCCTTGGGAACAAAGTGCCAGGTAAGGCACTGCGAGTTTAGCATCTGTGCGAGCTCAGCAGCAGGACGAGGAAGCCAGGGCCCCAGATACCACCCTTTC
Source organism: Tiliqua scincoides (assembly GCF_035046505.1). NCBI lineage: Eukaryota > Metazoa > Chordata > Lepidosauria > Squamata > Scincidae > Tiliqua > Tiliqua scincoides. The sequence goes on from NC_089824.1 coordinate 212,577,301, forward strand.
TCTTCCCTTGAAAAGAGGGCAGCAAACTAGTGTAGGGTTTTTTAAGTACCCATAAACAACCACAACAACAACAACAACAACAACAAACTATGCAGTCAGACAGCCAGCAGCAGGGTGGGGGCTATCCATTGTTTTGCATCCAGTGCAACATGTATGACTATATGCCTCTGGGGCATAAATCATGGGTGTGTCCTCAGTGCAAGGAGCTCCAGGGACTCAGGGAACGCGTCCCTTGAAGCCTTGGTGGCTGACCTGGAGAAGCAGAGGCAGGCAGAGAAGGACCATGGGGAAACTTCCGGGGACGATCAGGCTTCGTCCCAACCCCAGGTGTGCAGCTCCTCAGCTGCCCGGGTGGGAAGTGTCGGGGCTGGAGGATGTCATCCTGGAGAGGAGGGAAACAATCCCCTAGGGGGAACGCTTCTCCAGGTGACGGGCCTGTATCCGAACGCCGTCAGGATACTCCTTGGTGGGAGGGGGATCGGGGGCTTCTTGTAGTGGGGGATTCGATTACCAGAAACATAGAGAGGGGGGTTTGCGACGGATGTGAGGTCCACATGGCGACTTGCCTGCCTGGTGCAAAGGTTGCAGACATCACTTCTCATCTAGACAGGCTAGTAGACAGTGATGGGGAGGAGGTAGCGGTTGTGGTGCATGTTGGCACCAACGACATGGGCAAGTGTAGCCAGGAGGTCCTGGAGGCCAAATTTAGGCTATTAGGTAAGATGTTGAAAGCCAGGACCTCAAAAGTAGCATTCTCAGATGTGCTGCCTGTTCCACGCGCAGGGCCAGCTAGGCAGACGGAGATCAGGGGTCTCAATGCGTGGATGAGACGGTGGTGTAGGGAGGCGGGGCTAAGATTCGTTAGGCACTGGGGAACGTTTTGGGACAAGCGGGGCCTGTACAAGATGGACAGGCTTCACTTGAACCAGAATGGAACCAGACTGCTGGCGCATAACATTAAAAAGGTGGCAGAGCAGCTTTTAAACTGATCCCTGCGGGAAAGCCGACAGGAGCCGAGGGGCATCTTGTTCTGGACTCCTCATCCCTATGGGACGAGGATGGGGAGGTGAGAGAACAACAAGGTAAAGGCAGAGTAGGAGAAGAAATTGGGAATGGTAGCATGATGGGATGTGACAGACAGTTTGGCACAGTGAGAGGATGCAGGGATAAAGGAGCTAATAAGCAGCCCATCCTGGGACATTGCATGTACAAATGCTTTTATACAAATGCCCGAAGTCTCCGAGCAAAGATCGGAGAACTGGAATGTCTGGTGACTAGGGAAAACCTTGACATAGTGGGCATAATGGAAACCTGGTGGAATGTGGAGAATCAGTGGGATACCACAATCCCTATATAACTATAAACTCTATAGTTTATAAACTATAAATCTACAGGAGGGACAGGGAGGGGCGTGTTGGAGGTGGGGTGGCCGTTTATGTTAAGGAAGGGATAGAATCCAGCAAAGTAGAGATTGAGGGTGGGTCTGACTCCACCACAGAATCTCTGTGGGTTAAATTACCAGGCCTGAGGAGCGATGTAATACTGGGGGCGTACTATCGTCCTCCAGACCAGAAACAGGAAGGGAACCTTGAAATGAGGAAACAGATCAGAGAGGTGACAAGGAGGGACAGGGTTATAATCATGGGGGACTTCAATTATCCTCATATTGATTGGGTCAATTTGTGCTCTGGTCACAAAAAGGAGACCAGATTCCCTGACATGCTAAATGACTGTGCCTTAGAGCAGCTAGTCATGGAGCCCACCAGAGCATAGAGGCTGCTTAAAACCACAGTAACAGAGGCCCAGCGGAAGTGTATACCGCAAAGGAAGAAGGGCTCAACTAAGTCCTGGAGGTGCCCACATGGCTAACGAGCCAAGTTAGATCTGTTCCCTGTTCAGTAGATTCTAGATCTGTTCATATGTTCTTATGTTGGAAGTGAGTCTTTAAAGCTGTCTTTAATCCTAAGAAGCTTGCAACTAGTGCAGTTTAACGGGGCGAAGGTAGGAAATTATTTAACATAAGAACAGCCCCACTGGATCAGGCCATAGGCCCATCTAGTCCAGCTTCCTGTATCTCACAGCGGCCCACCAAATGCCCCAGGGAGCACACCAGATAACAAGAGACCTCATCCTGGTGCCCTCCCTTGCATCTGGCATTCTGACATAACCCATTTCTAAAATCAGGATGTTGCGCATACATATCATGGCTTGTACCCCGTAATGGATTTTTCCTCCAGAAACTTGTCCAATCCCCTTTTAAAGGCGTCCAGGCTAGACACCATCACCACATCCTGTGGCAAGGAGTTCCACAGACCAACCACACGCTGAGTAAAGAAATATTTTCTTTTGTCTGTTCTAACTCTCCCAACACTCAATTTTAATGGATGTCCCCTGGTTCTGGTGTTATGTGAGAGTGTAAAGAGCATCTCCCTATCCACTCTGTCCATCCCCTGCATAATTTTGTATGTCTCAATCATGTCCCCCCTCAGGCATCTCTTTTCTAGGCGGAAGAGACCCAAACGCCATAGCCTTTCCTCATAAGGAAGGTGCCCCAGCCCCGTAATCATTTTAGTCGCTCTCTTTTGCACCTTTTCCATTTCCACTATGTCTTTTTTGAGATGCGGCGACCAGAACTGGACACAATACTCCAGGTGTGGCCTTACCATAGATTTGTACAATGGCATTATAATATTAGCCGTTTTGTTCTCAATACCTTTCCTAATGCATTTAGTCAGTTGTGTGCTTAACTAAACAATGAATTCCCTGTGGGTATAATTTTTTCTGGGAGGACCTATATAAATTCTGTCTTCAGGCGTGAGAATTAATGTGTAATGCACTTGCAAACATGTTCCTCTGGTTATTAACACTCCCTGTTTAACATGTTAGTTTATGTGTTAAGCTTGGGGCATTTGTGCTTTTGAGATATCTATCTGTTATGATCTGGGTAATTCCTTTTGGTTTCCTGATTTTCTATTCTGCCTGTTCTGTCCTAATATATTTTGTATTCTCTTACTCTCCCCCCTGCCCGTGGTGGATTCCTAAGTATGCAGGGCTGGTAAGGAGCTTTTCAATAGTAGATACTTGCTATCCTTGCAGACAATTAACAGTAGAATAGAATTAATACACAGCTGTGTGCATGTAATTCTATCATATGCACCCCAACCTACTCCAAATTAGACTTTCATTTTGTGCTAGTATAGTTGCAGTGGCTTGAGCTCTGCAGTCTTGCATCTGCTTTGCATGCAGAAGGTCCCAGATTCAATCCCCAGCAACTCCACATAGGGTTGGCAACTATTGTTGCCTAAGACCCAGGAGAACTGCTTCCTGGTGTGGACAATACTGAACTAGATGACCCAATGGGCTGCTATTTTATAAAGACACTTCCGCTGTTCATCAAAATATCTGGCACTCAATCTAGCCCCCAAGAGCTTCCTAGCTGGCCTCCAACCTTGCCTGCCTGATGTAGCTCAATGATGTAGCTCAACTGCTTCCTTTCATATTGGACAGACAACAGAAGACCCTTTAACCTACAGGAACAACAGAAGATGTTCTTACAGAGTTCTTTCTCCCAGCTGCTCATTTTCACTTGTCTCTGTCTTGCACATAGCAAAATAGTAGCTGAGATGCTTATTAGTCTTTGGTCACATGGGGAACCTGTTGCTTGCGTTTTTGAGCGAGTGACTGAGGTCTGTAATAAGGGGAAGGGCTCTGTCAAAGCCTCTCTTTGCTCACCCTTCAAACTGGGCATGAGAAGCTGGGAGCATGCAAGACAGGGCCTTTTAGGTCACGGCACCACATTGATGGAACACCCTCCTAAGAAAAGTCCACCTGGCTCAAATTTGGATTTACAGGCATGTGTCACTTAACAGTGGACTGCATAACAACGAACCGCATATATAATAGTGGTCAAAGCACAACGAAGAGGTTCTTGATAAGGCAATCAAGTCTCCCATAACCTGCAGGAGAGTGTCTGTTTACACAACAAGGAGGCTCTTAATGCAAAGAAGAGGAAGTCTATCTCCAATAGCCTTTGCAGCCAGCAAGTGCCTGGCAGGGAGTGTCTGTTTACACATCAAAGATACTAGATTGGGTGGAATGTTCACTTAACAATCTAATTGCATAGCAACGGAGATAAGAGAATATATTCCTGTCGTTAAGTGGCGCACACCTGTATTTAAAAATGCTTTTCATAATATTTTAAATTCATATTATCAGAACAATATTTAATAATAATAAGAGAAACAGATATAAAAACACAGTTTTATTTAACAGAGTGGAGTAAACTTTAGACTCAATCTTGCCTAGTCTTTTGGGTGTGGATTGCTCTTAATGGCCCAATGCAGTAATAGGAGGAGTCTTGCAAGTAGGATTCTCAAAAGAAGCAAAATGATTTGGAAATTGGTTGGCAACCTTCAGTCTCGAAAGACTATGGTATAAGCCTACAGCACCTAGTATTCCCAAGCAGTCTCCCATCCAAGTACTAACCAGGCCTGACCCTGCTTAGCTTCCAAGATCGGGCATGTGCAAGGTAATTTGGGAAGCAGGTGTGAAAACAATGCAGACTATAAAAGTATCTGCTCTTCCCCCATCCTAACCACTGGACTCTTCTGAAAGGAATGGAGAACAAAAGAAACGGGGCAATGAAAAGTGAGGAATAACTAATGGAGTTTGCCAAGAATATCTTCAAGTCCACCATCTTCAGAACAATAAGCAAGATCACATATGTTGTTGCTGGACAGTCTCATTGCTTGTTAATCAGCCATCAGTCATGTGAGACACATGCAATCTCTTCCTTTGGAAGTACATTTCTCAAAGAAAAGGCATTGCAATTATTAAAAAGCTTATTAAAAATTCAATGTTGTTCAGCGCTTGTTCGGTGACTACATTTTCTCTGGAATATAGCTCAGAGTAGTGCTGCACCCAGCGTTCCATCTGCTGCGTCCGATCCTGGATGACCTCGCCTGTGGCAGACTTCAGAGGGGCAATTTTCTTCTGTGTTGGACCTAGGGCCTGCTTGATACCATCATACATCCCCTTGATGTTGCCCGTGTCAGCTGCTATCTGTATCTCGGAACAGAGCTGGAGCCAGTAGTCGTTAGCACATCTCCTGGCAGTCTGCTTGACTTTGCTGCGAGCAGCTCGGAGGACCTGCAGTTGTGCTCACTGGGACAGGCCTTGTATGCTGCTTGAGCTCTCCTCTTTTCCTCAATGACTGGTGTCAACTCCTCAGAGTGGGCTTCAAACCAGTCTGCCATCTTGTTGGTCTTCTTGCCAAATATGGACAGGGCATTGTTGTAAACGGCATTCTTGAAAATGTTCCCATCTGTTGGATGCGTTTGCATTGACCGGGCCTGGAAGAGATTTTGGACTGACGATCAGCCTGAAGAAAACACAGGTCATGGTTCAGGATGTGGACTCACCTCCCTGCATTACAATCTCTGAGCATGAACTGGAGGTTGTCCATGACTTTGTGTACCTTGGCTCAACAATCTCTGACACTCTCTCGATACCGAACTAAACAAACACATCACCCCAGCACTGTCTGTTCTAGTGGCTGTCTGCTGGTATTCAGTTGCATCTTTTTAGATTGTGAGCCCTTTTGGGACAGGGAGCCATTTAGTTATTTGATTTTTCTCTGTATACCGCTTTGTGAACTTTTAGTTGAAAAGCGGTATATAAATACTGTTAATAATAATAATAATCGGTAAAGCAGCTACCACGTTTTCCAGACTCACAAAGAGAGTCTGGTCCAACAAGAAGCTGACGGAACATACCAAGATCCAGGTCTACAGAGCTTGCGTCCTGAGTACACTTCTGTACTGCAGCAAGTCATGGACTCTTCGCTCCCAACAGGAGAGGAAACTGAACGCTTTCCACATGCGCTGCCTCCGACGCATTCTTGGCATCACCTGGCAGGACAAAGTTCCAAACAACACAGTCCTGGAACGTGCTGGAATCCCTAGCATGTATGCACTGCTGAAACAGAGACGCCTGTGTTGGCTCGGTCATGTCATGAGAATGGATGATGGCCGGATCCCAAAGGATCTCCTCTATGGAGTACTTGTGCAAGGAAAGCGCCCTACAGGTGGACCACAGCTGCGATACAAGGACATCTGCAAAAGGGATCTGAAGGCCTTAGGAGTGGACCTCAACAAGTGGGAAACCCTGGCCTCTGAGTGGCCTGCTTGGAGGCAGGCTGTGCAGCATGGCCTTTCCCAGTTTGAAGAGACACTTGGCCAACAGTCTGAGGCTAAGAGGCAAAGAAGGAAGGCCCATAGCCAGGGAGACAGACCAGGGACAGACTGCACTTGCTCCCGTTGTGGAAGGGATTGTTACTCCCAAATTGGCCTTTTCAGCCACACTAGACGCTGTTCCAAAACCACCTTTCAGAGCGCAATACCATAGTCTCTTGAGACTGAAGGTTGCCAACAACAATTATTATTAAAAATTGCAGACTTGTTCCACACATGGTGCCCATCTGCAGAGATGTAAAGGGGTTGGGAGCAGATATCTATCCACATCCCAGTGACTTCATCCATCATGCTTCTCTGTCTTTGCCCTTTCATTAACCCCTGCTAATTGGGTAAGAGGCACTTTTTCAAGTGGGTGCTCCTTTTTTTTTTAGCAGGGGGAGAGTAACTGGCCCACCTCACCCCAGCAGTGTCTGTTCTAGTGGCTGTCTGCTGGTATTCTTTTGCATCTTTTTAGATTGTGAGCCCTTTTGGGACAGGGAGCCATTTAGTTATTTGATTTTTCTTTGTAAACCGCTTTGTGAACTTTTAGTTGAAAAGCGGTATGTAAATACTGTTAATAATAATTAATAATAATTGCAGGAGTGGTGAAAGGCCTGGCACAGGTCATGGCACTGGCGTTCCTGGAAAGGGGGGGGGGCAAAACACTAAGTTTTTCAGGTGCCTGAATACCCACGTAAAGTGGCCCCTCTCCCTTGCCTTCAGAGCTGTGAAAACTGTGAATGGCTCTGAAGGTGAGGGAGAGGGGCCACTTCACATGTGCATTCAGGCATCCGAAAAACTTAGTGTTTTGTACCCCCCTTCCAGGAATGCCACTGGGTCATGGTCCAGGATTTTTCTTCAGGATTAAAATTAGGGAGGGATGGTGGAGTGCTGGCAGTGCAGCCTGAAAGGCTACTCAACAGATGGTCATGCACTGAACCATGTCCTGTTCATATTGAATTCATATTGGTTGGGAGGCATATTGATTGGGAAGCAGAAACTGGAGGTTCCAGAAAGTTGCAAAGCTATAGCTTTTGAGTCAGTGCTAGCACAGGATCTGCTGACTCTTTTTTTTTGTGTTTGCCACTTGATGTTTCTGAATTCCATGCAATTCCATACAATTCCATGCCATACAATCTTGTGCCCTGAGGCAGCAATGGGGAGGGCAAGTCCATTGCTTCAGAGACAGTGCATAGGATCACCCCTGTTCGTAAGGACAGGCTGGAAGAATACGTTTCTCCAGCATAGCTTAGACTGGCAGCACAATCCTAACTTGTGCTGGAACAGGCAGGCAGGCCTGCGCTGTAACCAGTGCAAGTTTCGGGCTGTCTGAGGCTCGGCCTGAGGCAAGGGGAAACTTTTCCCCTTACCCCAGGGAGAGCCACAGCAGCCCCAATGGGTCTACTTGGATCTGCACCACCTGATGAGGTGGTGCAAATCCAAGCAGCCTGGGACTGCCCTGGGCCACCTGGGAACAGGGTCAGTATCTGGCACAATTGCCAGATCTGGCACAGTCTCCCACTCCCTTCCCCCCAGGAATGCCCACCACCCAACCTTCCTGTGCCCCCACCCCCGACCCCTGCGCTGGCCAAGCTTGGCCAATGCATACTTACTGGGTCCAGGGCTTGCGTCAGCACGGGGAGGCCAGTGCACATATGTATGCTGGCCTGTCTCCCCTCGGAATGGTATGAAAGTGCTGTAAAGCACTCCCAGGCTGACACTTCCAAAGGCACTTCAGGATTGCACCCTGGAAGTAATATACAAGCAGCTCAATCCCAATCTGTTAAAACAGATCCAACAGGAAGTTCTGTTGCTTCAAATGCCACTTTCTCTACACCCTCCTTGCCTGTAGGTTGTCAACAGACTATCATGAACTTGGCATCTCTTCCAGCATGTGCAAATTAGTGGCAGAGGCAACCAAGGGAGGCGACTTAAGATGTCTTTGTACTAAGGAGATGAAGGCAGGGGGCAGGGGATTTCTGTCCGGTGAAGTAGTGAGGATGGTGGGGTTGGCAAACTTTTTGGCAAAGGGACCAAGCGTTTGGCAATGCTGCCATCATGTCATTGCTTAACTTCTGGGTTGCCGAGCTCCTGGATTCGGCTGTGCGGAGCCCAGCTTGGGAGGCAAACCTCCCACCCAATTTTGCTATGTGCCGGATGGGGAATGGTGGAGCCACTCTTTCCAGCTTGTGGAGTCCCTGTGCCACACAGCACAGGATATTTCAGCAGGAATGGGAAAGACCATAGGGACTGAACCACCACCAGCCCCAGTAGACAACAATGCCCTGACTCCACAGAAAGCAACTCCATAGGTACATTCAGCAGAGCTTTTGTGCATGATACTTTTTGAAATGCAATGTACATCAATGGTGCCATTATCATTAATATCCCACCCACTCTTCTTCCAAAGAGCTCAGGGCAGTATGCTTGGTTTGCCTCCCACCCATTTTATCCTCACGACGACCCTGTAAGGTTGCTTAGGTTGACAGATAGGTTGATGATCCCATGATCATGCAGTCAGCTTCATTGCTAAGAGGGGATTTAAACCAGAGTCTCCCCAGTCCTCAGTGGACATGCTAACCACCACACCATACCCATTTTCAGTTAAGCCCCAGAACCCACTACATGCAAAGAAGACCTATGATAATGTGTAGAACATTTTGTGTAGCAGCAACAGGATATTTGAGAAGAAAATAATATGAGCTGATTCATCCTCAGCATTTCCAGGCTATCTCAATCTCAATTACAGCCTCATAATATCATATCACTGGATGTCTCACAGCTCAATCCTAACATTTCCAGCTCCAGTGCAGCTATAAGGCAGCCCCCAGGTAAGGGAACAGATGTTCTAGGCTCTCCCTTCTCTCACAGAATGCAGCAACCACCTCTTAGCCATGGCTGCATCTATGCTGGAAAGTTGGTTAGGGTCAGGCTGTCAATTAACTCGCAGATTATTTCAAACAGTAGCAGAAATTGTTTGCTACCGCAGTCATGTTGCATGTCAGGGCTGTTAAAGGAGCTTCCCCAAACACAGCAACAGGGTTCCGTGCTGCTGCATAATTCAAAACTGTATTGTGAGATCAATTTCACCTGCAGGTTGCTACACTTGGCAAGGAATATAAAGGCCCGCAAGCATTTAACTCACTGAAATCAAAGCAACTTCACAACACAATCATATACCTTCTGTGCTTAGAAACAAGTTCAGTTTTGTTCTGTGGAGTTTACTTCCAGGTAAGCTTACCATAGCATTGGACTGTTAAAGTGCTTTTGACCATGGGCCCAATCCTATTCAGTGCGCACTGGCGTCCTGGGGCAGAGGGAGGGTGGGGAGGGGAGGGGAGGGGAGGGGAGGGGGATGGGTGTGCCAGGGGAGGGAGCGGTGTGGGAGAGATGGAGGTGGCACCAGTGGAACAAAGCTCCACTGACCCTGAGCCTCTGTGTTGGGCTGTCCGGCCAACACGGAGACTCTAAATTGACCCTCGGGTCATAGAATTGAGTAGCCCCATTGCAGGGCTACTTGCCTTAACATTCTGGGCGGTGGGAACAAAATGGAGGTGATTGCCTGGAATGGTCCCAAAGGGGCAGGGGAGAGGCTATTCGCACATCACAGTGAGGCTCCCTGCAAAATTTAGTGCTTTGCACCCCCTCTAGCTACGCTACTAAGGGCCCAATCCTATCCAATTTTCCAGTGCTGGTGCAACTGTGCCCATGGGGTGTGCACTGCGTCCTGTGGCAGGGAAGCATTCACAGGGGCGTCCTTAAGGTATGAGAACATTTATTCCCTTACCTTGGGGCTACATTGTGACTGCACTGGTGCTGGAAATTTGGATAGGATTGGGCTCTAACAGAGCAAATGAGAAAAGAAGGGGAATCTCTAGGTGGAAGGAGGGCACCCACTGGCCCATGGCAGGCTTCCAATCTCCCAACTATTGTTAGGCAATTGCTAGTGATAGTGTGGTTGTTGAAAAGGATTGAATACGTTTGAGAGGTATTGGAATACAGTTCAGAACTCTGTGCTACCTCACCTTGTCTGAAAAAAGGGGTGTAGAATGGGATCAGGAATATATTCTACTTTTCCTGTAAATGTCGTTATATTTTAATGTTAACGTTTTGGTTTAAGTATAGAAATGAATGCATTTCTCTAGTTTGCTATTGTTTTCCCTGTATTTAATCTTTGTCGAGGTTTTGCAATGTGTCAAATATGTTCTGTACAAAACAGAATATAAAGGGAAGAGTTCAAATGGTGGTTTCAGAAACAAGGAACATTGCGTTCTGAGGACTAATCCCGTCTTAAAGCCCAAATGAACCAGGATTTTTCAGAAAGGCCTGCAAAGCACCTGCTCCTGGCCCTTCATCAAACTGTTCTGCATACAGAAAAAGTCCTAACTGGGATCACTGAGCTATAACTTTCACGTCTTGCGTTTCCTGCCAGGAAAAAAAGTTATTTTAGAATGCTCAAAGAAATTGGCTCCTGAAATCTGGGAAAGCGGCTTGGGGGATCTGCTGCCTAAAGTGAATGCCTCTTGGCAGGTCAGGGAGGGAAAACGGCTGCAGAAAGTGGATGGAAAAACCAACTCCCCTCCCCCCCCCCACTTGGCATTAGTTTTTTTTTTTACTTAAGAAGGTGGGGCTATCAACAGCAATCTCTCTTGTGAGTTGCAGTCTTGATTTCATAAACAAAACATTCCCATCTGTGGCTACGTCACGAGCCGTGGCTGGTGCCATGAAACACGCTGCACATTCGACTTATTTCATTTATTTGACATATTTACATTCTAACCAAAGTGCCTGAATTGGCTTACGGTATATGTAAAATCATCTCAAAGAACAAATATTCAGGATTTTAGGGTCCTACACAGAACAGAGCTTCCAGGCTGCCAGTGATGCTTTATGAGGGTTTTCTCAAACTGAGGTTCCTGGTTCTAGATGCATTAGGCACTGCGGGGAAGGGCAAAGATGTTAATAAGCCTCTCCCCAGTCCCCGGGGGGTTCCAACTGTCCCTCTTTGCTGAATCTCTGGACCTCACCAACTGGTGTCATAGGAAATCACCCCTGCCTATAAATGGCTACTGGAGCAGCAGAGTCTTCAGGACCTTCTAGTCTGGAACGTCCTCATTGGGCAAGCTGGTTTGTAGGTTCTGCTGATGTTTGTAACTTCTGCCCCATAATGACAGATGGAAGAGGTGTGGGTAGGTGGGTGAGTGGGTGATAAACCTCTCCCCAGGCCTCAGATGTACTTCACATGACTGCAATCACTCAGTGAAGTAGGGCTGGATGACAGACACAGAAGCTTAGCAGATGGAAACAGACATGTACGATTCATCTTATAGCACCCTATGGAGTACAGTCTATGCTAATTGCCACAATTGCTTGTATTGTGCTTGTGTTTTACATAACAGTAGAGTTTGCATAATGTATTCTACTTTTGCTTATTAACAGGGAGCTGTTTTGCTTGTTACTTTTCTTAGAAGAATGTATATCCTGATCTTCCACCCAAAAGGTTCCCCAAGTGATTAAAGAATCTGAACAACAAACACTAAAGACCCAGTGAAATAATGTGACATAGGCACAGTAGGCAACCACAATGATTCAGTGTCAACAGGGATTAAAACAAACAGTGAAAGCAGCTCTGTCTGGAGCAGCCCCTTCCAAACCCAGGCCTGCAGGCCAGATCTGGGGTTTGCGTGAACCATGGCCGGCGCTAACCATTCCAGTACGCCATGGCTCAACATGTCCCCAGATCAGGATGACGAGATGCTCCGGGCAGTCATGTCTGCCCAGAAATCTGGGTACAGTGCCCGCTAGGCAGTTGCCATAGATGCGACTGTCCAGAGCATTGTGTCATCCTGATCTGGGGATATGTCGAGCTGCAGCGCACTGGAATGGCAAGCTCCAGTTTGCGCCAGGAAAGGCATTCCCAGAGTGCAGCGGTCTCTAGTTAGGAGACTGCTGGTCTGGAGGGTCTGAACAAATGAAATGTTTTCCCCAGAAAACCAAAAGATAATAAACTTGGCTCCAGGTGAGCCTCTCTGGAGGTAACAGAAGAGTGAGCTCCAGGTATGAGGGCAGGGGTACAGTCAAGGGGCAGCAGAGCTCCAAGTTTTCTCCTAAGGTTGAACTGGTAATGTCATCAGCAGGAGTATCCAGGTGCTGCCTTTGATACTTTTTTTCAAAGGATCTGAACTGAGTAGTAGCAGACTCAGCAGGAGACAAACTGAAAAAAATGCCTAGGGGAATATGATGTCTAGGCCAGTGGTTCCCAATGGTTAGGCTTTCCACCATCTTACCTGGACCAGATGTTAGGCTGACCAGTCTGTAGTTTCAGAATCCCCTCTCCCACCTTTTTAAAAGGTTGGCGTGTCATTAGCTATGCTCCAGTCCTCTGGCACATTAAGATGACCCTTAAGACAGCCATTGCATGTTTTAGTCAGAAGATCGGTAATTTCACACTTGAGTTCCTTAAGAGCCTTCTGGTGGGTGCCATCTGGGCCTGGTGATTTGCTACTGTTTAAATGCCCTTTGAACTGCCTATTTTAAAAATTATTCATTTTGACACTTGGTCTCTCTGACCTTCTTTCTCTCCTGCTCACTCAGAAGTTGGTTTGAATGGCCTCTGTGAAGGGTGATATTATAAAAACCTTAAAACCACCAAGTTTTAAGGGCTGTTGACAAGGTTCCAAATGGTGGGTCACCCTCCCCTTATCTTGATGATGTGCATGGGTTTCTATTTTTCTCCTGAGTCTGATGCTGTGTCTGCTGCCGAATTAAGAAGAACTTGATTGGAAATGGAAAAGGTGCAAAAGAGAGCGACTAAGATGATTATGGGGCTGGGGCACCTTCCTTATGAGGAAAGGCTATGGCGTTTGGGCCTCTTCAGCCTAGAAAAGAGACGCCTGAGGGGGGACATGATTGAGACATACAAAATTATGCAGGGGATGGACAGAGTGGATAGGGAGATGCTCTTTACACTCTCACATAATACCAGAACCAGGGGACATTCACTAAAATTGAGTGTTGGGCGGGTTAGGACAGACAAAAGAAAATATTTCTTTACTCAGCGTGTGGTCGGTCTGTGGAACTCCTTGCCACAGGATGTGGTGATGGCATCTAGCCTAGACACCTTTAAAAGGGGATTGGACAAGTTTCTGGAGGAAAAATCCATTATGGGGTACAAGTCATGATGTGTATGCACAACCTCCTGATTTTAGAAATGGGTTATGTCAGAATGCCAGATGCAAGGGAGGGCATCAGGATGAGGTCTCTTGTTATCTGATGTGCTCCCTGGGGCATTTGGTGGGCCGCTGTGAGATACAGGAAGCTGGACTAGATGGGCCTATGGCCTGATCCAGTGGGGCTGTTCTTATGTTCTTATGTTCTTATATTGATGTCCATCAGTTGCTGGCTGGTCCCAATCTTTTCCAAGCGGGCCAGGCAGGTGTACATTGTGTTCCCTCTGGGATCCTTGGACCTCAGAGCTATCCAAGGTTGCTACATGCTGATTCTGGGACTGATAGCCAGGGCCTTTGAAAGGAGTTTTATCAGGGGGTACAAAGTTTCTTTTGGGCCCCTTCCCAAAGAGTAAACAAGGTGGGAGGGCAGCAACGGGGTGGTGGCGGTGGTGGAATAAATATAAATAAATAAAAGGATACAAAAGTGTATTTGTTTATGCTATAATGCAGATGAGAAAGAATTAACAATACAGATAAGGAGAAATAATTTGCATTGTTTCTCGTCATCATGGTGTTCATTTTAGTGGAGGTGTTCAGTGGTGTTCACTTCCCCTCTGCATATATCTTTTTTTGGTTAAATGGAAAGCACACAGGGAGCACGGGGAAGGTTTGGGAGGCGGTTTGGCTATACCAAGCTCTCAGGAACCTGTAAGACTCGGGGTCCCCTCTTCCGGCTCCAGGGCCCCCTTTCAGACCCAGGGCCTGGGTACAAATAGCCCCCTTTACCCCCCTCTTCTAGGCCCTACTGATAGCCACATAACACTTCAACTCTATTATGATACAACTTTTTGATGCTCCTCTCTCCATTGATATAGCTCTCCAAGTTGGCTGGTTGAAGAGTCATGCTGCCTGGGTAATGACTTTTCTGAAAGAATGTACCATAGTTATGAGGATCCTAATGATCCCATGCTTTGGGGGTGAATCACTCTTTATCATCCAACCACATGAAAAAGGAACAGCAAGAAAGAAGAGGTGGGAGAGTCACCCATTTGAAGGCAGCTGCAATGGCCCAGTTAAGAGGTAAGTAAACATTTCTTAAAAGAGCCAATTAATATTCTGGCCCAAAGGGGATGCCAGGGAGAACATAGAAGATATTTTGCAACCTGCCATGGCATGCCAAGTATTCTTGGTTTGCAACCATTATTAACTCTCTTGCACGAGAGTTAATAACATATTTCTGTCAGCTACATTTTGTCAGGAAACAGGATGAATAATCAGAAATATATTTCAGAAGTACAATGGGCCTGCGGTATACATGGGTCTAGTATACACGGATTCAGTCAAGCATTTATAAAATGTACTTGAGGAGAAAGAAAACTTCCACATACCTTGCTGTGGTCTCCAGTCATGTCACAGATCACAGCCATTTCACAGATCTCTCTCTAGCACTTGTGTCTTGTTTGTGTCTTTATGCAATTCAATGCATAAAGTTTTGTGGTCTTATACTCTTTGTATTTTTACATTGGTTTTTTGTACGCTGCCTTGGGTTCTTTCAGGGAGAAGGCAGGGTAAAAATACTGCAGATAGATAGATAGATAGATAGATAGATAGATAGATAGATAGATAGATAGATAGATAGATAGATAGATTTACACAATTTTATGCAATTTGCACAGTTTTGCACCATTTTATAACAGCAACATCTGGAACTTGAGCATCCACAGATTACATCTGGAACTTGAGCATCCACAGATTTTGGTATCTGTGCTGAGTCCTGGAACCAAATGCCAGTGAATATGGAGGAAATACTGTAAATCAGTATAGCAGTAAATGTCTGCCCTGCTGGGTCTTTGTTTTTTGTTTTTTTAATGAATCCTAGCAGGACCAGAAGCAATATGAAACAGGGCATTTTGAGTCTCCAAAAGTAAGAAAGAACAGCTGCGGATGGGGCTATTGGTTTTCTGCAGCTCGTGCACACTGCAGCCAAATGGCACACCTTTTGCCATTTGGAAGTTACAGGAGGAAGGAACCGTGGAAGCTGCCCTGTCTCCATGTATAATGGAAATGCACAAGATTCCCCAGGATATATGGGGTATGGTGTCAATAGTGGCCCCTTGCTCTGGCAGGCAAGCATGGGGTTAACGCCAGGGCCTTAGATTGCAGTGAGTGTGCTACACAGCTTCAGTCACTTGGAGGCAAAAAGGTCCTCAGGGTTAAAAGCAGCACCTGCAGGGAGGAAAAGGGTGTGGGTAGTAGGAAAGCTTGGAGGGAGGAGAAAGAAAGAAAGAAAGAAAGAAAGAAAGAAAGAAAGAAAGAAAGAAAGAAAGAAAGAAAGAAAGAAAGAACAAACACTAAATTGACAGATTGATGGTCTGAGGAATGAATGGACAGGCTGATGGACTACTGGACCTGCTGGCCAACCAATGAACTAATGTACTAATGGACAGATGGGTGAATGGACTTCTGAGGATTGCTGGAACAGGGGCTGCTGAAGACACTGGAGATAGGCGTGTGACTGCCATGCCCAAGACCTGCTGAGGACCAAGGTGTTGCTGTGGTGGCTAGAGAAGCTGCTCGAAGGAGGGGAGGGAAGGAGGACCTCTGCAGGTTGGACAGGTGAGCTACCCTGGTGGTGGGGTCCAGCAGTGTTGCAGTGCAGAAATAGGGCCATTGTTGGGGAACACAAGGGAGCTAATTAGCTTAAAGTGAGCATAGCTTCTTTAGGTGAAGCTTAGACCAGGAATTTGGCAAAACACCATGTGGCTTTGTTTGTTTGGAGAGCTTCTGGTTTTCTGTTACTTTGCACGTGTCAGAGTGGACTTCTAGGCCTGTCTTAGAAAAAAATATCCAAACATGATTTTTAAAAAAATAAAAACCATTACTAGCTTGGCTTGGGTAAGTGAAATCTCTGGAGATAAAAGAGGCCTGATAATATTATTTTCTGTGTTTGCTTGGGTAGGCATGTTCTATCAGGTTTTTTCTACCACACTGAGCACCTTGTGCCATTGCCCCAAGGAAGGGAAGGAATAGCAACTCCACATTTCCAGTTCAGAAAATACAGATAGCGAGTAATCTCAGTCTGGATAAGGGATGCAAGGACACTTATAAAGTCATTTGCTGAGTCCCAGAAGAAGAGGAACAACACAGCAGTGGAATTTTCAAGTGGAATTATATTGAGTATTCCTGTTGTGTGACACAACTCATGGATTGATTGGTGACCTTAAGCCGTTTCTGCCCAACGTTGCATATACGCAACAGGGATAGAATGTATACACCTGTGGGCTGGGCAGAAATGGGTTAAGACAGATTTTTTAAAAGCATTTTCTTATTCACCTTTGCCTCTACTCATGGATTGATTGGTCAGCAGCAGCTCAGGCTTTGAATTCCTTCACTGTGACTCAAACTTGCCCCTGCTTGAGCTCCTTCCTCTTTTCTGTTTGCTCCCTGATTTGCCAGATCCCTCTCTGTTTGCTCCTAATAATCTCCCCATCTTGCCCATTAGTAGTTACGTCAATGGTTCACTGACCCTAGTGCAGAGGTTCCTAAAGTCCTCCTTAGGAGGAGGGAACCACTTAAGGACGCAATCCTAACCCCTTATACATTGGCAACCTTCAGTCTCAAAAGACTATGGTATCGCGCTCTGAAAGGTGGTTCTGGCACAGCATCTAGTGTGGCTGAAAAGGCCAATCTGGGAGTGACAATCTCTTCCACACCGGGAGCAAGTGCAGTCTGTCCCTGGTCTGTCTCCCTGGCTATGGGCCTTCCTTCTTTGCCTCTTTGCCTCAGACTGCTGGCAAAGTGTCTCTTCAGACTGGGAACGGCCATGCTGCACAGCCTGCCTCCAAGCAGGCCGCTCAGAGGCCAGGGTTTCCCACTTGTTGAGGTCCATCCCTAAGGCCTTCAGATCCCTCTTGCAGATGTCCTTGTATCGCAGCTGTGGTCTACCTGTAGGGCGCTTTCCTTGCACGAGTTCTCCATAGAGGAGATCCTTTGGGATCCGGCCATCATCCATTCTCACGACATGACCGAGCCAACACAGGCGTCTCTGTTTCAGCAGTGCATACATGCTAGGGATTCCAGCACGTTCCAGGACTGTGTTGTTATGAACTTTGTCCTGCCAGGTGATGCCGAGGATGCTTCGGAGGCAGCGCATGTGGAAAGCGTTCAGTTTCCTCTCCTGTTGTGAGCGAAGAGTCCATGACTCGCTGCAGTACAGAAGTGTACTAACCCCTTATGTCAGTACTTTCCAGCACTGGCATAGCGGTGCCAATGGGACGTGTGCTGCGTCCTGTAGTTGGGTGTCACTCACGGAGGCCTCCTCAGAGTAAGGGAATGTTTGTTCCCTCACCTCAGAGCTGCATTGCCCTTAAGTCAGTGCTGGAAAGCAGTGACATAAGGGGTTAGGATTGCACCCTAAGTCTTTTCAGGGGTTGTGGAAGCAACACGATCTCCAGGATCGTGCTGTGGCTGCTGGGGAAAGTGTGTGTGTGTGGGGGGGGAGTGTTCTGTCTTAACTGAAACCAGAGATGGGCTCTGGGGGGTGCTGGGAGCACTGCGTACACCTCCACAGGGCTCCCCAAGCCTTGAAAATTTAGAAATTGCAATCAGAAATAAGAAGTGACTTCTGATTGTAATTTAATTTTCCAGGCTTGGGGAGCCCTGCAGAGGTGTCTGGGGGGCTCCCTGCACCGCCCCAGCCCACTGTTGGCTTCAGGTAAGCCAGAACCCCCCCCCCTCTTTTCCCAGCAGCAGCATGATCCTGGGAATCGTGTAACTGCAATCCCCCTACCCCTTAGGGGGCCAGACCTGAGTGCTTCCCTGGTTGGTGGGTTGCAGTTTGATACCACTGAACTAGTGATAGCTATTGTGATTAGCAATGGCTCTCATGGATGTCAGGAAGAGGTTATTCCTGACACTGGTTCCAGTAGTGTAGCTACAGAGAGGGCAAACCGGTAAGCGCTATAGTTGCTGCAATGTGCCGTGTAAGCAACCCCTCCCATTTGCAGTCAGAGACATTCAGGGCAGCTGCAGCAATGCACAGGACATGCCATTTGGTTCGGTGAGCACCTGTGCATTGCTGCCCTGAATGTCTCTGACTGCAAATGGGAGGGGCTGCTCACAGGGTGTGTTGCAGCTCCTGCACTACTTACTGGTTTGCCTGTCTAGCTACACTACTGCCTGCCTCTGAGATGCTGTAAAGATCATGCATCTTCTTACAGACGTGAGGTAACACAGGCATCTTCAGTCAAGCTTCCTTCAACTGCAATGGCAGTCAATATACTTCTGGGTCTAATGCAGGGGTGTCCAAACTTTTTGGCAGGAGGGCCACATCATCTCTCTGAGACTATGTCGGGGGGCCAGGAACAAAAGAATTTGAATAAATTTGAACAAATTTGAATTTGAACAAATTTGAATAAATTTACATAAATTTCTCTGGAGAGCCAGAGGCTCATTGGAGACCAGCGGCTACCTGTGGGCTGGATTAGGAGTCCTCAGGTACCACAAGTGGCCCCCGGGCCAGGGTTTGGCCACCCCTGGTCTAATGTAAAGTGCTGATGCTCATGGAAACACCAAAATTTCCACAAATTTCCTCTCCTGCTGCAGCCCCCCACACTGCATCCTTCACTCTGCTAGAGGGTCTCCTGACCTTCAAGAATGGATTGGAGGGGGCAAAACATTTGTTGCTGGAAAGAAGGATGCTGAGAGAACCCTATTATGCAAATAGCATGTCGCTTTTTTTGATGCAATCCATAAAATACACCCTGGCCAATCTCAGAAAACAATCTAGGGCAGTGGTTCTCATCCTTTTCAGCCCGGGACCCACTTCTGAGAATGGCAATCTGTCTGGGACCCACCGGAAGTGATGTCATCAACCTGGAAGTGATGTCATGGCTGGAAGTGACATCCTCAAACAGGAAATGACATCACTGATGCCAGAACCAGAAGTGATGTCATCAAGCAGGAAGCGACATCACTGTTCTTACCTAGGAACTCAAACTGTAAATGACAAGAGAAAATATTCCAGCTCAGAAGCTTCTTACAATTCTCCTCCCCTGCTACCATTGCTATCAAGCAAAAAGAATAAAAATAAAACATCTGGAACAAAATATTTGTGACATATGCTCAGTACTTTGCTCACCAAAATCATGGAAAAGGTCATCTAGTCCAACCCCCATTTCACATACAACCCTGGAGAAGATAATTAAAATGCTCTCAGCCACATGCTCTGACCTCACTTTCAATCAGTTTCACATACAACGCCAAAGATCACCAAAATCATGGAACTGGAAGCTATGTAAAAGGTCATCTAGTCCAACCCCATGTCTGTAGCTATTCAGACATATTCTCAGTGCAGCAGAGATGGCCAAGGCACTTGGAGAGATGCATCATATCTGTTTGACTATTCTAATGGTCTGCATCAGAGAAATGTCAGGGAGTGGTGGAGCATCCCCCTCACTACTGAAGGAGGAAGATAGGCATGCCCCGCTGTTCCCCTCCCAGCTGCTAAAAGAAGCCAAACAGTGGGGTGGCTTCATTGGAAGGGAGCGCTCACTTGTGGCTGTGAGAGGTGGCAAGGTGGCAATGGTGACAGCGCTCTCCTTCACCTTTGCCAGGGTGAGGTGGCCTCCATGACTGCCTGGCTGGGGAGGGGACGGGGGAGGGATACCATCCATTCCCATCCCAAGCTTACCTCAGCAGCCTGGCTCCATGCTGAAAAAAGGGCTGAAGCGAGGGGGGAGGGGAGCAAACCTGCCATGTAGTGCTGCAGTGGGCTCAACTTGGCAGAGGAGGGAGGGACAGGGGTGGGCTGGGGGGCTGCGAGGACTATCACCGCCACCAGCAGCAGCAGGCGAGAGGCACCCTGGCACCTGGTAATGGAGCAGGGGAGCGTCCCCCCAGCCTCCTCATCTGCCTGTGCCTGCCACTGCCTGACGCTGCTGCCACCGCCACAGGTGCACTCTCCTAGGAATGGGGCTGGGCAGCAGTACTCTCACAGTACTACGCTGCTGCTCTGCGTCTGTGTGAGTCACTTTTTCTCTGACTCTGCGCCTGGAGGAAGCCTAAAATGGCGCCGCCCAGGCTTTGCCCTCTTTCAAAATGGCGCCGCCATTTGCCCTTTTCCAAGATGGCGGCTGCCAGCATCTGGGGACCCACCTGAAATCCTTTTGCAACCCACTGGGTGGGTTGCGACCCACAGTTTGAGAACCTCTGATCCAGGAGGTCGATGTGTAACATAAACCATATGGGCTTCATTGCAAAGTCAGCTGAGAAGGGAAGAGAAGATCAAAGCGGACATGTGCCCACAGTGATCTTGGCCAATATTTTATTAGGCAAGCAATATTTGCACTTTTACTTTTGTTGCAGGGAGGCTCTACATTCCTTAAAGTGTGATAACATGTTTACCCTGGAGAACATACCAGTTCAGAGTAAGCAGCTTGCCAGATGAAAAGTCAAACTTGGCTGTGAAATGGACCTGTCAATAATAAATTATACATGTGAATATATTGTTCTCTTTCAGGCTGATGAAGTTAATTTCCTTCTGCACTCACATATCCCCAGGGCATCTCCCTGTGCTATAGACTCCTCACAACTTTTGGGATCAGTTACTCAAGAGTCCTGCCTTTGCTGTCTTATATTTTTATTCTGCCTTTCGTCCAGTGTTACTACCCCTCTCTGCCTTCATCCTCACAATGGTGCAGAGGCTAGTGAAACATACTGCCCAACTCTGTCCCCTGCCTTATTACAGCATGTGGCTGCACCAATGGAGTCTGTGCTGCATGCTATGGTGGAGGGTGATGGACAGCCTATAAGTTAAAGTTCAAGGAAAGCCAGAGGGCAGGGCAGGCAGAATCATCTAGATCTAGATGTGACTGCCACCAGATTCATACCCCTTCTCTTCAACACATCCCTAGTTCCTCCCCCAACACGCCCCAGTATTCCCCTTCCCTACCTACGGCCCATCCCCACATTTTAGTGCCTGTGAAGCCTCCTGGAACTGCTGCCACATGCACCAAGCCTCTCATCATTTGTGGCAGTGACCCAGCAGCATATCGCAGTGGCTCAGGATTCATGCTGCACTAAAGAACACTGGTTCTGGCAGCACAAGGTCCCAACAGGATTGGGGCCTAAGAGTTCGTTTCTGTCCCAGGCTAATCCAGCAAGTTTCACAGCTGAATTAGGGTCTCCCTGGTCCTAGTCTGACATGCTGATACTACACTGCACTGCAGCTGATGATTGCCTGCAAATGTTGAACACTGAGTTCATGTTGAACCTGAAATTTGAAACTACAGTACTGTGTAGCATAATGTGATGTTAGTATTCTGAATATAAAAGTTATGGCTTTATTTACAGGGACAGTGCATGCTGTCCTTTGAATAAAACTGGAAGTCTCCCTGTCTGGGGTCAACGTACCCCCTCTTTGTGGCTCCCCCCAGGGCCATGGAGGCCACCAATCCCTGCACAATGAATGAATTCACATTAGGCTGTGTCCTCAGTAGCAAACCTCGCTTCCACCAGGGAGGTCAGGCAGTAGTGTGACACCATGCCAACAGCCTCCAGCAGTACAGCTCCGCCCCCTTGAACAACATTCCTGGAGGGGGCCTCTGGCACACCTGTGCTACCTTGGTCTGTATTTCAGCACTGTAGGCCTAGTGGAGGCTTCAGCAGCAGCCTCCAAGAGGCCAGGGACAGTGATAGCTAACAGGAAGTAAGGGAGATACCACAGGGGGCAGAGGAAAGTAGTTGGACAGCGTTTGGGGCAGCTTGTGCGATCAAATGAGGCCCTGGTCTTCAATAAAGAGCAAACCTGTGAAATATGAGGGAAGACACTCCCAAGGAAAGGAGAGAAAGGGAAAGATGAGGACACCCTGAGAGCCTCCTTGGCGGCAGTGGTGTCGCTGGGGGGGGTGCAGGCTAGATCGGGTGGCACATACAGGGAGGTGACACCCCTACTAGACAAGATTTTTAAAATTTTGGTGGTTTTGAATTATACCATCATCTTACGTATCAATCGATGTGTAATTTAATGCAGAATGCAGTGAAACAAACAGCGCTGAAATATTTCTATTCTATCAAAGGTTATAACCAAAAAACTAGTAGGGCAGGGTGATGGTACATCACCATGCACACTGCCTGGGGCATTACCCTGCCAACTGAGTGGGAGAAGATCCATCATAGGGGTGTCATGCTGGCCTCCTGTACTGGGTGACATAAACCCTAGTGATGCCACTGCTTGGCAGGATGGCCCTGCCCTCTCTTTAAAGACACAACCACTGCTAAACTGTGGATGAGGGTGAGAACAGTTGCCTAGCTAGCAGGGGTGGGGGGGTGGTCCGCCCCGGGTACCACCCTTGGGGAGGTGACACCACAAATGCCCCAACATCGCTAACTTCGCGGAGGTTCGGCGTAACCCCATCATGCTATATACCGCTGGATGCAGAATTTCCAGCGGAATGCAATGCAAGAAACCAGATTGAAATATCTTCTTTCCATCAAACGTTATGGCCAAAAAACGGAAACAAAAAAATGCATGGAACCCTATGGAAAATGAAACCGAGCCATATCGTGCCTGGCCACGTTAGAAACATGGTAGGAAGCTTTTCTTTTTCTACAGCACCACTGGAGAGGTGGGAGCCTTGACATTGCCCTGGGATGGTGCTCCAGGTCACATAACCCCACTTAACCTACATATGTGCACGTGGCAGAATGGCTAAGGGCGCAGTCCTAACCCACATTCCAGCACTGACATAAGGGCAATGCAGCTCCGAGGCAAGGGAACAAGCATTGCCTTCCCTTGAGGAGGCCTCCGTGACTGCCCCCCAACTGCAGGATGCAGCACTTGCCCCACTGAAACAGCTATGCCAGTGTTGGAAAGTTGGTTAGGATTGCACCCTAAATCATTTCCTCAAAGCTGTGCAATGAACTTCCCAACATAGCCTTATAACCCTACCCAATTCCTCCCACCCACCAATGCAGCCGCACCAATGCAGGGCACACTGTATCCAGCCAGGGGCAATCCCAGAGGCCTCCTCAAAGTAAAAGAATGTCATTCCCTTCCCTCAGGTTAAGCCTCTGCTTCCCAAATAGGTCTACTCAGCAGCCTGGTAGGACTGGGCCCTTAATTTTTATTTTGCATCTTAAAGAAGAATTTGTTTATTATATCTATTTTCATGTATTTATTACTTTGTGAAATAAAGCATTAAATATTGGCAGCAAGTGGATACACTTGACATTCTCTCTGTTCTTTTAGACAGCACAGGGAGTCCAGGACACAGTAGCTTCTCATCAGTATGTTGACCCTGTCTATAGCACATGATCTCACTTGCACAGCAGTGGATTCAGTCATTCACTTCTTCTGGGGTGATTCAGGTTGCTGATGTAGGTTGAGTCACCTTGACAAAGCCTGAGATTTTCTGCTTTGAGAATTTCATTCAAATTGCTGAGAATGCAATATGGAATTTCTGCATAAGTAAGCCCTGACTCCACATTCACCCTTTTACTAGTTTGGGCATATATTTTGCTGAGTTAAGGCACTCTTAATTGCCCAAGGCACACCTGAAACAGTTAAGCACTAGCTCCTTGTCCCATACAAAAACCCAGATGGTGTGATGGTTTCTCCAGATAGCTGCTGTCGAAGGTCATAGAGTTTAGTAAATGGTCATGTAACATTGATTTTTTTTTTTTCAGTTATAAGAACGTAAGAACATAAGAACAGCCCCACTGGATCAGGCCATAGGCCCATCTAGTCCAGCTTCCTGTATCTCACAGCAGCCCACCAAATGCCCCAAGGAGCACACCAGATAACAAGAGACCTGCATCCAGGTGCCCTCCCTTGCATCTGGCATGCTGACATAACCCATTTCTAAAATCAGGAGGTTGCGCATACACATCATGGATTGTACCCCGTAATGGATTTTTCCTCCAGAAACTTGTCCAATCCCCTTTTAAAGGCGTCCAGGCCAGTCGCCATCACCACATCCTGTGGCAAAGAGTTCCACAGACCAACCACACGCTGAGTAAAAAAATATTTTCTTTTGTCTGTTCTAACTCTCCCAACACTCAATTTTAGTGGATGTCCCCTGGTTCTGGTGTTGTGTGAGAGTGTAAAGAGCATCTCCCTATCCACTCTGTCCATCCCCTGCATAATTTTGTATGTCTCAATCATGTCCACCCTCAGGCGCCTCTTTTCTAGGCTGAAGAGGCCCAAACGCCGTAGCCTTTCCTCATAAGGAAGGTGCCCCAGCCCCGTAATCATCTTAGTCGCTCTCTTTTGCACCTTTTCCATTTCCACTATGTCTTTTTTGAGATGCGGCGACCAGAACTGGACACAATATTCCAGGTGTGGCCTGGAGTTCAGTGTCAGTAGCACTGGGTAATTGTTGCTTGAGTAAGTTGCCCTGGGCATCTATTTGGCAATCCATGAGTTGTTTCATTTATTTTAAAAATTCTATCCCACCTTTGACTTGCCAAGGCAAATACCCACAGAGGCTTACAAGTGTCCATAAAAAAGAACAATACCAGCGCCTTGAATTTGACCCAGAATCGAATGGGCAGTAAGTGTAGCTGCTGAAGCAGCAGTCAAATTGAATCAAATTGCTAGGTCCAGTAATCACATGGGCCATTGCATTCTGCACTATCTGCAGCTTCTGAACCATCTTCAAGGGCAGCCCCACCTAGAGCACATTACAGTAATCCAGTCATGAAGTCACTAAAGCATGGTCCACCATGCTCAGGTCCAATCAGATACTGCTGCAGTTGGCACACCAGAAGGACCTCCATTTTGTCTGGATTAAATCTCACCTTATTGGCCCTCAGTGGGACCCCAACCACCTCTAGAAATTGCTCCAAGATTTCCATAGGTTCAACCAGGAGAACTGTTCCCTGCTTTTCTTGATCAGAACTTTGGTCATTTGCAACTCAGCATGGAGAAATGTCCTAGAACTACTTAAAGCCCTGGACCCAAGGCTGATTTAAGGACCCACAAGTCTTAAACATGGAGTGGTTCCTATTCTACCCTCCCTGCTATAGCCTAGTGCAGCGATTTTCAGCCTTTTTCATCTCACAGTACACTGACAAAGCACTAAAATTGTCAAGGCACACCGTCAGTTTTTTGACCATTGACAAGGCACACCATGCTACTGTTGGGGGTTCAAATCCCCCAATTGCCCTACTAATAAATGACCCCCCCCCAAAACTCTGGAAGCACATCTGCGGACCATCTGCAGCACACCAGTGTGCTATGACACAGTGGTTGAAAATTGCTGGCCTAGTGCTCTGAAAACCAGAGAAGGAGTGGGATTAGATGAAGAAGCAGGAAAGTGGGAGAGTGGTTCATAACCAATGCAGAAAGTGCCTTGCCTCAGAGGGGATATTGTATTTCATATGTAACGTACCCAGTGGAAGCTTCAAATACTTGTTCATCTCATTTATCTCAATGATTTCACTGAATGTCTTTAGAGGAAATTGTTTGAGGATGATGGTTTTAAGCAGGGGTTCCCAACGGCTGTGCTTCGTGGTGCCTTAGGACAAGGGTGTCAAACTCATTTCTTACAGCGGGCCGAATAGCACCTACTGAGGGCTGGAAGTGACATCATTGAGCAGGAAGTGATATTAAGCAGATTACAGTCAGAAAAAAACACTGTTCCCACATAGAATCAAACTCATTCACTTCTAATGACAGAAGAGAAAATGTGCAAATTCTGATAATATTTTCAAGATATGGGAGAGCCGAAGTGTCATGCTGGGAGAGCCCAATTATCATAGGGGCCAGATAAAGAGCTTCCAGGAGCCACATATGGCAGTGTGTAGTCTTGGTGTACTGAAGGAACTATCAGCCATGTATAATTGAGAAGTTTCAAATTCTAAAGCCATGATGATCCTCCCAGTAAATTTTCCCAGGAGATCATCCACATGAGGCCTCGGTAATGAGTCATTAAGGGTACATTTTCTCTTGCTTTTCCAGGATATGAGACCGTTATCATTATGGCGGAACCCACATCAAGGTTCAGTGTTAAAAGAGAAGACACTTGCATTCTTTCATGAAACTGTCTTCGTCAAGAGTAACACCTTTGGTATTTATAATGAAAGGAATTTAGAGGAGAATTCTTCTCTGATGAGCAAGGCACCTTAGGCCAAAATTGCTATCCATATCTGCTTGATTTCCTGCCTTTTCAGCAGCTGTCCCCAAACCTAGAAAAGATTCAAACAGATGGTGCCCTCTTATGGTCTATAGCAGTATAATACTAAAGGGTTTCCCAACTAACCAATGGTCTTTCGGTCACTCCTGTCTTTTCCCACAGAAGCCGTGATAGCTGCATGCTACAGCATGGTGAGGGATAGGGGTGGCCTTATTTATATAAAAATAGATCTCATGTTTGACAATTATGTATTGGCAACCTTCAGTCTCGAAAGACTATGGTATCGCGCTCTGAAAGGTGGTTCTGGCACAGCGTCTAGTGTGGCTGAAAAGGCCAATCCGGGAGTGACAATCCCTTCCACACCGGGAGCAAGTGCAGTCTGTCCCTGGTCTGTCTCCCTGGCTATGGGCCTTCCTTCTTTGCCTCTTAGCCTCAGACTGTTGGCAAAGTGTCTCTTCAAACTGAGAAAGGCCGTGCTGCACAGCCTGCCTCCAAGCGGGCCGCTCAGAGGCCAGGGTTTCCCACTTGTTGAGGTCCATCCCTAAGGCCTTCAGATCCCTCTTGCAGATGTCCTTGTATCGCAGCTGTGGTCTACCTGTAGGGCGCTTTCCTTGCACGAGTTCTCCATAGAGGAGATCCTTTGGGATCCGACCATCATCCATTCTCACGACATGACCAAGCCAACGCAGGCGTCTCTGTTTCAGCAGTGAATACATGCTAGGGATTCCAGCACGTTCCAGGACTGTGTTGTTTGGAACTTTGTCCTGCCAGGTGATGCCGAGGATGCGTCGGAGGCAGCGCATGTGGAAAGCGCTCAGTTTCCTCTCCTGTTGTGAGCGAAGAGTCCATGACTCGCTGCAGTACAGAAGTGTACTCAGGACGCAAGCTCTGTAGACCTGGATCTTGGTATGTTCCGTCAGCTTCTTGTTGGACCAGACTCTCTTTGTGAGTCTGGAAATCGTGGTAGCTGCTTTACCGATGCGCTTGTTTAGCTCGGTATCCAGAGAAAGAGTGTCGGAGATCGTTGAGCCAAGGTACACAAAGTCATGGACAACCTCCAGTTCATGCTCAGAGATTGTAATGCAGGGAGGTGAGTCCACATCCTGAACCATGACCTGTGTTTTCTTCAGGCTGATTGTCAGTCCAAAATCTTGGCAGGCCTTGCTAAAACGATCCATGAGCTGCTGGAGATCTTTGGTAGAGTGGGTAGTGATAGCTGCATCGTCGGCAAAGAGGAAGTCACACAGGCATTTCAGCTGGACTTTGGACTTTGCTCTCAGTCTGGAGAGGTTGAAGAGCTTTCCATCTGATCTGGTCCGGAGATAGATGCCTTCTGTTGTAGTTCCAAAGGCCTGCTTCACGCCTTTGAAGATCCCAAACAAGGTTGGTGCAAGAACACAGCCCTGCTTCACGCCACTTCGGATGTCAAAGGGGTGTGATGTGGAGCCATCAAAGACAACAGTGCCCTTCATGTCCTTGTGGAAGGATCTGATGATGCTGAGGAGCCTGGGTGGACATCCAATCTTGGGGAGAATCTTGAAGAGGCCATCCCTGCTGACCAGGTCGAAAGCCTTCGTGAGATCTATGAAGGCTATAAAGAGTGGCTGTCATTGTTCCCTGCATTTCTCCTGCAGTTGTCTAAGGGAGAATACCATATCAGTGGTGGACCTGTTGGCTCGGAATCCACACTGTGATTCTGGATAAACGCTCTCTGCAAGTACCTGGAGCCTCTTTAGTGCAACTCGAGCAAACAACTTTCCTACAACGCTAAGGAGAGAGATGCCACGGTAGTTGTTGCAGTCACCCCTGTCGCCTTTGTTCTTGTACAGCGTGATGATGTTTGCATCCCTCATGTCTTGAGGTACTCCACCTTCTCTCCAGCAGAGACAAAGGATTTCATGCAGCTCAGTGATGATGATCTCTTTGCAGCACTTTAGTGATGATGATCTCAGTGATCTCAGTGATGATCATCTCAGCACTCAGTGATGATGATCTCTTTGCAGCACTTTAGGACTTCAGCAGGGATGCTGTCTTTTCCAGGTGCCTTGCCAAAGATGCAGGGGATCTGCATCTGCAGGGGATGCAGGGCATCTGCAGGGGATCTTGCCAAAGATGCAGGGGATCTGCATGGATATGTGGATATGTTTGACAATATGTTTGACAATATGTTTGACACATATCTGGTGGATATGTTTGACAATATCCACCAGAGATCCAGAGCCTCCCTGTCTGTAGCACTGTTTAGTTTTTTTTGTGATTAACAGCCCAATTCTATAGGTTGCTAGCGCTGGCAGCATTGGTGTTAGCCATTGCAAAGGTATTATAAAGAGCTATTCAATGACTTAAGAGTAAGGCATGCTGGCGGGAAGGCCTATGCCATCCCATCAGCGCTGGATCCAGACCTGTGGCTGCTGGATCAGGTTAGTTCCCTGATGGGTGGTGCAGAGGTGGGGGGAGGGCAGAATGTGTTGGAGTTGGTACAACTCTGTCTGCTGACCATAGGGGGCAGGATGCTGTCAAGTGAGACTGACCTTCCTGCCTGTTCTCTCTGCGATCCTTGTGGGGATGTGGCCCTAACCCTTTTCCTTCCTTTCTCCTCTGAGCACTCTCTCTCTTGCTCTCTGACCACTGACCTGTTAAGATGGCATGCAGCAGGGCTCTGCCACCTACACCATCTTGAGCACATGTCCATGCAGGGCGAGGCAGCTCTAGTAGTTGGCAACCTTCAGTCCTGAGAGACTATGGTATCACGCTCTGAATGGTGGTTCTGGAACAGCGTCTAGTGTGGCTGAAACGGTCGATTCGGGAGTGACAATCCCTTCCACACCAGGAGCAAGTGCAGTCTGTCCCTGGTCTGTCTCCCTGGCTATGGGCCTTCCTTCTTTGCCTCTTTGCCTCAGACTGTTGGCCAAGTGTCTCTTCAAACTGAGAAAGGCCATGCTGCACAGCCTGCCTCCAAGCAGGCCGCTCAGAGGCCAGGGTTTCCCACCTGTTGAGGTCCACTCCTAAGGCCTTCAGATCCCTCTTGCAGATATCCTTGTATCGCAGCTGTGGTCTACCTGTACGGCGCTTTCCTTGCACGAGTTCTCCATAGAGGAGATCCTTTGGGATCCGGCCATCATCCATTCTCACAACATGACTGAGCCAACACAGGCGTCTCTGTTTCAGCAGTGCATACATGCTAGGGATTCCAGCTCGTTCCAGGACTGTGTTGTTTGGAACTTTGTCCTGCCAGGTGATGCCGAGGATGCTTCGGAGGCAGCACATGTGGAAAGTGTTCAGTTTCCTCTCCAGTTGTGAGCAAAGAGTCCATGACTCGCTGCAGTACTGAAGTGTACTCAGGACGCAAGCTCTGTAGATCTGGGTCTTGGTATGTTCCGTCAGCTTCTTGTTGGACCAGACTCTCTTTGTGAGTCTGGAAAATGTGGTAGCTGCTTTACCGATACGTTTGTTTAGCTCGGTATCGAGAGAAAGAGTGTCGGAGATCGTTGAGCCAAGGTACACAAAGTCATGGACAACCTCCAGTTCATGAGCAGAGATTGTAATGCAGGGAGATGAGTCCACATCCTGAACCATGACCTGTGTTTTCTTCAGGCTGATTGTCAGTCCAAAATCTTGGCAGGCCTTGCTAAAACGATCCATGAGCTGCTGGAGATCTTTGGCAGAGTGGGTAGTGACAGCTGCATCGTCGGCAAAGAGGAAGTCACACAGACATTTCAGCTGGACTTTGGACTTTGCTCTCAGTCTGGAGAGGTTGAAGAGCTTTCCGTCTGATCTGGTCCGGAGATAGATGCCTTCTGTTGCAGTTCCAAAAGCCTGCTTCTGCAGGACAGCGAAGAAAATCCCAAACAAGGTTGGTGCAAGAACACAGCCCTGCTTCACTCCACTTCGGATGTCAAAGGGGTGTGATGTGGAGTCATCGAAGACAACAGTGCCCTTCATGTCCTTGTGGAAAGATCTGAAGGTGCTGAGGAGCCTGGGTGGACATCCTATCTTGGGGAGAATCTTGAAGAGGCCGTCCCTGCTGACCAGGTCGAAAGCCTTCGTGAGATCTATGAAGGCTATAAAGAGTGGCTGTCGTTATTCCCTGCATTTCTCCTGCAGTTGTCTAAGGGAGAATACCATATCAGTGGTGGACCTGTTTGCTCGGAATCCGCACTGCGATTCTGGATAGACGCTCTCTGCAAGTACCTGGAGCATCTTCAGTGCAACTCGGGCAAACAGCTTTCCTACAACGCTAAGGAGAGAGATGCCACGGTAGTTGTTGCAGTCACCCCTGTCGCCTTTGTTCTTGTACAGTGTGATGATGTTTGCATCCCTCATATCTTGAGGTATTCCACCTTCTCTCCAGCAGAGACAGAGGATTTCATGCAGCTCAGTGATGATGATCTCTTTGTAGCACTTTAGGACTTCAGCAGGGATGCTATCTTTTCCAGGTGCCTTGCCAAAGGCAAGGGAGTCCAGGGCCACGTGAAGTTCTTCTAGGGTTGGTTCACTGTCAAGCTCCTCCATCACAGGCAGGCACTCAGTGTTGTTCAGCGCTTCTTCGGTGACTACATTTTCTCTGGAATATAGCTCAGAGTAGTGCTGCACCCAGCTTTCCATCTGATGCGCCCGATCCTGGATGACCTCACCTGCGGCAGACTTTAGAGGGGCAATTTTCTTCTGTGTTGGACCTAGGGCCTGCTTGATACCGTCATACATCCCCTTGATGTTGCCTGTGTCAGCTGCTACCTGTATCTGGGAGCAGAGCTGAAGCCAGTAGTCGTTAGCACATCTCCTGGCAGTCTGCTGGACTTTGCTGTGAGCAGCTCGGAGGACCTGCAGGTTGCGCTCACTGGGACAGGCCTTGTATGCTGCTAGAGCGCTCCTCTTTTCCTCAGTGACTGGTGTCAACTCCTCAGAATGGGCTTCAAACCAGTCTGCCGCCTTGTTGGTCTTCTTGCCAAATATGGACAAGGCAGTGCTGTAAACGGTATTCTTGAAATGTTCCCATCTGTTGGATTCGTTTGCGTCGGCCGGGCCTGGAAGAGATTCCTCAAGCACTCGTGCAAATTCCTCCACTTTTCTCTGATCCCGGGTCTTGCTGGTATCAATGCGAAGTCTTCCTTTTTCGTGTGATACAGTCGCTTTGTTTGCAGTTTCATTCTGCTGCACACCAGGGACTGGTCAGTGTCGCAGGCAGCACCCTGAATAGCTGCGTGTGATCTTGATGCTGGGAAGGCTGGAGCGTCTGGAGAGGATCAGGTCGAGCTGGTGCCAGTGCTTTGATCTTGGGTGTCTCCAAGAGACTCTATGTTGGGGCTTCATGTTGAAGAACGTGTTGCTGACACAGAGACCGTGATGACAGCAAAACTCTAGCAGGCGTTGGCCATTTTCGTTCATCTTCCCAGTGCCGAACTGACCTAAGCAAGTGGGCCACGAACTGTTATCAGCACCAACTCTAGCAAGGATGAAATCGCCAAGGATGAACAATGGCTCTTTTACAGGAATCTTCTTGATAGTGGTGGCCAGGTCATCATAGAATTTGTCTTTGGCTTCTGCTGGAGACGACAGAGTCGGTGCATAAGCACTGATGAGAGTGACAGGTCCTGCTGATGACTGGAGCTGCAGGGACAAAATTCTTTCACTTCCCACAGTAGGTGGGATGATGGATTCCAGCAGGGTATTTCTGACAGCAAAGCCAATGCCATGTTCCCTGGTTTCGTTTGGTGGTTTTCCCTGCCAGAAAAATGAGAAATTTCTCTCCTTGACAGATCCGGAATCTGGCATCCATTGTCTGTTAATAGACTCTCCTCCCTACCCCCTAAAGGGGTTCATGGATGGTGTGTGGCTACCCCTCCCTCTTCCACTTCTGGCTTTCCGATATCCACAGGGGGTGCCTTTGAGGTCCTAGCAAGGCGATCGTTCAGCAGCACACATTGCCTCAGTCCACTCTTCTTTCAGCCTCACCTCAGCTGGGCGGCCCGTGAGCAAGGCAGCTCTAGGGCCTTGCTATCTCTAAGTTAGCTGAACCTCTGATCTTAATCAGATGCTATAAATGTACACTCAGTGGAACTGTAAGTAAACAACTTCTTTTTGCAACTTTAACAAGCAAGTGCCTCTTTGTCTTTTTTCATTGAATAGCAGTCAGCCGGGCGAGGGAGGTTCCCTGGGGTGATACCCAAAAGGGGGTCCACTGCTTAAGCTACTCTGCTCCCCCCCAAAGAAGAAAGTCCAACAGAATGAAGACAGAGAGGGGGGTTTCTTGGGGGAGGGTGGAAGGGGGGGTGGATCAGGCCTTAGAAGGGGGCAGGGTTGGCAGAGGAGGCCTCCGCCATATCTTAACCTCTGTCCCAGGCCTAGAAGCCCTACATGCAGTTTCTTGGACTTGCCCCAGTGATTTTGCTGGCACTGATCCGAATAGCCCCATAGGGCAAGGTGGGGCTAGACAAGGGCTAAGGGAACAAGTTTTCCCTTACCCTAAGGAATTCTGCAACCTGTTCAAGCTCAATGCTGATATGGTGTGGGTTGCGCAGGCACTGAATAGGATTGGCCTGCCTGCCTGCCTGCCTTAGACTGTAAGATCAATTTACAGCAGGGGTTCTAAAACTATGGGTCAGGAACCTACCAATGGGTCATGACCCAATTTTTTATGGTTTGTGACAACAACAGGGCAGATTAGGGTTAAACAAGCATCAAGGGTTAAACAAGCTTCTAGTTGGGGGGGGTGAATCAAGGGTTAAACAACGGGCATCAAGGGTTAAACAAGCTTCTAGTTGGGGGGGGAACACTACTGCCCAATCAGCATTATAGCCGCACCCCATAGCATTTATAAATCAGGCAGCAGCCTGTAAAAAGCCCTCTAAAAAGTTTGAGAATCACTGATTTACAGCATTGGAAAATATCCCAATTCAAAATGTTCTGAAAAATTCACATCACTGCCTAAAATTGACTTTCTTTGTTGGCCTTATATTCAAGATTGCATTTGGCCCCAGTTAATTTGGCTTCTTGGTTTGTTGCTTCAACGTCTGGAGCTCCCTCTGTGCCCCCTAAATCACACAGCATGACAGGCAAGATACATTCAGAGAACATCCTCTTGAATTACAGCTTTCATCGATATTAAAATGCAAGCTCCAAAGTGATATCTCAATTTCCTCGCCTTAGTTTGCATTTCATTATGGTACAAAACTAGAATTTGACTTCTGGGAAATGCACTTTCTAAAAATTGTATATGTTATCTTTGTATTAATTCAAAGCGGTAACACCAAATCCCAGAGCACAAAGCTGACAACCACCAACAGGGCACTTAAGCTTTTGATTAGGAGGATAATCAAAGCACTTTTAAGCATTGACTTTCTCCCCCGTATTGATTTTCTCATACTGTCGTAGGGTATTTTTATCCTTTAAAGCGTTTCAAAAAACAACACCCCGCCATCACCCTGTATTTTGTCACTGCAGATTTCTGTTCCTGTTTTTCTGCCAAGACCCAGGTCTGTGCTTTTCAAGCTTCTTACCTTCAGGCCTGGTTAGTACTTGGATGGGAGACCACCTTGGAATACTGGGTGCTGTAGGCTTATACCATAGTCTTTCGAGACTGAAGGTTGCCAACCACCTTCAGGAAATCCTTTCCATAACAAGAAAGCCTTTGTGCAGTAGGAAGCATTTTGGCAGGAAAATCTAGACATACCCACCATCAGGGCTTTTTTTCTAATGGAACGCGGGGGGACGGAGTTCCGGCACCTTTTTGCAGTGGCCCCTCCCCTTCGGAGGCATTCCAGGAGGAGGGGGAGCAAAACAGAGGCATTCGTTGGGTGGGTGCTGGGGGGTGCAGGGTGGGCGGGCACCTTGCCCCTGCCTGACCGCACAATGACCCCCCTCCTGCCTCCATCTCCAAGCTCTCGCCTGAGCCCAGCCCGCCTCCTTTCCCCCCCACGCTCTGCTTCCCCGCGCAGCTTCCAAGCCGGTGGAGGGCGCGGGGGACATGCGCTGACACCGAGGAGGAGGTCGGACAGCCAGCCAGCCAGGGAGATGGGCTGCGGCACCCACGGAACACCCAGGTACTGGCTTGGCGGAGAAGGAGGGGAAGGAAGCTGGCTGGTGCAGCCCCCGTGCCAATCTGCAGCATGAGTCTAGACATGTCTACTCAGAAGTAAGTCTCATTGTGCTCAACGGGGCTTGCTCCTGGGAAAGAGTGCATAGCCTTGCAGCCTGAGTAGACAGGCAGAGGAGGGGCATAAGGATACCTACAAAGGTAAGGTATTTCCTGAAATACCTACAAAGCATAAAGGGGCTTTATACCTAGGCTTATACCATAGTCTTTCAAGACTGAAGGTTGCCAACCACCTTCAGGAAATCCTTTCCATAACAAGAAAGCCTTTGTGCAGTAGGAAGCATACAAGCGCCTTCCCAAAGACACGGAGTATTCTGATACCTGAATTAAACCATATTTAATCACTTGTTTGCAAACATAGCTGTTTCTGTGTGCACCTAAGGACCCCTCTCGTGTAAGAATTCCTTTTTTGTTTTTACTCCCACAGTTGCTTAGAGTAATTTTACTACATGGAACTCATGTAAGCCATTTTTTGGAATCCATTCACTGCTTTCTTTCCTCAAAATAGTGCCACACTACATGCTACAAGTGCACCTGTACATTATTTTTCCCCATGTGTAGAAAAAGTAGCTAGGGGGAAGGGGATGTGGAGATTGGCAGCCCAATCCTATGCATGTCTACTCAGAAGTAAGTTCATCTTTAGGGGGGAAGCACATAAAAAATATTTTATTTCTCCAATAAAAAATGGTTTGAAAATAAATAAATAAATAAATGATTAACAAGTTGTGAGTTCCTGCACCTTTTCTTTTACAAAAAAAGCACTGCCCACCATTCACATGAGATATTAGCCAGATATTGCTGCCCTGTGTGAACTAAGTGTATCACAATTCTTGAACTCCCTCATGACTCCCCTGTAGCTGTGTGCCATAGGGGAAAAATGGGTAATGGTGAATAGGCTGTCTTTTAGGGATGTTGTGTACCATTACTGCATTCATTCCCTTTTGCTTCCCTGCCCAGAATGGCTCCGAAAGGGGCTGTTTGCACACTGCGGTGAGGCTCCCTGCAAAACTTAGTGCTTTGCACCCCCTCTAGCTGTGTCACTGTCCTCAGCTACACTACTGGGGCACCAGACAGAGGGAAGGAGGCTTGTTGGATTGCTGACCCTCCAACTTGACCACTAGACGTTCTTTGAGGTTGATTCATACAAAGCCTGACCCTGAGCTGAGATACATAAGTCAAATAAATATCTGTGATGAACCATTCACACCTGCAAGTCAATGCTGGTTGCTGCAGTCAACGTATGGATGATGTCCACGCATTTGTGAACCAGGTCACAGTAATGTGACAATCTAAACATGTTTTTCACCCTATTTTCTTCAGGAGAATGCTTTCCATAGAGGAAAACAGAACATTAAGTGGCCTCTGGTCACTGTACGTACCAGTACTTAAATGTTCATCATAACAGCATTCCATGGCTCTGCATTGTGATCTCAATCAAATAAACTCCAGACCTTGCTGTTTCTCCTTTCTATTTCAGAGATGGGACTGAATGATCTTTTGAAAAATACGTGCTAAAACTGTCAGAGAGTCAAAAGCTCTTATCAACATTAAGTGTCAAGTAATTTAATGCAGGCAGGAGTTTACATTATGGCTCTCATCACTCAAATGAAAACAGAAAGAGCAAGGTGGTTGAGAACACTTCTTAGGAAGATACATCGTGTTCTGCTCTGCGATCCTGAAGTTATATGTGGAAATCTGTGCCAGCTCTTTCTCACCTTGTCATTCTCCAGAGATACCACCTATTAAGGCAGAATATAAGGCATTTTCATAAATGATACAGGAAAAGGTGCCCCTGAGCATATTGATCATCACTAACAAACACCAGCGTCCCTCACACAGCCAGGTTTAGGGGTCAGAGGCTCCTAAACAAGGGGATGTATCTTCAAGTCAGCCCATTGAGTGCTTGCACTGGGGTGGTGTTGGGCTCATCTAGGATGGGCATCCTTGCCTATTAGCCAGGTTGCCTCCTGAATCCTCAGATCTGGTAGCAAAAGCACTGCCCAGAGTACCATCAAAGCGCAGATGGGGAGCATCTTTTTTCTTATTTTTTAAAATTTTTTTATTATTTTCCAAAATAAAAACAAACAACAAATATAAACAAACACATAACAAACACAAACTCAATACACAACACAAAAAAAACAAACACAGAAACACACCGTTGGAGGGTGCAAGCAATCATATCACTATATCTAATCAATCAAAACATATCTTCTAATCTTGTTCCTCTTCCAGTTTAGCCTCTTAATATCATTTATCTATCATATCATATCCTGTATAATATATCATGTATACAATATATTCATCTAAATCTTATACATCTACAACTTCATTTTCAACCAAGCATAAAATGGTCTCCATTGCTCTATCTGTGTTGGTTTGCGCTATTGATCCAAGCCTATCCATTTCCACCACATTCATTATTTTCTCTATTAATTCATCTTTCATTGGAATTTTAATATCTTTCCAGTATCTAACATATAAAATCCTTGCAGCAGTTAATATCATAGTAACTAAATACACATCATTTTCTTTATATCTAAGGTAATATTAAGCATAATTAACTCTGGTTTCAGCAATATCGTAAACCCAATGATCTCTTGTATTGGATTCCTTACCATTTTCCAATATATTTGCATTTTTTTTTACATGTCCACCACATATGATAAAACGTCCCTTCTACACATTTACACTTCCAACAATTTTTTGATATGCTCTGATTCATTTTTACCAGTTTTACTGTTGTCATGCACCATCTATACAACATTTTATATGCATTTTCTTTAAAATTTGTCACTTTAATAAATTTTATATTATATTTCCAAATCTATTCCCATTGTTCTAATGTAATATTCTGACCTATCCATATTTAACTTTTACAATTGAAGGAAGACTTTCTTTCATTTTTGAGGTGAATTTAAGCCATTTATGTTGACAGAGTAAATACTCTATCCTCCCTTAACCATCATGTTTCTTTTTACTATTCACCTTCTCTTTTTGTCTTCTTGTTGCTATTGGTGAATGCCTCCTTGCCCCTCTAGTTTCCTCCTTTTCTGATTCCTCAGTTATCTCTGAATCATCTGATTTCTTTTCTTCCAGCTCCATTTCTACAATTTCTAGTTCTTTTCTTCTCAGTTCCTCTTCCTCAGTTTCTTCATTTCTCATCTCATCTTTCATCACTGTACTCAAAAAATTTTCTGCTTTCATTATTGAATTTATATTATATCTCTGTGACTGGAATAGAAAAAAAAAATACCTTCTGGGAGAAGCCATCTATATGGTATTTGCTTTCCTCTTAAGAATTTTGCTAGCTCTTCATATTCTTTTCTTTCTCACTCTCTATGGGACATGTCTCAGAATTTTCACTTTGCTACCCTTCACCATCCATTCCTTTTCCTGTGAGATCTTCAATATTTTATCTCTGTAAAAAGTTCTGATGAATTTCACATGGATTTCTCTTGGTAGTTCATGTTTTCTTAGATAAAAAGTGCTCACTCTTCTCGCTGAATCCAGATCCATGAGTATCTCCTCTGTTGGCATGTCGATCCACTCTGATATTAAATCACCAATCAGATGTCGTCTATCTTCCCCTTTCTGTTCTGGTACATTTTGTATTCTCACCACTCAAGCTGCACTCTCCATCTGAATTTCCATTAAAGTTGCCTCTCCATCATATTGGTTCTGTTCTTCCATTATTCTAGATTGATCTTTTGTTGTCTTTTCTTCTCATTTTTTAATCTTTTGTGTATTCTCATCTCCTTGGGCTTTAACAGCTTTCAGTTGCACACTGAGATCATTTAGTTGTGTAGTTAAAACATCCAGACTAGCTTGAACCTGCAGAAATTGATTTGTGTGCTGCTGTCCCATCCCCACTAATTTTTCTATATTGTCTTGTATTGTCTGATTCCAATCTTTCCCTTTCGGTTCCTCTTGTGTTAGTTTTCCCAAGCTTGACTCCAGGGCGGGAGAGCCCCTAACATTCGCTCCTTTTCCTGTCATCCTTTTTCTTTCTTCTTATGTCTTCTTTCCTGTAAAACTCAAATATCTGTTATCACATATATCACTATCAGTTACCCTTATATCACATCATCAAGAAATCAATTGTTCACCCATGAAAACCAACAGAAGCAAATTTTAAGTCAAATAAACCTTTGCCTTGCAATATTTTTAATGCCACTAGATGTCCTCAGCGTATCATCCGCCTTACTTCACTTGTCAAGTCCTGTTCTTGTCCTTGCAATGTCTTTTTAACTCCACTAGATGTCCCCGATATTCTATTCTTCTTATTCTGTTGTTTTGATTCTATTGCTTACGTTTGTTGCCATATCAACCACATTCCATTGCAACAGATAGTGAGAAGAATTCAAAACAATAAACCACATTTGCAAAACAAAGAAATGCAGATCTCCAGCCCTCTCCACAGGCACTCCAAGATCTCCACAGGAAAACGAAACTGAGCATTCCAAAGCAGAGTTTATATTCCAAAACGATTAATTTGTAATCCAAATTACAAATTTAGTAAATCGAGTTTTAGATTTGTAAAGTTAGAGTTATACTCTCATATTTCCAAAACAAGCTCGGCAGGTCTCCTCCAAAGCTTCTTCTCACACAAGCAAACAAGTGACGGGAGAAAGCCTCCCCCCTCTTTCCTCTTCCCAGAGGGGGAAAATCTGCTCCTCCTCCTTCTTCCCTCTGCAAAAGCTTAATCAGGCAGTCAATTGATCAATCAATGCCAGACACACACAGCATAATAATAATAATAATAATAATAATAATAATAATAATAATAATAATAATAATAAT
Source organism: Tiliqua scincoides (assembly GCF_035046505.1). Classification (NCBI taxonomy): domain Eukaryota; kingdom Metazoa; phylum Chordata; class Lepidosauria; order Squamata; family Scincidae; genus Tiliqua; species Tiliqua scincoides. The sequence goes on from NC_089824.1 coordinate 212,616,734, forward strand.
AATAAACAACTTTATTTGTGTCCCGCCCTTCTCCCTGAAAGGGACCCTTAGTGAGGGAATAACACTCACTTAGTTCTTCCAACAGCTTTCCCTGCCTGGGGCCTTCAGCTTAGTTTAACATAAGAACATAAGAACAGCCCCACTGGATCAGGCCATAGGCCCATCTAGTCCAGCTTCCTGTATCTCACAGCGCCCCACCAAATGCCCCAGGGAGCACACCAGATAACAGTTTAAAGATGAATCCTCACCAACACCAACATTGATGGCTGGGTTCCCTTGGAGAAAAAAAGCCCCTGGCTGGACCCTTCTTCTCCGAAACCGTACACCATCTGTAGGATTGAATCTCTCCTGATCACAGATCCTTGGATCTCCACAGACCCATGGTTTTTTGGGAAGAAATAGCATGCTTTCCCAAGAGTTTTCAAGAGTTCAGAAAAGCACAGCCATTCAGTTGCCTCTGGCCCCATTCCGGCAGAAGGGGAGCATCTTGTGGGACCCTGGGCAGGACTTTGCATCACCATCCCCCCATTTGTCTCTGCTGCTCCTCCTTCTTCCACTCCCTGGATTGGAGAAGACAGAGTGAAAGTGTGGAGGAGAGGAGAATGGTGAGCTTGACTGTTGGAGTGGGCACCCCCACTAAGCTGCTGCCTGAGTTTGCACGTCACCAGGTAAGGAGGGGAAGCATTTGACACAATGTCTCTGGTGCCAGGAGATCTCAAGGTGGCCCTGCATGTCCCCCAGTACCAATATATCACAGGTCTGAATGAACTATGCCTTTTTGGTTCAAACAGCCTAGCCAAGGGGCTTGCGGAAAGGTATGCGTTTCAGGATCACTGGGCTGAGTTGTGCAAGACTTTCATGGGGATGAAGCAAGACATTTTTTCATCATGTTTCATTCTGTATGCATCAATAAACACTGCTTTTATAACCGCTACTGTAACAGGCTTTCAAAGAACTTAAAGCAGGGGAAGGACACATGCTGAAATCTTAATTCATGGTTTCTGAATGACCATAAAAAGGTGGTTTTTGTTCACCCAGCAGCGGTTGAGGACACAGGGGACTGTTGAGGGATGCCCTGCACCTCATGCCTGTCTTCTGCTCCCCCCCCCCGGCTGTTGCTCCCCCAGCTGTTTCACTGTGGTCTCCAATCCTCATTCGCTGAGAGTGAGAGACAGGAGGGCCAAGGCAGCATCACGGCAGCATCCTGAAGAAAGAAGGAGGTGGAGCCATCTTGTTCTGCCCACTCCTTTCTGTTGACAATGGTCATGGCTAAATGACTATTCATACATTGTGTCATAACCAGGCACACAGTCTCAGGCCCCAGGTACACTTCTCCCCACGAACGGCCATACCTGGGTTCCTTTTCACAGATCACCAATCCATGTTCACTGTACAGATTGCACCCTCACTGTATGGAATGAGAAAGTTCTGGGTACACAGATGTACTTGGTGACAGTTTAGCATGTCAACAGCCCCAACGCCTTTACCTCTCTAATGTCTCCTGGACCTGATCAGGCTGCTGCATTGTCAGATCATGGGGCAGGGGATGGGGCTTTGTGTCCAGAGCAGGAAGGGCATGATTATTGGCAGCACCTGCTCCACCAATATCTTATTCCCCTTCCTGGCCTTGATCCACCTTCCAGGTCCACTTGGAGTTGGTCCAGCTAAAAAGCTGGCACAGGTCTGAGTAGGCCTATTAGGGAAGTGGAGGTTTACCCTGAAGTCAGGGAACAAAAGTTCCCTTTCACTGAGGAGGCCTCCATGACTATACCTTTTGCCCCCCCCCCCCCAAATGCAGCTTATACTCCATTGGCACTGCTGCAAGCGGGGGCGAAGTTAGTTAGGACTGGGCTGCTAATGCTTTACCCAGTTCCTTGGACAAATAGCTAGAGAAGCATTTATAGCACAGAATATTTTGGGATGATGAAAAACACCACTGACTAGACACGTATGGAGCTTTCCACTTGATACACTTGGCACATTCTGCTTGACCTCCTCAATTCTGACTAGATGGGCCTATGGCCTGATCCAGTGGGGCTGTTCTTATGTTCTTATGTTCTTCTCCCTACTCTGTGGCTTGTTCCATTTTGGGGTCTACTCCTTTTTTTCCATAGCACACTGTGTACTTTGCTAGACAGTATGAAAAGATAACCTCGCGCATTTCCCATACAGCTGCTTAAAGAACATCCAGATATGTGCAACTTTTTCTTTGAGAAAAGTGAATATCAGAGGTTTGCTCAGTGAACAGATATTGTCTCGTCGCAGTCATTTGTCACTTTTCATTTCATGTCTTGCTGCAAAGAAAATAGGATTATAGCCTCATTTTTTTTTCCCTGCCCTGGAAAGAATAAAGAGACAATGTGCAAGGTGACAATTTGAAAGTTTCTGTTTCCTAGCAATCATGTACAAATGAGTTATCAGTGTTTCTCAAACTGTCAGGTCAGAACCCACTAGGTAGGTCGTGGGGCAATTTCAGGTGGGTCCCCATTCATTTCAAGGTGTATTTTGTTTTTGATATATTACACTTGATGCTACCATGGTATGTGACTGCATTTGGGGAAATGTTACAGATCCGTACTTTTAACAGGCTACTATGTATATGCTTTTAACAATGATAGTCAATGGGGCTTACTCCTGGGTAAGTGTGAATAGGATTGCAGCCTTTGGGATATTTCGGGACCTTTTTTAAAACAGGTCAGCGAATGCTGGGGAGAGTTAGGAGGATTCTTCTTTATTTTAAATAAATTTTTAAATGGATACTGTCAGGCCTGGGACAAGGGGGACCCCTGGGGTCACAGGAGGCAGCGGCAGGACACCTCAGGGGCTGGTCTCAGCAATGTCAGCCCAGCCCAAGTGGCCTCAGTAGAGTTGTGAGGGAAGGGGGTTACATCACCCAGGTCCTTTTCCCCACTATCTGGGACTCTCCTAATCCCAAGCTGCTTTGGCTCAAGGACTGGACTGCTTTGGCTCGCCCCTGGACTGGACTGGGCTTGTGGACAGTGCTACCCCTGCAGACTGGTAAGCAAGGAGGCAATGGCGAGCCCTGGAGCTTTGTGCCATCTGCTGGAGGTTTGCCCAGTCGGTCAGGAACTGGCTTGGTCCCCCTCGGTCCCAGTGCCGGGCTCAGGAACAGGCCAGGCTTACTGCTGAGTACCCAGTTACAGCTTGCATAGCTTGCTCCCCTCTGGCTTTGCTACTGCCTTCCCGGTGGGTGTGATGGGGGTGTGGGTTCGCCTGGGGCAGCCCCATGGCTCCATTTCCCCTGCCAGCCACAGGGGCTAAGGCAGGCTCCCTCCTCCTGCTGCCGTGGCTGCCCAGCCTGGGGACTGGCTCCTGGGTAGCTCTACTCTCAGGTAAAGTCAGGGAAACCCTGACAGATACTTATTGTAAACTTTTAATTTACTGATTTGATTTGATTTTGTCCTATCGGGGTGTTAACAATTTTCCTGCTTGACGATGTTACTTTTGGCCATGATATCACTTCAGGTGGGTCCCTACAGATTGTCATTCTAAAAAGTGGGTCCCAGTGCTAAAAAGTTTGAAAACTACTCAGTTATCAGAACATACTATACCCATTGATGTGACTGCATTTCAAATCCTTCAGATGCTATAGAGCTAGTTACAATACAAATTCAGAACGTTTTTAGGTTTTTGACTTGCACTGATGTGCTGACTGACAGGATTAGCATATGATATGCATATATTCACGAGGAGTACTTCATGCACACATGTCTATTACTTGATTTTCCATCACGCGATGTGTCAACACAATAGGCGCTGGTGAACTTGTGAACTGACTACATTCAAAAGCATTGTATCTGGGATGATCTGAGTCTTGATTTCATGCTGGTTTCCTCACACTTTCAAGCCACCGCCTGGCACTGTGGGCCTGAAGTAATGAATGTGGATGTGTGCATCACTTCCAAATGAATGTATATACTATTGAAAATCAAATTCATAGTTCCTTGAATGGACTAGGAAATGTTCCTGTCGGGGTTCCCCTCCTCCCCCGAGTTCCCAGCTTACCCAGGGAGGAGGCTTCTGGACCAGAGCAGAGGCAGCAGCCTTCCCAGCCCTCTCAGGAACAAGCCTGGCAACTCCAGGTGAGAGGAGGTGGGAGGGAAACAGAGAGAGAAAGGGGAGGAGTTGTGGTACATCCAGGGAAGGGCAGGCCCAGAGACAGGCCCTTTTTATACCCTCCCTGTGAGGGAAGGGGAGGGGCCAAAGGGGAGGGGTTTGCCCTACATAAACCTGGAGGCCAGGGATGACAAGGCAGTTGGTAGTTGGAAGAGCAGGCAGGAGGATCTGCTGCTAGCAGCCCCTGCTCCTGGCTAATGAATGCTGCCAACCCAAAGAAGGGGAACTGGGTGACGCAACCCCCCCTTCTTGTGGGGAACAAGTCTGAGGCCTCCACAAGGGGTCCCCCTCGGAAAGACCGGCCGGGCTCTCCCCTCCCCCACAGGGAGGCCTCACAGTTCCTATTCCTATTCCCATGATGCTCCAAAAATGTATGAACTGAATCTAATGTTCTGAACAAGATGTACCTGCTATTTATTGGTGCGGGGTTGTGGATGATGTACAAGCTTTGCACGCATGCAGCAAACCCCAGGTTCAATCCAGAGACTGAATCCTGGCCATCCCCGGACAGTTGGTGTCAATCATTCCATCGTAGATGGATCAGTGATCTGACTCAGCACAAGACAGCTTCATACCACATTGACATTGGAATTCAGAGGAGGGCAACAAAGACAGTGAACGTTCTGGAACCAAAGTCCTAACTGGAATACTAAAAAGAACTTGGTATGGTTAGCCTGGAAAAGTGAAGAGCGAGACATGAGAGCTCCAGGACTTACCCAGGCCTCCCAATGCCTTATAAGGCATTAAAAATGTTACTTCCGGTTTCTCCGTGAAACCAGAAATTGCATTATTTTGCCTGCCGAGCTCAGTCTGAGCTTGGCAGAGGCCCGGGACAGACATTCTTGGCCTCTGCTGAGCTCAGAAGCCCCTCTGGAGGCAAGGGGAGCTCTGCTCCCTTTTCTCTAGAGAGGGCATGCACAGGGGGGCATGTGCTGAGGATGTGGACTCATCCATGGATAACTGAATCCGCAGATATAGAATCTGCGGATGTGCTTCCCCCCCTCGTATTTATATACTGCTTTTCAACAGCAGCAACATAAAACGCTCATGAAGGTAAATAAATGAATGGTTCCTGTCCAGAGCAGTTGCTCTCCCAATATAAGAGGGTCACCACTTTTAAAAATACTTCTTTACCCAGTTATCAGAGTACATTAAAAGTGCTGGATAATTCACTGGCAGCTCCAAAAGCGAAACAGTTGCACAATTTGCTAGATCAGAAATGAGCTCTGTTGGGGTTTGATATGTATTTGTGCCTAACCTTTTCCTCTGGATGCAGCACTTTTCACCTACTAGCTTGAATTATGATGTGACATATATTGTGCAGATGCAATGATTGGGCTTACTCAAGTTACACAGAAACAATAGAACAGTGTGATTTCCTATTGCAGGGAGACCTCTTGTGGTCATATTGCCATTTCAGCTTTCAAGCACCCTCTGTGATGTATCTGTTAAATATTTCAGGCTGGTCTATCACTCAGTTTTTTTGGGGGGGGTGCCCAAGGTCATCGCACCCAACTTCAAGGAGGCCAGAACGACACCCCTGGATCTAGGAACTAAAGCCTCACCTCTGTCATGAAATCACTACATACTTTTGGAGAAGAAAACCTGATGCTTTTTTCAAAGATGATGCTGAAGGTCCTATTTGGCAGGTTGCTGAAATGAACTTGACCATCTCATAACGTGCAGCCAATTTACAAATCAGCAGGGATGGGCACTCAAGCCCTGAAAACCCGTCTTGAGTTGCAAAAACACACGTGGCTTGTATAAACTAGAGTCACACGTGTCATTGACTTGCAACTGGGAAAAGAGTCATGACTTGTATACAGTCATTTCTGAGTCATGACTCCTTAAAACTCGAGTAACTAAGACTTACGGTTTTTGTTCCAGCGACTTGGTTTTGTGTGTGTTATGTGCTTGTTTAATATTTCTGTGTGCTTCCATGTCACTCCAGAAGACCTTGTGGATGGTCCAGAAGTTGGCATTCAAACTGGCATGAGCAGCAGTCTTGATGGGAGGAAGATAGGTTGGCTCCTGTAGGTGCAGGCTGAGGGGTGGAGGGGAGGAGGGAGGCTTAACAAGGCTGGGAGAAGGAATCAGAAGAAGGCGGGGGCAGCCAGGACACAGGGGGGAACAGGCTCTCTTGTACATCTCGGAAGGAACAGTTGATTGATTGGCTGATTTTTTTTTTCTCTGAATGAGGGAGGGGAGAAGGAGGAGTTCAGTGGAAAGGGGAAGGGTTCTTGTAATAGGAAAAAATGCCTGGATAGCCCAGGGAGGGGGTGAAGAGGTGGCCAAAGCAGGGGGGAAGAGGTGTTTCCTTGCAAAAGACTAGGAAGAAGGAAACCCCATTGACCACAATGAGACTTCTGAATAGAGCGGCAAAGGATTGGGTCATAAGCCTCCTGGCTGGACCTCCATCCTGCCTGCCACTTCTGTCCCCTCATGCTGTCTTTTCCCTCCCACCTTGCCAAGCTCAGATGCCTCCCTGTTGGTCCATGGTATGCTGCTTGGTGCTCCTTCTGAAAGTGAAATCAGGAGTCATGATGTGATGGGAGTGTTACTGGGGTTCATAAGAACCAATCACTTTCTGCACTGCTGCACTCACATGACCAACAGTAGAACTTTTGCTTCCATCATATGAAAATGGTGTCTGAAGAACTTCAACACACTGGTGACGGCAGATGGGATGGGAACATCAGGACAGTGTTAAATGAGAACTCTGACACACTCAGGCACCAGCACCTCCAGTTTTTCTAAAGAGTTGCACCTGACTCATGGCTTGACTCACTTTCCGAAAAGACTCGACGCGAGAAAAAATGTCTCTAAAAAAAGACTCAGGACGAGTTGCCACAGCTGCCCATTAAGACTCGTAAGTGAGTTGAGTCAAGGAGTGGAGACTCACAAATCAACTTGCAACTTGGCACAGTAACTCCGGCACATCCCTGCAGATCAATTGCCATTCCCTCCCCTCCACCCCAAAAATTTTTTCCAGCACCTGAGCATGGTTATCAAGCTGCTCTGCATGAACTGCTAGAGATGTTACTGCCACCATCTGGATTTCCAGGCTCAAACAAGAAGCAAGAGTTATCATTGCACCACCTCCAGTCCATTTTGTCTCCAGCTTGGATTTTATAGTGTTTCCTCTTTGTCTGTGGGTGTCAAGGATGGTGTCCTCACAGTGCTTATGGTGGCAGATCTCCTGCTACTGCAAGTGCTGGTGTGGTGCTGCAAAATTTGTGATGCTGTTGTGCACTGTAGAACCACCCGCACAAACAGGTCGCCCAGCCTGCACCAGAGCAGGAAAGGTAGTGGCAAGAGTGGGTCGTGGGTGGTTCGGGAAAGGATCAGGGGGTGATTGGGAAGGGGAGCCTGCTGGACCAGGGATCCTATCCTCCTTTCCTGGCCTGGATCTGCCCCCTGAGGCCCTTATGCCAGCTAAGTAGGAGACCTATTGGTGGTCAGGCAGCCTACTGGGAGGTAATTAAAAAATATTTTTACCTCTCCCAGGCCATCTGGTTGCACCCCTGTTAAATAGTAACACACACACCCCTCCACTGCATACAGCTCATGGTCCATTGGCACCACTGCATCATGTAAACCTCAGACTCTTAGGCCTCAATAGGACTTGCTCACAGGTCAGCACTCAGGAGAGACAGTTAGGGTTTTAAACTACTTCTACTTACTTGCAAAAAAAAATCATCCAGAAGGATTTGACAGGGCTGAACCATCAAAGCAACAATCAGAGGGGAGCTGGACTGTCACACTACAATCCACGTAAAGCAGTGTTTCTCAACCAGTGGCATGGGTACTGCCAGTGGTACTTGAGGTGGTGTCTGGTGGTGGTGTCTGGTGGTACTCGCAGGACCCCTGGGCATCTGCCAGCGAGATCAGGAATGCGACACAACAGTGGTAGGAGGCTCAGTTTGGCAGGCAGAGCTCCAAAGCTTGCTTTTCTGTGCTTGAAGAAGTCCTCCCATTCACCTTGAGCCACTTACTGATGTTTGTCACATTGCATCTGGCCTCCCAATCCAGACGTAACTAGTGACAACATCATTACCAGTTATTTCTGGTGGTACTTCGCATAGGTAGATCTTGTGAAGTGGTATGGCGGAGGACAAACGTTGAGAAACACTGATCTAAAGATTCATTCAATATATCAGAGTAGAGCCGTAGCAAATACAACCAATTTAAGCATAATCTTAACAGGAGGTGCTTTAACAGGAGCCACCGAACAGTCTGGTAGCAATCAAGTCAATGCCAAAAAAAGGAAGATTAGCGTCCCAGGTATCCATGCCAATCAGCACCTGAACTATGTTTTGTGCTCTTTGTCAAATTAAGCACTAGCTAGTTGTGTATCCAGTGCCCCTGGATGTGGCAAGATTGGTTCCCATCCTTAGGTCCACTTTTTCAGTATGTTTTTGAGATTGTCCTCATACTGACCCCTAGAGCAGGGAGGTTCTCCTTCACTACAGCCTACAGTATTTTCTAACATCTTTTGTCGTAGGTGACATTGACGTGGCTGCAAAGGCACACCCCCAATATAGAAATCATAGCATGACACCCATACAACATCAGTACTGTATAAGTATTTTCCCTATATAGACAACTTGGATCATATACTACTTCCATTGCCAGTGTTTCTCCCTCCATTAAGCTGCTGAGCTGGGTCTACATAATCCAGCTACTAGTATGATCAAAATGCATTTATTTATGTCAGTTCAAGAATTCATAGTCTACCCTCCTGCCAAATAATGTTAGCTGTTGACACATGGCCACATAAGCAATTTAAGCACAACAAAAACAATTACAGGACATTAAATGTTTCCACAGAAAGCTATTCACTATCACAAGAAAGATATGCCAATCAATCATGATGGGGAGTGCAAAGACACTAAACTATGTAAGCAATTAAAAGCCTGGATAGATAAATATAAAAAAAGCTTGTGTCCTGTCCTAAATGCTTGTAGGGATAGGCTGAGATGAGTTTCCTTACATAAAGAGTTCCAGGGCATTAAGGTTCAAAATATCAATACAGTAATGATACGGTGTGAAAGTCAGCTGTTAGGCTTTGTAGCAGCCACCATGCAACAAATGAAACATCTAGATGGGGTTTCAAGATGTGTCCATTCTGAGGTATGCATGAATGCAACCACCCTGGTAACTAGGGTTGTCAACTCTGCCTGAAGCTATTGCTGAAGATGTTGTTTTCTAACATGATGTAACTGAGCCATGGAGGCCCCGCAAAAGAACTCAAGATCTCTTTCTGCAGCCACCTGAGGATGGATCGTACACCTGAGAATGGATGGTTGTACAAATTGATGTACTCCAGGCCACACCTGGAGTATTGTGTCTAGTTCTGGTCGCTACATCTCAAAAAGGATATAGTGGAAATGGAAAAGATGCAAAATTGAGCAACCAAAATGATTACTGGGCTGGGGCACCTTCCTTATGAGGAAAGGCTACAGTGTTTGGGCCTCTTCAGTCTAGAAAAAAGGTGCCTGAGGGGGGACATGATTGAGACATACAAAATTATGCACGGGAAGGATAGAGTGAATAGAGAGATTTCTACATCTCACACAACACCAGAACCAGGGGCATCCACTAAAATTGAGTGTTGGGAGAGTAAGGACAGACAAAAGAAAATATTTCTTTACTCAGCATGTGGTTGGTCTGTGGAACTCCTTGCCACAGGATGTGATGATGGCATTGGGCCTAGATGCCTTTAGAAGGGGATTGGACAAATTTCTGGAGGAAAAATCCATCACGGGTTACAAGCCATGATGTGTATATGCAACCTCCTGATTTTAGAAATGGGCTACATAAGAACGCCAGATGCAAGGATGGGCACCAGGATGCAGGTCTCTTGTTGTCTTGTGTGCTCCCTGGAGCATTTGGTGGGCCACTGTGAAATACAGGAAGCTGGACTAGATGGGCCTATGGTCTGATCCAGCAGGGCTGTTCTTATGGATGCTGATTCCTGCAGACTTCAGGCAATTTTTGCAGATTGACAACCCTACCATTAACACAGAGTTAAGAAGCTTGTATCACCTGTTGAACCATGACAATGAAAATGAGGCTCCAAAAATGTTGGTAACCACAGAGCTTTAGAAGTTCTGTAGAAGGCCTCTTAACATAAGCCTGCAGCAAGGTTTCACCTAAAGCAGGGGTGTACAAACTTTTTGGCAGGAGGGTCACATCATCTCTCTGACACTGTGTTGGGGGCCGGGGGGAAAAAGAATTAATTTACATTTAAAATTTGAATAACTTTACATACATGAATATATTAGAGATGGAACTTATATGACTGAATGAAGGTGATAGCTCAAGGCCTATAAAAGACCTTGAACAAAGCAAGGCCGGCCTTTCCTTTGCTGCCACTGCTGCTTCCCAGACGTGAAACAGCAAGCAGTGGAGGAAGCCCTCAGCCTGCAGCTCATGCAAGAGGTTGAACAGTCAACCCTCATGCTAAGAGGGGTCATGTCGGGCCAGTGCATTCTCCAGTAAGTCTCCAGAAGGCCAGAGGCTCATTGGAGACTGGGGGCTCCAAGTGGCCCGGGTTGGGGGTTCCCAAGGGCCGCAAATGGCCCCTGGGCCGGGATTTGCGCACCCCTGGCTTAGACTGAGGGAAAAGAGGGAGAGGGGAATCTGGAAACTGGATACCTGAGGGGACACAGCACAGTACAACCCAAACATAACTCTTTTCTGGAAGATATGGGTAACTTCTTGGGAAGAAAAAAGAAGCGATTGCCTGCATTCTGTGACCTTTGCATAAAAATCAAGAATAACAATAATGCTTTATTGATTGTTGCATAATATTGCAAAAAGTCAGCTTTGGGCCTATCCTAGGCTCTCAAGGTAGCTCCCAATATACAAGCAACAATAAAACTACAGTGCGCTATGATTTGAAAGTTATAAATAATGAACCGTTCAAACTATAAAACAATAAAACCAATACTTTACCACAGTAAAACCAGCCATGTAGCAGCACACCCAATTTAAAAGGGCCATGTGAAATAACGGGGAAGAATCTTTATCAAACCATTATAGGGAAGTTGCTTTCAAGTCCTGTAGTGTCTGCTGAGAGACACACTGTGTAGGGTTGGATTTAATGATCATTATTAAACTGATTAATTTTATAAAAGTGTCACTCGTACTTTGTTATATCTAAAAATATCATTCGGGGGGGGGGGGAAGAGGGAGATAATTTCCTGTAGTCAATAAAATAAAGTCATTGTTATTATGTGGTCATTCTTCCTGCATTGATTTTTTTCTTTCCGAAAGAAAATAGCAAGGAAAATTAGAGTGCTGATCAAAGGTCATACATGGGCTTGCTGAGTAATACAAATGAGACTGTTTAAAATTCTGCCAACTCACAGAAAATAGCCATTCTGCTGACTCAGAAACAGTAGCTCTTGCATGACTCATTTCTTCCTTTTGTATTAAACTAAGGAACCATTTTCAGGCTGAAAACATGATATTTTCTCTTAACATGGAAGACTGAAAATACTACGTATCTTTCTGGTTGTACGACAAGTAAATTACACATATTTTGGAAATTGTACATTTGTCTGAGCAGCCAATTATGATACATCAAGGTCAGTGAAGGGCATACACACACACATCTATTCCCCCCTCTCCACACTGTGAGTAGACAGAAAGAAATAAGCTACTTGGTCCAGAATGAGTTTTGGAATAATACTTTAAGCAATCCTATCAAAATATGTGTGTGTGTTTATACTGATCTAGATAAGACACATGGTTTCACTCTGTATACAATGTTATGTCTTCAATTATTTAAAGTACTCCAGCTAGTGTGGCTCTTCAGGGGTTCAAGCAGGGCCGGCCCTTCCATGAGGCCAACTGAAGCAATTGCATCAGGCAATGGATTCGTGGGTAGCACATTCTTCTCTGCCCCCTTTCTTGCCTCTATGGCTCCTCCTTCTCCTTCCACTTCCAGATTAGAAAAGGAAGAGGGGAACAGAGAGGAAAAAGAAATGTGGAGGGGAAGACAGTGCTGCACTAAGACAGGGGTGCCCAAACCCTGGCGTGGGGGCCATTTGTGAACCTCGGGAACTCCCAATCTGGCCTGCATGGAGCCCCAGTCTCCAATGAGCCTCTGGCCCATCGGAGACTTGCTGGAGCCCATGTTGGCCCGACGTGACTACTCTCAGCATAAGGGTAGACTGTTCAACTTCTTTCACAAGCTGCAGGCTGAGAGCTCCCTCCGCTGCTTACTATTTCACATCTGTGAAGCAGCAGTGGCAGCAAAGGAAAGGCTGGCCTTGCTTTGTGCAAGGTCTTTTATAGGCCTTGAGCTATCACGAGACCTTCATTCAGTCATATAAGTTCCATCTCTAATATATTCACTTGTGTAAATTTATTCCAATTTTAAATGTAAATTAATTCTCTTTTCCCCCCAGCCCCCAACACAGTGTCAGAGAGTTGATGTGGCCCTCCTGTGAAAAGTTTGGACACCCCTGCACTAAGAAATTGGCGAGCAGGAAGAGCAGAGGTGGCCCATGATAAGATAAGGATAAGTAGCATTTGGCATCAGGAGGCCTTGGGCTGGCCCTGGGTTCAAGGAGAAGTCTTTCTCAGACATGCTTCCTGAGTTCCTTTGACCTGGTGGAACCTATGGTCTTTTGCAAGTGAACACACTGAGTTACTGCCTCTCCTTTATTGCTGATAATTCTGGTCCCAATGCCATTGTTCAAAGCACATATTTCTTGAGCTATACTAAATGTGGCCATCTACATGGACATATCAATGATGTAAAAAATAACCACGTTATGCAAGCGGCAGAATCAGAGGGTAAAACGGTTCCTGGACTGTACCACATCAGACAGAAGCATGGCGGTAGGGTTTGAATGTTTGAATAGTCATCCCCCCCCAATACAAAGTCATTACTGAGTGCAGAAAACCAACATGGAAGGGAGATGGAGTCTAGCACCCTCCTTGACATGTTATTACAGATGCTGTTGACTTTTGGAGAACAAACTTACAAATACTGCACTAGGCAATACGTTGATATTTAACATTATTACCTTAGCATCCTTCAGAAGAACTGAAGATTTACAGCCCAATCCTGAGCTGCCCGGTGTGCAGGGCTGCAATGATGCTGAAAATGGTTGCTGCTGCCTCCAGCATGCCCCAGGCAGCTGCCACTGCCTACTTGGGAGAAGGGGACTTTTGTCCCCTTCCCCCGGGGAAAGTGAGTAGCCCTGCAACTTGATTCTATGACGACTCAAGGATCGGTGTAGAATTTAGAGCGTATGTGATGGGTGGACAGCCCCACACAGAGGCTCAGGATCCAGTGGAGCAAAGTGGTTCTGCCTCCCTCCCGCCCCGCTCCCTTCCCCCAGCACAAGCCCCCAGCTACCTCTCTGCTGCCTGGCGATCCGGCCAGTGCTGGGCTAGAACCAGTGCCCCACCAGCACTCTACCCATCCTCTCTCTGCCTCCCCTGCCCTGGAATGCCTCCTCGCTGCCTCCCCATGTCCCCACCTACCTCTCCACTGCCCAGAGGTCTGCATGACCTCCGAGCAGCAGAGCTCCAGTGCTCCACTGGCATTGGCCCACAAACGTGCCTAGGATTGGACCCTTAGTGTTCTAATGCATTCCTTAGTCAGAATCAGGTTTCAAAAATAATATTCCTAACTCTGGGCTTGGGAAGGTTGGAGTCTGTGTAGGATTTTATTCCCAGCTTGGGGTCTTGCCGTAGTGTAGCCACAGCAGGGCCACCCTCTGGTGTTCAAAACTTACGCACTGTGCTCTTTAGTTGCATCTCACATATATCAGGGCACAATCCAAGCAATCAAATCAAGTTCCAGGGCTGGTTTGTGCATCTGGATGCATCGCTAGGCCGCTGAGACATCAAGGGATGAGATGTACTTGCATGTGATGCTTTTGAAAAGGTCCATTTTTTACACAGGCAGCAGCTGCAAGTCATCATGTGTAAGCTGGCAAGGGGATGTGTGGTAGGTGGGCATGATGTGGTGGGGAGAGGGGCAGGGGCAGGGTGTGTTGAGGGTAGGAAGAGGGAAATTATCGGCAGCCATGGTTCTGCCTATACTTTATACCCCATCCTGACCTTGATCCACCTCCCTGGGCTCACTCGGAGTTGTGCCAGCCAAGGAGCTGATGCAGATCTGAGTAGACCTATTGAGAAAGTGGAGGTTTACCTTGAGGCAAGAGAACAAGTATTCCCTTACCTTGAGGAGGCCTCTGGATCTGCCCCCCCCCCCCAGGATACAGTGCGCCCTCCATTGGCACTGCTGCATTGGCGGGGAGAGGATTTAGTTTGGATTGGACTACAACTGATGTATGAACCAGCTCCTGGGTGAAGACCTGCATAGTCATACTCCATGAGAGTACATGTCTGTGCATATGTTGTGCAGTGCAACACTCTTCATCCCATGTCACAATAGGTGCAAAGGGATATACACGCACATGAAGTTTATAATCCTCTCTCTCTCTCTCTCTCTCTCTCTCTCTCTCTCTCTCTCTTCTTTTTCCCCCATTGGTTTGTCTGCTCTTTTTAAACATTTTTATGCTTTTGAGATGAGGCAGAAGGGGGGGGAGAGAATTCATTTCATAAATGACGCTGCTTGACACTGAGTCAGACCCCTGGTCCATGTAGACCAATATTATCTACACTGACTGGCAGCTACCTTGCAGGATCTAAGGTAGAGACTCTTTCCCATCACCTGCTATACCAGGGGCTCAAGGACTGAATCCAAAGTCAGTGCTCAAGTGATGCATGCTTCCTTGCTTTATGCTTCCAGCCAGAGAGGGTGCAAAGCACTAAGTTTTGCAGGGAGTCTCACCCCCTGGCAAGGGGCCCCTCCCCTTTGGAGCCATTCCAGGCATTTGCCTCGTTTTGCTCCCACTGCCTGGAGTGGCTCTGAAGGGGAAGGGGAGGGACCCCCCTTGCATGCCAGGGTGAGGCTCCCTGCAAAACTTAGTGCTTTGCACCCCCTCTAGATACACCACTTCCAACACTAAACAGAGAGAGAGAGAGAGAGAGAGAGAGAGAGAGAGAGAGAGAGAGAGAGAGAGATGAAGAAGAATCTGGCTGGGAAATGGCAAAATTCTAGTTCTTGGCATGTACAGTGCTTGTAGAGAGTGTTCAAAGAACAGCACATGCATTTGTTTGTACAGGTATGGTAATATATCCCCATATGGTACGAGGGACGGCTGGGGGCTGAGAGGGAATGGCTGGCCCACAGAATCTATGGAATTCATGGCAGACTGACGCTTGATTTGAACCCAAGACGTTTTGTTGGGCTGCTCAGACTTGCAGGGAAGAATGGGAGATATTCCCTTCTTCCCCCCCCCCCCCCCAAAACACACACACAGAGGAGCACAAGAGTTCAGTACCATGCCAGCCCAGGATCCCCCTCCCTGTCCGGGAAAAGAGAGGATCTGGGGAAGGAGTGGGGTGGGGGTGGGGGTCGGGGAGAAACGAAGGGAGGTCGTCACAGGCACTTGCAGCTCTGGCATCTTGCTGCCACCGGGAACTCCATCACTTTTGCCCCCCCCTTGTCAAAGAAGTGACGGTGGGGGAAGGAAGACCCCCCCTCCTCACACACACACACACACACCTGCTGCTCCCTTTCTCCTCCTCTCCTTTGTGCAGTGCAGGTAAGCCATCTCCCACCCACACCCACTCCTCATCATCTCTCCCCCACCCGTGATGTCACACCTCCTCTGGCAGGGCATGATGGGAGAATCCCACTGTTTCCCAACAGATGCTCTGAGAAGAGCAGCAGATTAAAGCGCCTTCTAGGAGGGAGGATTCTTGGGTTTTCTTTGCCTGCCTTCTCATTCCTCTCCTTTGTTGCAGGAGACATGGCCAGAGAGTCACTGGTCTAGGTCTGGCTCATCCCACCCTCCTCTCTCCACCTCATCTGCTTCTCACCAGGGAAGCATGAGACCAGCCCCTCCAGAGATGCCCAGGAAGAAACTTCCCCAGCCTCTGAAGCCATAGGAGCCCAGCACGCTGAGTGACACCCCTCGGTTCTGGATGGTGCCAGGAACTGTCTGCATTCTGGCAGGGAGCTTGCGGAAGGAGGCTGGCCAAGATGCTTGCGCTGCTGGGGCTGCCCGGCTGAGCACAACACTGGCTCTCTGCACCAGCTCCTTTGTGACCTTGGACTGCCTCTGATTTCATGAGCCCCTCTTCCTCCCCTGGCCTCTGAAGACTGCCTTCCCCTCCCCACCCCCCTCCCCACCCCCAGATCCTCCCCCACCCTCTCATGGCTGCATCTGAAGAAGGGACTGGCTGTTTTCTCCCCAGAGGCAGGTCCCAGAGCGACCCCAGCATCCTCAGTGACACCGTGGGCACCGAAGCTGGAGAGCACCAAGGTAAGGAGAGACCTCTCTTTCTCTTCTTTCCAGAGCAGAGATGGTGTGTGTGTGTGTGTGTTAATGTGTGTGGAGGGTGGGGGTGGATAGAAAGCAGTCATGGACAGCAAGCCGGCAAACAGCAAGGAAGATGGATTGGGGAATGGGTGTGTTTCTGAGTCTTGCTAGCCTCTGTCAATCTGGTGCTTGCCTGTCAGCAGAGGGAAAGCAGAAGGAAATTAGGACCATATTCTCTGCAGCAAGTCCTGAAATGATGCAGTGGCTGAGCCTCAAATAGGATTACGTTGGAGCCTTCCATCCGAGTCCTGTGGACCAGCAAAGGTTGCCTGCAAGTGAAAGAGGCATTTGAAGAAGGCAGGGGAGAAGGATTGTGGTGGTGGTGGTGGTGGGGGCAAACATTTCACTGGGGTTCTGAGTCAAGACTGCAACAGCTCTTTCCCTGGGCCTAAGTGCTTCATGATCTTTCTGTTTTCATAACAAACAGAGGCCACCCTGTGCTCCCTTCTTATAGGAGGGGGACTGAAACGGAGAGAAAGGATCTTGCCCAGGGCAGCCCAGGGAGTCAGTGGCGGAGGTCATATTCCAATCTCTGAGTTCCATGTTGTAGCCTGGCACTAGCCACTGGACCAGACTGCCTTTCAGACTTCCCTAATCCACCTCCATGTGATTGAGAGCTGAGAACAGGTGATCTCAGCCTCCAGCTCACTGCTAAAATACCTGCTGATCGCCAGCGTGAGAAGATGCAAGCCAGAGACGTTTGTTCCGCTTTGGGACAATCCTGTCTCTGCCATGCTTCTGAACATGCCTCGTTCAATGTGGCGAGAGCGGCTGTATCCAGGGGTTTTGCCTGAACTATTCCATTCCATGCATCTGCCCAGCCCACCACCACCCCTTGAAGCCATGGGCACCTAACAGATTGCAACAAAATAGTTTCAGCCCTTATTCCCAAGTTCTGGGGAAAATAAGCAACCTGAAGTGGGAAAGCAGGTGGGCACCAGGACTGTTTGCTGGGGCCTCATTATTGGGTACCACATAGCATCACTCACCTGGGCCAGTGATTAAGACTGCAAATGAGGCATGTGCATGTCTGATTTACCACTTGCTACAGGAGGAGGGAGGGAAAGGTTGAATAAAGCAGAAGGGGATAGGCTGTTGGCATGAGGTCACCATGGAGACCGAGGAAGCAGAGTAACAATTAAGTCACAATTCCCACCCTCTGGCCCACCCCAACGAGAAAGCAATTTTCGCTTCATACCAAGATGTATAATCTTCTTATGAAGCACAGTGAGTGTTAAATGAGGGAGGAAGGGGAGGGAGGAGGAAGGGGAGCGTTTGCATTTGCAGTCACCATTTTTCTATTTATAAGTGGGAGAGGATTATTTCGCCCACCCAGCAACTCCCCTTCCACCTCCCCCCCCTTTGAAGCATAAACTCTTGCCATTGAAATACCAAATATCTCTAGCAGTGACTCACACTGTGCTTCTCAAAGTAGCAGCAGCAGCAGCAGTGCACTGCGGGTATTTGGGGATAATGGCAAGAACCATCCGTTCTGGGAAGGGGAAGGTTTGCTCTGGCCCATGAGAAATGAGAGGTAAAAGTCCCAACTTGACAGGACCTGGAATGTCAGCTTGTCTAGCAAGAGAGGTCCAGTGACAATCAGCTGGGAGCAGAGTGCATGATCCAAGAGCATGTCAGTTTCTCTGAACAGTGGGCCCCAGAAGAGTCTCTTTGTGAAGGGGGTGTTGACTCAGGGTCTTCATTAAACACAACAGAGGCAACCAAGGTGCTGTTTCAGAATAGAGGTTTCAAAAATCTCCAGTGCCAGTTGGTAACTAAGGGAAATGGGGGGGGGAGGGTGACACCCACCCCCACATAGATTTCTCCCCCCTTCACTACAGAAGCAACATATGTTCTGGTTTCCCCTTCAGTTTCATAGATTATGTTGTCAGTTTCTCTCCCATGAGCCCTCAGTTTTGTAGAATTTTTTTTAAGCGACTGTATTTATATTTTTGAATTTACCAGAAGGTTTTTTTTTTAAAAAAATGATCATTTAAGAAAGAAAAAAAGAAAAGTAAGAAAGTCACTTATGAAATACTTTGGACCGAGGCTGTGCTTTTGAGGTAGTACATAATTTTCTGAAGGGAAAGACAATTCAGCCCCCCCTCCCTGACCTCTTCTTGCACTCCCTTCCCCCCCCCCCACTATGCCAGCATTTCAGCATCTGATGTGCCCCTGATGTTCAGCATGTGGAACTCAAACCCTGTTTATAGTCTGATCGAAACCAGTGGAATACTGGTACCCAGCACACTCTAGCCTTTAGTATCAACCTTTTTGTTCCCTTTTCAGAATTGATGACAATTCCATGCAAATGTGTGAATAATGAACCCATTATGAAGCCTCCTTTTTCACAATCTAACAATTCTGAGAAGCTTTGTTGCTCTGGAAACAGATTGGTGTTTTGTTTTCTTCTTCTTCTTTTAAAAAATAGGAATAATGAGAACTGATGATGAATCTTTGTTGCCCTACCATGCTGGAACCCTAAGTCAGGGGAACAAAGGATGCCAGTAATATGAAGTGTTGAGACTTTTTGCCCTAAGGGACAATCGTGCCCTAACAGGAGGAATGTTCATTTGCGCTCTTTCATTTCTGAAGGTGCAGAAATCATGCATGCACTTAATTTCAATTTCACTCATTTCTTGCCTATTTGTAGGTAATGAAAACGAGCGTTCAGCAGGCTTGCAACTCGATAGGCTGTGCCTGATTTTTTTTTTTTTACAGAATGATAATAGAGAAGGGATGCAAAAAGAACACATTTCAGCATGAAAATATCACCAGGTTCTGGGTTTTTTCCCCTAGAGAAAAGGCTGGAAGCCAAGTTTAGGTAACTTACCACAGTTGGGAAAGCAACAAATATAATATGGGAAAAAAGCAAGTGTCACTTCCAACAGCTAATATGCAACAGTCAGTTGCTTGCGTTGCAAGGGCCAACATGGTATTGTGGTTAGACAGTGGGGCTAGGAGTAGGAAAACCCAGGTTCAAGCCACAAAACTCAGGGTGAGCTTAGGCCAATCGCTTTCTCTCAGCCTAACCCACCTCACAGGGTTGTTGTGTGGATAAGCTGTTGGAGGGAGACCCATGTATGCTACTCTGAGCTCTGGAGGATGAGTGGGATAAATAATATTTAGAATCCCCTTTTATGGTCCTTCTTTGTAAAGTGCATAGTTTAAGATGGGCAAGCATACACACTTGCTGTCAAACATAAGACCTGCAGGCTAGATGTGGCTCCCAGAAGCTCTTTATCTGCCCCTCTCATGATAATTAGGCTCTCCCAGTGCCACCCTTTCAGCAGCACCACTGTTGCCAATATGGGAGGGAGAGATGGAAGGAGGCCTCAGAAGGCAAGGAACTCTACGGGGTAAGAACAGACCAAGAGGAGCGAGAGAGGGAGATGCTGCTGAGAGCCCAGTTATCATGCAGGCTGCCCTTTCAGCAGCACTGCTTCTACAGAGACATCACTTTGCAGAGCACCACTTGACTGCTGTGGAAAGTCACTTTACCCTGCACATGCCTGATCTTGTCTGATCTCGGAAGCTAAGCAGGGTCAGGCCTGGTTAGTACTTGGGTGGGAGACCGCCTGGGAATACCGGGTGCTGTAGGCTTATACCATAGTCTTTTGAGACTGAAGATTGCCAACCACTCGACTGCTAAGCAGTGAAGTGACATCTCAGCAGAAGCAGCTTTGCTGAAAGCCTGGCCCATGTGATAATTGGGCTCTCCCATATCTCAAAAATACGATCAAGATCTGCACATTTTCTTTTCTGTCATCTGCAGCTAATGACCTTCTATGTGAGAACAAAGGGCTTAGTTCTGGCCCTTATCCGCTTAATGACATCCTTAATGTCATAATGTCATCCCTTATCCTCCTTAATGATGTCACTTCCGGCCCTCAGCAGACTCCATGAAAGCTATTTGGCGTACTATATGAAATGGGTTTGACACCTCTGTTGTAGTGTGAATCCCACTGAGTTCAATGAGACACTCTCAAGCAAGGGGATTGTATATGGAAGTTTAAGGAGATACTGTATTTCTATTTTGCAGTCTAGTTATTGGAAAATGATCTCGGTAAAGTCCCAGTGACGTTAATGGCCTCAACCAAATAAACACTAGTCCTGTGACTGTTACATTTATATCAGGGGAAGTTGCCTGAGATGCCCTTCACAGAAGTGGTTACAAAGTTTATGGGTAACATGAGCCCAAGCTTGTAATGTGAGAATGTGAGAAGTCCCTTCTGTTTATGATATTAGCACCACTTTATTCACTTTATCTACTGCATAGCATCATCCTTGCTTTTCCAAGTGTCATCTTTGCAGATACATTGTCTTGATAAGAGAAGTATCTTTATGGCATTTGGAACAGTAGTTATGTATGTTTTGGGTCACTCCTTTTCCAGGGGAATGCAATAGAGGAGAAAATGGTATGGAAAAGGGCAACCTATGGCCCAATCCTAATTAAGGAAGTGCTGGAAGAATGCGTGTTCTGCCGAATCCGGCTGCTGCAAAAGCTCTGTAAGGCACTCTGTAAGACTCTTAGCCATAAAAGAGGAATCAAATCTCTGTGTTCAGAGTCAGTTTGCCACTGAATACCACTTGATGGACACGGCAACCGAGGAAGGTGATTGTGGTCCTCAGTGGAAACAGACCACCAGGCTAAAGAGGCCCTTGCTCTGGCATGGTTCTACTTAGGTATCAATGTGGCACCTACATAAGTGCTTTGGGAGGCCATCATGTTTGTAAACAACTCTTGTGGCTGTGGCTGATCACAGAGAAGGGTTTTCATGCCAGCACAAAATTTCCTGGCTGGCTGTGGATGCTGACATCTTTCATGTGGTCTGCTCCAACCACATCATGATGGGATATTTACAAACATTGCAGCTTCCACATGGAGAGCATTTCAAGTGTATTGAAATAGTTTTTGGTGGCTTTGACAGGCAGGCCATAATTCTTGAACTTAGGAAGGGAGATGGCCTCTTATTGTGACTTTAGCAGGGGAGCATTAGCTAATGGTAATCCCCATATGTGTGTTGGCATCCTTCAGTCTCGGAAGACTATGATGTCACGCTCTGAATGGTGGTTCTGGAACAGAGTGTCCTCTCCAGTGCGCGAAGCCTGGGTAAAGTAGGTATGGAGGATAGGCTGTTACCCATGCAGCAAATCCCCCCTCTCCACGTCGCTGAAATGGTCCAATGGAAAGGCAGAGGCCAATACGGTTGGTTCCAGCAGCATCGCAGGAGTTGCCAGAACGTGACTGTGTTCAGCCATGAACTGCCTCAGGGACTCCGGCTCCAGATTTTGCCTCGAGGTTGACTCCTGAAGCCTTTTCCATAACTGGATGTAGCCACAAGGCAGTGGAGGTTTGGGATCAGAGTTTTCCTTCTCTCAGATGAGCTGCCTTCCCAGGCTATCGAGTCCCATCTACCCGGTGGCTGTTTAGTCGCCTCTTACAACAAGTACAGCCAAACTGAGGGCCTATTCTTATCCCCAGCCCCCAGGGGGATCCATATATAATCCCATATATCCCATATATCCCATATATATCCCATATCCCATATATCCCCATATATAATCCCCATATATAGCTTAGCAAAGATACTAAGTGCCACTTATTGGCCATGACCATTCAAATGGTATCCTTTATGATCTCTCCTTAGACATCAAAGTACGTGTACTTCATGGCACTTTAGAAACAGTTTTTGGAGAAATGGTTGAGAGTGGACAGTTGGCAGGGGGAGAGAATACTTAGAGCCCAATCCTGAACTCTGCGGGATGGTTTACCCCTTGCACACACTGTCACAAATATGCCGTAAGGCATGTTCGTGCCGGCCCAGCACCGGATCTAGCCCAATGCCAGCTTGTGCTGGGCTAGCGCCAGTGGAAAGCCATTGCTCTGCCATTCGGCGGAACCCGAACCGTGGGTGGTGCCCAAACTGCGGGGTGGTGGAGAGGTAAGTGGGAGCATTAGGGGAGGCAGGGAGGAGGCATTCTGAGGTGGGGGAGGGTGGGGAGAGGGAGGAGGCGAGCAGGGGGGAGGGAGTGGGACGAGAGGAGAGCATGACTGGTAGAGCTCAGCTCCATCAGATCTTGAGCTCCATGTCAGGTCACGCGGCCCAACATGGAACTATTTGACTCTGCAACAGCTGCAGAGCTGCCAGAGAATCAAGTAGCTCCATTGCGGGGCTACTTTCCTTACCTGGTGGAAGGGGACAAATGTCCCCTTCCCCTGAGCAGCAGCCGGCAATTGCCCGGTTGTGCTCAGGATGCCACGGCAGCCATTTTCAGTGCTGCAACAGCCCTGCGCACCGGGCAGCTCAGGATTGGGGTGTTAACCTCCTCCCTACCCACCAATTGTTGTTGTTTTGCCTTTCTGTATACTTTACATGCCTGACAGCTGACAGTAAAACATTATAAAATATAAATATAAAATAAAAATCAAATATTAACCAGACAGCAGCAAATATAAACCAAACAAGGCAACTTAAAAGCATGCCAGTAACTGTCTTCAGTGCTAATCTAAAAGTGAGCAGTGATCAGGCCACGTGTACCTCTGTAGGCAGAATTTCTATAGTTTGGCACCACCACCAAAAAGGCCCTATCTCTTGTGCACATCTGCCATACTTCTGATAGGAGGGGAACAAAGAGATGGGCCTCCATGATGGAATTCTCTGGCAGGCTTATATGGAAGGAGAGGTTCTCCACTCTGCATTGCTCCTGAAGTGGCTTTCATCCTCATGGGGTTTAATAAAGATGTTTTTTACTTCCCTTCCTGCACTGCAAAAGCATGCAGGGAGGAAGATGGTAGTGGGTGCAAACTGGACCTGAAATGGGTTTTTGCCCAGCCCACAGGTGTACTCATTTGGTCCCCGTTGCATATATGCAACGTTGGGCAGAAATGGCTTAAGAAAGATGAAACAATCCCCCTTTGCTGCTTTTCACTCATGATTGCCCCATCTAGAAATGACTTTTCATCTTCAGAGAGGGCAGTTCCTTTTGCTTAGTGTGTCATGTTCATTTGGTTCTGTAAGGATGTTAAATGAAGATGCAGCTTCTATGCTTTTCGCACATCCATACAGAGTAATTCAGTCCAGCTGCAACATTTGCCTTCCTGCAAGGTCCCGTGCTTTTTCCAACTTCATGCCTGAGCTGATCCAGACACTCACAGGGAACTGCTGTGACGTGCTCAAGGTCACACAAAGTGAGTCGCTGGGATCAGCTGGGATAAGAGCCCGAAACCTTCTGGTGCAATCGCAAAACTGCGCAAACTGGGTCGGGAGAAGAGAAATTAGAAGTAGCAGCACAGACAGATTAAACAGGCTGATCAGTCAAATAAGTCAGAACATTTCAACTGGGCCTTGTTTGGTTTTGTACAGTGGAATAATTTATGTGATGAAGATCCCATGGGTAGGGTGGCCAGATTGCTATAGAAGACATGGTTCTTGGGGCAATAATAACTTTCGGAGATGCTCTGTTCTGCTGAACCTTAGACTGTTGCTGCCCCTGGTCCCCATCGTGGTGCCCAGCTTAGATACTGACCCAGTTGAGGAGTTGCCAGCTGGGTTACCAGCCAGGAACAAATAGTGTGCAAGTGCTAGACTCAGGCCCCAGCATTGAGCCTGAGGAAAAGCCAAGGCCTGAACCTGTACCCTAACCAGGGGTTCCTGAGGCAGCACCCCCAAGCCCCTTGAATTGGCCTCCTCCGCACAAGTGACCTCACACTCTCCTGTGCCTGCATACCCGCACAGGCAAGAAACCAAGGAGGAATTGATGGAGAGGAGGTGGAGAGGAGATACTTAAGTGAGAACTTGCTCTGTGTGTAGACACAGCCATTGATACAATTGATTGTTCCAATATGCATGATTAATTCTTTGTCCAGAGTTTCTCTTGCTGTGATCTCAATTGTATCTAGTTGCTGTGTGATCAAAAATTCAACATCTGGATTCCAGGCATACAGCGGCATTCAGGAACCTGATCTTGCCAGAAAAGAGATTCCAGTAGCCTCTGATACAAAGCTAACTTAGAAACTATATAATGCAATTAAGTACAAACTTGTCTCTAGAGCCATCTGAGGCCTCACATTATCACTTTTTTCCCCTCTAGGCGATGCAGCCAGAACATTTAATTGATTTCTAATACTTTCCCAATTCCCTGTGTATTTATGATAATGGTCGTGACTTCCATATTAACAACTCAATATTAATAAACACAATTTAATGAAATTGTGATATAATTGCATGTGGGGAAAGCATGCAATACAAGCACCTTGATAAAGCTAGACACATTCGGGTCTAGTCAGTGACTGTGCTGACTACCCAGGAGTCCTATATATGTTCTTGAGTGGTATAAATGTGAGAAATTTTTTTAAAAATTCACAGTGGAGAAAGTCTGTTGGAGCGCTGTGTCATTATAGCACCTAGAAATTTCTGGTACAAACTACTAATTGGCCGTATCACTAAAAGATTGCTTTCAAACCAAGAAATTGTTCTAAAAATGCAACTCAAATACTCCTACTTCCACCCCATTGCAAGTATGGCTCTGAAAATGCTAAACTTTTCCACTGAAACCATTACCTAAGGATCAATTGCACACAGTGTGTCTATACCAGCCATTTTCAACCACTGTGCCATGGGACACTGGTGTGCCGCAAATGGTCTGCAGGTGTGCCGCAAGAGTTTGGGGGAGGCTCATCTATTAGTAGGGCCATTGGGAGATGTAGCCCCCCACCAACAGCATGGTGTGCCTTCTCAATTGTCAAAAAACTGATGGTGTGACTTGACTATTTTAGTACCGTGTCAGTGTGCTGTGAGATGAACAAGGTTGAAAATCACTGGTCTATACGTTCTGTAAATATGTTCTGAAAGTTCATTACACAGACAACTGGGATTGATGTCTTAGTCATTGTGCATAGCATTAGGTGCAAAGCTTGCATCCCTACTGAAAATTCCAACATTTTCTTGATAGGTTCATTGCTGACACATCCCAAATAGTCTATCCATGCTCATTCTAATGGCTTCCTCCCCTCCGCATTGAGATCCTCTATGAATGTGTGCAATCGTAGCTAGTTTGACACAAATGCCTTTCTTTCTATTTCACCTCTCAGCTGCAGCTTTAGTATTATACCACAGATGCCAAAGGCAGCCTAGTTGGCAGTGCCCACTGCAAAAACAATGCACTGTGTCCCTTTTCACACCAACAGGGATAACAAAAAAGGAGCAGATGATGTCTGGGTTCTTTATGCAAACATTTCTGCAGCCTCCCCCACCCCCACCAGCAAGCATACACAATCTCGAGTCAAATATTGGAGAGAATGAATAATGATTGCAATAAATAATGGTAAATAAATGGTGCTTTGTTTTCAGGACCGCAGGGTAGCATGGATCCTAGCAATGGGTCTTAACATTTGTTGTGTTAAAGATTATTATTCTGCTTGCTTGTTCTGTGTGGACCTCTACCACATGGGAGGACTCCAACTGAGTTGAAATTACCCACAGTCTTTCTGTCACCATTTCTGACAGTGTTGAAAAATGCCTCCTCATTTGATGATCTTTTTCAGCGCACTTAGTAAAAAGGGTTGCCTTAAAGTGCACTCACTTTCAGTTCTTGTCATTTGGCCTCCTTAATGTCACATAGGGAAATCTGATTTTTACTTCCCTTCTGCAGGTTGTTTGATTCTCCCTACCATCATGTGGTACAGCCTCTGTTGATACGGCTGCATGCTATAATGTGGCGAGAAATATTATTTATTTTTTAGTTGAGAGATTTATATCCTGCCTTTCCCATGCCAAAGCAAATGACCAAGGTGGCTTACAAAGCTCCATAATAAAGTACTAAGTATCATAATAGGTAAGAAGCATTCATAACATTAATTTTAACATTAAATTGTGAAACATCAAAAAGAAAGCAAGACCTAATAATATCACTGAGCCACTGGGGGAACAGGAGGCAGTCCTAAGAGGCAGTCAAGTCATAGCAGTATTTCAGAGGCCCAGAGGGCAATATCTCCTCATCTCAAAAAGGACATAGTGGAAATGGAAAAGGTGCAAAAGAGAGCGACTAAGATGATTACGGGGCTGGGGCACCTTCCTTATGAGGAAAGGCTACGGCGTTTGGGCCTCTTCAGCCTAGACAAGAGGCGCCTGAGGGGGGACATGATTGAGACATACAAAATTATGCAGGGGATGGACAGAGTGGATAGGGAGATGCTCTTTACACTCTCACATAACACCAGAACCAGGGGACATCCACTAAAATTGAGTGTTGGGCGGGTTAGGACAGACAAAAGAAAATATTCCTTTACTCAGCGTGTGGTCGGTCTGTGGAACTCCTTGCCACAGGATGTGTTGACGGCATCTGGCCTGGATGCCTTTAAAAGGGGATTGGACAAGTTTCTGGAAGAGAAATCCATTCTGGGTTACAAGCCATGATGTGTATGTGCAACCTCCTGATTTTAGAAATGGGCTATGTCAGAATGCCAATGTAAGGGAGGGCACCAGGATGCAGGTATCTTGTTATCTGGTGTGCTCCCTGGGGCATTTGGTGGGCCGCTGTGAGATACAGGAAGCTGGACTAGATGGGCCTATGGCCTGATCCAGTGGGTCTGTTCTTATGCCAGACAGAACAGGTCTGTTCTGAGCTGAAAAGTGAGGAGGGAGGAAGTGATCCTCAGTTTCCCTGGAAAGGAATTCCATAGTTGTGGAGCCACTATAGAGGATGCTTGCCCCTGAGCTGCTACCCCCTCCCAAGTGGACAGAGGTGGCACTTGCAGAAGAGCCCCTCAGATGACCTAAGCAGGCAGGCTGAAATGTATGGAAGGAGGTGGTCTTTCAGATAGCCTGGACCCTGATCATGGAGGGCCTTAAAGATTAGAACTAGCACCTTGAACTAGGACTGGAAGTAAATGGGCAGCCAGCCAGCCTAGCTGCTGAAGCAGTGGTCCAGCAGAGTTGTATCGCTTAGTCCCCATAACCACCTGAGCTGCCACATTGTGCACTAATTGCAGTTTCTGAACTGTTTTAAAAAGTAGTCCCACATATAGCATGTTATAGTAGTCCAGTCTTGAAGTTACTAAAGTATGGTGTCAAGGTCCCCCTGACTTACCTGGGGGAAACAGGCTTGCAGGGCAAGAAACAGGCTTGCTGGCCTTGTTCAAGGCTCCAAGGCCAGCAGCAGGTGGAGCACTGATCTGGAGAGCCAGGAGAAGGAGGAGGAACACCAAGCTCCAGCCTTTTGGCTCTTACAAGCAGTGAAGGGAGAGGGTAGGAGAGGCCAGTGAGCCTTTTAACCCGCCCATGTAGGAAGGGGCGGGGCCTGGAGGGGCTGGTCATGAGCATAAAGCCCAGCTGGGCCAAAGATGAAGGCACTCTGGGTCAGATAGCTGGAGGGAGCAGAACCTAGCCTGCCCATAAACTGGCTAGGAGCCAAAAAGCCCTAGCAGCTGGGGGAGAAGGGCCTGGGTGATGCAACCCCCTTCCTCCCCACACTCTCTGCTGAGGCCCCGTGGCTGGGCTGTTGCTCTGGGAGACAGAGCCTCAAGTGCCCCACTGCTGCCTCTTTCAAATACGAGGATCCACACATGGATCACTGTGCTCCGGTCCAAATGGCTCAAGTAGGGTCTCGGTGCACCAGCCTAAGCTGGGTGAATGCACTTCTAGTAACTGCTGCCACCTGGTTCTCCAGAGAGAACCAGGGCCCAAATCCTAACCAACTTTCCAGCACTGGCATAGCTGTGCCAATGGGACATGTGCTGTATTCTGCAGTTGGGTGGCACTCACAGAGGCCTCCTCAAGGAAAGGCAATGTTTGTTCCCTTACCTTGGAGCTGCATTGCCCTTATGTTGGTGCTGGAAAGTGGGTTATGATTGTGCCCTAGGAGAACTCTTAAGCTGCACACCTGCTCTTGCAGGGGGAGCGCAAGCCTGTTCAAAGTGAGTAGATTATTCAGTACCTGCATTGAGAATTGCTTGACTAAGAGGACGTCTGACTTTTCAGGATTCAATTTCAACCCATTGGCTTTCATCCAGTCCCCAATCGCATCCAGACAGTGCCCCAGGACTTCCGCAGCTTCCTCAGAGTGGGATGGTAAGGACAGATAGAGTTGGGTATCATCAGCATATTGGTGACACCCCACGCCAAATATCCAGATGATCTCCTCCAGTGGTTTCATGTAGGTGTTAAAAAGCATGGGGGATAGGATAGAACTGTAAGGGCCAGTGTGCTGAACAAGTGTCTCCCACCATCACCATCTGGGACCTGTTAGACAAAAAGGAGTAGAATCATCATAGAGTAGTGCCCCAAGCTCCATTTTGGATGGCTGGTCTAGGACAGTGATGGCAAACCTTTTAGAGACTGAGTGCCCAAACTGCAACCCAAAACCCACTTATTTATCACTAAGTGCCAACACTGCAATTTAACTTGAATATTGAGGTTTTAGTTTAGAAAAAACAACTCATATATTAACATCTTTTACCCACTATTACTTGTAACCCTTAATGAACTTTTCCTCTAGAAATTTGTCCAATCTCTTCTTAAAGGCATCTAGGCAAGTTGTCATCACTGCTTCCTGTGGCAAAGAGTTCCACAGACTAATTACATGCTGGGTAAAGAACTATTGTCAGGGAGGGGGTGGCTGCAAGACCTTGTCACTGCTCATTTTCTCAAACAAGAAAATATGTTTTTAAAAAAACCCACAGAAGTGGGCTCTAAGGCTGCAATCCCAGCCACTCTTTCCTAGGAGTAAGCCTCATTGACTCTAATGGGGCTTACTTCTGAATAGACATGCACAGGGGCAGGATCCAAGACTGCAATCCCAGCCACAATTTCCTAGGAGTAAGCCTCATTGACTCTCATGGTGCTTACTTCTGAGTGGACATGCACAGGAGCAGGCTCCAATCCCAGGCACTCTTTCCTGGGAGTAAGCCTCATCCACTGTAATGGGGCTTACTTCTGAGTAGACATGCACAAGAGCAGGCTCCAAGGCTGCAATCCCAGGCACCCTTTCCTGGGAATAAGCCTCATCCACTGTAATGGGATTTACTACTGAGTAGACATGCATGGGAGTAGCTCCAAGGCTGTGATCCCAGGCACTCTTTCCTGGGAGTAAGCCTCATCCACTGTAATGGGCTTACTTCTGAGTAGACACGCAGGATGTCTCCTCTGCTGTGGAAGAAAAGCCTCTCTTGGCACTGAGTGGGGAGCTGCTCAGGGAAAGGTGGGCTGCAATGGCTGAGGAGGAGGGCGGCTCAGGATTGGCTGGTGGTCTGCCTGTGAAGGGTCCTGAGCCATTCCAACAGAAAAAGCCAGGAGCCTGCTGGATGCTGATTGGCTGAGCCTGCTGGAGAGTTGGGGAAGGGAAAAACAGGGAGCTTAAGCCTGCAGAGCGGGCAAAATTGAAAAGGGAAACAAATGTGGGGCAGGTGGGGGTGAAGGGAGAGGAGGGCAGTGAGCTCAGGGGACGGAGGGAAGCAGCCCACCCTCCCAATGGGGGGGGGCTCGGAAAAAGCCTCCGTTTTCTTTAAAGTGACATGCAGCTTCAGCGCCCCTCCCCAGGCTGCCTGGCTCCGCGCTGCGTGCCCACAGAGATGGCGCTGCATGCCCTGTCTGGCACACGTGCCCCATCTGGCATGCGTGCCATAGATTCACCACCGCTGGTCTAGGAGATTACCATGGTTGATGGTGTTAAAAGGTGCTGAGAAGTCCAGCAGGACCAGCAGGAATGCACTATATCCCATCTAATCCTTGGTGAAGGTCATCTATCAGAGTGATCATGGCTGTTTCTGTTTCTGTCCCAAAACCTGACCTGAAGCCAGATTGGAAAGGGTTCAGATAATCTTTCTCACCTAGGAGCCCCTCGAGCTGGGGCACCACCACTCACTCAATCACCTTTCTCAAGAAAGGAAGGTTGGAAACTGATCAATAATTGTTTAGGTTAGTGGTGTCCAGAGTTGGTTTTTTAGGAGAGGGTGCACAATTGTGGTCTTCAAGATGCTGGGCATCACTCCCTCCCACAAAATTGAATTCACAATTGGTTCCATCCAATTAGCGAGCCTAGCCCTTGCATCTCATA
This sequence comes from Tiliqua scincoides, assembly GCF_035046505.1. Lineage (NCBI taxonomy): Eukaryota > Metazoa > Chordata > Lepidosauria > Squamata > Scincidae > Tiliqua > Tiliqua scincoides. The sequence continues at coordinate 212,647,348 of NC_089824.1, forward strand.
TTAGCCAGGCTGGGCAAGAGTCAAGCTGGCACAAAGATGGTCTCAGGCTACAGAGGATCCTATCCACATCCTCAGACTGTATTGATTGGGCAGGATTGTGTAGGATTGGGCAGTTATTCTGAAAGGTATTTTGAGGGAGGTAGGGGGATCCCAGCAGTGATAGTGCATGCTAGGTTGCTATCCTCATTTTCTCAGCCAGACACACTCCCTGCCTTTCTTGTACTTACATTAAGTACAAAATAACTGGCATAGATCCAAGTAGACCCATTGATAGCCAGGCAGCCTATGGAAGGGTAACAAAAAAAAAATTCTTATGTACTTCTCCAACGCTGCCTGGTCATCTCACCACCACCACTGCATGCAGTACTTGCTCCATCAGCACAGCTCTCTGAATGAACAATGAATGAATGAATGAAAATAATAAGAAATACTCTGGTACTCCTAGCCAATTAGACTCAAACTTTCTCATATCTGCATTTCCCATTTCCTTTGATTCTTGGTCCTGTTAGAAAAGGACAAGATGTTGAGAACTGGCATTTACATAGAAAGAAGAACATCTACGCAGAAATGACAATTTGCAGAAAATCATTTGTCTGGTAGGGAAAAGCAAGTGGGTGAAACCAAATAGAGAAATCTATTAAAAATGCAGTATATGCTTAACCATATCTGCTGGCTTTCTAATTTCCAGGGAGCATCTTGTCTGATAACAGGCAAAATGGATTAAGTAGGGATGCTTCAAAGATTTGACGAGTTCCGAACAAAAAGCCTATGGCAATTATGTAATCCCCACAGAACGCTGCAATGTGAAAGATGAACAAGTAAATAAAAAGCTGAGAGGTTTGCACACAGCAAATATATTGGGGGGGGGGGAATGCAATAGATGCATGAGAGTTACTTATATTAAAGATGGAAAGTGCTATGGGCAGGTGTTGGCACCTGACCATGCTAAACTGGAAGTCCAAAGATGGCTTTCAATTTATCCAGTCTGAACCTGTGCACATTTACTTGGAAGTAAATCCCCCTGGACTTAGCAATTTTGGTCGAATATTAACATGTATTGCACTTGCAGCTTTAGAGGTTCCCAATTTTCCTTGTTATACCACAGTTCTGAATGACCCAGGTTCAGCACAAAGCTGGATGTATTCTTGATGGATATTTCATAATGTTCTGGAGCCTTCAAACTACAGGAGCTGGGATATAAGTGTAATAAATATTTGGGCAGCAAAGGTCTCTGGTAAATTGTTCTAGAAAAGTCTTGAAAAACATAATTATGATATCTAATGCACACTATTTTGTGCAATGGGGTAACTAAAAGAGCATGTGGTATCTGGTGAATAAAATGATTTGATTTCATGTGCCCACATGCCACAACATTTATTTAGTCCGTACACTGGACTGTGGGTATCAGAGATAGGGAGTCAATTAATGCTTGGGACACATTTGAAAATCCATCCTGCTAAATGATTTCTAAGTGTTTTTCTTGTTGCTTGCTTCAAGGAGCAATAAACTGTTTACATGAATAATTAGCTAAGGAGGGATTATATTAATTCACCTCAGCCTCTCACTCTGAAAGTCAGTATGCACAATGGCCTATTAGTCCTAGAGCATTAATATCTAGAATTAATAATCCCAGTGCCCTGAAGAAATGTGTTTCTTATAAACACCAGCAACTTTGTATGGTTAAAAGTGAATGCCTCAAATTACGTCTTGCCTTGCCCAAGCTTAGATAATACCATGACGGAGTCTCAGTGCCCATTAGGTTCACTGCTGGTTGATTTTGTTTACTTGAAATTCAAGGTGATTTATTGCACATAATGCTTACCCAATTTATATGTGCCCTTGGGAGCACATCGTTTAACTACACGAAGGAAGTCAATAATTTAAGCGTTTGAATCTACATAAATATTTCAAGGAGATGATCTTAATCAAGTGGCATCTGATCTAGTCTTCAGAGCACAACCATCATTGGACAGGCGGCCATAGACAGAACTGAGTACAGGAGGGTTATCCAGGCTGGACTTATTCAGATGTTAAGAAAATTGGAGTGGGGTTCCTGCTGGAGTGGGGATCCTGATGAAACATGTGGAACGTGGAAGGGGGGCGGAGCTAACTTTCAGCGAAGTTGCAGTGAACTTTGGGGGTTCCCGAAGAGACTGCGAAATAGATGTGTTTTCATGTGCCTAAACAACTAAGGCACGCTTCGGTGCCAGGAAGATGGTACGAAGAGCTGAGAGCTTGAACAGGGGGTCCTTAGAAACAGGCAATTTCAAGGATTTCTCTCTGTTTTGCTCTGTGCTGAAGCATATCTATCCCTGGCGACATCTTTGAGAAGCTCGGAGAGCTGAAAACCCGTCCTCCCACGGCCTAGATACAACAACATTGCAGCGAAAAAAGCTATTAAGAGTGAGTGAACTTGGCTCGTTAAAAAGTTTTACTGAGAACTGTAAGTAAGAAGTCTGGAGGAGGAGGAGATAATTCAAGATTATTCACGCTGGCCATTAGCCACCCGGGGGGGGGGGGAATAGGTGAATTGGTATTTCCCCTGCTGGAGTAAGTACAAGATTATATTTTTTTTAATGGTATGTACCGAAGAGAAATAAATAAGTAATCTTCAACGACGGAAATAAAGTCTACCTTCATTTTCCCAGCAAAAAGCCTTTATTTAAGCCTGGACACTGCTGGTTTCGGTTTCTCAGCAAGAGGCTTGAATTTTTTTTCTTCTTCTTTTGGTCATTTAAAGGCATACTAACCTAATTTGACTGTGGATTTGATTGACTTTTTTTGGATATAAAAATTTGGAAAGTAGCCCTGGATACAAAATTAGAAAGTAGCCCTGCAGAAAGTGGCTCGAGTTGGTGTTGATAAAAATGGCTTTTGAAAATCTAAAAGATGATCATGAAAGCCAGGCCTTGTTGGTGGACTTTCTGATGGATTTTAGAAGAGAAATGGAGCCACAAATCAGAGAACTCTCTGAACAAATTGGGCAAATAAGCTCCTCCCTTGTAAACTCGCGAGAACAGATTATAAACAATAGAGAAGAAAAAAGAATGGATCAGATGTCAGGTGAAGTTAAAGAAGTGGAGTATTTTGAAATGGGACACGAGATGGAAGAAGCAATTGTTATAATAACTGGGAATCTTAAGGAAGAAAAAAGACGAAATGTTCAGAGAGCAAGCTGTCTCAAGAAGAGGAAGAATTTATGGATTGAATTCAAGAATAACAGAATGAAAAAGAAGAAAGAAAAACAGAGGGGGGGACTTAAGAAGAAAAAGAAGAAGTGGAAGAACCAGTAGGAGGACTAAGAGGGAACACCAATAAGATAGAGTACAAAGTAAACAATAAGAAGAAGGGCGAAATGGTTGAATAATTAAAAAAAAATTTTTTTTAAATATATTAAATTAAAATAGATGCAAATGAAAATTTGAAATATAAATATTGTGGAAATTAAGTGGTATTAAGATAAATATTTTATTAATTAGATTAAACTAAAGTGGATGAAAAGGGAATTTGGAATATAAGTATCGTGAAAATTAAAGAGGTAAATATATGAAATAAATTAGATGGAACTGCAATTTTGGAATATAAGTATTATGTAAAATATAGTGGTATTAAGACAAATAAAAGGGTTATTTTATAAAAAAAGAAGGTAAATAAAATAAATTATAGATGTCAATTTATTTTGGAGAAAATATTAAACCTGTATTTGGGTTTAATAAATATGTGGTGGATAAGCAAAGTATAATATTATTGTAATTGGAGATATTTGTTTTTAGATGTGATATTAGAAATTATGAATCAGATAAGAGATTGTATTTTAGAGGTTAGTTTAGTGGTAAGAAGAGTCTATAAGTAAAAATTTGAAGCCTTTTTTGACTGGATAGTTATGGAAAATGATGTATAACATGTTATAAGAGATATTGAAGGAGGTAATACCATGGTAATCGGAGACTTTTTTTTTAGATGTCATATTAGAAATTAAGAATCAGATAAGAAAGATTTTATTTTAGAGACTAGTTTAGTGGTAAGAAGAGTGTATAAGTAAAAGTTTGAAGTGTTTTTTTTTATGATGGGATAGATAAGGTTAGAGGTAAAATATGGAATGTTAAAGTATTAACCAGTTGGGTTAAAGAATATGATAATTTTTGTATTGATTATTAATTTCGTTTGGATTAATGTTTGTTGTAATCGATGGCCACCACCCTCGTGTGTAACCTATGTAGTCCTAGCCCTAAGTCTACCCAATTTTCCTTACCTGTATCTGTAATAAATAAATAAAGCATTATATATATATATATATATATATATATAAAAAGAAAACATGTGGGACGTTATCAGTGCAGATAATGCATCCATCCAGTTCTTTTGATTTAGGCTCCTTTAGAATCCTTGTGGGCACAATCCAGAGAGTGCCCTTGGCCAGCACAAGCCCCTTGCGCCAGCCGAAGAGTGTCGCGATAGTGCTGTAAAGTACTTTCATGCCACCGCTGGCCCAAGCTGTGTTGGACCAGCAGAGGAGGTAAGCCCATGCTGACTGAATCAGGCTGGCGCGTGGGTCTGGGGATGTGTGGGGAGGGCGGGGAGGAGGCATTTTGGGGTGGGGGGAGGGTGAGTGGCAGGTGGGCCTGTGGGCGGGTGGTGGGTGTGCAGGTGGCAGGGCCAGGATTTGGCAGTGTGCTGGATCCTAACCCCAGTCCTGGGCAGCCTGGGCAGCTTAGGGCTGCTTAGATCCGACTAGCCCCATCAGGGCGGCTGTGACTTTCCCCAGGGTAAGGGGAAGCAATTCCCCTTGCCCCTGGCTGAGCCGCTTTTGGTCCTAAAGGGACAGTCCAGCTGGCCTCCCTGTGCCAGCGTGTGTTAGGATTGGGCTGTGTAGCTCCTTAGAATACGATATATTTCCTATCCAGCAAACTCTTCATACTATTCCTTGCTTCTCTTTTATATCCTCTTAGAAAACTGAATGCTTAGCTTCCTGGTGCTAAGAATCTCATGTGTGAGGAATATACACATGAGGCTGTCTTATTCTATGAGTTCATCTAGTTCTGTATGGTCTCCACTATTTGGTAACAGCAGGTTTTCAGAGGGGGGACTTTCCCTATCCTACCTGTAGATGCCAGAGACTGAACCTTCTGCATGCAACATGTCACTGAATTATGGCCCTGTCCCTGTGCACTGATCAAACAGTGTGCTGGTGCTGGAAAGTCAGGTGCAACAGCTCAGTGCATGTATACTGATGGGTTGTACCATCAGGTGGATTTGCTATATCCATTAGTGACATTGGAGATGATAGAGATGCTTTCTTGTAACATACATGAGAAAATGTATCTTAATCGCAAACAGTAATGCAGGAAGGTCTGCTCAGAAAGGAGCCCAGGAGTATCCTGTTGCTCCAGGCTGGTTTGCTTAACCCTCAGACTAGCTGTTAATGTAACAGATGCCTTTGTGAAACACTTCTTGTTTTTTCTTCTCTCCACCCCCCTCCCCCTCACAAGGCAAATGCAGGATATGTGAACTGCAGCTGTCAGGAAGGATAACAGCACAGGCATTCTTCAGTGGTGCTGAGGCTCTCACATGCCCCTCTGTAGTCTTCCAAGCTACTAGCAACCAGCTCCAAATCTATATGCCAAAAGCTCAAGAGAGATCAGCAAAGCAGACCTAGAAATAGTGGGCTGGGCCTCCGTGATTCCAAATGTGATAAAGCCTGATCTTGGAGAGGGGAAGAGTTGTTCAAATGAAGAGTGCATGTTTTGCTAACAGATGTACTCAGCTGAGTTCTTGCTAAGCTGAAACATAAGCTGACCGAGAGCCTTTGGGCCCAAAACTGTGGTTGCCCTGCACTGTTGGAACTTATGTTCCAACAGCGCAGGGTGCTTTCTGGTGCCAAGGCAGTTGAGCCACTGTTGTGCACTGTTGGGTCGCTGCCACAAAGGGGAAGTGGCATGCTGCATGCAGGGGCTGTGGATGCCTCTTTCATCACCAGTATGCTGGTGGTAGAAGTGTGTCATAATTGGGAAGAGGAAACAGCAGAGTACAAGGAGGGGGAGGGAGGGGGTCAGTCCTGGTGGGAGTGACTCGTGCTCCTAAACCCTCTTTTTAAAATCTCTCTGTTCCTTTCCTTCTTTGGACCACTGCCAGCCAAATGGCTGATGTGCTTCCAAGGAAACCCATAGACGATCAGGCAGCCTACTGGGCTGGGCGAGTAAGATAGTAAAATATTTTTACTTACCTTCTTCAGGCTGTCTGATTGCCACCCACTCACCATAGCATGCAGTGCAGCCTCCATTGGTGTGGTTACATACTATAACATGCAGGAGGTTAGGATTGGGCAGTAAGTCCATCTAGCTCACTCTTGGTAACAGTGAGTGGCAGACGGATGCCAGGGTTTCAGATGAGGGTCTTCCCTAGCTTGTGGTGATCTCCAGGGTAGTGCTGCAAAGGACCATGTTCTGCTCTGGGAAATCTGTTGCTTTTCCCTACCCGGAGATCTAGCAAAGGGATCTTTTATGAGTGGAGTATAGGAACCAAACTTAAAGTGGCAATTAAATTGATGTTATTAAATTTTACACAGCAATAGGTATACAGGTGTGTGCTACTTAACAACAGGGGTATGTTCTCTGATCCCTGTTTTTATGTGATTAGGTCATTAAGCAAATGTTCATCCCAATCTAGTGCCCTTGTTGTGTAAAGAGGCACTCCCTGCCAGAAACTAGCTGGCTGCACAGGCTACTGGAGATAGAAGACCTTTTTTTTTTTGCATTAACACCCTTTTTGTTATGTAAACAGATACTCTGCTGCAGGCTATGGGAGACCTGCCTGCCTCATTAAGAGCCTCTTTGTTGTGCCCTTGTTTGTGCTGTCTGTCATTAAGCGGAAGGTTGTTAAGCAGCTCACACCTGTAACTGTTTTGCATAAAACGCTGAACTATTCCTTTGTATACTTGTAATCTAAAATAGCTAAGACTAGTATTTGGCATCAACCATAGCAATTCCCCATAATACCTTTCACGCACTCTCACATACAAATTGAGCGGCCAACTCGATCAAAGCAGATACAATGGAAAAGCTGAGAAGCCAGCAGCGCTTCATGACCTTAGTTTTTGTTGCTGATGGCAAACCTCTTTGCAGCTCAGATCTCGTGTGCTGTTTTTGCAGTCCTTTTGGTGTCAACTGAGGAACATGGGCTTTTTCTAGTTTGGGGCAGTAATCGAGTCCTCATGTTCATCCACTTACCCAGCTAGCCCTCATTCACCGCCCAGTTCTATGGGAGCGATATGCTGACAGATCTCATGACCTGCCAGCTCATTACATGATCCACTGTCACCCTGGCCTCACTACCAATCTGCAGCCCATTTGCAATGGTGTGGTAGCTGGGAAGCCCTGAGCTGCCAGCAGTGGGCCACAGATTGCTTTGAAGCGGGCAGTGGTTCGCCCCCTCCTGAAGAAGCCCTCCCTGGATTCCACTGTGTTGGATAACTACCGGCCAGTCTCCAACATCCCGTTTCTGGGCAAGGTAATTGAGCGGGTGGTGGCGTCCCAACTCTTGGATGATGCGGATTATCTGGATCCTTTTCAATCTGGCTTCAGGCCGGGCTTTGGGACGGAAACCGCCTTGGTCGCCTTGGTGGATGACCTATGCCGGGGACTGGACAGGGGGAGTGTGTCCCTGTTGGTCCTGCTAGACCTCTCAGCGGCTTTCGATACCATCGACCATGGTATCCTTCTGGGCCAATTGGCCGAGTTGGGAGCTGGAGGTACTGTTTTGCGGTGGTTCCGCTCCTACTTGGAGGGTCGGTCCCAGATGGTGGTGCTGGGGGATGCCTGTTCGACACCCTGGCCCTTGAGATGCGGGGTGCCACAGGGCTCAATTCTGTCCCCCATGCTATTTAACATCTACATGAAACCGCTGGGAGAGGTCATCCGGGGGTTTGGAGTGGGGTGCCATCAATATGCCGATGACACCCAGCTCTTTCTCTCCTTTCCTCCAGACTCCAGGGTGGCGGTTGAGGGCCTGGAGTGCTGTCTGGAGGCAGTGAGGATCTGGATGGGGGCTAACAAGCTGAAATTAAATCCGGATAAGACAGAGGCTCTCCTGGTTCGGAAATCCTCGATGCAGGTGCTGGACTATCGGCTTGCGCTGAATGGGGTTGCACTCCCTCTGAAGGAGCAGGTCCGCAGCTTGGGGGTCCACCTGGACTCGCAGCTGCTCCTGGATTCCCAGGTGGCGGCTGTGGCTAGGGGGGCCTTCGCTCAGCTTCGGCTGGTGCGCCAGCTGCGGCCGTACTTGGATCGTGCAGACCTGGCCACGGTGATCCATGCCTCGGTGACATTGAGATTAGATTACTGTAACGCGCTCTATGTGGGGCTGCCCTTGAAGACGGTTCAGAAACTGCAACTAGTGCAGAATGCGGCGGCCCGTGTGGTTACTGGAGGTAGGCGGTTCGACTCTGTCAGTCCGCGTCTCCAGCGGCTGCATTGGCTGCCCATTCGTTTCCGGGCCCAATTCAAGGTGCTGGTATTGACCTTTAAAGCCCTATAATGCTCTGGACCAGGGTATCTTAGAGATCGCCTACTCCCGTACAATCCGGCTGGTCCTCTTAGGTCATCAGAGAAGGCCTTTTTACAAGTGCCGCCGCCTAGGGAGGTACGTGGGGCGGCTGCAAGAAATAGGGCCTTCACAGTAGTGGCACCAACGCTATGGAACTCCCTTCCCCCTGACTTAAGAATGGCTCCCTCTCTTGAGACCTTTCGGCGGGGCCTGAAGACCCTTCTGTTTAAACAGGCCTTCTGAGTTTTCGGCCTTTTAACATCTTTTTAACATCTTTTAATATTTTTTACAGGCCTGATTCTTTTATGACTTGCTGCTGCTCTATGCTCTTTTTACCTATTTTTTACTCTGACTGCTGTTTTTTATGATGTGTTAATATGTTTTTATTTGTTTTTAAATTATGTTTTTTATATGTTGTAAGCCGCCTTGAGTCCCTTTGGGGAGAAAGGCAGGATAAAAATAAAGTTGTTATTATTATTATTATTATTATTATTATTATTATTATTATTATTATTATTATTGGTCACTGGAATTGGTATAACGGTGATGGGTGTGGTTTGGAGTGGATTGGGGCAGGGATTGGGCCAGGCCTGGGGCAGTTTGTGGGCAGGAGGTGGGAAGATCTCAGGATCCCACACCACCAAGATCCTATCCCCCTTTGACTGCCCCCTGAGTATCCACAGATTTATGCCAGTTAAATAATTTACTTACCTCTCCTAGGTCATTTGGTCGCCCCCACCATAGCCTGCAGTGCGTGCTGCACCAGGGCAAGGGATAGGATTGGGTTTCCAGTTCCATCTACAGAGGCCTATACCAACTGTGTAGCGTATGCCTCCGTTTTGCTCCCCTTGTCTGGAATGGCTCTGAAGAGGAGGGGGAGGGGCCCCTTGCATGCTGCAGGGAGGGTCCCTGCCAAATTTAGTGCTTTGCACCCCCTCTAGCTACAGCATTGACCTATGCATAGAGAGGGTTTCATGTGTGTCAACATCCCAGTACTAAAAGATATCTTAGTCCCAACTATTCCTTAGCAAGCAAAGCAAGTTCTTCTTTCACACTCTTTTGAGTTTCTTCATATCAATGTGTGTTTTTGTGCTCCAAGGCACCACAGAAGAATAAAACCCAGCTCGTGCCTTTTCCCTAGTTCAGCCTTCTGAAAGCAAATCCCTTGTAAGCAGTTCTCACTCATTCCACGTGCATGCTTATGTCTAAATTAGCCAGTGCTTTAACTGAAGCAATAATAAGTAATTGTGTAAGACAACAATACTGCAATAATGGATAAAATAGCTGATCCCTTAACTGAGGCAAGAATAAGTAATTCAGCAATTTGTTTTAATTATAAAAGCTATTGTAAAATCAGACTGTGGCAGATCCCATCAATACCATACAAATAGTCACACCCTGGCTGTCTTTGTGGGGTAGAGTTCCACTGCCACCAGAAATACAGGATAAGAGCCACGCTTTCACCCAGCCTGCAAAACAGCAGCCCTCATTCTAAGTTCCTTGAGGAGGATCAGGAGAGTGGAATCCTCTCTCCTTCACACCTCCTTGGTTGGTGGGCAACCTTCAGTCTCGAAAGACTATGGTATAAGCCTACAGCACCCGGTATTCCCAGGCGGTCTCCCATCCAAGTACTAACCAGGCCTGACCCTGCTTAACTTCCGAGATCAGACGAGATCAGGCATGTGCAGGGTAACAGTTATACAATACAAAACACACTCAAGTCTTTTCTGGCTAGTACAGCAATTGTCAATATTTTTCTCCTCACAGCACTCGGACATCTATTTTGTCTTGTGATGTCACTTTCAGCTTCCAGGAGGCTCTTCTGGTTCTTGGTTCTGTTTCTTGGTTCTGTTTCTGTTTCAGCTTGCAGCTGTCTGTAGTAACAAATCGTCAATCCCTGTTCCTCTGCCAGCAGATTCTCAAGGATATCTGAGATTATTTTCCCCTAAATATTTTATTTTAATTGTGTTTTTATTTCCCTCAAATAATTGCTCTATAACAGGAGTGGCCAAACTTGCTTAATATAAGCCCCCCTTATTCCAAAGGTAATTGTATCAAATGTTTCTGTTCCCAGCCAATTAGCTGACAAGATTGATTTTTTTTAGACCATAAACAGTAGACAAGTAATGTTCCCCTGAAGATGACTAAAATCCTTAGTTGGAATATAAATGGCTGGAAGAAGGGTATGTTAGACCCTGAGACTCCTTTATTCCTGGCTGACTTTAATTGCATCATGATACAAGAATCTTGGGTTTATAATCCTTGCAACCTAAATGGATATAACTCCTTTTGTCTGCCAGCTGAAAAACATAACCCCGACAGGGGTCTATTAAGCTTTGTATCAAGCAACATAGGGAAATCATCCACCCTTCCCCCATGCCCATCAAAGTTAGCTATGGCAATAAAGGTAGTCACCAAGTTCAAAGAAAGTTTGATGGTGAACATCTCCTTCCCTCCCCAAACCTCTAAACTGGATCTGGACAATCAATGGGCCACACTCAAAGAATATTTACTGGACCTCCAAAGCAGTCATCCTCATGCCACCATGATAATTGGGGGGACTTTTAATGCTAGGATTGACCCAGATGACAATCAATTACTACTCTCCAATATTGGAAGAAAGACCTGTTCTATCATAACATCAAAGAAGGAATTTGTCACTCCAAGGATAACACCATCAACTGGTCAGGAGTCAGACTGGTGAATATGGCCTCCAGACTCTCACTAGCAATTGTTAACGGGAACTATTTAGTTAACCCTTATGGAGATTATACCTATTTCACCACAAGGAACAAGTGTCATCAACTATATCCTGATTGACTATACTAACTTTTTAAAATATTGGAATTTACAGTAAGGGATCAAGGAACAAGTGATCATTCTTATTTTTATTAAGGTGCAGTTAGAAGATGCACCTCCGGGGCATTTGGTGGGCTGCTGTGAGATACAGGAAGCTGGACTAGATGGGCCTATGGCCTGATCCAGTGGGGCTGTTCTTATGTTCTTAAGATGTGTATTAAATCCTAATGTTGGCCAAACTGAAACCCAGACAGTGCCTTCATGATGAAAGTGGTCAACTGGATCCACCGAGGCTGCCAAAGAATTACTCCGTACGAGAAATTAAAAAAGAAATCATAATTAGAAAAACCTCGATCACAGTCTCGAAAAATATATGATTACTCTTCCAAATGTTTGATCTGATTTTATTAAGAAAAGGGGAGAAAAGAAAGATGCCAAGAAAATCTTGATACCAAATGAAGAGTTGGTTTGATAGAGACTGATAGGACAACAAAACACCACAATGGCTGTGCATGCCTCTCTACTGCAAGCTAGAAGGAATTACAAAGCAATACTAAAAGTAAAGAAACAACAATCAATGGGTCCAGATGGGATAAAGTAAAGCAGCTGTCAAAGAGCAATCTAGGACGTCTCTCTGGCATTTATCACCCCAACACTGAAGCCACGACATCATGTTGGAACATCTGTATCTGTAAGCTTGGGAGAAGCATTTTGGGTAACCTTTACAAGAAGCACAATCATGAACCAGACTTGAATTTTGAGATCCATCTAACGCAAGATACAGAATGGGATCCTGTTATGTAGAATGAAGTTGTTCCTGATCAACAATGTCAAACCAAGAAAATTCCCTGGTATAGGTGCATTTCCTGCAGAGCTGTGAAAGGTAGCCCCGACCTGGTGGGAGAAGGTGCTTCACCCTTTTTCTGATTGACAGATGGTAATATGCCAAATTCTTGGAAAATATCACTGGTTACCCTCATTTACAAGAAAGGGGATAAGGCTGATACAAGCAATTGCCGATCAGTATGGGCCCAACCCTATCCACCTTTCCAGCACTGGTGCAGCTGTAATGCAGCCCCAAGGTAAGGGAATAAATGTTCCCATTTCCTTGAGGAGGCCTCTGGGGCTGCTTCCCCACCACAGGATGCAGCACACACACACACACACCCCACTGGCATGGCTGCACTGACACTGGAAAATTGGATAGGATTGGGACCTATGTCTTCTAGCAGAGACCAGCAAGCTTTATGCATCCCTGTTACAAGGAAAACTGCTTCATTGGATAGAACAGGAAAAGACACTGGGAGATGAACAAGCAGGGTTTAGAAAGGGTCAGTCCTGAATAGATCATTGCTTCACCCTGGCATTGCTGATAGGCAAATATGTATTACATATGCCTGGTACTTTATGCGCAGCCTTCATCGATCTGAGAGTTGCCTTTGACTCAGTGTCACATGAGGGTCTCCAGAACAAACTAAACGCTGCGTGTATGCCGAAAAGATTGTTAAAATTAATGATGAATCTATATTCTGGAAATTCCTTATATGCCAGCTGAATAATGATGGAACCATTTCAATTTCCAAGCCACATAAGATAAACTTCAGATGTTTGAGAGCCCGAAGAGAGATGTTTGAGAGCAGCAATTTTAAGAAGCAATTAAATTCTTAAATATATTTACTCACTATGAACATTAAACAAAAGTTTTAATCCAGTGGACTCTCAATTTATACCACGTAAATTATTATAAAGCTTGAAAATTTTGTATTTACTTTCTGTATTAATTGTGATGCAAAAAGGAACTCAGCCAACATATTTCCACGAGCCACACATTATATGTCAGAGAGCTGTATGTGGCTTGCGAGCCATGGTTTGGCCACGCCTGCTCTAACCTTTAACTCCATAGCCAAAATCTTGCTGCACTGAGCCATTTGGGCAACTGTATTTTCTCCAACAGCACGTGGCAGCTTATTTACTTCCAGCTGCAGCCAAATATCTCTGAACCTCTGCCTTGTATCACTCCCAACACTATTTGGGAGCAGAGTTGAGCACTACTATGGCCAGTGCTATTATGCTTCAGCATGTATGCTCCATTATGATGCTGGTATAGAGACTAGGAGCCCTGAGCAAATGGAATGTGTGCAGTTAAAATCAGACACAGATGATGTCAGTGATGACAATGTTTCTTCATGAAATGACAGGTCCCTGCCCCAAGCAGCTTACAGTCTAGATGACAGTGACACAAGGGAGAAAACACAGGGAGGGTAGACAGGGAAGAATATGCAATGTTTAAAGTTGTGCATTACAGTACAGAATGGAGCTGAAGGCATAATGGCAAAGACTTTGGAGAAAAGGTTGGTTTTAAGAACAGATTTGAAAGTTGTAAAAGAGGAGATGCTGGTGATGTGTTCCAAGAAGGCCTGAATAGGTTTTGCTACTGCTATAGAAGTGCAGCAGAACTCCCATGTTCAGAAACAACAAGCCTGAGTACCAGATATTGGAGGAGATAAACAAGACTCAGATCGTGTCACACAGAGGACGGGATGAGAGGGGTATGACAGAGGGAAATCAGTAGTGATGTGTTGGGGTTCCCCTCCTCCCACAAGTCCCCAACTTACCCAGGGAGAAGGCTTCTGGGCCAGAGGATCAGGGAGGAAGCCGATGGAACATGGGGCCACCTCCCCACAGGCTGCCTGGGCACTCCTGTAGGCGGCAAAGCGCAGCAGAGGAACATGGCGCGCTGAACCCCCCACTTCTCCCTCTGCCTTGGAGGAGGGAGGGGGAGACAGGACACAGGCCATTCAGCTGCTGGGCAGTCACCCGTCCCCACCTTGGGGGAAAGGGGAGCACTCCCTCACCCAGCCAGCCGGGACCTGCTTTGCCGGGCACCTGGCTATGACGTCGGGGGTCCACAACTGGACCTCCTGACGTCATCTGCCGAGCTACAGGACCCAGGTGGGCAAGGCCAGCCCAAGCCCCAAAGGCAGAGACCAGAGCAGAGGCAGCAGCCTTCCCAGCCCTCTCAGGAACAACCCTGGCAGCTCCAGGTGAGAGGAGGTGGGAGGGAAACAGAGAGAGGAAGGGGAGGAGTGCTGGTAATCCCAGTGGAGGACAGTCCCAGAGACAGGCCCTTTTTGTACCTGTGAGGGAAGGGGAGGGGCCAAAGGGGAGGGGTCTGCCCTACATAAACCTGGAGGCCAGGGATGACAAGCCAGTTGGTAGTTGGAAGAGCAGGCAGGAGGATCTGCTGACAGCAGCTCCTACTCCTGACTGGCAAATGCTGCCAACCCAAAGAGGGGGAACTGGCTGACACAACCCCCCCCTTCTTCTGGTGAACTGTTCTGAGGCCTCCACAAGGGGGTCCCCCTCGGATAGGCCAGGTGGGCCCTCCCCTCCCCTCCCCCCACAGGGAGGCCTCACATGATGTTGCCAAAATTCATAGGAATGTATATGAATTTGTATGTGAATTTCTAGTACGGTACATGAATTTGTCCAGCTCATAATGCTCAGTGATAGTAAATTGAGCACTATTTTCCTATGAAGCACAGGATGCTAAATAAGATTCTGAACATTGCACAGTCAGCATTTGGCAGACCAGGTGCTTTGTAGGTGAAGGCACAAAAGGGGTTTTGGGGTGAGTGAGTGAGTGAAAACTTCCTCTCAATAAAGCTCTCATTGATTGTTATGGACAAAACCACTGGTTCCCAAACTTTTTCAACTGGTGACTCCCTTGACCTACTGGGCTATTGGCCATGGCTCCCTATTAGGGCTACAATCCTATATATTCTATAGGGTGGAAGGTTATTTGTGAGGATTCCCCAGAAACTGGCTGGTTTCTGTGGCTCCCTGGGAAGCCACCGCTCACAGTTTGGGAACCACTGGACTATATCAATTCAACTCCTTGATCAACTACTAAATGCTGCCACGTATCAAATATTGAAATCAAATCGAATTGGATATTAAATGCCTATGCCAACTCATCAGGAAATATTTGGTAAAGATGCAAATGGTCCAAGAATATCAGGTAAATATCCAGGCACAGATTTAATGGTGGAGAGTTTTTGGAAGCAACTTTGTTTCAGGTCCAGGTGTCTGTCATTCCTAATGAGCTTGGTCTTCAGTCTTGGTGGCTGCTCCCCTAAGTTCAGCATGCACAGACTGACAGTGTAGAGTGGAAGACACTGTGAGGCTGCAAGATGTATTAAAGCCACACAATTGTCCATGCAAAAGATGTCACATTGTGGGGTTCAAAGCCACCCCTGTAGAAAGGTCCTAGAGGGTCTTTTTGTTCTTGGTATGTGGCTCAGTCAGAGATAGATAACTTGTCAGCAAGAAAGCTAGAAGGAGATGGGAGGGAAGGTTCCCCAAGGCAATCTCGTTTTTGCTTGCACCAGAACAAATTGTGATTTTCTAATAGTGGCAATATCCATAACAAAGTGAGATAATCTCTTTGGGAGGTAATTGCTATGCTGGGAAAAGGATGTCTGATGGAGTGTCCTTCTCTTGCTATAAGAAAAGGCAGAGGAGAAGGGAATGATGTGCATTGGCTGGCAAACACAGGAACTACAGTTCTGATTCTTGGTTGTTCAGGATCCCAACACAATATTGATCTGTCACCTCGCTGCTGTCATGGGTGTGTGGGCCCCCTATCTTTTTCTACCTCATCCCAAGGGTCAACATCAAGAGGGGAGGGAAAGGACACACCTGGAGGGTTCCAAGTTATGTCACCATGCTGAGATGAAAGATGATGCAGGGCAGGGCTCATTGCAAGATGCAAAGTAACTCAGGGCGCAATCCTAACCCCTTATATCAGTGCTTTCCAGCACTGACATAAGGGCAATGCAGCTCTGAGGGAAGGGAACAAACATTCCCTTACTTTGAGGAGGCCTCCAAGAGTGACACCCAACTGCAGGATGCAGCACACGTCCCATTGGCACTGCTATGCCAGTGCTGGAAAGCACTGACTTAAGGGGTTAGAATTGCGCCCTCAGTGTAACACTTATAGCTCACCAGTGCTTCTCATCTCTCTCCTCTGGTTAATTTCACTGGGGTCTGGAGTCCTCATACAATTATAGTGAGCCCTGCCAAGTCAAGAGGCCAGGTCTGCCAGGCAGGAAGGGTCAAGCCCACTGTGGGACTCCTGCCAAACTGGAAAATTGGGGTGCTGTGGCCCTGCAATTTTTGGGGCTTGCTATCCTGACCCCCCTGGCCCCATTGGAGAAGGGGTCCTTGTGTTGGGGTACAACCCAGGCCTCTCTTTACTGCCTCTCTAACCTTCTTTCCTGCCCCCCACCTTAGCTTCTCATTCCCTGGCCAACTCGTGTTTGCCTGCTTGTTTCTTCCTCCTATGGCCCTTGTTTCTTCTCTCCCACTGTCTTCCAGCATGGCCACCTTCTCTTCTTCTTCAGCCCCTTTCTCTTGCTCCAGCAGGGCTGTTCTTATGTTCATTGTCTCATATTTCACTCCAGCTCATTTGTTTCTCTCCTCTCTGTCTTGTTTTTCCCATCTCACTGAGTCTTTCCTTTCCTGCTGTCTCCACCTCTGTTCCCATCTCTGTTCCAGCTATATTCCTTCCTTTCCACTTCTGAGGTCTCCACCTCTTGTGGCTCCATCCCTTCCCAATCAGCTGACCCAGCCAGTCCATTATGGCTCTAGTTGTGCCTGGGCTGGTTGGGCAGCTGGGAGGGCACCCCACGGGGCCAGGAGGAGTGCCATAGGTTATTTGCCCAATGTAGAACAAAGGATTAAAGTAGGGTAGTTGATGGATGATGAGTCTACAGACTTGTGCATTCCATATAGAATTCTGTGATGTGCTTGATCTAAAATCATTGCTTCTAAAGGGGACTGAAAAACATGTGGCCCCTTCAAACTAAAGAAGGCCCCATCAGTCATGGCTTGAGGCCTGCCATGATTTGTGGCCTGTACTTGAACCCCCTCCCCATTTTACAGTCCAAGGCAGGGTGCAAAAATAGGCAGTTCATAAGTGTTTATTGGGCTATCATATGTAAGAGTCTGTTGGACCAGGCAAAAGGCTTCTCCAGACCAGCATCCGGTCTTCAGCAGTGGCCTCTGGGAACTTCACAAGCAGAGCATGAAGTCAAAAGTCTTTTCTCTTAGAAAGTCCCACAACAGCTCAGAGTTACACTGCATCTGAATGGAAAGTCCTGTTTAGACTGGATGTATTTTTTGGCTCTTGTTGCTAGGTAGAACTAATCTCCATGATTGTGCTTCATGCTTTAAAAAAATCATTTAAGCTAGTGACTAGTATCTTATCTTGTGGCAGTGAACTCTGTGAATTATGCATTGTCACAGTACAGAAATTGTGTCTTTTGTGGGTCCTGAATGAATCTGCTGGCATTAGTTTCACTAGTTCTACTTGTTTCAGAATGTGACAATTCTCTCTCTCTCTCTCTCTCTTTTTGTGTCCCCCTTTAATCATTTTTTTTCTAAATCAAAAAGCACCCAATGCACTAGCCTTTCCTTGTAGAGAAGGATCTCCGACCCTTAGATCATTTTCATTTCCCTCTTCTGTTCTTCTGTGTTCTGTTTTCTGGGATGGGATGACCCAGAAGTGTATGCTGGCAATACTGGCAATTTACTTTCAGTGCTCTTCCTTATAATCTCTAGTATGGCTGGTGGGCTGTATACAACTTGATGAATCATAATTTGGGCAGTTCTGACTTAAAGAGAAAAGAAATGTGAGATGGAGCAGCTGCAACATTTATAGCACAGAGAAGCAAAATCTAATGGCCCAATCCTATCATGAATTGGGCGGATGTACAGAGGGCTTTATGACAATGGAACACAGTTCCACTGTTGTAAAATGGCTTTTGATGGTGCACACACTGACAACCATTTTAGGTATACTGCCGCACCTGGTGAAAGTGCTGGAGGCCCACTGCTGGACCTAAGAAGGTAGATGCAACAGCAGCGGGGTACGAACAAGGCAGGGAGGGGGTGGACAGGGGAGTGGAGAGGGTGGAAAAGGGAGATGAAGGAGGCAGACTGGGGGAGGTATTGACGGCACTCGCATGCACCAGTAACCTAACCCATTTGTCACCAGTAACCTAACCCAGGAGTCCCCTGGCAGTGGTTGAGGCTTTCCCTGGGGTAAATGAGCAAACAGACTTACTGCGAGGAAACCATTCCAATAGCCCGCCCACCCCCTAGATACAATGTGCGCTCCGTTGACGTGGCTGCATCGGTTGGTAGGGATTTGAGTAGGACTGAGCTGCCCACCTGCTCGGATTGGCAGGCACATACTCAGTTTGGGGGATTTTTGTCATTGTAATGGATTGCAATATTTTCACTTCGCAAGCATGATATTGGCTCTGTTTATTTCACCACCCGCTGTATAGAAAGGGAGATCAAAAGGCTTTGTCTCAGTAAATTAGCTGTTCCACTGCAATGTATTGTGATGTTATATACTATAGTGTAATACTTTAGCATAGTCTAAACTTCTTCTCTAGAACCTGAAGAAGTGAGTCCCCAGGCTTCCTAAAAGCCACATCAGTTTCACAGCTGATGAACAACTCCCTTCTCCTCCAGAGATGGAGGAGATCAATAAGTCACTGGGCCCTGGGCCCAGAGACATACAAAATTATGCATGGGAAGGATAAAGTGGATAGGGAGATGCTCTTTACACTCTCACGCAACACCAGAACCAGGGGACATCCACTAAAATTGAGTGTTGGGAGAGTTAGAACAGACAAAAGAAAATATTTCTTTACTCAGCGTGTGGTTGGTCTGTGGAACTCCTTGCCACAGGATGCGGTGATGGCGTCTAGCCTGGGCGCCTTTAAAAGGGGATTGGACAAGTTTCTGGAGGAAAAATCCATTACGGGGTACAAGCCATGATGTGCATGCGCAACCTCCTGATTTTAGAAATGGGCTATGTCAGAATGCCAGATGCAAGGGAGGGCACCAGGATGAGGTCTCTTGTTATCTGGTGTGCTCCCTGGGGCATTTGGTGGGCCGCTGTGAGATACAGGAAGCTGGACTAGATGGGCCTATGGCCTGATCCAGTGGGGCTGTTCTTATGTGAGAGAAAAATCTTGCCATAACGGAAAAAGTCCCAGCGCTTACAGTTTGTAACAGTCTTAAAATGCAGCGCAAGAGATGTTACACAGGTTTGGTTACATTCACCTGTGCTTGGCACAAAACAGATCCCAGGTTGTACCCAGGGCTACTGGGACAAAGAAACAACAATGACTGTTTTGAAACACTTTTTTTTAAAAAATGTATAAACCAACAGTTCCTTGGCGCTGTCACCTGGAAAGGCCTGGCTCAAATAAATTCCTGCTTCCAGGCAAGGCAGCAGGTGAAAAATGAAATGGGGATGTATCAAAAAAGGAATGAGAAGAATAGAACAGTAGAAAGGAGTGTTGCAAAATAAGAAAATGGAAATCAGAAAGTGAAAAGTGAGTGAAAATGGGGGGAAAAGGAAGAGAGTGCAAAGGGGGTGGCTGAAAATTACAAGGATATTAAAAGGAAGAGCAAAACATTGATGGAGAACATGCTGTGCTGTAAAGATTCATTTCTGATATTGGTTTCAGGAAGCAGAAAAATATGTACCTTTTCTGTGGGAACTCTGCTGGCTGCCAATCTGTTTCCAGGCCAAAATCAAGGTGCCGGTTCTTCCTTTAGAATCCTGGACTTGGTAAAGAGAGCCAAATGCACATCTCTGCTATTTAAAACTGGTCATAGATAACCTTAATCTAGGCCAGGGGTGTCCAAACTTTTTGGCAGGAGGGCCACATCATCTCTCTGACACTGTGTTGGGGGCTGTAAAAAAAGAATTAATTTACAATTAAAATTTGAATAAATTTGCATAAATTTACATAAATGAATATATTAGGGATAGACCTTATATGAATGAATGAATGAATGTCTCGCAATAGCTCACGGCCTATAAAAGACCTTGCACAAAGCAAGGCTTGCTGCTGCTGTTGCTGCTTCACAGATGTGAAACAGCAAGTAGTGGAGGGAGCCCTCAGCCCACAGGTCACAAGTCGTGCGAGAGGTCACAGCTCGCGCAAGTCGGCTCTTGTGCTGAGAGTAGTCATGTTGGACCAGCATGGGCTTCAGCAAGTCTCTGAAGGGCTAGAGGCTCATTGGACACTGGGGGCTCCCCGAGGGCCAGATTGGGAGTCCACAATTGTGAAGGCCACAAACAGCCCCTGGGCCGGGGTTTGGGCACCCCTTATCTAGGCTAATAGATAAAGCAGCATTTTTGTCAGTGGTCCCTTAGTGGTATTTATTTTTATCTATTACAAACATGTCCTGCTTTTCTTCCATGTTGGAACTTCAGGCAACATACATGAGGTTCTAAGGTGGGCACCCATCTAGGCATTGACCAGACCTAGACCTGCCTATCTTCAGTAAAGTGGCTACTTCACGAACCTTCAGAGCAGATGTCTGAAAACAGTTCTTCACTGCAGCACATCAGATCTAGGAGCTTGACTCTTTGAAGCAAGCTGTTAAGAGCTGAACAGCCCAATGGTGGAATAAGCATTCCACAAGTGCTAACTGCTTGGCAGTCATAACCTCTTGACAGTGAGTGGAGATGTGTGCTACCAGAGTGATGGTGAGAAGGCCGGAGCCTTCCCCTGCATGCTGGCAGACCCCCATGGACCCACTGACGTAGGTTTGTTCGCAGGGGAGGTAGGATGGGATAGGGAAGGCAGATCAGGGGCAGGGGATGGGCAGGGCAGGCCCAGGAAGGGGTCAGGTTTGGTGGCAGTAGCAGCTGCTAAATCCTAGCCCCTGTTCTGGAACAGTGAATTCACTGGCGCTGGTCTGAGTAGACCTCTCTGTGCTGCAGAGACTTATTTCCAGGTAAGGGAAAGAAATGTTCCCTTACTCAGAAGAGACTTCTGCAATTGCCGCCCCCCCCCCACCCGATGCAGCGGTAGCCCTTTTGACATCGCTGCGTCAGGGAGAGGGGAAAATAGGATTGGGCTGGTATTCACATCAGATCATTATGATTCATGTTTGTCTTTTGTATTAGTTTGTGGTTTACATTTTCTTTTGAATTATATATTGTGATTTATTTTGAATTTTTTCTTCTCTTTGAGAATCTTGATTGAAAAACAAGGCAGGAATCCTGTAAATAAATCAATAGAAATCCAGTGGTTGTGGTGGGGTCAGCATGACAAGGGAAAATGCTGTGTTGAAAAAAAGGGAATATAGGTGGTGGTGGAGGAGGAAGCAACAAAGCCTGACGAATAGCAGAAGAGAAATTGCTTCCAGAATTGCTTATGAGCAGCTCATTGCCAGGCCCATTTCTTAAATTCCATATGAATGCCTGGAATTTTGCTCCCCTGCTCCTGTCCATTCACCCAAAACCTCCAGTGTGCTTTTATTCAAGGGAGAGCCCAATCCTATCCAATTTTTCAACACCGGTGTAGCTGCATTGCAGCTCCGAGGTAAGGGAACAAATGTTCCCATACCATAAGGAGGCCTCTATGACTGCGTCCCCATCACAGGATGCAGTGCATGGCCCATTGTCACAGCTGCACCGGGACTGGAAAATTGGATAGGATTGGGTAATTAGTTAATAGATGCATGCTGGATTTGCAAGCAGAAGAACTATGATTGTAACCTTCCCTTTGCTCCCTACAAGCAAACTGCTTGCTATGGCCAGTGTTATCTGTCCCAAAGCAATCAGTGTCATGTGTCATAGTCCAAATTGTCACATCTCCCAGATGCAAAACTTATGACTTCAAAGTTAGTGTCACGTTGGACATTTTATGCTGGGAAAAAAATAAAGTATATCACGGTTTAGCTGCTGCAAAGGGATGTCTGCCAGCTCTCCGTGGTTCTTCCACCCTTTCTGTCATGGGTGAAATTCATATCCACAATATCTTGCACTGTTTAACATGCCCACCGGTCAAGGATTAACCATCACCACAACTGTGCTGCTCTAGAGAATCAGTGATGGCAAGCCATAAATTATAAAACAAGATGTTCCCACATGGTTTATGGGTTGTAGCAGATCCAATGCACCAGATTCCGTTCTTTTTCACTAGTGCCCTTCCTCACATGAGCATTGACCCCACACTCAAGAAAGGCACAAAACAACTATAGCTGGAATTAAACAGTGCCACAACTTTATTAATTCAACAACATTAAGCTGTAGCAGGTTTACACCCAACTCTAACCCTCCAATACCTTAGGCTTGAAAGAGTAATAACACCCTCCCCCCAAAAAAAATCAATAAGATTTTCAGCCCTACCCAGTGCCCAGTTCAATTTAGGTTCTTATATTTAAACTATACCACTATCAGGGCCCACCTCGCTTTACAAGTCCAAAAAAGGAAAAAATTCACCTTACCAGCTCAAGCCTCCGTTTTAGTCTTTTTATGGGGGGGGGGGGCTGCCTTCTGGAGCATTTGTTAAGCTCTAATTTCATCACATCGGGACCAGTCTGCTGGCCTTGCATTCCTCTTTGCCTGACCTGACCTGACTACAAGACAAGGCATGGTTGCTTACTCTTGAGTAAACACGAACATGTAGCTTAGTTTCGCTTTCCATAGGGCTCAATACATTCGTCATCTTGGAGGGAGGGACTTACTTCTTGGGTTTTTTTGGGGGGGCTGCGTTCATCAGATCAGGACCATTCTGGTGTTATTGGATTCCTCTCAGCCTGCCCTTTCCAACTGACCAAGGCAAGTTTGCCTACTCATGAGCAAACACACGATATGGCTCAGTTTCACTTTCCATAGGGCTCCATGCATTTGCCTTCTCAGATGTCAGCTTCTCAGCTAAAGCAGCCATTTTCAACCACTGTGCTGTGGTACATTGGTGTGTCATGAATTGTCTGCGGGTGTGCCACAGGAGTTCGGAGGAGGGTCATTTATTAGTAGGGCCATGTGAGCCCTTCTCCCCGACTAACAGCTTGGTGTGCCTTGTCAATTGTCAGAAACTGGTGGTGTCCCTTGACCATTTTAGTACTTCGCCAGTGTGCCATGAGACAAAAAAGGTTGAAAATCACTGAGCTAAAGCTTTGTAACCCACCAACAATCAGGCCGTGACCCACCAAATGGGTCGCAACCCACAGTTTGAGAAGCCCTGGTGTATTCCACTGTGAACTACTGCAAGGAATGTTGAGCTATCAAGGTCATATTGACATTTTCCAGTATAGCTAAAGTTGGTGCTAACTGGTGCTCTAGGTGCAATGTATCTAGAGTAGCTGGGCATCATGGGAATTATGACATCCAAATTGGCCAGCTACCCAAGAATTTCCTATACCCCTTCTGGGAAGGATGGGAACTTCCATTTTGTGCTAGTTTTTCAAAAGGACCTTTTGATGCTACAAGGGGTTCATATACAATGATGTCATCAGGCAATCAATCCAGTTTAATGGCAAATCATATTATGAAGGTTGGATAAGGTCCCCCTATCACTAGATCTATCCAGTCTGGAGTTACAGCACCAGATGACATATTTGCTCTTGAAATGGGCTCTTAGGCTGCTGTTTTGCCCATGTTCAACTTCCCTGAAGATGGAAATAATCACTCTCCCAACAAGAAGAACAATGGAATACTGTTTATAGGCTGTATTGATGTGTTCATTCTGTATTGATCCACGGTTGCTTTGCAGTCTCTGGACAGCCAGACTTTGGAGGACAAAGGTATGACACATTGCAGTAGTGGAAGGTATTAACAATGGAGCGAGGGCTCCAATTACCTGGTTCTCTACAACCTACTAATCCAATCTATTCTGCGCTCTTGTTATTAATTAATCCTCCTTTAGCCAGTGCATGCAATCAATTAAGCCTCTCTGCAGATGTTCTCCTTGTCTTCCCATTTCATTTGCTGACAATCAGTTTTCTCATCCTAATTAAACGCACTTTACTGATTCTGCAAGTTGAAGATCTGATTCCTATGTAGAACATGCTTTGTGCGCATTGCCTGAGATTGTGTGAACACATTGTTCAACTTTTTTTTCAACTTCTGAAATGTACGAGGAAAATTTCCAACAGGCTCTCTTCTTGACTTACAACTTGGTCCTCACAAGTTTCCCTTTTGTGCCTAAATAGAAAAGATGCCATTCTGTGCAGGCGTAGGAATGCAGAGATAAAACACAAATCCAGTGGCATAGCTAGAGGGGATGCAAACTGCTTAAGTTTTTCAGGAAGCCTCACACACAGCTTGCAAGTGGCCCTTCCCTCTCCCTGCAAAACTTAGTGCTTTGTACCCCCCTCTAGCTACACTACTGCACAAATCCTTGGATTAAACAAGGCCTACACATTTATTCATTATTAAAAGATATGCAACGAGCTACATCTGCATTCAATACATAAGGATCAAATTACTCGTAGAATTTTAAATGCTGGGGTTCACAATCTGGAGGGTAAAATTTGAAATATGTCCATTTGGAATATTTGTTTCAGTTCTGTTTGAAGACATTTTGGTTCTTTGTGAGAAATGAGGGTTTTCATTTGGTTTGTGTAATCTGCCTGGAGATAGCCAATTATTGTCGGCCCAGTTCTAACAAGGGCCTGAGCTGGGGGAATGTGTGTGCACACCCATCACAAAAGCACCATAAAGCAGTTTGCAACAGCGCAAAATTCAGGTGTGCTGGCAGGAAGGTCAGAGCCTACCACATACGGAACAACAGAGGTCTGCTGGAGCAGATAAGTTCAGGGCAGGGGATGGGTAGAATGGAGCTGCAGCAGGGGTGGGTGGGTGCTTTGGGCCTGGGAGGGGGGGTTGGATTGGCAGTACCAGCACGCACTATATCCAAACCCCCTTTCCAACCCCCCTTCCAGGCCTGATCTTCCTGCATGGATCAATACAGCCTTGCAGCAGTGATATCATTGGCACAGGTCCAAGTTGACTCATTGTGGCTGCTGGGGCTTACCCAGAGGCTTACCCGGAGGAGACCTCCAGCAACCAAAATTCCTCTGCAGGATGCATTGTAGCCCACGTGGGTGCTTCTGCGTCACCGTGCAGGGATTAAGGTAGGATTGGACTGTGTGAGTCATGGAGGAAGATGACACACGCATGCACCCAAAAATCAGTGGTGTGTGAGAACACAGTCCTAAAAATAGTTCTGCCAGGAGCAGTGTGGAGATGTCATACCAACCCAGAGCTCTGAAATTTCTGGTCCACCACTTTTCATCACAGAAAAGGTCACGTGAGCAGAAGGAATAGGAAAGAGAGTTGGAAAACCTGTTCCATGGCTATCTAGAGGAGGAAGATGATACTATGTACAACTGGGACAGGAAAATGAGTTTTGTTTAGCAGCATTGGAATATCAAAGAAGAGAAAGTGGCCCGACCATCAGAGCTTCTGATAGATTAATCCCAGTGGTCCCGTAAATGATGCATGAGAACGAACACCAGCATGCAGCAGAAACAAAACCCAGAATCAATGACCAATCTGTTTTGAAATTTAGAACATTACAAATTGTCACAATTAATTTATGTCACTAGACAATACAGCTCTGGTAAGGCTTTCAGAACAAAGGTAGACCTTTCTAAGTACTACACTAAATTTTCATGATGAAAATCTCTCTTTTGAAGGGGCTGATCTTTTCTGGCAAATCTCCAGTGCTGCTGTTGGCTAAACTATCAGTGTTCTCGTTTTACAGTACAATGTTTTTTCATCACTGTAGCATCTCGTGTTCTTGCTTTACTCTCTAACAATGCACAGGATTTAAAAGATGCAGGCATATTTTGTTCCCTATTTCATGTCACTAAGACCGCAGTCCTATAACACTTTCCTGGGATTAAGCCCCATTGAAAACAGTGGGACTTACGTCTGAGTAAACATGCTTAGGATTTTGCTATAAGTGCATGATGTCAACTTGAATGCACCTGCAGATATTGTTAGACATGGTGTCAGGAAGCTATTACAGCTAAGGATGCTTCCAAGATCTCCCTGGCTAGCCTTGACATCGTTAATATCATGTGATATTATGCATCCAGTACGGTTCTGCCAGTGGTGGACTTACCTTGCCCTGCATCTGGGACAAAGGTCCGCAGTGGCATCCCCCATGAGATGCCACCCCCTCCGTGTGATGCTTCGCCCCCACCTGCAAAGCGTGACAGAGCCTCGTGTGACTCTAAGACCAACTGGGGAAGCCTTCTGAAGCTTCCCCGTGGTCTTAAACTGGACTTCTGGAAAATTGGAAGTACAGTTTTCCGGCTGCATCGGGAGCCTCAAGTGAGGCTTCCTGTGCTGTCCGAGAGTCGCACGGGGTCAGTGCCCTGGCATTTGCCCTGCGCTAAATCTGCTGCTGGGTTCTGCATTAAAATTCTGTGATGGAGGAAATGGGTCTACCCAGGTTCTATACTACAAATCAACAAATGGTCTGTAAATGGTAGATTAGGGAGAGGCAGAAGCAAAATAGAGTTGGGGCAAAGGCTAGGGAACTGTCTACAGCACTAAACAAACATTAAAGCACAATCTACAGATCACAGAATGTCCGACTCAGTCCCCTTTCTAGTTTCTGAGCTCAACAGGCGATAGTGAGCACATTACCAGTTCTTGAACATCTCCTCTGGCTTCCTATTGTCTTCAAGGGGTTCATTTTAACCAGTGAAAGACTCATTGCCTCATCTCTTCTCCTGCATCACATCATGATCTCTAAGATCGGCTCAGAGTGTCCTCTTAAGTGGCCTATCTGTAAAAGTAGTTCTCCCAAGAGGGTATACAGAGGCATTCATCACACCTTTCTAGCTTTCTTACTCTTCAGGCTTGCCAACACAACTGTTACCCTGCACATGCCCAATCTCATCTGATCTTGGAAGCTAAGCAGGGTCAGGCCTGGTTAGTACTTGGATGGGAGACCGCTTGGGAATACTGGGTGCTGTAGGCTTACACCATAGTCTTTCGAGACTGAAGGTTGCCAACCAGGCTTGCCAAAGCATACTTCCATATTGGCAAGCATTAAGCAGCAGAGGAAAAAGTAAAAGCAAATCACTTGGACCTTATATTTTTAAATTTGATCTGTAGATATTTTAACTTCTCTGTTTGATGTGGTTGTTGTGGATATTAATATTGCTCTAATAAATTTTGTTTATTACTGGTTTACAAGGTTTATGCCTCACCTTTCCTGAAATTGCCAAAGCAGTTTTCAGAAACAGCTTTATGAACAATAATGCAATAACAAGTTATCAAACAGCAGCAGTGATAAAAAGTCAGGACAGCACTATTAATCGGTGAATTTGAGGATGAACGAGTAGTAAAAGCTGTTTCAAACAAGAAGGTCTTCAATTTGTGCCTGAAGGTCAGCAGAGAGGGAGTCAGCCCAGTATCTCTTGGGAGGGCCCAGGCAGGACATCACCACAGAGGAAGCCCTCTTACTGGCTGGGTTCCTCTGAACAGAAATTCAGTAGGCCAGAGAGAAGACCCTCTCCTAATGGATAGGATAGGTTCACATGGGAGTGGGTAACCTGCAGCAGGCTATTAAGGGCTTTAAAGCCCATAACCAGTACTCTGAAATGAGCATATTGGCACCCAGTGGAAATGACGCAGAGTAGGTGAAGGGTACATGATGTGGTTGCTCCTGGAGAGTAATCTAGCTGCCACATTCCAGCTCAACTGAACTGAGGCACCCCCATGTAAGGAGCACTGTGTAAATCCACTCTGGATGTAACTAAACATGGATAACCAAAGTTAGAAAATCATCTTCTAGGCAGAGCCCCAACTGGCAAGCCAGCCAACCTTGTAAAAAGCCTCCTGGTCACGGCCATCACCTGAGCACCCACTGATAACTCTGAGCATGGAAGCACCCCAAACTGCACCCTCAGTTCTTCACAGGGAATGCCTCCCCACCTGCAGCTGGTTGGACACCACTGTCCAGAACAGATATATGTTCCCACACCAAGACTCCCATCTTGTCTGAATTAAATTTCAGCTTGTTTGCCCTCATCCATCCCAAAACGGACTCCAAACACAAGTTAACAGTTTCTACTGCCTCTCTAGGATCAGATGTTGGAAACATGAGCTAGAGATAAATACCCCAGATTTAGGACCAGAAGCATAAAGTGGTGGAATTATATATGGAGTATGCTGGCAGCCCAGTCCTGAGCTGCCCAGTGCGAAAGGCTGCAGTGGTTGCAGAAATGGCTGCTGTGGCATCCTGAGTGCACTGGGCATCCACCAGCAGCTTCTCTGGGGAAGGGGACATTGTGTTGGGTTGTGGGGCCTGATACGGGGCTCTGGATTCAGTGGAGCAGTTCTCCACCGGTCCCACCCCACTCTCTCCCATATCATGCCTTCTCCCTGCCCTCGCTCGCCTCCCCCTGCCCTGGAATACCTCCCCCCATACCCCCATTCACCTCTCTGCCACCTGGCACTTCTAATGGAACCCCGGGCTGCAGACCGCTGGCTTCCAACCAGCGCTGCCCAGGACGGCCAGCTCTGGCACCAGGCCAGTGGTAATGGTCGCAGACGTACCTTATGGCATGTTTGTGACAGTGCGCACTGGTGATGAACCAGCGTGCATTCATCAGGATTGGGCTGTAACTGAGCTATATATCCATACAGTTTAGAATGCCTTCATCATGAAGTGGCAGACTTCAGGTTGTTCTGGCCTGTAATTCACCTTATTCCCAGGCTGCAACATGAGACCCATTTGTTCTTAGTTAATTGGTTAATTTGTATTTGCGGGTGCAAAGCCAGTGTAGCAAAGGGATTGACAGGGCAATGCTAAGTGTATCTACTCAGGAGCATTCAGCGAATCCAATGAAATTTTTCCCAGGAAACTGTGTACAGGATTGCAGCCTATCAGCATGTTCCTGGCTTGAATCTCACCTCTACACAGGGCTGACCCAAAATGATCCTCTCTCCAACCCAAAGCCCTGCCAATGCCACCCCAACCTACTGCCATGTGCCTTCCCAAAATGCACAGAGGGCAGCATCTAGCCCCCCATCTCTTCATGCTACTCCTTGCTTGCACTGTCCCTTTAAACAAATCAGGAAGTGTGAATGTGGATGGTCTGCCCCTGCTGCCATCTTACCTGCGCCAGTGGAGTGTCCAGGCAAGACTGGTGTGTGTGCTGCACCGCTGGTCATTTCTGCCAGTGGCTCCATTGCACATGATCACTGTGGAGCTTTTGCAATGAGGCCTATGGCAGAAGTTCATGAGATCTGCTGCCCAGTTGTGGACCTCCCATTCAGTTGATGTGGCAAATGCCCTGGGCATGGAGCCTCGCACACCTTTAGGACCCTGTGGAAGCCTGTTTGAGGCTCCCAGCAGGGTCAGAAACTGTGCTTCCAGTTTTCCATAAGCACAGTTTAAAGCCTTGGGGAACCTTCAGGAGGCTTCCCTGATGTGTCCTGGATTTGCGCGAGGCACTGTGAACTCCAGGTAAGTGGGGGGGGGGGTGGATTTGCACAGGGGGGTGCAGCAGCATCCTGCAGGGGGCACCATTACAGACCTTTGTGGGGTGTGGGGCTGGGGAGGTCCACCACTGCTGATAGAATTGGGCTGTAAGATACCTTAGGTGAGCCACAATCTATCCTTGGCATCCCTCCCATCATCAATATAATACCTACCTAATGAGAGAGTGTTGTAAATAAAACCTGAAGTCTTGAAGTTTCTAAATATTATTATATAGTACATCAGTCTTCCTTCTCTCTCTAGGAAGATGCAAAGGAGGAAAGGGCTTCTGTCCCATTAATAACTACAGGTGCAACCTATTTATCCACAGATTTTTTATCTGTGGATTTGTCTTGGGTGGGGAGAACTGAAAGTCACACACACCTTTGCCTCCTTTGCCCTGTGCTGGCTTCTCTCTCCATCTCCAGGCAGCCCAAAACACTGCAGAAAGGCTCCGCATCACCCAGGCAGGGAAACAGCCCTGGAGCCATGGAAGAGGTTCCCCTTGCGAAGGAACAGTAACACTCTTGGAGCCCCTGAGCCTGCAAAGAGGCTGAGGAGGGGAAGGGGGGACAGAAAACCTCTGTAGCCAGAGCACATGCAGCAAGGTGGAGCGCTCTCGCTCTCTCCCTCACACACACACACACACAGGGGCAGGTGCGGTAGTAACAGAGGGGATTGCTTTAAAAAACCCAGGGAGTGTTTCCCAATTCCCCCCTCCCCTTCAGACTGAGATGGTGCAGGCTCTCCGTGCTCCAGCCTACGGAAACAAAACAGCCCAGTAAGCAAGTCTCCCCATCAAGCCAAAGCATGAGATTTAGGCTACAATCCTCTGTGCACTTTCCTGGGAGTAAACTCCATTGACTAGAATGGGACTTACTTCTGAGTAGAAACACATAGGACTGGACTCTTAAAAGCTCAGCAACCCACCTGTGAAAGGGGGAGGAGGGGGAAGCGAAGGAGCTGAGGGGAGAGGCTTGATAACAGCTGCCTTAGTTTCCTTCCAGCCCCAAGTGTCAGGCTGCAGCATATTTGCTTAACTCTATGGAATTTAGCACAAGGTTTTTGTTAATAGCACAAACGGAACTAATGCAGATAGGCTCCACCTATATACAGTGGAGAGAATTTTGGCAGATTCAGCTTGTCTTGCAAGGTTGAGAAGCTGCATTTCTCTCTTCTCCATAGCATTAATAGTATAGGTTGCAACTGCTGACCTCCCTCCTCTTCCTTTCCCTGACTCCTCCCCACCCCTTAACCCCTCCCTAAATAGCAGCAAAAATGATAATAGCACCACTGTTATAATGACCCATATTAGACCCGGTTGGGACCCACTTATGAAACCAAGCACACCAGTTGAAGCCAAATGATCTCAAAGAAATCCAGATATTAGGAATATGTTTTATTTTTTGCTTTAAAAACAAAACCAAAGGAAAGAAGTCAAAAAGTCAAGAGCCAAAATATGATCACTTTGCTCAGTTGGAACACTTTGTAATCACATTGAATTCACTTTGCTCCAAAGTGCTTGATGTTGGCTGGATTGTGCCAGTGGTGTAGCCAGAGGGGCTAAACTAAGCAGTAAGTTTTGCAGGGTGCCTCACGGGGCATGTAGGCGGCCCTTCCTCTCCCCTTTGGAGCCATTCCAGGTTGCAAGAACAAAACAGAGGTGCATGTTTTGATGCTCCCTGCAAAGCTTAGTGCTTTGCACCCCCTCTAGCTATGCCACTGGATTGTGCCCTCCCTTTGCTTTTCCCACTGTTTGACTGCAAACTTTGCACCCATGGTGGCAGTTCTTTAGGGACGGTGGCAATTAGATCATTTCAGTCCTCCTTCCTCTCCTATGAATCATGGTGCAGGGAAGGAACAGAAAAGATAAAAGCCAAACATAAAAGGCAGCACCCTGAACGCATGCCAGTGTTGGCACTTGTGCCCTTGAATAGAACAAGAAATGAGACAGAGCCTGTAGTCAGAGGTTCAGACCAGAGAGTGCCAGGCTGAATGCAGGCAGCTGTTGTTTCATCTCTGTGATAGGTTGGCATGGGTGCCTCTCGGCTCCCAGCAATTTGCACCACTGTTCAAAATCACACTCAGTCCCATGAATCACAATTTTTGGAGAGCTGCATGTATTAAAAAATAGGAAAATAATCTACCATTGTGAGACAGAGCTCAATACAACATGTTAAGGGTGGCCAAGCCACAGCTCATGGGCTACATGCAGCTCCTTGATGTATAATGTGTGGATTGCAGAAAAACAGTGAGCTCCTGTTGACTGAGCTCCTTTTAAAATCACAATTAATATAAAAGGTAAATGAAATATTTCAAGCTACATAGTCATTTACTAGGTATAAAATGTGATGGAGCCAATAGGGCATCTGCTGCATCTTGGGGGGGGGGGGGGAGAAGAGGGTTTGGCTTCTGGAGGCTTCTTTGGGGCAAGGCAACACTTTTTTCTCTTGCTCCAGGATAAGCTCCTGCCATCCTGGTGAGCCTAGCTGGATCTGTGCTGTGCTCTTACTGGCATAAGTCCATGTGAACCCATGAAGGTGGACTGAGCCCAGGTAAGGGACTTGGATTTTGGGGTTGCCACTGCCACTGATCCACACCCTTCCTTGTCCTTATCGGCCCTTTTCCTGGTCCCAATCTGCCCTCCTCCCCACCCCTGTCCCCATCCCCACCCTGTTCTGCCCAACCACTGTCTCCCTTCAACCCCCTGCACAATCTTACCTGGGACAGCACACATACAGAGTTCACTGGCACATGGAGTTGGCTGCTCACTGTTTCTGGTGGTGCCCAGTCCACCTGCTCCAGTATGTCACCTTTTGTGACAACTTAAAAGTGCCCAGCATGGGCAAATCTTGGCACAATAGAATTGGTCTCTTTGTTTGTTTGTAGACTCTCTTATTTGGCTGCTGCAGGTAAGTGTGTCTCTCTTCTTCCTCTGCCTCCCCCATTCCCCCATCTCTATGGTGGTTGGTGGTTGGCAACCTTCAGTCTCGAAAGACTATGGTATAAGCCTACAGCACCCGGTATTCCCAGGCGGTCTCCCATCCAAGTACTAACCAGGCCTGACCCTGCTTAGCTTCCGAGATCAGACGAGATCAGGCATGTGCAGGGTAACAGTTGCTGGAATCTGTGTGGCAATGTCACTACAATCACTGAAAACTTCCCAGTATCCCTGGTCCCAGTGGTATCACTAGGGTTGTGTCACCTGGTGTGGGAGGTCAGTACATCACCCTCATCCTCCCATGCAGTGGGCATGGCAACACCCTGGGCTATGAGCATGGAGATTATCATTGTCCCACCCCTGCTGGTTTTTTGGCTATAACTTTTGATAGAATAGAGATATTTCAGCGTGGTTTGTTTCATTGCATTCTGCATGAAATCACACATGGATTGATGCATAACATGATAGAATTATTCAAAAATACCAAGATTTTTTAAATTTTGTCCAGTGGTGGTGTCTCCCCCTGTGCACGACACCTGGTGCTTCCCACACCCCTTGCACCCCCTTAGTGATGTCACTACCTGGTCCTAACAGAGTTAGATAAGAAACAGCACAATTCCCTGCCCCAGGGAACATACATGCTAAAGTCAGACCATGGAAGCAGCAAGTAAGACATACAAAAAGAAAGGGTAAGAAAGTTAAGAGAAAAGGAATGAATAAGAAGTGCAGATGGAGACATAAATAATATTTTTTGATATTTAGATGAGATGGTAGGGAATTAGGATATGCGCTATAGGATATTGCATGATATTCATAGGTATTTTTGTTTGTACTGTTTATTGAGTTTGTTCATTTGTTATTTTTTGTTATCAATAGATAAATAGGCTAAAAAAAAGAAAGGATAATGAGAGGGGAATGTGAGTAAATGCCGTTACATGTTCTGTGTATTGTCTGCAATTAGAAAGCAGCCCTTTTCAAAACCTCCTATCTCTTTCTCTAAGTTCCTTCACATCTTATTTAAATGCTTACCTAGGAGAAGGGAAAGGAGAATAAAGGAGGTTCTTTCTCTTACATTGTCTTGTGTTCTATATTTAAAACAGCCTGACAGGCTTGGCTACCTCCTGCTTTAGGAGTGCTATAAATACAAATGCAACATAAAATCTGCAGGTGACAATGCTAGCTGTGGTGACGTTTGCTCAGCTGTGGGTTGTCAGGGACTTGGGCTGGAACCAGGTACCCCAGGAACTGGGACACAGGACCTTGTGAGCTACTGTAAATATTCAGGCCCCAGACCCCAGTTCAATCAAGTGCAGAAGGCAAGATGGATGGGCAAAATTTGCCTCTCTGAATGCCTGCTGCTCACACATCCAGCTACCTGCTCAAGCTGCTGATCTCAGGACCCCTGAACCACGGAACTGTCAAGTCTAGGTGGTGTACCTGCCAGGGTTGCTCTTTTTATGGATGCATGTATTTAAAATGTATACCCCAATAAACGACCCCCAAGCAGCTTATAGGGGGAACAACACTTCACTGAAATTGCAGTAACTTTGATGGCTTCCGTACTTGCAATTCTGGGCATTTTTCCAAAGGACCTGCAATTTCCATAAAGACTTTGCTTTACACACTTTAGCAGCAGCCACAGCAATAATTGCAACCCATTGGGCAAGTTCACTAGACTTATCTATCAAGGCTTTGTTAAGGAGGCATTTATTCCACTGGCAGCCTCGATGCAGCCTACCCTGGTGATTGTGCCTGTGTTTGCCTGTTTACTTGGGTGCAAGCAGGCAGATTGCAGGCATGATCACTAGGTCAGGCAGCTGAGATTTTCAGATGGTGCTGGTGGGGTGGTTCTATCTCACCTGCCACCCCCACACTCCACGTCCCTGACATGTATGTATGTATGTATGTAGACCTAACGTTTCTGGCATGATAGCATCTTATTTCCTGCTGAATTGTGGGATAATAGGATATTCTCCTGCATACTGGTGCTTGTTAGTACATGCTCCTGGGCAGCAAGGAGGGCCCATGTTAAATTAGAGAAGCTGTCGGCCTGTGTTTCAATCACCATCAGTCCAGGAGGCAAAGATTTGCCTAATGAGGAAGAAGCTTTTGCTCCAGCAAGGGGACAACCAGATGGCATCTGAAGCTCAAGACAACATTGCAGTGATTATCTGTTGTTTTTCATCAGGTAGATGTTTGAGCAGCACCTCGTAAGAATGAATGGCACATTGCCCTCTGTGAATCTTGACATGTCGGTGCAGCAGATAACTTAAACACATTCACCCACAAAGATGCCTATGATGAAGTAGATTCTAATACACAAAAGCATATTCTGAAATAAATTCATCATTAAGGTGGAAGCCTTTAAGGTGTTTTTGCTGCAGCAAACAGCCCAATCCTATCCCCCACTGTGTTATAGGACACAACCGTACCAATGGAGCACATCCTGCATTCTATGGGGGAGAGAAGTCCGTATATGTTTCCCCTCTGCTATGAACTTGCTTGGTGCCCTTAAGCAAGTCATTGCCTCTCATTCTTAGCACCCTGCTACCTTCCAGTGGGGGGTAACAATAATGATTCTTTCAGGATTATTGTAAGGATTTTGGAGATAATGCACGTGAACAATCAAAAACTGCCACAGAAATGGTAAATGTTATGATAATATTGGACTATGGCCCAGCACTAAGACAGGCTGCAATGGGGTTAGTTCAGACCTGGGTGTGCAAGAAGAGGAAGGCCAGAGGCAGCAGTGCCTGAGGACAGGATGGGGTTGAGTACCAGATAAAACAGAAGAAGGCAGAAGAACTGAGGCAGGAGATATGGTCAAAGCCAGGCTTGGGGGGTGGGGTGCAGGTTCTGGAGGGGATAGACCTGCAACTACTTAACACAATACATTGCTCACGTAGTGACTTGGAGGCTGGGGGTTCATAGGATCTGATGTGTTCTTATTGAGTATGACTGGTAGTGCAGATAACATTGCAGCCTACTAGGCCTGCTTGCTTCAGGGAATTTTAATCCACCTGGCTCATTCAAGGGACAGGGAAGAGAGGATATAGATGGAAAGATACCAGAAACTAGCTTCTGGATGTTGCGGTTCAAGAATCCCTTAGCAACTTTTTCCTAATCTGTTTACAATTAAGAGTAGAAACTAGATAAGGCAGCTATAATTGATGGATGAGCTTAGAGGCTGGATCCAGTTAGTGATGTAGCTAGAGGGAGTGCAAAGCACAAAGTTTTGAAAGGCATCTCACCACGGCATGCAAGCCGCCCCTCCTCCTCACCTTCAGAGCCATTCTGGGGGGGGGGCAAAATGGAGGGAAATACCTCCGTTTTGTTCCCACCACCCAGAATGGCTCTGAAGGGAAGAAGAAAGGGCTGCTTACACACCGTGGTGAGGCTCCCTGCAAAACTTAGTGCTCTGGATCCAGTAGTAGAGCACATGCTTTGTTTACGAATAGTCTCAGGTTCACTCCCTGCAACAGGAGTGGAAAACATTCCTGCCTGAGACCTTGAGGAGGTGCTGCTGTTGGACCACTGGTCTGACTCACAGCAGGCAGGTTAATCCAGTCATGACCACTGCCATCTGAGGCCAGACAGGGATCTGCCAGGATTCCATTCAAGTATTTGCATGCATATACTTTGCTATCAGCTGACATTTGTGCTGCCAATCATTTTGCACTTCTCTGTACAAAATTTCTTCCTCCTTCCTGGCTTAGAACAGATATAGCAGTAAATCACAAGTGCTGCATATATACATCTCCATCATGTAAAATAATATTAATAGTAATAGTAATAATGCTCCCCTCCTTGCATGCAACCCCCCCTCAAAACATGCAACTCAGTCAACAGGGATTTTAGGGCATGCAAATTTTAGGTGCAGGGCTTGTTAAAAACTCAGTTTACATAGCCATACCATTCTTTTTTCTTAGACAGAAGCATTTAGAGAGCTAATGCTCATTATTTAACATGAGCTACACACAGCAATTTTAAACTGATGTGCCACGGCACTTTGGTGTGCCATGAAAGGTCCACAGGTGTGCCATGGGAGTTGGGAGTACAGTGGCTGAAAAATCACTGAAAAACTCTTCTGGGTTCTACTGCTCCATTTTTATGGCAATTGTCTGTAGTAATGAATTGTCTGTCCTTCTTTCTCTGCTGGCTTCTTAGAGGAGGCAGAGGAAGAGGGATAGATAATTTGTTAATACAGTCAGTTGCCCTAGAAACAGAGCCTCGGAACATGGAACTGTCACCTGGAAGCTGGAAGTGACATCATAAGAGATTAAGACCATAGAGCAGGGGTGTCCAAAGTTTTTGGCAGGAGGGTCACATCATCTCTCTGACACTGTGTCGGGGGCCAGGGAAAAAAAGAATTAATTTACATTAAAATTTGAATTAATTTATATAAGTTTACATAAATGAATATATTAAAGATGAACTTATATTAATGAATGAATAGCTCAAGCCTATGAAAGGCCTTGCATAAAGCAAGGCTGGCCTTTCCTTTGCTACTGCTACTGCATCACAGACGTGAAACAAGAAGCAGTGGAAGGAGCCCTCATCCCACAGTTCACGTGAGAGGTCAAGCAGTCACACTCACAGTGAGAGCAGTTGTGCTGGGCCAGTGTGGGCTCCAACAAATCTCCAGAGGGCCAGAGTCTCATTGGAGACTGTGGGCTCCCTGAGGGCCACATTGAGAGGCCTTGAGGGCCACAAGTGGCCCCAGGGCCAGGGTTTGGGCACCCCTGCCATAAAGGTTAGTGTGCCTTGAGAAAATTGCTGAAAATAACTGAACTAGAGGATCAATTTGCACTCCTTACAATCTGTTTGTTTTGAATCAGATCATAGCATCAGTTTTCCATCTAATATAAAAATGGTTATAACAGTTGATGTCGGTGTGCATGTACAGATTGCTCTTTCATTACCATTGAGTTACCACAACCAGTTCACAACACATCTGAAGTGAGAGCACATGGCTTCTAGACTTGGGCTATCCATCACTTCCAGAAAGGGTTGTGGGCTAAGTATCTCTTGTTTTATAAAGGATCCACTGGTTATGAGCACAACAGCTAAGGTCGTTGATAACTCTTGATTTATGTTTGATACAGTTTGTGAGATACTGTGGTTTGGTTCCATTCACAGCTTGATACATTCAAAAATTCACAGGAACAAGATGTCCTTGCACTCAATTAGCGTAGACATCTTAAAAACACACAATAGGCTCTTGGGCTGACCTTGGTGCTGAACATTGATTAAAGGGTGAGAATAAATCATTGTCAAGTTCTGTCAAACCATAATTGAAAGAGTGACATATATGTTGAACAGTCATATATTTATGCCAGTAACACTTCAGCTTTATTATCTGAAGTACCCAATATTTTGAACCTGATTACTGAAATCATTCAGTGAAGGCTGAGAAATAAATGAGACTTGAGATGCAATCTACACATGATGGCAGAACGAGGTGGAAGCCTCATTCCAGTCTGTACCAGTTTAGACTGCAGGTTACAGATCATATTTTTGAATGCACCCTTATGCCATAGAGCCTCACTGCCAATGTAATAAAGTAGCACACCAGAGAGAAAAGTTGGGCATAGGTCTTCTTTAGAATATTAGGGCAAATCCTAACCAGGTCTACTGAGAAGTAGGTCCTATTTCGTTCAACGGGGCTTACTCTCAGGAAAGCGTGGTTAGGATTGCAGCCTTAGGGCCCAATCCTATCCAACCTTCCAGCACCAGTGCAGCCACAATGCACCCCCCAAGGAAAGGAAACAAATATTCCTATACCTTAAGAACATAAGAACAGCCCCACTGGATCAGGCCATAGGCCCATCTAGTCCAGCTTCCTGTATCTCACAGCGGCCCACCAAATGCTCCAGGGAGCACACCAGATAACAAGAGACCTCATCCTGGTGCCCTCCCTTGCATCTGGCCTTCTGACATAGCCCATTTCTAAAATCAGGAGGTTGTGCATACACATCATGGCTTGTACCCCGTAATGGATTTTTCCTCCAGAAACTTGTCCAATCCCCTTTTAAAGGCGTCTAGGCTAGATGCCAGCACCACATCCTGTGGCAAGGAGTTCCACAGATCAACCACACGCTGAGTAAAGAAGTATTTTCTTTTGTCTGTCCTAACTCTCCCAACACCCAATTTTAGTGGCTGTCCCCTGGTTCTGGTATTATGTGAGAGTGTAAAGAGCATCTCCCTATCCACTCTGTCCATCCCCTGCATAATTTTGTATGCCTCAATCATGTCCCCCCTCAGGCGTCTCTTTTCTAGGCTGAAGAGGCCCAAACACCGTAGCCTTTCCTCGTAAGGAAGGTGCCCCAGCCCCATAATCATCTTAGTCGCTCTCTTTTGCACCGAGGCCTCTGTGACTGCCCCCCCCATCACAGGATGTAGCACATGCCCCATTGGTGCAGCTGCACCGACACTGAAAAATTGGATAGGATTGGGTCCTCAGTTTACTATATGCAGAGAATTTATTTTATTTGGAGAAGTATAAAAAAACAATGACCTCCCACACACATGCTGAAGTGGTACAGTCCAGAATTCTATCACCTCCGGCTACCACCTCATTCTGTCTAACATGCAGATCATTTCTAAGTAATGTCAAATAAGTGACAGTGACTGATAGTGGAACGGATGGTAAACAGCAAACTGTTCTTGTTTTAGATCAGTTCCTACTGGTTTTTATCATTACTAAACTCTTCTAGCATCTTTCATTTTGGGCAAGCAACCGAATAAAACACTGGATTACATTATGCTGACCTGGCTACTCAAAGTACTAACATTTCCATAGGATCAGGTGCAAAATTGATGATGTTTCGGTGCACATTGTGCTGCTACAACCACAATTGCAATGCATGTGCAAATGAAGCACATAATGCTCTCTACATGGTATAGATTGAAATAACTGCTGTGAAATGCTAATTTTATACCCTGATCAGAGCTGTAAAATATCATAATACTGATGACCAGATTTACAAAAATCGTTATTGAAGATACCAAATGGTGCGCTTGATGTCCATGTGTTATTGTGGCTGTAGTTCAGCACATGAGTAGTTTGGCTTGTTTCATGTCCATTTAGCTTTATTAGCAACATGGTTGACATCTTTGTAATCCTCTTTTAATGTTTGCTTGGTAATCTGTGATTAGAAATAATAAGTGGAAGCTGAAAATGGTCATTCAATCCATTCAGACTGGCTTCTTAAGAGGTCAAATGAGTGCTGGGCATGCATTTTCCTATGCTGAAAAGCCCCCATTGAGAAGTTTGGTCTAACATGTGGAGTGTGAAGTGGATTGCCAAACCAGTCTGTGGTTGGGGGTGGAGCCCTAGCTCAGTGTGCAGAAGGCCCCAGCCAGTGGTGTAGCTAGAAGGGGTGCAAAGCACTAAGTTTTGCAAGAAGCCTCACTGCAGTGTTCAAGAGGCCCCTCCCCCTTCCCGTCGGAGCCATTGTAGGTAGTGGGAGCAAAACAGAGGGGTACACCTGGTTCTGAAGGGGAGGGGCTCCTTACATGCTGTAGTGAGGCTCCTTGCAAAGCTTAATGCTTTGCACACCCACTAGCTATGTCACTGGTCCCAGCTTCCATTTCTGGCATCTCCAGGTAGGGCCTGGATTAAAACCCTGTGGAGGTTTCAGACAACACTGAGCGAAATGCACCAATGGTCTGATTTGTTTAAGGCAGCTATATCTGTATAGCTTTTTGACAACTCCCAATTGACCAGTGGACAGTTGTTGACTGTCTTGGACAGTCTTTGACATTGGCATCTATGTATCTGTGTAGTGTTTGGGGTGGGGGGTTACAAAGTCATCATGTTTATCTATGATTTGTTGTAATATTATTGACACGTGAAAGGAACTGTGATTAAAATGCTATCGATGCCTTGTT
Source organism: Tiliqua scincoides (assembly GCF_035046505.1). Taxonomy (NCBI): domain Eukaryota; kingdom Metazoa; phylum Chordata; class Lepidosauria; order Squamata; family Scincidae; genus Tiliqua; species Tiliqua scincoides. The sequence continues at coordinate 212,687,854 of NC_089824.1, forward strand.
TCTGCCATGCTTGTCAATGTTATATATTGTTGTGTATTCACTTTTGTGATGTGTATATTGCTGTTGTTTTGGTTGTAAATTGGGAACTGTTTTGAACACCATTTTTTTTGTGGAAAGGCAGTATACAAATTAAATATTAGTCTAATCCAGTCAATTTAATAGTAATGGCATCAAGAATCTGCTTGGGGGCAAGACGAAACTTGGCATATTAAGCCCAACTCTCTGCTCCCCTCCCTGAACAGATCATCACCAAAATGAAATCTGTGCATGTACAGTCCTCTCACTTGGTTGAGGATTAACAGTAGATTGCTGCAGGTGCATAATGTTCAATTGAGATGGATAGGCATATTTTAGCATGGGATGGCTAATGAAAACAACATGTACTAGTTCACCCTTTTTCTTTGCATCATGCTAGGACACTACTACTCATAGAGAAAATAGAGGAGAGAGGGAGAGAGAGAGAGATCAGAATTCCCATGCAAACATAGAGATATAAGGTTGCCTTGCAGAGTCAGATAACTGGTTCAATTAGTGCAATATTGTCTACAACAGGGGTGTCCAAACTTTTTGGCAGGAGGGCCACATCATCTCTCTGACACTGTGTCGGGGGCCGAATTAATTTCCATTTCAAATTTGAATACGTTTGCATAAATGAATATATTAGAGATGGAACTTGTATGAATGAATGAAGGTCTTGCAATAGCTCAAGGCCTGTAAAAGTCCTTGCACAAAGCAAGGCTAGTCTTTCCTTCAAGGCCACTGCTGCATCACAGATGTGAAACAGCAAGCAGGGGAGGGAACCCTTGTCCCACAGCTCATGCAAGAGATCAAACAGTCATCTTCACACGGAGAGCAGTTATGTCAGGCCAGAATGGGTTCCAGCAAGTTTCCAGAGGGCCAGATGCTCATTGGAGACTGGGGGCTGCCCGCGGGCCAGATTGTGAGTCCCTGAGGGCCGCAAGTGGCCCCCGGGCCGGGGTTTGGGCACCCCTGGTCTACAACAATGACTGGTAATAGCAGCTCTCCAGGGTTTTTGGGTGGGTGGGATTCTTTCCTAGAAGATAAGGAAGTGGAGGACTGAAAGTCATTGCACCTTAAATGCACACATTCAATGCACACATTCAAATTTTTGTTAAATCAAAAGTATTTTCAGGAAAGACTAGCAAAGGCCCTTAAGATGTTTTTCCGAGCACAGCAATGAGCATTACAGACTCATCTAGCCAGCATTTCCCCTGCTAGCTACTGATTAACCTCTTATAACTTGCAAAGAACACATTTTCATTATCACAGACACTAGAGCAGCAGTTCCTAAATGGTGTTCTGGGGCATGCTTGAGTGCCCTGAGAAGATAGCCTTGGCATAAAGGTGAAATAGGGTTTTGTGAATGAAAGCAACTGCCCTCATATGCAGGGATAAAGGAAACAAAAATCTCTCCCCCCCCCCAAATGGAGCTTCACAAGCAACAACCACTCTCATAAACAGAGAACAATTGTTCCTGCCCTTAAACACCTCTATTTAAATGCATCCATTTAAAGACTCATTAAAGACACTGAAGAAAGGGGATCAAAATTAAACTAATTTGAAAAATCATATGGTTAAGATATGTTGTGTAGGTTGAATAGCTCTTTCAGTAGTATTATCACAGTGTTTCATGCAGGATTGTTCAGTTGTCACATTTTTTTCTGCCTTTTTCCAACTGTCTAAGGTGCACTGCTTCTTCCTGATCTTTGGTTTTTGAAATAAGGGTGCTGCAGCTGAACAATGGCTTTGTTTTGTAATTGATGGGGAAAAGACAATAAGTTTGAGATGGAGAGGTTGCTGATTTGATCCAGTGATGGAATGGTTTATTAGTTCCTAGGGGATGATCTGAGGACACATGATGAATGAGTAGGCTGAGGTGGTGGTGTAGCTGGAGGGCGGCGGAGCACCCAGGCTGGCAGGGAGCCTCAGGGCGGTGGGCAAGCAGCCCCTCCCTTCGGAGCCATTCCCGGCGGGGGGGGGGAACAGAGCTGTAGTCTCCATTTTGTTCCCCCCCCCCGGAATGACTCCGAAGGGAGGGGCCGCTTGCCCGCCACCCTGAGGCTCCCTGCCAGCCTGGGTGCTCTGCCCCCCCCTCCAGCTACACCATCGAACTGAGGTTGGACACCGCTTGTATGGGAGATGTCCAATGGATCTTGCCTTTTGTCCCATAGAAAAGAGATGGGATACTAATACACCCACAAGGTGTGTAGCCCCTGTTCAGGATACTTCCAAACAGTGTCCAGGATATGGTTATAGTCACTTTATTAAAATATCTGCTTCCCCATATAAAATATTCCCCATCCCAGTAGCACAGTTGCCAGGGTCAGGGTGACCAGTACAATGAAGGATAGAGTGCCTATCCATTGTATAGAAGAGAGAATTTTGGCAGGTGCAACTTATAAAGCCCTTTATTGAGCTGCACCTGATAAAATCTCCTCTGCTATACAATGATTAAAGGGATAGGCATTCTGTCCTCCACTGTAGCTGGTCACTCTGGCCTGGGTACACTGCTGAATATAGCAGCTACTGCCCACGTCATTGCCTTTGCCCACTTTTGCCTGCAGATGTTGACAACTTAATTGCTCACATGTGGAACAAAACAATTATTGTGGACCTATTTTGTTCTCCCTGCACCAGGTCTGCGCAACTTGCGATGCACCAAAACACTCGCAGCACACCGTCTTCATATTGCAGACTGCCAGGTCATTCACAAGCCCAGCTTATTTCAGCAATCCCAGGCAGGTAGCAAAAATAGGAGGGGTAATAACCTCTTAGTGGACTGCTGTAGGTGGTTGATGTGCTGAGTTTGTCTTGGGAGGGCACAAGTTGCACAGGACTAGTATTCCAGTCTTAATTCAACAAGACACTGGGCAGTTTTCTTTAACTGATAAATCCCCCCTGATAAGCCTCCTAGCTTCTACTGTCTTTGTCAGAGCAGCTATGCACATCTAGCTAGGCACAGATTTACAAGCAGAAGGCCCAGATGTATCTCTTGGATCCTGTGCGATTACAATCAGTATGTTTATAGTGCAGCCAGTAAGATCAATGGCATGCAAAAGAGAAAAAAAAGGCAATGAATAACTCCAGCAGCAGGATTGCCCTATCTCACTAACAAGCCAGGTAATAATGGGAAAAGAATACGGTTCGATTGCAATCAGCTTCCCTGCAATTGACTGCGCAAGAGTCCCTGTTTTTCACCTGTCGTAGTATTTTGTTCCCCGTAAAGATTTTTAGCCTCCCATAGAACAGGTCACTATTTCCATCAAACCAATCTCACGAGAAGCCAAACAAAACAAAAAATTCCACCAATATTTATGGAATGCCTGCTTTGGTTCTGTTGCCCTGGTGTGCCTCCCGATCCCTTAGTTCAGCACTCAGGACAGTGTCTGGAATATATTTGCACTACTTGCTAGCATTTCTGGAGCTTATGGCTTTTCTGCCACCTCCCTCAAGCCTCATCAAGTTGGCAGCTAGCAATGGCATAGCAAGAGGGGGGTGCAAAGCACTAAGTTTTGCAGGGGCCCCTCTACCTCCCCTTCAGAGCCATTCCAGGTTGGGGGGGGAGCAAAACAAAGGTGAACACCTTTCCTCAAATGTATATTTTGAGTCTACCATCACAAGTGCGGGGAATGTATCCATGTGGGCATCTATTTGGGTCTTGGTGCATCTGTTGATTTCACTGAGAAAGAGCTGAAAGGCTCTTCAATCCTTTGCCTCAATGCAAACAGCAACAAATGCTTTAAGTTTGTCAGTTAATTTTCTTATTTATAGTTACTTAATAAGTTTTATATTGGCTTGCTGACAATGCACTCCAGGCAGTTTACAATTTAGCATAATGGCATGCAATCTATTAGACATGACACAAAAGATTAAAAAAGCATGAGGAGTGAAGAGGAAAATAAACGCAGTTGAGTACCAGTTCCTACTTAATGTTACATCACTCCTGTGATGACAAGATGGAACAGTCACTGAGGGAGAGAGTATGGGAAGTGGAAGAGCCAAATGGCAGCAGGTTCTAGCCAAAAGGACCAACAGAGGGATGCTCACCATTTTACCTCTACTTCTGAGGCTGCAAGGAGGGTGGAGGCTTTCTGGGAGAAGAGGTGCTAAATGGCAGCTGTTTCTCTTACATATATCAGCAGCTCACTTTTGTGTGCAAAATGCACATACAGGGGAATGAGTAGCAGCAGCTATGATGGAGGCAGGCAGAGCTGGCCACAGGGTGAACTGAGGTGTTGCCTCAGGGTGCCCTTTACTGGGCTGACAGGTGCCTCATTTACTCACCCACCTACTCAGCAGGCCACTGTTCGGGTGGTGGTGCTGTTGCTGCTGGGAAAAGGAAAAGGATCAGGATTGCTCTAGCACAGCATTTTCCTCTCCTCTTCATCTTGAAATTCAGCGCAGAAGGAGGACACTTTGCTTGTTGGCTTGCTGATTGCCAAACCTTCTCACCTGCCCCATGGGCTGCCAGGTAAGAGGGTGGGAGTCAAAGGCAGGGGCTGGGTGGCATTGGCACCTTGGTTCAGGTGCCAAAATATTGTGGACTGACCCTGCAGGAGGGCAGGCTCTGCTGAAGCCTCTGTTGATGTTCACATTGAGTATGGAGGGGCTTATGCACTCTTTGCCCTCTCTCTGCTTCCATGAAAGTGAGTTAGGCTGCAATCCTATCAACACTTTCCAGGGAGTAAGCCCCACTGAATATAATGGGACTTACTTCTGAGTCGACAGGCATAAGATTGGTCTGTCCAGAAAAGCCAATGGCTCTTTTGCTCTTTTTCAACTTGGAATAGGACTCCTGTTCAAAGCAGATTGCCTATTATGGCCACAGATGCTTTACAGGGCACAAGTTCCCCCCAAGTTCTGGGTGTGATTACCATGTCTACGTAGGGACTGAGCAAGCTTCCAGAGATGCCTTCAGACTGCAGCAGGACTGAAGTGCTTCTACTGATGGGGGCAACACATTTCCAGTCATAAGTGCGTTAAAGATGTGTAGGACCCAGAGCTGTAGCATTTGTACTTGAAATTAGGATGGGATCCTTTTAAACAGCATCTGCCGCAATTTGCTGACCGTGCTATAAACAAAAATTGCCTTGAGAGATGGAGCTCTTTGATTTCTAGTGCAAACCAAAAAAGTGATATGGGGGCTGGTGATGTTGCAAGGAACACTGTAGAGCATTGTGATTTCTGGAGCAGGACTGGTTTCCAAGCTAAGCTGATTCTCCAGGTCCCTTCTGCCACCGTTTCTGTTCTTCCTCCCACATCTCTGGTTAAAAAGGCTTATGGAGAAAAAAGCTTCTTCTACAGTAGGAGGAGGAGGAGGAATTTGCTTAGAGAAGGGGGAACTGTCACCTGGCACTGACTGTTGTCAGAGGGAAACTGCAAAGGAATGGAGCTCAATTCTCCAGCCTGCCTGAGATCATAGCACTGCATGCATTGCAACAGACACAATCCAGGCAGCCACCAGTATTGGATGCGTGTGTGCATGTCTGGTCTTTCCTCCCTTTCTCTGGCTAAAAAAAGAAGTGCACGCAGCCATTGTCCACAAATGTAAATAGAAGCTGTCTAGACTCCAAAGAGAGGTCTGTGCATGGGGGATTCTGAAAGGGAAAAGGTGACGGGATTTCAAGAGATTACACTGAGGAAGCCTGCAAAGGAACTAATCATTTCTTCCCAGCCCGCTGCGTTCAGGAGCAGCCCTCCAAGGTAAGTAGCGAGATGATATGGAAGAACGTCTGTCAGTGTTTGTTCTGCCTTACTGGTGGCATTTCAGGAGTAGCAGGGGATCTTGGGCAAAGAGGCTCAACAACGTGGTTTCTATTTCTGGAAGCAGAGATGGGTGCTGCAGAAATAGCTCAGATGAACGTGCATTTTTTTAAAACTTTGCCAAGGTTTATGGATTTCATTTGCATGTTTCGTTTACAGACCAACCATCATTTTCAGTGCACTGCTTGTTGATGTCGGCTTCAGCATTCATTGATGCTGGCTTTGATAGGTTAAAAAATAATAATAACGGCTCCATTTTTGAAAGATAACTTGCCACTACAAAAGTGTTTCCTGTTAGGTCCTGGCCAAGGCGCATCATGAGCTTGAGCAGGGTATGTCTTTATGAGTGAGCAGCATGTCCTTGAAAGCAACCAGGATGAAAACTATGTCAGACCTACCTGAGAAATCTTGCAGGGGTTATAAAAGCAGGTTTGAGTACTGGAACCTGAATTTGTTGTCAGTGTATCAGACGAAGTAGATTGCAGTCCACAAACTGTAATGACACTATAGGCACAAGCCTGTTTCTTGCTTTTACTACAGTAGGCTTGACTCGGCTCTTTTTAGGAATTGATCTTTGACCTAGGATTTCTTCATTACCTGGGTTTAAGCCAAGCATTTTCAAATCAATGCTTGTAAATTGAAGGAGGCTGCATGGTGGGTTGGATGAAAGAAAGAGCCAATCACTGGGTGGGTGACACACCTCCTTTAATGAAAGGTTGGTTGGTGCTGGTGAGTGAATTTGCTCATACAGTGTGATGGGCTGTAAGTCCCTCTGGCAGATGCATTTAGTGTTGCTTTAATTGGCACTGGGGTCAGGTTGGATTTTATTTCAATTAGGTTTTTATTTGCATTCCAAGGATTAAAGTGGGATTTGAGCTGGTTTTGCATTCACTGGATTATCACAGAGGATCCTGGTGTACGTGGGTGCTGGTCTATTCAACATTATTTTCTTAGCAATTACAAGTGTGCCCCAGTATCTGCAGGGGTTCCATTCCATAACCCTCCGTAGATAGCTGAAACCATGGATACCGGGGATGCCCCCTGCCCTCTGGAGGCGAGGGAAGCTGTGCTCTGCTTGCCTCAAGAGGGTCTTCTGACCCCACAGCGGCTGAACGCACCCGTCCATGGCCTCTGCTAGAATGGCTGTTTAGGCTTAAAGTCACTTCTGCACACTAATATTTATTTATAACAAATAAACCAAATCAATCTGCAATGTAGAAAAAATCAACTAAAACACAACCAAACAATAACCAAGTCTACTAACAAATAGAAAGGCAAACTTTGTAAAACCGGAAGTGATGTTTTTATGCCTTTAAAAGGCTTTAGAACAGTGCTTCTCAAACTGTGAGTCGAGACCCACTAGGTGGGTCCCCATTTGTTTCAATGTCTTATTTTTAATATATTATATTAGACTTGATGCTACCCTGGTATGTGACTGCATTTGGGGAAATGTTACAGAACTGTACTTTTAACAAGCTATTTATTTATTTTTTATTTATAGAATTTGTATCCCGTGTTTCTATCCAATAAAGGGCACTCAGGGCGGCTCAATTAAAACCATATTAAAGACATAAAATGTACTTATAAAAGACATTTAAAAACAAAAACAAGCTACTATGTATATTTTAACAATGATACTAAATGGGACTTACTCCTGAGTAAATGTGGGTAGAATTGCAGCCTAGGATAGTTAAAAATTTTTCCGTCTTGATGATGTCACTTCCGGTCGCACCATCACTTCCAGTGAGATTCTCACCTGACAGATTCTCAATCTAAAAAGTGGGTCCCAGTGCTAAATGTGCGAGAACCACTGCTTTAGAAGGACTGGGGAAGCCACTAATCACCACTTTATCGCTGCCAGCCCCACACTTGCAGCTGTGGAAGTGGGAAAGGGGCAGGAAAAGCTTCCACAGTCTCAGGATTGCACAGTCTCAGACCACAAGCTCAGTGGCGATCTCTGGACTCACCAAGTCACACCACCCTCGCTGCCAAGAAGCATGGAGCGGTCTGTAGTGGAGGATCCTGATCTGCTGGTGCCTCAGTTGGGGATCCTCCTCCTGCTCTCCAGGAATTTCCTGCAGTCCCACAAAAGGCTGATTCTCCTGGCCACCATGACTGTAGCCCGCCATCCACTCACAGGCATGGCCTCTGGTCCCTATGCAGGGGAAGATTGCCAACCCCTGATTCGGATGCTTCAAAGCAGAGTTGGAGAAAGCCGTCAGAAAACACCTCTGATGTCACTTTCACTTTCTCTTTGGTCCCACAATTCCTCACCCAGAGTGTATGTCTGTTGGGCAATAGACCCAGAGAATAGGAGAAATCACAAGTTTCCTACAAAACAATTACCCTAAATTACACTTTGCTTTATGATTTATAGAGCAGAACTTCAAGCTTACTTGGCATGGTGATTCATCTGGACTGACTCTTTCACGGAAGAAACAATCAGCCAGTCTTTCGTAGTTTGTGTGTGAAACCAAGATTTCTCCTTAGCCTCTGTCACCCCAGGATTGACTGCCATGGCTGGGGAAGAATGTGTGGGATCCAATGAGACCCTAAATGATTCAGAATGATTCTGGCAACAGTACTGTAGCTCACGAGAGTGATGGAGTTCAATTTGTATGTATCCCCATTCACATAAAAACGATGCTGCGTGCGTGGGAGTGGGTTGGTCTCTGGAAAATATTAAGATGGAACTGGTCCAGTGATGTGGGAAGGAAGGGCAGATGGTGGTCATTGCTAACTGTCTGACTATCTTCGCTTGCCTGTGGGCAATATGGTGCCTTCTAAATCTGCAAAATAAACAAAACCAGTATCAAGCACATTCCCCGTACCAAGATCACATATGGTGGCAACCTGACTTCCGACACAAAGCTTGGTAAAGCTAAATGAAGGCATCAGAGGTGTCCAATAGGATATGCTAATTTGATTGAATGTCTGACATGTTTTTAAGTGGCTTATTCCCAGTGATGCTCATTAGGAACCAAAAGGTTGGTGTGGAATAGAGCTGCAGGGACCGCACAAGGCAAGACTGAGTGGGTTTATCGTTCTTTTATGTGGTCGCCCTTTGGCTCCCATCATAATTGCATTATGAATAGTTTCCTAACAGTCTCAAGTGACCCACAGAGACATCTTTGCATTCTTGCAAAGAAATTCTTAAAGGCTCCTACAAAGGAAGGTTAACTCTTTCAGGTGACATCAGATGAGAATCGGCTCAAAGCAGACTAGAACAGAGTTATGAAGGAATTTGCAGGGGGAGAATATTGATTTTCAAGACTCTCATGTTGAGGCCAATGTCAGTTCCCAGTTTCCCTTAGAGCAGGGGTGTCCAAACTTTTTGGCAGGAGGGCCACATCATCTCTCTGACACTGTGTCGGGGGCCGAATTAATTTCCATTTCAAATTTGAATACGTTTGCATAAATGAATATATTAGAGATGGAACTTGTATGAATGAATGAAGGTCTTGCAATAGCTCAAGGCCTGTAAAAGTCCTTGCACAAAGCAAGGCTAGCCTTTCCTTCAAGGCCACTGCTGCATCACAGATGTGAAACAGCAAGCAGGGGAGGGAACCCTTGTCCCACAGCTCATGCAAGAGATCAAACAGTCATCTTCACACGGAGAGCAGTTATGTCAGGCCAGAATGGGTTCCAGCAAGTTTCCAGAGGGCCAGATGCTCATTGGAGACTGGGGGCTGCCCGCGGGCCAGATTGTGAGTCCCTGAGGGCCGCAAGTGGCCCCCGGGCCGGGGTTTGGGCACCCCTGCCTTAGAGAGGGGTGTTTTTGATTGACTGAGATTAGATATATTTATATAATTTATTTTGGGTTTTTAATAAACTGATTTTAGGACTAGGGTTCTTATGATTATAGATTTCCCCCCTTTCTTTTTGTAAGCTATTTTAAAATAAATCCTTGTCCAGTTAGTTGTGCTTGGTAGAAATTCTGCTCAGATTATTGGCTGTTCTTAAGGATAGTGTATGTGTGATGGATACAACATGTGGTCTAGCCTATAGGGCTGGAACTGAGCAGCTTATAGTGTGAGGCTTAGATCTGATTGGGGTGTGTGTGTGCTCAGGACCAGAAAAATGCATGAACGCTGTGAGCCCTGGAAGTAAATAAATAAAGTGTGAAACTGGGAACCCGCCGTTGATCCTGCTCCCCACTTGGGACCCGATCTGCCCACACCCTACTCTGTCGCTGCCCACCCCCACATTGTTTGAGCTGACAGCTAGCCCCACCTGTTGTGTTTGGGCTGCAGTATGTCCAAGTCCGCTGGCTCTCCAGGGGTTGGGAGGCTGGTGAGGACCCTGTGGGAATGTTGGACTGGGCAGCATGCTGGGTAAAACCAGACAAAGTTGCCCAAGGGCTGGGGGCAGCACTGGCAAACTTGCCCCATAAGCACAATGGACTGGGGGAAATCTGCTAACTACCCTGACCTCGACCCCACAAATGAAGCTTCACGACCCGATTGGAGTCCCAACCCCAGGGTTGAAAAACACTGTTGTAGTGTAAGCCAGGGCATGGCATAAACAGAAGAGAAAATAACGAAGGAAAAATATTCTTAACAGGTGCATGAATGCATCCTGAGTCTGATGCGCTTGTATGTAAACATACAGGCAGAGCGTCCTTATTCCCTCCCATCCTTATCTCCTGCCCTCACCTCTGCAAATATCATAGCTCTGCACTTCTGCTTCCTGTTCAAAGCCAAATTAATGATTTCAGAATTAATCTGAACACAAGGAAGGGCCCTGGAGTCTGGCACAGATATGGGGGTATTTGAAACACCCTTCCAATGATAATGGATCAGTCTTCAAAACAAAGGACCACGTGCCGGATTCCTTTGCACCTGTTTATAAAATGTTGGTTAATTCCAGAACCATGTTAGCTTCAGGTCAGTGGTGCATATTTTATAAAACCCTTTAAACTATTTAGCAGCTGTGTGCCACATGCCATTGTAAATAAATAATGGATCCTACTGAAAGAATCTAGAGAATGGAAGTGTGAAAAGGACCTTGGATGTGTTAAATATCTCTCTCTCTCTCTCTCTCTCTGTGTGTGTGTGTGTGTGTGTGTGTGTGTGTGTGTGTGTGTGTGTGTGTGTGTGTGTGTGTGTGTGTTTCTAGGACTGCTTGCTATTCTTTCCCCTTTCTTACCCCTCATGTTGAGACCCAGGTCAGCAAGTTAAGCCAAACAGTGGAACTTACTTCTGAACAAACCTATTTCTGAGGGCCTTCCCAGGGGTGGCCCCCTCCATATGGAATTCCCTTCTACATGAGGTGCAGCTCACTGGTGTTCCTGGGGGGAGGGTGTAACACCAGTGTAAAGTGGCCCTTGCACCGCCCTCCGCGTTCAGAGTTGCTTTTGTAGCTGCAACTGGTTCTGAACATGAGGGGGAGGGGCCACTTTACACCAACTTTGGAAGCCTGCAAAACTTAGCGTCCCCCCTCTCCAGGAATGCCAGTGGTGCTGCTGGCCCTTCTCTGGTCCTGTTTCAGAGGTGGTTGAAGGCATTTTGTTTCAGCCACTTTTCTTCAATTTCCTTAGATTTGCTGCTTTCTGCCCTGTGTATTTTTCTTTTGTCCTCATTGCTTTGGGGTTGCTTGTGGCCCAAACCTATGGGGCCCTAGCACTGGCAAAATGCTTACAGCGGTCACTAAAAGCTTCTGTGTATTTTTCGTTTGCCCTTCTCATTGCTTTGGGTTTGATTGTTTTGCTGCCATGTTGCTTGCAGCCCAACAATATAGGGCCTTAGCACTGGCAAAATGCTTACATTGGTCACAAAAAGCTTCCGGTAGCACATGAAGCTGTGTGCTGCCGAGGTGCCAGCGTGAATGCCACAATGGCCTTGCGTGCAACAACAGTGCTGGACCAACTCACCAATCCACAAGTCCACGGGAGAGGGAGGAGGGGTTGAGGAGGGCAGAACTGGGCAGTGACGGGGTGGGGAGAAGGGCAGATCAGGACCACGAAGGGGGCAGTTTTCATGGCAGTGGCAGCCATCAAATTCTAACCCCTTTCGTCGACCTGATCTTGCGACCTAGGTCCATGAGCAGGTCCAAGTAGCACCATCTGCACTACGGAGGCTTACCCCTGGAGTACAGAACAAATATTCTGTTTGGGACTGCCCCCCCCCAGGGTGTGAGCTGACTGGGGGCACATGCATCAACAAGGAGGGGGGAAGCATAGGATTCGGCTGTTAATTTCCTAGTTTGATATTGTTACATATTTTCAATTTTGTTCTGAGCTGTCTTGGGTTTCCTCGAAAAAATTGGGATATGAATCTTTTTAAATAAATAAAATAAACATGCCTGGATGGGTAGCTGCCATGATACAGCCACGCTGTCTCCCATCCTGTCACAAAACTAAGGATTATGTGTTTTCAGTCTCTTGTGAAACAGCAAATGCACATTTATTAGAAACCTTGTCAGTCTCCTTAGAAGTGGAAGGCTAGGACAGGAAATCCCCAAATAAGTAAACTAGATAAGCAGTCTGGAAACACACAGAGCAATTATTTTCATAGCTATGGGTGACTATAAAGCAATAAACCCCAAAGCATGTTGAAATACTAGACATGTTAGCACTAGGCAAACATGTTAGCACTAGACATAGGTCACCTTGTGAGTATTATGATTGGGAGTATTCCAAAGAAACTTGAGCTTGAATCCTGTATAACCAGATCAGATGGTTATTCTTATCATTCTGCTGTGTTTTTTATAGTCAGAAATTGACCATGGTTTAATCACCAGGAATTATTGGTGAGATGGGAATGGTGTCTTCTTCTTATTTTGTGCCAGGCTATGGAAAAGGAAAAAATTGGTGCAAGTCCCTTTTGCTGTTCCCCTTTTCCCAACCACGATGCTATAATGTATGAGGGTAACTTGCAGAGTCCCCTGCAGACTCAAATGGAACCAAGTTAAAAGTTAGAAACTCCACAGAATATTCCAGCTGGGGAGTGCATGGGGCAACCACATGCCAGTTAAAAACCAACACAACTGATGACACTAAGGCAGAAGAACCCCTTGAGGACAGCCCTGGAGAAATGGAGCCCTCCTTTTCTTTTCCCCAAGGTCTCTCTGTGTGTGCATGCAAAGAGACTCGGGGAGAAGAGGGCTCTTCTATCTTGTGCCAGTAATAGTGAACCCTCTCCCTTCCAAGCAATCCGCAGTTTGCACAGAGGGGAGGGGGTATTTGTACAGGGTCTGTGGCAGAAGCTGACGGAAACTGACTGGAGAAACACAAAGGAGGAACGCAAAGAAGCCCTGCTGCTATCACCACCAGCTGCTTAGGAAAGCAGTGGGATGAGCTAGGAGAGGCTGAGCAGGGCAATTTGGAGACCGCTTCATTATCTTGAGCTCTGGTGCTGTATCCAGCCTCCGTGACATCCTATTTGAAATAAACTGGATGAACAGAGCATGCTGGGAACTCCTAATTCAAACAGGATGGAAGCTCTGCTGGAGCTCAAAGTAATGAGGTGGGTGCTGAATGACTAGGCCCCCCTCTCTTTGCACAACCCATTGCTTTCCTAAGCAGCTGGGTGGACAAAGATGAGAATGGGGCAGCAGTAATGGTGGTGGGGTGCTTATTATGTATGTATGTACAGTATTTATTGATCTGGGGGAGTGCATACTATTGGGACAGCGAATTTGCCCACAATTCAGGCTGCAGATCTACAGAAGCTGCTCTTGCCAGAGGGGAGAAGTAATCACTACTGGTGAACTGCTAGCTGTACCACACTGGCTTGCCACATGCCACACTGGAGGGCAAACAGTGAGCATGGTTTACAAGGGATTTTGGATCACCAGGTTCTGAGTAATGGACATTCTGCTCTCTAATCTCCTGTTGACGCAAGCACAAGCTCTTCATTCTATGTCTCTATAATATATGAGGTTACATTGGAGAGTCCCCTGCAGATTTGAATGGAACCAAGTGAAAAGATAGACTCCATAGAATATTCCAGCAAGGGACAGCCACATGCCAGTTAAATAATTAACACACCTGGTTTTCTTTTTGGACCAGTGAAAGGATTCCAAATTACACTTCTTGAATTAGTTGGGACATCTTGGTTTGAAAAAAGGCCACCTCCTCCAGCCGTTACAGTTAAATTTTAATAGGGATTCGGCTGGTCTTTTTAAAAATAGTTCTCGGTGGAAGTTGTGAACACTGCAATTTATTTAAATCTAAAACCATTTCCACACTGCTGGCTAGTTCTTAAATGTGCAAAGAGGGGATCCGTGACCTCCTTGTCACTGTAAAATAGGGCATGCAGGTTCTGGATTGCTGAGTGTGACTTAGTGGTGCTCCCAGGAGCCCTTGAGAAGGGCAACTGGCTTGCTCGCTCTGGTCTTTGGAGTGTCATGCTTGAAATTGGTCAGCCCCTGGGGAGGCTGGTGGAAATAAACAAGATGGCTAGTGTTGACATGAGGGGCCATGGCCCAGAGAGGAGAATGCAAAGCACTAAGGGGTTATCAAAGGAATTTGTGTAGCTCTGAGAGAAAAGGTCCTTCCTGTGCTCTAGTGAAGGGCCCATGTGTTCTACCTGGACCTACCTGGCCACACAGAACCCTGAACCCCCAGGGCCAGTGGCAATCATATCATCCAATCAAAGGGCAGACAGGGGACCCACTGAAGGATGTTGCCCTGGTACTACCACAAACTAATACCAGCAATACTATTCATACTGAGTACCTGGGGAGGTTATAGGAATGCCTTGATATGCTTTTCAGTAGTGGCAGATAAGCTTCCCTGAGGAGGGTGGGTCACCATTTCTCTGTGTGATGAGTGCATTTTAGCACATTCTTCGTTTCCAAGCCACAGCAGCAAGGCCCCCCATATTGACTGAGATTATCATATTTTAAGAATGGTAGAATCCTTTGCAATGTGGGGATTTCATGGCAAATTCTTGTAACACATTCCTCAGGGGAAAATTCAGTGTGGAAAGTGATGGGCGAATGAGGAACAAGAACGGGCAAATCACCCACAGATTTGCACAGACCACATTGTGTCTTGTAATTAGCATGGTGGAATTGGGAATGTGCGAGCATACCTACTTCCTTGCTTCCAGAAGGGCCACTAAAGATAACCCAAGTCTGATAACTTCCTTCTGAGTGGCTGTTGAATATACAGCTGAGCAATAGGGTATGTTTAGAGAGAACAGAGGTTATTAATGATGTGGTCTTATAGAGAAAAAAGGTTACTTTGAAATATCAATATTTTTATTATTCTGCCCAAAACGATGTTTTAGATCTTCACAGAATTTTTATTCCAATCACCTTTGAAAAACTTGAAGTACTCAGGGATTAACACTCTTCTGGGGAGTGCTAACCGCTACATTCTTAAGGGAAATCACACAATTAGGTACAATTATAGTAAACAAAACATCAGCGTAAACGAACAACAGATGTGATGCAAATTTGCAAATGTGTTTGCTACCCTTTGCTCCTACTCTGTGAATGTTGTAGTTAATACGAGTTTAAGGTGTACAAAATCTGATGATTGTTCACTTTGCATGAAGACAAGGAGAATATGTATAAAACTGAGTGCAGCATTGAGAGGGGATTTTTGTACATTGCCTGGTCAACTTGTGCAGTCTCCAATGCATATTGTCCGGGAAGCAAAATACGGGGGCTATACATATTAGCTAAGCAGTGTGTCAAATGCCTGCAATTAAGGGCACAAGCCTAACCAGGTCTACTCAGAAGTAAGTCCCATTTTGTTCAATGGGGTTTACTCTCAGGTAAGTGTGGTTAGGATTCCAGCCTAAGTTACCCCTTTTAACTTGGCAGATAGGTGCCTTTTAAAGCAGTGATCCTCTTATATTAAGCCCTGCAAACATGCCATATGGCACGTTTGCGACTGTGGTCCGCGCCGCAGAGACCACAAGACCACAAGATACTTACATCTCACTGCCACTCCCCTGCATCTGGCATTCTATTTACCTTCGCACCCCCCAGCAAAGATACCAGACTGCACTTGGGTTTAACTTGGGCCACTTTATTAAACACAAGTGCACTGGCATTGCTAGGGGTGCAGGGGGTGTGGGCTGCACTGGGTGACATACACAGGGGGGGTGACACCACTACTCACCAAAAATTTTTAAATCTTGGTAATTACATATAATACAATCCTGTTATATATCTATCTATGTGGAATGTGATGAAACAAACCACAGTGAAATATCTCTGTTCTATCAAACATATCCAAAAACCAGCTGGGCCTCCCTTATCGGGTGACACAAACCCTAGTGACACAACTGTACAAGTGACCAATTTTTAACACATGAAACCTTCTTAACACACCTCTCTTCCCTCGCCAGCCTAGGGTAGGTGAAAAAACTGCCATCCACAGCCAATTCAAATGACAGAAAAAAGTTCCTGCCCAGCCCTTATGATGAATGACCAGCTAATCGCAGACTATACATACCCATCATGGCTTTTAACCTGTGATGGAGTTTTCCTCCAGAACATTCTCCATGCCATCCTATGAATATACATAGTCCCCACAATGTGTGCTTGTTCACCACTCAGCTCAATTTAACTTCAACATATACTACATTTGCCGTTAAGCACATTTTAAGTGACACAATGGAGCAACCACTGTTGCCTACCTGATATTATAGACGGCCCCGCATTGTGACTTGTCTCAATTGCAGTCTTTATAGCAATGAATATGGGTGCTTGCATGTATCCACCCGTATGATTGGTTACTCTGAAACTGCCTGTTGCAAGGTCCCATTTTCTTCTGAATAAACTGCTTGGTGTCATTCTTGCAAAACGCTAGATCACAGGATACCTGCAATTATTCCTGACTTGCTTCTAGCAAGTCAGATGTCCTTGTAAAAACACACCCAATTACAGCTGAAAGAAGCTAATGGAGTTCTCAACAACCTGTTTAAAAACTGGCCTTCAATGCAATCCTAACTACATCTCTAGCTTGTAAGATTTGTTGATGTTGAATAAAATTCCACGACTTTTAAGCCTGCAAGTGGAGTTTGGTAGTAGGTCTGCAGCATGGTTTTTCTTTGAGTCTAAGGCAGGGCCTTCCAAACCCTGGCCTGGGGGCCAGATCCGGGGTTTGGAGTAACAATTCCACGCCTAGTGGAGCTTTCTGTTTTGTCACTTGGTCGCATGACTTCCAGTTACATCAGGGGACAGGGATGCTCTGGGCGGTCGTGTCTGCCTGGACATTCTCTTGCACAGCCTTCTGGGATGCCGGGCAAAAGATGTGACCGCTCAGTGCATGCCTGTCCCCCGATCTAACTGGAAGTCATGTTCGATGTGGCAGAAGGGTAATAAGTTTGCTGTTACACAACAGTCATGAGTTTGGCAGCCATTGGTCTAAAGGAAGGGGGGGAGTGGGGAGGCCGTGTTCTCATTATTAACGGGACAGTGCACATTTTATTCACTGTGCCTTAATACAACACAATAACCTTGGGCTTTTTGTTTTGTTTTGCCTTGTTCATTTTATCGTTCTAATAAACCTGCGGTGACTGGCCAAAGGTTACTGATTGAACTTCACTGCTGAGTAGGGCTCTGAACCCAGAGTCTCTGTAATCCTAAATTCCACAGTCTGTTCCAGGGCACTGACTTTTCATATCATATCGTTGTTTTAGGCTACAATCCTATTCACACTTTCCTGGGAGTAAGCCCCACTGACTATAATGGGATTTACTTCTGAATAGACATGCATAGGATTGGGTTGTTATCCTGTTGTTCAGTGTGAAGGGGCTACCTTTTCCCTAGGCTTTGAAATGGCTTGACAGCAGAAAGTGCTTCCTATGATGATGCTTCTTGATGTCTGGAGGCTACTCTAAGCCACTGGAGTTTGAGTTGCATGTTGCTGCCTTCCTTAGGAGGAGAGAAGTGAAACTGTTTTACAGTTTGACTATAGCCTGAGAAAGAAAATAAGCCTGCATTTTACAGCTGGTTGGCAAGAAGTGTTGACATTTTAAAGGGTTAACTTTCCTATGTAGAAAGGGGAATGCTTTTCCAGTTGCACTAAAAATAGAAAGGGGGGGAAAGGGTGGGTTAAGAGTTGCAGTCTGGGTTTTTTTGAATGTAGGTACGATGCAGAAAGCCATAGTCAAGCTGAGTTTTTGAGGCCTTCTCTTGGAGTGTTGCAAGGTCAAAAGCAAACTCAAAAGCAAACTCAGTAGGCAAGAGTGGTGATCCTCTGCAAGCTTTATTTTGTTGCCAGCAACGGGCTTCTCAGGGACTCCTGTCCAAAGTGAAGAGAGCAATGAGAGCCATGTGGGAACTCTCGGAGCCCTCAGAGAAAAGCAATTTTCCAGTGTGAGCCTCTCCCTTATATTTGATTCTGGCTCCTTTGTCTGAGGAGTCTTACATTTCTCACTGGCTGGTGTGTGACATCAGAAATGGGGGCTTTCTTAGGTTTGGCCACAGATAACTGTACAAGCATTTGATTGGTTGGCTTCAAGTTACAAACTCCAAAAAGGCAAATACATGCATTTGAGACATATAGAAAACGTTGTTTCCAACAACCACTAGATGGCACACTTTACTTATTTACTGGCCTTTGGTATGTCTTTGTTTATTTCTGACCTTGATAGAGTTACTAGTGTTATCTTTCCAAATTCCTTTCTGTCTGGTCTCATCAATCACTGTGGGCTTTCTATCAACCTCTGTTTAAACTAAGCCTTTGGTTTTCCCTCTATTCTGTGTGTGATTCTCTATATGTGATGTATAGTGGTATAAACTTATATTTAATACAAGACACACCAACCTCTTATTGTAAATAAGGATTTTAAGAACTCCTTTATTCTTTAACTAAATCCAGCTTCTCTTGTCAACTTAGAGGCTCTCATTATGTTTTGGCTTAATTAGGGGACTTCTCCGGAATGTTCTTTCTGCTTATCTGTTCCTGTGATAGCTAGTGTCTATATCTTAGAAAACTCTATCTCTGGCTGTCAAACAAGACAAACTGTCTGCTTAGATCTCCTCATTAAAAATGCTTCTAACCTGTGTATAACCTTTAGTTCTCACTTCTTGGTGCCAAGAGATATTGGCTTCCTGGCTACTCCCTAGTTCCTCTGTATGTTGTATCTAATCTCACTTTAAGTTGTAACTCTCTAGTTCCAATTAAAAGTATCTAAATCTGTCACATTGAGTCTACAGAGATATACAGAATTCTTATCTGTGGGGAGTAACTTTTCTTAGAGTCTCCTTGTTAGACTCTCTTAATTAACTTTGCCAGACATCTGCCTCCTCAAGGTTACATTTGAATTACATTTTCAGACTTGTGGCTTTAAGCCTCTTTAATAGTTTTCCCCTTTCTGTGTATTTCATGCTTTGATCTAACTATTCTGACAGCTAAAATTCACTACTATGCCTTTATATATTGATTACATTTTAAAAAACTCTATAATTATTGAGGCATTAAAGAACTGTTGGCATGCAAGCATGCTAACTTTTAATTATTTGGCACTTCTATGACGCTCTGGTGTAAATAACTCTCTCAGTTTTCATATTTTGGTTTAAAAGGGAAAGCCTGTTTGAATTATATTTTAAAATCTAAAATGCTTCTTTTCCAAGGGTATTCATCTGTTCAGTTTAGTTTTCATTTATCATACTACCAATTAAGCTTGACAGATGGAAATTCCAGCTTCTTACTCCCTTTTTTCATGAAGCGGTTCACCTTATCTGATGTCCTTGATGGTTTGCTAAGAGACATTCCTTGAGACTAATTTACAGTTTGCAGACCAAAAATGCTTTCTTTGTTCCAAACATATAAGCATGCTAAACATAACATTTTCCCTACTTCTTAAACATAGAAACTAATAACTAATTTAGCTATAAACACCCATAACATAGCATAAACATTTGCTTTCATTAAACTTGTAAACATTTGAACATTTTCCCTCTTAAACTGCTAAGCATTTGCTGTGTTTAAATGATTTGTTTTAACATAAATGGCTGGCTTTCATTAGCCTGTATCAGGAGTTCTTGAGAATGGATGATGGCCGGATCCCAAAGGATCTCCTCTATGGAGAACTCGTGCAAGGAAAGCGCCCTACAGGTAGACCACAGCTGCGATACAAGGACATCTGCAAGAGGGATCTGAAGGCCTTAGGGATGGACCTCAACAAGTGGGAAACCCTGGCCTCTGAGCGGCCCGCTTGGAGGCAGGCTGTGCAGCATGGCGTTTCCCAGTTTGAAGAGACACTTTGCCAACAGTCTGAGGCTAAGAGGCAAAGAAGGAAGGCCCATAGCCAGGGAGACAGACCAGGGACAGACTGCACTTGCTCCTGGTGTGGAAGGGATTGTCACTCCCGGATTGGCCTTTTCAGCCACACTAGACGCTGTTCCAGAACCACCTTTCAGAGCGCGATACCATAGTCTTTCGAGACTGAAGGTTGCCAATACAATACATCAGGAGTTCAGTTACAGCTGCAGAGATGTAAAAAAAAAAAACAACAACAACTGTTTTGGCATGCTTGTTAGTAAAGCAAGAACCTCCAGGATCTTCACTTAAGGAGACTCATACAGGTCCAGGATAGGATCTGGATCTAACTCTGCAAAAAGTGGCCTTTGGGAGCACCATGGGTATGCTGTTGCCTTTGAGGGAACTGATGGCTGCTCTTTGAAGACCAGTGTGGTCTGTCCAGCTGCTTGCATGTACCTGCTGGGCTCAGCTTTGACACTTGTGAACAAAAGAAGTAGATATTAGTTGCAATCATGTTGTAAGTCTGCAGAACTCACAAAGGAGACTGAGCCTAGAAAAAGGTTCCCTGAAACAGCCTATTGCCTGTGGAATGTAAAATTACATTTATGGTAGGTTGTTAATTGGAATCATAATATTTGTTATTATGCACTAGTTAATATAATCAGTTAGTTATAATTAGTATAATATAATTAATATAATAGTTGGTATAATAATAGTTGTTATTATGCACTGCTGAAACAGAGACGCCTGCGTTGGCTTGGTCATGTCGTGAGAATGGATGATGGCCGGATCCCAAAGGATCTCCTCTATGGAGAACTCGTGCAAGGAAAGCGCCCTACAGGTAGACCACAGCTGCGATACAAGGACATCTGCAAGAGGGATCTGAAGGCCTTAGGAATGGATCTCAACAAGTGGGAAACCCTGGCCTCTGAGCGGCCCGCTTGGAGGCAGGCTGTGCAGCATGGCCTTTTCCAGTTTGAAGAGACACTTGGCCAACAGTCTGAAGCAAAGAGGCAAAGAAGGAAGGCCCATAGCCAGGGAGACAGACCAGGGACAGACTACACTTGCTCCCAATGTGGAAGGGATTGTCACTCCCGAATCGGCCTTTTCAGCCACACTAGACGCTGTTCCAGAACCACCTTTCAGAGCGCGATACCATAGTCTTTTGAGACTGAAGGTTGCCAACTCAACTCAATACGAGTATTTGTTATTGTGCTTAGAGCACTCAAACTGCTTCACTTGGATTATCTCAGTGCAATACTTACTGTAAAAACTTGTTGGCATTCTTCAGTCTTGGAAGTCTATGATATCGCACTCTGAATAGTGGTTCTGGAACAGTGTCCTCTCCAGTGCGCAAAGCCTGGGTAACTTAGTGGGTAACTTACTCATTGGGTATCTTAGCCTGGGTTACTTAACAGTAACCTTGTGAGATAAAAGCAATGAAGAGTCTTGTAACTCCCTGAAGACTAACCAACTCATTTCATCATCAGTTTTCATGGACTAGTTTCCATCATCAGAGGCATCATGTGGTACCCTCAATACCTTCCAGCTGCGGAGAATGTTTTATGCATCTGATGAAGCCCTGCTGTAGGCCGTAAAAGTGGATGCTGAAATGAGTCTGTTTTCAAAACTCCTTGTTGATTGGTCTGCAGCAGAGTAACATGGCTATCCTTCTGGGGCTTGTGAGGTAAGTGGGCATCATTTTCTTAGTGCAGTTAATGAGCTGAGGCCAAGAGGGGTTGCCTGCTGAACAGTGATGTCACTAGAGTTTGCATCGCCCTGTGCGAGAGGCCAGTGCATCAACCCCATGATAGACCTCCTCCCATGCAGTGGGTGGGGCAACACCCTGGGCAGTGGGCATGGTTATGCACCATTGCCCTGCCCCTACTGGTTTTGGCTACATAGAATAGATAGAATAGAGCTATTTCAGCTTGGTCCATTTCATTGCATTCTGTATGAAATTATGCATCGAATGATATATAACATGATGGTGTTATTCAAAAATGCCATGATTTAAAATTTTTTGGCCAATACTGTAGTGGTGTCACTCTCCTCCTGTGCATGTCACCCAGTGTGGTCTGCACCCCCTGCATCCCCTAGCAATGTCATTGCTGCTGAAGGCCATTTGGTGCATTCATGACAGGTCAGGTTTAAACCAGGGACTTCTGGATTCATAGTTCCATCCCTTTGGAGCTGTGCCCACATCAGCACTTGGAGGTGTCTTTTAGATGTTAAGGGTGCACATGGGGCTTTTTCTTTTAAACACAGTCATTCCACAGTGCCTATTTTTGAAAGTGCTTTATTATTAAAATTGGCTATATTTCAGGGCAGGCATTAATAATGTAGACCAGTGCGAGGCAGCTTTTTTGGACGTTTTAACTAGTAGCCACTCAGTTTGGGGTTTTGTGAGCCTTCAAGTAAGATCATGAAAACACATCCCCCCCCCCCAATGCCACTTCATGCCTCTTCCTGCAGAATCAAGCAAAATTGCAGGAAACACTGATGTGCTGAATGCTACAGCAGAATTTCTAGCACTTGGACAAGTCAATAGCAGAGTCTGTGTTGTTGAATATAAGGAGTGCTGCCCCTCTGCCCCGTTATTCAGGCAGAAATCTTAGGAGAAGTGTTGCAGGTGTGGTGTTTGTGTTCGTGCCCCTGGCGGCCTCCAAAATGAACACCCAAATGGGAACTTTAAAAAGCCCATTCTGAAGGATGAAGACTAGAATTAACCCTTACAAAGGGTTGCATTTTTTCCGAATGTAGACTGTGGTTAGATACGCTGTAGAAGTCCTCATAAGTCAGTGGGGCACAGAGAGACATCATTATCACTTGTTATGGACCTTGAGTGTAGCCAAACACAGAAAGGCACATTTAGAGCCACTGAATACTGCTGGAGGGAAAAGAGAAAATCTGAGACTTGGGAGTCTCTCTGGCTTTTAACCAAAGGGGTAGGTCCAGGGTTATCTCCTCTGCTGAGGGTAAAGCAACAGAAGTCTTGCCCCAGGTATAGAAATTACTTGCTACAGCCCTTTTCTCTGAGCAGCTCAGCAGTTTCCATGGTAATGTGAGCTGTGTATATTATATCGCTCATCTGGGCCATTTAAGGAAGTGTTGGTGTCCTGCTTAAGTGGCTTGAAGCCTGAGTTAAACCCACCTTTAGCAAAGCTTATTCTGCCTTAGGCCATCACCGGCTTCTTCAAGCTTCTTGAGCGGGGAAGCGGCTCTCTACCTGTCGCTAGCTGGTTCTTTGACAGGCAGGGGAAAAGAGAATACTTGCAAGATTTCACCTCCATTTTTTAAAAGCATGGGTCCGGTTTATTAAGGCTACAATCCTATCCACACTTTCCTGGGAGTAAACCCCATTGACTCTAATGTGGCTTACTTCTGAGTAGACATGCATAGGTTTGGACACTAACAGATGTAAAACCATGCTCTGAAGAACCTGAGAATATTCTCAGCATCTTCACCTACTTTAGTGCTTTGCCTAGTAATGTGATCTTCCATGTTGACTATCCTTGTGAGAGAATGCTTTTGCTTATTTTTATATACCTTATGGCAAAAATATTTTAACAAATAGTGAACAAATTCTGTAACGGACCTGCCACTCCTCGGTGCAAAGCGCCTCAGTGCAAAGTTCTGCGACGCCGGCCCCTGCGCCTTGCACCATGCCTCCCCTCCATACTTAACCAGCGCAATGGAGCCTTGCAGGTTGGGAAACTGGAAGCACTGTTTAAGACTGCGTCGGAAGCCTCACAATGCTTTCTGACCAGTCTGCAAAATCACATGGATGTGGTGCCCGGAGCATTTGCCCCCCTACCCCCCCTCCAGACCTGCTACTGAACAAATGGTCAGACAGATGTTTTGATAGCCAGAAGAATTACTCTGGTAATTAATAACAGACTGTTTTGTAGAGAAAGAGCAAGTCTCTTGTGTATGTTTGCAAGTCTACTAGAGAGGTTGGTTTCATCATTTGCGCTGTTTGTTCTGTTGCTGTGGTGGCAAGATCCGGTTGTCTCTCTCTAGAATGGAAAGAAACCATCAATCAAAGCAGACAAGACTGGGCTAGATGGGTCAATGACTTGAATGAATGTAAGGCGGCATCATATGTTAGAGATTGCCCTTAATAATTCTGCCTCGACTGTTATTTTCCTGTTCTTCCATCTGGAAGCAATCGCTGTGCATGTTATTAATTTCACTATTAGTTCTAGATCCTCAACCTGAACTACTTGACCCAGGAGAACAATTTAGGATACAAAATTGTATCCTTTGATCCATTTTCTGTACAACTGATCAGTACCAACACCATTCAACAAACCCAGTCAGAATCAGGACAGATTCATGCAATGACAGATACACTTTATAGGCACACTAGATAAATCCTTGTGAAACCTCAGCTGTCTGTTTCTTGAATGCATCTCTTTTAGATTTCATCTTTTGAGGACACTTACCTTACAGTTTCTATTATTTGAATTCTTAACGTATATTTTATGTACATTAAACTTTTTTTTTTTAAAGGAGAATTTAGGGTCTCATGTTCAAAACTTCTGAGAGTGTTATTTGTTATGTGTAATTTCACATGATGCTGTGATTTGCACTATTTGAATTATTGCAACCTGAGGAATGGAAAGAGAGAACGAGAGAGATTTTTCTTAGTAGCCCAATATTATTTACGTTTCTGAAAGGGATCAGAGCATCCCCTGACAATAGCGGAGTATATGATCAAGAGAGGCAAAAATAGATGTAATTTTTTTTCCTCCCATCTTTTCATGTACTGAAATGGCCTTCTATTAATAGCAGGTCCGTCTCATCTTTTCTTTTGATGATATTTGTCTCTGTTTAAAGCTGCATATCAAGAGAACAGGAGTGTGTATGAACATAAGTGCTGCATCTGAGCATGAATCCAAATGAGCAAATATTCCTCTGTGAAATCAGTGTAAGGAAAAAATAGACAGGCACCATGACTGAGAAAGGAAAGGAAAGCTCCAAATATAGATGTAGGAGTTAGGGCTGGTTCAGTTGTAATTCCAAACTATAATTCTCGTGTTACATGTATGAGCCTGGCTGGACCCTCTGGCTTGAGTGCTTCCTCTTTCCCCCTTTGCTTCTCCACATGTGTGGCGATTCCTTGCATCCTGTCCTGGTTTAAGGTAAACCATATTTACATTTGATCTACACTCGCAAGAGAATGATGTTGGAATGAGTAGGTGGTTTCAAACCATTTGAACACTGAAGAATCACAGTTCTGAATGCTCCCCTACTGAACAAAGAACCCAAGCCAATCCCCCCTCCCGCAATGGTACAAGCTGCGCCAAAAACAGGTGTGCTATATCCAGTGTGGGCGAATTGGGAGGCTTCAGAGGCAAAGGGGAAGTTAAATTCCCTTACCCCTCCTTAAGCCTCCTGCTCCACAATGGGTGTTCTTGGACCTACACTTTGTACTCCATGCACACACTGGGCCAATCCTAGATAGGATTGGGCCAAAAATCTCCCTGCAAATTAAAAAGGTGTGGAACTGAGACAGAACTTTGTTGCCCAAATTGCTCCGCTGCCCCATACAGTTTTCACATGGGGGAATGTTAAAAAAATACTATATTGACTTGTAACCTAAAGAGATACAGATAGGAATTCTACCACCACCTTTTCCTTCATGTGTTGACCAGGTCTTGCAATGGGCCTATGTGGAAGCAATGTCTAATATGGAGACCATCTCTGTAAGTGTGAAGCATGGAAGTCCAGGACACCTGCTATGTTATTTCAGACTCCCAATTATCTGTCTTAAGGGCTGCAACTTGATAAGAAGACAGGTTAATGAGCTGGCTGGTAGCTCACCACAGCATATCTATTAGCAGCATACACCAAAACACAACACAACCAAACAGGAAGCCTATTAGATTCCTGTTAGATTAGCCTATTAGAGAGCCTGCCCCCCCCCCCAAATCTGATAGGGAAAGAACAGGAGGGAAAGAAAAGTAGGACTGTTTCTATTTTATTATTCCTGGAACGTGTTCAAATATGATGTCACCAGAATTGCAAGTAGATCCATATTAGAACAAGGTTTATGCCTTCTAGATTCCACAGAGTGCAGCACAATATGAAATCTTTTTGACGCAACTCAGGGCTCTCTGCTTAGTCACGCACAGCCCATGGCTATTCCCAAAGTCCTTCAGGTCCCTAATAAATAAGACAGGACATCCAGTTAAGGAGGATATTCTGACAACTTGTTTTCTCTGTCTGTGGCTTCATGGATGGTTCCTTAGGGGTCAGTTTAAGAAACACATGTTGAATTATTGTGAAGTCCATCTTTTCCCGATGTAGTGATTTCTGCTGGTGAGTGGGAAATGGTTCTGCTCTGCTGCCAAAGACAAAGTGCAAAGAACACAGTTCATAAAGACCAAAAAGCATTAATCTTAGATCTATATTTTATATCAACTCCCATGCAATGACTGAAAATGAAGATTCTAGTGGCACTAGGCACTTTCTAGTTGTCAAAAAAGGCAACATGCTGGAGTGTGCAGGCCAGCCACTCCCCTAAGTGGCAAGTGGCCGACTCCTTGTGCTAGCATCTTCTGGATTAGGTGAGATCATGTAGGGGGTGGGAGGGAGGGAGGGGTGAGCAGAATGGTGTGGGCAGAATTGGAAGGGGGGTGGGCACTGCTGGGTGGTGATGGGGGCAGGAAGAAGGTGAATCAGGAATGGGAAGGGGCAGGTTTGACTATGGTCATTTTATTCCCTTTACTATAAGAACATAAGAACATAAGAACAGCCCCACTGGATCAGGCCATAGGCCCATCTAGTCCAGCTTCCTGTATCTCACAGCGGCCCACCAAATGCCCCAGGGAGCACACCAGATAACAAGAGACCTCATCCTGGTGCCCTCCCTTGCATCTGGCATTCTGACATAACCCATTTCTAAAATCAGGAGGTTGCGCATACACATCATGGCTTGTACCCCGTAATGGATTTTTCCTCCAGAAACTTGTCCAATCCCCTTTTAAAGGCGTCTAGGCTAGATGCCAGCACCACATCCTGTGGCAAGGAGTTCCACAGACGGACCACACGCTGAGTAAAGAAATATTTCCTTTTATCTGTCCTAACCCGCCCAACACTCAATTTTAGTGGATGTCCCCTGGTTCTGGTGTTATGTGAGAGTGTAAAGAGCATCTCTCTATCCACTCTGTCCATCCCCTGCATAATTTTGTATGTCTCAATCATGTCCCCCCTCAGGTGTCTCTTTTCTAGGCTGAAGAGGCCCAAATGCCGTAGCCTTTCCTCATAAGGAAGGTGCCCCAGCCCCGAAATCATCTTAGTCGCTCTCTTTTGCACCTTTTCCATTTCCACTATGTCTTTTTTGAGATGTGGTGACCAGAACTGGACACAATGTTTTATTTACACCATCCTTTTTCACAACCTCTTGTGAAAGTGATGATAGAGCCCTTTTCATCATCTGGCTCCCATTTGTCACCACACTATCCCCCGGAATACTGCACAGCTAAGCCTATATTATGTAATTTTGAGGGGGATTCTGGGGGAAAGATGGTGGCTCCCACTGACAATTCATAGTCACCCCACTGTTGGAAAAGGGGGTATGGATGTCATTTAAGCACAGTCAAATGGTGGAAGATTCTTTTTCTGATTGCTCCCCATCAAACCCCTCTAGTTTGAGGCTAACAATAAAACAGAAGCAGAGACAGTAAAAGGGTTTAAGAAACACTTTACGTACCATTTAAAAGCATGTTCATCTCTGCTTGTAGTACAAGTCCTAGATTTGCAGCATGGCATCCTAGAGCTATGCATTTGCATGAGAGAGCTTAAGATAAAGTCATAGAGGAAAGTTTTAGACCAGGGGTGCTCACACTTTTTTGGCTCGAGAGCTACTTTGAAACCCAGCAAAGCCCGGAGATCTACCAGAGTTTTTTTACAATGTTCACGCCATCATAACATATAACATTTATGTGTACAATGTATGTTGGTGTACCTTGCATAACCGCATGAGCCAATATTGCACAACACAATTAACTATAAACATTTTTGTAATTACTTGAGTTTACTTTGATGACTTGCACTGAAGTGAATCAGCCAAGGATGCATAGTCGGGACAGTAGCTGCTGACAGCCAGCCTCAAGCACACTTCCAAATGTTCATCAGTCATGGTGGAACTTAATGATCTTCATGTAGGAAAAGGCTGACTCACATAAATAAGTGGAGCCCTTCCTGCCTCAGGTGCTCTTATATCCCTGAGGGCCCTATTGCCTTCAAGTGGCTGCAGCTGTGCAGCACACTCTGCTGGATGCCCAGGCCTTACCCTTAAAGGGGCCACTGCTGACACCACATCTACCTCCTCACCAGATCTTCCTCAATTCCAATACAAGTGGGGGGGGGGGAGCAGATCTCTATACAGACCAGTGCAAAAACAGGGGAAAGGTGTGGGGGAGGGAAGATCTCTATATAGACATCACAGCAAGACCAGTGCAAAACCCCTTGCACACAGAACCAACAGATGGAAGTTGGGGGGGGGGGCAGATCTCCATACATACCAGTGCAAAAACAGGGGAAAGGTAAGTCAGCCCCAGTAGAGTCAACAGGGCTCACTCCCAGGGATGCATGGACGGGAGAGAAGCCTGCCAGCGGCTCCTCTCCCAGGGAGGAGCCTGCCAGGGGCTCACTCCCTGGGCTCACTTCCTGAACTCACTCCCTGGGCTTGCTCCCTGGACTCACTCCCTGGGCTCCCTGGACTCACTCCCTGGGCTCGCTCCCTGGACTCACTCCCTGGGCTCACAAGCCTGCCAGGGGCTCACTCCCAGGGATGCGTGGATGGGAGAGAAGCCTGCGAGCATCTCTTCTCCAGGTCTACTCACAAGTCAGCCCCAGTAGAGTCAAAGGGGCTCACTCCCAGGAATGTGTGGACGGGAGAGAAGCCTGCGATCAACTCATTTTGCCTCGCGATCTACCAGTCGATCGCGATCGACGTATTGAGAACCCCTGTTTTAGACAGATAGCCTCTGTGTCATCTGCTTCCTGGACAATAGTCTGCTCCCAGTGACGTGCAGGTGGCATTGTACCTATTTTCCAACATCCAACTGTTGCCGAAGTTTTTGTTCCCTTCCTTAAGCCTTTTCTGCCCAATGTTGCATATATGCAACAGGGTTCAAATGTGTACATCTGTGGGCTTGGCAGAAATGGGTTAAACTGCCCTGGTCCATTCATCCACACCTTCAGCCATGTTGAAATTGTTCCCCCTTGTTGCTGTCCAGCATCAACCCAGGCATAAGACTGACTGAAGCAATCACTTTGAGCAATAGGCTGAAGAGGGTGGTGAACTGATGAGCGGCATGCACTCACTCATTCTGCATATTGGGAAAGGACTGGGTGGGAGCAAAACAGAGGCAGTGGCGGTGAATCTTACCTAAATCAGGGTATGTGGAATGAGGGCTCCAGATCACAGCAATCTGGTCTCCTTGACCACCTGGTTGCTTCTCTAAGCACCTGGGCAGGCAAAGAGGCAGGGGCTGTGGCAGCACTATGGTGGGGTGTGTGCACACTAATGGACATGCAAGATAATTTTTTTTTTAAATGTGGGGATTACTGGTGCTTTTGTGTGTGTGTGCATGCTGGCAGGGTCAGTGGATTCACACCAATTCAGGCAGCAGATCTGCTGAAACTACCCCTGGTGCTATCCCACATAACTGGGAATATGCATTATATAAAATGTGTGCATACATTTCTTTTAATCTGAATAGCAGAGAAGTCCTTCTCCCCCCCCCCTTTTGGATGGGGTCTATGGTGTGTGTGTATGTGTATGGGGGCATGGTAATGTCCCCCTGAAGCCTTTCTGCTGCAACAAGTGCCTGAAACTGCTCTTTATCTCAAGAGAGGAGCTGCTAATGGCAGTTTCTCTACTGGAGCAAATAGTAGCTTGTTGATTGTCCCTGGGGAAATGGCATGGGAGAAGGGCTCAGGCTCCCTTCTTTTTGTCATGGTTTCCATGCAGTTTGCAGCCTCTGTGCAGGTCCTCAGCTGGTATTTAAAGGTAAGGAAGGAAGATGGAAATGGAAGCGCATATTTAATAACACGTGTAGTTCAATCTTTAGAAACCAGCAGATCTATTTACAGACATTTTGCTGGCTACTTTTTTTATTTTTAAAAAATATATATAATTTGAATTTTGGCAGCATAGTGTTCGAAATGCTTCCGTCACAGATTGAGAAGACTCTGAAAGGTTTTACCTTTGAAAGGCTGTCATGTATGTGCCCAGGTCTCCTCTCATGCCATTTCCTGCAAAGTTGACATCTTTGGCATCTCTCTTTGCCAGGAGGGCTTTTTCACCATGGAAATACTCCAACATTTCAATTATGGAAAAGCAGCAAGAGAATATACTTGAACTGTCCTTCTGGAATACATTGCAGTGTGACAGCAAAACACTAAAAGAGGGATTGGATTCTCACATTTGCAGGGATCCACACCCAAGAGAGGGGACGCTATGGATTCTAAACGATGTTAATAAACTGGAGAATGGGTCACTTGAGCGGGAATTCAATAACATCAAGGAAGAAATGTTTCCTGTAAGAAACAAATACTATACAGACAAGTTTCCAATCTGCTCAGTTGGCATAACCAGCAGCCCAGGCATTGAGAGTTCAGTGCTTTAGACCAGGGGTGTCCAAAGTTTTTGGCAGGAGGGCCACATCAGCTCTCTGACACTGTGTCGGGGGGGCGGGGGCGGGGAAAAAAAAGAATTAATTTACATTTAAAATTTGAATAAATTTGCATAAGTTTACATAAATGAATATATTAAAGATGAACTTATATGAATGAATGAGGGTCTTGCAATAGCTTAATGCCTATAAAAGACCTTGCACAAAGCAAGGCTGGCCTTTCCTTTGCTGCCACTGCTGCATCACAGATGTGAAAGAGCAAGCAGTGGAGGGGGCTCTCATCCCACAGCTCACACGAGAGGTCAAACAGTCGCCCTCACGCTGAGAGAAGTTGTGTTGGGCCAGTGCGGGCTTCAACAAATCTCCGGAGGGCCAGAGGCTCATTGAAGACAGGAGGCTCCCTGAGGGCCACATTGAGAGGCCTCGAGGGCCGCAAGTGGCCCCTGGGCCGGGGTTTTGGCACCCCTGCTTTAGACTATACCACCTTAGACTTTGATTGCTCTTCTGGGTTAATCAAACCCTGAGTGTACCACTAGCAATTCAGGAAGAATTGGAACTAATTTTTCGGATGTTGGAAAATGTTTACTATCTCCCCCTGGGTAGATACAGCTGCTCCAATGGGGCATGTGCTGCATCCTGTGATGGGGGGGGGGCAATTATAGAGGCATTCTCAAGGTAAGGGAACTTTTGTTCCTTTACCCTGGGGTAAGCCTCCACTTCACCAATCAGATCAGATCTATGCTAGCTATTTTATTGGCTAAGAGGGATAGAATCTCAGCACAAGTTGCTGCAGCTGGTATCCACCCGTCCCTCCCTTGTTCTGCTTTCCACCCTCTTCCCACCCAGAAACTCCCCCATTCCTCTCCCTTCCGGTCTCCCAACACTGGCTTACCTGCACTCCCTTGGGTAGCTGGCACACCACTGACACCCCCACCATTTGCAAGGGCACCTCCGAAGGGCAGCATATTGCACACACCACCGTATGACCATTTACAACAGCAGAACTCTCTTCCCCTGTCATAAGGCAGCTTAGGAATGGGCTGTTATTTGCTGTTTGCCTGAAAGGAAGGATAGCGGACAAGTCTATGAATGCCTTTTGGGGATCACAATAACTGGATGGAGCATTTTCCAATTAGCATGAGCTGGAGACAAGCAATGGACATGCCCTTTACGAATAGTTTATGAGCCTCCCGGAAGCATCTAGTTGGCTGCTCTTGGAAACTGGATGCTGGGCTCAATGGAGCTCTGCTCTTCCAAGGCCGTACTTGCACGTTTTCGCTCTTAACGATTTAAACGAACGTCGCGTGCCAGAGTCACGGCAATTCCCATCACAATGTCAGGGCAGCATATGGCATGGTTAATCCCCCTCCATTACAACTAGCATAGTAAACCAATTGCCGGCGCTTGTAAGCTTCAAATGCTTTCTTTGGAGAAGAGAAGTCTTTGTGGTCTTCTCTTGATTAAAGCATTGTTATTGCCTAGATTATCCAGGATCAGCACTGAACAGAGAAAGTCAGGGCTGCTTCTAATAACATTATTGTCGGCTAGGCTCGAGGGCTGACATGGGCTTGGATATTATGCACTGGCATTCCGGCTTCTAGTATCTTCGGGGCCTGCAACCTTTGAAAGAGAAAATTAAGTATTCTAGAACTGCAGCTTGAAATGTGTTCCAGCAGGGGAGATTCCAGGTAAAGGTGATTAGGATCCTAAGGTAATGCTTATTTTAGGTAATGCTTATTTTATGTTAAGTCGGTGGTTCTCACATATTTAGCACTGGGACCCACTTTTTAGAATGAGAATCTGTCAGGACCCACCGGAAGTGATGTCATGACCAGAAGTGACATCATCAAGCAGGAAAAATTTTTAATAATCCTAGGCTGCAATCCTACCCACACTTACCCAAGAGTAAGTCCCATTTACTGTCATTGTTCAAAGAATATACATAGTAGCTGGTTAAAAGTACAGGTCTGTTAACATTTCCCCAAATTCAGTCACATACCTTGGCAGCATCAAGTCTACTATATTAAAAATAAAATATTGACATGAATGGGAACCCACCTGAAATTGACTTGTGACCCTCCTAGTGGGTCCCAACACACAGTTTGAGAAACACTGTGCTAATTGAAGACTGGGCAGAAACCAAGGAAGTCTGCTAAGCCGGTAGCGTAGCTAGAGGAGAGTTTAAAGCACATGCAGCGCAATCCTATCCTGCGCTGGAACAGGCAGACCAAGAGACCTGCACTGTATCCAGCACACAATAGGGCACCGAAGTGGCTGAGCCACTTCCTTCCCTTTTCCCCTGGGTAAGCCACTGCAGTCCCTATGGGTAGCCTTGGACTTGCACCACCTCCAGAGGTAGCGTGAGGAGTGTGGAGTGGCTTGAAGCCGCTCCATGCTCAGGAATGGGGTCCCAGCCCTGCCTCCCCACCTGTCCCGCCCTACCTACTGCGTCCTGGAACACCTCTTTCCCACCTCCTCCCCACCCACCCCAGAGTCTTGCATTGGCCGAGCCTGGCTGACGCAAGGCTTCTTTCCTGAGTTGGCATGGAGGCTGGATTCAGCTTCCACAGGCCAGCACGTGTCCGTGTGTCAGCCTAGCTGACTCACAAGGAGGCACAAAGGACTTGCACCAGCCCATCCCCGGGTCAGAATTGTGCCCTAAGTTTTGTAGGGAGCCTCATCATAGTGCACGAGGAGCCCCTCCCCCTCCCCTTTGGAGCCATTCCAGGTGGTGGGAGCAAAACGGAGATGAATCTCCTAAGGGAAGAGGGAGAGCCGCTTGCACGCTGTGGAGAGGCTTCCTGCAAAACTCAGTGCTCTAAACCCCCTCTAGCTACGCCACTATGCTAAGCAAGTCACATTCAAGGGAAGTGCCAGCACTGACTGCCAAATCCTTATGAAAATA
The DNA here is from genome assembly GCF_035046505.1 of Tiliqua scincoides. Classification (NCBI taxonomy): domain Eukaryota; kingdom Metazoa; phylum Chordata; class Lepidosauria; order Squamata; family Scincidae; genus Tiliqua; species Tiliqua scincoides. The sequence continues at coordinate 212,721,368 of NC_089824.1, forward strand.
TTTACTTCTATTAATTACTGTATGACACATAATGCATTTAGATGTTACACATTTTCACATTTGGATTGTCACAGTGAATCTCTTTCCTGAAACGTCAAGGTGTTTATCATTTCAGTCAGGGTTGGCTCCAGTTTTTGGTGGGTCCTGGGTAAATCCCTCTGCTGCACCACCTCTCTTCTTAGGTCACTCCACTCCCTTTCATCATCAGCCTCTGGTTATAGGGAAAGAAACTGTGGGCCCGGGCCTCTGTTTTTAATAGTGACGGATTATGAGAGATGGCTCAGGCAGCTCCTCAAAAAGAATTGAGCCAGGCATTCAACAGAAGGTTCCTCTCACTATATAGGGCAATATTTGGTCCCTTGCTCGTGTTGTGGTACTCACCATTGGACCCTAGTGGGCTTGCCAGTGGGGTGTTACAGCAATGAGCCACAGTGCTCCTGTTGCAATGGCAGTGGGTGAGGCCACTAAGGGGCAGTGGTGATAGCTCCTTGCTCCTAGCATCCACAAAGATTGGTGGCCCACTGGCCAGTGGGGTGGGGCAGACACCAATTACGGTGGGCCCTCTTAGGGCATTGTGGACCTAGTATTTGTCTGAGGGTACCATGGGTTTATCCTAAATTTCTGTGCTAAATACTTGCCAACAAGGTGGTAAAATCTGAGTCCCAAGTGATTCTAACACTATTTCATGGCTTAATTTGGAACTATTGGGAATTAGTATTCACTCAGTACTAACAATGAACTTGTTTCTCAAATGTATTTAATTTGGATTTCAGGGGTGTTGAGCTAATTATGTGATGCTTGATACATGCTGGTTTCACTACTGAGATATATGTCTTTGTGTGTGGGGGGAATGTCTTGGAGCAGTGCTTCTCAGCTAGCGGTACTCATACCACTGATGTACTCAAGGTGGTGTCCAGTGGTACTCGCAAGACCCCCAGATCCCTGCCACCTGGCAGCAAAACCAGCAATGCAAAGAGACAGGCAACAGTAGGAGGATTGGCTTGGAGGGCAGAGCCCCAGCGTGCACTTTTCATGTGCTTGAATAAGCCCTCCCCTCTGCCCTGAGCTTCTTACTGGTGTTTGTCATGTTGCATTTGACATTCCAGTATGGCAGTACTTCCAAAAGATGGACCATACAAAGTGGTGCGGCAGTAAATAAATGTTGAGAAACACAGTCTTAGAGATTTATAGGATAAAGGCAAGGAAAAAAGAGTAACATTAAGAGAACCCATTTCAAGATTCTGCTCTTCAGATTTGGGCTGGAAAATGTCATGTTGGAAATGGCCCTGTACAAGGGCTTTAGGGAATATCACACATCACAGCCAGCTGAAGTCAGACACTCTTTGGCTAAAAATGGAGCTATTTGTCTGTATGTATTTGCTTCTTGCTAAACACAGAACAGCTGCTCTGGTGGCTTTTGGAAATTGTTCAATGTATTTCCGAAGCAGCTTTCCTCAGCCCTGTAGATTTAGCCAATTTCACAAGGCGCAAGTGCAGGCTGTTGCTGCAGGGCCGGTCCTAGGCCAAATCAATGTTTCCCAAACTGAGGGCAGGACCCACCCCTGGGTCCAGTTTCATCCTTTTGTCTGGCCTGGAAATCTCAAACTGCACATCTTGCCCTCCAGTTCGACTTTCTGGGTACCCTGGAACGACTGTAAGGTTTTGAGGGGACAGTCCTTGAACATTTTTAGGGAGAGTTTAGCAAATGTCTACACACGCATACTATATGTAAGGTCTCAAGCAGCCTTGGGAGTCCATTACAATGGTTATTATTAATTAATAATTTATTAATTATTATTAATAAAAATCATTTCTTTCTAGGTTAGTTTGTTGCCTAGAAAAGCTACATGGGTCATGACAGATTGTTATTTTAAAAAGTGAGTCTCAGTACTATAAAGTTTGGGAACCACTGTGCTGAGTGATTTATGATTAGGGATCCTAACTCTTGAAATTCTAGTATGTGGGTGCAGAGGTCAGAGCAAGCATAGTGGGAAGAAACAAGAGGGCTTAAACTAGCTGAGTTCATGGATGCGCAGCTAATGAGATAAATTCTGTATCCAGAATATGTTTTCCTGACTTTTTTGCACATATGTAAAGCAGCAGCAGAATATATAGTGTCCTGAGAATGGAAAAGATCTGGGGAAGAAAAGAAAGACTGTTCTGTCACTCCTACATCCTGAACAGAAGTCTGAATATTAAATGCCAGATTTGAACATCACCTTTCAAACATTTTCACCTTGCCTCTCTATCTTGGGTGGACTCTGGCTAGCATCACATGTGAGCTCCCCAAGTGGCCGATTGTCTGAGAAACACCTTGACATTTCCACATATCAAATACAAATCAAACATATCAGATCTTTAAATAAAAGTACTCAGTATTTGGCAAATATGTTCAGGATTATCTGGTGAATATTTGACATCAACATTTGCTTTAACAAGTTCATTTCAACTTTCCTCGTTGCAAGGCGTTCACTTCCAAGTCCACCAAGTAAATCTTTAAGAAATGGACCATCTCTGGAGAAGTCATCAAAAGCCTTGACATTGATTGATTGAATGCCTTCCTGATCTCTCCTTGTACCACATTATAGTTAGCATTATTTGTGCTAACTTATATTGAGAGAACCTATGTGGTAATCGCTGCCTGGACACATAGAATTGCAGTCCAAACCTATTTTAAGTCCTCCTGCACCAATTCAGTGGTGCCATTGCGGGCTCCACTGCATCCTATGGGGCAGTAGGAATGCTGGTGGACTCCTCAAGGTAAGGAGACATTCATCTCCTTACCCCAGGATAAGGCCCAACTGCCAAAATGGGGCAACCTGGACCTGCTGAATTGCTGGATACGGCCTGCACTTTTGCCACTGATCCCTCCCCCTCCCTGGCCTGAAATGCCCACCTTGGCCCCTATTGCTGCCCTCCCCCACCCCATTTCACCCCATCCCCGTCTCCATCTCTTCACCTCTTGGTGCAGAGCTTGCCTGCTCTGGCACTCATCCTGTACTTGTGCCAGAGGGAAGGTGCCTACCTGTTCTGCAGGCGCAAGTGGGGATTGGACCATAACTAGATTATCATTAACTCCTCTGATTCCTTGCTCTCAGTCACTTGGCCCCTACACCATATTTCATACTGTATGGTTCAGGTTTCAGTTTTGTGATATCAGAATAAAATATGCCTCTTATTAGCCATGTGTATTACATGGTCAATATTTCATTTCTATTTCTTTTATATCCAAGACATGCAGGAGATATTAAACACATGTACTTGGAGCTAGGTGCCAGCCTGACTAGTCAGTAACATGGTTATTTAGAAGACTGATGACAAGAGTGTGGATCACACTAACACTTCTGCAATAATACTGCATGTCACATTATATTTTAATCACATTTTTTATTTATCACAATTTTATACCGCCCTTCCTCCAAAGAGCTCAGGGTGGTGTACACGGTTGCTCCCCTCCTTTTTCCCCCCACACAACGACCCTGTGAGGTAGGTGAGGCTGAGAGAAAGTGACTGGCCCAAGGTCACCCAGGAAGCTTCATGGCTGAAGGGGGATTTGAACTTGGATCTTCCAATAGAAACAAGAATTAAGGAGCGTTTGTTAAGTGACAGTGATCATGAATTGCCATTGATTACTCACAAAAGAGAGCTACAGTCAATGCCAGCATTCTTCTTGGAAAAAGAAATTATATAATATCAGCAGTGCCAAATACATCAAACATACATATAAGACACAGAAAATCTAAACTGCAGGGTTCCAAAATGTATAAAATTACAAAAATTGCTTATACATAAAATTAGCTTATCCTGAAAGTTATCAAAAATTAGAAAAGGACCTGTATAATTCTATTTATGCTTTTTTCCTTCATAAAAAGGGAATCCGAACAGTGCAATCCCAGGTTCCTTGTGTATATTCCTATCTGATACACTTGTTTCTGATTCAGGATTGTCATAATCACGCTTACAACATTGGAGGGCCGAACTGCATGTTTACATTAAATTTGGCCCTGTGTTTTTGTTTGTGTAACTCAGCTAGCAGCTTTTGGGGGCCCCATAAGGATAGTGATCATGATATTAAGGGAACCACTCTTGGGGTGTGATTTTTTTTGTTGGGGCTGCAGCAGTGGCATAGTTAGAGGGGGTGCAAAGCACTTAGTTTTGCATGGAGTCTCACCACAGGCGTATGCCTCTGTTTTGCTCCCCCCCTCACCCAGAATGTCTCTGAAGAGGAGGATGAGAGGCCGTGACCACTTGCATGCTGCAGTGAGGCTCCCTGCAGAACTTTGTGCTTTGCACCCCCTCTAGTTATGCCACTGGGCTGTAGTATGGGAAGGAAGGATTAAACACCCCTTCCTGTGTGCATGGTTCTAATTCTAATTCCAACTGTTGTCATCCCCCACCAGCTTTTGTGTAGCTTTAAAAAATTGCTTATCTTAACCTGTAGTTTTGCCCTTAGGTGTGTTCCAAAAATGTATGAAGAGACCTGTTTCCACCAAATGGAACAGAGGCTGCTTGGATTTCTCGTTTCTGATGTGCTCCACTGACTACTTTATGATTTTTTTGTGTGTGTGAGTGCTATAGGGAACCTAGAAAAATTCACAAAGGAAGATCAATAGAAGAGTATTAGCACAATGTAATTTAAGCTAAGATTCTTAGCATAGTGCGGTAGCAGGATTTCTTGGACAGCAATGATTGAATTTTGATTTATTTCCCCCTCTTCATTACATTTTACTGTCTATTTGCTTTTATGGCCATTTTTGCCATATTTATAGCTATTTGCCCTGTGTGTGAACTTGGCTTATCTGGCAGGCTTGACTAACGTGACCTTGATTTTCCTTCTACCATTGCTGCACCAACACCTTTGACCTAAGTTCATGAATTGCTCTTGTCTAGACGAAAGACAAAGCACCAGGGAACTGGCTTCCGCTGAACAAAGCCAAGGCATTAAGAATGAAGATTGAAACTCTCTCAGTCTGCCTTGGAATGGTACACTCCGCAACAGAGCTGTACAACCATCCCGGTTCACTGAAATGTGAAGTTGAAATTCTTATAATCTGAAAATGCTTGTGGCCATCCAATTTCAAATTTTCCTGTAAAGTCAGCTGTTAGAATTTGGTGGTGAAAAGGTGGAGTCTGGGAGGCAGGGAAACCCTTGAAAAAACAAAGCAAAATCTCACTTTTCATGCATCACCCCCCCCCCCCAAAGTACAGTACAGAACCTGGAGATTGCCATGTTTCTCATGTGAATTTAAACAATCCCAGATTCTGTGAATATCTGCAAGGTCAAAGATACACCAGCAAAAAAATAAATAAATACCATTGCCTAGGTGTGACTGTGTCAGTATTTGCTTGTGTGCTTCCAGAAAGTGGAGGAACAAATAGAGATCTCTTTCTGCACATTCACAAAATTAATCTGAGATTGATACTATTCACATGTGAGTGTCAGCCTTCCCCACATTTCATACATTGTCTATAGCAGTGGTTCTCATGCTTTTAGCACCGGGACTCACTTTTTTAGAATGAGAATCTGTCGGGACCCACCGGAAGTGATGCCATGACCGGAAGTGACATCATCAAGCAGGAAAAATTTTAACAATCCTAGGCTGCAATCCAACCCACACTTACCCAAGAGTCAGTCCCATTGACTATCATTGTTAAAAGTATATACACGGTAGCTTGTTCAAAGTATAGCTCTGTCACATTTCCCCAAATGCAGTCACATACCATAGTAGCATCAAGTCTAATATATTGAAATGCATGGGAACCCACCTGAAATCGGCTTGCAACCCACCTAGTGGGTCCTGACCCACAGTTTGAGAAACACTGGTCTATAGCCCTTTGTTCTGTGCACAGTCTTACTGAGAAATGGCAGTAGAACAACGGGTTAGTTAAACATCGTCACAGATGGGGGGAGAGCTGATGTTCATAAAGGCATTTCAAAGAATGCCATCGTGTGTTTGCTCAGTTGGGAAATTCCCGCAGGAATGTATAATATATGAATTGGTGTTGATGGGAGCCTCTGTGTAAGATGGCAATGATTCCTCTTGGTGCCTGTCTCCAGGAGCAGATGGGGAGGTCATTTGTTCTTCCTCACTGCTTCCTTATTGGATACAATTGCTTCTCAACTGTGGTGTAATTCAGATAAGCTAGACAGAAAGCGGGTTATGCTGGGGCAGTTCGGGTGGGGGGCGCATGATATACTGTGGCTTGGGTCTCTTTAAGATTGGAGAGAACCCTGGAGTCGTCTTGCTTGGGGAATTTAGGGTGAATGGGATGACCTCCCTCCCTTCATGGTGACATAACATAATGCTTATATGGTAGCCAAGGACATACTAGCAGCATTTATATACATGTGACAGAGGATAGTAAAGTTTGTTGGTTTGTTCTGGGGGAAAAATCCAGATATTCATAGCAGTGGCATAGCTAGAGGGGGTTCAAAACACTATTTGAGGCTCCCTGCAAGACTTAGTGCTTTGCACCCTTCTCACTATGCCACCGATTCATAGTATGGCACTGGGTGATTCTCCCCCTCATGTGCATTTGACCACACAGATTGCCCTGGTCAAAAAGACAAATTAATACTTGTGAAATTCTCAACCATTCTGAAATTTTCTTCTTGGATACCGTCAATGAGTGTAATTTTATGAGCCAAAACAAAACGAAAGCAAAAAACATCTAGCTCCCCAAATACGCCCATCTTCAGAAGTTTAAAAAGACCAGCACACATTAACAGAATGGTGAAATCCAGTTTCTGCACAAGTCAAACAGACCCAATTCATTCCTCCGATGGCCCCCACATATGATCATCTGTGGGCCTGAGGAAGGCCACCTTTGAGCTTGCATAGATTGCATGAGTTAGTACCTACATGCCAGTGTGTTCATTTAGTTTTTGCCATTCATGTACCTGAAAAAGGGCAACCATAATGACAGAAATGGCAGCTGGTGTTTGTATAGCCCTCTATGTACCTAGTTCACATATAGCCCTCAGCACAATTCCTGCTAGGTTGTAAAGACCCTGGGTTTGTGACTGGTTGAAGGCAGTCAAGCATATTAATGTGCATAGGGTTGGCACCAGGTTGCTAGAAGCCCTGGGACAAAACTTTGCTCTGGCCCCCACATTTCACCCACCTGATGGCACATTAGTCACTACAACTGCCACCAATGCTGAGGGTTCACTGTTTAGCCCAACCATGTTGGTGCTGTGGTGGGTGTGGACCTTCAGCCAGTACCCTGCCTGGCTGATCCTTGATACAACTCTGACTGTATTAGCCAAATAGGTACAGCCAGATCCTATGCTCCCTCCCCATACTGTTGTAGCCATACCAAAACAGCTTGTGCTGTCTTTTGCAATGGGCAGTCCTGGAGGACTGGGTAAGAGGGTAAGCCGCCACATGGACCCAGGCTGTGGGATCAGGTCCAGGAAGGGGATTTGGATTGGATGCCAGCTCTGCCACTGACCAACCACCTTCCTGAACGCAAAAACCAGTGGGGGGGGGCAATGGTGGATCACCACACCCACCGCTTGGGGCATTGCCCCACACACTGCATGAGAGGAGGTCCATCATAAGAACAGCCCCACTGGATCAGGCCATAGGCCCATCTAGTCCAGCTTCCTGCTAATTGGGTAAGAGGCACTTTTTCAAGTGGGTGCTCCTTTTTTAGCAGGGGGAGAGTAACTGGCCCACCTCACCCCAGCACTGTCTGTTCTAGTGGCTGTCTGCTGGTATTCATTTGCATCTTTTTAGATTGTGAGCCCTTGGGACAGGGAGCCATTTAGTTATTTGATTTTTCTCTGTAAACCGCTTTGTGAACTTTTAGTTGAAAAGCGGTATATAAATACTGTTAATCATCATCATCATCATCATCATCATCATCATCATCATCATCATCTCACAGCGGCCCACCAAATGCCCCAGGGAGCACACCAGATAACAAGAGACCTCATCCTGGTGCCCTCCCTTGCATCTGGCATTCTGACAGAACCCATTTCTAAATGGGTTCTGGTGTTGTGTGAGAGTATAAAGAGCATCTCTCTAGCCACTCTGTCCATCCCCTGCATAATTTTGTATGTCTCAATCATGTCCCCCCTCAGGCACTTCTTTTCTAGGCTGAAGAGGCCCAAACGCCATAGCCTTTCCTCATAAGGAAGGTGATATGTTGGCCTCCTACTCCGGGTGATGCAAACTCTTTGACGCCACTGATGGATATAAACCCAGAATGATTAGGGATCTTCAGGCAGCCTCTTCCAAGTGTGTGATAACAGTGATTCTAAAATAGAACCAAAAAGAATGAACCCTACAGATCCAGTGGCTAATTCAGACCCACTGTGGGTCCATGTGGTCATTAACATGTCCTACCAGACAGACTACCCCTATAAATATCACTCTTCTGGATGAGCTATTTTGTAACATCATTTCTGTAGGATTAGACATTTTGTCTAATTGCTTGTGATTCTGTAGTCTTTGTGTACAACTCAGCTATCTTTTAAATCTTGAAATTACCGTATTGTTGTACTCCAGTCTTCCTTTATTTTTCCCTGCAGCTATCTTTGCTTTAATGACATTTTCTCCATTGTAGTAATGACCAATCACTGAGAATACAAAAAGAAGAAATTTTTCCATGCTCATCAGTTTTTAAATTTTATTTCTGCATGGGTAGTCACTTTACATACTTGGAATGATGATGTCCTGTCCCTTCTTCCTCTTCATTAGCCCTGATGCACTTAAATATTAAGCCCCATTGCCAAAACAGCAGATGCACATATCCTCATAAGCATCACATTGCCCACAACATTTGAACTCACCATTGGCCCCGTGGTCAAAATAAATCATATCCCCTACACAAGCATCTGATGACTTTCTGCCTTCTTCCATCGCTGTACTCAAGCCATTTTCATCTGCGGGTCTCAAAATTGTTTTCACAAGTCAGGTGTTGGATTCTAAAATGACTGTAGTTTATGCCTTTTGATGTACAGTACTTAGAGGCAGTGGCATTGCTAGGGAATGCGGGCCGCATCAGGTGACACACATGAGGGGTGACACCAACGTTCACCAAAATTTTAAAAATCTTGGTATTTTCAAATAATACTACCATGCTTTATATCAAGCAATGCATAATTTCATGCAGAATGCAATGAAATAAACCACGTTGAAATATTTATATTCTACCAAAAGTTATAACCAAAAGACTATCACCACACCCACCGCCTGGAGTGTTGCCCCACCTACTACGTGGTAGAAAGTCCATCATAGGGGTGATGCACTGGCCTCCCACACTGGGTGATGCAAGCACTAGTGATGCCACTGCTTAGAGCAGGGGTGTCCAAACATTTTGGCAGGAGGGCCACATCATCTCTCTGACACTGTGTCAGGGGCCGGAAAAGAAAGAATTAATTTACAATTTAATATTTGAATAAATTTACATAAATGAATATATTAGAGATGGCACTTATATGCCAGTACCAGAGATGGCACTGAATGAATGAAGGTCTTGGAATAGCTCAAGGTCTATAAAAGGCCTTGCACAAAGCAAGGCCAGCCTTTCCTTCGCTACCACTGCTGCATCACAGATATGAATCAGCAAGTAGTGGAGGGAGCCCTCGTCCCACAGCTCAGATGAGAGGTTGAACAGTTGTCCTCATGCTGAGAGCAGTTGCATTGGGCCAGCACGGGCTCTGGAGGGCCAATTGGAGACTGGGGGCTCCCTGAGGGCCTGATTGGGAGCCTCTGAGGGCCATAAGTGGCCCCTGGGCCGGGGTTTGGGCACTCCTGGCTTAGAGGTTTGTTCTTTGAGAGTTTCCGTAACTTAGGTCTTATGTCTCCAGCTCCTGGGATGCTCAAGGAGAATAGGGGAGCAGAAAAGCAAGGAGAAAGATGAAGAAGAAAGGTAGGGGTTCTAGGGAAGAATGTATAAGTTTTGTGTTCCCTTCCTAGTGTCTTCCTCTCCAAGAATTATAAGGAGTTAGTGATGGGTGCTTGTCATGGCTAAATGGAAGCTACTGTTGAGAAGCAGTGCCACTCTGACCATCAGATGTTGGTGCCAAGCAATGGGTGATAGTAGCCAAACTCAAGCCCAGATGTGTCACCAGGCTATGGGACAATCTGCAGGAGGAAAATGGAAATCACAGGGCAATGGCAGGCAGGGGACTACAAGGCCTGGTGCCAGGCCATAATTAATGCTATAGACCAGGGGTGTCCAAACTTTTTGACAGGAGGGCCACATCATCTCTCTGACACTGCTGGGAGCTGGGGAAAAAAATTTAATTTGCATTTCAAATTCGAATAAATTTACATAAATATGTTAGAGATGGAACTTATATGTATGAATGACGGTCTCACAATTGCTCAAGACCTATAAAAGACCTTGCACAAAGCAAGGCCAGCCTTTCCTTTGCTGCTGCTGCATCACAGATGTGAAACAGTAAGCAGCGGAGGGAGTCCTCGTCCCACAGCTCACATGGGAGGTTGAACAGTTAGTTGTCATGCTGAGAGCAGTTGCATCAGGCCAGCACGGGCTCCAGCAAGTCTCCGATGGGCCAGAGGCTCACTGGAGACTGGGGAGCTCCCTGAGGGTTGGACTGGGATTCCTTGAGGGTCGCGAGTGGTCCCAGGCCCAGGGTTTGGGCACCCCTGCTGTAGACCAGCGGGATGGGAACAGAAAGATGGAAAATGAGGAAGAACAAAGCAGAGCCTCAAAGCTCATTGCTCACAGCTTTGTGCCGTTGAAGTTGTCCGTAATAAAGGTATTACCAGACTGTGGCATCTGGATTTTTTCCTAGGATTTGACTACTCAGGATTTTTAAAGTTAAGTGTAATTCTTGCATTAGAGTGTGAATGGGCAGGCTGTGACTGGGGGCCTCATTAGAAGAGCCCCCTAAAAACAGACTCACGTCAGAAGCAGAGGATTCTGGGAACTCGTAGCAATCAAATCCCATGCAATTTTCATGAGTGTATGCACAGCTGAATGAAGATGGTTTTAAAAATTGAATTAGGATGTGATGTGTTCTAACACCAGACTAATAAATTAATAAAAGCCTCGTCCCCTCAGCGCTCTGTCTCCTTGGCGTAATGCCCAATTTGCATAAATTATGTTTCCACTACGTCAAGTCATCATTTGATGGCCATCCTTGCATATGCTTTCCCTTCTCCCTCTTTGGTCTCTGACTAAAAAGCCTGTAGACTGGCTGGTTTGCGGGGATGGCATGGGAGCGACAGTGTTTACTTTATTGCATCATCCCTGTAGTAATTTTATCACTGAATAAAGAGGATTGCTGGCAAAAAGATGGCTGTTGAGCTCAAATCAGAGCATAAAGCACCTCCATCTCCCATTTCTTGATCCTCACTGCCCCTTAGGGGTGACAGTAGATTCTGTGCACCATAAGAACATAAGAACAGCCCCACTGGATCAGGCCATAGGCCCATCTAGTCCAGGTTCCTGTATCTCACAGCGGCCCACCAAATGCCTCAGGGAGCATACCTGATAACAAGAAACCTAATCCTGGTGCCCTCCCTTGCATCTGGCATTCTGACATAGCGCATTTCTAAAACCAGGAGGTTGCACATACGCATCATGGCTTGTAACCCATAATGGATTTTTCCTCCAGAAACTTGTCTAATCCCCTTTTAAAGGCGTCCAGGCCAGAAGCCATCACCACATCCTGTGGCAAGGAGTTCCACAGACCAATCACACGCTGAGTAAAGGAATATTTTCTTTTGTCTGTTTTAACTCTCCCAACACTCAATTTTAGTGGATGTCCCCTGGTTCTGGTGTTATGTGAGAGTGTAAAGAGCATCTCTCTAGCCACTCTTTTCTTCCCGTACATAATTTTGTATGCCTCAATCATGTCCCCCCTCATAAGGAAGATTCCTCATAAGGAAGGTGCCCCAGCCCAGTAATCATCTTAGTCGCTCTCTTTTGCACCTTTTCCATTTCCACTGTGTCCTTTTTGAGATGTGGCGACCAGAACTGGACACAATACTCCAGGTGTGGCCTTACCATCGATTTGTACAACGGCATTATAATATTAGCCATTTTGTTCTCAATACCTTTTCTAATGATCCCAAGCATAGAATTGGCCTTCTTCACTGCCGCCACACATTGGGTCGACACTTTCATCGACCTGTCCACCCCCCCCCCACCACCACCAGCCGAATCCACAGCCAGCAGGGTGTCCTTTCTGTGCAATTTCTAAAGGTACAAGAGCCCCTTCAGGTTCCGCATTCAAGACACAGCTACTGTATCAGTGGCGTAGCTATGGGGGTGGGGTAGTAGTTATTGGAGGCACCGCAGCACCCCATGTAAGTGGCCCCTCCACTCACTGTCAGAGTCACTCTGGGCACTGTCTCTTCCCAGAATGACTCCGAGAGTGAGTGTCAGGGGCCACTTACATGGGGTGTTGCAGCACCTGCAGTACTTACCGTGCTGCCCCCCCTGTGGCTATGCCACTGAACTGTATGACCTTTTGGCTCCTGGCACACAGCCCCTGCCCCTCCAATTCTCCTACCCCTTTCTTTCCTACCAACTGCATACAGCCCCCTCCTGTCCTTGGTTCTACTCCCTCTGGGATTTCTCCTTTCTTCCCCTCTGTCTCTCCACAGATCCCTGAGTTCTAGTTCAGTGAGCCTCACTTGCGGGAGCCGCCCTATTTTTGGTTAATCCTCCTATAGCATACAGCCCCTACTCACTTTAAGTGCAGTTCCCTCTTTTTTAATGAAACGCAAGCTACAAAGCAAGAACCTAACTGTATGGTTATATTTGTGAGTGTTATTAGAGTTATCTTTATAACTCTATAAAGACAAGCAGCTTTGTAAATGCCACTATGGTGTAATGGTTAGAGCAGTGGGTTCAGATTGGGCAGAGCTGGTTTCAAATTGTGCCACAGCTATGAAACTCTTTGGGTGACCTTGTCGCTCTCAGCTTTACTTACCTTGCAGGGTTGTTGCGAAGATAAAATTGTAGAGGGAAAGCCATATGTGCCACCTTGAGGTCTTTGGAGGTAGGACAGAATAACAAATATAATAAAGTAGGACACTGACTTTTCAATAGGGCAGTGGTTCTCAAACTTTTTAGAACCAAGACCCGTTTTTTAGAATGACAATCTGTCAGGACCCGCTAGAAGTGATATCATTAACCTGGAAGTGATGCCATGCCTGGAAGTGACACTATCAAGCAGAAAAACTTTTTAACACCACCCATCTTTCAAAATAACATAAAATTCATTAAGTAAATTAAAAGTTTATAATAAGTATAAGTTTAAAAACTTATTTAAAATAAAGAATAAACCTCCTAACCTCTCCCAGCAGTTGCTGATCTGTTTAAAAAAAAAAAAATCCCCCAAGCATCCCAAATGCTGCAATCCTATCCAAACTTACCCAGGAATAAACCCCACAGACTATCATTGTTAAAAGCGTATACATAGTAGCCTGTTCAAAATCTCTTTTGTGTAGTTTTGGCTCAGCAGTTTCAAACAGTGTTCGTTTCTGGCCCTATGTAATGACCCACCAGTAATCTCCCTATTTTTGGCTGTCTTCCTGGAAATGTGTGTGTGTGGCGCCTGACATGAGAAGTGTAAAAGTGAAACTAAACAAGTATGAAAGTATTGTGCTGTCACGTATAGACAAACAATTTTGAAATGTTTCAAAATGCAAATAGATCACATCAATGCACGATAAACATGGATACCCCAAATGAATCGTGAAAGGACATTCCAGCTCATCATACTTGTGTGTGGACATAAAGAATGACCATTTTTAAATGTTCAATAAAAACAGTAAGAAAAAAATGCAAAACACAATTCCAGTGGTCAGACGCATGCTAGTCTTGTGGTCCTTTGGTGTTATAGATGTCAAGAAAGGCAGACTGGAGGACTCAGAAGCAATTTGATCAGGCAGCTCAGATTTGCATTCAAATTCTGCCAAATTCATGCTCATATAAGATAAATATTTTGTGTGTGTGTGTGTGTGTGTGTGTGTGTGTGTGTGTGTGTGTGTGTGTGTGTGTGTGTGTGTGTAGAGGAAAAATATGAAGCTTTATTGGAGGAGATTCTCCACTCAGCAGACTTTTTAAACCAGGACACATCTGGTTCCGACTACAACTGAGATTTAACTGGCGGGATTCTATGGTGCGTGGGTTACATTTACACTGCTCTTGTGTGCCTCAGTGCATGTCACTTCCTCCTCCCCCTCCTCCTCTTGGTTTTTAAACATAGGTCTAAGTTATTTATTTATTTTTCCAAAACACTGTGGGGAACAGCCAGCTGTGCAAAATATCTGCGTAGAGCTTTGCTTTATTGAATGGAAAACATCAGCAGTTCTGTTTCCCTGGGAGCTCAGAGGGAAACAGATGATTATTGCTTTCCTTGTTTGTCTTCTGCTGTCTCCGTTCTGGTGTTGATGAGTGTTCTGGTGTTCTGGTGTTGATGAGGAAGAATGACATCCCGTTTTATCTCTTTCTTTGTCCCTAACTTGCTGCACTGGGGGCACGGAGCAGTTGATGGATTTGACATCATTATTTACTCTTGAGGAATGAGAGTATGTGGAGGCTCTTGCAAGACACACAAAGGAAGGTGTTGCCCTATTGACACAATGCTCTAAATGGGTGCCAGAGCTGAGCCCCAGGCAGCCTTCAAACAAGAACCAGAGAACAATCTATGAAGATGCCTGATCCTGCACCAGACCATTGGTCAGTTTCGCTCAGTATTGTCTACAATGATTCTCCAGGCTTTCAGGCAGGGACTTTAACAGCCCATTGTGGAGATGCAAGGGACTGAACCTGAGACCTTCTGCAAGTTGAGCAGGTGCTTTACCATTGAGGTTTTTGTTCTTTCCTTACCTTCCTTATTGGCTCAGTAATGAACTCAGAAGTGACAACCTTTGTCTGCAGGGAGTGGGAGGGAACAATTAGGAAAACCCAGCTTCAGAGGCACCTCCGAGCCATGATTTCATATTTCTGTGTGGATCTTAGAAAGAAGTGCTTGTTCCCTGCAGTTCTTTGTGTATTTCTGATGAAAGCTGATTATGATTTATTGCCCTGCTTATCTTCTGTTCCCTCTCAGCATGCTTGTCACTGTGGATTATACGTGTTTGTTTCTCTTCTCCTGTCGAGGTGTAATGGAGAGTGGAATTAAGCTTGGTTTCATGTCCCATGGAGGAAGGTGAATAATGAATTGTTTGGGGCTGATCGGGATGATTAGAAATCTCAAGTTTTTTCCCCTTTAGTGCTAGAATCAAATAAGCTCCCCCCCCTTTCCAGGGCCAGTTATGCTGTGTCCTGTCCACATGGAATTACAGGGGAGACTGTACAAAATTATGCAGGGGAATTACAGGGGAGACATACAAAATTATGCAGGGGATGGACAGAGTGGATAGGGAGATGCTCTTTACACTCTCACATAACACCAGAACCAGGGGACATCCACTAAAATTGAGTGTTGGGAGAGTTAGAACAGACAAAAGAAAATATTTCTTTACTCAGCTTGTGGTCGGTCTGTGGAACTCCTTGCCACATGATGTGGTGATGGCCTCTAGCCTGGACGCCTTTAAAAGGGGATTGGACAAGTTTCTGGAGGAAAAATCCATTACGGGGTACAAGCCATGATGTGTATGCGCAACCTCCTGATTTTAGAAATGGGTTATGTCAGAATGCCAGATGCAAGGGAGGGCACCAGGATGAGGTCTCTTGTTATCTGGTGTGCTCCCTGGGGCATTTGGTGGGCCACTGTGAGCTACAGGAAGCTGGGCCTATGGCCTGATGGGCCTATGGCCTGATCCAGTGGGACTGTTCTTGTGTTCTTGTGTTCTTATAGACTGCTTGCTGCAGGGTGTTAATCATTACCAGGAAATAAGACCCATTCCACATGTTTAGATTTACTCATCTGAATAAGAGCCCAATGCGTGTCTCCTCAGAAAAAACCTCATTATAGTCCATGGGGCTTACTCTCAAGTAAGTGCAGATAGGGTTGCGGCCAGAATGGTATCATCAGACTAAAAGTGTTTTAGCTCAGAATATCACGTGGATGAAAACCAAATATTCTCGATAGGGACTTTTAGTAGAAAGCCTTGAAAGCGGTTGTTCCTTATTCTATAGCCTGGGGACCCCAGAGCACTTGGAGACAGGAGCAGGGGGTAGGGGCTTGGTCATATTAGTAGATGGCCAAGAGCTGACGCCCACCAGAGAGTTCATCTAACAGAAAGGGTGAAGTGCCTGCTTTGAGTGACAAGCAATGCCAGACACCTCCCCCAGCCCATAACGCCTGCTTCACCCAGCTGCCGACCCATCATCTTCTCTCTTGCTGTCATTGTACAGTGAACAAGGGAATGATGTGAGGGCTTCCCTCCTCCGCCTCCTCCATCCCCACTGCCCAGGGGTGGCCTGAATTAGAACACTGCCTGATGTTTTTTTCAGGTCTGCTGCTGTTGCTGCTGCATTACAGTACACAAAATGAAACCAAAGAGCCCCTTACTGTGCTCCTCAAGTGGTTTCTTCAGATGCAGAAGGCTGGAATTTCTGGTTTGATTTAAAGGGACCGTGTGACTGAAGGAGCTCCTTCATTCGCACGGTCCCTGTAAATCAAACCAGAAGTCCTGCATTTTCACGTTTGAAGAAGCTGTGTGAGGAGCACAGAACGGGGCTCTTTGGTTTCATTTTGCATGGAAAAGAGGTAGGTGATCAGCTTTCTGCTTGCTTTCAGCTGGCAGAAAGTAGATCAATATATTTCGCATCCATGACAGGCTGGAGCAGACCAAAAACGCAGCAGTCAAGTTTTAATTCAGTAGTCTTTTGACCATTCTTCTTTCTGAATGCTTAGCTGCAAGCTGCATCCTACAAAGAACAAAGAGTTCTTGTTGATACAACACAAAATAGGAAGCTGCGTCTTATGGCATTGGTCCATCAAACCTAGAATTGTCTTCTCTGCTTGGCAGCTGCTCTCCAAGATCTTTCCTAACTCTTTCTCCTTGAGAGAGATCCTTTCAGTTGGTCTTTGACCATGCAAAGCAGAGAGGACTACCCTGGAGCTGTAGACCCTCCCTGCAATACTCACAGAGTGCATTTATTTATTTTATTTATTTATTCGATTTATATTCCGCCTTACTGTCCAAGCAGCCATCCTCCTCCTCCCCTTCGGAGCCATTCCTGGCAGTTGGAGCAAAATTGAGGCAAATGCTCCCACCGCCCTGAATGGCTCTGAAGGGGAGGGGGAGGGGACCGTTGCACACTGCGGTGAGGCTCCCTGCAAAACTTAGTGCTTTGCACCCCCTCTAGCTATGTCACTGGGTAGGACAAAGTGGAGAGGCCAATGTCCCAACACGGAGTGGGAGAAACAGTGCAATCATCTATGGGCTATTTCACACATCTCCTTATTTACTTATCTATAGCATTCCATGGACAAGCAGGCATTTTACCTAGTATGAAAAAAACAGGTCCATGCCCCAAGGGTGGACATAAGGGAGACAATAAAGGGGAGGAAATATTGACATAAGGGAGACAATAAAGGGGATAAAGAAGATGGTCAACAGGGGAAGTAAATTCAATTCCTGCAGGTACACATATTTAGTTTGGTTGCAGTGGGGAATAGGGATTAAGGCAGTGGATTTAGGCCTCCATGGGGCTAAATGGGCCCTTCAAGAAAAAAGAAAAGAAAAAACATGTATTTAAAGAGGCCCCATTCCTATTGAGGTCTTGCAATGGCAGTCCAAGGCCCTTTATGGTGGTGCGACACCAGGCCACCAGTGTGAACTTCCAGGCACTGCTGCAAATGGGCAATGGTGTGGCACACGTGACACTGCTGCTGCTGAACCTGCTCCCTTTGCAGACCTGATCCACCCACCCTGCCCTGTTACCTCCCTGTACCTTCCATCCCATCCATCTTCTGCCCTCCCCCTCCCTGTTCAATCTCTCCTGCAACAGCAGGCTTTCTCCAGTCCTCTGGAGCATAAGAGGATGCTTCACATGCTGCCAAAATGTTCTTGGAACTGCCATAAGGCAACTTGTGCTGGCAAAATGCTTGTTCCACCAGCGGGACAGTGCAATAGGATTGGACTGTTAGTTCATGCATTCAGGTGCCAGGCATCAAGTGCACAATAACGAAGGGAAGAAAAATCCAGTGTGTTAGGAATGGAATGAACGGAGCCTTTGACCCATCAGCACATTCATTGTCAAGTTATAATTGGGTTCCTTGCTGTTTCTGAGACTTGACACGCAAGCCAGAGAGAGAGTGTATCCTCCGGTTCTGTGTTCTTCAAAAGATTACCGAGGCCCTCTTCTACAGAGGCCAGGCCTTCCTTAGCCAACATTTTGCACCAGATTTAGAACTGCTAATTAGACTGTTCTTAGAATAGCTCTGTGGTCTGCGCAGCTGTTCACCAACTACTGTACAAGACATGACTCAGGTAGTTTGAGGAGATTTCTCTCCAAGAAGCACTCTCGAAAAAGCAAGTTTGGGAGGAATAAAATCAGTCTGACATGCAACACTATCAGTTTTCTTTTCTCAGATATTGCTACATGGTCTCTTACTATTCTTGTTCCGTTATCCATCATGTGGATGGTACAAGTCCTCCTCCAGCCTAACCAAATTATAGCATTTAAATTCAAAGCAGAAGAAAAGGTTTCATAACATAAGGTCATGTTTTTTTTTCCCCCTTGCTATCTTCTGCTGGCTAAATACATCTAACTCCAAATGCTCCCTATTTTCCGGCTGAAGAAATGCAGGAACAGTCTGCTTGCCCTTTAAAAGATTTCACTTCTCCCCCCCCCCCCCCCAATCATGACCATTTTCTTTAGACTGTCAGAACTGAGATTGAGCCAAAGCTAGCTAGGCACTGTGTGTCCAACAGCAGCCAGAAACCTCTGGGAAGTCATAAGCTGGGTGTAATAGTGATAGCTAACCTTCTGAATGTGGAGGTTTCATTTAATGATCATGGTTCAATCAATCAAACCTTTATTAGGCATAAAAATTAAAATATCTCTAAACAATCCAATATATAAATATGTGTTAAAAAAGAGAAATAAAGATAAAGGTTAAAACACAACAATTTACTTGTGAGGTAACTCCAGGTTGCTTAGGACCAACAGGTTAGCCCGCTTCAAGTTACTCAGGTGTAAAAATTTCACAACTGGAAGGGTCACGAGTTCAGAATACCCCGCCAACAAAAATTGTAGGCCGACATTCTCAGGAAGACCTTTTTTTAGTTCTTAACAATGGGAGAAGGTACTGATCTCTGGGCACTTGATTGCTAACACAGTGCAAAATAATGTGTAAAAGAGAATCTACCTCTCTAAGGCCGCAGTTACAGACTCATTCTTCCTTAATGATCATGGTTAATAGCTGCTGATAGACCGGTTTTCTATTATTAACATCATTTCCTTTCTTTAAACAAGCCCTTTAAGCGAGTCCTTTGATCGAGCTTGCTTAAGGACCGGCTTCCCCCATACAAACCTGCCCAACCTTTGAAGTCTTTTTCTAAGGCCCGTGTCTGGGTGCCCATGCCTTCTGAGGGCAGGGCCATCCCATCCATGAGGCTGACTGAGATGATCAGGTAACCACAGCCACACCAGGGTATTGGCAGGATATTCACAGCCACAGGAGCAGCAAATGGTAAGGAGAGACCGAGTTGGGTGTCATCCAAACATCTCAGCAGTTTCATGCAGATGTTAAATAGCATTAGGATGCTGAATTAGCTCTTATAAATTTTGTGTGTGTGTGTGAGTATAATTAAATGTTTTTAGACTTTTTTCTTTGCAATGTTTGATTTTTAATGGAATTTTACTTGGCTGCCATTTGAAAGACAGCATACATTAAAAAATCAAAACAAAACTTGTGTCCTGCACTCTATACTCCAACAGTATGTATTTAATGTGTTCTTATTTTCTCATAGCCTGCATGCATTGCCACTGGGTAAGAGGATATGAAGTCTAATTTAACTTTCTTCTATCAAAACCTTGTTATATGCATGCCATCAGTGGTGTAGCTAGAAGGGGTGCGAAGCACTAAGTTTTACAGGGAGTCTCACCACAGTTTGCAAGCAGCCCTCTCCCTCCCCTTTGGAGCTATTCTGGGTGGTGGGTACAAAACAGAGGCATCAGCCTAGAATGGCTCTAAAGGGGAAGGGAAGGGGCTGCTTGCACGCCATGGTGAGGCTCCCTGCAAAACTTCGTGCTTTGCACCCCCTCTAGCTACGCCACTGCATGCCATTATGAATGCAGAAAATGAGGAAACTAACATTAAAGCAAGAGGTCTACATTTTTCTTAACTCCAAGCTACTGAGCAGATTTGGAACCAACTTCCTCAGCTGTTTATTCTGCTTGACTGGTGGGTGACTTTGAAGCTAATCATTCTAGAACTTGACCGCTCTCCTCCTGCTAACTCATCACTTCATTGTACAGCTTGTGGTACCTGATCCCCTTCAAGGCACTTCTGAGGTGATGGGAGGAGAACTGCACTTTTGTAGACACTGATGTTTTAACATAAGAGTAAGAATTATCTTATGTGATGACTGTATTGGAATCGAGGAATATCTGGCGAGGGGGTAGGATGTGGTGTCAACAGTGGCCCCTTTAAGGGTAAGGCCTGGGCATCCAGCAGAGAATGTGCTGCACAGCTGCAGCCACTTGAAGGCAATAGGGCCCTCAGGGATATAAGAGCACCTGATGAAGGGAGAGTTTGGTGTGGGTAGTAGAAGGAGGAAAGCTTGAGGAAGGACAGACTGGATTAATGGACTAAGGAATTGATGGCTAATGGACTGATGTGTGAATGGACCTTGGAAGCTGCTGTAACAGAAACTACTGGAGACACTAAGACTGGTGTTTGTCTGTTGTGCCCAAGACCTGCTGAGGACCAAGGGTCTGCTGTAGTGGCAGGAGGCTGCTGGCAGGAAGGAGGACCTCTGTAGGTTAAACAGGCAAGCTACTCTGGTGGTGGGGTCCAGGAGTACTGCAGGGCAGAACCAGGGTCATTTTTGAGGAAAGAAGGGGAGCTAATTAGCTAAAAGTGGGCATAATTCTCCAGGCAGAGCTTGGACTGTGAATCTGGCAGAACAAATTGGTACCAGGAGTGGGGTGCAAGCCCAAAGCAATGAGTATCCCCTAGGACTGCAAAGCAAATGGATCTCTGGCAGATCTGGGAGGCCCTGGACCTTGCTATATGGAAAGCAAATGCTCCTGCCTTCTTATGGAATGTGTGGGCTACTTCGAGCATTTTTTGGACCATATTCCAGATGGTGCAGTATATGGGAGGACTCATTAAATATGGCATCCTTTCCCTGAAAAGGCTCAGAGGGGAGGATGAGGAAAAGAGAACTTTGAGGAAGGAAGTTGCCAAGTTAAAAGGGCTAATTTGCATTGAGACAGAGAAAAATCTTGCATATGTGGAGGCCTTGGGAAATGCCCACAGAGATAATAAAGGCAGTAGAAAGCCTCAATAAGGCACAGGCAGGACGCCTGGCTGACCTTAAGTGATGGTCTCGACTAGAGATACAGGGGTGGGGCTACAGGAGCAGCACAGATGGCCTCTTTGACTCTTTTCAGGCTGGCAGATTGGGAAGCACTGTGTTTGTGGCCAATCTGAATTACAATTGGCTGGAAGAAACTGAAGGAAGTGTTCAGTGGCTGGTGTGATTGCCCATGCAGACGTTCTTAAAGACAAAGATGGCAAAAGCTGAGGGACTGGCACTGTGATGTTTGAGCAAGTGATTGAAGCTGTTCAGGCCATCTCCATGTTCAATGGGCAGTTACTGTTTGGTAGACAGATGCATGTGAAGATGGATGAACAAGCCTCACCAAAAGGAGACTGCTTCCCTCCAAAGTGGCCCCAGCAGCTTCCTCATGGACTTGGGGTCATTGGAATGGAGCTGGGACCAGGAGGGACACCTATTCATGCAAACCACTTGAACAAGGGCCTGGGGATAGGCATCTTGGAACCTGGAGCAATGGGTATAGAAGGCTTGGATTTTAGGATAAACACAACTGGAGGAATGGAAGGCCCTTTCCCTTGTAGAATGGGGCTTGGCAGGATGAATGAAATGGACTGTGTAGTTGGAGGTGGGTTTGAACGAGACTTCCCAAGAAATGGAATGGAAATGTCTCATTGTTTTGGGGGTGCCCTAGAGAGGGGAACAGGTAGAGGAGCCAGCATTCCTGCAATTAATAGGATGGTCCCTGGACTTAACTGCAAGACCACTGGGATTGATAAACTTCCCTCTGGAATGGGACATGACATGGATGGATCAGGATCAGAGATAGCTAGAAGGAACACAAACAGGGATAGAATGAGATTGGACTGTATGGGAGCTTCAGCAACCAGTATAGAGAAGATAAAGCAGACCAAGGGGTGGATGGCCCAAGAAAGAAAACAATTGATAAAGAGGACCACTGTGACACCAAGGGGTGGAATGTATTGGAATCGCGGAAGATCTGGCAAGGAGGTAGGATGTGATGTCAACAGTGGCCCCTTTAAGGGTGGCAATAATTCTCCAGGCGGAGCTTGGACTGGGAATCTGGCAGAACAATGATACACAAATTTTGGGGAAGAATCTGGTTTTTGTACTGTAATACAAACATGTATTACTCCAGTGGTTCTGAACTTTTTAGCACCCACTTTTAGGTTCCACTTTTTAGGACCCACTTTTTAGAATGGTAGCCTGATGGAACCCATCAGAAGTGATGTCAGTAACCTGGAAGTGATGTCACAGCCAGAAATGACATCATCAAGCAGAAAACTTTTTAACACCCCCATACCACAAAATCAGATCAAATTGCGTAAATCAAAATATTCAATAAGTTTAAACATTATTTAAAATAAAGAAGAGTTCTCCTAACACTCCCTAGCAATTGCTGATCTGTTTAAAAAAAAAAAATTCCCGAAACATCCCAAAGACTGCAATCCTATCCACACTTAGTCAGGAGTAAACCTCATTGACTATCATTGTTAAAAGTGTATACATCATAGCCTGCTAAAAATATAGATCTGTAACATTTTTCCCAATGCAGTCACATACCAGGGTAGAATCAAGTCTAATACAGTGCGTGCCCCTGTATCCACAGGGGTTCAGTTCCAGAACCTCCCTCAGAACATCTGTCCACGATCTCTGCTGGGCTCAGAGTTCCCTCTGGAGGTGAGAGGAGCAGAACTCCCCTTGGCTCTGGAGGGGTGCACGCAGGGGCAAGCGGGGGGGGCACATCAGAGCCATTCCCGGCAGGGGGAGCAGAACGGAGCCATAGGGGAGGGGCCGCTTGCCCACCTTGCTGCCAGCCTGAGTGCTTCGCCGGCCCTCCAGCTACACCACCAGCTCAGACTTGTACCACCAATATTGCTGGCATAGTCTGCACTGACCCATGAAGTGTGTCCAGATTCAGCAGGCACTATCTGAACCTGCCTGTCTTCCAGGCCCAATCTGCCCTTCTCCTTGCCCCCTTTGCCACCCTGTTATGCCAGCCCTTCCTGCCTTGTTTTCCCCTTCCTGTTCCCCACCCTGTTCTCCCCCTTTCTGCCCCCCTCCCAGCCCATGTGCAGCCTTACCTGCACATGTTGGCAGGCATCCGTGCTCTGTTCCTTTGTAGACCCAGCCATTTGCCACTCCCAATGGTGGCCAGGTTGCTTTTCCTGGCACAGTTGCATTTGTGACAGCTGGGAAGTATGCTGTGCTGGTGGAATGTGCATTCTGCCAGCATAGCACACAGTTAGGATTGGACCCTTTCACTCTAAACAACCACTATCAGTCACGTTGATTGCCTTATCAGAGCTAGCACTGGCCAGGACTTGCCTGACCTGCTTCTAAGCTTTCAAAGTCATCTGGCCAGTTTCTGCTAGGCCCTGAATTCTGGACTAAATGGTTCATGATGTGATCCTGTAAGGCAGTTCTTATGTTCCTTTAGTCAATGTTTGAACACAGTTGGATCTGTGAGCTGTTACAGCTCCATTAGTGAAATCACGTTAAGGGCTGATTCGAACCTCATCATGCTGCCAAGCTAAAGAATAGAAGCCTTATGAGCTATATCATGAGAGATGACAGCTCAGTTCTTGCTGCACATCCTTTGGCACAATGCTCACCCTTGTTGTTCTTCTTTGCAAGGGAGGAAAAGAGATGTTGCTATAGCAAGGTATTCTGGGCTGTGGAACATTTCCAGAAATTTGGTTGCCGCTGCTCTTTAGGAGAAAAAATTCATAAAGATTTGAAAAATGGCTTGCACTTAAAATGTTTGCTGATTGTTTCCAAATCATGTAGCACATGCAGTGGAACCACTAGGATTTGCGCCACCTAGCATAGGGGGCCAGCACATCACCCCCATGAGGGACACCCTCCTCCTTCAGTGGGTAGATCAGTGCCTTGGAGTGGGTGAGGTGATATACCATCGCCCCACCCTGCTGTTTTTTTTGCTGTAACTTTTGATAGAATAGAGATATTTCAACATTGTTTGTTTCATTGCATTCTGCATGAAATTACACATCAAATGATAGATAACATGACGGTATTATTCAAAAATACCAAGATTTTAAAAATTTTGGGCAGTAGTGGTCATGCCCCTTTGCGCCGTCACCTGGTATACCCCGCAGCCTCCTAGCAATGGCACTGAGCACATAAACAATGTCCTGGTCCATATTCAGAATTTTGCCACATGGAGGAAACCTGATACCGCACATGAAAGTAGCAAATGAGCCAAATGCTCTATGCTGTTGCCAACACAGGCCGAGTCCCGTGTGTGTGATTTCTGTCTTCCAAGAAACAAACCTTTTAATGAAGAAGGGATTATAGCAACAGAACGCGTTCAGAAAGCCCTTAGCACAGCTTCCTAGTTCCCGTACTCTGTTGTAACCAATTCCTAAGTAAATGCAAACTAAATAATCATATTTTCTTCCCCAGTTTGTCTCTGTCTCTACTCTCCCTTGCCTCTGTGAATTTTAGACTTTGAATGCCTTTGGGCCAATAGATGTCTTCTAATTCTTGGTATGGAATAGATGTCTTCTAATTTTATGTGCAGCTCTCTTGCACATAGATGTTGCTATATAAATAGGAAATAGAAAGACAAAAGGAGAGCTTTGTATCTTGTTTCTGATAAGAAGGATGAAGCAGGCAAGATCTTAGGACCAACTGGGTTTTTTTCCTTTCTGTTTACAAAGAGTGTTTCAGCTTTTGTCAAATTGTGTTTACCCTCTATTTCAGCCACTGTACTGTGGCACACAGGTGTGCTGCAGATGGTCCGCAGGTGTTGTGTTGACATCCTTCCGCAGGTGTGCCTCAGGCATTTGGGGAGGGTCATTTATTAGTATGGACATTGGGGGATTTGAGCCCCCAGCCAGCAGCATGGTGTGCCTTGTCAATTGTCAAAAAGTATTAGTATTAGTATTAGTAAATGGTGTGCCTTGGCAATTCTAGCACCTTGTCAGTGTGCCATGAGATGAAAAAGGTTGGAAATCACTTCTCTGTTTCATTCCCTTCTGCTCCTCTTCATTCCCTCTCCCTCTCCCTTTCTATCGGGGCCGTTGAGAGACAAATGGGGAATAGGACTGCAGCTATGAGGATACAATGGGGGGCAATTGTGTGAACAGAAGATCAGGGAAGTGCAGTGCAGGGGTGGCAGATGAGGCAGAACTGCCCATTGTAGTCCATGGAAAAGCACAGCAGCTGCCCTGCCTGCTTACACCTGAGGAGACTCTCCTTAGAGAGTCTACCTACCTGAGAAAGCACGTGTTAGGTGAGCCTCTTTGGGTGTAAGCAGGCGGAGCAACTACTGTGCTTTTCCAAGGACAATGATGGGGCAGTTCTGCGTCGCCTGCCACCCCTGCATTGCACGTCCCTGCAGAAGATACTGAGTGCAAGTGGGTGACCATGTATAGTGCCCAGTTCATATGCTCCACCCCCCCATATGACTGCTGCAAAGGTCTTGTTAAATAAGGAGGAATTTTACGAACTGCAACGTCCCTATGGACATTGAATGAATGAACCATATCATTGGTGGATAACCAAAGTTGGCATCCTATGCAGACTTGCTTGGAAGTAATCCCACTGCGTTCATTTAGAAATTATTTCTTAATTTACCCTGCACGTGCCCGATCTCATCTGATCTCAGAAGCTAAGCAGGGTCAGGCCTGGTTAGTACTTGGATGGGAAACCGCCTGTGAATACTGTGTGCTATAGGTTTATACCATAGTCTTTCGAGACCGAAGGTTGCTAACCAAACATACATAGGCTGAGCTGAAAAAGGAGGTTTTGTTTAGATATTGTGGCCTATAACCATTGGTAAATCTATTCCTCATGAAAGAGTTTTTGGTGTACATAGTCATTTCCACATTCACAAACATATCATATACATTGATGTAAGAAGTTCATTGGTTGTAGTCCCTTCATGATATTACAATGACAGGAGTTGCCCCCATGGAGTTTTCCTTTGTACGCCTTTTTCCAAGTTGCAGAAGCGCTCTGAGAGTTGGATTTGATAAACCTTAGCCCCCTGGGCCATCTAGTCCATGGTTCCTTGTTTTTCAAAGCTTTCCTTATCAGTAGACATGGATTAACACTCAGGTATTCAATCTGTGCATCCTGCCTCCCTAGTGAGGCGTGGCTAGTCACCAGGAATCTCAGGGAGGGAGGCTGCTCTGCTCAGCTGCACGTGCGGCCTCCTGACTTGCTGCTTTTCTGCAGCTGTGAACAAGGTGGGTGGGACAGCGTGAGGCTGGGAGGGCATGTGAAACATGGTGGGGGGAGGTGGGAGAGAAGGCTGGCTGGGTGAACGGGTGGGTAGGCAGGCAGGCACACTGGGAGGGAAGCCTGACCTAGAGAGAGCAGCAAAATGCTCTCCTCTGCTTAGCCCAGCCTGTTCTTGAGCATGTGTGTGTGTGAGCATGTACTTCGGGGGTGAGTTGTAATCTTGCTCTGTGTGGCTGCAATCCTAGTTGCAATTTCCTGGGAGTGAGCCCCATTGACTCAAATGGGACTTACTTCTGAGTAGACCGACATAGGCTTGGAGTTGTCAGGTTAACCAAGGATTCTCACCTTTCTCTTTTTCATTCCCTTCAAAAAAGAAAAAAAAGTCACTCTTGATGGCTTTGTCTCCAAAGATGGATTAAAAAATAAAAACACCATTCCTTTTCAGCAACCCCCCTTTTTCCTCCTGCCTGCTTTTTTTTTTTTTTTGGGGGGGGGGGTTTACTTCTCATGTTAGCTGCTATTATAAGACAAAAGGCACAATCCTAGCTAGGTCTACTCAAGTCCTATTGTATTCAATGGGACTTACTCCCAGGAAAGTGAGGTTAGGATTGCAGCCACAGTCTTTGGGTCTCTGTTTGCATCAGTATGCAATAAGCAGATGCACACAAAACAAAGTCTTCCCCTCCCCCAGCAAATTCATCACTTCCCCCCTCCCTTTCCACACCCCTCCAGGTGTACTGCTAACAAACTCAGGGCACAATCCTAACCAGGTCTACGCAGAAGTAAGTCCTATTTTGTTCAATGGGGCTTACTCTCAGGTAAGTGTGGTTAGGATTGCAGCCTCAGAGTGCTGGCAGTTGTTTTTTTGTTTCTAGTGTTTAATCTTCATCCCCATTTTGGGGGTAACTGAGGTGAGGTGATGTAATGGGGAGCCGCGGCCAATGGACACAAGGATCACGGGAGCTGCTGGCTGGAAAAGTTCAGGAAGCACTGGATTAACCTGAAGGCAATTTAGTCTCTGCAGTTCCCTTCCCACCTTATGACTCTGTTCTGATGACTCAGGTCCGAATCCTACCCAACTTTCCAGCACCTGCAACTGCAATGCAGCCCCGAGGTAAAGGAACACATGTTTCCATACCTTGAGGAGGCCTCTGTCACTGCTTCTCCACCATAGGATGCAGTGCATGCCCCACTGGCATGGCTGCACCAGCACCGGAAAAGTGGAATAGAATTGGGTCGGTGATTGAACTGGTCATAGCCTAGAACCTCAACTGGATTTCTTAGGAATAAGTCCATTTTTTAAATCTCCTGGATCTCATGGCTTCTTGGCCTGTAGTCATAGTTGACTGAAGGATAAATCTGAATGGGAAAACCTGTGTTTACTTAGCCATTTTTTAAACTCTGGTTCATATCTATAGATTTTCTAGGTAACTCTCTAGCATCAGGAGTTTGTGCCCACAGCAGAAGTAAAAATAACTGCATGTGAACTGAGGGCCAAATTCAGGCAGGGAATTTAGACCATCCAAAGAAATTTTGGAATTCTTTCGCGACTCCGAATAGCCACATAATGACACAGGAGATGGAATGTAGTTTCTTTTAATCGAACATGAAAATAAGAATTGGCCATATGTCTGGCAGACAGGGGCTCCTGCTGACGAGAATGATGTGGACAACACAAAACAGATGGGCTTCTGGGAGAGGAGTTTGTTTCCTTTCCTGAAACACACATATGTTAAAATGAATGTGGCCACGGGCCTCCTCCCAGCTGGCATGAATCTATTTGACAAATAGTCTCTTATCCTTTTCCCTTTCATCTGTGGCCTCCTTTGAAAGGGGCTCTCGGCACTGAGGCTGGCAACCTCATGGTCGACCCAATCTTATCAAGGGCCTATCTTGCAAACCATTGCTTTGCAAACCATTTGCAAACCATGGGACTTGTGGCGGACTAAGCCACACTGCCATCACATGACGGAGCCACTGGCAGGAATGGCCAGCAGCACTGCGCATGTTCCAGGCTTGCCCAGATACTCTGTCAGCCCAGGTAAGTTGGCAACAGGGAAAAACTGTGGGCAGCTGTGGGTGGTTTGGGATAGGCTCAGGGCAGGGAGCAGGCGGGAGGAGTGGATCTCAGTGGTCAAAGTGCACACTGCTTCCTATCCTGTATTTTCTAGCCTGTCCTACCCCCTTCCTTTCCTCAAACTTATACCAGCTACATAGCTGATGTGGGTCCAAAGAAACTCATTGGTAGCCAGAAGTCCTACCACAAATACACAAAGTTTTTTTTTTTTTTACTTACCTCTCATTGGCCTTCAGGTCACCCCCCCCCCCCATTGTATTCAGCATGCGCTTCATTGGCATGGCTGCATGCTATAGCATGGTGAGGGATAGGATTGGGCTGTGGGTCTCCTCTTCTCCCTTCAAACTCCACCTCTTCCATGACACTTTTGGCTTACTGTTTTTTACCAACAAAGCCTAAATCCATGTAAGTGCAGTAGCGTGGCTACAGGGGGCAGTGCGGTAAGTAGTGCAGGTGCTGCAATGTGCTGTGTAAGCAGCCCCTCCCGCTCACCATTGGAGCCATTCTGGGCAGCGACAGCTGTGTGCAGGTATTCACCATTTGGCCCTGTAAGCTGCACCATTGTGAAAGTGTACCTGCAAACAATCAGCACTTAGTCATCCTTGTAATAGGGAAGACTGTAGCTCGGGTGTAGACCCCATCTTGTGCATGCAGGAGACTCTAAGTTCAATTTCCCCCATCTTTAGCTAGTAGAAAGTGAAAAAAGGAGACTAGTAGCCAGACTGAGCTAGATCATCTATAACACTTCAAGTGTACATTTTACTCCTTCCATTTATTTACTTTCACTGTATCACTTTTGACATGTTGCCTAATTTTAGATTTTAAGTTTTTCTAGAAAATACTTGTCTCCCCATACCATTTTCTTATTTTCCTCTGATGGTGCAACATCAAGAAATCATTATCGCCATCCCAATAAGCGGCATAATACTAGCAAAACTACTTTAACATTGAGGGAGTGAGAAAAAGGACATATTAGGCAGTGCTTCTCAAACTTTTTAGCACCTGGACACACATTTTAGAATGAAAATCTGTTGGAACCCAGTGGAAGTGATGTCATTAACCTGGAAGTGATGTCACAGTCAGAAGTGACATCAAGCTGAAAAATGTTAACACCCCCATACAACAAAATCCAGATCAAATCAATCAAGTAAGTTAAAAGTTTACAATTTTAAAAATGTATTTAAAATAAAGAAGAACCCTCCTAACCCTCCCAAGAAGTTGCTGATCTGTTTAAAAAAAATGCCCCAAATATACCAAAGGCTGCAATCCTATCCACGCTTACCTGGGATTAAACCCCATTGACTATCATTGTTAAAAGCATATACATAGTAGCCTGTTAAAAGAACAGATCTGTAACATTTCCCCCAAGGCTATCACATACCATGGTAGCATCAAGTCCAATGTATTACAAATAAAATGCACATTGAAATGAATGGGGACCCACCTGAAATTGGCTTGCAGCCCTCCTAGTGGGTCTCGACCCACAGTTTGAGAAAGACTGTTTTAAGGAAAGGATGCTTGTAAGAAGCCATAAACTGACCCTGTGAGGCTGTTGATAAATAACTGCAACAGTGTTCCTGTACAGCCTCTGCTGAACCAGTAAGTGAAAGTCGGCAAAAATGCAGAGCGCTTTTGGTAGGTAGGGCAACAGGTTGATTGTTCTACCCAAAATAACAGAAATTAATTGATGCCTTAGCTTGACTGAACTTTTGCAGCTGAGATGGGAATGCTGGTGGGTAGCTGCGCAGCTTCCCATGACTGGGAAGGGAAAACTAGAGACAGAAATCAATGGGGACGCTCCTGCCTTCTTAAGGGTTAATCACATGGATGCAGACAATCATCTAAGGGCATCCCCACCAACATTTCTCAGATGAAAATACTAGCATCTTTGCACAATTTTAACTATGCAAAAACTGCCCTGTTCTTTCTTTGGAGTTTTCTGTGAGTCTATTTTTGGCTGTCTTTGTTATTGTGAAAAACTTTTAGGGAGCTGTCTTCTAGTGAGTGTCTCAGGACCCAATCCTAAGTAATCCAATCCCTGTGGCCGATGCAGTGTCGTATCCCATGGAAGGGGGGCAGTTTCAGAAGTAAGGGAATATTTGTTCTAGGTAAGGGAATATTTGAGTAATGGTAATTACCCCAGTATGTCACCACAGACCTGCGGCCCTAGATTGGGCTATGGGGATAGTTGAAGGATAGGTGAGCAGGGATGCACAAAGTGCCTGATTCTTGCGTAAGGTTTTTTGAGCAGTCAGTGGTGTAGCTAGAGGGGGTGCAAAGCACTAAATTTTGCAAGTGTGTGAATGCTCTGTGCAAGTAGCGCCTCCCCGTCAGAGCCTTTCCAGTTGGGGGGAGCAAAATGGAAGTGAATGCGTTCAGGCACCTGCAAAACTTAGTGCTTTGCATCCCCTCTAGCTACACCACTGCAAGAGTGAGTGGGATATCCCTAAATTCACTGCATTGTGCTGTCTGGGGTGCATAACCTCCATGCCTGCATAATCTAACCCCCTTCACTCCACCACATCTTCTGATTTTCTCTGGTTCTGACTTATTTTCATTCATAAGGCAACGCACCTTCAGGGCTCACACCACTGTTGCGAGACTGATTCTGTCAATAAACCAACAATGTCGTGTTATGTATTTGAAGAACATCTTTGGAAGTGTTCTTGTGGCTTAACGTGTTGATCCAAAGACATGAAAACTTTCTGATCATCTTCTCACCTTGAGTCACATCTCTGTAATGCCATTTAGCTGTTTTTCAGCTTGGCAAAAACAAGTCAAAAAGAATCCACAAAGTTTAAATATAAACAGCGTGTGCCTTAGACAATTTACAGTAGTATGGTACTTCTAACTGTCCCCTTCTTTTCTTTGAGTATTATCTGTTCCTTTGCTGCTTTAAAATCAAGTTTGGTTTGAAATCTAGGTTAGCTTAATATGACAGAATGAGAAATGAGTTATGTGATGGACATGGTCTTTTCCATTGCCCAAAGTGCCAGGGCTTCTATCTATTCTCCATTTTTCACATGAGAAGCATATGAAGTTGCATCTTAAAGATGTCTGTGGCCTGCAGAGGGCTCTGCAAAGGCACCATTTGCCAACCATGGGATAAGAGAAGAGCATATACCGTATTTTTTGCTCCATAAGACGCACCTGACCATAAGAAGCACCTATTTTTTAGAGGAGGAAAAAAGGAAAAAAAAATTTTGAACCAAATAGTGTAATAAAATATTTAATAAACTATAACAGAATAACATTTGAACCATCCCCCCCTTCTTAGGGTGAATGGGATCATAAACTGGCGTGAAGATCCCTCCCTTTATTAGGGT
Source organism: Tiliqua scincoides (assembly GCF_035046505.1). Taxonomy (NCBI): domain Eukaryota; kingdom Metazoa; phylum Chordata; class Lepidosauria; order Squamata; family Scincidae; genus Tiliqua; species Tiliqua scincoides. The sequence continues at coordinate 212,753,404 of NC_089824.1, forward strand.
GAATGGGATCATAAACTGGCATGAAGATCCCCCCTTCATTAAGGTCCCCAATGTGCACTCTTTTTTGCAGTATTCGCTCCATAATACGCACACACTCCCCCCCCCACTTTTGGGGGGGGAAGTGCGTCTTATGGAGCGAAAAATACGGTAACTGCTCTCCTTAGAGATAGGGGAGCTCACCTTGCACAGTCATGTCAACCTGACTCAGAAATAAACTGAGCTATTTCTCTCCCCCCCCCCCAAATGTGGAATAATATATTGATTTATATTCCAGCCAAACCAAATTCACACCCTTGCCTCCTGACCACAACCTCATCTTATCTTTCACTCATCCAACTCCCAAGTTCTCTTTCCACTATAAGAACATAAGAAGAGCCCCGCTGGATCAGGCCGTAGGCCCATCTAGTCTAGCTTCCTGTACCTCACAGTGGCCCACCAAATGCCCTAGGGAGCACACCAGATAGCAAGAGACCTGCATCCTGGTGCCCTCCCTTGCATCTGACATAGCCCATTTCTAAAATCAGGAGGTTGCACATACACATCATGGCTTGTAACCCGTGATGGCGTTTTCCACAACCACATGCTGAGTAAATAATATTTTCTTTTGTCTGTCCTAACACTCCCAACACTCAATTTTAGTGGATGTCCTCTGGTTCTGGTGTTGTGTTAGAGGGTAAAGAGCATCTCTCTATCCACTCTGTCCATCTCCTGCATAATTTTATATGTCTCAATCATGTCCCCCCTCAGGTGACTCTTTTGTAGACTGGAGAGGCCTAAACTCTGTAGCCTTCCCTCATAAGGAAGGTGCCCCAGCCGAGTAATCATTTTGGTTGCTCTCTTTTGCACCTTTTCCATTTCCCCTATATTTACCTGGCCTGGCCAGAGTGCAGTAGTGTAGCTGTAGGAGGGGCATACATTAAGTATTATACAGATGACCTGAAAGCAACCCCTCCCTCCCACTGTCAGAGCCATTCTGGGTAATGACAGCAACACATTGTACACTGCAGTTGCTGCCCAGACTGGCCATGACAGCAAGTGGGAGGGCCACTTGTATGGTGCATTGTGGCATCTTCAATATGGACACTACTTATGCTATGTTACTACCAGGGTGGCAGTAACTGGTGTTGACCTGGCCAGGCCAGGGTTGGGTTGGTGGTTGTATACTGGGAATTCTTCTCTTGCTTAGAGAGCTTAATCTAAGCCAGGAAAGAGTGTGGGACCTCTTGTTAGTTGCCTCTCATTTGAGGTGGGCATTATAAGCCCCAAAGCTTCCTCGGCATCTCTAGAACTCTCAAACCTCAGTTTAAAACCTTTATCTTCTCTGAAGTGGCTTCATCCTTCATCCCCAACTGAAATAAAGCCTCAGTTATTGTCAGTGAAATTTCCCTAATCCACCCCTCCTGCATCTTCATCTCTCCCCTGACTTCTATGCTGCCACTGCCAGAGCTGACAGTCCTACAGAAGAATAGGATTTGGTAGATGCAGAACAGAGAGTGGCAGCTCTCCAGTAATAGACTTGCCTGAGGTCCGTCTTCATACTGATCATTTTTAAGTGATGAGAACACTTTTGGAAGTTGCTCAGCTGGTTCCAAGACTGGGTAGATGAACAAGGGGACCAAGCTGAGCAAACTGCATATGCTTCCCTTGACCCCATGACGGAACATACCAAGATCCAGGTCTACAGAGCTTGCATCCTGAGTACACTTCTGTACTGCAGCAAGTCATGGACTCTTCGCTCACAACAGGAGAGGAAACTGAATGCTTTCCACATGCGCTGCCTCCGACGCATTCTCTGCATCACCTGGCAGAACAAAGTTCCAAACAACACAGTCCTGGAATGTGCTGGAATCCCTAGCATGTATGCACTGCTGAAACAGAGACGCCTGCGTTGGCTCGGTCATGTTGTGAGAATGGATGATGGCCGGATCCCAAAGGATCTCCTCTATGGAGAACTCGTGCAAGGAAAGCGCCCTACAGGTAGACCACAGCTGCGATACAAGGACATCTGCAAGAGGGATCTGAAGGCCTTAGGAGTGGACCTCAACAAGTGGGAAACCCTGGCCTCTGAGTGGCCTGCTTGGAGGCAGGCTGTGCAGCATGGCCTTTCCCAGTTTGAAGAGACACTTGGCCAACAGTCTGAGGCTAAGAGGCAAAGAAGGAAGGCCCATAGCCAGGGAGACAGACCAGGGACAGACTGCACTTGCTCCCAGTGTGGAAGGGATTGTCACTCCTGAATTGGCCTTTTCAGCCACACTAGATGCTGTTCCAGAACCACCTTTCAGAGCGCGATACCATAGTCTTTCGAGACTGAAGGTTGCCAACATGTATGCATGCTTTGGCTTAAATAAATCCCAATAACTGTAATGGCATTTGCTCACAAGAAGTATGCACAGATCTGCGTACGGTATTATTCAAATGTGAATAATACCTTGCAGCCTAAAGATTTTTTTTTGGGGGGGGGGGCCTTCATCAGTTTGCAAAGTACTTTACAATTTTCATCTTTTAAAAAAAGAACAAATCAGATTTGTCCTTAAGATATTTTGGCCAGACATGCAGTTGCAGACCTCCCATTGTATTTTATGGGGCAAATGTCCAGGGTGTGAAGTTGTAGGACCCCATGGAAGCCTCTCTGAGGCATTGGGGAATCTCAGAGAGGCTTCCCTGACACAGCTTTGGGACGTGTGAGGATCTGTGAGCCTTGGGTGAGTGGGGGCAGCGGATTTGCACGTGGAGGGTGGCAACAGCCATGATGGGGGGCGCCATCGCGGACTTTTGCTATGGGGTGTGGGGCTGGGGAGATCCGCCACTGCAGACATGGCCACTGCTGAGCCACTCCAGATTCCTTTGTTAGCTTTCTAGATGCAGGCATGACTTGCCACACAAAACTTCAGCAAGAATCTGCTTGTGTCATACATTGCTTTAAGTACAATGCTTTTCAGAGGAGTCCATCTATGTAGCCATCCGCCAGTCATTAGAAAGCAAGTGATGTACAGGCATGTGAGAAGACATGTACAGGCATGTACCAGTGCCAATTGCAGTGTTTGCCACAGGCTTTCATCAAGTGAGCTCCAGCTAGAATCCTTTATCGAAAACCTGGCATGAATTTGTTTGGTTCCTGATGGGCTTAACAATTCTAATGCCACGTGATGTGCATTGCTGGAAGTGCTGCCGTTCGATCTGCCAGGTTGCTGACAACAGGCTTTTGGGCACAGTGTGAGACTTTTTTTTTTTCTCTTTGAGTTACAAAGAAACACTTTTTTTCTTTCAGAATGTAGCTAACCTCTAAACCTGTGGTATTCAATCTGTGCGTCCCGCCTCCCTATGCTCTGCTGCATGTGCGGCCTTCTGACTTGCTGCTTTTCTGCAGCTGTGAACGAGGTGGGTGGGGCAGTGTGAGGCTGGGAGGGCGTGTGAAACATGGTGGGGGGAGGTGGGAGAGAAGGCTGGCTGGGCAGGCAGAGGTGCTGCATCTCATCATGGGGCTCTCTCCATGTGCAACCTCGCCCCAAGGACTACATTTCCCAGTGTGCCCCTTGCCCTGGGCATCCTGGGATTGGTCAAGGCTGGAGGAGAGAAGAGTGTGGAGGTACTGCATCTCATCAGCACAGGGCACGCTCCTGGCAGGCTTCAAAGTAAGTACAGGCAGTGCAGCGCTTTCCTCTGCTCCTAGGAATATTCTGCATATACGCAACAGGGGTCAAACGTGTGCACCTGTAAACTGGGAAAATTGGGTTAAATTGACATATGAGTTCTGGATCTACCTAGCTCATCACACATTTCTTAAGTACTACACTACAGCAGCTTCTGCAGCTATAAGGAATTAGGACTGGAGGAGAATATAAAGAGCCATCCTTTTCTGCTAGGCAAAACAGGAGAAAAAGTTTTGCAGCAGCCCCTACCCCACCCCTTCAGAGCCATTCCGGGTGGGGAAGCAAAATGGAGGCGAATGCTCTGAAGGCGGGGGGGGGGGGGGGCGGCCTTTGCATGCTTTCGTGAGGCTCCCTGCAAAACTTAGTGCTTTGCACACCCTCTAGCTACACCACTATACATTCTTCTCCTTTCTCCTTCTGGCTGTGACAGTGTAATGTCATCGACTGAACTCTCATTCACTGCAGCAGGATTTGAGGAAGATCTTTTTCAACACATTCAGAGCCAGAAACAAATAATGCAGAAGATAAATTATTGACTTCTCCTTTCTTTGCCTCCTGTGCCTACTTTGTCACCATGTTGACAAGTGTCACCATGCCATATAAGTGAAGCAAGTGTCAGTCAAACCCTGCTGGGGTGATGCTTCGAGTCAGCTAGTAGAAAGCCCTGCCCAATCGTGTACTAAAGAAGTGAGAGCTCAGCAACCTGTCAAGATGTCATCAGAAAGCTGCCAGTTCATCTAATCTCCACTTACATGCATGAGAAAACTTTTTGGACAAGAGGGACTGCTAGAGCAGGGGTTCTTAGGTTTGGAACTGAGGGTGGGAGCCACAGCTAGAAAATGCCTACCAATTGCAAGAACAAACTCCAAGCATGGAGCTGCCATGATTTGCTCTGCCCACAAAACCTCTTGTGTTCAATAGAAACTGGATGAATTTGTCCCTCTGCATGGTAGAATCCCAGCCTGACCAGTCCAGTGGTTGGCACCTGTCCTTTGTGGGGAATGTGGATTCTGTTTTCTATATTTCTTCCCTATTCCCATGGAAGTGTCCATGAGGGGCTCTAGATGTTTGTTAGGGCTGATGGTCTGGAAGCAAGCTGTTGTAGGTTGTGATATGCTGAGCTGAGCTGGTAACTGAGAGCACTTCAGTCTATCTCTAAGAGACAAGCTACTCAGATCGAGAAGTCAAGCTGGAGTCAATGGCTCCTCCGGTTGTTCCAGGGTGGCTCAGTCTTGGCAAGCCATCCTCCGACCATCTGGGCAGGAAGTGTGGTCTGGTGGTTAAGGCAGTCCTTGCCTGAAGAGAGCTAAGCAGGTTCAGCTGCAGTCTCAACTTTGGATGGAGATGGGACATCCGCTGACAGACCTTGTGAAAGCCCACTGGGAGAGTGTGGAACGCGTGGAAGGGGGAGGAGTCAACTAGAGTTGAGTAACATCTTGATAGTCCGTGGCTATTGTGGAAAGCTTGAAAGTGCAGAGCACAGCGAAGATGATGTCTGTACTTGGATGGAAACATCTGCTGAACTGTGGGTTCTGTGAGTTCTTCTCACAGAACAATACTACTAAAACCCCATTCAGAAATGGTGGTTTAGGACAAAGCTTGTCAGGGTAAACCACCTTGAATGCTGTGTAAAAACAGAGATAGGCAGTGGATAGATACTTAAAAATGAATGAATGAATCTGCAGTAATGGTGCAGGAGCAGATTGGATAATAGGCTACCAACACTTTCCTGGAGGCAGTGGCGTAGCTAGAGGGGATGCAAAGCACTAGGTTTTGCATAGAGCCTTACCATGGCAAGCTAGTGGCCCCTGCCCCTCTCCTTTGGAGCCATTCTGGGCAGTGGGAACAAAACAGAGGCATTGTTCCCACCACCCCAAATGGCTCTGAGGGGGAATTCTGCCTTTTCTTAAAGCTCTGACTGCTCATATTTGCTCCTTGATCAATGCATCTCATTTCAGGCTCTTCTCACCTTCGCACAGGGATGGGCAAGTCAGGCACAGCTTGACTCAAGTTGAGTCACAGGTCTCTGCCCCACGAAAACGAGTCATAACAGGGGCACTTTCCACACCGCCCAGGGCATTTTCACGACTCAAAAAGACTTGAGTCTCAAGTCTTTCCCTTTAAAAAGCAAGCGGCAATTCCATGGGAAAAATGGAGCTGCTGCAGGTGTGTGTGTCTGAGTTCTCTTTAACCACTGTTGTCTCCATCCCATCTGTAAACAAGGCAGGGTGAGGTGGGACAGACTGTATGGGAGCAGGGACAGAAGCGGCAAGAGGAAGGAGGGTCAAGTGCAACAGCTGCAACCCAATTCTTTGCAGCTTTACTCAGAAGCAGTCCCATTTGCACTAGTCATTCAATGAGTCTACCTCCTCCCAAGTTACAATGGAGCTCACAGCAGCCATACTGTTGGAAAGTGTGATTACTGCTAACCAGTGGCGTAGCTGGAGGGGCAGTGGAGCAGCCAGTCCGGTGGGGAGGCTCAGCAAGGCGGGCAAGCGACCCCTCCCTTCAGAGCCATTCCCTGTGGGGGGTGCAAAACGGAGCCATACAGTTCCATTGTGCTCCCCCCACCGGGAATGGCTCCAAAGGGAGGGGCTGCTTGCCCGCCCTGCTGAGGGTCCCTGCCGGACTAAGTGCACCGCCCCCCTCCAGCTACGCCACCACTACTAACCTCCACCTCGCTTCCCTGCCTCCTTTTTCTCTGGGCTTCTCCAGCCAATTCCAAGGCAAAAATTCACTTGGGCTCCCCCTCCTGCCCTCTCTCATCCAAAGAAACAAATTAAACCACCTATCCTTCATCCAGATGATCGGTTCCTTCAGGGATGGGCAAGAGCGCTTGCTTCTGTCCCCCCCAAATGCAAATGCAAACTCAAATGCAAAAGCAAACATTAAACCTTCCCTGCCTCCTGGCTGGATCCTCCCTGCTACTTGCCTGGTCTGAATGATGGCTCCATGAGGTCTTTCATGCCATGAAAAAAGTAGGCAAGCACACCCAGATACAGAAAGACCCAAGTTTGCATGCATGTGGACCAAATGCTGATTCGGTGGTTTCAGACTCAATACCTGAGTCATCGACAAAGCTGACTCGCGTGTACCCGAGTCAGCAAAAATCTGATTTTTACTACTAAGGCCCAAATCCTAGCCAACTCTCCAGCACTTGCATAGCTGTGCTGATGGATCATGTGCTGCATCCTGCAGTTGGATGGCCTTCACGGAAGTCTCCTCAAAGTAAAGGAATGTTTGTTCCTTTAGCTCGGAGCTGCATTGCCCTTATGTCGGTGCTGGAAAGTGGGTTAGGATTGCACCCTTAGTCACCTGACTTGAGTTCCCATCCCTGTATTCTCACTGCATGTACAATTGACAATACTGTTTTACATTGCTTCTTCTGATGAGAATTTGAATTTGAACAGCCTATTAACATTTTCTCTTTATCACACCACCTTTATTTTCAAAATGGAAAACTACAAGTGTTCTTTCCCCCCTCCCTACCACTCTTTAGAATTTACCACATTTAAGTAAAGTCCCATTTTTCTTGGACGTTTGGCCTCCACATTAAGATCTAACAGCATGATTTAGTTTCCTTGGTTTTTTCCCCCCTTATAAAATGAAATCCTGATATAAGGGTATTTGTTTTAAATGCTGCATTCAGAAAGTAAATTATTCCCAAGTTATTATTTTAGAAACAATGGCTTAGAAATGAGTGTTTCTTTATCACTCATTCAAATTTTATGGGTTGTTGAAATAAATATGCAAATTGCCGCATAATTTTCAGCTTCATGACATTGAGGGTGACGGATGGTAGCGTTGCTCTTAAGGATTAATATGTTGGAGCCCACATATATAGCCAAACGTCCTACCCATTCCTGTTATTTACAGCCCTTGCCTCCTCTCTTTCAAGACACCGGCTAGAAAGTGCCTGTCGCCAGGCAGTCTTTATGACTTCCCCAACAATGCCTCCTTGCTATTAATGAAATTGATGGTCACATGAAGACATATTATTAAGAGGCATTAAAGAAATCTATCTAAAAGCAAGTAAGGTGAAAGAAGCAGCTCCTTGGTTCTTGGAGGTGTTTGCTTGCCTGAGGCTTTCTCCGTGCGCAGCCTGGTGTCTAGTCCTGTTCTTGTTCCAGACCGATTCTGATCTAAGGGCCTGACTCAGGGCCAGCACAACTGATTGAAGCAGCTACTTCAAGCAGTGGTGATGTGGAGAACTGGCAAGGGGTACCCCCAGTACCATAGCCAGAGGGGGGGTGCCGTAAGTGCAACAGATGCCTCAATGCTCTGTGTAAGCGGCCCCTCCTCTATGCCGTTGGAGCCATTCAAGGCAGTGACAGCAGCACGATGGTGCTCGGCGAGTGTCTGCATGTTGCCATCACTGCCCTGAATGGCTCCGATGGTGAATAGGAGAGGTTGCTTTCATAACATGTTGCAGTGTCTGTTGTACTTACTGCACTGCCCCTTGGCTATGCTACTAGGGGGTACCCCATTGCTGATATCTGCCTGCCACCCCATCTGGCCCACCAGCCGTCCAGCTGCTTCAGCCCTTTCTCTGATCTTCTTCTTGCTCACTGAGAGGGAGGGTGTAAAGAGGATCAGGGCGGTGGCAACCCGCCTCTTACAGCCCTGTGAGCAACTGTGATAGTGGAGCTGTAGGAAGCAGCAGCAGAGTAATCCTGTTCTGATTCTTCCCTTCTGCAAGCCCCCAATTCTCCTTCCTCTTACCTTTTGGACCTGGATGCTCCACCACCCTACATGTTTCAACCAGCCAGTGGAGTGCAATGACAAAGGGGCAGGACAGAGGAAGGATGGGGAGGGTGTGGTCTGGATTGTTTGCTCTTCTTCCCTTTCTTTGCCCACCCAATGGCTTCTCTGAGCAGTTGGGCAGGAAAGGAGAAAGCAGCAGCAGCAGCAGCAACAATGGTGGTGGAATGTGTGTGTGCTAACATGAATTTTTTTTTTTAAAGCAGTGCATCTCTGCAGATTCAGGCAGCAGATCTTTTGAGACTGCCCCTGGCACACGAGGTATGCTAGGTCTCTCTGTGCATGCAGGCAGTGGATCAAGGGATCCATCACAGATCTGCAATCTACTTGAAAGAAGGGTTGGTGGAGCAGAAGAGATCTATTCCATTGTCCAGCAAACCTTTTACTCTAATCCAGGGGTGTCCAAAGTTTTTGGCAGGAGGGCCACATCATCTCTCTGACACTGTGTTGGGGGCCAGGGGAAAAAGAATTAATTTACATTTAAAATTTGAATAAATTTACATAAATGAATATATTAAAGATGAACTTATATGAATGAATGAAGGTCTTGCAATAGATCAAGGCCTATAAAAGGCCTTGTACAAAGCAAGACTGGCCTTTCCTTCACTGCCACTGCTGCATCACAGATGTAAAACGGCAAGCAATGGAAGGAGCCCTCATCCCACAGCTCATGCGAGACATCAAACAGTTGCTCTCACGCTGCGAACAGTTGTGTCGGGCCAGTGTGGGCTCCAACAAATCTCGGGGGGGCCAGAGGCTCATTGGAGACTGGGGGCTCCCTTTGAGAGGCTCGCATTGAGAGGCCTCAAGGGCTGCAAGTGGCCCCAGGGCCGGGGTTTGGGCACCCCTGCTCTAATCCAATGCAGGTGTCACCAAAAGCTAGACTTGACTAATGACCTGCATTAAATCCAAGTAGGCTCTCACAATTCCACTACCCCAGAATCTTACAGATCTTCCCATAGTTGTATTTGCTTCCTTTTTCCTCAAATGTTTTTGCTGAAGTCAGAACTCTAAAGTTGCCTTCTTGTCTTGCATGCTGTCCCTTGGAGATTAAATATTCTTTCACTAGAACAGGGGTCTCCAAATCCTGGCTCGCAGGCCACATCTGGCCCTTTGGAGCTAAAAATAGCTTAAAAGATTTACAGGTCCAGCCTATTTATACACAGATTTTTTATACACGGATTTGACGCAACACGAATGGCCACTGCAAATGAGAAGGAATGTGCTGATCCCTGGAGAAGGGGAAAAATGCATCCTTTAAAATCATTTTAAAAAACTGAACAGTCATTTAACAATAGCCTTGTTAATGAGAGGGGGGGGCAACTGGCTGATAATCCATTAATCCTTCTCTCTCCAGGTGATCTCTCCCTTCCCCCTGAGCACATGAAAGAAAGGTTATCATTTTGCATTGGTGAAGGGAGGGGCTGAGGAAGCGCTGATGGATTGACTTCTTAATGACTCTTATCTTACATCACAAAGGTCAGCAAGGCTGTTTTTAAATCACTGGAGCAAAGAAACTTTGTTTTTTAAATTGATTTGCCATAGTGCGTTTTTTGCCACCCACTTGAGTGCTTGGAACCCACTTGAATAATTAGTTTCAACCTGTACTTCCAAGTCTCCCAGCATGGGTATATAATGCATTCAGCCACTAGGGGTACAGAATGTAATGCAATCTAATAGGAAGAAATTATCCCATTACACTGCATTACATTCAGCACCTCTAGTGGCTGAATGAGATAAATACATGCTGGGAGACGTGGAATGTAAAGTTTTTATCTACATTAAACTTATATGGAGCAGAAACCAAGACCAAAAAAAGTTTGTGATTTGCGTTGTAGGTTGCTTGATGCTTTTTCAAAATGCATTCTCTCCCTTCCTGTGCAACTCAATTTTGACCTCTATTGCCCTCCTCCTCCCACTCCCACCCACTGATTGTATTCAGTCAAATGCCTAGCACAGGGGTGCTCAAACTTTTTTGGCTCGAGAGCTACTTTGAAACCCAGCAAGGCCCGAAGATCTACCAGAGTTTTTTTTACAATGTTTGCACCATCATAACATATATCATTTATGTGTACAATGTATGTTGGTGTACCTTGAGCCCCACTGAGTATAACAGGACTTACTCCTGAGTAGACATGCCTAGGATTAGGCTGTGAGGCTGCAATCCTAGCCACACTTACCTGGGAGTAAGCCCCATTGAGTACAATGGGCCTAACTCCCGGCGTTTCCTCCCAGAGGCACCTGAAGGGGAGGTCAGCACTCCGCGATCTACTCATTTTGCCTCGCGATCTACCGGTAGATCGCGATCCACCTATTGAGCACCCCTGGCCTAGCACATCCGTTCTCCGTGTATTTATTATTTATTTATTTTCCAACTCTTGGCACTGTGTCACATATACCAGGGGTGTCTAAACTTCGGCCCAAGGGCCATTTGCAGCCCTCGGGGACTCACAATTCATCCTGTGGGGAGCCCCCAGGCTCCAGTGAGCCTCTGGCCCTCTGGAGACTTGCTGGAGCCTGAGATCATGTGGCCTCCTGCCAAAGAGTTTGAACACCCCTGAGATATATGATGTGGCCCTTGTGCGAAAAAGTTTGGAGACCCCTGCACTAGAAGAGACAACTACTAGTGTCTTGTAACAAGATTTGCCAGGTTGCAGAAAATGACACTGACTCCAGTTTTTATTTTTCTCAGGCAGAAGGGTGGAAAAGGTCATTTTTGGATGACTGCTGGGCTCTGACCTGGTATCAGATTTTCTCCCAATTTTTCAAGGCTTGACCACCTTGTGGTGTCACAAGGCCCTGAACTTAGAAGTCCCTGGTTTTGTGATCAGGCAGCCGTACTCTTAACATCAAGCTTCTTGGTTAGTCTCTCAAATGGCTTTCTTTAACCTTCTTTTTTTTCTTTTTTCCCCCTTAATCCTTCTCCTCAGAAGAGATGGATCAATCCCATGCAGTGCGTTCTGATTATCTGGTCTCAGGGATTCGAACTCCTCCCGTCCGAAGGAACAGCAAACTTGCCACACTGGGCAGGATCTTCAAACCATGGAAGTGGAGGAAAAAGAAGAATGAGAAACTAAAACAGACATCAGCAGGTAAGAGGGAAGTGGCTGCTTTGAGCAGAAGCTACTTTGTGGAAAAAAACAAGGCAGGATTTGTTTTTAAGGACCCCTCATTGACCGCATTTATAGATATAAGCAAACTGTGTGTATTTTTCATCTTGTACAAGTGCAGAAAAGCACTGAATGTTCTATAGGAGCTCAAGAATCTCAATTTCCAGTCTTTTCTTTTTTTAAAAAAGCCCTCTCAAGATCTGAATGAAATACCTGCTGAAATAAACTAAACAAGGTTTCCAGTGTTCATCAGTGCTTCAGTACTCTTTCCAAGTTTCTTGCAGTAGAGTAGCTAGAGGGAGTGCAAAGCATGAAGTTTTGCAGGGAGCCTCACCATGGCATGCAAGTGGCCCCTTCCCCTCCCCTTTGGAGCCATTCTGGGCAGGGAGAGCAAAATACAGGCGTACACCTGGCTCCAAAGGGGAAGGTGAGGCTCTCTGCAAAATGTAATGCTTTGCACCCCCTCCAGCTACTCTACTGGTTCCTTGTCCCCTGACTAGGAGAAATAGAACAAATGATGCAAATTAAGAAAAATATTGTAGATACAGGTTGTGATTTTCATTGTGAATTCCATGTCACTTGATTTTATTTTTAACACCATACCAAAGCACTGGTTGTTAGTGGTTAAGGGTAAGCATCTGTTAATTTATGGCAGGAGAATCTCACCATATGATAGCTTTCCCTGTCATTCTCCTCTGGTTAAGGCAGAGGTTTTCAAATTGGGGCATCATGACGCCCCAGCCTGCAGGCGCTGGCCTCTGCCTCCTTAAGGAGCGGGGGCAGGGAGGAGGCAGGGAAGAGGCAGCAATGCGATCCCCAGGATCGCATTGCTAACAGGGCTGTAGGGACTGGGATGCACTCACCAGTCCCTGCAGCAGCCGTCCTGGGGTGCAGGGAGCCCTGCGCGAGTGTCTACAGTAGGGGTGTCCAGACATTTTGGCCAGAGGGCCGCATCAAATATCTGGCATGGTGTTGAGGGCTGGAAAAAAAATTTAAGTATAAAATTTAAATAAATAAATTAGAGATGGAACTTAGATGAGTGAATAAATGAATGAATGGGCTCATTCATTTAACCTCTCTGGCCCTCAGAACACCCTCCAGAACACCCTCCAGCACAGCTCTGGTCATGTTCAGTTGAGTGGGCCAGAGGCTTTCAGGGGATAAGAGCCTGGCTGTGGGCTGGATAGAGGCTTGCTGCAGGCTGCATCTAACCCCCCGGCTGGGGTTTGGAGATCCCTGGTCTACAGGGCTCCCAGCTTCTAAAAGTGAAAGTGGAGCGATCATGCCCCACTTCCGGTTTTGCGGAAGTAGAGCGTGATCGCTCCACTTTCACTTTTGACGACCCGGGGAGCCCTTCAGACGCTCGTGTAGGGCTCCCCACACCCCGGGAAGGCTGCTGTAGGAACTGGTGAGTGCATCCCAGTCCGTGCAGCACTGTTAGCAACGCGATCCTGGGGATTGTGTCACTGCCTCTCCCCTCCCACCCCCACCAAGACTTACTGCAGTTCAAACTCTCCCTGACAGTTTGAAAACCGCTGGGTTAAGGGATGATTTGCACAACTGTGAACCCAAGCCTATGCATGTCTACTCAGAAATAAGTTCCATTATAGTCAATGGGGCTTACTTCCAGGTAAGTGTGGATAGGATTGCAGCCTGTGTTTTTTTATTTTCCTTTCTCTATGAGGTTTGAATTTTTTGGGCACCCCATCAGCATCATGGATTTGCTGTATGTGAAATGAAGATACAATTCTGGTTATGTCAGTGCCTTTTTAAGATAGCAGTTCTGTTCGCAGGTTCAGTTGCTCCGGAGTCATTCAAACCAGGCTGACAATGCAATTTGAAATAAAGCCCCTCCTACTGGTTGTGGGAATTGCTCCCATCAAAGATTTCTCATGAAAAAAAATACTGGGTCCCGTTAGGGAGAAGGGCGGGATAAAAATAAAGTTTTATTATTATTATTAATACTATCAAGGGATGCCCTAATACCACTGCAGCACAATCCACAAAAGTGGGCAGTTGCTGCTGTGATCCAATTCTCACCTCTAGCCCAGCCATGAGGACAAACAAATACCAGGCACACCTGGGAACCAGACATCATCCAGAAGACAGCCTCTGCTGGCACAGTTGGCAACTATTTTTATTGCCCCACTCAAGCATCTTCAACAGCCCCCCCCACTTGCAGAACTTGTTGTTTTATTTTACAACAGTTAGATATTAACTTTTTTTTTTTTTTCTAGTGTGGGAGACTTCTTAGTTGACATGTGAGACAGAAGTATATTAATGGAATAAGTACACTGAGTAGATCAGGCTCCATATGCCTAGAACCCGGTGCCAGGGAAAGCTTCCTCTGTTACATTCCTGCAGGCATACTGCTGATGAAGGCACAGGAGCTGGCCCAGTTTACTGGAAACAAACAAAAATAACTGATTCAGAAGCTCTCACGTGAGAGCTATTGGCTCTTATTGTGTGAATGAAACTCAGGGTGGTGAACCGGGAGCAGCTTCCGGGGGCAGCACGTGCTGGCAGCTTAAGGGGCTGGCTAGAGGCAGTGATCTTCCAGGTGGCCACTGGCTGGGGGCTGCCCTTTATTTCCCTCTTGAAAACTTTGTTTGCTGCTGCTGAATATTTGGCAGTGGCAACGGAATTCGTTCTCAGCTGCTCTTGGATGGCAGCCACCTTGAATTTCCCTGCCTTGAATGCCCCTGGAACAACGCTGTGTAATGACATCAGGCCAGGGCCAACCCAAGACCTTCTGATGCCTGAAACAGATGGCCAAATGATGCTCCTCTTACTTGATGACACACCAGCCTCTGCTCCTCCCGCTCTACAGTGCTCTAGCTCAGCACTCTCCCCTCCTATTTTCTCTTCCTCTTCCTCTCTGGCCCCCTCTTCTTTTTCTAATCCAGGGAGTGAAAGGAGGAGAGGCAGTGGAGGTAAGTATGTGGACAAAGATGGGCCTCCCCCTACCAATTTGCAGCCTAAAGTAACTATTTCAGTTGGCCTCATGGATTTGTCGACCCTGGCTGGCCTTGTTCCAGGGTCATTCTGGAGAAAAAAAATGTGTTGATAGTCAGTTGCCATCCACTACAACTGTGGTTCCTAACCTTTAGGAGCCTGTAGACCACTGAGACAAAAATTGGAATTGGCATGGACCACATGCAGCCAGGGCCTCCAAGAGGAATTTTATCAGGGGGTACAACCTTTTGGGCCCCTTCCCAAAGGGGAAGGGGAGGAGGCGATGAAGTGGTAGAACAGGGATGGGGTGGAGAAATAGGGCAAGGAGAGGAATGCAACAGCAGGAAGAGTCTTTGGAACCCTGGTCTACTGTGCTTTCCAATGTGGAACCCAGGTCTACCTGCCCAGGAGGCATAGGTAATTAGATACAGGAATGAAGAAAACCAAACACACTCCTGAGTCTCTAAAAATTTTTAAATATAGCAAATCATTGCAGAAAATTAGATCATCATATTTATGCTCATACTAGAATGGAAAGTGCCCTGTCTGTACCAAAACATACTTCTGCAGCAGCTGTAGTTCCACAGCTGTGTCCTTGATACACTCCTTCATGGTAAGCAGATCCACAAACCAAAGAGCTACTGTAGCAAACCAGTTTCTTCCCAGATTTGACACTGTGTTAAGGAGCGTCATGTATGCATTTCTTGGCCCAGCACATACGGCATGTGGCAGCCGCAGCTGCTGTGCACCGAGAATCCCAAGTGGGTAGCAAGTCCTGGTGAGATTGGAAAATATAAGATCCCAGGAAATTTCTGGCCCTCCTTGAGCTCCTGGCCCCCTATTTGACTCTAGGCCCAGGTACAAATAACCCCCTCTCATGGGTCCTGCATGCAACTCCCACCCCTTCACACGAAAAATAAAATAAAATTTGTAATAATTAGATATTTATTAGATGTATTATTTATAGTGAAGATTTGTGGGTTGCTGCTTTTGTTGCTGACTGGGGGCAATTCATTCTCTGCCCTCCCTGGTGGTCTGCGGGGGAGCAAGCTGGAAGTGATCAAAGACAATCTCCCCCCCCCCCGAGATATCACAGACCACTTCTCAGGGTCTTGCAAACCACCTGTGGTCCCTGGACCACAGGTTGGGAACCAGTGCACTAGAAGGAGTTGCTGCTGTTGGGGGGAGAATGATACAAATGCTATTGACTCAGAACAATCAATTCTCACTTTGGTGTGCCTTTGGCAAGCAAACCTTGTCAAGGGCCCAATCAAATGTTTAGAAGAGTCAAGACTCACTGTGTAGATGAAGAGTTGGACAGATATTTCCAAGGAAGAATTGAGTGTGGAATAAAATATAGTGGATGGGTAAAATGGGGAGGGGGGTAATAAACCAATATAAGTGTTGTTGGTTTACTCCTTTGCAACAGAACTGAAAACCTATCTCTCTAAGGGCGCAATTCTGGGTCGCCCTTGAGCTGGCGCAGGTCCTTTGCATTGGCCCAGGAGGGTCGCAAACGTGCCGTAAAGCACTTTGACCTCCTTAGGAGGAAGCCGCTCCAGTGCACGGAGGCTGCATCCAGCGTCTGCAGCAGCTTCCTCTAGGTAAGTTGCATCAGCCAAGCTCGGCCGAGGGTCTGGGGAGGGCAGTCCCAGGGGTGGGTTGGAGGGGAGTGGAAGGTGGGGCTGGATCCTGCTTTCATGCTGGATCCTAGCTCCCATACTTGAGTAGCACAGAACGGCTACAAGCTGCTCCACTCTCCTCGGACTTATGCCACCTCAGGAGGTGGAGCAAGTTCGAGGAGATCCATAGGGGCTGCAGTGGCTTATCCAGGGGTAAGGGAAAGAGTTTCCCCTTATCACTGGCTGAGCCACTTTTGTGCCCTATTGTGCGCTGAATACAGTGCAGTCCTCCTGGCCTGCCTGTTCCAGCGCAAGATAGAATTGTGCTGCGTGCTGTATTATGACTTGCCTGGAGCCAAGCCCAGAATTCCTTGCAAGCAACCATGGGGTAATGAGGCTTTTATTATGTGACTCCATCTGAACTGAAATGAGATTTTTTGCCTCCAGTTTGCTTATTGACCAGCCCTCTCTCCACAAGGCTTGTTTTCCTTCTCGTTTTGAGAGGTCACACTGACATTATGGAGAAATGCCATAAAGGAGCCACTGTTCTCTGTGCTTTTTCCACAGCACACAAATGTTGCATGGTGCATTTCTTCCCCCCCCCCCCAAACCTTCTTGGAAGGAAAAACACTTGTTCTAAGGAGCTGCCCAATTGCTCAAGGCCCAGTTCTGCAAAACGCATATATCTAAGAACTGGCTTGCACTCTGATCAGCATTGCATTTGTTACAGCACCTGGTCCCCTTCAGCCCTTGGAAATGTGCAAGCAGTTTGGCCCCAGCATCTAGTCTTCAGAGGTATACTGTCCTTAAACATGGAGGTTCCATGGTTAGCTGTCATGGCTCATTGCCATGTACAGACCTGTGTTCGTGAATTTGTCTACAATATTTTTCAAAAGCTATCAGTGCCAGCAGCCATTAAAAACATCTTGTTTCAATGTAGCTGACTATGTTTAGTTTCAGGCACCCTCCACATCTATCTCCCCACCTCCAGTCCTTCCAGTGGCATAGCTAGAGGGGGTGCAAAGCACTAAGTTTTGCCAGGAGCCTCACTGCAGCATGCAAGGGACCCCTCTCCCTCCCCTTTGGAGCCATTCCAGGAGGCAAAAGCAAAACGGAGGCTGATCACACCAGTTTGTCCCATTTCCAATATGAAGCTGGTCTGCCCAGTGCCTGATCGGTCACCTAGTTCCCAGTTTTCACTATAACTCTTACAGAGACCCAAGCAAAAAGGAGCATGTTTCTGCTAAGCTATGATCAGTGCATTGAACTCCATTGTCTTTTGCTTTTGTGACAAGTAAAACCCGCAAATCTTTGAGGTCAGATTCAGACCTTGTTAAAGGTTAGAAGGAGAGATAGAGTCTATTTGGTAGCAGAAGGGCAAGATTTTAATGGGGAACGTTATTGTAGCCTGTGTGGTGGACATTGGACAACGTACAGTGGGATGACTGGGTTCAGATTCCTGCATCAGTATGAAGCACATGGGATGAGAATTACCTCTACCTCACAGGGTTGTTGTGAAGATAAAAATGAGACAAATCTGTACGCTGCCCTGAGCTTGTTTGGAGGATATGATGAATTAGTTACACCATTTGTTCAATGGGAAAATGTACTGCATCTACACTACTCACCTCTCAGATCTCACCCACTGCGCTATGTTGAGCTGGACACCCTTCAACCATTTCAGTTTGCCAATCAGGCTTCTTGTGGTGTTCATTTCCATGCACTGTTGGCTGTGATGTTCCATGTTGATCATGCTCACCCCCCTTTTTGCAGTGTTAGAGAAGAAGACAACCACCAGGCAAGGTCGGGACGAGCTAATTAAGAAAGGCCTTCTGGAAATTATGGAACAAGGCAAGTGAAATCCATCTTCGTGCTTTATTCTCCCTGGTCCTTTCCAGAAGAACCTGGAAGGCAATTCACTTTTATAAAACAGTGAGCCAGTTCTGCTAGTAGCTTAGCACTTAGGTTGAAGGTTCTCCCTGGTCCTTTTTCAGCAGTTGCTTCTCCCTTTTCTGTAGTGAATCGCTTAAAACAAGGCTGGCATCAGTTTCAGTGAATTCATAGCAAGAGTGACATGACATGGAGACCTTCTTTTTGAATAATGTTGGAGCTCCACATTTTTCTAACTTACATGCCACAACTCCCTTCCTTGTCCACACATAACACATGCAGGTTTAATCGCTGCTCTCCTACCCTGCTGATTTTCTCTAAAACAAATTTGCTTGCATTGTGATTTTGCTTCTTGTCCTTGCACGTTCTTCACCACAAGTGAGAAAAGGGCACAGTTGTCCTGCTCGGAGGTACCTAGTTTTCAGTGAACTAGGACAGTGAGCAGCAGAACTATCTCTGCTTTTTGCACAAAGAAATGCTGAGCCAAGCACAGCAGGAATTCCCGTGTCACCGAGTCTCTGCTCTGTAACGTTTTGTAGGTGCCAGTCCTAACTCAACTGTGCTAACAGGGTGCACGTAGCAGGGAGCGGCAGTCACAGAGACATTCCCTGCCTAGAGTAAACCTCTCTTTCTTTAATGGGTCTCTTCAGATCTATGCCAGCTATTTTACTGGTGTAAGTCTGAGAAGAGTAAGGGAGAAGGAATGGAGATAGGATCCAGGCACATGCCAGTTCTGCTGGGAACCAGCTCCTCCCTCCCCTGATCCACCTCCTGCCCTCCTCCCTCCAAACCCCAAAAGTCCCCTGTTCCTCCCTCTCCGCACCCCATCAATCCCACCACTTGCCCCCTCCCACTGGCTTACCTGAACCCAATGTTTGAATCAGGCTGCTGGAGTCCTGGTCAATCCAGTTCAGGTTCAGTAGATTCCGCAGGTAGGGGCTGTGGCTCATTCACCATTTCATGCTCCTAGAGATTGTTCCGTCAGTGGTGCTCCCACATCTCCCCACTGTTGCTGTTGGCATGGCTTCTATGGGCTAACCATTGGCTCCATTTGACATACAGGGCCAAGAAAAGGCTAATAGCAAACCTGTGTGTGTGTCAGCTTGTGATATCTGTGGTCTTCATCTGTGTTCAATGTGACTGCATTACTGTGGTGTCATGGCCATAAAAGGTGGATGGAAGGGGGCTGCCAAACGAGTTGGATGAATGACCTTCCAAATAAAGGAACAGACCACTAGCAGCAATGTCTCTGTGATATTGGAAATGGCAATCAAAAAGAACTCCTCCAGCTCAGGCTTCTAGGAAAACTGGTCCATATATGAATGTGATGAATTTCTATGACAAATTTCAAGGGGGGAAAAACAAACAAGCAGGAAGCCACCCCTATGCTGGGGGTGGAATATTCAGTTTCAAGTTGCTCCATTAGGTTGCTTATCAACACATCAATGTGTGCCAGTGGCGTAGCTAGAGGGGGTGCAAAGCACTAAGTTTTGCAGGGAGCCTCACCGCAGCATACAGGCTGTCTCCCTCCTCTTCCGAGCCATTCCGGGTGGAAGGAGCAAAACAGAAGCATTCACTTCTTCTCTGGGTCTTCTCTGGCATTTGTCTCTCTTTTACTGCCACTGCCCAGCATAACTCTTAAGGGGGGGAGGGGCCACTTGTTGTGAGGCCCTGTGCACAACTTAGTGCATTGCACTCCCTCTAGCTCTGTCGCTGATGCGTGCAGTTCTGGATTGGAAGCCTGATGTTGGATGTGGCTCTGTGAGTGTGTCAGCGTTCAATTTCTTCTTTGTCAAACAAGTGTCTAAGCCTTGTGGTTATGGACCAAAAACAGGGAAGCAGTATCCATCAAGAAGTAGCCTTTTGAGCAAGACTTTAAGGGGCAGGGGAAGTGTACCTCTCCCCACTGGCTCTATTGCTCTAACTCTTTTTCCTATTGGTTTTTAACATCAAGAACAAATATTCTGCTATCCTTTGTTTTGGGCAGAATTTTTCCTTTGTCCATGCTACAGAAGAAAAAAAAAATCACATATTTGCTTGATGTTGCAGTTATGAAAGCCACACGGTACTTGTATGTTTTGCCGAGCAAAATATAACATTGGAGCAGAGTTAATTAAGGGGGCTAATGACCATAAGCACTCAGATAGGAGTCTTCTGCTTTAAAGCTTTGAGGAAGAGAGGCAGCCACGCTTCATCAGGTTAGGAATTGTCGGTGGGTGTCGGAGAGCCTTCAGTATAAGACAGGTCAACGGTCACTGCCTTTCTCCACTCTCAGTGAGGAGGAAGGGGAAGGAATCATCACTGGTGTCCTTTGTTTTATAATAAAAGTGCAATGGAAAAAGACCAGCCCAAGTTAAGCGTTGTCAATGGCCATGGATTTCAACAGGAGAATTAAGAATATGGGATTGTCACTCCCGAATTGGCCTTTTCAGCCACACTAGACGCTGTTCCAGAACCACCATTCAGAGCGCGATACCATAGTCTTTCGGGACTGAAGGTTGCCAACTACTATGCTGACATGGAACGTATCTTTGGCTGGATTGTGCCTCAAGATTGCCTCACTTTCAGTCATAAGATTGATAGCCTGGTCCTAAGTAGCAACGGGGGGGGCGGGGTCGGTGGTGGGAGGGGCAGATCGTGGCAAGAATCCGCTGGGATCCTAAACCCCGTTTTATCCCTGACTTGTCCCCTTCTCTCCACTCAAACTTGTGGCAACTAGTGCAGGTTCGAGTAGACCCACTGGGCACCATGTAGGAGTGGAGGAAGGTAACTGAAACATTCTTTTGCTTCCCTGTCCACCCCTGCATGGTCTTAGGCAGCCCACAGCCTGTACCAGCACTACTGAGCCCCGCAGGCAGCATTTTGTTAGGACTGGGCTGTAACAGCCTGATTCAGGTGTGTGGCAGGGTAGCATGCACTCGTGATGATGCCATATTTTGGCACGGGGAGGGATGGGGCTCAGAATAGAAATATATACAGACTTTGGAATGGGCTCAGATAAAAAGATTCATTTTCTGATTTTTCTAATTTTTAAAAGAAGTCATTCTAAATCAAAGTAGGGATGTGTGAGGGTAAATAGAATGCTAGATGCAGGGGAGTGGCAGTGAGATGCGAGTATCTCGTGGTCTTGTGTGCTCCCTGAGGCATTTGGTGGGCTGCTGTGAGATATAGGTAGCTGGATTAGTTGGGCCTTGGGTCTGATCCAGCAGGGCTCTTCTTATGTTCTTATGTTGAAGTGCTGAGGCTTACACAGCACCAGAGTGCATAGGACTGCAGCATGAAACCCTCCCCTTCCACCTGTTTTATCAAATTTTCTAATGCAGTAGTTCCCAAACTGTGGGTCGGGACCCTCTGGTGAAGACCTGATTTTTGGTGGGTCGCTAAAGGGTGATGGAAACATCGGATAACTAATTGCCTCAAGCCCAGAGGCTATTGAAAAAATCAAATACTGTAGCTACTAATTACCCTGCAAAAAGCTCAGCTCCTCTAGTTTGCAAGATAGCTGCTTGCTGCCCTGCAAAGAGTGGAGCTCCTGTAGTTTGCAAGCATGTGTAAATATAGAAAGATTAGGTTTGATAGTCTTTTTCTGGCTATTATTACTTATAAATAAATACATAAAATTAATTAACCCCTGCTTATAAATACATAAAATACATTAACCCCTGCTAACTGGGTAAGAGGCACTCTTTCAAGTGGGTGCTCCTCTTTTTAGCAGGGGGAGAGTAACTAGCCCACCTCACCCCAGCAGTGTCTTTTCTAATGGCTGTCTGCTGGTGTTCTTTTGCATCTTTTTAGATTGTGAGCCCTTTTGGGACAGGGAGCCATTAGTTATTTGATTTTTTTCTCTGTAAACTGCTTTGTGAACTTTAGTTGAAAAGTGGTATATAAATACTGTTGTTGTTGTTGTTGTTGTTATTTATTATAAAATATTCTGTTCTAGAACTCCTTTTTTATAAGTCTGGCAAACCCAGGTGAGTCCTGGTAGAGTGTCATTTTAAAAAGTGGTTCCTGGTGCTAATGAGTTTGAGACCTACTGCTCTAAAGCTCTTCAAGAGATCATTGGGAAGGAGAATGGCAAGAATCAGGGTTTTGTTTGTTTTTGCTCTGTGTTATTACATGTAACCAATTATGGTATTGAGCGAGAAAATTTACAACACAATACAGTTGTCTTGCTTGCAGAATGTGAGTAATGGTTAGCCGAGAGCAATCTAATGTGATCCACATTATTCCTTTCCAGCACAAAGGATATCTTGAGTCTCGAGGGGTTACTTTATGGCTTTAATAGCATACGCCATTTATTAACCTCTGTTTAAGATTCACCCACAATGTCATTTTTAATAACCACTCATAAGCCTGTTCTTATTGAGGCAAGGTGTGCAGCAGCTACATCCTAATCCTTTCCAATTAAAATCTATTTTAATGCAACAATTTGTGGTTGTCAGATCTGCAGTATTATGCTAAGCAGTGTGCATTAAGCCTTGGAAACCCCTTGGGGGTCCGTCACAACAGAGTGACTGCACAGTTATCCACAGTGCCTAGTCCCCTGCTACTTCTGCCTCTGATTGGATGCCACGTTCTTGTTCAGGAAGCCTGGGAGCCCAGGAGGCAATGACGCATTTGGTTTAAATGTCAGTGTCGGGCTCTCTTGTAGCACTATAACGGCCCAATCCTGAGCAGCCGGGTGCGTCCAGCCTCAGCGGCACTGAGAACAGCTGCCGCTGGATCCTGCACGCCCTGGGCTACCACAGGAGGCACCTCAGGAGAAAGTTGTTTTCATCCTCTTCTCCCGGGTAAGGTAAGCAGCCCTGCAATGGGACTACTCACTTTACCACCGACCAAAATGTCGGCGGTAAAGTAAAGGTGTTGGTGTAGGGCGCCGAGTCTTCCACAAACGACTTGGTTCCTGCAGAGCGGAACTCCACAGACCCGCCTCCCTCCGTTCCCCCAGCACACCTACCTCCGCCCTCTCTCTGCCCCCCGCCGGCCTCCCCCCTCCCTGCAACGCCTCCTTCCTGCTCCCGCCATGGCTCGGTGGTCCGTGAGACTGCCAAGCCGCAGAGGCTGGGCGACCACCACGCGCTAGCCCAGCACCGGCCGGCACTGGGCTAGCATGGGCGGGAGCTTGGCGGTGAGGCTTGCAAATGTGCCTTACGGCACGTTTGCAACGGTCCGCAGTGGCACGAAGCTGTGGCACGGAGCCCAGGATGGGGCTCTAAACCTGTAGTTGAAAGTATACTCAGTAGTGTAGCTAGAGGGGGTGCAAAGCACTAAATTTTGCAGGCACCTGAACATGCCATGCAAGTGCCCCCCCTCCCCTTCAGAAGCATTCTAGGCAGTGGAAGCAAAACAGAGGCTTACACCTGGCTTCAAAGGAGAGGGTGAGGGGCCAATTGCATGGCACATTCAGGTGCCTGCAAAACTTAGGGAGCAATCCTAACGCCTTAGGTGAGTGCTTTCCAGCACTGGCATAGCTGTGCCAATGGGGCATGTGCTGCATCCTGCAGTTGGGTGTCACGGAGGCCTCCTCAAAGTAAAGGAATGTTTGTTCCCTTACCTCAGAGCTGCATTGCCCTTATGTCGGTGCTGGAAAGCACTGACAGAAGGGGTTAGGATTGCGCCCTTAGTACTTTGCACACCCTCTAGCCATGCCACTGTGTATGTATTATATTACTTTGAATGTTATTGTACCCAATTTTGAAGTTTCATAGCAGGTTGCAGTATTAAACACAGACTTAAAGTCTACCATTTAATAACCCATTTTTAAAACCCTCAAACCAGTCTAGACAAACTTCTAATCATGTATGGTAGTGATTCTATGAAAGTGACTCAATAATGTCTAGAAATGCATCTCGGCGTCTGGGCCTAATGGAGCCAAATGAAGCAGTCCTGTTAATTCATTCTGACAGCAGAAAGTTGTGCAGGTGCTAATCTCTCCTGTTGAAGTCAAAGAAAAATAAATGTGTGAAATCCCTGGCTGGATTATGTATCATGTTTCTTATAAAAGGTCAGGCTCTCAAATCAGTGCCTCCAAAAATTGTGAGACCATCACTGCACTTCATGCAGCACATATATTGGACCTTTCCATCATGAAAAAGGCTGTTTTAGACTACCTTTTCAAGGTGCACCTAAAAACAATCGTAAAAGGACACTTAAACAGGGTGAGTGCTACATGTATTGTACAAATACACTCCTCAGGATACCAGGGCCATGGTTCTGCTCTCCGGCACCCTGATTAATGTGTCTGTGATATATGTGATTGCAGCATTCAGCTGAGTATACACTTACAACCCAATCCTATCCACTCTCCCCCCCCCCCCGACCAATGCAGCAGGGCCAGCACGGCCATGTGCTGGAGGAAGTCAGAAGCCTGGAGGTCTCCTCAAGGTAAGGGGACTTTTGTCCCCTTGACCTGGGAAAAGCCCCAGCTGCAACAGTTGTACTCAGACCTGTGCCAGTTAAGTAGCTGGCACAAGTTCAGTGGATCTGTGTCAGTGGATTTTGCCCAGAAAAGGGAATAGGATACGGCATGCATGGCTGCTGCCGATCCTGCCCCTTCTCGGGTCTCATCCGCCCACCCGTGCCCCATTACGCCGCTGCCCTCCACACTGGTCAGCACAAAACTCACATTCCATGGGTGCATGCTATACCTTCACACCAGGATTAGCAACTGCTATGCTGTCAGAAAGTGCTTTACAGCAATTTGTGATGGCTAGCATTAACATAAGAACAGCCCCACTGGATCAGGCCATAGGCCCATCTAGTCCAGCTTCCTGTATCTCACAGCGGCCCACCAAATGCCCCAGGGAGCACACCAGATAACAAGAGTCCTCATCCTGGTGCCCTCCATTGCATCTGGCATTCTGACATAACCTATTTCTAAAATCAGGAGGTTGCACATACACATCATGGCTTGTACCCCATAATGGATTTTTCCTCCAGAAATTTATCCAATCCCCTTTTAAAGGCGTCTAGGCTAGACGCCAGCACCACATCCTGCGGCAAGGAGTTCCACAGACCGACCACGTGCTGAGTAAAGAAATATTTTCTTTTGTCTGTCCTAACCCGCCCAACACTCAATTTTAGTGGATGTCCCCTGGTTCTGGTATTATGTGAGAGTGTAAAGAGCATCTCCCTATCCACTCTGTCCATCCCCTGCATAATTTTGTATGTCTCAATCATGTCCCCCCTCAGGCGTCTCTTTTCTAGGCTGAAGAGGCCCAAACGCCGTAGCCTTTCCTCATAAGGAAGGTGCCCAAGCCCCGTAATCATCTTAGTCGCTCTCTTTTGCACCTTTTCCATTTCCACTATGTCTTTTTTGAGATGCGGCGACCAGAACTGGACACAATACTCCAGGTGTGGCCTTACCATAGATTTGTACAACAGCATTATAATACTAGCCGTTTTGTTCTCAATACTCTTCCTAATGATCCCAAGCATAGAATTGGCCTTCTTCACTGCCGCCGCACATTGGGTCAACACTTTCATCAACCTGTCCATCACCACCCCAAGATCTCTCTCCTGATTTGTCACAGACAGCTCAGAACCCATCAGCCTATAAGTGAAGTTTTGATTTTTTGCCCCAATGGCATGACTTTACACTTACTTACATTGAAACGCATCTGCCATTTGGCTGCCCATACTGCCAGTTTGGAGAGATCCTTCTGGAGCTCCTCACAATCACATCTGGTCTTCACCACTTGGAAAATTTTGGTGTCATCTGCAAACTTAGCCACCTCGCTGCTCAACCCTGTCTCCAGATCATTTATAAAGAGGTTGAAAAGCACTGGTCCCAGGACAGATCCTTGGGGCACACCACTTTTCACCTCTCTCCATTGTGAAAATTGCCCATTGACACCCACTCTCTGCTTCCTGGCCTCCAACCAGTTCTCAATCCACGAGAGGACCTGTCCTCTAATTCCCTGATTGTGGAGTTTTTTCAGTAGCCTTTGGTGAGGGACCGTGTCGAACGCCTTCTGAAAGTCCAGATATATAATGTCCACGGGTTCTCCCGCATCCACATGCCTGTTGACCTTTTCAAAGAATTCTATAAGGTTCGTGAGGCAAGACTTACCCTTACAGAAGCCATGCTGACTCTCCCTCAGCAAGGCCTGTTCGTCTATGTGTTTTGAGATCCTATCTTTGATGAGGCATTCCACCATCTTACCCGGTATGGATGTTAGGCTGACCGGCCTATAGTTTCCCGGGTCCCCCCTCTTTCCCTTTTTAAAAATAGGCGTGACATTTGCTATTCTCCAATCTTCTGGCACCGTGGCCGTTTTGAGGGACAAGTTGCATACCTTAGTCAAGAGATCTGCAACTTCATTCTTCAATTCCTTAATAACTCTTGGGTGGATGCCATCAGGGCCCGGTGACTTATTGATCTTTAATTTATCAGTGAGGTCTGAAACATCTTCTCTTTTAACCTCTATCTGACTTAACTCCTCGGTCAGGAGGGGCCATTTGGGCAGCGGTATGTGCCCGAGGTCCTCTGCCGTGAAGACAGATGCAAAGAACTCATTTAATTTCTCTGCCATCTCTAAGTCTCCTTTTATCTCCCCTTTCCCTCCCTCACCATCCAGAAGGCCAACCGCTTCTCTGGCGGGTTTCCTGCTTCTAACATATTTGAAGAAGCTTTTATTATTCCCCTTAATGTTGCTGGCCATGCATTCCTCATAGTCTCGCTTGGCCTCCAGTATCACCTTCTAACATTTCTTTTGCCACAGTTTATGTTCCTTTTTATTCTCCTCATTAGGGCAAGACTTCCATTTATGGAAGGAAGCTTCCTTGCCCTTCACAGCCTCTCTAACTTGGCTGGTTAGCCATGCGGGCACCCTCCTGGATTTAGTGGAACCCTTCTTTCTTTGCGGTATACACCTCTGCTGGGCCTCTATTATTGTTGTTTTAAGCAGCCTCCATGCACTCTGGATAGATTGGACTCTTTTTACCCTCCCTTTCAACCTCCTTCTAACCAGCCTCCTCATTTGAGGGAAGTCCGCCCGTCGGAAGTCAAGGGTTTTTGTTAGAGATTTGCCTGGTATTCTTCCCCCAACGTGCACGTCAAAACGGATTGCAGCATGATCACTGTTCCCCAATGGCTCAGTAACGTTTACATCTCTAACCAGGTCCTGCGTACCGCACAATATTAAATCCAGAGTCACCTGTCCTCTGGTGGGCTCTGTGACTAGCTGATCTAAGCCACAGTCATTTAGCACGTCAAGAAATCCGGTTTCCTTATCGTGACCAGAGCACAAATTGACCCAGTCAATATGAGGATAATTGAAGTCCCCCATGATTACAACCCTGTCCCTCCTTGTCACCTCCCTGATCTGTTTCCTCATTTCAAGGTCCCCATCCGATTTCTGGTCTGGAGGACGATAGCACGCCCCCAGTATTACATCGCTGCACAAGCCTGGTAATTTAACCCACAGAGATTCTACGGTGGAGTTGGACCCACCTTCAATCTCTACTTTGCTGGATTCTATCCCTTCCTTAACATAAACGGCCACCCCACCTCCAACACGCCCCTGCCTGTCCCTCCTGTAGAGTTTATAGCCCGGGATTGTGGTATCCCACTGATTCTCTGCATTCCACCAGGTTTCCGTTATGCCCACTATGTCAATATTTTCCCTTGTCACCAGACATTCCAGTTCTCTCACCTTTGCTCGTAGACTTCGGGCATTCGCATAAAAGCATTTGTACACAGAATGCCCCAGGATGCGCTGCTCCTTTGTCCCCTAGCATTGGTGCACCACCATCCATGCACTGCAGAGGATTGTGCTGTTAGTGACAAACCTGGGTTTACTGCTGTGCAGTTTCAGACACAGCCCCCAAAGTGGCTTCTAACTGTTCCCATGCACAGTGAAACATTCTGAGCACCAGGGCTGGCTCTAGGTTTTGAGAGGGTCCTACAGACTTAGTCAACATGGTCCTTCTGTACAATTCCTAAGGTTTGCTGGTGGGATGATTGTCTGCCCTGTATATTTGTTGTGATCACTTTGTAGTTCACCAGAATGGGGCAGGGAGGGGAAGCACAGAGGAGTTACTGGGTGAGGAGTTTCTGGGTAGGTGGGTGGACGGCAGAATTGGGAGGGAAGGGATGGATTCTGGCATGTGCAGGATCCTAACCCTTTTCCCTCTCCTCTTCACTTTCCCTTACTCTTCTTGGACCAATGCCAGCAAAACAGCTGGCACAGATCCAAGGAGACCCATTGGGGCAGTGGAGGCTTGCCCTAAGGTAAGGGAACAAATGTTCTCTTACCTTGAGAAGGCTTCTAGACTGACACCCCCACTGGATGCAGCATTTGCTCTGCTGGTGTGGTTGCTTTGGTGGAGGGGGATATTTACTTAGAACTGAGTATTAAGGAACAGTGGACTTGGGTAGGAAATAAAGGCTCCTTTACAGGGAAAATTTTTAAGCAGCAACAAAACCCTTAAACCCTCTCTCAAGAACACAAGGACATTAAGAAGAGCCCTGCTGGATCAGACCAATGGCCCATCTAGTCCAGCTTCCTATATCTCACAGTGGCCCACCAGATGCCTCAGGGTGTACACCCATCCTAAGTCAGACCCGACTGCCAGAGAGTTCACAGTCTTCATCCCCTGTTCCAGGATTCTATAAAGGAGGAGGGAGCTTCCCTCATGATTGACAGCTCACTTGATGAGAGCTGACTTGATCGAGCAGTAGCGATGCTGCCCTGAGGTGAGAGGCCTGTCCTCTCGATACAAATCTGCATCTCTGCAATGAGCTCCTCAAGCAGCAAGAGTGATCCCTTCCCACATGGCAATCCATCCTCATTAGTCTCTTGGGTGCCATAAGAGCTGCAGAGAGGGTTTGGTAAGGACTTGTGCAGCTGCCAGCACTATGGATGGCTGAGGAGATCATGTGCTCCAGACCTGGTGCAGCGCAATGCCTGGGGCACTCCTTTCCCCATTCATGGTCTCTGCAGTCTTCCCACCTTTGCCAGACATTGGTGCTGGTCAGACTGAAGGCCATTCCTTCTACTATATTCCTTCTACTACCCCTGATACCTTCTGGGAACACCCAGTCCCAAGAACCACAGTTACTGTGTTGGGCTTACTGAATATTTTTAACCCAAGTGGCTCATTTCTTCACTCCATACTACTTTTTTATATCTGGTTCTGACCCCTTCCCTCTTCCATTCTCTCTCCATTCCCTCTCATTGAATCCTTTGACTATGAAATGATGGGCCAATTTCAGTGTGCGAATGCTACTTGTACTCCTTACTTCTTCCTGTTCTTGGTCCTCTTCTTGGCCCAGCAAGCCTTAATTTTCTCAGCCTCACAGGCCCCACCACATTCCCACCCACTAGGCCTTCCTTTTTTCTGCTTGCCTTCACTGACCTTGGCCTCCTTGTGCCACTCTCTGCTTGTGCTACTCTCTGCTTGTGCTTCATGTCCTGTCATCTTGATCCCAATGCTGTGTCCAGAAGGGCCCCTCTCCCCACAGCATCCCATCATCATACAATCCTTTACCTATCCTGTCCTCCTACAATCCCGCCACTTCTTGCCTGCAACACTCAGGCAGTGCCTTGCAGACAATTTTCAAGTGGGCTACCTGGAAATAATTTGTCGTTGCTGCTGGAGATTTCCCCTTTCTTCAGCCACAGAAGTGGAGATTTCATCAAACAACCAGATTTTACAGGTTTCACAAGATGCAGCTGGTGAACAATGTGTGTGGCTGCTAATATGCCCATGATTATGTATGGGCTGGCTTCACAAAGTGTCGAAACGTTGGCAATGAACTCCCCTCCCTTCCTCCTTCCACTGTATCATAGCAACTGTGCTGCTGCAAAGGCTATTTTAAGAACAGTAACTTTTCACCAAACGTGATTATGAGGCAGAGTGGGTGAGCTCAGCCTATAAAAATGTTGCACTGGGAGCTCTGCGGCAGGCCGGCCAGGTTTCCCCAATGTCCTTAGATTTCAAACCAGCATGATGCATGTTTCTGCCGGATGCCCTTGTAGAAACGAGAAGCCAAAAGGTGTTGGGGTTTGAAGCTCATCTCCTTCAAATCACCACTCTAGAAACTTGCAGTGAGACAATGACAAGTGTAAGCTGGTTTTGGCATAAGCTTCTGTTGGACGGTGTCTTAGAAGGAGAAATGGGAGATCACTGGACAGAGATCATACCAGGTTGATCACTCATGTTTCTTTTTGTAACTGACTTGGATAGTAGGGCTAACCATATTGTTTCAGAGAGAGAGAGAGAGAGAGAGGTGCCAGTCTTACTGAAGAAGAATGATAATGGTCTGATCAGACAGAAAAATAATAAAGGATCCTCAGCCATTATCGTTTTGTTTACAAGTGCGCAACAGATTTTATGATATCAACCACTGGAGAGCTTAATCTGCTGGTCATTGAGACTGACATAAGCACATTTATCATTCAACTGAAGCTGCAGCACAGCAGAAGGGACACTTTTATAAGGTTTTGTGTGGTGGCATGATTACAATAAGCATGATAGCAGCATTGAAAAGGGCTGTGAACAGCACACAAGATTCTGCTAGCTCCCGAGCATGGTTCCATGGTGATCTTTCTCTCTTGACAGATTTTATATAACGTTTTAAAAATATATGCATAAAAATTCAAGTAACTGTTCTCAAAGCAGTCCATGAGCACCTGCCAAGATATTCCATATCTATATGGTTTCATGTGTTATAACAGTTTTAGAAGGAAAGAACACACTTCTTTGTCGGAATCAACATGAGACCCATGAGGTCATGCCTGACCTCATGGGTCTCATGTTGATTCCTGCAAAGAAGTCTGTTCTTTCTTTCTATGAAGGTAGACAATACCATGTCTGAGTATGAGATATGTAGGTCTTTCAGTCTGCACACGCTCAGAGTAAGTCTTCTGGGAAGACAAGGCAAGTCAATACTTGTGTGTGTGTGTGTGTGCGCGCACGCACACTGCACGTGGAGAGAGAGAGAGAGAGAGATTGCCAATCTCATACAATCTCATGCATGTGACTGTCACATGTTTCAAAGGCAAAAAGATATATTTTGAATGTGGCGACTCTGTGTATTTTGCAGGAATAAGGTCCTTATTCAACCCAGTATAGCATCCCAACTAGGGGGTGTGAGTTTATATATCTTTCTAAATTATAAGCCTCTTTGGAACAGGAACCCATTTTCTAATACCTTTTGCTATCTAAACCACTTGAGAATTTCTTTTGTTGAAAGGTGATAGATAAATAGAATTAGTAATTCTTATACAGGAGTGTCCTTCATGCACAAGTCTTGTAAGTTGTGAAGAGGCCCTCGATACAGTCCATTTTGAGAGAAGGCTATATTATCAGACTTTGGGAGCTGTCCCCGGTGCTGATTTACATTTTACAGTTAGCAAACCCTTTATTCAAGTCCTGCAGTGGTATGAATAACATCAAACACATTTTTTAGAAAGCAAAACTCACCTCGGAAAATGTCAGGGTTGTGGTGGGCAGTTTTACTATAGTAGTAGGGAAATATACATATACAAAGATGAAAAGTATGGCCTTGAGTTTTTTTACTTGTGTTGCCATGTTGTTTATCTAGAACTTCAGTTTCTCTTTAACTAAGAACATTCCACCATCTCCTATATCAGGCTGTGAAATAAAGAGAGGAATTTTCTTCCATTGTGCACCTAGATCCATTCTTGCGCCCCCAAGGCAGAAAAAGGTAATCAAGTCTTTTGTGGTGCTCTTAGAAATTTGCAGAACAGATATGCTGCAAGGCAGTTCTTAATATGTGATCATCTCAATTATTTACAAGCTAGCAAAATGTCCATTCCATGACATTATTATTTTGATATCAAACAATGTGTGTGTAGAGGGCTTGTGTACTGCAAGGACCCTGGGAGGTACAGTGTAGCTATGTATGCTCTGCACACAAAGGTAGGTTGCACTCCCTGTAGGATCCCTACAGTGAGGGCTGAATCATTCAACGTCAGGGGCAGAAGTTAGATTTTGAGCCCTCAGCTTCCCAAGTGCATTGCTTTAGTTTGCATTGTAGGTGTGAATGGGAATCATTCACTTATATGGGAGAAAGTAAAGTGATTTGTTCATGTTCTTCATTAGGATGGTGGTCAAATTGTTCCTTTCCTCTGGTGACCTCAGGCATTGATAATCAGACAAGCTCCTACCTGCATAGCTTCACCTCTCCATCTGATTTGCATTACTATAATAATAATAATAATAATAATAATAATAATAATAATAATAATAATAATAATAATTTATATCCTGCCTTTTTGTCCTATGGCACACAAGGCAGCCTACAACAATTAGCTCCAACAATACAAAATTAAAAATTAACAATTAAAAACAATAATTAAAACAATTTAGAAATAATTAAAAATCTAAAACAAACCCCGTGGATTCCCATATAAAAAAGCAAGAAAGCCAGCCAGCCTGTCAACAATTAAAAGCTTTTTGAAATAAAAAGGTCTTCAGTCCACGCCGAAATATTAACAAAGAGGGAGCAGTTCTCAATTCTAAGGGGAGGGTATTCCAAAGTTCGGAGGCCACCACCGAGAAGGCCCTCTTCCTGGCCGCCGCCCCTCTCACATTTCTTGGTGGCGGCACAGTCAAAAGGGATCTAAGAGCACGGGCAGGATTGTAGGGAAGGAGGCGGTCCCTCAAATACCCCGGACCCGAGCTGTAAAGGGCTTTAAAAGTCAAAACTAGCACCTTGAATTGGACCCAGAACAGAACCTGCAGCCAGTGTAGCCGCTGAAGCAGCGGCTCGACAGAGTCAAACCGACGTGCCCCAGCTACCACATGGGCAGCCGCGTTCTGTACTAGTTGTAATTTCCAGACCGTCTTCAAAGGCAGCCCCACGTAGAGCGCATTGCAATAATGCATAATCCTATTCTCTGCTTCTTGGTTATACTAGCATGTGTCAGAATGTTGGAAACTGACTCATGGTTCCCTTCCCCAGTCTTTGCACCTCCACCACACATGAGCAATTGTTCCCACCTCTTTATAGCCTCTCCAGTGCATCTTTAGAAGTGTCTGGTGTATCACTTGTACATGTGCTGAACATGTGAGTGCATCCACAGCAATGGCTCCAAGAGCTCAGCTATGAAGAAGAGCATAATATCTGATAAGACCTTCTTTTGGCTCAAACTGTAATATGGGGAGTGGCTTCAGTTAATTGTTAATGGTTTAACTAATTAAAGAATGTCATGGTGTCCTAGATTCTGAAGGCAAAACATGCACTGCTGACGGTGCCACCAGAGCAATGCTGAGTGACCCTTCATCCCCCTCATGCCAGGCACTTACCTCAGAAGAGACGCAGCAGGAACATATATCAGCCGCAACCAATGCCACCTCACTTGGAGAGGAGCTGCATTCGGAAGAGCTGAGAGAAGATTCAGGTATTGGATGTGACATGGTATTGGCCTTTTCCTGCCATTGAGCTGTGGTGGAGTCAATTTGGTGCCACAGAAGGTTCTGTTGGATCAACCCAGATTTCTTTTGGCCACAACAGCAACCAGTTCTTAAAAGAGCCATGTATGTTCCACACCTGGACTTTAATTTTCCTATCAGGAATTGAATATGATATTTGTATCCTAACTGAGAAATGATGCATGTGGAAGTGAAGACAGCACATTGTCCAAATGATGTAGTCATAGGATATTTTGCCATTGGTTGAGCTAGGCCCTCACCTTTGCCCCCATCTAACTATTTGATTGTAGGATTATTCAAAGAGGCTAATTTAATTTACTCCACTTTGTGGAGGTTATAAGATAGAATTGCTTTACACTGCCAAGAGCCCTTATGTGATGGTTTTGGGGAGCATGTGTGACAACTGGTGGGTCATATCATGGAGTGGAGAGATAAGGGGTAATACCTTGGAAAGCTTTGAAGATAAGGACAAAGTGGCTGGGCTGGATATGGGACTGATTGGAAACCAGTGCAGGGATTAAAGCAGGGGTCTCCAAACCCCGGCCCGGGGGCCAGATGCAGCCCACAGCAAGCCTCTGTCTGGTCCATGGCCAGCCTCTTGTTCCCTGAAAGAGGACTGAACACTCGACTGAACATGACCAGAGCTGTGGTCTGATTGCATCTGGAGGGTGTTCTGAGGGCCAGAGAGGCTGAGTGAGATGCATTTATTCATGCATCTAAGTTCCATCTCTAATTTATTTATTTAAATTTTATATTTAAATTTTTTCTGGCCCACAGCACTGTGCCAGATATTTCATGTAGCCCTCTGGCCAAAACGTTTGGACACCCCTGGATTAAAATATCCGAACAACGGTAGAGGTGAATGAGTTGTACAAACCTATGGTAAGGCCAGACCTGGAGTATTGTGTCCAGTTCTGGTTGCCACATCTCAAAAAGGATATAGTGGAAATGGAAAAGGTGCAAAAGAGAGCAACTAAGATGATTACGGGGCTGGGGCACCTTCCTTATGAGGAAAGGCTACAGTGTTTGGGCCTCTTCAGCCTAGAAAAGAGACGCCTGAGGGGGGACATGATTGAGACATACAAAATTATGAGTGGGAAGGATAAAGTGGATTGAGAGATGCTCTTTATACTCTCACATAACACCTGGACCAGGGGACATCCACTAAAATTGAGTGTTGGGAGAGTTAGGACAGACAAAAGAAAATATTTCTTTACTCAGCATGTGGTCGGTCTGTGGAACTCTTTGCCGCAGGATGTGGTGACGGCATCTGGCCTGGATGCCTTTAAAAGGGGATTGGACAAGTTTCCGGAGGAAAAATCCATTACGGGTTACAAGCCATGATGTGTATGTGCAACCTCCTGATTTTAGAAATGGGTTATGTCAGAATGCCAATGCAAGGGAGGGCACCAGGGTGCAGGTTTCTTGTTATCAGGTGTGCTCCCTGGGGCATTTGGTGGGGCCGCTGTGAGATACAGGAAACTGGACTAGATGGGCCTATGGCCTGATCCAGTGGGGCTGTTCTTATGTTCTTATGAGTTTGGCAGCAGAGATCTGGGAAAAAGTGAGATTAAACATCAACAATCGGTCCGATAAGTTATTTAATATAATGTATTTAATAAGAGGTTTTTATCCTGCCTTTCCACTCACTGGTGTATCCAAAGTGACTCTAGTCCATATAAGCATGATATAAACAGTAATATCAACAGAAAAAAGAGAGCAGATAAGCCAGTCAAACATTGGACAGCCAGTAACAAATGTGCAATTCACAGTAGACAGAACAAAAGCTTGTCTAAGCAAAAATGTTTTCAATAGTTGCAGGAAACAGTAAGCCCAGCAGGTTTCATTGGGTAGGGCATTCCATTTTCTAGGTGCCACAACAGAGAACACCATCTCAGGCATCCCTGCCATCCATACTATGGAACAAGGTGAGGTCACAGGAAGGCCTTAAAAGATGAGTAGAGGACAGGCAATTTCATGGGGAGGGAAAATAAGAGAGTTTTTTGGGCATCATGGTCAAATCCATTTAAGACTTGGACAACCCAATCCTAAACTGCATGGTGAAGCCAGGCCACACGGCCTGCACTGCATCCAAAGCACCTTAGGAGGAAGCTGGAAGTCACCTTGAAGTGAAGGGATATATTTCCCCTTACCCTACATAAAGCCCCAGCTGTCCCTTTGGGGGAATCTGCACCAGCTATACAACTGGTGCAATCCAAGAAGCCCATATAGGGCTGCCAGGGCTGGGAGCAGGGATTAGATACGGTTTGTGCCATCAGTGCTGATGCTGCCCCCCTCCTGGGCCTGATTCTCCTCCTGTTCCACACTCCCCCCCCAAAATGCCCCCCTTCAAACTGCCCTCTGCCAGACCCCATGCTGGCCCACATACACTTATCTGTGCCAGCTCCCACAAGGTCCTCATTCAGTGCTGCCAAGCAGGCATGAGTCTCTACACCAGTCCACCAGCACTCTGAAATGAGCCCCGAAATAGACTGGCAACCAGTAAAGAAGATACGACAATAGAGTCCCATGCGCCCAAAACTCTGGTGCCAATCGAGAGCCTTGCTACTGCGTTTTCTGTCAGATGAAGTTTCTGAACCACTTTCAGAGACAGCCTCCATGTAATTTATAGCTTTAAATAGCTGGTTACTTGACATATTTGTCTTTAACAGCCGCTATGCAATATTTATAGAGGAAGCTGTATGTTTTTCTTACACAAAGCAATGGTATATTCTGTTCAGATCTTACATGCATATATTTCACAGCGCGTTGCCCCTCAAATAGATGCATTGGAACAAAACATCAAGTATTTATAGTAACACAAAAATAGTCTTGTTTTCATGGGCAGCAGGGAGGTATTGCGGGAAAACAGGTGATGATAAAAATAGCATTTTGCTGTACTGGAAGATGGATGAATTAGTAAGTATTCAAAGCGATTTGTGAGACTGACCAATTTGGGACGTTTTGGAAAGACAAAACAAAAAAGGATGCCCATTTTTACAGTATATTGGTAACATTTCAGCTAAAAGAACACAAAGAAAAATTCTATCATTGAGTGTACTCTCTCCTTTTGCTGCCCTCTACTGGCTGAGCTGGCCTGCATTTGAACTGCTTTCCTTCTGCATGCTTTCATTATCGTGCACGGTTTCGCACATCCCTGTCGATCCAGTGCCACCACGAAGCACGATGGGTCATTTCAAGCATGTCTGCATCACCTTCTACTTCTTTCAGTGAGATTTAGTCATTCCTAATATTAGCTAGGTTGCGTCCATTATGTATTGGTCATAAGTGTAGCATGTGTGATGTTCCAAATAGCTTCCAAGAATAGCTTTCATCCCAACAAGAGCCTATGATAGGCTTAACGTTCCATTTTACTAATATAGTATGATGACAAGTGTGTATACAGGAAATTGCCCAAGACCTTCAAGGACCATGAACTGGACTGCAATGTGAAACCAAGACATCTAGATCTGTAACACACCAGCAGGTTATGCTAGTTCAGCTTATTCATTACCTCCTTCCTCTGCTCCCTAGGACAATTCTTTCATCTAGGGCCATTGTTGCAAGAGCTACAGCCCAATCCTAGGCATGTATACCTAGAAAGAAGCCAGCTGAGTTCAATGGGAACTAACATTAAGTAAATGTGCGTAAAACTGCAACTCAGACTGCTTCTTCTGCTTTTATCCGCAGTTAGCCCTCTAAAACACACAGCACATGCTATAGATAATTCTTAGGAATGGACCAAACTCACTGGAGAAATCCCATGGATTAATCTAAACTTTGGATTCCTGAGGAGGGTGTATTCCTATGGAATGTCTGGTTTTCTACATATGAACTGGATGAACTGTAAATGGTTTTGGCAGGTCCTTGTTCATGCTTGGTCGGCAAAGTGGCCTCTAAGTGTGCTGGTGTGCCAATAAATTTATCATGTCCTTACTTGTCTGGTGGCCTCTGAGCAGCCTAAATCTTAGACCTTCCTCGTGACCCCAGCTGTCCTTGTGGAGTCAAGTGGGGCGAGAGAGATTGCTGAATCCATGCTGTGCAAACAGCAGTCTCCATTGAGGATCACACTGCTCAAGGGAGAGGGAAGGGCCATTGCTCAGGGATTAAAATCCATCTGCTGAATGCAGATTAAAGGTTCAGCCCCTGGAATCTTCAGGCCTGGCAAAGAGCCCTTTCTGAAACTCTGGAGAGTTAGGACGCAATCCTAACCCACTTTCCAGCACTGACGTAAGGGCAATGCAGCTCTGAGGTAAGGGAATAAACATTCCCTTACTTTCAGGAAGCCTCCATGAATGCCACCCAACTGCAGGATGCAGCACATGCGCCATTGGCACCACTATGCCAGTGCTGGAAAGTTGGTTCGGATTTGGGCCTTAGTCAGTACATTCAATAGTCATTGCAGGCGATAGGGACCCATGGCCTAAGGGAACTTTCTTGATTCACCCTTCTGTGTATCTGGAATGCACCCAAGTAGTTTGCAGTTCTGTACAAAATGTAGTTCCCATGAGAAGCACTGCCATGCACAAATACACAGAAGTTTGCAGGGTTACTGGACAAGTTGAAGTCTGAACAGTAAGAATTCTCTCCCCCCCCCCCCGGGTACATCTGTTTCATGATCCTTATTGATGATGAAGCTGGTACGAGGGCCTCAGGTTTCACTCTGCCTAGAGGTCTCTAAACATGTGTCTCTAAACCGGCCAGTGGGTATCAGGAAACTTCGTAGAATTGTTGGAATCCCCAGTTATACAGATATATTCACCCAAAGA
This sequence comes from Tiliqua scincoides, assembly GCF_035046505.1. NCBI lineage: Eukaryota > Metazoa > Chordata > Lepidosauria > Squamata > Scincidae > Tiliqua > Tiliqua scincoides. Next base: position 212,791,566 of record NC_089824.1, read on the forward strand.
GGACTCCAAAGTCTGCCTTGAGTAAAAAATTCAATAATAGTTCTACATATTTCATGCAAAGTGTAAACTTGTATGACTTCCCAAGAAAGTCTGGGAGTTATATTTTAGTTTATGTACATTCTCTGTAGACAACCTTAGGCTCATCACAGTATGAATTGGAATTTCAAACCCTGCTTGTTCAAAGATTTTCTTCCTTGCACTGGCCTCAACTTGCCTTCAATCCCATGTGAAATATATCTGACCTCAGCAAGCACAGAAAGGTAGAATTTTTGTGAAACCAGAGCATATTCGTGTCTGTTCCAAAGTCAGGCCAGTTTATTTGTTTGAGGTTTCCTCCCAAGTATGCCTGCACTGAACAGAAACCCAAATCAAATGGCTATAAAAATGCTACAGTGCAATCTAAGCATTTCTACTTGGGAGTAAGTCCCATTGAGCTAAATGGGGCTTACTCGCAGGGAAGTTTGCATAGTATTGTATCCTTACTCAAACCTTCCCCACTGTGAGAAGAATTTGCTATACAGCAATATACCTGGGAATAAGTCTTCCCTGGGAGACTTACAAAATTCACAGCTAAGTGTTGTGTTGTGTTGTGCATCATATCCTTCTAGCTGTGATCGGAAGATTGTTGCTGACTTCTTTTTCTCCTCTGTGTGACTCCCTCCAACATTTTAAATTTTGTTTTGACTTTTCATGATTCCTGCCCCATTTTTCTTTCCAGCTTGATAGGCCTTTCAAGACAGAGATTGCCATCAAATGCAGTTCCATATCTCTTAGCATCATGTAGTCATTACACCAGTCCATGTGCTGCCTCTTCACATGTGTTTGATGTCCCAAAGCACTGAGACACTGTGATGTATCATGTAACATCAGTCCATTCAGTGTGTTGTGGTGGCCGATTCCATGGTTTAGATCCATGTAATCTTATTTATGCCAGTCATTGCTGAAGATGGAATTGGAAACAGCAGCTTCAGCTCTGGCAGCGGCAAACTTAAGTCCAAGCATTTTCTCTGGTGACCTGTATAAAGGTTCCTGAGCTATGAGGGAGACCCTCTACAGTAGATGGAACTTGAGCAAAGAGGAGTGAAAATAATGAATGTAACAGGAATAGGTGCACCCAAAAGGACATCAGAAAGTTTGGACATTTACTATTCCACTTATTTAAAATATGTTTTAGGTCTCCTTGCAATGGAACCTTTCAAGGCTAATAAAACAATTTAAATAAAAAATTGGATAAAGTTGTGTGAAAAAGCTACACAACAGCAATAACCAAGAGTTCAGAGGGAAAGCATTCCACAAATAAGAACATAAGAACAGCCCCACTGGATCAGGCCATAGGCCCATCTAGTCCAGCTTCCTGTATCTCACAGCGGCCCACCAAATGCCCCAGGGAGCACACCAGATAACAAGAGACCTCATCCTGGTGCCCTCCCTTGCATCTGGCATTCTAACATAACCCATTTCTAAAATCAGGAGGTTGCGCACACACATCATGGCTTGTACCCCGTAATGGATTTTTCCTCCAAAAACTTGTCCAATCCCCTTTTAAAGGCGTCTAGGCTAGACGCCAGCACCACATCCTGTGGCAAGGAGTTCCACAGACCAACCACACGCTGAGTAAAGAAATATTTTCTTTTGTCTGTCCTAACCCGCCCAACACTCAATTTTAGTGGATGTCCCCTGGTTCTGGTATTATGTGAGAGTATAAAGAGCATCTCCCTATCCACTCTGTCCATCCCCTGCATAATTTTGTATGTCTCAATCATGTCCCCCCTCAAGCGTCTCTTTTCTAGGCTGAAGAGGCCCAAACGCCGTAGCCTTTCCTCATAAGGAAAGTGCCCCAGCCCCGTAATCAGCTTAGTCGCTCTCTTTTGCACCTTTTCCATTTCCACTATGTCTTTTTTGAGATGTGGCGACCAGAACTGGACACAGTACTCCAGGTGTGGCCTTACCATAGATTTGTACAACGGCAATATAATATTAGCCGTTTTGTTCTCAATACCCTTCCTAATGATCCCAAGCATAGAATTGGCCTTCTTCACTGCCGCTGCACATTGGGTCGACACTTTCATCGACCTATCCACCACCACAAAATGGGTTGCCACAACACTGAAGGCCCAGTTCCCAGTTCCCAACTACCTCAACTCTGCATGTGAAATGAGCATTGGGTGAGATCTGTTAGGTTCCATTGATCAATTTCTGGTAGACTTTTAGAACATTTTAATTTAGGCAGACTTTGGGGGATTAACTTCATGGATTTTAAGCTTCCCAGACAATTGTGTTGTTAATTGCTATTGTTAATTTTATTGAATCATGTTGATTGTTGTTTAATTAAGGACGCAATCCTAACCCCTTATGTCAGTACTTTCCAGTACTGGCATAGTGGTGCCAATGGAACATGTGCTGCATCCTGCAGTTGGGTGGCACTCACGGAGGTCTCCTCAAAGTAAGGGAACGTTTGTTCCCTTACCTCAGAGCTGCATTGCCCTTATGTCAGTGCTGGAAAGCACATACGAGGTTAGGATTGCACCCTAATTTGCTCAAATGGTTTTCTTTTTCACTTGTGACTGCCCTGCCCCTGCATAACCTTGAGGGCAGAAATATGGCTTCTAAATGACCCTAAATAAATACGTTTCTATATTAGGGAATATGTCTACTCCTGAGTAAAAGTGTTTATGGCAGCAGCATTAGTTTTGTTAAATACATGTTTCACAATCTTGACACACAACACACACAAAGTTTTTTTTTTTGTTTTTTTAAATGAACAATATCAGAGCCACATATAAGATGTGAGACTTATGGCTTAATTCTATTTTCCACTCCCCACCCGTCCACCCCATGTGCACTGATACAGTGGTGCCAAAATGGCTACTACTGTGGGGGGGGGGGCAGTTGCAGAGGTCTCCTCTGGGTAAGGGTACAGTTGTACGTTTGCCTCCTGGGCTAAGCTTCCCATCCCCATTCTGTCTCTTGTCACTCCCTCCCACCTCCCCCACCATCTTACATGCATTGGAGGGCAGTTTCTGATCCACTGGTGCCAGCAGGAAGTCCAGTGTGACCAGATACAATGGAGGACAGAGTGCCTATACCTTTAACTAAAATGTACCTTGAAGCAGCTGACAAGCTGAGCCGAGTTATTCCATCTGCTCTGAGCTGGGAGGATGGAGGCCAGAATGTGAAACCAGACCAAGAAAGTAACACCTGAATGTTGTGGTTCTTGTAAGATAGAACATTCTTTCAAATTGTAAAAATCCCTACAGGGATTTAATAAGCCTGCCTATGTAAACCGCCTTGAATAAAGTCTTGAATAAAGACCAAGAAAGGCGGTTTATAAAATACCTGTATTATTATTATTATTATTATTATTATTATTATTATTATTATTATGTACCCTGGAAGAGGGTACTTGAATTGTGGCACTGGAAACCAGGAGTTATAAACTCTGTTTCCTTTTCCACAGCTAGGCAATGAAGAGATAGCGCACTGCACAAATTATTGCCGTAAGCACTGGGGTACCCTGGACAGTAGACCAGTTCTCCCTTTCCATTTGTATTCCTATTTCTTGAATTTGAGTGACCCAAAGATGACTTCTTAGAGAGAGAATTCTTGTTATTAGACCTCAGCACAGCATAGCAATGGCTGCTTTATTTATTTATTTATTTATTTATTTATTTATTTATTTATTTATTTATTTATTTATTTATTTATTTATTTTAGAGATTTATATCCTGCATTTCTATCCACTGAAGGACACTCAAGGCGGCTCACAATTAAAAACATATTAAAAACATAAACTATACATATATAGATATAAAAGACATTAAAAACCATAAAACACAATAAAAACCTGAATCCCAAATTAAAACACATTCAAAAAGTGCCATGCATTATGCTTTAGGCATAATGCTTGGGTATACATCAAAACATTTTCAGGTGTGCAACCAAAAATCTAAGGTGTGAATGAACCACGTATGTTTTTGGAACTGCATGTGTCACAGAGGAACACATATCACTTGATAGCCATTGGCAAACCACTCTGTCTCTCAAAGTTACCTCCCTCCACCTGAAGTATAGGGATCGTAACACTGACATATTCTGCAGGACTGTTGTAAAAATACCTGAGAGAATGTCTGTGATGCGTTTTGAACACTCGCAGGGCCCAATCCTATCCAACTTTCCAGCACTGGTGCAGCTGCAATGCTGCCCCGGGGTAAGGGAACAAATGTTCCCTTACATTGAGGAGGCCTCTGTGACTACCTCCCCACCAGAAGATGCAGTGCACGTCCCATTGGTGCCAGCACTGGAAAATTGGATAGGGTTGGGCCCTTAAGCACTATGTAAATGACAGTTGGTGTTGTGCAATAATAACAATGTCAGGTTAGGACTGGGGGGATCAGGATCCAAATTCCTAGCCAGCCATGGAGTTCACTGGGTGACTGAGCCACCCAACATCCCACAGTTGAATCTACCTCACAGGATCATTGTGAGGATAACATGTGGGGGGGGGGGGAGTGAGAACAATGTATGCTACTCAGAGCTCCTTGGAGGAACTAAAGGAAGGGTGGAATAAAATGTGATAAACTTGTTTTATCATCATCATCATCATCATCATCATCATCATGTGTCTCAAGTATGACAGAGGCATGAAAGAGAGTCAGTCTTTCATCACCCCCACTGTCTATCCTCCCATCACATCCCATGAGACCAATATTCCAGGCAGATAAATACCTTCCCAAGGGAGCCACAGACACCTAAAAAACTCCCCTCTGTATAGTATTCTCCAGTTTCTTGGAACCAGACTAGTTGATATGCCTACTGCACAATTGGTGCCAGTGTGCTTGAGCTTCCCAATGTAAACACCACACATGGGGCTCCCAATTTGAATGGCGGCTTTTCAGCTTGGGTCAGGACTATAGTGGGTACCAAGGGTTAAAATCCCCTGTCTCCTGTTACATTCTCAGACTGGATCACACCTGTCCTGACTGTGCTCTTTATGGTAGAAAAAACCAGCAACAGGTGCTAACCATTCAGTTTAAAAGGTGTATTATCAAGCTGGCCATGCCAGACTGATTGCTGTAGTGATCTAGTTGACTGCCCTGTGTCCTAGGAAATATTCAACTGCTGTTCACAGTAGCAGCCATGCCACACTGTTCTTCTTACAAAACAGAACACAGAAAATGGAACAGGAAGCTGTGTGAGACCTTGTGAGTATGTGTGCTTTGCGAATAAGAGCCCTTCAAAGCTCATCGGTTTCCCAAATTACAGCATGTTCCAGTAGTTTCCCAGCCAGTTTCCATTTCCACCAATAAGCCTGGCCGTTTGATCGTTTAGCATTTTTCCGTGGTCGAGATGGAGTGTGCTCCACTGCTATGGGTATGCATCAATTGCTAAAGGTGAGCATCATGTATTCCTTCATTGCTACATTGCCTGCCCCAAACATCAGACTTCTGGTGGGTGCATACCACCTTTCATTACTGCTGCTTGCTTGAAGAAGGGGAGTGGTGGTAGCTGGTGCACCCCTTGGAAATCAGGGTGGTGGGGCAGCATTTGGTGACCATCTTGGATGCTGGAAATCTTTGTAATTTCACATCCACAAATCCCACAGTTTCTGGTCCTGTCCCTCCAGCCAAGAAGACACCAGCTTCCGCAGCCGAACGGGAGAATGCCGGCCTGCCAGCCTCTGAAGAGAATCCAAAAGCCTTACTTTCTGAATCCACGGAATCACCCCAGAAACCAACGGAAAGGAACCCAGCACAGCTTCCCAACCCTCCTCCATCACTTCCAATCCCACCACCGAAGACCATATCCAAAGTCTCCAAGACTGCACCAGGTGAGTCTCATCCATCCAGAAAGCATTTTCCTTATGGCTTTGGTTAGAGGTCCACACAATGAGGGATGCAGGCCTGCTGCCAGAAATGGAAATCATGTTTCCACTCCCATGTTATAATATGTAGGAATGAAAGAATCTCAGAAGAGCCCTGCTGGAGCTAAGCAAAAGCCTACATAATCCAGCATCCTATTTCTTAAAGTGGCCAATAGATGTCTCTGTGGAGCCTACAGGCAGGCTAGAAAGACAAATCCCCCTCTCCCACTGTTGCTTCCCAACAACTGGTATTAAGGTATACTGTTTTTCCCTGAACTTGGAGGTAACCTGTAGCCAACATGACTAGGGCTCTGGGCCGGCCCACCAATTATGCCCAATGGGTCCATCATTCAAGGACAGCACACTGCCAGGGAGAGAGGTGGGCTCACTTCAGAGGCCACAGCTGTCCCCATTCAGGAGAAAGGAAGTGGGAAGGACTCCCCACTTCCTGTCTCAGCACTTTATCTGAGTACTGCCTTCTCAAGCAACAGCAGAAATACCCAGAGTGGTATCTGTTGCCACCATCACTGCAGGCCAAGTGACATCTGCTGCAAATGATGCCAAAGCACTGCCACTATTGCCACTTCTAGAGAAGTGGCTGCCACCATCACACTGCTGGTAAAGCCAGAGGAATCCACTGCTGGTGCCTCTGGTAAGTGGAGGGAGAGGAAGAGGGGTAATGCTGTGGGGAGAGGGCCTTGGCTGTTGGTGTGCTTTGTGTGTCAAGAGACAAAGGGGAAATGGGGGGGGGAGACATTGGAGAGTGGCACCTCAAGCCCAGGCACCCAAAGGACTTGAGCAGGGCCATGGATAGATATCATCCATAATTTTTTCCACTGTCTTTTAGAAGCCATTTAGCATGATAATCATTACCCAGTGGTGAAATTATTCAAAAGTTATAGCCAAAAAACCAGAGGACGCAAGGCGATGGTGCATCACCACGCCCACTTTCCAGGGCGTTGCCCCGCCCACTGTATGGGAGGATATCCGCCATGGGGGTGAAGTGCTGGCCTCCCATACCAGGTGATGCAAACCTATTGACGCCACTGCCATTATCACATCTTGTGCTTGTGAATTCATTGGTTGGCAACCTTCAGTCTCGAAAGACTATGGTATAAGCCTACAGCACCCAGTATTCCCAGGTGGTCTCCCATCCAAATACTAACCAGGCCTGACCCTGCTTAGCTTCCGAGATCAGACGAGATCAGGCATGTGCAGGGTAATTCTTTACCTCTATATATTGATAGATATACCTTGTCCAAACTAAACTTTCTATTTCCCTCCCCCCAAAATATTTATGTTACCCATAAGGTTACATATAAAGGTACATTCTCATAAGCTTGACCTAAACATAAAAAAAAATTGAGGAATTCTGGTTCTCCGAATTAAGAAATCATGGCTCTCCCATGTCACATATAGCTTGGCTTCCAGTTAGCTAGTTTCCCACTGATGCAACTGTTGAAGTGCAGAACTGATGCTATTTGACCTCCTGTGAATGCAACTCTAAATAGCATCTGAATGGTGGTTTTCCTGTGTAGCAGCAGCTGCACTGTATTTACCTTATAGCTCCGTGCTTCCTCACAAGATGGCTTTTCCACCTGGAAGGGAGTTTCCATGTGGGTACTGATATTCCTGGCAGTGGCTGGCACTGGTATATGGCCTGTAGATGTGATATAGAAGATCCACTTGGTTAATGGTGCTAACCTCACACGAAAGCTTATTTCCAGGGACATTGATGTGAATTTAGAGACTGGCCCTCACACAGCTACTATTATGGAATTCAACTTACTGCCCAATCCTACCTCTTGTTGCTCAGTACTTAGGGCCACCAGTGCAGCCTCTGCCATATTCAGCGCACAAGCAGGGGACCAGGCCAGCTGGGAGAGATTAGTAAAGAGAAATTTTACTTACCTCTCTGGCCACTGCCTGGTCCCCTATGTGGTTACTCAGATCCAAGTCAGCTCTTTTGCTGGTATAGATCTGTTCCACCTCAGGGGATGTTCCAGGCCTAGGATGGGGATTCCAAATCTGGTAAACATAAGAAGAGCCCTGCTGAATCAGGCAAAAGGCCCATCTAGTCCAGCTTCCTGATTCTCACAGTGGCCCACCAAATGCCCCAGGGAGCACACAAGACAACAGACACAACCTGCGTCCTGGTGCCCTCCCCTGCAATCAGAGGCAGCCTGCCTCTAAAACCAAAAGCTTGCACATACATACTATGACTTGTAAGCCCTAATGAACTTTTCCTCCAGAAATGTGTCCAATCCCCTCTTAAAGGCATCCAGGCAAGATGCCATTACTACTTCCTGTGGCAAGGAGTTCCACAAACTAATTACACACTGGGTAAAGACATATTTTCTTCTGTCCGTCCTAACTCTCCCAACACTCAACTTTCGTGGATGTCCCCTGGTATGTGAGAGGAAAAAGAGTGTCTCTCTATCCATTCTGTCTATCCCCTGCATGATTTTATATGTCTCAATCATGTCCTCCCTCAGGTGCCTCTTTTCTAGACTGAAGAGGCCCAAACGTTGTAGCATTTCCTCATAGGGAAGTTGCCCCAGCCCAGTAATCATTTTGGTTGCTCTCTTTTGCACCTTTTCCATCTCCACTATATCCTTTTTGAGATGCTACCACCAGAACTGGACACTATACTCCAGGTGTGGCTTTACCATCGATTTTTACAATGGCATTACAATATTAGCTGTCTTATTCTCAATTCCTTTCCTAATTATCTCAAGCACGGAATTAGCCCTCTTCACTGCCACCGCACATTGGGTCAACACTTTCATTGAGCTGTCCACCAGCACCCCAAGATCTCTCTCCTGATCTGTCTCAGACAGCTCAGAACCAATTAGCCTATATGTAAAGTTTTGATTTTTTGTCTCAGTGTGCATTACTTTGCACTTATTTACATTGAAACACATCTGCCATTTTGCTTCCCAGTCTCCCAGTTTGGAGATATCCTTCTGGAGCTCTTCACAGTCTCTTCTGGTCTTCACCACTCGGAAACGTTTGGTGTCATCTGCAAACTTGGGCACCTCGCTGCTCAACCCTGTCATTTATGAACAGGTTGAAAAGTACAGGTCCCAGGACAGATCCTTGGGGCACCCCACTTTCCACCTCTCTCCATTGTGAAAATTGCCCATTGACACCCACTCTCTGCTTCCTGGACCTCAACCAGTTCCTAGTCCAGGAGAGGACCTGTCCTCTAATTCCCTGACTGTGGAGTTTTCTCAGCAGCCTTTGGTGAGGGACCATGTCAAACGCTTTCTGAAAGTCCAGATATATAATATCCACAAGTTCTCCCACATCCACATGCCTGTTGACCTTTTCAAAGCATTCTAAAAGGTTCATGAGGCAAGAATTCTAAAAGGTCTGTGGTGGATGTCCTTGCTGCTGAGATTCACCCCTGTTGCACCCCAGTCCATCCCTGCTCCAATCTAATCCCCACGCTGATCCTCCTTCTGCCAGTAACACTGTGGTGATGGCTGGTCGGCACAGTGTACCACGGGTGCACAGTCATCTAGATGTTGCACTAGTGGTAGAGCTCTGCAGACCATCGGAGAGGCTGCTGTGATGATGTACCACACAGTACACTGGTAGACCTTGGAATCTGCCAACAGTACTATTCAGATTGGGTCACAGTAAGCTTCTGCGTATGGAGGGGGGAAATTAAATCACTGTTGTCAAAGAATTATGGTGCCTACTAACCTATCTGCATTGCAGAGAGTAGGAGTGGTGGATTGTGGGTCACTGCTTTGTCAGGCAACCAGAAATGGCTTGTTGAGAAAGTTCTACCCCTTGGGGAATTCACCAGAAATCCATCCTCTGTATGCAGCCAGTAATGCCCTTTCGTGATTTTATTTCCAGCAGCAGGAAGTGAAGTAGATGAGCCTGCCTTGAAATCCCCTCCACCCACTATCTTGAAGAATTATGTCATTGTTGGTTCCTCTCAACTCTCAGGACAAGCTGCTCCCTTCCAGCCCTCAGGCCAGAAAGTCTCTGATCCCCACCTCAGAGGACAACACACAACACCCACCGGCTCCCCTCACCTTGCCGCTGTGCACCTGCCTTTACCTCCCAGCCGAGTCATTGAGGAACTTCACAGAGCTCTAGCCACCAAACACCGGCAGGATAGGTAAGGATCTGCAGGGTGCAGAGGGCTGCGAAACCATCTTGTACTGATCAACACATGTCACTCGCCTTTCGTAGCTCTTTCCCACTTGCTTTTTGCAAGGCTATTTTATTGCTTATTGAAGAAATGTATGAAGGTACCTTTTATCAGCTAAGACCACTGGTCAATCTAAGTCTGTTTTGTTGATCTTTGTAGATGGTGATTCCCCAGGTTCTCTGTCGGGGTTCTTCTCCAACCTTCCCTGGAGATACCACCAGAGCTTAAACCTGGGATCTTTCGCATACAAAGAAAGTGCTGTACCATTGAGCTGCAGTCAGTGGCATAGCTAGAGGGAGTGTAAAGCACTAAGTTCTGCAGGTGCCTGAATGCACCTTGCAAGTGGCCCCTGTTCCTCCCCTTTGGAGCCATTCCGGGTGGTGGGAGCAAAACAGAGTCGAATGCTGGGAGGTGTACACCTCCAATTGCTACCACTGTCTGGAATTTCTCCAAAAGGGAGGGCGAGGGGCTGCTTGCACAGCATACTCAAGCACTTGCAAAACTTAGTGTTTTACATCCCCTCTAGCTATGCCACTGGCTGCAGCCACATTCCATGCAGGGCTCTGGTGGAGGAGCAGGCAGACAACACCACCATCCACTTAATGTAATATGTTCCATGGATGCTCCCCATGGGAAACCCATTCAGGGAGAAACCAGAGTCCTATGATTCTCCTTCCTCCAACAAGAAGAGGTGGAGACTACAAATCTGGTTTATGCTTGCTCAGGAGCTCTTGCTCTGCACATGGTACTGCCCACATATTATTCTAAATGCACATTGGATGGGGCTTGCCTCCGTCTCTATCACAAGAATCAGATCCACACCCCAGTATTCCTATGCAATCCAAACTTTGTCCTGGGCGATAGATAAATGCTGTGCACTCCCTGTATGCTTCCTAGAGTGCAATTCTGAGCATGTTTTCTCAGAAGCAATTCCTTCTGAGCTCAGTAGGGCTTACTCCCAAGTAAAAACCCAATCCTAGGCCTGATAAACTAGGCTTGAGCCAGTGCATTGGGGCACTGTTCGGCTGTTAGCAAATTAGCATAGTCATTGTCCTTTAGGAGGTGATAAGAGCCCCATTAGGAAAATCCAAGCACCCCATTCAGGAGCCTACAGAGTAGATTAGGCCCAGCAGCAGCCTTTTCTCTTCCTAATCTTTTGTAATCTCACCTGGGAAGACCAGCCCCCTTTCAGTCAGCAAGGAGGGAGGGAGGAGGAGCTAGCTAGGGGCATAAAGCTAGCGCCTGCCACTGCGTGAGCCCTCTGCAGAAGCGCGTGTGGCCTCTGGGAAACCAAGTGCCTCAGGAACAAAGTGCCAGGTAAGGTACCGTGAGTTTAGCCTCAGCAGCAGGAGGAGGCCAGGGCCTCAGACACTGTCCTTCTCTTCCCTTGAGAAGAGGGCAGCAAACCAGTGAAGGGTTTTTAAGTACCCCTAAACAAACAAACAAACAAACTATGCAGTCAGACAGCCAGCAGCAGGGTGGGGGCTATCCAGTGTTTTGCATGGAGTGCAACATGTATGACTGAGGCATAAGTCATGGGTGGGTCCTCGGTGCAAGGAGCTCCAGGGACTCAGGGAACGCGTCTGCTCCCTTGAAGCCTTGGTGGCCGACCTGGAGAAGCAGAGGCAGGCAGAGAAGGACCATGTGGAGACTTCTGGGGACGATCAGGCTTCGTCCCAACCTCAAGCGTGGAGCTTCTCAGCTGCCCGGGTGGGAAGTCTCGGGGATGGAGGACGTCATCTTGGAGAGGAGGGAAACAATCCCCTAGGTGGGACCCCTTCTCCAGGGGACAGGCCCGTATCTGAATGCACTCAGGATGCTCCTTGGCGGGAGGGGGGTAGGGGGCTTCTTGTAGTGGGGGATTCGATTATTAGAAACATAGAGAGGGGGTTTGCGACAGATGTGAAGACCGCATGGTGACTTGCCTTCCTGGTGCAAAGGTTGCAGACATCACTTCTCATCTAGACAGGCTGGTAGACAGTGCTGGGGAGCAGGTAGCAGTTGTGGTGCTTGTCGGCACCAACAATGTGGGCAAGTGTAGCCGGGAGGACCTGGAGGCCAAACTTAGGCTATTAGGTAGGAAGCTGAAAGCCAGGACCTCAAAGGTAGTGTTCTCAGAAGTGCTACCTGTTCCATGCACAGGCCAGCTAGGCAGACGGAGATCAGGGGTCTCAATGCGTGGATGAGACGGTGGTGTAGGGAGGAGGGGTATAGATTTGTTAGGCACTGGGGAACGTTTTGGGACAAGCGGGGCCTGTACAAGGGGGACAGGCTTCACTTGAACCAGAATGGAACCAAGACAGCTGGCGCATAACATTAAAAAGGTGGCAGAGCAGCTTTTAAACTGATCCCTGGGGGAAAGCGGACAGGAGCCGAGGGGCATCTGGTTCAGAACTCTTCATCCCTATGGGACGAGGATGGGGAAGTTAGAGAACAACAATGTAAAGGCAGAGTAGGAAAAGAAATTGGGAATGGTAGCATGATGGGATGTGATAGATGGTTTGGCTCAGTGAGAGGATGTGGGGAGAAAAGAGTTAATAAGCAGCCCATCCTGGGGCATTCCATGTACAAATGCTTTTATGCAAATGCCCAAAGTCTCCGAGCAAAGATGGGAGAACTGGAATGTCTGGTGACTAGGGAAAACCTTGACATAGTGGCACAATGGAAACCTGATGGAATGCAGAAAATCGGTGGGATACCACAATCCCGGGCTATAAACTCTACAGGAGGGACAGGGAGGGGCGTGTTGGAGGTGGGGTGGCCGTTTACATTAAGGAAGGGATAGAATCCAGCAAAGTAGAGATTGAAGGCGGGTCCGACTCCACCATAGAATCTCTGTGGGTTAAATTACTAGGCCTGAGGAGTGATGTAATAGTGGGGGTGTACTATTGTCCTCCAGACCAGAAATCGGATGGGGACCTTGAAATGAGGAAACAGATCAGGGAGGTGACAAGGAGGGACAGGGTTGTAATCATGGGGGACTTCAATTATCCTCATCGTAGACTGGGTCAATTTGTGTTCTGGTCACGAAAAGGAGACCGGATTCCTTGACATGTTAAATGACTGTGCGTTAGAGCAGCTAGTCATGGAGCCCACCAGAGGACAGGTGACTCTGGATTTAATATTGTGCTGTACTCAGGACCTGGTTAGAGATGTCAATGTTATGGAGCCGTTGGGGAACAGTGATCATGCTGTGATCCGTTTCGACATGCACATCGGGGCAAGAATACCGGGCAAATCTCTCACAAAAACCCTTGACTTCCAACGAGTGGACTTCCCTCAAATGAGGAGGCTGGTTAGAAGGAGGTTGAAAGGGAAGGTAAAAAAGTCCCATCTCTCCAGAGTACATGGAGGCTGCTTAAAACAACAGTAATAGAGGCCCAGTGGAAGTGTATACCGCAAAGGAAGAAGGGCTCCACTAAGTCCAGGAGGTGCCCACATGACGAAAGAGCCAAGTTAGAGAGGCTGTAAATGGCAAGGAAGCTTCCTTCCATAAATGGAAGTCTTGCTCTAATGAGGAGAATAAAAAGGAACATAAACTGTGGCAAAAGAAATGTAAGAAGGTGATACGGGAGGCCAAGCGAGACTATGAGGAACGCATGGCCAGCAACATTAAGGGGAATAATAAAAGCTTCTTCAATTATGTTAGAAGCAGGAAACCCGCCAGAGAAGCGGTTGGCCCTCTGGATGGTGAGGGAGGGAAAGGGGAGATAAAAGAAGACTTAGAGATGGCAGAGAAATTAAATGAGTTCTTTGCATCTGTCTTCACGGCAGAAGACCTCGGGCAGATACCGCTGCCCGAACGGCAACTCCTGACCGAGGAATTAAGTCAGATAGAGGTTAAAAGAGAAGATGTTTCAGACCTCATTGATAAATTAAAGATCAATAAGTCACCGGGCCCTGATGGCATCCACCCAAGAGTTATTAAGGAATTGAAGAATGAAGTTGCTGATCTCTTGACTAAAATATGCAACTTGTCCCTCGAAACAGCCACGATGCCAGAGGATTGGAGGATAGCAAATGTCATACCAATCTTTAAAAAGGAAAAGAGGGGGGACCCAGAAAGCTGTAGGCCAGTCAGCCTAACATCTATACTGGTAGATGGTAGAATGCCTCATCAAAGATAGGATCTCAAAACACATAGACGAACAGGCCTTGCTGAGGGAGAATCAGCATGGCTTCTGTAAGGATAAGTCTTGCCTCACAAACCTTTTAGAACTCTTTGAAAAGGTCAACAGGCATGTGGATGCTGGAGAACCCGTAGACATTATATATCTGGACTTTCAGAAGGTGTTCGACACGGTCCCTCACCAAAGGCTACTGAAAAAACTCCACAGTCAGGGAATTAGAGGGCAGGTCCTCTCCTGGATTGAGACCTGGTTGAAGACCAGGAAACAGAGAGTGGGGGTCAATTTTCACAATGGAGAGAGGTGAAAAGCGGTGTGCCCCAAGGATCTGTCCTGGGACAGGTGCTTTTCAACCTCTTTATAAATGATCTGGAGACAGGGTTGAGCAGCGAGGTGGCTAAGTTTGCAGATGACACCAAAATTTTCCAAGTGGTGAAGACCAGATGTGATTGTGAGGAGCTCCAGAAGGATCTCTCCAAACTGGCAGTATGGGCAGCAAAATGGCAGATGTGTTTCAATGTAAGTAAGTGTAAAGTCATGCCATTGAGGCAAAAAAATCAAAGCTTCACTTATAGGCTGATGGGTTCTGAGCTGTCTGTGACAAATCAGGAGAGAGATCTTGGGGTGGTGATGGACCGGTCGATGAAAGTGTCGACCCAATGTGCAGCGGCAGTAAAGAAGGCCAATTCTATGCTTGGGATCATTAGAAAAGGAATTGAGCACTAAACGGCTAATATTATAATGCAGGGGTGCTCAATGGGTGGATCGCGATCTCCCGGTAGATTGCGAGGCAAAATGAGTAGATCGCGGAGTGCCGACCCCCCCCCTTCAGGTGCCTCTGGGAGGAAACGCCAGGAGTAAGGCCCATTGTACTCAATGGGGCTTACTCCCAGGTAAGTGTGGCCAGGATTGCAGCCTCACAGCCTAATCCTAGGCATGTCTAGTCAGGAATAAGTCCTGTTATACTCAGTGGGGCTTAAGGTACACCAACATACATTGTACACATAAATGTTATATGTTATGATGGTGCGAACATTGTAAAAAAAACTCTGGTAGATCTCCGGGCCTTGCTGGGTTTCAAAGTAGCTCTCGAGCCAAAAAAGTATGAGCACCCCTGTTATAATGGCATTGTACAAATCCATGGGAAGGCCACGCCTGGAGTATTGCATCCGGTTCTGGTCGCCACATCTCAAAAAGGATATAGTGGAAATGGAAAAGGTGCAAAAGAGAGCGACTAAGATGATTACTGGGCTGGGGCACCTTCCTTATGAGGAAAGGCTACGGCGTTTGGGCCTCTTTAGCCTAGAAAAGAGACGCCTGAGGGGGGACATGATTGAGACATACAAAATTATGCATGGGAAGGATAAAGTGAATAGAGAGATGCTCTTTACACTCTCACATAACACCAGAACCAGGGGACATCCACTAAAATTGAGTGTTGGGAGAGTTAGGACAGACAAAAGAAAATATTTCTTTACTCAGCATGTGGTCGGTCTGTGGAACTCCTTGCCGCAGGATGTGGTGACGGCATCTGACCTGGATGCCTTTAAAAGGGGATTGGACACGTTTCTGGAGGAAAAATCCATTATGGGTTACAAGCCATGATGTTTATGTGCCACCTCCTGATTTTAGAAATGGGCTATGTCAGAATGCCAATGCAAGGAAGGGCACCAGGATGCAGGTCTTTTGTTATCTGGTGTGCTCCCTAGGGCATTTGGTGGGCTGCTGTGAGATACAGGAAGCTGGACTAGATGGGCCTATGGCCAGATCCATTGGGGCTGCTCTTATGTTCTTATGCTGTAAAATGGATGTCAATGGCATGTGCTGCGCTCCATCGGTAACCATTTTGCACATGTTGCTGGTGAGGGAAGGGGATGGGCAGATCAGGGGTGGGTTATCAGGGTCTTGGGCATGTTGTGGTGGCCTGACCACCAAGTCACCCTCAACACACCCTCTCGGGTCTGCTTGGACTTGTGCTTGCAAAATAACTGGTGCAGATCCAAGTAGAGCATTGAAAGCCATGTGAATGCAGAGTAGGGTAAATAAAAAATGCATACTTTATGTACCTCTCCACCACCACATGGTCTCCAGCTGCCCACAGGATGCAGTGGAGCCTGTGCTGGCATAGCTGTGTCTTGTGGGCAGCACTTAGTAAGAATTGGGCCCTAAGTGTGCCTAAGGGTTTGCACCTTAATCTGACATTGCTACCAAACTATAAGAAGAATGGTGATGTATAATTTAACTTTGCCATTACGAGCACGCCCGATGTTCTCTGAAAAGGTCAGCCCAGCACTCTGCATTAACATATTTCAAAACAGTCAATGCCCCTCTTGTGTCTTCAGTGACAGATACTGAGATATCTTGGCTTTTCCATCTTCAACACTGAAATCCCATAGCAATTCTTTCTTAGGTCTCCACTGAGTAAAATCCTCCAGAGAATTTGACTGTGGAACCGATTCCTCTTATGTGGTGGTAAGTCCTGTCCTGAAGCCCCCTGTTGTTTGCCTCTCATCCCCAGCTTTCATGGAAGAGAAAACAAAGGGTCTCCCAAAAAGCGAGTGGATGTCCGCCCGTCCAGAACGTCTAGCGTCGAGCACAGCAAAGAGAAGGACAATTCAATGAGCCACAGCAGCGACCCAGAGAACAAACGGAATTCTGTCAAGGAGTCTGATGAGAACAAAGAGAACTTGATCATGAACTCTGAAATCAAGGAGGACTCGGTATTCTATCAGGATGAAGAGGTCCTGAACGATTCCATAATTTCTGGTAAGAAAAATCCTTTTCCTAACTTTTAAAAACTGTGTCACACAGAAGGTCTGGTTTATCTGCTCCTCTGCATTACTTAATGAGATGCTTGTGTTGAGCCAGCTGTACACAAAAGGAGATAGTGTTGTCATTATACAGGAAACCTTTTGCAACTGAAACCTTGCATGGACCACAAGTGTCTCTTCAATCCATTGATAGTATATGTTACTGGGGCAGTGTGGAGCTGTTCTTCCAGTGCCTGGTTCCACTTCACTCCAGAAACCTTTTTAGAGATGGAGCAATGAATTTATCCAATGGGTGGGCTTCCTGGCCAAACCATGGGTTGACTTCCCAGTCATGGAAAGTTGTGGGAGGGAAGGGTGTGGCTCAGCGGCAGAGCACTTGAATTCCATGCAGAAAATCCCATGGTCAGTCCCTGGCAGCATCTCTAGGTAGGTGCTGAGAAAGACCCTACCTGAAAATCTGGATCGCTGATGCTAGTCTGGCAGAACAATCTGCTGTAACTCCCTGCTGCATCCTGTAGGGCAGTTCCCCTCCCGGCCTCCTTGGTGCAAGCCCCTGTCAGCCTAGTGGGTTCACTTGGATTTGCACCAGTGGTATCACTGCACAAGTCTTACCGGGTAAGATGGTGGAATGCCTCATCAAAGATAGGATCTCACAACACATAGACGAACAGGCCTTGCTGAGGGAGAGTCAGCATGGCTTCTGTAAGGGTAAGTCTTGCCTCACGAACCTTATAGAATTCTTTGAAAAGGTCAACAGGCATGTGGATGTGGGAGAACCCGTGGACATTATATATCTGGACTTTCAGAAGGCATTTGACACGGTCCCTCACCAAAGGCTACTGAAAAAACTCCACAGTCAGGGAATTAGAGGACAGGTCCTCTCGTGGATTGAGAACTGGTTGGAGGCCAGGAAGCAGAGAGTGGGTGTCAATGGGCAATTTTCACAATGGAGAGAGGTGAAAAGCGGTGTGCCCCAAGGATCTGTCCTGGGACCGGTGCTTTTCAACCTCTTCATAAATGACCTGGAGACAGGGTTGAGCAGTGAAGTGGTTAAGTTTGCAGACGACACCAAACTTTTCCGAGTGGTAAAGACCAGAAGTGATTGTGAGGAGCTCCAGAAGGATCTCTCCAGACTGGCAGAATGGGCAGCAAAATGGCAGATGCGCTTCAATGTCAGTAAGTGTAAAGTCATGCACATTGGGGCAAAAAATCAAAACTTTAGATATAGGCTGATGGGTTCTGAGCTGTCTGTGACAGATCAGGAGAGAGATCTTGGGGTGGTGGTGGACAGGTCGATGAAAGTGTCGACCCAATGTGCGGCGGCAGTGAAGAAGGCCAATTCTATGCTTGGGATCATTAGGAAGGGTATTGAGAACAAAACGGCTAATATTATAATGCCGTTGTACAAATCGATGGTAAGGCCACACCTGGAGTATTGTGTCCAGTTCTGGTCGCCGCATCTCAAAAAAGACATAGTGGAAATGGAGAAGGTGCAAAAGAGAGCGACTAAGCTGATTACGGGGCTGGGGCACCTTCCTTATGAGGAAAGGCTACGGCGTTTGGGCCTCTTCAGCCTAGAAAAGAGACGCTTGAGGGGGGACATGATTGAGACATACAAAATTATGCAGGGGATGGACAGAGTGGATAGGGAGATGCTCTTTACACTCTCACATAATACCAGAACCAGGGGACATCCACTAAAATTGAGTGTTGGGCGGGTTAGGACAGACAAAAGAAAATATTTCTTTACTCAGCGCGTGGTCAGTCTGTGGAACTCCTTGCCACAGGATGTGGTGCTGGCGTCTAGCCTAGATGCCTTTAAAAGTGGATTGGACGAGTTTCTGGAGGAAAAATCCATTATGGGGTACAAGCCATGATGTGTATGCGCAACCTCCTGATTTTAGGAATGGGTTAAGTCAGAATGCCAGATGTAGGGGAGAGCACCAGGACGAGGTCTCTTGTTATCTGGTGTGCTCCCTGGGGCATTTGGTGGGCCGCTGTGAGATACAGGAAGCTGGACTAGATGGGCCTATGGCCTGATCCAGTGGGGCTGTTCTTATGTTCTTATGTAAGTCAGCATGGACCCATGAAGGTGGATTGAGCCCAGGAAGAGGGCTTGGATTTGACAGATGCAGCTGCCACTGAACCTGACCCTTCCCGGTCCCAATTCGCCTGCCTTCCTGCCCCCATCATTTTCCCATTCTGGCCAAAGGAGAGGGCACCTTTTCTGCCCAACCCAATCTTCCTCCCACCCCCTGAGTGATCCAACGTGAAGCAGTGAGTGTCTGGAGTTTGCTGCTGCACAGAGCCAACTGCTTGCCACTTCTGGTGGCTGCTACCAGGGGCTGCCACCAGTGTGTTTTCTTTTGTGACAGCCAGAAAACACCTAGCACCACTGGAGTGCTTGTTCTGGCAGTTCTAGCTGCTGCTGTTAGGATTGGTCACTGTGTTGACAGTAGTGAGCTAGATGGAACAATGGTCTGCTTAGGAGAAGGCAGATTCATACTCCCAGACCTTTACACTCTCACATAACACCAGAACCAGGGGACATCCACCAAAATTGAGTGTTGGGAGGGTTAGGACAGACAAAAGAAAATATTTCTTTACTCAGCGTGTGGTCAGTCTGTGGAACTCCTTGCCACAGGATGTGGTGACGGCATCTGGCCTGGATGCCTTTAAAAGGGGATTGGACAAGTTTCTGGAGGAAAAATCCATTACGGGTTACAAGCCATGATGTGAATGTGCAACCTCCTGATTTTAGAAATGGGCTATGTCAGAATGCCAATGCAAGGGAGGGCACCAGGACGAGGTCTCTTGTTATCTGGTGTGCTCCCTGGGGCATTTGGTGGGCTGCTGTGAGATACAGGAAGCTGGACTAGATGGGCCTATGGCCTGATCCAGTGGGGCTGTTCTTATGTTCTTATGGTTCTTTCTCATTCCATCACATAGTTCAGCCAAGCCACATGGTTTCTCTCTATATGCAGTGAGTGGCATGAGACTGGACAATGGGAGAGTAGTTCCTCTGTGTTCCGGTAACATTTAAATTGGATCTCTTGTAATACCTCAAATGGTTACTGTAATTATGACAAGCACAATGAAACACAGACATCAAATTAAAACTTACCTACATAATGAACGGTTGTAGTTTTAATAGGCATCCCTGGTGTAATGTTCAGGAAGGAGAAGCCAATGCAAATATGAAGTGAATTATATGAGCACCAATTTAATGCATGAGGGACAAGAGAATCAAAAATAGTTATCATCCGATTTAGATGGAAATTACTTGGGGAAGAGAAATGGGGAAATAGGAGGAGGGTTTTTCAAGGCCATTGGGCAGGCTCAGTCCAAGCCCGCTTGCTGCCCCTTACAGCACACAAAGTAGTCTTTGGAATTTTTCATCCCATATCTGTCACCAGTAGCATAGCTGCTGGGGTGGGCGTGGCAAGTATTGCAGGCACTGCAACTCATCATGTAAGCAATAACAAATAATAGTAGTAACTAAAACTACAATCTTCCACTTACCTGGGAACAAGCCCCATTTAGGACAGTGACTCTCCCTTCTGAGTAAACATGTATAGAATGACAGTTGTTTTTGCTGTTTAGCAGGAAGCATAAGAAGTAACCATTTAGCCTGTTATCTAGGAAGATTACATTTTCAATCAATTCCAGATGGGACCAGATCATGCTCTTGATTTTGGGTTCAAACTCTGAAGTTTGCCATCGTGTTAATGGAGGGGACACTGCCTGCACTGGCTTCTCTCTTTCTTTGGAGCCAGAAATGGGAGATTTCACTGTTCAGTCTTTACCAGATCAGAGAAATGCTGAAGCACCTTCCTCCCCACAGCAGACAAAAAAAGCAAAACTCAGAGGGAGCGACAGGCTTCCCTTCTATGAAAGTCTTTCCTACTGCAGCTTGTCATCCCTCCGCTTTCTGGATAAGCATTAACCTGCTTCCCTTTAAAAGAAAGAACACACTTTAAAAAACCTATTTACTTGGTGGATATTCCTCCTCCCATTTTGCTTCTTATCTTTCACCGACTGGGCTCTACAGTTTCTCTGACCACTCTTTGTGATGCTGCTGGTGTGAATAATCTGCCCTACTTACATACAGGAGTTGGCAGGTTCTGTAGTGATTATTACAGATAAGAGATTCATTAATTAAACCACAGGATGAGAAAAGAGATTATGGTATCCCCAGGATGCCTCGGTTGGATCACGGCTGTCACGACTCTTTGCATGCCTGTTTATTGGCGTTCTGTGTGAGATGTGTTTTTTATTCTGGACACTGGGTGGCGCTGCATTCATTGGGCATGTAGTAGTTGTTGGCACCCTTCAGTCTCGAAAAACTATGGTATCGCGCTCTGAATGTTGGTTCTGGAACAGCGTCTAGTGTGGCTGAAAAGGTCGATTCGGGAACGACAATCCCTTCCACACTGGGAGCAAGTGCAGTCTGTCCCTGGTCTGTCTCCCTGGCTACGGGCCTTCCTTCTTTGCCTCTTTGCCTTAGTCTGTTGGCCAAGTGTCTCTTCAAACTGGAAGAGGCCATGCTGCACAGCCTGCCTCCAAGCGGGCCGCTCATAGGCCAGGGTTTCCCACCTGTTGAGGTCCACTCCTAAGGCCTTCAGATCCCTCTTGCAGATGTGCTTGTATCACAGCTGTGGTCTACCTGTAGGGTGCTTTCCCTGCATGAGTTCTCCATAGAGGAGATCCTTTGGGATCTGGCCATCATCCATTTTCACAACATGACCGAGCCAACACAGGTATCTCTGTTTCAGCAGTGCATACATGCTAGGGATTCCAGCTCGTTCCAGGACTGTGTTGTTTGGAACTTTGTCCTGCCAGGTGATGCTGAGAATGCGTTGGAGGCAGCGCGTGTGGAAAGCATTCAGTTTCCTCTCCTGTTGTGAGCGAAGAGTCATTGTGCATGACTTGAGAAAAAAGTCTTGAATTTCAGGTACAGTGAGGCAGGGTTGCCCTGATGCTACCAAGGTAGTCCCTGAGCGAGTTCCTCTTGCATTCTTCTGCTGCTCTTGTTTTAATAAACAACCTGTGACTTCAGCATGCCCAAGGTTTAATTTGTGTTCTGCTGGAGTTGTTAAGAAATAAAAAAGGAGCCCCGCGTTTCTGCTGCGAGATATGGATGGAATCGGGGTGTAGCTCTGCAGCTGGTCAGTGGCGAACCTCCCATTCATTTGATGGGGCAAATGCCCCTGGCATGGAGCCTTGTTCATCTTTAGGACCCCACAGAAGCCTCCCTGAAGCACAGTTTAAAGCATCAGGGAAGCTTCAGGAGGCTTCCCTGATGTGTCTTAGAGTTGTGCAAAGCACCATGCACCCGAAGTAAGTGGGGGGGGGGTGGATTTGTATGCAGGAGGCGGTGGCATCCTGCAGGGGATGCCATTGCAGACCTTTGACCTGGGGTGTGGGACTGGGGAGGTACACCACTGCAAGTGGTGGCCCCTGAGCCAGTTCTGACTCACTGTGAGGGACTGTCTGCCACCTCAGGATTGTCACCTGAGAGACTCCAGCTCTGGGACTCATTTGCAGGTCATTTTGGATGGAAGGGCTCAACTCTCCATCCTGCACATCTTCAGAGTGGTGCTCTGACAAGACTTTCCTAGGGACTAGAGAAACCTATAGCACACTGGAGGAAGAACAATGTTCATGCCTCACTTGGCTTCTGGCACATTCTGCTATAGGCCACAGTGAAAAAATACAGCTGTGGTGACATTTCTTTGAGCTCCTTCTATAACAGTGATTTTTAGTGTTTTCCTTCGCACAACACACTGACCTCTATGGTCTTCTCTATGGTCTATGCCTCTTGTGATGTCACTTCTGACTTCCAGGAGACTCTTCTAGGTTCTGTGTCTCTGTTTTCTAGGGCAACTGTCTACAGTAAGAAATTTGTCTGTCCTTCTGGTGGAGTAAGAGGGACAGACAATTTCTTACTACAAACAGTTGCCCTGGAAACAGAGCTGCAAACTCCCATGGCAAACCTGTGGATCTTTTGAGGCACACCAATGTGCCACAGCACACCAGTTGAAAACTGCTGTACTATAGGATGAACTTTGGGGTTCCAGAGAAAAGAGTTTCATTCTTATCTATGGCCCAGCCCATTTTCATATCTAATGAAATATTGCAGCTATAAGCATCCTCCTAAACCAAAATATCTTTGAATTGGGCTTCCAGGCCCAGCTTCAGGTTCAAGAATGCACAAAGGCAGGGCCAGGCTCAGATATTTCTGTACCTGAAATACAAATTTAGAATAACGCAATCTTGTTTTGCACACTCTGGTGTGGGCTGGAGTTCATTCTTTATGACATAAATAAATGGAATCTAAAGAAGAAAATGGGCAACTCCTCTAGAATCTGCAACTCAATCCATTGCCTTAAGGTGAAAAGGCTAGCTCTGACCCTAAGATACAGTCTGAAATGACCCAGGGAGATGGTGAGATTTCAGCCCCATCTATGGTGGGATTCACAACATCTCTCAGGTCATAAAGTTCAAGAAGCATCATGACTTCTTTTGTATCCAGACTCATCTTCAATTAAGCAGCTCTAGGTCTGGTCAGCGCCTAGATGAGTGACTCCTTGGGAACACCATGTAGTCAGGTTCATGATGAAAGAAAGGTAGGACATTGATGTAATGTGGACAGGACCTGTTGCACAGTGTCATTGCTGCCCTCACTTGAAGGGTCCCATACTCTGACTGAAGACATTCTCTCTAGAATTCGCAGCTGGCTTTTTGGCTTCCAACAGAACATGATCTAATAAATGATGTCCTTTGCCTATTTTAGGAACGCATCCCTGACACGTTCACATTATTTTTCAATGTGTGCTCCAGGTACATTGCCAAGAAAATGCAAGAAAGAGTTGCTGGCAGTGAAATTGAGGAACAGACCAAGCAAACAGGAGTTGGAAGACAGGAACATTTTCCCAAGGAGGACTGATGAAGAAAGACAGGAAATCCGGCAACAAATTGAAATGAAACTCTCCAAGTAAGTTCAGTTCCGAGTAATACCAGGGAAGGTCACAGTTCCCAGTCTGCATTTTGCCTTGGGGTACATATACATTTTGTGCACGTCCTGTTGCACAACACAAATTCTCAGCAATAATGAATGCAGTCTCAGGATCTATCATATCCCTTGAGCACAAGTGTCAGCACTGCAGGGGGAAACGAATCCTTGTCAATTATTTTAGAGATTCCTCCAGATTCCCCAGATAGATCATTAAAAGTGGATTCAGAAAGCCATGTGGTAGCCACCTATGCAGGAAGGGCATAGCACTAAAAACTGTGAGGTAGTGGTCACCTGTAGCCTTGGAGCAACTGGGTAAACCTGGAGTTAGAAGCTCCCCCAACTTTTCTGTAATCTGGAGCATGGAAGGGTGCTGAGCCAAAATACCAGTCACATGGGCTTGGAAGAGGTTGGGGTTCCCTGATGTGTATAATGGAAAGTTCAGTTCATTTTGCATTCAGTTTGATGAAGAAGCTTCTGTGCGAATGGTCCTCGGCACAGGAACTGCACAGTTCTCTCGAACCAGAGTTGCCTCTTCTGCAGTGACGTAGCTTGAGGGGGTGCAAAGGGGGGGTGCATTCCAGGTGGTGGGAGCAAAACTGTTCATGGGGTCATTTAGGCGCCTGCAAAACTTAGTACTTTGCACCACTTTCTCATTAGCATCACTTTGTGTGCAGGACTTGAACAAAATCTAGCGTTTCACATAAGGGCCATCCATGTTCAAAGAAAAATTCTCTCTTGTCAGAATTGCAAAGTTGGACATACAACTGAAAAGTCATGGAAAATTTGTCTCGTCCTGACCACATGTTAACTGCTTTGCCAGAGGCGATAGAGAATGACCTGACTGTGCGGTTGCAGTACCATGGGACAAAACAGTAATTGGCAATAGCACATTATTCCTACCTCTAAATCTACCCTCAGAACATCCTTCCATGGCTTTAAAAGCTGTGGTATTAGAACACACAGGGAAGGCAATCTTAACGCTAAGAAAGCTGGGAAAACTCTCCCGTCTTCCTTTCCCTCAATGCATCCTTCTTTGCTAGAATGGGAGCAAATACATACAACTTGGACACTATTTAGAATTTCAGACTTTGAGTTGGAAATGTGTCTTTCAAATTTGCAATGTGGATTGAGAATTCAAAATGTGATCTGAATGCTTTAGGCTTGTTGGCAACCTTTAGATACTTTGGTGCACTGGGTTTATAGCGAGTACCCCAAGAGTGGGGGTTCCACACTGCTGAAGGCTGGTAAGGTCTGGGCCTTTGAGCATGAGGTGCAGAAGGTTGAAACTTGCTTGTGCAAAGAGCACTGAGATACAAGAACTGCAGACTGGAGATTCATAATATACATTTGAAGAAAGCAGAGATTACTATGACGTTTCTGAATCGGGCACCAAATGGGCAGTGACTAGCAATGAAACTAACCAGCAGAACCAAAAGTTGCATGTGTTTGGGCCAGGAGGTCAGATATCACTTCAACAACTGCTAGGTCATAACCAAGGCTTCAGACATTGCTGGGATGTGTGACGCTAGCTTGGGCTCTATCCTCCCAAATGATGCCTTGTGATATCAGCTGCCCAGATATCAACAGGTGCTGGCTGAGTGATCGTGTAACGCTTGTATTGATACAACTGCATTGCGAGCAATTTATTTCAAATTTGTACTGGTCTTACGTTTAAAGCCCTACGTGGCTTAGGAGCAAGGTAGGAACTGCCTGTGACTCTTCAGGTTCTCTAAGGTCCTTCGGAGAAAGCGTCTTATGAGTAGGCCCTCTTGCTGTCAGTCTTCCAACACCGTCTAAAGAACTGGCTTCTTCAGCAGAGCAAATAGGTTTTGCTCTGGTCCTCCGTTTTTCTGATTTCTGTTTTTTTTTCCTCCAGATGTTTTTGTAATTGATTTTATTTACTGCATTGATTGGGGGGGGGGGGGTTGGAACTGTAAACTGCCCTGAATCTCTGGAAAAAGAGATAATTAAAAGGGCTAGTGATGGACCTGCTCTTGAGGTGCCCCAGGGCAAAGGTCCACAGTCGCTGCTTCCCGTACTCACCGAGTGCGATGGAGCCTTGCACAACTCCAGGATTGGCTGGGGAAGTGCTTCCCTGAGTTCTTCAGTTGTACTTCTGGAAAACTGGAAGTACAGTTTCTGATAGCGTCGGGAGCCTCAGGAGACTTCCCACGCAGTCCTAGAGTCGTGTGGGCTCAGTGCCCGAGACATTTGCCCTGATTGCCCAGTGCCAGGTCCACCACTGAAAAGAGAACACCCCCTATGCTTTGGGGGTGCTCTGTAGCTTATTGATCTGTACTTCATGATGTTAGGTCTGAGTCTTCTGGGGTCTTGAAGAGTTAGTGGTACCAGCTACTACGGTAGACTTGGACTTCTCTCTGACTGATTGATTTTCCACATTTTTTTATACTGCCCTTCCTTCAAGAAGTTCAGAGTGGTGTTGGTTCCTCCTCTCCTTTTGTCCTCACAACAACCCTGTGAGGTAGGTGAGGCTGAAGGGGAGTGACTGGCCCAAGGTCACCCAGGGAGCTTTGTGGGTGAGACCTGGTCTTCCAGGTCTAAGTCCAACTCCCTAATTTCTATACCACCCTGGCTCTCTCCAAGCCTTGTCACAAGGTCTTAAGGGAGATATTTCAGGGTTTGGGGATGAGTGCGCTCTGCCAACCTCCTTGTTCCCATCGTTGCAAGACTTGAAATGCTATCTGCACATCACAGCTTCTAGTTGTACCTGTTATCTCTGTGGACTGGGTGGGAGAGGAGGAACTTGCACAGTTTGTAGTGTTTGACTATATCTTTTGCAAGCATCTGATGTGCTCAACTGAATCTCCTAAATTAGGGCTTATTCACACATCCATGCATTTCACTTGATATTGCTTTGCTTGATGATTAGCAGTGGATTATGCCAACTGCCTCGGTTGAAAAGCATTTGGTTTGAGATGATGTCAGGTGTCATAAAACTCCATCTGCGATGTTTGATCTTTGGTGGCTTTTTCACACACACAAGTCATCACTTGAATCGCTCCCATGTTTGCTTGAAATTGCCCTGCGTGGGCAAGTCTAAGATGCAGTCCAACTGATGCCATAAGGAAAGTGTTTGAAAGCAGGTCACCAAAAGGTGGTGTGCCACCTTAATCTCTATCTCATTGAAGCGGTTTTTAGCGAGGGAGGGTTAGCTGGATTTTGTGGAACTGGGGCAAATTACACCCACTGTAACTTCATCACATGCAGACGCTGAAAAATGAATGATAGAACTGGGAGAAGCTGTGAAGAGTTTGTTTTATTTTTATTCCACCCTTCCTCCAAGGGGCTGAGAGCCCTGTACATCCTTCTGCCCCCCCATGTAGCACAACAATTCTCTGGTTATGTAGGCTGAGAGATGGTGAATGGCCCATGATCACCCAGTGAACTTCATGCCTAAGCAGGAACAGAAAATTAAGATGCCCAGGACAGGTCTTGGCATTCTGAGGGTGCAATCCTAACCTGCCCTGGAACAGACAGGTCGACTGGCCTGCACTTTATCCAGCACAGGTTTGGTGTGGCCCAGGGTGCAACTTGGAGTAAGGGGTTTCAGTCCCCTCACCCCAAACAACGCCATAGGCAGCCTTATGGGGCTACTTGGATCTGTGACCGCAAATCAGAGCGGCCCAAGTAATGCCACTCAGACCAGGGACAGAGGTTGGGATCTGGACTGCACCACCATGGCCAGCGCCACCCCCTCCCAAGCCCAATCTGCCCTCCAGGGTGCCATCCTGAAATGCCCCCTTTCCACTCCTCCCTCCCTCTCCCTCCCTCTACCCTCTCCCACCCCCTGTGCCTGTCTGCCCAGGCCAGCACAAACTCACACTGTCCCACACTGCTGCTTCCGTGTGCTGACCCAGCCTGCTCCCAAGTAACCGCTTTCATGACACTGGGGAGCCAGCATAAGGGACTTTTGCTGGCTCAAGGCAGCTTGTATTACAATCACACTAGCAAGGCCAGTGATCAAAACTAAACAGCAGAGAAGTAAGGGTAGATTCACATCCAGGTGGCACAAGGGAAGTACGAGCATGGTCTTTGGTTTGAATGCCATGAATCTGGACAAAGGTGGGTTGGTGAAGTGGCCCCCAAGTCATCAATGGCGGCTGACTTGCTTTCAGCCATCCAGCTGGTAGGAGGTTTGTGTATAATTACAAATAGTTTATACAGCATGAATAAATTGTATTTCCAGTAAATGGTGGGCAACCCATTCCTAACAAGGCAATGCATTGCTTCTAGACTTGTCTTCAAGCCATCTGTAACTCCATCTGCTCTGCTGATCTAATTTTAGCCACGTCTATCACACTTACACAGGCACATGTCTCATTTCTTCAATGTGCTCATATTTGTTTAAAAATAAACAAACAGAAGCTTTTGTAGGAAATGGACTAATATGGAATTAGTGATTAAGCTCTCCCCCGGGCTCAGGATGGAATAATGCTAGAATTCAGGGTCGTCCAAAGAAATTGATTGACTGGAGTCAAAAGCAAATATCAGTTCACACAATACATAAGTGAGATATGGATTGAACTGCCCACCAGATATAGCAATGGCAGATATGCAGAGATGGCAGTAAAGAGGGTTTGGGCAAATTCATGGAGGAAAAGGCTGCTAATGGATACTGTGGCAAGTCCCCCGCTTATGTCCTGGTTCTATTCTGGAGGTTTGTCTTGAAAGCAGAACTGATATAAGTTAGAACGGTGTTATTGCACCTGTGAGAAAGCACTAGGCTGGTCAAACTGTGCCTGTGCAAAGCATGAGTGTGGTGGTCTGCAGGTGGGGATGTTCAAATGTTGGATTTGCATAATTTAGGGCCTACCTGTGATTTTTATTTGAAATTTTCATGCTCACAGGAAGTTTGCCACAGAGTATCCAGTGGGGGGGGGGGGAATCAAAAGAAGGCTGTTGCCTTCAGACCCGCCTTCAGTACTGCTCTGACTGATCACTGTGGGAAGCAGGAAAGATACTGTGTAGGTCCCTACAGCCCAATCTGATCCAGGGCTTACACAGATGGATCTTGCAAACATATGGAAAACACAGGAAGGGAACAACAAAGATACAACAACATGTAATGGATGGGTCCTATGCAATCGTGATGTTGTGGAGAAGGGAAACAGGGATTCGTTATTCACTTGGTCACAATGTGAAATTCTCAGATTCTTCTGGCAGGTATGAGACAAAGAAAGGGAAATATTTTTCCCCATAGAACAGAAGGCACAAAGTGTTTTGTGCTGGGATTACTCCAGAACAAGGACTAAACCTTCAATGGTTTGAATAAGGTCTTTGCAAAACATTACTGATGTAAGTAGAAAAAAAGTCTCCCAGAGTCTCCTACCAATCAAATTGTGGAGAGAATCCCTGTAAGCCCTTAGTAAGCTTTATGTTAGAATTCATTACCTATGAGAATAAGGTCAACCTTTGAGCACTTTGAGAGAGAAAGTGATTTCTTAGCAGTTCCTCACTGGGACATCCCATCAAGCTGCCTCTTTCGTTTGCTGCCATTCTTGAGGGTTAGAAATACCTACTGATGTGATTACAAAAAAGCTGTTGGAGAGGAGGGAAAAAATTATGTGCAGAGCATAACTGGTGACTACTGAAGGATAAAATAAAAACTTGCAATAGGACAGAGACCATAGTTGTCCGCAGAATGTGGCACAAGGTAGTGTGTGAGGGGTTGACATAGCAGGATGGGTACAGACTGACTTCTGACATGGAAGGGCTTCCTGAAGTGGGAGCCAGACCAGAAACAGATGTGCAGAAGACCCGTGTGATGAATCTGAGCTGTACCATTTTTAGATGAGATGTAGCATGTGTGAATGTTCCTTCGTGAGTTACAGCTCACAGTAGCCCACAAGCTGTGTTCTGACATGATGCTTGTTTTGTATGTCTCTGGGACCACTCAAAAGTCCCCTTCCCCTGAGAAGCCACTGTGGAGTGCCTGGCTGCACACAGGATACTGCGGCAGTCATTTTTGGCGCCACGGCAGTCCCACGCGCAGGGCAGCTCAGGATTGGTTGCCTGTTTCTCCCCAAAACAGTAGCTCATTCAGTGTTCCTTTCCAAATACATTCATTTTACACATGTTTGATTTACAGCCCAAACCTATTCCCCCTCCTCCCGCTGGTGCAGTCACTTCACAAAGGGGATTTAAATCCCCTTACCGCTCTGTAAGCCTCCTGCTCCTCAATGGGTCTCCTTGGACCTGCTCCAGCTCATTCACTAGCACAAGTCTGAGGGGAGAGAGGGTGTGGGGAAGCTGCAAAAAGGGAGGAGCTGCACACCATCACTGCTGGATCCATCCTCTCCTGCGGCTTCCACACCCTTTGTTCCTCCCTCCTCCCCACCCCTGCCGCTGCCTTGCTTGTTCTGCTGGGTCCAGATTCACCGATGTCCTGGGAGCGCTGCCACCTCTTGCAGCAACACTCCCAAAACATCCACTGACAGAGCTCCTTCGGCACCCATTTTACAACAGAACTCTGTTCCACTGACATAAATGCCCACGCACAACAGGCCAACCCCAGATAGAATTGGGCTGTCCCAGGGCCTAGGAGAGGACGGTAAAGGGGGTAATTTGTACCCGGGCCCAGGGTCAAAAAGGGGGCCCAGGAGCCAAAGGAGGGGGCCCAGAAATTTCCTGGGATCTTACTTTTTCCAATCTATTCAGACTTGTTGCCTTCATGGGATGCTGGGGACACTACCACAAGTGTGCAGCTGGAGTTACTGGCAAACCATATATGCTTAGGAGTGTGTTTGGTTTTCCGTATTACTGTATCTATCTGCCGATGCCACATGGGTGGGTAGACCAGGGCTCAGAAGACTTTTCCAGCTGTGTCCACCCTCCCCCCTATCCTGTTTCGCCCTTCCCTGCCCCCATTCTGCTTGTCCATCACCACCCTCTCCCGCTCTGTTTCACCCCTCTCCCTTGGCAAAGGGGCCCCAAAGAAACTTTGTACCCCCTGATAAAATTCCTCTCAGAGTCCCTGGGCTGTCCATTGTATTTTTGGAAGAACGTGCTTGTTTAAATAATATCAAAACCTAATTTATGCCTACAGATTTCTGGAATAATGCTGTCAAATTTTCCACGTGCTCTCACAGGTTCAGCTGGGAGCATAGTTGCGTCTTATGGTAAAAATATTTTTCATTTATGAATTTTTGAGAGATGTGCTGCTTTTCAAGAACTTAACCCCATGTAACAGGAAATGTGGGTGTATTAAGCAGGCCTGCTATGTATGGGATTGTGTTCTGTGCTTGGAGGAGCTCAGAGAAGTTCCACAAACTGTGCAAGCCATAGGTAGGGGTGCAGCTGTTCCCCCCCCTCTCTCTGTTTGGCAAATGAAAATGCATAGAAAAAAGGTAATTCAAATTCCTCATTAAAACACAGTTAAATTTGGATTGAGCAAACATGAATTTTTAAACTGTGGCTTGCTGGAAAAGAAGACTGTTAAGGCCTCCCACACACTGCTTGGCTTCTAAAGCTGTTGTAGTCTGTTGAGGAAGCACAGCAGAAATTCACTCCTCTCTTTGTCTCCAGTTGTTCAAATATTAAATGTTCTCAAATAAATATTTGCTAGATTTCAGGTCCCATACTCAATTTTGGGGTGTTTTTATTGCTTCAAGAAGAATGCTAATAACCGAATAAGAGAGAGTGGGAGGATTGAGCCGGGATCAAAAATTCCAAACCTGAGACTTTTTCATAAGAACATAAAAATGTAAGAAAATTCCTTCTGGATCAGACCAGAGATTCATGTCATCCTGTTTCACACAGTGGTCCACCTCTGGGAAGTTCTTGGGGAAGTCCTTGGGGAAGTCCTTGGGGAAGCCCGCATGTAGAAAAGTGTGGATGGCCAGGGGCACCTCTCCCTCCACCCACTCTTAGGCAGTAGATTACATCTTAGGGGAATGGGAAATATAGAAGGGGAATGGGATTATAGAAAGCCAGGAGGCAGATACTGCAGACTGTCCAGTGTACAGGACAGTCACAAAACCACAAAGCCACAAAACCACCTCTTCCTGGCTACATACTACTCCTTCCCCTGGGGCTCGGAATCCAGGGTTGAGTGCCCCTCCAGCCTATGTGTTGCCTCTGGCCTCACAGAATTGCAACCCAAGTGGGGGTCTGGTACAGGACCTGGGAATGGGATGGAGCCTACAATAGCCACTGAGGGAGCCCCAGCACCAGTAAGTTGGCACAGGGATAGATGATGGGAGGAAGAGGTGGGGAGGGGGAGAAACAGAGAAGGGACTAGGGCAGGGAGGGTGTGTGTGTTGAGGGCAAGAAGGGGGTGGATATCAGAAGCTGCTGCTCTGCCAATATCCTATCCTCCTTTCTGGACTCAATCCACCTACCCAGTTTCACTTGGATCTGCATCAGCAAAATAGTTCACACAGGTTCAAGTAGACCCACTGGGGCAGAAGAGGCTTGCCCCAAGGAACCAGAACAAATGTTCCCTTACTTAGAGGAGATCTCCAAGGCTCAAACCGCCCTGTAGGATGCAGCACGTACCCTGTTGGAGCAGCTGCATTGGTAGGTAGTATGGTTACATTGGATTGGGCTGTCCATGCCCTTTTGTTCCCAAAGCTGCTGTTTGTGAGAGCACATCAGGCTGAGGACAATAGTGAAGGCAAAGAAGGAAAAGTGGTGCAGAGATGCAGCAGGACAGACTTTGAAACCATATGAATATTTCAAATGAATAGTTTCAAAAATTGTAAAAATTGGGAGACACTTTTCAATACTCACGAACATGGATCAACACACAACTAGGTCAGTAGTTTAACTTTTGCGCTCACAGAAATCATGCACTGGAAAGAGTTTTAAAAATATTTTTTTCAGCCACGAATCCAATTTATTTGTATAAGCACTAAAACCGAACTCATGATATTTCTTCTGATATATGTAATGTATTTGGAAGGGAATGCCGTCTTCATCAAGGCAGAGAATAAAAATAATGATGCTTCTTGAAGTGCTGCATTTAAATAAAAAAGATCTGGGAGTTGAAGATATATTTTAAATCTCCCTTAAGGGGTGACTCGTTGCCACCTTCACATTCATATTATCTCAGTGGCCAGAAGTACAGCGCGAACTCATGAGGGTGGAGAGATCTTGCATAAAGCCTGGAGCCCCAACCAATGCAAAATTCAGACCTAACTTAGCATTTTGGTTCAAGCAAAGTATAGTTGGACCAATCTGTGGGTTCCAAACTTGCAGATAAAGAGGGTCCGCCTGTAGCATAAATATTTGGAGGGATAATGAATTCAGAATCAATGTAGCGATTCTTGTTCATGTGAAATAGACCAGTCATGGTGAAACTACATAAAGGACATCCAGCAGGAATTTCTTGGCATTAACTGCATATTTTGTACATTAATGGATTTACGTAATTGTTACTTTACCTTGAGGAGGCCTCTGTGACTGCCTCCCCACCAAAGGTTGCAGCACACACCCCATTGGCATGGTTGCACTGGCACTGGGAAATTGAATAGGATTGGGCCCTTTGTGAGTAGGACCAACAGAAGTCCTGTTATGTTCATTTTTCTAAGTTAATGTCACTTAGAGTAAAAAACAAATATGGGATTCCAAAATGGTGGCCTTTCTTATTTTGATTTCGGTAGATGTTGGATATGTTGATCAATATTTGAGTATAGTCAAAACTATCACTTCTAATCAGTTAGAAGTACAACTAAAATGAGTGGCCTAATGCCTCCTTAAATGGTAGGCATTTTTTCCTATAAATGTATTGTAAAAGTGACTGTCTAGTAATAATTTCAAGTGGCACCTCTTTGGCTTTTGAAGTTCATCCCAACAGTGGGCACTATGTGCTTCAGGTTGGACAGGCTGCCAACATCTATCAGCTTCACCATTTTTTTACTATCAAGGTCCGCTTTGAAGATCTCCTGATTCATGCCAGTGACCTCAGAGATGTAGTTTTCCCTCCTTCCTCTTCCTGCAGTTTGATGGCAATGCCTCATTTTCTTTCAGTTTGCTACATCATGTTGTGCAGTTTTCTTTTTACTGGTGATGATGGTAATCTCCTTACATATTTAGTTGTTCGTAAAGAATTCATTCCCAGAACTGGTCTAGTATTTTCCAGTTATGACACAGGAGACCATTTTTAATGGTCTTTGTGATCACATGTTTCATATTGCCAACAGCCAGCCACACGTTTCATATTGCCAATAGAGATGTCAATAAGATAGTAGCGTAGCTAGAGGGGTGGGCAACACTAAGTTCTGCAGGGTACCTCACCTCAGTGTGCAAGCAGCCCCTCCATGACATTATCCATGACATTATCGTATCAGCCATAGCAATGGCATTGTGACAAGACATCATTGACAAAATTATGTCACATTGTGGGGGTCAAATTGTGTTTTTAATGAAATTTTATTTCTCTCAAGAAGAAAATTTTTTAAAAATGTAATAAATTTAGCTCTGGAAGGAGTTTTATTTGCCAGGAACCCAAAGCATCATGGAATGCATAAAATGTGAGCAGGAAGAAGAGAGCAGTCTGGCAGAGTTATGGATAATTCAGATCTTCCAGTGATGTTGGTAAGAATAAATCCGGTAAATGGAATCTACAGATGGGCACGGCACATTCCCTGATATGGCATGCCCAAATGACATGCTGATTTCGTCGGCTTCCTACCCAGGCCTCAGCAGGCAATGTTCATCTTGTGAAACAGAAGGTGCCCAGATTAGCCCAAACTGCCAAGCAGATCTGGGCTGATTCCCCACACAACTGAATGTGCAGAGAGCTCTGCTAAATAGCTCTGCTCTATCCAAAATAGAGCTGGCTTGTTTAAAACTATCTTAATAAGTATGCACACCACTGGAAAACACACACACACACACACAAACACACACACACACACTTGCAAGATGAGAGGCAGACACTCATTCTAGAGAACTGCCGTTCTCCAAATTTTTAAATGTCGGCAGGTGCAAATACACAGCCCTAAAAGCTAGATTTGATTCTGAATTTTTCAACCAATCTACAAATCTCGCTTCCCTAACAGTACAGGGTGAAGAGTTAGTCATCTCCCAGTACACAATTGGCCTTATCTGGATTCCATCTTGTGTTTTGTTTTTGCTAAGTTGCCAGTATTATTATTATTATTATTATTATTATTATTAACAGTATTTATATACCGCTTTTCAACAAAAGTTCTTACAGAGAAAAATCAAATAACTAATGTCTTAAGCACATTCCTCTTAATAACACGTGTCATAATTTAGAGTTTGGCCTAAGTCTCGCAGGTTATGCTGCACGCAGAAGGCCAAACGTCCTCCATGTCTCAGTTTTCCCCTGCTTGGATGGGAATTCTTGGACACAGGTGATCTGATGCTCATTAGCAATGCCTCCAAAATCTGGAATTCATTGGATTTTTTGCCAGATTTTATTGGTCCTGTAAAGTTAGATGCATTTTTCATGCTCGGTTGGATTAGTCAGATGTCTGAGATAGGCCTGTTTATGTCTATAAAGGACATGGGCAGGGTTAGGGCTGCCAACTGATAAATGGTCAGCTTGTTGAGTCCTGTGCAGGAACAGGAGTGGGGCTAAGAGCCCTATCCAATGATCTGTGCACCGGCCCAGTGCCGGCGTGCGCTGTTGCAAACGTGCCGTAAGGCACACCTGTGACTGTCTGTACTGGGCAGGTATTGGAGCTGGCACAGCGCAAGCATGTGCCGAGCCAGTGCCGGGAGCAGGCCGGTTGGACGCTGCCTGGTGCTCTCTGCGAGTGCAGAGTGGTGGAGAGATATGTCAGGGTGGGGAGGGGAGTTCTGGGACAGGGAGAGGGAGAAGGGAAGGTTTGGCGGGGGCGGGAAGGGGGCAGAAATGGCAGTGGGCTCTGCCGCCATATCCTGTTCCCCTTCTGGCCACAGGAGACCCAACATGGGTCACCTCAAATCTGTGCCTGCTCAACCGCAGACAAAGATCTGAGGAGACCCATTGGGAGCATAAGCTGCCTTACTCAGAGTAGCCCTGGTGGTGCTTCCCAGCCCCTTGAGGTGCAGCAGTAGCCATTTTGACAGCACTGCAGCCCTGGGTGCTGGGAAGCATAGGGTTGGGCTGTAAGCCTCCTATTCCCTTGTGGCACTCCATTGCAGAACATGCTGTGTTTTGCGTCCCAATGCCTCCCTGTTGTTTTTTTTAAATAATAAAAATCAGGGAACGGTTGCCATGGCAATGGCTTTTTTAGCGCCTCCTGGCCAGCCCTGATATGGAAGTGTTCTCTTTTTCACCCATATTTCCCTCTCTTTGTAGCCTTCCCCTCAAATTAATTCATCTGCCCCCGAGGCCTGAGGCCATCACACAATTTTGTAATGCTCCATTGTCTGCAAGGCAAGCATAGTTCTGCTGCTCCCAGGGCCTGGTGCTCAGCGCCAACCCCTCATTATTCTTCCCGAGTGCAGATAATGAACCCTCAATGGCCTTAAATGAATTGAGCCTTTTGTGACAAGAGGTTAAAGAAGGGGACGTGTGTCGTGATGATTATTTACCATAAGTGTTTCTTAGCATTCTGAGCCCATATTATTCTTTGATGAACCCCTTTATTCACTGATGAACTAAATCCCTGGGGGAGAATTATAAAAAGAAAAGAGCATGTTCTCAGTGAAGAGGACTGATGGGAGGAAAAAATTGTCTTATTAGATTTAGAGCATGGCTAATAATGGAAGAAATATTGGGGTTACTATTTCTTTTGCAGTACAACTTGTACAGCCAGAGCAAGACATTGTCATTTAATGTGGAGAGGAAAGCTCAGATTCCTGGAACAAATTATGTACCTGCATTTTGCACTTCACGTTCTGCTGAATTTGCTCAAGTATTTGCATAAGTAGACACGACACATGAAGTGGTACTTAGCCATGGCGTCTAGACTCTCACTTACCTGCTTTCTATTATCTATCTGTCTATCTCCCAGGAAAGGGCTGGAAGGCATATGGTGCTATTTCTCAAGCCAAGAGATTTGGCCCTTGGGTTGCCCACCTGGATGGGAGACTAATGGAGGACCAAATGTTAGCCATTCTGAATTCTTCAGAGGAAGAGCTGGGTGTAAATGGCATAAATTCATTTTCAGTCCAATCCAATTTGGACCAGTGTTGTTGTAGCGCCTCTTCCACTAGCGCTGACTGCCATGAAAAGCGGTATATAAATACTGTTGTTAATAATAATAATAATAATAAAAAGGTTCTCCAGCAGCATACTACTCAATGCGCTGCTGGGGTTGCTGACAGGAAGCCCAGAGCTTTCCCTCCAGTGAATTGGATCTGCCCACCAATCAGGTAAGATGGCAGAGGAGGTGGAGAAGGTTGTGGGAGGCTGGAATGGGGACAGGGAGGGTGAAACGAGGGAGGGTGAAACAAGGCCCTGGGGGAAGGGTGGAACAGGGCGGTGATGGTAGTGGGGGATGGACAGATTGGGTCCAGAAAGGATGGGTTTGGTGGCAGTAAAAGCTCCCCTTTGCAGACCCGATATTGTGGTGAAGGTCCACGCGAACCTACACCAGCTTTTTAGCTAGCACAGGTCCAAATAGACTGCCTCCCCATGCTGCAGAGGCTTACCCATTGAGTAAGGAAATGATTTGTTTCCTTACTCAGGGGAGACCCTTCTGAACTCTCTCTCTCTCCCCCCCCCCCCATTGCAGGAGGTAGTGGTAGCTATTTTGGGGCAATGCCTCAGTGGGGGGAGAATAGGATTGGGCTCTTAGACTATGTATCTGTGTCTATTCAAGACATCTCCCTCCAGCTGTCTTGGAGATATTTGTGTCTGGAAGTGTTTATTTTATTGGTCTGGAGCCTAGTAAGAAGAAATTTCCCAGTAGTAAGAAGGGCCACGTTAAAAATCAAAGTTTAGGCCAACATTGG
The DNA here is from genome assembly GCF_035046505.1 of Tiliqua scincoides. Taxonomy (NCBI): domain Eukaryota; kingdom Metazoa; phylum Chordata; class Lepidosauria; order Squamata; family Scincidae; genus Tiliqua; species Tiliqua scincoides. Next base: position 212,829,388 of record NC_089824.1, read on the forward strand.
GGCAGGGACAAAACTGGGAGAGGGGGGATAGAACTGAGGTCAGTTTAATGGTGCACATTAGTGCAGTTTTTCTCCCCAGAGTACTTTGCTGTGGTCACAAGCAGCAGCCATAGCAAGAGTTTAAAAAACTCGTTTTAAAATTTAAAACTTTAAAAGAGTTTAAAAAATTTAAAAGTTTAAATTTTGAGACCCCGATACCCTTTTAACCCCAATGAAACTTTTTGACAACTTTTATCATGCCCCCCCCCCCCCGATAAACAAAATCCCACTACAATTCACCACCAATATGTTAGTGGATGGGGAGGGCATTTTTGCTCAGCCCTAGCAGTTAAGAGAACTGAGCATGAGTGAGTATTCCTAGAAGATTTCATTTCACTTCAGGAAACATGCAGTTCCGGGGCTATAAGATTTTTCCTGGAAAATCATATTGCATTGCCAAGGACGATGGTAACCAATCCTGCACTGTGTGCAGTTCACAGCATCTTAAAACATTACAGTCTGGCTATAATCTTGTCTCCTTATTGCTAACATTGTAAAGCCTGCTGTTTATTGAGCAGATGGTGCCCTAATGTAACAGTTCCGTAACCTTAAAATTTCATCCCACTGTGAAATTCAGCCCACATGAAGCAAATTTCGATAAATCGTCAAACTTTTCCCAGCGAAATGCGTAACCTACATAAGGTCAATCATTTCTGTTGCCTCTGATCCTCAGAAAATGTGAAATCCACTGAATGTGTTAGTTGCAGTCCATGGAAAGACTTGCGGGGCTTCACACCATGTGTAAGAGATTCTTAGGACCCTAATCACACAACCCTCTTTGGCATGTTAGGATGTGGGTTGCTTTCTGGAGTCCAGTGCCCAAGCACCCAGTAACATGCCCCCCCCCCATGCCTGGCCCATGAAAGGCGGTTTCTGTTTTGAAAAACTGGAAGCTTAAGAGTAGTCCCAGCTTCTTTAGGCCCCTTTGACTAAGCTCCTTACAAACAATCTGACTGCCTGATTGTTTTTGTAGCTATACCTGGCAATATGGCAGGTATATTGTTAAGCTGTTTCTGCTCAACGTTGCATATACACAACAGGGATCACATGTGTACACCTTTGGGCTGACAAAAATGAATTATTCTCGAGTGGTAGATGCCCCTTTGATGCAGTCCCTCCCTGGAATCTGGTGCCAGTTCTTCTAGGCACACTGATGACCCAGAGACCACTCACACCTGCTCTGGAATCTGTCAGGCCTATCGGGAACTCTGTCTCCCTCCTGGTATTCTTAGGATCAAAATGTCCTTGATTATTATACCGCGTGTCCCACCATTCTGCTGCCAGACCCTCTTGAGCTCCTCTTGCCTGTACACCAGAAATGCCAGCAGCACCTAAAGAACTCTGGGACTCGTGGCTCTTGAAAGAGCACTGTTTGTTTGTTCTAACATGGCTTCTGACTTACTCCAGTGGCTTTCTTAAGAGCTGACACTACGTATACATGTACGTATTGCAATATAAGAACATAAGAACAGCCCCACTGGATCAGGCCATAGGCCCACCTAGTCCAGCTTCCTGTATCTCACAGCAGCCCACCAAATGCCCCAGGGAGCACACCAGATAACAAGAGACCTCATTCTGGTGCCCTCCCTTGCATCTGGCATTCTGACATAGCCCATTTCTAAAATCAGGAGGTTGCGCATACACATCATGACTTGTAACCCGAAATGGATTTTTCCTCCAGAAACTTGTCCAATCCCCTTTTAAAGGCATCCAGGCCAGATGCCGTCACCACATCCTGTGGCAAGGAGTTCCACAGACCAACCACACGCTGAGTAAAGAAATATTTTCTCTTGTCTGTTCTAACTCTCCCAACACTCAATTTTAGTGGATGTCCCCTGGTTCTGGTGTTATGTGAGAGTGTAAAGAGCATCTCCCTATCCACTCTGTCCAACCCCTGCATAATGTTGTATGTCTCAAAATTTGTATGTCTCAAAATAAGTCTGACTAAACATCCTCAATCATGACCTACCATTAAGCCTCATTTTTTTTCTCTCTCACAGTGATGGAGCTGTCTCCTTCCCCCCCCCCCACCCCATGCTTGGATCCTATTATACTGTAGCTCTTTATACAGTCAGATACTGAGAAAGATTTTCCCCCTATATTACCGCTTGCGTAACTGTTGTATTTTTTCCTTGAAGAAGACAGATGTTTTCAACAAACTCCTTTTCATGCTCTAGTTGGCTTTGCTCTTTCACCGTTTTTGAGGTGGACTGTTTTCAGTTTGGTGGGTCACAAGCTGTACATGCCTATCCACCTAACCCGTGTACGCGGCCCATAGTATCTTCATTCATTGTGTGATGGCACTATTTGGGCTTTCAATGGGAAAGACCCTATGGATTTTTTTAATGAACACTTTTCCCTGTATGTTTCTACTTCTGGAGAAGAGCACCAGGGTGAAACACAAAGGGCACCTAATTCTCAGTGCATAGTTGACAGAACCTGGAACTTCTGTGTGTTTCTGTAGTGTCTGCTCTGTGATCCTGGACCAAGCAGGGTGAAAAAAAATAATCCAGCTTGCTCACTGCATAGTAGTGACTCAAGCAGACAGGCGAAGAAGCCATTCAGACCACTGGTTGAGAAAACTCTTGATTATGCCCTGCACCTACCACCCCAAAATAATGGTGTTACTTGGCATTTGCACTATCAGAGGGAACGAATCACACTGAGGTTCAGGCCTTCAGTGTTCATCTTATCCAGCTTTTAATGCTGACTCTGAAGGTGACTTGGATGAAGGGCTGGAATTGGGCCAGAGGAGATCCAAAGCAAGCTTGGCTAATTAGCAAAAAGTGAACTTTGACCCTTTCTCACAACTTGCTCTTGGTGTATGGTTCCTTCTTGCCAGGCCCTCATTATGTCAACACTTAGTTTTTCTTACTGCTCTATGCCAGTGGTTGTCAAACTCCCTGGGAGAGTTTGAGACCACTAAGTTCTTGCATGGGCGGGGGGGGGGGAGAGGCTGCAGGGACGGGGGAAGGCAGTGGCGTGATCCCCAGGATTGCGCCCCTGCAGCCTCCCGGGGGTGTGGGGAGCCTGGCACGACCTGCAGCAGGGCTCCCCGCAGCAGTGAAAGTAGATGCGGAGCGATCGCACCCCGCCTCCGCTGGAAGTGGAGCGCGATCGCTCTGCATCTATGTTCACTGCTGCAGGGAGCCCTGCTGCAGGTTGTCCCGGGTTTCCTGCACCCCCAGGAGGCTGCAGGGGCTTGGATACGCGTACCCAAGCCCCTGCAGCCCCCCTGAGCAGCACGATCCTGGGGATCACGCCGTTGCCTCCTCCCTGCCTCCAGGCTGACCCCGCCCCTTAAGGGGGCAGGGGCCAGGGCCCTCAGGCTGGGGTGGCGCGACGCCCCCGTTTGGAAAGCCCTGCTCTATGCTCAAAGATTTGGAATGGATAAAAAGACCATGCAGAAAGTCCACATGCTATGAAAAGTGGCTGGTCAGATGCTACTGGAAAATCTATGAAGGAAAGATAAACGCACTCTAAATATGAAGTTCAATATTGTATACATTTCCCCCATAAGGGGGTTTTCCCATTACATGTCCCTCTAATTAATTTTCTCAGCTCCAGTAAGGCAAAATGAATAAATAATGACTAGAGATCAGCATTGACTCCAAAACTGAAATTCCAGGTGAGAACCCTTCACTTCCCTGAATCCATCTCTTTCTTCTCTGACCAAGCTGATCACACACAATGATGGTAACTTTTTTTGAGGGGGGGGGGGGAATGGCAGTGTTAATAGTGCATTTCAGTGCATGTGAACTGACATGCTGGATTGGATCAAGGCCTCATTCTTATCAGTGCCCTGTGCTGCTTGAACTAGCATTCCAGCAAAACATAAGCAAAATATATTTTACCTAAGTAAAATACGTTAAATATATTTTGAAATTTATATTCTGGGCAGAGTTGCTGTCGCTGCCCAGAATGGCTCCAATGGTAGGTGGGAAGGGCTGATTACACACTGCGTTGTGGTGCCTGCTATATTTACCTCATTGCCCCCCTTAGCTATGCTACTGCCTGTACTACTGAAGTACAGCCACTTCCCAGCTGCAGTGATCAGGGACCCTTTCCGAAAGAAAAGTTGATGTATCTAGCTCTTTATTTCCAGAAATTGCAGACTTATATGTCATTGGAGAGCCAAGATGTCCCAAGTCTATTCTTGGTACATAATGTATACTCCAGGTGACACACTGGGACTCAAAACTGAAGAAAAAGAACAAACCTGTTGCATCATCTCTGCATTCTGGCTTTGGCATTCATTTTGATATGATCAACATAACTTTTCATCTTACAAAATCAAGAAAACTTTCTTAAAAATGCAAGAATGGGAGAGCTTTGATAAACAGACTAAATAAAACATGGGAAACGACACAAAAATAAAAAAAATGGAAGCACAGGAATGCTTTGATAAACAGATGAAAATACTGAGAAAAAGCTGTCATTCAAACATTATGTTGTCCCATATCATTGAAAGGTTAGTGTAATTTTACTTTTGTTTATTCTTTTTATGTTGCTTCAAATGAATGAATGACCCAGCTTATACAATAGAAAGGAGATGTGCTGATATTAGAACAGAGCTAAAATGCCCCCTGGGGTCACCACCCTATTCTCAAGTTGCATCATCATCCCAGGACTTAATGGGGGTGGATCACAAGATCTGCCACCATAAGGCCCTGATAGGATTGCACCGTAAGGGTATGACTACACAGTGCTCGTTCATATAAGACATCCAGTTTATAGAGTTTAGCCTTCAGCCCACACAGGTCTCCTGCCTGCTTCCTTGATTGACCTTATGAGTAAAGGATCAGCACATGGTACACAGGTGCAGTCTGCATCAAGACCACCATCCCTCTGTTGGTAGAGGCATGCCTTAGGAGGAAGTCACCCATCTTTTCTCCTGCACCACTTAGAGCCCGGTCATGTGCCATGTGTGCATCTTCCTTCAAAGACGACTCGTGACTGCTCTCATCAAGCTTAAACAGTGTGAATCCTCCTTGCCTTTTAGACAATGTCTGCGACAATTTCCAATGCAAATTGTCTCCTGGGAGTCACGGGCAGAATGAGAAGCTGAAGATCACTTCTCACAGCTGATCGATTATGTTGAACATGAAAAGCAGAGCCCTCACCTGTCAGGAGTCATCATTTTTTGGAGGGGGGAGGGGGAATGTCAGTGCTCTCTCTAAAAATACCCAAAGGAAGAAGTGTGAGACCCTTTGCTTTCATTTAGGTGGAGGTGGGTATATGGAACTTTAGCAACATTGTCACCATTTACTAAAAATATTGGTACTTAATTGACTGCTTGGGATTGCACCAGCGTGTCTGCCGTTGCTTTAGGTATTTATACCAAGTGCACCCATTTTGACCTGTCTCAGAGTACATGCAAGTTTGTCGTACTATATGCATTAACAAATAGTGTCAAGAGAATCTTTGCTACGGTGTACACATAGCGCTGAATTTGTCAGCTCTGGAGATGTGCAGTTGTGTTCTCACACTCTTACATGGTTGCTACCAAGGCATCGTGCCAAAGCATGTGCGGGGGATGCTTCAGGCTTTGATGTTCCAGTATTTATGAGGTATCAGTTGTTTGCTATGTTTTATTAATATTTGTGCTGTACCTCAAGGGCCTTGGCCAGCTGGCCCATTGTAATGAACCCCCACAGTATCACCACTGACTTGGAAGAACTCTTCACTTGTCTTCAGTTGTTTTCTCTAAACTAAAGCATCCTGCAGCATACTTTTTATTTTATTTTTTATTTTATTTTATTTTTCAGAAGCACCCTATTTATCTCTGTAAGAGAAAACAGTTCTTTGCAGTGCTTCTTAGGGCGCAGTCCTAACCGGCACTTAGTCCGGCATAAGTGCCCCGGGAGGGTCGCAAACATGCCGTAAAGCATGTTTGCGCCTCTGTGGGAGGAAGCTGTGTCGGTGCATCTAGGTGCGCCGAAGTACGGAGGCCAGCAGAAGCCTCCGCGGTGGCTTCCTCGCTGCTGCTTGTGTCAGCGCACCCACGTCAACACAAGTGGCGAAGGTAGGCATGGGGTGTGTGGAGGAGGCGGGAGGGAGGCGTATCTGGGCGGGGGCAGGGCGGCGATGGGTGTCCCCGGGGGTGGGCGTGCGGGGAGACAGGGGCAGGGCTGGGACCCGGCAGTTAAGCCAGATCCCAACTCCCGTTCATTGGGAGAACGGAGCAGCTTCAAGCCACTCTGCTCTCCTCGGACTTGCACCACCTCCAGAGGTGGCGCAGTTCTGAGGAGACCCATTGGGGTGAGCAGTCCTTACCCAGGAGTAAGGGACGAGCTTCCCATTGCCTCTGGCTGAGCCGCTGCAGCCAACGAACCTGCGCTGGATGCAGCGCAAGCCTCCTGGCTTGCCTGCTCCAGTGAAGGTTTGGATTGCGCCCTTAGTGCACTAAGTTTTGCAGGGAGCTTCACTGCGGCATGCAAGTGGCCCCCCTCCCTCCCCTTCAGAGCAATTCCAGACAGGGGAGAAAAATGGAAGCATTCGTTTTTGCCTGGAATGGCTCTGAAGGGGAGGGGGAAGGGACCACTTGCACACCTCAATGAAGCGCCCTGAAAAACTTAGTGCTTTGCTCCCCCCTAGCTATGCCACTAGTTCTTTGCAAAGTGGCTAAGAAACTGAGATCACCCTCCCATCCCGGGCAGCCCAATCCTGAGCTGCCTGCAGTGCCCAGGCTCGGCGGAACCAAAAAGGGCTGCTGCTGAATCCTATGTCTCCCGCGCTAACACGGGAGGCTCCTTGGGAGAAGGGGACGTTTGTCCCCTTCCCCCGAGTAAGGTAAGCAGCCCCACAATGGGGCTACTCTCTTTAACGTGGCGCTAAAGTAAAGGCACTCATGTAGGGCGTGCAGCCCTGCACGAGCGACCTGGATTCGTCTCTCTCCCTCCTCCTGACATGCCTCCCACCCGCCCCTGCCGGACTCCCCCCTCTGTGACACATTTGGACTCTAAGAGCCCAATCCTGTGGTCCGCGGCACACAGTCAGCAATAATATTTAGCATTTGTTTAGCTCTTTTGAGTGTTCAAAGTGTGGCACAGGAACTATTTTATTTTTTTATTTACAGTATTTTTAACCCACCTTTCTCCCTGAAGGGACCCAACGTGGCTTCCAAAAAACCAATGCAAAAATACAAAGAACATAAAATCACAATTAAAGCACAAATCTTACACTAAAAACCCATAACAATTAAGAACAGCTTAAAACAGCAATAAAACATTACTACAATAAAACTTAAGAACATAAGAAGAGCCCTGCTGGATCAGGCCAAAGGCCCATCTAGTCCAGCTTCCTGTATCTCACAGTGGTCCATCATAAGAGCAGCAGCAACCACCTTATAAAAAAATACAAGCCTGTAAAAGCCAGATGTTAAAAAAGCTAAGAACTCAGAAGGCTAGTCTTCCTTAAAACAGTCCTGTATGGTAAATAAGTATTTATTTACTTAGCATTCCCATGTTGGGAAATACTGTCCCCTCAATGCCCATTTTGCAGATGGGAAGACTGAGGCTTAGGAGGAGGGTTCGACCTGACGCCACACAGAGCAGGGGTGTGTTTTGAACTGGGGATTCCTGATTCTCATACCTCTTGACCACTAAGAATTACCACCACATGTTACATAAAGTGAAATCAGAGATAAGCTGGAGATTTCTACTTGGATGTCAAAAACATATTTCAAGAGAGGTTAAAAGAGGTTTGAGAAGCTTAGAGGCATTTTTCAGGATTTCACAAATTTCTCCAATCCACCTTCCCCATTGCTTCAAAGCTCACTGGGTGTCCCCGACAAATCACTCTTTCTTATCCTCATCCACTCTCTGTGGTTGTTGAATGGCTCAGATCAGAGGACCCTGAATACATTTCTCTCAGTCCTTCTCAGGAGGGATGGGATGGAATTCAGGTCAGAAAGTTTGGGTCTACCCATGCAGTAGAAGAAGATGGCAGGAGGCTGAGCTGGCAAAGTGCTACAGGCTGTAGCACTTTAGATCAGAAGTGTGAAGTACAACTTTTTAATGACCCCATTCTGTAAAACAATGCCCTGCAGATAGAAAAGTTGCAAGTTTCCAGTCCAACCTTTTCCCTGCTGGAATTTGCAGGGAATGTGGTGGCTGTTCAGCATCACAAGAGCTGAGAGCTGCCCCATGAGCAATTTAAGGAGAACCAGCAGGGATGTGTGAGTCCAGCGCAGCTTGACTTGAGTCGAGTCATGAGTCTCTGCTCCCCACAACTCAAGACGAAAACGAGTCCTAATGGGGGGACTTTTCGAGTCACCCAGAGCATTTTCGAAACCCAAAAAGACTCAAGTCATGAGTCTTTCCCTTTAAAAGCCAGCCACAGCTCCACAGAAAAAAACAGGGCTGCTGCTGGAGTGTGTGTGGGTGTGTCAGAGTTCTCTTTAAACACTCCCCTGATGTCCACATCCCATCGGTAAACAAGGCGGCAGGGGGTGGGAAGGACTACGTGAAAACAGGGACAGAAGCGGCAAGAGGGAGGAGGGTCACGTGCAGCCGCTGGGAGGCTTACCAGTACAACCCAATCCTTTGTAGCTCTATTCAGAAGTAGAGAATCAGTGTGATATACTACAGGGAATCTAGGAGTTTGTCAGAGGCAACCTGACATCATTCATTCAACCATGAAACCCCCTTGGGTGACATTGGACCAGTCTAACGCAAGCATGCATTCTCTCATTCTCTATCCATCTATTTCACCGACCTCACAAGTTTGTTGTGAAGATAAAATGAGACAATCCCCAATATGCTGTCCCAAGTTTCTTGGGTGGGAGACAACTGTCCTACACAAATAAATGCAGCCACTATGAGCTTGGGGCTTCTGTATACTGGCCTGCAGCATTTCATATTTTGTGGATGCATTAAACACCAAACACCGTGGAAAGGTGTATTTTATTCAATGCCTGATGGTGATATTCAAAATTGCCCTGGGGGAAAAAAATAGGGCATTTGGCAACCCTATTCAAGAAGGAAGGGAAGTTGCTTGAGGAAGATGATATTTTTATATTGCTCTGGCCTGCCGGCTTCATTCTCCCCCTTTTTGCTGCCTGGCTGCTTGTCATTTCACAGCATAAGGAAGGTTTTGTTTTTGTTTTTTTTTAAAGCCAAGAATGTTCTATAATGCACTGAGCAGTTGCTTTCAGTCTGTTGTATTTCATGCCCTAAGATTAGCATGGAGGCCACAAAATGTAGCTTGGGTAACTGCTGCAGGCAGCACCTTAATTTAATTAGTTGCCAGAGGAGGAATTCAGTGCTCCAGTTACCCACAGTTGCCTGGGAATGTGCAAGGACCATTGAAGGAGTGTGATTTTGGTCTCCTGTTCATTTGATGGGGCTTGTGCAGGAGAGCTTCGTTATCTGTTGTACTTCTAATGATTATTACTAGGAGCAGGTTGAAAATGTTCAGAGCTCGTGAAGTACACAAAAGTCTGAATTCCAAGTTTTTGGTGGTTCTAATCTGCAGGTGAAGTTTTACCTGCGCAGGGTCCTCTCTGCTCTCTATGGGAGAATGCTTAGCATGAGCACCGAGGAATTCTTTCTCAATGGCCAGATTATTCCTCAACTCAGGATAGTTCCACACTGTACATGACCATTGTGTCTGTGGTTGGTTTGCTGACTTTCCACTGGTGTTTCTCACAGTTAACACATAATGTGAACAATGTCCTTGGTCGTTGGCAACCTTCAGTCTTGGAAGACTATGGTATCGCGCTCTGGATGGTGGTCCTGGCACAGCGTCTAGTGTGGCTGAAAAGGCCGATTCGGGAGTGACAATCCCTTCCACACTGGGAGCAAGTGCAGTCTGTCCCTGGTCTGTCTCCCTGGCTATGGGCCTTCCTTCTTTGCCTCTTAGCCTCAGACTGTTGGCCAAGTGTCTCTTCAAACTGGGAAAAGGCCATGCTGCACAGCCTGCCTCCAAGTGGGCCGCTCAGAGGCCAGGGTTTCCCACCTGTTGAGGTCCACTCCTAAGGCCTTCAGATCCCTCTTGCAGATGTCCTTGTATCGCAGTCCTTGTAACAATGTCCTTAAATAACCATTTACATATACCAATGAGTCATAGCCCTATCAGGCACTTGCATTCAGTGGACTGAAAGATGTGTTTCAGTCAGCCACACTTTAGGGGTCTGCTGCAGGAGATACTGGTGAAATGCTGGTGTACCCACAGCAACAAGACTGACATATAAAATGTGGAACTGCTCTTGTAGAGGAGATGGACAAGATCTGCATAGCTTCATTCATTTGTAAGTATGGAATCAAAATTATTTTTTCCAAGAGTTGTCCTTAGGCATTTCTTAATTTAATATTTAGGCAGGGCTTACGCATGCCGAGACCTGATGTCAGTATATGGTCTCTATCTAGAAGAAATACTAAAGTGGAGGGCACTTCTGAGCATGTGCAGAGTGCCTGCTGGTCACCACTGAGTTGCAAGCCTTTAACACACGTGGCACAAAACAAAACGCTTCCAGGCACACTCTGAGCTCTAGTAGCTTTTATGTCCAAAAATAAAAAATAAAAAAATTAAATGCTGGATGATGTCTTGATGTTTCCCTGCAAATAAAGCCGTTCTGAATGTTTCAAAGAAATGCCCACCCCAACTCAGCATCTTTGTATCCCATAGAGATCTCCCATGTACAAACTCATCAGGTGTACTCTCTATGCCTCTGAAGATGTCATGAGGCCTCAGCTTAAAAGGGGATTTCGGGTTGGGAATCTCTAAGCTGTATAGTTACTATGGGAGTCTCCTCCTCCCTCCCTCCCTCCCTCCCACCTCACAGAGCACTGGGCTTGCCTTACATCTCATTGAGATGGCAAGACTGAATCCTAATTCCCCCTCAGGAATACACCAGGCTGCTGCTTCATTTATTTTCTTCTGCAAAAGTGGGTCAATCTGAAAAGCCCAGTTTTGTTTTTTGCAATTCTGGTGGGAGGAGAGATGGCGAGAATGCATATTATTAGGCAGAGAATGGCAAATTAAAGGTGGCTCAGAAGCCTAGTTCTCATAAACCGTGATGAGGAGCCAAACTTGTTTGTGGGCTGTACATTCTTGGCATGGGGGCAGAGCATGGGGGTGTGTGTGTGTCATATGATTAAAAGTAGTTCCATACAGAAAACCCCACAAACATCCTTCTTAGAAAATGATGTGTCAGAAAGAAGGGTACCCTTCTCCATCAGACACCAGTTTTCTAGATGGAGAGATTTTACTGCGTGGAGTAGCATTCAATTGTGTCAGCCCCCTCTTGCAGCCGGAGGTGGTACAGTCTGGGATCATCCGGCGTTTGCCAAAACTAGGCCAGGGAAAACAGATGGGGATAAGAAGATTCTGATCTTTGGACATGCATATTTTTGAAATGCAGCCTTCTCCCACACAGATGCTCTAAGTTTTTCAACTGTATAACATTCAGGACCCAATCCTATTCAACTTTCCAGCCCTGATGCAGCCACAATGCAGCCCCAAGGTAAGGGAACAAATATTCCCTTACCTAGAGGAAGTCTCCGTGACTGCCCCTCTCCCCTGCAGTATGCCATGCACACCCTGTTGGCATAGCTTTGGACCCCATCCTATCCAACCTTCCAGCTCCTGTGTAGTCACAATGCAGCCCCATGGTAAAGGAACACATGTTCCCATACCTTGAGAAGGCCCCAGTGACTACCTCTCCACTGCAGGATGCAGCGCACACCCCAATGACACAACTGCACCAGCACTGGAATATCGGATAGGATTGGGCCTTAAATCAGTACTGTCAAGTTGGATAGGATTAGGCCTTCAGTTGACCAGAACACTAAAGTGTACACACAGCTTATTAGGCATAGCTGTGACTCATTGGTTTCCTGAGATGAACATAGGAAACTTCCTTTTACGGAGTCTGACCATTGGTCTATGAAGCTGAGTGTTGTCTGCACTGACAGCAGCTCTCCCAGGGCTTCAGATGAAGGTCTTTCTCAGCCCTATCTGGAGATGCCAGAGATTGAATTTATGTGCCTACCCCTGTGGGAGAAGGTCAGTCCAATCATGGCTGTAGCATTTTCTATTGATTGGTCCTGTTTTATGATTATGAACCTGATTGACTTTTCTGAGACCGTCCTTGTGACCTTTCTGTGTTGAGTCAAAATTACTTCCCAGGGGTACCAAATATTTATTTTGTCTTGTATGAAGAGGTCAAAAGGAACCCTTGGGTGTATAAATAATCTTCTGCCAAGGATGCCTCTGGGGACATGAGGAAGAAGGGCAAAGGAGCTGACATATCAAAATCTTAAGTTTATGCTGAGTGTTCTCCATTTTTGACAGTAAGGTAGGAAGCAACCTTTTTGTTGGGTGGAAACTATTCCTGAAACATAGTCTGTGCAAATACACACCTTTGTCTCAATCCTGTTTGCCATTGGATCCTGGTTCTGTTTTTCCCAAGACTCAGCAGCATCTTCCTTCCCACATTATTCATATGGGTGATCCCATCCAATCAGGAAACACACAGAGTATAGGATGACACTGCATTCTTATGGAGGCAGTCAGAGTTTGCCTGCATTATAACACCACTGAGGGCAAGCGAAGGTAACTGAGAGAGACTGCAGTTTAAATAGGTAAGCAAATATTGTTGCATTGCCAAAAAATGTTCTCAAAAACTATATAATTTTGGCTCGTCGCTTTTCCAAGCTGATGAAGAAGAGCCCATTCACTCGCAGAGCAACAAGGTGGTCTCTCTGGGATTGGGTGATTTAAACTGGGCTGGAGGCCTGAATATTTGTTACACAGTTTTGTGAGCATTTTGCAAAGAGAGACTACTGGCCCTAATGGGACATGCATATGGTGAAGAGGACAGATGTGCAGCCATAACTTTACCTGCTGTTTTGCCGCAGGCGATTGCATTGCTCCAGAGATAAGCCATTGGTCACTCTTAGGATGGCTTGTCTCTTCAGTAGGGAATGTCATGGAGCAAAGTCAGCAAGTGAAGTTTCAGCTGTAGACGTGGTCCTCTTAGCATCTTGCAGGTCCTTCATTTAGAATTCGTTTATTCGGAATTCTCAGAAAGGTAGAATTTTCAGAGTACTCTGTTTATACACTAGTTCACGTTCTAGCATACTGTTGTCCATTTGCAGACCCACCACAGTGTTCTTCCTCATCAAAGCACTGGTTTGTACTTTCACCTGGTGCCAGATTAGTTCTCAGACGTTCCAAGTATTGTGCTGGTGCTTGGAACGTGAATATGGACAGAACAGAGTCCAGAGAGACTTTCCTGTCTTTCAATACCGATTTCTGTAGCCATTTCTTAGGCTGGAATTAATTGACACAGGCTCAACGCCAGCTTTAGATATTTCTGTACCTGCAGCGAAAAGCCAAAATAACTTCTCAGGAGTCAAACCAGAGCTCAATTTCTTTTAAAATGAATCACAGAAATGGAAGCGGATGGCTGGAAAAACTTGTGCCCTTTCTGAAATCAACTGCCCCAGAGAGGTTCTGCAGGTAGCTCATTGTACTTGTGGTCCTACCGAATCTTGATTGCTTCAACGTAATGGTGAACTTGCTTCAGCTTAGGATCAGATGGCGGAGCTTTTCTGAAAATAGGGTAGAGCAGAAGCTCAACAATGAACGTGTAGATTTTCAAGGGTGGCTGGTAGTTTCTGACACATGTAGGTCAACTTGATGTCTCTTAGGCTTTCAGTGTCCTTTTATCTGCATTGATCTGTTAGTCCGCCTGTTCTGGTGATGCCCTTTAGGATGGTACAGCCATTGGCACAACTTTGATGAAGTTCCATGAGAGGCATACATGGTGTTTTTTAGAGGGAGGGGATCAAATCAACTGAGAAATTGCCAATGAACCAAGACCATCAATTTACCTGTCTCACGGTAGAAACCTAAGCTGTTGCAGAACACATTGTCCTTCATGGCAGAGAGCAGCTGTCCAGAACATGCTTATTTTGAGCTCCCCCAATGAACTGCAAGGTGTTACGTTTGGTTTTTGCAGAATGGGATGTTCTGTCTCATTTGCACCAGCCTGGGATTTGTCACCCCAAAGATGACTTTGAAGGAACAATGGGAAAAAAGGATATCTAAATTAAGCTCCACGGCCCTTTTTTGTCTCCTTAGCAAATTGGTCACAGCTTTACATAACACACATGTGGTGAATGTGAACTGCAAATAGAGCTGTTCTTTCTGTCGTGTACTAATGGCAACAACAAGGACTAGGCACTGAGTGCCTGCACTCCCTTTTGAAATAAGTGAACATACTGGAAGCCCATGCTTCTGCCTAGATTTCTTCCGTTATGCAGAGTTGTGATCTATTGTCATCTAAAGCAAAACGTGATGTGGGGGCTCCCCTTTAAGCAAATGCCCTCCAGGATTTTGAGAGAAGAGTTTAGATAGGGCAAACCACCTCTAATTGCATGCGAACAAATCCCACTTTAAACTGATATTTTGACTGCATGATTTGGGATGGTTTGGATGTTCCATGCCACAAGATTATGCAGGGATGGCGCAGCACATGGATGGGGTGGGGAGAGGTGCATGCACACACACCTCATGCAGTTGGCTAGCTCATCAGACAGTATTGTTCCAACTGGTCCACGAGGTTTGGAGGTTCTTCTTCCAGCAAAACATCTGAGGCCTCCTCAAGTTAAGAGAACATTTGTTCCCTTTCCTCGGGGCTACATCGGTGCTGGAATGTTGGATCGGATTGGGCCCTTAGAAGGTTCATGGCAGAGGCGAGTCTTGAACCAGAGATTGCCTGAGATTCATAGTCCAGTTACTTTGCTGCTGTGTTATACCAGCTCTGAAGCTCTGCCTCACTAGCATTGCCACACTAGGGTTGAGGAAAATGAGGTACAATTATTTACATAGAGAAACTCAGGATAATTTCTCAACCACCTCTCTGGAGTACAGCTATCTCTGGGGATTTTGTAATTAACTGCCAAAAGGTCATAGTGCCATGCTGTTGTCCTTTCAGTTCACTTGGAAATGCAAATCCCATTTTATTTCCAACCACCTTCAATGAATGACCTTAATTTCACAGCTTCCCAATTCTCAGAACTTCTCAAATGATCCCGGTAGAATTTTCCCATCACCCTTCACCAGGAGTTTTAGGCATGTTCTGAGTTGATGAGATGCAAAAGTTGGTGAGATGCAACATGAAGAGGCAAGAGGCAAGGAAGGCATGAGTTACTTGCCCCTTCTTGCTTCTTCTGTAAAATTGAGATATTGGAAATGATCTGAAGACAAAAGGCTTGTCTGTACTCCTGCTGATTTTGGCTCAGACCTGCCGTGTGTGGGATCACGGACTGCACAACCTTGGCGTTCTTCTGCCTGTTCTCAAAAGCAGTGCCAAATTCAAAGCAAGCCTCTTCCTCACATAGTAGCAGGTTCTCTCCTGCCAAAGAGACTGAACCTCTTGCCTGGTCAGCATCATTTCTTTCCTTTCTTTGCCATTCTCTAAGATACTTTTGGGGGGACTTTATTCCTTCTTGCATTATGCTTTTTCTAATCTTAGTGTTCACACAAAACGGATCTGGGAAAGCTCACAGAGGACTGCACAAAACAGCCCACCCAAAACAAAATGTAATCCAGGTGGAAGAGAAGCTCCCCTGGGTGTGTGACCAACGCCAAGTCTATGCTAGGAGGAAAGAACAACAAGCAGCAGTGGAAGAGGCAAAGGAAGGTGAAAGGACAGACCAGTTTGGCCAGTGTGCCCAGGGTAAATTCTGGTTTTAGTCTTACATTTTTATGACTTCATAACATTTCCCCCTCTTTCAATGGGGTCCAGTTCTGAGCCCTGCCAAGTCTATTCTCCAGGATGCTTAAGCAGATCCCCCAATATTTGTCATGTTTAACATTTGCATAAAGCATTTTGCATACCAGAAGCACTTCACATGCACAGTGTCAGTAATACTTATGACCGAGTTTGAACAGTGGTGTATCGAGGGGCTGTGGTATCCAGGGCAGCAAAGTTGTGATGTCCCATGACATTGTGCAATGTCATGATGCTCATGTGACATCACTTCTGGGTTCTCGAAGCCGTTTCCTGAGCAGGGGCTTGTGGGCACTCACAGCGGCTGCTGGGGCAAAATCACCCATCGCTGCAGTGAATTTCCAGGTGCTGTAGTCACTTCCTAGGAACACAATTGCACTCACAGAGGCAGCTGATGCTCCCCTTCAAGTGGCACATTGGCTTACCAAAGGCTACTTAGTGAGTTCATGGCTGAAGTATGACTTGCACCAAAGGCCTCCCAATTCACATATTTAGCTACTTCAGTACACAAGTTCAAGTGTAGATTAACAACCCTGTCCTAACTAAGTGCTGCCTGCAGGCTCATGGGTGCCTGCATAGGCTCTGTTGCATCTTGCAGTCAGCGGGAAACCATGTGGGGATAGAGACGTAAGTAAAAATGTCTTTTACTTAGCCACCTTTACTTACCCTCCCACAACATCTCCAATGGGTCTGCTCAGACTTGACTCTATAGCTGGCTCAAGTTCAAATTAAGGGAAGGCGTGCCACTTCAGGGGTGAAAGACTGTATATCGGCAGAGCCACTGCCACGATACCCACCCTCTGTGTGCCCCAGCACACCCCCTGGAGGTCCTGATCTTCATCTGGTCCTACCCGCATTCCACTTACCCCACAGCCCTTGGCTTACTGGCACCAGTAGGCACTTCTCCATCACTGCCACCTCTTGCAACAGCACTTGTAAAATGGCCACTACTCCACACATCATCGGCAGTCATTTTTAGACAGCTGGATTCTGTTCCGCTGTTGTAATTCCCTCCACCTGCCAGCCTGATCCTAGTTACCATCAGGCCATGAGTCAAACTCAGTTTGGCCCAGCCCCTCATAAGAACTGAATCAGACCAAGATCCATGCAGCTGTGCATCAGCCAGGAGCCTCAGGAAGTTCACAAGTAGATCATGAAGGTGATGCCAAGAGCTAACCCCTCTTGTTTGTCCCCAACACCTGTTATTCAGTGGAGAAGCTGTTGTGCAGTGCTGGGGCATAGTGTAGATCAGTAGTAGAGCATGTGTTTTGCGTGTAGAAGGTCCCAGATGCAATCTTTGCCACCTCTGGGTAGGCCTTGGTATGACCCGTACCTGAAAATCCCAGAGAGCAGCTGCCATCAGTGAAGACTATGCTGGGTTAGATGGTCTAAAGTAGTGGTATAGCTAGAGAGGGTAAAAAGCATTAAGCTTTGCAGGGAGCCTCATTGTGGTGTGCAAGCAACCCGTTCTTCTCCCCTGGGCCATGAGAGCAAAACAGAGGTGCCACCTTTTGCTCTCATAGCCTACAATGGCTCTGAAAGGGAGGGGGCTGCTGCACTCTGCGGTGAGGCTTACTGCAAAACTTAGTGCTTTGCACCCCCTCTAGCTATGCCACTGGTCTAAAGCAAGATAGGGAACATTATATGGCAGAGGTCTAGTGCTTCTATACGGGGAGGTGCCTTGTAGTGGCCAATTTATCGATGCTTCATAAATGTATCTGTTTTAAAAAGCATCTGGTCTTCACCACATGTTGAGGTTGTGAATTTCATAAGTTAATTATGCGTGCCATAGAAGTCATTGACACCCTGAACCAAACTGGACTTGGACTAGAAGAAATTATTTTTAGTGCTGCACTGACCTAATAATAGAATTCAAGGAAGAACATGAAAACAGCATGATGCAAGCAGGAATAGTCATTCCTCTGAAGAAAGAAAAAGAAAGCAAGAAAGAAAGCGTTGGTGGACAAAACCATGCAGAGGTATCTGTGGCATTGAGGAGTCGCCCTGGAAAGTTGCTTGCAAACACAAGTGTTCTTGTAGGTTCTGTGTGTCCCTCGAGGCTTTTAAAATTATATTCACATCACTGATCACTGGCTTTTGCGGAGAAAGAGAAGCTTTCTGCCTTTGCAAATGTACTGCAGTCATTGAGAAACCAGGAGAAAAGAATTCTTAACCTGCAGTTCTAGCTAGCAGGGAGAGAACAGGTCCAAGCAGACACTGAGACTGTCTTTAGCAGTGCCAGATGTGTAGCTATGACTCTCTCCAGTTCAGTTCCCAACTTTAGGAGACTGTGGACCACTGAGACAAAAACTGGTATCATTGTGGACCACATGCAATCCCCCCTTCGCCCCCAACCCACCGCTCACCAAAAATACAGTTAAGGGCACAATCCGATGCATGTCTACTCAGAAGTACGTCCCATTGTGTTTAATAGGTCTTACTCCCAGGAAAGTGTGCGTAGGATTGCAGCCCAAATTTGCAATAATTAAAGATCAATTAGAGCTTTCTTTTTAATAGAGATTTGTGAGTTGGTCTGATGCTGAAGCATCTCTCAAGCGACTGCTCCTCTGCGGACTACCAGAAATGGCAGGGACTAGACCACCCACAGCCACAGTTAAAACCCTTCAGTGCTGACTGCAAATGCAGTTGGTCCGTACCCTTCCCCCTCTGGTAGTTCGTGGAGGAGCGCTTGCTTGGTGAAATGCTAGAAGTGATAGAAGGCAATCTTTTTCTTTCCTGAGACCTCGCAGACCACTTCTCAGTGCCTCGCAGACCACCTGTGGTCCATGGACCACAGTTTGGGAACCAGCGCTCTAGTTGGATGTGCACGTAATTGCACATCTTGCCCTGATCAGGATTTGATTTATTCATAAATAGGAAGTGTGGGTGAATGTGAAACTGCAGCACGGGTAGAAAGATTTAGTAATTTGCTTCTCTTGCAATTTTCATTCTGATTGTTAAAATCCCCCCCATGTGTCATTTTTCAAGTGGGGAAAAACCTTATGTTGAAAGTCAGTGGAAAAGACGTGCTGTGCCATCTGTGCGGGAACTTCTGCCTACCTGGTCAGCATCACAGATGTGCTTTTTATCCCTCCTAATTCGTTGCCAGCTGGCAGGAGCTTCCTTTATAAATAGCTCAGTTCGCTGGAGATGCCAGTTCGATCTCACTTAGCACAGGGCTGTTGTCAGGATCCCACCTCAGTGGAAAGAAGCGACCTTTCTGAAAGCAAAGGCTAGATGCACATTGATGATGCAGCAATAATAATAATAAATTTATACAGCATATTGTAACAGCGATATTTAAAACAGCAAAACAGGATAAAAGTCAGGCAACCCAGGTACTTGGGAAGGACTCCATGTCTGTATAAAACAAACCAGTTTTAAAAATAAATAATAATAACAAAACCCAGTCAAAAACAAGACTGTGTGAAAATAGATGATGATGATGATGATGGTGATGATGGTGATGAAGAAGAATAAGAAGAAGAATAAGAAGAAGAAGGTACAGCTTCTCACAATTATTCTGAGCTAAATTCTGAACCAATCTAAAATCAGTCTGGTCAACTCATCCATGCAAGTTTTTCACCCCTAGCTAGTGGAAAAAGAAAAAAAAAACACTAGGGCAGCTGTGGGTCCGTTGCACATGGGTGAGTCAAGACCTAGTTTTTGGTGGTTTGTGACACTGACAAGGCAGGTTAGGCTTTGTGCATCAAGGGTTCAACAACCTGCTACTGGGGGAGGGGGGAGCACAGCTGTCCAGTCACCATTATAGCCACAGAGGCTTGAGTGGATGATAAAGTGAAACTTTTTCAGGTGGGTCCCAATGCTAAAACATTTGGGAAATGCTGCCCTAGGGCAATATTTCCCATAATTCTGATAGATGAGACTCAAGCTTGTCTGAATCAAAATTGGGTTCAAATTTCACTCATATACTAAAGATTTGCTTTCAGAGCATTTAACACTCAAAATGATGTGGAGGACAACAAGAATCATTGTTCCAGCTGTCCTTGCTGATTAGGAAGCAAGTCCAGAACAGTCACTTGTCCAGAGATACCACAGACATGCTCCTTTGCTGTGCTTCTCCATTTGGAGCAATGCAGTAATTCAGTCGCACACAATCCTGAGATCTAGCAGAATTAGCCACTCTCCCCCAAGAAGAGGTTGACTGGCAAGAAACAAGGCTAGTGTTGTAAATCATACAAGGAGCAGCTGGTATTTGGGCATACCAGAGCCTCTGCATAATAATGCATTTATTATTTTTATTTATCTGAGCATGTATGCAGCTTTTCCATCCCCCACGAGGCCCTTGTGGTGACTCACATTAGGTTAAAAACACAACATGCAATAACAATCAAAACACCATTAAACCATCAATTAAATATAACAATGAACTGGGAGCTACTGAAAACAAATCTGCAAGCAACAAGAAAAAAACACATAATAAAAAGGCAGAGTATAATCCACCAAAAGAGGGAGAACTCAATCGAATTCTTGCATTCACAAAAAAAAGTCTCCAAAGGAGGAAGGACACTGTTCAGGGCCCGAGCTGATTATCAAAGTGAGCAGGCAGGTTCATGTGTGGAGAGGCTGTCCTTCAAATATTTAGGTCCAGGGCTATTTAGGGTCTTTAACGATCATAACAAGCCTTGAATTGAACTGTCCGGTCCCAGGCAGGGCACCTGCCACCCCGGGGTGTCAGGCTCAATGAGGTCCACAAGAGGTCTCAGTTGCTAGGCAGTGGGGATGACTCCCCCTTTGCAGGTCCAGAGCAATAGGCCTCAGATAGGCTATAGAGGAAAGGGGTTGCTTCTCCTTTATTGTAGCTCCTTGTAGGCTCACAGGCCAACCAGCTAGCTTCCTGGCCAACCAGCCTCCTCACCACCACTGGCCTTCATATGTGGCCTGCTCCTGCCTTATAAAGGGTTTGCCAGTCCCCTCTGGCCCCCCTTTCCTCCCTCCCTGATGTGATAAGGTCTGTCTCAGTATCCTGCCTTCCTTCTCCCCCTTGCTCCCTCAGTGCCTCTATTCCTCCTTGTATTCTGCCCACATTGCCTCTCTCTTCCAAAGGTAACCACACCCCAGCCACAGCTGTTTTGCCTTGCGCAGCCTCCCCCGGCTGTGGGCCCTGTTGCAGGGGCTCTGTGAACTTGTCGGAGGGGCCACCAGTCAAGAGGGGAATCACTGTCCCCTGGGACGCCTCCAACCAGCCTGTTGCTCAGCCAGGACCTGGACATTAATTGAGCACCTTGAATTGAACTCAGAGACACACTGGCAGCCAATGAAGCCAGTGTAGGAGAAAGCCCTGCCACACACGGCATTTTGAACCAGTTTTAGCTTCCAGGCGCTCTTCAAGGGGAGTGCCACCCAATCAAGAACAAGGTGACAATACCTATCCCAGGTTGTCACTCACAATGATAAAAAATGGTTGTCACTAATGTCCAAAAAATGATCAAATCGTAGCATGACATTCAGGAGACTGAGAACTCCAGGGAGATAGTGGGAAGCTTGACAGAGGCTAGCAGGAGATACACTGCGGATTGGCCATGGCCCTTGTAAACACCCAGGGAAATAAGGAAGCAGATGGCATTGCCTGCCTACCTTCACCTCCCCATACTCTCCATTGCTTACACGTTCATGCGGGCAACGTCAGCTATGTTTCTCTTTCATTTATTAATGACTACACTGTCTGTCCCACTTTAATGGTTTCTGTCAGAATCAATTCAGTGACAGACGTTTTACTTACAACAAACCTCCCCCCTCCCTGCCACTTCCCACTAATGTATTAAAGACTAATCCCTTTGATTTCTCATCATACAAGTTGAGTTGTTTTCATCACAGTGTCAGAAACACTGTGTTGTGGTCCTTTCCAGGCAGCTTATGTTATAGTTGTAGTGAGAAATGGGTGTGCACACTGATCTGTTTGTCCTGGGACTAGGGTGCTGCACCAGTTGAATTTCTGAGTAAAGTCAAGCCTGGCAGCAACTGTTACCCTGCACATGCCCAATCTTGTCTGATCTCGGAAGCTAAGCAGGGTCAGACCTGGTTAGTACTTGGATGGGAGACCACCTGGGAATACCGGGTGCTGTAGGCTTATACCATAGTCTTACGAGGCTTAAGGTTGCCAACCATCAAGCCTGGTTCTCCTCTGGAGGAGGAGAGAGCATTATGACTGAGCAAAAGTGCTTCCACAAAGCTCACCATGCTGCATAGTTAAGGAGGACATGTCAGTGATTTGGGGGTTGATGGTACTAAAAGTGTACCGTGAAATGACTCTGGCTGCAAATGCAGACCTGGTGCCTGGCACACACCATTATCCCCATAATGAACTGCACAGTTAGGCAGGAAGTAGTAGTGTCCTCACTCTGATTGGCTTCATCATGATACCTGGGCACTATGTTTGCAAAACCCCACAGAAAGAAGAACAGTGTTTCCTGCAACCGCTTACAGCATGCTAAGGGAGGAGAAATGGAGTAGCCTGCACTAGGACTCCCAGGAGTATGATTGCTGCCACCAGCAGGACAATGAAACAGGTGGTGGAAACTGCAAAGCTTTTTGTGTGTGTGTGAGAAACCTTTTCCCCCCTCAGTTTCAAACTGAAAACATTCTAAGAGGCTGCTGGATTCTGAATCAGACAAATAGTCCATCCATTGAGCCAGTATGCTTGCCTTTAGAGTTAGATCAGAGTTACCCTGATCTATGAATCTCTCTGGATGACCCATTATTCTTTTGCAGGTACCCTACCCAACAGGTAAGGTTGTTGTAAGGGTAACATGGAATGAGATGTACACTGTCCTGAGCTCCTTGAATGGAGATCAATACTGCCAATTTCATTACTATTCATTGGCAAAAATTCTGTGTGACTTCTCAGCAGGGGCCATTGAGTTATTTCCTCTCCTTGATCTGGCTGTCTCTATTCTGAAAAAAGAACCCAAATGCATCCCTAAGAACATATGATTTTGGCATGCCAAATACTCAGATCCAAATATTTAAATCATTTAAAGCTGGCCTGGTTTTATAGCCTTCCTGAATGCATCCCAGAATCCAAGTATAATGTTTTTCCTTTTTTTGATCTTTATTTTTTCTTGCCAAGAGCAATTTAGTCGAAGGACAGTTATGGAGATTGAGAGGCAGGGGGCAAATGTGTGGGAAGTGGAAACCATGGAAAGACTGGGTGGCTTCCCAAGACCCAGAAGCTCCACATTTCAAACTAGACATGGACAAACTCCTCTCAATGTGAGTCAAAGCTGGGCTTGGCAAACTTGGCAAAAAAATGGAAAAACCGAACTCAGGTTCACCTTTGGGTCCTCTTGCATGATTAGGGGTGTAGTGGGGTCCTGCAGTCCCCCAACACTTGCTGCACCTTCCTTGCTCTTCCTTCACGCTTATCCAAGGGAGGCCACAGCAATAGTGGGAGGCATTGGTGGGAGACCTCTCTTCCTCCCTGGCATCTGAGATGCTGCCATGGTAGCATTCTAACATCCACAGAGGGTGACATGCACCAGCTCAGAGTACAGTCCCAGATGGAGAAGATGGGAGAGATGGTTCTTGGCACACAACTGAGGCAGGCATAATGAGCTGGCGAAGTTCATTTTCCCTTGTGAATGTGAATGACATCACTACTTTAAACTAGTAGTTTTCACAATGGGGAGGGGGGAAAGAGGGGCTGGACAGTTGCTAGGGAGGCTTGAATTCATACCCTGTTGGGCTGGCAATCAAGCTACTAACCTTTGTGGGATTCAAAGGGGGCTATTGGATATGCAGGTGCCATGTTTTGCACCCAAATGCAGCTGGAATTTTCTTCAGAACCCATTGTCTATTTAAGAACATAAGAATATAAGAACAGCCCCACTGGATCAGGCCATCGGCCCATCTAGTCCAGCTTCCTTTATATAATAATAATATTATAATAATAGCAGGTATTTATATACCGCCTTTCTTGGTCTTTATTCAAGACTTTATTCAAGGCGGTTTACATAGGCAGGCTTTATTAAATCCCTTATTAAATAGGGATTTTTACAATTTCAAAGAAGGTTCTTTCTTTCAAGAACGACTACATTCAAGGTGTTTCATTCCGATCTGGCTTCACATTCTGGCCTCCATCCTCCCACGCTCAGAGCAGATGGAATTGCTCGGCTTCAGCTTGTCAGCTGCTCCAAGGTCGCACGGTGCCGGTGGCCTCGAACTGGCGACCTTGTGGATGTTATCTTCAGGCAGACGGAGGCTCTACCCTCTAGACCAGACCTCCTGACCACCAAGTGCCCCAGGGAGCACACCAGATAACAAGAGACCTCATCCTGGTGCCCTCCCTTGCATTGCCATTCTGACATAGCCCATTTCTAAAATATAATAACATAACACCAGAACCACATAACACCAGAACCAGGGGACATGCACTAAAATTGAGTGTTGGGAGAGATAGAACAGACAAAAGAAACTATTTCTTTACTCAGCGTGTGGTTGGTCTGTGGAACTCCTTGCCACAGGATGTGGTGATGGCGTCTGGCCTGGACGCCTTTAAAAGGGGATTGGACAAGTTTCTGGAGGAAAAATCCATTTCGGGTTACAAGTCATGATGTGTATGTGCAACCTCCTGATTTTAGAAATGGGCTATGTCAGAATGCCAGATGCAAGGGAGGGCACCAGAATGAGGTCTCTTGTTATCTGGTGTGCTCCCTGGTGAGGGACTGTGTCGAACGCCTTCTAAAAGTCCAGATATATAATGTCCATGGGTTCTCCTGCATCCACATGCCTGTTTACCTTTTCAAAGAATTTTAAAAGGTTTGTGAGGCAAGACTTACCCTTACAGAAGCCATGCTGATTCTCCCTCAGCAAGGCTTGTTCATCTATGTGTTCTGAGATTCTATCTTTGATGAGGCATTCCACCATCTTACCCAGTATAGATGTTAGGCTGACCGGCCTATAGTTTCCCGGGTCCCCCCTCTTTCCCTTTTTAACGATCGGCGTGACATTTGCTATCCTCCAGTCCTCTGGCACAGTGGCCGTTTTGAGGGACAAGTTGCATATTTTAGTCAAGAGATCAGCAACTTCATTCTTCAATTCCTTAATAACTCTTGGGTGGATGCCATTAGGGCCTGGTGACTTATTGATCTTTAATTTATCAATGAAGTCTGAAACATCTTCTCTTTTAACCTGTATCTGCCTTAAATTCTGAAATGGGGATAAATTTGGAAAAGTGCTGATATTTCAGAAGTTCTCATGGGGAGATTTTCGGAAAAGAGCATCACTCACAGGGAACTCGCTCTCTAACCAACTATAAAGCTCACTAGTTTGAGACACCCATGCAAAACCAAACCAACTGGCCAAAAAGAAAAACTCTCACCAGATTTATTGGTCTCAAAGTGTACAAGCACCTTCCCCATTACCAGTGTCCAGCTCTAAGGGGAATTTATGATCAGAATGGAACGCAGAGAGAGAGAGATATTTCCAATATAATGACTTTTTTTCTGGGAAATGGCCCAGTTGTATGGCCTCCTTTATATAAGCCCCCAAATACTCTGTCAGGTTTTGTGTTTGTTCTCGTCACATAAGAACATAAGAACAGGCCCACTGGATCAGGCCACAAGCCCACCTAGTCCAGCTTCCTGTATCTCACAGCTGCCCACCAAATGCCCCAGGGAGCACACCAGATAACAAGAGACCTCATCCTAGTGCCCTCCCTTGCATCTGGCATCTGTTCACAAGTTGTGCTGAGCCACAAGGATTTCCGTGAGAAAACCGGACTGCAGCAGCCTTATAGTTTCAGCTGCAGGTTTCTGTGACTGTGCATTGTGTTGGCCGGCATGGGAGACTGGCTCAACTGTGCCCCTCTAAGCCATATTGGTCCAACTCTCCCAGGTTCCATTTTGAACTGTAGACTCCATCTTTGAGGGTATTTATGCAGCTGGGTACAAAGACTGCAGTGATGACTCATGCACCCCAGCTAGCTTTGTTTGCTCACATCAGAAGCACCTTCTGCTGTACACATGAACCCTCTTGGGGAATCTCTCAAAGGCTCTGAACACATAGAGCTGAGTTAGGCCTGGGCCATGCTCAAGCCTGTGGTATCCCTCATCATCTGAGTCAATGAGTACATGACAACAGTGATAATGATTCAAACAATGATGTAACAGTAAGCAATTGAAGGGTTTGTTAGGCAGGAAAATACTGCCTGTAAATAGACTCTGGTGTTGGTGCTTCCCTGGGTCTTGCCTCCTTTTTTTGGCGTTCTTCCCTGTGCTCTGAGCACCACACACTGCAGCTGCCGGTTTGCGCTTCTACTATCTCTGTGTTTTGCCCAACTGTCTCTAACAGTTCCCCTACCACAGGACTCAGTGCATGCACCATGGGCACAGCTGCACCCATGGAAAGTTGGATTGGATTTGGCCCTATATATGGGGCCTTGCACATGCATGTGCTCTATCCCTGAGCCATGGCCCCTCCCTTACCAAACGACCTCATCATGCCCAAACCCTGCAGCAATAGGATACTGTGAACACACACTGTTGTTCTACCAGCGAAAGAGACCGGCAAGTTCCAAGAATAACTGAGCGAAACCCAGAACCACCAGCCCCGAACAGATCCTGAGAATATGCCTTCCAACATTGCCAGGATGCTGCTAACATGCTGCTAATGGAGAAGTGACTCCCTCGTCCACAGGATTTACTACCCGTAATTGCACACTGAAAACAGCAAGGCAGCTCCTGTCTCAGTGATTCAAAGGCTGGCATGCTTCCTCTTCACAGATACTAACAGGAAATATGAAAATAACCTCCCTGTTGAATACTGCATGATATTCCAGTAATAGAGGTGCCAATTTAAGTTGCGGGGGCTTTTATCTCCTGGTGAATAACACTGGCACATGGCTCACGTGAAATGTAGCTCTCAAGAGCCTTATGATACATTTATCATTTATCATAAGATCATAAAAGGATCCATCTGAAATGTTGTAGTTCTTGAAAGACAGAACCTTTGTCAATTGTAAAAATCCCTATAGGGATTTAGCATAGCCTGCCTGTGTAAACCGCCTTGAAATAAAGTCTGAGGAGAAATCTGAAGACCATGAAAGGCAGTATATAAAAACCTGCATTATTTATTTATTTATTTATTTATTTTCCAGGGTTCCCCCCTCCCCTCTGATGATTGCCTGTGTGCCGGCCACCTTTGAAGTTAAAGGGCCAGGCTCCCCCAGGCAGATGGATCCATTTCAAGAACCATTCCTATTAGTCCCACTTGAAAGTTAGAGCTCCGCAGCATTTGTGGAGACACAAAGCAGGAGAGGGAGGACTATTTGTTGTTGATAGCTATATTTTAATATTTTATTTTAACAGCTCAATCCTACCTAACTCTCTGCATCCTGGTGCGATGGTGGTGGCGAAGCCTCCGCTGTATCCTACGGGGGGGGGGGTGTTTAGCTGCTGGAGGGCTCCTTGGCATAAGGGGACATTTGCCCCCTTGTCCCAGGGTGAGCCCCAGCAGCCACTATCAGTCAATCTGGATCTGTGCCAGCTTTATAACTGATGGAAATCCAAGTTGATTCATGCAGGCAGATCAGACCTGGGAAGGGTCTGCAAAGGGTCAGTTTGCACCACTGCAAAACCCCCCCCCCACCAGGCCTGGTCTGCCCATCCCCCACCCCTTCTCCTCCTATTCTACTATTCCAGTTCCATTCTTCCCCCCTGCACCAGGCTTACCTGGCAGGCCTTCCAAGGTCTGCCGGTGCATGCATGAAGGCTCCAGCCTTCCTGCTGGTGCACTGGTAGCTTGTGTTGGCAACCAGTGCTTTACGGCAGCCAGCACTGGCCGAACATGTGGTCCACCATTGCAGCAGCCTGATAGAATCAGGCTGTAAGTCTTGCATGTGGTGTGAGATTTTGCTGAGCACCAGATTCGGTCTAAGCATTTCCAAAGAACTTTGTTCCCTGTCTGAATGCATGGCTTTAGGTAAAAGCTGTATGTGAGTTCTCTTCCAAAACCAGAGCTTTACTCAGTAGTGCATGCATACCCACATATCTGTACGGTTAATGTCCATACATGGAATCTGGTATCAGGCACAGGATTTAGCTTTCTGAGGATCTCCATTTTATGTCTTTGTTTTTCAAAAAAGAATATCGGTTCCTAGCTCTACTGTTGTCAAGAAAATAATAAAAACATGTGACTAATTGTTAAATCATCGACATGGGAACACTTTGGTCTTAAATTTCAATATGTGCTTTATTCAGCTGCTTTAGTAACCAACAAAGGTTATCAGTACCATGTTCTTGCCGTTCTAGAACAATCCTACAGGAACATAAGGGATAAAAAAGAGAAACTAGCAAAACAGGAATTTGTGATTATGTCTGTTTACATTGCAACAGTACAATTTTACTAGATATGCCCTAAGACACATGCAACAACATGCTCAATAACAGAGAAGCAAACATGTATGCAGGGACCATGTGAGGCTGGCTTATGACACACTCCAAGGATTTGGGCATTCAACAATGATGGGGGGCACAGAAATATAGTTGCAAGACAGGACTAATGTTTTGCACTCATGTTCCCATTGTAAACATGTTTTCTTTGAGACAATTTCTGTTGATTGTGATCAAATTAACTTTCAAGTAAGCGTGCCAATGACTTTGATCTTTTTCTTTCCAGTATATTAGTGTACAAACAATAATGATTCAGTCTATGATGTGTCCAGCAATGTAGATGGTTAGGGGAGAGCTATTTGCTGGAAGATCCTTACCCCTCCGCTCCCTGGAAGCTGCCTATGGCAAAACTTCTTGCAGTTCTCCCAGATCCGGATCCTCTGATGGTCACTGCTGTCCTTACTTAGCCTCCTAGGTAATACGCAGTTATTACCTTATTTCCCTCTTTTCTGTCCCTGGTTATGCAACAGCTAAGGCTTCACTCCATGAGATCTAGAATTTATATACAGTGGTGCCTCGCATAACGAATGCCCCGCGCACCGAAAAACTTGCATAACGAAAGAGTTTTTCAATTGAGTTTGGTAACTCGCATAACGAAAGTTTCTGGCCGTGCTTCGCATAACGAAAACTTTTTAGGTCCATGCTTCGCATAACGAAAACTTTTTAGGTCCATGCTTCGCATAACGAAAACTTTTTAGGTCCATGCTTCGCATAACGAAAACTTTTTAGGTCCGTGCTTCGCATAACGAATTTTATGTAACGTATACGCATAACGAATAACAGTATGTATGCCTTTAAAGAGCACATAATAAACACTTTGTAAACCAAATTTGACTTCGTTTTGACCTTTTTTGCCCATAGGAACGCATTAATTAAATTTCAATGCATTCCTATGGGAAAACGCGATTCGCAAAATGAAAAATTCGCATAACGAAAGGATTCGCGGAACGGATTAATTTCGTTATGCGAGGCACCACTGTACGTTTGGTGGCAGATGGAAAGTGTTGACCCTAAATATTTCCTCCTATCCAATGAATATGAAAAACTCCTATCCAATGAATATCCAATGAATATGAAAAACTATTCATTTGGTAATGAATCGGGTATGTAATATAGGAACTGGGAAGACACTTCTGACTACCACTGGAGCAGAATGGTTATAGGTCCCAAAATGAGCTGCAAAGCATGGTTGTAACACACCCACCCTGTGTATTATCACTGTTGCGGTGTTTGTGAAAATACTTTCTGAGAAAAATAAATGCCCACCTCTATGGAGCACGGCTCTTGTTGTAATGACTCCCCTAATTGGCTTTGTAAGGGCGGCCTTTGTGCTCTGCAAATTGCTGACATTAGCAAGCCTACTCGCAAATTATGATTTCCATAGTTTCAAGCAAGTTCTAAGCTACACAGAAAATATGGAGCTATCATATATTTCTGGGTCTCTTCAAAAGCCAACTTGACTGTGAAACTCAGATGACTCTCCGAGCCAACCAAATGCTTCAAAACAGTGTTTGTTCTACACGAAAAAGAACACAGAATTGCAACTAATTTGATCTTATTTCATGAAGTGTTTTTGATCTAAGGTTCAGGTTTCAGCAGCTGCAGGCTTGCAATGGTTGCCAAAATGGACAAAAATCAGGTGCTCTTTCTTCTGCGTCTTTTCCCACTCATTTCTTTTACCCAGCAGCCATTACGAGAAAAGGTTTAGCATGGAGAAATGCAGGCAGGTATTAACGTCGGACAATATGTTGTCCCAAATGAAGTCTGTTTTCTGGAGGAACAACATCTCAGCTGCTATCCTCCCTACCCCCACCCCGAGGCATAGCTAGACAGGGTGTAAAGCACTAAGTTTTGCAGGAAGCCTCACCACAGTGTGCAAGCTGCCCCTTGCATGCTGCAGTGAGGCTCCCTGCAAAACTTCGTGCTTTGTACCCCTCCTAGCTACGCCACTGACCCCGTGCCCTTTTCTATTTGCCATCCTACAGATGTTTGTAATAGCTTGAGTTGAATGCTCTTTAGAAACTGCAAAATAAAGTAAGCTTTGAGTGAGCTATCAGCCCAATCCTGAGCTGCCCAGAGCATGGGGCTGCTGCAGCACCAAGAATGGCTGCTGCAGCATCCTGAGCGCAACTGGGCAGCCACCGCCGGCTCCCCAGGGGTGGCTCCCTGGGTAAGGAAAGTAACCCCGCAATGGGGCTACTTGATTGTGCAGCAGCTCTGGAACTGCCACAGAATCAAAGAGTCATGTGTCGAGCCGTGCAGCAGTGGCATAGCTAGCGGGGGGTGGGGGCGGTCCACCCCGGGTACCACCCTTGAGGGGGTGTAACACCACAAATGCCCCAACATCACTAACATTGCGGAGATTATGTGTAACCCCATCATGTTATATACCATTGGATGCGGAAGTTCTGGCGGAACGCAGTGCAAAAATCAGGATTGAAATATCTCATTTCCAGCAAAACGTATGGCCAAAAAACCAGAAACCAAAAAATGCATTGAACCCTATGGAAAATGAAACTGAGCCACATCGCACATTTACTCGCGAGTAGGCAAATAGTTTGTTGCAAAGGGCAGCCTGGGAGGAATCCAATGACACCAGAGTGGTTCTTATCCAATGAAAGCAGGCCCCAAAAAACACCCAAGAAGGAAGTCCCTCCCTCCAAGCAGACGAATGTATTGAGCCCTATGGAAAGCGAAAGTAAGTCACATGGGCGCGTTTACTCGTGAGTAAGCAAAAGTGCCTTGGTCAAGGCAGGCAAATGGTCCTAGACAGGCAGGCAAAGAGAAATGCAAGGCTAGCTGCATGATCCCCATCTAATGAAAATGCAGCTCAACAAATGCTCCAGAAGGCAGCCCCCCCCCAAGAATAAACCAGAGGCTTGAGCTGGTAAGGTGGGCACTGGGGAGGGCTGAAAATCTCACTGATTGATCTGTGGGGGAGGGGGTGTTATTGCAGGCAGCAACCCCACCAAAAGAATAAAACAGAGCTGGTAAGGTGGGCACTGGGGAGGGCTGAAAATCTCACTGATTTATTTGTGGGGGGGGGGTGTTATTGCAGGCAGGCTACAGAGAAAATTCACTTGGTGAAACAGGGCTGGTTTCCCCTTATTTATCTGTTTTTCTTTAATTTAATTATTTATAATTATTTTATTTTGCTTGTTGATGTCACTTCCAACCATGACATCACTTCCGGTGGTATTTGGACAGATTGCCATTCTAAAAAGTCAGTCCCAGTGTTAAAAGTTTGAGAACCACTGCCTTAACTCAAAACAGGCCAATGAGACATTTGGGGGGGGGGTGATACCCTAGTATCACAATCTGGAAATTGTGGCTTTTAAGAATAATACCATCGTGTCTATTGCTTGTGGGGAAATATTCACTGCATTTATTTTTCCGGCCATTATTATTATTCATTCCGTGTCATGACTATTATTATTTCTGTCTCACCTACCTCACAGGGTTGTTGTGCGGTCAAAATAAGGGGAGGAACCATGTACACCACCCTGAGCTGCTTAGAGGAAGGGTGGTATAAAAAGTGAATTAATTAATTAATTAAACAATATAAATAATTAATTGTAATAATTATAATTATTTATTAAGTCATATGGGGTGACAAAAATTTATGGGCCCCGGGTGTCAAATGACCTAGCTACGCCTCTGCTGTGCAGCCTGCAATGGAGTTCAGGATCCAGTGGAGCTGAGCTCCACCGGTCCTGCCCTCCTCCTGCCCTACTCACTCCCCCCAACATGCCTCCTCCCTGCCCCAGAATACCTCCTCTCCACCTAGCCCCATGTCCCCACCTACCTTTCCGCCGCCTGGCGGTTTGGGCAGCCACCGAGCAGTGGAGCACCCACCTGCATTCCACTGGTGCTAGCCCAGCGCAAGCTCATGCTGAGCTGGCACTGGTGCTGGGCTGGCACGCAGAGCTCAGGATTGGGCTCTGAATCTGCAGTTCCAAATTTGGTTTGAACAGAGGGCTGAATTGAATGAGGCTGCTGCACATTTGCACAGGAATATAATGTTCAAATTCCCTCTCTATGAATAAAACCCCCCCCCCCAAATCCAATAATCATCTATTCAGTTTTGCCTTATGTGAGTTGGACTGTATGTACTTAAGCTATATTCATATGTTCCTCCATGGAAATGTGTGAGGATGTCACATTTGGGGCAGAGTAGGTGGGGGAGTTCCTGCCCACATGATGATTTCTTGTTCCTGCCCACATGATGGTATCATCCAGTTTTGCCCAGGATGATGCAAACCAAAGGCAGATCACGTAATGTTAGCAAGGCATTGCTGCAGAGCAACAGGTCTAAGTCATCTGTGTGGCCAAAGCCAATTGTACTGTAATCCCAAACAATCCTGATTAAAACCAAGCATTATCTGATAGGCAGAAAACATGCTTTCACATTCAGTTGTCTCCTCATTCCAAAAATTCTGTGTTTTCTTACGTCACAGTGGCAGTGTATGAACTGTGGCAGTGCTGCTCCTTCTCACGTTGCTGGGAATGTGCTTCTCACATCCCTGGGCCATGTAGACACTGCAGCTCCTCTCCATGCAGCTTCATCCTAGGTTCCCCAGTGATATGGGGAGGAGACACCGTGTGAGCCATTTCCTCTCATACGATCTGGCAAATGGGCAAATCTTTGGCAGAGTCCACTGAATCCCAGATGGGGATGTGCAGAAATCACAGCAATTTTATTTATTACATTTTACATCCTGCCATTCTTACTAGAATGTTCCTGGAACTCAAGGCACCATGCATGAGGTTCTTAGAGCAGTGGTCAGGACCCACTAGTGGGTCAAAATTTAATTTTTGGTGGGTCATGAAGGGCAGAGCCTCCAATGTAAACACAGGTAATGGCAAGATCAGATAAATAACTGCCTCAAGCCCCTGAGGCTATGCAAACATCAGATTGCTGCTAAATGCCCTGCAAAGAACTGAGCTCCTGCAGTTTGCAAGGACCTGAGCTCCTGCTATTTGCAAACTTGTGTAAACTTAGAGAGAGAAATGTTTCTTACAGCCCAATCCTGATCTGCCCAGTCCTCAGGGCTGCAGCGGCACCAAAATGGCAGTCCACTCACCTTTCTGCCACCTGGCGCTCGCCTGGAGTTCTGGGTGTGATTGCCCATCCTCCACCCGGCGCTGACTTAGTACATGCACATGCTGAGCCAGCGCCTGCATTGGCCAGATGTTGCAGGTGTGCCGTAGGGCCTGTTGCAACACAGCGGTGAGCCAGCACACAATGTTCAGGATCGGGCCCTTAGTTGATACTCCCCAATAAAGAATTCCAAACAAAAAACCCAGAATATTTTATGTTTTTTATTTTTCTGGGGAGAAATGGGAAAGGAAAGAGTGCATTCTTTAAAGTTCATTAGGGCTGCTCCATTATGAGAAATGGATCGAGTTTTTTGTAAATAAATAAATAAATAAATAAATAAATAAAATACTATTTACTTGTAAGTAAATAAATAAAAATATTATTTCTTTCTAGAGCTCTTTTTTTAAAATGTCCTGTAAACCTAGGTGGGTCCCAGTAACTATCATTTTAAAAAGTGGGTCCTGATGCTAAAAAGTTTGGGAACCCCTGTCTTAGAGTAATCTCCCAGGAATTTCTTTAGCTTAAAATTTGGCACCATTTCCCCCAAGCAATTGCCTTCAGGTCTGCATTGAAATTGCACTTCAGGGGAAATTCAGTGGCAATACCCCTTGGTATTCCATCACATGGTGGGTATTGTCATGTGGCAAGCAAGCAGCGCTTGCAACTTGGTCGTGCAATTCTCCACACGGTTCCATAGATCTTTCTTTTGTGGAGAATGGGCTGGCGTTGAGACAATGACACCGAACCTAATGGTGAGCTGCAGCACATGGACAGCGGACCATGTGATAACTGCCATCACGTGAAGCGACAAAAGCAACCTCCATGTGTCATCCACAGTGATCCATCCGCTGGCCTTTAAGTCTCATTGATTTCAAAGGCTCTAATAGAAAGAGTGCTGAGAAGGTTACAGGCACAGTGGGAATGCACCGGCCCTATTAACTAGGTACCTTGGAGGAAGAACTTCATTTAAGAAAGGAAAAGAATAAAAAAAATCCACCAAGCTATTTCTCTCCATTTCCAAAACATGTTATGTCCACTCTTGTCTCAATAGAGGACGACAGGATAAAAGTATCTTTTAGGATCCTGCTATAGCTTATTTCTTTACATCTTCACATCTTTACTCCTTTACTCCTTCACATCTGCAAGTGCAGTCCTATTAACTTAAGTCCAGAACCCCCATATCTCTCTCTCTCTCTCTCTCTCTCTCTCTCTCTCTGATGAATTGGTAAGTTGCTTGACAGGCACATTATGCATATGTGTGCGTGTGCTATTGGAGGCAGCCGACATGTTGCTGGCCACCAGTCGAAAGCAAGGTAATTAAGTTTCTCTCCAGAAAAGAGCTCCATTGTCTGTGACTTGGGCACTCCAGAAACTGAATCTCTGTAATGGCAAAATACCAAACAGCTCTGCTGTCAGGTGAACTGGGGATGCGTGTTGCAGGACTAGACTGGCAGTGCCACGTGGCCCAGCATTGACAGTTGTCTGTGGAGCAAGCACATGTCTAATTAGAGAGAGAAAGAGAGAAACCGGATGCTCCATAGCTCCTGACAGCTTTCCCCTGGGGTCAGTTTAAAGGCTGCTCTGCCACCTTTCTGTGTTCAGCACCTGTGGTTTGGTTCCATTTCAGTTCAAGTGGTGCAGGTCCCAAAGTGTTCCCCAGTGCCTTACACAATCAGATCCCTCCTTCTGATATCACCGTTGCTACAGTACGACCCATCAGCTTCACCTGTCTAGCTGGTTCTGATTGTGGAACAGCATTTCTGAAGATGCTACCCTGGATGCTAAGTCCTGGCCTTAAGCATCCTACTTAGCAACCTATATTTGGCTTCCAGGACTTCCTGACTACATTTCCCAAAACTGTTGATGCCAACATGTGCTACACCTGCTGCGTCCTTCCTGGGACTGTCCACCAGTCTATATGATGATGTATAATGCCCCCAACCTTCTCACTTGGCAGACAAGTAGCCATGCAGTCTATGTACCCATCACAAATCTAACTCCCTTTGTTCCTAATCACTGGATCCCCCTCTGCTAGTACCCCCCTTCACCCCACTATTGTTGGTTTATGTCAGGGTTGTTCAAACCTTTTCGCAGGAGGGCCACATCATCTCTCTGACTGTGTCGGGGACCGCGAAAAAAAAGAATTTACATTTCTAATTTGAATAAATTTACATAAATGATATATTAGAGATAGAATTTATATGAACAAATGAAGATCTTGCAATAGCTCAAGGCCTATAAAAGGCCTTTCCTTTGCTGCCACTACTGCATCACAGATGTGAAACAGCAAGCAGTGGAGGGAGCCCTCATCCCACTGCTCATGTGAGAGGTCAAACAGTTGGCCATCACGCTGAGAGCTGTTGAATCAGACCAGCGCTCCAGGCTCCAGCAAGTCTCCGGAGGGCCAGAAGCTCATTTGAGACTGGAGGCTCCCTTAGGGTTGGATTGGGAGTCCTCAAGGGCCGCAAGTGGCCCCAGGGCTGGGGTTTGGGCACCCCTGGTTTATGCAAAGGAAGAGAACTCAGAGCCATAGCTAACTGTTCATAGTCTTATAATGTGCATTTTATAGCACCCGTCATCATGTCTAGTGGAAAAGACATAATCCTTTTTAAAAATAAAGTAAATAAAGTTAACTTCTAAAACAGGAGAAAGGAAAACTTTACATCAATCACCAGTGGCGTTGCTAGGGAGGTGCGGGGGGCTACAGGCCGCACCAGGTGACATGCGCAGGGGGGTGACGTGCACTGGGGGGTGACACGCTAAAATTGTGGTGGTTAGCGGTAACCCCATCATATTATATACTGTTGGATGTGGACTTTCAAGCGGAATGCAATGCAGAAAACAAGTGTGAAATAACTCCTTTCTATCAAAAGTTATGGCCAAAAAGCTGGAGAACAAAAAATGCTTGGAGCCAAATGGAAAGTGAAAGTGAGCCGATCGTGCGTTTACTTGTGAGTAAGCAAACATGCCTTGGCTGGTGTGGAAGATCAGGTGAAGGAGAGTGCAAGGCTACCAGAATGGTCCTGATCCTATGCACCTGGAGCTAAACAACTGCTCCAGAAGGCAGCCTCCCACCCACTAAAAAGGATCAAAACAGAGGCTTCAGCTGATAAGGTGAACTTTTTTGAGACTTGCAAAGCCAGGTGGATGTTGACAGTGATCTGGTTTAAACAGAAGTTCTTAAATTGAACTGGGCACTGGGTAGGGCTGAAAACCTTACTGGTTTTGGAGGGGGGGGTGTTACTGCAGGCACGCTACAGAGGAAATTCACTTGGTGGAACAGGGCTGGCTTCTGCTTATTTAATTATTTGTTTAACTTTGATTATTTATACTTATTTATTTTAATTTGCCTGATGATGTCACTTCCACCATGACATCACTTCTGGAGGGTCTTGGACAGATTGTCATCCTAAAAAGTGGGTCCCAGTGCTAAAAGTTTGAGAACTGCTGCAATAAGGTGTTGGTAAGTTGACACCCTGGGGGGGGGGTGACACCACTAGTGACCAAAATCACTAAAATCATAATTTGGAAGAATAATACCATCATGTTATTTATCAATCAATGCGTAATTTCATGCAGAATGTGTTCTATCTTTGTTCTGTCTAGAGGTACAGCCAAAAAACTAGTGGGGATGGAGTGATGCTACATCACCACGCCCACCACCTGGGGTATTTCCCCGCCCACTGCATGGCGGGTGACGCACTGGCATCCTGCACCGGGTGACACAAACCCTAGTGACGCCACTGTCAATCACACAGACCAGGTATAAGTACCATAAGGGAGAAGGAGGATGGGGAAGATCTCCTAGATGGACAACAATTGCAAGAAATCAAGGTGAATGGTCATGCATAGGTATTGGTAACAACAGGTTTTAGTCAAATTGAGGGACTCATTTCTACTTCACAGCAGCATGTAGCCTATTGGATTCAGTAGCGTAGCCGGGGGGCGGCATGGAAAGTACTGCAGGCTCCACAAGGCTCAATGTAAGCTGACCCTCCCACTTGTCATCAGAGCCATTTCAAGCAATAACAGAGATGATCAGTGATAGCAAGTGGGAGGGGGCGCTTATATGGTGCATTATGGCACCTGCAGTACTTACTGCACCATCCCCCTCTGGCTAAGCTACTGATTGAATTCACTATTGCAGTGTGTTGTGAAAGCCAGGAACACAAATGGTGTTAGAAGAGGAGCCACAGTTTACTGATAGAGCACATTCTTTACATGGTCATAGGACTGGGAAAGAGCCCTGCAACTGTAAATCTACAGAATTCCTCCCTTCTGAAAAAGAGTCCTCAGCAACATTGCTTTAAAAAAAAAACAACTTTGTTTTTCAATGCACGGCTGTGCTCCTCTACCTGGGACATAGCAGGGCCTTTTTCCCCCAGACTGTGAACCTTTCGCCTAGGGGAACATACAGATCTCAAAGGACCAGCTCACCAAGCTCAAGGACAAGGAGAATATTTCCTTTCATTTTTTGTCCATTTTCTTCTGCCTTTTTTCCATTCGCTATTTTTTTTTATGTCTCCAGAAAACAGAATCAGGAGTCAGTACATCATGTTCTACGCTGAATGCTAAGTAGTTCAGGGACAATCCCTTGTTTACTGAACCTGGAGAGTAATTCTTTCAGAACAGAAATTAACAGATACAAACAGGAGAAAGAGAGAGAGTCACACACATATACATTCACATTTGTGAAGCATGTTTTGTTATAACTGTCATGCAGCCCACAAAACAAAACAATTTTCCACCTCTCTCCACACCACACGGCGTGATCGTTCCAGGGACTTCTTGCACTGTGACATAGAACCAACCTACTCCTATGAGTAGTTACCAACCAACCAACCTATGAGAGTTACCTGGAAAACAACAGTTTTCCATGTAACTCTCATAGCTAGTAGATGCTTACCTCTATGTCCAGCAAGAATTTTTCTAATCTCCATTTAAGACCATCTTAGACCTAATTAACAGGTGCAGCAAAATGACATGGTAGAGCAGACACTTGAACAACTGTCTAAAACAACTATCTAAAACAACTATTGTCACATCTCAAAAAGGATATAGTGGAAATGGAAACGATGCAAAAAGTGCAACCAAAATGAATACTGGGCTGGGGCACCTCCCTTACGAGGAAAGGCTACAGCATTTGGGGTGCTTCAGTCTAGCAAAAAGGTCTCAGAGGGGAGACATGATTGAGACATACAAAATCTTGCAGGGGATGGATATTGTGGATAGAGAGATGTTCTGTTCCCTCTCACACAACACCAGAACCAGAGGACATCCGCTAAAATTGAATGTTGGAAAAGTTAAGACAGGCAAAAGAAAATATTTCTTTACCCAGTGTGTAATTAGTCTGTGGAACTCCTTGCCACGGGAAGTGATGATAGCTTCTACCCTGGATGCCTTTAAAAGGGGTTTGGACAAATTTCTGGAGAAAATGCCCGTCACAGGTTACAAGCTGTGATGGGTATGTGCAGAATGCCAGATGCAAGGGAGGGCACCAAGATGCAGGTCTCTTGTTGTCTTGTGTGTTCCCTGAGGCAACTGGTGGGCCACTGTGAGATACAGGAAGCGGGACTAGATGGACCTGTGATCTGATCCAGTGGGGCTCTTCTTATGTAACATTATTTTTAAATGCTCCCATGTTGAAAGAAAGAAAGAAAGAAAGAAAGAAAGAAAGAAAGAAAGAAAGAAAGAAAGAAAGAAAGAAAGAAAGAAAGAAAGAAAGAAAGAAAGAAAGAAAGAAAGAAAGAAAGAAATGCCTGCAGGTTAAGTAACCACACATATACAACCCATCCCCTCCCAGAATATAGGCGAGAAAAGTTCTAGCCCTGCTTGCTCCCTGTTGCATTAGTTTTCTACTTACAAGGAGTTTTTCCTGAAGAGTAATTTTTATAGGTGTGATCCCTCACCTGCAGTTGGAAGTGAGATAGACTCTTCTACCAGCCCAGGATTGCCTTTCTGCTGCATGTGTGGATGAGAACTAAGCCAGTGGTCACCACCACATCTCATTCCAAGCATTCAAATGTACACTAGAAGTGTCCTTAGTGCACCCGTGAAAGAATTACAATTGGGAACAAATGCATGAAGGGTGTTCCTTCCCCCTGGAACTCAGTTCCAGTGAAAATCATACCCACACAGACACACATCGAATTAGTGTGTGGGAGGGAACCATTAGTTCTGGGAGGGAAGCTCCAGTGGTACCAATGGGAGCTTCCTTCTTGAGTCTAATAGCAGCTGACGGAGCCAATTTTTACCACAGTTGCAGCATTAGAAAAAAAGGTTAAATATGCCATCTGTGTGCACCACTGTCCCTAGCCTGACTGGACCACCTGGCAGACCAATCCTATGCATGTCTACTCAGAAGTAAGTCAGAGTCAATGTGGCTGACTTCCAGGAAAGTATGGATGGGATTGGGCTGCCAGTCTGCTATTTTAGTGTTTTTTTTTTAAAAAAAGTAGCAGCAGTATTGCTTCTACAGCACAGTCCTAGGTTTGTCTATTCAGAAGTAAATCCCACTGCTTTCAATGGACATTCCCAGATAAGTGTGTATAGGACTGCAACATTAGAGTTCCATCTGACTCTAAGGAGTCATCTCTGTTTAAGACCTTAGAGCCCAACATTTTGTGGTGCTGACATCTGAAACTAGGGAAGGGATTTCTATCCAGGTGAGGAGTCCCTCCTGATGCAGGCTTCCCAAAGTCTGGAAATTACCACTGAGTGATGTTTGTACGATTCTTATCAAGAATCCAGCCAGAGTTTCCCTAGAATTCAAGTATGTGGGGAGAAGGGGGCAGTGGCATAGCTAGAGTCGGTGCAAAGCACTAAGTTTTGCAGGGAGCCTCACTGCGGTGTGCAAGCGGCCCCTCCCCTTCGGAGCCATTCCCAACAGTGGGAGCAAAATGGAGGCAAATTCCTCTGTTCCACCACTTGCCTGCTGTGGTGAGGCTCCCTCCAAAACTTAGTGCTTTGCACCCCCTATAGCTATGCCACTGGAAGGGGAGAATCCAGTGTGAATACCTCATGTAAGCAGCTCTTGGCTTCACATTTCACTACTGAGAAAGCAGCGCACATCACTATGGTGTTGTATCTGCACACACAGTTTGGGCAACTCAGTGACCTTTTGCACATGTGTTCTGCTATGGCGGTTTGAGTAATTGTGTTCTTGGATTTAGCATGCAGAGACATGTTCCTAAACTTCAAATCCCAAGCTTGGATGCTTGTTGTGCCAAAGGGGATTTGCTTTCAGGGGTGGAGAAAGCAGGTGTGGGGGGGGGGAGGGAGCACAGTTTGAATGTTTCGCATTTTTAAATGGGAAAAGCTGCCCATTTTGTTTCTTTCATTTCTTGGTTTTTGTTATTGAGGGTGCTGGAGAGGATAGGAGGTAGAGCCAGTGGCATAGTTAGGGTGCAAAGCACTAGTTTGCAGGCACCTGAACACACCATGCAAGCGGCCCCTCCCCTTCGGAGCCATTCCGGGTGGTGGGAGCCCAGGATGGCTCTGAAGGAGAGGGGCCGCTTGCACGGTTCGTTCAGGTGTCTGCAAAACTTTGTGCTTTGCACCCCTTCTAGATACATCACTGGTTAGAGCCACGCTTAGTACAGCTTCTTGCTCAGCAGAAAGACATATTTTCATATTTGTTACACAAGTGTTGCATTTGTGTGTGCAAAAATATTGGAGATGGCTGGCTTAAAAAAAAGACCCCATCTGAGGTTTATCACAGAGCATATGTAAACACACAAAGACTTAATATCCAAAAGCACTCCGAGGACTGCTTTTATCTCTGTCATATTCTGCAATGGGCATTTAATCCCTCTCCTCCCCCTGTGCTCCTCACCCAGTTTATATAGCCTTTGTAATCTAATGCAAAGCTTCCGGGAGAAACTATAGAGATAATTTAAAATGAGTTGAGCTGGGGGAATGTGAACAGCAGGTCACATGGCCCTTTGATTTGGAGATAAACTGAGAGTGTAAGTCACTGTTTGAGATTGTGAAAAGCTTGTTAATCTCTGCAACAAAGCTCTGGGAATTGAATTCTGAAAGAGCTCGTGGGGGGTGCTGGAAAAAAATATGAATAAAATTCCAGTTCCTTTGGGTAGAATTAAACGGGTCAAGAATTACATTATTGGAGCAGCCAAAAATGACAATCCTATGTGGAGGTCTTCCTCCCACTTCATAATGTCTAGGACAACTGTCCCCTCTACATAGTCCATAGGGGCCGTAGGGCAGTTGTAGAGCAGGTGGTTAGCATGCAGAAGGCCCCCAGTTCAGTCCTTGGAAACTGCAATTAAAAGGATTGCAGGAAGAAGACCTGGGAAAATTCACCTTGTCCTTTCTGCCTGAGGCCTTGGAGAGCTGCTACCAATCAGAGGAGACATTACTGGGCTACATGGACCAATTATCTCATTCAGTATAAAGCCACTTCATTGCCTTCCCCCCGCCAGTCACAAATATTAATGAGGACCAGAGATGGGGAAACAAAGGGCAAGATACAGTGTCAGTGGCATAGCTAAGAGGGTGCACGGGGTAGCAACTACACTGGTCAACAAGCTTAAGGGGGGCAACAAGCTGAGCTTGGTACTAGTGGACAACCTTAGTATGTATGAATAATAGTATCATGTTATATATCTTTGGAAAGGTAATTTAATGCAGAATGCATTGAAACTAACTGCATTGGAATATCTATATTCTATCAAAAGTTATGGCCAATTAACCAGAAAATTAGAACAAAAAATAGATTTCTTTAACTCAAAACTGACCTATGAGACTGAGGCCACAATCCTAACCAATTTTCCAGCACTGACATAAGGGCAATGCAACTCTGATGTAAGGCAGGGCTTTTCAAACTGGGGCGTCACGATGCCCCAGCCTGTGAGCCCTGGCCTCTGCACCCTTAAGGGGCGGGGGCAGCCTGGAGGCAGGGAGGAGGCAGCAGCATGATCCCCAGGATCGCACTGCCCAAGGAGGCTGCAGGGGCTTGGGTGGACTTACCCAAGCCTCCTGCAGCCTCCCCAGGCTGCGGGGAGCCCGGCGCGACCTGCAGCAGGGCTCCCCGCAGCAGTGAAAGTAAATGTGGAGCGGTCGCATTTACTTTCACTGCTGCGGGGAGCCCTGCTGCAGGTCGCATCGGGCTCCCTGCAGCCTGGGGAGGCTGCAGGAGGCTTGGGTAAGTGCACCCAAGCCCCTGCAGCCCCCCTGGGCGGTGCAATCCTGGGGATCGTGCCGCTGCCTTTCCCCGCCCCCGCTACCTCTCCCCCGTGCCCACACAAGTCCTTAGTGGCTCTCACACTCTCCCAGAGAGTTTGAGAACCACTGGACGTAAGGGAACAAACATTGCCCTACCTTGAGGAGGCCTCCATGACTGCCCCCCAACTGCAGGATGCAGTACATACCCCACTGGCACAGCTATGCCAGTGCTAGAAAATTGGTAAGGATTGCATCCTGATTGTTCTGAGAGCCAATGAGATGTTATTATGATACAGCATGGAACCAATAAAGTTAATAAAGTGTTAACATGAGTCAGTTTTAATTTCCATGTATTATAATACAGTTACATCTGCTAACTAGGTAAAAAGCCACGTTTTCAAGTGGTGCTTTTCCTATATTTATATTATAGGGGAGAGGGGAGAATAACTAAGCAATATGGGACACACTTTTTATTTATTTACTTAATTAAATTTGATTTTGTCATGGGGAGGGCTACAAAAACTTATTTGATCCCAGGTGATCCCAGATAGATGCCTTAGCTATGACACTGACTGGGGGGAGATGGCAGAGCAAGTGGGTGGCGAGCTGCTGGGGGGAGAAGGCGGGTTTTCCCCTGATTTTCACTTCTTTAAAAGCCCAGGCGTGATGTCACTTCCAGTTGTGGCATAACTTCTGGGGTATCATTTTGAGCTCGGCGCTGGACTACATGATCATTGGCAATGCCACCGGACAAAGTGAGTTATCTCCTGTCCGGACAAAGGATAAGTTAACTCTTGGTTGTTATAGCAAGAAATAACTGCTGTGTTTATCTCTAGATACCCTTTAAGCACTGCCTTGAGATAACTCACAAGAGATTGAGAATGCTTGAGAGGATAATTGCAGCCCACCTCTAGCATAGCATGTATAGAGTGGACAATAGTCCACATGGTCATCACTTCATGCCTGCTACATTGATACATTGATTTGAGGCTTGGGGGCATGAATCAGCAGAACTTTCATGTCCCCTCACGCCACCTTGGAGGCCATACATTTCCATGGTTCACGCATTCAGCCGCCAGCTAGCCCACTGAAAAGCATGTTGTTGGAGGTGATGTGAAAATGTACTCTG
Organism: Tiliqua scincoides; assembly: GCF_035046505.1. NCBI lineage: Eukaryota > Metazoa > Chordata > Lepidosauria > Squamata > Scincidae > Tiliqua > Tiliqua scincoides. The sequence continues at coordinate 212,872,995 of NC_089824.1, forward strand.
TGTTATTATATTTGTGGCTGCCAATATTCAGACAGGCAGGTCTTCACCTGTCATTGCAGTCACCAAAGGATGACCACACTTGTGGCACCAGGTGGTGACCACAGCAATCCAAACTAGAGAGCAAATGATGTCAATGAGTGCACTAATCAGTCTCTGCTCTGGCTTGTACCTAATATTCTGAGGAATAAATGGCCCTTGCCCCTAATTCAGTGTTCCACATGTACCCATAGCATAGCCAGAGGGGGGTGCGGTAAGTACAGCAGGCGCATTGCTATCGCTGCCCCAAATGGCTCCAACAGCCAGTGGGCAGGGCCACTTACATGGCACCTGCTATACTTACTGTGCCACCCTAATCTGGCTACACTACTGGTGTGTACTCTAAAGCATATGGAGAGCTCCAGCATAAGCAGGCTTCCCTATGCAGTCCCTTTGTGTGTGCAGAGCTGTTCCTCTCCATCTGCATGAAAAGGGCAGACTGCTTGGATGAGTAACCTCTCAGTGTGCTCTGGAGACCCCTGCCAAATCCCCAATTGCAAAACTGGTCTGACAATACAAGATCATCTTATTGGGTTGACATGAGAATTTCTGAGATAGCAAATGCAAAGTACTTGAATATCTGTGTAAATGCTTTATCATCATTACCACCACCACCACCACCACCACCACCACCACTTGCCTGGGATAGTACTACTGCTAGTAGTACTGAGATAGCCACCTACTACTACTACTACTAGTACTACTACTACTACATCTTTCCCCTTCCCCTGCCTATCTTTTGACAACACCACAGTGGTTTTGACAGAGACACATGTCTATGATGTATTCACTTTTTCCTTGATTCACATCTTCCATGACTCTGTTGCTTGGAAGCTGATTGATGGAGGGGGGGTGAAGACCGATTTTTCACTTTTTGCAAGTCCACCTCCTTCAAATATATGCTGCAACATGGAAGATACATCCTCCCCTCCCCCTCCATCAATAAGCCGTAAGTGAGAAAAATCTTCATGTTCAGTAAAATCCAAGCTGTCACTCGGCTTTCCTTTTCTGGATTCATGGCTTTTTATTTATTTATTTTTGCGCTCCGTCCACAGGCTTACGACTCAACAGCAAGCCAATGAAGTGTCTCTACCTGCCTTTGTGGGGGCGTTCAAAGTACTCTGTCAGGTTTTCGAGGCAGATATTAGCAAGTGTCTCTTGGGGGAAGTCTCATTTGGGATGTGGGTTCCCGCGGCTGGGGTTGAGATCATCTGATCTTGGCGAGTCAATCGTGAGGCAGCTCTAGTAAAAGGGGAGGCAGCGAGAGCGCTGAGCGGAGGTTTCCTGATGCTCTCGGCAGCTCCACTCACACACACTGAGCTATTATGCAGCCGTTAGCCGGCTGAGCTGTCACAGCTCCGATTAAGAAACCACCTGCACAGAGGGGCCTTATTATTCTCTGCCAAGGCTCAGTAGTGTCAGGATGTATCATTGTTGGGACTAGATACAAAAGGGGAAGACATCTAGCCTTGCAGGAAACTCTCAAGCAGCCACCGCAGAGACGACCTGAACAGAAACACATCTTTAAAAATGCAGAGTAGAAGCACTTCCAGAATCTGCTTCTAAAAATACTGCTGTATCCTGGGCTTTCTTCAGAGAGTAGGAAACGAAGAATGTGTGTTAGTGGGGCAAATTGTAGCAAGAGGGGCATCTGCTAGCCAAGAACTTTCTTCTCTAGGGAAACAGAACCTGGCCTTCGGGATGAAACAGACCAGGGTCTCAGAGGGCAACCCTCACTCATGCCTTTGACTTACTGGTCATGATCTGACCCAAAAATCAACTTTTTGATCTCAGGACAAAGTGGACTTCAGGAAAAAAAAAATTGAGATAATGGTACAAAACGTCATCTTGGTTTTCTTCCGCAGGCGACTGAGCCAAAGACCAGCTGTTGAGGAGCTAGAAAGAAGAAATATTTTGAAACGTAAGTGTCTGAATCCTTTTGTAATTTGTAAACTGTAATTTTGAGTGACCTCCTACATTTGTATCAAGCATCCCTCTAATAGTGATGAATTTGTGGTTCTCTTTTGTGAAAGTACGTATGCACACTAATTGTCCCTTTTTACATGGTCTGATTTTCTGCTGGACTCATAACTGTTTGATCTTAAAATGGGTCTCTTTTCATCAGGGATGTAGATAAGAACTGTGGCTGAGCAATATACGTTTTATGTAAATACAACTATTATCAACAGTGGAATATAGCATAGTATCCAAAGCTTTTTTATTTTTTGCTACAACGAAAGCCTGGTGGAGTGTACTTTGATTGTTCCCATTTTAGTTATGGGAAACTGAGGCTAAGGAAGAGTCACGTGCCCAAGGGCGCCCACTGGATCCATGGCATAGCTGGGGTTTGTGGGTACATCTTTTCTTCCCAAAATCAATTCCTACTTTCTTGTCGAAGATCTGTTAGAAAAGGAGGTGTTTCCACCTGCAATTCACTGTAATTTTGACCTGGATTCTTCTTCTGTCTTACAAAGAGAATCAAAGTGTTCCACAAATCGCAACTCATCACTTCTAAAAGTGAAATGCACAGGCATCCATGCAGAAGACTGAATTTTCCAGCAAGCAAATTAGTTGCAAAACATCCTGACCTTTCTAATGTCAGTGCCAGCCATGAATTAAAACTATGAAAAGCATAGGTGTTTATCTGAAATGATGCCTCCAGATTTCACCAGAAGCAAAATATGAGGTTAGTGAAATTTTTGGGGATAGGGGGGGTTGCAAATCTCTAGGTAGGAACTGAAATCGGAGAGGCTAACTTGGACCAAATATGTGTCAGCGTACAACATTGTGGTTGTCGCTTCTGATAAGCTATAGCATGGTTGTAGTTCTTCTAAAACAATTATTTACAAGTCCATAGGCAGGAAAACAGATTTATGTGTTTAGGCTCATAAACCATCCTGCTCCTAAAGGTCAAAACAAGTTTCACTTCCTTATCCTAGTAACCCCAAAATCAATGAGGGCATGTCACAGGTACTGCCTAGGGAGAAGACAAATAGTGTTTCAACACAAGCCTTGCATGTTTACTTGGAAGTAACTCCCACTGTATTCAGTGGAGCTTACTCTCAGGAAAGTGTGTATAGTATTGCAGCCTTAGACCAGGGGTGGTAGACAGACAAAATCACTACTCCAAAATCAAGCTCCAGTTTCAATCTCTGGGTAAGGCTGGGCAGGTCCTCTGACTGCAATTCTGAAAGCAGCTTCCACCCCAGTGTAGACAGTACTGAGCTAAATGGACCAAGGATCTGACTGAGTATGCACATTTGGGAGAATTCCATGTGGGATCTTCTGAGTAAACATACACAGGATCAGACTGCGCATGACTTGTCCAACACCTGCCACTGATTTAATGGCTGGCATTATTTGAACCCAGATCCAACTGGGTTCAGGAGCTAGCAGAGCATAGCAGCTAAGCATGAGCTGAGAGAACACTATTTGAAATCTGGTCTCAGCCATAAACTCATGAGGTGGCCTTTGGCAAGCCATTACTTCTTAGCCTTAGTCTGAATTTAGGGCAATAACAAAGGCCTGCCTGCAAGACTGTTGACCATATCACTGAGATAATGTATATGTAATAGCAGACTATTATCATATCATCATCACTGGGCATGTCCACACAAGGGGTTTTGTTGTGTGGAACTCCACAGAAGTTGTATGGACCAGTGACATAACTAGAGGGGGTGCAAAGCATTACATTTTGCAGGGAGCCTCACCAAGGCATGCAGGCAGCACCTCCCTCTCCCCTTCGGAGCCATTCCAGGTGGGAGGAGCAAAACGGAGGTGCATGCCTTCCTTTTGTTCCCCCTGCCTGAATGGGAATGGTGGGGGGGAATGGCGGGGGGAATGGCTCTGAAGGGAAGGGGGAGGGGCCCCTTGCGTGCTGCAGTGAGGCTCCCTGCAAAACTTAGTGCTTTGCACCCCCTCTAGCTACACCTCTGACTGGCACTCACATTTGTCACTCTTGATACAATGAGCTAAGTGCAGGCTGAAAGTGGAGGGTGTAGGTTAAGCTGAAAGGAAGATAAGGAGAATGAAAAGAAATAACAGCTTTCTCGTTGAACATTCGGGGATGTCATTTACAGATAAAGCAATTCCATCCATCTGATGTTGCCTCCCAAGAGAAATCTGCTGGCTGGATTTATTTTTCTCTTTAAAGCGGAGTTTGAGTTCCTTTGCAACAAAGATGGACTACCAGCCAGATGGGCAAGCAGAGATATTAGGATGCTTGGCTGATAACTGCAAATAAGGACTGATGAAAGCTGTTGAAGAGCAGTTCCTAAAAAGCCGTCTGGTAGCAGATCTGACTAGATGCACAACTGCCCTGATGGGACATTTAGCATCTCTGTAGAGTATTATATCCCAAGTTGATCATATCCCACACAGGTAACAGTAGAAAGATTCCCATTGATTTGCAAGAGAGCAGAATGGGAACTTTTCCTTGTGCAAAGAAATCAGCTAAAAATGGAGCTTGTGAGTTGGGGTCAAATGGCACCATGTGTCTGATGCTAATAATTCCACAAATGCAAACAGTGTTATCCTTCAGAGCTGCTTCAAGTTTTAAATGGTTCACGTTGCTACACTTCTTGCAAGACCTGTGCAAGCTGCTGCTATGTGCAATTGCATCACCTGTTGACTCTTTTGGTTCCTCTCCCCCTTCTGCTCCCACCCATCTCTGTTGGCTTTTGGAGTTCTTTTTGGGAGGGGCATTCTCCATGTAGAGCAACTTGGACATCCGCACAGACACAGCCATGCGGAAGTGACACCTAAACCGCCACTTGCCCCACCCCAATAAAGCCGCTGCTTCTGAGCATCAATTTTCATGAGTGCAATAAATAGTACTGCTCATGTACATGACTAATCAGCTGTGGCTGTAACTGGGGAGACTCCAGGAAAGGCTTTGTTTTCTCCATAAAGAAGCCGAGTGCAGTAGCATAGCTAGAGCAGGTGCAATGCACTAAGTTTTGCACAGCACCTCACCACGGCATGTAAGCAAACCCTCCCCACCCCCTTCGAAGCTATTCTGGGCTGCTAGAGCAAAATGGAGGTGACACCTCTGTTATGCTCTAGTGGCCTGGAATGGCTCCAAAGGGAAGGGGCTGCTTGCATGCTATAGTGGGGCGCCATGCAAAACTTTAGTGCAGTGCGCCCCCCTCTAGCTATGCTACTGATCAAGTGAGAACCCTGAAATAGCACAAGAGTCTTCAGCCTTACGGCAATTTGTGAATGATCCAACCTCATTCTGAGCTCGAAAGGCTCTTCACCTGGTTTATAGGTGATCATTGGGCTGGCAGCATGCCTTGCATCAGTGACGTCACTAGGGTTTGCAATATCCAGTGCAGGAGGCCACAGTCACCCCCACGATAGACCTCCTCCCATGCAGTGGATGGGGCCCCATCACCCTGCCCCCGCTAGATTTTCAGCTATAACCTTTGATAGAACTGAGATATTGCAACATGCTTTGTTTCATTGCATTCTGCATGAAATTATGCATCCAATGATATATGACATGATGGTATTATTCAAAACTATAAGATTTTCAAAATTTTGGCCAGTAGTGGTGTCACCCCCCTCTGTGCGCATCACCCAGTGCAGCCCAAACCCCTGCCCCCTCCCAGCGATGCCATTGCTTACCATGTGGCTTACTCATGAGCACATTGAGTTTTTCTCCTCTTGAAGGGAAAGTGTCTCTTTTGAACATCTTGATACTCAAAAACAGATGGAACAACATGGCTCTTTTTTGTGTTGATGAGTAAGGACAACTTTTTCTTATTGCCGTCTTCCTTTACATGGCTCCTGCTCAGGACTATTTGCATGGAAGAACCAATAAATGTCTGAACTGCCCTCTTGTTCCTCCCACATTGCTCAGTCTCTAAGGAGTTACACCTGCATAACATCCTATAACAGTTTTTTTTTTACTATGATTTTTTTTTTTTGGTCCCACCTTTCTGAGATACGATCAGGATTGCTCACAACTCTATGGGCATGTGCCAAAAACGCTCAGCGATATAACAGCAGTTTGGCAGGCAGATAGGTGTATGACTGCTTCTGGCCAGTGGTGTAGCTAAAGGGGGTACAAAGCACAAAGTTTTGCAGGCGCCTGAATGTACCATGGAAGCAGCCTCTCCCCCTCCCCTTTGGAGCCATTCCAGATGGTGGAGCAAAACGGAGGCATTGCCCAGATTGGCTCCAAAGGGGGGGGGCACTTGCACAGCATGTTCAGGTGTCTGCAGGAGCTTGTGCTTTGCACCTCCTCTAGCTATGCTACTGCTTCTGGCTGGGGTGTTGCATTGCTAACCTGTCAGGCAGACCCCCAAGTGATGTCTGCGCAGCACAGGTTTGTGGTACACATTTTTACGAGCAGTGCAAATATTTAGGCAGTTCACAATACTTAAGGCCATAAAAACAAAGAAGAACAGCCTAGTTAGCAAGAGGCTAAAAGTGTGGTTCGGAGGAGGGATCATCAGTCACCCTTCTTCATAGAGCCTAGTCAAGGACACAAAAGGGAATTTTTTTTAAGTCTTCCAGCACTTTCTTCATTTCTTTCAGCTGATATCTGTGTCTTGTTAGCCAGTGGCAGCCCCTGCAGTGTTGCATGCTGGATGTCACCCCTGAGCTGCGGCTAGAAGAAGGATAGCCCAGATTGTCAGGTGCAGGTGCTATGGCGTTGCACCGAGGCAGAGGCCTACAGTGGCTGGCCAGTACAGGTGTGAACATGAATCCCCCTAGCAAGAAATGAGATGATGTCATTGACTTGCCCAGGCTGCCTGCAACAGGAAGTGCAGCCAGTCAGCTCACACACCATGCATACCATGCCCTGAGCTAGTTGGTTGATACTTGGCAACCTTGGCCAGTTGGCACAGCACAGCCATCAGAGTGACATTCACAGCAATGGTTCCTTTGAAACCAAAAATAGGTCCAGAAGTTCACAGAGAGTTCTTGGGTTGCTTTTTGAGAGCAGAAGTTCCTCTGCAGGCAGTTCTCCTCTTGTCAGCACGTAATATTGCTCAGATTCAGTCCTAGTCTGGCAATTGTCTCAGAGTCGTGGCTAATTTAGAAACCTTGTCAAGAGAGCGGGTGTAAATTACACTCTAGTGCCTGGTGCTGTGTTGCTGGAAGAGGCATCTCGTTAAGAGGGACGGGCCCAAATCCAGGCACTTCATAATTAATGGGTCCTAGGGCCATCCAAGCACTGCTGCTGTTGTAGAGTTATCTCATTTTCCCTGTTATGGGCTAACATTATGTGATCATAATCCCTCTGATAATGCGGGACCCAGTCATGTTAAAGTCCAGCAAACTGCAGATGGTCTACCTGTCACTCGGGCACAGGCTGTAAAAATGAGCAAGTCTGTGGTGTTTGTGAGAACAGAAACAGTGCATGGTAGCAACTCACAATTAGTCCATTTAGACTAACGACAGACATGACTGATGTGGTGTGGTCGCTGTGTTTCCATGGCTGAATCTCAGCCTTGGACACTGAAAATCGTGTCTCTGAGCATGTGGGGAGTGCATTTCTCTCAACCAACTCAAGCACATCTGGATTAAAGGGCAGGGGTTATAATTTCCTAGAATTTGTAAGCCCTATCACTTCCCAGTTTGAAGAATTAAGCACCAATTCAACCCCTTTCTTTTGGAGCTTATCAGGAGCAATGTAGGTCATGTTCGGTGTCTTGCTTATCATTCTGAACTCCAATGACCATTTGGAACTAACGACGATCTGGCTAAATTAGACATTATTTATAATAGGGCTGGATATGCTAATGATGCCCTGCAGGTATCTGATCATTTTGCCACCCATTTTCTTGTCGAATTGTATTTTGTCCTCTTCACCTGAGGCCACCGGAGCAGAAACCTACATCCTTGCTGAAGCTCTCTGCCATTTTTCAATGATTACATTTAAGCATCGCATGATTCAGTCTCTCTTTGTTATGAAGACTGCAAAGATTTCAGGCTCTCCCATTACAATCTGTGTCTGCCTGCAGCTACTCTCCTTCCAAAAATAGCTCCATGTGGCTGCCTTTTTAAAAGATTCTGTAGATGACGAAAATAGAGAGCTGGATTCTAAAAATACTCCCTCTTTTTTTTTTTTTTTTTTTTGTTCCAAATGTCATCTGTAGTGTGCTTTAGCTTGGTGAAGGATGCAAAGGATGCACCCGATTTAATGTGGAAAATGCCCCTAGCAACCTATGATTACAATGTGCAAAGCAGGATTACCCCTTCTCTTTGCTGTTGTTGTTTGTGAAAAAGGATGCTAACGAGCTTTCCCCATAGGTTCCTTGCACCTTTCGGTCACGAGCGCACAACTTAATTTAGCAACAGACAGCTCGTGAAATAGAAAAATCTATTAGCTCGTTTCCCAAGGCTAGAGAAATATTTCATACAACCGCTACGACACCAGCATCTATTTTTAGCTCCAGCATGTAGGAGTTATCACAGCTTGAATACTAATACGTACAGTGCACAAAAGCAAACAGTCTTAGGTGAGAAGAGAGCATCGCTTTAAGAAAACAGGGGGGAAGCCCAGTGAATCGGAAGGATCTATAATAAGATTGGCAGAGCCCAAATATTAGAAGGCAACGGAATGCGTGGGAGTTGATGCTGGCTATTGTTATAAATTAATCAACAAAATTACGGCAGCCTGGCAGAGTAAGAGTACAAGGAACGTGCGTTCCCTGAAGCAGCTGCTATACGATGTTCCAGCTCATAAGGGCAGCACGGATGACTCAGACAGAGATGTGGCATCGCAAAGCGATCATTTAGGCTTCTAAAAGTCTATTGATTTTCCCTCTGAAAACGCCCCTCATTTTCCTAATGTGGGGACAGGATTGGCTGCTTCATGTTTGCTGGAGCCCGCTTTAATTGGCCACCTGCACTTGACACTGGCACTCGCGTTCATCCCGCCTCATGTTCAGGAGTGCAATGGTCTTGGCAGAGCACCAGGCAAGGTGGGCTCAGTGCTGAGCTGGCGGGAAGAGCAGCAAAGTGGGACTTCATGAGGAAAGTCATCTCTCTCTTCATCTTTTCTGCAGAAAGGAATGACCAAACAGAACAGGAGGAAAGGAGGGAGATCAAGCAGAGGCTGACGAGAAAGGTAAGCTCTCTCAAAGTGCTCCCTGCCTGCATAAAATGTTTAGCACAGACTGAGAGGAGGAACCATCCAACAGAAAATCCTGGCTGAGCATGGTTCTAGCAAGCAGCTGGAAGCAACATGTGGCTGTTGGGTCATTGGAGCTTCTGAAGCCTGGACTGTAGGGATAGGAGGGACACCTGAGGGTAAAGTCCCACAACCTCTTTCTTCCCAGCTACCTTCTGACAAGTATTGGGACTGGTAGCATAGCTCCAGGGGCCAGCATGGTAGATTTTGCAGGCACTGCCTTATAAGTGGCCCCTCCCACTTGCTGTTGCTGCCCAGAATGGCACTTACACAGCGCATTGTGGCACCTGCAGTACTTAACTGTGCTGCCACCCCTGTAGCTATGGTACTGATTGGGACCAAGAGCACTACCCAGCAACAGGTAGTCACAACTCAGTCCCCTTCCGATGCTTTCAGTGGGATTTAGTCACCAGTATCTTTTTTTTCTGCATTATGCACCCCATGCCTTTTTGTGTGTTCCATTTTAAAGCCACAACAAGTTGGACAAGCATCAGTGAGATTATATCGACTCCAGCTTGGGTGGGTCTATAATTGGAACATGGGTTGGACTTTTCAAAGGTGCACGATCCCTGTGGCTCTCTGCTGAGAGGCGATGATAATAACACTCCTTGCAACAGGGGTGAGTGGGAAGGATCTCCCAGCTCTCTCACATAAACTGGACCCCCTGCTCAGTATAAATGAAGGCTTTCAGGAAGCACTGCTTCCAAAACACCTTCATCATTTACACAGTAATCAAGCAGATGGATGGAACATAATAGGTGAAAATCTCACTCAGCTAATTGGCAGTCATTTGCCTTCACTTTACAATAATAGATAGCTACAGAAGCAGCTCTTTCCATTGTCTTATTTTGATGAATACACTCCACTGGCTGTAAGCAGCAGGCAGCAGGTGCATTTCTGTACAATGGATATTCTTCACTGCAAATCTTTTTTTTCCATTTATAGTTATCAGGTGTTTGACCTGATGCTATGCGTTGTTCTGTTTCCTGAGTTCTCCCACCCAAGGACCATGATTTGGTGCTCATTTATAAAGCAGTGCCATTCTGGAGTCATGACAAACTGCTGTGGAGTTCAGTTTGCAAAATTTCTCCTATAGACTGTAAATATGGGCATTGCTGTTTCAGTTTTGCTCTAAGGAGTGGGTTTCTGGTAATCAGAGAGAAGGAATACAGTACTTGCATTCCAGGAACCAGAACAAGTCCCAGAAAGAGTTTCATTCATTCCCTAAAGTAATGCACAAATCCTTCACAAGAATGCTAAATATAGCCTCGTATTAAAAATGAATTGTACTAGCTCCTAGAAGCTTCTCTCTGACTTGTGTCTCCCAGAGTCATTCATAAGAAATGTGGATCAGGAATGAAACTCAGTCCTGGTTCAGAGCAGCACCTGTGAATAAGACACAATGTGCTGAAAAGACTCTGGGTGAGTAGCAGTGAGAGGTTCCCACACTACAGGGGAACCCCACTACATTGTTCCTCCTTGAGCCAGGCACTGCAGGCAGGTAAATGAGCAAGCAAGCAGTCAGGAAAGGGGTTCCTTGAAGATGACTGGAGCAGCTGTTAGTCTCTAGCTTCTTCACACATTCAGGCTGCAGTCCTACATACACTTATCTGGGACTAAGGTCCATTGAGCACTGTGGGACTTACTTCTGAGTAATCATGCATAGGATTGCGCTGGTAAAGGCCTTTCACTATGTGGAGTCTCATCCATAAGAAGTTAGACCATTGATCCATCTGGTTCAGTGTTGTCTATGCGGACTGCAGTTTCAAGCTGGAATCTTTTCCAGTCCAACCTGCAGGTGCCAGGGCTTGAGCCTGGGGACTGTCTGAATGCAAAGCAGGTGCTTTACCACTGAACTATGGCCCCCATGCCCCACAGGTTCAGTGTGAACCAGAAGTCAGAATACATTTGCATGCAGCCTTGAATGAATGGCAAAAGTGTGCTAAAGATCAAACCATACACTTTGGTCTCTTCCAGTCCCAATTGAACACTACTAATATGCAGTGGCATAGCTAGAAGGGGTGCAAAGCATTAAGTTTTGTAGGCGCCTGAATGCACCCTGCAAGAGACCTGTCCCCTTTGGAGCCATTCCAGGCATTTGCCTCTGTATGGTGTACAGTGTATATATGGGGTATGGGTGGTGCTAGTGGCTGAAATCTCACACCTGTGTACATTTTTAAGTGAACATGTGAAAAGACTTCTGATGAGTTTCAAATACTCATATAGTTTTATCTCAATTTCGATTACATTTCTAATTGTGTGCAATGATATTACATCAGCAATGACTTCCTATGACCACCAACCCCTTGCAAACAGCTTGTCTTCTGTGTGATATTTACCTGGACACTTTCCTGCTTTTTTCCAAGCTTAATCAAAGACCAACAGTTGATGAACTAAGAGACAGAAAAATCCTCATTCGATTCAGCGATTATGTGGAAGTGGCAAAAGCACAGGATTATGACAGACGAGCAGACAAGCCATGGACAAGGCTCTCAGCAGCAGATAAGGTACACGCCTACCCATGTTCACTGAGCGTGTCTTTACAGTGGGCCCTTGGATACCAAATTCTGTGGATAACTGAATCTGTGGGAAGGCTAGCTTGGCACCACAATAACTTACCAAGGGGCTGCACCTGGCCCTCCAAAGGTTGCCCGTGGCTCCGTTTCCTCAGAAGGCCTCCCGGATGCTACTGGAAGGCATTTGCAGTTTGCACCAGCAAACTGGAACTGCTTTTTAATAGCATCCAGGAGGTTTTCTGAGCTGCAGGGAGGCCGCGCACAACCTCCCTGAGCCTCAGAACACCTCCCAGACGTGACCAGAAGCCACTTATGGTTGTGTCTGGGAGGTCCTCTGAGGCCTTCCAGCCACAAGCTCAGCATCTGCATTTATTCAAATTCACAAATGCCAACACCATGGATAAGGAGAGCCCAGTGTGCATGGTGTTTTTCATGTAACAGTTTTTAAGAATGATTTGGTGGCTGTTTTTGTGTTTGGGAAACCAAATTAGGCGCTGAGACATATTCCACTATATCTTTAGACAGCTCTCCCACCAGACATTTAGAAAGATTTACAAGGCATTCTTTCCCATCAGGCATTTCAGAAGCGAAAGGGTGAACTGAACCCAAGGCACCTCTGTGGCTTGCTGATTTGTTCTGGTGCATTCTGTATATTCTATCTTCCAGAGGGGGAGCTGTGCTACGCTAGCAGCAAAAGCAACACAAAATGTTGTGCCACCTGAAAACCTAACACAAAGATTGTCAGACAAACTTTCATGGACTGCCGTCCACATCATTAGCTGCAAGATGCAGTGTAATGTTAGATTGTATTGTGATGATTTTGTAAACCACCTTGGAGCTCTAGAGAAGAAGATGAAGATTTATATACCACTTTTCAATTTAAAAAAAAGATTCACAGAGAAAATCAAATAACTAAATCTTGGGAGTAGACTAACAGCCCAATGTGTCTATGGCTGCAATCCTATTCTCACTTTCCTGGGAGTAAGCCCCATGGACTATTATGGGATTTACTTCAGAGTAGGCATGCAAAGGATTGGGCTCTAAATCCTCACACAGTGAAGCAGTGGGACAAGCACAACAATCACTGTATCCTGCAGGGGATTTTTGCCTGCTAGAGGTCTTCCCAGGGTAAACCCCAGTCAGGGTGATCAGACACAATGGAGGACAGAGTACCTATACTTTTAACCATTGTATAGAAGAGGGAATTTTGGCAAGTGCAACTTTTTAAACCCTTCCATGCTGAGCTGCACCTGCCAAAATTCCCTCTTCTATACAATGGTTAAAGGCATAGCCACTCTGTCCTCCATTGTATCTGGTCAACCTGGCCCCAGCCTGGCCCCCTGGCCTGGCCAGACATCTGCAAATCTACATTGTACAGGCAGATCAGGACTGGGAAGGGGGTTAGGATATGGCCCAGAAGTAGGCTGATCCCACCCCCCTCCTAGACCCGATCTGCCCATCCCTATCCCCATTTCTTCCCCATTCCACCCACCCACTACCACCTTGCATGGACTTATCTGCTCTAATGGACATCCTGATAGCCAACAGCACCAGCAGGAAGGCTCTGGCCTTCCCACTGGCTGCTAGCACTGTCGCAAAGCGCTTTACAGCGCTTTTGCAACAGTGCGCACTGGCAGAACACATGTTCTGCCAGCAGAGCGCTTGAATAGGATTGGGCCATAAAGATGGAATCAAAATCTCTTCTATAAAGAAGATCTTTCCTATAGCAAAGCAGATGATATAAGAATAGTGAAATGAATGATTGTAGAATAAATTTGCATACAATGAGCTAGACAGCAGTAGGAAGCTGTTTTTATTATGTTTTCTTTATGCTTAGAATTGCAAAGTGTGCCAAGTTAATGCTCCATTTTACACACTGATGCTTTTTCTGCCTACATGCAGCTGGCATGAATTATTATTTTTGGTTTACATTTTTAACAAGCCTTGTTCATAGGTAGCTCAGGGACCACGTGCTCCACGTGCTTAAAGAATCATTGTTGAGATCAGGCAAATTCTAAACTAGAACAAAACTATGTACTTGTGGCACTGTCAGAATAGTAGGCTGGAACATTTGATTGAAATGCACAATCACTGGTAGCTCCTATGATGGGTCACATCACAGCTATCCATAGTAGCAAGAAAGATACTTTCACTGGTTCCTGGTTCCCTTAGACAAACATTACACACAGACATGGATTAGCCAGAACCAGTTGTTACATGCTCACTTTGAGGTAGTGAGATATAAGTTGAGGGGCCTGAATTTAACCTCTCCAAACATGAGAGATAAATAGGTTATACGTGCAGCAGAGTGAAGGTTCGCTGATTGCAGCCCTTCAACCCACTTTTTGTTGGTGTTGAGCAGAGCAAATGCTAACAGGAAGCGGTTTAGAGGTCTGCAAGTAACATAATGCTAACAGGAAGCGGACAGCACAGGAGACAAAGAGACACAGAAGTGAGCAACAAGAGAACTGCAGAGACCGTTAAGTCATTTGCACAATGGGGAGAATTTGTGAACCACAGATAAGTAAAACCACAGATATGGGTCCTGCGGATACAAGGGGCTACTGTGTATCATTAAAATCATCGTCCTTTCTTGCTAATTTTACAAGATCAATTAACCTTGTTTTCATTTGAACTTCCCAGGCAGCAATTCGCAAAGAACTAAACGAATACAAAAGTAATGAAATGGAGGTGCATGCATCAAGCAAACATTTGACAAGGTCAGTTGCCTAGATATTTATGTCACGCTATCGACACTCATTCAGGTTTGGAGTCCACAAAACATTCTATCTCTGTACAGCACTTAAAGGTGTGGAAAATAAACACCACTGCTCCAATTTTGAGTACAGGCAGCTATTTACTAAGCGTTAGCTTCCTATGATGTATTTCTAATTATTTGCTAGTCCTAAAGCCCACTGCTTCTCAAACTCTCTAGAAGTTTGAGAACCAGGATAAGTCTTTGCGGGGGAGGGTGGAAAGCAGTGACACGAGCCCCAGGATCGCATTGCTGTGGTAGGGCTGTTTTTAACTACTTACCTGCTGCTGGGGTCGGGGGGGGGGGAAATGGGTAACCCCACAGAGTCCTCTGCAGGGCTTTTGCTGACTTGTAGAATGTAAAAAAAAGTGATCATGACCCACTTCCTGTTTCATGATCGCAGCCTGGAAATGGGTCAAGACCATTTTTTAAATATTCTACAAGCCACGGAGAACCTTGCAGAGAGCTCTGTGGGGCTCCCTGCACCCCCCTGGCAGCAGGTGAGTTAAGTTAAAAACAGCCCTTCTTCCTCCGCAATGGTGCGATCCTGGGGATTGCATCACTATTTTCATCCTGTCCCCACCCCCTTAAAGGGAAAGGGGCAACTATGTAAATTCTCATGCTGGTGGGTCAGTTTAAGAACCACTTATATTGTATTTGCATATAACCTGCTGGCCAGTATGCCCACAATAGTATAGCCTTACCAAATTCTGAGAGGTACACGATCCTGAAGGCCTTTGAATGTTATTAGCCCATAATTCTGTATAGCATTCCTGATCACAGGGTGATACATTTCCTGGGTACAGCATTTGCCCTTGCAGTCAAACGCTATACTTTCCAGCATGTTCTCAGTGCTCCCTTCCACATGTTCCGTTTCCACAGGGAGATCAAAACAGGGCTGATATGCGCCTGGTATCCTACCGTGCTGGATCATTTCTAAGAATTAAGATTAGGTTTGCTACTAGTATTTTACTTGCTGTGAAGTTTACACTGCAGTTTTCACTATCAGATGTTTTTCCATGATGGTGAGAGGGTACACATCCTTTTGTCACCCAATTGTGCATAAAGCAAAAGTTGGATCAGTTGTAGAGGTTTCTCCTCTGGTCAATTGAAGGATTTCAAGGGAAACACAAAACGTTTCAATAATAGAGCAAAAATGTGGGCGTGATTTCACAACCCTAAATCATGATATTTTTAAATGGAAGTATTTTTTGTTGTGAAGTAATGCAAGACTTGCCATTGTTATTCATGTCTTCCTCTTCTTTTGTCCTACAGATTCCACAGGCCATAGGGATTTTCTTCTGAGAAGAATTTGTCTACTTTTTTGATACTACTGAACACGCATCAGGGAAAGTATGAAGGTCTTTCCTTGAGGTTCAGTCTATGACAAGCTGATGTTTCAAGAAGGACTCTGCAGAGTACATCTCTGCAGCACACATTTAAAAAGGAGGAACTACCAGAGGATGGCCTTTGTACTGGAGCCGCAACACCTGCGGCGTGGGAGGATTAGTTGAAAATGACTGAAGTCGAGCTAATCAGAAGGGAACCTAATGCTCTCCTTTACTACTTGTTTTAAACTGTATTGCAGCATATCTTGGGGAAGAAGGTGTTGTGCATGCACAGGCTTTACCATTCCAAGGCCAGCATAATGGACATGGTGCACACCGTCATTCAGTATTATCATGGTGACAAGACATTGGGAACTTATCACAATTAGTTTGTATAAAACACTTAAGTTCATGTTATACAAAAATGATTTACTATATATTATGATTTGTTTTCCTTTTTTTATATATAATGCCTAACAAAAACACAGCTGTGGCATTTTTTTGGACTCCTGTTTTTTTTTTCTTTTAATTAAATGATTATTTACTGCAGAAAAGATATCCAAAGCTTTCCATGTTTGGTGCTATTTAAGAGGAGGTAGAGGGAACATAGAATGAATGGACACTGGAGCAGTTTCCATCCTCTAGAAGGAAGCCTCATTGGAACAGAGCCTCAAAACATAGTTTAGCTCTGTTGGGGTGAATGGGGCTAGGTCTGTTTGCAGAATCTGAGAATTTATACTTTCATCAGTTATCGAGTTCTGTTGCATCACACACTGAGACATTCCTATCCAGGCTCCTACCTCTGATTATTTTGGTGGTGCATCTTGAAGATATGGCCTGACATCACAATGTGTAAAGCAGTACTGGTGTAGCAGTTGATATAAACTTATGTGGCCCAATCCAATAGAGGGCTTATAGCAGCGGATCTTGCAATCAGCCACCATAAGTCTTCTTATGGTGTTGCAAAAGCCATAAGGGTGCTTTGGGGCCACTGGTGCAAATGGCTGGAGGCTGTGTGTGTGTGCTAGTGTCTCCCAGTCACCATGCCAGAGCAGGTAAGGTAGCAAGGGCAGTTTGGGGCTATAGCTCACCAACCCCAACCCCAACCCACGCAAAGGCTCCTTGGCCTTATGCCAGCTAAGGGCCCAATCCTACCCAATTTTCCAGTACCAGTGCTGCTGTGCCAGTGGGGTGTGCACTGCATCCTGTGGTGGGGAGGCAGTCACAGAGGCCTTCTCAAGGTATGGGCGCATTTGTTCCCTTACCTCCAGGCTGCATTACAATTGCACTGATATTGAAAAAGTTGATATTGACAAATCCAGCTTCCAAAGTATTCATACTATATTATTACAGCGCGTCTATTTGCATAGTGATAATATCTTGTTAAGGAAAAAAGGTTACAAATAATAGCAGGATCACATAAATTGAGACACTGCTCAACAGTTTCCTGATATCCCCAAAAGTGATACAAGTGATAAATACTGAAAAGTCTGTCAGACATTGATCATTCTTTTTAAAGCAACAGGTATTCTTATGGTACAGTTAAGTGCCTGCTGACTGGATTAGCTTCCCTTCTACACAAGTTTAATTTAATTGAGAATATTATAGTGCAAAAAATTCCTATAGCATACTATTTATTGAAATCAGAGCTGATCAAAACCTTTTGATGTGTTAATGATGCATCTTCCCAATGCATAGCTCATTACAAAGCATTTTAGGAACACGATCTCCTCAGAACACACACAAAAAATAACGTACAAATTCAACAGAATATCATGCACTCAGGAAAATATTTTAACTAATATTAATGACGCTGATACAGAGATGCAAGCCAGAGGCAGTGGAGGCAAAGAAGGGGGGGGCTTGGATGCAGTCCCGCACCTCCTTTTCAGGCAGGTGATGGGGCCGTCATATGATTAGTGTTGCAGGCTGTTCTCAGTCCAGCATCCGAAGTTGCACAGGTTGCCAAGGCACTGAATGCCAAAAACTCTAGCCCCAGAAATAGCACATACAGAATTCATTTGAGTAGGTGATTCCCATTTCAGTAGCAGATGCTTGTTACCTTTGTTTGATTGGGCCAAATTTTTGGAGTTACAAACTTCTGGAGACTTTATGAACTTCAGGGGCCTTTAAACCACAGATCATCACTCAGACATGCATTAGTGCATACAAGCATCTATAGTCATCTACTAGGTAAGCAGATGGCTGGTGGCATGCAACATTGGGAGAATGAAGTTGGGAGGAAATAGTTTGGATTGCATTCCCTGCCTGACCTCTTCAACACCCGTTAGGAGATTCACAAGTGGACTATGCAAGCGACTAGATGTGCCCTTTTTACTCCCCACAGAAACCTTGCGCTCAGAACCGTTTCCATGCGTGGATTACTCTACGTGTAAGAAGTGTCTGCACGTGCAATGCATATTGTCATAAGAACATAAGAACAGCCCCACTGGATCAGGCCATAGGCCCCACTAGTCCAGCTTCCTGTATCTCACAGTGGCCCACCAAATGCCCCAGGGAGCACACCAGATAACAAGAGACCTGCATCCTGGTGCCCTCCCTTGCACTGGCATTCTGACCTAGTCCATTTCTAATCAGGAGGTTGCACATACACATCATGGCTTGTAACCCATAATGGATTTTTCCTCCAGAAACTTATCCAGTCCCCTTTTAAAGGCATCCAGGCCAGATGCCATCACATCCTGCGGCATGGAGTTCCATAGACCGACCACATGCTGAGTAAAGAAATATTTTCTTTTGTCTGTCCTAACCCTCCCAACACTCAATTTTAGTGAACGTCCCCTGGTTGTGCTATATGAGAGTGTAAAGAGCATCTCTCTATCCACTTTATCCTTCCCATGCACAATTATGTCCACACAATGTGTGAAAACATCTCCCTTTTTCAAAGCCTTGTACATTCAACTCCACAAAGACTGTACTATCTCAAGTAAATCAGTTAGACTGATATGAATGAAATCTTTATCTGCTGCAGGAGGACCACCTAGTGGGGGTGAGAAGTAATTACACACATCACAGAACAGTACTTCCCAATGAAGATTAAGGAAACTCACAATTTAAGTAAGATTTCTTCAATATGGTCTTTTAAAAGTGTTTATTAACACACTAGATCTAAAATCACCTAAAAATTAAACACGTGTGGCCTTTCCTCTTAGCCTCACCTTTGCCCCCTAATTAAAACTGGCCTCTTCTAATGAATCAGCTGAGCTCTAGTGAACTGAGCTACTGATAAAGCCGATTAAAGCTTTCAGCCTTGTCAGATACCAATTATCTTGACGAATTTCCACATCAAGACAGTGCATTTGGGGGAGTGAGAACAGTGAGAGCAAAAGTTAAGGAAGATTTTATACCTGCTAGAATATACAAGATTAATGCAGTTACTGTAGCCCTACAATCTTGCTATGTTAGAACCCAATCCTGTGGTCAGTGGCACGGCTCCGTGCCACCAAGCATTGTAACAAACATACCATAAGGCATGTTTGCAGGGCTCACTGCTGGGCTCCCACTGGTGCTAACCCAGCGGCAGCCAGTGCTGAGCTAGTGCTGGGTGGTTGCACAGCTCCTGTGGCTTGGTGGTCTCCTGGACTGCCAGGCTGCAGAATGGGGGGCAGGGACGGGACGGGGCGGGAGGAGGTGTTCCGGGGATGGGGGTGCCGGTGAGGGGTGGAGAGAGGGCAGGCGGGAGGCGGATCTGCAGAGCTGCACTCCGCAGGATCCAGGGCGCTCGTGCAGGACTGCATGCCCTACACAAACGCCTTTTCCTTACCGCCGACCTTTTGGCCGGCGGTAAAGTGAGTAGCCCCATTGCGGGGCTGCTTACCTTACTCGGGGGAAGGGGACGGATGTCCCCTTCTCCCAAGGCGCTGGATTCGGTGGCAGCCCTCCTCGGTGCCACCAAGC
The DNA here is from genome assembly GCF_035046505.1 of Tiliqua scincoides. Lineage (NCBI taxonomy): Eukaryota > Metazoa > Chordata > Lepidosauria > Squamata > Scincidae > Tiliqua > Tiliqua scincoides. The sequence goes on from NC_089824.1 coordinate 212,892,696, forward strand.
CTAGGCGCCCCAGGCAGCTCAGGATTGGGCTGTTAAGTCATTTGCCTTAGCATTTCAGAGTAACTTCCTCTCCACCAGGCTACAGTATAACCTCACATAAAGAAGGGGGACAAAAAGAATCCAGGGAATGTTCACCCTTTTTCTGTGTTTGAGATGACATTTTAAAAAGGTACTTGATTCTTCGCATAATGACAGAATATTTTGACAGTCTGTGAAAATAACATCTCAGGGTCAGAATCTGACTCTTTAAAGGTGATGCCACAACAGACAATTGTTCTTTCTCATTCAACCAATAAGCAGCCTTCTCATGCACATCAGTAGATTGATGGAGATCCACTGGAGCAGGTAAGCCTGTGCAGGGGACGGAACGGGGCAGGGGAGGAAGGAACAGGGGAGGGGTGGGTAGAACAGGGGAGGGGTAGAACAGGTAGAGGGGTGGGGAGATGCTCTTTACACTCTCACAGGGAGATGCTCTTTACACTCTCACATAATACCAGAACCAGGGGACATCCACTAAAATTGAGTGTTGGGCGGGTTAGGACAGACAAAAGAAAATATTTCTTTACTCAGCGTGTGGTCGGTTTGTGGAACTCCTTGCCACAGGATGTGGTGATGGCGTCTAGCCTAGACGCCTTTAAAAGGGGATTGGACATGTTTCTGGAGGAAAAATCCATTATGGGGTACAAGCCATGAGGTGTATGCGCAACCTCCTGATTTTAGAAATGGGTTATGTCAGAATGCCAGATGCAAGGGAGGGCACCAGGATGAGGTCTCTTGTTATCTGGTGTGCTCCCTGGGGCATTTGGTGGGCCGCTGTGAGATACAGGAAGCTGGACTAGATGGGCCTATGGCCTGATCCAGTGGGGCTGTTCTTAAGTTCTTAACAGGTCATTGAAAGGGACAGGGAGGAGGGCAGATCAGGCCCGGGAGGAGGGCAGAATCAGAGGTGCAGATTGATCAACATTCCTGGGTCAACACAGACTTGTACTAGCGATTTTGCTGGTGCATGTTCAAGTTGATCCATAATGGCTGCTGGGGCTTACCCCAGGACAAGGGGACAAATGTACCCTTATCCTGAGAAGACCTCTAGGAGCCAAAACTGCCCCACGGAATGCAGTGGAAGTTGCACTGCTGCTTACTGCACAGGGGGTTAGATAGGATTGGGCTGTTAAACAAACACTAATAAATTCTTTTTTTGTACCTAGAAAACATGTAATTATAATCTGCATTTCAATACTTCTTGTTTGTTTCAATGTGAAGACTATGAACATATCCAAAACCTAATATGTTTATCCATCAACTGGCAAGTATTCATTTAAAAAAAAAAAAGTCCAGCTAATGCATTTTAAAGAATTGACTCCGAATCTTGCTAAAAGTAGCCATGGCTACATTCTATTAAACCAATGGATCAAGTTCATCATGATCAACTTCAGCTAGTTTAGGGCCATATATCCACTTCTGGACTTTCCTTATTTCAGGGACTCCAGGAACCCTATCACAACCTGGCAGGGGAGCAGCAACTGGAGCTGTGCTGCCAGAGACTAGAGCACCCACAGTGCCCCAATTCCCCTCCCCCTTCAGCCTCTTGCTCTCTGAGGCTCAGAGGAAAGAACGCCAGGTAGTGTTGGCTATCTGCCCTCAGTGCTTTTCACTGTGAGGTGGGATACACCACCGTTATCCAACACAAAATAGAAAACCCTTCCAGGTGTTGTGGTCTGGGCAGCCTGGAGGCTCCTCCCTCACAAAAGATGGCCCAAAATAGACATGGCCCAAAATCTAACCACACTTTCCTGAGAGTAAGCCCCATTGAACAAAATAGGACTTACTTCTGAGTAGACCTGGTTAGGATTGTGCCCATAGGCAGAGGACATGCTGAAGATGGGTGTTGAGTAGGCCACAGCTGCCCTGCAATATTACCTAGCCAATCCTCATGGTGGATCATGCCCCTTTACAGAGGATTCAAAGAAAGAAGGAACACACTGATCATGTCCTGAGGTGGTATCTTTTACTTCTTCTCTATAGGTTTATAGTAGAAAACTGCAAAGGGTTGAAACACCTCAGTACTGATTCTGTCTCAAAGAATGAAGAGCCAAAGACTTAAGTGACCAAGATCCTGAGGATGTGTGTGTCTACTTCAGAACAGACACACATCCAGACACCAACATTTCAGGGACTCCAGGCATCCCATCACAACCCCAGCAGGGGAGTAGCAACTGGCATGGCCAAATCCATGCTGCCAAAGCATGGATTCACATCTGGTTCACCCCAAGATCTGAAAAAACCCTCAGCCTCTGGTGAATCCTCACAATGATGGGCCAAGTCTCAGAAAAAAAACCATGCCACCAGAAGATAGAGGGTTGCTAGTGATAGATGTCATGGTAGAGTGAGGGAACCCTAATATTGGAGTGCAAAAAGGAGGAGGTTAAAACCTCCCCTTTGGCTGTTCCTTGCATAATGAAGGCCCTGCTACCCTTGGGCAATGCTGCCCCTTAAACCACAGGACAGGCCAGGTAAAGTAGGGTGGGGGGTAGGGATGGCCCAGAGGTACATAAGGCACTCAAGCTAATGATGAGGCAATCTTTGGACAGACTACCTGAGGGTTGCTCCCCTGGGGCTGAGGCTGGGCCAATTTCAGGAAATGAGATGGGTAGAGAAAGAAGGAGGGTGACGCAACTTCCTCCACACCACTAAACTCTGAGGCCTTGTGGTGGTTCTTGATGCTTGGCCAGCATCCCCCTTTTCACCTTGTAGCCAAGAGGGATCCAGACACTGGTGGGATGCATCCTTCTCACAACTATCCTGCTTTGGGTAGGGGAGAATGGAGGGACAGGCACCATATATCAGAAATGCACCAAATTTATTGGAATTCTTTTTAAAATAGCATTTCTTTTAAAACAAAACATTTATGAATTTATATCCTATGATGCCTAGGAAAATGCAAATGTCTTTTAACAGAGTGACACTATCTACATAAATTACAGTAATAAAGAGCATTTTCATGAAAATGGTTTGCTCTCTGTCACTTACATTACAAAAATGCAATACCAACATGTACACTTATCTATCTCCTTTCATTCACAGCACAAACTATGTCAGAATTTTCTGTCTTCTGGCAGAAAGAGCGACTGCAAGGCTTTGCGAACATTAAGCAATTCCTCTTCATGCTGTGATACAAAATCACACATTAGATGTTGTGTTTTTTAAATCATTCAACCTCAAGGTCTTGACTTAAAGCAAAAAATTAAAATCAGAAAATGCATTTCAACAATTTCAACTACTTGATGTTAATTAAAATCTGAAAACAGAAGATCATGTTCTCTCTTAACAAGGACAAGTTGTTTACCTGTAACTACAGTTGTTCAAGTGGTAATCAGTGAAAACACAAGTAATAGAGTTCTGTGCACGCACAGAAGTTTCCAGAATTTTGTCGAGAATTTGGCCCCTATTTCTGAGTGGAGAAACTCTGTGTTTGGCTGTGTGCCTCAACCACTTAAACCCTCAGTTCTTTTGAGGATCACCTCTGCATTTATACTGCAGTACTGGAAAAGAGCTCTAACACAGGGAATACAGCAATGTCATTGTGTCAGAAATGTCATGGCTTTCCTGTTTCTGATCCACATTTTGCTTTCTTTTTAGGTGGATCTGTAGTACCAGCCACCTGCACAAGGTGGGATTCATGATGTTTGCTGTGCCCTTTGTGGACACTGCCTTGCTCCTGACAGCTTTCTGCCAAGAATTCAAGTGCCACCCGATCTGACTGTTTCAGCGAAGACAATGGTGACAGCGGAGAAAGTGAGCTTGCGGGAGGTACCAACTTGGCTGGTGCAGGTATGAGGGCTGTTTCCCAAAATCAAAGCTCCCTGTTCTTCTTTGTCTGCCTGAATAACTTTTTACAGTGGACATATACATCCACAATGTGACTCTCTCTCAAACAGAAAAGATAAGTGTCATGCCTATCAGTAGAGGGCAGTTCAGTCTCACAAAGGCAACATTTTTAAAAAGTGACCCTGCTTGCTGTATTTAACTAAGGTCACAATCCTAACCCACTTTCCAGCACCAACATACGGGCAATGCAACTCCAAAGGAAGGGAACAAACATTGCTTTACCTTGAGGAGGCCTCTGTGACATCCCCCCAACTGCAGGATGCAGTGAATGCCCCACTGGCACAGCTATGCCAGTGCTGGAAAGTTGGTTAGGACTGCACTCTAACCTACTAACTAGGACATTAAGACAAACTTTTTTTTGTAAAAACTGAACTACTATTAACAATATATACAACAAATACGAAGTCAGAGGTAAAAGTATGGTGTTTGTTTGTTTGTGGGAAGACAGGGCAAAAGGGAGTGTTCCGCACTATACTACAGCAGTGGTTAATAATGAACGGAGGGATTAGGCATTATACCTGTGCTCAAGAGATCTTCAAGCAGAGGCTGGAGATACTCTAGGGCAGGAATGTCAAACACGTTTCATACAGAGGGCCCAAGTTAGCATTTGTGGTGTCTGCTAAGGGCCAGATATGACATTATTAAGCAGAAAGTGATATCATTAAGCAGATGGTGGCCAGCAATAAGTATTGTTCTTACTTAGGAACTCATTAGCTGCAAATGACAGAAGAGAAAATGGGCAAATCTTGTTCTTATTTTCAAGATATGAGAGAGTCCAATTATCAAGCTGGGAGAGCCCATTATAATGGGAGCAGGAAAAATAGCTTCAAGGGGTTGCATTTGGCCCATGGGCCTTATGTTTGGCACCCCTGCTCTAGGAGGATTTCCTGGGAGCTTCCATGGTCAGCTCTCTGAATTTTACTATGTGTGTTATAACAACAAGGGATTATATGTGAAACACATTTCTGTGATACTAATGCTCCTATGCAACATCATGCTGATTTTTTTTATTATTTCATACTATTTATTTTAAATTTGAAGTTAACTTTTTCCAAAACTGAAAGCTAGGACACAATTGTTCTAGAGAACATAAAACAATATCTTGCACCTGTAAACGTATGCTCAGTGCTCCTGCTGATCAATTTGTATTGAAAGCTCTGAAAGCAGTCATCCCTGATGAGGATTTTGGGGAGGAAGAGAGAACATGGAGGACCAAATCCAATATGCAATGGCCAGGTAATCAGCACCGCTGGAGGTGGCAATACTGATATTTTCGGCTAGGGTGCAGATATGCAAACACAATGGTGAACAAATAACTTTCTGCTATACTTAAATGTAGTTGGATCAATTAGGCGTAATATTTTCATCTCTTTAGGGTAACTGTACTTCTATTTGAAGTCCTAGAAAAGGAAAGCTACAAAACTAAACACATACATGCACCCAAAGTAACATGGAAGTATCCTATGTTTTTCCTAAGAATGTGCTAGAAAGAACAATGACATAATTGCTGTATTTACCATTTCCTTGAGAAGTCTTTCTTCAAACCCCTTCATATCTTCTTTCATTAGATGCATCTAAAATATATGCAAAACAAAGTTTACTCCCAAACTCTCTATTTTAAATCAAGCCACTGCATTTGGCCTAAAGATCCCCACCCTTCTCAGAGTTTTGGGACAGGAAGTTGGAAAAATACAACCAGCCAACTAGTCTGTAGTAAGGGTTTATGGAGCCAAAAGCAATCCACTTGCAGATCCAAAACTGACACCCTCAGCGTTAAACTACACATTACCTTACAGCCCAATCTTATCTCCTACCAGTTCATAGTATGCAGCTGCACCAACAGAGCCAGTACTGCATGCGGAGGGCAAACAGAAGTCCAATCAGAGTATCTTTTTGGACCCTAAAAGGTTGGCTTGAATGGCAGGATGTATTTTCTCCTTTTTTTGAGTAGAAGGAGAAATGACATACCTCAGATGTAAAAATATTTTCCTCACAGTCCGGAGTATAATAAATATTTTTTTCAAATGCAGTTTTAATACTTTGAAGCCTAAGATAATACAGAACAAAACATACTATTAGTATATTTGTATACTAGTATACACAAGGAGAAATGTCTAAGGGTCCAATCCAGAACAGTGCGCGCCTCTGCCTCTCGGATCCAGAGCCTCTGTGTTGGGCTCACTGCCTGACATGGAGGCACCTGATTCATCACCAACCTTTCAGTTGGCAGTGAACTGTGAAGTCCCATTGCAGAGCTACTCGGTTTACCTGGGGAAAGGGGACAAAAGTTCCCTTCTTCTGAGGAGCTGCCGGCGGCTGCCCAGAGTATGCAGGATGTGGTGGCAGCCATTTTCAGCACCGCCACAGCCCCGCACCCTGGGCAGCTCAGGATTGGGCTGTGAGCCTGTTCTATACTGATTTAGACCATAGACATCCAGCCAGGATGGACTGCCCAGACCCGTAGCAGCTCTCCAGCATTTCACAGCACAGTCCATTTCCAACCCCACTTACATATGCCAGGATGGTCTACCCAGACCGACAACGTTCTTTAGCATTTCAGAGCAGGGTCTGTTTCCAACCCTGCTTACATATGCCAGGAACAGAATTTGAGACCTTTGGCATGCAAAGCAGTGTTCAGGGAGACTGAAGATATAGTCCGTCCGCCCCCGCCCCCCGGCAGAATGATGAAAAATGAAAACTCAGGAGAATTATAAAGCTGGAAAATGGATCTCTCTACAAACCAAATATTTAAAAGCACTTATGATGATAAACGATTGGATTATGTTTAGCTATACTAACCAGCCAAAAGAAAATGAGACCATCAGAGGTCTATCTACTCCAGCATCCTGCTTTGCACAATGGTCAACCAGATGCCCTGAAGCTGCACACAAGCAAGGCACAAAGGAAATAGTCCTCTCCCTGATGTTACCACCATCACCTGCTCTTCAATGGCATACCGCCTCCCACCATGCAGCTCTATTTAGTCATCATGGCCAATAGCTATAGACCAGGGGTGCCCAAACCATGGCCCTGGGGCCACTTGCAGCCCTCAGGCACTCCCAATCTAGCCTGCAGGGAGCCCCCAGCCTCCAATGAGTGTCTGACCCTCCAGAGACTTAGAAGGAATATACAGCACATCCTGGCCCGATGCAACTGCTCTCAGCATGAGGGTGACTGTTGAACGTCTCATGTGAGCTGTGGGATGAGGACTCCCCCCACTGTTTGTGTAAATTTACGTAAATTTATTCAAATTTGAAATGTAAACTAATTCATTTACATTAGCCCCAGCCCCTGACACAGTGTCAGAGAGATGATGCCAAAAAGTTTGGACACCCCTGCTATAGACAAATTCATGGAAGAGAGGACTACACCCTTTTACAGCTATCACCTCATCTTGTGGCACTGAATTCCTTCAGTTAATTACACATTTTGTGCAGAAATGCTTCTTTTGTAAGCATTTACAGTCATCAGTTTAGCTGCATTTAAGTTCCAGTTATATGAAAGTTATGTGAAAAGCAAGTTCTATATGAGAGGATGAAAAATGCCACCACATCATTCCTATACCTTTTACTGTGTTCCCTCTTAAGTTAAAATAAAGACCCAAACACTAGCCTTTTCTCATACTGCTTCAATTCCTTGATAATTCTGGTTGCTCTTCTCAAGCTCTACTCCTTTTTGAAATCAGAAATGTATACACTATTCTAGCTATGAAAACATTATGGATTTATATAAAGGCACACAATACTGGCAATTTTGTCCGGCAAACTTTATGAAACAACTTTAATACAACATACAGTTGCTTTAATTTCAATGTGAAGGAAAGAATTCAGATGTTTAGCCCAAAGATATATTGAGTCAATACAGAAATATATAGAAATGTAGAAAGAACATATATAGCGCATCCACTTAATTCTATGAGAAAACACACTAACCTCTGCTGCTCACTTTTCCTGTACGTGGTAAATATTTGAGAATGCTTCTTCCAAATATTCTACAGAAAAAAACAACAACACATGGTTGGCTCTGCCATGCAGTCTTTCTGCAATGGGGCAGATTTCAAAGTCTTAGGAAAACAGCCCAGGACAATGGCTACTGTAGCGGAAAGTAGACCTTTTTAAAATGCTGAGGTATTAGAGAAGCCTCTGCGGGGCTAGAGACCAAAACAGAGGAAAGAAGTTGCAAAAAAAAAAAAAGATAGATGGAAATCAGGTATTTTTCACTATATTATAATGCCATTGTACAAATCGATGGTAAGGCCACACCTGGAGTATTGTGTACAGTTCTGGTTGCCACATTTCAAAAAGGACATAGTGGAAATGGAAAAGGTGCAAAAGAGAGCGACTAAGATGATTACTGGGCTGGGGCACCTTCCTTATGAGGAAAGGCTACGGCGTTTGGGCCTCTTCAGCCTAGAAAAGAGATGCCTGAGGGGAGACATGATTGAGACATACAAAATTATGCATGGGAAGGATAAAGTGGATAGAGAGATGCTCTTTACACTCTCACATAACACCAGAACCAGGGGACATCCACTAAAATTGAGTGTTGGGAGGGTTAGGACAGACAAAAGAAAATATTTCTTTACTCAGCATGTGTTCGGTCTGTGGAACTCCTTGCTGCATGATGTGGAGATGGCATCTTGCCTGGATGCCTTTAAAAGGCGATTGGACAAGTTACTGGAGGAAAAATCAATTATGGGTTACAAGCCATGATGTGTACGTATGTGCAACCTCCTGATTTTAGAAATGGGCTAGGTCAGAATGCCAATGCAAGGGAGGGGACCAGGATGCAGGTTATCTGGTGTGCTCCCTGGGGTATTTGGTGGGCCGCTGTGAGATACAGGAAGCTGGACTAGTTGGGCCTATGGCCTGATCCAGTGGGGCTGTTCTTATGTTCACTACAAATTCATTTATTCAGAAGCTCTTTAAAATGCCCTAAATTTAAACACAACAATCTCAAGTAGTTTAATGTTTTTATGAATGCAAACACATACCGAAAATTCTTTTTCTGTATTTTTCAAAGCCAGTGAATCCTTTTCAAAATTTTCAAGCTCCTTGATGATGCAGGCATGAAAATCTTCCAGCTGTTTGGTCCTGGAAAGATTCCCCCAAAACAAAAACACAAAGAAAACTAAACATATGCAATATATAAAGTATATATAACTTTATAACATTCATTATTGAATTATTATTCCATACAGACCTGTGCTCATGTAACTCAGTACTTAATGTATTCATATGCTGATGAGCTGCTTTTAGTGATTGCTTTGTAAAGCTGTCCATTCTCTTTGAACGGAACTAGAAACAAAACAGTTATATGATTATTCCCCCTATTTTCAGAATGAGTTCCACTGTTGCTGAGACTAGAATAAGGAGCTTTCTCCTGGTGAACTTTTGCCCCTTCCATGTAAACTAGGAAGGTCAGTCTATCAGTCACCCTGAAGGTTTTCCCAGCTCCCAACATTTATAGAAAATAATCTAGCTCTGGAAAAGTACTATAGCAATCATTTAAAAAATAATGGGGATAGCTCTCTTCAAGAAAACAAAAGGCACAGGAAATGTTTGATTTCATTTACAAGCACATGGAGAGCAGTGCCAGAACAATTGCTGAACAGTAACCAAACTGTTACTGGATTGTTAGGTAGGCCTAATCCTGCCCAGGGTTGGCCCAGATCATGCGGCACCAATACATAGTGGAGCACTCAATGCTATAAGCCAGCCAAGGACCAGGCAGACCAGGAAAGGTAAGAAAATTTTTACTTACATCTCCATAGGCTGTCTGATCCCCAATGGGTCTCCTCAAAATACACCAGCTCTTTTTGTGGCATAAGTCTGAAGAACCTCTGGGGGTAGGTCTGGGCTAAGACGGGGGAGATAAGATCTGGTGCGCACAGTTGCTGCCAAGATCCACCCTCTCCCTTACTCCCTTACAATCCTCATCCAAAATATCTTGGAGTAACTTTGGACCGGACTCTCTCTTATAAGTCACACCTTGAGAATACGTCCGCAAAAATCAATACCAGGAACAACATACTCCAGAAATTAATAGGAACAAGATGGGGAGGTCCAGCCACTACTCTCAGAACATCAGCACTAGGATTGATCTACAGGACGATCTTACACTTATGGTGCCAGGTTTCCACTTACCTCACCAGCACTGGAAAACTTTGAACAGGATCCGTTCCCTACATGGTGTTTGTCAGGACTCAGTGTTTAAATGGGGGCTAGTATCTACCCCACTGTGTGATTGTGGGTTCTCCCGCCAAACCATATACCACAGTGTCTTGCTGCAAACTGAGGGCGTACACTGGCCCATGGTCTGACTTTTTCAATGAAGATAACTCTGTCCTTGAATGGCTGGATGAACTGGATGTTGACATTTGATCTAGTCTAATTGATATATAAGTTCACGTATTATATGCCATATGCTAAATAAATCAATCAATCCACCCTCTCCCACTCCTGGCACAGCTTGATCCCTATCCCTGATTTGCCTCAGCTGCCAACACAATGGTGACAGTGGAAGTGCTGTGGGCCACTTTCCCCATGCGCAGCTTCTTGGTGTTTGTGCTGGTGGCAGCTCTATGGAGTGCTTGCCATGCCAGTGACTCACAGGATATGGTACTGGATTATGAGATCCATCATCATATCCTGCGAATAAAGATTGAGCGGTTAAGTCATGGTCAAGGAATCCCTTTTTCGCAGACAGTGACAAGATGGTCATTTGTGTACTAGAACATACCACAGAAGTACCATACCTAGAACAGGAGTTCTTCAGTAACTTCTTATTCATTGTGAAAACTGCCTCAGCTATTGGTCAAAGGGAACTTCTGCTGACGTAAACATGCCTACTTTGAAGTGTTTAATGGAAGTGTACATGGACATCAGGGCATTCACTCCAGTCTCTGTTAAGGTTTCCATTGTGTTAGGTCCCATTCTGGTAGCTGCCAAAATGGCACCTATCTACACTTTTCATCTGGCTTTAACTGGCTATACAAACTCCCCAGTATATCTGATGTAACAGATGTTCTGATCTTAAAGTCCCAAGTACCTGTTATTCTTAAAATCTTGTATTTTTTAGCACTGGTAAGCAAGACTCATTTATACTCAGTGTCTCCTTTCTTGTGTTCATGTTGTTGTTTTGTTAACCAGAACTTCAGTTATACTGGGTAGTTTGAAGAGCTACTTGCTGTTGCTTTGTCCTTTGAAAATGCCCACCATAGTAGTAGGTGAAACGTAGTAGTAGTAGTAGGCAGCTTTATTCAACCATTGCCTATCAGTCTAAACATTGTTCATTTCAATGTCATAACCCACATTAATCCCAGACATGACATTCCATAAATGTAGATTATCTTTTTTAAAAACCACCAATATACAAAAAAGTAGACATTATATAATACAGCAATACAAAAATGGTATACGACAGTAGCTACGCTAAAAGACTTACCTGAATTTTCCTGGCAAACTCCTTATGAAGGTTCTGACAAATCACCCCTACACTTGAATTGTCAGCATCCCAGCCTTCTCCATCAAAACCAGATATGTCATTGATTGACAAAGTAGATATGCTTTCAGATACTGAAAAATGTTAAAACATTATGAATGTTTTCAATGGGGTACTTATCTTATAGATGTGATTTTCGAGAGATACAGTTTTTATTCAGATGAAGGACTTGAAGAATGTTCTTTCAATATCCCACAATAAGGGATGTTAGCAGAGAAAGTGCTACAAGTTAAAAAGACTTTACAGCTAATTTGTATGATCAAGGAGTGAAAGAACCATAAGTGATTCATGAGTCTTATGGCCAAATCCTTCCCTAACTTTAAGCTCCCAGAACACGCATTCCAGCAGCGTAACACACTTTCTGGCTGTTGCAAATATGGCATGCCAGGATGTGCAACCTGGTCACTAACAGAAGTAGTGAGTGTTGGATCTGCACAGCAACAGGCCTGGGACACCCACCACTGCAGGTATGATCACTGAGGGCGCGGAAGGGAGTGGGCAGAACAGGATGGGGGTGGACGGAATGGAGAAGGGATCATGAGGAGGGCAGATTCAGCCCACAAAGCAGGCGGGTTTGGTGGCGATAGCATCTCCTGACTCTTCATCCCCTTGCCAGGCTCAATCTGCCTTCACAGATCCACACAAACTTGTGCCTCAAATATTGCTGGCACAGGTCTGAGTAGACCTGGTGGGCTACCATGGGCTTACCCTGGGGCAAGGGAACAAATGTTCCCTTATCCTATGGAGGCCAAGGATCCACCTAAGTTCATGATTCATTCCACAGGCAATGTATGCTTCTTTTGCCATTTCTTTGAACCCATGAATCAGCTTTGAGTAGCTAAATGTTACTATCTTTAGTTTACTATAAATAGTTGCATTTAATGACTAGAGCATTTAATAACAATAGTCACAAAATACTCATTGTGAAGTAGCAAGGAGCCCTCATATTGGCATAATCAATGGATTGAATGCAAAAGAGTAGAAAGAATATAAGAACATAAAAAGAGCCTTGCTGGACAAAGCCAAGGGCTCATCTGGTCCAGCTTCCTGTATCTCACAGTGGCCTATCAGATGCCTTGGGAAGCACACCTGTATCCTGTTGCCAAGCCCTTGCATATGGCATTCAGACAGGCTATCTCTAAAATTCAGACACTGCATATAATCATAATGACATGTAACCTGTGATGGCCTTTTCTTCCATAAATTGATCCAAATCAAGGTGATTATCAATGTAGGCCAGGTGGCATCACAACATCTTGAGGCAAGAAGTTCCACAGATTACTTACATGAGTAAAGAAATATCAGCTTTTGTCTGTATTATGGAAGCATTTGTTGAGAAGTATGGAAACATTTGTTCCTAAGAGATTATAAAAGTGGGGTATCACATCCCTTTGGCCCAGATAATTGGTTCTGGATTAGAAGCATATAATTCTTCACAGGGGCTTGCCTGCTTATCTTGCTACAAGTGGGGGTGTTAGGACCAGGGCCCTGGAACAGCATGGGTAAGTTCAGTAGTGAACATACCAAGTTAGTCAAGTTAAGGTTTTTATTTTCCCTCTTGCATTTTAACATCCTTAACAACTTTTGCTACCATTCTCCCTTCCTCCTTTTGCTAGTTGATCAGTCCTATAAATTTTCATCCTGTACATTTTTCTTCTATTTTGATTTTTCAGCCTTTTAATAAACATATTCTTACTGTTTTCCCACCTGGTCTCAGTTCACTCAGGAGCAAATGGGTTGCCACATCCCTCAGACCATCACATTCCACTAAAGTTGGTTTTTAACAGAACTCTACAGATTTTGGGGTACCCTATTAATCTAGAGGGAGGCTTTCTCAGGGTGAACGCTCACTATCTGGCCTTCATATCTTTAGGTGATAGCCACAAGAACTATCTTTCCCCAGTCGAATCCCAGTTTCACCAGTAGAAAAGGGGGGGAACAGTTGGATGCCAGTGCTAACCACTAGATTCTGCATCTGTTTTGTCTCTGTCTTTCCCTTACAAATCTATGCCAGGAGCTGGGGTTATTTAACAAATGTGAAAGAATGTGGTAGGAGATTGGGGGGAAAGGAGAAGGGAACAATGTAAAGAAAAATGCTGAGCTACAGAGCTCAAAAGATTAGTTTCCTGCCCTAGCAAAGGCAGAGCCAGTCTGGGGAAATGGGAAGCCCATCCTGGAGGAGAAGACCATCTACAATTGGCCCTGCCTCCTGGTAGTGGGAGTGGCTTTCCCCAAGAGTCAGGAATGCCCCCCTTCGTCTACCAAATAACTTCCTGGAGCACAAAACACACTGTGCAGTTCTTTATATCCCAACCTTTGTTGTTTTACTTAAATGCCTTTAATACTGTAAATTAAACAACGGAGTGACATATTGTAGCACTTCATATTTTAACATTTTTTACAGCAATTTCAGTTCCAGCTGACCTTTGTTAGTGTTATCATCTGCTTTAAATAATTTTCTAGGGAGCAGTTTTCGTTTGCTTTCCTTTCTCCTCGTTTCCACTTCATCGGAATCACTTCCTGTATCATTCTGGTATAGTCGTTTGAAATTAGGTTGTTCCGTAGGTCCTTTAAATAAGGTATTTAAAATGATTGTTACAAACCACAGAAATTTGATACGGATTTATATAGTTACACACACAGTGGTATAGTGATAAATTTTGAAGTGCAGGAACTTGTCATGACACTCATTGTCATGCCCCATAGCCATGCCCCATAAAGACTATACAAAAAATTTCAGCATTACATTTCTTCATTAGAGTGTTTTATTTTTTTTTAATTAAAAAAAATCCCAGATAAATATAAAATTGCTAGCCTCTACATGTTTGATCACAAGTAAGTCCCACTGTATTTCACAGGACTTACAGCCCAATCTGGAGCTCCCATGGCACACAGCTTCAGTGGCACCGAAAATGGCTGCCGCTGCATCCTACACACCTTGGGCTACCGCAGGCGGCACCCCGGGAGAAGGGAACTTTCGTCCCCTTTTCCTGGGTAAGGGAAGTAGCCTTGCAATGGTAAAAGCATTTGTGTAGGGCGCTGTGCCCCACACAAATGCGCAGGATCCAGTGGAGCGAAGCTTTAACGGTGCCGCCTCTCCCTGCCTCTTGCCTCCCCGTCACACCTCCTCCCCGCCCTCTCCCCACCCTCTGCCCATCTCCCCCCCCCAGAACGCCTCTTCCCCACCTCCCACTTTCCTTACCATGGCTTGGCAGTTCATGCAACCGCCGAGCGGCGGACGCCAGGCACCTGACCAGTGCTGGGCTAGCAAGGGCACTCGCCTGGTGGTAAGCTGGCGCATCAAGCTCAGGATTGGGCTCTTACTCTCTGTAAATTTGCATGGAATTGTAGCCTAATGTAGCATGAGTTACATATTGTCTGTCAGGCATCTTTTCTAAAGATGATGGCTTAGAAGACTCTAATATATATGCTAAAGCAAATTTCTCAGTTTGCCTCCTGCAGAACCTGATCCTTTGACAAAAGTTTTGAAGGTAGCACCTGAGTGATCCTATTTATAACATCACTGCTCCTAGTATAGAAGAAGTCCCAGATCACCACTCCCTCTTGCTCCTCCTCAACTATGTCCTTGTACACACATGTAAATCCCCAAAGGCACAGTCTGCAGTCACAAAAATGCCATAGTTTTCTTGTCAGGAAAAGAAGTTACTTTTCTGCAACATCTGGGTACTGAAAAAGTGCACTAGAGAGGTTGAATACATGGCTTGCCTTGGCCACCATAAAACAGCAATGGGACAAAAAGGAAGCAAGGAAAACTAGAGAGGAATCCTTTGGCAAGAAATAAACAAATTGCTTGGACTGTTTAGTGTAATTACTTGCAATCAGGAGTTTAGTAACTTAGAGCCCAAACTCTCAGGAAACGTAAAGAAACCTGTTTTGGCAGACCAAGTAAAATTCAGGATACAAATCAGATTTTTCTTGTCTACAGTTTACTGAACATTCACTATGGAGTTAATCTTAACCATGTGCTATGTCGGTGGAATGCTCATTCTGCTAGCATAGCATGCTTTGTAGCTGTTGATGCAGCATGGCCACTGCCAAAGCAGAGGATGGGCCCACACAGTAACAGACACCAGATGCCCACCACCTCAGATAAGGATGCCTAGAGGCAAGAGGCAGGGAGCAGGTGGAACACGGCGGGGACTGGATTGAAAAGGGTTGTGATGAAGCTGGGAGGAGGGTGGATTGGGTCCAGGAAGGGGGCAAGTTTGCTGGCAGCTACACTTGCTGAAACCTGACCCTCTTTCCGGGCCTCATCTGCCTTTACAGGTCAATGCAGACCTGAGCCAGTGATACTCAATGGGACTTATTCTCAGGTACGTATGTACAGGAGTGGGTGGTTAGAAAGTGAAGATTGCATACCAGATTCATGTATTTGAGCAAGAGGTACTTCATGCCATAGTTCTTCTCTGCTTCTGCTGGGTGTGGATAAAGGTGAAGACTTTGATACCTAAACATAGTTTCAGAATAGTAACCAATGCAATGGTATGCTAGGGTAACCTTACATATAAAACATTTTCCTAAAAATAATCTGACTTTTTTAAAAATGTGAAAAACCCAAAGATTCATCAAATTTGGAAAGCATAAGAACTCAAATAATTTGAGATTAATTTTCTGCAGTAATGCTAATATATGGAATTTTTTTTAGAAATATAGGTTCTCAAAATGTTATATTAATATAACATAAGAACATAAGAACAGCCCCACTGGATCAGGCCATAGGCCCATCTAGTCCAGCTTCCTGTATCTCACAGCGGCCCACCAAATGCCCCAGGGAGCACACCAGATAACAAGAGACCTCATCCTGGTGCTCTCCCCTACATCTGGCATTCTGACTTAACCCATTCCTAAAATCAGGAGGTTGCGCATACACATCATGGCTTGTACCCCATAATGGATTTTTCCTCCAGAAACTCGTCCAATCCCCTTTTAAAGGCGTCTAGGCTAGACGCCAGCACCACATCCTGTGGCAAGGAGTTCCACAGACCGACCACGCGCTGAGTAAAGAAATATTTTCTTTTGTCTGTCCTAACCCGCCCAACACTCAATTTTAGTGGATGTCCCCTGGTTCTGGTATTATGTGAGAGTGTAAAGAGCATCTCCCTATCCACTCTGTCCATCCCCTGCATAATTTTGTATGTCTCAATCATGTCCCCCCTCAAGCGTCTCTTTTCTAGGCTGAAGAGGCCCAAACGCCGTAGCCTTTCTTCATAAGGAAGGTGCCCCAGCCCCGTAATCATCTTAGTCGCTCTCTTTTGCACCTTTTCCATTTCCACTATGTCTTTTTTGAGATGCGGCGACCAGAACTGGACACAATACTCCAGGTGTGGCCTTACCATCGATTTGTACAACAGCATTATAATACTAACCGTTTTGTTCTCAATACCCTTCCTAATGATCCCAAGCATAGAATTGGCCTTCTTCACTGCCACCGCACATTGGGTCGACACTTTCATCGACCTGTCCACCACCACCCCAAGATCTCTCTCCTGATCTGTCACAGACAGCTCAGAACCCATCAGCCTATATCTAAAGTTTTGATTTTTTGCCCCAATGTGCATGACTTTACACTTACTGACATTGAAGCGCATCTGCCATTTTGCTGCCCATTCTGCCAGTCTGGAGAGATCCTTCTGGAGCTCCTCACAATCACTTCTGGTCTTTACCACTCGGAAAAGTTTGGTGTCATCTGCAAACTTAGCCACTTCACTGCTCAACCCTGTCTCCGGGTCATTTATGAAGAGGTTGAAAAGCACCGGTCCCAGGACAGATCCTTGGGGCACACCGCTTTTCACCTCTCTCCATTGTGAAAATTGCCCATTGACACCCACTCTCTGCTTCCTGGCCTCCAACCAGTTCTCAATCCACGAGAGGACCTGTCCTCTAATTCCCTGACTGTGGAGTTTTTTCAGTAGCCTTTGGTGAGGGACCGTGTCAAACGCCTTCTGAAAGTCCAGATATATAATGTCCACGGGTTCTCCCGCATCCACATGCCTGTTGACCTTTTCAAAGAATTCTATAAGGTTCGTGAGGCAAGACTTACCCTTACAGAAGCCATGCTGACTCTCCTTCAGCAAGGCCTGTTCGTCTATGTGTTTTGAGATCCTATCTTTGATGAGGCATTCCACCATCTTACCCGGTATAGATGTTAGGCTGACCGGCCTATAGTTTCCCGGGTCCCCCCTCTTTCCCTTTTTAAAAATAGGCGTGACATTTGCTATCCTCCAATCTTCTGGTACCGTGGCCGTTTTGAGGGACAAGTTGCATACCTTAGTCAAGAGATCTGCAACTTCATTCTTCAATTCCTTAATAACCCTTGGGTGTATGCCATCAGGGCCCGGTGACTTATTGATCTTTAATTTATCAATGAGGTCTGAAACATCTTCTCTTTTCACCTCTATCTGACTTAACTCCTCGGTTAGGAGGGGCCGTTCGGGCAGCGGTATCTGCCCGAGGTCTTCTGCCGTGAAGACAGATGCAAAGAACTCATTTAATTTCTCTGCCATCTCTAAGTCTCCTTTTATCTCCCCTTTCCCTCCCTCACCATCCAGAGGGCCAACCGCTTCTCTGGCGGGTTTCCTGCTTCTAACATATTTGAAGAAGCTTTTATTATTCCCCTTAATGTTGCTGGCCATGCGTTCCTCATAGTCTCGCTTGGCCTCCCCTATCACCTTCTTACATTTCTTTTGCCACAGTTTATGTTCCTTTTTATTCTCTTCATTAGGGCAAGACTTCCATTTACGGAAGGAAGCTTCCTTGCCCTTCACAGCCTAACACAATGTATAGTCCCATTTACCTGATTAGAAAATTAAGTATGCACTGAAATCTCTTCATTAAAACAAATGGAACTTTAAAAAGTGTGTGATTTTGATTGGATAGTGTCCTGAGCTTGGTTTTGGAAATGTAGGAAAAAATGTAGTAGGAAAAAAACTGTTTATTGTATTTATACATTTCAGAGGTCACTAGCAAAAAGGTTGTGACTTCTGTAAAAACAATGAGAAATGTTGCAATTATTCAGGTGGGATGCTTTCCTTTTAAATAGATAGATTTTGTATAGGTTCCTCTCTTAAATTTGTTTTTTCCATAACGAAAAATGAAATGAAGAACATGAAAAATGGGCCCTACAAATACAGTAGTTACTAACTATAAACCAAAACAGAGCTACTTTTTCAAAAAAAATCTAAACTTGGTAATTTATTTATTTTTCACATTTTTATATCGCCCTTCCTCCAAAGAGCTTAGGGCAGTGTAATTATGTACCTCTTTTCTATTTTTCATGAGCTTCTCAGAACAACTTTTCAGTTCTGTATCAGATGATCTGTCCAAAGGGTAATTTTTAATGCTCACTGTTATGTCAGCATCATATATTTTATCTCCAGGGTCTGCAACTTCATCATGTTCACTGGTAAATGTTTTGCTTGTAGTGAAAGGAGTAAAGTTGGGCTAGATAATAACAAACAAGAAAATCATGATTGGCAATGGAGGTATACTGCCATTTTTTCAATTTTATTATGCAACTATATAGATCAATGACATCTGTAGAGTCAATGAGGGTCCTATCCAGTTCATCCAACTTTCCACCTCTGATGCAGCTGCAATGCAGCCCCAAAGTAAGGGAACAAACACTCCCTTACCTTGAGGAGGCCTCCATGACTGCTCCCCCACTACAGGATGCAGCACAAGACAAGGCTGCATCAGTGCTAGAAAGTTGGATGGGATTGGGACCTGAAATCAATAAAACTACTTCTGAGAAAACACACACAGGATTGCTTTCTCATCAGATAATGTTTATGAAAATATTTCTTTTAAAATATATTGTCAACATACCAAAGAAAGTGGACTTAAGATAGGTGACAAACTTTCATTTTGAGCTATTAGCTTTTTGCCTTTTTCAGAGGGCTGCTTTAATTGTGCACTCCCTTTATTCATTTTTTCAATATTGCTGATCGATTCCTCCTTTTCAGGTGTTAATTCTCCAATAAAAGATGATAATGATGATCGTCTCACTGAAATACGCTCTTGAGTAGATTCTTCCTCAATACTCTTCTCACTACCTAAACAATTAAAAAATAAAACAAAAAGTATTATAAATTTGAAAAAAACATGATTTCCAAGTAATGTAAATTTCACCTGCAAATGAATCTTATATTTTACCTATTACAAATTTATGAACAGGGATATTTCTTATAACACAATCCTAGGCATGTTTGCTGCAAAGTAAGTTCCATTGTGTCCAATAGGGCTTATTACATATAGGATTGCATCCTTATGCTATGTGATACTTCCTTGTATTTAGTGAGACTATTCATATAACATTGACTGGCAATAACTCTCCAAAGTTTCAGAAGTGGTCTATCTCAGTCCACTCTAACTAGAAATGCCAAGGCATAAGAATATAAGAATATAAGAACAGCCCCACTGGATCAGGCCATAGGCCCATCTAGTCCAGCTTCCTGTATCTCACAGCGGCCTACCAAATGCCCCAGGGAGCACACCAGATAACAAGAGACCTCATTCTGGCATCCAGCATCCGGCATCTGACCTCTCCCTTGCATCCGGCATTCTGATGTAGCCCATTTCATGAACTTGGAGTCTTCTGTATGCATGTGCTATGACTCCTTGAGAACACATAGTAAAGAAAAATCTGATTCCTGATTTCCATACTTACTAGGGAGTATGTATGGAAGGGAGGGCACGAGGATAAGGTCTCTTGTTATCTGGTGTGCTCCCTGGGGCATTTGGTGGGCCGCTGTGAGATACAGGAAGCTGGACTAGATGGGCCTATGGCCTGATCCAGTGGGGCTGTTCTTAGGTTCTTATGTACTAAAGACATCACTATTAAGTTCCAATGCATAGCACCCCATAACAAATAATCCATGTACAAAATGAAATCAGCAATTAGGGATAGGGATAATAAAAGCAAGAATTTTCCCTCAGTTTTCACCTCTTGGAAAAAGTGGCATTTTGGGGGGGTGGAGCCAGCACTTGGCGAAGTAGCAGTGAACCTCAGAGGGCTCCCGGGGGGACTGCTAAATAGATGTGTTTTCATGTGCCTCAACAAATAAGGTACGCTTCGTTGCCAGGAAGACGGTACGAAGATCTGAGAGCTTGAACAGGGGAGTCCTTTGAAACAGGCAATTTCAAGGATTTCTCTCCGTTTGCTCTGTGCTGAATCACATTCTATCCCGTTCACCATCTTGGAGAAGATCCGGAAAGCTGAGAACTCCCCCTCCCACGGCCTAGATACAACATGACAGCGAAAAAAGCTTTAAAATGTGAGTAGACTTGGCTCATTAAAAGGCTTTAACGAGAACTGCAATCAAGAGGTCTGAAGGAGGAAAAGATAACTTTAAGATTATTTATGTTGGCCAGTAGCCACCCAGAGGGGAAATAAGTGAATTTGGATTTCCCCTGCTGGAGTAAACACAAGGTTATTTTGTTTAATGGTATGCACTGAAGAGAAATAAATAAGTAATCTTCAACGGATGAAACAAATTTTACTTTTGTTTTCCCAGCAAAAAGCCTTGATTCAAGCCTGGTCATTTAAAGGCATACTAACTTAATTTGACAGTGTTATGGGTCTGGATTATTGATCCACACTTTGTGGAAGAAGATATCTAAGATAAAGATTTGGATGACTCTTTAATTGTTTGATTGATTTGACATTCTTATTGATTGGATTTGGAACAAAGATTTATATTTTTTGTTCACAAAAACTGGAAATTAGCCCTATAAGAAGTGGCTGGATTTGATATGGACAAAAATGGCACTTGAAAGTAAAAGCCAGTCCTTATTAATGGATTTCTTGATGGATTTTAGAAGTGAAATGGAGCAACAGGTCAGAAAATTATCTGAACAAATGAACCAGACAAACTCCTCCCTGTTAAGCAAGCAGGGACGGATTACAAATAATAGACAAGAAAAAAGAATGGATCCAATGTCAGGCGAAACTAAAGAAGTGGAGTATTTTGAAGTGAGACAGGAGATGGAAAAAGTAACCGTCACTATAAAAATTAAGAATTTGAAGGAAGAAAATAGAAGGAACGTCCAGAGAGTACGCTGTCCCAAGAAGAGGAAGAACTTTGGGATTAAATTCAAAAACAGAAGGAAGAAAAAGAAGGAAAAAAAGAGAGAGGCCAAGAAATTTAGAAGATTTAAGAAAAAGAAGAAATGGAAGTAGTGGGAGGAGCAAGAAGGAAAGTACCAAGAAGTCAGAGAACAAAACAAGTATCAAGACAGCAGTTAAAATGGCTGAATAGCAAGTAGAAAAAAACATTTTTTTAATGTAGTTATTAATGGTTTAAATTTTTTGTTAGAAATGAAAAGTATTTTATTAATTATATTAAATTAAAGTAGATGGAAATGGAAATTGGGAATATAAGTACTGTGAAAACTAAAGTGGTATTAAGATAAATAAAAGGGTTATCTTTTAAAAGAGAAGTTATATAAAAATAAATTATAGATGGCAATTTTATTTTAGAGAAAATAGTAAAAGTGTACATTGGGTCATCAAATAAATGTTGGATGAGTAAAGAATTGAGGGAATTTTTTTATTATATGTGGTGGATAGGCAAAAAAATAAGGAAATTTTGGGAAATGATACATAATATGTTATAAGAGATATTGATGTGTGTAATACCATTGTAATTGGAGATATTCCTTTTAGATGTGATATTAGAAATTAAGACTCAGATAAGAAAGATTTTATTTTAGTTATTAGTTTACTGGTAAGAAGAGTGTATAAGTAAAAATTTGAAGCCTTTTTATGATTGGATAGATAAGGTTAGAGAAAAAATATTGATTGTTTAGTTAAATTATTAATCAGTAGATCACTGAATATGATAATTTTTGTATTGATGAATAATTTCGTTTGGATTAATGTATGTTGTAATTGATGGCCAGTATCCTTGTGTGTAACCTATGTAGTCCTAGCCCTAAGCCTATCCAATGTTCCTTACCTGTATCTGTAATAAATAAATAAAGTATTGCATTAAAAAAAGAGGAAAAAGTGGCATTTTTACCCTCAGTTCTTCTATAAATCACATGTAGCAAAGACTGACAGCCCAATCCTGAGTTGCCCAGGTTGCGGTGGTGCAGAAAATGGCTGCTGCCACATCCTATGCACTTTGGGCAGCCGCCAGTGGCTCCTTGGGAGAAGGGGACTTTCGTCCCCTTCCCCTGGGTAGAGAATAGCCCCACAATGGGGCTACTCGATTCACCACCAACGAAAACGTTGGTGGTGAATCAAAAGCCTCTGTGTCAGGCGGTGAGCCCAACACAGAGGCTTTGGATCCAGTGAAGCACCACTCCACAGGTCCCACCTCCCTCCCTCCACGCTCCCTCCCCTCGGCACACCTCCCCCCTGCCCTCCGCTCGCCTCCCCCCACGTCCCCACTTACCTTTCTGCTGCTCGGCAGTCAGCGCAGGCTACCAACAGCACTTGTCCAGCACTAGGGTTCAGTTTTCTTTGTTAAATAGCATACCCAGGGCCCCCAATCAAGGTGACTATAGCATTGGGAAGGGGCTTCAACCCTTTTTCTCTACCCTGGTCCCAATCAGTCCCCTGGAGCTATTTGCCCCAGGAAGAATTCTCTGGCATAATAGAACTTTCCTCTAGAGTCAAATAGCAGCTGTTGGGGAATGTAGTTGGGACTGTGGTTGGGCCAGAGGGTTAAAGCCCCTATTAAACTAGTCTGCAGGTATTATTTAAACAAAGAAAAAACAAGTACATGGCTGCATAGCCCATGCTTAAAATAATGTTGAGATTTCAGCTTGATCCTGTGCTGGTATGTATGGCTGCCCTTTGTAGAGAAACTTCAACCCATTTTTTCCAGACTAAGGCAACTGTAATAGCAGTTTCTCTCCTGGGGATAACACAGCTTTGAGGTGCCAGGGGTTTTGTTGCAACTGTGGCATGGGAGCAAAGGATGAACCTCTCCTCTCTGTATGCGATGTTGCATATAAACAAATGTACACACACAGTTAAAATTATGTAGCTTGACCCTGACAGGAACTCTAGAAAATATCTAGCTACTCACAACTACTGTGAAACCAGCACTTCTGAATCTGGCCCTGACAGCCTGCTGTTATACAGATTCTGTAGGAGGGCAATGGTGGACCTGTACAACAGCAAAGGCACTGGAGCTTTTAGGGAAACACTGTTAAGATTCAAGTCTAGTTATCTAAAAAGTGTTTTAGATTAAAGCGTATTTATAAATGTGGAGTAAGAAGTATATAATTTCAGGTTTTGTGTTTAGCTTTATTCAACACTCTGTATAACAACATTTATTCAATTCTACACCAGGAAATATAAAATACTTACTTCTCATTATTTCAATAGAAGCTGGACTCTCTGATGAAGCCATTGGTGATAATTCCATTTTTCTTCTTGGCATACCATCTTTAGATGTAGTGGAGGTTTTCTCTTGATTTACCAATTTTCCTTTTGCTGCTTCATTGGAAACAATCCTTTGCTGTACCTTCAATTGATTCATAGGTTTGTTTTTTATATTTTTGCGTTCTGGCTAGAGGTACAAAAATGGATCAAACACATTTCACTGGATGCTAAGCACAATTGGCACTGATATATCAGAAACAAAATAAATATTTAAAATATATGAAATAATCTAAATATTTGTCAAAAATTCATTGGTCATTCTTTAACATGTAAATACTAACAAAATTTACAATAATGTTCAATACAGAAGAAAAAATGCTCCTTACATGTTCTTTTAATATGTTTTTCTTAATTAAGGGTTCTGAAGTTTCCTCTGCACTATCAGCCTCTGAATCAGAAAGCTCTTTGTAACTTTTTTTGGCTAGCGCAGCTCTTCGAGGTTGTTTTGATCTGATAGGTGGTTGTTTTTTTTCAGCCTCATTGACACTCTGATTTTTAGGAACAGAATCTAAACAGGATCTTATCTTTAGAGAAAACAAACAAAACACTTGAATAGTGTGGGCCGGTTTTGATGTCACACAAAGCAAAGCCACCGTTTCTTTTATACAACTATAGTGTCTTTTACCAGAAGCCTTCAACTAACCATGGTTTATTTTAGAAAAAACAGACCCATATTAAACCATAATCTGAACCAATAGTTTGAAGTTGGCCTGTAACTGTTCTGCCTTATGTCCAAACTAAGAATCTTGGCTAAATCCTGACTTGTTTCATTGGCTACACTCTCACAGTACTTGTGTCTCGATATGGTAGCCTAGATCAGTAGCAAAACAGAGACATTACAGACTGAAATCTGCCCTTTCTGGTCCTCTAGCCAAGCAATTCTTGCTCTCTTTGTTTGCCTACAAACATAGTCCATGAGCCAGAGCCTCAGGGCCCAATCCTATCCAATTTTCCAGCACAAGTGCAGCCGCAATGAAGCCCCAAGGTAAGGGAACAAATATTCCCATACCTTAAGGAGGCCTCTGTGACTGCCTCCTTTTCATCTCTCTCAGTTTCTCAGAGTCATCATTACATTTTTTACCATAGTTCTAAATTTGATAATAGCAAGAATTCTGCAATTATGCTGGCGTGGAGCATATTTCAATCACCTATAAAATCTTCATTAGTTAAACCAGGACAGTCAAATTCAGCAATTCAGTACTCAAGTTCTTGTGCTCGCTCCAGAAACAAACAGCACTCAGTTATCTCCTTCAGTCTGGCATTGGCATCTTCTTTAATCCATTTCATCTTAATACACTATTTGCAAGCACTTGCTTTACCGAAATATTGGCCAAAAGGTGTCTTTTTACTCCTCATTTCCAAATTTCTTCAAGATTGCCAAACAAATTCAAACACTCATGTAAGGAACAATGGCATCTTGTCCTGAAACTTACAGTTCAATCCTATCCAGCACCAATGCAAAGGGGTCAGCACACAGCATGGGAATTGAGCAGGCTGGAAGTCTCCTTGAGGTAAGGGGACATTTGCCCCTCTGCCCTGGGAAAAGCCCCAGCCGCAGCAACGGGTCTAATTTAGACCAGCAGGGAATTCAAAGTGGCTCACAAAATAAAACACACAGCAAAAGTTTAAGTAAAGACTGCCATAAACACCTAACCATAGCCACCTTTGGACATGTCAAACTGATTGTCCAGTTCTTTCTATAGCCTTTTTTCATTGTAATCCTAGCTTTCTAAAATGTATAATGTACTATGCAATCTTCTGTATCTAGCATGTAGTTGTACTACATCCATTATAGCTTCAGTCTCCTAACTAGCAGCCTAACTAGCAGATCCACTTGTGATCTGCTGGATTCCATTTTGAGGGGAATTCAAACATTTCTTAATCTGAATCCAATTTGGTTCAGGTTATCTGAAGCAAACATTCTATTTCTTTAAGCCGATGGATTTGGGAACAGAGTGTTTAAGATGATTACACAGGCCTATAAAATTGAGGGTCAGAAAAGTTTTTCCCAAACTTTATGGTGGTTTGATATGAATTTGAGGTGCTGATTTCAAAAATGGCATCCGTTTTGCCCTATCACATCTAGTTTTGGAGATATAGTATAGCCTCATTAGTGAATGGTTCAAGCAGCTTCCTCATGAGGAAGGCCATGGTGTAGGCTTCCTCATGATGAAGTTGCTTGAACCATTCACTAAAGAGGCTATGCCATGCTTGGGATCATTAGAAAAGGTATTGAGAACAAAATGGCTAATATTATAATGCCATTGTACAAATCGATGGTAAGGCCACACCTGGAGTATTGTGTCCAGTTCTGGTCACCACATCTCAAAAATGACATAGTGGAAATGGAAAAGGTGCAAAAGAGAGTGACTAAGATCATTACTGGGCTGGGGCACCTTCCTTATGAGAAAAGGCTATGGCGTTTGGGCCTCTTCAGCCTAGAAAAGAGACACCTGAGGGGGGACATGATTGAGACATACAAATTTATGCATGGGAAGGATAAAGTGGATAGAGAGATGCTCTTTACACTCACATAACACCAGAACCATGGAACATCCACTAAAATTGAGTGTTGGGAAGGTTAGGACAAACAAAAGAAAATATTTCTTTACTCAGCGTGTGGTCGGTCTGTGGAACTCCTTGCCGCAGGATGTGGTGATGGCATTTGCCCTGGATGCCTTTAAAAGGGGATTGGACAAGATTCTGGAGGAAAAATCCATTATGGGTTACAAGCCATGATGTGTATGTGCGACCTCCTGATTTTAGAAATGGGCTTTGTCAGAATGCCAAATGCAAGGGAGGGCACCAGGATGCAGGTCTCTTGTTATCTGGTGTGCTCCCTGGGGCATTTGGTGGGCCGCTGTGAGATACAGGAAGCTGAACTAGTTGGGCCTATGGCCTGATCCAGTAGGGCTGTTCTTATGACGTGATAGGGCAAAACAGATGCCATTTTTGGAATCGGCACCTCAAATATACCCAGGAATTGGTGTAACGTTTAAGGAAGCAAAATGCGTGTTGGCCTGTGTTATTAAAAGGGTATTAGCAAAACATTTTAAATGTTTCTTCATATGAATAGACTCTGTCTAAATGTAAGAGGTAGGTTTACCATACCTGTTTTTGTTTTGTTTTCTTTTGTTGAGATATTTCCTTCGTGCTTGACACAGGGGATTTATCTGGGGGGAAAAATGAAGAAAATAAAAACAATATTTATTCAAGAAGTCCACTATTTATTTTGCCAATTATATCCTACATAGCCTACTTCAGTACATAGAGCTAATTTTCAAACCATCAGTACAGTGTATCCAACATGTCAAAGAAATGAAGACCCACAGTGCCTTAGTTATAGGGGTGACCCTAAAATTGCCTATGCTATAAACTACTAGTTTCCATGTTTGTAAAGAACCATATAGACTCTATGCATAACCACTTTCTTTAGCAATCTGGAAACGAGACCTACTTGTCAACTGAAGATCTGTATGCAATGACTCTGTCTACTGTTTAGCTAAGCATGTGACTCTAATAGACCATATCAGTATTAGAAAGATACTCTATGAATACAATCCTAAATTGCACTTAAACCAGCACAAGTCACTTGCGCTGGTTTTGTGGGTGTTACAAACGTGCCATAAAGCACTTACGCACTACTGCAGGAGTTGGGGAGACAGGTGCAAGGAAGTGCACTGGCTTCCCCGCCCCAGACCAAGCCCCGGCAAAGTTAACTCCGCACTGCTGCCAGGTTGCAGGCGCAGGGGCTTTGGGAGGGCAGGGAGGGTGTTCCTGGGCTCTGGGAAGAAGGGTGGCAGTTGGACTGGTGGCTGGTTGGACCTCAGAAGGGGGTGGGACTGGCCTCTGGCACTTATGCTGGATCCTAACCCATCTCCTGAGCAGCCCAGTCTAATACCGGGCTGAGTGGATCTGTGCCAGAAATTTAGCTGGTGCAGATTCAAATAGTCCCATTGAGGTGGCTGGGGCACTGCTTAGGGTAAGGGGAAACATATCCCAAGTTGCCCCACAGCCACCTCCAATCCTGCGCTGGATTCAGCATAGACCAGCCAGCCTGCCTGTTCCAGTGCAAGTTAGGATTGGCTATAAGTTTGAAACACGTCAAAAAGAGTTTGTGGAGGTCAAATTGGAACATCAGATGATTTGGGGAGTATGGGCTTTGCTATTAGCCTGTTAAGCATTTTGCTTTTTAATAAGGACTGTATATAATTTTTTTTATTCCTTCAACACATATCTCAATACAGCAATGTCTATGTGTTTTATAAATAAAATCAAAATACCTAAGATACAATGTTGATTGGTGACTGAATCCAAATGTGGCTCACCTTCTTGCTCATGACTCAATATCTTATACTGATTTTAACTATCACAAAACTAGATTTGCAAGCTTTTGTGATGCATCTGAGAGTAATATTGTTATATTTCCTAACATTCTTCAACAATTGCAGCTGTGGTCTACCTGTAGGGCGCTTTCCTTGCACGAGTTCTCCACAGAGAAGACCCTTTGGGATCCGGCCATCATCCATTCTCACGACATGACCGAGCCAACGCAGGCGTCTGTTTCAGCAGTGCATACATGCTAGGGATTCCAGCACGTTCCAGGACTGTGTTGTTAGGAACTTTGTCCTGCCAGATGATGCCAAGAATGTGCCGGAGGCAGCGCATGTGGAAAGCGTTCAGTTTCCTCTCCTGTTGTGAGCGGAGAGTCCATGACTCGCTGCAGTACAGAAGTGTACTCAGGACGCAAACTCTGTAGACCTGGATCTTGGTATGTTCTGTCAGCTTCTTGTTGGACCAGACTCTCTTTGTGAGTCTGGAAAACGTGGTAGCTGCTTTACCGATGCGTTTGTTTAGCTCAGTATCGAGAGAAAGAGTGTCGGAGATCGTTGAGCCAAGGTACACAAAGTCATGGACAACCTCCAGTTCATGCGCAGAGATTGTAATGCAGGGAGGTGAGTCCACATCCTGAACCATGACCTGTGTTTTCTTAAGGCTGATCGTCAGTCCAAAATCTTGGCAGGCCTTGCTAAAACGATCCATGAGCTGCTGGAGATCTTTGGCAGAGTGGGTAGTGACAGCTGCATCGTCGGCAAAGAGGAAGTCACGAAGACATTTCAGCTGGACTTTGGACTTTGCTCTCAGTCTGGAGAGGTTGAATACTCTACTCTTCAACAATGCAAACTCCAAACATTGATCTATATCTCATCCATTTCTATAAATTCCTAATTAGATCTGCTTTAAGCATGCCAAATCATTACATTATTATAAATAGTTTACCTGCTTGCAGCATTTTAGGTTTCTTCTGTTTTCTGATCCTGCCATAGTCTATCAGCTGAGGTTTAGGTTTTCTACTGGATTCTCCTAGCCAGCTAATATCCATCTTAGTGTCATCTCCTCTGTATTCTGTATCTGTGTCACTGAAAAGGTGTTGCTTGTTTTTATTTGTTCGGTTCTATAAAACAAGAAAACACTGATAAACCATTATTTGCCATCAGATTTGTGGGGCAGATTGAGCTAAATAAGTTATGACAGGCAGCTCAATCTTAACTAACTCCCTGCACAGTCATGCAACATGGCCTCTGCTGTATCCTGTGGTTGTTTTGGCCTCTAGAGGTCTCATCAGGTAACGGAACATTTTTTCCCTTGCCTGGGGTAAGACTCAGCAGGCACCATCAGTCAACTCAACTCTGTAGCTGGCACAAGTCTGAGTTGACCCAGGAAGTTGGATCGGACCCAGGAAGGGGGTTAGTATTTGGTAGGTGCTGCTGCCACCAAACCCATCCTCTTTCCAGGACTAATCCACCCTCCTCCCTTGCCCCATTGCCTCCCCATTTCACCTACCTCCTGCCCTGTTCCACCCTTTCCCACCTCCGTCCTACACCCTGCATAGGTTTAACATAGGCTGTCCATCATTAGGTGGGCCCAACCACTTGCCACATGTGGCAGTGGTCAGGCTGTGCACTGGTGCTGTCACATTTGTAAATGCAATAAAGATGTTTACGCAGTGTAAAGGCCGCTTAGGACTGGGCCACAAGTCATACTGAAATCAACAAAACAACTTGTCATAACTACCTAAAACCCAGTCAATGGGGTTTATTCTTGACTATCAAGAATATTGATATTACTTTACAAATATGAATAAGTGGCAGGACTGAGACCATATATGCCACCTGAATATATGTGATACTTTATGTATCACATTCATGAATGTCTAATAGCCTGTACATCATCTGAAGTTTAAAGAAGTGAAAACAAGTTAAAGGAAGAAACATCTGTGCTGCCATCACGACCATTCAAAAACAAAGGTAATGGCTTATCTACAGATAAGTGAACACCCCCCCACCACCACCACAGCCATTACCTTTGTTTTGGAATGGTTGTGATGGCAGTATGTGTGTTTCTGTCCTTAAGGAAGTGAAAGCAAGATAAAGAAAGGAACACCCATGCTGCCATCACAACCAAACAAAAATAAAGGTAATGGTGCAGTGGGGGGGGGGGCTCCATACCCACAGATAATTGAAACAGAGGGGGCTTCTATCTTTATAGCACCCCCCATATCCATGATTTCCATATCTGCGGAGAGTCCGTGGAATGGACCCCCATGGATATGGGGGCACATCTGTAGTACCTATGGGTTAGGTTTTCTATTACAACTAGCCATTTGCTATCACGTACTGCTAAAGTGTTAAAGTGGAAATACTGCTTTCTTTTCTTTGCTTATCAGCTAGCTTGGGTAACATAATTTATGTTGCATCTCTGTTTGTTAGAGCCCATCTAAGGGACCATAAAAGAGTTTCATTGACAAGATTATTTTTTGTGTGTTCTAAATAAAAACTGAAATTTGACTCATTCAAGAGTCTGAACATATTTCCTTCCACCAAAACAAGTGCAATCCTGCTTACCTCTTGGTCACAGAAGCTGGCTTCTTCTGAGTAGGGACAGAGAAGCATAATGGGGAAGAGGGCTAGCCTTTTTTGAGCCCCAAGGACCCTTTTTGAATGGGGGGGGGGAACCAGCTGTTAGAACTTACCAGTTTAGAAGTTAGGGCAGAAGATGCAGAGTCCAAATCTACACAAGTAACAGTATGATACAACCACAACTATAGTACTGATCATAGTATGACTTCTAAATGAAAGTCCATCTTTATAAGAAATGCAAAATAAGGATGTTTATCTGTGGTTTACAGTCATTACCTGTAGATTTTTTGGTAACTACGTACATGGTATCCACAGAAGAAACTGTTCTAAATACAGAAATTGTAGATTTTTTTTGTGTGTTTTTAAATACCTTCTTGTCTTGTTTCTTTTGTCTTGTACTTTTTCCATCACTTACATCATTCCTAAAAACACATAAAAATCAATTTATGGCAATGATTATAACTTAAGTAAACACTTTCATTGGTTTAATTTGCATTTTGCCTACTTGAAAGTCTACAAAAATGACCCCTCTAAATGGTAAAAGATAGCCCAATCCTATGCTGCGTAAGCACCAGCATTGCGAGCTATAAAGCCCTTTCCAGCACCCAAGGAGTAAGCAGTGCCAATGGGAAGGCAAGTAAGTGTTGTGCCGGGTGGCAGAGAGGTGGGGGAGTGCAGACAGAAGTGATGCTTGGTAGCCAGTCATGAGTGCAGATCACTGATAGACACTTCTAAGAAAGTCAGAGCCCAATCATGATCTCAGAGCACCAGCTCACTGCTGTCGTGCACTGTCACAAATGTACCATAAGGCACATTTGCAGGCCTTAGCATTGGTGTTCCGCTGGTGCTAACCCAGCGCTGGCGGGTGCTGGGCTAGCACCAGAGCTCTACCGCTCGGCGGTCGCATGGACCACTGAGCAATAAAGAGGGAGGTGGGGGTGTGGGGGGGGGGAGGTTGAGAGGAAGCATTTGGGGGTAGAGAGCAGGGTGGCAGGGAGGTGCGACAGGCGCAGCTTTGCTCCACTGGATCCAGAGCCTCTGTGTCAGGCTGCCTGACATGGAGGCTCTTAATTCTATTACAACCTTTGGGTCTCCATAGAATCGAGTAGCCCCATAGGGGGGCTACTTGCTTTACCCGGGCGAAGGGGAACTAAAGTCCCCTTCTCCCGAGAAGTTGGTGGCAGCTGCCTGAAGCATGCTGGATGCAGCAGCAGCCATTTTCAGCGCCGCTGCAGCCCCGTGCACTGGGCAGCTTAGTATTGGGCTGTCAGTAAATTAGGACTAGGGTGTGGTGCCTGAGGGAGACAGCATCAGAGGGTGCGTTCTGGTCAGCGGAGAATCAGAGGATATGGGTGGCATGGTTGTTATAGTTAAGTCAGACTGGTCATTGCCCATTTTAAAATTACAGTGGTTACTGCTCCACATAGTAGAGAAAAACATTAGAAGGAACACTGCTCACCAGAAGCAGTACTGCTGAAAGGGCATCCCATGCAATAATTAGGTTCTCCCATATCTTGAAAATCTGATCAAGATTTGCATATTTTCTCTTCTGTCATTTATTTTTTATTTATTTTTATTATTTTTATACTGCCCTTCCTCTAAGGAGCTCAGGGTGGTGTACATGATTCCTTCCCTCCTCTTGTTTACAAAACAACCCTGTGAGTTAGATGAGGCACAGATTGGCCCAGGGTGAACCAGGAAGCTTCATGGCTTAGCAGAGATTTGAACCTGGTCCAATTCCAGAACCACTACACCATCCTGGCTCTCAATTTGTAGGTAACAAGTTTCTAGGTGAGAAAAAGTGCTTATTTCTGGTTGCCAACTGCTCAGTGACATCACTTCCTGCTTAAATTTGTCACTTCCAGCCCTCAGAAGGCCCCATGGATGCTAACCAGCTTACTTTATGAAATGAGTTCGACACCCTTGGTCTAATGGACTTTCCAATGACTCAAAACCAAATATGCTTACATTTTCTTTAGAAGATTTGTAGTCACTTCCAGTTTAGTAGCATGAAATTCTTGGATCTAAAATGTAAATACAAAGTTAAAATCAAACTGTATCTTCCTGCTTGAACTTGATTTTTCTTTCCTTCCATTTGTAAAGACATCCCTCACAGCAAGCATATATTAACATTTTTTGCAAAGAAGTTTACAAAAACAAAATATACAGTTCTATGAAAGATCATGGGAAATTAGTCAAAATATTGAAAAGTACAGGAAACATTATAAATATTGTAATTTGGATAGGACTGGTATGCTAGTTAACCTCTTCCAAATAAACACTTTTTATATAGGTCTAATTATATACCTCTGCAGTATTAGATTTATCAATTAAAATGGTAGGAACCTATATCTTCAGAGTACATGCATAGAAGTCAAAGCACAACCTAAAACGCTAGAAGTATCTGAGAAAATAATTAAGCAAGCAAATAGTGTCATATGGAATTACCGCTTTTTTCAATCAATCTAGTGCCTATATATATAAAATTAAAGGTATTCAAGGGATCTTTTTCTGACTGGACAAATGATTCGGCATAAGAGAGCTTCAAATATCTATATATCAAAATATCATCAAACATCATCAATTTATAACGACATAAAATAAATGGATACCAATCATCAATTATAACCACATAAAATTAATGAAAAATATAGCCAAAATGTGAAAATGCATTTTGATTATTTATATCAACTACATTTTAAATAGCCCAACAATGTGCACCATGTGAAAAAATATAATAATTGACCATTTTCTGCCCTCCCAGGGTATCCCCAAATCTGTTACATGGTAGGGCCAAGCCCTGAACTTGATCCTGAAACTGATGATGATGAAGAGTGCAATCCTGAGTGCTGGCTGAGCCGGCACAGACCTGTGCTGGCTTCCAGAGGTCAGATCCGGCCTACGTGCTGCCCAGAGCAGGTGAATTCGCACTGGCCAAGGGAAGCGAGCGTGAGGGTGGGAGAGGGTGGTAGGAACATGGAACAGAGGTGGAAAGGGGGAGTTTTTGTGCAAGGGAGGGCAGACTGGTGGGCGGATTGGGCCTGGGAGGTGTGTGGAGTTGGCCTTGGCAACCTAGGCCAGATCTTAACCCCTCTTCCAGTCAGTCCAATGTTACATCAGGCTGCTTGGATTTGTGTCAGCTATTTCACTGGCATCAATCCGAGTTGCCCCATGGGGGTGGCTGGCACGTGCCATAGGTTAAGGGGATAAATGTCCCCTTACTTCAGGTGCCGCCACAGCCACCTCCTAACCTGGCGCAGGCCAATTGGTCTGCATGTTCCAGCGCAGGTTAGGATTAGGTTATAAAAATATTTATCACTTTTCAATGAAAGAGTTCATATAGCAGTTTACACAGAAAATCAATTTCTATTTATAGTTACTCCCACACTACAATGGTAGTCTTACACCAAGCTTTATTGTAGGTTCATCAAATCCACTGGTGTTAAAGTTGTAGACATCATCCCTAGCAAAAGAGATAAAACTTTACTTAGGAGAACTATCATCAATACTCTTCATATCAAAAATATGATTATATATGTATGAAATTATTTATTTACATAAGCTGTCCAGCAGTAACATTAAGCAGCGTAGTTGTTTTCAAATTTCTAGAACTTCTTCTCCAACTTTTCTTCTGCGCATAAAAAAAGTGAGAAAATCAGGTTTGTCTGTGGTCCACCAAAGCTTCCCTGAATTTTCCACTCATGCGATTCTTTTAGTTAAACAAGACTTTCACCAAGAAAGAAATCTGAATGACTCATGACTCAGTCTTATACTAGTGAGCAGGGAGCACCAGCGGGAAGGCCTATCCCATCCTGCCAGCGCTGAATCTAGGCAACAGCCGCTGAGATTGGTAAGTGATGTGCCAAGTGATGCAGGGGCAGAGAGGAATAGAGGTGGGGAGGAATGATTGGTTGTGGGGGAGGGCATGGAGGGGTAGTTCAGGCCTGGGAGGGGCTGGGGATGGTGAAGGAGACCTCTGCCGTACCCTAACCCCCAGTCTTGTCTGAAAGCCCTACACGGGGCTACTTGGACTTGCGCCAGTGATTTAGCAGGCACAGATCTGAGTAGCCCCATTAGGCAGGCTGGGACTTGACACAGGATAAGAGAACAAATGTTCTGTTACCCCAAAGAGCCCTCTGGTCTGCTCAATTTCAGCACTGAATAGGATTGGGCTTTCAAAGAGTTTAAAAAAAAAATAAAACCATCCAATGTAGCACCAAGATACCTCAAGATTTGTGTTCCCTGGGGGGAAAGTAGAAAGAAGAGTCACCCAGGCCAGAGGCATTTTCTATCACCAAGTCCTATAGAGACCAGCATTGGTTTAAGAGTTTTATTATAGTATTGTACTTTTTTAAATATTATAAGCTACCTTGCCGGGGGGGGGGGTGTCTCTTCAGAAGTAGAAAGGCAGGAAATGAATGAATGAATGTTGTGATACTTATTCCAAGAAAACTTATTACACAACATTTAGAGTATTAATTGACTTTTTAAACATTGTAAATGTCAATATTTTAAAATGTAATAAAAATACACACATGCCATTTCTCCTAAAGGAAAAAGAGTACTGGTATACCTCTGTATTTTGAACAATAGGTTATTTCTTTCTGTTCCTATAGTTTCATTTGGTGAAATGGAAAATTCCATGACAAATGCTGACCCTATATTATGGATGATTTATTCTACATTTCTTATAAAAATGGACTTTCATTTAGGACTTCTACATCTAATTATTAAACTACCTAGCTACTGGTTGACTGAGAAATTGAATTTGTTATAGAAATACATACTTTTTATTTTTCTAATACATAAATGTAATTTTGAAATACATTTTTATTTGTGCAGTATAGGAAAAATAAACATACCTTACTATCACTGAAACTGGGTTTATTTAAAGATGTGCTACAAAAGAGTAGTCAAATATAATTAAATGAATAAAATGTATACCAGAAATATTCATTTGCAAAAAAAATATTAGTTTTGATATTAGAAGCATTAAAACAACTGAAATTAAATCCTGATCAGCAAGATACTGCAATTCTGAATATACTTATAAGAAATCCAGAGTACCACTTTCATGAACAGAAGGAGCACTTCACTCATGCAAGAGTGCTTAGGTTCACAAAGTACACCTCCATTCACGGAAACGTTAGTTTGGATGTGACCCTTATGCTTGCCAAGCAAAGCTTGCATGCAAATAAGCGGCTTTGACTACCATGATGGTATCATGTGAGGGTATCATGGTATCTGAGTTGGAACTACCTATAACAGTATGAGTCTATTTCACTGTATTCTAACAACAACATTGAGCATTCACTGAATTCACTGTATCAGAAAGTCTATTTTATCAATGGGGCAATGGCACAGGAGCTAAATGCTATCTTGAATGTATTTTGATATAGGGCAGGATAAAATTATAGAAATAGATAAAACAAGATATCACAAGACTGGAAACACAATCTCTAACTGGCTAGATCCTGTTATCAGCAAGACAACAACTGCTTTAACAAAAATCAAAACAAAGGAGCTTCTGAAGGAGAGATGCAAAGAGGTCGAGAGGTTGCATGGAATACTTTAATCTCCCCCAAAGCCATTTGGCTAAGCGTTTTATTTATTTATTTATATTTCAACTAAGTAGCCTATTCCATTGGCAACCAATCCTAACCTGCACTTTAACAGGCAGGCCAAGTGGCCTGCACTGTATCCAGGACAGGTTAGGAGGTGACTGGAGCACAACTCAGATCTGTACCAGCGAAATCGCTGGCACAAATCAGAGCAGCCTGGTGTAATGCTGGGTTACCTGGAAGGGGGGTTAGAGACTGATCTTAGGTGCCCACATGAAAATGAGTGGGACACCACGGCGGAAAGTGTTATGCTCAAGCTAGATGCTATGTGGAATGTGATCCTGGAAAAAACCTTCAACTGGCTTTGAACAGAAGTTTTTACCTTCCAGTAAAAACAGTGCATGGGGGCCCAAACTGGGATTTGAACCAATGGGGGGATGGATAAAGTACAAAAGCCCCCATTCCCGTTTTGATCTGTTTGATCCCCCACACACACACCCAAAATATAAGGCCATGCTATGCATTTGCTATAAAATGTAGTTCGACTTTTACATAATACTGCCCCTTCACAGCCATTATGAATGTGGGGGTATCTTTACCCAGTCACAAGACACAGGGCAGGAGAATTGGGAACCTGATTTGGTGTTGCTATAGTTGGGGGATGAGCCCTGATCAGCAGGCAGCCCAGCTCACTCCCATTCGGCTCAATTTGTTCCAGCTCTACAATGAAGCAACTTTTTCCTCCCAGCTGACTGGCAATGGGGAGATCTTCAGAGGCTACCAGACTCAGGGATGTTGGCTGGTGACCCTTTGGGCTTGGGTTCCAAAGTCCACTTCAATGGCTTTCCAGGTTGGGGTGGAGGGTGTAATTCAGTTGCCTCAACCTGACTTGGGTTGGCATAGAGAAGCTGCAAATCATCAGCAGATTATCTGCAGCTTTGACTCAGGGTGAGAATGCCCCAAAAAGGAGAAAGTAGCATCCCCAAGGTAGATATCCATACTAAAGGGTGCAAGAATGTATGGAGATAGGACCCATTTCCAGGTTTGCAGTAGATTGCTAATTGGCATTAGTGGGGCCCCCTTATCTGACAATTCTGTAGCTGTGGCTTTGACTGTGTTTGGGTATGATCCTGCACTGGAGGGCCTCACTTGACCTCCCGGATGCAACCTGAAGTGCCTTTCTGATGCCTCCAGGAGGCTTTCTGAAGCCTGGGGAGGCCATGTGTGGCCTCAGAACATCTCCTG
The DNA here is from genome assembly GCF_035046505.1 of Tiliqua scincoides. NCBI lineage: Eukaryota > Metazoa > Chordata > Lepidosauria > Squamata > Scincidae > Tiliqua > Tiliqua scincoides. The sequence continues at coordinate 212,930,225 of NC_089824.1, forward strand.
GACCCAACTGGAAGGTACTTCTGGTTGCATCCAGGAGATCCTTTAAGGGCTTTCCATGGACCCCAGTATCCATGGAAATCAATTATCTGTTGGGAGTCCTGAAATTGATCCCCCATGAAGTCTGAGGGCCCACTGCCTTGTTGTGTTTACTGGGTGTGTGTGTGTGGGGGGGGGGGCAATTAATTTTTTAATTAATTAATTTTTTTTTAAAACACTCAGAACCATCAAACCAAAATTTTCAGTTTATGATGGATAATATTATTGTTATGACCTTCTATCTAATTAATGAATTTGTTCAGTTGGATCAATTTCAGATCCCTTTCAACAATTTCGTTTCAACACCCCTTCCGACAATGCCAGTTGTAAGGATGGGTAAAAATGAGACAGAGCCACTGAATCCTCTATACCCATTTTCTTGTAGCACAAAATAGCTATTTCCAATCGTATTCTTGCACAGCTGTAAAAGCATCAGTCATGTGGCTATCCAATGAAGCTAGTAAAAACAATAGATATGTGCATACAATACCTGCCATTAGGAGATGATTGGCACAAGTTTCGTGTACTTTTTATAACATCCTTTTGTTTGTATCGGTCACTAATTTTACTTATTAACATTTTTGCTGCTTCAACCATTTCTTTTGATCTTCCTTTCTGTAAGATTTTGGAAAAAAAAAATTCTTAAATCTAAACATCTTAAATTTTTAAATCAGGAAATCTTAAGAGCCAAAGGACACATTTTGTGAAATGCCATTCAGAAAATCAAAGTCTTCTGCAGATTTCTGCAACAACAAAGAGATGTCCTACCTGTTGTAAAGATGTTTTTTGTTTCCCCATTAGATCCTTATCTGGGGGTGGAGGAGAAGCTATCCAGTTAATTGAGGATAGCTTCTTCATTTTAGAGGCATATCCTATAGTTGATCAATTGCTTAATAATCACCTGGTTTCATGGAAGCTTTCAAAACTGTTCCAGCTACAAAGTAGCTTCACCCACAATGCCACACCTGGGGATTGCCTCTCATGTCTTTTCCCACATTAAGGGCACAATCCTAAACAGGTCTACTCAGAAGTAAGTCCTATTTTGTTCAATGGGGCTTACTCTCAGGAAAGTGTGGTTAGGATTGCAGTCTTAGTCCTGTAGATGCTAATATTTAGTCCTGTAACATGGTCTCACAATACAAGGATCTAAACCTAGACATAGCAACCCTAAGTCTACTGTTCCCAATGCTTCAAACTTTCCTAGTTTGTCCACTTCCTTCTTACCAATAGTCCACAGCTCCTCCTGTCACTATGTGAGGTTTTGTCTAATGTTTACTCCAAGATTCTTCCTTTATTCAGTTCTAAGTCTCCACAGGTCCCATGATTTTCACAGGTCCCTGCTTTTCAGCCCACTTTGCCTCACTTCTTTCAGTCACCCTGTTTCTAGGCCAGTTCCCCTAGCAGTTCTGTCTCCCATGCATATACATACATCCCCTCCTGAAGTTGAGTACTGTAAGCATGGTTGCCACGTCTGAAGTTATTTTTTTCCCTCTCAAATTGGTATCAGATAACATCATCACAATATAATTGCAAAAAGGAAAAAGAAAAAAAGGAATTTCTTACTTGAGAATTCCTGTTTTGGGGTGAGGAAGGGGGAGCATTCCTGAGTATTTTTTATTTTTATTTTTGCCGGGCATTAGAGGGATGTTCCAGCTCTCCAGGATGGTGTGGGGACAGGATGCCCTCCACAGCAGGAAGAGACGTTTTGAATTGGCCCTGCCTCCTGGTAGTGGGAGAGGCATTCCCAAAGGATCAGGAATGCCCCCCTTCCCCTACCAGAGACAATGTTCTTGGCTGACCATGGTTCATAAGGCTACTCATCTGTAATATTCCTTAACAAGGGATTTTAGGTACAATGTCCGAAGATTTAAAATAATTCCTTGAGCAATATTAAAGTTCCATGCTTGTATTTTGTTGGGGGTCAATTTAGACAGGAGGGGAGAAACATATGGTGTGTCTAGCAAACGTTTTTAATTTAATACAGTTGTGGGACGCTTATCTGAACAATAATACAGGTAGAGAGGATGCTTAAGCACTTTCCCTGCAGGACATTTTTCCAGGCTGCTTCCCAGCCCCACCCTACATGATGAAAAGTATACATAGATTTATTGTCTTTTCCTGGAGAAGAAAAAAGCATCTGGTGTCTATATTTTGTTTAGGAAAACTGCCCAAAGACCAAGCACTCTCTCCTTTTATTGTTTCCCCGTTCAAATCAGTTTTGCGGCTGCATTAACCCAGGAACAAAAACATGAAAACATATTTCATCCATCACATTTGTTGGGCCCTCAAGCTTATACAAACCCCTCCAAATTGAAACCCTTTAAGGTGCAGTTAGGTACCAGGAAACATGTAAATGTGGTCAAAATTAAGGGCAAATTTTTTCATACAAATGGCCTTTTAAAAAAAAAATCTATTTAAGTGTTAATGCTGATTGATTTACAACATAATTATATTTTAAACTAACTAAACAAACCTAATACAGGTGCCCCCCTGTATCCATGGGGAAAAGGTTCCTTCTACTACCGTGGATACTCGAACCTGTGAACAGCAGAGAATTTCTTCCCGTCACACTCATGACTGACCTCTTTTCCTTTGCAAATATTTTACAAAGCTTTTCATTCTTTTTGCTTTGGAACAGGAAGCAAACAGCAAGAAAGTAGACTCATAGCTGCTAGAGGAATGCTACGGGAGGTGATAAGGAGAATGTTAACAGGAAGTGGATAGCAAACTGTTAGCATTCTAGTGTTTCCTGGAGCATTCTTCTAGCAGCTATGAGTCTAGGTTCTTGCGGTTTGCTTCTGGTTGCAAAGTGAAAGGAAGGAAAAGCTTCCTTTTTAGAAGAGAGGAAAAGAGGTGAGTAATGAGCATGGGGGGGATTTGAAAACCATTAATATGAGACCGTGGATACGCCTGTACTGTTTTGTATTGCTGTAAGTCTATCAATCAATAAGAACATGTTCTAGATAAGAAAATAAGCTGGTGTGATTACTTGATGCAAATGTCTAATTTGACACAAAAAACTAAAAATAGCCACAACTCTGAGATGCAACTAGAAGAATAAAGGAGACTTGTTTTGCCCAAACATATTTCACCTGACTAGTTTTCTCTTTAGTAGTTTCTCTTCTAGGAGAAGGAACATCAAAGCTAGTTTCATCATGAGTTCCAGTGACTAGTTTCAAATTTAGTGAACTATCTTTCATTCTAGTAGCATTGAGTGCAATTTTAGATTTACTAGAAACATCCTTTGTGCTGTTATTTTTTGATATTTTCTCATCCAAATGCATAAAACCGTTTTGTGACTCTGTACTGTTTCTCTTGTCACTTTTCACTGGTACTTTATAGATCTCATTTTGCTGCTGCTCCAGGATTTCTCCATTGCAACACTGTTCGCTTCTCAACAGTGGAGTACTTTCAAATATTGAAGAGAAAGCTTTTTGCTTGGCAGCTCTATCACTTAGATTAGAAGCTAGTACAAAACAAGAAAAATATGTTAAATAAAATATGATTTTTTTTTAAGAAAAGCAATTATCTCTGTTAAATGAAGTTATTAAAAATAGAGTGCAGATTCAACCTTGATGCAATATACTTCCCGATGCACTAACATTCTGCTTGTTACAGTGTGTTATTATCTTCTCAGGAACCCAACACATCTGCTTTTTTTGGGTTTTAATTTCAGCAACAGAAGTTTCCAGAATGCCAGGCAATCTGAAAAGCAAAGCTAATTTTAGTAATATGTATATATCTTCCTTAAGTATACGTGTGGAAAATTTCTCTCAACACAAAATAAAGGTGTAGATCAGAGTTTATCACTATCAAATCAGTCAGCAGTTATTTTTACTACTTACAAGGGTTTGTCATTTCTTTCTACTGGCTGAGAATCAGGAACTAGGTCTAAGTAATCTAAATGAAACAGACATCAAACTAGACATTAAATACTAATCATGTTTTCTATGCAAATGTCAAATCAATTTCAAAACACGAGAGTTGAAATGAGCTACTTGCCTAATTTGTGTGTTTCATAAGTATCTAAATCTTCATCATGGGTCATATTGACCACTTTTTCAACAGGAATGTGCTACAATTAAACATAACATGAAATTGTCACTATAACTAGCACGCATATTTGTTTTTTATACCTAACTTTCCATTGTTCATAGATGCTCACACAGCTGAAATTGTAAATTATTTAACATCCCTCAAAGAAAGTAAAGCTCATCATACTAATGAAGACTTAAAATTGTTTAAGCTGAAAGGCTCAGACTAATAAAGGCAAAATAGAGATACAGTAAAGAGAAATGTAATTGTAGGTCAAAATGAAAGAGACTGGGGAAACAGTATGACCTCATCATACTCTTCTCCTTTGGACTGTGGAATATAATCACTAGAAGACCCAGATCAAAGAATTTTGGGTGGTGTAACATGAGAACATAACATAAGCTCTGCTGGATCAGGCCAAGACCCATCTAGTTCAGCTTCCTATATCTTAGTGTCCCACCAGATGCCTCAGGGAGCCCATGAGACAACAAGATACATGTATCCTGTTGCAATGCCCTAGTATCTGGCATTCAGCTTACTTCTAAAACCAGGATGCATTCCCATCATGGCTTGTAATCTGTGATGGACTTTTCCTCCATAAATCTGTTCAAACCCCTTTTAAAGGCATCTAGGCCAGGGAGGCCATCACCATATCCTGTGGCAACGAGTTCCACAGATGAATGACACACTGGGTAGTCAGAAAGGAGGACAGGCTGTGTGACCAAACAGATCATTTGAAGAACCTGTTACAAGTAAACAATCTGTTACTCTTCTTCATGGATTCTGTGCAATCCCACATTTGGATGACTGCTTAGCTGACACACCTGGAGGAGCACAACACTTCATTGTGTAAATAGATTATTTCAGTTTGTGCTTAAGGGCCTTATCCTATCCAACTTTCCAGCACTGATGCAGCCACAAGGTAAGGGAACAAACTTTCCTTTACCTTAAGGAGGCCTACCCCCTCCCACCTCAGGATGCAGGATGTGCCCTGTTGGCACAGCTGCATCAGTGCTGGAAAGTTAGATAGGAGTGTGCCGTAAGTGTGCCAAAGATTGATTTTGATGGGGTAGAATTGTATGGTACCACTGCTGAAGTGGAAGTCAGGATCACCAGCAAGGTGGACACTAGTATGCTTAGGGACTGAATGATTGGGAACAAAATCTACATCTTAGAACAAGACAAGATCAGAAGAGGGAAGCTGACTCAGGGACTGATGCACAGGTTCATTGATCAGGTGTCTCTTTTTCTTCTTCTTGTAGACTGTAGGAGGAGCCAATTTCCAAACCCAGTTTTTCCTATTTTAGGATGGAAGATGGATTTTCCAATCCTGGTTTTTAGTATTTTAGGATCCCCTGAGCAACCTGAAGCAATCCTGTACCAGTAGTTTTTGTTTAGGTAACAATCCCTTAGAGGAGCACACACTGAGGAGAAAGACTAGGGTAAGAGGCATGGTTGAATGTAAAGACTTCTAAACCCTGAGGGTTTTCACAGCTAGAGGTTCCGTGGGCTAACCTGAGACAATGAGTGCATCACCTTTACCCCGAAGGAATGCCCTAAATCTGAATGAGCAGAGTACCTAGCCTGCTTGATGAATTTCTCCAAAAGTCTACCTTATGCTTTCCAACAAGACAAAGCAAACATTAGCCATATCTATCCAAAGCTGATATTTTTCTCCCATAATGATATTCATTTTTGAATGAGATTGTTGCAGCACAGACATGTGAGAAAACTCTAATGGAAAAAAAATACCTTTGAACTAGAAGAAAATGAACAGACTCTCTAACAAAAACAAAGAGAATTAAAATGATTAAGAAGTCCCTTCAGAAATGCTAGTAATGCTATAGCAATAGTCAGAAGAAAACTGAGCAGGAAGGCACACATCCCACCCCTCAAGAACTGAGGCAATGCAAGTTTTCCCCTATAGCTCTGGGCTTACAGCTCTGCACTGTTTATGACTATGGGTTTCAAGTTTACATGTGACTCTCAGTTGTCTGAATCTACCTTAAGTTATGCATATATACATACAATAATTACCTTATTTTTAAGAGATTTGGTTAAAGAAGATGCAATCACATTATCATCTACTATATTGAAATTCTTTGTTCCCTTGCATATTGGGAAACTGTCCATTTTTTCAGCAGCATTTATCATTTGAAGAGGCATTTTAACACGTTCCTTTCGAGGAGTTGCTAGAAACAAGCCCATATTTGAGTGATTTTAATGACATTATTGCTTGCACCGAAATTACAGTAAACAAAGATTATCATGGATTTTTAATGAAGTTTCAAACATCAATCGACATCTGGTATTCTTATTCTTAGGAACACCCATTTCACTGAGTTACTGATATTACATGCTGTAAATGAAATTGTTCATCAGCATAGAGTAGGGTTTCACAAATTGTGGGTTGCATTCAGTGGGTTCTGGGATGGGCCCTCTCACCCACCCATGCCTCCAACAGGCTCCACACTAGTACCCTCCTGACACAAATGGGGGCCAAACTGGACCACTGCAAGCCTCAGAAGGCCTCCACAAGGAACTGGAAAGTGACTTCCATCTGCTTCCAGAGGCCTGCGGAGGCTGGGCACCATAAAAGGAGGTGGGTTGCAGCGCCCTCTCCACTGCAAAACAGGTGAGGCACAGCTGTTTTGGGGGAAGTCTGAGAATCCCTAAAATAAAGTACTATACATTGAAAAGTCCAATTCCAGCATGCCACGTGTTGAGGAAATGCAAAATCACAATTTGTCGGTGACCCTGTCATGCTCACTTTTAATCATTTTATTTAGTTAGTCATTAAGTTACATTATATATTATTAATTGTACTTTCATTAAGATATTAATTTAGGTTAGTAGAGCTGGGACTAAGAACATCCCTATGGGAAACTAAAATCTTTGTCTTCTCACACTCCAAAAGGAAATGTAGATCAAAAAGATAAGATCCTGTGCATAACTCAGGAAGAAAGCCCCACCTCAGGAATGTAGGGATGAATTCTCAGGGAAGAGGGATGCTGTGATCTATAAGAAGATGCTATGTTCTTGAATATGCATGGGTCATTGGTTGAATATGTATATCCAATCAAAGAAGTAGTGTATTGTTTTAGGTTCTGATTGGCCCAAATTGTAAAACCTTACCTTATTTGGCATGAAGCCAAATCTTTCTGTAATGATGCATATGCAAAAGAATTGGGTGTAAATGAAGTATAAAAAGTTGGGAATTCTTTTGTTCAGGGCTCATGCTCTCACTCTTCGCTGCTGACAGATGTCAGGAGTGTTGAGAGGCATGTGACAAAACAGCTGTTTTAATAAAATAAGAATTTCTGAAATTAATACTGCAAACCTTGAGAGATTTTTACTCAGCTGAAAATCTGAGGGAAACTTTTAACTTTCCCCAGCACATGCAAATGATTGAAGTTGTTTACCCTCAGAGCAAGAATAATGCTGAAATTGAGGTTTAGTGGCATGGTACTGGGAAGCATCATCTTATGTTATGATTAAGATGATCTCTCACACGTGCTACCCAGGCAACTGATGTTGCAAAAGTGCTTAAGGCACTTCATGGTGGCTGGGAGACCAACAGCAACAATGGAGAGGCCAGCACCAGTTGGTGCTGGGCCTCTGCACTAGTGGGAAGATCAGCGGGAGCGACGGACAGTAAGTTCCCCACCAGGTGGCAGGGAGGCGTTCCTGGGTGGGGAAATGGGAAGGTTCAAAACTGGATGGGGAGGGCAACATGGGAGGTAGTTCAGGCCCAGGAAGGGGGTAGGGACGGCAGCAGAGGCTGCCACCTAATCCTACCTCCCCTCCCATGCCTGAAAGACCTACACAGGCTACTTGATTCTGCACCAGCTGTGGAACTGGTACAGATCCAAGTAGTCCCATAGGAGCTGCCTGGTCCTGACACAGGGTAAGGGAACCAATGTTCCTTTAACCCGAGAAGACCTCCGGCTGTCCTCTTGGCCCTGCGAGATATAGTGGTGGCCATTTTGGCACTACTCTACCGCAGCACAGGCAAGCAGCATAGGATTGGGCTGTGAAATTGTAAAAAAGAAATCTTTGCATTTTAGATCTGGAAATCATGTTCCTGATGTAGACAACATGCTCAGCAACACATCTTTTTCATGTGCTTATCATCAACCGGACAACTAAAGCTTACTCCAAAATGAATCTTTGGGTTCATCAGTTTCCACCACAGCATGCTGCTGACTTTCCCTCTTCTAACAGTTTCAAGCAGGCTGCACAAAAAATTCACTGCTGCTACCAGAATTTAGCAAAGTTGCATCAAGTTATTCCAACTGCTAGGAGTATTTCTTTAAAGAAATATCTTGTTCTAAACCAGGGGTGTCAAACATAAGGCCCAGGGGCCGGATGTGGCCTGCGGAAGCTTTTTATACGGCCCTCAGGCTTTCAACTGCTGAGTAGTGCTGAGGTGTTACTGCTGAAAGGGCAGCCCACATGAATATTGGGCTTTCCCATATCTTGAAATATGATCCAGATTTGTATAGTTTCTCTTTTGTTATTTGCAGCTAATGAGTTCCTAAGTGAGAAAAAAATGTTTATTTTTGGTTATGACCTGTTTAATCACATCACTTCTTGCCTAATGACATCACTTCCGGCCTTCAGCATGCATCATAAATGCTATGTGGCCCTCCGTATGAAATGAGTTTGACACCCCTGTCCTAAAGTATTTGTAATTTAGCTGTCAATCACCTTGGGCTGTTGCAAAAGCAAGACAGAATATCAGTTTTAAAATAAATCCTAAGGCATTTTAGGCAGGCAAGACAGAATATCAGTTTTAAAATAAATCCTAAGGCATTTTAGGCCTCCTCCAGGCAGGAGGTCTGGTCTAGAGGGTAGAGCCTCCATTTGCCTGAAGATTAACATCCACAAGGTCGCCAGTTCGAGGCCACCGGCACCGTGCGACCTTGAAGCAGCTGGCAAGCTGCAGCTGAGCTGTTCCATCTGCTCGGAGCGTGGGAGGATGGAGGCCAGAATGTTAAACCAGATCGGAGCGTAACATCTTGAATGTGGTGGTTCTTGAAAGAGAGAGCCTTCTTTCAATTTGTAAAAATCCCTGCGTGGATTTAATAAGCCTGCCTGTGTAAACCGCCTTGAATAAAGTCTTGAATAAAGACCAAGAAAGGCGGTATATAAATACTGTATATTATTATATTATTATTATATTTTCTTGTTGGTCAAGAATCCTGCCATCTCAAAGGTAAGTACTATTAAAGAGACTGAAAAAAACCCTTTCACACATCACCTTTTCCAGATGGGTGAAAGCAACTCTGGTACTGGGAGCTAATGTGTATTAAATAAAGGATGGATAGTGTCAAACTAGATGTGTGTACAAATGTGTGTGATAAAGACCTGCTTCCATCTAGAAGCATCTCTGATTTATAAATCAAAGAAAACAAGTCAGCCATGTGGGGGAGGGATAATCTTAGGCAACTCTCAAATCGCCTCTTCAGAGGCGCACTGGGGGGATTTTCAGCTTAAAATAGCATACGGGTTGAATGATTCATGAAGGTGCTACAAATACTCATAGTATCAGAGGGCTCCATATCTGCTTTGCAGTTTTCCTTCAATATATTCCAAACTTCATAAAGAGTTGTTAAAGAAAATAAAAAAAATTAAAAGCATTGTTTAAGAGATCTTATCAAAGATGTTTTGTTTTGTTTCCAAAACTACAAACAGTAGTTGTTGCTCAGCTGTGACAACGTGAAACGTTCTGTACAACAAACACCCAACATTAATAAAAACAAATTAGTTAATAATAAACAATAACTTCCTCTTTAACTTACAAGCATTAGCTGGTACCAATGGACTCTGCCTAGACAATCTGGCAATGCATGGCACAATCATGGATGCTTCAGATACCTTCCTTCTAGCTGGAGTGATCTTAAATTAAAAAATAATAATAATCATAGTTTAAAACACCATTAATGCAACGATGCAATGTAATATATGCTTTCTTCCTTTATATCCCCATTTTTTATAAATATGCTCACCTTGGATTGAGCAGTTGGAAAATCCACTTTAATATCTTTTTTATTCAGATTGTTCTCTTTTGGAAGATATTGATGTTGTAGGGAAGAACTACCTTTTTCCTTCAGTGGTTTACAAACTTTTTCTGCCAATGGTGATACCTGACTTTCTGGCACAAGAACCTGATCAATATTGTTGTAAAAAAATAGTATCCCTATTAAACACTTAACATTTTGTAAAAATATTTAAAATAAAATAAATATTCCATCCAACAAGACTACAGTACAATCAATAAACATAGACAATTCTCCAAACACTGCAAGATGCTTTTCAAATAGTAGGAAACAGTGGTTTGCATTGCAATATGGGTGGTTCCGTTAAGAATAACTAAATTAAAAAGTTGCTGCACTTCTCTGGATCAGAGCTGAATTAAGATATCCCTTTAATTATTTAGTAAGGATTCTGAAAAGTAAAACCCATTTTCAGAATGACTGATGTATTAGCAACAATTTTCTTCTCATTCATTAAGAATTATTCAAAAGACAAGTGAATGTGAAAGGTTAGAGGAACAGATTTTAACAGCCCAATCCACCCTAACTCCCCATGTGGCAATGCAGAGGCACCAACATGGTGCCCACTGAATGGGATGGGGGAGTTTCAGCCTCTGGAGGCCTCCTCAAGAAAAAGGAATATTTGTTCCCTTGCCCCAGGGCAAGCCCCTGCTGGCCCAACAGGTCTACTTGGATCTGCACCAATGATATTGCTGGTGCAAGTACACATGGACCCAGGAAGGCAGATCAAGGATAGAAAGGGGAATAGGTTTAGGCATGCGCTCCTGCCGCCGAAACCACCTCTTTTCCAGTCCTATTCTCCTTCCTACCCCCATCACTGCCCCTCCCTGCTCTTTCCCATGCCCTGAGCAAACTCACAGGGGCCAGTGGGCACCCAGAGTTTGCTGGTGCGTGGAGTTAGCTGTTCACTGCTTGCAACAGCAGCCAGGCCATATACTCCAGTGTGTCACCATTTTGTAATAGCCAGAAGGCACCTAGCACTGCCACTTGTTCCGGTGGCGCTAAGCACCTTTAGGATTGGGACAAAAATCTGATTTCTGTTACCTCAGTATAGGATGACAATGGGTCCAATCCGAACCAACTTTCCAGCACCAGTACAACTGCAATGCAGCCCTGAGGTAAGAGGAAAAATGGTGCATGCCCCACTGGCACAGTTGCACTGGCACTGGAAAATTGGATTTGGTTCAATGTCACTACAATTTGAGTGTGTTTGGGCCTTGTCAAAAACCATCCAGAGATCCAGCAGGACTAACAGGGATACACTCCCCCTGTGTAGGTCATGAACCAAGGCTGTCCCCATCTGGAACCCTGGCCTGAAACCAGACTGAAATGGACCCAGACAATTCATTAAAGAGGTACATCCAGTTGTTTTTGCTTGGATTTATGTAGTTACCATAAGTACCATAAGTTTGTAACCTTATTTTTAAACAGCACAGAATTGCAAATGGAAAAGTTGTGTAGATAAATTATAAAAATCAGTAACATGTGTGGCTGTCATGTTCCTCTTCTACTTTTATTATACAGAGTTGTGCTCTCATATAATTAAAATATTGCTTTATTATAACTATGTACCTGTGATCCACTTTCATCAAAAATTACATGCACTGTTGTTTTGGCAACTGACATAGTGTTCTTCCTGGTAAATCCCTAAAAAATACATAAACATATTATAATACATACATATTACATTACAGTACAAAATATTAAAAAAGGAAAAAAGATCAAAGGTTTTATGTTTTTAAGTTTGGCTTCTTTATCTTGGAAAGTATATACAATGCTGCCTGCAGGAGATTAGGGGGGCAGTATATTGTCCAAGAGGCAGATGACTTGGGGGCTACCTGTCTCAGAACTTTATTTCATCCTCTTTGACCTATGGGGGTGTGTCCCTACCTGGCTTTCCCATCTCCCCTCTCCTCCAGAGCTCATCAAACTGAAAAATCTCTCTCCATGAGCTCTGATCAGCTGCCTGCATGCCATGAGGTCTCACACACCCATGCAAAGGGAATAGTTATAGGATTCCCTGTTCCAAAGTTAAGGACATGTACAGTCATGTACACACTTGTGAACTGTATTTTTCTTTAAAACCCTCTCACTGTCTCTGCTCCTGTTTTATTGTTAGCAGCAAACTAGTAGGGTTGGTGGGGAGTAATCAGAAAAAGAGTCTTCTGTTTAATTTTAGACCCTGTTTCTAACTATACATAGAAAAGGAAGACTATAACATTCAGATTCATGACTTTTTAAAAACACTGCCTTAATCTGCTGTATTAAAATTCTCTTTGAAAATGAGTCCACTAATTCATCATCACTGGAGGAAAGCCTTCAAACAAAAAATGGATAAACCTTCCCTACTGTTTTTGCAGTTAGTTCCAAAAGAGACACAGCAAGTTCAGAACACATTTAAAAAAGGAGACACTGTAAGCTATTTTCACAAAGACAATATTTGCTGAATTGTTATTTCATGTCAGTTCAGAACCTGCAATTATTCCTCTTTTTAAAATATTATATAGCTATTTGTTCTTGCAAGTACTTATTCCCCAATTCTGTGCAATGGTTTAACTGCTCAACATCTTGAGCAACAAGTTGCCACTTTGGGGGGGGGGGGGAAGGGGGTAGTTCTACAATAACTGTTGGAGCATCTTAGTTCATTTGGGACACTTACCTACATACTAATATGCTATTTTTCCTTTGAAAGAACAGTATCAACAGTAGCATCAACTATGAAAAGAACTAAAAACACTCAGCAGTGATTAGTCATTTTTGTTTCAGCTGTATATAGAAAATAGGAAAAAAAAATTTAATCTTACCTCACATTTATTTGCACCATAAACTTTTGCTGCTACATCCATAATCTCTAGTGCAGAATCAAACTGCAATATTATTTTCTCCCCTGTTTGATTACTCACAGACATTGGATCTTTTAGATTTATTGTTAATGTCTTTTTGTCTTTTTCTGCACAAAGATGAAGCATATTGATTAAGTATGTAATACTGCATAGTATTAAGCAGCTATCCTTTGTATATTACATCCTTTGTATATCCTTTGTATATTAATCATGGACTTACACTGTAAAAAATGAAAAAAAAAATCAGTGTGGGCACAATCCTAACCCCTTATGTCAGTGCTTTCCGGCACTGGCATAGTGGTGCCAATGGGACATGTGCTGCATCCTGCAGTTGGGTGTCACTCACGGAGGCCTCCACAAAGTAAGGGAATGTTTGTTCCCTTACCTCAGAGCTGCATTGCCCTTATGTCAGTGCTGGAATGCACTGACATAAGGGGCTAGGATTGCACCCCCAAAAAGGGAAAGACTGCATACAATTCTGAAAGACTATAGTGTAATGAAAAAAATGCTTGTTTTAAAAAAGAAATTAGCAAGAATTCTACAAATTATCATGAATACCACATATCACCCTTAAACAGAAACTGCAGTCTGAGAGCAAGAAATTAATTCCTGTGTACCAATACCTTCAATAATATATTTTTCAACTTCTTCTTCAGGTATGCTTACAGTTTCCCACTGATGACCCTAAAATGAACATTTGTAGAAAAGTAGAAGTTATTATATTATTTTTTAATGCAATAACATTCTAGAATGAATTTGCTCCAAGTTGCCTACTAGTTATCCTGGAGGGTAACTGACAGTCCAAACTTACCTAAATCCCTGTGTAGTGATGAAGCGGCACAGTCTCTGCTCGGGGTAAAGAGACATTTGTCCCCTTTTTCCTGAGGGAAGCCCCAGCAGCCAATATGGATCAACTTGGAATTGTGCCAACAATATTGCTGGCACAAGTCTGCATTGACCCATGCAGGCAGCTCAGGCCTGGGAAGGGGGGTTGGATATGCCAGGTGCCACTACTGCTAAATGTATCCCCTGCCCCATCTCCTCCCTGTTTCATCCTCCAACCCATTCCATCCCCTACCTGTGCCAGGCTTATCTGCTCCAGTGGGCTGTCCACTGGCCTGTGTGGGAAGGCTTCAGACTTCCTGCCAGTGCGCTGGCTGCTTGCATAGCCACAAAGCACATTACAGCTGCTTTGTAGCAGCTTGTGCTGACAGAACGCATGTTCTGCCAAAAATACTGTTAGGCAGGACTGGTCCATGAGAAAATGACAAGGACCTGTGGGCCAGGGCTTCAACTACTACCCAGTGACCTACTAGTAAGTTTTATTATAGATGCCACACCTCTGTTTGCTTCTAGATTAACCACTGGAAACCCTGACTGAATTCAGCCTCCTAGGAGATGGCACCTTTCAGGCAGCATGTGACCAGTGTCTACAGGTAGTAAACCTTATTATAAATCACATTCTGATTCTTCACGATTGTGTACATTGCCACTCAGAAAGAGGGATTTCTGAGCAGAGGAATTTCAAAGAAAGGCAACATCAGCTCTGAACTAATGTTTCTTCCTAAGAATCATCAAATAGGTGCCACCACACTTCTGTAGTTGTAAACTTGCACTGGAATAATATCATAGGTAGGAAACATAGCTGAAAACAGTATGAAAGACAAGTCAAGGAAAACATTGCCTCACTTAGGCTGCTACTTTCATGGCAAGAGCATGTGAATGCTAGTAAAACTGTAGTTAATATAGGGAATTAGGGCCCAACTAAAAAATAGATACTGTACAACTTGCAAAAAAGTACATTCAGACTTATCATATACTATTTATATTTGCCATTATATTTAAGGCTGCTTCAGGCAGTTTACTAAAAAACTAATTTTGATATTTTCTGCCACAGGTACATATTTTTAGAAGCACTAGCTTTTTCTTGTAACGCATGAAGTACCCCTAAGGCACTCCTGTATTAGTACTCTCAATACTGTATGTTTAGAACAATACAACAAACTTGACCTACGTCTTCATCTGCAGCAATATAGAAGGATATACTTCTGCTTCCAAGATTAAAATCAACCCAAAATTCTTCAAGATTATCATCCACTGGTACTTGTAGCTAAAAAAATTCAAGTAAACAAAAAAACCACAATTAAAAAAATTATACATAATATTCGTATTTGTACAGAATCAGAATAATCAGTTTCTCCATTTCAGCTCAATCCTATACTCCATACTCCAGACGGGCCAGTCTGAGCAGTGCAAACCATGGCATATGTCCATGGACGCTGGCACAACAGCCCTGCCAGAGAAGCAGACCACCCACTGGCAGACAAGCCAGCCAGGGGCAGCACAATAATAAACTGGCACAACTCCACCAGCAGGTAAGCCAAAATGGGGAGAAGATTGGGGCATGAGGGACAAGGAGCTGGCATATCCCCTGTCAAAAGACAGACATGCTGGAAAACAATTACACCACCAATAGAGCTGTCACCAACAGAAAGGGGAAAACCCATATGGAACAATGGGAAAAGGTAAAACTCCAGAAAATCTTACCTTCCGTCCCACCCCCCTTCCTGGCCAAACCACTTTCCTACAACAGAGTATAGGATACAGTACATGACTCAGCTAATCAAAGAACACCACACCAATATTTAAGCTGTTGCCAGGGAGACTTTGGTCAGATGATAAGGCTTGCAGCATGAGGCTATACTTCTCTGACCTCGAGTTTTTCACACACAAAGCACAAAAAGGGGAAAACTGGCGATGGGAGCAACGTGAAAGGGTACTTGGTGCACAAAGGGAACACTTTGCACAGAACCTCTGGTTCTCATGACATGTATAGCAAGATATTTTAACACTTCTCAGAATTGTTATTGCAGAACCTCTGTCCCAGGAGGACTTCAGGCACTAATTATCAACATAAATCTCCACTCCACCACACCAAGGGAAGGCAGAAAAAGGCACTCCATGCAGGTAAGCAACAGAGGAGAGGGAATTCCATATTGCCACACACTGCTGCAGCAATTCTGTCTCATGCCTCTGTTCCTCTCCCCAATACTGATCCTTCAGGATTGTCAAACATGTCTTTGCTATCAATTGTATTGCCTAACCATCCCTACCTTTTGAACAGCAAATAGGAGTGAGTGCCTGCTCTCTCCTGGTGAATGCCAGGTACTCCAACCACTGCCACTGCTGGTTAAATATCTGAATCCCTTATGTTTTTCAGGTCTACACCATTACCATGTGGGGCTAACCAGCAATTTTTCAGAGTCCTACTGCATGCCTTGTGTGAGTGGGAAAGGTAAGGACCATGCTCACACCCACAACAGGCACAATTGCATCACGAACACCAAGTATGCATTTCAAGCAAGAGAACATGTTACTGATGCTGTTGTCTATACCTTTATTCCGTGCTTCTCCTTGCTTCCCACAGACAGCTGTCTCACAGGTGAAGACACCATGCAGACCCCAAGAGAAGACTGCAATCTGCCTGCCTGCTTGCAGTGCCCAGTGTGAACCCATCTACTACTCAATGAGATTGCTGGTCTACTCCTTCCAATCAGGACTCTGTGGTTTTGCAAAACTCCACTGCAGACAGTGAAACAACTGGGGTAGCTAGACTTTGATAGGACTTGGTTGTCTGTTGAATAATTTGTAGCGGCACAACAGTCCTGCTGGAAGGAGATAGCTGCCAACCCTACTTGTGTGTTTCCCTTTCAGATGCTACTCCATCTTTGAGACCGTACAATAAAAACTTTGACCTAATCATACTTGTTGTATTTTCATCAGTATATACAGACTGCTTCTTCCCACCATAGTTGTTTTTCACTTCAGCTGGCCTAGGATGGGATTCTCCAAGGGAGAGGAGGGTGACTGTCTGCTCTCAGGATCTGCAGCATCCTCACTCTGACTCCTGGGGCTCCAGTGGTGGAAGGGTGCTCCTCTGTGGCCATAAGACCCCTGTTCTCTGCTGTTATGGTCTATATGGCACGAGGAGGGCAGTATAAAGGGATGGGGAGGTGTTATAATGACAGCCATCCATGCCAACAGGTGCCAAAGATGATACAAACAGTGTGGAGTGTGTGTGGATGTAGCTAGACTGACGAGCTGCTGGAGCAGACGCCTGTGTCAATTGGCAGTCCATGATTGGCCCATGCAATGCTTGCTCTGATAGATCTATGTGCTACAGCTTATCTCCTGCTGTAGCTCAGTGGTTAAAGAACAAATGTGAGTAGTGCTAACCCCCTGCTAACTGGTTAAGAGGCACTTTTTCAAGTGGGTGCTCCTCTTTTATTTAGCAGGGGGAGAGTAACTGGCCCACCTCACCCCAGCAGTGTCTTTTCTAGTGGCTGTCTGCTGGTGTTGCATCTTTTTAGATTGTGAGCCCTTTTGGGACAGGGAGTCATTAGATATTTGATTTTCTCTGTAAACCGCTTTGTGAACTTTTTGTTGAAAAGCAGTATATAAATACTGTTGTTGTTGTTGTTGTTGTAGTGGCTAGTGTGGGTTCTAGACCTTCCTCACCCTCTTCATTTGTCTCTGCCATAGGTTATGGCTCTTTGCATGTGGGGCCAATGTCAGGACGCCACTCCAAGGCTGAATGGCTGTGTCTGAGTTTCCATGGTCACCGGCAGCGTTACTCGGAGGGGATGAACCAGTGTGGCATTGTCTGATCACTGGTGCTTGTCTTCCCTCTTTGTGCTGGATGGGCTTCATATGTGGCAGTCACTGCACAATCAACACAGTGTCTGAATGGGATTAGGCTGTCAGTTTATGCAGCTCCTCTTTTTTCCATTTGCTTTGATTCTTCATCAGTCAAACAGAAAAACACAATCAATAAGTCATTTTTAATCAAAATCAGTGTTTCCCAACCTGGGGATTGTAACCCTCCCAGGACTACTGAAAACACTGCTTTCCCCTTAAGAGGGGGTGGCAATGGGTGGGAATGGTGGCAAAGGCACTTCCAGGATTGTGCCACCGCTGAGAAAAAGGAGGATTCCCACATATCCAGGGGTTGTGCCAGTCCTCTAGAGAGTGTGAAGGACCCATAGCACCTTCTATGGGCCTCCCCATTCCTCAGAACAGCTCCTCAACGCAAGAGCAACCCACATCTGGTTTTCATTGCAAAACTGGAATTGGGTTGTGATTGCATCAAAGAGCTGATCTGAGGTGCGGGGAGGCCCACAGAGAGGGGGCCTCCCCCGCATCATTCAGAGGGTTGGCAGGACCTCCTTGGTATGTGGGAAACTCTCCTTTTTTTCTCTATGGAGGCGCAGTCCCATAAGTGCCATCATCACCGTTGATGCCGAGCCCTGTCCATCAGTCCCCCGTCACAGCCCTCAAAGACTTTGTGGTTCCCCAATTTTCAAGTAAGGTTAGGAACCACTGATCTAAATAGACTCATAAACATTCAAAAAAACTTTTAAAAAAAGGAAATGTGCATAATTCAAAAGAAACATACCTCATGTATACCAAGGATAGCTGATAAACAAGGATATGTAAATACCCTGCAAGAAAGAAATTTTAGAAATCATTTCTTAAAAATCATTTTTCTCTCTGTGTAATGCCTCTGTATCCATGGGGGACTCATTCCAGGGTTCTCCTGTGGATACAGAAACCACAGAAACAGGGGAACCCTTTCTCCGCAGCCATCGTGCACCCCCCAACTGCACGCCCCTTAACGTTGTTGAAAACCTTAAAAGGGCAAAAATGTTCTTGGTTTCACAGGTCACTATAAGCATTCAAGCTTACAGTGACACACAGACAGGCTACCGACAGCCTGAATGCTTGAAAAGATTAGATTGATGCTAACAGGAAGAAGGAAGTTAACTGCTTCCTGTTAGCACTGATCTAGTCTTTTCAAGCATTCAGGGTGCCGGCAGGCTGCCTGCATATCACTATAAGCTTAAATGCTTATAGTGACCTCCAAAAGCAAGAACATTTTTGCCCAGGTAAGGATCACATCAAAGTTAATGGGTGCGCGCACACACACACACACACACACACACCCCTGATTCGCAGATAACTGAATATGTGAATACCTGTATAAGCAATTTTTCATCATTTCCTTTTTTTCTTTTAATGGGAAAAAAATTAAAGTTCAGGCTGATGACCGAAACAGTTTCTAAAAATAATATATGTATTCAGTGATGAGCAGGTTGACATGGTCACTACTGTAACCTGAGAAGCAGGTTGCACACCCTGTACTCTGAACTTAAAATCCAAATTTCTCTGGTCACACAAATTTTACCTGCATTCAAACAAATGAAACATGCAATAGACTTCTGCAGATATCACATCTGCAATCAATAGCTCCATCAGTTCTGATATACATAGGATGCAGGATATTACACAACAACAACACAAGACCTTCATGTTTAAAAAAATTTTAGGGTCTGTTTTGCACATATTTTTGGAAAGTGCATAAAGAACATAAGAAAAGCACTGCTAGATCAGGTAAAAGGCTCATCTAGTCCAGCATTCTCTTTCCCACAGTGGCCCACCAGCTGTCTTTGGGAAAAGTTGACCAAGTTAGACTACTAGTTAGGTTTCCCTGCCCAAGTTAGGTCGTGAAATTTGTGAAACTAAGTTTAAAAAAAAAAATTAGGTTTCCCAGCTCGCCTCCCGTCCTCCGATTCACCACTTTGCCCGGCCCTAGACACTTCTTCCAGTGGCTACCGTCTCCAGCCTATGGGGAGAAACAGAAGGAAAGCCGGAATATGCCTGAATGAATGCTGCAAGGGGGGGGGGGAGAGAGAGCCCTGCACTGACAAAAATTTTATGCTAGGAAAGTTTTATTTTTATACTTTTATTTTATATTTTTTTATTTTATAAAATTTTATTTTATACTAGGAAAAAATTTTATGCTAGTGCTGTTTTTCTCCTGAACAGTCCTCTCTACAAAGTATTTGTATGGACATATATAGGCATACAGAACTATATCCATATGTATTTCCAGTGTCAACAAGAGCCACTTTTTGGGGCAGTGGCATCTTTAAGGGGGTGCGAGGGGGTCCGGACCTCACCAGGTGACACGCTAGGGGGTGTTAGGGGAGGGTGATGCGCCAACTACCCCACCCCTGTCCTCCAAAGGAACCTCCTGCTCTGAAGTTCAGCCAGGCGGAGGCTTCTGAGGCGAGCCTTGCAAGTGTGTGTGATGCTGCAGGAGCCTCCTGCCTGAGTTCAGAAGTTTCTGAGGCGCTGCACGTATGTGCAAGCCTCACACCTGCAGGTAATGTAAGGAAACCTCCAGCTTGGAGGGGCTTGTGCTGGAAGTTGCTGGGGCGGCTCTTGTGCCCTCCCCTCTTTCCTCCCAGCCCTCTCCCGAGCAGCCTGGGAACTCCACAGCACTAACTGGGCTTTGCACGTTCCCTCCTTCTTCTCTGTGCGCCAGGTAAGGGGAGTTCCTGCTGCCTGCAGGAACAGGAACAGGGGAAACAGGTTCCTCTATCCTGCCTAGCATTTGCTTTGTTTTTGCAAATGACTGCTTTTTGCAACTCACTGTTAGCATCCTTCAGTCTCGGAAGACTATGGTATCACGCTCTGAATGGTGGTTCTGGAACAGAGTGTCCTCTCCAGTGTGCAAAGCCTGGGTAAAGTAGTTATGGAGGATAGACTGTTTCCCACGCAGCAAATCCCCCCTCTCCACGTAGCTGAAATGGTCCAATGGAAAGGCAGAAGCCAATACGGTGGGTTCCAGCAGCAGGAGTTGCCAGATCGTGACTGTGTTCAGTCATGGACTGCCTTAGGGACTCCGGCTCCAGATTTTGCCTCAAAGTTGACTCCTGAAGCCTTTTCCATAACTGGATGTAGCCACAAGGCAGTGGAGGTTTGGGATCAGAGTTTTCCTCCTCTCAGATGAGTTGCCTTCCCAGGCTGAGTACCATCTACCCAGTCGCCCAATCCTCTGCATGTATACTCAGAAGTAAGTCCGATTAGAGTCAATGGGGCTTACTCCCAGGAAAGCGTGGAAGGGCTGCTGTCCCTTTAAAAACAAAGCCTGCTTCCTGCATGCCCAGTGAGTTCCCTGTTTGGAAAGGAGGGTTCAGTTCTGCCTTTCCCGGTTTTTGGGGGTGGGGTGGGGGGGTTTGGAACTACCCTTTATCAGAGTGGTTGGACTGCAGGCTCCACTCAGAAGCCCAGAGAGAGGACAAGAAGAGTGACAATGGGGAGGTGAGGATTTCTTCCCCCCAATGATCATGGGGGAGGGCAAAAAAGTTAGTTGCCCAGAAAAAGGCAGCCACTGGAAATCTAAAATAATGCTCTGCAAAAGTAGAAGGGGAGGTGCACGAAGGTGGGAGCAAAGGGCTGACCTAGTTGTAGCCCTGATGCTGTGTCTGGGAGGGGAGATATTTGCAAAACCCACAGCAAATTTACCTCATCCTTGGGCTTCCTCCCTTCCCTCACTCCCTCAGCCTGTATATTTTCAAGATTATTGCCTTTTCCAACTTTTTCTACATTTTAAAATTTCCTTCCCCCCCCCCCACTGTTCTTTCCCACCCCAGATAGATAGAACAGAACAAAAAAGGGGAGGGAATATCTGTAGACAGAGTTTCAAGTGAGTCAGAAGCTGGAGAAGGGGGGGGGGAGCCTGGAAATGCATGCCTCTCTGTAATATTGCATCCCAGCAGGATCAATGTCAGGGCAGTACTACAAGGGTTACAATGCAATTCAATCCATGCTTATTCAGGAATTAGCCACAATGCATTCAACTGAACTTACTCCCAAGTAAGGGTGTGTGGGATTGCAGTCTCCTCCTTTGATTGAAATTGAGCATTGGAAGTTGTTGTAGGGTATATCAGGGAGCAGCATTTGCACAATTGCATATATATTTTGCAGGATTTGCATACTGTGCTCCAATTGCAAAACTGGGAATTATTCAAGATGTTTTGATTTCTGTTTTGTTGAGGGGTGAGCTAGGTAAGAACAAGGAGTGATGTTATTCAAGCTAGTGCTATTGGTAGGGAAATAATGAGACAGGAACTCAAATCTCCTGGAGCTGAGAATTGCTGTAGTTTTGGATGCTTTAGAAGAGAGTGACCCAGTGTGTCTTTAAGCTGGGTAGCCTCTATCTGGAATGCTGTAGCTATGGATACTCCGCACTGGTAGAGGGTTGGACTTGATTATCTTGAAGGTCCCAACTCTGATTTCAATTATTCTCCATGTGACATCCTGTGATGTAGTAGTTGGCAACCTTTGGTCTCGAAAGACTATGGTATCACGCTCTGAATGGTGGTTCTGGAACAGCGTCTAGTGTGGCTGAAAAGGTCAATTCGGGAGTGACAATCCCTTCCACACTGGGAGCAAGTGCAGTCTGTCCCTGGTCTGTCTCCCTGGCTATGGGCCTTCCTTCTTTGCCTCTTTGCCTCAATCTGTTGGCCAAGTGTCTCTTCAAACTGGAAAAGACCATGCTGCACAGCCTGCCTCCAAGCGGGTCACTCAGAGGCCAGGGTTTCCCAACTGTTGAGGTCCACTCCTAAAGCCTTCAGATCCCTCTTGCAGATGTCCTTGTATCGCAGCTGTGGTCTACCTGTAGGGCGCTTTCCTTGCACGAGTTCTCCACAGAGGAGACCCTTTGGGATCCGGCCATAATCCATTCTCACAACATGACCGAGCCAACGCAGGCGTCTGTTTCAGCAGTGCATACATGCTAGGGATTCCAGCTCGTTCCAGGACTGTGTTGTTTGGAACTTTGTCCTGCCAGGTGATGCCGAGGATGCGTCGGAGGCAGCGCATGTGGAAAGCGTTCAGTTTCCTCTCCTGTTGTGAGCGAAGAGTCCATGACTCGCTGCAGTACAGAAGTGTACTCAGGACGCAAGCTCTGTAGACCTGGATCTTGGTATGTTCCGTCAGCTTCTTGTTGGACCAGACTCTCTTTGTGAGACTGGAAAATGTGGTAGCTGCTTTACCGATACGTTTGTTTAGCTCAGTATTGAGAGAAAGAGTGTTGGAGATCATTGAGCCAAGGTACACAAAGTCATGGACAACCTCCAGTTCATGCGCAGAGATTGTAATGCAGGAAGGTGAGTCCACATCCTGAACCATGACCTGTGTTTTCTTAAGGCTGATCGTCAGTCCAAAATCTTGGCAGGCCTTGCTAAAACAATCCATGAGCTGCTGGAGATCTTTGGCAGAGTGGGTAGTGACAGCTGCATCATCGGCAAAAAGGAAGTCATGC
The DNA here is from genome assembly GCF_035046505.1 of Tiliqua scincoides. NCBI lineage: Eukaryota > Metazoa > Chordata > Lepidosauria > Squamata > Scincidae > Tiliqua > Tiliqua scincoides. The sequence continues at coordinate 212,953,369 of NC_089824.1, forward strand.
AGACATTTCAGCTGGACTTTGGACTTTGCTCTCAGTCTGGAGAGGTTGAAGAGCTTTCCGTCTGATCTAGTCCGGAGACAGATGCCTTCTGTTGCAGTTCCAAAGGCCTGCTTCAGCAGGACAGCGAAGAAAATCCCAAACAAGGTTGGTGCAAGCCCTGCTTCACACTGCTTCGGATGTCAAAGGGGTCTGATGTGGAGCCATCGAAGACAACAGTGCCCTTCATGTCCTTGTGGAAAGATCTGATGATGCTGAGGAGCCTGGGTGGACATCCGATCTTGGGGAGAATCTTGAAGAGGCTGTCCTTGCTGACCAGGTCGAAAGCCTTTGTGAGATCTATGAAGGCTATAAAGAGTGGCTGTCGTTGTTCCCTGCATTTCTCCTGCAGTTGTCTAAGGGAGAATACCATATCAGTGGCGGATCTGTTGGCTCGGAATCCGCACTGCGATTCTGGATAGACGCTCTCTGCAAGTACCTGGAGCCTCTTTAGTGCAACTCCGGCAAACAGCTTTCCTACAACGCTAAGGACAGAGATGCTGTGGTAGTTGTTGCAGTCACCCCTGTTGCCTTTGTTCTTGTACAGTGTGATGATGTTTGCATCCCTCATGTCTTGAGGTACTCCACCTTCTCTCCAACAGAGACAGAGGATTTCATGCAGCTCAGTGACGATGATCTCTTTGCAGCACTTTAGGACTTCAGCAGGGATGCTGTCTTTTCCAGGTGCCTTGCCAAAGGCAACGGAGTCCAGGGCCAAGTGAAGTTCTTCTAAGGTTTATCAAGCTCCTCCATCACAGGCAGGCACTCAGTGTTGTTCAGCACTTCTTTGGTGACTACATTTTCTCTGGAATATAGCTCAGAGTAGTGCTGCACCCAGCGTTCCATCTGCTGCACCCAATCATGGATGACCTCACCTGCGGCAGACTTCAGAGGGGCAGTTTTCTTCTGTGTTGGACCTAGGGCCTGCTTGATACCATCATACATCCCCTTGATGTTGCCCGTGTCAGCTGCTATCTGTATCTAGGAACAGAGCTGGAGCCAGTAGTTGTTAGCACATCTCCTGGCAGTCTGCTGCACTTTGCTGTGAGCAGCTCGGAGGACCTGCAGGTTGCGCTCACTGGGACAGGCCTTGTATGCTGCTAGAGCTCTCCTCTTTTCCTCAATGACTGGTGTCAACTCCTCAGAGTAGGCTTCAAACCAGTCTGCTTCCTTGTTGGTCTTCTTGCCAAATATGGACAAGGCGGTGTTGTAAACGGCATTCTTGAAATGTTCCCATCTGTTGGATGCGTTTGCGTCGGCCAGGCCTGGAAGAGATTCCTCAAGCGCTCGTGCAAATTCCTCCACTCTTCTCTGATCCCGGGTCCTGCTGGTATCAATGCGAGGTCTTCCTTCCTTTTCGTGTGATATAGTCGCTTTGTTTGCAGTTTCACTCTGCTGCACACCAGGGAGTGGTCAGTGTCGCAGGCAGCACCCTGATAACTGCGTGTGATCTGGGAAGGCTGGAGTGTCTGGTGAGAATCAGGTCGAGCTGGTGCCAGTGCTTTGATCTTGGGTGTCTCCAAGAGACTCTATGTTGGGGCTTCATGTTGAAGAACATGTTGCTGACACAGAAACCATGATGACAGCAAAACTCTAGCAGGCATTGGCCATTTTTGTTCATCTTCCCACATCGCTGGAATGGTCCAATGGGAAGGCAGAAACCAATACGGTTGGTTCCAGCAGCATCGTAGGAGTTGCCAGAGCGTGACTGTGTACAGCTGCGAACTGCCTCAGAGACTCCGGCTCCGGATTTTGCTTCGAGGTTGACTCCTGAAGCCTTTTCCACAACTGGATATAGCCGGAGTGGAGGGGCAGAAAGGGAGATTGTGGGGGATGGAGGACTGCAGGGCGAGAGAGGAGGGTTGTGGGTAACGGAGGACTGCAGGGAGAGAGAGGAGGGTTGTGGGGAATGGAGGACTACAGGGGGATAGAGGGGGGTTGTGGGTAATGGAGTATTGCAGAGGGAGAGAGGGGATGAGGGTAATGGGGGATTGCAGAGGGGGAGGGAGAGGGGAGTTGTGGGTAATGGGAGATTGCAGAGGGAGAGAGAGGATGAGGGTAATGGAGGATTGCAGAGGGAGAGAAGGAATGAGGGTAACGGAGGATTGTAGAGGGAGAGAAGGGATGTGGGTAATGGAGGATTGCAGAGGTTGTGGGTAATGGGGGATTGCAGAGGGAGAGCAGGGGTGAGGATAATAGAGGATTGCAGAGGGGGAGAGGGGGGTTGTGGGTAATGGGGGATTGCAGAGGGAGAGCAGGGATGAGGATAATGGAGGATTACAGAGGGGGGAGAGAGGGGGGTTGTGGGTAATGGGGGATTGCAGAGGGAGAGAGAAGATGAGGGTAATGGGGGATTACAGAGGGGGAGAGAGGATGAGGGTAATGGGGGATTGCAGAGGGAGAGCAGGGATGAGGGTAATGGAGGATTTCAGAGGGAGAGCAGGGATGAGGGTAATGGAGGATTGCAGAGGGGGAGGGAGGAGAGGGGCTTGTGGGTAATGGGGGATTGCAGAGGGGGGAGGGAGGAGAGAGGGGGTTGTGGGTAATGAGGGATTGCAGAGGGAGAGCAGGGATGAGGGTAATGGAGGATTGCAGAGGGAGAGCAGGGATGAGGGTAATGGAGGATTGCAGAGGGTAATGGATGATTACAGAGTCATCCTGTGATGACTCTTCACATGATGTTGAACATTGCTTATAGTATGATTTCACATAGAAAGCATTGAGAATCAGAATATGTATGTATAGAACAAGCGTGTTCTCTATTGAAGCCAGTAGAATAAACCTGTTGAAGGTGAATCCAGTTCCCGAAATTTGTACATTTAGGCAGTGTGTATGATATTGTAATTTAAAGGTGCAATTTTAATGATGTGGGGCGGGGCAATGATGCATCTCCTCAGGGTCATTGCATGGGAGAAGGTCCATTATGGGGCGTGACGCGCTGGCCTCCCGCACCAGATGACTCAAATCCTAGTGACGCCACTGTTTTGGGGTGAGGCATACACAATTTTCAGGGGAAAATAGCATCAGGAAAAAAGCTTAACCCCCTCACTCTCTATACTACAGTCCCAATTGGGGACAATAACGCACAAATATCTTTTTGTAACAGAAAAATAGATCCAGACATCTAAACAGGAGGCTCCTAAGTCACATCTAATACAAATGTTTAAGATGGTAGAATGCTCACTCCAACCAATATTTCTATCCTGCAATACTATCCATTTTACTTCAATCAAGATCAATCCATATTATTCAAAGTGAATCCACTTAAAGTGTTATTCTTCTTGAAACAGAAAATTATCCTTTACTATTTACATACCTTCTTTTGTCACCAAGCATGCCATTCACCTGGTTAAGAAATTTTCTGCAATCCTATTAAGGAGAAAAACAATGTAAGTATTGGAATCATTTCCCTACTTTGAAATAATCAGTATTTATCTGTGACTTACTGTTTCAAACTCTGAGTCCTTAATTCTTTTAAACGCACTAGTAACAAACTCCATTGAAAACCACTGGCTGGCCAGTTCTCCTCTCTGCTTTTCTGATGTCATTCTACATAAAGCTTCAGTAATGGCAACTTGGAGGTCATAGTCTGTAATTAAGAACATAAAAACAGCCCTTCTGGATCAGGCCAAAGGCCCATCTAGTCTAGCTTCCTGGATCTCACAGTCGCCCACCAAATGCTTCAGGGAGCACAAAAAACAGCAAGATGCAACCTGTATCCTGGTGCCCTCCCCTGCATCTGGCTGCCCTCCCCTACAATATATGACAGGAATATTTTCATGCAGAAAATTTTACCACTAAAAAAAGTCTACTTACAAAAATAAATACTACTAACCTTGCTGACTACAGTTTTTAATCTTAAAATTGGTGTCTTATTAAGTTACAAAAGAGAAATGAAGGAGTGACATTAACTGTTTTCATATTGGTCTAAATCAGAATATGTAATAGTATATGTAATTAACAGACCAATCCTAACCTGCACTAGCACAGCCAGGCTACATGGCCTACACTGTATCCAATGCAGGTTAGGAGGAGGCTTGAGGTCTCCTTAGGGCAGTGGTACTCAAACTTTTCCGACCTGTGGCTCCCTTGACCCCCCATGGCTGTTGGCCATAACTCCCCATCATGTTCCTGAGGGCTGGAAGTGACATCATTAAACAGGACGTGGTCAGAAATATTTACTATATTAATATTAATTATAATAATTGTATCATTAATTAAATGCAAATATTAAAAATATATTATTAATACACAGCAATATACATGCTTTATAAATGATCAGCTGCTGATCACTGTTGGAGACAAGATGCTAGAATAGGTAGATTTTGTCTGGTACAGTAGGACTCTTTTTTTTTTTTTAACTTTGTAAGCATACCAATAGAATTGTTTTATCAAATGAAGTTTGTGAACAACCAGTCTGACCAACATTACACACACACACCCTGTGGACCCCAATCCAACTAGTCATTTATCCCATTCTCCTTGGATAGGATTGAACCCTTTATTAATTTAATGTAATTAAATTTTTCCAGCAGCTGGGGAAAACAAAAATAAACCATGAAAATATATCAGAGCTGATAAGGGTTTGGTTAGGAGACTGATTTGTCTTCTATACTAGTAAATGCACAGCTCAATCCTATGCATGTCTACTCAGAAGTAAGTCCCATTAGAGTCAGTGGGGCTTACTCCCAAGAAAGTGGATAGGATTGGGCTGGCAATCGCTTCATTAATGGCTAAAAAGTATTCCCTTCAAATAGCAAGATTCATCACTTTAAAAATACAGCCTCTCCTCCAGTCAAACAACAAGATTAATAAATCACTTTAAAAACTGTTCCCTTTTTCTTCTCTTGGCCAAGTAAAGTGTGTGCTTGTCTCTCCCCTCCCCCTTTGCCAACTGCATGGAAACTTTAAGAGCCCTGATGACTGGTAAAATAGGAAGCGTTTTATTTGGGGAGGGGGAGTTAAGCGGGAATGTTTGGAGATCAAAAGGGGGGAGTGGAAGAGGGAAGGGGTTGAAAAGACAGATTTCACTTTAATGAGAAGTGATCCCAGGCTGGGAACTAGGAACCAACCAGACAAGGATCAAGGCAGCAGCCTCGGAGAGGAGGGAGGGCAGCAGCAGCCACTCTTGTAGTCCCTCTCGGAGGGAGCAGCTGAGCAACCCGTTTCTTCTGCTTTAAAAAAAAGTGCAGAAGACGGAGGGGCTCTGCCCAGGAATGGTGGTGTGACTGTGTCGCTGCGAGAGGACAACCGTGTCTCCCTTGTGCATTCGTGGTGCTTCCCCAGGGAGCCGCGCCTCACAGTTTGAATAACACTGCCTTAAGGTAAGAGGATATTTTTCCCCTTTGCCTTTGTAATTGCCAGGGAGGCCCGGGATTGGGGTTAGGATATAGTGATCCCACCCTGGCCCTGATCTGCCCCCATTCTGCCCTTCCCTGCTCCAACACACCCCCTCCCCACCTCCGAACTACTCTCATTCTGACCCTCCATCATAAATCTTACCCCTACTGTCAGCAGTTGGGCTGGATGCAGCATCAGCAGGGCAGCACAGGCCACTCCACCAGTGCTGCTTACTCACCAGGTGTAACAATGTGCCTTATAGCATTTTGCAATACTTTCTGCCAGTGCAGGGATTGCTGTGCCGGCAGAGCTTCAAGTTAGGATTGTGCAGTAAAATATATAAAGCTGAAATATTTGTATGATTCATAGAATATTTAGGGGAAAAGGAAAGAATAAGAATAGGAAAATAGTTTGTAGGGGAGGAACCACTAGAGGGAAAAGACTAACTTAAGCAAAAAGATCTTTGGCCCCTGTTGGAAAGTGACCAGGAAGGAGGCAGGTCTTAGTTCTTTAAGGCAGGAGCTCAAAAATTGTACGGACTGCCACCACAGAGAAAGCGTTCCCTCTCATCACCAGCAACCTAGCTTCAGTTAGTAGCAGCACGTACAGGAGGGCCCCCCTACAGATAACCTCAGGTAATGGATCATTACATAGGGAAATCATATTAAACATATAGTTTGGCCTGCATATATATTCTAAGTTAAACAGCAGCTGCAGGGGAGGATGATCATGGTATTCAAGGAGATAATAATTAACCTTTTCCTATCATGATGATCCCAATGGAAATCACACACTTGAAACTGCTATTAGTTTCAGGGCAGTATAACTCTCTGCAGTCCTGATCAGGATTACTCTCCCACCACCAGATGCTATTTAACTTTGGGAAAAGAAACACCACCATGCATTCAGGGCTAAACTGCAGGTTTAACATAAAATGTAGCTTGGTCCTTAGTAAAGGGCCTACAGTAAAAAATATGAGGGATCTGTTAGTCTCTCAGATGTTTAGCAATGTTATGATTTGGAACATGGTTCCTTAATTGACCTGCCTGTATCTGCCATAATTCATAGCTTTGTGGACCAGTTAAGTAGTGTCCGCCTTCCAGTGCTTTTTTTGTAAATAAAAAGGTGCAGGAACTCACAACTTGTTAATCTTTTATTTATTTATTTATAAACCATTTTTTATGTGCTTCCCCCCTAAAGATGAACTTACTTCTGAGTAGACATGCATAGGATTGGGCTGTCAATCTCCACATCCCCTTCCCCCTAGCTATTTTTTTGACACTTGGGGAAAAATACTGTACAGGTGTACTTGTAGCGTGTAGTATGTAGTGTGGCACTACTTGGAGGAGAGGAAGCAGTGAATGGATTCCAAAAAATGGCTTACATGAGTTCCATGTAATAAAATTACTCTAAGCAACTATGGGAGTAAGAACAAAAAAGGAATTCTTACACGAGAGGGGTCCTTAGGTGCACACAGAAACAGCTACGTTTGCAAACAAGCCATTAAATATGACTTAATTCAGGTATCAGAATACTCTGTGTCTTTGGGAAGGTGCTTGGCATGCAGTTGCATGTTCTCTGCTGCCCTGAGCAGCTGCTGTGCATTGCTGGAGAGGAGCTGCAAACGCTGGCTGGCGGAGGGCATGCTTGTGGGGGAAGGATGAGGAGGATCTCTGGCAAGGCTGGACAGCACATTGTACACACGTAGACTCCCTTTTCACCTGCCCTTAGCATGTGAAAACGGGTGCAGATATATATCTCTGCCAGGATTAAGAGCCCAATCCTAGGTATGTCTACTCTGAAGTAACTCTCATTCTAGTCAATGGAGCTTACTCCCAGGAAAGTGCCTAGGATTGCAGCCTAAGAGCCCAATCCTATGCATGTCTACTCAGAAGGCCACTTTAGTGAATGGGGCTTACTATGGATAGGATGGCAGCCTCAGGGCCCAATCCTGTGCCTGTCTACTCAGAAGTCAGTCCCACTAGAGGCAGTGGGGCTTCCTCCCAGGGAAGTGTGAACAGGACTGCAGCCTCAGAGCCCCTCCTGTGCCTGTCTACTCAGAAGTCAGTCCCACTAGAGGCAGTGGAGCTTCCTCCCAGGAAAGTGTGGAGAGGACTACAGCCTCAGAGCCTCTCCTCTGCCTGTCCATTCAGAAGTCAGTCCCACTAGAGGCAGTGAGGCTTCCTCCTAGGAAAGTGTGGAGAGGACTGCAGCCACAGAGCCCTTCCTCTGTCTACTCAGGCTGCAAGGCTATGACACTTTCCTGGGAGTAAGCCCCATTGAACACAATGGAACTTACTTCTGAGTAGACATGCTTGGGCTCTCAGGCTGCAAGGCTATGCACCCTTTCCCAGGAGCAAGCCCCATTGAGCACAATGAGACATACTTCTGAGTAGACACGCCTAGGCTCATGCTGCAGATTGGCACGGGGCTGCACCAGCCAGCTTACTTCCCCTCCTTCTCCGCCAAGCCAGTACCTGGGCGTTCCGTGGGTGCTGCAGCCCGTCTCCCTGGCTGGCTGTCCGTCCTCCTCCTCGGCATCGGCGCGTGTCCCCCGCGCCCTCCACCGGCTTGGAAGCTGCGCTGGGAAGCAGAGCGCGGGGGAGGGGAGGCAGGCTGGGCTCAGGAGAGAGCTTGGAGATGGGGGCAGGAGGGGGTCGTTGTGCGGTCAGGCAGGGGCCAGGCGCCCGCCCACCCTGCACCCCCCCAGAACCCACCCAGCGAATGCCTCTATTTTGATCCCCCCTCCTGGAATGCCTCCAAAGGGGAGGGGCCCCTGCAAAAAGGTGCCGGAACTCCGCCCACCCCCCCCCCCCGCGTTCCATTAGAAAAAAAGCCCTGCCGCCTTCTATCTTTGTGAGAAGTTCTGGTTCTAACAAGGATTTATTTCTTCAGGTTCCTCTATGTCTGTCCACTAATTTTAGTGAATGTATGCGAATTATAAAGAAATGGACCATCTATGAGAAAGTTTTGCAAGATAAAACAGAGATTAAAGCACTGGAGATTAAAGCATTCATTAAAGCACTGGAAATAATTTTACAAGGTTGATTATGCCATTTTTCACTTTTAAAAAATTGGAGTAGAAATGCATTGTCCTAAGCACACAGTTTAAAATCCTCACATAAGGAAAAAAAAATACCATACAAAGACAAGAAAAATGACAGAAGTATAAGATCACCTTTCAAAAAACAGGCAAAATGTAAAATAACAGTTTAAAATATCTAGTCAACATGCTGGAATGGTTGGGCAAATACCTTTTTTTTTTTTTAAGCCCTCGGCTGGGGCCAAAAGTACATCAGAATGGATGCTGAATTTCTATGTGGAGGCATTCGAGATAAAGACATGACAACTAAAAGGGCCCCGCCATTTATCTAACCCTGATAGCAGCAGAAATCAAAACAGACTCTGAGGACTGTAGTGTTCAGGAGGTCTACATGGTTAGAAGGTAGTCTTTCAGGTAGCCACACCCTAAGCTCCTATTTAAACAACTGTAGCTATAGAAAGCTACACTGACAGCACAGTCCAAGGCATGTCTACTCAGAAGTCAGCCGTACCAAGTACAATGGGACTTACTCACTGTTAAGTGTCTATAAAAATACTTCACACATATATGAAATACATAGCTGACATTAAGCACTACCATTAAATACTTCACTTTCAGTGCAACTCTATGCATATCTACTCAAATGGAAGTTCCATTATGTTCGGTGGGTCTTACTTCCAAGACAGCATGCATAGGATTGCCAGTCTTTGTGTCTTTTAAACTTCTTTTTAACTTCCTGTAACATCTTAAATATGGGCACAATATCAGAACTGCTTCACATATTATTATCAAATTAATAAACAGCTTAAAAGAATCTTCTACGCTTACCCCCAGCATCCAAAATTCTTTTAGCCATATCATTCCTGTGAAACAAATATTATCATTCAATATGATAATATATATATATATAAATATAAATTTTAACATTTTGCATACACCTTGCGTAGCAATAATCAATGTTATTAGACTTTGCAGCTTTTATTTTGAAGCTTTTATTTATTTTTTTTACTGAGATTGAGTACACTTCTCAGACTGTTTTTATTATAATTAGTTCATATATTAGTTCATATATAGCCACCTTGGGTGCCCTACAGGGAATATAGTGGATCACAAATCAATCAATCAAAATAAATAAATAGTGTTTATCTTTTATTAATAACTGTAAAAATATTAAGTTTCACTTAGGACATTAAAAAACCCACACCTCTTAAATATAGCAGCTCTTTATATAGCTTATTAATAAGACAGATAGGACTCCATGACTACCCCCAAACTGCAGAATGCAACGCATGCTCCATTGATACAGATGCATCGACACCCACTAACCTCTCTTCTGGTCTACTGGCCCTGGTATATTGGGTAAAAGGCACTTTTTCAAGTGGGTGCTCCTTTTTTTAGCAGGGGGAGAGTAACTGGCCCACCTCACCCCAGCACTGTCTGTTCTAGTGGCTGTCTGCTGGTATTCATTTGCATCTTTTTAGATTGTGAGCCCTTTTAGGACAGGGAGACATTTAGTTTTTTGATTTTTCTCTGTAAACCGCTTTGTGAACTTTTTTGTTGAAAAGCGGTATATAAATACTGTTAATAATAATACTGGTCTGCAGTCCACGCAACCACTGAGCGGCGGAGGTCAGGTGCCTGCCCAGCTGGCCAGCACCGGGCTACCAACAGTGGTAGTCCAGCAGTAGGGCCCACAAACGTGCCTTACGGCACATTTGCAATAGTGCGCGCCATCAGTGAGCCGGTACGCCGAGCCCAGAATTCGGCTCTTAGGGCCCAATCGTATTCAACTTTTCAGCACCAGGGCAGCCACAGTGCAGCCACGAAGTAAGGGAACAAATGTTCCCATATCTTGAGGAGGCCTCTGTGATTACCTCCCCAACACATTGGCACAGCACTGGCACTGGAAAATTGGATAGGATTGGGCTCTTAGTAAGATCAACAATTACATTAAAGATGAAATAATTACATGACATGTAACATTTCCTTCGTGGAAATAATTTTCTTTCTAGTATCTCGAGGCATTGAACCAAGCATGGTGTTCAATCTTCTCACTGCCTAAGGATAAAAAAATTAATTGAATGTCAAGGACATTAAAGTGAGAAACATTTGTAATACAGTAGGTAAAAAAAATTAATTACAGTGTTTGAACGGATATTCAAAGATATTTTTATCTTAATTGCTGTAGTTCAAAAACGTTAAAGATGAAACAGAATTGGCTTTACTGTACTGGCACAACACAGGTGCTCAGTTAATGGGAGCAAAAGGTTCTTCTCGGTTAAAGGGCTGGTTAAAGGTTGGGTTCACCTCATCATTATTTAACAATAAACTCTTAAACTCTACCAATATTAGAAAGAAATTTCTTACCTCCTGTTGAATGTAAATGTTCATTCTCTTATCCATAGCAAGGGTGCACGTTCGTAGCAAAAAATTTTCTAGTATTTGTATTTTACCTAGATTATAAATGGCAATATATACTTCACACGAATGACTTATCAAGTCATATAACTTAACCTTAAAGATATGCACAATAGATGTAAACATGTATTTTACATAATATACTATCATTAAAAAGCAATAAAGCTTACTAACTATTGTCTTTCTAAGGACACACAAAACAGATTAATTAGACATACAGGGGCCCCAAATCCAAGGATCCTGTATCCACTGATTCAGTTATCCGCTGACCTAGTCCATACCCCTCACACATGCACTGACCCCAGAGGGTCCGCTGAGCCTAGCAGAGACTCTCTGTCTATGGCACAGAGTGAGCTCAGCAGCTCAAAACATGTGACTTCCTGTTTCCGGAAGTCTCATTTTTAAAGACTTATAAGGCACTGGAGGCTTGGGAAAGTGCCGGAGTTTCTTCTCATTTGCAGTGGCCATTCGTGTTGAGTCAAATCAATGTATAAAAAATCCATGTACAACAAGGTTGGACCTGTAATCTGTAATAAATCTGTGTCACAAAGAATCAACACATCCAATTTTGATTGCAGCTACTTGGCTGTTCAGATGGAATTTATTTAAGCAGCCTAACTGAGTACAAGACTGCAACCTTTTTCTCCTAGATGTCTCAGCAAAGTTTTTTCAGAATTTCTCCATAAAGTCACAAATTTATGACCTTTCAAACCTTACAGATTTTCAGAAACTTGCATGCCATTTAGAGAAATGTGAAGCAGACACTTCAATGCTGATAAGTATAAACAAAGATATGACTAATATAGAATAAATCGCTAAAAGTATAATGAATTTCAATCTTACCTTCACTGTTGGTGTCATGTACTATCTATAATTTAAATAAACAGTGTATTAAAAATAATCTCACTCAATAAAAGGATTATTAAGTAGTTTCATTGTAACATATTTACATATTAAGCTGTTTACATATTAAGCAATTTTGCCATCAATTTTAAAAAATCATTAAAATTATTTTATGTTAAGGCAGACCCTTCTGCAAACATGCTTTCAATTCACAGAGGGAGCTACTAACAGCCTAATGAGCTTATAAAATAATACATGAAGTTTATATTTACCATGAGGACATCAAAGAAGTCTTCCATAAGAGTAGTAAATTGGTCATTTTTTTCATTTGCTTGGTTTTGAAGAATTTCTTTGGTCTTTTCAAACCAATTAACCATGTAGAGAAATATAATAAGAGTTTATATAAGTAAGGAATTTAAAATAATTTTAACAATATTTAAATTGTTTAACAATATTTTAACAATATTTAAATTTTAACAATATTTAAATTGTTAACAATATTGTTAACAATATTGTTAAAAAAAACAATATTTACAAGCTGTCACTTGTAATGCTTGTAATGCTTGTACCTTTCCAACCAAAAAATTGCCCAATACATCAAAAAGCAATACCACAATCTAGCATCTCAGAGCCCAATCCTAAACAGTGCGCGCTGGCTCACTGCTGGCATGTTTGCGAACCCTTAGCACTGGCCCAGTCAGTGCTGGGCTAGCGCCAGTGGAAAGCTGGTGCTCTGCTGCTTAGCGGTAGCCCGAACCACTAGGCAGTGGAGAGCAGGGTCTAGGAGAGGGGGGTAAAGGGGATAATTTGTACCCGGGCCCAGGGTCAGAAAGGGGGCCCAGGAGGCAAAGGAGGGGGCCCAGAAATTTCCTCAGATCTTACATTTTGCAATCTCACCAGATTCACTGCCCACACGGGATGCTGGGTGCATTACCATGGGCATGTGGCGGGCCCAGGAATGCATACATTCCTTAACAGTGTCACATCTGGGAGAAAACTGACCTGTTACAGTAGCTCCTTGGCTTGTGGATCTGCTAACCATGAAGGACTGTAGAGGAGCTCAGGGACACAGCTGTGGGACTGCAGCTGCTGCAGAAGTCAGTTTTGGTGTACACAGGACACTTTCCTTTCTAGTGTGAGACTAAGTACAATGATACTAATCTCCTGCAATGATTTTCTATATTTGAAAGATTCTAAACAGACTTAGGTTTTCCGTATTACTGTATCTAGTTGCCAACGCCAGGTAGGCAGATAGACCTGAACTCTGCATTGGGAAGACTAGTAGACCTGGAATCCAAAGACTATTCTGGCTGCTGTCACCCTCCCTTTACACTGTTTTGTCCTCTCCGACCCTGGTCTGCAAATCCCTATCACCATCCTATCCCGACTCTATTTCAGCCCTTCCTTCTTTGGGAAGGGGCCCAGAAGAAACTTTGTGCCCCCTGATAAAATTCTTCTCAGAGGCCCTGGTGGAGAGGTAGCTGGGGGGGGCGGGGGGAAGGCAGGAAGGAGGTGTCCCAGGGCAGGGGGAGGGCGGGGAGAGGACAGGGAGGAGGCGTGCCAGGGGGAGGGAGCAGGGCTGAAGAAGGGTGGGACCAGTGGAGCTTAACTCCACCAAATCCTGAGCTCCATGTTGGGCCTTGCAGCCCGACGCAGAGGCTCTTGATTTGTGCCAGCCCAAGTGCTGCCGCAGAATTGAATAGACCCCATTGCAGGGCTACTTTTCTTACCCAGGGGAAGGAGATGAACTTCTCCTTCTCCAGAGGAACTGCTGGAAGCTACCTGGTGTGCTTAGGATATGTGGCAGCCATTTTTGGTGCCGTGGTAGCCCCGTACACCGGGCAGTTTAGGATTGGGCTGCCAAACCACAAGCATCCCTGCATGCTACGAGTTTATTTTTCCACAGGAAAAAAGCACATCAAACATAGAGTAGGAGAAGCAACATGGTGCTTCTGGCACTAGGAGCATCATGTATGTAGTGCCAATCAGATGAACAGCATACTTAATGACTTTAGCCTTCACAAGTGATCAGCAATGTCATTTACCTCTTGGAGTACAGGCAGGGGCAGCCCTGCCTTGAGTCAAGCTGAAATGGTTGCACAGAATGGCACTCTTGGAGGTGAGGCAATAAATCAGTCCCAAGCCCACCTGTCCACTGCTCCCCTAAGCTGCCACTCAGCTAAGCACTCTGATCCTCTTCCAGCTTGCAAGTACCAAGTCAGAAGAGGATCACAGCAGTGACAACCCTCTTCCATAAATAGGATAAAAGGAGAAAGGAGGGAAGCTGCTTTGGGTTCAGATCACTTCTCCCCACCTACCTGGTGCTTCTGAAGTACCAAGTAGTCAGAAAAAGGCAATTTGGAGATTCCCCCCCTTCCCTCTTCCCTTTACTTAGGACACAAGTAACGGGACATCCTCCCTGCTGTGTGCCTCTTCTGTTTGCAATAAACAGGAACAAAGAGTCTGGCCATCATGCTCAACATAAGTAACAAGAAGGGGGCAGGATTTCATCTGCCCTCCCCTCCCTCATCCATGTGGGTCTGCATATGCATAAGAACGCACACAGAGATGGCATTCAGGGAAGGACTCAGGCAGTGCAGAAGCACACCCGGCCTTGGATAGCGAAATTCTAATGTGCAGCAGCATGTACACAACTTGCTGCTACAAAGGATTTTTGGTCAGCACTTTCCTCCAAGCAGGTAATAATACGTCACCACAATCAAAACACTGGTAACAGAGTACTTGTCTGCAATTCCAGGATGATATCAATCTTTGTGCTCTTCTGTTAATATTGCATTTCATATGCCCCAAACAATAGGTTAGTTTGGTAGTTGTCAAGATCACATTATCCAAGCACTCACAGTAGCAAACCCTTTACACTGAATAAGTATGATCATTTGAACAAACAGTATGGTCCTCAGGAACACACAGAAAAGGCTATGAAGTTCAGTGGACATGGGACTGAGTTGTTCATAGTCCCTTGTCTCACATCCTAACAGTATCACCTGTTAGTTATCTGGGCTCCAAGCATTAATGCATACTTCACAGAACTCAAGTGACCTGGCAGAAAATGCCATTTCATCTGTAACAGCACTCAAAGGCATAACTACAGCAGGGAACAGGAAAGGGCCATTGAATCATTTTATTAAGTTTAATTTTAAATTGTTAATTACAAGTCTAAAAAATCATGAATGAACTTTACAAGTATTACTTCTTCCCTAGTTGAACCTAGGTTTTATTTTCCAATTTCATGTGTACTTATCTTTTGTACAAGATCATACTCTATCATTGCTGGAAACCCAGCATCACCTAATATATTGATATTTCTACCATGTTTTTGTAGAGTATTCAGCAAAGTGGAAATATTTCCAATTTCTTCATTCTTAAGGCCCTAAAATTGAAAAACCAAAGATGTCTGTCATTATACAAAAATATCTATGCAACAGAATAAAAATATTGGATTCTCCATTGAACTTTGAAACCACACAGATTGCAAGTCTCTTTTTCGGTAGAAACAAATGTACAATTTGTGTCACTTTTTATTCATCAACAATTTTTTGTCCTACTATCACTAAAAAGAATTTGCAATCCCACTTTAAAGAACTAATGCTAAGAAAATATATTATTGGACAACAGATAACCATTTTATTATTTTTTTAATCCATACATGTTAGTATTCTTTAAATTAATAAACGTTCACATAAGATAATCTTGAATATCAAATATACAATACAGCTCTATCAAAAACCCATTTCATAAAGGTAAGCTTAGAAATGCAGCTTTACAGGCCAATCCTAAAACCTTTTCCAGCGCTGATGCAACCATGCCAACAGGGCACACACAGCATTCTGTGTTTTTTTTTGGGGGGGGGGGTCATGGAGACCTCCTCCTCAGGGCTGCATTGCAGCTGCTTCGGTGCTGAAAAATTGGTTAGGATTGGACTATTAGGCATCTTGACTGCAGAAATGCATAATATGATCCATCAAGTTGATCACAGTCATCTGTTTTGATTGGATAACCACTAGAATGGTACCATTTCTGCAGTTCCAAGCTGGTAGCAAAAACAGGAGGCTCCTCAAGCCTCTGATGGACTGCATTAAATCTAACTGATTATAAACTGACCTACTTCTTATAGAGTACATTGTATATGCTCAATTCTTGTGAAAGATTATTCCTTTATTATACAGAAGTAAAAAGACAAAAACATAATAATATCAGTGAATTGTTTGGATGCATGCCAAGAAGCATTTGTGCTAAGGTTAGTAGAAATATGGAGCGTATGAATATACTACAGTGTTCATTTCTCCGAATAGCTCACAGTCTTCATATATTTATAAAGGGGGCCCCATATTCCCGTATCCAAGGTTTCAGTTAACCACGGATCGAATCCATTTGCCCTTGTGCATGCTCCCCATGCACCCCCTCTGGATGCAAGGGGAACTCTGCTCCCCTCACCTCCGGAGGGTCATCACCTGTGGCCTCTGCAGGGCTCAGAATGACTGTAGGAGGTGAAAAAAGTAACTTCTTTTTTAAAAAAAAAAACCTGAAAGTTACATTTTTATGCCTTTAAGGGGCTTCCCTGGCCCTCATAATGCCTTTTAAAGGCATAAAAACATCACTTCCAATTTTTCCAAGGGATAAAAAAACAAGAAAACTTTTTTTACCTCCTACAATCATTCTGAGCCTGGCAGAGGCCACAGGCAGACATGCTCAACCTCTGCTGAGCTCAGAAGACCCTCTGGGGGGTGCAGGGAGGTATTCCCTGTATCAAGGGATTCATGTATCCATATGGGGTTCCAGAACACCACCAACTGAAACAAAATAAAAATGGGAAAAGAAATCCATTTTACCTGGCACATAAGTTTGTCTACTTTGTTGAGAAACCGCTTGCTGCATTTATGAGAAATTCCATCAGAAAAATCAGTTTCCAAAAACTGTTCCAATGCCTGGAAATCATGTTTTCTTGTAGCATCATCTATACATTTTTCTAGCTAATAGAAGAAAAAAAATTACTACTAACAGTTCTGTTTAAGTAAACTGAATATAACAATAAGTATCACATAACATAAAATTAAACTCTGACAAGGGGTATATAAGTAACAATAACAATAGTAATAACAATAATAAACAGTGCACATATCTGGAATTGCAAGCATACTAAGGGCAGGAGGTCTGGTCTAGAGGGTTGAGCCTCCATTTGCCTGAAGATAACATCCAAAGGTCGCCAGTTCGAGGCCACCGGCACCTTGCAACCTTGAAGAAGCTGACAAGCTAAGCCGAGCTATTCCATCTGCTCTGAGTGTGGGAGGATGGAAGCCAGAATGTGCGACCAGATCAAGAAAGAAACATCTGAATGTTGTGGTTTCCTGAAAGGTAGAAACCTTCTTTCAAATTGTAAAAATCCCTACGGGGATTTAAATTGCCTGCCATGTAAACCGCCTTGAATAAAAACTAAGGAGAAATCTGAGGACCAAGCAGTAGTTCCCAAACTAAACTACTAAAGTAATTCCCATGGCTCCCTGAGGAGCTGCGGGAACAAGCCAGGAGAGCCACAGAATCCTTGCAATGTTTAGGATTATAGCCCTAATAGGGAGCTGCAGCCATTGGCCCAGAAGGTCAAGAGAGTCACCAACTGAAAAAAAAATTTAGAACCACTGACCTAAAGTACTAAAGTCATTCTAGCCCCTGCCATGGTATCAGGCTATTTTGCATGCACGTGCACACACACACACTATTTGTTAAGAAAGAAAAAAAAGAGGGGGGCCAATCACACACATTCATTGTAATATATAATTTGGCCTTTAGCAATCCAGTCAGTCTCTGAACTACATATGTCAATACTATAACATAATTAGTGATGTACAGTATCATCAAGATGTATGTATGTATGATACATGCAAAAAAATGGCTTGAAAGAAAACAATTTCAGAAAAACAAAACATTATTAAAGCAAAATGTCCATAATTGTAACTCCTCCCTCCTTTGAACTTAGTCCTTCAACATTTTCACCCTTTGCCAATACTGAAATTCATCACATGCCTCTAACTAAATAACCTATATACAGATTGTGCCTCCTTATCTGCTGATTCAGAACATATGGATTTGACTGACTGCAGGTCCCAAGCAGGAGGTCGAACTGTACCTCCTGGACACAACCAGAAGAGCCTTCTGGTTACACCAGGAAGTGGTATGAGGCCCAGGGAGGCCACATGCAGCCTCCCTGAGCTTCTGAAGGCCTTTGGAAGGCCTTAGAAGCACATTTCTGATTTTTGGAAAAAACGGAAATTTGTTTCTAAGGCCTTCCAAGGCTTAGAGAGGCCACATGCTGCCTCTTCAAGTTTCAGAAGGTGCCTGGAAGGCCTTAGAAGCATACATCTGGTTTACCTCCCTGAACCTCAGACTACTGCCCAGGAGTGGATGCTAGCCCCCTATGCGAATTTCATTATCTGTGGTTTTTGGCACCCATAGGAATTCTGGGAAGAGAACCACTGCAGATGCCAATGTTGTACTACATATATAAATACTGTACTAAATGTATGTAAATTGAATCAAAATGCCAGATGCAAGGGAGGGCACCAGGATGCAGGTCTCTTGTTATCTGGTGTGCTCCCTGGGGCATTTGGTGGGCCGCTGTGAGATACAGGAAGCTGGACTAGATGGGCCTATGGCCCGATCCAATGGGGCTGTTCTTATGTTCTTATGATGTACAGTCCAATTAAACCAGATGGCACTATCCAGCTTCCTTCTGTGCTTGTGTCCATATCCATAAGGGCTTCCCCATTCATTCAGTGGAATAGCAAGTTTTATACAAATGCAGGATCTTCCAGTACAAGAAATGGGAAAGACTTCTTACATAGAAGTGCAGTGTATCTATAGCTTTCAATTAGGATTTAAACATTTAGATTTAGGTACCAACTGTTTTTTAACCAAAGTTCACTGGAGGAAAGATAGTAACTTGGCTACCAGATTTTCATTCAATTCTACTGCAGTCTTTCCACTGCTTTTATTATTTTGTGCACTTCAGGGTATACTTTGGATTCAACAAGGGACAACGACAGGGTGAGCTAAACAGCAAATAAGCTCCCTTCCCTCATTATTTCAGGACCTGATGATACCTGTCCTAGCTGCTACAACAAAATGGTATGAAACATGCACATATGAAACCCATAGAACCAAAGGAAGTAATTTAGTACTAAAAACATATTAAAATTAAATCATTCAATAATTTATGTAGTCAACAAAATAAACACATATCAGTACATACCTGCCCTTCACGTTTAACTGGCATTTTGGCAGCTTCATATATTTAAACTGTATAAAAAGACATGACACACTATGATTTATAAAACACTCTACAGACTGTGCAAAAGTTAAATATGAATACATACACAGTATACGTGCATATGTGTTTTATATTACTTATGTTTATAATTATAATAATATACAATCCACTATAGATCACTCTGTACTTTGAAAAGTTACATTTTTCAGAAAGATTAAGACACTATGGAAATGTAGAGAAAAAAGTAGCATTAAAATAGTTTGCTCTTCAAGATTACCTGCGTTACAGAACTGAACTCTTATTTCTCCTTTAAAATCTTCACTTTAAAATTAATATTGGACTAACTAGATGATGTGTTTAAACTTTTCGTGTCCTTGAAAATGGATAATGCAGCTGCTGCAGTGGAACACCTCCTGGTTCATATGCAATTAGCGCTTCAACAGTTATACGGGCCCAACTCAAGATGCTCATTCTTACTTACAAAACACCTACAGTCTGGGACGAACATGAATATCTCTCTCTCTGTATAAACTCTTCCATCCTTGGAGGTCAGCAGGCACCAGGTTACAAAAAATAAAGGGAGATACTGAGTGCCTTTCTGGGTAATTCTAGAATCTCTTAGCTAAAGTAAAGGGATCTGTCTCATCCCTGTGTGAAGTATTTTAAACATAAATGGTTTCCTTTCAGGCAGATTTTTAGGAAACATTTACAGAATTGTTAATGTCAACAAAACGAGGTGTTTAGCCACTGTTTTTATGATTAGACTTGGCTGAATACAAATTGTAATTAAGGCCAGTTTGGATGTGACTATTATTTTTCAGTGTTATCGGTTTTTATTTTGTTTTAATGAAGCTTCATTTATATAAGCTGCTTGTAGTGCTCTTGCTGGAATAAATAAATAAATGTTGTTTATAATGCACCCAGGACAGCTACTCATCCAATAGACTCCTTTGAAATAGATTTGGAAAAGGATGAGCCTTGCTAAATAAGAATCAGCATGGTTTCTGCAAAAAGAATCAGCATGCAAAAGTAAGTCCCACCTCACTATCACTAAACTTGAGCTCTTTGAAAGTGCCAGCAGGTACATGGACAGATTTGGTTGTCACTGTATGCTTGGACTTTTGAAAAGCTTTTGACAAAGGGCACAATCCTAACCAGATCTACTCAGAAGTAAGTCCTATTTTGTTCAATGGGGCTTACTGTCATGAAAGTGTGGCTAGGATTGCAGCTAAAGTCCCTCACCAAAGGTTCTTGAATAAACTCTGTAGCCACAAATCCTTTTAAGAATTGCTAACATTAAAGGAAACAGAGAGTAGGAGTAAAATGGCAATTCTCATTGTGTAAGGAAGAAAGGAATCCATTAAGGTTCAGAAATGATCTGGAGTGAGGTGGTCAAGTTTGTAGATAACATCAAACGATTTAGAATGGTAAAAAACAAAGCAAAAGGCTCCAAAAGGATTCCTCCAAACTGAGTGAACAGGCAGCAAAGTAGCAGTTCATTAGGGCAAAAAATACATCCCAGCTTCTCATATACACTGATGGGGTCTGAGCTATTGGTGACAAACCAGGTAAGAATCACAGATGGCACAATGAAAATATCAACCCAGTGTGTGACAGCTGTGAAGGCAAATTGCATGCTAGTAGTCATTAGGCTAGTGGTCATGTCGTGAGAATGGATGATGGCCGGATCCCAAAGGATCTCCTCTATGGAGAACTCGTGCAAGGAAAGCGCCCTACAGGTAGACCACAGCTGCGATACAAGGACATCTGCAAGAGGGATCTGAAGGCCTTAGGGATGGACCTCAACAAGTGGGAAACCCTGGCCTCTGAGGGCCCGCTTGGAGGCAGGCTGTGCAGCATGGCCTTTCCCAGTTTGAAGAGACACTTTGCCAACAGTCTGAGGCTAAGAGGCAAAGAAGGAAGGCCCATAGCCAGGGAGACAGACCAGGGACAGACTGCACTTGCTCCCGGTGTGGAAGGGATTGTCACTCCCGGATTGGCCTTTTCAGCCACACTAGACGCTGTGCCAGAACCACCTTTCAGAGCGCGATACCTTAGTCTTTCGAGACTGAAGGTTGCCAATACAATAGTCATTAGGTAAGGGACAGAGAATAAGACTGATAGTATATATCCCCCGTATACATTTATTTATGTTGGTCAGATTTGGAACAGTATTTATACCTTTGGATATACACAGCAGGAAGGATATTCCACAGGAAAAGGTAAAAAGAAACGAACAAAATGATTACTGAACACCTTCCTTATAAGTTAAGGCTCTGGCATTTCAGGCATTTTAGCCTGAAATGATGAATGTGGAGAAGGACATTTTTCTCCCCTTTTCACAATACTAGAACTAAGGGTTGTTTATTGAAACTGACTCAATTGAGATTTAGAACAGACAAAAGGAGGTCCTGTATTTCTTCTCACAGTGCATAATTGTTACATAGAATTAATTGCACCAAGATGAGGTGATAGCCACAAGTTTGAATGATTTTCAAATGGGACTGGACAAATTAATGGAGGACAGGTCTCTCAGTTTCTATTAATCACACTACAGATTAATAGTTCAGATTCAGAGGCACTATGCAATAGCAGAAGAGAAGTTTGCCCTTTCCTCCTGCTTGCGGGTTTGTCATCAGCACTTTTTAGAGCACAGTGGGAAACAGAATGCAGAATTGGATAAGCTTTTGGCCTGGTCTAGCAGTGTTTTTCTGTTATACTTTCTCATCTGCCTAGCCCCACACAGTTAGAGATGTATGTGTTTGTGTACTGACCTTCACCTCACTCTCAGACCACTTTCTTCATTATAAAGAGGGGGACACAGTTCATCCAAACTGCCCATTTCACATGCTTATAAGCCAACAGTTTATCTGCCTCACCTGCCTCCCCATGCACCACACATCCCTGGTCCTGAGCATGTAGGTTGTGAGTGCTTGTGTGCCTCAGAGCAGTGGCACTTTTCAAAGGACTCTGGTGGGGAGGCTGTGCCTCACCTGCCTCCCCACCCAACCCAAGTCCCTGGCACATGCAGACAATCTCTGTGAGGCTGCTGTTAAAGACTCAGGAGCAGAACCAACTGAGAGCCCAGCCCTATGCCTGTTTACTCAGAAGTAAATCCCTTTATATATAGTCAATTATTACAATCAATTGAGCTTACTCCCAGGAAAGTGTGGATAGGATTGCAGCCTCACAGCCCAATCCTATACATGTCTACTCAGAAGTAGGTCCCATTATAGTCAATGGATCTTACTCCCAGGTAAGTGTGGATAGGATTGCAGCCTCACAGCCCAATCCTATGCTTGTCTACTCAGAAGTCCCATTATAGTCAATGGCGCTTACTCCCAGGTAAGTGTGGACAGGATTGTAGACTGAGTTAAGACACTAAGTAAGGGGCGCCAATGGTTCCAGACTGAGAAGTGGGGGCAGATCCTCCACAGCCTGAGCCCCTGAGGTGCAATCTGAGGGAAAGGAGGGCGGCTAGAGCCTGCGCGCTTCTCCTAGGCTGAGGGCAGCGCCATTACCTGGGCCAGCTCCCTCAGCAGGAGCGGCTCCGTGACACGGCAGCCGTGAGGCTTCGGCTCTCCTCACGCCACAACCACCTGTCGCAGGTACCAACTCCCCCTCACACAACCAACCCCGTGACAGAGAGATAGAGAGCGACGGCTTTCTAAACCAATCACCGTCCTCGGTAGTTCTCTAGGGGCCAATCAGGGCAGGGGAGGCGGGACTTGTGCCATCCACAGCGATGAAGCGGCGAAGACATCTCGCTCTCCCCTCAGCCTCGCCCCTCCCCCAGCCTGCATCTTTCGAGCGCGGGAGAGCAGCAGCGCCTCTTAACCAATCAGCGATCAGCCTGACCGTTAACGGTCGTCGTCAAGGCTGTAACGGCTGTTAACGGTTCCTCTCCTCAGTTTTGCCTCCCAGCAGTTCTGTCATGAGGCGACCTCCTGCTTTTTTTTGTACTGGTGCCTCTTGAGTGCCTGTTTCACAGCAGCTCCACCATTTTTCACACCCCAGTCAGGCCTTTTCCTCTCACCCTCCCTTGACTGCCCTCAGGGGTGGGGAGAGGAGCTCTCAGGGTGACCACATACTAGGGACATGTGGTGGGTGGGGAGGCAGGTGAGGCAGAGCCTCCCCACAGGAGTCCTTCAAAACGTGCCGCCACCGTGTGAGTACCCAAGCACCCACAACTCACACACTTGGGGAGGCAGGTGAGGCAGAGCCTCCTCACAGGAGTCCTTTGAAAAGCACCACCACTATGTGAACACCCACAACCCACAGGCTCTGGGGAGGCAGGTGAGGTGGAGCCTCCCCACTGGAATCCTTCAAAAAGCACCGCCACCATGTGAGCACCCACAAGCTGTGGGGAGGCAGGTGAGGCAGAGCCTCCCCACTGGAGTCCTTCGAAAAGCACCACTACCATGTGAGGCACCCAAGCACCCATAACCCATGGGCTCTGGGGAGGAAGATGAGGCGGAGCCTCCCCACTGGAGTCTAGTCAATCTTTTCATCTCAAGGCACACTGACAAAGCAATAAAATTGTCAAGGCACACCATCAGGTTTTTGACCATTGACAAGGCACACCATGATGCCAATGGGGAGGCTCACATCCCCCACAGGCCCTACTAATAAATCACCTTCCCCCAAATTCCTGTGGCACACCTGTGGACCACCAAAGCACACCAGTGTGCCACGACACAGTGGTTGAAAATGGCTGCGTTACAGTCATTACAGGGTACCCAGAAGGCTGACCTGGAGAGCAAGATGGGCAATTAGGGACTTCCAGGTCAGACAAAAGGTTAAAAACTGGGTCCACCAGTGATCTACATCACACCAATTACTGGAGAAAATAGGAAAATGTGACATTTTAATTTGGGGGTATGAAGATTACCTCATACTACAGGTAAGCATTCCACTAAAGATTTTCTTCTTCAAACTAGGCCTGGGTGCTTGCAAACTGTTGATTGTTTTTCTTATTATTTTTAATGTTTATGAAACTGTTGGGTCGAGCCCTTGTCCGACCCCTGCCTTACCTGGCTGCAGGCCAGGGGCAGAACTGCCTGGCCATAGAGCCACCACCACCTCTCCAGCTGACCAGGTAAGACGTAGGGCAGCTGGGTGGGAGAGACCACCACCGCCGCCGCCACGCCCCCCCCCTCACCTGACCTGAGCAGTGAGCAGGGCCAGGTTACCATTAACCACCAAAGAGGAGGGAAGCAGGCTAGGGTCAGAGCCCCTTTAAGCCTAGAGAGGGAGGAAGGAGGAGCCGAGGGTGTGGCTGGGGAGGATAAAAGCAGGGAGGCCTGTAATGACAGGCAGTTCTGGAGAGAAAAGGCAGGAGGTTGGAGCCCCTGCCTGAAGACCAAGGGCCTCAGGTCCTGTCTCCAGGGATGAGGACAAGGGTGTCGTGAACTCCCTCCCCCTGGCTTGGTCTGAGGCTTCCCCTGCAAGGAACCCCAGGGAGGTGGACACCCCACCCAGGGGTCCCATGAGACCATCCAGCTGACCCTCAGCACCCTGCCAGGTGATGTCCTGAGACCCCCCCCCTTTTCAGGGCACCCCTCACAGAAGCTTTCCATGATCCACCATAAATTGGCTTGTGACACACTGATGGATCCCGATCCACAGTTTGGGAAATACTGTTCTAAGTAAATACCAATGTCCAGGGCCAGCCCAAGCCTTTCCTATGCCTCAAGTGATGTGCCAAAGGGCAATATGTGCCAGTCTCCAAAGTTTGAGCCCACTACTCTTCTTTCCTCCATACGTCCACACCAGGGAGTGAGGGGGTGCCTTCCTGCATAGCTGCTGTCTGAGGTAACTGCCTCAGCCTCACAGATGGGCCCACTCTGAATTTTAAACACAATAAGTTTTGAAGCTAAACTTTCCACTGCATAGTGTGGACTTCAGCTCCATAAAACAAGGATCTGCTATACAACTTTAAAGCTATAGTAGCAACACAAATAAAAACAATATTGGCAGCCTTGAGTAGCCTTAAAATAACTAGAAAAAAGGTGCCTGAAGGGGGACGTGATTGAGAAGTACAAAACTATATAGGGTATGGATAGAGTGTATAGAAAATGTCCACCACACACACACACACACACACACACACACATACAACACCAGAACCAGGGGACACACACTAAAATTGAGTGCTGGAAGAGTTAGGACAAAAGAAAGTATTCCCTTCACCCAGCATGTAATTAATCTGTGAAATTCCTTGCCACTGGATGTGGTGATGGCATCTGGCCTAGTGGATTGGACAAAGTGGATTGGACAATTTCATGGAGGAAAACTCCATCACAGGTTACAAGCCATGATGAGTATATCTCCTGGTTCTAGGCAACTTTTGAATGCCAGATGCAAGGGAATGGCAGTAGGATGCAGGTCTTGTGTGCTCCCTGTGGCATCTGGTGGGCCACTGTGAAGTATAGGAAGCTGGACTAGATGGGCCTTTGCCCTGATCCAGCAGGGCTCTTATATTCTTAACTGTACATCATACACATATTTCCTATTTGAGAATTGCAAGAGATTCCATTCATGTACAGTATTCCTAAATGTCTGTGAAATACATGGTAGGATGGCGGGACTGCCTCATCCACTGCACATCTATTGTGATATTGCATTTACACATCAGTCAACATATGTGTGCTCAGGGTTGGCCCCAAACAGCATCCAGATGCTGCCCTCTTACCTGATGATGTGTCAAGCCTCTGCTTCTTCCATTCTCCCAGATGTTAGCTCAGCACTCTCCTCCCTGGATATTTGCAGCCTTCTAACTCATCACCATATTTTTAAAACAAATATGTATTCATATGTGACAGCATGTAACATTATTGTGAGAAATATTTGCAAGTACCACCAGATGCCACTATAACATAAAAATAAGAAGTAAAGCTTTACTAAATGCTTTCATTTTGCTCCAGTGCAGGTTGAGCTGAAAAATTATATTAATTTGCATTTAGTTAATCCAAAAAGGATTAACTAACCCTTCAGGTAGACCACAGCTGCGATACAAGGACATCTGCAAGAGGGATCTGAAGGCCTTAGGGATGGACCTCAACAAGTGGGAAACCCTGGCCTCTGAGCGGCCCGCTTGGAGGCAGGCTGTGCAGCATGGCCTTCCCAGTTTGAAGAGACACTTTGCCAACAGTCTGAGGCTAAGAGGCTCAGTCTGAGGCTCAGTCTGAGGCTGACTAAGAGGCTCAGTCTGAGGCCAACAGTCTGAGGCTAAGAGGCAAAGAAGGAAGGCCCATAGCCAGGGAGACAGACCAGGGACAGACTGCACTTGCTCCCGGTGTGGAAGGGATTGTCACTCCCGGATTGGCCTTTTCAGCCACACTAGACGCTGTGCCAGAACCACCTTTCAGAGCGCGATACCATAGTCTTTCGAGACTGAAGGTTGCCAATACAAAAAATCCAAAAAGGGCATTTACACATAAGCAGTTAATGCTGCAATCCTAAACACACTCCATAGGGCTCCGTGAGTCTTATTTGGATTGAACTCTAAAGCACTTTTTGTAATTCTGTCTCTTGTAATGCAGTTGTAAAATCCATGTAAGATAGATCATTTCTTGTGTGGATCCCACTCATTTTCAATCTAATTACAGAGGAAAAATTTAAAAGAATACTAAATTCTGAATGTGGTATGTCATGGTCATCATAACTTCTATGGAAAGAAATATGGAAAAGAATTACCACAGCCTTACATAAACGTTCTAAACGCTATCAAATGACATATATCTAATGACATGAACAGAAGAGGCTATGTGGTTGAGGTCATAAACATGAGCAGAAGAAGCAGTTCTAACATTAGATACGTATATTGGCTGAACTTTTGCCTTGCCCTTACTCATCTTTGTGATGCTGGAAAGTAAATATAGTAAGGTAGGAGGACCTCAACACATATCATTCTGATCACCAAATTCTAAAAGAAAGGTAGTAAAACAGTTGCAAGATTTTCAGTCCTTGATTTGGCGAGCCCAGCTTCTCCACTGAGATGAGAAAAGACAAGAGTGAAGGAATTGCATATGTATGAGTTACAGTTCAAAACTTTGCCTCCCCATCTTGCTGATGCAGGCATGCCAAAACAGCTCACCTATTTTTTTTTTTTTTTTTTTTGGGGGGGGGGGGTAACTCAACAGGTCTCATCTGGATAAAGGAATATTTGTTCCCTTAGCTTGGGGTTAATCTCTGTGGTGCGGAGAGGTTTACTCAGACCTGTGTCAGTGAAATAGCTGGTGCAGATCCATGTGGACCTGTGCTGTGACATGGGGTCTCGGAAGGGGGCTTGGATATGGCAACAAACTCTGCCATTGAACCTGCCCTCTTCCTGGACCCCATTGCCACCCCATTTCACTCTCCCCCATCCCACCTCTCCCACCTTCTTCAGTGGATCTTCTGCATCCCACGTCTTGTTCCAGTGTCTGGGGAGTGGGTGGTAAGCATTGGGTCATTAGAGTAGAAACTCAAATAAACTGATACATATTGCACCAGAGGTGGGACCTGTTATGAGGGAGGTTACTCAGGACTCTCATCCCATCATTTTCTTAATCCTTCTTTGTATAGCTGCTGGTCTTTGTTTTGTTCTTCCCCATTCAGGTAGAGCAGAAAGTTTCAGGACAGTATGAATGTTATTATGAGGCAGGGCAAAGGCAAAGAACTGGGACAGAAACATGCTTGGCAGATACAGTGAGGAGATAATATTTTTCCCCAGTTCTTCCTTCTCACCATCCTCTTTTCCAATACAGATTCATCACATACCAGCCACCCTCTGAAACATGCGCCAAACTCTCTTGTGGCTGCATCTTGCCACAACTTATATTGTGCTCAACTTATATACTGTAATGTCTTTCACTGTACATTCATGTTATGCAAAGTGAAGCTGACAGTCTCCAGCTACCAAGAGGCATGTACATATGATCAGCAAGATAGTCTCTCTTTTATAGAGCTCATACAGGCTGAGACTAATTATTCACGTGGGTTCCATTTCAAGCACTCAGGTGGATGGCAAAAAACACACTATAGCAAATCAATTTAAAAAACAAAGTTTGCTCCAGTGATTTAAAAACAGCCTTGCTGACCTAT
The DNA here is from genome assembly GCF_035046505.1 of Tiliqua scincoides. Taxonomy (NCBI): domain Eukaryota; kingdom Metazoa; phylum Chordata; class Lepidosauria; order Squamata; family Scincidae; genus Tiliqua; species Tiliqua scincoides. Next base: position 212,981,418 of record NC_089824.1, read on the forward strand.
TGACTCTAAGAGTCATTAAGAAGACAATCCATCAATCAGTCCTCCTCCAACAGATTCACTCAGCCCCTCCCTTCACCAATGCAAACTTGCTCAGGGGGAAGGGAGGGGCCGCTGGAGAGATTGATGGATTGTCAGCCAGTTGCCCTCTCTCTCATTAAGGAGGCTATTGTTAAAGGACTGTTCAGTTTTTTAAACTGATTTTAAAGGGGTGCATTTTCCCCTTCTCCAGGGATCAGCACATTCCTTCTCATTTGCAGGGGTCATTCCTGTTGAGTCAAATCCGTGTATAAATAGGCTGGACCTGTATTCTTCCCTAGTACAATTTGGCAAAGAAATATCAGTTATTAATGCTGATTAATAATATTAATATGCCTTACAATTACTGGAAGGCCCATAATTGACAGCTGAAACCTTTAACTGTATTTCCAGGCTTGCCTGACTTGTTTGAAATACATGTTTGTTCAGAGACCAGACTTTCAGATAGAGTTGAGATCTGAATCTGCATTTCGTAATTAGTGGATTTAAAAGTAATTACTATATAGGCACCAACACCTATCTGAAATGCAGAACTGCTGATAATCCTTTTCTAAGGAGCATTAGGAAGTGGAGATTAGCATTTTCAAAAACCACAAAAAAAATCTTGTGGCATCTTAAAGGTACATTGGTGGAACATAACCTTTTTGTGGACCCAAACACAGTACTTGAAGTATTATCCTCAGTTTGCAGATTACAAAATTGTAAATGATGGGGGCAAAGGGGCAAGAGCGTATAGCAGCAGGTTTCTCTATATGCAACATAATGAGGTGGTAGAATAAACTGTATCATTTCAGAGTCTAGGTGGGAGGTATCATTACTGCATGGTCCTCCATGTAAAAAAAGAGAAGAGCCCCAACATAGAGAAAACTAGTACACCAGTGAAAAACACACCTGCCCAGCCCTCTTCCTGCTGTGTGTTGTTTTTTTTTCCTATTTGCAGGGACTTTTGATTTAATATCAAATACCTTTCAAAAATCTAAGTTCCCATCCTATATTCTAAAGTGGTGCAGAATTGAATTTTTGCTAGTAAACAGTTTCAGTGCAAATGGTAGAGTGGGAAATGCCATCAACATCTGCCCATTAATGCTTTTTAGGGAGGTAGCTTGCAGCTGTTTGCAACAGCTGTTTTCCTCCTCTTTGCTGATATCATTTTACTTCCCCAACCTACCCCATCTGTTTCCTCATTCAGGTACCACATAGTTAACATTGTAATCATGCCAAATAGCTATAATAATAACAATAATAATAATAATAAATTATTATTATTATTATTATTATTATTATTATTATTATTATTATTATTATTATTATTATTAAAATAATGAGATTTGGGGCGCAATCCTAACCAATTTTCCAGCATTGGCATAGCTGTACCAGTGGGGCATGTGCTGCATCCTGCAGTTGGGCAGCAGTCATGGAGGCCTCCTCAAGGTAAGGCAATGTTTGTTCCCTTACCTCAGAGTTGCATTGTCCTTATGTCAGTGCTAGAAAGTTGGTTAGGATTGCAGCCTTGGTTAAATAGCAACACTACTGAGGGAAATGAAGAACTTGCATTGCCTTCAGTCTGAATTTGAATGTAGTAGAGACAAAACAAGGGGCATTGGTCATTGCTTGCAAAAATGTTTGCAGACCTTAGTCCAAAGATGGAGTTCAAAGGTAAAGCCACATAGAGTACATCACATCAGTACAATCCAAAGATCATCAAAATATGGACAACCATGACCAGGCCAAGCCAGGCCAGACATCTCCAGGTGGTATTAGGTACTCCTGATATCACTTGGTATCCAAGGAAAGCCCTGGATCTAGAAGCACTCCCAAGCTAAAAACCTGACCTTTCAGGGGACAAGTCACCTCATTCCAAAGCAGCGGAATACCCATTCATGGACTAGTAGAACCCTGAGCCAACAAGATGACTGTCTTGTCCAGATAAAGCTTTAGTTTATTCTTCCACAGCATTTAAAACTAGCAAGTGTTATATAAATTCTTATTACTGTTTTTCCATTCTACTAATGAATGTTTAGGCTGAAATGTATCCAGATTCCAAAAAGAAACATCATGAAATATTCAAATTCTGCAATATTAAAACAACATACACACATCTACCCCATAATTTTTGAGAGTGAACTTAATAATCCAACAGCTGTTTTGTTCAATATTTTCTAAATTTAAATTTTAAAATTAACTCAGGAGTGTGTTGTTAAGGAATTCTAGAAATACATTTCTGATCTGTGAAAAAAGATCAGATTAGTACACCAAACAAATAGTCCAAAAACTACAGGTAACACTGAAAAAATGCATTTAATATAGGAAAATCAATAGATTGTTTTGTAAAACTGGCAAAGCATCACACATATGTGCTAGGCATAAAACAATACATAAGAAAGTTTAAAAAAAAAGATTTAGTGCACTTAAATGTAAACCTGTGATTAATTTTATTCTTTTATGGTATTATAGATATTAACAAAACTCATTTTTTTTCCATATACAGAATCTTCTCTTTACATCTTCCATCAACTGAACTTCAAACACTGTTACATAACATTCTGTGGCTGCATAACAATTTTTAGATGCAGCATCTTTTTTTTTAAAGTGCTTTTCAATATTACAGTCACTGAATTGCAAATCATAATCTGGGTAGGGAATACAACACAAGCCCACATATATTGCCCTGACAACAGTCCTAAGTTGACAATGTTGCCTTCATACCATGGACAGAAATCCTACAAAGCAATTGTATGTAGAATTTGGAGCTGATATTGCAGCTCTTCAAAGCAGGGGAATCCATCTGATGGGGGTTAGGGGCAGGGCAGACAAATTTCTGTTGGGTAAAAAGAGCCATTAGTAGCATTTTGGCATCCACATACAGTGATGATAGAAACTGTTCCTCCTAATGTGTTAATATCCCAGTAGTTCCCTCAACAAAAGCCATTCTGCACAGCAAATGAAAAGTTCCCTCATCAAGGCTACTCACATGGTCAGTAATGTTATAGAGATGTCTTAATAAGAGTGATTTACAGATTGTACCTCTCTAGTCATGGAAACTGATAGTATGACCTGCGTATTAGATGCTTTAATTATGGGTCTTTGCCTGAGTAAATTCCTTTCACCATAGATCTAAGCCAGACATCTCTGTCACTCTCTCCAGCAGCCACTGCAACATATGAAACATAACCTTTAAACAGAATCTGGGTTTAGCATATTCTGGCAGTGTTAATGCAGTCTGAAGCCTGCACTAACACCAGGGTTTGATATATGCCACCATTTGGCAGAACCTCAGCCTCTAACTGAAGTAGTTCCCAGTGCAGCTGCTACAGTGGGACTTGTTATCCTTATTTTAAATGCCAGTCTCCTGCAGATTTATTTCCATTGCTTTCTCCTTGACACACCTTTGTACAAGGTGGGGAATTGTTCAGTATCTGTCATTATCAATATCATTTATGGAACAGTTCTTGATGCAGCCAAGTGCATGTGCCATGCAGCCAATGGATTCCGCGCCTCTGTCTTGATTTGTTATCAGTCTTTTAGATATTTGTTTTAAGCCTTTCATCAGTAGTCACAGATACCGGTTGAAAGTATATCTAAACAGTTGGCAACACCGGATTATTTGTGTGCATCTGGATTTCCAACAGTGCTCTGCTTGATGGCAAGCACACAAATATTCAATGTTGCCAACTGTTCAGAAATATTTTCAATGGGTATTTGTGACTACCCATATTTTCAATGGGTATTTGTGACTACTGAAAAAGGCTGAAAGCAAATGTATTGTGACCAATAAGAAAATACATGATTGACTTTCATTGGCCCATCAGTAGTCAGTTCAGAAATAATCCTCATCTAGTAAAAAATATTATATCAAGGCAAACTTTTCATATCCTTTAGGAACGCAGGCCCAAGTTAAGAACTCCAATTCTGTATTAGCAACATGTACTTATTCTCACATTTATATTTTGCATTGCTAATCCACCATGAGCAATTTGCATAGTATCTATTTCTTTTGAAAGCTTCTTCCCATGGTGTTTACAATTTCCTGGAGACCTTTGAAACCAGTGGTCTCCAGAGAATGGGAAATACTAGATACCACCATATGAGGACACACACATATAGACAAAATATATACAATACAAAAATTATATAGAAAATCACCTTAAACTTAAACTTTAAAGCACAGTTATGACTATGTGAATTAATAAATGCTGCAGTTACTCTTCTCTCTGTGTGTAGAAGGCTAAATGGTATTGTTCATGTATGAAACATTAATGTTGCTGGCACAAGGAAAGAGGATCATCCACCACTATCCTTTAATTTTTGCCATGTGTCTGCTATGCACACCATTCTTTACTGATGACATACAGATGAGCTACTCTGTAATGGTGTACTACTTGCTGAGGACATACAAGAGGATATAGTTAGCACCTTCAAGCCATGCTTACGAGCTTCAGCTTCTACAGGAATCTGGCTGGATATCATTGGAACCAAAATAATGGACTAGATGCTTTTGGACCTGATCCAGCATAGCAATTCATATAAACACAGGATGGCAGAAGTATAACACCTATGACCATAGAGATACAGGGTAAACAAGCATTCAAGTAGAAGCCACAACATGGTGTACATTGCCTAGGGCTGACATACAAATCACCCCAAGAAAAATGCACTTGTGCAAGCTGCTCTGAAAAACAAAGGTGATGGAGAAGGAGTCTGCAATTCTATTTTCAAGAGCTGTAGGGCTAGTCATTTTGCTCATATACAGTACTCCAAGGCTCATTTTGCGTGCTTCAGAGGCTAAAAGAGCCATGCTTAAAAGCAAATTAACAAAACTTTGAGAATTCACATTGTACTGTTATATACTGGTAATCATTTAGAAAAGTATTCCTGTATTTCTTTTCATCACCCATCATATTTCTTTTTTCCCTAGTTCACAGGCCTATTAAAATTCTGCCAGTTCGGAAACAGATTTCAAAAAAGGATGACTCCCAACTCTGAAAATGTGATAGTGCATTTAGCATTTATCTAATAAAATTGTATGAAGCATGAGTGGGCCTCAATTTTATGTGTTACAGAAAAATGCCTATTGAGCTCAATGGTAGCTACAAATGTCTTTTGCATCAGACAAAATTCAGAACATGTACATATAATCCAATACTGAGACAATATATAATCCAAAAGTAAGTCAGTACTTATTACTGTACATATTACATATTACTGTACTCATGCTCTGTTTCAAGTAGAAGCTTGGGTGGTGGCATTTGCTAAAGCAAACTGGCAGATCAGGCAGCATGAATTACAGTGATTGAGGGGCCGGAACTGCTATTGAGCTGTAGATTTGAAACACGCCAAGAGCTTTTCATAGAAAAATCTGTTCCTATCCATGCAAAAGACGTTTTATTGACAGTTATGTTTAAACAATCACAGCCTGCAGACTCAGGAAGTGGTTGGAGGACTGGGGCTTTAATTGTTCTGTCTGAATACTGGCTACGATCCACAGTCTGTTCGTCCAAAATATATTAGTTGTGCATACAAAAGAAAAGATCTGTGGAACACACATTTTATTTTAGCACACTTTCAGTCCTCAGCTTGTACACATAAGATTGTGGCATTAATGAACTTCAAGTTTTATCATTAAAATTTCCCCTCACAGAGGAGAATGGGAAGCCTCTGCATGCCCAGACCTTCCAATTATACTGTCACCCAAATCCAATGATACATCATAGGTGCTCCGGTGTCCAGACTGAGCTCCCCATCCCACAAATTTTTTCCATACATTTCAACCTGAGCAGATTCACTAAGCACACTGCCCTGGGGCAGATCTGCCACCCCTCTAGTATGTACCCCCTAAAAAATAAAAAACCTTGCACATGTGTCCTACCATTGCTGCTATTTTCATGGCCCTCCTTGCCCTTTATTCCTCCTCCTTGTCTTCTCAGCTGCTTAGGAAAGCAAGGAGGCAAGGAAGAGCATTGCACTCTTGTCAAGAGCTTATGTCTTCAGCTCTGGGTCAGCCTTGCTCCTATGCTGCACACCCCAACATGCTGCTCTCATCATCATGTTTATTTCAAGGCAGCCTGCACAGAGCAAGAGGAAGGAGGCAGCTAAAGTCAAAGGGAGGAGGTGGGTTCTGGATCACCACACTCCACTTCTTGCCCACCAAAAGCAGCCCAGTGGACAAAGTGGCAGCAACGGTAGCAGCTTTTTTGTTTTCTCTTCCAGCAGCTCTGGAGGACAAGGTGGGCTGCTGCTGCCCTGATCCTCTTCCTGCTTATTCTCAGAGAGCAGGAAAAGGATTGGACAGCCAAGTGAAGGGACTTAATGGGCGACAGGTCAGAGGCAGATAAGGGGTGCAGGGCACCCCTCATCAGCTCGCCCCTTGAAATGAGCACTTCAGTCAGCCTCACTGCTAGGCCAGCCTTGTATATGAACACTTGTGAAGGACTGGACATGTGGAATTGTCTCTTTGCAGAAATGAATGGAGAAAAACATGCCATAGCTTCATATATAACCATTAACATTGCCCACAGATCTCTGAACTAAGGTAAATGTGTTTAGATCTCACAACAACGTAACCTTCCTGCTATCATAATAGCTTTCTAACCATCTCTCTCTTTTAAGTCTATTTTTTTAAAAAAAAGCTAAATAAAAACATCTAATTTTCCAGCAGAAAACCTAGTGCAATTACAATCATTAGAAGTGCACAGTAGTGCAATTGCAACAAAGACAACTAAATCTCTTTAGTATTTGGGATGTATGCCTCTTGAAATTATGGAAGATCTGTGAGATTAGAAAAAAAGTCTCCTGCCCAATTACTACTTAATTGATAAATGGGAGATACTGATATGCTTGTTGGCATAGTCACCAACACTGAAAACAGATTTTCCATTACTCTATGCCCCTTTTATGCAGGCCAGGCACTTCAAAGGATCTCTGATGGGCCTCTTGAGAAAACACTCTGCACAGAATCCTTCTTTAGCAAACGTATCACTCACATGAATTTCTACTCTGGGTCACTGGGATCCCTTCCAGCCTCCATGAGGCACAGAGTGTACATGGATGGAATGTGCTGCAATGCTTCCCAAGGCCTAGTGCAATTCTGAAATATAGGAAACTAAGAACTAAGGCTGCACTCCTATGCCCATTGATTTGGCAGTATATTCTATTAAACTCTACGCTTTCTAGTAAAGAAGCACAGGATTGGGCTGCACTTACTTTAAAGCCATTTCTGCCCAGTGTTACATATATGCAACATAAGCAACAGTCAAAAATGGGTTAATTCCCCCAAAATCATGTAGGAATGAAGTAACAGGGAATTGATCTTCAGAATGGTATAGTAATATACTGCAAAGGTGGGGAGAGTAGATTCTGGCATTTCTACACATTTCATTGCATTGATACTAGGAGATTAGGCTTGGCATGTTGACTTAAAGCTAAATATAATATTAAGCCTTTGATTTATAACATGTTTCATTGCTGGAGGATCTGCATATCCATACAACATCTCCAGCTGCACTTTCTGTGGACAGTGTCTAGCCCTCCCATGCACAGAAGCGCACAGCCCTGCACATTAGGAATATGCAACAACACACTGCCAAAAAGCAGTTGCTTTTTGTGGTGTTACAGAAATTACCGTACTGGCAACAGTGCATGCAGTTGACTCAGTTCATGGTAGGACCAGAAGTCGCCCACATAGACAATAAAAAAAAATTATCATTTGTCTAACTCTGAATGTCCTTCTAACAACCCCGTAAGGCAGCGATTCCCAAACTTACTTTGGTCATGGTGCCCTTCTTCTCTGAAACCCTTTTACAATGGCACCACACCACAGATCTCGTGGGAACAGCACAACAATGCATCTCAGAGAATGCATTTTACTTTTTAAAAGTGCAACATTATTTCCCACTACACATTTTAGTTGTCATCTATACATGCCCCTCATTTCCTAATCTTCATTGAAGCAACACAGGTGCATTAGTTCAGTGTTCAGTGTCACTAGAGACAGTGACTTGTACAGCATTCTGAGATCCTCAAATGGCATATGTAGCAGAAATGCAAAATTGTCTTTGCTCTAAGACAGGGGTCTCCAAACAAGCCTCAAACAAGCCTCCAAACAAGCCCGCGACAAGCCTCTATCCAGCCCGCAGCCAGCCTCTTGTCCCCTGAAAGCCTCTGGCCCACTCAACTGTACATGACCAGAACTGTGTTCTGGTTGTGTCTGGAGGGTGTTCTGAGGGCCAGAGAGGTTGAATGAATGAGCCCATTCACTCATCTAAGTTTCATCTCTAATTTATTCATTTAAATTTTATATTTAAATTTTTTTTCTGGCCCTCAACACTATGCCAGATATTTGATGTGGCCCTCTGGTCGAAAAGTTTGGAGACCCCTGCTCTAAGAAATAAGCCAGGCTAGAAATGAAGCAGCAGCTCTGCATGTTATTTTCACACTCATACAAAATCAATATTAAATGGGACAGGACAAGAACTTCCAACCAAAACCAAACTGCACAATTTATCTTTAGTAACAGCCACTCTTCTTATAATTCATCAGCATCTAGGAATTTGAAAGCCCAACTTAAAGGGGCACTGTCAGGTAGTTTCAACCCGGCGTTGTTTTATAAAATGCAGTTTACACATTTATTTCTATTTAAATATTTATAATATTGATGAACAACCCTTTTTGCACCCGACCACAGCTTCTGCAGTATTTGGTAAGGATACATCATATGCACAACATATTTCTGCAATTAAGTAGTAAAAATAATTTGCCCATGTTCCGTTTTTTTTGAAGTACAAAAAAAATCAGACTGCAAAAGTGCATTGACTGTGCAAAACAGTTTTGATAGCATCAAAGAGTGAAAAACTAAATTGTACGTTTTACAATCTCCCCTCTTTCTACATATTCCAATCCCCTGCAAGAGAGTAACAAAAATTGGCTTGCTTCTCCTGACAGTGTCCTTTCTGCAGTGATTTATACAGTATTAAAAACTGAATGTGAATGCAAATCAATGCAAGATACAGTTGTTTATGCTTTCCCCACCTGAAAACCTCTTCTCTACAAAACTTTTTGTGCAGCTCACTTATTTTATTTTGAAGGATCTTTGACATTCTGGGGTTTCTTTGGTGTCTCAGGAAAGAAAGAAAAGCCAAAAGGGAGATGGAGCCAATGTAGTCAAAGTTATTTGCCTCTTTGTTTTGCTTAAATGAAGTGAATCCAGCTCTCCTCACATTCTCTGGGCATTTTAAGTGGATGGCTCCTGCATGTGAGACAGTAGTTCTTGCCTTGGTTGTTATCCCAATACTCCTGCCCATTGACTTGATATCGAACTGCAAACTCCACCACTGAGCTAAGCTGGAGGAGGAAAGGAGGCACAGGAAGGAAGAAAGTGAAGATGTCCACTTGGTCCTTTCCATCCTTGCTGAGAACACTGCTGTGCCACTGAGCACTAATTTCATGCTGGCTCCTCCAGCGGTTGAAGGAGTAGCGAACAGCTACCTGCTTCTCAAAGGCCACATTGATGACCCTGATGGTGCCATTGAGTCCCAGGTCTGACCTTGTCACTCGCTCCAGGCAAACCCGCTGCTGCTGTAAGCGATTGGGGAAGTCCTCACAGTCAGCAGGCTGCTGGAAATCAGGCACCAGGCACTGCATGGTAAATTCCAAGTCCAATCGGCTGCAGCAAAGATCTGAATTGATGGACAGCCTGGAGAGGACATGCAGGGGGATGGATGGATCTTCCCCAGCTTGGAAAACTTTCACTTCTGCAAGCTCCAGACCCAAGGCATCCGCAAACCTGACTCGATTTCTGCGGGTGCTGCACCCAGGGACACGGCACTGTGCTACTGCAGTCCTCCTCCTCTCAGGAGAACTGGGCAAGGACCTGGCCCGGCGACGCATGATGGGCCTAAGATGTGGGTCACAAGTAGTCACGGTGTGGTTCTGAGGGTGTCTCTGCTGCATCTCCTCGCTGACAGAGATATTCAGAAGGCTTGCACTGTGCAAAGGCTGGCACCGCCTCTGCTCCGCTCCCCGGGCTCCTTCCTCCCAGAGCATGTTCTGGTAGAGATGAGAGAGGTAGCTGGGACTCCTCCGGGGTGGCCTCACCACCATTTCTTCTTGAGGAGGAGCGGCAGCTTGCGTGGGCACTGATGCTACCAATGACAACTTCTGCTGAGACATGGAGAATAAGGCTCAAGCTTGGCAGGAAGAGAGGCACTGGAAGGCAACCAAGATGGGCCAATGTGGTTTCCACAGTTCTTGGTAAAATTCAGGCTTTGGGATGAAATATGGCAGAAACTGAGCACTCACTGAAAGAGAATTTGGAGTCTGTGAATAGCGGCGACAGGCTTCAGTCATACGCTGTAAGATCCAGAGCAATGTTGCTGAGTGACGGATGTTTCAAGGCTATCACACAGGCTGCAAGAGGATTCAAGGCTATCTGATGGGATGCTAGAGGCCTGGGTGCTGTCGCACAAACTGGGCACTGACTGGAGGCTGTCGCGTTGGATGCTGGAGGTCTCAAGACTATCGCAGAGGCTGAAGACAGACCGGAGGTGGCTACCACAGTAGAGGTTGATGGACTCCAAGCTGTCGCAGGGGTTGAGGCTGTCTTGGAGGAGGCTGAAGGATGCCAAGCTCTCCCCAGGCCCAGGAAGGGAGTCCAGGCTGTCGGTCTGGATACTGGTGGAATCCAGGACACTGCTCAGGCTGGAAGGTGGCGCTCGGAGGCTGTTGGGCTGGCTAGAGAGGGAATCCAGGCTGTTGCTGGAGAAGCTGCAGGGAGTCTGGAGGCTGCCTGGGGGGAGGCTGTCAGGCTGAACGGTGTGGGTGGAAGAGGATGGATGGGCGAGGCTGTGGCAATGGCTGGAGGAGTCGTTTGGAGACTCTGGACCCCACATCCAGCTGCCCCCTAGCGCACGCTGCCCTGGCTGCAGGGTCCAGCTTCGCCCCCCGTCCAGTGGCAGGAGGAGAGCTCCAGGCGGCTCCCTGCAAGGCAGGTAATGGCAGGTCCTCTCGCCCCTCTGCCCAGCTGATCAGCTGGCACTCCGAGCCCCCGGCAGATCCAGCCCCTTTGTCACAGGTGGGTGGTGGGGGCTCCCTTCTGTGACGTCACCGGCAGTGGCCAGTACCCCCCCCCAATCCCAGCGCTGCTGCCACCCTCCCCGTCGCGCAGCGGCTCCGCCAGTCCGCGCCTGCTCGCAAGCACAGCGAAGCCGGCGCCGCCCTCCCGCTTCCCTCTGAGTCGAACCCAATTGCAACAAAGTGTACAGGGAAGGAAGGAGAGGCGGAAGGGGCTTGGCTTAGCCGAGCGGGCGGAGCGAGCGCTGATCTGCTACTCCGGGGGCACCCCTCCTTCTGCAGGCGCGGCAGATTGGAGACCCAGTGGCGTTGCCAGAGGGGGGCCAAGCACTAAGCCTTGCAGGGAGCCTCCCCGCAGCCTGCCTGGAGCCAGGCGTACGCCTCCATCTGGCTCCCACCTCCTGGAATGGGTCCTGCGGGGCGGGGGCTCCCTGCAAGACTTAGTGCTTTGCCCCCCTCTGGCTACGCCACTGTGGAGATCGGTAAATGAGTGGTCTCCAACAACATGCCCAGATGGGGATCTGATGCGAGATCTCGTGGAGCCAGCCAGGGAGGGAAAGAAAAACACCTCTCCTGATTCATTGCTGGGATTGGGATTTTGCCCTGCCTTAAACCAGTGATTTTCAACCTTTTTTCCCTCTCGTAGCATACTGAAGGCACCAAAATGGTCACAGCCCACTAAACATGGGGGGTGCAGGCAAATTGCTGTGCCTTCCGGCTCATTTCCCCATTGATGAAATGGGAATAATAATGACTTATGTTGGATTGCCATCAGAACAAAGGAGGGCAAAATAGTTGATATGTCAAGGAGTCTGCCTCTGAAACCAAGAGCTTGCACATGCCTACTATGACTGGTAACCCGTAATGAACCTTTCCTCCAGAAATTTGTCCAATCCCCTCTTAAAGGCATCCAGGCAAGATGCCATCACTACTTCCTGTGGCAAAGAGTTCCACAAACTAATTACACGCTGGGTAAAGAAATATTTTCTTCTGTCTGTCCTAACTCTCCCAACACTCAACTTTTGTGGATGTCTCCTGGTTCTGGTGTTATGTGAGAGGGAAAAGAGTGTCTCTCTATCCACTCTGTCCACCCCCTGCATGATTTTGTATGTTGCAGTCTTGTCCCCTCTCAGGTGCCTCTTTTCTAGACTGAAGAGGCCCAAACGCTGTAGCCTCATAGGGAAGGTGCCCCAGATCAGTAATCATTTTTGTTGCTCTCTTCTGCACCTCCATTTCGACTATGTTCTTTTTGAGATGTGGTGACCAGAACTGAATGCAATACTCCAGGTGTGGCCTTACCATCGATTTGTACAATTACATTGTACATTACAATTGTACATTACAATATTACAATTTTATTCTCAATACCTTTCCTAATGATCCCAAGCATAGAATTAGCCTTCTTCACTGCTGCTACACATTGGGTCGACACTTTCATCAAGTTGTCCACCACCGCCCCAAGATCTCTCTCCTGATCTGTCACAGACAGCTCAGAACCCATTAGCCTATATGTAAAGTTTTGATTCTTTGCCCCAATGTGCATGACTTTACACTTACTTACATTGAAACGCATTGAAACATTTTTGCAGTCTCCCAAGATATTCTGCTACTGATCTGAAATTCACCATTCTTCAGCAAGGGAACTTCAGAGGGAGACCCCAGTGTGAAATGGCAGGACTAGAATTTATCAAGATGTTTGATTCTACATCTAGGTGTCACAAGACTCAAGTTGTTTTCGCTGCAAGGCACCAACATCTCCCTCCCAGCTGCTATTTCACAAGTGATGGGGGAGTAGCCAGTGAGAGGTAGTGGCCAATACGAACATGAGCCTTGCTGGATCAGGCCAATGTCCCATCTAGTCCAGCTTCCTGTATCTCACAGTGCCCTACCAGATGCCCCAGAGAGCACTCAAGACATGATACCCATATCTGTTGCCACTCCCTTGCATCTGGCAATCAGAGATAGGCTACCTCTAAAACCAGGATGATGCCTATACCCATCATGGCTTGTAAACTGTGATTGAGCCTCTGGCCCTCCAGAGATTTGTTGGAGCCTGCACTGGCCCGAAGCAACTGCTCTCAGCATAAGGGCGACTGTTTGACCTCTCACGTGAGCTGTGGGATGAGGGCTCTCTCCACTGCTTGTTGTTTCACATCTGTGATGCAGTAGCAGCAGCAAAGGGAAGGCCTGTCTTGCTTTGTGCAAGGCCTTTTATAGGCCTTGAGCTATTGCAAAACCTTCATTCATTCATACAATCTCTGCACATGAACTGGAGGTTGTCCATGACTTTGTGTACCTTGGCTCAACGATCTCCGACACTCTTTCTTTCGATACCGAGCTAAACAAACGCATCGGTAAAGCAGCTACCACATTTTCCAGACTCACAAAGAGAGTCTGGTCCAACAAGAAGCTGACGGAACATACCAAGATCCAGGTCTACAGAGCTTGCGTCCTGAGTACACTTCTGTACTGCAGCGAGTCATGGACTCTTCACTCACATCAGGAGAGGAAACTGAACACTTTCCACATGCGATGCCTCCGACGCATTCTTGGGATCGCCTGGCAGGACAAAGTTCCAAACAGCACAGTCCTGGAACATGCTGAAATCCCTAGCATGTATGCACTGCTGAAACAGAGACGCCTGCGTTGGCTCGGTCATGTCGTGAGAATGGATGATGGCCGGATCCCAAAGAATCTTCTCTATGGAGAACTCATGCAGGGAAAGTGCCCTACAGGTAGACCACAGCTGCGATACAAGGACATCTGCAAGAGGGATCTGAAGGCCTTAGGAGTGGACCTCAACAAGTGGGAAACCCTGGCCTCTGAGCGGCCCGCTTGGAGGCAGGCTGTGCAGCATGGCCTTTCCCAGTTTGAAGAGACACTTAGCCAACAGACTGAGGCAAAGAGGTAAAGAAGGAAGGCCCATAGCCAGGGAGACAGACCAGGGACAGACTGCACTTGCTCCCAGTGTGGAAGGGATTGTCACTCTCGAATCGGCCTTTTCAGCCACACTAGATGTGGTTCCAGAACCACCATTCAGAGCGCGATACCATAGTCTTTCGAGACTGAAGGTTGCCAACATATAGGAAGCTGAGGTATTACTGAGAATGCTAAGAACGTAAGTTAGGAGAGTACTTTCCTTGTATGTGTTTAGAGACTGTGCAAAGTTCCATTTCTCCAAGATTTCCTTTCATGTACTCTAAGTCTGGGTACTACCGTATGAAACCAGAAAACTATAACCCCAAATTAGCTTGAGGGGGTGCAAAGCACTAAGTTTTGCAGGAATCTGAATTTGCTGTGCAAGTGGCCCTTTCCTCCCCCTCCAGGAGTGGCCTATCCCAAGGCATCTGGGCCAGTGGAAGAAAGGACCAGTGGTGTAGCTAGAGGGGGCAAAGCACTAAGTTTTGCAGGTGCCTGAATTTGCTGTGGCAGTGGCCCCTTCCTCCCCTCCAGGAGTGCCCTATCCCAAGGCATTGGGGCCAATGGAAGGAAGGACCAGTGGCATAGCTGGGGGGGCAAAGCACTAAGTTTTGCAGGCACCTGAACGCACTGTCTAAGCACGCTGTCCCCCTCCCCTTCGGAGCCATTCCAGGCAGTGGGAGCAAATATAGTGGAGATGGTAAAGGTGCAGAAAAGAGCAACCAAAATGATTACTGGGCTGGGGCACCTTCCCTATGAGGAAAGGCTGCAGCGTTTTGGTCTCTTCAGTCTAGAAAAGAGGCGCCTGAGGGGGGACATGACTGAGACATACAAAATCATGCAGGGGGTGGACAGAGTAGATAGAGAGACGCTCTTTTCCCTCTCACATAACACCAGAACCGGGGGATATCCTCAAAAGTTGTGTGTTGGGAGAGTTAGGACAGACAAAAGAAAATATTTCTTTACTCAGCGTGTGGTTGGTCTGTGGAACTCCTTGCCACAGGATGTGGTGACAGCCATCACATGCAGGATGTGGTGCACCACATGCAGGATGCACCACATGCAGGATGTGGTGGCATCTGGCCTGGGTGCCTTTAAAAGGGAATTGGACAAATTTCTGGAGGCAAAATCCATCATGGGTTACAAGCCATGATGTGTATTTGCAACCTCCTGATTTTAGAAATGGGTTATGTCAGAATTTCAGATACAAGGGAAGGCACCAGGATGCAGGTCTCTTGTCTTTTGTGCTCCCTGAGGCATTTGGTGGTCTGCTGTGAGATACAGGAAGCTGGACTAGATGGGCCCTTGGCGTGATCCAACGGGGCTTTTCTTATGTTCTTATGTTAAAACGGAGGTGGAGGCAGGGAGGCGAGTGCCTCCGTTTTGCTCCCCCTCCCCAGAATGGCTCTGGAGGGGGAGGGGCGGCTTGCACACTGCAGTTATGCTCCCTGCAAAACTGAGTGCTTTGCACCCCCTTCCGGCTACGCCACTGCATATGTAATGTTAGGGAGAGGGGCTGCGTTCAAGCGCCTGCAAACTCAGAGCTTTGCCCCCCTCCAGCTACGCCACTGGACCGTCCTGCCATTGACACAGCCTCGAGATGCGCCAGGAGCGCCTTTTCCGCGCGCCTCCGAGCGGGCAGCGGCGGCAGCCGGTCCTGCCGAGCCAGCCAGCCAGCCAGCGGGCTGCAGGCGTCTCGTCCACAATGCTTTGCGGAGGACGCGGCCAGCCTCTCCAGCGCTGGAGGCTCGGCTGGGGAGCCGCGGAGGCTGCTGCAGCTGCCGCGATGCCAGGCGCGCCCGGACCGGGAGGAGGCAGCTGACTGCTGCCGCCCTGGGAGCGAGCGGGGAAGGGCGCCCGTGCCAGCCCGGGGGCGATGCTCTGCACCTGCCCGTTCCGAGGGGGGCGATGCGCGGGGCTTGTTTACCGCAGCAGCAGCAGCAGCCCTAGAGACCTGCGCCCAGAAGGGGCTCCCTAAGGCCATGTAGGGGCCGGAGCGCAGCAGCCCGCCTAGGATGGGACCCGCCACCCGCCCCCGGCCCTTCTCCCTGCGCAGAGGGAGCCTGCCCGGGGAAGCGCCTCTCCTCCATGAGATCCACCAAGGAAAGGGAATGGTAACGTTTCTCTTCCAGCACAAGCCTTGCGTGTCTACTCGGAAGCAAGTCCCATGGCGTCAATGGGGCTTGCTCCTGGGAAAGTGTGGATAGGATCGCAGCCTTAGGGACTCATCCCTTTGCTTAGATATGTTGCTTCTCTAGGAAACGGAGACAAGGCTGAGGTAGGCTTTGCCCCCCCTTTGATTTATGCCACCAGACAGTATATATCCAAGTCATCATCTGTAAATGAAGAGAGGCTTGTTTTCCTGATGTCGTAGAGCCCAATCCTATGCATGCCTACTCAGAAGTAAGCCCCATTGTAGTCAAAGGTGCTTACTCCCAGTTAAGGATTGCAGCCCTAGTCCACTATGGTGGCGTCCCAAATGTTCTTCTTTTCCTATATATAACCTATTTCAGTGTTTCTCAAACTGTGGGTTGGGACCCACTAGGTGGGTCACGAACCAATTTCAGGTAGGTCCGCATTATTTCAGTATCTTATTTTTAATATATGCTACCATGGTATGTGACTGCATTGGGGGAAATGTTACATATCTCTACATTTAACAGGCTACTATGTATATGTTTTTAACAATGATAGTAAATGGGACTTACTCCTGGGTAAGTGTGGGTAGGATTGCAGTCTAGGATTGGTAACAATTTTCCTGCCTGATGATGTCACTTCCAGTCATGACATCACTTCTGTTGGGTCCAGATTCTCATTCTAAAAAGTGGGTCCTGGTGTTAAAAGTTTGAAAACCACCAACCTATTTGAAGAACATAAGAACAGCCCCACTGGATCAGGCCATAGGCCCATCTAGTCCAGCTTCCTATATCTCATAGCGGCCCACCAAATGCCTCAGGGAGCACAAAAGACAAGAGACCTGCATCCTGGTGCCTTCCCTTGTATCTGGCATTCTGACATAACCCATTTCTAAAATCAGGAGGTTGCACATACACATCATGGCTTGTAACCCATGATGGATTTTGCCTCCAGAAATTTGTCCAATTCCCTTCTAAAGGCATATAGGCCTGATGCTATCAGCACATTGTGTGGCAAGGAGTTCCACAGATTAACTGCATGCTGAGTAAAGAAATATTTTCTTTTGTCTGTCCTAACTTGGTTTTAGATCATTTTAAAAAAATAAAGTAGATGTTTAATATTACTGCATTGTATAAAGGAACAGGATAAGCCATGTGATATTTTCTTGAAGCAGTGGCATAGCAAGAGGGGGGAGGCAAAGCACTAAGTTTTGCAGGCACCTGAACACACCTTGCAAGCAGCCCCTCCCCCTCCCCTTGAAAGCCAGGCATTCACCTCTGTCTTGCTCCCACTGCCTGGAATGGCTCTGAAGGGGAGGGGGGGTGGCCCCTTGCAGGGCATGTTCTGGTGCCTGCATTACTTAGTGCTCTGTACTTCCTCTGGCTACTCCACTGCCTTGAAGTCACACTTGGAAATGCTGATCTGATGTGATATTTTCATATTTTGATGTGATGCTTGTTTGGAATAGAAAAGCAGGTTTCTGAAATATGTGTTTTGGTGATGGGTGGAAAGGGAATGGGAGAACTCTGTAGTTTCTAAACAAAATTGCCCTGAATGTAGCACAGCTTGTTCACTTGTCAATGCCCAAAGGGCTCCTTGTTTGTTTGTTTATGTTGTGAACTTTTGACCTATGATCCTGTTGTAGCCTGGCTTCTGTGCACAGTGAAAAGACTATGCACGCTGACCTTAATTCTGCTGGCATCCCCAATATAAGCTCTAAATTCAGAGGGACCAAGAACAACATGAGGAAGGCATGAGAAGCCAGCATCTGGTTTCCAGCCATAGGCAACCAGTTGCCCAGAACAAAGATAGGCAACCTACGCCCACAGGCCTGATGTGGCCTGCCACCCGAAATCATTGGTACATTGTCCCAGAAAGATCCACCCAGCCCATGATGGTCCTAAAAAAGAATTTAGTTTTTAATTCTATATCTGTGAGGCTGACCATGTAGATAGACCAAGGGCAGAAATGTCCTCTGAGTGTCATTCTCTGTCTAGGCATGCATCTTCCAACATTAGCTCTATGGCCTAATTAGAAGGTTTGCTCATGCATATCAAATGCACATGCATTCTTACTATTGATGGACCCAGTGCCTAGCCCCTATCTGGAAGAAGGTTGCTGACCTCTGTTCTAGCCCAGGGGTGCCCAAACCCCGGCCCTGGGGCCACTTGTGGCCCTCGAGGCCTCTCAGTGCGGCCCTCAAGAAGCCCCCAGTCTCCAATGAGCCTCTGGCCCTCCGGAGATTTGTTGAAGCCCGCACTGGCCCAGTGCAACTTCTCTCAGCGTGAGGGTGACTGTTTGACCTCTCGTGTGAGCTGTGGGATGAGGGCTCCTTCCACTGCTTGCTCTTTCACATCAGTGATGCAGCAGTGGCAGCAAAGGAAAGGCCAGCCTTGCTTTGTGCAAGGCCTTTTATAGGCATTGAGCTATTGCAAGACCTTCATTCGTTCATATAAGTTCATCTTTAATATATTCATTTATGTAAACTTATGTAAATTTATTCAAATGGAACCTGAACTTGGAGGTTCCATTTAAATACCAAGGCTCACAGCAACTGATGGAGCTATCCTGAACTGATCTGTTAAATTCTCTTTTTGAAGCCATGTAAATCAGTTGACATCCTCACATAATGTGACAATGAATTCCATGAGTTACTTACGCATTGTGGGACAAACCAGTGCCATTTATTAATATACAAGTTGGGGTTTGTCTGTGCAAAATGTAATTTTAAAAAGATATTATTTTCTTTTGAGGTTGGGAAGGGGATATTTCTTATTATTGTCCAAATACCTGTAGTGCACATTCCTTAAAAGAAAGTCAGTTGTTGCACTTGGCAGTTACCTGCAGTGGCATAGTTAGAGGGCGTGCAAAGCACTAAGTTTTGCAATCAGCCTCATCGAAGTGTGCAAGCAGCTTCTCCCCTTCCCCTTTGGAGCCATTCCAGGAGGTGGGAGCAAAATGATTAGCTCCAAACAGGGGTCGCTTGCATACTGTGGTGAGGCTCCTTGCAAAACTTAGTGCTTTGCACCACCTCTAGCTATTCCACTGTATCTACTTCTTCTGTATCTCCATTTTTAAATAACACAGCACTGGCATTTCTTTTCCTAAAAATTTCTCTTCTCCTTCTCATAATGCTCACAGCATTTAATGGGGCAGTACATGCACCTGGGAAAGAGTTAGTGGTATGTTTCCACAGGCTGCCCCCTGCCAGAATTTGTCTGAAACAACCTATTCCAATTAATTGGGAGAAAAAAAATAAAGTAGGCAGTCCTTAGATTTTGACTCATCATCACCAGGAACTGGGTCTTGGCAGCATATGGTGGTGTCACATGGGTGTGAGTCAGAGGCTGGGTAGCAGGTGGCTCAGGGAGACCCATCTGGTTGTCAGGAATGTGGATGACTGCCCTTCATTTGTTTCTTTACTAAAACATTTGCAGCTCCCCCAAATTGCAGGCAAAACAGGAGCAGGAATGGATACCAGCAAGTTCAGAAGACAACATGAATCTGACCTAGAATGTCTAGGTCCGGAGACTACCTTCAAGAAAGAAATGAATGTAGGTCTCTGGCAATCAGACACCAAATAACTCCTAAGCTAGGAACATTGTGAGGTCTTTGCCTGGAGATGATACCTGCATTTAAGTGCTCTGAAACACCAAGGTGAAGTGCAGCAACTGAGCTTCTTGCCTCATTTCTCTATTGATCTTCAAGGGGACAAAGGGACTGGTAAAGTAACAGGGCACAATCCTGATCAAGTGGGGTTGTTGGGTTCTTGACTAGTGCTTTAAAGTAGTTAAAGGTATAATCACCATCACTGTTTGATGCCCTACCAATTTTATGAAGAACAGAATCATAGAGATGGAAAGGATCTTGGAGGACAGTGCAGGCAACTACAGCATCCCTAGCAGGTGGCTATCTGGCCTCTTCTCAGAACCTTGCAATAAGGGAGAACCATCAGACTGTCACAATATCATACAGTCTGTTTTCATATGTATATCATATGTGTATCTAGATATCTGCTATTCTGTTCTACATGCTTTTGTACATACAGGTCCAACCTTGTTATACATGGATTTTTTATACAAGGATTTGACTCAACATGAATGACCAATGCAAATGAGAAGGAATGTGCTACCCCTGGAGAAGCGGAAAAAATTCATCCCTTTAAAATCAAAGTTTTAAAAACTGCTTTTCTTACTGTTGTAGAGAGACAGTCGTGCAAGTGACCATTCCATTCTTCAGCTGAGCCAGGCAAAGGCAGAGGGTCCTATGCATTTATAATTGCTGACTGCCTCTCTACAACAGTAAGAAGAGCTATTTTTAAATCACAATTGTAAAGGGATGCAGTTTTTAATTTTTTTAAACTGCTTTTATTTAACACATTTTTGGTATCAGCAGGGAGTCCCAGAATCAAACCCCTGCAAATGTCAAGGAACAACCTTATTCCATTAGGAGCAGTGGAGGGGCAAGAAACCTGGAGGTGGGCCTAAATCTATTTTTCCACTGATTTTTTATCCATGGATTTTTTTTTATTCACTAGAGGTTCCTGAATGGAACCCCTGGGATAACAAGGGACAACCTGTATACTCTAAACTGAGTGAGACACAGAAATCTAGGATTGTGACTTGACCTTGTGCTTTGTAAACAGAGGCTTCTTCTATTCACAGAAAGGGATTTGCACTCCTGAATGGTGGGCTCTTGGGATTGGACGGAGGTTTTGTTTGCAGAGCATGGGGTTGGGATGCAATCCTACATTTTTGTGTTAGCTAGTATTGCCTCCTAGTGCCAAGTGACACTTATGCAGCAATTATTGTCCATTTATTAATTTATTTTGTTACGTAAATCTGTCTGAGAACTTCTTTTTTGTTGAAAAGTGGTATAGTGTATAAATAATAATAGTATTACCTATATTTATATCTATATGTATGTGTTCTAGAATCTGACTACTATAACAGATTTCCTTTAATGCTCTTTGAAGGTCAAGCATTTTTAGTGGTTTTTGATAGACAGAGATTTCTTTTCATGTGTTTGAACTGAAATCGCAAAATTAGAAGTCGTTGAAGTTTGTCCATGGCTAATTTTCACATAAGTGTGAAAATAATTTTCAAATAAATTTTCACACCCAATATGCATAGTAAAAGAGAGATAAAATAATGGATTTCAGCTAGTCAAGTTTTATGTTTTGTTAATCTCATAAGAACACCAAATTGGAGCAGATCAAAGGAAGGGCAACAAAAGTGATCAGTGGTCTGGAAAAGTTGAGGGAACTTGGTACGTTGAGCATGGAGATGAGAAGGCTGGGGGGGGGGGTATGGGGGCATTCTTCAAATACCTGAAAGGCTGTCACATGGGTGTTCTCTGCTGCCCCAGAGAATAGAATTGGATCTAATGGCCTTAAGTTGCAAGAGAAGAGGTACTAGCTGGACATCTGGAATCCATTCTTAACAGTAAGAGTGGTTTGTCAGTGGAACCAATTACCAGGATAAGTGGCAGGTTCTCTCTGGAAGTCTTTGAGCAGAGGTGTGATGGGTACCTTTTAGAGATGCTCTAGAGAGAATTTTCCTGCTTCAAGCAGGGAGTTGGACTAGATGGGCTTGAAGGCCCCTTCCGACTCTCAAATCACAGAGTCGGACGGGGCCTTTAAGGCCATCTAGTTTAACTCCCTGCTTGAAGCAGGAAAATTCTCTTTAGAGCACTTATTGTCTAAGAATAACAATTGCTGCTCTTCTAACAATATGGAATGTGTTGCTAAAGTGGACCTCCTTACCAGAGGACTGGAAGAATTACAGAGCTTTCTCATGTGATCAGAAGAATTTACAGACAGTGCCCTACTGAGATAAAGGAATTGATTCCATGATACTCTTGTATGTTTGTCTTTGACTATAGCCTTCTGTTTAATTTTTACTAGTTCCAGTGGCGGAAGGAGCCATCCAAGTGCCAAGGAGCTGAAGAAATCGCCACCCCATGGAAGACCTTCTCCCAGCAGGCTGAACAAAAATGTTTCTACCACTACCGAAAAGGTAAAGTCTTTGTAAGACATCTGCAACTGCTCTCTCTCTCTCTCTCTCTCTCTCTCTCTCTCTCTCTCTGTTGTTTTTTCCCCTTATTACTATGATTATAGTGACACATGTTAATGAATATCTCTTAGATTTCCTGTCAAGCTGCAGTCAGTCAGGCGACAATTCACTACAGAGGAAAAAACCAGTCTTCTGATGCTCACCAGCAAAACAGGTAATGTCATTTCTTAGAATGGTTGTTGTTGTCAAAGTTCTGGATATATGGCTGTGATGTGACAGAATGAAAATGGTCCTGCATTGGAAAAAGATTCAAAAGTTAGCATGGTGTTGGAGAACAGGATGTCAAGGGGTGACTCGTGAAGACCACTTGTGTTCTCAAGACAATATACGCCAAGGCCTAGACATAAACAGTGAAGGAACCAACCAATGTTGTATCTGAATGTCCTGCTACTAGCTGTTCAGCGTCACTTCTGAAGTAGTCAGAGGTCCATTGCTAGGCCCCTGTTCAGTGACTGGGAAACACTGCTGTAGAACGAGCCAAAAGAGAAATGAATCATGAGATGGGGCCAGTGCCAGAGCTTATTATCAGTTTCAGATTGCTGTCTCAGGCCGCAATCCTCAGCCCTTATGTCAGTGCTTTCCAGCACTGGCATAGCGGTGCCAATGGGGCATGTGCTGCATCCTGCAGTTGGGTGTCACTCACAGAGGCCTACTCAAAGTAAGGGAATGTTTGTTCCCTTCCTCAGAGCTGCATTGCCCTTATGTCAGTGCTGAAAAGCACTGACATAAGGAGTTAGGTTTGCACCCTCAGTGTATTTGAAGTGGGGTAGTGGGCCAGGGCTGAAGGATGCGTGTGGCATTCTGTGCACAGACCAGAGTTTCCAACCCTCCCATCTTCCTTTTGAAGCTCCTCATTCCCCTGAAAAGTTATCCATTAAAATGGATGGACCCTCCAGGGCATCAGTGAGTGAAAAGCAAAGGGGTTGTTGCTGAAACATGGAAAAATCTCTCTGTGCATGCACCAGCTGTACACCTGTGCATCATTAGAAGTAAGTCTTGCTGTGCTCAGTAGGGCTCGGTCCCAGGTAAGGAAGCATAGAAGTGCAGGTCCAATGGAATACCAGGGAGCATCCCCTGGTGAAGTAGCATCTTCTAGTTTGCTGGTAAACATATCCCAGGACTTTCTACTTCTCCCTTAAAGGAATATGCTTAAGAAAATCTGTCACCCCTGCAGTGTTCATAACCTCAGGGCACACTGCACATCCCTCAGGCAGGTTTTGAAAGCCAAGTCATCAAAGAGGGTTGGCATATCCACCTTTGTGAACAGACATTGGAATCAGACCTTTAGAAGTCACCATTTTCATTCTGCGAACATCATCTCCTGTGGGGGAAAAACAGTGCCGTTGGGAGCATCTTTGAGCTGGTGATATTGTTCCTGAGGCAGAGCAAGAGAACTGACATGTGAGTTGTGGCATAGCTGGAGGGGGTGCGGAGCACTCAGGCTGGCAGCGAGGCGGGCAAGCGGGTCCTCCCTTCGGAGCCATTCCCGGCGGGGGGAGCAAAATGGAGCCGTGTGGGTCCATTTTGCTCCCCCTGCTGAGAATGGCTCTGAAGGGAGGGGCCGTTTGCCCGCCTCGCTGCCAGCCTTAGTGCTGCGCCCCCCTCCAGCTATGCCACTGCATGTGAGTGAGGAAGACGTTAGCAGTGGCTGGGCATCCTGGACCCTGCCCCTGACTGCTCCAGTGTATGTATAACATACCAGAGGGTGCTGATTCATCACTATAGCTTTGTGTTTGGGAGGCAGCGCTAATTCAGCATTGAATCGCAATAGCAGGTCTATGTTTCAAAAAGCAATCATGCGCCTTGGCTTTCTTTGTGTATATGTACAGAATATACTTTATTTCATTGTCTAGTAAGAAGTTTCTTCTTTCTCACTGTAGATGCTAATTAAACGAGGCCTAAAAATAGGAGCCTTTTTGGAACATAACACCACCTGAGAGGGAGAGAAAGAGAACACAAGTGAGCGCATCATCGGAAACATATAGCTCAGCTGAAATGAGCTGAATGGCTTTGATTTCAGCATGGTATTAGTCCATCTAGACTAATTAGTGTAGGTCTGTCTTCTGTCTCATCTTTGTTTTGCCTTTCCTCAATTCATATGCCAACCTTTCATTTTGAATCCAGACTGAAATTCATTCAGCGCTCTGTTTATAAAAGGCTTAATAATGAGAAATCATGTTATTGTGGTAGAGTCTGGTTAAACTCAGCTGGACACAAAGCTATTTAGGCTGCAATCCTGTATACACTTACATGGGGAGTAAGTTCCATTAAATTCATTGGGACTTACTTCTGAGTAGATATGCACAGGATCTCACTGTTGGCCTGATGTCAGTCCTTGGAAACAGTTTTCTCTAGTAACTTAAACTGTTTTGCTTTTGTATCAAATTGCGCTGCAAGGCCATAGTCCAACTCACTGGAAGTGTTCAGTGGAATTTACCATTTGAATAAACATGCTCAGAATTGCAGTTATAGGCTGAAGTCCTACACATTAGGAATAGGGACTGGAGTTCAAGCGACCCCCTATCTGGCTTTCAGCAAAACCACCAATCTCATCACCTGCGCACTCCTATGCCCTTTCACTGCTTTTTCCTCATGAAGTTGAAATAATGGGTACATTGCCCACCTAATCTCCAGTACAACAGATGCTCTTTCTCCTCTTCTGTAAGTCAGTGGGCCAGTCTCATTTGCCTGTGGTTAGGACCTGGGTGCAGCTGAGTTGCATTACCAAGACAGAGCTGTGTCAAAACCTCTATTGCTGTTCACACAGAGAAACAGGGAGTGAAAGAGTCCTTTTCCTGCATCACAAAGGTGAGAAATAGTGGACAAAGCCAACGTCACTGAACCCTTAACCCTTTCTCACTCAAAATATTGGGCCTGTAAAAAATTGGTTTCCAACCTGCACTATGCAGGCTTGCTTGGGGATAATTATATTGAATTCAGAAGGTTTTATTACCAAGTAAGGGCCCAATCCTATCCAACTGTCCAGCACCAAAGCAGCAGCAAAGCAGCCCTAAGGTGGGAGAGAGAGAGAGAGAGAGAGAAAGAGAATGTGGAAAGTTGGATAGGATTGGGCCCTAACTGTGCCTAAAATTGGACTGCAGAGATATGATTATGATTCAGAGATAAGGGCATGCAATCTATACAGTTTTAATGCTATATTTAAATTTATGGCTCTCCCATTGTGCTCATTGTGATGTTAATAGCTTTGTTTTTGCTTGGATGCTGTCATGTGTTTTTGGAGTGGCACATAAATAAGGATGCTGTTATAAACTAGGTGAAATTTTGATATTTCCAAGTTAATGTTTTAGAATTAGCATGTGAAACCGTCCTTATATCTAATAATAAAACAAAGGTGGTAGCTTTAGGGAAGAGGCTATACTGCTGTGGGTGATATTTGAATCCTGGGAGAATTAGACTGAATATAGACAATGCAAGGCTAGATTGACTAATGATCTCAGTCAGTGTGAGGCAGCTTCACAGTTTCATGCGCAAATGCTTGGTGCAGAGCAGGTCAATATTTTTAAATATCAGGAGGTCCAATTTAGTGAGTGCATGTCTTGGCAAGGACATAAACTCTTGCTCAGGACAAGCCATCTTGAATTATTTCTCCAGTCGTAGGACATCATATGGTAGTCCACACAATTAAAGTTCTGCAGATGAAACTCCTGCCCTGCTGAGATACTGGGTGAAGTGGTGATATACCTTTCTTAAAAATAGTCTGATCTCAGTTTTTAAGCTTTGTTTTTTGTCTCCTTTGAGGCACACAGAGGTTGGACATTCTTGAGTAAAGGCAAAGGCACAGATGGTGCCAGCGATAAAAGCTACCTTTGTCACTAGCCTTAAAAAATATTTCAAGGCACCGCCAATTTCTAATAGCTGGACAAAGCAATGCAGTGAGGTGCTGCTACTGGATTATGACCCATCAGTGGAGATAGTGAGCACAGCAGATTTAGAGACTGTCAAAAGACTGATGAAAGGTAAGGTTTTCAGATACTGCAGTATTTCTCAACCAGTGGTACTCATACCACTGGTGGTACTTGAGGTGGTATCCGGTGATACCCATGAGACCCCCAGACCCTTGCCACCTGGCAGTGGGACCAACAATGTAATGTGATAAGCAGCAGTAGGAGGCTTGGCTTGGCCTGGCCGGCATAGCTCCAATGTTCACTCTTTGTATACTCAAAAAAGCCCTTTTGTCCGCCCTGAGCCTCTTACCAGTGTTTGTTGCATTGCATCTGGCCTCCCAATCCATCACCAGTTATTTCCAGTGGTCCTTCCAATAGGTGGAGCATACAAAGTGATACAGTGGGGTGTCAAACGTTGAGAAACACTGAGATATTGGGGTCATTCAGACTATTTGCTGCTCACAGTCGTACCACCTTGTCAAGCCACCATCTTTGCAGCCTAACCCACCTGACAGAGTTGTTGTGAGGACCAAATGAGGAAACTCACACCGGACAAAAAAGGAAGGTATAAATAGGAGAATTAATGATATTAAATAGAACCATTTGCAATGGAAGGAGAAAAAATTGGGAGTAGGTTTGTGCAGATCCTCACAATATTTTGTTGAGGAGATCACCTAATACAGGGGTGTCCAAAGTTTTTGGCAGGAGGGCCACATCATCTCTGTAACACTGTGTCGGGGGCCAGGGAAAAAAAGAATTAACTTACATTTAAAATTTGAATAAAGATGAACTTATATGAATGAATGCAGGTCTTGCAATAGCTCAAGGCCTATAAAAGGCCTTGCACAAAGCAAGGCTGGCCTTTCCTTTGCTGCAGCTGCTGCATCACAGATGTGAAACAGCAAGCCGTGGAGGGAGCCCTCGTCCCACAGTTCACGCGAGAGGTTGAACAGTCACCGTCATGCTGAGAGCAGTTGTGTCAGGCCATTGTGGGCTCCAACAAATCTCCGGAGGGCCAGAGGCTCATTGGAGACTGGGGGGCTCCCTGAGGGCCACATTGAGAGGCCTCGAGGGCCACATGTGGCCCCAGGGCCAAGGTTTGGGCACCCCTGACCTAATCGAAACTGTCACAAAGACTTCTTAAATCTTTCTGTTCCCATCATCACTATGCATAAGCATTTGTTGATGCAATTTACATACTTTTTATTTGTAAAGATATGTTTGTGATGATCTGTGGATAAAAATATATTGAGTGGCTTGATCTACCTGTCTACAAAAGACTATTTCTTTTTTTGTACAGAGTATCAAGTACTTCTACTGCCTCATGTCGAGCATCACGATTAAAAAAGGAGCCTGTGATAAGGAAGCGTTATGAGGCTGAACTAAGCAAAATTCCTTCTGCCTTTAAAGATACATCATGGCACGATTCCAGCAGAGAAGAAGATGTGCTGATTCAGAGTTTTTATTGCCGAGAAAAGGGCAAATTTGAAAGCAACTCAGAAGGGCACTCGGATGAAGCAGGTCCTTGCAGTCCTTTATATCCAGGCGCCTCTGCTGATGCACTGTTTCTTGACTTTGAATCTGTGCGTATTATGAAAGAGGATTCTGATGAGGGCAGTGCCAGCGACCTCTCAGACTCGGAGAGAATTCCCATTCCTCCTTCACCTTGTACACCACCAGAGCTCAACCTCCGAGCTGAAGAAATTGACCCCCTTTCTTTTGAACGCCACTTTGACACAAAATCGAAACAATCTGATTACTATTACCCCGATTTCCTCCCGCCCCCTTTCAACACGTGGGATTTGAAAGGCCTGGCAGTGTTTGTCAACACAGAGTGCAAATCAGAACCACGACCACAGCCAGTGGAACCTCTTGAGAAGTACATTGATCGGCTTCTGGAGTTGGAGTGGTTGCAGGCACAAACAATACAGGCTGAAAAGGGGAAGATGGCCAAAGCAAGGCCTCAAACTGCCCCTAGTGCCCTTCGGACCTTAAAAAGTCCTGGCAAAAGGAAATCCTTGCACAGTCCTCTGCCCAACAAACAGTTAGTGCCCCATGAAAGTGCTCCAAGATTCCCTAGCAGCCATTCTGGTCGTAGAAGAGATGGACATGGTGAAGGAATGAACCGAGTTGTTCCTGGTCAGAGTCATTTGAAAGCAGCTGAGGCAACATTTGGTTCGTCAGCCCATCAAAGACAACCCAGCGAAGTGAAGAGTGAGGCCAAAAAGCGACCTCCTATCAAACAACCACTTCTCAATGTGCGTTCCTGTGAGAGCAGCTGTAAGATCCAGGGAGCCGGCAACATGAGACCTCCTAAGCAATCCTCCTCTTTTCACGGTGCAGCTGTCTCCCTCAAGGGTCTACCAGCCTCCACATGCACAAATCCCAAGAAGAATGGAAGCACTAATAATTACGTACCCTCCAAAAAAGTTTTGACAGAGAAGAAGCTAAAAGCAAGTGTGAAGCAGACACCATGCAAATTTAAATAATGCTGTGGCAGGGTTTGTTTAGGTTGTTGCCTTGGGGCTGCTCAGAAATCCTTCCTGCGTGGCAAAGACCTAGAATAGAGGTTCATGAGATATGAGGTAGACCTCCATGAGGAGGCAATGTTCTTTGCTAACCTACTCATCATGTGGGTTGGGAGATGGCACTCTGATTCAGCCCCCTCCCCACTCAACACCATACATAAAGCTCAGTAGCCAACCTGTTGAGTTGACTGCCACTGGAATCATCAATGGGCCAAGCCTTTTGCTTTCCCAGTATCCCTTCCATAGATGCATCAAAACATGCTTTGAGCCCACATAACCCAGTTACTTCTACTGGCCCTGGAGTGAAATACCTGGCCCTGGAATGAATGGCCAGGCAAATGATCTGGATTTATTTTTCTTAGGGGTGAGTTTTTGCAGTCAGTTCTTATTGGGAAATGTCATAGAGTGGTGAGAGAAGTTCTTATAATTTTCCCATGCTTTTCAATGCTAAAAAGTTATTTTCACCATGTGGTGAAATTGAGATGCCTTTCCAAGAAAAACACTTGTGGATTTCAAGCAGGTGCACCCATTTTGATTTCTAAATACAGGAATGCATTTATAAGTGTGAATACAGAAGAATTATGTGAATTCCTCACCTTGTGATCACTGTTCCTGCTAAACTGCACAGCTGTGCAGCTCTAAACCGAGCTCAGCTTCACAGAAAAGTCAGTGATGATGGTGGCATCATCACCTAGCATTCTGGAGATGCCACAGAAGTGGTCAACGCAGCAGTGCAAAGAATTGGAGGGAACACTGCTTGTGACATTTCCCCTTTAAAATCTGATGTTGTAATCTTGTTTTCTGTTACACTTGGACCCATTTGGATAGTGTTTGTGTGCTTGTTTTTTTAAGAGAAGCTCCAGGCAGCATGTTTTGAGTATCCCTAGTTTTGGAGACAGACAAATGAGTACTCTTGAGGAGTCAGGGGTGTTTACTGTGTCCATATGATAGGCATTAGAGCTGTGTTGCCAGTTGGGGTAGCATAGTGAAGTGATGAAACCTTTAAACTTGACCAACCTGAAAGAGAGATGTTAAAGGGGTTTGGTGAAATGGAGGAAGAGGAACTAGAGATGAAGCTACAGGGTATGGAAAAAAATGAAGAAGCCACCTTAATGGGAATATATATTATTTACTCAGTGGTAGAGCACATACTTAGCATGCAGAAGGTGCCTGGTTCAATCCCTGGCATCTGCAGGTGAGGCCAGCAAAGGCTCCCCTCTGAAGCCCTGGGCAAATGCTGCAGTCAGTGTAGATGATACTGAATTAGATGGACCAATAGTTTGACTTGGTTTAAGCCAGCTTCCTATGGGCTGGGGGAGGCCTGACTGAATAGATGCTGTTCCCGCAGGATAAGAGTTCTGGTTGGATCTTGTTTGGAACAAGAACCATGTTTGGAACATACTTGAGATCAAGTACCTCAAAGATTCTGAGCTACAATTTCCCAGGCATGGAGATGTAGATTAGGGTACAAGGCAAGGCCTTCTCTCTGGATATATAAAGCACATGGTGATAAATGCAGTATAGTTATTTACGAACTTGGCACTGACAGAACTTGCTTCTGGAAGCCTGGCTTCCTTCTAGGATAATTCATGGTAAGAGTGCTCATGCCTTGTGTTTTTAGAATAGTCATTGTCCATAGTTCATAAACTTTGGTCTTATACAGCAGATCTTTCCTCTGCAACAAAGAGTGTTCCAATGGTTTCCAGTTGAAAGATTATTAATTTTGGAACTTAGTAAGAAGTTTTCTTAGTAAGAAAATACAGATTCTTCATTTCATTTGAATGTGAAGGATTTACTGCGGTACAACGCTGTAGTAAATGAGCAGTATCTGATCTGATTAAGGGCGCAATCCTAACCTGATGTTAGGCCGGCCCAAGTCCCTTGGGCCATCCTGGGAGGGTTGCAAACACGCCGTAAAGCATGTTTGCGCCTCCATGGGAGGTAGCCAGGCTGGCGCTCCCAGAAGTGCCAGCATGCGGAGGCCGACGGAGGCCTCCACGCCAGCTTCTGCCTGGCTCCTTGCGTTGGCTCGGGTGAGCCGATACAAGGGTGACAGGTAGGCATGGGGCAGGCAGGGAGGGGGAGGGAGGGAGGGAGGCATTCCTGGGTGGGGGGAGGGAGGGCGATGGGCGGCCCCGGGGACAGGCAGGCAGGGAGTGGGAGGCGGGGCTGGGATCTGGCAGTTCAAGCCACTCCGCTTTCCTCAGACTTGCGCCACCTCTTGAGGTGGCACAAGTCCAAGGAGACCCATAGGCGCCAGCAGCCCTTATCCAGGGGTAAGGGGAAAAGTTTCCTTGCCTCTGGCTAAGCCGCTTCTGGCCACAATCCTGCACTGGATACAGCGCAAGCCTTCTGGCTTGTCTCTTCCAGCGCTAGTTAGGATTGTGCCCTAAGTCCTTTACCCCTTTTAGCAGGTAATTTACAATTCCTGCCGTATTGTTTGAAAATTCATTTTCCTTGCAAAGTTTTAGTAGGTTTAAAACTGAGCTGGCAAGCTTTTATCTATGCAAAGCTCTATCTGTACCTTTCCTTTCTGCTCCATATTTTTTCTGTGTAGCTGTGAAGGCTGGAAACCTTGTTGCTTTGGCACTGGAAGCTGAAAATCTTAAACATTCTAAGGACACTTCCAGATCTGTTTTCCTAGTAAGGCGAGTGTAAACCTGGAAATGGTATCCAGTACTGATTTTCCACAAGAGTTGAACAAGAATCAGTCGAGTTGGTGCTGGATGTATTACTAATCTGTCATATCACTGGAGAAACTAGTAGCTGGAAGGACCATGACAAGAGCCTCTGGGTCACACAACAGTGACTTGGTGGGCTACCAGTTTGTCTGAAGAACATGTGGTCAAATCTTCAGGGCCAAGCAAGATGTTATGGTAAGTGGGTAGCTGCTGAAAATAAGTTTTCTCATTTCCCTGCCTACTTCACACCTTCTAGTAGAAATACTTTGTGTTGTGAAATCATTTCCCTGCTAGTGATATGGATCGGGGGCTGCAAAATGCAGAAGTGGGCGCGAATAAATTTTATTTGATGTTATGGAGGGTGAGGGATAATTTGATGTTATGGTGAAGGGAGATTGAGAGATTCAGCTGTGGTTTTGGGCAGCAGTTGTGCTTTCACCATGACATCTGGTTTGGCCTTCAGTTAAAACATTTGTTCATTCATATTTCTGCTTGGCTTACAAACAGCATCCATAATGTCTTACACTGGTTTAAAATTGAGAAAGAATATCAAAGAGTAATCCTAATTCCAATAGGCCAAACAGGCCTATTGAAAACAGGCCAAAGATGAAGGTCTGCAGTGCTTCCAAGAGATGCCCAGAGTGGTATAGCTGGAGGGGGTGCAAAGCACTAAGTTTCGCAGAGAGCCTCACTGCAGCATGCAAGTGGCCCCTTCCCCACTAAGCCATTCCAGGTGGGAGAGAGCAAAATGGAGACGTACACCTCTGTTTTGCTCTCCCTGCCCAGCATGGCTCTGAGGGAGAGGAGCAGCTTGCACACTGCGGTGATGCTTTGCACCCCCTCTGGCTACACCACTGCTCTGGCTTTGTCACATCTTGAGGGAAAAGAAGTCCCACAGATGTTGGGATACAGTCTAAATCCAATTCAGTGAAGTATGGTTTCAGGGCAGTGAGTAACTTCTAAATAAATATTTAATAAATAGGAAGAATGCATTCAAATTTTGTTGCCCCTTGACCCTTTCAATGATTTGTTATGGATGTGGAGGCCATAATGGACCTCCCAAGGGCTATTGCATTTGCTTCAGTGAAGGGAGTAGATCTGTAGGGGTGCAATTTTGTATATGCAAAGCTGCAAGCTCCACTGGAGTGCATGGAGAAGCCTCAAGCACACAGGAGTTCTGTGCATGCATCATCAGAGCATACATGGGGTTCTAGATGGGGACATTTCCCCCCTTTTATGGAAAATATATTTCTGTAGAAGCTGTCAATGTTCTTCATAATCTGTTCCACAAAATAATTTTAGTAGGATATGTTGTATTAATACATGTTTATATGACTTATTTATATGACTCTTCTGTTACTGGCAGCTCTGATTTAAAGGAAAGGTAAGCAAGCAAGATGAGCTGTGTACACACTTGTTCTTTTGTTGGTTGACTTTGTGCTGTAAGATGCTGAACTCTGTCTTGTCCGTGTCTTTCCACTGCCTGACCTCGGCTCCATCAGTTCTAAAAGCATGGACTTTGGGTAATGTTAAAATGTTCATAAAACTAGTAATAAAACAGGCTATTTTGTTGTACCTCTGTATCACATTCTCAGGTGGAATGGCTGACAAAAACTGGTTTTATTCTTTGCAGTTTGTTTTCACCTTGACAGGGGTTTTCTACCAAGTCAGTCCTAGACTTTCTATGTGAATGGAAGTTTGGAGAAGCTCAATACATGCCATTGATTCAGTGTTTGGAAGTCGCATCATGTTGCAATGAATACCAAAACATATTCTATGTTCAAGCATGCCCTACTCAGATTGAATGAGTTCCAGCTTCCTCTGTCCAGAAATCAAATAAACTTTTTTGAACAGGGTTTGGGATCACCCCATTTTATACATTTTTTAAGCTGTCCCTCATCTGTGCAAATGTTCTGCTCTTCTGGATTTTGACCCGCAAGCGACTGTGTCAAATGTTTGCTAAGGGCTAGATTAGTGCACTACTTGCTAAATATGTAACATTTTTTTCCCCAAAATATTCCAAGCTTTTAAGAATCCTTAAAGCAAGCCCTATAAGAAAGGCCACTGGGGTGGGGTGGGGTGGGGTTCAGGTTGGGAAATAGTGGCTTGCCTAAGGCCGTCCACTGAAGCCACAGTTGAACTGAGATTGAACTTTATGGTTCATAGTTTATGCCTTTAACCATCCAAATACCTGCTCTGAAGTAGCAATGAAGGGATGTTTTGATTTCATGTTTCTCTTTTCATAGTTCCACCTTAAGAGGACTTTTGCCATTTACATTAAATTCTAAGGATGGAAAGGCTTGGATAAATATATTAGGGACTGAAGCCATTGTGAAATCTAAAGCCATCCATGCTGTGGAACCTGTAGTGGGTGAATGCCAGTTTAATAGTGCCACCTAGTGTGTAGGTGGCCGAATCAGGATTTGAACTGAGGATTTTCTGATTCACAGCTCAATTTCTTAGTCATGGTCAGAAAGCATTTGCTCTTAAGCCTTCTCTAAAAACAGCCTATTTTCTGCGGAAGTGGAGTCTGTCAAGGAAGGCAGCAGGGTGTGCTGAGCAGACAAAATATTTGCTCTTCTTAAGCCTTCTCTAAAGATGTGTTCTGTAGAAGTGGAATCTGTCAAAGAAGGCAGCTTATGGCTAAGGATGCAGCTTTTGTTCCCAGGTTCAAATGCGCTGTGGGAGCAAGGTGTGGCAGCTCATGACCCTTCCTCAAGGCCTGTGGGATCTCTTGCCTGATTCAAATGCCATGGGACTGGCCTGGGTCATGTTCTCTTGGCATGCATCAAGCTTGTGGTACACATGTAAGCAATGTCATGCAAAGAGTGGTATTAGGAAAAAGCTTGACAAGCAACAGGTTTCAGATGGTACTGAGAGCTTGCTGCATTTTTTAAAAGGGTTGTTTGTTTGCATTTCTCCCAAGATTAAGGGTCCAATCCTATCAGGCTGCTGAGCTATCAGTTCTCCCCTTACCTTGAGGAGGCCTCTAGGAGTGTCCCTCCACAGGAAACACTGCACAGTTCATTGGCACACCTGCATCAGTGTGGTGGAGATAGGTAAGATTGAGCAAGAAAGAGTGCCAACTTTTGTACAAGCGAAGGCTCTGGTGCAGTTAATGGCCAGGGCTGGCCCACCCTTGATACAACGTAAAACTGCTACTCTGAGTAGCGGATGTGTTACGTGCAGGTATAGTTTCCGCAGCAAGCAGCTGTCCGGCTGCACTCTCCACCTATCTCTCAAGGCCAGAGCATAGGCACTCCCGGGAACAAAGACGACACACGGCAGAAGTCCTCCACCAAACATCTCTTTACTATGTACAATATATACAGCAACAGTCCAGATAGCACACAATTCACGGATCACACTGACGTAGCCTTCGGCACCAACTCCACTCTGCATCTCCCACAACCCAGCTTGCTCTGGCTGGAGTATATACTTGCCACAGCCAATCAGAGTGAACTAGAAAGTGCTTAGTCACTCTGATGGCACATGGGGTGACATACCAGGTGACAGTCACCTGGTATGCATCACCAGATGTTGCATCATCTCTTCCCATGATGCTGTGCGCAGTCAGGCCAAGGCTTCAGGGCCTGATACTATCCAGCCTGCAAATTACCTGCAGGCCCGGGGATAAAGACAGTATCTAGTGCCCATCAGCCACCTTTGCAGCTGCCGTCCTTCCTCCCATTTGCCCCGTGTACATCTTTCTCCTTACTCTCCTTGTGTTTTGAAAAAGCAGCAAAAGCCAGCTGGGAAAAGGAAGCCAGGAGAAGCACTGCCCAACTTTTCAGGAAGTGGGGCAATACTTCTCTTGGCTGCCATGATTCAGTCCTGCTCTGCTGCTCAATTTCAAAATACAGAGCAGCAGAGGAAGAGGAACATGGTAAGGAACAGACAGTAGGTAGGTGATCTGGGAAAGGTGGAAAGCAAAGGAAAATATATAAATATTTTAAATATAGTGGCAATGGACCTAGAAGTAGAAGGTAGGTTTCTGGCACAGAAGCTTTCTGGCTTTTCCAGCCATCATGCCACTGCTATCCCCTCCTTACCTCAGCAGCTTACTCAAAATTAGCCAGACAGAAGATGTTAGGAGTGACTTGTGGTGTGTGTATGTGTAAAAATTGAGAATCACTTGGGGTATAGTCTCTCTGAAGTTAATGAATTTGCAGAAGGGAGCTCTAGAAGGCACAGTTTCTCTTATCACCACACCATAGGAGAGGACAATTGACACCTAGGCTTCTCCAGGTCTTTGCATTGCAAAAAAAAAAACAACACCAGGCTTCTTAGATTACAAAACTTTATTTTGCTTTTCCTCCAAACAGATTTTTACTCATTTTTTAACCCTCAAAGCTTCCTCTCTTCCTTTCTCTAAAAAGAATGCCTCTTGTCAGTATTAAATGGTATAGGACCTGTAAATAAGATAGGTTTTAATCTACAAACTGAGGCTTCTGTGCCCAGAATTGTCTTCTAGAAAGAAATTCCTTTTTGGGTTTCCAGGTCACACTCCAAAAATAGGAAAATTTCCTAATGTTTCACCCCAACTGTGTGTGGCTTTATTAAGAGAAGATCTGACTACCCTATCCCAAAACTGAGCATAAAATACCCTAATGCCTCATAAAGTAAAAACTGAAGCCCAAGTATCCTAGCCAAAAGCTCAGAGAGAGAAAAAAGCCCTAAGCATAGGTAAGTGCTCTTGCCTCCAGTAAAACTTAGTTCCATCTGAATGCAAGGGAAAGACTAAGGATTTTTATAGTCG
This sequence comes from Tiliqua scincoides, assembly GCF_035046505.1. Classification (NCBI taxonomy): domain Eukaryota; kingdom Metazoa; phylum Chordata; class Lepidosauria; order Squamata; family Scincidae; genus Tiliqua; species Tiliqua scincoides. Next base: position 213,017,520 of record NC_089824.1, read on the forward strand.
GGCATTTTAAATCAGCCAATTGCTGGTCACTCCCAGCACCAATTTCCTCATCACCACATTCACACCTGGCTGAATTTCCAACTTTCCAACTTTCTTAAAAGCCCCTATTCCTTTAATGCAGGGTGCCCAAAACCCAGCCCAGGACCCAGCTGTGGCCCTGTGGGGAGGCTCCCAATCCTGCCCACAGGGGGCCCCCAGACTCCAATGAGCATGGTTGCACCGGCACTGGAAAATTGGATAGGATTGGGTCCACAATCACTGCAGCATCCATTTGCTTCGATTCCTTTAAAGCCACCCTTTCTCCTTTGCTTATATTGCTTTTTGGAGGACAGGTATTTTTCAATACACTAGATACTGCATACCTAATTTCCTCTGCCCTGTTCATTGGTAAACTATTGATAAAGTTTAGAATCTATGAGAACATAAGAACAGCCCCGCTGGATCAGGCCATAGGCCCATCTAGCCAGCTTCCTGTATCTCACAGTGGCCCACCAAATGCCCCAGGGAGCACACCTGATAATAAGAGACCTGCATCCTGGTGCCCTCCCTTGCATCTGGGGGGGGCATTTGGACTGCAGTTTGAGAAACAATGCTGAAGGCATTAGCAAAGCACTGAAAAGAGACCTGGAATACTGGTAATACCAAGGAGCAAAGGTGCAACACTACGTTTCTAAACTTCCTATACTGGTGTTTAAAACACCAGTATACACTGTTTAAAACAGTGTTTCTCAACCAGTGGGATTGATCCCACTGGTGGTGCTTGACATGGTGGCTGGTGGTACACCCAATGTGCTGCATTTCCTTACCAAGGAAGCAAGCAAAAAGAAACCCAAGGCAAAACTTGGAATGGCAATCAAGAAATAACTGTTCAAAAAATAATAACAAACAGGGTTGAAGTCTGCACCTGCTAAATCATGGATGCAGAATCAAGCAGCCCCATGTTGGGTATTCATGCTTCTGCCAGTTCCATCCTACAGCTGAGGCAGCCCATGTCCCCCCCCTTTCACTTTTTCCCTTCCCCCTCCCTGCATTGCAAAGGGGAAATAGAGCCACAAATCTTTCAAGCTTCCCTTCCCCCTTCATTAAACAAGGAGGGGGCCCTAGCCATTGCCTCTTCAAGCACAGTTGGGAGGGAATTAATCTTCAGTTGTCCCATTTTGCCAGATTCCCAGTGCAAGCTCTGCTTGGAGAATTAATGCCCACTTTAAGCTAATTAGCTCCTTTTTCCTCCAAAAATGACTCTAGTTCTGCCCTGCAGTCCTGCTGGACCACACCACCAGGGTAGCTCACCTGTTCAATCTGCAGGGGTTCCCTTTCCTGCTAGCAGCCTCCTGCCACTACAACAGCCCCTTGGTCCTCAGCAGGTCTTGGGCACAGCAGCCACACACTGAACTCCAGTGTCTCCAAAGTCCATTCACCCATCAGTAGTTCCAATAGCCCCTCAAGCTTTCCTCCTACTGCTACCCCCCACCACACTCTCCCTTCATCAGGTGCTTTTATGCCTGAGGGCCCTATTGCCTTCAAGTGGCTGCAGTTGTACAGCACACTCCCTGCTGAATGCCCAGGCCTTCACCCTTAAAAGGGCCACTGCTGACAACACATCCTACCTCCTTGCCAGATATTCCAGGATTCAATGCATCCCCCCAAGCTTTGGAGCAGACAGAAAGCAAAGCAAATCGCTTTAGGACTTTCACTCCCACCCACTCCAAAGCACAAGGAGTTAGCCTCCCACACCTTCTAGAAGGGGCAACAAGTTTCTTTCTGGAGCAGAAATTATTCTTAGACTCACTGGTTCCCAACCTGTGGTCCAGGGAATGTATACACAGGTGGTCTGCGAGACCTAGAGAAGTGGTCCACAGAGTCTCAGGAAAAAAGAAGATTGCTTTTGATCACCACCAGAGAGGGTGGAGAATGAACTGCCCACAGCCAGCAACAAAAGCAGCAACCCACAAATCTTTACTATAAATAATACAGTACTTCAATTAAATTTCTAATTATTACAAATTTAATTGTATTTTTTGTGTGAAGAGGTGGGGGTTGCATGCAGAGCCCATGGGGGGGTTAAGGGGGTAATTTGCACCTTGTTCCAGGGTCAAAAAGGGGGCCCAGGAGCCAAAGGAGGGAGCCCAGAAATTTCATGGGATGCCATATTTTCCAATCTCACTCAGACTTGCTGCCCACTTGGGATCAAGGAATGCATACATGACACCCCTTAACACAGAGTCAAAACTGTGAGGAAATGGGCCTGCTATAGTAGCTCTTTGGTTGTTGATCTGCTTACAATGAAGGAGTCATAGGGACACAACTGTGGGGCTACAGCTGCTGCAGAAGTAGTTTTGGTACACACAGGACATTTTCCATTCTGGTGTGAGCCTAAATATGATGATCTAATTTACCCAAGCTTCGAGCACTGGAGAGGACACTCTGTTCCAGAACCACCATTCAGAGTGCGATACCATAGTCTTCCGAGACTGAAGGATGCCAACTCTCAACTGTGGCAGAGTGCACAGAGGACTCACTTGGTCATACACAAGCAAGCCTGTCACCACTCCTTGGGGCTTCTGAGCAAGCGAGCATAGGATTGTGCCCCAAAGGAGGCATGTGGGGACAGTCACCCAAACAGCTGCCCTTCACTCAGAAAAGCAGATAAAGATTTAAATTTCAATCATAATTATGTATTCTCACTCTTTTCTGTGAGTCAGCCCTGTTAAACACAGTGACATTTCTGAGTAGCATGTATGAGATTGTGTTGGAAGGCCCTTTTTCCTGCCTGGGGAGAAAAAGGTGCTGTCCGTTGCTCTTGCTTTGTGAATCTGGTTTGAGTCTTGTGGGAGAGGTGATCTTCATCTGTTCTTTCAGAACCAACTAAGTGAGAGGAGGACTGGGTCAGAATAGTCGTTACCCTTCTTTTGATCTCACTGATCAAATGTTAGACATTGATGCTGCCCTTTCCCTGGCAAAAGTCTTTCCTTTTGTTCTATTGGAAAACAGAATATAAAGCTGGATGGAGAAAGAGAGCAGTTTTCTCTGCAGATGGGGCCATTCTGATTTGTGTAACTGGATGAAAGCTCAAGTGTGTTAGGTGATACTTGAGGCCGCTAGAAACATAAACCATAAAACCATCTTTTACTGCTTTATGCACAGAAAGCTAAATCTGTGAATGTCACACAGAGGTTCCTGCACCAGTGTAGCTCAACATGGTAATTTACATACCTTCGGTTAATCGTTTCAGCCCCTTCACACTTAGACTATGTTGGCAACCTTCAGTCTCGAAAGACTATGGTATCGTGCTCTGAAAGGTGGTTCTGGCACAGCGTCTAGTGTGGCTGAAAAGGCCAATTCAGGAGTGACAATCCCTTCCACACTGGGAGCAAGTGCAGTCTGTCCCTGGTCTGTCTACCTGGCTATGGGCCTTCCTTCTTTGCCTCTTAGCCTCAGACTGTTGGCCAAGTGTCTCTTCAAACTGGGAAAGGCCATGTTGCACAGCCTGCCTCCAAGCGGGCTGCTCAGAGGCCAGGGTTTCCCACTTGTTGAGGTCCATTCCTAAGGCCTTCAGATCCCTCTTGCAGATGTCCTTGTATCACAGCTGTGGTCTACCTGTAGGGCGCTTTCCTTGCATGAGTTCTCCATAGAGGAGATCCTTTGGGATCCGGCCATCATCTATTCTCACAACATGACCGAACCAACGCAGGCGTCTCTGTTTCAGCAGTGCATACATGTTAGGGATTCCAGCACATTCCAAGACTGTGTTGTTTGGAACTTTGTCCTGCCAGGTGATGCCGAGAATGCGTCTGAGGCAGCGCATGTGGAAAGCGTTCAGTTTCCTCTCCTGTTGTGAGCGAAGAGTCCATGACTCGCTGCAGTACAGAAGTGTTCTCAGGACGCAAGCTCTGTAGACCTGGATCTTGGTATGTTCCGTCAGCTTCTTGTTGGACCAGACTCTCTTTGTGAGTCTGGAAAACATGGTAGCTGCTTTACCGATGCATTTGTTTAGCTCGGTATTGAGAGAAAGAGTGTTGAAGATCGTTGAGCCAAGGTACACAAAGTCATGGACAACCTCCAGTTCATGCGCAGAGATTGTAATGCAGGGAGGTGAGTTCACATCCTGAACCATGACTTGTGTTTTCTTAAGGCTGATCGTCAGTCCAAAATCTTGGGAGGCCTTGCTAAAACGATCCATGAGCTGCTGGAGATCTTTGGCAGAGTGGGTAGTGACAGCTGCATCGTCGGCAAAGAGGAAGTCACGCAGACATTTCAGCTGGACTTTGGACTTTGCTCTGAGTCTGGAGAGGTTGAACAGCTTTCCATCTGATCTGGTCCAGAGATAGATGCCTTCTGTGGCAGTTCCAAAGGCATGCTTCAGCAGGACAGTGAAGAAAATCCCAAACAAGGTTGGTGCAAGAACACAGCCCTGCTTCACGCCGCTTCGGATGTCAAAGGGGTCTGATGTGGAGCCATCGAAGACAACAGTGCCCTTCATGTCCTTGTGGAAGGATCAGATGATGCTGAGGAGCCTGGGTGGACATCCAATCTTGGGGAGAATCTTTAAGAGGCCATCCCTGCTGACCAGGTCGAAGGCCTTCCTGAGATCTATGAAGGCTATAAAGAGTGGCTGTCGTTGTTCCCTGCATTTCTCCTGCAGTTGTCTAAGGGAGAATACCATATCAGTGGTGGACCTGTTGGCTCGGAATCCGCACTGTGATTCTGGATAAACGCTCTCTGCAAGTACCTGGAGCCTCTTTAGTGCAACTCAGGCAAACAGCTTTCCTACAAAGCTAAGGAGAGAGATGCCACGGTAGTTGTTGCAATCACCCCTGTCGCCTTTGTTCTTGTACAGCGTGATGATGTTTGCATCCCTCATGTCTTGAGGTACTCCACCTTCTCTCCAGCAGAGACAGAGGATTTCATGCAGCTCAGTGACGATGATCTCTTTGCAGCACTTTAGGACTTCAGCAGGGATGCTGTCTTTTCCAGGTGCCTTGCCAAAGCAAGGGAGTCCAGGGCTACGTGAAGTTCTTCTAGGGTTGGTTCACTGTCAAGCTCCTCCAGCACAGGCAGGCACTCAATGTTGTTCAGCGCTTCTTTGGTGACTACATTTTCTCTGGAATATATCTCAGAGTAGTGCTGCACCCAGCATTCCATCTGCTGCGTCCGATCCTGGATGACCTCGCCTGTGGCAGACTTCAGAGGGGCAATTTTCTTCTGTGTTGGACCTAGGGCCTGCTTGATACCGTCATACAACCCCTTGATGTTGCCCGTGTCAGCTGCTATCTGTATCTGGGAGCAGAGCTGCAGCCAGTAGTCGTTAGCACATCTCCTGGCAATCTGCTGGACTTTGCTGCGAGCAGCTCGGAGGACCTGCAGGTTACGCTTACTGGAACAGGACTTGTATGCTGCTTGAGCTCTCCTCTTTTCCTCAATGACTGGTGTCAACTCCTCAGAGTGGGCTTCAAACCAGTCTGCCGCCTTGTTGGTCTTCTTGCTGAATATGGACAAGGCGGTGCTGTAAACGGTATTCTTGAAATGTTCCCATCTGTTGGATGCGTTTGCGTCGGCCGGGCCTGGAAGAGATTCCTCAAGTACTCGTGCAAATTCCTCCACTTTCCTCTGATCCCGGGTCTTGCTGGTATCAATGCGAGGTCTTCCTTCCTTTTTCGTGTGGTACAGTCGCTTTGTTTGCAGTTTCACTCTGCTGCACACCAGGGAGTGGTCGGTGTCGCAGGCAGCACCCTGATAGCTGCGTGTGATCTTGATGCTGGGAAGGCTGGAGCGTCTGGAGAGAATCAGGTCGAGCTGGTGCCAGTGCCAGTGCAACTGACAGCAGAGCTTAAATCTGTTTATTCTCTTCTGTCCCCATCCTGCCTTGTCAGAGTGTTCAGAGTGAAATGACAAGAGTGTTCTTGTCAGAGTGTTCTTCAACTCGCTATCAAGCTCAGCCCTTACTCCGTCATCCTTGGGATCACAGCAGTTGTACAGGCACGGCTTGTCATGCTATTCTCAGGAAAAGCAGGAGGAAACAGTAGCCAGCACTGATTTCTAGAGAATCTGCTCTTACAAGTCAGGACAAGCTCTTCTGACCATTCTGACCTGACGATTAAGTGCATTAACTCCTCTTTGAAAACAACTGAGTGGTGACAGATATATTTGGAGAAGGGCAGGGTACGAAATGTGGGTCCTTCAGGAGAACCTACCAGAGAACCTGGTAGGAGAGTCCTTCAGGAGAGTCCTTCAGGAGACTCCTCAGGAGAGTCCTTCAGGAGAACCTACCAGCTTCCATAGCCCTGGGGCAACCCTGGAGGTGTTTTGGCTCAGTCATGATGTGTGCATAGAAAGACGTTTGACTTTCAAGGTGTGTTCCATGTTCTCTGCCAAACTGCTGGGCAGGTTGTTCCTCGGTCACTGGGTGAGAAGGAATCTATGAGTGCCCCAGCCTGCAAGGTCACATCTAAGAGCAAATGGCCTCCGAACATGGAAAGCCTGGTCTAGATTATTATTTCTGTACAATGCCACTCAGCTTTTGAGTTCTTGCTTGTTTTGTTTTGACCCCCATATCTCAGTGTCTCTATTCTCAAGTAAACTTATATATGGGGAAAAATATCAACAACATGCCATTTAAACAAATCTCAATTAAACAAATCAAACAAATTAATCTGAAACAAATCAGAAATAACAGAGCAATTAGACCCAGTACATTACTGCAGAGATGAAAACCAGATTAGGAGCAGATTAAAAAGCTTTTGTCAATTGAAAGGACTTTCCCTGATGGTGAAAGGACAGGTGAGCCTCCTTGGAAAGAGTGTTGCATGAGTAGGGCACCTTAAATGAGAAGATTCTGTTTCAGATCACTAGCTACTTGTCTATCTTTCTAAAGGTGGAGGAGCCCAGAGGAAGGCCTTGGAGAAGGATCTCCACATGCAGTCTGGTTTCTGTGGAAGAAGAGCTCAAAATGACAGAACACCCATCTGAATTTTATGTCACTGACAGCCCAATCCTATTCCCCCCCCCCCACTTCAGAGCATGTAGTTGCACCAATGGAGCACATTCTGCAAGTGATCAGATAAAAGGTAAATAAAAATAACTTTTACTGACCTCTTGGTGGGCTGCCTCATTGCCAATAAGTAGAGGTGTTTGTTTCCAGTGAGTAAGATAGGATTACAGCTTAAGGGCCCAATACTATCCAGCATGAATGCAGCCATCCTGAGGAGGGGGCAACTGTCACAGAGGCCTCCTCAAGGTAAGGGAACAATTGGGCCTGCATGGATGCTGGAAAGTTGGGTAGGATTGGGCCCTAAGTCTTACTGAACACAATGGGGTTACTTCTGAGGAAAATAACACTGTTCTCAAATACCTCTCAAGCACCTCTTCTCCTTTTGCTGACTTAAGTTCAAGGAAAATAAGAGGTGGGTCTGGGCCAGGAAAGGGGGATAGGATCCAGCATCCATGACTCCCATTGAAATCCTCCCCCTCCTGCCCCCTGCCCTCTTCCCTCCCTCCCTACTCCATACCTCTCCCAAACTGCCTATACCCTACCGCCACTGCCACATTACCTGTTCTGGCATGGGCTGGGTCCATTTGTGGTATGTACATGGAGCTGCTGGTTATTAGCGCCAGTGGCTCCAATGCTCCTGGTATCAGTGCACCAATGATGGCAGCACAGAAGCATTTAGCATAGCATAGAATGTGAGTTCCACTGATGTAAATAGGATTGGGCAGTGAATCCAGCCCTTGGATTATGAAAAACAGAAGGAAAATCTAAGTTCTAGAAAATTCTATTCCCTACAGCAGGGGTGTCCAAAGTTTTTGGCAGGAGGGCCACATCAGCTCTCTGACACTGTGTCAGGGGTCAGGAAAAAAAGAATTAATTTACATTTAAAATTTGAGTAAATTTACACAACTTTACATAAATGAAGTGTAAAGTCATGCACATTGGGGCAAAAAATCAAAACTTTAGCTATAGGCTGATGGGTTCTGAGCTGTCTGTGACAGATCAGGAGAGAGATCTTGGGGTGGTGGTGGACAGGTCGATGAAAGTGTCGACCCAATGTGCGGCGGCAGTGAAGAAGGCCAATTCTATGCTTGGGATCATTAGGAAGGGTATTGAGAACAAAACAGCTAGTATTATAATGCCGTTGCACAAATCGATGGTAAGGCCACACCTGGAGTATTGCGTAATGGGACCTACTTCTGAGTAGGCACGCATAACATTGGGCTGTGAGGCTGCAGTCCTATCCACACTTTCCTGGGAGTAGGCCCCTCTGACTCTAATGGGACACCACAACAGCCCTGGGACCCAGAGGTGCCCCCGGACTGTCCTTCCCTTCTACGAACGCTGAGCTGCCAGGGGTGATGCAGAGGCCCGGGAGGAAAAAACATAGGCAGCAGCCGGCGGGGGCTCTTCCGCCCACTCCCCCCGGGAGAGGCACTCGGCCTGGCCAGCTGGGGGGGGGGGAACGGAGCCAGGCGCGCCTCCTCTGTGCCCATAAAGAGCCGCGGGGGGGGGGAGCAGCAGTGTCTCCAGTGTCTCGTGCGGCTTTCTCCCTCCCTCTTCCCCCCGTCGGGAATGGCTCCGAAGGGAGGGGCCGCTTGCCCGCCCCGCTGAGCCTCCCCGCCGGACTGGCTGCCCCGCCCCCTCCAGCTACGCCACCACCCTCTGCGTAGTGTCTTCCCCCTATCGCGTGGCAAGGAGTTCCGCCGGTTAAGGTCTGTTGAAAGATGCTCTGACACTTTCGGGGAAGTCTCTTTCCCTCAGGGCCAGGAAGAGCCAGTGTTGCTGCCTCTTGTGATCTTAGGCTGTAATCCTAACCACACTTTCCTGAGAGTAAGCCCCATTGAACAAACTAGGACTTACTTCTGAGTAGACCTGGTTAGGACTGTACCTAGTTTCATAGTTGGAAAACTCTCTCTTTCTGGGTGCTAGATATTTCGGGCACCATTCTGTACATGGTTCAGACAAAGACTTCTATTTCCATGCACCCTTCCAGGATTGGAACTCAATGCCATGCCCAGAGTGGGCTCCATGGGTATATTACACTACCCGGTGTGCTGCAAAACACAATGTGTGAGGCAGACTTTAGATCTGATAAGCACCCAGCATGACAGCTTGTATCATTTTGCAGGGAGTGCTTGCCAACATAAAACAAAAGTTGTGTGCTAGTGTGTGTGTGAGATGCATGCCTGTGTTATCTTAGTGGGCTGTAGCCATGGGGAGGTGTCATGATGAGCTCCTGCACTCCAAAATTTACCACTAAATGACTGGTTGTAATCCTTACAACAGTCCTGTAAGGTAAGTATTATTATCTCCTACATGCTTACTTGGAAGTAAGTCCCATTTTCTTCCATGGACCCTACTCCCATGTAAGTCTGTTTAGGATTGCAGCCCTAGTGAGTTCATAGCAGAGGCAAGCTTGGAACTGGGGAAGTCCTGTTTCACAGCTCAGTCTCTTAAACATTCTGCTTTAAAGACTTTTAAAAACTCATCTATACCTTCTTATAGCAAAATAAACAAAATGCAGGTGGGAGCCCAGTATCCATTGATTTGGTATCCACTAATTTGACTCACCACTGACACTGAGATCCACCTTTAAATGCCTTGTAACAAGGGAAAAAAGCACCAAAATCTGCTGAATGCATCATAGCATCTATACCAATGCATTTGGGGGTGGCTATGAAAGAGCAAGAAACCTGAAAGTGGGTCTTTACAGCTATTTTCCCACCGTTTTGGTATCCACTGATTTTTTTATCCACTAGGGATACCAGAATGGAACTCCCATAGCTAATGAGGCATGACCTGTATGACCTTTAAGGAGCTGGCACCATCCACCCATGGTCCAGGGCCACAGTCAAGAACAGAGCTGGATGAACTACTGTACAGGCCCTTGATTTCAACTCCATGTTGGATTTGTAGCCAAGAATGCTAATGCCCTTAACTTTCAATTGAAGATTTAAGCATCTGCTTAAATAAATAGGACTTAGACATGCTAACTGATTGGGCTGTGCACACCATTATATATGATGCCAGTGTTCAAAGGGGCTAGACTTTTACTTTTATTTTAATCAGAAATATCATCCTCCCAACAGGATGTGGCTGTTGTTTGTTACATTTTTTGGAACACAGCAAGGGAAATTTTTCAAGTTTTTTATGAACAATACTGTATATATGAGAACCCAGTACTAAATAAAAAGACACCACCATCCTGGACCAGATTCTCTCTGATGTGAAACCATAAAACAGATCTGACAACTCTATTAACTGAACTACAGAGATCAAACATGTTTGAAAGCTGAGAGAAGTCTAAAAATGCCTCAATATGCCCAAGGCAGAGAAGGAGAAGAAGAAAAAAATATCCAAGCAAAAGGTGATCAACCTGAGACTACACATTTCTAGCTTCTTGTGCTGGGGGACGGTAGCTGAACAACTCCACAGATAAGGAAAATGCTTCTATAATACATTCAGACATGCAGATTATATGTAGAATCAGATGACAAATCACAAGTTCAGCATCTCAGTCTCCTTATATTGTAGAATGCTTGAATTCTTTCAATGGACAGGTAGCAAGTTTAAGGCTGCAAACTGACGCACACGTATGAGGGAGTCATTCCCAATGGATTCAGTTTGGTGTTGTTCTGTAAGGCAGAGGGAAGATGGAAAGTCAATTTTTTATAAGTCCCACTGAACATTGAGAGTTTGCTGTGCACTTACTGCTAGATATTAAACTGGCTTACTAGAGGGGCAGCCCAATCTTAACTTGCACTGGAACAGACAGGTTGAGTGGCTTGCGCTGTATCCACCCCCAGGTTAGGAGGTGGCTGGAGGGCAACTCGGAGTAAGGGGATATTTTTCCTCTTACCTTGAGTAATGCTCCAACCTCCCCCCATGGGGCTACTCATACCTGTACCAGCAAAATCACTGTTGCAAAGCCGAGCAGCCCGTGTAAGACTGCTTGGGCCTTGGAGATGAGTAAGGATATGGCCTGCACTACAGAGGCTGATCCCACCCACTTCCTGGTGGCCTCCCAGACCACCATCTAAAATACCCCCTCTCCAACCTTGTTCTGCCCTCCCACCACTCTCTCCTATTGCGTTCAGTGCTGAATCTGGTGTCGGTAGGCCAGTGCACACCCTTGCACCAGCCTAGCCAGCTCACAAGTCATCACAAACATGTTTTATGGCATATTCGGGACACTTTGAGGCTGGTGGCGGGTCCTGCACCAGCCTAGCACAACATTAGGATTGCACTCTTAGACTACTTAGTAAATGGACATCGAACTGTGCAGACCTTGGCATAGTACTGTGCTGATTTTTACTATTCGGGAACAAAGTTAAATAAATATGTAAAAACATCCATTGTTTTCTTCTTTATGCTATTATGTACTGTATATATCAGGGGTGCTCAATAGGTGGATCGCGATCTACCGGTAGATCGTGAGGCAAAATGAGTAGATCGCGGAGTGCCAACCCCCCCCCCTCAGGTGCCTCTGGGAGGAAACGTCAGGAGTAAGGCCCATTGTACTCAATGGGGCTTACTCCCAGGTAAGTGTGGCTAGGATTGCAGCCTCACAGTCTAATCCTAGGCATGTCTACTCAGGAGTAAGTCCTGTTATACTCAGTGGGGCTCAAGGTACACCAACATACATTGTACACATAAATGTTATATGTTATGATGGCGCGAACATTGTAAAAAAAACTCTGGTAGATCTCCGAGCCTTGCTGGGTTTCAAAGTAGCCAAAAAAGTGTGAGCACCCCTGGTATATTTCATTTGATGTTTCTCTCTGCTTTTTTCCACTTTTTGTAATTATTTATTGATTTACAACAACAACAACAAAAACACACACAAAGAAAATGAAAAATATCCAGGCAGCAGTAAATAAAGTGTTCGGGTGTTTAAATGCATTTAGATATTAAAGTGCAATTATGCCATCATACTAATCAACCCCTTGAAAGCAGCAACAATGTAAATTAAATATTCACAAGGCAAAGTGCAACTCAGCCACAGTGCTCAGATGCTATACAATGAAGAGCAGTGGCCCCATAATTATAATGAGAAACGCTAGTTGCTTAAGTGTGATTATGCAACAATCCCAAGCCAATCGTCCACACGATTCCAGGCACCAATCTAAGACCTCTGCACATGTCCACAGCAGGAGTCGAGAGATGCTTTGGTTCTAGAAGAATCCACAGTTCCACAGAAGAGTTCTGGTAAGGGGAGTTGCCAGTCATAAGCTTTCAGTGATTGGCAGCCTGCCTCCATCTTAGCCTTTCCAATCAGTCAGCTCCAAGCTGTGTCCTTCTGCCAGCTTCTCCTTCTCCTTCTTACACCAGGAGGGCTTAACAGAACTCATTCCTCTAACTCTCCATATTCCTTCAACGCTTTGTGTTTTGCTGTCTTCATAAGGCTGGTTCACTGGTTTGATTCCACGCTGTGTATTGACTGGCTATGATCCGTTTGGAAGGATCCATTCTTTGCCTCCGAATGTATCTTCCAGCCAGGCTGGCCTCCACCTCACTCCAGCCTAAAGGGGTTTCCATTAAGCCTGCAGTGGCCACTGGGGGCCGACCCAGGTCCTGCCACCGCGGGCTGGCCTTTTCCGCGAGGTGCGCTTGAATGGCTGTGCAAGCTCGTTGGGTCTTCCTGTTTTGAGGGTTGTTCGGGAAGCCGCCTTGAGTGGCGGAAAGGCGCGTTGCAAACGCTTCCCCAGAGAAGTCCCTGATCCCAGTGGTGTAACTGGAGGGGGCAATGCGCTGAGTTCGCGGCGTGCAAGTGGCCTCTTCCCCTCCCCTTCGGAGTCATAAGAACATAAGAACAGCCCCACTGGATCAGGCCATAGGCCCATCTAGTCCAGCTTCCTGTATCTCACAGCGGCCCACCAAATGCCCCAGGGAGCACACCAGATAACAAGAGACCTGCATCCTGGTGCCCTCCCTTGCATCTGGCATTCTGACATAACCCATTTCTAAAATCAGGAGGTTGCGCATACACATCATGGCTTGTACCCCGTAATGGATTTTTCCTCCAGATACTTGTCCAATCCCCTTTTACAGGCGTCTAGGCTAGACGCCAGCACCACATCCTGTGGCAAGGAGTTCCACAGACCGACCACACGCTGAGTAAAGAAATATTTTCTTTTGTCTGTCCTAACCCGCCCAACACTCAATTTTAGTGGATGTCCCCTGGTTCTGGTATTATGTGAGAGTGTAAAGAGCATCTCCCTATCCACTCTGTCCATCCCCTGCATAATTTTGTATGTCTCAATCATGTCCCCCCTCAGGCGTCTCTTTTCTAGGCTGAAAGTAGGTATCATCATCATCAGATAAGGTACCTTATCTGGTAGTTTGGGGTTTCTTTCAGGAGGGTGTGTGTTGCTGTCCTACTGAGAGAATACAGATCAACACACATGAATTAGAGTCTGTGGTATCTACACGACATGCATTTCCTGTATGTAACACAGACAGAACACCATTGTTGTTGGCATCCTTCAGTCTCGGAAGACTATGGTGTCACGCTCTGAATGGTGGTTCTGGAACAGAGTGTCCTCTCCAGTGCGCGAAGCCTGGGTAAAGTAGGTATGGAGGATAGGCTGTTACCCATGCAGCAAATGCCCCCTCTCCACGTAGCTGAAATGGTCCAATGGAAAGGCAGAGGCCAATACGGTTGGTTCCAGCGGCGTTGCAGTAGTTGCCAGAACGTGACTGTGTTCAGCCATGAACTGCCTCAGGGACTCCAGCTCCGGATTTTGCCTCGAGGTTGACTCCTGAAGCCTTTTCCATAACTGGATGTAGCCACAAGGCAGTGGAGGTTTGGGATCAGAGTTTTCCTTCTCTCAGATGAGCTGCCTTCCCAGGCTGACGAGTCCCATCTACCTGGTGGCTGTTTAGTCGCCTCTTACAGCCAAACTGAGGGCCTGTTCTTATCCCCAGCCCCCAGGGGATAAGTATTCGTTACACAACACTTTGTAATACGAAGTATTACTTCGTATCACTTATATATACAGTAATATATACAGTATTATTTTGTATCACTTATATATACAGTATATATACAGTAATATACAGTATAATATATATACAGTATATATACAGTAATATATACAGAATACTGTATATATATACACACACACACACCAAAGCAGGTAGGTAATTAGATACCTACCATCTTTGGATACTATCCTATACATCGCCATCCAGGTGCGGGGCGCTTTACGTGTGCGGGAATCCGGCCCGAGGGGCTTCCAATCACCCAGATCTGAACACCCAGCCTAAAGTCTCTTTTTTTTGGGGGGGGAGGGGATTTCCATTCTTTGCTTCCGAATGTATCTTCCAGCCAGGCTGGCATCCACCTCGCTGCAGCCTAAAGGGGTTTCCATTAAGTCTGCAAAGGCCACTGGGGGCCCGACCGAGGAAGGGGGAAGGGCACCCACTAGACCCCTCCCCAAGACAGGCTCGCTCGCTTCCAAACCAACAAAGCCAAGTGAGGTTTAATAGATTAGATGGTGCAGAAAATGAAGGGAGGGGGGAGAGAGGGGGGGCCGCAAGCTCGCTCACTCATCCAGCTGCAGGGCGGAGCGGGGGTGGCTGGGCGGCTGGGGAAGAGAACTGGTGCTCTCTCTCTCTCTCTCTCTCTCTCTCTCTGGACTTACTTCTGAGTAGACATGCATGGCATTGGGCTGTGAGGCTGCCATCCTATCCACACTTTCCTGGGAGTAAGCCCCACTGACTCGACTGGGACCTACTTCTGAGTAGACATGCCTAGGATTAGGCTCTGAGAGTCCAGTCCTATGCGTGTCTGCTCAGACGCGCAGCCCCTAACTGGAGCCCAGAACTGGGATCACAGGCACATGATGGTGACATTTGATGTACTCATTATTTATTTTCCGCTTGGCTGGGCCCCCAAAGCAGGAAATGGGTCCAAGGGGGGCCACACTGAAGGCCCACCCAGCAAGTGCATCAGCATCACCACTACACCCCCCCCCCCCCAAAGCGAAAGGTGTCAGCCAGCATCCGAAGGAACCCACGGGAGGGAGGAGCATCTCGCTGCCGGAGCGCCCGGGCGCGCGTCCTCTGCGCCCATAAAAGGCGGCGGGGCGCAGCGATCAGGCGCTCCGGAGAGATGCTGCCCGCGAGCGCCTCCTTCTTCCCGGCCGAGGGACGCCCACGGCTCGTCCGCGCCGCGCTGCTGCTCCTGCTGGTGCGTGCGGAGGGCTGGAGGGGGCGAGGTGCGAGTGGCTGCCCATCTGGGCAGGTGCGCCCCTGGCCGCAGCAGGGCAGGAGGGAGTCTGTCTGCAGGCTCCAGCCCCGAGTCCCACAGGCTCGCTCTGCTGGGACGGAAGGGGGAGCGCACTCTGCAGATGCTCAGAGGCACTTCCAGTCCCAGGCGGGACCAGGACTAGCCCCAGAAGCTTCGCTGCGGGGGGCCAAGGGCGAGATGACGCCCACGCACTGTGCGTCTGTCTGGCAGGGAGGGTCGCCTGGGGACCCTTCATGGGCTGCGCTGGTGGAACCTCAGAAGAGTCCCACAGGATCAACCCCGGTGGGGCTGGTTCAGAT
Source organism: Tiliqua scincoides (assembly GCF_035046505.1). NCBI lineage: Eukaryota > Metazoa > Chordata > Lepidosauria > Squamata > Scincidae > Tiliqua > Tiliqua scincoides. Next base: position 213,033,061 of record NC_089824.1, read on the forward strand.
GACACTTGGCTGTGTGGACCGGGTCCAGGCAGTGAAGGATGCCGGCGTATCCTACTCCATGCCTAGAAATTGGCATCCTAGCAAGTGGGAAGGGGCAATCTGTCCATGCTGGTGACACACTCAGTGCCTTCGGATTTGGTGGGGCTGGTCTGGCTGGGAAGGTATAATCTAAATTGCTCCTAAGAAATGCTGTGAACAGAGAAGCTCAAATGTTTTCCACCTTTTGGACATCCTGGGATGGCGGTAGCATGTTTGGTAAAGATCGCCCTTTTTCTTCCACCTGCAACATTTGGCTTAGAAAAATTGATCCCTGTATATTAAATTATCCAGGTCAAAACTGAGTATATATTTGGCACTCTGAATGGCGCTGGCTTTTGTTAATACGCAGAGAGGTATCATGTGCCCCACCTCACTCTGAATAAATGTGTTCTCATTGCTTGCTTATCTTCTACAGTTTTGTTTATTTCTGCTTGATGGACCTGCAGCTCTTCCGTTTCTTTCCTATTGTATTACAAAACTGCCAAATATGTTCTTTGGGATTAGGAGGTCACCTCTTTCAGCCATCAGTCACTGAACTAACTGGCAGGTAATTCTGCATTCTTTTGTGGTTGGGGAGATCCTGGAAATACACTGCAGTCAGAAACCTGGCATTTTGTTATGTTGCGTATTGTCCTGCTTTTTACTTGGGACTAGCAATTATGAAATTCTGGGAACTTCAAGGGAACTATGTCTGATTCAACACTTTGCATCGGACTATGATTTGCCTTGGGTGCAAATCCCTTGGCTGCATCCCTTTCTAAGCCTCCCAAGAAGGAGATTTGTACAACCACAACATGTTCCATTGCCTATTGGTTCTTAGCTGAAGAAAGCTTTATAAATGTAACAAATGATTATAGTTAGAAATGGGGTACCATATGGTGGGGGTTGTTTGGTTGTCAATCACCGCGGTCTATATATAAATAAATAATGGAAATGGTAGAAATTAAGACAGAAAAATTTTAAAAATAGCCGTAAGAGGGGAAAGGGAATTAAAGTCAAGGTGTGTGAGGGGGAATCTAGGAGGAATCTCTCTGCTTGTGTTTGAAAAATAGATCCAGGTGTAAATCCAAGTGTAAATTTATATTAAATGTAAATGGTTGAATACTAAATCCATTGCTTTAATTTCTTAGTGTCCAAATGCTAGATCTCTATCTTTTTATCCATTATGGTTTTATTCTATCCTGTTGCCCAGCCGCTGAACTTCTGGTAAATATCATGCTCTTCAGGTAATATTTCATTCACGCATAAGCTTGAACTCTTTTATACATTTACTTCAGGGTTATCCAAACTTTTCGGCCAAAGGGCCACATCAAATATCTGGCATGGTGTCCAAGGCCGGAAAAAAAGAATGAAATGTAAAATTTAAGTAAATACATTAGAGATGGAACTTAGATGAATGACTGAAATGAATGAATGAATGAATGAATGAATGAATGGGCTCAAATGTCCAGGATTTCTCCAAGCACTAACACAGCCCAAGAAATAAAGCACACACACTTTATTTCCCATTTCCCCACCCCCACAAGCACAACTCTGGTTGTGTTTGGTCAACTGGGCCAGAGGCTCTCAGGGGATCAGAGACTGGCCGCAGGCCGGATAGAGGCTCTCCGCGGGCCACATCTGGTCCCCGGGCCGGGGTTTGGAGACCCCTGATTTATTTGGAAGTAAGTTTTGTTGACTTTAGTAGAATCTACTTCAGAGTAAATATGTATAGGATTAGAGGAAAAAATGTTCCCTTTGTCCTTGGCTCTAGATCACAAAGCTACTATCTGTAGCTTTTAGTCCATAAAACTTCAGTTACTTTTCATCTTCCAATAAAAAAAAAGACTTTAATGTAATCTTCTCTCCCCTCCTGGAAATTACAAGAGGTACGTCCTTCTTGCATACTGTTCAGAGGGCAGGGAGCACTCTGTGACTCTGAAGCTGCAGAATTGTGGTTGTTGAAGTTCCTGACAGATGGGGAGGCACAAGGCTTCCTCTAACCATTGTGCCTGGTGATAAGCATATTCTGAAAGAAAAATAAATAAATCTTAATAATATTGACCAGCTTTGAATAACTATGGTCGCTGAATGTGTTGACTATCCTTTGAATAAAAACTGCTAAGTAGTTCTAAGAACATAAGAAGAGCCCTGCTGGATCAGACCAAGGGGCCATCTAGTCCAGCTTCCTGTATTTCACAACAGCACTGCTCACCAGATACCTCAATTAGCACCTGAGACGACAAGATGCTGTCGCCACTCCTTTACGTCTGGCATTCAGAGATAGGCTACTTGTCTTATCATAGGCTACCACATCATGGCTTGTAACCTGTGATGGACTTTTCCTTCATAAATCTGTCCAATCCCCTTTGAAAGGCATGTAAGCAAGGTGTCTTCACCACATCCTTTGGCAAGGAGTTCCACAGATCAATTACATGCTGGGCAAAAAATACTGTTATCTTCTTTTTGTCTGTTTTCTCTCACAACACTCAATTTTAGAGAATGTTCCTTGGTTCTGGGGTTCTGTGAGGGGGAAAAGAACCTTATCCACTCCATCCATCCCATGCATAATTTTATATGCCCCCCTGGCACCTTCTTTCTAGACTGATGAGCCCCCAAAGCTGTAGCCATTCCTCATACAGGAGGTGCCCCAGCCCACTAATTATTTTAGGGCATAATCCCAACCCCTGCTTGGGCCAGAGTAAGTCCCTTGCACTAACCTGGGAGTGTCGCAAAAGTGCTGTAAGGCACTTTTGTGCCACTTTGAGGGGAGATAGGCTGGCGCACGAATGTGCGCTAGCCTCCCTGCGCCGACGCGGGCACCAGAGGGACAGTGAGTTGTGTTGGCCGAGCCTGGCTGATACAGGGGTCTGGGGGGGGGGCATGGGGAGGGTGAGGAGGAGCCGGGAGGGAGGTTTTCTGGGGCAGGGGACGGTGGGCAGCGGGCATTCCCGGGGCAGGGAGCGGGAGGCAAGACCAGAATCCAGCAGTTATGGCAAATCCTGACCCCCTTCCTGGGCAGCACAGCACGATTCTGGGTTGCTGGGATTTGCGCCACCTCGTCAGATGGCGCAGATCCAAATAGACCCATTGGGGCCACTGCAGTGCAACACAGGGTAAGGGGAAAGGCTTCCTCTTGCCTTGGGCTGCGCTGCTTTTGGTCCCAAAATTGTGCTGGATGCAGCGCAGGCCTGCTGGCCTGCCTGTTCCAGTGCAAGTTAGGATTTCACCATTAGTTGCTCTGATCTTGCAACTGTTATATTGAAAACCAGGATGTGCAATAGCTTCATTGTAAAGACAGCTACGTTTGCAGTGGTCCCTGAATCTCTGCTTACCTGTGAAATGTTTTCAATTAACTGTTTAATCTTTGTAGTCATGCATGCAAAATAATGCTTGCCTTGTATGCAGCTTGTAAACTGTAACGATCAACCTACAACATGACGTGTGTGAAATACCTTCCAAGGAGAAATGCTGTGGAAGATGTAGCTTCTAGAGTCATGGTCAATTTCTTATGTATTAACTGAAGATTGTGTTTTGTTTTTTTTAATATCCTAGTGACAGTGTATTGATTCAGTCATGAGTCATGTTCCAGCCCTTCAGAGTCTTTGTGAAAGATAATTCCTGTTGAGCAGAGAGCTTTGCTTCAGCCTCACAAAAGTAACTGAACACCTGCAAAGTGAGGAACCAGCTCACCAGAATGTGACACAATAGTTAGTATAAAGTGGTTTTAAGTCCTACTTGATGTACTCTAATTAACATGAACACACACTGTATTCCCCAACAGCCAGACCGATCTTTATATAGTGTCTTAGTTCCAAAAAGAAAACTGTATCTATGCAATCATTAGGGGAAACATAGGTTTTTGCTTTTCTCTTGCACCAAATTGTGCAAGACATGGTTTTCTTTTTCAGATTCAGTCTTTGAGCAGACACAGTCTTGGTGGTGTGAGCCTGCCCCATGCTGGCCAAAGTTGCAGAGAGTCATGGACTCTTCGCTCACAACAGGAGAGGAAACTTAGCGCTTTCCACATGCGCTGCCTCCGACGCATTCTCGGCATCACCTGGCAGGACAAAGTCCCAAACAACACAGTCCTGGAATGTGCTGGAATCCCTAGCATGTATTCACTGCTGAAACAGAAACGCCTACGTTGGCTCGGTCATGTCGTGAGAATGGATGATGGCCAGATCCCAAAGGATCTCCTCTATGGAGAACTCATGCAAGGAAAGCGCCCTACAGGTAGACCACAGCTGCGATACAAGGACATCTGCAAGAGGGATCTGAAGACCTTAGGAGTGGACCTCAACAAGTGGGAAACCCTGGCCTCTGAGCGGCCCGCTTGGAGGCAGGCTGTGCAGCATGGCCTTTCCCAGTTTGAAGAGACACTTGGCCAGCAGTCTGAGGCAAAGAGGCAAAGAAGGAAGGCCCATAGCCAGGGAGACAGACCAGGGACAGACTGCACTTGCTCCCGGTGTGGAAGGGATTGTCACTCCCGAATTGGCCTTTTCAGCCACACTAGACACTGTTCCAGAACCACCTTTCAGAGCGCGATACCATAGTCTCTCGAGACTGAAGGTTGCCAACGTGCAAATTGGTTGGTCCCAGATTATGACTGGATCAGTCATGTGAAGTAGTAATTGGTGCTTTCAGCCCACCTTGATTGAGGATTTTTGTCATCATTGCCAGCGTCTTTCCCTCATGCAGCACCTTCTGGAGTCACCATTGAGCTGGTCACGGCCATGGCTGGCACACCTAGTGGTGTGTTACTGAGCTCGCCAGGGTCCTCAGGCTTCCTGCTTATCTTTGCAAGTGGGTTGTTAGGGGCTTGGGCTGCAATTCTATCACACTTATCTGGGAGTAAGCCCATTGACTATAATGGAACTTACATCTGAGTAGACCTGCATAGGATTGTGCTGTTTGCACCTTATACCCTTCCAGTTAAAACAAGAACACAGTCCCAGTTCACATAGTTTCTTTGCATTTTTCCATTACCCCTTGGGAGTTTCCTTAAATTTCAAGTCCTTGGCTTTGTTTTTAACATTGGGATTCTTTTGTACCCTTAGTTAGAATTAGTGTGTGTTTTGTAGCCCATTCATTTTGGCACCTTTTTTCTTCCATTACTTAATTGGGGTTGTTTTTTTTTTGGTCCCCTTGCACTATTGGTTTTGAATTTATTTCTGTAGTGATGTATTACTTAAAAAATAACTCCTGGTATTTTGTGCGGCCAGCCCCAGTTTATCTTTATTTATTTTCTTCTATGGTAGTTTTAGCACCCCACATCATATTCCCCTATCTGGTTTTCTATGGGATTATTTTACATCAAATTCATTGGGGTACAATACGGTGGGTGTTGGTTGGTTGTCAGTCATTCGAGTCTGTATATACATAAGCAAGTAATAAAAAATGGTGAAAATTAAAACAGAAATTTTTTTTAAAAACATCTGTAAGAGGGGGAAGAGAATTAAAGTCAAGGTGTGTGAGGGGGAATTTAAGAGTAATTGCTCATGTTTAAAAAAAATAGAAAGGATAAATTATGTAGGCAGATACATAGGGCATCTGAAACATTATTGAGAGAAGAGAACAAGATGAGGATGGCTGTTCATTCATTTTTGCAAATGGTCACACATGCCAAGACACATTTTGCTTCCTTAAACGTTACACCAATTCCTGTGTATATTTGCGGTGCTGATTCCAAAAATGGCATCTGTTTTGCCCTATCACATCTAGCTTTGGAGATATAGTACAGCCTCATTAGTGAATGGTTCAAGCAGCTTCCTCGTGAGAAAGCCTACCAGAGCCTCTGCATTCAGAGCCTCTGTGTTGGGCTGTGGGTCCGACATGGAGGCTGTTGATTCTATGGCAGCCCCAAGGGTTGCCACAGAATCGGGTAGCCCCACTGCAGGGCTACTTGCCTTACCCAGGGGAAGGAGACGAAAGTGCCGTTTCCCTGAGAAGCTGCCGGCAGCTGCCCTGTTGTGCATAGGATGCCGCGGCAGCCGTTTTGGCGCTGCGGCAGTCCCGGTGCAATGGGCAGCTCAGGATTAGGCTGCCTGTCGCTTATCTTGATAACTTGTGTGGGAAGTGCTCTGTGTCACTTCATCCCAGCCCTCCGGAAACAGCTGCACTACAATAATTTGGCATTTGTGTATGTGCCTTGTGTATAGCACAGTCCTGCCTGTCGTTCGTTAGCACATCCTTAGATTGCTGTGTACGAGAGACATATGGACTAGCGACCTTGAAGGACTTGGATGCATTGGTTGTAGAATTACAATATTTTACTGCTATAAAATAATTGAATTGAGATTAAAAAATAATGACCAGTTTAGGTTAAGACAGTTTTTCCCAGTAGTAAAACATTTGTTTGAGTCTAGATTGCAGAATTTACTATTTTCATGGTTTTGTTTCTGAAAGCACTAAGTACGTTTCTAACTATGGTTCACCCAAAGCTAAGTATTTTTTTAAAAATTTCTATATCAAATCAGTGGGATTGAAGTCCTTAACAGTGGCTGGATTGTATCCATTCCTGCAGATGTTTGAAACCTAGTTGATATTGAGCTCTCTGGGGTATACAGGGAGACCCCCATATCCATGAATCCCATACCAGCAGATTCACTTATCCTACATGTGCCTCCCCTCCGGAGGGCTTTCTAGGGTCTCCTAATACCTTATAAGGCATTTAAAATGTCACTTTCAGTTTTACAAAAAATAGAAGCGATGTTTTTTCACCTCTAGGACTCAGTCTAAGCCTGGCCGATTCTGCAGATGTCCATCTGTGGTCTCTGCTGGTGTCAGAGGACCCTCCAGAGATGAGGGGAAGGTGTCCCTTTGCATCCATGGATTCAGGTATCTGTGGGGGTTCCGGAATGGGGGCCCTGCCTGTAATTTCCCATAATAGACAGACAAAACAAGGTGAGACCAATTGATTGATGTGCTGCATTGCCCATAGCAGTAAGTGCCACCCTCCCCAGTTCAGCCAACTGGAACATTTACAAATGGGCGGAGCACCAGCATGTGCCTTGAAGATCACTCTGGAACTAAAATAACACAGCATGACCTGAAAACAGGTTGAACAAGAATACTGGGCAAGAGATGAAGTTATTTGCATATTATGTTTGTGTTACTGTTAATAATGTTCAGGGGAACATGCTCAGGGTTCTGGCCTCAGGTTAACTCTTTTAAGGTCAGGGTGAATTGATGAATGGTTGACACAGAACAGAAGTTGTTAGAGCCGACTTTGCTTGCTGATAAAATGTTTCTCAAGCTTTCGTATGACACAAGGACTTTCCACCAACATAAATATTTGGAGGAATAAAATATGTTGGTCTTGGTTCTTATCAGAGGCAGTCAGTTTGTTGCCTTGTTAAGAAAAAGAAATCCAGGGCATCTTCAAAAGCTGTCAGTTTCTTGCCTTGTTGAGAAAAAAGTACAGGACATCTTCTTGATGTCAATTTTGATGGACAAGTTTTCAAAGCAAGTTTTCCCTTGCTGCAAGTTAATATGCCATCTCTTATTCTGTAGGACTAATTGATAGTGCAGTGGGCTCTTGGTATCTGTGGGGGATCTGTTCCAAGACCATTACCCCTTCCCCTTGACTTGAGAATGGCTCCCTCCCTTGAGACCTTTCGGCGAGGCCTGAAGACCTTGTTGTTTAACCAAGCCTTCTGACGTTATGGCCTTTTTAACATCTTTTATATATCTTTTAGTTGCTTTTTTACAGGCCCGATTCCTCTAAGAACTGCTGTTTTATGCTCTTTTATTCTGACTCTTCTGACTACTGTTTTTATGGGTTCTGCTAATGTGTTTTTTAATATGTTTTTATCTGTTTGTGAAATTATGTTTTAATCTGTTTTATATGTTGTTAGCCGCCCTGGGTCCCTTTTTGGGAGAAGGGCGGGATAAAAATAAAGTTTTACCATTATTATTATTATTATTATTATTATTATTATTATTATTATTACCCCTTGCAGACACTGAAATCCACGGATACTGGAATCCATGGGCAGGGGGCTAGCACTCACTTGGTGGCCGCCCCAGCTCTCCAGATCCTCTCTGGGTCTCAGAACACCAGCCTCCCTGTGTCTCAGAACACCTACTAGACACAACTGGAAGTCGCTGGCACAAACTGGAAGCGGCTTCCAGGAAACCCTCTGTGGAACGGTGTCAGCATCTGTGAATGCTGTGCCCAGAAATTGATAAGGAGAGCCCACTGTATCATCCTATTTGGAGGGGGGGGGGGCACATGCTGCTATTATTTGCTTTCCTCTACTGAGAGGTGGCTGTTTCATGAAATATAATGGTCAGCAGGGAGCAGAATGTCACCACATTGCCTTGTTACCTCAAAGCAGGCCTGTCTCAGCCAGTATCATCAGACCAGACTATGCAGAGTGCAAGAGCAAGCAATGTGCACAGTTATTAATTGTAGAACTTGGCTGGGTTAGGGCTTAGGTTTAATTATAAATAGGAAGGGGGGAGCACTATAACATTGGATGCCAGTTTTTAAATGAGAAAAAAAACTTGTATAGGCTGAGTCTCGTTATTCGTGAGGGTTCTGTTCCCAGAATCCCCATGGATGGCAAAAATTGCACCATTTAAAAAAAAAATGTCTCTTTGCTAGGCAATTTAAAAACAGCCTTGCTGACCTTTGCGATGTAAGACAGAGTCATTAGGCAGACAATCCATCAATCATTCTCTCTTCAGGTGCTTAGAAAGGCTTCACTTGGAACCAGCAACCCCTCCCTTCATCCAGAGCGCTGCGCTGGGAAAGAATGCAAAGTGATGATCTTTTTTTCCCACATACTTGGGGGAACGGAGGGGTTGCTTGCCTTGGAGAGAAGTTGTTCTAAGTGCCTGGAGAGAGAATGATTGACGGGTTGTCAGCCAGTTTCCCTGCATTAACAAGGCTATTGTTAATGGACCTTTTCCCTTTAATTTAAAGGGCACTTCTCATCGCATTGATATAAAACTTCGGGTGAAAAATCCGTGGATGATTAGGTTATACCTGAATTAAAATGGCAGGATTTTTAAAATTTAAAGCTAGCATGGGAGATCAGAAATCAAAACAGAATAAACTGTCAACTCTCACCCTTGGGTGGACTGAGAATGTTAGTCTGTTCAGGTAAGGTGGCCAGATTCTATGGCTTTTTGGTGCAAGATATCTAGGGTAGGTATAATTATGCTAAAATACTGTCCATTTTACTGTAGCCCTTTTTCTCATCCATTAAGGTCCTTGTGATCAGCAACTTTAACTGTGCAGAGGGAAGTAATGGCAGCCTGAGGAAGACCATCCACAAGAGAAGCAGTCAGGTGGGGATTCTGTCATATTGTTCCATAAATAATACTTGTTGAAACTCCAGGTTGAAGTTATCTGAAACTTTCAGCATTTTTTATTTTTATTTTACAATGGCTTTTGTGTCATGGAGTGTGGGTTAAGAAATCTAGGCATAAGTTATATTGTAGATAAACTTGAACAGCCCCTGTGTGTGAGTCCATCTGTTTGAGAGGGGGTGTGTGTGTGACAGAGTGAGGGGGGGTCCATCCATGCTACAAAAATAAGGGAAATTTATCTACCATTACTCAGGAGTCTTGAAATAATAGCTTGGGCATCACTGCATTCATGCACTTAGAGAAGATGTATGTAGGTGTTCTAACAGAAATGTGTTTCTGCACTTCCAGGGTCTGGAACCAAATTTACAGGACAGCCTTCGTCCTTTGCGGCGTACAAAGAGGAGATGGGTTATTACAACCCTGGAATTTCAGGAGGAAAGCAAAGGACCATTCCCGATGTTTGTTGGGGAGGTAAAAGGAAAACGAACTCTTTAGCAAGTCCCAGAAGTTTCCAGTAAAGTGTCTTATATTTCTGGCTGATATTGTGTCAGTGGGATGACTTGGACGTAAATGTGGTTTGGATTGCTGCCCAGAAGGCATTTCTCCCTTACCTGTTACTTGGAAAAGTTCTATTGATGAAACTTGATGCTAGAGGAAACTTGTAAAGAAATGTCAAGCTTGTTCATGTTTACATTATCCTTCCATAATATATCATTGCAATATTTGTCTTCCGAGGAAGGTTTTGTTTCTCCACCCAGTTCTTTTTCTAATTTTTAAAGTATGTCCTTGAAAGAATTTTCAACGCTCCTTCATGGTTGTGGTTGTCCTACAATGACAGGATTGTTTGTTTGGTGTCATTTCAACCTTGCTGTTCCCAGGGCCTAGGAGAGGGGGGTAAAGGGGGTAATTTGTACCGGGGGCCAGGGTCAGAAAAGGGGCCCAGGAGCCAAAGGAGGGGGCCCAGAAATTTCTTGGGATCTTACATTTTCTAATCTCACCCAGACTCACATGGGATTCACATGACACATGGCAGTAACTACTGCCAGAAGCTACACGCCCCAGGCCCAGGAATGCATACAGTCCTTAACAGTGTCACATCTGGGAGGAAGATGGCCTGTTATGTAAAAATCCCCCTCCTATAGTCACAGGTTACGGAAGTATTGTGTCTTAATCTAATCACTGTTTAAGCATCTCCTACAGTACTATATGCAAACTTGAACTGCCTTCAATGATTCTGGTGCTGAAATTCTGTTTCTGATTCATTGTATTGTACCTATATCCTGTATTTTTTCCACACAGTCTTTGTTAAATTGCCTTTCTAGGAAGCCAGCCATCACCCCTGACTGAATTTTGCTGATAACTGATACGTACATCCTGATCCCCATTCAAACATATACATATGAAAGCATTACTCCAAGCACCCAGCATTTAGTTAAGCAACCAGCAATCAAGCTCAGTATCTCCCAGTCCCTTATAAGAGAGGGCTTCCTCTCTCATACACACTCTCTCTCCAAGACCCAACACATATGTGTTGTGTCAGAAAGTCCTCTCCACAGGACTCCCCCCTCCAACTGCTCTACAGGACAGGTAACTATCTTGCGCATGGAACACTTTCCCTTGCCCCCCCTTTCCTCCCCTTCTATCCCCATCTTTAGTTAGCAGCTGGGATTCATAGCAGGGACCCCTAAAATCCTTCCCTACAACCCCCTTCCTTTTTCTGATTTCCTTCTTCACACGCAACCACCATGAAAGCTAGGTACACTGTATTCAAGCATTAGGATCAAGAAACATACCCTTATCAATTCTCCATGTGCATTATGTTTACCTTTGTTCTTTTGTAATAAACCATAATCTTTTATTGAAAGTTATCTTTCTCTCAGTCTCCTCTTTAAGCAAAAGGGAATTTCTCTGCATTACACCATTGTTATCCAGCCTATGATCCTAATGTTCCAATAAGGGCAGTGTAATAATTCCCCTAAACAAAACAGCTCTTTTAGTAACAGGCGTGCTCCAGGAACTCTTTGGCTTGAGGATCTGCTTACAATGAAGGCGTGGATGGGAGCTCAGGGACACAGCTGCAGGGCTACAGCTGTTGCAGAAGTGGTGCCCACCTCCATTGCCCCCCCACTCTGTTTCACCCCCTTCCTCTTTGGGAAGGGGCCCTAAAGAAACTTTGTACCCCCTGATAGAATTCCTCTTGGAAGCCCTGGCTGTTCCCCTTGTGCAAGCGTGCCTGAGTGAATTTGTTTCAGTGAAATGGCATCGTGGGATCAATAAGGATCCCAGTTAAAAGGGATGGTGTGAAATGCTGCATACCCAAAGTAGCAGGGGTTTTACTGACCCCCAACAGGGTGACAATTCTCATTTAATAATACAATTGCTTGTTGAAGCAGCAGTTACAATAAAGTGGAGTTAACCATTCAATATTTTAATTCAAAATCTCAAGGAGGTAGAAGATTAAAGGAAAAAATATGATTTTTGGAGGCTTGTGAGACCTTGAACATTAAGGTGGTCATAGGCATTTATGATCTATCAGCAATAATCTTTAATGTAATTTTGTCTGTATGCATTAAATTGTAAAAATTGTAAAATGTGGTTTTTAAAAAATCTAAGCAAACCCATTAGTTTGATCAGGGCTTATTTGGCCCCAATATTGAATTATAAAGTGTTCTTTATAAGAATAGGAGGAGTAAAGAGTCTTACTATTGCAGTATAACACCCTGATCATATTTTTCTTTCCACCGGTGGAAGTGAGAGGATGCCAGCGGAAGTGACTTTCAGCCAGCAAGCACAATGAGGCTATAATCCTATCCACACTTACCTGGGAGTAAGCCCCATTGACTATAATGGGACTTCCTTTTGAGTAGACAAGCATAGGATTGGGCTCTATGGCAGCTAGCACTATGGCATGTGAGCTGGTGGAGAGGCCGCCATCCACTGGTGCCCGTTGGGAGTGTCAGAGTGGGAAGGGGTGGTTCAGTCCACTTGCATGTGCAGTATCCTATGCTCCTTCCCTCTCCCTTGGTTCTGCATCGGTATAAGGGCTGGCACAGAGGCGACCCATTGGGGAAGTGAAGCTTGACCCAGAGTATTTGAACAAATGTTCTCTTACCCTGAGGAAACCTCCATGACTGCCCACCATAAGATGCACCTTGCACTCAGTTGGCATGACTGCATCAGTGGGACACAGGTTTTGAGAGGATTGGGTTGTAAGTCTGGGGATAAGGTTAATGTTAATAAAAGCTCTTGTTTTGTAGCTCTTCAATAATGTATCGTACAATGTATCTCTGAAATATTTAATCAGCGGACATGGTGTGGATGAGTACCCAGAATTTGGATTGTTTTCAATTGAGGATGATGCCAGTGGACGTATCTACGTGCACCGTCCTGTTGATCGAGAGAATACACCTTTCTTCATGGTAATTACAGTCAAGAAAATCAGTTAAGCAACTGGTGCTTCCTTTGTTTCATTTCTGATAGAAAACACTTTAAATAACAGTGCCTGGAGTCCTTAAAATATTGGGCATACCCAGTGATCAATGAATAGTAGCATATTTAACCATTGATTGGTGTCAGGCGTTTGCCTTCCAGCACGTATGAAGTGCATGCATGTCTAGGCAAAATGCTTGCATGTACAAGAGGAGGCATACAGCAGCTGACCTTCCATTGTTTCAAAGGGGCAAATGCCCTGAGTGTGGAGTCCGACGCAGTCAGAAACTGTGCCGAAAGCACAGTTTAAGAGCCCAGGGAAGCTTCAGTAGGCTTCCCCGGTGCATCCTGTAGTTGCATGAAGCTCCAGGCGCTCTAGGTAGGTGGGGGGGGGGTGGCTTCATGCTGGGGGGCTGTCTTGCCACAGCTTCTCCCCACTGGGCCTCATGCCCGCTTAAGGCTGATTAGTTTCCCTTGTTAAACTCACAAGTGCAGCAAGCAAAATTCAGAGTCCAGTCCCAGTCCACAGATTCCAAGTAAGTCAGTCCAATCAGTTAAAGTTGCCAAACCGGAGTCCAGAGCCAATAAGCTGAGTCACAGTCCGAGGTCAGATTCCCGTCCCGTCCCGTCCCGTCCTCCAACCTACACTCCTTCTACAACCCACAGTCTTTAGTTTCTCCAGGTGCTGTTTATATCCTTCTAGGTTCACTTTAGCCTCTAGTGGCTGCAGCTGTGCAGCACACCTCCCGCTACCACCTGGGCTTTAACCCTGCATTTACTTGGAGCAAGAGGCACTGTGGACACCACACCCTATCTCCTTGGTGATATCTTCTGTGATGTCACTACAGGGGCGCTATCATGGGCCTTAGCCCCAGGTGCCCCAAGGGGAGCTACGCTACTGTAGGCATGTACAAGAGTAGGTATATATACCTACTCTAGGTATATATACTAGGTATATATACTCTAGTATACCTACCTACTTCTAGGTACCTACTCTAGGTATATATACCTATATAGGTATATATACCTAGAGTATATAGTAGGTAGGTATAGTATAGTATAGTATATAGTAGGTAGGTATATATACCTATAGTAGGTATATAAATACTGTTACTACTACTACTACTACTAATAATAATAATATATAAGAGTAGGAGAAACTGAAAGCGATGTTTTTAATGCCTTATAAGGCATTAGGAGGCCTGGGGAAGCCCTAAAGGACCCTACCTACAAAAAGCCTAATATTGTTTGTAAAGTAACTGAGGGCCAAATCCTATCCATCCTTCCAGTGCCAATGCAGCTTCTATGCAGCTCAGAGGTAAGGGGATAAACATTCCCTTGAGAGCTCACCTTGACTGTCCCATTAGCACAGCCGCATCAGTGCAGGAAAGTTGGATAGACTTAGGATTGGGCCCTAAGTCTATTGGTTATGCTGTTCATATTTCTTAGCAAGCAAAATGAACTTGCTGCGACATGTCCAGTACTAGAATGCATTATGCCTGAAAGGTCTGAAAAACCCAGCCTTTAAATCCATATAAAAACATCTTTGCGCCACTCTGCATCATGATGTTGAATAGGATTATCATACTTGTCACCATATCAAATCTGCTTACGAATGAAGCAACTTCTGTCCTTACACATTTCTAACTTGGTTTCCGTGTTGATTTTCCTGTGTCAGATACGTTTTGATGTTGCAGATCGAAAGACTGGGGTGATTGTGGACAGATCTTTATTCTTCAACATTAAAATTAAAGACATAAATGATAATTCACCTGAGTTCCTCAAGAAGGAATTTAATATCACTGTGAAAGAAAACCACAAGAGAGGTGAGTATCTTCAAGATGGTGAATAGGATCAGAGGCAAAATGATTCCTCCTAATGCGTTTTACAATATGATTGATATTTTTCATTGAACTCCTAGGGCTAGTTCTCCTCTATTTTTTTATAAACACACAGGTAGTTACTGATATCCGTCAGGCATTTTGGAGGACCTGGATTAGCAGTGATGTGTCATACAGTAGTTCCCATGATAGGAACATAGGAAGCTGCCTTATCCTGAGTCAGACCATTGGTCCATCTAGTTCACTGTTGTCCACACTGCAGTGACATGATCACAGTGACTGACAAAAGTGCTTCTACAGTGACAGGAACTGCTGCCAGATATATTTGTAGTTGCCTAATTCATACAATCAGTTCTGTCTTTGTTAATTTTTCTCTGGTCATGGTTATGTATATGATCATGATCATTTATACATGATGTTATTTATAAACCTATGCTTAAACAAGTTTAGGGAGTGAAGAAAAACTTCAATTCCTGTTGGAACATTGCATGCAAAACCACCTTTTTGCCTAGTCAGGCCCTGTTCACACATACGTGATAACCGTTCCATGACATCAAGTGATGTCTTGCATGTGTGAAAGGCATCTTCCATCCCATTGCAAAGGACTTGCTATAACTACTTCTCTTTTCTCTAATCCTAGATGAGCCAGTTTTTAATGTCACTGCCTATGACAAAGATGAAAATGGCACTGCCAATTCTCGGGTAGCGTATTCTCTGTTGTCTCAAACACCTCGTTTGAAAGAACCTATCTTCACTGTGAATTCCTTCAGTGGCCTAATATATATTTCAGGATGCTCAGATTATGAGGTAAAGCACTTGTAGACATTAATATGAAAGTTGCATGCGAGATCATTTGGCATATATAATCTCCAGTTGAATGATTTGGTTGTAAGGAGCTTGAAGGCTTTACCTTCAGACGTTTTTGTTTTCGCAGTACGTCAGTCTTTACATTTCATCCACGGTGACAGAGTTTCCTCTGCGAAACTTGCTTTCCTGCACCCTGCCCAAAGTATGTTATGAAAACAAATACGGGCGCAATCCTAACCAACTTTCCAGCACTGGCATAGCTGTGCCAGTGGGGCATGCGCTGCATCCTGCTGTCAGGGGGTAGTCATGGAGACCTCCTCAAGGTAAGGCAATGTTTGTTCCCTTACTTGGAGTTGCATTGCTCTTATGTCAGTGCTGGAAAGTTGGTTAGGATTGCAGCCTACATCTTGCTAATGTAATTGGTGGATGAAGTGATGGCCTTAAACCAGAGGTCAGCCTGGACATATTTCAATTCCAGTAGGTGAACTTGGGCCAGTCACCTTGGTTCAGCCTGTTCTAACTCATGGACTTATGGTGAGAGATGCCACCCTGAGATTCTTGGAAGATGGGTGGTAAATAACTATGAATCACTATGGTAAATCACTATGAATACTGCATTAAGTGCCTATACAAATTCACATCAAGGAATGTGATCACATCCTTTGATCACAAATTCACATCATGGAATCAAGAAGCAGGGCTGTGTTCTTGCACCAACCTTGTTTGGGATTTTCTTCGCTGTCCTGCTGAAGCATGCCTTTGGAACCGCAACAGAAGGCATCTATCTCCGGACCAGATCAGACGGAAAGCTCTTCAACCTCTCCAGACTGAGAGCAAAGTCCAAAGTCCAGCTGAAATGTCTGTGTGACTTCCTCTTTGCCAACGATGCAGCTGTCACTACCCACTCTGCCAAAGATCTCCAGCAGCTCATGGATCGTTTTAGCAAGGCCTGCCAAGATTTTGGACTGATGATCAGCCTGAAGAAAACACAGGTCATGGTTCAGGATGTGGACTCACCTCCCTGCATTACAATCTCTGCGCATGAACTGGAGGTTGTCCATGACTTTGTGTACCTTGGCTCAACAATCTCTGACACTCTTTCTCTCGATACCGAACTAAACAAACGCATCGGTAAAGCAGCTACCACGTTTTCCAGACTCACAAAGAGAGTCTGGTCCAACAAGAAGCTGACGGAACATACCAAGATCCAGGTCTACAGAGCTTGCTTCCTGAGTACACTTCTGTACTGCAGCGGGTCATGGACTCTTCGCTCACAACAGGAGAGGAAACTGAATGCTTTCCACATGCGCTGCCTCCGACGCATCTTCGGCATCACCTGGCAGGACAAAGTTCCTAACAACACAGTCCTGGAATGTGCTGGAATCCCTAGCATGTATGCACTGCTGAAACAGAGATGCCTGCGTTGGCTCGGTCATGTCGTGAGAATGGATGATGGCCGGATCCCAAAGGATCTCCTCTATGGAGAACTCGTGCAAGGAAAGCGCCCTACAGGTAGACCACAGCTGCGATACAAGGACATCTGCAAGAGGGATCTGAAGGCCTTAGGAGTGAACCTCAACAAGTGGGAAACCCTGGCCTCTGAGCGGCCCGCTTAGAGGCAGGCTGTGCAGCATGGCCTTTCCCAGTTTGAAGAGACACTTGGCCAACAGTCTGAGGCTAAGAGGCAAAGAAGGAAGGCCCATAGCCAGGGAGACAGACTAGGGACAGACTGCACTTGCTCCCGGTGTGGAAGGGATTGTCACCCCCGGATTGGCCTTTTCAGCCACATTAGACGATGTTCCAAAACCACCTTTCAGAGCGCGATACCATAGTCTCCCGAGACTGAAGGTTGCCAACATGCTAAATTCACATCATTTAGCAAATCACTTTGCTTAATGCAGTGCCTCTTAGATTGAGCTATAATAATGGCAACCACTATAAAGGTGCAGCCACTAAACACATTCCACAGAACTCAGTGGTAGCAAATAGTCAGTAGGAGTATCAGGAGTTCCTGATGGGGACCTTTCACCAATGATGCTACACCTGTAAAATCCCAACTCTACTATATCCTGGTTACAAATTAGAAGACATCTGTTTACAATCAAACAAGTCTGTCCTGTTTGCAGGATTAACGTATTTCCAAATTCCTTGAAAGTAATACAGGTTGGGCATCCCTTATTCAGAATTTTGAAATTCAAAGTATTTCAAAAACCACAACTTTTTTGAGCACCAGCATGACACGCAAGTGGAAAATTCTGCACCTAACCTCATGTGACATGTTGCACAAAATTATTAAAAATGTATAAAATTACCTTCAGGTTATGTGTATAAGGTTTATATGGAACATAAATGAATTTCATGTTTAAATTTGGACCCCATTCCCAAGATATCTCATTAGATATATGCAGGTTTTCCAAAATACAGAAAAATTCAATATCCACAATGCTTCTGGTACCAAGGACTTCAGGTAACAGATGCCCAAACTGTACTCTCTCTGGGCTAGCTCTGGTGCTGGGCTGGTGCTAAGCCCCAGAAACATGCCTTATGGGATGTTTGCAACAGTGCATGCCAGCAATAAGCCGGCACGCAGAGTTCAGCTCTGAGACCTCAATCCTATCCAATTTTCTAGTGCCAGTGCTACTGTGCCTATGGGGTATGCACAGCTTTCTGTGTTGGGGAGGCAGCCTTGGAGGCCTCCTCAAGGTATGGGAACACTTGTTCCCTTACCTTGGGACTGCATTGTGGCTGCCCCAGTGCTGGAAACTTGGATAGGATTGGGCCCTGAGTCCCCTACCAGTAGCATGGTGTGCCTTGGCAAAAAACTGATGGTGTGCCTTGACAATTTTAGCACCTTGTCAGTGTGCCATGAAAAGAAGAAGGTGGAAGACTGCTGTTCTAGAACAATGAATGAGTAATAACATTCTGCTATATTAATATTTTTAAGACTGCAAGAACTTTCAAACTTTTGATCAGAGCCACAGACCATGGAGATCCACCACGGTCATCAACAGCAACAGTAAACGTTGCAATGGAGGATTCCAACTTCAACTTGCCTGTATTTACCCAAGAAAATGTAAGAATGTCACACTAGAGATGTATCTAACAATGGGCAATAACAGATTGGGAGAAGTCAGCTAGGGCTGAGTCATGATGTGCAGAGGTTTGTCTTATGAGGGCCGACATTCAAGGCTGCTGCAGGGGTAATCTTCTGTTCATGGTCCACAGATATACAAAAACGTATTCAGAATAAACAAAAGTATATCATGCAAGTGGAGAAAAAAATGGCAAATTATTTTGAAATTCTCCATTTTGCAGTTAAAATTCTAAAACAAGTCCTTTAGAATGCATAGTTCAGAAGGAGTCTTGCAGGTCATAAGAACATAAGCTCTGCTGGGTCTGGCCAAAGGCCTTTCTAGTCCAGCGTTCTGTTTCCCACCAGGGCCCACCAATTGCCCCAGGAAAGTCCACATACCAGAGAGAGAGAGAGAGAGAGAGAGAGAGAGAGAGATACTTTTCTCCCTTATAGTAGAAGAACAAAGTGACTTTACATATGTTGGCCTAATGTGCATTGGCAGGCCCAGTTCCAAATTTGAAATGATATTGCTGACTCAAGAAGATCATTATTTAGAATCACTGATTTATTTCTTGGAATCCAATGTATCCTGATTATCTAATGTACGATCGAGTGGGACCTAATTAGCAGGGCTCTGCATACCACTTGTTAACCTTCTGCACCCAACTCTGAAGCAGCATCTCTGAGGGCAGGAAATGTTTGTACATTTTTGTAAGGACTCTCAGGTGCCCTTAGAGTGGCAAGGCCTGGCTCTTTCCTTCTGAAGCTTCTTGCATGGGCTTTGCTATAATCAGCTAAAAAAGTGTCCAGTTTGCCTAGTGGGATGATGGGAAAGTGGGATAATAGGAAAATTCTAGTCCTTTCTTCACCCTATTGAGGCAGCACCATCACTGCACTCAGTTAGCCTGGGTTCAGCACCTCCAGCCATGTTTTGTAAGGCTGTTGATGTGTATTAGCCAGAAAGGGGGTGTGGGGGAGATTGTATATTGCACCTCCTCCTCTGGACCTTGTTGGTAGAAGCCACTCTGCCCACTGTCAGTTCCCGCATTGTCCCTGATTACAGCATTTTACTTTTGCAAAAGAATTAGTGTCAGCTGTTTGACTGTCTAAAGCAGGGGTGTCAAACATAAGGCCCAGGGGCCAGATGCGGCCCACGGAAGCTTTTTATTCGGCCCTCAGGCTCTCAGCTGCTGAGCAGCACTGAGGTATTATTGCTGTAAGGGCAGCCCACATGAAATTTGGGCTCTCCCATATCTAGAAATATGATCAAAATTTGCATATATTCTCTTCTGTCATTTGCAGCTAATGAGTTCCTAAGTGAGAAAAAGTGCTTATTTTTGGTTATGGCCTGTTTAATGACATCACTTCCTGCCTAATGACATCACTTCCAGCCCTCAGCAGGCATTATGAATGCTGTTTGGCCGTCAGTATGAAACAAGTTTGACACCCCTGGTCTAAAGGCAAAGGGATGGACCATAGGGGTGGAGGTGAAGCTTGCTCATGGCTGCAAGTGACCAGTCAGTGCTGCTGCCTAGATAGTCCCATCCTGCAGTGAGATAGGAAGAAGGGATGTTGGGGCCTGCTCTTTATGCATCTGGATTCCCTTTTTGTTCCTTCCCAGTATCTAGTCAATATCCCAGAAGGCAAAACAGCGCACGATATCCTCCGTCTCAGCGTGGAAGATAAAGATTCTCCCAACACACCTGCTTGGAGAGCAAAGTATCAGATAGTGAGAGGAAATGAAAAAGAGAACTTCATCATCCAGACAGATCCTGATACCAATGAAGGGATTTTAAGCATTGTTAAGGTGACAAAGCTATCAATACTGTGAGAGAATCATTCCATGATAAAGCAAGTCAGAAATTACTAATGAAATATTTCTTCTTTCATTGGTGGTGGTCTTTTTAGCCTCTGATCTATGATGGCACCTCTGAGAGGAAACTTGTCATTTCTGTGGAGAATGAAGAACTACTCTTCACGTGTTACAGAGGCCAAGTGAGGAGCCATCCCATATCCCCTCGCAAAGCTTCTGTGAGCATTAATGTCACAGATGGAAATAATGCTCCGGAATTTACTCCTTCTGTCCTCCTCTTTCATCAAGAGGAAGAGTTGCTGCCAGGGACCTTCCTTGTCCAGTACACAGCTACAGATCTGGACATTCCCCCAAACGCCATCAGGTAGGCAAATATGGCTGGAAATTCTCAACTCTCTATCTTCATAAATGTACATGATAATTAAAATCTTCTGAAAAGACTTCCTGAGGGTGTCACACCTACAAACGTTTCACTTTCTATGGGTGTCCAAATGATATTGTTTCCCTAAAACTAGGGAATTTAATTCCCAGGGAACTTCACTCATCTCCAACTTATTTTTAGACACAGTATAAAAGTCTCCCTGTTTCCCAGGGTTTTGGAGAATTGAGACAATCTCAGGATTTGACTGATGATGCTGTTTATTCTGGTGTGTTCGGTCTTTCTGCTGTTTGGTTTTACTGTTTGGCTTACATGTTAGTAATAGTCTGCTGCTCTGTATGACAGTAAGAACATAAGAACAGCCCCACTGGATCAGGCCATAGGCCCATCTAGTCCAGCTTCCTGTATCTCACAGTGGCCCACCAAATGCCCCAGGGAGCACACCAGATAACAAGAGACCTGCATCCTGGTGCCCTCCCTTGCATCTGACATAGCCCATTTATAAAATCAGAAGGTTGCACAAACACATCATGTCTTGTAACCCGTAATGGATTTTTCCTCCAGAAACTTGTCCAATTCCCTTTTAAAGGCATCTAGGCCAGATACCATCACCACATCCTGTGGCAAGGAGTTCCACAGACCGATCACACGCTGAGTAAAGAAATATTTTCTTTTGTCTGTCCTAACCCGCCCAACACTCAATTTTAGTGGATGTCCCCTTGTTCTGGTGTTATGTGAGAGTGTAAAGAGCATCTCCCTATCCACTCTGTCCATCCCCTGCATAATTTTGTATGTCTCAATAATGTCCCCCCTCAGGCGCCTCTTTTCTAGGCTGAAGAGGCCCAAACGCCGTAACCTTTCGTCATAAGGAGGGCTCCCAAGCCCAGTAATCATCTTAGTTGAAGCACACAGTTTTGCCTTGTGTGTTCTGTCTTGTGTGGAAATATATATTTCTTCCATTTTTAGTTTCTGTGAAGAACAGGGACACTGCTGAACTCTAAAAAGAAGAATGCTTAGGGTGGCTTACAATTTGTTAAAACCCTAAGCATGTTATAACCTGTGCTCCTGATCACAAACCTAGAATTCAGATCTTTACACACTGTATCAATGTGTGTCCAAAATATGTGCCCCACACCATTATTTCGTTCCTTCTTGACTTCCACCCCGCCCCCAACTTGTGTCTTCCTATCTCATAGTCAGGCCTAGCTTTCTTCAAGCACTTTGGGTGCCCTTGAGGGAGAAAAGCGGGATAGAAATTGAGTAAATAGTGAGTCCCCTTCAACCTCTCTGCACAGTGTGCGCTTCCCTTCAATAACATTTAAGCACATTCTGAACCTTCAATGTGCTTCACATATATGAACTTATTGTAGTCCTTGCAACCAGCCTATACTTATTAATATCCCCAAGTATTAATGGGAAGGCTGCAACTGAGAGTGACTTGTCTAAGACCACCACTTGTCTAAGACAAGACCACTTGTCTAAGTCAGCGAATGGAAGAGGCAAAAATGGAACTGAGGAGGCAGTTCTGGCCCATTCATGATGCTAACTAAGGCAGTGGCTTTAGGCAGCAGATTGGGGGGCACCCCATCTCTGCCCACATACTTGCCTCCACTGTTCTTCCTTCTCCTTTAATTCTCTGGATTGGAAAAGGAGGAGGGAATGTGGACACATGCCTGATCTTGTCTGATCTTGAAAGCTAAGCAGGGTCAGGCCTGGTTAGTACTTGGATGGGAGACTGCCTGGGAATACCAGGTGCTGTAGGCTTATACCATAGTCTTTTGAGACTGAAGGTTGCCAACCATCAATGTGGAAGGAGGAGAGTGTTGAGCTAGAACATTGGAGAGTGCGAGGAGGAAAGGCTGGCACATCATCGGGTAAGGGGGGGCAGCATTTGGCATGCTGCCCCAGGCATCAGGAGGTCTTGGGCTAGCTCTGTGGGAAGTCCTGATTCATATCCCAGTCCAGATTCACAGCCCAGTGGAGGCCACTATTCAATACCAGCTCTGACCATTGTCAGGTGATCTATTTGAAACCCTGGCTTCTGAGTCTCGAAGCTAAGCAGGGTCAGGCCCGGTTAGTACTTGGATGGGAGACCGCCTGGGAATACTGGGTGCTGTAGGCTTATACCATAGTCTTTCAAGACTGAAGGTTGCCAACCAACCTACGGGGGAGAATTTTGGGAACTTTGAGCATTTGCAGTTCTCCCTACTTATGCTCTATCAGCAGAACTATAAGTTGTGTCACATAAAGAAAGCAGCAGAGCTGCCACCCTGCTCCAGAATGATGTTCCCTTATCAATCCAAGTATGCGAGCTGGCGCTCAAACCTAATGTTCTGTCAAGTCAGGCACTCAATAGCTCTGTTGTTGACCATCTTGTCACCAGCAACATTTTTGCAGGGGCTACTTATTGGCTATATGAAATTTGGTCACCATTGCCGTGGAAGCTTGAGGAGCAAATCCTGTCAGATAGACAGTTTAGCCACTTAGAATATTCTACAACTCATTTCATTTTTTTTCTTTAAGATATAGAGTAGCTTCTGACCCAGAGGGTTGGGTGACCATCAATGAAAATTCAGGGATTGTGATGACTAGGAAAAAAGTAGATAAAGATGCTCCTGATGTGAACAACAGCATATACAACATTGTGATTCATGCCATTGATGATGGTAAGTCCTTTCTCAAGCTTCAATATCAGACCATCTTGTATTTACACGTGGGCTTTGCTGATTCAGGGTGCTAATTCATTGTGATAGACTGAAATGGAAAAGCTGTAGCTAAGGAATTAGGCTAATGAAGGTGCTTTGTGTTCCTCTAGAACAGGGGTGCTCAAACTTTCAACTTTAAGGATGCTGGACCTTTAACAAGTGTATAGAAGAGAGAATTGCAGCAGGTGCAACTTGTCATCCTACAGATGACAAGCTACACCTGCTGAAATTCTCTCTTCTATACACTTGTTAAAGGTCCAGCATCCCTAAAGTTGAACGTTTGAGCACCCCTGCTCTAGAACAGGGGTCAGTAACCACTTTAGCAAGGGGCCAGACATTTAGCAATGATGTCATTGCCAAAGTTCTGGGTTGCTGAGCTCCTGGAAACTGCAGCCTGGTGCTCAGCTTGGGAGGTTTTGCCTCCTGCCAAATTTGCTACATGCTGGACAGGAACAGTTCCAAAAGGACCAAATAACCTTGGGGGGGGGGGCGCAGGCTGGATACAGCCTCTGGGCTGCAAGTTACCAACCTCTGCTCTAGAATGATGGTGATTGCAGGTTTGATTTGAATATTTAAAGTGAAATAATTAATAATTTTTTTTCATTATAACTGTTTTGCTCTGTTTGTATTTGTCTTGTGACTTTAAATTTATTTATTTTTCTCACAAAAATTAAAAAATAAGTATAATTGTTGTTCTGTGTTGGTAAGCAATACAATGAAGATAGCATATGGCCACTTATAAATCCCATTTGATTTGAGTTGCAAACCATGTTATCCCCTCCCCCACAAGGGTTGAACTGAATCCTCTGGTCATGTATGGTGGCCTTCTTGAGGTTTGATAATTCTTGTGTGTTTTGCTCCATGCCTGGAACTACAGAGCAGTAGGGTTCTCAATCATCTGGCAGCCCACAGCACAGTTTTGGTGGGCCATAGATTATGCAGACCTGCTTTAGTTTGTGTAAAGTGCCTTGCAGACTACATATTTTTCATCTCTTGTTTCAGTGTAGTTCCAATGGATAACTGTTAATTTCTCTTCTTCTGAATTCTCCTCACATGTCCAAAAATAAGTTTAGAAACTGTCTCAGCAATGCTCCCTAGTCAACTCTAGATGCTCTATAATTTATGGTCTGCCTGTTCCTTGAGAGCCTGCAATCTAATCCAACTTGAACTATAAAGTTGACTTTGGGTTTACAAATGATCGGCTTTAAGACCATAATGGCATGGAAAAGTTTCACCAACATTCACCAGCGTTTACCTCAGAATGCCAGGTGTAGCAACTGGCATTCTGGGAGTGGCACCAGGGAGAATTCAAGGGAGTGGCACCAGGATGCAGGTCTCTTGTGCACTCCCTGAGGCATTTGGTAGGCCAGTGTGAAATGCAGGAAGCTGGACTAGCTGGGCCTTTGGCCTGATCCAGTGGGGCTCTTCCTAGGTTCTAATAAGGAGGTCTCTTTCGCAAGTCATGATCATAAGCCAATGGATGGGTGAAATCCATTTCTCATCTAAATGGCTGCTTTCAGCCCTGGAAGGTTTTAGCATCTAACGATAATACTATGTTTCCCCATTAGGTCTTCCACCACTAACTGGTACAGGCACCATCCAGCTTCATGTTTATGACATTAATGACAATCCACCCATGCTAGTTACATCTGCTTTGGAGATCTGCTATGGGAAAGGAAAAGGCCCTTTCCTTATACAAGCAGAGGACAGAGACTCCCATCCATTTGCAGAGCCTTTTATATTTGAGCTAGACGAGACCTTGCAAAATGGGAAGAATTTTTGGAACCTGGGAAAAAACTTTGGTAAGTTCTCCTGTGACTTGTGACCATGACTGTCTAGTTCAGCAGGAAATTTAACAGTACAGGGCAAACTTCTGGGTTGTGATCTGGCAGCCATTTACTTTTGGGATAGTAGGAGTTGCTACATGATATGCTTTGTAACATTCACCCATCTGTTTGCTTAGGGAAAATGTGAAATGATGATGATGATGTAGGAGTCTGCTGAAAAATGAAATACTCCTGTGTATGTCTGTGGGAATAAATTGCAGAGAACATGTTCAAGGCTGTATTCATCACCACGTGAAAACAAAAGTGTCAATGCAGGAGGTCTGGTCTAGAGGGTAGAGCCTCCATTTGGCTGAAGATTAACATCCACAAGGTCGCACCGTGCGACCTTGAAGCAGCTGGCAAGCTGCAGCTGAGCTGTTCCATCTGCTCGGAGCGTGGGAGGATGGAGGCCAGAATGTTAAACCAGATCGGAGTGTAACAGCTTGAATGTGGTGGTTCTTGAAAGAGAGAACCTTCTTTCAATTTGTAAAAATCCCTGCGTGGATTTAATAAGCCTGCCTGTGTAAACCGCCTTGAATAAAGTCTTGAATAAAGACCAAGAAAGGCGGTATATAAATACTGTATATTATTATTATTATTATTATTATTATTAATGCCTCCTTGGGGGATACAACATGAAGGTTTGGCGATGTCAGGTCTATGTTCTGGATAAGGCAGAAACACAGCCAACAAGGTGGTTCAGGAACAGGTGCAGATTGCTGGAGTCAGCAGGATCAGCAAACACCTGTGACTGCCTCACCCTGGGTGTGGCTTAGCCTACACTGATTGGCCACTCCAAATACTTAATGTTTGGTTTATTGAGCTTCCAGTGCAGTAGTAGGAGTGGAGTAGGAGACTACTGAACTGCTGCCAGTAACGTGGGAGGCTGGATGTGAGTATATACATGTTGTTACTGACCATGCACGTTCCAGGAACGTGCTGGAATCCCTAGCATGTATTCACTGCTGAAACAGAGACGCCTGCGTTGGCTCGGTCATGTCGTGAGAATGGATGATGGCCGGATCCCAAAGGATCTCCTCTATGGAGAACTCGTGCAAGGAAAGCGCCCTACAGGTAGACCACAGCTGCGATACAAGGACATCTGCAAGAGGGATCTGAAGGCCTTAGGAGTGGACCTCAACAAGTGGGAAACCCTGGCCTCTGAGCGGCCCGCTTATAGGCAGGCTGTGCAGCATGGCCTTTCCCAGTTTGAAGAGACACTTGGCCAACAGACTGAGGCTAAGAGGCAAAGAAGGAAGGCCAGGGAGACAGACCAGGGACAGACTGCACTTGCTCCCAGTGTGGAAGGGATTGTCACTCCCGGATTGGCCTTTTCAGCCACACTAGACGCTGTGCCAGAATCACCTTTCAGAGTGCGATACCATCAGTTTGGGCAAGATGCAACTGACTATGACAAACTGTTTGCACCTACCCTTCAAAACAGTTCACTGTATAGCGCTCTGGTAATAGCGGCAAAAGAGGATTATGTGATCAGACATCTTGATATAAAAACTGCTTATTTGCATGCACCTCTAAGACATACCATTTACATGCGAAAACCTACAGGAACTCCTGAAAATGATAAGAAATTCTGGTTACTTAAGAAGAGTCTATATGGGCTCAAGCAATCAGGGTCTGAATGGAACCAATGCCTTTCTAAGACACTGAAAGACAAAGGTTTCCACCAAGGTATAGCTGACCCATGTGTGTTTACCAGGGGTAAAGGCCAGCGAAAATGCATAGTGCTATGTTTCGTGGATGATTTAGCTATACTGTGCAAAACAACAGAACAAGCAAATGAACTAGTTGAGGTATTGAAAAAAGTTTACATTACGGGACATGGGTAAGATACACAAATATGTTGGGGTGGAAATTGCAGAGGTGTCTAACGGCTATAAGATCTCGCAAAGAGAAAAAATAGCCCTATTGCTAAAGAAATTCAACATGGAGCAATGTAATGGGGTGAAGACTCCTATGGTGACTGGTTTTGATAAAGATAATACACCCAGTCCCATGTTCGATACCACAATGTACAAGTCATTACTGGGGAGTCTGATGTACCTTAGCCAATGGACGAGGCCTGACATCGCTATGGCGTGCAATTTGTTAGCCAGAGCATTGAACCAACCCACGCAGAGACATTGGCTAGCAGCAAAGCGTATATTAAGGTACCTGAAACAGACAATAGACATGTCCTTGTACCTAGAACTTAAGGGTGATCTGAGACTCACCGCATATGTAGATGCAAGCTTTGCCACAGACACTGAAACTAGGCAATCTACCTCGGGAATGGCACTGTTTCTAGCTGGAGCCTTAATCGGGTGGAAAACTATGAAACAAAGACATGTGTCTTTGTCAACATGTGAATCGGAATTTGCTGCACTGAGTCTAATGTGCACCGAGCTTATTTGGCACAACCAACTGCTAATGGATCTTGGCATACAAGTGCCAAAACCCATTAACGTGATGGAAGACAATCAGGCGGCCATACAGATGGCTACGACACCTGGCGTAAGGGGGAGATCGAAACACACTGATGTGCGCTTCCATAACGTAAAGCAATGTGTTTCTGATGGTCTTATCTCCCTGACCTACTGCGAGTCCAGCCAAAACGTGGCGGACGCACTAACAAAAGTGCAATCCACAATTAAGCATCAAGAAAACTGTGTGATGCTGGGGCTAAGGGTCTGAGCAGGATAAATGTCCTGCACCAAGGAGGAGGATGTCAGGTCTATGTTCTGGATAAGGCAGAAACACAGCCAACAAGGTGGTTCAGGAACAGGTGCAGATTGCTGGAGTCAGCAGGATCAGCAAACACCTGTGACTGCCTCACCCTGGGTGTGGCTTAGCCTACAATGATTGGCCACTCCAACTACTTAATGTTTGGTCTGTTGAGCTTCCAGGGCAGCAGTAGGAGTGTAGTAGGAGACTACTGAACTGCTGCCAGTAACGTGGGAGGCTGGATGTGAGTATATACATGTTGTTACTGACCATGGAATGAACTTTGTGTAACTTGGAAAACTGATTTGGATTTGTTGTTTATGGACTGACTGCTCATTGTGCTGACTAGGACTGTTTACTGATTACTCTACTTGTGATAACCCTTGCTCTGAAATATAACCACTGCATTCAAAGAACTCTGCTGGTGTATGCTGTTTTGTGTGCCTGCTCATCCAAGGTTCCATACAACTCTTTACCAGCCAAAGGGTTGCAACTCTAACAGGCTTAAGTTGTGACTCACTCTTTGACTGGCATTGAACTGTTTTGACAGTTGCTGATCCACTGGGTTTGTTTTTTTTAATTTTGTTACTGTTTTATTTATTATTAGTTTGTAAGCTGGCTTGAGTGCAAGGAGAAAGGGGGCAAAAATTCATTGAATAAATAAACTTCAGGCCAAAGTTGCTCTGCAAAGGTCCAAAGTCTAAACACTGGATATGCACTATGCAATACTAGTAGCTTCCATGAAAAATGCTTGGCTGTGGCATGTAAAGGCTTGCTGATTAGCAAATTATTTAGGCATGCAAAAGAATGCATCTGTTTCCTCAGAGGTTTTCTAGGAAGTCTGGACCAGGATCCTTCCAACTTCCAGAATCTAAGAGGAGTTTTAATCTGGTTAGTGGTATTTGGAAGGCTTCAAGTAGCAAGTCCTCATTTGCATGGTATGCATTGTGTTGGTTTGGTTTTCTGTCCCTTCATTATGACTTTTTTAAAGCATCTCTCTTTTTACATTTTAGGTGATTCAGTTGAACTCTGGATGGTGAAAAGCCTCCCTCCTGGTGATTATTCAGTGCCTCTCCAGATTTTCGACATGCAGGGACTTTCCAGGCAGCAGACGTTGAATGTCACAGTGTGTCCCTGTATGAGTGGGGTCTCATGTGAGCAAGCCAGAAGCTCCTCATCAGTGAGTCTTGGAGGAGGTGGACTTGCTGCAATCTTGTCTGCATTCCTATTGCTGTTATGTGAGTAATGTTCCATTTTGCTTACTGGCAGAAACTGTACACGTGGATAGAGTCATGTACACAAATATATTAGCCCTGTTAGTCAGCAACTTATGTCCCAATCCTGAGCAGCCCAGTGTGTAGGGCTGTGGCGGCACCAAAATGGCTGCCACAACATCCTGAGTGCGCCAGGCAGCTGCTGACGGCTCCTTCGGGGAAGGGGACTTTTGTCCCCTTCCCCCACGTAAGGAAAGTAGCTCTGCAATGGGGTTACGTGACTCTGCACCCGCTATTGAGCTGTCGCAGAGTTCCATGTTGAGCTGAGAGGCTCAACGTTGGGCTCCAGTTCTGGAGGAGCTGAGCTCTGCTGGTCTCGCTCTCTCCATCCCTGCTCCCTTGCTGCCATCCTTCCTCCCTGCCCTATCCCCACCCTCCCCCTAAGCCCTAACTAACCTCTCCACCGCCAGTGGAGAGAACTAACCGCTAACTAACCTCTCCACTACCAGGCAGTGGATTGCCAGCCTCCTACCAGTGCTGACCTATTGTGGGCTCACTCTGGGCCAGCTCCAGTGCTTGGCTGGCACTAACCCTTGCAAATATGCTTTATGGCACGCTTGCGACAGTGTGTACCAGCAGTAAGCCAGCGCGCCGAGCTCAGGATTGGGCTCATAATAACATGTGTTGCATTTCAGTTTAAAGTCCTGCTCAGTACTCCCTCACCTGCAGTAATGAGATGTTTGGGCATTTTCAGTTCAGAACCATGATTGTGGAACATGGATAGATCTCTTGATAGGGAGTGTGTGACATAGCTCATAATTTCTCTCTCTTGTTATGCAGTGGGTGTAGGTCTGCTACTGTGGTGTTCCTGCAGGTTCCAGACTAAGAAAGAATCTCCCTACATTCCTTATCAAGAAGGCAACCAGACTCTGGTCCATTACAATGAGGAAAGCCAACATACTTTGTCTCAGGTGAGTGACAGTATTTTTGCAAATTCTGCACATCTGAGACCTCAGAAATTCCAGGGACAGCTCTACTGGGTTTGGTGTCCTTTGAATGAGAGAGCACTGGAGTCTTACAGTGTCCTCATAATAACCGCTTTATTTGCAGATAAAAAGGCAAAGTAAAATAGAGGCAAACAGAAATCCTTCAACAGGCAGTCGATCCCCAGAGAGCACTTCTGCAGTCCTGTTTCAAGGCTGTACACTCTTACTCAACTAACTCCTCAGTGTTCTCACCGCCTTTCTTTTTCTTCTGTGTTCCTGCAGCATTCTAAGTGCTGCTTTGCGTATGTTCAACTAACCTAGTGCTGGTTTGAGATCCCATTTGAGCTGGTGGACTGTCTAGGGAAAAAAAATCAATGGGTATTACTGTGAAGAAATATTCAGCTTCTTTTTCAAATTCCCAACTTGCAGCAGTTGTTGCTTTAGATAAAAGCACAGTGAGACAGTGTTCCTTCCAGGAGGTCCATGCCAGTGTATACACCATTTCAGTGGCAGTGTGGTGGTGTCTACCAGCAGTCGGTAATATTGTCATACATCAATGCTGGACTTGATGAAAGCTGAGCTCCGAGCTCCATGGAGCTCAGTTTCAAGGGAGCACTGGTGATAGACACTCAAATTCTCAGCAATACCCAAAGACATCTTGGGGAGATCTATTTGCATCCTAGCGCTTGTCCATGTTGTCTGGCTTTATAAAATCATATTTTGAAGTAACACTTGGCCAACAGTCTGAGGCAAAGAGGCAAAGAAGGAAGGCCCATAGCCAGGGAGACAGACCAGGGACAGACTGCACTTGCTCCCAGTGTGGAAGGGATTGTCACTCCCGGATTGGCCTTTTCAGCCACACTAGACGCTGTGCCAGAACCACCTTTCAGAGCGCGATACCAGAGTCTTTTGAGACTGAAGGTTGCCAAATATCAATATCAATATTTTGAAGTAAACAATGGCACAATTTTGCCGAGATAACTAGTTCATCCCAATTACTGGCTAATATTTGAGTGGCTCACCAATGTCCCTTTGCTCCAGTTCACACAAACATCCGTCTGAAGTCCTGTACTTACAGTGGGGACACTGTGGGCCCAATCCTAACCAACTTACCAGCTTTGGTGTAGCCACAGTGCATCCGCACATGTTCCCTTACCTTGAGGAATCCCCAGTGACTTCCCCTCTGCGACAGAATGCAGTGCACACCCCATTGGTACAACTGCACCAGCACTGGAAAATTGGATAGGATTGGGCCCTCAGTCTCTCATCATGTGGTATGTGAGGTAACATGACCAGAAATGTACACATGCTCCACACCATATCATAAAAGTAACTGTGTGCACAGTCTTGATGCTTGATGTTGATCTAAATGCCTGTCTAGGACTTCTAGGCAGTTACGAGATTCAGTATGAACCAGATCCACATTTTTAAAAATTGTAAATCATACATTGCATATTTTTGGTCTCTTGTAGTAATTTCATTAAAACTTGTTGCCTTGGTTTACCATCTAGGATGTACCTGATGCAGTGGATCATGCAACACAATCCCAAGTGTATACACAAATTTCAAAAGGAAAGCCCCAGATGGTTAAGGTAATCACAGAACTCCAAACTGGAATGTCCTTTTCCTCTTCTTCATACTTGCTTCCCATCACCATAGGTGCCACTCACTGAGGCATGCTCTCGCACCAACTGCATTGAAATGAGTGGTGTTTGCAGAAGAATCTTTGGCAGTGTTACTGGGCTTGCTTTTAAAATGTGTAACATGTTCACTTGAGGGTAACTTATTGTGTGTGGAGGGACAAGGCTGGTGACTCTTGGCGCAACTCAGTAGAATGGCATGAAAAGAGAAGGGAGGCACAACAATAGATAACTTTTTATTGTTGAGATAAAAATACAGTAACTGGGAGGGGGAGTAAAAAAAAAATGCCTACTATGTATTTGTTTGCACAAGTTGGCCTCAATGACAGCAGTTGCTAGGTAGAAGGAAGAGAGAGGAGAAATCCTTATAGGGAAAAGGGAGCATGTAATGGTGCCAGCAAAGGAGGGGAACAGGCTCTAGGGAAATCAGGGGGGTTACCCAGGGGGAATAGGGATAAAAGTACAAAGAGTTTTGCAGAAGTGCAAGTGGGCGGGGGGGGGGGGAGACAAGGGCTTGAGGAAAATAAAAGTAGGAAAGCACCAAGTTCCAGTTGCAGTGCAAGAGTGTGGCTGAGTCTTTGCTCTTTCTAGCCTGAACTATGGCTGCAGGTTCAGGCTGCAGTCATAAGGTTACCAGACAGAAAGGGGGACAGAGTGCCTATACCTTTAATCATTGCATAGAAGAGGGAATTTTGGCAGATGCAGCTCAACCTGGAAGGGTTTAAAAAGCTGCACCTACCAAAATTTCCTCTTCTATGCAATGGTTAACGGTTTAAGTATTCTGTCTCTGTTTGTTACTGGAGCTTGGTGGTTTGATTCTGTTGAACCACTGCTTCGGCAACTGCATTGGCTGCCCATTCATTTCCAGGCCCAATTCAAGGTGCTTTAAAGTCTTGACGATGTGGGCCAGGTTATCTGAGGGACCGCCTTCAACCATATATTCCAGCCTGCCCTCTTAGGTCATCGGAGGGGGCTTTCCTGAATGTGCTGCCTTTCTCTCAAGTTAGAGGGATGGCGGCACAGGGGCAAGCCTTCTCAGTAGTGGCGCCACAGTTATGGAACTCCCTGCCAGGGGAATTAAGATCTACGCCCTCCCGTATGGCATTTCAGCGAGGGCTTAAAACATTTTTGTTTCGTTTTGCATTTTGGATGTCTGCCTCCTGTGCCTCTATAGCAGTTCCTTGAGTATTTTTGCCCTCCTCCAATTGGTGTTCCCTCCCCATTGCATTTTCAATTTATTTTCCACTGTTCTATTTTCTATTTTTTATTCTAGTGTATATTGTATTTTTTAAAATCTATAAATCGTAAGTCACCTTGGGCATCTGCTTTTAGCAGAGGAAAGGTGGGGTACCAATCTTTTAATAAATAAATACTACTCAACTGACATTGCTCACATTTTCCAGCATCAGTTAAAGAGTTTGCATATTGACATGGAAATGTGTAATGCGCTGGTGTATGCTGTTCACGCCTCTGTATTCATATGAATGTGCCTAATCCCAGATACTTATACACACTTTCTACTGAATTTGCATAGCCTACAACTATATTCACATAACTTGCTCTCTGATACATGACAAACACCATCGTGCCAGCATAGGGAGAAATCTGTGCATCCAGTTTGTGTCTCCATTTAGGTATGTGAAAAGTTGCTTGGAGAATTGCTCCAGACTTGAAAAATGTAACCCACCAATCTGCCCTGTATTTAGACCTTTGTGTGTGAATGTTGCAGTTGAAATTTCTCATAACTTAACTTGATGTACACAAAGAAGGAAAAAAACAACAACCTCACAATTTGTTTTATTTGGTAGGAAGTAACCACCACGACCGCCTCCCATTCACGGACATCCAGTCAAGTGTGCTATGACCAACATCTGCATGTGAGTAAAAATGTAGATGTGATGCTTATGGTACAAATACAATATAAATTATGTGGTAGGAGGAGTTCAAATGTATGAACTCAGGAGTTATTTATCCCGAATTTCCTACCAACCAGTTTCATTGGATGAGAACCCTAATTCTAGCATCGGGAGAGAGGAAGGAAAAGCTTTTCTCTGATCTCCGACACTCTTTCTCTCAATACCGAGCTAAACAAACGCATCGGTAAAGCAGCTACCACGTTTTCCAGACTCACAAAGAGAGTCTGGTCCAACAAGAAGCTGACGGAACATACCAAGATCTAGGTCTACAGAGCTTGCATCCTGAGTACACTTCTGTACTGCAGCGAGTCATGGACTCTTCGCTCACAACAGGAGAGGAAACTGAACGCTTTCCACATGCGCTGCCTCCGACACATTCTCGGCATCACCTGGCAGGACAAAGTTCCAAACACAGTCCTGGAATGAGCTGGAATCCCTAGCATGTATGCACTGCTGAAACAGAGACGCCTGCGTTGGCTCGGTCATGTCGTGATGGCCGGATCCCAAAGGAGATCTGGCCATCTATGGAGAACTCGTGCAAGGAAAGCTCCCTACAGGTAGACCACAGCTGCGATACAAGGACATCTGCAAGAGGGATCTGAAGGCCTTAGGAGTGGACCTCAACAAGTGGGAAACCCTGGCCTCTGAGAGGCCCGCTTGGAGGCAGGCTGTGCAGCATGGCCTTTCCCAGTTTGAAGAGACACTTGGTCAACAGTCTGAGGCAAAGAGGCAAAGGAAGGCCCATAGCCAGGGAGACAGACCAGGGACAGACTGCACTTGCTCCTGGTGTGGAAGGGATTGTCACTCCCGAATTGGCCTTTTCAGCCACACTAGACGCTGTTCCAGAATCACCTTTCAGAGCGCGATACCATAGTCTTTCGAGACTGAAGGTTGCCAACACCATGCGTAAATTTATAAATTTCAGTATTATCCCTACCTTGTTTCAAGTTAAAAAGTCCTGAACATTGCAGCCTTTCTTCATAAGGAAGTGTTTCAATCCTCTGCTTTGGTTGCCTTCTCTTATATCTTTTATGGTTCTACAGTGTTCCTGCGGCACACCTGCAGACCCATGGCACACCAGTGTGTCACAGCATAGTGGTTGAAAATGGCTGCCATATGACCTCAGAGCCCTGAGGAGAGGGAGTTAGGTTGTTCCCTGGTTTCCCTCCTCTGTGCCCACTGGGGACCCTGTCACTAGAGTCTGGCCCCTCACACCCATCCAAATGGGGCCACTGTGTTTGCTCTCTCTGCTTCCACCAGCCTTCTCATCCTTGGGCTGTGATAGGCTTTTTATACGCTAAGGCCATCAAAGTCAGAGCATCACTCTGTTCCTCGTTGTCCCCATCCTTGGATGTGGTGTCATTACTGATGTTGCACACTTCTATTGCTCAGGAAGCATGCCAGTGGTTCCTGCACAGATCCCATAGTGACATCTCCCCTTGTCACTGGCAGGAGCATCTGCAGCCCTGTCTCAAGGTGAGAGGTGGGCATCGTGGTAATGTCCAGCTCCTTCCTCCTTGATCTTCCCTAGTCAAAATATGGTGTTGCCCTTCAGCCACTGCCTTCCAGATAGCAGTCTCTACTAAGTCCACTTAAGGAAAGGAAGTATAACTGAGGAGCTTGAACTTGATCAGCTCATGATGGAATTTTACTGGGGTTGGAATTTTGCTAGGGTTGGAATTTTTATCTAAATGTCCAGTACAGCCTTTAAATAGAGATTTTAAGCAGTGTACAACATACAATCAATAAATAGTATCAAAGATCCAACAAGAAAGCATTAATACAAATAGAGATTTATATTTAACTTCTATGAGGGTATTCTGCAGGTTCAACTTGGACTGTCCTTTTTATGATAATGCTTTATAGAAGTGATGTAAGGACTATGAGTGAAATAAGAACATAAGAACACCCCACTGGATCAGGCCATAGGCCCATCCAGTCCAGCTTCCTGTATCTCACAGCGGCCCACCAAATGCCCCAGGGAGCACACCAGATAACAAGAGACCTCATCCTGGTGCTCTCCCTTGCATCTGGCATTCTGACATAACCCATTTCTAAAATCAGGAGGTTGCACATACACATCATGGCTTGTAACCCATAATGGATTTTTCCTCCAGAAACTTGTCCAATCCCCTTTTAAAGGCATTCAGGCCAGATGCCATCACCACATCCTGCAGCAAGGAGTTCCACAGACCGACAACACACTGAGTAAAGAAATTACTTCCAGATAGAAGTAAATTTGTCTCTCCTAATCCTCCCAACACTCAATTTTAGTGGATGTCCCCTGGTTCTGGTGTTATGTGATAAAGAGCATCTCTCTATCCACTTTATCCTTCCCGTGCATAATTTTGTATGTCTCAATCATGTCCCCTCTCAGGCATCTCTTTTCTAGGCTGAAGAGGCCCAAACGCCGTAGCCTTTCCTCATAAGGAAGGTGCCCCAGCCCCGTAATCATCTTAGTCGCTCTCTTTTGCACCTTTTCCATTTCCACTATGTCCTTTTTGAGATGTGGTGATCAGAACTGGACACAATACTCCAGGTGTGGCCTTACCATAGATTTGTACAACGGCATTATAATATTAACTGTTTTCTCAATACCTTTTCTAATGATCCCAAGCATAGAATTGGCCTTTTTCACTGCCGCCGCACATTGGGTCGACACTTTCATCGACCTGTCCACCACCACCCCAAGATCTCTCTCCTGATCTGTCACAGACAGCTCAGAACCCATTAGCCTATGGAAATGCAAGGCAAATTTAAAAGAAAAAGAAATCGTTTATTTTTTTGTATTCCTTATCTCTTAAAAAGGATGACCATGCAATGAGCCTGGGAAAGCCAACAGAGTGTTGCCCAAAAAGAAAGAAAGTGTTGCCAATAGCCATTCCAGAAGATGCCCAGCCTATCTTTGTCTGGGATCAGGTAAGAAAAAAGATAAACCTTTAATAGTTACTGATTCTGCCATAAAAAACAGCTATTTGAAAAATTGGTTTATATAGTTTATGTGGTTTACTTTTTGTAAGCCACCTTCAGATGTTGTAGGACAAATATTGGGATAAAAATAACATCACACAGGCCTACAAAATTGAGGGTCAGAAAAGTTTCTCCCAAAATTTATGGTGGTTTGATATGAATTTGGGGTGCCGATTCCAAAAATGGCATCTGTTTTGCCCTCTCGTGTCTAGTTTTGGAGACATGGCATAGCCGCATTAGTGAATGGTTCAAGCAGCTTCCTCATGAGGAAGCCATGGTGTAACCCATCCATCCTCCATCCATCCTTCCATTCTCATGAGGAAGCTGCTTGAACCATTTACTACAGTGGCTATGCTGTGTTTCCAAAACTAGACGTGATAGGGCAAAACAGATGCCATTTTTGGAAACGGCACCCCAAATATACCAAGGAATTGGTGTAACGTTTAAGGAAGCAAAATGTGTGTTGGCCTGTGTAATTAGTCGTCTTCTAGTTGAGTGCATACCAAACCTCTGCAAGGGAATTAGAAACACTGTAAGTTGTTGTGGGGGCAGGGGGAAGGCAACAACATGATTCCTAGGATCATGTTGCTGCTGGGGACAGGAGGAGGGTATTCTAGTTACATGCAGTGAGCTCTGCAATCCTAGAGGGCCCAGGGAGGCTGGGTGTGGGGAACCCTCCACAGGTCTCCCCAAGCCTCTGTAAATGTAAAAAAAAAAAAATTTTCTTCTGGTTTTCACAACGAAACTGCAAGTGCCTGTTTTTTTTCTCCCCCCCCCCCTTAATGGGGCATTGGCCAGTGCTTCCCAGGCCGGTGGGTTGTGACCCACCAGTTTGGGAACCACTGTTTTAATTGGGAACCACTGTTCTAATTGATTTCATGATGGTAATAGTTTCTGAATAGATTTCACATTGTAGTTCTAAAGCTCATTTTTTGCTTCTTTAGCAGAGGCCCTTATACCCTCAAATCAGTGGCACTGTCTTGACAAAACCACGTGATAGGATTGTGGAAACTGCTGGCAAAATTTTGAATCAGGTGAGCACTAGATTACAAGAAAAGGCCTAAGTCCTCCTCCTTCAAACAGTACTTACTGTCTCAGATAAAACTGGTTTCAGTGACAGTGAAATTGTCCACCATGGTCTTAAATCTCTTCCTCCCCTCATATGGAAAGTAAGAAAGAAGCAGAGGGGAGGGTGCATGCTCATGACCCACTAACACATGTTTTTATATTGAACAAACATGGCCTGCAGCATGTCTGAACCAGGCCAATGGAAGAGAGTTGGACTATAATAACTTAATGAATAGAAAAGAAACAGCAGCAGCAAACCCAAACGTACATCAAGAAGAGAGTGCTAGAGAGAAAAACCTTTAATAGTGAGACAAAGCTGCTAGATAAATACTGAAAGGAGGCAAGTTTCACACAGAAGGAGCCACTAGTGAGAACACCAGATCGGTATTTGAGGGAGGGAGAGAGGGAGTACATAAGAAGGGGGAGCTCATAAAGAGGCATAAAGGTTAAGAGAATTTTGAAGCCAATGGGGTGTGTGGGAGCAATCACAGAGGCCTCCTCAAAGTAAGAGAATGTTTGTTCCCTTACCTTGGAGCTGCATTGCCCTTATGTCGGTGCTAGAAAGTGGGTTAGGATTGCGCCCATAAAGGTGTAACATGATGTTTAGCCTGATCCTGTTGGGCTGGAAGAAGTCGTGTTCCACCAGCGGCAGGGGGAGGAAGGATGCTGGTTGAATGTCATTGCTGCTGGTGAGCATTGCAAGGCCACCAGCTGTATCACTATTGGGTTGGACTGGGTCTGCTGGTGTTGGTGGGTGGTGAGGAGAACAGGGTGGGGAGGGGGAGGAATGGGGGTTTCTGGCAGGAAGAGAGAGGGTGTGTTTGACAGCATTTGAGTGTGGCCAAATCCTATCCCAGTTGCGTGCCTGCCATAGACCAGGACGGGGCAAAAGCCCCAGGAGCTGGCTGCTGGGACCCCACGGAAGCCTCTCTGAGGCTCCTGACAGGGGCAGGAACTATGCTTCCGGCTCCTTCTGGCGCGGGAGGAGGTTGCGCGAGGCTCCGTGAGCCTCTGGTGAGTGGGGGGGTGAATTTCTGCCCGCGGGGGGTGGCGATAGCCTGCGGGGGGGGGGGAGAGCGCCATCACAGACCTTTGCCCCGGGCGCTGGGCTGTGGAGGTCTGCGGCTGTCCTATTCCCTCTGCTTCTGTTGCCCTTACGCTTCTGGGAAGTAATGGGGCTCCTGGAATGGCTCCTATTTGGAACCAAACCAGTGCAAGGACAGGCAGGAGGGCCCAGATTGCAACCCACTGTGCTTGAGTCACAACCTCCCTGTTAGAGATTCTGCAACACAACTGCATATACTGTAAAATGAAAAAAATGTGGCTAGCTCAGCATTCTTACTCTTCCTTCCTAGAAACTCCAGCAGATCATCAACTCAGAGGATTATAATGCTTTTGACTCACTTCATGTTTATGCAGAAGAGAGAGAGATGGAGAAAAGCGATTCCTTTTGGTCCCTCCCTGTTTCAGTCGATGACAGCAGCCTGCCACCTGATTTCTTGGATACCCTGGGGCCCAAGTTTTCCACTCTTGACAAAATTATCAGCAAGTGATTCCTGGCCACTGAAGTATTTGCCTGCAAGAGGCCAGAATCCTCCCAATGTGTTAAGGAGGAGAAGAATGCCTAGCATTACTTCCTGTTATGAGGAAAGAGATCAACATATGTCATAGCATCCATCTTGTAGCCCCCTGTCAAGATTTTTCTTCAATTTCCCAGGTTTTTAGGAGTATATAGAAGTGTTCTTTCTTTCCCCTCTTCTTGAAATCGTCAGTTCACTGCTAAGGAAGAGGCAAGTCTCACCTTTGATGGATGGGCTCCTGTGTATATAATCATATTCCAGTCATCCATCTACACCTCACCAGGCTCTGAGTAGCTATTTTGTGCAACTCCTGGGAGCACGTAAAGGAACATTTTGCTTCCTGGACAATGTGCACAAATGTGTGTATTCTGCCTTATTCCCAGACCCTCTGTTCTGGAGTTTAAAACTTGATTTGATAACATTTGAATTATTTTGGCCTTGAGATCTACAGTATTCAGTATTATAGTACAGGACAGTACTTCACAGTACTGTCATTTCAGCTTATATTACAGGACCCCATTCTATACAAACAAGCAAGGCTGAACTCTATCGAAGAGAGGCTTTGGATGGAATGGCCATTATACTGTAACTCTTGTTCCATTTGTGCTGCAGTCTCTCTTGGTTTGGGAATGAGAATGCATCTGCTCTAGAACATGGAACTCTTATCTATGGGAGAGAGAACTAATCTAATTTTAACAAACTAGAATCTGTTCTGCTAATTGGGCAAAGAGAAACCTTTAAATCAGTGATTTTCAACCTTTTTCAGCACACTGACAAGGTACTAAAATTGTCAAGGCACACCATCAGTTTTTTAACAATTGACAAGGCACACCATACTGTTGGGGGGAGCTCACATCCCCATTGGCCCTATTAACAAATGACCCTCTCCCAAACTCTCGCAGCACAACTGTGGACCATTCGCGGCACACCAGTGTGCCACGGCACAGTGGTTGAAAATGGCTGCTTTAAATAGTTGACCTGTTAGCAAGAGGAAAGCAACTGTCCCTCTTCATTCCTGCTGAGCATCTTTTCCCAGTAGCTCTTTGGTGTCTCTTTTGCAGCTCTGTTTCTTTAAGATTGTGAGCCCTTTATTTATTTTCCTTTATTTAGACATGTAAACTTCTTTGAACTCTTGTTGAAAAGCAGTTTGCAACATTTTAAAAAAATTGTTCTTTGGATCGGTTAGTCTTTAAGGCTAGTACATAAGGTACTACAACTGTGATTCTTTGAACTAGTAACTTGGTGAACCCTTGACACTGAGAAGTGATCTCCTTTACTCACTAAAATGTTTTCACAGGCATTAATTCTTTGTCATTCTACTGGTCATTCTGTGATTAGCTGGATTTTGTATATGTACTTCAATGAAATTTTTAAAGAACAGAACACTAAATTAAAAAAAAAAACGAATTTACTTTTACATCTAGACAGTGGAAGTCTTTTTCTATTGGGTTACTAGACAAGGAAAACAAGTAACTTTAAATGTTTAGTAGTGACAATACTGTAATTGTGACTGAGCTAAGGTTTTTGCTGTCTCCTTGTGGTTGCTTTAGGTAATGCACCTCTGCAAATTTAATATTCTCTTCTATGAGAGCAGTTTCTTTTAACTACACCCCCAGATGTGTCCAAAGAGGCAACAACATCAACTTCTTTAAAAAGATTCCCAAAGTTCTTGGACCATGAAGAAATTGATTGGATTTATATTTGCATAGATTTTCTCTGTCCTGGGTACTTCTACCCAGGATGTCCACCCAGGCTCCTCAGCATCATCAGATCTTTCCACAAGGACATGAAGGGCACTGTTGACTTCGATGGCTCCACATCAGACCCTTTGGACATCCGAAGCGGAGTGAAGCAGGGCTGTGTTCTTGCGCCAACCTTGTTTGGGATTTTCTTTGCTGTCCTGCTGAAGCATGCCTTTGGAACTGCAACAGAAGGCATCTATCTCCGGACCAGATCAGACGGAAAGCTCTTCAACCTCTCCAGACTGAGAGCAAAATACAAAGTCCAGCTGAAATGTCTGTGTGACTTCCTCTTTGCCGACGATGCAGCTGTCACTACCCACTCTGCCAAAGATCTCCAGCAGCTCATGGATCGTTTTAGCAAGGCCTGCCAAGGTTTTGGACTGACAATCAGCCTGAAGAAAACACAGGTCATGGTTCAGGATGCGGACACACCTCCCTGCATTACAATCTCTGCGCATGAACTGGAGGTTCATGCAACTGGAGGTTGTCCATGACTTTGTGTACCTTGGCTCAACAATCTCCGACACTCTTTCTCTCGATACCGAGCTAAACAAACGCATCGGTAAAGCAGCTACGTTTTCCAGACTCACAAAGAGAGTCCGGTCCAACAAGAAGCTGATGGAACATACCAAGATCCAGGTCTACAGAGCTTGCATCCTGAGTACACTTCTGTACTGCAGCGAGTCATGGACTCTTTGCTCACAACAGGAGAGGAAACTGAACGCTTTCTACATGCGCTGCCTCCGACGCATCCTCGGCATCACCTGGCAGGACAAAGTTCCAAACAACACAGTCCTGGAACGTGCTGGAATCCCTAGCATGTATTCACTGCTGAAACAGACGCCTGCGTTGGCTCGGTCATGTCGTGAGAATGGATGATGGCCGGATCCCAAAGGATCTCCTCTATGGAGAACTCGTGCAAGGAAAGCGCCCTACAGGTAGACCACAGCTGCGATACAAGGACATCTGCAAGAGGGATCTGAAGGCCTTAGGGATGGACCTCAACAAGTGGGAAACCCTGGCCTCTGAGCGGCCCGCTCGGAGGCAGGCTGTGCAGCATGGCCTTTCCCAGTTTGAAGAGACACTTTGCCAACAGTCTGAGGCAAAGAGGCAAAGAAGGAAGGCCCATAGCCAGGTAGACAGACCAGGGACAGACTGCACTTGCTCCCGGTGTGGAAGGGATTGTCACTCCCAGATTGGCCTTTTCAGCCACACTATACGCTGTGCCAGAACCACCTTTCAGAGCGCGATACCATAGTCTTTTGAGACTGAAGGCTGCCAATACAAAAGGGTACTTCTAAGGAACCCGGGATGGCATTCATGTTATGCCCATAACAAACCTGTGTAGTGGGTTAGGCCAAGAAAGTGTAATTGGGCCAGAGTTGTCCAGTGAGTTTTGAAGCTGCCACTTATCTGACCAAGTCTAGCATTTCATCTTAGGCCTATACAACCCAAGATCCACTAAGCGGAATATCGCTCAGCAGATATCTATGGCCATCTATCGCAGGTTCAATACTCCTATTTTTACTGCTTGCCTGGGGCTGGAAAAACAGGGATGTTGTCGAGTACCTGGCAGGCCACAACACAGACTAGATGCACTGTATGCAGCTTGGTGGGTCACAAATTGTGCTGGCCTTCTCTATTGACTACAGTTTGTTCTTACTAAAGTGTCAGGGCTGTTCCACTTCAGACTACTCAACTGAAGGCTCCTCCACAGAAAAAGAAATAATATAATAATAATATACAGTATTTATATACCGCCTTTCTTGGTCTTTATTCAAGACTTTATTCAAGGCGGTTTACACAGGCAGGCTTATTAAATCCACGCAGGGATTTTTACAAATTGAAAGAAGGTTCTCTCTTTCAAGAACCACCACATTCAAGCTGTTACACTCCGATCTGGTTTAACATTCTGGCCTCCATCCTCCCACGCTCCGAGCAGATGGAACAGCTCAGCTGCAGCTTGCCAGCTGCTTCAAGGTCGCACGGTGCCGGTGGCCTCGAACTGGCGACCTTGTGGATGTTAATCTTCAGGCAAATGGAGGCTCTACCCTCTAGACCAGACCTCCTGCCCTTTTATAAAGAAACCCTTTTATACAGAAAACTAGCATATCAGTCAAAAGGATTCAAGGATTTAATTTTCTGTATGGGGAAAGCATTCAGTCAAGAGCCTCCACAAGTCATCTGAAATGGCCTTTGCATAGGATTGAGAACTAAATTTCTGATTGAGCTTAAACATAAATGATTCTGTTTCTAACTAGGACCATGATATAAGAAAGCATATGTCTATACCAGGGGTGCCCAAACCCTGGCCCTGGGGCCACTTGTGGCCCTCGAGGCCTCTCAAAGCTGCCCTCAGGGAGCCCCCAGTCTCCAATGAGCCTCTGGCACTTTTGAGATTTGTTGGAGCCCACTCTGGCCTGATGCAACTGATCTCAGCGTGAGGGCAACTGTTTGACCTCTCATGTGAGCTGTGGGATGAGGGCCACCTCTATTGCTTGCTGTTTCATGTCTGTGATGCAGCAGCGGCAGCAAAGGAAAGGCCAGCCTTGCTGTGTGCAAGGCCTTTTATAGGCCTTGAGCTATTGCAAGACCTTCATTCATTCATATAAGTTCATCTTTAATATATTCATTTATGTAAATTTATGTAAATGTATTCAAATTTGAAATGTAAATTCTTTTCCCCCCGGCCCCCAACGCAGTGTCAGAGAGCTGATGTGGCCCTCCTGCCAAAGACTTTGGACACCCCTGGTCTATACTGTATGCAAGCAGAGCTTGCTGCTCATAGACCATCTTCTTCATAGAACCCTGAGATCATGGGTTTGCATTCAAGTCTCAGTTTCAAAAAACAACTGTAGCTGTTTTAAATAATCCATTACTTGTTCATCATACCACCAAGCATGTCATCTGCAACACCCATGCACACGCTTCCTGTGTGACCATAGCCTCTGTATTACCCTTTTTGTCTGGTGCAATCTATTGTGTGCTGCCAGTTTTGAGTTTTGATTCCTGCAATACCAATATCCTTGCATTCAGTTTGGTGTTAGAAGTTGAAATTGCTCCTTATCAGAAATGGTCAACCATTCACTTACACATCTCCCCTCTTTGTATTTGTCATGGGCTCTACTTATTGCATGGCAAAGCTTACAGAAATGCCCCAGTGCCTGAGACTCGACTCCAAATGGCACAGTGTACCCACTGGCTTCTGGGCTGCAATGGTCAGGCCCTGTGCCCTTGCTTATCTATCTGGTTACATTTTCTGATGCACTGTAATCATTTTTGTGGTTGCAGTGTGTGCATTGTAGCCACCTACTGGCTTGATCCCAAATTGCACAAGGTATTTGGAAAATAAGCAATGATGAGCCAAATCCTTGTTTG
Source organism: Tiliqua scincoides (assembly GCF_035046505.1). Taxonomy (NCBI): domain Eukaryota; kingdom Metazoa; phylum Chordata; class Lepidosauria; order Squamata; family Scincidae; genus Tiliqua; species Tiliqua scincoides. The sequence continues at coordinate 213,077,488 of NC_089824.1, forward strand.
ATGGTATTGAGCAAGTGCAGTTTTGATTAACATAGTGCTCCTATGTGTTAGAACTAACAGGCATGAAGGTCTGATGCCTCTTGAGGGGAAAGAAGGAACCAGCAGAGACGGCAGGAACTGGTGTGGGGAAAGAACTGGCTATTACACACATCTATATGGGGACAACACCTTAGGCCATGCTCCCAATGCTTCACTCTGCCATTTGTTTTTAGCCTTCCCTATACAATTATGTTTACTGACAGTAACTGTTAAGCCAACTGGTATACAAAAAATAGGGCAGGACTCTCACTTGCAAGGGTTGGGTTTGGGTCGAACTAGGCATGCATGCAAACATGTACTAGAAGACACGCTCCCAACTGGAAATGCATCTTCTTCCATTTAAAACGGGCATGGAAAAGCAATTCTCACTAGGGATGGTGGGGGGAGAACTCCACCCCTTTCCCCCTTATGCTCTATTTTTTTCCTGCTTAATACAGCCTCCAAGCGTGCAGAGGTGGGGGAAGCTTGACCCTGCTATTTATAACATCTGGGGACTACCATAGAGTTTGCCATGGGATTGGATATTTGGGGTCACCTGAAACCCTTGAAGTTCCCACTCTCAGGAATCTGATGGGCTTCATGATCTGATGAGCTGGCTCAAAACCCTGTTCTTTGATCTTCTATCCCAACTGACTGGTAAACAAACAAACCAGAGCTCTCATGGCCACCGCTGATCTCAAACAGAAGACGCCTACATGATTAGAAGTTCAAAACTAAGTGAGATATAGGAGAAATTCAGGAATTTTCAGCACAGAGGGCTTTAGTGCCTCTATCCCATAATGCAAAAGGGAGGAATGAGTTTAGATGATGTTTGTAATGGAAGGGGATGAGAGAGAGAGAGATGGAAACGAAGAAGGGAAGAACTGAAAGAAAACAGAATGATGGGGGAGTGAAGGCATTGCTGGAAGTAAGACTGGTGGGAATCACTCAAATCTGCACCCTTGTCTCATTGCCCAGGAGACTTTGGTACTCACATTCCAACATCACAGCAAGCTCTATGGATTTCACAAAGTGCAAACCTGCCATCCAGCGCAGTTGGGCTGTTGGTTGCATGTGGCCAAGGCCGCACACCAACAGACCAAGGACTCCAGCATCGGTAAGTCAGTGTATGGGAGAAGGGGCTGGGGAGGAACACAGCAGAGACCAGGATGGGGAGGGTGTGTTTTGAGGACAGGCAATGAGTGTTATCAGTGATATTGGTGCTGCTGATATCCTATTCCTCTTCCTGGCCTTGATCCACTTTCCTGGGTCCACTCAGATCTGCACCAGCAAATTAGCTGGTACAGGTCCAAATAGACCAATTCACACAATGGAGGTTTATACCTGGGCAAGGTAACAAATACTCTCTTACATGGAGGAGGCTTCCAGGACTGCCAACCCAGGATCCAGAGTGCACTCTGGTGACGAGGCTGCATCAGCAGGAGAACGTTTAGATAGGATTGGGCTGCTGGGCTGCCCATCCGTTTTTGGCAAAGATGCTTCTTCAGGAAAGTAGCATGTTCCCCATCCCTCCCATCTCCATTGTGGTCAGCCAGCCATTTGTGGTAAGTAGGAAGAATGGAAATTCCTAACGATGGATGATCTTAGACAAGTAAGCTCTCCTTGAGAAGATTTCCATCCAAATTCCCACAATGCATCAGAAATTCAGAGGGATAATGTAGGGCCATTTTAGAAGAAAGGTAGTTTATTAAATATAGCATATAAACATTGTTTTGAATTCCATTGTTTAGAGGTCAAGAATTCCAATGGACTCATAATAATGACTGTCAAACAAATCATCCAACGATGGGAATTTCTGCATAAACACCATTGTATTTTTCATTTGGCTGCCCTATTGGTTGTGCCCATACAGTAGTGTTCCAACAAGAGTGCATGGAGGCTGCTTAAAACAACAGTAATAGAGGCCCAGCAGAGGTGTATACCACAAAGAAAGAAGGATACCACTAAATCCAGGAGAGTGCCCGCATGGCTAACCAGCCAAATTAGAGAGGCTGTAAAGGGCAAGGAAACTTCCTTCCGTAAATGGAAGACTTGCCCTAATGAGGAGAATGAAAAGGAACATAAACTGTGGCAAAAGAAATGTAAGAAGGTGATAGGGGAGGCCAAGAGAGGCTATGAGGAACACATGGTCAGCAACACTAATAATAAAAGCTTCTTCAAATATATTAGAAGCAGGAAACCCGCCAGAGAAGCGGTTGGCCCTCTGGATGGTGAGGGAGGGAAAGGGGAGATAAAAGGAGACTTAGAGATGGCAGAGAAATTAAATGAGTTCTTTGCATCTGTCTTCACGGCAGAAAACCTCGGGCAGATACCGCTGCCCGAACGGCCCCTCCTGACCGAGGAATTAAGTCAGATAGAGGTTAAAAGAGAAGATGTTTCAGACCTCATTGATAAATTAAAGATCAATAAGTCACTGGGCCCTGATGGCATCCACCCAAGAGTTATTAAGGAACTGAAGAATGAAGTTGCTGATCTCTTGACTAAGATATGCAACTTGTCCCTCAAAACGGCCATGGTGCCAGAAGATTGGAGGATAGCAAATGTCATGCCTGTCTTTAAAAAGGGAAAGAGGGGGGACCTGGGAAACTATAGGCCGGTCAGCCTAACATCTATACTGGGTAAGATGGTGGAATGCCTCATCAAAGATAGGATCTCAAAACACATAGATGAACAGGCCTTGCTGAGGGAGAGTCAGCATGGCTTCTGTAAGGGTAAGTCTTGCTTCACGAACCTTATAGAATTCAGGCATGTGGATGCGGGAGAACTCATAGACATTATATAGCTGGACTTCCAGAAGGTGTTCGACATGGTCCCTCACCAAAGGCTACTAAAAAAACTCCACAGTCAGGGAATTAGAGGACAGGTCCTCTCATGGATTGAGAACTGGTTGGAGGCCAGGAAGCAGAGAGTGGGTGTCAATGGGCAGTTTTCACAATGGAAAGAAGTGAAAAGTGGTGTGCCCGAAGGATCTGTCCTGGGACCGGTGCTTTTCAACTTCTTCATAAATGACCTGGAGACAGGGTTGAGCAGTGAGGTGGCAAAGTTTGCAGACGACACCAGACTTTTCCGAGTGGTGAAGACCAGAAGTGATTGTGAGGAGCTCCAGAGGGATCTCTCCAGACTGGCAGAATGGGCAGCAAAATGGCAGATGCGTTTCAATGTCAGTAAGTGTAAAGTCATGCACATTGGGGCAAAAAACCAAAACTTCACATATAGGCTGATGGGTTCTGAGCTGTCTGTGACAGATTAGGGGAGAGATCTTGGGGTGGTGGTGGACAGGTCGATTAAAGTGTCGACCCAATGTGCGGCGGTAGTAAAGAAGGCCAATTCTATGCTTGGGATCATTAGAAAAGTTATTGAGAACAAAATGGCTAATATTATAATGTTGTTGTACAAATCGATGGTAAGGCCACACCCGGAGTATTGTGTCTAGTTCTGGTTGCCGCATCTCAAAAAAGACATAGTGGAAATGGAAAAGGTGCAAAAGAGAGCGACTAAGATGATTACTGGGCTGGGGCACCTTCCTTATGAGGAAAGGCTACGGTGTTTGGGCCTCTTCAACCTAGAAAAGAGGTGCCTGAGGGGGGACATGATTGAGACATACAAAATTATGCATGGGAAGGATAAAGTGGATAGAAAGATGCTCTTTACACTCTCACATAATACCAGAACCAGGGGACATCTACTAAAATTGAGTGTTGGGAGAGTTAGAACAGACAAAAGAAAATATTTCTTTACTCAGCGTGTGGTTGGTCTGTGGAACTCCTTGCCATAGGATGTGGTGATGGCGTCTGGCCTGGACACCTTTAAAAGGGGATTGGACAAGTTTCTGGAGGAAAAATCCATTACGGGTTACAAGCCATGATGCAACCTCCTGATTTTAGAAATGGGCTATGTAGAATGCCAGATGCAAGGGAGGGCACCAGGATGAGGTCTCTTGTTATCTGGTGTGCTCCCTGGGGCATTTGGTGGGCCGCTGTGAGATACAGGAAGCTGGACTAGATGGGCCTATGGCCTGATCCAGTGGGGCTGTTCTGATGTTCTTATGAGTGCCTGTGGGGGAAGGGGCAGGGGAACGAGGAGAGAAAGATTGCCTTGACTCACTCTGCATTTAATTAAAGACTTTCTAGGCTGGCTGTTTGCTAACTGTTGTTAATGCACGATAGAATTTCAATTACTTGCTCCCAGCCACAGAGAGAGAGAGAGAGAGAGAGAGAGAGAGACCTGTGAATCTCCTGGTCCCTGCTGTGCTGAAGCCACCACAATGAATTGCTTCAGTGGGTGATTTTCAGTGAGCAAATGGTGCAAGGGGAAAAAGTTATCTACGCTCTGTGCATGCTGTGATCCTAATCAGGAACCGGAGGACCCAGTCACAGCTATGTGAGTGTTTTAACACAAAGGTCTTCTGGGTGCAGAGACATTTTAAGAGAACATGCCTAGAACTGAGCTTTTTGCTTGTCCAACCGCATTTTAGGACTGGTACCAAGCTGGTGGGGGACTAGTCTGGCAGTGGATGGCTCGGGTAGAGCCCTTTCTGAAGCACAGTGGAGTTGCTACAGCTCAGTGCAAACCACTGCCAGCCCATTCATGAGGCCACCTGATATGGGTTGATGTCCAAAGGGGTGGCAGGATACCTTTCACCCCACATCTGCTGCCCTCACTGTCCAACCAGGCACTGATGGAATCCACAGTGATCTAGTTTCCACTTGCTCAAATGAGAAGATGATCATTTCTGTCCTTACTATGTTCCTTATGACTATTGTCACGTCTAGAAGGTCAGGACTTTGGTCAACAACAGCATATGAGGAACACAGGAAGAGTTTTTTCTTTTCTTTTGGAGAGTAGAGGCAGAGGGCCTAAGGCAGTGTGATATCCATCTTGGGGATGGGCTCAAGGGGTGCAGTGTCTGCTGTGCAGTCCAGGCTCACCCAGTCTCTCCCTGACCAGAGCGAAGAATGGGGTGCCGCAAAAAGGGGTTTGTTGACTTTTTTTACTTTAGTTGAGATTTTTACATTCATCTGTGGGGCCCTGTTTCATCACAGGAACTCTTGGGGCATTCCCCATACAGTGCCAGTTAAAGTCCATAACCGTCCGAAAAAAGGGGGGTCAGTTACCTCACGGGTCCCCTCTCCAGTAGTCCTCACCACGAGCTGTGCCAGGTAAGTTGCGCTCCCCTCCAGAAAGTTCGTACGCCAGGGCAGCCACGGGAGTTGGAACGGGAGTTGTCTTGGGAGGGGTCGGGATTGTGTGCTCATCCCGTTCTCAATTCCCCAGCTAGTTTCTGACCCAGTGGTCACCGGGTTCCTGGTCCAGCCAGATGGGGAATAGTCCTCCCGCCAGGTAAGTGGGGTTAAGCTAGATACGCTCCTTGGGTCCCTTCCTGTTGGGGTTCTCCAATAGCCCTGGGGAAGCTCTCCCCTCTTTGGGCCGTAGTCCCTGGCCTCGGCCGGCCTGTGGCTGCCTCCAGGCTGCCTCCAAGTTGCAAGGGGCCCGGCCTTCCTCCTCTCCTCTGCCTTTTCCCTCTCCACCCTGCTGGAGCTCAGGAAGGTGCTTCCTCCCCCTGTAGCTGCCTGCTCTCTTCTTATCCTCCTGGGCAGCCCTTCCAGCCCCACCTCTTCCTGATCTCAACAGAGCCTGAGATCTCAGGTACTCCTATTGCAGGCCCCACCCTACTTGTTAAAAGGGGTAGCTGCAGCTCTAGCCATCTTGGGGGGCTATCCTCCCTATCTCTTGGGAGGCTTCTGCCCCGCCCAATGGGTGAGTAGGCTGGCTGCATTCGTGGCCATGGTGCCTTACCCTCCCTGGGTGGCTCCTCGCCCCCCCCCCAGGGCAGTCCTCTGGGTGTTCCCTTGGGCTGGGCTCCTTCTCCGTCAGCTTGCCTTCCCCATCCTCCTCCTTCCCTGCTGTGGATCGCCACCCAGGGTAAGTCCCTGGGTGACAGGCAGCAACAAGCAGTGTTTTGGACTGTGCTGCCCTTGGTATAGAGTCTATAGACAATGCCTACTTAAACCAACAGTCTGCCTTAGTATAAAGCAGCTTGACATGATGGGGTCATGCTCTTATATTCTTCTCCAAGACCTTCTGGCTCTAATTGTTGGTCCCAGCCACTACTGTTGCACTGAGAGGACGCCTGGAAGGTCCATATACAGCTTTCCAGACTGTGTATTTTACACGTGTAACTGATGGTGACCTCACCATAGTACAGATGTCAGTATGTTTTATATCAGGGGTGTCCAAACCTTTTGGCAGGAGGGCCAAAAAAAGAATTAATTTACATTTCAAATTTGAATAAATTTACATAAATGATTATATTAGAGATGGAACTTATATGAATGAATGAAGGTTTTGCAATAGCTCAAGGCCTATAAAAGGCCTTGCACAAAGCAAGACAGGCCTTATCTTCTCTTCCGCTGCTGCAACACACACTTGAAATAGCAAGCAGTGGAGGGAACCCTCAACCCGCAGCTCATGCAAGAGGTTGAACAGTCACCCTCACTCTGAGAGCAGTTGCGTCAGGCCAGCATGGACTCCAGCAAGTATCTGGAGGACCAGGAGCTTATTGGAGACTGAGGGCTTTCTGTGGGCCAGATTGGGAGTCCCCAAAGATCACAAGTGGCCCCTGGGCCAGGGTTTGGGCACCCCTGTTTTATATCCACCAAAGCAGGTGAAATTCAAAAGCTTACTGCCCATCAACCTCAAGAGGTGTCATTGCCTCTGGTACCCAACCAGCCAAGTGTTGGAATTCCTTGAGATCAATGCAACAACAGCCATACTTAGTCTTTAGCAGATATGGGGTTTACGGAGGTTGTGGGGAGCCTCCGTAAAATGGAAGTTTGTGAAAATTTGAATGGATTGTAAGCGTTCGATTTAAGCCTCCTCTTTCCCTCCCTCTTGAGTCTGTTGTTTCTCTTATGGTGGTACTTCTTTAGCAACTGAAAGCAAGATACAGAAATGTGATAGATGGGTGAAGATTATTAAAGCAGCAGCTAAAACCGGTTGTAGGGGACTTGCAAGTGTTTCCTTCCATTAAGGATCAATTCTCTTGTAAAGTGACTGGCAAACTTGGTACCCCCAATGCACTGAAACAGTAGAAAAGCCACCAGCTCCTTTCTAAAGCAATTGGATCCCACCTTTTTTTTCCTGCATGTGTGCTGATGCTGAAAATGAAAACTAATGAGAGAATTTTTTAAACATGGCTCCATGGCTTGGCCTCTAATTGCAGGCTGATTGGAGAGCTGACAGCCAGGCAAATCATGAAGGACCCCTGGACGCAGACCCAGGACAGCTGGTTTCTCTCAGGTTTTGTTTCTGTAAGCTGCATTTAAAATAACCTCTTAATATGCAACTGGAGGCTGAATTCCAAAGTATGTGATTGAGGGTGATCAGGCTGGCAATTGAAATCTAATGTTATAGCTGACCTTTCCTGTAGTTACCATCAGGAGATGCTTGGCTGTGGGAGCTTGCATTCCTATTGGTTGGATGGTTATTCTGGTGCCACAGCCACAGACCAATTTGTGGAGATGGACCTAATAATTCCTCTTGGAAAGACTTCGTGCAACTCGCTGTCAGCTGCACAGACCCTGGCCTGCTGTGCTGGACTGGGGCTGCTTTTCAGAAGAAACCCAATAATCATGGACAATGAGGCTGAACTGATAGCACAAACAGTGGCGTCACTAGGATTCGCATCACCCTGTGCGGTTGGCCTGTGCATCACCCCATGCAGTGGGCGGGGCAATGCCCCAGGTGGGTGTGGTGATGTACCATCGCCCCGCCCCCACTGGTTTTTTGGCTGTACTTTTTGTTAGAACACAGATATTTCAATGTAGTTTATTTAATTGCATTCTGCATGAAATTACGCATTGATTGATGTATAACATGATGGTATTAGTCCTCCAAACTCTGATTTTAGTGATTTTGAAAACTTGTAGAGCCACAAACACACACACACCCCGTGTCAACTTACTAACACGTTATTGCAGCAGTTCTCAAACTTTTAGCACTGAGACCCACTTTTTAGAATGACAATCCGTCCAGGACCCATTGGAAGTGATGTCATGGCCAGAAGTGACATCATCAAGCAAATTGAAATAAATAATTATAAATAATTAAATTAAAATAAAATAATTAAATAAGGGGGAGCCAGTCCTGTTCCACCAAGTGAATCTACTCTGAAGTAAGTCCCATAGTGGTCAATGGGGCTTACTCTCAGGAAAGTGTGGATAGGATTGCAGCCTGTGAGCCCAAGCCTATGCATGTCTACTCTGAAGTAAGTCCCACAGTGGTCAATGGAGCTTACTCTGTAGTCTGCCTGCAATAAAAAACCCCCAAAAAGAATCAGTGAGATTTCCAGCCCTCCCAGTGCCCAGTTTAAACTTCTTCTGTTTCAGGCACATCAGAATAAAGACCCACCTGGCTTCACAAGTGCAAAATAGAAAACTTTCCCCTTACCAGCTGCAGCCTCTTTCTTTGTCCTTTTTAGTGGGGGGGGGGGGATGCTGCCTTCTTGAGCATTTGTTGCACTCCAGCTCCATCGGATCAGGACCATTCTGATGTCCTCACATTCCCCTTTACCTGGCCTAACCACCAGCCAAGGCACCAGTTTGCCTACTCACGAGTAAACGCGAGATGAGGCTGCTTCACTTTCCATAGAGCTCCATAGACTTGCCGCTGGGGGGACCTCGTTCTCCTTGTTTTGGGGGGCTGCATTCATTGGATCAGGACCATTCTGACCTTTTTGGAGTCCTCTCTGCCTGCCCTTTCTGACGGACTAAGGCAAGTTCGCCTACTCGTGAGTAAACACGGCCACATGGCTTTGTTTCGGGCTCAGACTCACAACTGGGAGGGGGGAGATTCTTGGGTGTTTTGGGGGGCTGCATTCATTGGATCGGGACCATGCTGGTGTTGTTGGATTCCTCTCAGCCTGCCCTTTCCAATGCGCTAAGGCAAGCACGCCTACTTGCGAGTAAACGCACGCTACAGCTCACTTTAACTTTCCATAGGGCTCCGTGCATTTTTCCTTCCGGTTTTTTGGCCATAACTTTTGAACGAAAGGAGCGATTTCAATTCTGTTTTTTTGCACCGCACTCCGCCGGCCATTCCACATCCAACGGTATATGGCAGGACAGGGTAGCTCCTAATGCCGCGATGTTAGTGCATCCTCCCCCAGGGCGCGTCACCCGGTGCGGCCTGCACCCTCCGCACCCGCCTAGCAATGCCAGAGCTAGGAAATCCAAGAATAAGATCAAATCTGGATGAATTTTGAGTGCAGCCCATCAGCCATGCATGGTGCTCCCTGTCCCCCAGGGTACAATAAACCTTGTTTTTGTTGCCTGCCTGGGGCTGCTAAAACAGGTCAGCTGAATGGGGCTATTAACCACTGGCAGGGCTATGATGCAAGGTTCGTGGACTGTGCTTAGCTTTGCTGGTCACAGATTATGACCACCTGAATTGGATTAAGGCTGAAGTCCTATATAGTGTTAGATACCTCTAGATCAGGGGTGCCCAAACCCCGGCCCTGGGGCCACTTGCGGCCCTCGAGGCCTCTCAATGCGGCCCTCAGGGAGCCCCCAGTCTCCAGTGAGCCTCTGGCCCTCCGGAGATTTGTTGGAGCCCACAATGGCCCGAAGCAACTGCTCTCAGTGTAAGGGCGACTGTTTGACCTCTCATGTGAGCTGTGGGATAAGGGCTCCCTCCACTGCTTGTTGTTTCACGTCTGTGATGCAGTAGCAGCAGCAAAGGAAAGGCCAGTCTTGCTTTGTGCAAGGCCTTTTATAGGCCTTGAGCTATTGCAGGACCTGCATTCATTCATATAAGTTCATCTTTAATGTATTCATTTAGGTAAACTTATGTAAATTTATTCAAATTTTAAATGTAAATTAATTCTTTTTTTCCCCCAGCCCCCGACACAGTGTCAGAGAGACGATGTGGCCCTCCTGCCAAAAACCTTGGACACCCCTGCTCTAGATCCACTGATATCCAGTGGCTTTGGCATGTCCAATTCTGCATAGAATTGGGCTGCATAGCTGGTTCCCAAGTTTTCTTACTCATTGAAACCCATGAAACTGACTTATTTATTTTAGATATTGACATGCTGTTTTTCTGGGCAGTGGCCCCACTTGATGGCCAAGAACTGACCGTGTTTGATTTTATATGTTGTTAATAATGATAATCACAAATATGATAAGACCAGTACAGAGAGTTTTAGGGTAGCTGAGTTTGCTATGTAAGCTGATCCTTAATAACAACTTGATATCTAGTGCTTAGCAAATTTTACTAAGAGGCACCTTTAAGTGGTGATTCATAAAAATCTGAGCAGAGTATCTTTTTCTGGTGGCTGTGTGCTGGTGTTGCATTTGTGTCTTTCTATTTTTAGCTTGTGGGCCCTCTTTTAATTTATTTTGCTGTGTAAACTGCTTTGTGAACTTTGAGTTGAAAAGTTGTACATAAATATGTTTAAACTTGTTTATTTCTATGCTGCTGATTTCTGCATATCACATTTTATTACATGCACAAGGGTGAGGTAGGTCACTTGGCAATCATAGGTAGCTAATGACTAGACATGGTAGTTCAGTTCCATTTCCCTAAAATTTACCCCCCCACCCCCATGTCTGTGGATACATATATACAAATCAGCAAGTCCTACAAATTTGGTTCTGAAAGTTAGAATTCTCCAGACCATCCCCTTCCCAGCCTCAAAACACCCCTGTTCCATTCCTCCCCCCCCACTGCTTTGTTCCACCCCCCACTCCCCATGCTGACTTACTCGTGCTGGGGCTGTTTGGTAGGCCAGTGACATTATATATGTATAATACACAAATCAAATCTTTACAGTAGGTGAATGTACGCTGGTATTACTTTTACATTAGATACACACCAGCAACTGGGGTACATAATGAGAAAGGAGATGTTAGATTATTGAATAGCTACAGCTGAGAATATGAAAACGTAATCTACTCAACCCTACCAGTTAAGGTAATTCTGCACAAGGGCCAGAAGATGGCAGACATTACCTTGGTACAGGATGAATGAGAGGGGAAAAAAATGATGATTCTGTTCAAGCTGAAGGCATCTCTCTTCCTGTCCTTTGGAGGCTTCCAGATAGTACTTAGAAACCAAGTTTCTTTTCAGAGTGCTTAATTTCACCGAGTCCCATCAATATCCAATTTTGTGCTCTCCAGTCCTAACTTAATAAAAGGTTTGGAGAATCTGTGCTCAGTTGCATTGCTGGGGGGGGGGGGGGCCTTCAAATTGCTTTCTTATTTTCAAACACTATTAGAAGATGAGCTATAACTGCACTGAAAATATGAAGTCTATCACTTCAAGCATAGGACAAATATATTTAGATGATGGTGTGACACCATGGGAAAAGGGTCAGGAAGAGATACTACAGGAGCTGGTTCCCTCATGGGAACATGAACAGTCTTTCTTCTTTCTTGTTCAGTTGGCTTTATTGGGCTGCTGAGGTCCCACAGCTGCCTGCAACCTCTCAGTTGCACTCTTCCTCTTTTCTCTATTTTATTTAAAACAGCCTCACTCCAGGCAGTCAAGCACACATGTGCAGGGAAAACACACAACAGCCCAATCCTTTCTAACTCCCCTGCCCCCCCCCCCCCGCAGTTGCATCACTGGAGCACATACTGCATTTTGCAGAGGGAGGGGGCAGTACTGGAAGTCTCCTCTGGATAAGGGAACATTTGTTCCCTTGTCTGGGGGTAAGCCTCTGATTTTGCTGGTGCATATCCAAGTGGACCTGGGAAGCTGGATCAAGGCCGGGGAGGGGGATAGTATGTTGGTAGACATGCACCAGCAAATTCAGAGGCTGCTGTTGGTATCACCCCCTTCCCAGCCTTGAAACCCTCCCTGCCCTGATCTCTGTCCTGTTCCTCCCCTTCCCGTTCTGTTTTGCCCACCACTTTCTCCCCATGCTGACTTACCAGCACTGGGGCTGTTTGGGAAGCCAGTGGCATGAAGCCACAGCCGTTCATCGCTTGCAGCAGCAGCCTAGCTGCATGGACTGGTAGGTCCCACTTTCCGACAGATGTAAAGCATGCTATGCTGCCGGAATGTGAGTTCCAGTGGTACAGCAAGCCCATAGGATTGGGGCCCTCAAAGTGCCTGAGGCTCCAATCCTATCTCCTACCAGTTTACATGATGCAATGATGCCAACAGAGTATGTGCTGATGATCCAGGGAAGGTAAAATATTTTTTTTTACTATAATAATAAAATATTATTTTACTCCAATAGGTTTTCCCCCTTTCCCTTCCCACCTCCTTTCTCCTTCACAACTGTTATCATCTCCTCTTCTCCAGTGCTCATGGATCAGCCACGAGTGCCCAGACTGTTGACCCACAGATCCCCCTTCTGTGTCTCATGTGCAGTCAAACTGATGACATGCATCATGTTTCTATTCAGTGTGAGTGCTGCGAGCATGCTGCAGTCTAGGACTCCTGGATCTCATTGACTTTTCAATTCCCCTTCCAGGTGCTTTGGTACCCCCACTATAAAAACTATATATTGTTGCATCTCTATCCTTTGCTTTGCATGTTCATTCTTCCCCACTGCCAACTCAACTTTATGTTTATTACTTTCTGACGCCATGGGGTAAAAAGAGGGATTGTGTTATCTTCACAGCATGGGAGCTAAGCCAAACCTGGCCAAGTCAGCAGTTTTCAAACTCTTCTTTCTCCTGGCATTTAAACTCTCTCTGTCCCTTGCAATCGCTTGTCTTGTATCTTCTCCTTCCCCTCCAGAATGCAATCAGTTCTAAGGAATGTGACAGCAGCATGGACAGACCGCACACCTTTCTGCTTGGCTTTGCCAAGGTGATTCAAACCTGGCCTGGAGCAAATGTGCTAATCCACTCCTTAGCCTGATCTTTAGGCACTGGGTGCCAAGTATGCTGAACCGTAGCAAATTGCAAAACAAGCTCGGACTGGGCCATTGAGCTCGTTTTCAGTGGGGGCTTAATCAGGATTTGAACCCTTGTCTCCGAGGAGGTGTTTGCTTAATTACATGTCCCCCCAGGTTTCTTGTGCCTGTGCCACAAAGGCAGGCAACAAAATTCTAACTTGGCAAAGCCAAGTCCAGCTCACATGCTGCAGACCGTGAAAGTGGATGGATGCTGGTGTCCCAGCATGACGAGCTCTGGATTAAAAGCCTATGAAATGACAAGAAAAAAAAAAGCAGCTGCCTACTCAAATGTTGCTTTTTTGGCAACATCCAAATTGCCAAACTAAATTGGAACTAGAAGGTCAGAATGCTGGTGTGAGCCACCAGGACTCACCAGGGGTCGCTCCTGGACCTCATCTTCAGTGTGAGAGCTCAGCCCAGCACCTTATGAAATGAGATATTAATGTATTTGCTGTGGCTGTTCTTGCTAAAGAAAAGGAAAAAAAGTCTCACACTGACTACTTTGTGAAATGCTAAACGGAGAAATGGCCATGTGGACTAATGGGTAGTTGCTTTGTAGGCCAGGATGCCCCCCCCCCACAGCACCATGAGAAATGCCACCACAATGAAAAGAAAGTACTGTAGATACATTCACAGAAGATAGATGTGCAGCAACCATTATATTGCAAGTTATAGTTACTGGGGGGATATCCCTCCAAATGGTATCACCATGTGAATGATGCTTACTCCATTGTGGATCTCATCCCACTGTGAGCTTCCGTGTTCCCACCTGTGGCTGTCAGGATTCTGAAGTGTGGAGATTCATGACCCAATTACAAAAACGTGTTTCATAATTTCCCCCCCTGTCCATTTATAGCCAGTTAAGATAGAATCATAGAATCATAGAGTTGGAAGGGGCCTAATAGGTCAACTAGTCCAACCCCTGCCTTAGGCAGGAAATCTTCTTAGAGCATCTCCAACAGGTGCTTGTCGAGCCTCTGCTTGAATATCTCTAGTGAGGGAGAGTCCACCATCTCTCTTGGCAATCTGTTCCACTGCCGAACCACCCTGACTGTCAGGAATTTTTTCCTGATGTCTAATCAATATCTCATCTCTTGCAGTTTGTACCCATTGGTACAGATATCATGTCATGAAAATAATGTGGTCAGCAGCTTGCGTTAGCAATTATCTGCCCCCAGCACTAAGATACTATGTAATGTGGGGTTTTGGCCGTGGATTGTCCCATGAACAATGAATTATCCCATGAGCAATACTGAGTGGGACTCTAAGATCCTGCAGATGGGATCATTCTTGGCAAAATTCTATGAGTTGATTCTGACGTGATTTTCTCTCATTCACACATGGAATTATTTTCTTTTCATCCTTTATGTTCCACCAGTCTGCAAGAACACTCTAAAACTTCAGGGGGTACATTTGACTTAAATTGTTTTAAATCCTCCCTCTCCCTTGGGAACCACAGTTCTGACATAAGATAATGGAATTCTCAGCATCCTCACCAAGCCAAGATGTAGCTCCTAGGCTTCTTTGAGAGAAGGTGAGGAAGAATCAGCAGGGCTTCTGTGAACAGAAGTCTTTCCTTACTATCCCTGGTCCCAGGAATATGTTTGGGGGTATGATACAGCTACCTTGCTAAAACTACGCAGATCTAGACTTCAGTCAGTGCATGGATGGATGGCTACGAGAAAATCCTATGTGCTACCTTGAGTTTCATGATGGAGGAAAGATAGGTTATAAGGGTAATAAATACAGTAATTATCTGATTCCTTGGAGTTATCTGATATCAACAATCAGGTGGACTGGGGAGATCAAGTGTATAATGTATACCTGTACTTAAAAAAAAAAGATAGTAAAATCCTTCACTGAAGATTCCTAAATAGCTGTTACAGGATGAGAAAATGGATACACTTATGCATCAGAAACCGAGCAAAGAATATGAATCTGAAGGTGGGAATCAACTGACAATTTCACAATTGAGAATTGGCATCCCTCAAGGTTCTGTATTGGGAATGGTGCTGTTTAACTTGTTCGTCTATGAACTGGAGTTGGGGGTAAGCAGTGAGGTAGTCAAGGTGTATATAATCCCAGATTATTCAGGATAGTGGAAACAGAGGTAGACAATAAAGAGCTCCAAATTGTGCAGATTGAAGACATAGTGGCAGATTAGCAGAGCTGATCCAAATTCTCTGGTGAGTTTGTTTCACCACTGTTGCCTGTCTCATGGTGGTAGTAACACTACTTATCTGATGGCAGTGGTTTATGTCCTTGAGGTTGCCAGACTTTTCCCCCTTATTCTCCCTGGATTGATATTATACCATATTCAGTGTTGGGGGGAGGTTATGGGGGAAAAGTGTTGTGCCTCTTTTTCAGCTGCCATTTCTCCCCAGAACTTCCCTCCCCAAACACTTCTATATGATGAGCTAGCATTGCTCTGAGACAAAAATAGTGAAGGAACATATGACCACCCTTGAGACGAGTGCTGTTTTCACCAGTATCATTAGTGCCTGAATTTTGCACCTCTCGAAAACTTCTGAAATGCCCCCCCCCCACTCTCACATTGGGGGAACCATTTTAAGCCAGCCCTAAAGGAGATTCAATGCAAATAAATGTGGTTATGCCTGTTTGGTGAGGGGGATCTCAACTTCATATGAGTTGAGAATGACCCCAGTGATGACCTCAATGATGTGGTCTGAATGTGCGATGAAACCAAGCATGCTTTTAAAATGTTGTGTTGGGGGACGTCACATGGGGAGCAGTTCAGAGCAGGGAAATGGCAGGTGGGGAGACAGCCATACCATGATTGTCTTTCTGCTTAAAACTTCCCTCTCCCAAAACTACTTTTCATTAGAGAAAACAAAACAATATCCAGGGCCAAGTCGTACACTTTTGCTTATTTTGTGCCATTCGTCCCTGAGGCGACCGCCTGCATCCATGGCAGACGTGAGGTTGGCGCCAGGGGCATCTCGGTTTACAGCTCAAGACTTCTCTGCTATGCTACACCAGCTCACAAGTTATGGCAGGCGCCAAGCGCCGAGGTCAGTGAGAAGCCCGTTTGTCTCCTAGCAACCGCGCATACACCTCCTCAGGGAGGCCCTCCTGACACACTAACAACTGCGTGCCATGCAAATGCGAGGCAGAAGTATTGATTTTAGATGTTCTTAGAATATTAATGTTTATGAATCAAATAAACCCAAGCAGTGAGATTTCATTTTCTTCCCCCCCCCCCCCCCGAAAGAGCTGAATAAATATTAAGGACATGAGCTTTTTATATATCTAAACACCTGATCTGAGATGCTCTGCTTTTCATGCAGAAGATGCATGGAAAAGCAAGAGAGGTAGGCTGCCTGTTTGCTGAAGCCTTGAAGGTAAGACCATCTCACAAAGAGATTCTCTTTGATAGTGGTCAATATTCTTCTCTTGGATTTGGTTTGATGATTTGTTTACATTCATAGTCAGTCTCATCCTACAGGCTCACAGGATGGTGCAACACATTTAAAGAGTTAAAACATCAAGACGCATATTCCTAGCCAGAGCCATAACTAGGGTGGAAGCTTGAGGAGCAACTGTCCTGGGCATCACACCAAGCAAGGGTTGGCCCCAGACTCTGCCGTAGTTATAGAGGAGGCGCTGGTGGCTTTGCACACCCCATTCCTTCTCCTATAGTGGTTGAGCTTCTACAGGAGAAGGAATGGGAAGCATAAAGCCATAGTGACCATCCCCTCCTCTGGGTTGAACCCAGAAGTGACTGCCTTGTGCTGCAAGTGGTGCAGTCACTTCCAGGTGCTCTCAGGGGAGGGGGTGCTGGTAGCTTCACGTGCCCCGTTCCTTCTCCTGTGGAAGTTCCCAGCAAAGCTGCTGTAGTGATTACTCCCTCCTCTGGGGGCATCCCAGAAGTGACGTCATGTCATGTGACATTATGACGTCACTGCCCTGGCTGCGGGGCAGTACATTATGGCTCTGTTCTTAGCCCTAACTAGTTGGTTACCAGTGACCAATGCCAGTCCCAATTGAAAAACTCTTGCACTGAATTCCAGAACAAGCTCTGGACTAAGTTTTACTATCACAGAAGTCCTGTTCAAGTGTTATGCCTTCCATAGAGAGTAATCGCATAAGGGGGAGGGCAGTGGGACCATGCCCAATAGCCGTACCCCCAGCTGGTGGCCACACCCCCAGCATTCTTGCATTCAACCTTTGCCTGAGAAGAGCAGTGCTGAACTTTGGGGGGCTTCCTCCATGTGATGGAGAAGACTGGAATGTGCAGCCTTTCTTTTCTATTACATGAAGGAAGTCTTCCTGTGTTCTAAATAATAATAATAATAATAATAATAATAATAATAATACAGGTATTTATATACCGCCTTTCTTGGTTGTCAGATTTCTCCTCAGACTTTATTCAAGGTGGTTTACATAGGCAGGCTGATTAAATCCCCATAGGGATTTTTACAATTGAAAGAAGGTTCTAACTTTCAAGAACCACAATATTCAGATGTTTCTTTCTTGATCTGGTTGCACATTCTGGCCTCCATCCTCCCATGCTCAGAATAACTCAGCTTGTCAGCTGCTTCAAGCTCGCACGGTGCCGGTGGCCTCGAACTGGCAACCTGTGGATGTTATCTTCAGGCAAATGGAGGCTCTACCCTCTAGACCTGACCTCCTGCCCTAAATGCAAGGATCCTAAATGCAAGGATGCCTGGGGGTACAGTCACATGGCTGGCAGTGCAGTCTTGCTGCCCCTGTCAAAGGAGTGCACTCCACAGAAAGGTTCATGCCCAATGACCAGAGCTAGTGAATGTACCTCTATGTGTGCTCTGGAATGGGACAGTGGAGCTGTGCCTGGGAGTCAGGTTAGCACTGTTCTCCCACTCCATTTTCCTGAACTGAATTGTCCTTTGGGAGTTGTAGTTGCCCTGTGGGGAAAACACACAGGTATTATCTGAATCACAAATCACAAAACTACTCTTAAAATGAAAAAAGGGGGCGTCTTCTTTTTCATCGCTCTGGTTTTTAGAAAAAAGTGTCCAGAATGGTCAGATCATGCTGGTTTGTCATAATGGCAAAAGAGACACACATAGGATCAAAATGGGTGCTGTGCCAGACCTGCCTGAAACAACTGTTCGCCCAGCCAAGCCTTGCCTTTGGCAACGCACCAAACCCCATGGATAATCAGGAAGATCAAATAACGATCGTAGTGTAACGGATTGAGTTCTGTTGACTTTAGTGATCTTTGGACCTGGCTGCTTGAGAGCGGATGGAATTTAATCCATTTGACCAGCATCAGTAGACAGCCTGCAGAGTTCAAGGATGGATCGAGAAAGAGTTGGCGTATTGAGAAAGAGTTACAGCACTATTAACGACCCTTTGGCTTCAAAAGTACCATTTCTGTATCATTTGAGAGCAAGATGACCGGGGGGGGGGGGGGAAATGTGTTCTCTGTTGCTAAGGAGATCCTCTTTTTGAAGTGATGAGAACATGGAATTGTTTATGTTGCTATAGAGCTGGTGCTATTTCAACCTCAAATGCTATTCCTCTAATTGCTCAAGTCCTAACATTTTAAGATCTTATTTATATGGACTTGTTCAAACATTGTGAGCAATGGCATAGTTTCCCCCAGGGTTCCCCACTGGATAAGGTTCCCCACTGACTTTATCCATTTATTTCCGCTCAGACATGCCCAGAATCTGGTGCCATATCGCTTGCTGCACAGAAAACTTCTGCCCACTCAGTGACCCTTCTGTGATATCTCAGATCCAGAATGCTTTGCAAACTCTCCTGGAGAAGATGTAGCAGAAACAACTGTTTGTTTCTTTACTCTTGCTGGAAGGATTTGAAAAGGAATGCATGTACAAAGGTTTGCTTGGAAAGTGTATCACTGATGACTGCTACAGGATAAAAGAAATTGATAACAAAAGTGAAGGAGAGGACAGCCGCAGTCTGTGCCCCATTTCATCCCATTAGAACTGAGATCCCAGTCTACCTGCCTGCCTACTCCCTATTAATACGCACTGATAGTCCCTGACTTATGGATATCCAACTTAAGGACAACTGTGTTGCGCTTTTGTGTATGCAGTCTGTCTGTTCCGATGTTTTCACACAGGTGCAATAGCTCTGGTTTGTGAGAGGGAGAGACTCTGCATGTTGGAGACACAGAAGTTGTGGGTAAAGGAAAAGAACCAGTACATTATTTAATAGACACGCACTCATGTTCCTCTAACTTGAAAAATGTGAGTTGTAAATGGAACAAAAACAAATGCAGCCCTCCTCCGTCTAAGGCCCATTTTGTACATTACGCAGCCAAAAAAACCCCAGAGTTACCACAGAGTGTACATTCATAAGAGAGAAAATTATAGGCGTCCCCCGAATCTGCGGGGATCCTTTCCAGGGTCTCTCTGATACTGGGGAACACTATCTCTGTGCCCCTCTCCACAAGTTAAAGTCATTTCGATGCTTACTGCTGCAAAAATGCTTCTTCTTCCTTTTACAAGATGCTACGTATAAGCGTGCAAGCTTATAGTGCAACATATAGGCAGGCTGCCTGCAGCCCGAATGCATGAAGAGACCAGATGGAATGTTAACTGGAAACAGGAAGTAAACTGCTGCCTGCAACCTGCCTGCACGTCGGTCTATATGCTTGCATGCTTATCGGTCCTGTAAAAGGAAGGAACATTTTACTTGGTTTAGCATCCAAGGACACAATCCTAACCAACTTCCCAGCACCAAGATAAGGGCAATGCTGCTCCGAGGTAAGGGAACAAACATTCCCTTATTTTAAGGAGGCCTCCATGGCTGCCACCCAACTTCAGGATGCAGCACGCGCCCCATTGGCACAGCTATGCCAGTGCTGGAAAATTGGTTAGGATTTGGGCCTATGTGACATTAATGGGCGTGGGGGAGGGATTGGGGGTACCAAGAACTGCAGATAACTGAATCCGCAGATACCGGATCTGCGGATATGGGGAACATGCCTATATTATTGATTTATAGAAATAAATATTTGGGTACAGTTTTTCAACCACTACAGAAAGTTGTTCTCAGTTTTATGTCATATAAAGAATGATTCAACTTAAGTACAAATCTCAGTGTCTAGCCTGAGTTTCCCTGGGGTGGGAAAGTAGCAGGGGGAGAGGGGAAAGGAGCACGACTGTGTCCTAAATTTCTTGCCATGTCTAGATCTGTTTAGATCTAAGACAGTGGGGTAATATTCCAGCTCACGTGGCTGTTCATGGAAGTTTCCAGAGAAAATACTCTTCCAGTGCGATGACATGTATACATTCAATATGATATGAACGTTAATGTCATGAACCTTCTCATTGTTTCCATTGATCAAGAAAGGAATCCACAGATTTTTTTCCTTCCTTTTATTTGTGGCTGTTGTATCCCTGTTTTTATATTTTCCTTAGATTTCTAACTGTAAAAATCTTTAATGAAAACAGATTTTTTTTAAAAAAACACTTTCCACAACTTTCCAGGAACTTTAATTTCCTTTTCAGTCACTACCGTACTTTTTAAAATCCCTGAATTTTTGTTCCATCACTGAAAATAATACATATTTTCTGACATATTTTTATGTACTTGCTACACAGACAGCTGGTGTGAAAAGCACAAAATTTAAAACATGTTGTTATGTGAGTAGATGGAATGAACATAATTCATAGACACCTATATATCTTCTAAAATCCGATCCACTGCAGAGTGGGTGGGAACTGGAACCATGTGTTTCATCATGAATTTCAGCAAGAGAGGAATTGAATATTCCATCACTGTTAGCAATGTACAATTGCTAAATATTTGTGCAAGCCACCAGTGTCACAGAGCCAAACTATGTGAGATGTTAAGCCCTTCATTGGTGTTGACAAACTTGTTCCTGAGTAAAAACCAGCCAAATCAGGGTCCAAGAGAACAGGATGATGGCAGGTGGTGGTGATAGGAGGTTTAACCTCAATTTGCCATGGTCTCAATCTGACTTGCAACCTGCACCCCCTCTATTTAACGAAGAAGGAAACCTCCCAATGGTGACCGTGAGAGCTTTTAACCTTGTTGACTGGCAGCTGTAGCCCCCTGTCCCCCCGCATTTTGCAATTCTGGCAATGGGTAGTGCTAACTGCCTCCCACACTGTGGTCCCAATTCAAACGGCCTGATCCAGCTGTTTACTCAGTTCAATCCCAGTCCATCATATCTCCATAATGGGTTTAACAGTGTGTAATTTGGCCTTTAAGGATACTTCAGAATATAAATAGAAAGGGTCTTCTCAGAATTTGAAAGTAGGAACCAAATGCAACAATATGCAGGTATCATGCTGGCATCTGTGGGATGCTGGGTGAGGTGAAGGAAGAACTCCCTCAATCTGTTTTTAGTTAAATTCTTCCTGAAATGGCACCATTTTTATATATGGTAGACAGAGGGGATGATTGTAGCATGCTGAAATGCTGTTTGCAAATCCATCTCTTAAAAAAAAAATATTTGAATTTTATATTCTCTCTGAATGCAGGAGGTGGAGAAAAAATGTGTGTGTTTTTTTTAAACAGAAGAGGGTGCCAAGGCACTGCCATCAGATTCAGGGGAGGCTGCGGCAGGTGGAATAGTACAAAGGAACCAGAGAGAAAAGACACAATAGGTTGACTGGTTACTTGACATCTGAATTATAGCAATTACCCTCCTACTCCATTAACACTTTGCAGTTCTGTCCTGCCATCCTCATTCAGAAGCTCCAAAAGGAAGTTACTGCATTTTTTTTTAATTTTGGCCTGACTGAAATGCACACGACATCCCACTTGGTCCCTGGGCGTATGTCTTGCAAAGGGTGTAACTGCCCTATCTTCATGCTCTGCTGGCGCAGAGGTCCTGCACAGGTGGAAGGTGTTGCAGAAGCACCATAAAGCTCCCCGCAACACCTGGTGAGTAAGCATGCCGGCAGAGCAGCCTCTGATGCTTCACAGGGCTGCATCCTGCCTGCCGGCTGCCGGCACAAACAAGTAAGGTGTTGAGCAATGCAGGGGCTGGAAGATGACGGCAGAAGGGAGTTTCAGAGGGAGGGATGTGGTGTTTCTGGGTGAGGGGAGGGGGAACAGGGTGGATCAGGCCCAAGAGGGTGGAAGCCTCCTCCGCCATAACCTTATCCCCTCCCAGGCCAGCCGGCATTACACTGGGCTGCTCAGACTTCCACCAGCTATTTAGCTGGCAGATATCCTTGTAGACCCATACAGCTGGCTGGGGCGTTACTCAGGGAAAGGGGAAAAATATCCTCTTACCCTGAGGAGACCTACAGCCACCTTCTAACCTGTACTGTGTACAGCACAGGTTAGGATTGGGCTGATTAGTTGTATAATCAAGATGCAACCCAGGCAGGGCCTAGGAGAGGGCAGTAAAGGGGGTAATTTGTACCTGGGCCCAGGGACAGAAAGGGGGCCCAGGAGCCAAAGGAGGGGGCCCAGAAAGTTCCTGGGATCTTACATTTTCCAATCTCACCCAGACTCACTGCCCGCATGAGATGCACATGGCAGCAACTACTGCCAGAAGCCACATGCACCAGGCCCAGGAATGCACACATTCCTTAACAGTGTCACATCTGGGAGGAAGCTGGCCTGCTCCAGGAGCTCTTTGGCTTGTGGATCTGCTTACCATGAAGGAGTGGATGGGAGCTCAGGGACACAGCTGCGGGGCTACAGCTGCTGCAGAAGTGCTGTCCCCCCCCACTGCCCCCCTCTGTTTCAGCCCCTCCCTCTTTGGGAAGGGGCCCCAAATAAACTTTGTATCTCCTGGTATAATTCCTCTTGGAGGCCCTGAACCCAGGATATTTGAAATTAAGGATCCTCTGAGACATTTCATTTCAGGCAAGTCACCTACTGACCTCAGATGGTAATGGGATGGTAGAACGTTTAAGAAACCTCTGGGGCAATCTAGGATTTGCAGGAAAAAATGGGGTATGTTTGACATATTTTTTCAAAGGAAATAATAATAAAATCCAGCCTTTGCTTGCTTTTGCCTTTGCTTGCCTTTCTCCAAGGGAAACTTTACGAGTCAGAATGTATCTCCACAATTTCTCCCCATCCAACAAGTGCCAAAACATACGTAAGGCACATCTTGCCATTTATCCCAAGTTATATTTTATATATAATCCAGTTTTAAAATTTATTTCAACATGTCCTCTGACAAAAGTTGTCAAGACACTGGTAATAAAAATGGAGCAGCATAAACCCTGAATAACCTTGAAAAGTCTGTAGGCATAAATATTCTTCATTCGGGCCAAATAGGCAGAAGCTTCAACCTGGTGACAGCTGACTGCATTTTTTGGGCTGAGAATAGTCCCTTTTGCTGAGTGCTGATGTATTCAATCTGTGCATCCTGCCTCTCTGGTGAGGTGTGGCGAGCCTCCAGGGACGTCACCAGGCATCTGGGGAGAGCGGCTGGGCTGGGCTGGGCTGGGCTGCTCTGCTGCACGTGCTGCCTGCTGACTTGCTGCTTTCCTGCAGCTGTGAATGAAGTGGGTGGGGCAGCGTGAGGCTGGGATGGCATATGAAACATGGTGGGGGGAGGTGGGAGAGAAGGCTGGCTGGGCAGGCAGGCAGAGGTGCCGCATCTCGTCATGGAGCTCTCTCCATGTGCAACCTCGCCCCAAGAAATACATTTCCCAGTGTGCCCCTTGCCCTGGGCATCCTGGGATTGGTCAAGGCTGGAGGAGAGGAAGAGGCTTCAAACTGGGAGGGTAGAGTTTGCAGCTCAGCGAAGGAGGGAGCCAGCCTGCTCTTAGTGGGGGGTGTCCAAATGCCCCAGTCTGCATCCCTTCCTCTTGCCTGGGGGGAACAGGGGTGGCATCTGCATGTTGGGGGTGTGTGTGTGAGCAGCCCCCATCTACTTTGGGGTGAGTTGTAATCTTGCTGGGTGTGGCTGCAATCCTTTCCACACTTTCCTGGGAGTAAGCCCCATTGACTCAAAGGGAGCTTACTTCTGAGTAGACCTACATAGGCTTGGGGTCTGTAACCCAGGATCTTCACCTTTCTCTTTTTCCTCCCCCTTCAAAAAAGAAAAAAAGCCACTCTTGATCGCTTTGTCTCCAAAAATTGATTAAAAATAAAAATCCCCATTTTTTTTCAGCCATCCCCTTTTTCCTCCTGCCTCCTTTTTTTTTGGGGGGGGGGGGGTACTCTGTTGGCTGCTCTGTTGGCTGCTACAAAAGGCACAATTCTAGCTAGGTCTACTCAGAAGTAAGTCCTATTGTGTTCAATGGGATTTACTCTCAGGAAAGTGGGGTTAGGGTTCCAGCCAAACAGTCTCTAGGTCTCAGTTTACATCAGTTTGCAATTAGCAGATGCACACAAAACAAAGTGTTCCCCTCCCCCAGCAAATTCATCACTTCTGGGCAGGAGGGCATCATCACTGGGCAGGAGTGCTGGTCTAGAGGGTAGAGCCTCCGTTAGCCCGAAGATAACATCAGAAGATCGCCAGTTCGAGGACACCGGCAGCTCCCTGAACGCTGAGAATGGCTAGACCTGGAAGCAGCTGACAAGCTGAGCTGAGTGATTCCACCTGCTCTTGGTGTGAGCAAGAAGCGTCTTGGCTGCCCTCCATGTGAGAGATGGAGCTGCTTGTCAGCCTGTGTGGGAGAACTGGAGGCCAGAAGTGAGACCAAACCAGGAAGATCCATCTGAAATGTTGTTGGTTCTTGAAAGAGAGAACCTCTATGATTGTAAAAATCCCCTTGAGGGATTTAGAAACGCCTGCCTATGTAAACCGCCTTGAATAAAGTCAGAGGAGTAATCCGATGACCAGAAAGGCGGTATATAAATACCTAGTTGTTGTTGTTGTTGTTGTTGTTGTTATTATTATTATTATTATTATTATTATTATTATTATTATTATTATTATTCTCCCCTCCCTTTCCAAAACCCTCCAGGTGTGCTGCTAACAGGGCACAATCCTAACCAGGTCTACTCAGAAATAAGTCCTATTTTGTTCAATGGGGCTTACTTTCAGGTAAGTGTGGTTAGGATTGCAGCCTCAGAGTGCTGGCAGCCTCGTTTCTAGTGTATAATTATAACACCTTCATTCCCATTTTGGGGGTAACTGAGGTGAGGTTTTGTAATGGGGAGCTGTGACCAATGGCTACAAGGATTAGGGGAGGCGCAAGCCGGAAAAGTTCGAGAACCACTGGCTAAGTGCCTTATTTTCAAATGTGGATCTGTTATATCTATAGAGGGATGTTTTTTTGTTTCTGAGACCATTCTAAGTTTGGCCTCATCATAGTCCTGACAACATTATTAAGAGTGCATTGGGAGATCCAGAGGTTTCTCCTCCCTAAACCCTGAAGTGAACCCAAGTGGGGCGCTGAATCCCGTGAATGAAACTGGTTTTCTGCAGTGTCTCATGGGAAATATAGTCTGTGTTGGTAAGAAAGTCTAATCTTCTCTGTATTTCAGAAGACAATGTATGTGAATGTCTTTGTGAAACCAGGCACAATGATCTTTATGAATATATAGTTATCATGACCCTTTGACATGGCCCATTCTATAGACCAGGGGTGCCCAAACCCCGGCCCTGGGGCCACATGCGGCCCTCAAGGCCTCTCAGTGTGGCCCTCAGGGAGACCCCAGTTTCCAATGAGCCTCTGGCCCTCCAGAGATTTGTTGGAGCCCGCACTTGCCCGACACAACTGCTCTCAGCGTCAGGGCAACTGTTTGACCTCTCCCGTGAGCTGTGGGTTGAGGGCTTCCTCCACTGCTTGCTGTTTCACATCTATGATTCAGTAGCAGCAGCAAAGGAAAGGCCAGCCTTGCTTTGTACAAGGCCTTTTATAGGCCTTGAGCTATTGCAAGACCTTCATTCATTCATATAAGTTCATCTTTAATATATTAATTTATGTAAACTTATGTAAATGTATTCAAATTTTAAATGTAAATTAATTCCTTTTTCCCCCGGCCCCCGACACAGTGTCAGAGAGATGATGTGGCCCTCCTGCCAAAAACTTTGGACACCCCTGCTATAGACAATCAAGTGCCGATTATGACTTTTGCATCACCTCAGCCTTTTTACAACTGGGTAACTGGACAACTGGAATGAGAGGATACCTGTAAGTCAGAGTGACTTACAGCCCAATCCTAATGAATCCTTCGCCCCGCCGGTGCAATTGCTCCAGTGGACTGCATCCTATGTGGGTCAGCCACTGAAATCATGGTAGGGGAACTTTTATCCCTGAATGGCTCTCTTCAGATCTGTACCAGCATTTTTCCTGGAGAGGAGAGTAAGGGAGAAGGAAGAAATGAGGAAATGGAGATAGGATCCTGGCACATGCTGGTGATGCTGGGATCCACCCCTCCCTCCCCTGTTTTGCCGCCTGCTCTCCTCCCTGCCCAGATACCTCCTTCTTCTCCCCACCATGTTCCTCCCATCCCTGCTTCCTGAGCTGGCTTACCTGAGCTCCTGCAATGGGCCACCAACACCACTGCATACCGTGCATGCTAACATATCACCCCTTATAACAGCGGAACAGAGGTTCGGCTGTCATAACCACTGCTAAGGACTGGGCCCTCAATCATTCAGAGTTTGATAAGAGTTGGAGATGTGTGGGATGTCTCCATCAATCCTTCTCCTGAAACATTTTATATGGTACATTCTTGATGCTCCTTAGGTTCGAGATAGGGCAAGCTCAAACAAGAATTGTTTTATTTTCAGTTAGAGAAGTTTCAACAGTACACCCTTGTTTGGGTCTGTTGTAGGCTTTGACCTCTTCTTTTGAGGGAGCTCATGAAACTCTTTCAAGGAGAACCCCCCTTCCTCCAGAGGAAGAACAGTATGAATGGAGAGTTACACAAGAATGTGAGCAGAGATGTGTGCTGGTGTATTTGAGGCGATTCCATCATCCAATTTATCTCTCTCCTGTGTTGAGATAACCAGGTCATGGTTCAGGATGTGGACTCACCTCCCTGCATTACAATCTCTGAGCATGAACTGGAGGTTGTCCATGACTTTGTGTACCTTGGCTCAACGATCTCCGACACTCTTTCTCTCAATACCGAGCTAAACAAGCGCATCGGTAAAGCAGCTACCACGTTTTCCAGACTCACAAAGAGAGTCTGGTCCAACAAGAAGCTGACGGAACAAACCAAGATCCAGGTCTACAGAGCTTGCGTCCTGAGTACACTTCTGTACTGCAGCAAGTCATGGACTCTTCGCTCGCAACAGGAGAGGAAACCGATTGCTTTCCACATGCGCTGCCTCCAATGCATCCTCGGCATCACCTGGCAGGACAAAGTTCCAAACAACACAGTCCTGGAACGTGTTGGAATCCCTAGCATGTATTCACTGCTGAAACAGAGACGCCTGTGTTGGCTTGGTCATGTCGTGAGAATGGATGATGGCCAGATCCCAAAGGATCTCTTCTATGGAGAACTCGTGCAAGGAAAGTGCCCTACAGGTAGACCACAGCTTCGATACAAGGACATCTGCAAGAGGGATCTGAAGGCCTTAGGAGTGGAACTCAACAAGTGGGAAACCCTGGCCTCTGAGCGGCCCGCTTGGAGGCAGGCTGTGCAGCATGGCCTTTCCCAGTTTGAAGAGACACTTTGCCAACAGTCTGAGGCTATGAGGCAAAGAAGGAAGGCCCATAGCCAGGGAGACAGACAAGGGACAGACTGCACTTGCTCCCGGTGTGGAAGGGATTGTCACTCCCGAATTGGCCTTTTCAGCCACAGTAGACGCTGTGCCAGTACCACCTTTCAGAGCGCGATACCATAGTCTTTCGAGACTGAAGGTTGCCAATACAATGTGTTGCTGGTTTATTCTGTAGCTTCAAGAACTGGTAACATCCCTCTCCTGCTAAGCGTTGCCTCTTCTCCTGCTAAGCGTTGCCTCTGCCAAGAAGTCTTTGTTTTTCCTGAGAGAAGTCTTGTTCATATATTTAACAATCATCTTTCTGGGTCTTTCATTTATAATTGTATGCTGTTTCTTGTACTATTTGATATCATTGTTTCTAGTCATATTAATTTTTTTTCAGTAAATTCCCTGTTGGTAATTGAATGGACTCTGAGTCACTTCCTATTCTCCTTTTATTCTTCTGATGAGGTTTGTGGAGTGTGTGCATCAAGACCAAAAACTACAAGGTCCCAAGATATGCACGTCTGGGGAAACTTACAAATGCGCAATGCATGTGTTTCCATAGCATGTTCGTCAACAAACCTCTACCTTGTTCGAAAGTACAGTAATTTCAGTGTATTTGCTGTCATCCAACCTATTGCCTATCTAGACTTTCACAGCCTCCTTGGCTGACCATGGAAAAGAGAGTTACAACCCAACCCTGCCCATTTCTTCACCATAGCATGCAGCTGTGCTGCTGAACTGCAAGCTATGGTGTGTGTGTGTGTGTGTGTGTGTGAGAGAGAGAGAGAGAGAGTAATCGGGAGGCTTGTGAAAGATATGGGAAAATATATTCTCTTACCTTCCCATAAGCCTCTGGATCACCAGTGGGTGTCCTAAGACTTGCAGTAGTCCTCTGGCTGGCACAACTCTGAGGATAGGAAGGTGGCGTGTCGAAAGGCAAGGAAGGGGATAGCATTGTGGTGCAGGTTGCATACGCCAGGATACTCCTCCTCCTGCTGCCTACATGCCCACATATTAGTGACACCCAGCCACAAGTCCTTGAATGATCTCCCCCAGTGTTTTCATGTAGATGTCAAAAAGCCTGGGGTGATGGAATGGAATCCTGCAAAACAATACAGACCAATGGCCAAGGTGCTAACCAGGAGTCCCAGCACCACCTTCTGGAACCAGGCAGGATTGGAGCCACAAGCTAAATGCTTTGTGGGAAATGTTTACCCCACCAAAAGTTCGGTTTGGGCCCTAAAAGTGAAATTGTAGAATATTCGGCTTAGCTCTAGTATTGAAGTAGTTCTATACCACCACATAAGTGGGCCCTCCCGCTTGCTGTCAGAGCCATTCTGGGCAGTGACAGCAACACAGTTGCCGTCGCCGGCCAGAATGGCTCCAACAGCGAGTGGGGGGTGGTGGTGGTGGTGCTTACATAGTGTGTTGCAGCACCTGCAATACTTACTGTGCTGTCCCCCTGTAGCTATGCTACTGTTCTACACAGCAGGTGGCAGGAAGTTAATTATACAACACTGGACAAACCCTTAGCAGCTCCTCCACCCTCTACCCCTTTCCTCAGTATGCCTTTATTGAAGCCTTCATTACTCATGTGAAGAACTGGGCAATTTTCAGCATCATTTATCAACATGGGAGTGGGAGGGGGGTAGAAAGCACATGGGTTCTTTTTCATTGTTAATGGGAATTGCACAGATAATGCTCGACTGAAAATTTACTTCTCGAGTGTGATTTCAATTTAGCAAGTAGACCGAGGCAACAATCAGTGGCAACCGAGCTTGCTTCCTCCAGGAACATTTAGAGGTCATTGCTTGAGTCCTTGCTATTGCAGTATGATTGCATTATGTTCCCCAACAACAATAACAACAAAATAGGACAAGAAATTGCAGGGTAAAAAGTGCTAATGCATAACCCATCATAGTGCTCAGCTGCTCTACAGCTGAACACCTCCTGTTTAATTATGAGGTGGGGAAATCAGCACAGTATAGTGACATTAATCACTGAAGTAGTGAAGCACTGTTACTTCAAAGAGAAAGTCATCTTTGTGTATACATTAACCTTCACCTCCAATTCCTTCAAATTCAGCGGAATCTCTCAAGAGTTCATAGAGGTAGGCCGAACTGAACATGGATCCCAGTTCACATTCCATCTTAACAGTTATCCCATCAGGTAGTCTTGGACCAGTGGCGTAGCTAGAAGGGGTGCAAAGCACTAACAAACACCTTCGTTTTGCTCCCCCTACCTGGAATGGCTCCGAAGGGGAGGGGAAGGGGCCACTTGCATGGTGTGTTCAGGCACCTGCAAAGCTTAGTGCTTTGCACCCCCTCTAGCTATGCCACTGTCTTGGTCACAGCCTGAGATTCTTCTCACATCAGTGTGTTGGCAACCTTCAGTCTCGAAAGACTATGGTATCGCGCTCTGAAAGGTGGTTCTGGAACAGCATCTAGTGTGGCTGAAAAGGCCAATTCGGGAGTGACAATCCCTTCCACACTGGGAGCAAATGCAGTCTGTCCCTGGTCTGTCTCCCTGGCTATGGGCCTTCCTTCTTTGCCTCTTTGCCTCATCAGATACTATCAAAAACTCTTTCTTACGTTTCTGATGCTGCCTGTGTTTGCCATTCGTGTCAGATGCAACTCTGAAAGCTGGATGGGCATTCCTGACACTGTAAATTTTGCATTTGAATTGCAAAACAATTTAAGGAAAAATAATTTGAGCCTCATGTTAAAATATGCCCCACTCTGCATCATGGGAATTCATACATACTCGATATTCTCAGCACTCCCTAATATCACTACCTAATGTCAGCGGCCTGGTAAATATTGTTATTATATTTCAAAAAGCAATGCCAATGTTTATGGCACTGGATGTACATGGCCAGGGCCAGCCTGGGGAGCTGCAGGGCCCAATCGGAAACACCTTAGTGGGACCTTTTCTACTAATTTTTTTAGCTCTTAGCTGGAATGAAGCCAGATCAAGAAAAAAAATCTGTTACTTCTGTGCAAGTGGATAGGACTCCTGTACCTTTAGTGGTTATGCAGAATAGGCACCTGGGAGGTCAGCCAGAGGGAGGAAGGAGTGTGCACCCAACCTGCAGTGCTCCCCAGCTCTCGCCTGTGGCTGCCCCATCTGCAGTAGCCTGCTCTGGAGCAAGATGAGGGAGAGGATGGTTTTGGGAGTTGGGAGGGTGAGGAAAGAGTGAGGCGTGCATGCTTCCACCTGCATGACAGCAATTTCAGGCCAACCGGAAGCAGTGGTGGGCAGGAGCTTCTTCCGAAGTGACCCAGTTTCAGGACAATCAAAAGCAGCAGTGTGTGGGAGCTGCTTCTGAAATGACTCAGTTTTGGGCCAAGGGAAAGCAGCGGCGGGTGGAAGGACAGTGTGGGGATCCCACTATGTCCCACTAGGGGCCCAATTGGGCGAAATCTCCCCATTTGCCTAAAAGCTGGCCCTGTACATGGCATTTCACAGAGAGAAAAAGACCTCTGCCCATCAGAGTTTACAATCTGCATTTGATATTGGGGAACCCAAGAGAAGAGTGGGGTGAGGCAGGTGTCATTGGAGATTAATGCAGGCAAATGAATTTGCAGGTATATATACAATGGATTAAGGTTGAAGATAAAGGATTCAAAGTCTTCATGGAAACTATTGAGAATGGAGTTGAATGTTGACTTTTACTGATAAAGATACTGCTGCTTGACCCCTTGACTGCTGACCTTTAGGGTTCCAAAAGGTTTCTTTTTGGTTCCTGTGATGATTCACATCTATATGAAGCCCCTGTGGGACGTTTTCTGGGCATTTGTAGCCATGAATATCATTGGTTGGGTCGTGTTATTCTGATTCTTTGTCTTCTTCAGGAAAAGATTTATTTCCAGTATGTTTCTTTGCCTAATTCAAGGTGCTGGTTAAGCTCTTTAAAACCCTTGATGTCTTGGAACCTGGATACCCAAATGGTGACCTTCTCTCACACGAACCTGTCTGAATACTGAGTTCTTCATCAGAGACCCTGCTCCATGACTCAGTGAATGCATGGAAAAGCTGACAAGAACATTAAACAGGACCTTCTCAGCTGTAGCACCCAGGCTGTGGAATTCTTTCCCTGAGAGGTCCAGATTGCAAAGTCACTGGTGGGGGGGGGGGGTTTCAAATGAGCAGTGAAAATGCACTTACTTTGTTTGGTTTTCTGGTAACATTATTCCTTGGATATTGTGGTTACTTTTTATTGTGTTTATTTTTCACCTACCCCAGACTGGCGAGGGAGGGACCCTGTGTTCAGTAGGTGTCATGTTTTAAAAATTGATCACTTGTGTTTAATGAAGTGGCCCAAGTTAAATCCAAGCTGCATTCTGATGTCTTCATCGGGGGTGTGTGAGGGTAAATAGAATGCCAGATGTAGGGGAGAGGCAGTGAGATGCAAGTATCTTGTGGTCTTCGGTGCTCCCTGGGGCATCTGGTGGGCCACTGTGAGATACAGGAAGCTGGACTAGATGGGCCTTTGCTCTGATCCAGCAGGACTCTTCTTATGCTCTTATGTGGTATGTTATTGTCTCCTAGATTTATTGTTTGTATTCTGGATTTCCTGTATGATTTTGAAATGTTAGCTGCCCTGATGGTTGCTTTGGGGATGGAAAGACCACAAACAAACAAATAACTGAAAATAAGTCATACAATATTTAAGGGCCCATTCAGTTGTGTCACAAGGCTTGCCACACCTGTGTTGTTCTCTAGAAAATGATGGAAATAAGGGGTGAACTTTTATTGACAGCTGTGGGATGTATTGAGAAATGTCAGAATTTTCTGGCAATCCATTTGGCATCTCCAAATGTTTAAAAATTACCAGTGTGCTGCACTGAACATTTGGTGAATGTTGACATCTACTTATCAGTGTTGACAATTTCCAGACAAATGTTGTAAAAGTTCAAAACTTGAGTGAAACACTGGGGGGATGTTGACAGTCCCTGAAATGTCATTCTCAGCCTTTCCTGGGGTACGGCTGAAAAGTGTGGAAATGTGCTTATTTGTCAATAGTCATAAATCTGGAACGGTCAACATGTGCCACATTTTGGATTAGTATATTATAGATCTGTCAATATGTTAGAAGGCTGAAAGCTGGAAGGACACAAGCAGAGCACTATAAATCAAGAATATGTGTTTGTTTGGCATACAATTGCTACAACATGACCATTATTCAAGTCAGAAACAGTCCAGCTTTGAGTCTTTTCTAAGCAGTGCATCTTAGGAAATGGAACCTTTGAGACGTTAAAGGGAGTAAAGGGTGATGGTGAGTTGTGCAGAGTTGTGCAGAGCCACAGTCAATAGCTTTACAGTGCCACCTTTTCACATTGGAGATTGAAAGAAAATGGAGCTTTAGTGGGTTTGCAGGTAGATGGGAACTCTGGCTGTCCAGTAGGTGGCGCTCCTTGCCCGAAGATGCTGGAATCCACAGTGCCTTTTTCCTGTGAAGAGGCACCCTGTCTAACTTTTGCAAAATTAACAGTTCCAAATGGGGAAATCACAAAGTGTGGATCAACTTAATTAGTATCCTGTCAACACATGCAGTCACCTTTTTTTTGATCTATAGCCATATTCCAGGATCTGACATACTTTCTGTAGTTTGCAAGGTGGACCTTACAAATGGAAGAACCTGGCCATCTGGCTGGTCCTCTTTACTTTTGAAGTTTTTGGTTAATATTGGTCAGTTCACAGAGTCTGTTCCTTCATCCTGAATATAAATAGCCCTGAGCAATCTGGCCGCATGTGTGTGCTTGCTTCAAGGGGAAGCAGATTGTGTGAGAGATGGGGCATTCTACCTGCTCACTCTGAAACCAAAGGGATCTCACGTTTCCAAGCACCATCTGTGAGTACCAGCAGAAGCTCTGTCACCTCAGCAAATGACAGCAAATGGGAGTGAGCTCGCCTGAGGTAAATAATCAAGGTAGGCCTTTACTGAAACCTGTGGCCTTTTGCATCATGAGAAGAAGATAGGTTGAGAGGAGTTTGTCTTCCAGTCCAATAATTCTAGAATTCTGTGTCATTCTATGAAATTGATGGGTGATATATTCAGGACAGACGAGTGAAAGTGTTTCTTCGCCCAGTGTGTAATTCCAGTATGGGTTGGACTGCCACAGGATGTAGTGATGGCCTTCAGAAGGGAATTAGACAAATTCATGGAGGAGGCTGAGGTCTGCCAAGTCATGAGCTGTGATGATGACTGCATGCATGTCACCTGTACCAGTTGTTGGGGAGCAGCAGCGGGAGATGTTGCTTCACATGCTCTGTTTCCCAATGACATCGGGTGGACCACTGTGGAGAACAGGATGCTGGGCTTGATGGCCCCTTGGCCTGATTGACCCAAGCCCCAGCCTGATCCTGGACTGAAGGGCAACCAAGAGGCACCACCACCCCAGTTCCACTCCTCCACCATCCAATCCTCAGTGCACAAAGCATAGCTGAGAAAAGCCCTCCTCTGCTTTCCCCATTCCAACTTTGACATGCCTGAGCTGGACAGCTCTCCTCCCAATGACCCAGATCCTCCTGGTTTACCTCACAAACTTACTCCTCCAGGCAGCTTGCCAACTGCCCCCCTTTCTAGAGCATTAGTGACCCCTACCCCACCACTCTCCTGTTCTCTACACTTCTTCTTCCACTCCCTGGGGATGCACGGTCAGTGAAGAAGCTGTTCTGCTCCAAAAAAAAAAAAAAAAAAAAAAAAGCCTCAGAGCTTCACATGCCTCCCTTGAAAACAGCCTCACATACAGAGTGAGACTTAGATCTGAGGCATAGTCACTCCATTGTGACTGTGCAGGCACTGTGCCAAGGCTTCTGGTTAGCCCCCTGAATGCCTTGCGGCGTGACATCCTCACATCAGTGAGCTCCGCACTCTGTGCCTGCCCAGCCTTGGACCTCATTGCCTGTCGCTGTTCCTGTCTTCCTTTTCCGGCTCAAGGACTGGGAAGAGCACAGACTGGCACATCACCAGGTAAGGGGGCAGCACTGGCACAGCTGCTCAGGAGCCAGGAGGTCTTGGGCCAGCCCCTCTGGCAACCAGTAGATCCTTCATCTCTCCCCACACAACCAGCACCTTTCAACTGCAGAGGCATCCTCGGCCAGCGGCTATTGAAAAGATAAAGCACATGGCAGGAAAAGAGGCAAATGCCCGTAGTGTATCATTTCTTCCTTTATCTTTTTTTCCAACCCTCCTTCTAAACAAACAAACAGAAATACATGATCACCGTAAATGTTTGAACCGAATCTGCCTGTCAAAATAATGAAACTGAGAAAGGTTTTTCAGCAGATAGGTACATCATAATAATCGGAGCATTATAGATGTCCCCTGTGCCTGGAGTGCTTTATCACAGCAATAAGTGCAGAAGCATCAACTGGAATGGCAGTATATAGTGTGGCTGAAATCGCTCCATATACAATGATGTTGTTCTAACACTGGCCAGGAAAATGAACCTCTGGCAAATCGTCAATTCTCTCCAGGAGCCTTTCGGTTTTGTGGCTCCCAATCTTTCAGGTTCTTTGTTGTTCTAAATGCTGCCCTTGAAGAAACATATTTCTAGGAGGCAATCGCGCTGCCTTCAAGACAGATGCAGAACATGTATATTCCCCCTTTAACCAGGGCTGTGCACGTTCTGTATATCCCCAGAGCTCCTTACAGACATTCTCATAAATGTGAATGAGGGTCTAGCATCAGGATATCAGGCGCTGCCCAAACTCAGAGGTGTAGCCAGAGGGGGTGCAAAGCACTAAGTTTTGCAGGAAACCTCATTGTGGTGTGCAAATGTCCCCTTCCCTTTGGCGTCATTCTGGGCGGCAGGTACAAAATGGAGGCTCCAAAGGGGAGGGGCCACTTGCACACTGCGGTGAGGCTCCCTGCAAAATTTAGTGCTTTGCACCCCTTTCTGGCTATGCTGCTGCTGCTGGCTTATGAAGCTGCTTGTTTCTGCAGAGGGAAGCTTGGCAAGCACAATTTGTGTCTTGCTTGGCAAGCTTTGCCCCCCCCCCCCATGGCTAGAAGCAGCTTTGAGGGTAGTAGCTTAGCCAGAGGGCAGGTGGTGCATT
The DNA here is from genome assembly GCF_035046505.1 of Tiliqua scincoides. Lineage (NCBI taxonomy): Eukaryota > Metazoa > Chordata > Lepidosauria > Squamata > Scincidae > Tiliqua > Tiliqua scincoides. The sequence continues at coordinate 213,113,085 of NC_089824.1, forward strand.
GAGTTCTGAGGGCATCACAATTCACCATGTAAGCAGCCCTTCCTACTCACCATTGGAGCCATTCAAGGCAGTGACGGCAACACTCAGGTGCTCGAATGATGCTTACTGCATCTCCCCCCTCTGGCTATGCTACTGTCAAGGAGTCAGTATACCTCCGGGAGTCAGTGTGGGCAAAAGTGTTAGAGACCTTCCCCTGCAATGTAGCAGCCCTGATCTTAACTGCCTCCCACACCTGCTTTTGCAAGAAAAAAGAATATGTGGAGAGTTACATAAAGCTTGACCCTCAGCATCAGCTGTGCCTTTTGGCCAAAGGCAGGAGTGCTGAGGGTTGATGCAGGTGCCATTGGAGTGCTTGCAGATGGAATTCAGGGCTCCCAAGGACTCATTGAATTGGACAGATAGCAGGATCTTTGGGGTTTTGGTACTGGAGACCCAATCCTATGACAGAGGGCAACTCTTCAATGCGGGTGCTTTTGTTTGCACCATGTTCAGTGTGACACCTTCCAGGTTTGCAGCAAGTCCTGCTGTGGCCTTTTCCTACTATCTGTGTATAAATTGGGAAGTAACATGATAGAGGTTTATAAAATCATGTGCGTCTTGGAGAAAGTGGATAGGGCATTTTTTCCTCTCGCTTTGATAATGGTGGACTTGGGGGGGGTGGTCACCCAATGAAATGACTTTGCAGGATGGACCAGAAAGGCCCATCCATCTCCACACAAACATATACAGTATTTAACATGGAATTCCCTGTCACAAGATGCAATGATGGATGCTGGCTTAGATGAGGTTAAAAGAGGAAGAAGCAGATGCATGGGGTGTACTGTAGAGCTGTCACAGTTGTTTCCCCTGATAGAATCATGCCATCTCCAGGCTGAAAAGCAATATGCCTCTGAATACCAGTTGTTGTTGTTGGGGGGGGGAATAGCAAGGGGGTTATTGCCTGGCTGGTCAGTAGCCATTGTGGGAGAGTGCTGGTCTAGACAGACTGTTGGCATGATTCTGCAGGGATGTTTCTTACCTTTGGTGCAGGACAGAATCCCTGAAGCACATGGGCTAGAGGAGGGCATGCATATAATGAATGACTGTGCCCCTCCCAATGCAAAACCCCCACCTGTGTGTCCCATAAGGAGCCCCTCCCTGTAAAGTGCTCCCCAGTATTAGCAACCCAAGGACTTGCGAACTACCTTTAGAATAAGGAGGCTCTCCCCCACTCTCTTGTGTTTCTTTTTTGCTGCATTCTGGATGAAAGGAATGTAATTTTAAAACCCAAAAGCACCATGGGGTGGAAGCTGTAGTGATACAGCTTACTGAGGCATAAAGAGCTCAGCCGCGGAGGGGTGGGAGTCTGTGCTTGGCAGATGGTGTGTCCTTGTGCAGAAGTAGCATGGGGAGTTTATACTGTGGTTGTAAATAAACAGGCCTCCTAAATGGGGCCTCTAAAAAAAGCAAAAATGTTATGCTCAGAATGAATAACAGAATGGAAATGGTACAAGGAAGTGGTTCTTTATATCTGTGGCCAGTGGCATAGTTAGAGGGGGTGCAAAGCACTACGTTTTTCAGGGAGCCTCACCGCAGCGTGCGAGGGGCCCCTCCCCCCTTCAGAGCCAGGCATACGGTTCTGTTTTTCTCCCACCACCCAAAATGGCTCACATGCAGAGTGCAAGATATACTTGTGTGTTTGAGTGAGGGACAGGTGCTGGGTGCTCTGCTTGCCCTGCAGGATTTCTCAGTGCTATTTCATGTTTCTTTGTTGCATAAAGTCCTCCTGATTTTAGGAATGGGTTAAGTCAGAATGCCAGATGTAGGGGAGAGCACCAGGATGAGGTCTCTTGTTACCTGGTGTGCTCCCTGGGGCATTTGGTGGGCCGCTGTGAGATACAGGAAGCTGGACTAGATGGGCCTATGGCCTGATCCAGTGGGGCTGTTCTTATGTTCTTATGTTCTTATGTAAAGTCTCCCCGTCTTTCATATATTGGTAAAACCTTGTCAGGCCTTCTTGAACTTTCCACCAGTATGGCTGTGTGTGTCCAAGATGGTTGTGGATTGTGCAGAGGGCTTGCTGTGTGAGAGGCGAGGCTTGGAAGAAGAGGGCAGAGAGAGGCTTCTGCGCGTATAATCATACAAACAGGTAAAGGTGATCAGCGTGGCAAGGGAGAGTGGTAAGATGTTACAAACTCTTTCCATGCTCAAAAAAAGCTACTTGCGAAGCTGTGGAAGTTGCTATCTGTGTCCGTCCCGTGTCACTCCGTCAGCACTTTTCCGAGTGGCCGGGAGATGGAGCAGGGTTGCGTTATCAGTTGGTGTTTAAACAACAGCATTCGGTATTCAGTGTGTCTTTTGATTCCAGTTTCTCAGCACACCAACTCCAAAAGGCCAGAAGCTTCCGTCAGATGCATTTTGTGAGGTAGGTGGGCAGGAGGGATGAAGAGAAACAACAGCACAACATGCATCAGGATGGAGGAAGACTTTAAAGGGGCCATCTGGGCTGATAGCCTTTCTTGTTCTCTTCAGGAGGGGTGTTTCATGTGGATACCCGCTGCGGTTTGAGCTCTTTGTTTTCGCCAACTCTGTGCCGAGGAGAATTGGACGGAAAGTTTCCTCAGAATGTGTGAGTGACTGATGTCTCTGGAAGGAGAGCACAGGCACGTCTCTTTTTTATTTTTAAGGAAAGAATGGGTTCGTTATGATTTTACACCATTCCTTCCCAGGTGGAGAGCGCGGTCTTTCCTGAGGCCATATAAAGGCGCATGTTAGTTCTACAAGTTCTGGTTCTTATCATTTCACACACGTGGCTCAACAGAATGCCACCTGCTGCACAATCACACAAGAGTCCCACAACCGATTTGGGCTCCTTTTTGATGTGATGGAGTCAATTTCAGATGTCCTACAGGCCAGGCATTCCCAGTTCTGAGTGCTAGTGGGATGACACTCCATTGGCTAAAGAAGCTGCCAGTATTTGGAAGCAGAGCAGGCAAGTCAAGATAAGGTTAGTAGCCCAGACAGGAAATAGCTAGTACCACCGTTTCTCGGACTGAGCATGATGGCTAAGGGTGAACAGATCTCTCTGTTCCTGGATAGATCCTGCGGAGACCTGACACACTGGAGAGCAAGAAGGATCTGGAGCCATGCACCCTGTGGCCAAAGTCGGGAAGAGAGGAATTTGGTCACAGCCCTAGACCAAAGAGCCAACCAAGGGACAGGTGTGGGAGGCTAAGCTCAGAAAATGTTCATCATTCTGGATGGAACTTGTAGCAAAAAATTGCCCAGTGAGTGTGCAGCAAGCCTTTCTATATACAATAGCAGCATATACACAACAAGAAACATCCCCTGCTAATTGGGCAAGGGGCACTTTTAAAGTGATGTCCTCTTATATTTAGCAGGGGGAGAGTAACTGGCCCTCACCCCAGCAGTGTCTTTTCTAGTGGCTGTCTGCTGGTGCTCTTTTGCATCTTTTCAGATTGTGAGCCCTTTTGGGGCAGGGAGCTATTTAGTTATTTGATGTCTGTAAACTACTTTGTGAACATTTTTGGTGAAAAGCAGTATATAAATAATCTTCTTCTTCTTCTTCTTCTTCTTCTTCTTCTTCTTCTTCTTCTTCTACAACAACAACAACAACAACAACAACAACAACAACAACAACAACAACAACAACAAGTGTTCTACCTTATCATTCTGGCTCTCACCCAGCCAAACCTAGGAGAAGCTGTAGTCTTCTCTCCCACCCAGAGTTCAGAGTCCATGTCATTGCAAAATCATACCAAAACATCCTCCCAGTTTGCCAGGCTTGTCCACAACACCACCAGTCTGGCATTTAGACCAGTAATTTTGGACAGAAGTCATTCCATGCTGCAGAGGCTGAAGAAGATTTTTTAAAATCGCATTTTATAGAAGCAGTAAAGTTTCCATTACATTTATGTGTGTGTGAAACAAGATAGGTTGCCTTCTCAAGCTGTCAAACCAACCAGGAAGAACAATGGCTCAAGGTGCCCTTGGACAAAGTGTACTTTTTTTTTTTTTTTTTGAAGTGAGGGAGGAGTTCACTGTCTCCAAGAATGTGGCAGCTTTCGTCATGTGTGATGGTGCTCCAAGAGCTGGAGGGTTTTTTCTTCAATTTCAAAATGTATTTTTAATTTGATCAATTTCACTGAAGGCACAAAAGGCTCAGCTAGATAAGTAGAGGCAGAAAGTGTGAAGTTGGCTGACCACATTTCAATTTTGTCCCTTTCCCCTTAAAACCCTGGCATTTAATTAGAGTACCTGCTTCCGCCAAGCTTTGAAGTAGTTAAGGAGCTACATTCCAAAGTTGCTTCCTTGTCTATCTCTCCCCCCCCCCCCCTTAACTGCTTGTAATCTCTGGTAACTTTTTAACATTGATTTTTTTTTTTTCAAGTTTCACTCTGCATGAGCTGGCATCTGGGATTTAGTGATTGCCTCTCTTCCCCACTCTCCTTATCCAAGCTTGGTTGGTCTTATTCATTGCAGAGATGTGAATCCTACACAGTTAGGTTGTGCAAATGAAGAGTCTGCAGCTTCACCTCTCCTCCTCTTGATGTCTTGTGACAGGAGGAATGGAAAGAGTTAACTGGGATTAAGGATTCTTGATAAAGACTCCACATACACCACTCCATGTTATATTTGAGTATTTGTTACTGACAGTTTAAAGAAGGGCTGTGTGTATGCCTGGATGCAGAAAACAGTGCTTGGAGACCACTGACATCTTCAAGCTGAGTTTGGCTAACTTCGGTGCTGCACATGGCTTTTTATTTCATTTTGAAAAACCTTACAAATAAGTGGACTTCTAGTAGGGCAACTTCTGTCAGTCAGACGATCAACCCAACCCAATCAATATAAGAAAAATTGATTATTTTTTTTAAAATGTCAGCCACCCACAAGGAGTTGGATACGTAATAAAGCTACATGGTACTATTCAAGAACTGAAAGTGATTTATCAGCTCCATGGCACTAAAATACAGTCGGGCAACTTCATATAGGCTCATAAGCTACTGAACAAGAAGATCTTCTGGAGTACAATGGAAAAGAGACATGATTGCCAAACAGGACGAGAGAGAGAGAGAGAGAGAGAGAGAGCAACTCCCCCCCCCCAAAAAAAAAGTGGGGAAAAAATCCCAAGGACTTCTATCCAATGCCTCTTTTTCTGCCTCACTCAAAGACTCTGTGGAAGCTCAGCACATCTGGGACAACCAGGTGAAGAGGCAACCTCAGGAAGCATCCTTGGGTGGGCAGTGGACTGGTAGAGTTGCCCCATGTATACCATGCACATGCTTACCTTGCCACTTACCAAGATCCAGGTCTACAGAGCTTGCGTCCTGAGTACACTTCTGTACTGCAGTGAGTCATGGACTCTTCGCTCACAACAGGAGACGAAACTGAGCGCTTTCCACATGCGCTGCCTCCGACGCATCCTCGGCATCACCTGGCAGGACAAAGTTCCAAACAACACAGTCCTGGAACATGCTGGAATCCCTAGCATGTATTCACTGCTGAAACAGAGACGCCTGCGTTGGCTTGGTCATGTCGTGAGAATGGATGATGGCCGGATCCCAAAGGATCTCCTCTATGGAGAACTCGTGCAAGGAAAGCGCCCTACAGGTAGACCACAGCTGCGATACAAGGACATCTGCAAGAGGGATCTGAAGGCCTTAGGGATGGACCTCAACAAGTGGGAAACCCTGGCCTCTGAGCGGCCCGCTTGGAGGCAGGCTGTGCAGCATGGCCTTTCCCAGTTTGAAGAGACACTTTGCCAACAGTCTGAGGCTAAGAGGCAAAGAAGGAAGGCCCATAGCCAGGGAGACAGACCAGGGACAGACTGCACTTGCTCCCGGTGTGGAAGGGATTGTCACTCCCGGATTGGCCTTTTCAGCCACACTAGACGCTGTGCCAGAACCACCTTTCAGAGCGCGATACCATAGTCTTTCGAGACTGAAGGTTGCCAATACAATATACCTAGTCAAAGTTTGCCTCAGCCAGTGCCTCCTTTTCCCTCTACAGGCTCTGAGGAGTGAACAAGAATAAGGAAGTAGGGTGGGTGAAACCTCTGGAAGCCAAGAGCTGGCTGGAGCAGCAGCTGCAGACCTGCCGTCTTTGGCTCCTTTTCCAATTCATTTGGTAGGCCCCTGGGGCGAGGTGACCTGCCCATGAGGTGGGAGAAGCAGCTGCCTCTGGTGCTGGGTAGCATAGATGTGAGACTGATACGTTTCTCTGAGCACACCCCGCATGTGCTCACCCCCTCACTCAGCCTCAGGTGATCCATTGCGTGCAGCCTCCTATTTCAGCCCAGTCTGCAGGCTCTGGGGCAGGGTGTCACACCCATGGTGCCCTCTCAAGCAGCCACCTCAAACACTGGCAGTGGGTGTGTGTATATATGTGTTGGGGATTTACATATCTCTTGGGCGGCCCAATCCTATTGAAATTCCCCCACACTGATGTAGCGGGTATCCCTTGGGGGGAAATTTGCAGTCTGGAGGTCTCCTTGAGGTGAGGGCCCCCGCCCCCCCCCGGGAAAGCCCCAGTCGCAGCAATGGGTCTACCTGTACCTACAAAATCACTGGTGCGAGTTTGAGTGGATTTTTGTTGGTGGATCTGGCCTGGGGGTAGGATATGGCATGCACTGCTGCCACTGATCCTGCCCCCTACTGGCTCAATCCTCTGACCCCCACTGCCTGCCCTCTTACACTCCCTCCCAGCCCTCCATCTGTCCCTCCACTGCCCAGCACAGTGCAGCACAGTGAGGCCTGCACTGGATCCAGCAGGACAGTGCAGGCCTTCCCACTGGCGCTACTAACTCCTATGTTGTTGCAAAGTGCTTAATGGCAAGTTGCGATAGTTTGCTCCAGCAGAACACTTGCTTCACCAGAGCAGAGACACAACAGAATTGTGCCATACATCTTTGCAGTGGCATTGCGAGGGGGTGCAGGAGGATGCGGGTCACACTGGGTGATGCCTGCGGGGGATGTGTGTGACGCTACTACAGGACAAAATTTTTAAAATTTTGGTTTTTCTGAATAATACCATCATGTTATATATAATTCGATGCATAATGCAGTGAAACAAACTACTTGGAAATATCTCTGTTGCATCAAAAATTATAGCCAAAAAAACCAGTAGGGGTGAGGCAATGAATACGTCACTCTGCCCATCGTTCTGGGATTGTCCTGCCCACTGCATGGGAGGAGGTCCATCATGGGGGTGGTGCGCCAGCTTCCTGTACTGGGTTGGTTGGCAACCTTCAGTCTCGAAAGACTCTGGTAGAAGCCTACAGCACCCAGTATTCCCAGGCGGTCTCCCATCCAAATACTAACCAGGCCTGACCCTGCTTAGCTTCCGAGATCAGACAAGATCGGGAGATAGTGTTCAGTATAGGGAGATGGTTGGCAACCTTCAGTCTCGAAAGACTATGGTATAAGCCTACAGCACCCGGTATTCCCAGGCGGTCTCCCATCCAAGTACTAATCAGGCCTGACCCTGCTTAGCTTCCAAGATCAGACAAGATCGGGAGATAGTGTTCAGTACAGGGAGATACTGGGTGATGCAAACCATATTGATGCCACTGAATCTTTCTCTCCACCACATGGACAAAAGATAGAATGCACAGCAGATGGCCTTTCAATAGCTTTTGGTTTCAATTCAAATATCTGTAAATCATCAATGGAAAAGGCAGGATGTTTTCAAGGTATTCTCTTTGTTCAAAACTGTTATAAAACTACAGCCTTTTAATTGACTTAATGCCCTTTTTGTAGTTGTTATCCAGTGTATGTTGCAAATATGTGAAGTCACATCTTTACAAAGAAAGCACCCAAATGAAATGGGAGTAATGACTCTACATAGCTCTTGGGCTGCTCTACACAACAGCAGTGTGATACACAATAATATGAATACAAAGCATATTCAGAGGGTATGAATAGAAAATACAAACAGTGAGAAAGAGAGAGTGTATATATAGTACACACACCACACACACACACACACACACACACACACACACAAAATAGCCAGCCAAGTAACTAAATCCACTGTTCATCTTCCTGACAGTCCAACTTGGAACGTAAAGAGTTTGGGTGAGTAATACTTTCTCAGAGCGCCAGGGCTTGGCCATCAGTCATTCATGAAAGCCACACAGGCGTCAGCTCTGACTTTCCGCAAGATGCGGCGGAGGCAACTTGTGTGAAATGGAGAAATCTCATTTGGCAAATCCATTTTGGCACGGGGATGTGGCACAAAAGTTGCACAGGTTTGCTCCAGTCTGTGCTGAGGAAAGAAGCTTAAAGGTTTTTTTTCTTCATTCCACGACAGATGTTACTCCTCCAAAATCTTCATGGCAAGGGATGAGACAATATCATGGGTGATGAGAATTATGGTCAAGGTCAAATAATATTTTATCTTGACTGGGGAGATCTGGGGTCTAATGTAGTGTTCACACTTTCTACCACCTGTGGTTCCCACAGCACTCTTTCCACATCAACTTCAGAACATAGGAATATAAGAGCCCCACTGGATCAGGCCAAAGGTCCATCTGGTCCAGCTTCCTATATCTCACAGTGGCTCACTAGATGCTTCAGGGCGCTACACAATAAGACATTTGTATCCTGTTGCCACTCCTTTGCATCTGGTATTCAGAGATAGCCTACTTCTAGAACCAGGAGGTTGCATTTTCTGATCATGGCTTGTAACCTGTGATGGGCTTTTCCTCCATAAATGGTACCTCAGAAGTCTCTGTAGTACATATATGGTTTTTCTGAGGCAAACCAGAAGTGGCTCCTGAAATCTAGAAGTGGCTTACAGAAGCTTTGAGGGCCATTCTGAGACCTGTAGAGGGGGTTGCTGAGCTGGAAGAGGCCTGTGGAGGCTTTGGTAAGTAATGGGGCTTCTGGAATAGCTCCAATTTGGAGCCAAACCAGTGCAAGGGTGGACAGGAGGGCGCAGATAGCGACCCACTGTGCTTGGGATATGACTCACACTTTGGGAAGCACTGAACTAGAGTCAAGCTGTTTCTGCTTCCTGCTCAGAGACTGTGCTCGTAAAGACCCAAGGAGCAGAAAGCTGCATAGCCCCAGTGCCCACAGGTGTTCATTAACACGTTGTTTAAATGGTACCTCTGAAGGCTCCCCCAAAAGCCAAATACGGAAACATCCAGGGCAGTGATTGACCACCCCAACCTCGGAACCACCTGTGAACTGTATTAAGCTCTGAAATTGTGACTGCCCCAAAGCCATGCAATGACATTCATGGCCACACAGAGGTTTGTTCATAAGAACATAAGAAGAGACCTGCTGGATCAGGCCCACATAGGCTCTGTAGAAATTCTGAAAGGGGGCAAAGCTGAGCTTCAGTGCCCCCAGAATCTTTAGCTGTGTGGACTTGGGTCAGCTATGATGCAATGCAAACGAATGGCAGAACAGGCTTGTCTTGCAAGGATTTCCCTCCCCCTTTTAAACACTCCTATCTTTATAGCATGCAAGTGGTGGAAAGAAAGCTCTTTGGTGTGTATGGTGGTGGCCTTTGATGCTTTTCAAATCACAACCACTCGTCCGTCCATTGAAGGACTGAATTCCGGCTATTCCAGTGGCATCACTAGGGTTCGTGTCACCCGGTGTGGGATGCCAGCGCGTCACCTGCCATGCAGTGGGCGGGGCAACACCCCAGGTGGTGGGTGAGGTGATATGCTATCACTCCACCCCCACTGATTTTTTGGCTGTACCTTTTGACAGAACAAAGATAGAACACATTCTGCATGAAATTACACATTGATTGATACATAACATGGTGGTAGTATTCCTCCAAACTATGAGGATTTAGTGATTTTGGTCACTAGTGGTGTCACCCCCCCCAGGGTGTCAACTTACTAACACTTTATTGCAGCAGTTCTCAAACATTTAGCACTGGGACCCACTTTTTAGAATGATAATCTGTCCAAGACCCACCAGAAGTGATGTCATGGTGGAAGTGACATCATCAGGCAAAGTAAAATAAATAAGTATAAATAAGTAAAGTAAAACAAATAATTAAATAAGCAGAAGCTTATTTAAGCTGGTCCACCAAGTGATTTTCCTCTGTAGCCTGCCTGCAATAACCCCCCTCCAAAATCAGTAAGGCCTTACCCAGTGCCCAGTTCAATTTAAGAACTTATGTTTAAACCAGATCACTGTCAGGATCCACTTGGCTTTGCAAGTCTCAATAAAGTTCACCTTATCAGCTGAAGTCTCTGTTTTGATCCTTTATAGTGGGGGGGGGGGAAGGCTGCCTTCTGGAGCATTTGTTGAGCTCCAGTTCCATTGGATCAGGACCATTCTGGTGGCTTCACATTCCCCTTTGTTTGGTCTGACCACCAGCCAAGGCATGTTTGCTTACTCTCATGAGTACTCTCTTACTCCCCCTGTTTACTCATGTAAACGTAACCATGAGGCTATTTCGTTTTCCATAGGCTCAATACATTCATCTGCTTGGAGGGAGGGACTTCCTTCTCGGGTGTTTATTGGGGGCTGTATTAGTTGGATTGGGACCATTCAGATGTCGTTGGATTCCTCTCAGCCTGCCCTTTCCGACAGACTAATGCAGGTTCACCTACTCATGAGTAAACGTGCAATACGACTCAGTTTCACTTTCCATAGGGCTCCATGCATTTTTTGTTCTCCGTTTTTTTGGCCATAACTTTTGATAGAAAGAAGATATTTCAGTCTGGATTTTTGAATTTCCGCTGGAAATTCCACATCCAATGGTATATAACTTGATGGTATTACTCCTAACCACCGTGATTTTAGCATGTCATCCCCCAGTGCGCGTCACCCCCGTGTGCGTGTCACCTGGTGCGGCCTGCACCCCCCGCACTCTCCTAGTGATGCCACTGGGCTACCCTGGCCACATATTAAAGGGTCACATCCATTTTGCCCTTCATCTGTAATGTCTCATTCTTGCTTGACAAGTCATGGCAGGCTCCAAAAGGACAAATCTCTTTTTGATAGTGGCAGGACCTAAAATTTCCTTCATTGTTCCCTCACAAAGTCTGAGGAAAGTTCATCCTTGGTAATTTGGTGTGTTGCAGAAAGGCAGCAAAGAATAGGTTGGAAGAATACAAAACTCTCTCTCTCTCTCTCTCTCTCTCTCTCTCTCTCTCTCTCTCTCTCTCTCTCTTTCTCTCTCTCTCTCTCTCATAGCATCTACTAGCATGTTCCTGTAATACCTACAACAGTGGTTCTCACACTTTTAGTACCAGGACCCACTTTTTAGAATGAGAATCTGTCAGGACCCACCGAAAGTGATGTCATCAAGCAGGAAAATTTTTTAACTAGGCTGCAATCCTACCCACACTTACCCAGGAGTAAGTCCCATTGACTATCATCGTTAAAAGAATATACATAGCAGCTTATTAAAAGTACAAACCTGTAACATTTCCCCCAGTGCAGTCACATAACATGGCAGCATCAAGTATAATATATTAAAGATAAAATATTGAAATGAATGGGGACCCACCTGAAATTGGCTAACGACTCACCTAGTGGATCCTGAACCACAGTTTGAGAAACAGTGACAACAGGTCCTACACTGTAGGTCCTACAGTGGATGTAAGTCTCTGATATAAGCCTCACTGGTGTCCCCCACAAAGCCAGTATATGGCTTCAGAGTTCTGACAGGGAGGGGCTTATTAACAAACCACCTAATTTCTCCTCCACTGGACTAGCTTAAGCAAGCTTCCCCATGTTTTTTTACGGGGGTGAGGGTGTGTGTGTGTGTGTGTGGGGGGGTTGATGTGGTGTGGTGTAGTGTGGTGTGGTGTTGGTAGGCACAAGCTCTCATCCCTCAAATGTGGCCATCCTCTTCATCACCAGCAGGCAGCGGGGCTTTTAAACCCTGCTACCTAGCATGCAGGTCTCCTGGGCTTCCCTTCACCCTTCCCACCGCCAGGACACTGCCATCTTTCTGCCCTTCCTCTGCAACATACCAAGATCCAGGTCTACAGAGCTTGCGTCCTGAGTACACTTCTGTACTGCAGCGAGTCATGGACTCTTTGCTCACAACAGGAGAGGAAACCGAACGCTTTCCACATGTGCTGCCTCCGATGCATTCTCGGCATCACCTGGCAGGACAAAGTTCCAAACAACACAGTCCTGAAACGAGCTGGAATCCCTAGCATGTATGCACTGCTGAAACAGAGACGCCTGCGTTGGCTCGGTCATGTCGTGAGAATGGATGATGGCCGGATCCCAAAGGATCTCCTCCATGGAGAACTCGTGCAAGGAAAGCGCCCTACAGGTAGACCACAGCTGCAATACAAGGACATCTGCAAGAGGGATCTGAAGGCCTTAGTAGTGAACCTCAACAGGTGGGAAACCCTGGCCTCTGAGCGGCCTGCTTGGAGGCAGGCTGTGCAGCATGGCCTTTCCCAGTTTGAAGAGACACTTGGCCAACAGTCTGAGGCTAAGAGGCAAAGAAGGAAGGCCCATAGCCAGGGAGACAGACCAGGGACAGACTGCACTTGCTCCCAGTGTGGAAGGGATTGTCACTCCCGAATCGGCCTTTTCAGCCACACTAGACGCTGTGCCAGAACCACCATTCAGAGCGCGATACCATAGTCTTTCGAGACTGAAGGTTGCCAACTGGATCTGCTACGGTTAAAAAGATATTCCTTGGTTGTGTGTTTGTGTAAGTGGGATAAGAGGATGTGAACCCTGCTTTCAGGGGGTCTTTGCTTTTGCCCCTTTTGTGCTGATGCCAGTGTAGCTCCTGTAGAAAGTGGGCACTTGCATCATGTCGTGGTGGCATTCTTGGGACATCTCCCTGTGATCAGCAGGGGTGCCTGCCGCTGTGCTGCCCATTCCAGTGGCTGGCAGGGAGTGTTCCCCTGCTTTGGTTGCTTATTGGTGCTGCACCTGCTCCATCCATCCTAACAGTGCTTCTCTGGTCACTGGCGTTGTGGCTGGATGGATGCAGTGACTGGGCCCTTGGGACATCACACTGATGATGCCCAGGCTTAACACCAATGATGCACGGACATCATGCCAATGTTGTCCCAATGTCAGGACGCTGCTCTGGGTCTAATGGGCTGACGTGGGGTTTCCACGGATACTCTCAGTGTTGCTAAGAGGGGTTGTGCCAGCATGACTGGGGGATGCCCTGGCATTGGCATTGCCAAGATGGACTTAGAATATGATGGGCATCGTGCTGTCATATGTGTGGCCTTGTTGTGGCCTCCAAATAGGATTGGGCTGTTAACTGAAGTCAGCAGGTATACTCTGGGGTAATTGATTTTAGTTTTTATTGAAAAGATAGTGATTTAAATACGTAGCTCTCCAGAGGAAGGGATAAATATTTCTGTCACCTGAAAAGAACAGTGTTTCTTTGTTGTCAGCAGGAGATGAAGCCACGTGGGTGTCTTCTCCCCCTCTCTGAGGGTGTTTACAAACATTTGCACAGTGTCAGAAATAATTAGACCATAATGGTTATGGTGAATCTCAGTAGAGAATCTCAGAATGCAAAGTTAAGATCAAAGAAGCCCTGTTCCCATCATGTAAACCCAGGTACATTTTCTTTGAAAGGAAAACGACGAGAGTGAACAGCAAGAAGGAAAAAGAAATCCCTCTCTCTATAAAAGCACTTGATGGTTTGTGCTACCGTCTGTTTGAGGGTCAAACCACTGGGGCTCACTTATGGAGTTAAAATATGCAGCTGCTGTCTTCTGTTGCACAGGTGTATTCAAAATGGCTCATAAGTCGTGAGCAGCAGTTTTCAACTGCTGTGTCGTAGCACATTGGTGGGCCACGAAAGGTCCGCAGGAGTGCCACAGTTCGGAGCATAGTAGTTGAGAATTGCTCAACTGTGGCTCTGATTCTGTGGCTCTGTTTCTAGGTAAGTCTGTGGTAACAAATTGTCCCTCTTCCTCTTCCGGCTTCCTCTTCTTCTTCCTCCACCGGCTCTTTAGAGCTGGCGGAGGAAGGGGGACAGACAATTCGTTACTACAGACAGTTGTGTAAAAACCAAGCCACAGAACTTGTACTCATCTCCCTGAAGCCGGATGTGACATCACAAGAGGCAAAGACCATAAAGGTCAGTGTGCCATGAAATACTTTGAAAAGTGCAGGTAGAGAGTATTGGGTTCAGAAGACAAACTTGGGTGATCACTGATCATAAAGGCCTGAATCAACTGAGAGCCAAACTTTTAATGTGCACAGATTTTTCTCAGGCTCGGACCAAAATTCCCAGCTTCCCTTCCCCATCTCTTTCAGCCTCCTTTCCTCAGTTATCTCTGACATAGCAGTGGTGGCAGGGCAGCAACAGTGGGTGCAGGAGTGGAGGGGATTTGTTCCTTCTCCCCACTGCAGTGCACTGGGGCAGAAAACCCAGAGGCCCATGGAGTACGATGGTCTCCCATATGCTACAACACTTGCAGGAGTCTTTGGAGAACTATGTCTCTGATCCCTCTCCGCCCAGCTTTATGTCCTGAGGTGGAACTGTCTGGCATGTCAAAGTGAAGGGGCGAGAAGGGACACATCTCCTTTTTCTCCTTCCACACAACAGCTGCATACCATGTAAGAAAATGTGGAAGGGTGCTTAGGAGGGCTTGGTGGGGTGTGCTTTGGCAGACAGTGAGATCTGGCAGGGACAGAGTAGGGCATTTTTCCAGGCTCCAAAAAAAATGTTCGGAACTATTCCAGTATTTTTTTTTTGGGGGGGGGGAAGGGGAGAAAGCTCAGATCAAGTCTGACCCAGTTCAAGGCAAACTTGGGAGAGTGTCATCACCCTTTCTACTCAAGAGCCAGTATAACTTTAAAAAATAGTCATACAAGAATAAACATCCAATCATGGCAGGGAAATCGCAAAAGGTTATGGAGTGCTGAACTCTCTCAAATGTCCTTGCATTGAGAACAACAAATCCAGACACTGTATGTAATCTATTCAGGTCCTCTGAATGTTGATTGAGGTGCCATTTTGATGCCAACTTGATAAAATGCTGCTATTCTGGCCTCGGAGGCATCAGAGTTGGGCCAGGTGCCCTTTACAAGGCAGTTAAGGGCCAAAGCACATGTTACTGTGATACTGAGCTAAACAAACGCATCGGTAAAGAAGCTACCATGTTTTCCAGACTCACAAAGAGAGTCTGGTCCAACAAGAAGCTGACGGAACATACCAAGATCCAGGTCTACAGAGATTGTGTCCTGAGTACACTTCTGTACTGCAGCGAGTCATGGACTCTCCGCTCACAACAGGAGAGGAAACTGAACGCTTTCCACATGCGCTGCCTCCAACGCATTCTCGGCATCACCTGGCAGGACAAAGTTCCAAACAACATAGTCCTGGAACGTGCTGGAATCCCTAGCATGTATGCACTGCTGAAAAAGAGACGCCTGCGTTGGCTCGGTCATGGCTGAGAATGGATGATGGCCGGATCCCAAAGGATCTCCTCTATGGAGAACTCGTGCAAGGAAAGCGCACTACAGGTAGACCACAGCTGCGATACAAGGACATCTGCAAGAGGGATCTGAAGGCCTTAGGGATGGACCTCAACAAGTGGGAAACCCTGGCCTCTGAGCGGCCCGCTTGGAGGCAGGCTGTGCAGCATGGCCTTTCCCAGTTTGAAGAGACACTTTGCCAACAATCTGAGGCAAAGAGGCAAAGAAGGAAGGCCCATAGCCAGGGAGACAGACCAGGGACAGACTGCACTTGCTCCCGGTGTGGAAGGGATTGTCACTCCCGAATTGACCTTTTCAGCCACACTAGATGCTGTTCCAGAACCACCATTCAGAGCACGATACCATAGTCTTTCAAAACTGAAGGTTGCCAACGGTCATGTGGTGGCCCACTTTTTTCTTTGTGTTTTTAAAAACAGTGCTGGGAGTGATAGTGTGTGAGACATGATGGAAACATAGCAGGGAGTGGGAGTATTCACTGTGGCTATGCTATGGCTTTGATCTAAATTGCACCCCCCCCAATGCTATTTACAGCAGAAAAAAATTTCAATTCAAAATTAACTGAAGCTTTTTTTTTTACCCGCTGTGAATAATAATAATGCTTTGGGGCATTTGGTGGGCTGCTGTGAGATACAGGAAGCTAAACTAGATGGGTCTATGGCCTGATCCAGTGGGGCTGTTCTTATGTTCTAATGTAGACATGGGCATGTAATCTGGATCAGAATCATGATGGGGACACTGTGCTTCTGCCCCTCCGCCCCATCACAGATTTCTTGCATTTGGCATGCCTTTGAGCCCAATCCTGAGCTAAGCTTACGGCTTAGCACCGGCATGCCGTAAGGCACGTTTGTGAGGCTTAGTGCCAGCCCAGCACCAGAGCTAGCCCAGCACCAGTTGGGCAGTGGAGAAGTAGGTGGGGGTGTAGGGGAGGTGGAGAGGAGGTGTTTCAGGGCAGGGGTGGGGGGAGGGCAGGGAGGAGGCATGCCGGGGAGAGGGAGCAGGACAGGAGAAGGGTGGGACCAGTGGAGCTTGGCTCCACCGGATCCTGAGCTTGATGTCAGGTCACACGACCCAACACAGAACTCTTTGATTTTGTGGCAACTCCAGAGTACCTGCCATAGAATTGAGTAACCCCATTATGGGGCTACTTCCTTTGCTCAGGGGAAGGGAACGAAAGTCCACTTCTCTCGAGGAGGTGGGGGCGTGCTGGATGCCGCGGTAGCCATTTTTGGTTCCGCTGCAGCCCCATGCTCCGTGAAGCTCAGGATTGGGTTTCCCCAGTACTGTTAAACTCCTCTTCCCACACACAACCTAACAAACAAAGGAAAAAAGAGCCATCAATTAAATTTAAATTCACATGAGTTTAGGCATTAAGTGAGATATTAGTGGTGGTTCTACAACTTGTTTAGCCAATAGATAAGGTGAGCAGCATTCCTGGGTCACTTTAGGCTGCAAGGCTAAAGGCTTGCAAGGCTAAAGGCTGCAAGGCTTGTGCATGTCGTTGTCACAAGACTTGGGCTGGCTTTGAAGCAAAGAGAACTAAGTCAGGAAGGGTGATATTTTAATCCTCTGTATTTCTTTTATTTTAATCTCACAGACCTGATCTTTGGGTTTCGAGTGGGATAAAAACTCAGATAAATAAAAACTAAACATCGTAAGCAAGAGGTTTTTTTGCCCCTTTGTGGTGTACAAAATAGATTCTGCAACAGAACATCCCAGATTTCATTGGCTGAAAACTTGTGCAGAGTTAAGCGTACGTAAATCCCACTGATCCCAGCTGGAAAGAAACCAATGCAAATCCTGCAGATTTACATAAACTTATTTTACATATTATACTTTGCATACCATTTTCAAAGGATTTTGAACTTCTTGTCAAGGAATAGAGTGGTGGAAGGGAAAGATGTATAGCCGCATATGCTGCACAGCCAGGACCGAGGGGTTGTGAGCCGCTGCCTGATGTAAAAGCAACGCGGTTTTCATGAACAGTCTTTTTGCTTAAGACTGGGTACATCTCTTACTTACAAAAAGCAGGTGGAGGAACCCTGGGCTGCCTTGGGACTGCAGTACGGGGCGGGGTGAGTGGGTTTAACCTATTTCTTCCATGTAGTGCCAGGGAAAGCAAAGCCTTGTAGTGGGCCCCCTCTGGTGCTCCCTGCCCATCCTTAAATGGCACACTGGGCAGTACCTGCTGTCACTGATACTGAAGTTTCAGGGGTTGACCAGGCTGGGTGCTCCTTCTTGTGTAGAGGGGCCATCAGGCCATTCACAAGCTCCTAATGTGGATCATGATACCCGTGGCTACTCTTTGTAATGAAAACTCATGACCAATTTTTGAATGTTGTGGGGCAGGTGTGGGGAACAATGTCTGCGACTCTGAGCTCCTTGGAGGAAGGTCAGGGTAGAAACACAATTAAATAAAACAATCTCCTAGATTAAACTGTACAATAAGCCAAATTGTTCCATTTTCAGCATCACTATTGCCACGTAGCTATACAAGTATCTAAGCATAGTACACTCTCTTCTCTTGATGAGGCCATTTCTGATTACTTGTTGTCTGGCTTGTCCATGACTTTGTCCATTACTTGTCCATGACTTTGTGTACCTTGGCTCAGCGATCTCCTACACTCTTTCTCTCAATACCGAGCTAAACAAACGCATCGGTAAAGCAGCTACCACGTTTTCCAGACTCACAAAGAGAGTCTGGTCCAACAAGAAGCTGACGGAACATACCAAGATCTAGATCTACAGAGCTTGCATCCTGAGTACACTTCAGTACTGCAGCGAGTCATGGACTCTTCGCTCACAACAGGAGAGGAAGCTGAACGCTTTCCACATGCGCTGCCTCCAATGCATTCTCGGCATCACCTGGCAGGACAAAGTTCCAAACAACACAGTCCTGGAACATGCTGGAATCCCTAGCATGTATGCACTGCTGAAACAGAGACGCCTCGTTGGCTTGGTCATGGCTGAGAATGGATGATGGGCGGATCCCAAAGGATCTCCTCTATGGAGAACTCGTGCAAGGAAAGCGCCCTACAGGTAGACCACAGCTGCGATACAAGGACATCTGCAAGAGGGATCTGAAGGCCTTAGGAGTGGACCTCAACAGGTGGGAAACCCTGGCCTCTGAGCGGCCCGCTTGGAGGCAGGCTGTGCAGCATGGCCTTTCCCAGTTTGAAGAGACATTTGGCCAACAGTCTGAGGCTAAGAGGCAAAGAAGGAAGGCCCATAGCCAGGGAGACCAACCAGGGACAGACTGCACTTGCTCCCGGTGTGGAAGGGATTGTCACTCCCAAATTGGCCTTTTCAGCCACACTAGACGCTGTGCCAGAACCACCTTTCAGAGCGCGATACCATAGTCTTTCGAGACTGAAGGTTGCCAACATGGTTGTCTGGCTACATGAGGGGGGGTGACCTGATGACGATGCACCCCTCCTTTCCCCCCATCGGCTGTGAGGCCAGAGCCAACATTGGTAAACTGTGCTGTCACCATGAGTAGAAAGCCGAGGAAAGAAAGAGGGAGGAGGAGACCATTCTTGGAAGCCTCTCTTCCAGTTATGTGGAGAATTCTCTTCCAAGCTAGGTCATAGCTGGAAGCCAAGGGTCCAGATGAATTGGGGCAAGGGTTTGCCTGAGTTTAACCAAAGTTAGAGCCCAATCCCCCCCACCAGCTGATGCAGCTGTGCCAAAAATGAGGGTCCTATATCCAGCAAAGGGGGGGGGGCAGATAGAGAGGCTTCAGAGGGGAACGGGGAATTTTCCACCCCTTTCCACCTTTTCCCTCCCCCTCCCTGCCCAGCTTTGCCTCCTCCCATCCTTACCCACCCCACCCCCATCGCTGCCTTACCTGGTCCAGCAGGTACAACAGGAACCTACGGCAGACCTGGAGTGTTCCTGCCTCTTGCAGAAATGATCCCCAAATGGCCATTGACTGACTAGCCATTTTATGACAGTGGAAGAATCCTTGGCTGTCATAAATCTCTCCCTCTGAAAACCCAAACTTGAATAGGATTGGGCTGTTTAATAGTTAAAATGTAAAAGACTTTATTAAAAATACAGGAAGAATAAAAATAAATAAAACAAGCAGGCTTGGAAAATGTCTTGGACATTAGCATAGTGGCATAGCTAGAGGGGGTGCAAAGCACCAAGTTTTGCAAGGAGCCTCACCGTGGCGTGCAAGCATATGCCTCCATTTTGTGCCCACCGCCAGGAATGGCTCTGAAGGGAAGGGGAAGGGGGAGCTTGCATGCCACACTGAGCATCCCCACAAAACGTGGAGCTTTGCACCCCTTCTAGTTACCTAGCTCTTAGGAAAACACAAACAAATCATGACTGCCTGGCATTACACTGTGACCCTGCACATGCCTGATCTTGTCTGATCTTGGAAGCTAAGCAGGGTCAGGCCTGGTTAGTACTTGGATGGGAGACCGCCTCGGAATACCAGGTGCTGTAGGCTTGTACCATAGTCTTTCGAGACTGAAGGTTGCCAACGGATGACTGCCTCCAAACGGAAAATAATTCCTGAATGTATCCACCTCTCACTGCTCTCTAACTGCGCTTACCAAAGTATCAGCCAGAGGGATCTATTGCACTTCTCTGATCTCCAAGGAGGTGGGTGAGAACTTGGCCACACACAGGCACTTTCTTCCAGCAAACCAATTCGGAACACACGACAGCAGTCTCAGGCTTGACTGTAAGACACCTAGGTTAGATGATGTAATTGCCCGATCCATTTGGATGTTTTATGACCACCTGGATATCCCCACCTGCCCTCTGCCCTCACCGGGTGGGCTCAGATGACCAGCCAGTTGGCAGATGCCAATCCCAGCAGGACTGGGGATGGCTAGGACCTACTGTTCTTAGGGAAACCAGAGAGACACAGACTATATAAAATGACCCATCTGCCTGACCATAATTATAAAGGTTCACTCTCGAAGAAAAATAAACAGGCTTGTCCTAAAGTCATATTGGGAGAAAATATGACTCACTCATATGAATATGAATCACTCTCTCCACTGGAGGGGGAGAAGCAGGAGAGATTAGCTGCATGAGATAATCAGAGATAACACAGAGTTAAGTTACTCCATGGGTATCTCTTTCCCTCTCAGTATGACTCTAAAAAAACAAGACTCTCTACTTTTTCACAGCAGTAGAGAGGAAATAGCCTTCAGAATATTAAACAGTTCAAAATGTTGAGTGTAACATGTAGCAAAGCTGTCAGAAGCAGAGAGAATAAACACAGAATAAACACAACCTGCTGCACGTACACTATATATATATATATATACACACACACACAACACCCTCCTGGAAGTGCAACCCTTAGCTACACGGCACACCCTCTGAACACTGTCCCCCAGCTCTGGGCCACCCACTAAAAGGCTCACACATTCCTTTCCCTAGCACTGTCCTCTATTTTGGGGGCCTTCAAGAGTATCCTTCATCACCCAAAGGGACTTCAGATCTGTCAGTCTTTCTGGAATTAGAAAACCAGGCCAGCAATATTTGCAGGGGTTTATTAACAGTCGCTTGCACTCTTGTGTAGATTGTAAAGCCCTTATTAATTCTCATGCAATAACTGCTTTGTAAAACCCAGCCTTGCAAATCATCTTGCAGATGATTAATTCAGCAAGCACGAGGACTTAAACATACTTGAATAAATCTATAAATTTATTGCAGGCTGATTTTGGAACACCCCTTTAATGAAAGTATTAGATAAATACGTACCGCAGGTAGCAAATGATTAAAAAAAACACAGTGCTGTTTTAATTAGGACTTAAGAGAGCCAAAGGTTCTTCCATGAACATTTTTGGCATGAAAGTGGGACTTTGGGGGACTTACAGAGCAATCCTGTGCATGTTTACTCAGAAGTAAGTCCCATTGTCTTCAGTG
This sequence comes from Tiliqua scincoides, assembly GCF_035046505.1. Taxonomy (NCBI): domain Eukaryota; kingdom Metazoa; phylum Chordata; class Lepidosauria; order Squamata; family Scincidae; genus Tiliqua; species Tiliqua scincoides. Next base: position 213,134,393 of record NC_089824.1, read on the forward strand.
AAGCTTATTCCAAGGTAAGGGTGCAGCGGATTGCAGCCCTAAATGATTTCCCCCACACACATCCCCAAGTTTATTTTTTGTGCCAATTTGCAGTTGTTTGATGCAGGTTAAAATTAAAGCCTTAAAATTAAAACCTTCTTCTCCTTTAAAATTAAAGCCTTTTTCATCTGAGTAACAGTGACATCACTGTGTGAACAGATCTGATTGGTTGAATGATGTCACTATCAATGTTCTTAATAATAATATTTTTAGTAATATTTAGTAGGAGAAAGAACAGCTGTTTTGAAAAAAAAATGGTATCATGTCAAAGATGTAGCTAACGGGGACTGGAAGAGGCTCACAGTAGTGTTGCCACCTAAATGCTAGTTATGGGGTGACCTTGAATATATATTGAGCTGCCTGAATTCTCCATGTAGTAAAGTCCCCCATGTAAAAAAGTCCCCTGCAAAATCATCAAAACAGGGTGAATGCATTTTATAGGGGAGAAATAGTTCACAAAATATGCCCCTCTCAATCCTAAATCTGTTTAAAATGGCTTGACAATGAAATCCACTAGCAATGCAATCCTATGTATGTCAACTCAGCAGTCATCTCTATTGAGTTCAGTGGTACTTACTCCCAGGTCAAGAGGAAGCAAATCTTTTGCTTATTTGTATGATGAATTCTAATACCCTCCAAATTTCATAGGGGGTCACCATGTTAGACATTCTCAACAAAAATGGCAGAGAGGCTTATATCAGTTTAAAGACAGTTTTCATAGGTTTTATCGAGGTCTAATTTCAGAGATGGGCAACCCAATCATATCTAGGGCTTTGGCCAGCAGATCTCCACCATAAGTTCTGTTATGGTGATGTGAAAGATGTGCCACTGTTGTACACTCAGGAGCTGCCAGCACAAATGGCCAGAGGCTCCATGTGCCCACCAATGACCTACCCAGGCTGTGATGGTGTAGATAAGGTAGTGTCATGTGGTGGCCTTGGGTGGTTCAGGGGAGGATTGAGGAAGGAGGGCAGGGGGCAGGAGGAGGCAGAAGGGGTGGATCTTGGTGGCAGCAGTTCATACTGGGATCTCTTAACAATTAAAGCAAAACAAATCTGGTCACATGATCCCAAGAACGCACGAATAAATTCAAGGATCTCATCAACTGGAACGTTCTAGGTGTCCCACTGGAAACTGTCCAGTAGTCCATTAATTGACAGCTATCTCCCTGTCTCTGAAATTTAAATAGGCTTGAAGCTAGTTGAATTGTCATTCCCCCCCCCCAAAGACTTCTGGGAATTTTAGTTTTGTGAAGGTGTTCAATCTTTTGATAGATACTCTTACAGCGCAATCCTGACTTGTGCTGGAACAGGCAGGCCATCACTGAAATGGCTTCCAAAATTGCTGCCTAAAGCAACCACTTATTCTGCTTTATGGGCAGCATCAGACCTGCTCCAAACATTATTTGTACACTCAGGAAAGTATCTGTCCAAACTGAAAGGCAATGGGGCATGAGCAAAGCCGAGACCATGCATCACACTGACCTTGTGTAAAGCTGAGCTTGTGATGTTTCGCCATTGCTGTTCAATCAGTGTCTTTAATATTCTCTGAAGCATTAGGACTTACTTGTCTCTTCTTTGAAAGGTTTGCTCCATGGGTGTAGGCTTCCATGTTTATTTTTCAAATGAGAAATGTTTAGCGGTGTCTCCAGTTGCTGTCCTCTCGTGAACAATTAGCAGATGTTGGATTTAATAGACACGTTACATCATCTTTTATGATTACGGCAGCTTATTTGCAATTAAGTTTAGATTGTGTAATAAAATCTGGTGACATTTTAGCCTGGAGTTTATGTCCCAGTAAAAAGCTTTGAGTGTTACTACTGCAAGAATTATAATACCATAATACCAGAACCACATAATACCAGAACCAGGGGACATCCACTAAAATTGAGTGTTGGGAGAGTTAGGACAGACAAAAGAAAATATTTCTTTACTCAGCGTGTGGTCGGTCTGTGGAACTCCTTGCCACAGGATGTGGTGATGGCGTCTAGCCTAGACGCCTTTAAAAGGGGATTGGACAAGTTTCTGGAGGAAAAGTCCATTATGGGGTACAAGCCATGATGTGTATGCGCAACCTCCTGATTTTAGAAATGGGTTATGTCAGAATGCCAGATGCAAGGGAGGGCACCAGGATGAGGTCTCTTGTTATCTGGTGTGCTCCCTGGGGCATTTGGTGGGCCGCTGTGAGATACAGGAAGCTGGACTAGATGGGCCTATGGCCTGATCCAGTGGGGCTGTTCTTATGTTCTTTAAGTAAGAATTCATGTGACAGCCCGAAGTAAATCTTTCTCCTTCAGTCTGGACAGATGAAGGAAGGAAGGAAGGAAGGAAGGAAGGAAGGAAGGAAGGAAACTTTTTGAGCAAGTGTGAGTAGAGGTGCTGATGGAAGGCCTGTCAGGTATGTTATGCTATGGTTCAACAGGAATGCTCACCTGAAACGTAAACAGCATCTTTCTGGTCGGTTTGTATGTAAGTTAGAGTAAAGAAAAAAAATTGTCTGTTTTAAAAGTCAAACCCTTTCCTGGATCTTGGCGTCAAGATGTTCTCTGCACAACAGAACAGGTTGATACGTTTGAACAAAGGCACTTGTGTTAAATCAACAGGACTTTGCAGTTTTGAAACAGATGTCTAGCTTCAGAGTATGCTAGAAATCATTTTTGTCTCTGGTCTGAAAATTTTCAAATCGCAAGCAAGCTAAATCATGGCCGTATGTCACACAGTATTCTGATAAGGATACATTAGAACAACAGGCCTTTGTTTTCGAAGAAGAGAAAAAAAATGTTTGCAGTTTGAATTTTTCGGTCTGAAGTTCTTTCGAAGAGCAAAAGGTTGTACAAATGCTGGGACAAGTAGTATGGCTAGTATTTATAGCAAATTTCATAGATATATTATAGAAGAACACTAGGCAGCTTAGTTATTGACTTTTCCTTCTCTTTCGATATTTTAAACCCAGTTTTGGTGCCTAAACAAGTGTAACTAACATATAAACTTATCTTAAGTGAGTTTTAGTGGTCTAACTTCATTAAAAGGGTTTAGTAAAGAAGAAACACAGTTCAAAGGTCGGGTTGCCAGAGAAAAAGCATAAGGCAGCAATTTTTTTAGCTGAGCCCCGCAAACCAATGGCAAGTAAGTTGCATTACTTTGGCTACATAAAGTGGGAAAAAGAAAGTTATCAAGATGGTCAAGAGATAAGGTCAGTTTTGAGCACAATTGCAGTTGCAGTACCACCTACTGACTGCTCAAAATCTGTAAATTGTATATGTTGAATGTAATTTGAACAACTGGTGACTTGAGGCTCACCAATCCTGAGCCAATGAGAAATGTACGTGTCTCAAGAGGGAACTCAAATTGTAATAAAAGAGAGGGATTCAGACTGGGAAAGCACTGCACTGCTCTTCATTTCACTGCACTTCACTTCATTCCACTTCCACTTCACTTCACTTCACTTCACCTCCCTTCACTTCACCCCACTTTCACTTCACTTCATTCCACTTTCACTTCACTTCCACTTCACATCTCCCATTCTGACTCTCACACTCACTCTCAACGCTTGGAAAGGAATCCCTTGAGATGACGCTGTGGGAATATGGAATAAAGGCTTGGATATGATCACCACTCTTGTCTACTGAGTTTGCTTTTGAACCTTGCAACATCTGGGAACACCCTGTAACAGTGCAACAAAAATGTTAAAAAAGAGATATGTAACTTGGTGTCACCATCCAGCTGCAGCCTGACAGTGTTATCTGTTATACTGGTAACAGATAAAAATACTGGTATTATTATGAGATTTTTGCACAGTCAGGTAGGTGCTATTGACTACTTTGTTTTATCCAGACATCAAGGCCTTCCCAAGGACCTGGGATGCCTGGTTTTTAGCCTATAAATACTGTTGCAAAATGTAAGTTGTTCCCAGTAACGCTGCTTTTTGCAGTTGATTGATGGTAATTTTTGTGGTCCCTGCTGTTCGGGTGCTCTTCGAGGTATTTTGGAATAGCACCGAGGGTGCCAATCACCGCTGGGATCCCTTTGGACTTCTTCTGCCACAGCCTCTCAATTTCTATTTGTAAATCTTTGTATTTTGCTGTTCCTTTTCTTCCATTCTGCTCTCCCCTGGTATTGCTGTATCAATGATTTGGACTTGTTTTTCTTTCTTCTCGACTACAGTTATGTCTGGTGTATTGTGCAGTAGATGTTTGCCTGCCTGTTGTCAGAAATCCCATAATATTTTGCCATCTTCATTTTCAATGACTTTTACAATTTTCTGGTCCCACCAGTTTCTGGCTGTAGGAAGCTTGTATTTTTTATAGATGTTCTAGTGTAGCATTGTTGCTACCTTGACTAGTGTACCTTGTCACGCCTTTGTTTGTAGTCGGTTTGTGTAATCTTTTTACAGCAACTAATTAGGTGGTCCACTGTTTCATCGGCTTCTTTGCAGAGATCGCACTTGCTGTTTGTTGTTATTTTTTTCTACATTTGCTTTTATTGCATTTGTTTTTAATGCTTGTTCTTGTGCAGCCATTAGACCCTTTCTTTCTTTCTTTCTTTCTTTCTTTCTTTCTTTCTTTCTTTCTTTCTTTCTTTCTTTCTTTCTTTCTTTCTTTCTTTCTTTCTTTCTTTCTTTCTTTCTTTCTTCTGATTATTATTCAGGACATGTCTGAAGTAAGTGAATTGGTCCAAGGGAGATATGTATACTGCTACATTTTTGAGGCAAAAACCCTTTTGTTGCTACTGTTAAAAATATTTATGCATTTTTCAGCAGAAAAAGTACATACAGCAGTTTACCTAGCAAAAGAAATGAAAAAGTACCGTAGATACTTGTACCCAAATAGTTCACACTCTAAGGGCGCAATCCTATCCTGCGCTGGAACAGGCAGGCCAAGAGGCTTTCACTGTATCCGGCGCAGGATAGGGGCTCAGCCAGAGGCAAGGGGAAACTTTTCCCCTTACCCCTGGGCAAGGCGCCCTGGCCCCCATGGGTCTCCTTGGACCCGCACCACCTCTACAGGTGGCGCAAGTCCGAGGAGAGCGGAGCAGCTTCAAGCTGCTCTGAACTCCCTGGGAACGGGAGTTGGGATCCGGCATAACTACTGGATCCCAGTCCCGCCTCTCACTCCCTGCCCACCTGCCCCTGGGCTGCCCACCCTCCCCTACCCAGGAAAGCCTCCCTCCCACCTCCTCCGTGTCTCCTCACTGCCCACCCCAGGGCCCAGCTGGGCCGATTCAAAGCTCGCTGCACGAGCTGCCACAGAAGCTGGATTCAACCTCCGTGCACTGGTGCACCTCCATGTGCTGTCACAGCTTGCTTGTGAGGAGGTGCAAATATGCTTTACAGCATGTTTGTGACCCCCCTTGGCCACCGCAAGGGACTTACGCTGGCCCAGTTTAGAATTGCACTGCACAAAAGATGCAAGGGAGACTCCAGCAAATGACCCCAGTTAAAGGGTTTATGTTGGGATACACAAGGACAGTTGCTGTCCCCTGCTAAGAGGAGCACCACTTAACAGCTACTTCCCTGCCTGGTTAGCCAGAGTTCAAGGATTCTCTGTGCAAATATCTTCTTGCCAGAGATTAACAGTGCCCAAATCAAGTGTCCTGACTTGAGCCAGTCCTTTGAAGGTTTGACTTTTCCTTCTCATGCAAGTCATGTCAGTTTCATTTCTCAGTACTCTTTGGTTCTGCACATTGAAAATTCTCCCACTTCAGTTTGAAGGGCCAGGTAAAGGGTAAATCTTAACATTTTATTTACACACCTTCAAAAAGAGGAGAGAATCCTGGAAGGGCTGATAGACAAGGAGGGATTGAAGCGAAAGCTTAGGGAGAGAAAATCTCTTGCTTCTCTGTTTTAAACTGAAAGCAATGTTTCAGCTGAGAATCCATCTTCAAAAGAGGCCCTCACTTTTTTCTTAATGAAAAGGGGAAGCAAAATACACTTTAAAGAACTGTCTTGAGAGGCGGTCAAACACTCAGAATTCTATAACTGAGGCTAGATTAACTCACGTTAAGAAAATAGTGTGAAATCACCCGAGGCTGACTTACTTTTCTTTAAAACTTCAATGACAGAGCTCAGAATAAGTGAATGCATTAAGAAAAAACCAACACTGATTTTGTCCTCTATTTAGCAGCTAATACAATTGCTGCTGATTTTGATAGCCTACCTATACCTTCAAGATACATTTGCAGAATGAGTGCAAGGGGAGTAGATTCACATTTGCTGGCCCTGCCCTCAATCTGTGGGCATTCAGAGGAATGTTTCAATAGAGCTCTATGCACATGCAACATATGCTCCTAGGCTGCACCACAGGATCAGGAACCTATATGGTCATGTTTGCATATATAGAGCCTAGTGCTGATTTGAAATGGCTGACCCCAATTTGCAACAAACATGTTCTTTGGATGTAAATTTTCAGCAGGAATAGGGCATGGACATGCAGAGGTTAATCCCCCTTTCCCTGTATACCACCCTGGCTGCAATCCTATCCTCACTTACCTGAGAATAAGCCCACTGGCTATATTGGGACTTCTGAATAGGCATGCATAAGATTGGGCTCTCTCCCAGTTGCTTTTTTGAAGCAAAAGATCACTTACAACTTACTTCCAATGTTAAGCTTATCAAATTAACGATGTGCTTAGCAGGGATGAGCACTTGACTTGAAATGACTCAAGTCACATAAAACACTGTTTTTGGTGACTGAAGTTGTGGACATCATTGACTCGACTCGTGACTTAGAGCCAGTGACTTGGAAAAGAGTCATGACTTGAATAGACTTGAGTGTCTATCGAGTGTCCCTAGTGTGAGTGTGTTCTTGCCCACTTTTTTGACCTTTTGAAATCTTCAGACTGGGCAGCAGCAGACATGGTGGGAGGAGGGTAGGTGGTTCCAGGAAGTGGTGGCTGGTGGGGGGTTGAGGGGACTTAAGGCTTAAGGTTTTTTTTTTTTTTTTTGCATCCATGACGTGACTCATTTCTCAAGATGACTCATGACTTGACTTGAAATGACTCAAAATTTTCAGTAAGTCGAATCACAATGGCACACGCTATGACTCGTGACTCGACTCAAGTCACAGGGTCACTGACTTGTGACTTGTAACTTGGCCCAGTGACTGGATCATATCCCCGACACTTCGTGTAATATGTAGTTTAGCCTCTCCAGTGATAAATATGACTACATACATCTGTCCTGTTTATTTTATTTATTTATTTATTTAAGGAATTTATATCCCGCCTTTCTATCCAATGAAGGATACTCAAGGCGGCTCACAATTAAAAACATATTACAATTAAAAATACATTCAAAAAGCACCATGCCCCCTGGTGTCAGCATAAAAGGCCTCCCTAAATAAAAAGGTCTTAAGCCCCTGCCGAAAGGACTCTAAAGAGGGAGCTGTTCTCAATTTCAGGGGGAGGGAGTTCCACAGATGGGGAGCCACCACCGAGAAGGCCCTCTTTCTTGCCACCATCCCCCTCACCTCCGCTAGTGGCAGCACAGTCAAAAAGGTCCCCTCTGATAACCTTAGAGGATGGGTTGGATTGTATGGAAGGAGGCGATCCCTCAAGTTTACCAGGGTCTATTTTCTGCACCTTCTCCCTGATAAATCACTATCCCTACTTAGTACCTGTTTTTGACTTTTTGAGATGCATTATATGCTTTCTGCCATGAGTAATAATAGCTGGGGCAGGCAATGATCCTTGGCTTGAAGATTGGGGTGTTACAACATGTCCCTGTTTTCATCAGTAGATATTGGAAAGTATGTGACTACTCTGGAGGGTGTGAATTGAGAACTTTAGTCCAACCTGTTTTTGCTTGTTATGCTTTATGAATGATGACACAAAGTATTGGTTGCAATCTGCTCCAAACTAGCTAATACCTGAGAGAAAGGGAACAATTGTAAGTACTGAATTCTTTTATCTGTTACTGTTGTGCTTTCTGAGTTGGAAATAAATGCATCCTAGGGACTTTTTTCACACACCACCTGAATGCATGAGCATATGAATAAATTTTAAAAAGCAATGGATATAAACAGCGCTTCTTTGTTTCATCTGAATACAGCATTTATTTAGGAAAGGGAGTAGATGTAGGAGTGCGGCCTGAACGTTTATGGTGTCATTACTTTGGGTTTCAACCAAATCAATGGCAGGGCCTTTGGGTGATCATCTGTTTGGACAGGAGCAGTGTGAATTGCAATTGTTAATGTGTCATGTTGGAAGGAAACTTGATGTATATTAGACCTAATAGCTTACCAGAGAAATCCAGTGAGTTTTTGTGATCCTGGACTCATATGCTGGTTCACTATGTGTATGTATTTTGTATTGTGTATCATATCACAGGAGTTGCTATGGAAGAGTTCCTGTTGGAATTATTGCCCTCCAGGGGCAGATCCAATGTTTGTGTTTGGGAGGAGCCATGAGCACTACCTTAACTCTAGAACCCAGGTCAACCAGTTGGGTAGACCTGGGTTCTTGGTTGAACTTTATCCCCTGTGGCCAAGGTTTGCTGGGCAGGTAGACCTGGGCTCGTGCCTGGACATGTAGCCCAGATCTACCTGCTGGGTAGACTTGGGCTCCCATTCCAGCTGCTCCATTGGCTGGGCGCAATCTTGCTGCTGATGCCTTGCCCACTGGGCGTTTCCCTGGCACCCACCTTTCTCCCCATCCCAGCAGGCGCCCTTCCTCACTGGTGTGACATTGGGGGGTCACGCATCCATGGCCCCCCCCTTGGACCTGCCCCTGTTGTCCTCACTCTGTTTTGGCTTTGTGACTTTGATGCGTAGCCAGGTGTGATTGACTACATGGCATATGATGTCATCATGCTTGTGGTCCATGGGAGTACTGGGAGTACTAAAGTGGTTAGTACTTTACTAACTAGTACTATTAGTTTAGCAATAGTGCTAAAGCAGCTACTGAGAAGTACAGCAAACAACTGTAAATAGGCATGAGAAAGTCAGCACTTGTCTCTGTATGTAGGAGTGTGTGTGTGTGTGTGTGTGTGTGTGTGAAGAGGATATTTTTCACCTGCTGAAATCCTCCTTTTATTGAAAATGTTTTTCTCAAAATGATCAACACAGTTTTCTGAAAACAGCTCTTTTGCAAGGTTGCAGGGCAGGGTATAACTGAGATATACAACCATACTTGCACTTTTGTCTAATTAATTGCATGGATGAAAATCAAAATTGGATGAATGTCAAAGCATAACCTTATAGAAGCATAGCCTTCCAGAATCATGGAAATGAATGGGGATGCTTTAATATATGGAGGATCTCTGTGCATAAACTGGAGTAGATGCACCCCTGAACTGGATTAGAATCTTTCTATATAGAGATTTAATGCTATGGGGCCCCATTGGAAAGAGGTGATAGATTCCAAATAAAATGCTAGGTTAAATGGCATCCAAAAAAGCGAGCAAGGTAATGTTTGTTGCCGCATTAAATTAGGCTGGGTGCTTGTTTATTTTACTACTCTGTGTAGTTTATTTCCTCTATTCTTCGCAAATAAGCAGCAATAAAGAAAGATTGGCTGATAAAACCTTTCTCCTTAATATTTTGCACTATAGGTCACATTCTCAATGTGCCAATATAAAATTTCCTCCCTTAATGATCTCTTCCTTATTGGTTATTCTGGGAGGGAGAATTTGAAAATGAAGTGGCTTGCAGATGGAACATACACATTAACATTTAATATTTACGATGCAAAAAGGCCACAGTGCAAAATCTCTCAACATCCCACAAGCTACATTCAAACCAAATTCAAGGGATGGAGGTGGGTATTGTGCTGAGTGCATGTGTGTGTGTGAATGAATGAGCAGCAAAAGAGGAGAGCATCTGTTATATAGTGGGTCCAGTAAAAGAAGGCATAGAGATAACAGCTCAATATGTTTATTCCATCTTCAGAACAGAGCCTGGCAATGAATCTGAATGAATCTGACACAAGGCAAACACCCCTGGCTTTTATATCCTTCAGCTCCGCCCAGACTCCCCATGATTGGTGCAATTGGAACATTAACTAGAGGGCCAATCAGATGGTAGGATTTCGATCCATCACCCGATTGGCCAGCAATAAGTCTGGACCAATCAGTTATGCAGGATTTCGATCCTGCATAACTTGCATACATAACAGCATCTAAAATTCAAAGTAGCTGACCAAGAACATTGCTGTGGGTTTTGCCTTCTGATTTACATCGGTCTGCCTCTATGGGTTTGCCTGATCAGGGCCTGAGATTTGACAACAGAATGTTAGTTTTCCCTAATGTCTTTTAGGCCCAAATCCTAACCAACTTTCCAGCACTGACATAGCTATCCCAATGGGACGTGTGATGCATCCTGCAGTTGGGAGGCACTCGCAGAAGCCTCCTCAAAATAAGGGGATGTTTGTTCTCTTAACTCGGAGCTGCATTGCCCTTATGTCAGTGCTGGAAAGTGGGTTAGGGAAAGTGGTTTGCACCCTAAGAGTGTAATCCTGACCTGCGCTGGAACAGGCAAACCAGGAGGCTTGCACTATATCCAGCGCAGGATTGTGGCCAGAAGCGGCTCAGCCAGAGGTAAGGGGAAACTTTCCCCCTTACCCCTGGGTAAGGGCTGCTGGCCAAAATGGGTCTCCTCAGACTTGCGCCACATCTGGAGGTGGCACAAGTTTGAGGAGAGCAGAGTGGCTTGAAGCTGCTCCGTTCTCCCCATGAACGGGGGTTGGGATCCAGCATAACTGCTGGATCCCAGCCCCACCTCCTGCTCCCCATCTACCCCGCTCATCACCCGCCCTCCCCCCACCCAGGAATGCCTCCCTTCGTCCTCCTCCCTGCCCTCCCCCCACGCCTACCTTTTCCGCTTGTGTCAGCGCAGGTGGGGAGACGCAAGTGGCTGAGGGGAAGCTGGCGCAGAGGCTTATGTCAGCCTCGGCAGGCCAGTGCTTCTTGGAGCGCCAGCCTGGCTTCCCCTTGAGGAGGTGCAAACGTACTTTACGGCACGTAGTTTGGATAGGGCATAGTTTGGATTGCGCCCCTAGTTAGTGTCTCTTTACGGGAATTAATTTTCTGAAGCTGAGATCTCTGGAAGTTTTGGAGAGGGAAAATCATCAGAGCTTGGGGAAGGAGCCCAATCCTATCTAAACTTCCCTATGACAATGCAGTGGCGCTGGGACCGGCTACACCGCATCCCATGGGCTTTTTAACAGGTGGAAAGTCTCCTCTAGGGTAAGTCCCATCCTGTGTAACAGGTCAGCTTGGACCTGCGCCAGTCTGTTGGCATTGAACTGTGGTGGAAGATCAGGGAGGGCAATAGGATATGGCATGTGCTGTTGCCACCAATTCCATCCCCTCCCAGGCCTGATCTGCCCACCCTCTGCCTCTGTTGCCTTCTCCCACACACTGTGCTGCAGAGCACAGAATGTACCTGCTCCAATGTGCCTCCTCTGCTATGCTAGCACACATAAAAAGGTTCTGTCAGTCAGGTCCGCATACCTTACTGTAACACCATTGCAAAGTGCTTTATGGCACATTTGTGACAACTAGCGCTGCAAAGTGCATTCTCTGCTGGTGCAAGTGGGGGATAGTATTGGGCCAAGATACATTCCATAGGACTGTACTTTACTCTTATATATGAGGCCCAGTATATTTAAAGAGGTATTGAATATTGAGTTATAATATATTATAATCATAATTAATTGAATATAAAGGCACATCGATGGCCTTTAATGTGGTCTAGGTCAGAACTTGTAAACCTTTTTCATCTCAGGGTACACTGACAAGGCATTAAAATTGTCAAGGCACACCATCAAGTTTTTGGCACACCATGCTGCCCGTGGGAGCTCAAATCCCCCATTGGCTCTACTAATAAATGACCTTCTCCCAAATTCCTGTGGCACACCTGTGGATCACTCACAGCACACCAATGTGACATGGTACAGTGGTTGAAAATGACTGGGCAAGGTTGATGAACCCTTGACATAGTATATCTCCATAGTAGGAGGCAGCAGGGCAGGAGGTCTGGTCTAGAGGGTAGAGCCTCCGTTAACCTGAAGATAACATCAGAAGGTTGCCAGTTTGAGGACACCGGCAGCTCCCTGAACGGCTGAGAATGGCGAGATCTTGAGGCAGCTGACCAGCCCAACTGAGTGATTCAACCTGCTCTTGGTATGAGCAAGAAGCGTCTTGTCTGCCATGCATGTGAGAGATGGAGCTGCTTGTCAGCCTGTGTGGGAGAACTGGAGGCCAGAAGTGAGACCAAACCAGGAAGATCCATCTGAAATGTTGTTGGTTCTTGAAAGAGAGAACCTCTATGATTGTAAAAATCCCCTTGAGGGATTTAGAAACACCTGCCTGTGTAAACCGCCTTGAATAAAGTCAGAAGAGTAATCCGATGACCAGAAAGGCGGTATATAAATACATTATTATTATTATTATTATTATTATTATTATTATTATTATTATTATTATTATTATTATTATTATAGTATGCACATTGCCATCCTCTGATTGCATGCCCTAAACTGGAGGCAGAAGAGTGATGAAGGAGCTGCTGATGTATTTATGTAGAAATATCACAACCTATAGGGATGCTATTATGCCAGTCTAACAGATGATCAGAAGGAAGAATAAATTCTAACTGAATGCAAAGTATGGCCTAATTCAATGTTGGCCTTACAGTGGTGTGGTAGCCACTGTTTGGCAGGCCATGGCCACCAGTGCAAAAAACAGAGGCTGTGCATGGGTGTCAGAAGCCCACAGAACTTCCACCAACCTCTGCTGTTGCTTGTAGGTCTGTGGCAGGGGTGGTTTGGGGAGGAGTGGGGAACAGGCTGGGCTGGAGGTGGTTTGGGGGAAGGATCTCAGCAGTAGCCATGAACATGAAGCTCCTGCCCCCCTTCCCAGTCCAGAGCTGCCCCCAGGAGCCTCCTTAGACTTATGCCAGCAAAAGAGCTGCCACAGGTCCAAGGAAATCCATTGGAGACGAGGCGACCTATGGAGAGGTAAATACAGGGCTTTTTTTCTAATGGAACGCGGGGGGATGGAGTTCCGGCACCTTTTTGCAGGGGCCCCTCCCCTTTGGAGGCATTCTGGGGGGGAGCTAAACAGGTATTCGCTGGGTAGGTGCTGGTGGGTGCAGGGTGGGCGGGCACCTGGCCCCTGCCTGACCGCACAACGACCCCCTCCTGCCCCATCCCCAAGCTCTCTCCTGAGCCCAGCCCGCCTTCCCTCCCCCTGCGCTCCACTTCCCTGTGCAGCTTCCAAGCTGGTGGAGGGTGCGGGGGACACGCGCCGATGCCGAGGAGGAGGATGGACAGCCAGCCAGCCAGCCAGCCAGCCAGCCAGGGAGATGGGCTGCGGCACCCACAGAATGCCCAGGTACTGGCTTGGCGGAGGAGGAGGGGAAGGAAGCTGGCTGGTGCAGCCCCTGTGCCAATCTGCAGCACAAGCCTAGGCGTGTCTACTCAGAAGTAAGTCTCATTGTGTTCAATGGGGCTTACTCCCAGGAAAGTGTCATAGCCTTGCAGCCTGAGTAGACAGGCAGAGGAAGGGCTCTGAGGCTGCAGTCCTCTTCATACTTTCCTGGGAGGAAGTCCTACTGCCTCTACTGGGACTGACTTCTGAGGAGACAGGCACAGGATTGGGCCCTGAGGCTGCCATCCTATCCACAGTAAGCCCCATTCACTAAAGTGGACTTCTGAGTAGACATGCATAGGATTGGGCTCTTAGGCTGCAATCCTAGGCACTTTCCTGGGAGTAAGCTCCATTGACTAGGATGAGACTTACTTCAGAGTAGACATACCTAGGATTGGGCTCTTAATCCTGGCAGAGATATATATCTGCACCCGTTTTCACCTGCTAAGGGCAGGTGAAAAGGGATTCTATGTGTGTACAATGTGCTGTCCAGCCTTGCCAGAGATCCTCCTCATCCTTCCCCCACAAGCATGCCCTCCGCCAGCCAGCGTTTGCAGCTCCTCTACAGCAATGCACAGCAGCTGCTCAGGGCAGCAGAGAACATACAATTGCATGCCAAGCGCCTTCCCAAAGACACAGAGTATTCTGATACCTGAATTAAACCATATTTAATGGCTTGTTTGCAAACATAGCTGTTTCTATGTGCACCTAAGGACCCCTCTCGTGTAAGAATTCCTTTTTTGTTCTTACTCCCACAGTTGCTTAGAGTAATTTTACTACATGGAACTCATGTAAGCCATTTTTTGGAATCCATTCACTGCTTCCTCTCCTCGAAGTAGTGCCACACTACATACTACACACTACAAGTGCACCTGTACAGTATTTTTCCCCCTGTGTAGAAAAAGTAGCTAGGGGGAAGGGGATGTGGAGATTGACAGCCCAATCCTATGGATGTCTACTCAGAAGTAAGTTCATCTTTAGGGGGGAAGCACATAAAAATATTTTATTTCTCCAATAAAAAAATGGTTTAAAAATAAATAAATAAAAGATTAACAAGTTGTGAGTTCCTGCACCTTTTCTTTTACAAAAAAAGCACTGGGTAAATACAAAATGATTTTTACTTACCTCTCCTGGACTATCTGGTGTCCCCCACCCATAGCAACCAGTGCACCCCTTTGATAGTGCTGCATGCTCTGGGCCGCTGGGGGAATAGGCTTGGGCCCCTAATTAGAAAAATGTTCAGCAAACTTATTCCCTTTTAGATATCTGCATCTTCTACTTGACGTTGGAAATCTAAAAAGTGTATTGTTCTGGCGGGGTTATCAACCGCCAGCATGTTGCTCAGGGTCTGAGGAAACTGTCTTGGATCAGAGACGGATTAGCAACGGGCTAATGCAGTAGGGAGGAGAAGCCTTCAGAGAGCTGATAGTTGGTCAGAAAGATCTGGGGGAGCTCCTAGAGTTGGAGCCTAGAGTTGATTTGGCAAAGTCCAAAGTTCCACCAAGTACTCTCAATCAGAGTTTTGGTCTCAGGAGGCCTCCTTGGGGCAAGGGAACATTTGTTCCCTTCCCTTGGGGTAAGCCCCTGCTGACCTGGTGGGTCAACTCGGACCTGTGCCAGTGATATTGCTGGTGCAAGACAAGTTCACATTGACTTGTGAAAACGGCTTGAACCTGGGAAGGTGGTTAGGATTTAGGGGCTGCTGCCAAGGCCACCCTCATGGACCTGACCTTCCCACCTCTGCCGCCATCACCTCCCTGTTCTGTGCATGCCCTAACCTTACCCTGCCCTCCCCCAGTCCTATTCCCTGCCATCCTCTCTGTGTTGACTAGTCCATGGGCACATGTGAGGAGGCACCGGCCTTCCTGCCGGTGCTCGAACAGCATGCAAGTACTCAACATGCTCAGTACTCTGAACTGCCTGAACATCTTTAGCATTCCACCAGCAGGATGGGACAAGGATTGGGCTGTCCAGTAGGACAGGGCTGTTAGATGTTGGCCAGATGTGAAAAGGTCAAAGATTGCTTGGTCCACAGAAACCAGAAACCCAGTTCTCAAATCTATAAAATGTTCCTATGAAAGAGGAAAGGATTGCAGAGTTTTCTGTTTGTCAACTAAAGGGTTGGCTGGAATAATTCTGGATCAAATCTTTCTGTTCTAAACTTACTTTAGGCTCCATTTCTGATCAGGTTAATAATAGATTAATAAAATGAAAATACCCTCTCTGTACTTGTGTAGTCGTACAATCCTAATTAATACTGAATCCCTCAGTGGAAGAACAGGTGAATGTCTGGCATGAATGAGAAAGGAGCCAGCTGCATTTTGTAAGGGTTGTGTACCAGTTTTATGCTGCCTCTAGTCTCTTTTTCCTTAGAAGTCGGTTGTGTGAAGCATAATACTTGTGATCATTTATTTACGCACACTCTGCCCAGGAGAAGCTACTTGGAGGTGTTTAGTATGCAATCCAGATTTCAACAAGTGATTGTCAGCAAGCTGCATTTTACAGCCACATTAGGCATATGGAGAAATGTTTATTGTGTCAAAAGCGATGTAGTATTCAGTAGAACATTGTAATTTCATAATGAAGTACTTATCATCTTAGCCTAGTCATGGATGATATATTAGTGGCACATGTACAGCTATGCGGTTTATAGCTGTTCAGGTTTTTCTAAAGACTCCCAGGTAACTAGAAGCAGCCAGTGCTTCTCCTTCTCAAACCTCAGGGGTGCCCAAACTCTGGCCCTGGGGCCACTTGCAGCCCTTGAGGACTCCAATCACCTTTGGCCCTCCAGAGACTTGCTGGAGCCCGTGCTGACCCGACACAACTGCTCTCAGTGTGACGGCCAACTATTTGTCCTCTCGTGTGGGCTGTGGGACGAGGGCTCCCTCCACTGCTTGCTGTTTCATGTCTGTGATGCAGCAGTGGCAGCAAAGGAAAGACCGGCCTTGCTTTGTGCAAGGTCTGATATGGCTGTCTGACCATTTTCTTGTGTTAGGTTGCTTGCTGAGTTAAGCTTTTGAGGAAGATTGCAAGAACATATATCAAGTTCATAATGGTCCGTTGATGATGATTTTCGGTGGAGTAAATTGTTTACATGTGATCTCCTAATATACGAAGATAGTGTTTTGAAGGACATAGCCATCAGGATTTGGAAGGATGCCCCTGGGGAAGTGGCAGGTGTGTGTGTGCACATGAGTATTAAGAAACAGCAGTTTTGCAGTTTGACACAGAAATAGTCAGAGAAAGAAAGAAAGCTGAGCTGACACCTGAAGGCACTTGGATACTGCAAGGAATCTCTCTCTCTCAATATCCAGTCATGGGTAGAAATACTGCCTTGTAGGAGCACCTACTGGTTACCTCCACAAGCTCTTCTTATATGTTTGGAAATAAAGCAAACATTGTAAGGGAACAAAAATTGTTCATTTTACAAAATATTACAAAAAAGGTTAGTTTGCCCAGAAGAGACGCTCTTTTCCCTCTCACATAACGGCAGAACCAGGGGACATCCAGTAAAATAGAGTTTTGGGAGACTTAGGATAGACAAAAGATTTCTTTACCCAGTATGTAATTAGTCTGTGGAACTCCTTGCCACAGGAAGTAGTGATGGCATCTTGCCTTTATGCCTTTATGAGGGGATTGGACAAGTTTTTGGAGGAAAGGTTTATGGGTTACAAATCATGGAAGATATGTGCAAGCTCCTGGTTTTAGAAGTGGGCTACCTCAGATTTACAGGTGCAGGGGAGGCACCAGAACTCAGGTTGTGTCTTGTCTTATGTGCTCCCCGAAGCATTTGGTGGGCCACTGTGAGATACACGAAGTTGGACTAGATGGGCCTTTGGCCTGATCCAGCTGGGCTTTTCTTATGTTCTTAAGACACTGAGGCTGACTTTCACTATCTCATGAAGTTCTTGCCTCTCAGGGAAGCAGGTGGTTCATAACAGCAGTTCCAAAGGCATCTTGATGAAATAAAAAATCTGGCAATGTGTTGTGTGTGAAGGTGAACAGCAAATTGTTTCTCCACAATTCCTTCCTGTAATGCTGTATTTGTGTAAAATTGCCTTCATTTAGCCTTTGTTTTATCTCAAGTCCCTTTGTCTCAAAAATCTTTCCAGGCTTGAATGTTTTGGTTTTTCGTTTTTGTAGCTGATGGTTGTTTGATGCAAATTCCAGTGTGTAGGTGTCACAATTGAGCTGTCCCCTCCCAACACCCATCAGCACATTAAGGGTTAATCATGTTTCAGTGGGCTTTTCAGAAGAGAGCAGTTAGGGATGGGGCTGATGCAATTCCTTTTCAATGCTAAATTTAATACACTGGAAGTGGCGTTTTATAATCTCACTTGAAGAGGGCATCTTACAGTGGAGCAATTTGAGATGTTCTGCCTTGAATTTCAGTGGTTATCCCTTGAGTGCTGAGCTAAGCCTTTGAAGAAGATTGCAAGAGGCAGTTTCCTCTTTCAGGAATCCAACGGCCCTTTTGGAAAGTGAGATTTCATCGATTTATCTAAACCGTCTGCAGGTATGCACTGCCTGAGATGCTGCGAACTTGAA
Source organism: Tiliqua scincoides (assembly GCF_035046505.1). Lineage (NCBI taxonomy): Eukaryota > Metazoa > Chordata > Lepidosauria > Squamata > Scincidae > Tiliqua > Tiliqua scincoides. Next base: position 213,152,345 of record NC_089824.1, read on the forward strand.
AGCGGAGGTGTTTGCAGAAAGAAAGAGGATCTAATTAAAGGTGTCATGAAGTTAATGAAAATAACAGAATGATGTTGATTGCGGTACTTTCTGATACTTTCAAACTGGCCATTAGTGGAGCTCATAAAGCACTCATCAGCGCCTCGGTGCCTAAATTCACCTACACATCCTTCCAATTTACTTGGGCTAATTTCATGATTTAATGAAAATGTCTATAATCATGTACATTATAATAAGAGAGAGTTGTAGTTTATTAACTCGGGGCTGTGTCAGACCCTTGATGGACATAATCGGGCTCATTCTCCAGGCACTACTATGCCCCGCGAATTTATTTAGCTCTTAGTCTGATCTATCCTGAGGGCCTGCAGCAGGTAATGATATTTCAGCTAAACATAGCCCAGATTCCCAGGAGGGACCAATTCACAACTAACTTTTGAGGACAGTGCTCCCTGCGCACTGAATGTGGGCAGAGGGGCTGCATTGCTGCCATCCCTTGTTACAAAAGACTGTGAGGCTATGCGGTGGATACAGCAAGCCAACAGAAAATATTGGCGCATCAACCAAGGTGGTCACACTTCCTCACTGGATCAGTCCGGGGCAGAAATGACTGTTGTCATCCCCCCACTGGTTCAGGAAGTGCAGGATTGGCAGGTCATCTGACAGGACTGAGTCAGAAAGTTTATGACTCTTTACTAGTTGGGTGACAGAAAGGTGGTTTTTTAAAAAAAAATTGTATAGTTGCTGGAAGGTAATTTTAATTTCATTTGGTTGGTATGGACCAAGATTTTGCATTTAACCCATTTCTGCCTGGCCCACAAGTGTACACATTTGGTCCCTGTTGTGTATATGCAACATTGGGCAGAAATGTCTTAATTTGGTCACCATAGGCAGATTCAGTCAGAGGAGTAACACACAGCCCGGGGCAACATGTCACGTGATGTCACTTCCAGGTTCTTCCCAGAGGTGGGGCACTCATTGCAGCTGCTTCATGACCCCTGCCCTTCTACTGGGGAAGCTCCCCTTGAAGGTGCCCTATCACAACCCTGAGGCTTATCCAAACCAACCACCTCACTGCTTAACAGTTGGAGAGAATCTGATAAGGGGAGCAGCTTTGGACAATGATGATCTCATTGACCCCAAAGCTCACAGGCAGAGAGATTGCTGCTGCCAGAGGCTTCTTCAGGACACAGTTAAGATGTATGGGTGTGAGGAGCAAAATGATCGGCTATGTTTCAGTTGTTGCATTCCTCTTTGCATTACATCCTTAAGGACAAAGGAACTCGTCCATAAAGAGATGAACATTCTACACCAGAGCATCAGTGAACTGAACGGGAAAGCCTGCTTGTCCAAGCTCTCCATGGTTCTTCAAGTTCTCTATACAAATCGGAGGTCAGAGCTTACCACTGGGGCTTATAAGCTAATAATTATGAGCAAATGCAGACCTCAGTCAACCATGTTTTGCAGCTTTCTGCACCTGAACATTTGTCCTGAATTCCAGGCGATGCATGCAACAAAATTTTACCACACAACATTTATTGTAAATGTGTGTCATTTTCTTAAAAGCATAAAACACTTGAAATTATTATTATTTTTTGGCTGCCTTATGCTAATGGCTTTCTGGAACAGCATCTTTCTAATTTCCCGCTCTGATAAGTCCTTGTCATGCCATCTCCTGGCCATGAAATGAGTCATGTTGTATGCCGATATCAATGGGCATGATGTATCATAGCAACGGCTTCGCTAGCGTGGAAAATTCAGGGGGGGGGGGAGAAAGAAGACACTTGACTAGCATTGTAACAATTTGCTAGAAGAACTCTCAGGAAACACTTGAAGAAGAAATGTTTTAAAGTATTTAAATGATATTTAAGTGCTTGCTGCTCACCCAAAGATTTGATGGTCTAAATTTTAACTTAAAAGCTGAAATATGTTTTGCATGGTAAGCAATGGTAGTTCTTAGTCAATTTGATGTGGGATCTCAAGCAAGCCTTTGTTTAGACTCGGAGAAGTCCAGGGGCTGCATGCCCATTGGAATGTTCTGTCTCATGGCACCCTGGGTCAAGGTCATTTTTGCCAGCTTGGGGCCCAATCCTATCCAAATTTCCAGTGCCAATGCAGCCACAATGCAACCTTGAGGAAAGGGAACAAATGTTCCCTTACCTGGAAGAGGCCTCCATGATTGCCCCCTCACTGCAAGTTGCAGCACATGCCCCATTGACATGGCTACACTGGTGCTGGAAAATTGGAAAGGATTTGGCCCTTGGTGGGTTCCCTCTAAATAATGTTTCCTGTGCATTGAGTCAAAGACATTCCTAGGCAGTGGGCAGTAGTCAGTCATTTTTTTTTTTTTAACAGTTTGCTGGGTTGATTTCCAATGAGATTTATAAATTGGGTTGCTCATTCTGTGAAATTGGGAGCAAATTGTGAAAATGGCCCATAGCCAGGGAGACAGACCAGGGACAGACTGCACTTGCTCCCGGTGTGGAAGGGATTGTCACTCCTGAATTGGCCTTTTCAGCCACACTAGACGCGGTTCCAGAACCACCATTCAGAGCACGATACCAGAGTCTTTCGAGACTGAAGGTTGCCAACACCAGTGTGAAAATGATGCTCTTAGGTCCAAAACAAGCCCAGATCCTGAAACAAGATGTTTATCAGGCCTTTCCAACTCAGCTCCCAGAAGGGGAGATGAGATGGGGAGTCTGGGCAAAAGAGCTTCTTCCAACCAATGATACCAGTGAAAACTGTATTGATAAGGCATGCCAGTTCTATGAAATACCTCTCTCTCTCTCTCTCTCTCTCCCCCCCCCCTTCAGTGCTGGCCAGAAATCTGCTGATAGATGTTACTAGATTTTGTTGCAATGCTGACCTAGATTGGGTCCTAGAATTGACCTAGGATCGCTCTGCCTTGAGTTTGAGTTTCACAGTGTCCTTTCTTGTAACCCCTTGGGTTGGTTGCTACAGGTATGGGGGGCTTCCCTTCTGGGATGGCTTCTCCACATCACCCATCCATTTTGGGCTGGCAGATTCTGTCTCAGTCATTGCTCCATACGGGAGCACACAGAGTTCCCTAATTGCCAGAGATGCATTCCAAGGCCCTTCTCCCACCTTAGCACAGTCTTGAGTGCTGGTAAGACAGGGTTGCTCTGCATTCTTCCTTCAAAGAAAGGTTTGTTAAACAGTTTGTGTGTTACAATCCTTCTTGGCTTATCTGACTCTTCCGCCGTCTCTTATCAGTGTCTTGTCTCTACCCAAGCTGTCCATTCACACATTTGCTCCCTTTTAACCATCTGATTAGTAACATTCAAAATGAAGAGGGAAGGGGAGGGGAGGGAAGAGGAGTACTCAATAAATGCAACAATAAAAATCATGGCAAACTAACAGCCCAATCTAACCCCCCCCCTTGAGTCAGTGCAGGCCTCCCTGTGCCGACTCCAACTGTTGCAAACGTGTTATAAGGCATGTTTGCACTTACTCAGGAGTTGGCTGGGCTGGTGTGGAGGCCTGCTGTGGCTCAGACAGGCCAGATCTTGACCCTGCACCAGCCAACACAGGCAAGTATGTGTCGGACAACACAGGGGGTGGGGGGTGGGTGGGAGATTATGGCAGAAGGGTGGTTTGGAAGTGGGAAGGGGGTGTTTTTGGGTGGGGGTAAGGGCAGAATGGGGGAAGGATCAGGCCCAGGAGGGAATGGGATTTGTGGAACAGGCCTCTGGGGTATTCTAACCCCCCTCCTGGACAGTCCAGTGTTAAACAGGACTTCTCGGATTTGCGCCAGCTAAATAGCTGGTACAGGTCCGAGAAGCCCCACGGCTGGGGCTTCATTCGGGGTGAGGGGGAAAAATCACCTCACCCCAGGGTGACCTGCAGCTGCCTGCTAACCTGTATTGGATACAGTGCAAGCCATGTGGCCTGGCTGTACCAGCACAGGTTAGAATTATGCTGTAAGATGCAACGCATTAAGTGACATAGTACAATGGAGTCTGGAAGCTGGAAGAAAATGGTGGTATTTGGTTCTGTCTTTTGTATTTGGTGGTATTTGGTGTTTTTTTTTTTGTTTTTTTTTAGCAGGGGAAGAGTAACTGGCCCACCTCACCCCAGCACTGTCTGTTCTAGTGGCTGTCTGCTGGTATTCCTTGGCATCTTTTTAGATTGTGAGCCCTTTTGGGACAGGGAGCCATTTAGTTATTTGATTTTTCTCTGTAAACAGCTTTGTGAACGTTCAGTTGAAAAGCGGTATATAAATACTGTTAATTAATTAATTAATTAATTCTGTCTCTGTTCTGTCTTTGATTGCTGGTCAAAAGAAACCTAAATAGGATCTGAGGGAGTCAGAAGCAATTCATGTCAGAATTGATCATGGAATATTCTAGACTTTCTGGCTTGGTAACGAGACCAATCCTGTGCTTGGCGGCATGGCTTTGTGCCACTGAGCACTGCTGCAAATGTGCCGTAAGGCCAGTGCTGGGCTAGTGCGGGGTGGTCACCCAGTCTCCACGGCTTGGCGGTCTCATGGACCGCCAAACCGTGGCATGGTAAGCGGGGGTGGGGATGGGGGTGAGGAGGAGGCATTCCAGGGGGGGGAGGCCAGCGGGGGGCGGAGAAAGGGCAGGGGGGAGGCGTGACGCAGAGGCATGATGCGGGGGGGCGGACTGGAGTGTGCCGGGGGAGGGAGGGAGGCGGGTCTGCGGAGATCTGCTCCGCAGGATCCAAGGCGCTTGTGGAGGGCTCGGCGCCCTACACGAGCGCCTTTACTTTACCGCCGACCTTTTGGTCGGCGATAAAGTGAATAGCTCCATTGTGGGGCTGCTTACCTTACCCAGGGGAAGGAGATGAAGGTCCCCTTCTCCTGAGGCACCTCCTGCGGTAGCGCGGGGTGTGCAGGATCCGGCGGCAGCTGTTCTCTGTGCCGCCAAGCCTAGGCGCCCCAGACAGCCCAGGATTGGGCTGCCCATTCCTCTCAGCAAAGGCTAAGGGGGAGGGTGGGCAGTGCCAATCCTCAATTTTGTTTCTAAAGTTTGAGAGTTGATGATTCCATTTCCAAAACAAGGAATCTAATGGTGATATGCCTCCCACCAACCACAATTCGAGTTTCTAAGATATGTTTAAATTAGATCATTTTGGACCAGTTGCCATAATACCTTGGAGTTTGGTGATTTCTCTCATTATTTAGTGGGCTTAGATCTCAAGTTAGTAAGATTGTGGGGGGGGGGGGAAACTTTGCTTGTCAGGAACATGAGCTGAACTAGGAAGCATTCCTCCTGGCTACTTACTGGGAAGGAGGCTCTACACTACAATTGCACTCCAGCATCAGCCCATGCAGGTGCAGCCCTCAGTTGAAAAGCTTGCCAGAGCAGGTGCATCTTGAGCACCTTTTCTAAATGAAAGAGGGAGGAGGTCTCCTGGAGCAGAACGGTCCCCATCCAGGAGGCAGGATGATCCACATGTGTGACAACATTTTATGATAACCTAAAAGATTATGCTCTACATACACCCCGTTAGAGACCCTCACTCAGTGACTGAGAGTCTCCTTTGAAGATCTTCACCAACAAGTAGATTAATATGGCATAAGGAAATATGAGTCCTGGTTGTATCACATGTCACATGCTGTGTGGTCCAGTTTTACAGTACTCAGGAGAATGTCATGGATATTTTTGGGCTTGGATATAAGATCGCCAGTAACTTCTGGTGGTACTTTGAAAAGGTGGACCATGTGAAGTGTTTCGGGGGAGGACAAATGTGGAAAACACTGGTCTAGAACAATGGTTCTCAAACATTTCCTTGCAAGTTTGGGGATCACAGAGTCTTTACAGGGCCAGGGAGAAAGCAGCAATCCGACCCCCAGGATTGCACTACTACGGGGGACAGAGGGAGTGTTTTTCTATTTATCTCCCACTGTGCCATTCTTCGAGGGGTGTGTGTGGGGAAACCCTCAGGCACCTCTGCAGGGCTCCCTAAGCCTTAGAAATGTTAAAAATAAGATTAGAAATCAATTCTGATTTTATAATTGAAAAGCAGAAGTGGTTTCCAATCGGTATTTTTAACATTTCTAAGGCTTGGGGAACCCTGCAGAGGCATCTGTGGGGCTCCCTGTGCACCCTCCCCCGCACAGGGGGAGGTAAGTTGAACCCCCCCATCCCCTGCAGTGGCGCAATCCAGGGGATCATGTTGCTGCCTTTTTTCCCTCCTCGCCTCTTAAGGGGCTAGTAACTAGTGCTTCCCAGGCTAGTGGATCATGACCCATCAGTTTGTGAACTATTGATCTAGTACAGTGTTTCTTAAACTGTGGGTACAGTGTTTCTCAAACTCACTAGGTGGGCCACAAGCCAATTTCAGGTCGGTTCCCAATCATTTCAATGTGTAATTTATTTTTAATATATTAGACTTGATGCTCCCATGGTATGTGACTATTTGGGGAAATGTTACAGATCTGTACTTTTAACAGGCTACTATGTACGAGCTTAAATAATAGTCAATGGGCTTACTTCCGGGTAAGTGTGGATAGAATTGCAGCTTTTGGGATGTTTGTGGAATTTTTTAAAAACTGATCAGCAACTGCTTGGGAGGGTTAGGAGAGTACTTCTTTATTTTAAATACATTTTTAAACTTATTGCAAACTTTTAATTTTATTAGGCCCAAATCCTAACCAGCTCTGACATAGTATGTGCTGCATATTGCAGTTGGGGGACAGTCACAGAGGCCCCCTCAAGGTAAGGGAATGTTTATTCCCTTACCTTGGAACTTCATTGTCCTTAGGTCAGTGCTGGAAAGTTGGTTAGGATTGCGCCCTTACTTACTTAGGACTCAATTCTACACAGTTTTCCAGCACCAATGCAGCCATGCCAATGGGGCTTGTACTGCTTCCTGCAGTGGGGGGGTCATGAAGGCCTCCTCAAGATAAGGGAACCTTTGGCTCTTTACTGTGGGGTCATATTGCAGCTGCATTGGTGCCAGAAAGTTGGATCAGATTAGGAATTGTATTAGATTTGATTTTGTCATCTGGAGGGGTGTTAAAAATTTTCCTGCTTGATGATGTCAGAACTGATCATGACATCACTTCCAGGTTAATGACATCACTTCTAGTGGGCTCCAAAAGATTGTCATTTTTAAAAGGGGGTCTTGGTGCTAAAAGGTTTGAGAACCCCTGGCCTAGAAGCTTAGTTTGTACTTAGGTTTGCCGACAGGTTACAACAAACCATGTGCTGTCCAGGATCACAGGGAACACTTCCATGTACTCACGGCAAGCTTTGGTCTGAACATGAGAGGCATCAACCTGCCAGCAATCTTTTGCCTGCCTGAATGAGCTGCTGGCTTGCTAACACTGCATGCATACAGGCTGGTTTCTGAGATAAGAGCATTTAAATATGATGCCAGCCACATGGACTTCTTATAAAGCAAAGTACCTAGGCCCGTGTCAGATTTAAATCAGGCCTAACAGTGTGAGTTATGAGCCGGAAAGCCACCAGTTCAAGTTGCACGTTGGCCAACATTGTGTTTAAATTGGGTCATATCCACTGATGCTCCACCGGCTCTCTACAAATGCTACAATGTTCTCCTTTTTTCTCTCCCCCCCCCCAGTGCCTATTGCAGCAAGTTTTAATCACTCATTTAGAGCTGGTATTGCCTTTCCATAATTAAATTAAGCAAAGTGTCGGCACCATTATGCTATCTGAAGTGCATAATATACTCTGAGCTGTGAGCTGGTAGACCTTTGGCTTCCATCTGCATTCACAGCACACTTTTTCAGAGCACTGCTAATTGTATAAACAAGGCAAATCTCATCCTGCTGCTGTGTGTTTGCATGAGAGATAGGCAAACTGTTGCCTTACCGTAAATAAGCAAAAATTCATTTGGCTTGACCAAAGGTTCTGCTCCCACTAAATGCCATGAGGATGCTCAGCAGGAAAGAAAATTATATTCAGCCCCATTCCTAGCATCCAATTTAAGGCAGCAGGACGCCGTCCCACTGCCCTAAATCAGCTGCCAACGATGCACAGGGTATGTGGCTGGCAGCCATTTTTGAGCCGTTGACAGCAACATCAAGAGCCCTCTGGCGTGGCCAGTGACCTGCTCTGGTACAGGTAAGCTGGCAATCCATAGGCAAGGAGGGGAGTAATGGGGCATACTGGGGGAGGAACTGAGGGAGGGAGGGATGGGGTAGATCTGGCAGCAATCATGCACACTGGATCTTATCCCCTTCTTTTAACCCCTACCCAGTGGCGTAGCTAGAGGGGGTTCAAAGCACTAAGTTTTGCAGGTGTCTGAACGCATCGTGCAAGCGGCCCCTCCCCTCCCCTTTGGAGCCAGTGGGAGTAAAATGTAGGTGAAATGCTCCCTCTGGCTTCTCTATTGCCCCCACCCTTATTCTAGCATTGCTTTTCCAGGATCGGTTCCTTCACCAGCATCATTAGTGGTTAAATCTCAGAGTTGACACATCTTATTTCTAGCACTCATGTTGATTGATGTTGGCATCCTTCAGTCTCGGAAGACCATGGTGTCACGCTCTGAATGGTGGTTCTGGAACAGAGTGTCCTCTCCAGTGCGCGAAGCCTGGGTAAAGTAGGTATGGAGGATAGGCTGTTACCCATGCAGCAAATCCCCCCTCTCCACGTCGCTGAAATGGTCCAATGGAAAGTCAGAGGCCAATACGGTTGGTTCCAGCGGCGTCGCAGGAGTTGCCAGAACGTGACTGTGTTCAGCCATGAACTGCCTCAGGGACTCCGGCTCTGGATTTTGCCTCGAGGTTGACTCCTGAAGCCTTTTCCATAACTGGATGTAGCCACAAGGCAGTGGAGGTTTGGGATCAGAGTTTTCCTTCTCTCAGATGAGCTGCCTTCCCAGGCTGACGAGTCCCATCTACCCGGTGGCTGTTTAGTCGCCTCTTATGACAAGTACAGCCAAACTGAGGGCTATTCTTATCTCCAGCCCCCAGGGGATAGCACTCATAAATATGCATATATGTGCAGGCATGCTAAGGCACCATGCAGTGCTCCACCTGCCATATCTCACACTGCAGCTGTGGAGGTTTACTCTGAACCCTTGATAACAGATTGTAGGACAATTAGATTCTTCTTGTACATTTTGAACCCAAAAACCCTTTTCAGCTTTTCAATGTGAACGGGTTATTTTGGAGTAAATGATACATCATACTGAAGGCAGTGAAAAGCTTTCAACATTGTGTAACAATGAAGCAGGGTTGGGGGAAGCTTGTGAAGCGATCCTTGGTATTCGAACAGGGCATTACAAGCAAGCATGTCTCCATTTTCATTTGTGAAATGCTGAAGGGTATGACATGCGGTCTGATCTTATGGACCATCTTAAGTTGAAGCGGTGCAGACAGTGACATGCTGTCAGGGGTAAAAAATGGTCCTAACCTGCTTAGCTTTACTTCCCAAGAAAATAATGTCTACTCCCTTCCTTTTCTGACCCACATTCCATGCTAAGGAACAAGAAGAAGATGTTCCTTCCCCCCATCCCACAGCAATTCATTTACATGCTTGACACATTTTAAAAGTTTCTACACCCATACCCAGCTATATGGTGCTGCGTGTCACAAAAGTGCCATAAGGCACTTTCCTACCAACAGGACACACCCAGTGGTGGAGAGGCCAGCACCAGTTGGCGCTGGGCCTCATTGCCAGCAGGATGCCCAGGTGGATTGCTGGGCAGCAGGAATACCCACTGGGTGGAGGGGCAGCTTCTCGGGGTGTGGGAAAGACAGGGATAGGTGGAGAGGATGTGGAACAGGCTGGAGAGGGGGTGGGCTGGAGGGAAGGTGGGCCAGAGGGCAGAGTGGGCCTGGGAGGGGGCGGAGACAGCTGCAGAGGCTGTTGCTGGATCCTAGCCCCTCCTCCAGAAATGCAGAGTCCTACACGGGCCTCCTCAGTTCTGTGCCAGCTCAAGTCTGGCAAAGATCTGAGTAGACCCATCTTGGCCAGCTGCGTTCTATACAGGTAAGGGAACCAATGTTCTCTTACCCCTGCGGATTTCAAACTCTCTGGGAGTTTGAAACCCACAGTAAGTCTTGGCGGGGGCAGGGGGGCAGCAGCGGCAGGAGGAAGGCAGCAACGCGATCCCCAGGATCGCTTCACTCAGGGGGCTGGAGGGACTGGGATTCACTCGCCGAAGTTTGCACAGGGCTACCCCGGGAGGCTGCAGGAGGCTTGGGCAAGTGCACCCAAGCCCCTGCAGCCCCCCTGAGTGGTGCGATCCTGCGGATCACGCCGCTGGCTTCCCCCGTCTCCTGGCTGCCCCCGCCCCTTAAGGGGGCAGAGGACAGGACCCATAGGCTGGGGCGTCACGACACCCCAGTTTGAATACCACTGTCTTACCCCTAGGAGACCTCTGGCAGCTTCCCTGGTCCCACAGGATATAGTGGCGGGCAATTAGGCACCACTGTACAAATGGGTGTTGGGGAAGCTTAGGATTGGGCTGTTACATTGTATGTTTAGGAGTACTGTCACTCCCAGGTTTTCGCTATTCAGACAACTCCCATTCAGAACACTAAACAAAACTGTGGGCTGCCATCCAGTGTCACATGATTTCAATTATTGCCTTCCTCACTTCAGTAACTAAGTGGTTACTGCAGACCATGGCCAAGGAATAGGGCTGGCCTTAGGAGCTGTGGGGCCCAATTGGAAACAGTTTTGCTGGGCCCCCCTCTACTAAATTTTTTTAGCTCTTAGCTTGAATGGAGCCAGACCTAGAAAAAAGAATCTGTTACTTCTGTGCAAGTGGATAGGAGTCCTGTATCTTTAGTGGTACAGTGTGCGCCCAGCCTGCAGCACTCCCCAGCTCTTGCCCGTCGCTGCTCTGTCTGCAGCAGCCCTCTCCGGAGCGATATGGGGGAGAGGATGGAGCTGGGAGGGTGGGGAAAGAGTGAGGCATGCATGCTGTCACTGCATGACTCCAATTTCAGGTCAATTGGAAGCAGCAGTGAGTGGGGGCTGATTCCAAAGTGACCCAATTGTGGGCCAGTTGGAAGGGCAGCGCAGGGCCCCCACCATGCACAGGGCCCAATTGAACAAGATGGCCCCAATTGCCTAAAAACTGGCTCTGCCAAGGAAACTGAAAAACCAATACAGTCCCATCCTATGAGCCAATTGGATCTAGTGATCATCTGTTGCTGGCGGCAGGGTTATGGAGCATGTCACCATGGTGTTTGTGGCTAGTCAACATGCTCCTCCTGTGTGTTGTCTTTCCATGAGGACTGTCACCCTATGGAGAGTAGCCCTGTTACATATTATATGCTTTGCAGAGTCAGTTGTAATCTGAGAGGCTCATGGGAAGAATGCCAGAAATAAACTTTCTTTTTCAACAGGGAAGTTTAGCAGCAAAATGTCTCTTGAATCTTACATTTCATTTTTCAGTGTAGAGATGAAAAATATTTCGGAATGTTATCTCTTTTTTCTTCCCAAGTGAAAAATATGTGTGTAGGCACTAAAGAAACTAGAGAACGTCTTAAGAAAGCTGAATAAGCAACGTTATTCTGGGGCTCTTCCTAACAGATTGTGCGGTGGTAGCTTGGATGGAATTAATTTATTTGATTAATTTATTTAGAGCCTGCTTGTCAGGGAAACTGAGATAGACAATCCCTTTATGGCCGTGTAGAATAATTGATCATATCCCAATTTGAAATACTCATATGAGGATTAAGGAATCAATTTTCCCATACTGTTATTGTTACCCCGGCGGGACTCTTTAATTAACACCACTTGAAATAATTTGAGACAAAAGGTGAAAAAGATCAATCCTCAAAGATGCAGGGATAGCACAAACTTCCAGGTGTGCTGGGCTCTGTCCAAATAGTGAGTACAAAAAAAAGAGAGAGAGAAACAGATTATCCTTTCTTAACAGCAGCAAAAAGACTTTATTTACTTGAAACTGAATGGAAATACAGTTCGGCCGTGCAACAAGCAGGTGAATGACAGCACACTTATGCTTAGGGCTGAATCAAAGCTGCCCTCCCCAAGTTGGCCCCTCTGGTTTGCTGGCTACAAATTTGAGATAGGCATTCTGTCAACTTGGGGGGGGGGGTACTTGAGGAATGAAGTGGAGGCTTGCTGGATTGGAGCATGCCAAGTCTCAGTGACCAACTAAGTTGCCTCATTCTGCACTAACTGCAACCTTTAAACAGTTTTCAAGGGTAGCCCCACATAGAATGCATCACAGCAGTCTAAATAAGATGTCACTATGTCATGGACCACTGTTGCCTGATGTGGCTGATTCAGGTATGACCTCAGCTGGCACACCTACTGAAGCTGGGCAAAGGCCCTCTGGCCACAGGTGCCACCTGAATATACAGGGGCAGCTGTGGATCCAGGAGGAGGATTATGCCCTTCAGCTGCTTTTTCCTTAGCTGATATAGAGGTTAAGAGCTTTCAATTCTCTCTTTGCCAATATGAACAACAAAAACAAAGGCTTGGCAGAATTCTTCTCGTAGGTGCCTTCGCTCTCCTTGAGAATGAGCAGCTGAAGAGCACAAAAGGAGAAGGATTCTTGTCCTTGTGTTTTGATTCACACAAGGGTGAGTGAGTGGGAGAGGCTTGTGTTCCTGACCCTTCAATATGGCCCCTGTTAACAAGGAATTGATATCCTATTTCCGAAGTGTGTGCTTTTGCCTACAGATGCCGCTTTTGCCGACAGATGCCTGGCATGGGCTGCTGAAACTGGGAAAAACAAACAAGTATGCACAGAAACCTTCAAGGTTTTTTTGGTAGCTGTTGTTATTGTTAGAGTGTCACGTGTGTCAAGGTCAAAATATTAGACCTTGTGATAAATATGTGGCTCACACACACACACACAAAATTATGGGCAGAATTCCCATGAGTGCTTCTGCCATTGGGAGCTCCCCCAAGAAATGCCATTTTCCCTGTTGGACCCTTGTGTGATCTGGTGCTCTTTTTGTTCCTGGCAGTGGAAATTGTAATTGGGCTGCTACCCTCATCTATGCTTCCAAGCCCTCCTCTCTCTCTGCACATAACTGTGTCCTGACATCCTGATGATCTGCATTTCCCTGCCATTTCCCTGGCAGGTGCTGCTGACAGAGGGTGGGGAAATGTGAGCAGTGGTAATGAAAAACTGTTTTCGGTGGTGTAGCTGGAGGGGGGTGGAGCACTCAGGCTGGCAGCGAGGAGGGCAAGCGGCCCCTCCCTTTGGAGCCATTCCCGGCAGGGGGAGCAAACAGGAGCATTCCCGTACAGCTCCGTTTTGCTCCCCCTGCTGGGAATGGCTCCGAAGGGAGGGCCTGCTTGCCCTCCTCACTGCCAGCCTGAGTGCTCTGCCCCCCTCCAGCTATGCCACTGGCTGTTGTCAGGACTCTCTGTGTTATGGTACCTCCCTATTCCCTTCCCTGGGCCTGATCTGTCAACATTGATCAACTCGGAGTTGCATCTGCTATTTAGCTGGTGTGAGTCCAAGCAGTGGCGTAGCTGAGGGGATGCAAAGCACTAAGTTTTTCAGGGAGCCTCAACACAGCAATGCAAGCAGCCTCTCCCCTTTGGAGCCATTTCGGGCAGGGGGAGCTAAATGGAGGAGTTCAACTCCGTTTTCTCCCCCCACCCGGAATGACTCTGAAGGGGAGGGGAAGGGGCCGCTACATGCTGTGGTGAGGCTCCCTGCAAAACTTAGTGCTTTGCACCCCCTCTAACTACATCACTGAACATAAGAATATATGAAGAGCCCTACTGGATTAGGCCAAAGGCCCATCTAGTCCAGCTTCCTGTATCTCACAGTGGCCCACCAATGCCTCAGGGAGCACACAAGACAACAAACACATCCTGGTGCCATCCCCTGCATCTGGCATCAGAAGCAGCCTACCTTTAAAACCAGGAGCTTGCACATACCTACCGTAACTTGTAACCCGTGAACTTTTCTTCTAGAAATTTGCCCAGTTCCCTCTTAAAGGCATCTAGGCAAGATGCCATCACTACTTCCTGTTGCAAAGGGCTCCATGGACTAACTACATGCTGGATAAAGAAATGTTTCCTTTTGCCTCTCCTAACTCTCCCAACACTCAGCTTTAGTGGATGTCTCCTGACTCTGGTGTTATATGAGAGGGAAAAGAGCATCTCTCTATCCACTCTATCCATCCCCTGCATAATTTTTAATGTATCAATCTGAGCCCGAGTAGACCAGTTGTGAAATCTGGGGCTTTCCTCGAGGCAAAGGGACATATGTCCCCTTACCTTGAGCGGACTTTCCACCTGCTAAATTCCCTGCACCTGCTAAATTCCCTGTGGGATGCAGCAAAAGCCACAGGATTGGTGTGGGGGAATTTGAGCTCAATTGGGCTGTAAATGACTGAGCTGTGATTCAGGACTCCCCCCCCCTATCCAAATGGCACCTTTGCTATGAACCCATAGAGAGGTCTTAGGCAAATCACTCCTCCGCTTCCCGCTTCCCAGCTATTGTGGGGACAATGCTAGCTTACCTCCCAGTTGCGTAAGGATTACCCCAAGATTATGGGCACAGTGCTTGTTGTAAATGCTAATCCTGCAAAAGCAAATGGCATTGTGGGTGGGTGATACTAATAGGTATGAGAATTTTATTACTATGCTATACTATAAGAATTTTATTACTAGACAGCGGCTAAGTACATTATTTCAAGTTGTGTGATGTCCTTATGTACTTGGACTGTTTTCCTACAATATGATTTTTTTTCCCCAGTTTATCAGATACAGACCAGCTTCCGGTACCAATTCAATTGTCCTGGTATATCAGGATTTGATCTCATATTTCATTGCCGGAGGTATTTTTATTTCAACAGATTTAATATTCTCTGAGATGTTCTGAATACAAATGTAGTCACCTCTTGCACAAAGTTCTTGCTTTAAATATTCAGCATTAGGCAGCCTGAATTGCCCCCGACTCGCAGCCAGGTTTCTTGCCTTGTGCCAGCCTCACCCAACGCAGTGCATAATTTCTGTCTTTAATTCATAATTCTCAGGGAAAGTCATGGCAAATTGAAAGAGAATACCATTTGTCGGTTAACACTTAATGACTTGAAACCATTTATCACACAAGCGTTTCCCGGAAAACAAAAAGGCACACAAGTACCCGCAACTTGGAAAACGGTCTTGTTTATCTAATAAACTACCCTGGGGCCGACGAGAACATTAGCATTGCACAAACTTTCTAACTTATTCATCATCAGTATTTATTATTAAAACCTTATCTGTTTCAACGTAGTAAATAGCCACCTTGGGACATGGCACTTCGAGCTACAACAGCAAAATAAAAGTTTATGAGATTTGCATAATATTCTACAATGGGTATTAGTTTGGAACAATGAGAATCCCCTGGATCAATTGCATAGCCCTTTGGTGTTTAATGTCGCTAAATATTTAAATAACAGGAAGGTTCTATAATTATAAAAATTCCTCTTCTTTAAACTGCACAGGATGTGAACATGCTGTAAATCACAAAAAGTACATGATTTTATTTTAAATTAAGGTGCTATAGGAATAGGGGGCTCACTGAGAGTTGATTACTGCTTTAGCCCAGAATCCTTCAGAATTCCGGAATCCGTTGTGGAAATTTGGAAAGCAATTAGTCAGCGAAGATTTTGATATTGGGTCAGCATGTCATCAGGAGTGGGCAACTTCCAACCCAGACCTGTTTAATCTAGTGCTCGATCCAGCACAACGTCCCTACAGCTTTGATCTTCTGAGGAGGAACTGGACAGAACTTAACTGCATTCATGGCAGTTGCCAATATTGGAAATACAAATGGGGGTTGGTTGATAATCCTAATTGTGACTGCGGGAATGTTCCGCAAACTTTAAATCACATTGCAATGGAATGTCCCCTTAGAAGGCATTCTGGCTCCCTGCAGGAACTTCATCAACTTGTGGGTGCTGCTATCCAGTGGTTAAATGATTTAGATATTTGGCCATGGGTCTAATCACTTAGTAGCTGTTCATATATAACGTTTGATGTTATTTTATACATGATTTTATTCACCATGTTTTAATAATTTGTTACTTGTTTAAGTTTATACACAAGGTATTTTGTGTATTGTGAATTTTGTATGATGATGCTGCATTTTGTTGTACATTTAAATAAAAAACTGCATTAGCCAATTGCTTCATGACTTGTCTGGGAATGGGCGTGTGTGGCCAGAGTTAGCCAGACTGACGGTTTGCAATCTGAACCCCACCTCAGAGCGATCGCTCCTAGACTCACAGATTTTGTTTGATTTATTTTCACAGTTTTCTCTTCTTTATATTATAAATAACTTCCAGCCCAATCCTATTGACACGTCCACTATAGCAAGATGGCTGCCAACAGAGTGGCCATTTAAGGAGTGCTGCTGTGTGAGAACCATTTCTGGAGCTGCCTACAGCTTCTGCAGTAGGTAAATCAGCAGAGAGGGTGGGAGGGGGTGAAATGGGGTGGGGAGGGGGCATGAGGGAGGTAGGGAGGCTATGGAATGGATCCAGCACCGAAGGTGTGTACCAGATCCTATCCTCTCTAGCAGTAGCCTCCCCACCCCTTTTCTCTCCTCAGACTTGCATGAGTGAAATTACTAGTCGTAAAGCAGTGCTTGTGCAATACGGATTATCCGTGATGCTTTGCTCCCCTCACCTCTGGAGGGTCGTCTGAGCCTCCCAGGCAGCACATGTCTGAGTGCTGCCTCTGCAAGGCTCAGCCTAAGGGAAATTGCGTCTCTTGCACGACGTCCAGTTTCAAGGAGGGATCCGGAAATCATGTGAGAGGTATGATTTCCCTCAGTCTGAGCCTTGCAGAGGCAGCACTCAGACATGCACTGCCTCTGGGAGGCTCAAACGACCCTCCAGACGCGAGGAGAGCAGAGCCCCCATTGCATTCGGAGGGTGGGGGTGCGCGCCCCCGACGACCGCATGACCATACGTGGTCATTGGATATGCAATCCCTGCACAAGCCAGTAGTTTGCTAAGTGGTGCATGCCTGTAGTTTACCTTTAGATCCTTCTACTTTCTTTGCTTTTCTTTATGTAATCTTTCAGCACTTGTTGTTCTTCCTCAACTTCTTGTTTTGTTTGTAAAAGACCCTGTCCACCTGATTTTCTTGCTATAGGTAAAGTTTATCAACCTAACTTCTAGGGTGTAAAGAATTGTCATGATTTTCCAGGTCTTTTGGTCAATTGCTTCCAATTCTGCCTGCATCCAATCAAAAATGCCAGGAGTATAGTGTAGAATTGGGACTGCCCAAGTATTAACCACTCTTATCATGTTATCACCATTTAACTTTGCTTGTAAAATCTTTTTAACTCATTGGTAATGTTCACTTGTATTTTTTTTAACTTGGTTGTGCTTGATGTTATCCACTTCCTTTCCCCTGGGGGCTGGGGATAAGAATAGGCCCTCAGTTTGGCTGTACTTGTCGTAAGAGGCGACTAAACAGCCACCGGGTAGATGGGACTCGTCATCCTGGGAAGGCAGCTCATCTGAGAGAAGGAAAACTCTGATCCCAAACCTCCACTGCCTTGTGGCTACATCCAGTTATGGAAAAGGCTTCAGGAGTCAACCTCGAGGCAAAATCCGGAGCCGGAGTCCCTGAGGCAGTTCATGGCTGTACACAGTCACGTTCTGGCAACTCCTGTGACGTCGCTGGAACCAACCATATTGGCTTCTGCCTTTCCATTGGACCATTCCAATGGGTCAATTTGTGTTCTGGTCACGATAAGGAAACCGGATTTCTTGACGTGCTAAATGACTGTGGCTTAGATCAGCTAGTCACGGAGCCCACCAGAGGACAGGTGACTCTGGATTTAATTTTGTGCGGTACGCAGGACCTGGTTAGAGATGTAAACGTTACTGAGCCATTGGGGAACAGTGATCATGCTGCGATCCGTTTTGACGTGCACGTTGGGGGAAGAATACCAGGCAAATCTCTAACAAAAACCCTTGACTTCCGACGGGCGGACTTCCCTCAAATGAGGAGGCTGGTTAGAAGGAGGTTGAAAGGGAGGGTAAAAAGAGTCCAGTCTCTCCAGAGTGCATGGAGGCTGCTTAAAACAACAGTAATAGAGGCCCAGCAGAGGTGTATACCGCAAAGAAAGAAGGGTTCCACTAAATCCAGGAGAGTGCCCGCATGGCTAACCAGCCAAGTTAGAGAGGCTGTGAAGGGCAAGGAAGCTTCCTTCCGTAAATGGAAGTCTTGCCCTAATGAAGAGAATAAAAAGGAACATAAACTGTGGCAAAAGAAATGTAAGAAGGTGATAGGGGAGGCCAAGCGAGACTATGAGGAACGCATGGCCAGCAACATTAAGGGGAATAATAAAAGCTTCTTCAAATATGTTAGAAGCAGGAAACCCGCCAGAGAAGCGGTTGGCCCTCTCGATGGTGAGGGAGGGAAAGGGGAGATAAAAGGAGACTTAGAGATGGCAGAGAAATTAAATGAGTTCTTTGCATCTGTCTTCACGGCAGAAGACCTCGGGCAGATACCGCTGCCCGAACGGCCCCTCCTGACCGAGGAGTTAAGTCAGATAGAGGTTAAAAGAGAAGATGTTTCAGACCTCATTGATAAATTAAAGATCAATAAGTCACCGGGCCCTGATGGCATACACCCAAGGGTTATTAAGGAATTGAAGAATGAAGTTGCAGATCTCTTGACTAAGGTATGCAACTTGTCCCTCAAAACTGCCACGGTACCAGAAGATTGGAGGATAGCAAATGTCACGCCTATTTTTAAAAAGGGAAAGAGGGGGGACCCGGGAAACTATAGGCCGGTCAGCCTAACATCTATACCGGGTAAGATGGTGGAATGCCTCATCAAAGATAGGATCTCAAAACACATAGACGAACAGGCCTTGCTGAGGGAGAGTCAGCATGGCTTCTGTAAGGGTAAGTCTTGCCTCACAAACCTTATAGAATTCTTTGAAAAGGTCAACAGGCATGTGGATGCGGGAGAACCCATGGACATTATATATCTGGACTTTCAGAAGGCGTTTGACACGGTCCCTCACCAAAGGCTACTGAAAAAACTCCACAGTCAGGGAATTAGAGGACAGGTCCTCTCCTGGATTGAGAACTGGTTGGAGGCCAGGAAGCAGAGAGTGGGTGTCAATGGGCAATTTTCACAATGGAGAGAGGTGAAAAGCGGTGTGCCCCAAGGATCTGTCCTGGGACCGGTGCTTTTCAACCTCTTCATAAATGACCTGGAGACAGGGTTGAGCAGTGAAGTGGCTAAGTTTGCAGATGACACCAAACTTTTCCGAGTGGTAAAGACCAGAAGTGATTGTGAGGAGCTCCAGAAGGATCTCTCCAGACTGGCAGAATGGGCAGCAAAATGGCAGATGCGCTTCAATGTCAGTAAGTGTAAAGTCATGCACGTTGGGGCAAAAAATCAAAACTTTAGATATAGGCTGATGGGTTCTGAGCTGTCTGTGACAGATCAGGAGAGAGATCTTGGGGTGGTGGTGGACAGGTCGATGAAAGTGTCAACCCAATGTGCGGCGGCAGTGAAGAAGGCCAATTCTATGCTTGGGATCATTAGGAAGGGTATTGAGAACAAAACGGTTAGTATTATAATGCCGTTGTACAAATCGATGGTAAGGCCACACCTGGAGTATTGTGTCCAGTTCTGGTCGCCGCATCTCAAAAAAGACATAGTGGAAATGGAAAAGGTGCAAAAGAGAGCGACTAAGATGATTACGGGGCTGGGGCACCTTCCTTATGAGGAAAGGCTACGGCGTTTGGGCCTCTTCAGCCTAGAAAAGAGACGCTTGAGGGGGGACATGATTGAGACATACAAAATTATGCAGGGGATGGACAGAGTGGATAGGGAGATGCTCTTTACACTCTCACATAATACCAGAACCAGGGGACATCCACTAAAATTGAGTGTTGGGCGGGTTAGGACAGACAAAAGAAAATATTTCTTTACTCAGCGCGTGGTCGGTCTGTGGAACTCCTTGCCACAGGATGTGGTGCTGGCGTCTAGCCTAGACGCCTTTAAAAGGGGATTGGACGAGTTTCTGGAGGAAAAATCCATTATGGGGTACAAGCCATGATGTGTATGCGCAACCTCCTGATTTTAGGAATGGGTTAAGTCAGAATGCCAGATGTAGGGGAGAGCACCAGGATGAGGTCTCTTGTTATCTGGTGTGCTCCTTGGGGCATTTGGTGGGCCGCTGTGAGATACAGGAAGCTGGACTAGATGGGCCTATGGCCTGATCCAGTGGGGCTGTTCTTATGTTCTTATGTTCTTATGTTATTCCAGCGACGTGGAGAGGGGGGATTTGCTGCATGGGAAACAGTCTGTCCTCCATATCTACTTTACCCAGGCTTCGCGCACTGGAGAGGACACTGTTCCAGAACCACTATGCAGAGCACGATACCATAGTCTTCCGAGACTGAAGGATGCCAATGGATATCCACTTCCAAAATTCCAAAAAATTTGTAGTGCTTTTCAAAGTCAAGGCCTCTGATGTTATTATTTCTTGGCCTCCTGAATTCTTTTTACTGAGTAATGTTTCACCTGTTCAGTGCTAGGATGGCACATTTATCAAGCCCAAATTCCATGGCAATGTCATTACTGAATATTTGAACTCTATTTAATAAAGAATTCATCTCTAATAATGACTTTCCATACATCTTCAAATTGTCCATGTACAATAAATGTGCAATTCTTGGGCCTGTTTTTGAGAGTCAGTATCCAAGGCCCACGTTATTTAGTTTTATTGTCAGTGGCATTAGTGCCATGACAAAGAGCAGCAGTGATCGCGAATCTCCTTGAAAAATTCCTCTTTTGATTTGATTTGAACCTTTCCAGTTTCTTCTCCATTCACGATCAGTCTGGTGTTCCATCTTTTCTCAGTGCAACCTTGATGAAGGTTATGTTTTTACTGATGCCAATAATTTCTAAACTTTTCAAAATCCAAGCATGTGGGAATGAGTTGAATGCTTTTTTTGTAATACATCCAAGTACTGTTTAAGTTAGTTTTCTGCTGTTTATCTTTTTGTATACCATATTTCATACGTTTTCTTCAGATAGTCTAGACTTGCAATAGCATGATGGGAGATGGTCCCATTATCTAGGTTTAACCCTCCTTTTTGCCAAATGTGTTGTTTTTTAATTTCCTCCTTTGTTCATTTGATTTTGTTGTCTCCTTTTTCCTTTATTACACTTTTAACAAACATTTTACATTTAACGTTGAGTCTGCCCAGTTTTGGGAAAAAATTAGTGGATTGTTATATCTCTGCTGACACTACTGTGAGAGTGATTTTGATGGAGACCCATGAGGTTCAATACTGTTCTAGGAGGGGGATTCTGCCCAGGAAGCCTAGCCCTTCTCTCTAACCCAGTGTTTCTCAACTAGTGGTACGGGTACCACTGGTGGTATTTGAGGTGTTGTCCAGTGGTACTTGCAGGACCCCTGGACCCTTGCTGCCTGGCAGCAAGACCAGGATGTGACACAACAAACAGCAGTAGGGGACTCAGATTGGCAGGCAGAGCTCCAAAGCATGCTTATCCCTACTTAAAAAAAAATGCTCTTCCATCCATCCTAAGCTTCTTACTGGTGTTTGTCATGTTACATCTGGCCTCCCAACCTAGAAATAACAGGCAATGACATCATCACCAGTTACTTCTGGTGGTACTTCCAATAGTTAGACCATGCAAAGTGATACAGAAGGGGGCAAGCATTGAGAAACACTGGTCTAGCCTAATCTCCTAGGCTGGTAGCAGCAGATTCAAACTACAAAGGCTTTTCCCTAGTAAGCTGCATGTCCAAACAGGGAAGAGAAGGGAGTTGGAAGGGACTGACCGTGCTAAATACTAGGTGCTACCACCCTGGATCAGCATGCAGTCATTGGCAGCCCCTCTCTGAATCCCTAACAGGAACACAAGAGGCTTAAACTTGTTTTAGAGTAATTTTCTCTCTCCAGGAAGCCTCAAAACTTTTGGTATGTGAAGAGATGGACATAGTGCTCTCTGACTACAATCCCTAGGTTCCTTGGTGAAAACCCTGGCAGTCAGAAATTGAGGTGAAGTCAAAGATATGTTCCTCAAATGTGAATCCTAGTGGTTATCAATTACTTTTCCCAATTTACCTTTTGTTTAGAGATGTGCAAATATCCACCGTGAAATGCTTTAAATTTACCTCACAATTTGTACAGATGATTTGCTTGAGTTGTGCCCTCCAAAAATTCCCCTCAGAGTCTGCTTTCGGCAAAATCTGGTGAATTTCCTCTAAAATGTTTTAAATAAGTTCTTTTAAAGTTGCTTGAGATACATTCCCACAGAGTAAATAGAATATTTCACCCTTGAAGAGTGATTATGTTTCTTTCACTCTTGTGAGAGACCTTTATAATTCATCCATACCGGAGGCACTTATGAGTTATGGGGGCCTTCATATTCTTGAAAGAACCTTAACGCTTGCCCTTCATGGACGAGATGTCCTATATATATTTAAATGGTACAATTAAAGTTTGTAAGACTATTAAAAAAAGTATTTTTCCTACACCTGAAATGTAAATGCATCCAGAGGAATTTTTCATCCCTCCTTCTGAATGGTCTGTCAATAGGTGTTGGAAGAAATACATGACAATGTACAGTATTACCATGATGCCTGACAAAAGAGCCATTGTCTTCTGTATGAGACAAGAATCGAGAAAGAGAAATTGCTTTTACCAATGATCATTCTTCCATTGAGCGTTCTGTTGTCACTCTCTTTGGAATACTTCCATATTTTCTCATTTTTATGAGCTGATGTGTCTTTAATAGGACCTGAGGGATTATGCACAAAAATGCCAGCATCATGCAGTTAGTTATGGAACAGATAGGGCCTGGCTATATAATAAAGGGCACAATCCAAAGAGTGTCCTAGGCAGGCTCAAATTCCCTGCGTCGGCCTCCTGGTGATGCAAAAGTGCCATAAGGCACTACGGCACCACCGGGTGAGTCGGGACACCAGTACAGGGGACTTGAACTGGCCTCCAGAGGCTGAATGCTGCCCTAGCAGCACCGGTGGAGGATACTGTAACTGGTGGCAGGCAACCAGTGTGAGGGTCTAGAGAGGGCAGGGGAAGGCATTCCAGGGCAGGGAAAGGGCAGTCAGTGGGCAGACCCACAGGAGGGGGTGGAGCCAGGATCCGGCACTTAGGTCAGACCTTCCTCCTGGGCGGCCCAACCTAGTGCCAGGCTGTTCGAATTAGCGCCACCTCTTTAGCTGGCGCAGATCTGAGTAGCCCCATTCAGTCTGCTCCGCATTACCCAAGGTAAGGGGACCCAATTCTCCTTGCCCCGGGTTGTGCCGCAGTCAGTCCCAACCCTGTGCCGGATACAGCACAGGCTGGCCGGCCAGCCTGCCTGTTCCAGCTCAGGATGGGATTGGGCTGAAAATTGCTCTGATAAATGGCTTATAAGCAACTAGGAACAGTAGGTGTTCTGGTTAATTCTAGAGAAGTACAACCTTCTCCTTGAGAATTTTTGCTAATCTTATTGGGACAGACATGCCTTAAATGTTTCACTTGTGAAGGAGTTTCTTCATTCACTTTGATTTCCACTTTAAGTGAAAACTGACAGCAACCTGTGTGGAACCACAAGGGCAATTTTGCTGCTTTTATTAAAGCTCCTTTTTATTTTTTACTTTTCGTCTCCCCTTGAAGTTCCTCAGACGTTTGGCTTGAAAAGGGACCTCCACATTCACTTTGAATTTTATTTTAAGAGAGATTTTCATGGCAACTCTAGCAAAATTGTCATAAATTCTAATTAGTCAGCCAAAGACTCCTGTGGACCCATTCTTTGCTTACAACCACCTGAAGTAGTGTTGTTGCTGAAATATGAATTTGCCTGGCTAACGTGCTTGGAGACAGAACAAGTGAGACAGGCTAATAGTCACGCAATGGCTGAGAACTGAAAATGAGATTCTGAAAATGCCAAGAGAATGCTTTTGACTTGTATCGTATTTTGAGTCTGACCGCTCAGTCCTGTCCCCTGCCACTCCATTGCACGGTGTCTCACCAACAGAACACATACAGCTTTCTATGGTTGAGGGTAGGGCTGGCCTTAGGAGCTGCGGGTCCCGATGCAACACCATTTGTTGTGGGGTCCCCATCCCCCACTCCCTCCCACTCATCAGAATGTGTGGCAGGCTGCCCAGGGTCGACGGAAACTTTCAGAGGGAGAGGGAGGGCATTATGACTGGTATGCCAGGTCGACAGTGCCACAGCAATGATGCACAGGGCATGGTTTGTGTGTGCTGCTAAATGGGTAGGCTGAAGCTCTGTGCCACACGCAAGCACAGTGATTGGCTCATGCAGGGCTTCCTCTAATCACTTCATGTGCTACAGCCTCTCAGCCAGGGCTGCTGCTTGTGGTGCTGTGGGATGCTAAATCTTCTATGAGGTGCTCTTTGTATGCCTCCTGCTTTGGCTGAGTGGTTAGAGAGCTGCTGTGTAGACAGGCCAGTATTGATTCAAGATTGCCTCTCCCTCTCCTATGGTTGCTGCCAAGGGTGTTTCTGGCTTGCACGCAAAAGGTGAGAGTGCTGTCGGTTATGGCAACCCCCTTGATGTGTTCAAACCTGCCTTTTCCAACTGGGTCTTTCTGCAGTGCGATACCAGCATCCTAGCTTATGTACCTGTGGCTCCATCCTTCCCCTGGCAAAAGGAATCTTTCCCACTGTTGGATACTCCCACAGGGACTCCAACCTATGCCATAATGAGACATGTACATTTATTTTTCATGACCACCATCTCCTAAGGACGTTATCTTACTGCCGTTCAACTGTTGCAGTCAAAAAGTTTTTCTTGGAAGTGTGCATGTGTGAGTGGCATACAAGGACTTGAACTTGCTGCCAGTATTCCTAGTAGTTGTTTGCTGTTTCCTCCTTGCCTGTCTGTGCCACAGTTGCTCCTAGAGGGCAGAGGTGCTCTGACATACTTGTGGGGGGGGGTGAGTGGGTGGGTGGGTCGTATTGGGGCATCTCCCCAAGGTTAGTGGCAGTGACATTTGCTGAGTTACTCATCTCTGGGGGCCAGCAGGAGAGCCATTGTCCCAGTGGTGGTTGGTTGGCAACCTTCAGTCTCGAAAGACTATGGTATAAGCCTACAGCACCCGGTATTCCCAGGAGGTCTCCCATCCAAGTACTAACCAGGCCTGACCCTGCTTAGCTTCCAAGATCAGGTGGTTGCTCTTTGAATTAAATATGTCATCATCCCTGCTTGGTTCACCCTGGTGGTGCTTCTCTGACCACCAGTGTTGGGTAGGTTGTGATGAGTGGCTCCTTGCATGTCAAGCCGACATTAGACTGGCATCAAGCTGCCACCTTATGATCGGAGGGCCGTGTTGGGGTTTTCATGAACTCTGGTGGAGTTTCTGGGAAATCTGCACCAGCGTGCAGTTGTCTGGGCTCTCATCTCCCTCTCCCCATCGTACTGAATGGGCTTACAATATGACAGACGTTTGCATCAACATAGCAGCGATGCCAGCACAACTTTGGCCTAGGACTGCACTGCAAAGAGTCCCTTTTGATGACGAGAATAGTAAATAGCCCTTTTCTGTGTTCAAAGCTTTAACATTGTAGAAGCATCACAGTGCCAATCTGGGAGAAATGCAGGAAATGAATTAATGTGTTCTTGTGGCAAATTTGAACTAGGATCAAATCCCAGTTTAGCCAGGGATTTGCCGATTGGCCTTGGAAGCATCTATTCTTACTCAACCTCGACTGCTTCTCTGTAAGAGAGGAATAATAAAGACCTACCTCACAGAGCTGCTGGGCAGAATGAATAAAATAAGGCTTGAGTGTCCTATTGCATACAAAACCAGCTGTATACGTGATTGAATAAAGAACGGTAGCTCTACTGGAAAGCTGAGCTGAGTAGACATTATAGCACCCTTCAAATATCCAAAGGGCTGTCACATGGAAGAGGGCAAAGATTTGTTACTCAGAGAGTAGCACGGGATCTAATGGGCTTAAGCTTCAGGAGGGGAGATTTCAGCTGGCTATCAGGATGACATTCCTAATGGGAAGAGTGGTTCAACAATTGAAAAGATTAGCCAGGGAAGTGGTGGGTTCACCTTTGCTGGGGGTCTTCAAGCACAGGGTTGACAGACCGCTTCTGGAGATGCTCTAGAAATGATTTTCCAGCTTCATGCAGGGGCCTTTACTGCATGAAGGGGCTTTGAAGGCCCCTTCTAGTTCTATGATTTTAATAAGGACTTTGAAGGCTTTGGCCCTTCAGGCAAAGCAAGCCGATGGGCCTTGAAGGTATGCACTGGTTACCTGTCCCTTTACTCTCAGGGAAAAGAGCCTAAATAATCTCATCTTGAGGTTCTTCCTTCTGCCAAACTCTCCCACCTAGATACAACTAAAATAAATGTGACATCACAAATCAAACAAAGTTTCATGAGAATATGGGTAGAGCCCTCCAAACCAAGGGTCCATCTAGTCCAGCCTTCTGTTTCCGAGAATGGTAAACCAGATACTCACTGCTTAGTGAGAATCCCACAGAAGAGCATCCTTTCTTATCCCAAGCACAAGGATTTAGGATTTAAGAATGGAAGAAGTTCCATTTTGCAAGATAGGAGGGGGGATTTTGCAGACCTTTCCTCTGCTACTTCCAGCACACCTCCATAAGGAAGATGGAATTGTGTTTTAAGTTTAAGAGAAAAAGAAAATGTTCTAAATCAGTGGTTCTGACACATTTAGCACTGGGACAGACTTTTTAGAATGAGAATCTGTCAGGACCCACCAAAAGTGATGTCATGACTGGAAGTGACATCATCCAGCAGGAACATTTTTCACAATCCTAGGCTGCAATCCTACCTACGCTTACCCAGGAGTAAGTCCCATTGACTATCATTGTTAAAAGAATATACCTAGTAGCTTGTTAAAAGTACAGGTCTGTAACATTTCCCCAAATGCAGTCACATGCTATGGTAGCATCAAGTCTAGTACATTAAAAATAAAATATTGAAATGAATGGGGACCCACCTGAAATTGGCTCGTGACCCACCTAGTGGGTCCTGACCCATAGTTTGAGAAACACTGTTCTAAATGATAAGTGTGAATACTGTGGAGAAACATTTGGCTGGAATGTATGGGGCCAGGAAAATATATTTAGGGTGCAATCAATGAGCAGCTGGGCATCGCAGTCCTGCAGAACCACAGGCTTAACTTTTGCTTGACTCTAACCTTATAATTGTAGCCTATCCTGTCCAGTAGCATAGTTAGAGGGGGTGCAAAGCACTTAGCTTTGTAGGAAGCCTCAATGCAGTGTGTAAGTGGCCCCTCCCCCTCCCCTTCAGAGCCATTTCTGGCGGTGGGAGCAAAATGGAGGCATTTGTCTCCGTTTTGATACCACCGCCAGGAATGGCTCCAAAGGGGAGCGGAGGGGCTGCTTGCACAATGCAGGGAGGCTGCCGGAAAAACTTAGTGCTTAGCACCCCCTCTTGCTATGCCACTGATCCTCTCCAATGGGCTTTGGGCAACAACAACATTCTTGAAAGAATAAACACAGAACAGCAATGAGTAGAATGAAATAGAAACAATCATAAATCAGTCCATTGTGACTTAAATCTGGCCAGAAATATCACTTTAAAGCATATATAGAAGATGCTCGAGCTGGGTATTATTTGGCATCTGATTTTATGCTGGAATGGTCTCTGTAACTTTATATATTTGATATGTTTTTTTTTCCTGTTTTCTCTTTCAAACGTTTATGGGATGCTGCCTGAGGGGTTTGGCTGAAGAATGGCAAAACATTATGTATAAATATATTGTGAACCTAAATAACAGCCCAGTTGTATCCATTTTTCTTGTAATGGAGGAGGGAGTGTGTGGGAGGATTGGAAAAGGTGAAGGAAAACATTTTCCCTTCCTTCCCCATAAGCCTTCTGATCACCAGTGGGTTTTCTCAAAACCTGCACCAGCCCTTCATGGATAATAATAATAATAATAATAATAATAATAATAATAATAATAATAATAATAATAATAATAATAATACAGGTATTTATATACCGCCTTTCTAGGTCCTCAGATTTCTCCTCAGGCTTCGTTCAAGGTGGTTTACATAAGCAGGCTAATTTAAATCCCCGTAGGGATTTTTACAATTGAAAGAAGGCTCTATCTTTCAAGAGCTACAACAATTCAGATGTTTCGTTCTGATCTGGCCTCCATCCTCCCACGCTCAGAGCAGATGGAATGGCTCGGCTTCAGCTTCTCAGCTGCTTCAAGGTCGCACGGTGCTGGTGGCCTCGAACTGGCGACCTTCGGATGTTATCTTCAGGCAAATGGAGTCTCAACCCTCTAGACCAGACCTCCTGGATGGGGTTCGTGTTTGGCCTCAAGGAAGGGGATAGTATTCTTGTGCAGGTTGTGTGCACCAGGACAATCTCCCTCCTACCCCCTACATGCCCCATTCCACCCATCCCCCATAGCATTCTACCCACCTGCCAGCCTACCTGTGTCACCCTGCGGAGCCATGTGCAGGAGTGGGCTGCTGCCACTGCTACCATTTTAGATGGCAGTTCCAAAATGGCCACCAGCGGTCCACTCTTTGTGATGCTGTAGGGTCTTGGTAATGTCATAACTAGTGTTACAATGTTGCAACCAACTCTATAGGATTGGACCTATAGACTGAAATCTTAGGCTTTGTAAGTCTGTAAGGCTGAAATCCTATGCACATTTAAGTAGGAGTACTGAAGCTGAAGCTTAAATACTTTGGTCATCTCATGAGAAGGGAGGACTCTTTAGAAAAGACCCTGATGCTGGGAAAAATTGAAGGCAAAAGGAGAAGCGATGGCAGAGGATGAGATGGTTAGATAGTGTCACCAAGGCAATGAATTTGGAGAAACTCTGGAGGTTAGTGGTAGACAGGGGGACCTGGCATGCTGTGGTCCATGGGGTTACAAAGAGTTGGATATGACTTAATGATTGAATGACAACAACAAAGCCTCACCGAATATAATGAGGCTTCCACGTGCATAGGCTTGCACAATCAGTGTCAGGATAGAGCACATATGTCACTTGAAAGTCCTCACCAAATATATTTTCTTGTTCAGGGGCAAGATAAAAACTAGGTCTTTGAGAGACATTTCCTGACAATACAAGCAGGGTTTTGTGGGAAAATCATGTGCTGACCACAAATCTACAATTGTCCGGACACAGCAGCCTCTGACAGTCTATGGTGCTCTCCTAACAGACAGAGCTCCTGAAAAATTAAACAGCCTTTACCAATTATGAGTGGGTGATGTGAGAGATTTCACAGGGACTTAATCAACCAAGCTCCTCATCTCAGACAGTCCCAAGATAAATTCAGACTAATGATAAACTTTCAAAAGCGGTTATTGAAAATAAACTTTCCTTTTGCTGTCTGGGTATTTGGGGATGTCTTGATTTCTCATATTAACCAAAATATCCATTTATTAATAAAATTGTAGCAGAGCAAAGCATTTGAGCATTGGTAGGTGAAGAGAATTTTGTAGCAGTAGCACATTAATGCACCAATTTCCAGAATTGAGTAAAAAAACCCAGTTTTTCTGAATTTTTCTAATATCCAGCTGACCGAACCCTAGTCATCATGGTTCATCACAGGCAGTAAACTGAATGCACATTGTTTAGGCAATAAAGCAATGTCTTGTTGCCTTGATATCCATAAACTGATGCCTCAGTCATTAAACATGTTTCCTCGGAAATATCATCTAATGAGTATAACATAGCCTTAGGCCACTTTGTTGGGCTAATTACTAATGGGACTAAAAGATTCTCAGTGGGAAAATTAGCATCGCAGAATCTCAATCTTGGAACATCAATATTATCCTTTCTTCATGTGCATATAATCTCTGAGATCCTCCCATGCACACAAGCTACGCATTTAACCTATAAGGTTAATGTTAAAGTTGTACTAATAGTTTGTTCCTGACCTTGACTCGTGATGTCTTCCTAAGATGAGAAGGTTCAGGAATAACTTGGTCTTCTTTCCCCATATTCTTCTCAAGAAGTGTTCATACTCGTATTTGACAACTTGGAGTAAAGGAGAACCTAGTTGCATCAGTGTTTGCCTAAGTAACCAAAGGCAATCCAGGGGTATGGTGGGGGGGCAGGGGGGCTGGCTGGTGCACTCCTGAACATTCTGATCCATGGCCATTTCCCACAAGTTCAGAATACCCAAATCCACTGACCTGAGTAAGTGGCGTAGCTAAAGGGGGTTCAAAGGACTAAGTTTTGCAGGGAGCCTCACCATGGTGTGCAAGCAGTCCCTCCCGCCTTCAGAGCCATTCTAGCAAGGGGAGCAAAACAGAGGCATACACCTCCGTTTTGCTCCCACCACCCAGAATGGAACCAAAGGGAAGGGGAAGGGGCTGCTTGCACACTGCGGTGAGGCTGCCTGCAAAACTTAGTGCTTTGCTCCCCTTCTAGCTATGCCACTGGCTTGAGTCATATGAACATATGCCTTATACTGAGTTAGATTGTTGGTATGTACATTCAGGAATACTGTACTCCAATTGGCATTGACTCTCCAAAGCCTCAGGCAAAAGTCTTCCTTCATTCTACTACATAGAGCAGAACTTACACATGACCTGGAACTATGGCTGAGAATCTGATGTGAAATCGCTTCCTGGTGTCACTGTGTTGCATATTTTCCCATCCCTGCCAGCAGAGGCCAGTGCAGTGGAGCACAATGTGACATTGCCATGCTACCCCCATTCCACACAAATATCTGCTGGTGTTGGCAGCAGGGTCCAGTAATTGTTCAAAATGATGATGTCACAAATGAAGGTAAAGTGATCCTACCTGTTGTGGGCGAGAGCTTGACATGGGGAGGCTGTCACATTCTGCATTGCCTGAAGACCCTGTTAAGGGAAGATGCTGGTGGTTGAACCTGAAACCTTGTGCGCAGAGAGCTCTGCCTCTCTTTACCCAGAATTTAAGCACCCTGCCTGACACATTACTTGAGCTGCGGAGCACACAGCCAGATGCAGCCATGGGACAATGGTGAACCATCTTATTTCAGTAATAGGAGCACAGGCCAGAATTTGAGATGTGGCTTAAGGGCAGCTTTGAAAGTAGTGGGGGAAAATTCCAGTTCTGAGCCGCCTAATTGAATCCTGAAACACTCTTTTGATTTCTTAAAGGTGCAGACTTTGCTAACCCACATCATACATCCTGCTCTCCATGGTACATAATCACTGCTTTCTGGAGCGAGGCTCTCTGACCTGTGGGCAGGCTCAGAGGATTTGCAGTGCAATATTCAGAACTCCACACTAATGTCAATTAGCTAGTATGGGGATTTTATGTAAATCTTTATGATTTTTGCCTAATTGAAAACAAGCCGTACTTTCATTCTGCTCCTGATGAGTTTCGAATGAATCTCAGTTCAATTTCTTTACCATTATGTTATGAGATGAAGATTTTATGGTTTATTATTTTTTTAGCCTGCAAAACTAATGAGATACTGCATTGGAATTTCAGGTGGGAAAAATGTATTTTTTTGGGGGGGGGGGGTCAGTATGTGTGTATGTCAACACCAGACGGTGGTGGTTAATGTTGTTTTTTATCTCAGCAAGACAGACAGGTAACGTCTGCTCATATCCTTTGGTGCATAATGGGTTTGGTATTTCTGGGCAGAAAAAGAAAATATCTAGGCAAAATCAGGGAGACTTGGTTGGCCTAAGACCTCCCGGCCCCAGAAGCAGCATACCAAATCCTCCTGTACATCCTTACCTGGTGATTGGAAACCACTTCCTGGTTTGGAAAAGGAAGAAGGAGACAGAGTGACAAGGAAAATCGAGGAAGGTGTGTGTGTGTGTGTGTGTGTGTGTGTGTGTGTGTGTGTGAGAGAGAGAGAGAGAGAGAGAGAGAGAGAGAAGCAACCTTCTGATTTTAGAAATGGGCTATGTCAGAATGCCAATGCAAGGGAGGGCACCAGGATGCAGGTCTCTTGTTATCTGGTGTGCTCCCTGGGGCATTTGGTGGGCTGCTGTGAGATACAGGAAGCTGGACTAGATGGGCCTGTGGCCTGATCCAGTGGGGGTGTTCTTATGTTCTTAAGCATGACTGAGAATATGGAGAGAAATTGCAGCGCATAGGCCACCCTGTGGCTAACAGGTAGAAATGCAGTTGGTTGGGTCAGAAGGGATGAAAAGTAAAATTGAAACACTTCATTGGAAGTGGGTAGATTTTTCTACATTTTTTTTTTCTGAAGTCACAACATCAGAATTCTGTCACATTTTAACCCACTTGAACATTTCTTGTTGTGATAGCTCTGGACATTAAGCAGAATGAGGTGGTAAGAGGGCCAGTGCCAGCTTCTGGAGGGCCATCAGACACAATTCACATGGTGCCCCCCCTCCCAGCTGTCATGTGCTAGTTGTTAGTGCCAGAGCTAGATGGCCCTATGGCAAAGTCCTGTTCTGGGCTTCCATAGTGTCTTCTGATGAGACAGTGGGCACTACCAATCTTGAGGGTACAGGAGCTGACCTGACCTCTGATGGATGTGGGTCCTTGATCAGTTCCTAACCTGACCAACATCTGAGGCTACCTCTGGGTTTTAAATACCACATTGGAATGAGGTGGTAGATGTTTAACCAATTTCTGCCCAGCCCACCTTGATCCCTGTTGCGTATATGCAACATGGAGCAGAAATGGCTTTTTAAAAAAAATTCTACCATCTGAATTGATACCACAATACATTAGAAGCCTCCCTGAATGCAATATACATATCTAAAAGGTAGCAAACTAGCACAACAGGAAGAGAGTTAGATCAAACCTTTCTCCACAATGTATGTGGACACAATCCTAACCAGGTCTACTCAGAAGTAAGTCCTATTTTGTTCAATGGGGCTTACTCTCAGGAACATGTGGTTAGGATTGCAGCCTTTGTTTACTACAAGTGTTTTGGGGAACATTAAAAGATGTGATCTGTGCAGCTACAACATGAAATGGCCCAGTCCAGAAACCCACTACCTTATCCTGAACAATGTGGAAAATGGTTCTTAGTTCCCCTACTCAGACCCCACTGGCAGACTTCTAAGAGGTAGATACTTCCTGAGTGTTCTATGCCAGCAGTGAGAAAAGGTTAACTAGAGTCACTGCAAATTAGCCATCTAAAACATTCCAGCTGCCTTAACCTTAGAGAGCAACTTCCCATAAATTTTAATGTTAACTGGAACAATTCTGAGGCCAAGCAGGGAGGCAACAAGGGGGGAGGAAGCAAGAGGGTAAAGATGAAATGATTTAATATAACTTGGTAGGAGAAAAGAACTTCTACATGACCTGTAGTGGAGCCTGAAATAGAGCATCAGTCCTTAAGCACCATAAATCACCAGCACTCAAAACCGCAAGGCTAGTTGATCATAAGCATCTCTGTACTAATCAGTCTCTGGACATAATCACCTTAAATTGGTGGTCATCTTTTTTCTCTTTAGCAGAAACCCATAGCTGAACAGAAGCTTGGTATAGGTCTTACCACAGAAGAAAAATCATGGAGCAGTATATGAACATATTTTGCTTATTAATCTGAACATATTATGCTTCCTTATACTGAGTCAGACCACTGGTCCATCTAGTCCAGCATTGTCTAGCCTGGCAGTAGCTCTTTGTCTACACAGCCTGGCACCTCCTCAGACAGGGGCCTTTTCCAGCCCTACCTGGAGATACTGCCAGGATTGAACCTGGGGTTTTCTGCATGTGCTCTGCAGTCTGAATTATGATTCCATCTCTGCATTTGCAGGATCTCATCCTCATTAACTTCTATGGGCTGGCAGGGCATAGACTGGGCCCCTGTTCATTCACATTGCCCTAACTTTCCTTCACCATCACTTGTTGACATCACTATGTAGTCAAATATGACTGGCTACATAGTATTGTAATGTCTTTCTGTGCGCTACATGTTCCCTGCTGCAGTGGTGTACCTAGAGGGGGTGCAAAGCACTAAGTTTTGCAGGGAGCCTCACCATACTGTGCAAGTAGCCCCTCCCCCTCCCCCTTGGAGCCATTCCAGTATTTGCTTCTGTTTCCCCCCCCCTTCCTGGAATGGCTCTGAAGGGGAGGGGCCACTTGCACGCTGGGATGAGGCTCGGCTCCCTGCAAAACTTAGCACTTTGCAACCCCTCTAGCTACACCACTGCCATGGTGAAGGAGGATTCAGTATATAATGGGGGAAAGAAGAAGCAATCAACCAAAGCTGTATCACAGACTCAAAAACAAATGTACTGAACAGAACTAAAACATGGCAAATATTCTAACCTAAATAGTTTTCTTGGGGAAAAGTATTCCCCACTAAAACTATTACTTGTTTTGTTGACTTTTTTTCTGTGTAAACATCTTTGTTAACTCTTTTGTTGAGAAACGGTATACAGGTGTGCCGCTTAACAACCATTCACTTAACAATGGACTTCATTAATGACAGTGGTCAAAGCACAATAAAGATGCTCTTAATGAGGCAATCGCATCTCCAATAGTCTACAGCAGAGTATCTGCTTACACAACAGAGAGGCTCTTAATACAAAGAAGAGGCAATCTATCTCCACCAGCCTGTGCAGCCAGCTAGTGCCTGGCAGGGAGTGTCTGTTTTCACAACAAAGGCACTAGTTTGGTTTGAATGTTCACTTAACAACCTAGTCGCATAACAACAGGGATAAGAAAACGTATCCCTGTCATTAAGTGGCGCACAACTGTATAAATATTTTAATCAATTCTCACATGGTCTTGATGGTGGTGATCACATTATTGCATCTACTCTGTGCCACTTTTCTTCCATACATTTCCCCCCGAACATGTCAGCATGAGAGTCAAATGCTTTGCTGCTCAGTCCTACACTCTTTTAGATCTGGATTCATGTCGATACCTTGTAACAGTGTTGTCCTGAGGCCATTTTAAAGTGATGTTAGTGGCAGGAAGCAATGCTTTTTGTTCTCCCACTTATATCTTCTGGTTCGGACATATTGGAGAAAAATGGTGGCCGGCAGTACCATGAAAGATGAATGCCACCAGCAATCAGTGGGGCAAACACTTGGTTTCTGCAAACTTTGCAGGCTGTGAGCATGTTGGTAACATGGGTGGGGATGTTTCTGTTCAGTCCAAATTTGGGGCTCTTTTACCCCAAGTGCATGACAGTTCTATAAGTGCTGGCATAAGGTTGTTGAAGGAATAGGTAGATGGATGTTCTTTTTCCTCTTGCACAACACCAAAACCAGGACATCCACTAAAATTGAATGGTGGGAGAGTTAGGACAGACAAAAGAAAATATTTCTTTATTGAGTGTGTAATTAATTTGAGGAACTCCTTGCCACAGGATGTAGTGATGGCGTATGGCCTAGATGCCTTTACAAGGATTGGACAGTTTTATGGAGGAAAAGTTCATCAGAGGTTACAAGCCATGATGGATACGTGCAACCTCCTGGTTTTAGAAATAGGCTATTTCTGAATATCAGATGCAAGGGAGGGGCAACAGGATGCAGGTATCTAGTTGTCTTGTGTGCTCTTCGAGGCATCTGGTGGGCTACTGTGAGATATGGAAAGCTGGACTACATGGACCCTCGGTCTGATCCAGCAGGTTCCTTATTCACATCATTGGGGGCAATGCCTTGCAGTAAGGCTTCATGGCCACCTGCCACTGGCATACCTGGGAAGGTAAAGGGGGGCAAATGCCCCAGGTTGCCACACCTGTAGGGGCAGTAGGGGGAATGGACCGCCAGCTTCTTTTGCTTTTTTAAAAAAGCGATTCCACTCTGCTCTTGTTTAAAAGGGGAAGAAGGAGTGGGTGGCCCAGAGTGGCATGGAACCATGCTGCTAGTGGCTGCAATCTCACAGTCACTAATAGTGCAGTTCTGCGCCAGTTTGAGGGTCGTCACCTCCTTCTTCCCCATTGAAAAGGGAGGAAGAATGAGGGAGTGTGTCAGGACTATTTTACAAAATAACCCTGAGAAATTTGCAGTTTGAATAAGGCAAGGCCTTGATGTCTGGGCCTAAATGTAAGTCTGAGAGCATGTATGTCTGTATCTCTCTGTATCCCTCTGTGACTCCATGTGACTAATCAAAGTGTACAGAAAAATGCTGAGTCACTGTGACAAGGTACCTGCAATAGAAGTGAATGTAAAGGTGTGGCTGGTGCATCATGGGAGGTGCTGTTATCAGTCATGAGACGATGAGGTAATGCTATGAGTTTATCTCCACTGTGATTGGTGCACAGCACTATATAAGCAAAGCAAGTAGAGCCCACCTGTGAGGGTGGTTGTATGGAATCGGAGAAGGCAGGAGTCTATGTCGGAGAGTTGGAGATTATGGCTATGAATACATATGCTGTTTTGCTGCAAAGGAACTGCTTATCTGTAAATAGTTTTGCAAATACAGTCTGGTGGTGGACAACTGCCTTGTCTGTGTGCCTCTTTTCTGGGACACCTTTGCCATCCTTGGAGCTAGCACTCTGCACTCTGCTGAGAACTGACACTACACTAAATTTTTCAACAGAGTGACCCACAGAGCAGCACAGAATTGCGCTGATGTGGCAGCCAGCTCACAGCCACTGTCGATGCAGCCTGCACCACTCTGAGGGCCACCCACTTCTTCCCCTTTAAATAAAGTGGCAATCTTACAACCACTGGCATGATTCTGGAAGTAATTGTGGTGAGGTGATGATGTCACCACAATTGCTTTCGGTTCAGGAGGATGGCAGGTTGCCCCATGGCCCTGAGGTGGCAGGGTGGCCATGACCACCTGTGCCACCTGACACATTGGATTCTACTACTACTACTACTACTACTACTACTACTACTGCTACTACTACTACTACTACTACTAAATCGGCCCTGTGATGATGCCAAGAAATGCAGAGTCTCTGGACCTAGGAGGCTAGAGCCAGTAAAGAATATTGTTCTGGGGTTTCAGTTTCAGCCTTCCTTCATTCTGTGCTTTGTTTGTTCATTGGAAAACAAATGAGCAATTTTGAGCCCAGTGCAGCTGATTGACTGCTAGAAACAAAAGCACCTGGGCAGAATGCACAGAGCTGCCCTAGAATATTTCAGCCTTCACCTACACAATGTACCTTGTGCTTAAATGA
The DNA here is from genome assembly GCF_035046505.1 of Tiliqua scincoides. Classification (NCBI taxonomy): domain Eukaryota; kingdom Metazoa; phylum Chordata; class Lepidosauria; order Squamata; family Scincidae; genus Tiliqua; species Tiliqua scincoides. The sequence goes on from NC_089824.1 coordinate 213,189,333, forward strand.
GTGTTATTTATTGTAATTTATGGATATCTCTCGGAGATGTTCCTAGTGCAATTGAAAAGCTTGAAATTGTATTCATAGGAGAGTACTTAATTGTGTGGCATTGGAGTGCTATGCCTCAGAACCATTTTCTGTAAGTTTTAAATTAACACCTGTTGAAGCGATGAGTTTTGACTGAAAAAAAAACCCCAGCGTGATGCTCCAAGAATGCATTTCATGGCATTAGAAAGCAAAGTCCCTAACAAGTGCCAAGCATGGGATATATCAAGATCCCACACCATAAGAGGACAGTTGTTGTTATAGTTACATACATACGTATGAATAGTACATAAGTACACTTCAGCTGTCCACTTATACACCCCCCCCCCATATACACCCCATGATAGTGCAATTCTTGCTTTTAAAAACTTGACATTAAAACCAAAGGCATGTGCAAAATCCAATGTGGAAAGCTAATAAAGACAGATCATTGCATTGACAAACAGGATTGAAATCAGAGCTGGCTTGAGGAGACATTCAGCGAACTAGCCGCTGAGGACCCCCTTACCTGGTTGCCCACCCCATTTCTTGGTGGGACTTACCTTCTTTTGTGTTTTCAATGTTTGTATGTCCTTTCAATCCCGTCAGTGTCGGAAAGTGGAGAAGAAGCAGAAGCAACAATACTGCCTTCCCCTCACACAGAGCTGTTACTAGGATGGAACCTAACTGCCCTGGGCGCTCTGCCAAGGAGGGGCACGTGACTGCTCCTCAGGTAGCTGCCCTGCCCTAGTTACAGAGGAGGTGGTGGCAGCTTCATATCCACTGCTCCTTCTCCTGTGGCACCTCCCCAAAGGGCAGAGCTTCTAGTGCTCTGGGCAAAAGCCGCTAGTGCTCTGTCCTCTAGGGAACCCAGAAGTGATATCATGAAGCAATTGCTATGCCTCTGCCCTCACAGCACACCCACATCTACAGATAAGAGCTTTACCTAGGAGGCTCCTCTGACATTGTATACATATCTGGAGAAAGGCTTCCAGACATTTCTCTGGATGTCATGAGACAGAGAAAGGAGACAATGTTGGAGCAACCTGCTTGGTTGACAGAGAGCACAAGTAGGCTGGCACAAATCCCTTCTGCTGGCTTCCAGGTGTGACAGCAGTTTCGTAAGGCACTGCTGCGCCACTGGGAGAGTTGGCAGGTTGGCGCATGGAGGTCTGCCAGCCTCCAGAGACCAAATCCAGCCAAAGGTACGAGTAGTTTGCACTGGTGGCGGGGTCTGGGGAGGTGGGATGAGGATGTTTCAGAGGAATTCCAAGGCAAAGGAGGGTTGGCGGTGGGTGGGTTGGTGGGAAGACTGGGCCCGGAAGGGGGATGGGACCAGGATCTAGCACTTAGGCTGGATCCTAACCTCCCTCCTGAGCAGCCTGGCCTTACACTGGGCCACCTGGATTTGCGCCACCTATTTAGGTGCAGCATCCACAAGACTGCACAGAAAGGGATCATATGTAGCACTGTGACATAAAAAAAACACAACACATTAGTTGCTGCAGACAATTTGATTAAGGGCTACTGAGGCTGAACAGTGAAACAAGGAAGGAGGGAAATAGCACTGAGAACAGCACTGAAAATATTTCAGTATATTTGCAGTGAGTATTGAAAAATCACCCTAAATAGGGTGTAGTTTTGGTTACTAATAAAAACATGAAATGAGGCAAATAGCTCTTGTTCAGCTCTAGTATACCTTTATGAATGAAGGATGCAGTGAAATCTTTAGTGGCTTATGTCCTTTGTGGCATAGCACTGGCTCAAATAACCCTATGGTACATCTCAGAAAATCCATGAACCAGGGTGGAAACTATATACATATTTATATCTTCACAGTACTGTCTTCTGCCAGGCATTATTGGTGCTTGTGTCCTCTAAGGGAGACAAAGTGTGGACATCGCACTGTCACTGAAGAGGCAGATGTATAGATATGTCAGTTAAACCACCGCTGTGATTATTTAACTGTCTCTGCACATGAAAAAGAATCCCAGATTTCCTTTTCTCCTTCATCCATGGCTGCATCCCACGATGTTCTGAAAGATTTGGTCTGAATGCTGTTCTCGCTGATTGAAGATGACTAAGGACCAGGAAAGCTTGCAGGGCATAAGAGGCAGAGAATTTGATCTCCGGGGAAAAAAAAAAATAGCCCAGCCCTTTTCTGAAACTAAAAATCATAATCATTTACTTCAAGAGAACCATATTGTCATTCTGTTCAGATGAAGACAGATGAAACATTTTTAAATACACAAGGCCAATTTGGAATTGCCCTCATTGTGTTCAGTCTCAACATTCCTCTCCTCTCCAGGAGTGCTTTGGAACAGCAGAAGGCACTTCTGTGTTTGCAGAAAGGCTACCGACAGTGTGCAGCATTCCATCGGTGGCAATTTTGGCAACACTGCCGCAAGATGTGGCTGATCTGCCTGTAGATCACCGGACCTTGTTGTGCTCACCAGAGCAGGTAAGGGAGCTGTGGGGGTAAGGTGGGGACAATACAGGGTGGGAAGGAATGAAGGGTGGAAAGGCTGCAGGAGGGGGTGGATCTGGTGGTGATGGTGCATGCCGGATCCTATCCCCTCTGCCAGCAGCCTCCCCACCTCTATCTTTCTTGGACTTGCACTAGCTACATTCTGAGGAAACTGTACTGCAGTGGTCTGAGGAAACCCATTGTGAAGCAGGAAGCTTGTGGAGGAGTAAGGGGATTTAAATTGCCTTTCCTCTTTGAATACTCCTCATCCACCCCACCCAGCCACCCACTGGAGACAGTGTGCTCCTTTTTGGTGTGGCTGCACCAAAAGGGGGATGTCTATCTGATATCTACTGTCTAGGCCTGATGTCTACTGGCTTAAACAGTTTTAAAAAGGATTGGACAAATTCATGGTAGCTAATCTATCAACATCTATGACTACTTATTGAACCTCCATGTAAAGAGACAGTATACCTCCAAGAACCAGATGTTGGGGATGGGCAACGGAAGATGGCTGGATGCCACTGCCAAGACTGTATTCAGAAATGTATAGATTATGAGTCCCAAGGGTACACAAAGGGGAAGGGGTCATTAGTGCAGAAGACCCAGAGCATATACAGCTGGCCCTATATTATTAACATGAACATTTATATCCCACCCTTCCACCAAGGAGCTCAGGGTAGCATATGTGGGATATCACCCCCCCCTTTTATCTGCACAACAGCTTTCTGATAGTGACACAATCAGTGTCACCCAGTGGCACATCTCCCCTGTTCTGGTCTGACAGTGTAATTTCTACTCCATATGTTTGAAGTTATTTAATCTTGTTCAGTAGTAAGCTAGGGAAAATTATATTACAATGTGCTTTTTGCTTGCCCGTGTTCTCACTAACATTGACCAGATCAGGTTGAGACTGAATACTGCTTGCATACCTGAGTACACGTCAATCTGTATTTTATGAAGTCATTGTTCTATCTAGCTTAACACTGTCTATCACTCCTCAAAGACAGGTCTTTCCAACTCCTACCTGGAGATACGAGGGATTGAACCTGGGATCTTCTGCAAAGAAAGAATGCCCCCCATCATCGAGCCAAGGCCTTCATCAAATTGCAACGGCTAACAGTTGGGAACTCCAGCAATAAACCTTGGTATGACCTGGTGTGTAACAAGTATGCACTTCTTTTCACCTTTAAAATATTGGAGAGCATTGGTCTGATCTACAGAGGCAATCCATATGCCTCTTCCTGTCATATCGTACTTCCAGAAAGAAAAGCATTGCAGCCAATAGATGGCACTGTTGCATTTCTTTGCTTGCTGTTGGATGACAATGCAGGAGTTTTTAATTGAAAAAGATTAAACTATGCAGCAAGAGTAGCATTCAAGCATTTTTTGATGCTAGTGTCACTCTCTGGATCAAAACTTCCACCCCTTTCTTCCTGCTAAACCTAGATAACTTGGTTGATCTGCTTTAACTCAGAACAGTGGGGCGGGGTGGTGGGAGAGGTGATGTGTAATGGAAACCTTTGGGATATTGCCCTTTGTATTTAAGTCATTGGTCCCTTGGAATAATTGGGCTCAAGGAAGTTTAATTTATCTGTGACTAATTTGAAAAGGGAATTTTAAGACCAATGTTTCTCTATTTGGATTTCACCAAGAAAACAATCTTACAGCTCTTTAGGCATCAAGTGCAACTGGGGCCATCTGTACCAGAGCACCACCTTTGGTGGTGAGGAATGAGGGCACTTCCAGGACACCACCAGCATCTTCCCCCAGTGGGGGCTGGGACTGGAAGTCTCTTAAACATACATAAGTGAGCCTGAGCTCTGTGAAAGAACAGCAGGATATACTGTAAGTGTATTAAATCAGTGTGGGCTTCCCATGTCCTCTAACCCAGATTGGAAGGGGGCACTCTCTGTTGTACTCACAGAAACACCCCTGCTTGGTTGATCCTTCACGAATGGAGAATGGAGTGATGGCTGTGAAATGAGACCCTGGGAGAGGAGCTGTATTGTGTGGTGGCTGGTGAGGTAGTATGCTGGTGGGTGATCATGGGGCAGGGGACTTGACGCTCTTGCTGGAGGGCTTTAGAGTGTGGCAGAAGCAGAGGTCTGGAGGTAGGAGCATAGGTGGAGCATGGCTGCTGAGGGTTTAGCAGTAGCCAGGATGCGTCCATGGCGTTATGTCAGTGACTCATGTTGGGTGCTGCTCACTCAGCAGTGACATCCATGTGTGGTTCTCGCAGACCCAGTATCAATGCTTGCAGTGCCTTCCAGTAAGAGGATTGGGCCCCCTTCCCTTTCAATCAGTGCTCAGTGACTGAAGTCTGGTAGGCTGGAGGGGAGGGCTTTTCTGACTGCTGCTGGCAAGACTGGGAAAACATTGTCCATTGAGTGAGAGTCACAGAGGGGTCAGGGATTTGCTCACACATTAGGAAGTTCTTAACAGGAAAAGATGGGGCAGAGCTGAAATGGATTGGCCTCTGTGAATGCTGATGGCAAATATCTCCCAGATTTGCCATCAATTCAATTTTGGGACATCAGCATTTGACATCCAAATATTTTGCGGCAGTAGTCAATGTTTGACAGTTGGCCTGTAGTAGCAATTGGAATTTGACCGTTTCTGACAGGTAACAGTCAGCTTTTGATGATATTTGACAGCTCACAGGGTTGTTGGGAGGATAAAGTGGGAGAACCCCATATATGTTCCCTGAACTTCTCCAAGAGATGGCAGAAAATAAATGAGATGGATAGATAAATGCATACATCTTCTTAAAGGGACTATGCCGCTTCTATGTTCTGCTCATTGCCTGGAACCCTTTTGTTTCTCTATAAATATTAAGTGACATTTTTAAAAATATTTGTGTGCTAATAACTTGTGTGCTAATAATAATAACTAATAACTTGCACAGTACTGTCAAAATTTCCAATTTTTCAAAGGCTTGGTCACCTTTTCAGCACATCTGAGCTTGCGACTAAGATAGCAAAAGCCATTTTGGCTCAGTCCTAGACTAGGTTGTAAAAGAGCCATAGAAATGAAAAATAATATGAAGGCACATATTTTTATTTTCCTTTTCTCCACACAGACTTTTCCTCCTCCAAAGAGCATGATTTAATGGGGCATTTCCGAGAGCAACTGCGTCAGTTCTCACTGTATTTATGGCATTTATGTGCAATCAGCAAGAATAGGAATCAGTGGCGATATTACACCGTCAAGCCAGCTTCATCTTCACTATAGCACCGCAACTCGACACGATCAATGGTAGCAGCTACTCATTTGACATTTTCAGGGAAATGGTTTCTCTGGGTTGGGTATTCTGGATAGATAATGAGACATTTGCCCCATCACTAGAAACACTTATGGGGTCATCAAGTATTTATGGCTACGTGTACAGCGTGAACCACAGTTCCACTGACCTTTTCTCACCTTGCACAATAGCCTAACCTTTCTGGGTTGCTGATAAACAAAACATGCAATGGATGGCAATACACTGAATGTCTACCTTCATTTTTAAACATATAATATCCATAACTGTGACCCAGCGATGAGCTGTGGGTGGGGAGGCAGAGCCTCTCCACCAGCCTTTCAAAAAGCATTGCCACGTGTGAAGTGTGCAAGCACTCTCAATCCACGTGCACACAATTACAATGCCTCCCTTAATACTATTGTGTCTCTTTCAGAGATCTGAGATCCACATCCATGCTTGTTATTGATAGTTCTGGGGGTTTCTACCTGTCCCACCTTGCTCCGTGCTTCTGGGCCTTTGTGCCCCATTGAATTTCATCTTCTAGTTTCCTCCTAGTCCTCAAGTCTGCAAGCTTGTGGTTGTTTACAAGAAAGCAGAGCATAAGAACGGATTCAGATCATGCCATCCACAGTAATGTCCCCTTCCCTTCCTTGCATATAATTCTGCTCTGCAAAATTGGGGGAGTGCAGAGTGTATAAACTGCCCCCCACATTTGATTTAAACACAACATTAAACACAGGGATTAACAGTATATGGAGGGCATTTGGATTGATTTAATGCATGCATTGATGCAACAGCGGGATGGCATGCTGAGAGATGGCAGAGAATGTGCACCCATGCACCGTGTTGCATGGTGGGTGAGGTTGGCAGTTGGTATCATCCAGCCCTAGGAATGTGACATAAGAAAAAAAAAAAAAAATTCTCGTGTGAAACCAGACAGCCTGGGATGGAGGGAGTGGCTGCAGTCTGTCTGAAAGATCAGGTTCACAACATGGGGGTGATCTGGTGCCCAGTGCTTCTATTACATGATCAGATGGTATCTGTGGACAGAACTTCCTCTGTGCAGCTTTGACTGGTGTAGCAGCTGCAACCACTTTTGGAGAAGTCAGGTCTGTCTATGATCACGCTTTTAGTCTCAACCCTTTAAGTAGTCAAGTAGTAGCTCTGAATAAGATTGTCTTTGAAGGGTGTTCAGAAACTGTAGGCGACTTTTGCTGGGCTGCTGAAGGGAGACAGATATTTGGCACACGTGACTCCATTGGTATGCAACTGGCACTCCTGATATACTTCTGAGCCCAGTTTAAAGTGCTGATTCTGACCTGTAAAGCCCTTGAGAGCAAGGTACTTGAAGGGCAGTCTGCTTGCTTCCATATGATCCTGCCTGGTGGTTCTGCTTGTGCTTGTGTTCTGCTCCATGTATCTCAACTAGGACTGGTGATTATGCAGGATGAGGCCTTCATGTCATGGGTGCCCAGACTTTGGATCTTCTTCCCTCTAAAGGACTGCAGAGCTCCCAACTTCTTGGCCTCCCACAAGCTGGTGAAGTCTGTTTTTAGACTGGCCTTCTACGTGAATTGATCTATATCCCTTGAGGTAATATTTTGCCGGACTCTCTTGTTGTCTCTTTTATTATACCTTTAAAAAACAATGTTAATTAGATGTCTCTTATGTTTTAATAACCCTTTTTCTGTTGAAAAGCAGCACCTGAATTTAATAAACAAATAACTTCCTAGCAAATGTGCCTAAGATTGCAGCCTGGAGAGTGGAGATTTACTACTCTCCCCAGGAAGTTTCGCTCATAAGAAAAAGATACTTTAACTTTCTTTGAAATTCCTTGTATCTGTTTGGCCATAACAGGATGCTGAAATTTTGCCTTGGAGAAAAAAAAGAGACAGAACATTTTAAGAACTTTGTCAATGAGCTCCCCCGACTTGCCTTAACTCTTGACTCAGGTGCCTCTTAAAGGAAAGTTTTCATACATTTTAAAGGCAAGGCACAGAGAAACTCTCTATTAGAGACATACAAAACCCCTGTGAGACATTTTTCTAATCTTGTCTAAAATCTTGTCTAAATTCACAGTGCCTAATGCATGCAAAGAAAGAGGACAAGAAGCAGCAATGGGCGTTGTTCCAAATACCCTTAAGCAGAACTTGGAGAGAATAATGTGCCACCTCTCCTATTAAATACAATCCAAAAGCTGTCATTCCCCAGACTTCCCATACAAGTAGGGACTTCCTAAATGACAATTGACACTCAGTTCAGAAAGAAGCCTGGGATTTTGAATCCCCACCTGAGTAACCACAGAAACTACTGAAAATAGATAGATAGATAGATAGATAGATAGATAGATAGATAGATAGATAGATAGATAGATAGATAGATAGATCTAACCTAAACATTCTTATTGCCTGAGCAAAATTGTACCTTGCTATCAATCAAATTGGTATGATGCGTACTCGGTGTGTGGTTGGTCTGTGGAACTCCTTGCCACAGGATGCGGTGACGGCATCTGTCTTGGATGCCTTTAAAAGGGGATTGGACAAGTTTCTGGAGGAAAAATCCATTACTGGTTACAAGCCATGATGTGTACGTGCCACCTCCTGATTTTAGAAATGGGCTATGTCAGAATGCCAGATGCAAGGGAGGGCACCAGGATGAGGTCTCGTTATCTGGTGTGCTCCCTGGGGCATTTGATGGGCCGCTGTGAGATACAGGAAGCTGGACTAGATGGGCCTATGGCCTGATCCAGCGGGGCTGTTCTGATGTTCTTACTCAATTGTGAAAAATCTTTCAAATCTTATTTGATACACTGCAGTGTTGCTGTGTTCTGTTTATGCTGGTCTTTGATTGTATTAATAAACTCACTGACTGACTGACTTTCAATCAAATAATCCTCAAGGCGGCTTACAATGGATGGCAATAATAATTTAAATTCACACACACACAGAACCCAGCAGTCTTCAATCTGCTGGCTAAATGGCAGAGCCTGGAGATTACTCCCTTTCAGTTTTGCAGTAACTGGGAAACTGGCATTTGGAGAAGTTCAGAGTACTTTCTGGAAGGAAGGGGAGAAGTAAGCTTTTTGCAACTGCTGTATTGGTGGCCAATGGCTGGAACTGGGCTGGTCTTCCTCTTGCCTAGATAATGTCCTTGGTAGGCAGGGATGCAAACTCCCAGGAGCTGATAGTCCCTGGATATCTTGAACTAACTCCACAATTTTGTCCAATCTGAAGGGGGAAACAACAGTGCCTCCATTCAATTTAATGCCCCCTCAAAGAGAAAAAAAGATCACTGAATTGAGGGCACTATGACTGTTGAAAATTTCAAGAAAATTGACCCATTTGGGTTTCAAGCTCCTCAGTACTGCCATATGAAATACTGTACCATTGGACATAAGTTATTGAACTCAACTATTAACCCAGTCCTAACCTGCACTGGAACAGGCTGGCTGACTGCCCTGTCCCGTATCCAGCACAGGGTTAGAGATGGTTGTGACGCAACTCGGACAAGGGGATACTTTCCCCACATACCCTGAGTAATGCCCGAGCCTCCTCAATGAGGCTACTCAGATCTGCACTAGCTAAATCATTGGCACAGATCCGTGCAGCCCGGTGTAAGGCTGGGCTGCTCAGGAGGGGGGTTAGAATCCAGTCTAAGTGCTGGAGGCTGGTCCCACCCCCCCTTCCAGGCCCAGCCTGCCCACCAGCCCACCTGCTGCCTATCCTGGAAGGTCCACAAAATATCCTCCTCCATCCTCCCCAAACCCCTGTGCCACTAGACCTCCACCAGCGTGAACTTACCATTGCTGCAGCTAGATCTGACACGGGGGGGGGGGAGGCCTGCACACATCTTTGCGCCAGCCTCCCTGACTCCCACGGTGGAGTGAATGGACTTTACAGCATGTTCATGACTCCTGGAAGCTGGCACAAAGGACTTGCACCACCTTAAGCGCAATTTAGGATTGTGCTCTGCAGGGCTTTTTTTGTAATGGAAAGCACCGGAATGGTGTTCCGGCACCTTTTCCCCCCCTCCTCTCTGCCCCCACCTTTTTTCCCCCCTGCCTGCACCACCCTGCCCCCTTTTTTCCCCTCCTCCTTGCCCCCAACTTTTTCCCCCTGCCTGCACCACCCCGCTCTGCACTGCTGGCTAGGGAGGGATTTGAACCTCCAACCTTGTGCTCCACAGCCCAGCACTCTCTCCATTGGGTTATAGGAAAACCTATTGTCAAAGTGTTCAGAACTTATATATAAGGTCTTGAGCCCAGCTGGTGGCCATCAGTGCCTCAAGTGTTAGTTCCAAACCCTTTGAACCTAAGAGCTCTGGTGGCTCAGTGGTGAAACTGTAGGTCTGTGGAGCCAGAGGCTAGGGGTTCAAATCCCACTGAGGAATGATTTTTTTTTTTTAAGGCGGGAAGGTGCTCCATGACTGCAAGATATAAAGGTTGGTTGCTAGTTGCCAAAAGGGGGGCCAGTTGAGGCTGCAAAACTCCTCAAAGTTCAGTCCCAGGCTGGCTCTTTTTTGACCTTTTTTTTTTTAAGTTCCAGTTAGGACTTAACCCACAGTTAAGCTCCTGGAGTGAGCCCCCTGCTGGAGGCTGTGGGTTAAGTCCTACAGACCTACAGTTTCACCACTGAGCCACCAGAGCTCTTAGGCTCAAAGGGTTTAGAACTAACACTTGAGGCACTGATGGCCACCAGCTGGGCTCAAGACCTTATATATTTGTTCTGAACACTTTAACTACTGTATAGTATTGGCAACCTTCAGTCTCGAAAGACTATGGTATCGCGCTCTGAAAGGTGGTTCTGGCACAGCGTCTAGTGTGGATGAAAAGGCCAATCCGGGAGTGACAATCCCTTCCACACTGGGAGCAAGTGCAGTCTGTCCCTGGTCTGTCTCCCTGGCTATGGGCCTTCCTTCTTCGCCTCTTAGCCTCAGACTGTTGGCATAGTGTCTCTTCAAACTGGGAAAGGCCATGCTGCACAGACTGCCTCCAAGCGGGCCACTCAGAGGCCAGGGTTTCCCACTTGTTGAGGTCCATCCCTAAGGCCTTCAGATCCCTCTTGCAGATGTCCTTGTATCGCAGCTGTGGACTACCTGTAGGGCGCTTTCCTTGCACGAGTTCTCCATAGACGAGATCCTTTGGGATCCGGCCATCATCCATTCTCACGACATGACCGAACCAACACAGGCGTCTCTGTTTCAGCAGTGAATACATGCTAGGGATTCCAGCACGTTCCAGGACTGTGTTGTTTGGAACTTTGTCCTGCCAGGTGATGTCGAGGATGCGTCGGAGGCAGCGCATGTGGAAAGCGTTCAGTTTCCTCTCCTATTGTGAGCGAAGAGTCCATGACTCGCTGCAGTACAGAAGTGTACTCAGGACGCAAGCTCTGTAGACCTGAATCTTGGTATATTCTGTCAGCTTCTTGTTGGACCAGACTCTCTTTGTGAGTCTGGAAAACATGGTAGCTGCTTTACCGATGCGCTTGTTTAGCTCGGTATCGAGAGAAAGAGTGTCGATCATTGAGCCAAGGTACACAAAGTCATGGACAACCTCCAGTTCATGCGCAGAGATTGTAATGCAGGGAGGTGAGTCCACATCCTGAACCATGACCTGTGTTTTCTTCAGGCTGATTGTCAGTCCAAAATCTTGGCAGGCCTTGCTAAAACGATCCATGAGCTGCTGGAGATCTTTGGCAGAGTGGGTAGTGACAGCTGCATCGTCGGCAAAGAGGAAGTCACACAGACATTTCAGCAGGACTTTGGATTTTGCTCTCAGTCTGGAGAGGTTGAAGAGCTTTCCGTCTGATCTGGTCCGGAGATAGATGCCTTCTGTTGCAGTTCCAAAGGCCTGCTTCAGCAGGACAGCGAAGAAAATCCCAAACAAGGTTGGCGCAAGAACACAGCCCTGCTTCACTCCGCTTCGGATGTCAAAAGGGTCTGATGTGGAGCCATCGAAGACAACAGTGCCCTTCATGTCCTTGTGGAAAGATCTGATGATGCTATACTACTGTATAGGCTTTCCTATAGCCCAATGGAGAGAGTTTCCTATAGCCCAATGGAGCACCTCCCCACCTAAAAAAAATGGGGTGTTTCACTCCAGCTGTGGCAGGAGTGCTTTTGCTATCAGGGAGCTCACACGGGATGGACGTGTGTGTGTGTGTGTGTGTGCGTGCGTGCGTGCGCACGCGCATGTATAAAAAATGCTTTAAAAATAAATAAATAAATAAATAAATAAATAAATAAAAAGCTGTGAGTTCCTGCACCTATTTTTTTTTTCCATAAAAAGCACTGGTGCTCTGTATTTATTAGATAACCAGTGAATATTTGACAAATATTCCTATATGTGGAGAACATTCAGTATCAAAGCTTACAGAAGAGAATTTCTGGGAGCAAATTCATTTTACCTGTATACCGTGAACATATAAAATGGATACAATCATTTACTGCAGGAATGTCCCAGATAACTGTTTCAAATCTCACTCATCAATTTGATCACTGCCTCTTATTGCGTTACAGGATGCCCTGGCCCAAGGTTCTCTGCATGTCATCACAGATATACAGCATGTACCTTTAGGACAGAAGCAACAATGAGTTGTTAAGGCAGAGAAATCAAGCACAATTTAGTGTAGACGTACATTTCCATAGCAACTAATGATTTTTTAAAGTAGCCAAAAGTGCTTTCTTCCTGTATTAAAAAGAAAAGAAGATTGAAAAAAAAAAAATAGATAGCAGAGCAATACCTGAAGGAGTTTATGAAAGTAATGGCAATATACCATGTTGGTAACTGTTTTCCTTTATATACGAAATGCAGACTTGCTTCAGTATAAAGGGCTATGGTCTCATAAACCTCTGCTATGGAAATCCTGATTATATTTTAGTTTTACTCGAGGCAAACTCCTGTTTTTGGGGAGGGGGACCATGGCAAGTTGCCTTCAGTGAGCCTACCAGCCCTCTGGTGCCTTCACTTCTACCACCACAACCACCTGTCGTGGGGCCACATTTGAAGGCCACATTCAAAAGTTCAGGTCATATAAAATGCACTTTAGATTGCTATCCAGGGCCAGCGTGAGGCCAGCTCAAGGGGAAAGTATCTCTTTTTCTGGTTATAGTCCCCCCCCACCTTTTTTTGAGACTTGGTGTACTGTCAAGAGTGCTGGTTAGAAACGTGACCCCTTCATGTGTTTTCCCAACGTAGCAGCCAAATTCCAGCTGTGTCCACCATTCTTGGCCAACCCAATTTGAGCACATCCTTGCTCTCCATATGACAATAGAGTTGTAGGAATCCCCCAATAACCCAAACATGGGAATTATTGAACCATGATTGATGGAACTGGGGTGTGCGTGTGTGTGTGTTGCTAAATTCTATAGAATCTGTATGCTTTTTAGGGATAGTGGCAAATTTCAGAAATGGGAGGGCTGGAATATGAATTTGTGCAGTTTGGAAATCGCCTTGATGCGATTAGAGTACCTGGTTCCAGAGGCAGAACTGGGGGGGGGGCAGTGCGGTAAGTACGGCACACTCTGCAGCATGCCGTGTAAGCACCTCTCCCTCCATGTCAAAGCCATTCAGGTCAGCAACGGTATGTTGCCATCACTGCCCCAAATGGCTCCAATGCCAAGGGGGAGGGGCCACTTACACGGCATGCTGGGAAGCGTGCCGTACTTACTGTGCCACCCCTAGCTCTGCTTTTGCCTGGTTCCTTCCCTTGTTCTGTCCTCACAACAACCCTGTGATGTAGGTTAGGCTGAGAGATAAGAGACTGTACTTTCAATCCCACTTTTCTCCCTGTTGAGAGGGACAGGGGCAAGGTGAAGCTGTTGAACTACACTTCCTAACTCCTTGAACAGTGTTTTTCCCTTGAAGTTCCTTTGAAAGAAGGAAACTTCATTTCCTATATCTTGCCTGTTTTCCTTCTTCAACTCAGTGCTGCCCCCCCTCCCCAAATTAAGTAAGGAGTCATTCCTCAAACTCCAGTCTTGTCTGTATCCATGTAGGCCATTAACCTTGGAGGAAAAAGTCTACTTGTAAGGGGTGTATGTAAGGGGTGTATGTATGCCTGGGCCTCCAGTAATCCTTCCCATCACCATGCTCAGAATAGGGAAGAGGTGTTAGCTACGGTGTGAAACTCGTGACTGATTGTGATGTCTGTGTTTTCATCACAAAAGGACCTCCCACCCACAGTGAGTCTTTCTCTTACCAACCAGAGAGTGGTAAACCAACCAGAAACCCCTTAGCCCTGATTGGCTCTTTGTGATGTCAGAGGTATTCCCCCCCCCCCCCAAGCAGAATCTAGGTCTGGTCCAGAAACTGAGAGAGCAGCTCTTGTTCTCTTTGGTTGCAAGGTAAGCATCACGTTCATGCTCGTGATGGACACGCCGTACCATAACTTTGTTGGAGGGCTGCAGCAGCTCTTGTCTCTGCTTCTCTTCACTACCTTCTGGGGTTTCTGGTTGGTTTACCACTCTCAGGTAAGAGAAAGACTCACTGTGGGTGGGAAGAAAGAGGAGTCCTGGTCTAACTTAGGGGTCTCCATGCAGGGTCTGTCAATATATCACCCAAGGAGGAGGAACGGAATCTGTTCACTAGTGTTCTCTTCTGAACCTAAGAACTAGCTTTTTTGCCCACACCTGAGGACCATGGAGGAGGATTGCCAGAATTCCTCAAGTTCCAACCCTAGGACTGTTGACATATGTCAGGGAATGGAAAAGGGCCTGGTGGGTGGAACACCTAGCAATCAGTGATGAACACCTATCTCCCTGCTTCATCCTTTTCACTAGGAATGAACAGGGAAAAAGTAGTTCACGCTGCCACCACCCAGAGAGCCTACATGGAAGGAAGCCTCCTTGAGAAAACCTCCCCCAAATTAAAAGTAGCCCCCAAATCTGGGGAATCCCCTAAGAATCAAACAAAAGTGGAATATGTGTGGCAGTCTGTAAAAAAAAAATGAATTCAAAAGAAAGGAAGACCAGATATCCTGCCTTCCCACTCCTCCTCAATGTTTTATTCTTTTCCTGTTTCTGTAACAGGCTCCTGGCAGCACAACCATGTGCTCAACAAAGAAAGAGATATGGACAGGTGAGCAGCCTCTTGCTCAGAGATCTCAGGGGAAGTGGAGGGTCCTCTGATTTCTTTGCTTTCTCACATCAGTTCACACGGTCCTTTGTCTCGCCTTTGCAGCATTATTGATCAATTCTGTTATAAACTACAGCAACATGTTCTGTAAGATATACTGCAGGAAGAAGAAGGCTGCAAGAGGAAAGTAAATGGCAGCCAGTGTACCCTTTCGCTGCACTTACAGAGAGCCACTACCCCATAGTGTCAACCTTAGACCTACAGCTTTCCTTGTAGATGTGGAGGATATGACATCATAGAAGCATTATGCCTGTCATGTTTTGATCCTTTCTGTAGCTATGTCATCTCTGACATCACTTCCTATAACTGGAGGGATGAACCCTATTTCACAGCTCATGGCATAGGATTATTGGTTCTTTGGGGGGGGGTGCATATGCTACTTCATCAGCAAGTCAAAGTTCTGATACATGGTACATCTTTGTATCCACCAGATGCCAAGCTTGTTGCTCAAAAACATCCTTGAATTCACTCTGTTCTTTGAGCAGCACTTTGTCTTTGGCAGGCAATCAGATCCCGAGAATGTCAGGAAGCCCACCATCTCGACCACCTGCTGCTCCAATGGAAGATGCAGTTGGACATCTGAGGTGCCTTCCAGACCCCTTGAAGCTGGGCTAGAGAAGATTCGCTGTAAAGCCAAGACCCACCACCCATGCAGTTTTAATATAAGAAAGAAACATTTCAAAGGCTTGTGGGGGGTGCTCAACCCCTGAGTCAGACTCCCACGAAGAGCATATCTGCCATTTGTTCAGCCTCCAGGCATCATGGAGGTATACCCTGGGCCTGTGCCAGGTTATTTTGCACCCTCTACAAGGATAATAGCTGGCACCCAGCCCTACCTCCCCCCCACCAAAAAAAAAACAACACAAAAAAACCAAAAAAAACTGTCAGCCTCAATTTTCAGGAAATATGTCTCGGAGAAAAAATGAAAAGCACAAAATGTGAAACTGTTAAATTTTAAGTTGCAAGACTAAGTATTACAGATGGGCTCTCGGTATCCATGGGGGATCCATTTGTGTGCTGTAACATTTTCTTTTGCATTACAGAAAGATAATCAAATATACAAATTGGTCCTCATCTATCTGATTTAATGTAGATCCCAACTCACATCAGAAAGGTGTCACTGAACCTCAGCAGCACCTAAGGCCAGCCCTGTTTTTATACAAAAAAGGCAGTTTATATAAGGCAGTACCATTATTGGAGGGGATCAAAGCCCTCCCTTGAACAGACTCTGAAAGTTTGCTGCAACCCCAAAAATGAGACAAAATGAGATAAAAATTATATATAATTACATGTATGTGTATATATATATATATGTATATATATATATGTATGTATGTATATATACGTATATACGTATATATGTATGTATACATATGTATATATGTATGTATATATGTAAAAATATGTATATATATATGTATGTATATATATGTATATATATAATTATGTATATTATATATAATTATGTATTAAATCTATCTATCTATATCTCTCTGATTGATCGATCGATTGCTCAATTGATCGATCGATAGATATTGATATATATATAAATTGTCAGTTGCATTTTTTATGGGTTAAAAAAATTAATCTGAATAATAGTGTGCCCCTCAAACTGCCCCTTCCTGGCATGTTGTGTGTGCTGCCTTAGTCCTGGTGCCAGAAGCATCTGTGCTCTCACAACGTGCTTTCTGGCATGTTTTGCGACAATGTGTGTGCTTGTTCCGCCAGCGCCTGGCTGGTTACAATTGTGTTGTTATTCTGAGTTTTCCTCACACACTCCTGAAATGTCCCTGTAAGAAAGCTATACAAGTTGACTGGTATGAGTTACAGCTGTAAATAATTCTGGCAAGCAAACAGCCTCACAAAATGGATTGCATCTGATCGGAGGTGTCAGCTTGCTGGCTAGTCCACAATTTTTTACAGCCAAAAAAGAATGATGCAAATATTTGGGGGGTGGGGTGGGGGGAGACAGAGAGATGGCTGGGATAGTTTGTGTTCAAGGACAGATATATTAATACATCTCAAATATTTGATAGACTGGTTTGATTGCCAGCTCCCAGAATTCTACTTTGCCTTTACAGTTTTCTAGTGGTACCTGTGATAGAAAACTTGTGATATGAGATGGGCCATGGTTGTAAGTTGTCCAAAATAAATTGGCCATGGGTTCTTCCTGTTCAAAGCAATCCCTTCTTCTGGGAAAATGCTGTCTATTGAGAGTATGGCACACAACCAGAAATTTAGAATATGTCCCTGGAACATGTAAGGCCAACTCAACTACACAAGCAAGCCGGGCAGACCCTTAGGATGGTAGTATTTTTCAATGAACTAGTGAAACAAAGGCTGAATGTTAGTTGCAGCCTAACATCCCCTGTGACAGCGCAAAGGATTCTGGAATGTATTTCAGATTGCACGATGGAGCAGCAAAATGTCTTGGGTCCACCCTACAATCCCCTATTCCACTGGCAACCCCACCATATTGTCAGTGGTGGGCTACATATAGCTATAGAGTGAGGACCCAATCCTAACCGATATTCTAGAGCTTGTAGCTGCAATGCAGCCCTGAGGTAAGGGAACAAATGTTTCCTTTCCTTGAGGAGGCCTCCATGACTGCCCCCCCCAACCACAGTATTCAGTGCACACCACATTGGCAAAGCCATATCAGTGCTGGAAAGTTGGATGGTTCACTGAGTCTGTCAGGCCTTCAAGCTCAAAGATGGGCACAACTGGGTGGGTCGCTTCTGGTTCATGCAGATGAGAGTCAAAAGAGGCCACTGGGTCAAGGAATTTGCCTTTTTTTTTGTCGGGGGTGGTGGTGGTCGCCATGTTCTGAATCCTGAGCACACTCCACAATGTTCAGTTGGCCCTCCAGTAGTGCAAGTGGAAGCTGCATCATGGCTGACTGTGTGGCTTGTGTGATGTCCAGGTCCCCATGGCAGCCAGGACACCACTTCCAGTTAATGCAGATGGGGGAGGGATGAAGCTAGAAGGGGAATGCAGAGTATGTCAGGGTTCAAAAACCCTAATGAGTGGGATGGTGAACTGAGGCAAAGGCAGAGGCTTGACTAGGCATCTTCAGCAGGCAGGTCATTCGGCAGCCTCAGGGATATGGGCCAAGCCAGTGTTGTGAAGGAGCAATAGAATGTTAACCCTTTCCCCCTACAGACTCTGAAGCCGCCACCACCATGGGAAGAAAGAAACTGGCACCTAACTTTGGCCAGATGTCCTCTTCCTGGGACTCCAGCTAGGACCTGGGGGCTCTTGGAGTGGCTCTGTTACCCCGAGAGTCAAACACCCCACTCCCACACACTAGAAAATGACATGGTTGAGGCAGGCTGGGGTCAGACACCTGTTTATCTGATGAGAATGAAAACAGGCAGAAAATGTGATGAGAAAGTTCTGGCAATCAGGTACCAGATCTGGGAAGGCAAGTCTGAGTTGTTTAGTAGACCAAGACACTGGGTAGGATGCCAGAGTTTTGTGAGGCCTAGTTTAGCACCATGGCTTGTGTTGTCAGCGGACACATTCAGACTCTGGGGTTAACTGACAGCATTCAGACCAGGACTGTACCGCCAGAGGGCACTTTGACACACACAGTTGAGTATGCCTGACTTGCTAAGCAACACTAGTGTAGCCAGAGAGGAGGTGGCACGGTACGTACTGCTGGCTCCGCAATGCCCTGTGTAAGCAGCCCCTCCTACTCACCGTCGGAGCCATTGAGGCAGCAGAAACCACATGCAGGCACTTAATGTTCGGCAAGCACCTGAGCATTGCCATTACTGCCCCAATGGCTCTAATGGTGAGTGGCAGCTTACATAGCAAGTTGGGGCACCTGCAATACTTATTGTGTCGCCCCCCTCTCTAGCTATGCTACTGCTGAGCAACCAGAGTCATAGTGGTGCTGGAGGGAAGGCAGGCATTAAAGACTAGTTCAGCAACTTATATGGCCCTTATATGAGGCCCTTATATGAGACCCACGCTCTCCCTACAGAGCCTGTAGCCAGGCACTGTGGAGACTGTTTTTTCCAATCTGACCTGGAGACCTTTTGTACTCTTATTCCCCTCCACACAACCAGATCAGGAGAGAAGCATAATTAATTCATCATACAGCATAGTTGACTCAGAAATATTCAGAAGTCAGTGCCATTGAGTTCAATGGGGTTTACTCACAGGTAATTATAGATAACCTCAGGTTGCAATCCTGTAACTTTTCCTGGGAGACAGTAGTGCCACTGAACACAATGAGACTTACTTCTGAGTAGAACTGCACGAGCTTGCCCTGTCGATCATTTTTCTTCTCCCCAGTTATTTAATGTTCTTGCATTGATTCTGCTGCCTTTAATCCCCATAACTGGGTTGGAGGGGAAAAGGTAAGTTTAGGGGTTGCTCGTTTTTTATATTTTCTGACACATAATTCCCCATTTTCATGTTGTATCTTACTTTGCCACATCTTGCACCGAGCGAGGCATAAAAGTTTAATCGTCACCTGTTAGAAAAAAGTGTGTTCAGGAAAGAAAAATACTAACAATCTAACAGCTTTCTTCTCTGGTGGCTCTTACCTTGGGAGGAGAACTTGGTTTCAGGCTGCTGCAAACTGGTCCTTTCACTATTAATGCTTATGATCACATTTCAGGATGGAGGGGATGAGGTGGAGGGTGGACCTTCATGTTGTATCTTACTTTGCCACATCTTGCACCGAGCGAGGCATAAAAGTTTAATCTTCACCTGTTAGAAAAAAGTGTGTTCAGGAAAGAAAAATACTAACAATCTAACAGCTTTCTTCTCTGGTGGCTCTTACCTTGGGAGGAGAACTTGGTTTCAGGCTGCTGCAAACTGGTCCTTTCACTATTAATGCTTATGATCACATTTCAGGATGGAGGGGATGAAGTGGAGGGTGGACCGTCTACCACTTTGGGACTTGTTTAGTCCGAAAGATATTGAACCGAGAGTATTGCGGCGTAGGCTCCAAGCTTCCCTGCATAATTCGAGAATGTTTTCCAGTTGAGGTACGGTCTGAAAGGTATCACCGTTGGAATTCAGAGATATACCTTTGGCTGTGTTTCCAGGCTTAGTCAAGCCTCAGTTTCGCTGTGGATCATGCTGTAAAGAAAGTGTATACTGTGAAAATGTTAAAGAAAAATGGGATGCCCTATAGATGACTGCTGCACAGACATCAGAGAATCAGACTGCATGAAGAGGCTTCCTTGTCCTAGTCTTATCACGATATTTGTTCCTTTGGCAGTTTATACCTAATTTTAGTAACTGCTAGTGCAGGTGTATTTATCTCATTTATTATATTTTGACATTTGTAGCTGCGTTCCCTGCCATATATGACGCCTGAATGTGCCATACCATTTAGAACAAATGAACCATCCAAAATAATCAGTAATAAAAATGATACACAAATTCCATACAAAAACCATACATCAATAAAAACAGTCAGATATCAGACCTCCGTGGTAGCATGAAATCATAACAAAGCATAGCTTAATTTAAAAGCACAGCCAACCCCCTAGTTCAGGGCTTTTCAAACTGGGGCGTCATGACTCCCCAGCCTTTGAGTCCTGACCTCTGCCCCCTTAAGAGGCGGGGGCAGCCCGGAGGCAGGGAGGAAGCAGTGGCGCAATCCCCAGGATCGCGCCGCCCAGGGGGGCTGCAGGGGCTTGGGTACACTTACCCAAGCCTCCTGCAGCCTCCCCAGGCTGCAGGTCGTGCCGGGATCCCCACAGCTTGGGGAGGCTGCAGGAGGCCTGGGTAAGTGCACCCAAGCCCCTGCAGCCCCCCTGGGCGGCACGATCCTGGGGATCACGCCGCTGCCTTCCCCCTGCCCCCGCTGCCTCCCCCCCACCCACACAAGTATTTAGTGGCTCTCAAACTCTCCTAGTGAGTTTGAGAACCACTGCCCTAGTTGAAAATAACTTCAGATAAAGCCACATTTGACGCAAAAAGCAAAACAAAAAAAAGTATCAAGGAGCGAGCCAGGAGGACTTCCCTTGGAAGTATATCCCAGAATATGGGTGCCACCACAGAAAAGGCCATTTGCTGCCATGTCACTGACCTCACCTCTTTGAAAGAAGGGATGTCAAGCAGATCCTCCCCCACAGTTCTAAGGCAGCAGAGAGGTATATGTGGAAGGAAGTTATCCCTAATGTAAACAGTGTCCATACAACCTGGAACTTTAAAGGTTTCTCATCCAAACATCAAAAAGGAAACCAACCCAGGCCGTATGAGGTTGTTTTATTGTGGATAATGTGGAACAAAAACATTTGTTTTTCTTTTGTTATACAGCTTTGTGAAAGTCTGCTTTGAACAGGACATGAATATATAAATAAAATTTTTTGTATTTGTATTGGCAACCTCCAGTCTCGAAAGACTATGGTATCGCGCTCTGAAAGGTGGTTCTGGCACAGCGTCTAGTGTGACTGAAAAGGCCAATCCGGGAGTGACAATCCCTTCCACACCAGGAGCAAGTGCAGTCTGTCCCTGGTCTGTCTCCCTGGCTATGGGCCTTCTTTCTTTGCCTCTTTGCCTCAGACTGTTGGCAAAGTGTCTCTTCAAACTGGGAAAGGCCATGCTGCACAGCCTGCCTCCAAGCAGGCCGCTCAGAGGCCAGGGTAGTTTAGCTTCCTGTATATCACAGCAGCCCACCAAATGCCCCAGGGCATTATTATTATTATTCACAGCAGGTAAAAAAAAAAAGCTTCAGTTAATTTTGAATTGAAATTTTTTTCTGCTGTAAATAGCATTGGGGGGGGGTGCAATTTGGATCAAAGACATAGCATAGCCACAGTGAATACTCCCATTCCCTGCTATGTTTCCATCATGTCTCACACACTATCACTCCCAGCACTGTTTTTAAAAACACAAAGAAAAAAGTGGGCCACCACATAACCGTTGGCAACCTTTAGTCCCGAAAGACTCCAGATGCCACAATGTGCCATGGAAGTGGCTTCTCCCACAGCATTGCCGTTGCAACCCAGAGGATGTTGGCAACCTTCAGTCTTGGAAGACTCTGGTATCGCGCTCTGAAAGGTGGTTCTGGAACAGTGTCTAGTGTGGCTGAAAAGGTCAATTCGGGAGTGACAATCCCTTCCACACTGGGAGCAAGTGCAGTCTGTCCCTGGTCTGTCTCCCTGGCTATGGGCCTTCCTTCTTAGCCTCAGACTGTTGGCCAAGTAACTCTTCAAACTGGGAAAGGCCATGCTGCACAGCCTGCCTCCAAGCGGGCCGCTCAGAGGCCAGGGTTTCCCACTTGTTGAGGTCCACTCCTAAGGCCTTCAGATCCCTCTTGCAGATGTCCTTGTATCGCAGCTGTGGTCTACCTGTAGGGCGCTTTCCTTGCACGAGTTCTCCATAGAGGAGATCCTTTGGGATCCAGCCATCATCCATTCTCACGACATGACCGAGCCAACGCAGGCATCTCTGTTTCAGCAGTGCATACATGCTAGGGATTCCAGCACATTCCAGGACTGTGTAAATTAGACAGAAGTCAGAAAGCAAGACAAGTTTGGTTCTATATGAAATATAGAAATTAGGCTCTTGCTTTGCCCCACTGGGGTTAATTGTCCCCAAGGCATCCTTGAGCCATGTTCATCTCATGCCTGGTTCTGCTTATTTTCTGCAACTATAATTGTAGACTATAATTATAGGGTGGAGAAGGGGAACAATTGAACAGAGGTTGTTTCAGAAGCACATACATGGGAAGGAATCTTTATTCCCTCTAATAAAAAGGATTTTTCTCAGCAGGTCAATAAAATCTTCAGGTGGTTGCCGTGCACTTAGAGATTATTGAGACAGAAGCCTCTCACCATTAGGCCGTCTGCCTAGCACTTACCTACATGCTGCCATATTAACCTCCCTTAGAGAAAAATGCAAACGTCTGTGGCATTTCTAAATACCACCATTAATTAGCCGACGCGTCATCCCCACTGTGTATGACTGGAGGCTTCCAATAGTTATTCTGAGTTGATAGGAAACAGCAAAAATCATGCTAGATTTTTGTTATGTGCAACTGGGTATCACTTCCAGAATCCAATAACAGATGTTAAGTTTCTATGCAGTAGAAAACCATGGGTTCAGAAAAAAAGGCAAAGAAGATCTTTGGAAAGTTCTTCGGCAAAATTCCCTTTGGAAGTGAATGGGTACCTGTCACCCAGGGACTTACCGTGGGCAGCGATCCACAGTGGGGATAAAGGAGGAAAAAGGGGGATGAGCTGAAGGAGGGGGAGCCAAGCCCCAGGGAACCCTCACGAGATCTCAGACCCAGGTGGGGCCAGGAAGAGGCGGGGCTAGAAGGGCTGCCCAAGAGGCTAAGAGGAGACCAGGCAGCCAAAGAGGGAGGAGGCATCTTCCTGAGCTCCAGGAGGAAGGAGCTAGGGATGGCAAAAGAAGGGAGGAAGGCCGTGCCTCTGAGAGCCTGGAGGCAGACACAGCTGGAAGGCAGCCCGAGACCTGCGGAGGCCAGGGACTATGGCTCAGGGAGGGGAGAGTTTCCCCAGGGCCTTGGGAGAACCCCAACAGCGGAGGACCCCAGGAGCACCTCAAGACTGACTCCACTTACCTGGGGGAGCGAGAAGGAGAGGAAGACACAATCCCAATCCTGCTCATTCCAAGGAGACTGCCCTGGCACACGAACCTTCCCACAGGGAGTCCAGTGTAGCCGGCACAATTCCTGGTGAGGATTACCGGAGAGGGGATCCGTGGGGTAATTGACCCCCTTTGTGGGGAGTGGTATGGACTATAACTAAAAACTGTATGGGGGATGCCCAGGGGTTGCTGTGAGGAAACGGGGCCCCTCAGATGAATGTAAAAAGCGCGACCAAATTAAGAAAGGTCAACAAACCCCTTTTCACGGCTCCTCGTTCTTTGCGCCGGCCAGGGAGAGACTGGGCAGGCCGGGACTGTACAGCAGACACAGCACCCCTTGATTCCGCCCCCAAGATGGACGTCACAGTACCATATGAGAGCATAAAGGTAGGCAGAAATACCTACAGTGAGCAGATCAGCTGCTTTCCAAAGACCTTCCACAGTAATGGGGTACCTAACAGAACATACATAAGAATAGCCCTGCTGGGTTGAACCAGTGCTTGGTGCCTGGTTGCTAGAGGCTCGGGGGCAAAATTGCTGCCACTGGGCCCTCTATAGTACCCACTTCCATCCCTTGATGATGCATTGGGTGCCACCACTTTCATTGGTACTAAAGGTTCAGGAGTCAACTTGAACAGATGGGCTTCCTGATCAGCTATTGGCCACTATACAACTTAACCAAGTCCTGATGCTAACCCTGGATTAGATCAAGTGTCTATGTTATCTAACATTCTGCTTTCAACCACTGATGAGTGAACACTACTTTTCTTGATTTGGAACTCAACTCAGCTAATATGACCTGTGTTTTTCCTAGGCCCAATCCCAACATTAAAAAACCTCATTGTGCACTGAATTACATTGTTAGGGATGAGATGAGGCCAAATCATCTCCTCCTGACTCCCTTGAACTCTTCCAGATTTCCCTGTGATTCTCAAAGCCCAGAGTACTCTGGGGTACTCAGTAGAGATATCAAGCACCTTGGAAACTACAAGTTCTAGAAGTTGAGGGCCCTGCTTATTATTTTCACTGCTGCATCTGAATTGCAAAGAAGCCTGAGACAGGAAGCTTCACCTGATGTGTCCTCAGATGCCCTAGAAACTGACATGCTCCATGCCTCTGCTGATCCATGCATGATCAGAAGGTCAGTATACATCCTGAAAGAAAGAAAAATTCCTGGGGAAATGGTGCTCAACTCATAATTAGAGGTGGGTGGAAATTGTCCTATTTTTCATGGATGTCAGTGTTTCCAAAGTTAGAAGTGCAGAAAGCAGTGTTATGTGTTTTTATTCCAAGGGTGCTTTTTTGTAAATTATAATTATAAATTATAATTGCTTTAAAAGTGCACTAGGTAGGTAATATAGGTGGTATAGTATCAGTAGATGCAGGCACATGCATGCAGAGATGTTAGAGAATCTGTAGAGGTGTTAGAGCAGTGTTTCTCAAAGATTGTCCTCTGCCATACCACTCCACATGATCCACCTGTTCGAAGTACCACTGGAAGTAACTGGTGATGCCATCATTGCCAGTTACTTGTGGGTTGGGAGGTCAGATACAATGCAATGAACACTAGTAAGAGGCTTGTGGTGGATGGGAGGGCTTTTTTGAGCATGGAAAAGCACAGCCCACCAAGCCAAGCCTCCAACTGCTCTTTGTTGCTGCATTCCTAGTCTCCTGGCCGAGTGGCAGGTGTCAGTGGCCGAGTGGCCGCCGAGTCGCCGAGTGGCAGGCGAGGGAGTGCTCCCCTTCCCCCCCAAGGCAGGGGCGGGGCAGTTGCCCAGCAGCCGAATGGCCTGTGTCCTGTCTCCCCCCTCCCTCTTCAAGGTGGGGGGGGCGAAGCGGGGGGTTCGGCACGCAGTGTTCCTCTGCTGTGCCTTGCCGCCCACAGGAGTGCCCAGGCAGCCTATGGGGAGGTGGCCCCATGTTCCACCGGCTTCCTCCCTGATCCTCTGGCCCAGAAGCCTTCTCCCTGGGTAAGTTGGGGACTTGTGGGAGGAGGGGAACCCCAACAATGAGAAAGTGGTGTTATGTGTTTTTGTTATCATTAAAAAAACCCACCTCGACTCATAATTTAGCCAAGCAGCAGTCAACTTGATGCCTCTAGAAGTACCCAAGCCACACATACTGTAACACATACCATTACTGTCATCCTGTGTTATTTATCTACAGTGCCTGGTATTCTGAAGAATCCCTCTGTACTCGGGGATCCTATTTAGTTATCATCTTTAGTTGTCACTGACATCTAAGTGAATTGCCCACATCTGGTTGGTCTAAGTTCCATGAGTGAATTATACAGGAATACTGTTCTCATTATTATGTCACTGGGGACAGAAGTCTGAAGGATCCATCAGAAACACTCTGTGTGGAATGGAGACAGAGTGAATATAGCCTGCAAAGATTCCTATTTAGGGCAGGGGCCCTTACCTGCACTTGAGAGAAGTACAGAGTGTCTGTGCTCCCTGTAAATCCCACTGAGCTCAATGGGACTATTGTCTGTGGGAATTTGGATAGATTTGCAGCCTTAAGTGTGCTACTAAGCTCTTCTGCACAATACCCAGCATTTGTTGCAAGGACTTTGTACATGTCATTAAAACCAAGCTTTTGTTGGTGCTATAGAGTAGCTATGATATTTTCTAATGCCCAGGATGCAACTGATGCTGATCTGGTCAGTAGGTAGAGGGGGCGTAAAGCACTACGTTTTGCAGGGAGCCTCATCGCAGCATGCAAGCGGCCCCTCCCTCCGTTTTGCATACGCCTCCATTTTGCTCTCACCCCCCCCCCCCGGAATGGCTCCATGGGGGAAGGGGCCACTTGCATGTTGTGATGACGCTCCCTGCAAAACTTTGTGCTTTGCACCCCAGAGAAATTAAATGAGTTCTTTGCATCTGTCTTCATGGCAGCAGACCTTGGGCAAATACCGCTGCCCGAACGGCCCCTCCTGACCAAGAAATTAAGTCAGATAGAGGTTGAAAGAGATGTTTCAGACCTCATTGATAAATTAAAGATCAATAAGTCACTGGGCCCTGATGGCATCCACCCAAGAGGTATTAAGGAATTGAAGAATGAAGTTGCTAATCTCTTGACTAAAATATGCAACTTGTCCCTCAAAATGGCCGTGATGCCAGAGGATTGGAGGATAGCAAATGTCAGGCCTATCTTTAAAAAGGGAAAGGGGGGACCTGGGAAACTATAGGCCGGTCAGCCTAATACCTATACCGGGCAAGATGGTGGAATGCCTCATCAAAGATAGAATCTCAAAACACATAGACGAACAAGCCTTCCTGAGAGAGAATCAGCATGGCTTCTGTAAGGGTAAGTCTTGCCTCACGAACCTTATAGAATTCTTTGAAAAGATCAACAGGCATGTGGATGCGGACTTTCAGAAGATGTTCGACACGGTCCCTCGCGAAAGGCTACTGAAAAAACCCCATAGGGAATTAGAGGGCAGGTCCTCTCCTGGATTGAGACCTGGTTGAAGACCAGGAAACAGAGAGTGGGTGTCAATGGGCAATTTTCACAATGGAGAGAGGTGAAAAGCGGTGTGCCCCAAGGATCTGTCCTGGGACAGGTGCTTTTCAACCTCTTCATAAATGACCTGGAGACAGGGGTGAGCAGTGAGGTGGAAAAGTTTGCAGATGACACCAAACTTTTCCAAGTGGTGAAGACCAGAAGTGATTGTGAGGAGCTCTAGAAGGATCTCTCCAAACTGGCAGTATGGGCAGCAAAATGGCAGATGCGTTTCAATGTAAGTGTAAAGTCATGCACATTGGGGCAAAAAATCAAAACTTCACATATAGGCTGATGGGTTCTGAGCTGTCTGTGACAGATCAGGAGAGAGATCTTGGGGTGGTGGTGGTGGACAGGTCGATGAAAGTGTTGACCCAATGTGTGGCGGCAGTGAAGAAGGTCAGTTCTATGCTTGGGATCATTAGAAAAGGTATTGAGAACAAAACGGCTAATATTATAATGCTGTTGCACAAATTGATGGTAAGGCCATACCTGGAGTATTGTGTGCAGTTCTGGTTGCCACATCTCAAAAAGGACATAGTGGAAATGGAAAAGGTGCAAAAGAGAGTGACTAAGATGATTACTGGGCTGGGGCATCTTCCTTATGAGGAAAGGCTACGGCGTTTGGGCCTCTTCAGCCTAGAAAAGAGACACCTGAGGGGGGACATGATTGAGACATACAAAATTATGCATGGGAAGGATAAAGTGGATAGAGAGATGCTCTTTACACTCTCACATAACACCAGAACCAGGGACATCCACTAAAATTGAGTGTTGGGAGAGTTAGGGCAGACAAAAGAAAAAATTTCTTTACTCAGCATATGGTTGGTCTGTGGAACTCCTTGCCACAGGATGTGGTGACGGCATCTGGCCTGGATGCCTTTAAAAGGGGATTGGACAAGTTTCTGGAGGAAAAATCCATTATGTGTTACACGTCATGATGTGTATGTACAACCTCCTGATTTTAGAAATGGGCTATGTCAGAATGCCAGTGCAAGGGAAGGCATCAGAATGAGGTCTCTTGTTATCTGGTGTGCTCCCTGGGGCATTTGCTGGGCTGTGAGATACAGGAAGCTGGACTAGATGAGCCCATGGCCTGATCCAGTGGGGCTGTTCTTATGTTCTTATGTACACTATTGAATCTGGTGAAACTTTACAGAAAGTAAAAGACAGGTATTCAAACCTCATTTTAGCTTCATTAAAAGCCAGGATTTTTTCCTCCAGTAGGAACGGGGCTGTATTTTTTTTTTTTTTTTTGGCTCCCATGGATACTTTCATAGCTTTATAAGTGAACTTCCTCCACATCTGCTTCCAAATTCACAGCATGCCTTGGCCTCAAACTCAGCACATTGCACCGTAAGATTATTTAGCTGAAGTCCTGCCATTTATAACAAGAGGAAAGTTCTTTATTAACTTTAACGTTGAGACATATTCTTTCATCTTGCATATTCTTTGTTGTCAGGTTCAAAAAAAGATCTAGACTGTACTCCAGTCATCTTCAGTCTGATGTTGCGCTATTGTTGTTGGTCAGTCTTTAAACATACAGCGCTCCATGAGATGTGCCAACTTGTTTATGCTGCTCCCCTCAGCATCTCCTGAAAGCTACATACATTATCAAGCATATCAGTGCCGCCACCTCTCTTATTCCCAGAGGAGATGCCAATTTAGTTTTGTGTGCAATGAGACTCTCCATGCCCTATTACGCCTACCTATTAAAAGACACATTTGTGTGTATTATGGACTGCAAAGACTAACAGCTTGAGAATTTGCCTATGATTTGAAGCATTTGTGACTTGAGCATATGGGCCTTCCTTTTTTTCCTGCCCTTTTCTTGGGCTATTTTATACACCTCTGTCTTTCCAGTTAAGCACAGTCTTCAATAGCGATCTGTAGCAGTATCGTGACTACAGGGGGTGTGTCGTAAGTATTGCATGTGCCACAATGCACCATGTAAGTGACCCCTCCTACTTGCTGTCAGTCATAGCTGCCTAGAATAGCTCTGACGGTGAGTGAGAAAGGGCACATACATGGTGTATTGCAGCACCTATATTACTTACCACACCTCCCCCCTGATAGCTGTGCTACTAATTTGTAGTTCGCATTTTGCCTCTGCCATGACCTCACCATATGACTCAAAAAGCTATGATTTGAGCCTTGGCGTCTTCCTCATCTGTGATATGTAATTATTATAATAAAATATTATTATATAATAATAACCTCACATGGTTGTGGTAAAGATTATTTAACACTACTGCTCCAAGGCCAAAAGTGATTTTCTGTGCTCACACTCTCTTGATAAATGACTAAAGTTGACTATAATCTTGATTATAACAGGGGAGAGGGGCGACGACAGATTTGGCTTTAGTCCTGCCCGTTGAGTCTCCGGACACAGCTCCCATCCACATGATTCCCTCCACCCTTTGCATCCATGGCTCTTCTGTTCACTGATGGGGATGTTTGTCCCTTCCCTGGACTCGGGGACATCTGTGACCTACCCCAGACTTCAATCCTATCCACACTTTCCTGGGAGTAAGCCCCATTGATTATAATGGGACTTACTCCTGAGTCGACATGCATAGGATTGGGCTCCCAATGCCTCTGAGGTAGGCTGCTGGAGACAAAAGCATCCCACTCTCCCTGCACTGGCGACTCCCCTTTATTTCTAGGGTGGTCCCAGAACCCACCAGAAAGCCATGTAAAGTGGACCCATTCTGGAAATGCTTCTGCCCTAACCAGAAGCTCTGTTCCAGTGCAGATTTTAACATGGGAACTCTGCCCTACTCTGCTGCCAGCTCAGACTGCTGAACTTCTTGTGATATTAGGCCTATGAAGGGTATGGGTGAATCAAATCAGATGTTATTAGAAACAGGTAGCTTCCTCCCCAAACTGTAACTGTATATTGAGCTCTCCCCTCTCTCAGAGTATCATCTAGTAAAAATGCATTTTCTCCCCCCCCCCCCATCAATGCTTCTCAATCATATGAAGTGGTAGAAGAGACATGAGAAGTGTAATGTTATGGAATAAGTATTCTAAGACATTACAGAGAGGGTAGCAGGGGGCTAAATATGCATGGATGCTGTTTTTGATGGCAGCTATATGTTTAGAGTAACATCTAATTTGGGGGGGTGTATGTGTGGGTGTGTGTGAGAAGAACAGTTGTGTGGCTTCTGTAATGAAAATTAGATACCCTGAATGCACGCAAAAGAAAATGTGTTTCCGCAGATCACAAATTGTGTATATCTATTTTTTTTTTGCCACATTTCACAGGTTGGATCATCATGTTGCATTATATGAATATGTTTCTGTTTAAACAATAACCATAGAAACATAACAGATAAAACCAATTTCTGTGATTTAATGATCTAGGAATAAAAGTGAACATAAACCCAAGCATAAGTAACTTTATGGTGAAGGGGAATGTTGGAATGATTATGTCAAAATTAATAGGCAAGCAGTTTTTTTTCCCATCACCTATTTTATTAGTCGAGGTGCTATCTGAAATTATAACCTTATATTCATATTCTCTCTGGAAATGTAAGGTGCTTTAATTTAAAAAAAACAACGGATATGAATAGAGGTAGGTCCTGAAGTTGTTTCTTATTTCAGGAAACATGGGCTGACTCCATTTCACTTCAACAGAAGTTTAATGAATTGCAGACACTGTGTTGGAACGAAGCTTGCTGCCCATATATTTGCACCTCCCATTTACCTGCATGATTAGCTTTTCTTTGATTCCATTTGCACAGTGGAAAGTAGACAGGCCATGTGCTAAATCTGATATTTAGCTGTAAGATCCTTCCATCAAAAAAGAGCAAGGCTTCGTTTATCCATGAAAAATGTGCCAGTTGTGTGTCAGTTGTGAATAACATAGTATAACATGCAAATAGCGAAAGTAGCTGTGGATGAATGTGAAGTTTGATTGAGTACAGTTCTGAGAAAGCGCTGGAGCCAAATTGGGAACTGGGTAATCAAACCCAAAGATATGGTCAGGGCTGGCCCAAGACTTCCGAGTGCCTAAGGCAGCATGCCAAATGCTACTCCCCTCCCCCAATAATGCATCAGCCTCTACTTCTTCTGCTGTCCAGTGCAGTAACTCAGCACTCCCATTCCCTTTCTGTCCCTCTCTTCCTTTTCCAATCCATGGAATAGGAGAACAAATAGAGGCGTATATGTAGACAGAAATGGACACCACCCACAGATTTCTTTACCCAATGTGTAATTAGTCTGTGGAACTCCTTGCCACAGGATCTGGTGATGGCGCCTGGCCTATATGCCTTTAAAAGGGAAATGGACAGATTCCTAGAAGAAAAGTCCATCACAGGTTACAAGCCATGAAGGGTATGTGCAACCTCCCGGTTTTAGAAATAGGCTACCTCAGAATGCCAGGTGCAAGGGAGTGGCAACAGGATGCTGGTCTCTTGTTGTCTTGTATGCTCCCAGAGGCATCTGGTGGGCCACTGTGAGATTCAGGAAGCAGGACTAGATGGGCCTTTGGTCTGATCCAGCAAGGCTCTTCTTATTTGATGCCCAATGGCCCAGTCCTAACCTAGTCAACAGAACCTTCTTTTCTCTTTAAAACAGTACAGAGTGGTACAATAGGTAGTGAAAAGATGGCAAGGGCAGGTCCAAAATCCCCCCAACCTTTCTGCTGTGGTACCACTCCCTGTAATGGCACCAGCAAGTCACTGTTTTCCTCTGTCCTTTTCTGAATCCAAAACGACTGGGTCGCATCATGTGTAACACCTCATTTGATCCTAAGAATGTACAATTTTGTACGTACTGTCTTTGTGTGTTGGATATCATTGCAGATCTTTTCTTTTTATTCTGCTACAGTTTATTTATTGAAGGGGCTTTTATCCTGCCTTTTAAGCTAAAAGCCTCACAAGGCAGTGAACAATGGAAAAGAAATAATAAAACAACAATAAGTACCAGCAATAAAACCAATTGTCAGAACACAAAAGCTTTAGGAGCACAGGATGAAGTGCTTCCTGTAGAACCCTCTGCAAACATTCAATTGAATGCACTGAGAAGCAGATCGAGAGTCAGTTTGCTGGCTAACTATGCCACCCAGTTAGTAGCATAGCTACTGAAGGGGAGGTAAGTACTGCAGGTGCTGCAATGCACCATGGAAATGACCTCTCCCACTTGTTGTTGGAGCCATTCTGGGTTGCGGTGAACTCGCGCAAGGAAAGCGCCCTACAGGTAGACCACAGCTGCGATACAAGGACATCTGCAAGAGGGATCTGAAGGCCTTAGGAGTGGACCTCAACAGGTGGGAAACCCTGGCCTCTGAGCGGCCCGCTTGGAGGCAGGCTGTGCAGCATGGCCTTTCCCAGTTTGAAGAGACACTTGGCCAACAGTCTGAGGCTAAGAGGCAAAGAAGGAAGGCCCATAGCCAGGGAGACAGACCAGGGACAGACTGCACTTGCTCCCAGTGTGGAAGGGATTGTCACTCCCGAATCAGCCTTTTCAGCCACACTAGACACTGTTCCAGAACCACCATTCAGAGCGCGATACCAGAGTCTTCCAAGACTGAAGGTTGCCAACATCCTCTGGGTTGCAACGGCAATGCTGTGGGAGAAGCCACTTCCATGGCACATTGTGGCATCTGGAGTTCTTACCACCCCCCGTAGCTACGCTACTGCCGATCTGAGGTCTTCCCCCCACTTTCCCTACATTCAGTGCTTTCCTTTGCAGAGAAGCACCTAATGTGGGGAGTGTCAGCTTGTGTTCTGAGTAAATGCAGAACCAAGGCTTACATGTTGGTTCAGGGAGCAGGTGTGGACTGATGATTCAGCTGGAATCAGCAAGCACCTGAGACAGGCACACCCTGGGTGTGACCAAGGCCAGTACTGATTGGCTGAGCTGACTATATGAGGATAGTCAGAAGGAGCCTCAAGTGCAGCCGTAGGAGAGTTGATGGTGATTACTGTTAGACTGCTGCCAGTGACTGAAGAGGCTGGATACTGTATGTATATGATGTTACTGACTATGGACTGAACTTTGACTGTGTATTGTGGAAAGCTGATTTGGATTTGTTGATACTGAACTGACTGCTCATCGTATATGACTTGGACTGTTTGCTGACTACTCTACTTGTAAAACCCTTGCTCTATAATACAACTGCTGCATTGAAAGGACTCTGCTGTGTTTGTGCACACTGCTCACACCTGGGGAAAGCCAAGGTTCCATCTCTTACAGCTTTAACAGGGAGTGCAGAAATGTGGCTGCAGAGCACATTGGTGCTGGTGTGCTCCTAGGCCCCTTTTTCCATGTGTTCAGTCAAACTCCAGATGCCAGCTTTGGTGAAAGTAGATAATTCAGGGTTTCATATAGAGTAGAGGTCTCCAAACTTTTCAGTAGGTGGGCCACATCATACAGTTTACACATTTTCATGGGCTGAAAAAATA
Organism: Tiliqua scincoides; assembly: GCF_035046505.1. Classification (NCBI taxonomy): domain Eukaryota; kingdom Metazoa; phylum Chordata; class Lepidosauria; order Squamata; family Scincidae; genus Tiliqua; species Tiliqua scincoides. The sequence goes on from NC_089824.1 coordinate 213,222,689, forward strand.
TCATTTATGTAGGGTGGAGGTGAGTGATGCATGGCACACGGTCTGATCCGTTGAGAAACCTAGTTTGTCATAATTTGTTTACACATGTACAAAAATGACACTGTTTCCTCACTGCAATCGTTTTACAGCATTGTTGAAAAGTCAACATATAGAAAATGATTTGTCTTATTGGCAAGGGTGAGGTTAACATTGAATAATTATGGTTTGCAGGTCTTAAAATATATGGCCCTCATGAGTGCAAATGAGGGTTGGTCAGATTGGCACAACTCTGGCCATACGGAAGGGAGTGTGGTGGTCTAAACTGCACACGTCTGACTGTGTGATTGGGACAAAACATTTTTTTAGGGACGGAGGTTCGGGTAAAATCTTGAGGTGGGTCAGATCTGGCCCCCGGGCCATAGTTTGGAGACCCCTGATGTAGAGCTCAGGTGCCAGACACTTAAAAAAGACAGAATAATAACTCACCTCCCAAACAGAAAGAAAAACAAGAAGGCAAGGTTGTTGCCACTCAAAGCCAAGAAGTCTTCAGAAGCCAAGAAACCTGGGAAAGGCTGCATGCAGTAGCCATGGGAAGCTGTATGTCAGCTGGGCCTTCTCAGCCTTCAGAATAGGGAAAAAAAAATGACATACTGGAGAGGATACAAGAGCAGCCATCAAGCAGGATGATGGAACCAAAGGAAACCGCAATTCAAGTTTGCATTAGCCAAAGATGGCTCCCCTGAAGCTTGTAGCAGGTGGAAACTGACTAGCAATGCGGAACAGGCTTTCTGCATATCTTGGCTTGTGTTGGCATGGTTTTCTCAGAAAGATGGAGCCTGGGACACTGTGGGCAAGGTGGGATGAGTGTGCGAAAGGCTGGGAGGGGAATGAGTGAGAATGATTTGCCCCAAAAGAAGAATCTCTTTCTCTCTCTTTCTCTCACACACACACTCATGAACATTCTCCTACCTTATTAGTCTGGAGAGAGAAAACACAGCATCTTCTTTCGCCCTCTATCATTCACCCTCTACCCACTGCAGAAGGAAAGTGTGTGTGCCAGGATTCCATAAGCTGCTAGAGAGAGGCACAAAAAGAAAGATAATGCCTGATTTTTAGGGGGCAAGCAGAGCAGGGGGCTTCATTCCTTCCCCTCTTCCCTTAAGCTAAGAATTCCAGTACAATGAAGAGGAATACTGCCTTCACCCCGCCTTTTGGTATGCTTTCTGGAGTTTTAACAATTCCATACAATTTATCAGAAGCTAAATAAATAAATAAATCCATAATGGGGGAGTGGAAGAGCAAAAAATACTTTGAGTGCTCTCTCCGTGTGAAGATAAAAAATATTTTCCAGTAGACTTACTCAAACATGACCCAATGAAACAATGAATCACTTGCCTTACAAGCTTGCATGCAGATGTGCCGAAAAATAGCCGGTGAGTCACAATCAACAAAAGCTCCCAAATTCCCCCATAAGGGAAAATGGGGGATACACTGATACAGCCCCAGTGATGAAAATGAACTTGAGTGAATCCTGAGGACATCCAGATGAAATAAAACCTGAAGAGGGAATGGGCATGTGAAAGTTAAAATGCTAGTACAGGTATAACCTAATTATCCACAGATTTTTCACCTGATGGTTTTATCTCACATGATGAGAAGGGCATTTAAATTAAAGGAAAAAAGTTGTTTAACAATAGCCTTATTAATGCGAGAGAGGGCAGCTGGCTGACAATCCATCAATCATTCTCCCTCCAGGCACTTAGAACAGCTTCACTCCAAGGCAAGCAATCCTTCGCTTCCCCTGAGGACATAAAAGCAAGATAATCACTTTGCATTCTTTCTCTGTGCTGCGCTCTGGGTGAAGGCAGGGGTTGCTGGCTCAGAGTAAAGCCTTTCTAAGCGCCTGGAGAGAGACTGATTGATAGGGACATTGGTTTTTAAAATGGATTTGCTTTAATGCGACTTTCGCCATCCATGTGAGTTCTGGGAATGGAACCCTCGTGAATAACAAGACACAACCTGTAGAGTGTTTTTAAGTTAGCTGCTGTTTGCTTAACAGTGGGAGAGAGCTGGTTATAGTGATGGCTAACACAAGCATTTGTCCTGCTTGGGTAACTATCAGGGGCCCAGTCAGTGGCATAGCTTTGGGGGCAGGCAGTAAGTTGTGAAGGTGCTGCAACTTGCCTTGTAATCAGTCTCTCCCATTCTTGTGTTGTCATGGAATGACAGTGGACTGCCTGGAATGGCTTCCACTACTAGTGGGAGGGGATGCTTTCACGACTTGTTGACCCCCCCCCAGCTATGCCACTGGGCTCAGTGCCTCAGGAGGACCCACAGCTATGACTCCTGCTCTGCCTGGGTCATTCAAAATGTCTCCTCTTCTTCCTGATGGCACACTGGAGTCACCAATTTTAATTCCCCCCACAATGTCTGTAGTGATGTCATTGATTCTTACCCTCTTACTTTTTTATTTTACGACTAGTCCAGATCGATGCCAGTTTACAACCCCTTCTCAACAATTGTTTTTTGGGGGAATAAAATCCTTGGTAGTTGTTCAGAAAAAATCCTTTTGACCAAATTAAAGCTAACAGGTATTGGCACATGACAAAGCATTTGGTAATGTTAAGTCTTCTGTATGTATTCTTTAGCTGCGAGTGAGTCAACAAGTATTCTCCCCTGAATTTAGGCCTTCTAAAGCATTCCTTGTATGTGATGAAAGCCAAACCTAGAAGGAAGATGAGACCGAAAATAATTTTCCCCTCTTTCCATGTTCTCTAATGCACTAAAGGGGAAGGAATTAAATTCTGACAAAGCAGCTTCTGCAGGATATAAATCTCCCAAGATTTGGCCTTTGCTGCTCTTTCTTCCTCAATCAGAGCGAAGTTTAGAATAATTTATGCCAATTTAAGAGCATCTTCAATAAATAAAAGAAAATGATTTCAGGTAGAGTTGGGATCTTCCCACCTAGCACCAAACTGAATTTAGAAGAAATGGCTCAGCTTTTTTTTTTTTGCATTGCCTTGCTTTTCTTTGCAACTACCTTAATACAATTTTTTGTATCGGCAACCGAGATGGCAAGGAATCAGACTACTAAACCAATGGTTCTTAAACTTTTTCAACTGTTGGTTCCCTTGACCTACTGGGCCATTGGCTGTGGGCCAGTAGCATAGCTAAAGGGGGTGCAAAGCACTAAGTTTTGCATATGCCTGAATGTGCAGTGCTAGGGGTCCCTCCCCCTCCCCCTCCCTTTCGGACCATTTCTGGTGGCGAGAACAAAACGGTGGCAAATGTCTCCGTTTTGCTCTTGCTGCCAGGAATGGCTCTGAAAGGGAGGGGGAGGGGACCCTAGCTTGACGCTACTGGCTGCAGCTCCCTGTTATGGCCAGGTGTGTGTGTGTGGAAATATGATTGACATTTTAATTAGTATTAAAATTAAGAACATAAGAACAGCCCCATTGGATCAGGCCATAGGCTTATCTAGTCCAGCTTCCTTTATCTCACAGCGGCCCACCAAATGCCCCAGGGAGCACACGAGATAACAAGAGACCTGCATCCTGGTGCCCTCCCTTCATTTCATTAAATGGATTCATTAAAAATTCATTGGATATAAGGAATTTCATTCAAATCTTAATCTGAACTCCTGTTCTGAGGAAACTGGTGAGCGATCAGTTAACGTAAATTAATTCAATTATGTTTTCCTTGATTTAAAAAACCTGCTTCCATAAGTATGTTTTATTTGGAATCTGTGTTTGATTTCATTTCAAAAGCTCCACCTCTACTAAGGGATTTGATTTAAGTGTGCTCTTTGCTTGGCTGTTTCACAGGAGCTAAGTATTGCATTAGATGAAAATGTCTTCTAATTCAATACCATGCTTAAATTTTATATTTTTTGGTTCAAAAAAAAAATGCTTAAAAAAATGAAAGAAACAACTCCCCCACTCTCTGGACTATTTAATAAAGAGGAGGTGTTTTACCTGTTGGAAATTTAACGACATTTTTGAAAGTTTAATATTTAACATGGAATGAATGTCAAGCAAATTAAATTTTTACCCAGAGTCCTGTTGGAGGAATGTTTGAAAAATATGCTCACTCTGCATGAAATGGAAATTGTAAGGTGGAATAGCAGGAATTCAGTTATATTTTCTGCCACACAGTTACTTGCCATGAGATTATTTCTGTTGGCTGTAATGAAGATCCACAAGGAACCAGTCTTTCCAATAGTTTGCCTCAAAACCCATCCTTGGTTTATCTACAAGATCGACCAATAGACGTGCATATTCAGTATGCATAGATGTTTATTGTAGGTATGTAGATGTCTAGTGGCACAATTCCATCTACATGGTTGTATTCCCACATATATCACAATGGGGGGAATTTTATATGAGGATATAGTTATCAGTGACATATAATGTGATATGTGGCTCAGGTCCTCCAAAATGTCTCCTCTATCTGAGATACGCATCTTTTGCATTTGGACCCATAGACAGAAGAGAAATTCCACAAGGACTCAACAACTATCACCTCTCCATGGATCAGGGTCACTTCCTGGATACCATATGATGGACTTAGGGCATGATCCTAACCAACTTTCCAGCACTGACCTAGCCGCAATGCAGCCCCAAGGTAAGGTAACAAACATGTCCTTACCATGAGGAGGGCTCCTTGACTGCCTCCTCACTGCAGAATGCAGTGTACGCCACATTGGCACAGCTATGTCAGTGCTGGAAAGTTGGTTAGGACTGCACCCTTAGCATCACAACCCTATCCTGAAAACCTACTGACCACTACACAGCTTCCAACGTTCATCCAGAGCACACCACATGATTCATTCTCCACAGGCAAACCCTACAATACAAGTGCAAGTTCCATCAGACAAGGACTCATGCCTGAAGAATTTACAATAGGCATTGGTAATAAGGACAAATTCACCCAACAAAATAAGATTGACAGGGGCTACACTGGCACCCAGAAACAACCTACTACAAGATAGGCCTATAAGGGTAAATGGTGGTATGGCGCTGATTGTCACCAAGAGGTCCCAGTTAAAACCATTCTAGTGAACCATAAATGATCTATAGTCTAACTTGGATAATGACCATTCTCTCTCATGAGCCTGGAGTGGTAGGCCTGTGCTTGCTTACAGATAACCCTCTAATCTTAAAACACACACACACACATGCAATAACAACAACAACTTCCTGTGGACAATGATAAACTATAGAGCTCACACTACTACAGGAAAGAGACCTTTGGTTACAAGAGGATCTATGGAGTAGAATATTTTAAATGACTAAATAATAGACTCTGTCCACATATCTACTTAGACTATATCAGTGGTTCTCAAACTCTTGTGTAAAGTTTTCCAACCATTAAGTTATTTGCCAACATGGCCTTTCTGCTATTTACAGAGGACAAACAGGTCAATCTCTATGCCAAATTTGACTTTGGAAATGGCAACATCCAGTGACCAGTCAGAGAACATTTCAGTCTCCAAAATCACGCCACTGCAGATTTGAAAGTGAGAGTCCTCCAACAGATACACTTCAAAGGGAGATTAGACAGAGCAAAAGCTGAATTAGAATTTATGACAAAACTTGGCATCATCACAGGAGGGGGTCTGAATCAGGACTGGCTTCTTATCACATTACAGAGTTAATTGACTTAGCGGTGCAATGAGGTCGTTATCACTAATTGTGAATTGTCACTGTGCTTATCTTGCATAATTTTAAGCTTGTTACAGACCTGCCTGCTTTCATTTCTTCTTGCCAATTCACTCTGCTGTTTTCAAAGTTTTTTTTTTTTTTTATAGATTTGCAAATATACCTGCCTGCCGTGGGTTTCCCTTTATGCATCTGAGGAAATGGACTACATCTGGGCTCCCTCAGCTACAGACAAGCAAGGTATGAATGGCAAATGGCTGTGTTGGCATTTTCGCATATGTGCATTAGGTCCTCGGGTGGTGTTTTTGCACAGGCCTGATAGCCTTTGGGCTGGCAAGAGCCAGATGTTTTGAACTATGTACATTTCAAACAGACTCTGGAACCTTACCAGTACGTAGATAGGGTATTTACAGCCGAATCCTAAGTCTGGTGATGCCCGGGACTCCAGTGGCACTGAAATGGCTACCAGTGGATCTTATGGGCACTGGGCTAGCGCTGGGTGTCTCCTTGGGGTAAGCGAGTGTTTGCATTTGCTCCCTTACCCTGGGTAATGCTGCGGCGCCAATGGGAGGAAACACCGGGAGTAAGGCCCATTGTACTCAATGGGGCTTACTCCCAGGTAAGTGTGGCTAGGATTGCAGCCTCACAGCCTAATCCTAGGCATGTCTACTCAGGAGTAAGTCCTGTTATACTCAGTGGGGCTCAAGGTACACCAACATACATTGTACACACAAATGTTATATGTTATGATGGTGCGAACATTGTAAAAAAAACTCTGGTAGATCTCCGGGCCTTGCTGGGTTTCAAAGTAGCTCTCGAGCCAAAAAAGTGTGAGCACCCCTGTGCTAGAGGAACGCTGACCATTTGTCCATGCAATGCTGAGCCCCAGCGATGACTGGAGCTGGCCCAGCACTTTTCCCCCTTTTCCCTGGTGCCATGGATGTGCCTTACCGCACATTTGTGACACTAGGCAAGGGCCTCTTAGGATTGGGCCCTTAGTGTATAGTTCATAAATCTGATGCTGAAATAACTGTATTAATCTTTAAGGTGCCTCAGAACTCTTTGTGGTTTAAGCAAATGATAGAAACCTTCATCATCATTTACAAAGCAGGGGTGGATTTTTGTTTTATTTTGGTAAGTTTGTTTTCTGAGTGGAGCTAAAAAACAAACAATTCTTCCGTGGACAGGAAGAGAAGTCAGTTGACCCATGGTGGGATTCCCCAGTTCTCTCGGTAAGCAATATTTATTTTCTTTGCACAATCATACAGGGCTCTCTTAAACTTATTTTACATCCGTGCAGTCCAAGCCAGCTAGGGTTTCTTTTTTATTGCCATAGTCTTTTGATATGGACTTATCATTTATTTATTAGAGTGGCTTAATTTTTAATTGGACTTTCTCAGTTTCTAAGCTGCTTCTGCTGCACAGTTGATTCCCTGGTGAAACATCCCCTGTCTGCTGCTCTGACCTGAGCTCAAGAAAAGTTGTGTTTTTTCAGTTTCATCTTGTTCTCTGGACTAGACTGGAGGTCTAATCTAGAGAGAGGTGCCCTCTGGGCAGCCTAGTTCACTGCTGATATTTAAATACTTCCCTTCACTTCTGAACATTGCTGGTGCTTTCTCCACTTTTGGCATGCCCAAACAGACATTCTCATGAAAAAGCCTAAAAGACTTCAGCAAATGGGAAGATTTTAATTGTATTTGCTCACTGGAAACCTACAATTGGGGGGGGGGGGGAGAGAGATGAGGCTTCTTGGTGCTTAGTTCCCTAATTAATGAATAAGTAAATTAATGCAATTAATTGCATTGCCATAGCCCACGTCATCCCAAAAACTCAGTGAGAGTAACAATATAGTTATTTTTAGAACTGAAACTGTACAGAGAACTGATTTTAGGAAACATTTTTGCACCCCTCAGAAAGCATCCTTTGTTTGGCCATTTTTTGTATGTGGGGTTTATGTGAAAGCAGTGATGTCACTAGGGTGGTGCAGGGGGTGTGGGCTGCACCAGGTGACATACGGGGCAGGGGAGTGATACCAATACTGGCCAAAATTTTGAAGAATCTTGGTACTTTAAAATACCATCATGTTATATATCATTCAATGTGTAATTTCATGCAGAATCCATTGAAACAAACAGCATTGATATATCTCTATTCTATCAAACGTTTTAGCCAAAAATAATCAGGGTGGGGCAATAGTGCATCACCATGCCCACTGCTCAGGGCGTTGCCCCTCCCACTGCATGGGAGAAGGTCCATCATTGGGGTGATGTGCTGGCCTCCAATACCAGATGATGCAAACCCTAGTTGACACCACTGTGTGAAAGATCACACAAAAATATTTTGCAGGGGTGTCCTCATTTTCACTGCAGCTGTGACAACACTACCTTTTTGCTCTTCTGCTGAGGGGAAGGAAAGGTTTTGGGCATTGGCTTGGCAGGCAAATGAAGATGCTGGTTGACCTTGGTGACATCACCACAGAGCTATATCTGATTAGCTACCGAGTGTTGTGAAGTCATCAAATTTCAGTGTGATCTCTCATTGGCTGAGGCTCCATGGTGAAGAAATAAAACGTCTTTTCCTCCTTTTGTTCTCACAACAACCCTGTGAGGTAGGTTAAGCTTAGAGATAGTGACTGGCCCAAGGTCACCCAGGAAGCTTCATGGCTGGGTGGAGATGCAGTAGGTGCAAAAGTAGCTCTCATGTTACAAGGGTTAAAGTACACATGAAAATAGTTCTTGATGCTGTAGATATCTAGATCAGTGGTTCCCAAAGTGGTGGGTTGTGACCTACTATTGAGAACTAAAATCGGGCCATTTTCCCTTAAGGGGAGTGGTCCAGTAATGGGCATCCCGACAGCACCGCAGTGATTGCGGTGCCGTGGGGACTCTATTTTTTCTCTTACCTGGGGGATCCCACTGGTCTTGGGGAGGGTACAGGAGGCCCACAGCCCCCTCTGTGGGCCTCCCCAATGCTAGACAGGTCTGTGAAGCTAGACAGGCCCACAAAATCACTCTGTTTGGGGATCTTTTCTTGCATAAACCAGAAGTGTGCTCCAATCACTAAACAGAGCAATTTTTAGCATTGGGGAGGCCCACGGAGGAAGCTGCTGGCCTCCTGGACCCTCCCAAAGCCAGTGGGACCCCCCAGGTAAAGAGAAAAACCCCTGGGTCCCATGGTATCACAACTGTTGTGGTGCCATCAAACCCCCCCCCCCTCGGCTCCACCCCGCAAATACTAAGTAGCAGTCCCAAAGTCCAGGTAGGACTTTGGGAACTGCTGATCTAGATGCTTTCAGTACTGGAGTCCTACTTGGGACAAGACTTAGACCCTGTCCATAAAGTGGCATTGTTTTATCCTTGGTGTTCTATAGCCTCATTCTGTCTTAATGATCTCACAAATAATTGTACTTCACTTTGGGATGGGATAATGCTTTCTTAAGAGAGTTGTAAATATTGCCCCACTGCTGCTGACTAGATGGCAAGGAGAATTTGCTACCAGCAGAAGAAACCAATCTATTTTTACTACCTGGAGTGTGGCCTAGGCAAAATAATTGAAATGTCCTTAGTCTTTTGTCCCTTCCTTGGAATAACCTATTGATTGAATTTCAGGCCAGTTTCATCATAACCTTTGTGGCTCTGGCCTCAAGTTGCCAACTTTTAAATCAGACCCTGTAGGTGTACTTTTAATGGCAATTAGTTCTGCAGCAATTAGCAGCTAATGATATTTATCTCCCTGGTTGTGAAAGTCTGCCACCTGATTTCTGCAGACCAAGCCACTGCTTAAGGCACAAAATAAGGACAAATAGATTTTCTCTGACCAGTGGACAAGCCAGACGTAACATAAGAACATAAGAACAGCCCCACTGGATCAGGCCATAGGCCCATCTAATCCAGCTTCCTGTATCTCACAGCGGCCCACCAAATGCCCCAGGGAGCACACCAGATAACAAGAGACTTCATCCTGGTGCCCTCCCTTGCATCTGTCATTCTGACATAGCCCATTTCTAAAATCAGGAGGTTGCACATACCCATTATGGCTTGTAATCCGTTATGGATTTTTCCTCCAGAAACTTGTCCAATCCCCTTTTAAAGGCATCTAGGCCAGATGCCATCACCACATCCTGTGGCCAGGAGTTCCACAGACCAACCACATGGTGAGTAAAGAACCCCCTGGGGAGTAAAGATGCACTCCCTGGGGAATGGAAATATCCATGGAACGTGACATCTCCATTTCTCATAGGTATACATATCTGAAACTATTTTGTGGAGCTTTTGAATTGTTATTTTGACTCCTTGCATACAGTAGTTGTATTCTCAGAACTACATCAGGATATACGGAACTAACTTTCATGGTTTGTTTAATATCCCAGAACGCCTCAGAGCAAAAATATACAACAACGTGAGGGGAATAAATCAAGAGGGTAACCTAAAGGGTCAGAAACCATTTGGTTCAACTGGAATTTGACTGCCTCGCAGGAAAAACTTTATGTAGGGGCAACGATGCTGCTGAAAAGATGGTGTCTGCAGGGCTGTACTTTATGCTTACATGTTTTTCTGTGCCAAGGTTTGTGCCAATAAAGTTGGATTCTGTGCCCTCTATGCATTATGCATGATGAAAATTAGGACAATTTGTTCATATTGGTTTATTTTTCAGAATTCAGCTTTTTCTAGTCATGTGGAAAAATACTGAAGGGCCACTACTGACCTATGGAAATGTTACTCACAACCCAATCCTGAGCTGCCTGGCGCCCAGAGTGGTGCCAGAATGACTACGGCTGCATCCAATGGTTGCTGGGCAGCCACCAGTGGCTCCCCCGAGGAAGTCCCCACAATGGGGCTTCTCAAGTCTGTGAAAGCTATTTAGCTGGTGCAGAGTTGAAAGGCCTTGTGTTGAACTGGGAGGCCCAAAGTAGGGTTCTGGATCCAGTGGAGCAGAGCTCTGTCGGTCTCGCCCTGCTCCCCCACCCCACCTTTCCTCTGCTCTTCCCCTGCCCCGAAACACCTCCCCTCCACCCCAATCACCTCTCCACTGCCTGGAGCAAGGGACAATCTCTGGGCAGCGTGTGATGGGCCTCTGACTGGCACTGGCTCAGCGCAGACTGGCACTGAGCCAGCATCAGTACTGACCTAGAGGTGAGTCTTGCAGGCATGCTTTACGGCACGTTTGCGACACTCAGTGTTGGCAGAGAGCCGGTGCTTGGTCCTTAGGATTGGGCCCTCAGTCGTCCCCCCCCCCCGCCCGTGCGATTGCACTAATAATTGCCTTTACTATGAGTGAGCAGAAGGTAGATCTTGATCCACAGGGAAACCAGTGGCCTATGTCTACTGAACCACCTTGCATGTGTGTGCAATAGTTGATGTGAGTTTTGCAAAGTGTAGGTGACCAAAGATCAGCCTCAGGTCTCTGTCCCAAACAAAATCCTTGACTGACCCACCAAGGACTCGAAAAAGGACAGTCTCCCATCCCAGCTGTGATCTTTTGGAGGCTTGGGCTATCGGTTATGAGTGTATGTTTGGTGGGAGAGACTGGCCCCCCACCACAAGTGGGTGAAGTGTTCTCGTGGTTTGTCTATAGCAGGGGTGCTCAAACTTTCAACTTTAGGGATGCTGGAGCTTTAACAAGTGTATAGAAGAGAGAATTGCAGCAGGCGCAACTTGTCATCCCACAGATGACAAGCTGCACCTGCTGAAATTCTCTCTTCTATACACTTGTTAAAGGTACAGCATCCCTAAAGTTGAAAGTTTGAGCACCCCTGGTCTATAGGCTCACGCCTTACCTGTAGACCTTCATTTAGGAGGCAGAGAGCTGCATGTCAACCATGGCATTTTGCCACAGCTTGAACTACAGGAATCCTCATCCCTTCTTTACCACTAATCTCCCCTATTTTCCTTCCCCCCTCTTTCCTTCCTGGTACTGCAAAACTTTCACTTCCTTCCAGTCAAGCAGCTCAAAGGGGGCAAAATGATATGGGGGCAAAAATGGCATGCTTGCACATTGTTATCACTCCCTGGAGTGGCTGTGATGGTGAGTGGGAGCAGGGCCTAGGAAAGGGGGGGTAAAGGGGGTAATTTGTACCCGGGCCCATGGTCAAAAGGGGGGCCCAGGAGCCAAAGGAGGGGGCCCAGAAAGTTCCTGGGTTCTGACATTTTCCTATCTACTCAGGCATTGTATAGAAGACTTGTTGCCCGCACGGGATGTTGGCAACACTACCACAACTAGGGATGCTGGGGACACTACTGATGCTACGTGGGTTGGTAGACTTGAGTGCCAAAGACTTTTCCAGCTGTCTCTACCCTCCCCCCATGTGTTGCCCCTCCCTGCCCCTATTCTGCTTGCCCATCACCACCCTTTGCAAAGGGGCCCAAAAGAAACTTTGTACCCCCTGATTAAATTCCTCTCAGAGGCCCTGAGGGGTCACTTACACAGTGCATTGCAGCGCCTGCAGTATTTACCGTTTTGCCCCCCAGCTATGCTACTGTTTCCTTCTCCTAGGTTCTTATGGGAAGCCCATCCAATCTCCCTATTTCCCTTCCTCCACATTTACCCCCTTCTCACTCTACTCCTCCTCCTCCCAAGAAGTTCTTGTCTCCTGCCCTCTCATGTGTCTCCTCCTTCTAACCACTTTCCCCAGGTACTGTAGTGTGTGTGGTTAGCCATGGAATCCCCCTGTCTGGATTACAGTATGCCTGAGTACATTCAGGTAGGCCTCTGCTTTGAAACTTCATTTTTGAGCACTAAAATAAATCCTTTTTGCACCTTTCACCCTCGCCTTCCTTTCCTGGTCAAATTATATGAACTTTGCCATTGGCCACTACACAGGATCTCTGCACACTTTGGGATTACCCCCGTGTGCCCATGTTGAATGTCTTTTAAAAGCACTGCCAATAACATACTCTATACATTTATGGCACTTTGGTGGAGCACAGGAAGTGCACCCTATACACATTCAAGTCAACCTTGCCTGCTAAGGGTTAAAAATAAGTTTTCCTAACAATCAACAAACTGACAAAATCCAAAGTCAACAACCGGTAGTTGTGAAGGCCCTTTATTCCAAATAAATCCTCTAAGCTTATAACATCATAACTTCCATCACACGGCTACCAAACATTGCACAGAAAAAAAAGGTCCAGAAGGAACTTCTGTTCTGCAAGCCTCTTTTGTACCATCTTGGAAAGTTTCACAGGCCCACTGACCTAAATGGGGACATAGCCAAGAGCATCCTGTGTACTTAGACAGAACTCCCCCCTCCCGTTCCACATCCTCTCCCCACCCGGAATCTCCCACATGGGACAATCTTAGGAAACCAATAAGCTCTGGAAATATTATATGCTCCTGCATTGTATTTTCTGATTTCCTCTCTCTATCCCCTTAATCTCCTAGTGTGAAGATTCTCATCTAATTCTTCTCTCTACATTCTGATGTTCCATGAATACATTTCCCTGTCTTGTTACTGTTCATTATATTATTGTATTGTGTGTGTGGGCTTGCATCTCAGATCTCTGCTCCAAGTCCAAGGCCCTGATTCTTGTAAGCTTTACCAAGTCCAGTTATTGCCAAGCTCTTCTGGATCAGCTAAATCAAGACTTTTGATTTCTTCCTTGCACTGCTGCTTTATTACTTTTTTAATCTTTCATAATAAAACCAGTTTCCTCCTGTGGTAATAAGATTAGTATGTGCAAGTGTTTCCTTGGTTTCCACAGGTTCTCAGATCTTCTAGTCTGTGCCCAAGCTGACACATTTTGAGAAATGCTGGTGTTCTATCTACCCCTCGGGGCTGGGGATAAGAATAGGCCCTCAGTTAGGCTGTACTTGTCGTAAGAGGCGACTAAACAGCCACCGGGTAGATGGGACTCGTCAGCCTGGGAAGGCAGCTCATCTGAGAGAAGGAAAACTCTGATCCCAAACCTCCACTGCCTTGTGGCTACATCCAGTTACGGAAAAGGCTTCAGGAGTCAACCTCGAGGCAAAATCCGGAGCCAGAGTCCCTGAGGCAGTTCATGGCTGAACACAGTCACGTTCTGGCAACTCCTGCGACGCCGCTGGAACCAACCGTATTGGCCTCTGCCTTTCCATTGGACCATTTCAGCGATGTGGAGAGGGGGGATTTGCTGCATGGGTAACAGCCTATCCTCCATACCTGCTTTACCCAGGCTTCGCGCACTGGAGAGGACACTCTGTTCCAGAACCACCATTCAGAGCATGACACCATAGTCTTCTGAGACTGAAGGATGCCAACAACAACGGTGTTCTATCTGTGTTACATACAGGAGATGCATGTCGTGTAGGTACCACAGACTCTAATTCATGTGTGTTGATCTGTATTCTCTCAGTAGGACAGCAACACACACCCTCCTGAAAGAAACCCCAAACTACCAGATAAGGATTCTGATTAATGATTATGGGTCCAATCCTATCCAATCTTCCAGCATCAATGTAGCTGCAATGCAGCCTCAAGGTAAGGGACAAAATGTTCCCTTATCTTGAGGAGGCCTCCATGACTGCCCCACCACTGCAGGGTGCGGCGCATGCCCCGTTGGCACTAGTACATCGATGCTTGAAAGTTGGATAGGATTATTGGATAGGAACTTGAAATGATATATTTTGATTAGGGCCTAATGAAATTTCTCTACACTCCTAATTTTACCTTCTAATTATCACCCAGAACCACAAACACCAGTAGAAACTTATAGCTTCAGGTCCACCATGATTAGGTCACCCCTATTAGGTCACCCCAATGGCCTGATCCAGTGGGGCTGTTCTTATGTTCTTATGATCTTATTAGTATCTGAATGTTTGTGGCTCTTTGAATATGGTAAAAAACTGGCAAAAAATAAATAAATCAATATTTTGCTTCAGCTTACACCTCAAGCTTATGCGTGTCTACTTGGAAGTAATTTCCATTGTGTCCAATGGGATTACTCCCAGGAAAGTGTGTATAGGATTGATGCCACTGTATCTCAAGCAGTGAGCTTCTGTCTTTTGCTGTAACTCAAGATCTTTGAGTGTCGTGATCTGCAGCTCAGAGTGCTCTAAAAGGCTATGACCAGGGTTGGAGGAGTTGATGGTGCTAAAAGAGGCACAGGCTGAAATTTTACTCAGACACTGCCTGTGGCTTGGTGGTTTGAGGGGACTGGGAACACCAGTAGGCTCTGATGGTTTGTTGACCCTAAAACATTTTGCTTAAGGAGCTTTTATGATACACTTCTAAGACGTGGTCAGCAAATAATGAAGACTCAGGACACAATCCTAACCCACTTTCCAGCACCGACATTAGGGCAACGCAACTCCAAGGTAAAGAAACAAACATTCCCTTATTTTGAGGAGGCTTCCATGAGTGCCCCCCAACTGCAGGATGCAGCACATGTCCCATTGGGACAGCTATGCCAGTGCTGGAAAGTGGGTTAGGATTTGGGCCTAATTGTATTACTGATCCAATGCTTAGTCCTGGGTTGAAGTCTTGACCTGCAGGAGATGCAGAGGCACAACCCAATCCTAACCTGCACTGGAACAGGCAAGCCAAGTGGCCTGTGCTATATCCAGCACAGGTTAGGAGGTGGCTGAAGCTCAACTTGGAGCAAGGGGATATTTATCCCCTTACCCTGAGTCACGCAGCAGACACCCCTATGGGGCTACTCAGATCTGCGCCCGTGAAATTGTTGGCGCAAATCTGAGCAGCCTGGTGTAATATCAGGCTGGCTGAGAGGAGGGTTAGGATGTAGTTTAAGGGCACAATCCTGACCAGGTCTACTCAGAAGTAAGTCCTATTTTGTTCAATGGGGCTTACTCTCAGGAAAGTGTGGTTAGGATTGCAGCCTAAGCTGCTGAAGCCAGTCCCACCCCTCTCCCAGGCTTAGTCTACCTACCATCCTGCCCCCCCCCGCCCAAAACACCCCCATCCTGCCCTCCTGCCACCCTCTCCCACCCTCCTACGATGGCTTGGCCAGCACTTACTTACCCGCTTCGCTTCTGGACTTGGTACCATGTGGCCAGCCAACACCCTTGCACCGGCCTAACCGGCTCATGAGTCATCGCGAACATGCTGTAAAACACACTTGTAGGCTAGAGCAGAGGACTTGCACCGGCCGACCTGGAGGTCTGGATTGTGCTCACAGTGTCCCAGCTTTCTCCTTGGTAGCACTGACACATACGCCTTCACGGAGAGTTAGTTTTAAGCTACAGATCTATCAGGCGTTCAAATCAAGTTATATCCCAAAGGTGATCTCAATTATTGTGTCTCTTCTTTCATTCTGGAGTGTGGGGAAATAATAACAGTAGAGTGCAGGTGTGGCTGGGGGTTCCACTATTATAGCTATTTTTTTAAAGTACAAATTAATATTCAAAGAAAATATACAATACGTGCATAATTTTTCTGGTGAATTTGTTGTCTTGATTTCTATAGTTGACTTATCAAGATACATGAGGATGGATGTTCCATGTTCATTCACTGGGATTTTGTCTCTGGGTTAAGTCATTCGACTTGACAGCTCTCCTCTCTTTTTTCTCTAAAGTGAAGTCATTGATTAGCTTGTATTATGTGCTGAAAAATTGAGTTTTAACAGAGCACTGCTATATAGAATGAAGAGGCAATGCACTGAAGAGTGAATACCAGAAGAGATGAGGTGACATCGCACCAGATTTTTAGCAAAGGGTCATCCATTTGGATTCAGGTGTTTGCTTTTAGAGAACAGCTATCCGGATGAAATACGTGAAATCTGAAGTGGCCCATTCAATTCTGCTCTGCTTTTAACCTCTGAAGTGGAAAGTAATTAGAAATTTTCCCCAGAATTACCCTGACCATCACCCCACCTCACTGTATCACATCCTTAAGCATTCTTGAGAGTCTGTCATCGAGATGTAGTGGTTTGTCAATTGGAACTCAAGCCAGAGTCTCTTAATTAGGGATGTGCTGAAGTAGTTGAATTTAATGGGGAATGGCTGGTGGATAGCTCCCTCTCTGACCCCATTCCTGCTTAATGACAGTCTTGCAGATTAATGTCCACAGAAACTGCATGTGTGTGTGTGTGTGTGTGTGTGCGCACGTGCAAAACAGCTATAAATGTTACAGCAGTGCCAACATCTTCCAATTGCAGTTTTCACTGATTTTTGGCATTCCATTACTTTGAATGTATTTTATTCCAGCCCACAATGAGCACCAATGTGATCTAATATACAGTGACAATGCAGAAGCAAATTAATAGCTTGGCCATGTGACTCTTGGCCCTGCAATTACTGTGAGCATGGCTCTTGACTTTGACAACTATGGGGCGTGGGGGGAGGGTAGGGGATAGACTTTTCAATAGGGTGAACTCGTGTTGATGGGGTAAAATGTTCATCGACATTCTACCTTCTCAGGAAACAAAGTTTTCAGAATGTTTGCAGTCTAGGCTCAGAAAGAGAAGATTGTCAGACTGGCTGGGATTACAGCCTATTGTTTTGTATGTCTATATGCAAAAGAACCAACAACCAGACAAAGACACTCTGGAATGAACTTGTTTTCTAGGAGGAAAAATAGAAATGCCTTTCTATCAGCAATCCTGAGAGTATGTTAATGATCATTCATTTTGTATTTGAAAAGGAAACTTTCTTAACCCTCTGGTTACAATCAATGTTAATGTGGTCACAACACTGTGCAAATCTTATTTTCAATCTGATCTAAAAGAAAAACATCAGTCTGAAAAAGGACCACAGTGCCTAGGGTGTGCTTGCTTCTCCGCCACCTTGTACAGGCAAAGGGCAGATGGGAGCTGCTTTCACTTGCCACCCCTGTTGTTGAGAGCTCCTCCGTGGAGTGACAATGGCCAGTGAGACCAGTCGCGTAGCCAGAGGGGGGTGGCGTGCTAAGTATTACAGGTGCTGTAACGTGCAGTGTAAGCAGCTCCTCCCGCTTGCCACTGAAGCCATTGGGACAGCGATGGCAATTGCGCAGGTGCCACCGAGCAGCAGCCACCATTTCCTTCAAATGGAGAGAGAGAGAGAGACCGCCATTTGGCCGCTTTTTTGGACTGGAAAAGGAGCCATTGCTGCCTTTGAGGTGACAGCATGTTGCTGAAGCAAGCAAGAGTGGTGCTTCCAAAGGGTGTAGTCAGTCCTGCAGAGCCCAACTGCATTACCACACAGAGACAGAGGCCAAGGGCAGTGGCTTCTTCTCCGCCATGACAGGTCAAGGGTTGGTCTAGGGTTGTGCTTTTCAACATTTTTCTTTTCACAGCACACCGACATCTATGGTCTTCTCTATGGTATTTGCCTCTTGAGATGTCACTTCCAGCTTCAGGGAAACTCTTCAGGGTTTCTAGGGCAATTGCCTGTAGTAAGGAATTGTCTGCTCCACTGGCAGAGGAAGAGGAACAGATAATTAGTTACTACAGACAGTTGCTGTGGAAACAGAGCTGCAGAACCCAGAAGAGTTTTCAGCAATTTTCAACCGCTATGCTCCAAACTCCTACAGCACAGCCTTTTGCGGCATACCAGTTGAATATCACTGGTCTGGGGCCCTCCCAAGGTGCTGAGGCCTCAACAGTTGCCAGTGCCAGCCCTGAAAAATTAGTCTTAGTTCATTAGTCTGAAAAATTAGTCTGAAAAATTAGACTTAGTGTACCCAGTGGTGTAGCCAGAGGGGGTGCAAAGCACTCAGTTTTGCAGAGAGCCTCACTGTGTCATGCAGGTGGCCCTCCCCCCTCCCCTTCCAAGCCATTCTGGATGGTGGGAGCAAAATGGAGGCGTATGCCTAGCTCCTAAAGAGGGGGGCTGCTTGGCGCGGTGAGGCTCCCTGCAAAACTTAATGCTTTGCACCCCCTCAAGCTCCACAGCTGCGTATTCCTGAGCCATATGAAGCATCTGCATGCATAGAATGTTCTGGATCCAGTGCATGACAATGTCCTCATGACTCCCTTGCGAAGTAGATGCTCAGTGCTCACATTTTACAAGCCAGGAACTGGTCCTGAATTATCATCGTGTACTTGTAAATCTAGTTTTGAGGTATGTTCATTTGCATTCATTCAGCAGATCAATTCTATGTTGACTTTTTTTGATGCATTTGCTGTGTTTTCTTCCAACATGTTTACTTCCTTACAGATTAAGCACTTGAAAGAGAGTCAGCATGATACTATACATCACCAAATTCGGTGCCAAGGAAATGCATTAATTTAGCAAGCTTAGTCTTTTAGTAAACATGAATCAGCCTACAGCACTGACTGTTTGGGTTTATTCATAACACAGAAAAAAATAGAACTGACTTGCAAGTAGCCAGGCTTCTGTGCAGCAGGGCCTCAGTTTTTTTTTTTTGGGGGGGGGGGAAGAGGGTAAGTACTCCTCAAAAGCAAGTAGGTCAGCCTTCATCTGCCCCATCCCCCTTGCTGGAGTATGACTTGAATATATAGAGTTTCATTTATATCTAGACAGAGCAGAGCACTGGGCTCACTACCATTTATGTTTCAAATGGGAGAGTTAATGTGAAATACGCAATTTCTCTTTCAAAAATCCAGCATGTGGGACAAAGAGTCTGCATGCTTGGGGACAAGTGCTGAGTCAGGGGGACCCTGAGTCTTTGTCAGAGTCTTCCATGCGCGCGACTCACAAGTTGCTGAGTCAACCAAAATCATGCATTTTCACGACTCAAGCCTGAGTCACTGACTTGAGTTCCCAACCCTGTATGATAAACTTTGTCCCTTATGTGTCTCCATATTTCCTGGTGCCACCACTGACCTTAGCAGTGCTTCGTTCCCTAGGGTACAATGTACAATAGAAAGGATAGAGAGATGTACTGTCTCATTTTTTCCAACTACGTGTGATTTCTTTGGAGGTGTGCCTACTTCTGATCAACCAGACAAGGGCTGAATGTGCTGATGAGGACCTGGTCATGAAGAATTCTGTTACGGGAGGTGTCACTAGCCAGTACGCACCCACTCTCCCTCTTTTTGCATTCATTGAGCACTGTATTCATTAAGCTCAATGTATTCAACCTGAATACAGTTTAGATCAGGGGTGCTCAATAGGTGGATCGCGATCTACCAGTAGATCGCGAGGCAAAATGAGTAGATCGTGGAGTGCCGACCCCCCCCCCCGTTCAGGTGCCTCTGGGAGGAACGCCGGGAGTAAGGCCCATTGTACTCAATGGGGCTTACTCCCAGGTAAGTGTGGCTAGGATTGCAGCCTCACAGCCTAATCCTAGGCATGTCTACTCAGGAGTAAGTCCTGTTATACTCAGTGGGGCTCAAGGTACACCAACATACATTGTACACATAAACGTTATATGTTATGATGGCACGAACATTGTAAAAAAAACTCTGGTAGATCTCCAAAGTAGCTCTCGAGCCAAAAAAGTGTGAGCACCCCTGGTTTAGATAGTAATTTTTTTTTTTTACATTTGCTTCTAAATACATGACTGTTTGGGAATATTCCACCTCTCTGCCACCTACAGTAGCGTAGTCAGGTAGCACGGTAAATACAGTAGGTGCTGCAACACACAGTGCAACTGGCCCCTCCAGCTAGCTGTCAGAGCTATTCGGGACAGCGCACAGGTGTGCTCCTGCATTGCCATCGCTGCCCAGAATGGCTCCAACAGCGACTAGGAGGGGCCACTTACATGGTGCATTGCGGCATCTGCTGTACTTACCACGCTGGCCTCCTCTGGCTACGCTACTGGTTACCTAAAATGGGAGCAGAGGTGTTTGGCCCCATCCCTCCTTGTATGAGGCAAGGAAGGAAAGTCTCTTGCACCCCACTGAGTGTTTGGGGAAAAGGGTGATTCAAGGCTGCTCCTCTCACAGGTTTCTCAGAGCCATAAAGTACTTGCTTCCTGACGTGGGCAGTAACTTAGATGCCAGACAACAGGTCCTGTTTTGTTAGGTGTCAGTGGTGATTTGGCACTTGGATTTTTGTACCCTTGCCCTTCAGGACTGCCATGGAGGGAGGGCAAGCATTCTGCATGTTCTAAAGTGCCCTGTAAACAGTTAACTCACAAAAATATTGCATTTAAATATCATTTTGGACTATGATAAAAATCCCTCTATTTTTTCCCCTGACTCTGAGTCAGTCAGAAACAGAATCATTTTTGCATAGCCATAAAATGAACTATGTCCCTTCCCCCATCCCCCCATCAAAAATATTGGGAATCTTACAGCCCAATCCAATGCCACTGCAGCCACAATGTAGACCCAAGTTAAAAGAATGAATGTTCCATTACTTTGAGGAGAACTCCATGATAGCTCCACTAACACAGAATGCAGTGCACACATAAGAACAGCCCCACTGGATCAGGCCATAGGCCCATCAAGTCCAGCTTCCTGTATCTCACAGCAGCCCACCAAATGCCCCAGGGAGCACACCAGATAACAAGAGACCTCATTCTGGTGCCTTCCCTTGCATCTGGCATAGCCCATTTCTAAAATCAGGAGGCTGCACATACACATCACGGCTTGTAACCCATAATGGATTTTTCCTCCAGAAACTTGTCCAATCCCCTTTTAAAGGCATCCAGGCCAGATGCCATCACCACATCCTGTGGCAAGGCGTTCCACAGACCAACCACAAGCTGAGTAAAGAAATATTTTCTTTGGTCTGTTCTAACTCCCCAACACTCAATTTTAGTGGATGTCCCCTCGTTCTGGTGTTATGTGAGAGTGTAAAGAGCATCTCTCTATCCACTCTGTCCATCCCCTGCATAATTTTGTATGTCTCAAGCATGTCCCCCCTTAGGCGCCTCTTTTCTAGGCTGAAGAGGCCCAAAGGCCGTAGCCTTTCCTCATAAGGAAGGTGCCCCAGCCCCGTAATCATCTTAGTCGCTCTCTTTTGCACCTTTTCCATTTCCACTATGTCTTTTTTGAGATGCGGCGACCAGAACTGGACACAATACTCCAGGTGTGGCCTTACCATCGATTTGTACAATGGCACACCAGTGGCATAGCTGGAGTGGGTGCAAAGCACTAAGTTTTGCAGGGAGCCTCACCGCGGCGTGCAAGCAGACCTTCCCCCTCCCCTCCGGAGCCATTCAGGGCGGTGGGACCAAAACAGAGGTTAGTGACTCCGTTTTGTTCCCCCTTCCTGGATTGGCTCCAAAGGGGAGGGACCACTTGCACACCTCGGTGGGACTCCGTGCAAAACACAGTGTTTTGCAACCCCTCTAGCTATGCCACTGGCCCACGCCCTGTTGGCAAGGCTGCATCCACGCTGGAAAGTTGGTTAGGTTTGAGGTTGTTAGCCTGTAAATAAAGAGCGCCTTGGTTAGACAATAATGACACTCTCTGTCTTGATGTAAATCTGTTCCTAAAGGTCATTTTAAGTTTAAAGAACCTATTAGGAGGCAAAGCTGGTTTCAGGCAAAGCACCCATTCATTAGCACCACAGCACTGGTGCTTTCACACTATGCTAGCATTTTTTGTGAAGGGAGGGGGAGGAGAAAGACACTTCGCTCTCAGCTCTTGCTATTTTTATCTTCCCACCAGTCAGCTCTACCAAATTGATAAACCCTCAACTTTGATCATTATTTTTTCTATTAAAAAAAAGAGAGAGATAAATGCAGGATGTGGAAATCAAAAAGGATAATGAAGTCAATGTCCCTGACCCTTTTTTTTGGATCTGCTTTCTGCTCCTGCTCTCTGAGGAGCCAATACTTTTTGAAGTCAAAATTTGGCAATCCTTCTGACAATTCTGTTCTGTTCATTAATCCAATGCACTGAAAATATTGTGAATAATGGCATCTTCATCATGTGTTGGATTGCAACATTTCTTCAATTAATTAATTAGATTAACAGATTAAAAGCACTTTGACAGACTAAAAATGTGCCCCCTTTTATTTTATTCATACAAATACTTAAACAAAATATTTTAACACTTTAAATGTTAAGGTAATGGCTATTATGAAATGGGCAGCCCAATCCTAACCTGCTCTGGCACAGGGAGGCTGGCTGGCCTGCCCTGTATCCAGAGCGGGCTTCGGGACAGTTGTGACTCAGCCTGGGTAAGGGGCATTCCTTTCCCTTACCCCAGGTAACAACGGATGGAGCTACTTGGATCTCTGCCACCTAAAGAGGTGGTGCACATCTGAGTAGCCTGGAGCTGCTCTGGGTTGCCCAGGACCTGGGTCAGGATCCAGCACAAGTTCTGGATCCTGGCCCCACCCCTGCTCACCTGTGGCCTGCCCATGGACCTGCCCACTGCCCACCCTGAAACACCTCCTTTCCACCCTCTCCACGCCCCCCCCCAACCCCCAAGCTGGCCTGACTCAGTCAGTCGGCAGGGACTTACCTTCACACTGGCCCATTGGGACTTGGACCACCCTCCTTCCCCCAGAGTCATCGCAGAAGTGCCTTATGGCACTTTTGCAACACTCTTCGGCCAGTTCAAGGGCCTTGCGCCAGCCAAGGGCACCTACTGGATTGCGCCCACACTTGCATTGTCTTTAAAAAGGAAAGTATACAGTTTTTTTTCCAGCTTTTATCTGCAGCTCAAATTTAATTGATTAAGGGTGCAGTCCTAACCAGCTTTCCAGCACTGACATAGCTGAGCCAATGTGGCATGCACTGCATCCTGTAGTGGAGAGGCAGTCAAGGAGGCCTCCTCAAGGTAAGGGCATGTTTGTTACCTTACCTTGGGGCTGCAATGCAACTAGATCAGTGTTGGAAAGTTGGTTAGGATTGCGCCTTAATTGGCTGAAAGATTAATCCACAACAATTTATTTCATTGGATGTCAACTGTCACCATAAGTAAATATTAGTCTGTGAACTGACCTGCAAAGCAGAAATGTAATCTGAACAGCGTTCAACAGGAAGCTTCTTCCAAAAATGTGCACAGATCTTGTGATAAGTGAATTAGGAAATCCACAGCCATATAAAAATGCCAGCACAGACCTGTATATGAAGGAAAAGTATTGCTAAAAAGTTTGTTAGAACTGAATGTTATACCGCTTATGATGGATAGAAATATTATCTATGAAACAGTTCCTCTCCTTGAGTTTCAATTATGTTTGTTCTAGAGAAAAGCAAATATGATGGGGGGGGGGCGGGCTTGTTTTAAAGAGAATGACAAAGAAATGAAGTTGAGGGGAAACCGACACCCAAGGCTGCTTTTTGCCATCTTGTTGGTCAAATGCTGTTCCCAATAAAGGTTCTTTATGTTTCTGTGCTCTTAATGCAACATTTGCAAAACTCATAGAATCATAGAGTTGGAAGGGGCCTAATCGTAGGTCATGTAGTCTAACTTTGGCAGGAAATCCTCTTAGAGCATTTCCAACAGGTGCTTGTCAATCCTCTGCCTGAATATCTCCAATGAGGGAGAGTCCACCACCCCTCTCAGCAGTCTGTTCCACTGCCGAACCACCTTGACTGTCAGGAATTTTTTTCCTGATGTCTAATCAAAATCTCCTCTCTTGCAGAAATTTCTAGCAGAAATCTCTTCTCCTGCATGAATGCTTGTGTGCTTGCAGAATCAGCTGGGGGTACAAGTTAAAACAGGGGATGAACTAGGGAGGCTAATTAGTGGCCTTTGATAGAAGACTTAGATACAGAAACCAGCTAGTGCAGCTTTTCTGGCCTGGAGCTAAATGTGATCACCTGCTGCTTGCTGCAGGTCAGCCTGTTGTTTAAAGGAAAAGAGACAGAGGCTGCTTTAAAAGTTGGCAACCATAGCATAGAAAGCCTCAAGTTAGGAGGGAGGTAATATTATCTTTCTTTATATGTTTCATGACTAAAACCAGTGGCGCAGCTACAGGGTGGTGGTGCGTTCAGTACTAAGAACATAAGAACATAAGAAGAGCCCTGCTGGATCAGGCCAAAGGCCCATCTAGTCCAGCTTCCTGTATCTCACAGTGGCCCACCAAGTGCCCCAGGGAGCACACAAGATAACAGTCACAACCTGCGTCCCGGTGCCCTCCCCTGCATCTGGCAATCAGAGGCAGCCTGCCTCTAAAACCAAGAGCTTGCACATACTTACTATGACTTGTAACCCGTAATGAACTTTTCCTCCAGAAATTTGTCCAATTCCCTCTTAAAGGCATCCAGGCAAGATGTCATCACTACTTCCTGTGGCAAAGAGTTCCACAATCTAATTGCACGCTGGGTAAAGAAATATTTTCTTTTGTCTGTCCTAACTCTCCCAACACTCAACTTTAGTGGATGTCCCCTGGTTCTGGTGTTATGTGAGAGTGTAAAGAGCATCTCTCTATCCACTCTGTCCATCCCCTGCATAATTTTGTATGTCTCAAGCATGTCCCCCCTCAGGCGCCTCTTTTCTAGGCTGAAGAGGCCCAAAGGCCGTAGCCTTTCCTCATAAGGAAGGTGCCCCAGCCCCGTAATCATCTTAGTTGCTCTCTTTTGCACCTTTTCCATTTCCACTATGTCCTTTTTGAGATGTGGCGTCCAGAACTGGACACAATACTCCACGTGTGGCTTTACCATCGATTTGTACAATGGTTGGTTGGCAATGGCATTTTAATATTAGCCGTTTTGTTCTCAATACCTTTTCTAATGATCCCAAGCATAGAATTGGCCTTCTTTACTGCCGCTGCAAAGAGTTTGTCTCTTTCTTCTAAATGTACATTCATTTCAGTGGAAAGGTACATTGACCACCAGTTTTAGTCAGTGGAGTAGCTACAGGGGTGGTGGTACTGTAGGTGCCACAATTCTCCATGTAGGCAGCCCCTCCCACTCAACGTTGGAGCCATTCTGGTCAGTGATAGCAATGCACAGGAGTGCTTGCATGTTGGCATCGCTGCCGAAATTGCTCCAACAGTGAATGGGAAGGGCTGCTTAAACAGCACATTACAGCGCCTGCAGTATGCTTGGGATCATTAGGAAAGGCATTGAGAATAAGACAGCTAATATTGTCATGCCTTTGCACAAATGGTAAGGCCACACCTGGAGTATTGTGTCCAGTTCTGGTTGCCACATTTCAAAAAGGACATAGTGGAAATGGAAAATGTGCAAAAATGGAAAAGGTGCTGGGGCACCTTCCTTATGAGGAAAGGCTACAGTGTTTGGGCCTCTTCAGTCTAGAAAAGAGGTGCCTGAGGGGGACATGATTGAGACATACAAAATCATGCAGGGGATAGACAGAGTGGATAGAGAGATGCTCTTTTCCTTCTCATATAACACCAGAACCAGGGGACATCCATGAAAGTTGAGTGTTGGGAGAGTTAGGACAGACAGAAGAAAATATTTCTTCACCCAGCGTGTAAAGAAAATATTTCTTTACCAGGATGCAGGTCTCTTGTTATCTGGTGTGCTCCCTGGGGCATTTGGTGGGCTGCTGTGAGATACAGGAAGCTGGACTAGATGGGCCTGATCCAGTGGGGCTGTTCTTATGTTCTTAACCGATCTCTGGAGCCAAGCAGATATGAAGTGTGGTCAGCTGGGTGGATGAGAGGCATAGCTGGGCTTCTTATTTAAGCTGAATAGTTGAAGAGATGTCAGCAAAAATAGAACATTTGAAATCATTTGGCAAGGGTATATACATCGTTGCTGCTAATGCCTACTTAAAATAGTTTCCAGAGCCAAACCAAGGAAGGCCAATGACAATTGCGCATTTGAAGAGGCATTGAGTTCCTGCCTCACAGATTTCTAAAAGGAAG
Organism: Tiliqua scincoides; assembly: GCF_035046505.1. Lineage (NCBI taxonomy): Eukaryota > Metazoa > Chordata > Lepidosauria > Squamata > Scincidae > Tiliqua > Tiliqua scincoides. The sequence goes on from NC_089824.1 coordinate 213,248,888, forward strand.
AACTGCTCTGAGCAAGAGCCAGGTGGGTATTTCAAGGGTGTCCTCAGCCACTTCCCTGGTGCGTGTTCCAATTAAAGGACCTGCCATCAACATTTCTGCCATGGCTAATCTAGACGTGAACTTGGCGATTCCTCCTCAGGCAAAACATCGGAGTAATTTCAAGGGAAAACAGAAGTGTTTTGATAAAGCTAGTGGAAGTTCTCAGTAGAAGGGATCAAGCACATCTCTAGTTGAAATCTGGAGACTGATTTGTTTCCAGGTTATACGGTTATCATTGCATTCATTTTATAGAGATGTATTTTGAGCAAGAGTTCTTTATGAACTGCATCTTAACCGGTTTAAAGTCACAGTTAACAAAGCATTTTTTTTTTTAAAGCTGATGACTAAATTGGAGCTGAACTGGAGAAATAAAAAATTACTGATGGAACAGAACTGGAATAGAATACCAGTTTTTAATGGTTTGACAACTTGGTTTAAATGACCTCTTCTCTTGGTTTCTCCATCTGCTCTTTTTTTCTGACTCTTCAACAGCCCGGGCGGGGGCACTGGTATGGTAAGTACTGCAGGTGCCACAATGCGCCATGTAAGCGCCCCCTCCCACTCAACGTCTGGGAAGCTATGGCAATGCACGAAGGAGTGCTCCTGCACATTGACACTGCTGCCCAAAATGGCTCCGATGGCCAGATTTGCCACTAGGGTTTGTGTCATCTGGTACAAGAGCTCATTGTGTCACCCCTATAATGGACCTCCTCCTATACAGAATAAATGGCACTATCGTTTGCACAGCCTAAATGCAGTGGCATCACTAGGATTGGTGTAACCCCCATTTTTATTCATTTTTTTTTACCATATAACAATAAAGGTCACCCAACAAATCAGTAACCAACAAAAAACATTGTCCTACTTGATGACACACAATTGAATTAAAATTCTAGCATTAGCTCTGATACATGGAACTGAGAGCTGACTTATACTAACACCTTATTGGTTCCCTGCTGTGTCATAACAACTCCTCATTGGCTCTCCAAATGATCAGTCTCATTGGTCAGTTAGAGTTAAGAAGTTCCACTTTTTCAGCCCAATCCTAACCTGCACTGCATTCAAAGTAGGGTTGGGTTGGGTTGCAGCGCAATTTCGAATAAGGGGAATTTGTTCCCCCTTACCTCATGTTGTGTGGTAGCTGCCCATATGGGGCTACTTGGATCTGCACCACCTAAATAGGTGCCTCCCCCCATCCCCGTGAGAACTTACTGAGGATCAAACTCTCCCTGAGAGTTTGAAAACTGCTGCTATACAGATATAACCTAGTTATCCACAGATTTTCCCCCCTCGATTTTATCTCAACAGGACGAGAAGGGCCCTTTAAATTAAAGGAAAAAAGTTGTTTAACAATAGCCTCCTTAATGCAAGAGAGGGCAGCTGGCTGACAATCCATCAGTCTCCAGGCACTTAGAACAGCTTCTCTCCTCGACCCCTCCCTTCCCCCTGAGCATGTGAAAGAATGCTAAATGGCAGTGATTATCACCTCCTTCATTCTTTCCCCTGCACTACTTCTGCTACTGGTAAAGGGAGGGATTGCTGCCTCTGAGTGAAGACTTTCTAAGCACCTGGAGAGAGACTGATTGTCTGCTTGCTGCATTACAAAGATCAACAAGGCTGTTTTTAAATCACTGAGCAAAGGGACATTGTTTCTTAAATGGATTTGCTTTAATGCGATTTTTGCCATCCAGGTGAGTTCTGGGAACAGAACTCTCTCAAATAACGAGACTCAACCTATCGTAGAATGGCAGATTCAACATAACCTTAGGCTAAATAATATCTAACTGAAGAGTCACTTTGGCACATTCAATATTCACAACTATGATACACCAACATCATCCTCCCTAAATTGGGCCAAACTGCACTGATGTAACAGAAACCCAGATCTGACCTGCTTAGCTTGTATGTGCATAGCGTATCCCGGACATATCCGTGTGCAGTTCACTGAATGTACTTGGCCAGTGGGGCCCAAGCCATGATTCTGCTTCCTACCCCATGCATATTCATTTACCCCTTCACCAATCTGAAAGGGTCTTACTTCCTGTGTTGCAACTGACAGCAGCAGTTGGGAAAAGGAGAATATGTGACATGTTTTTTCAGTATTTTCCAACTTTACCCATGTTCACACATAACTATAAAAAGGCAGGAAGCGTTTGCAACATGTCAGCAATCACATTCGTGAGCTCTCACAAAAAAGAGCAAGCACACTGTTAAGATAAATTAATTGGAGACATAGAGATATCTTTGTTTCTATTCTGTTGGCACTTTAGTTACATTTTCAGTAGCTTTATTTCAGGCCATATCAGTTTCAACAACGGAACTTTGCTCTTCCTGAAATTGCTGAACTACAGTGGGGTACAAATGGGGTGGCTGGGGGGGCACAAACTCCAGATGCTAAGCTGCAGGGTGGGGGAAGAAGCCACCTCCCCATTTTTTAAACCTTGGTGTTTTCGAATAATATGATCTTGTTATATATCATTTGATGTGTAATTTCAGGAGGAATGCAGTGAAACAAACGGCGTTGAAATATCTCCATTCTATCAAACGTTATAGCCAAAAAACCAGAAAAGGAAAACAGAATTCACTTATGTAACAAAAAGTGGATTACGCTGGGAATCCTGTAACAAAAGGTGTACGCTGTAACAAAAAGTGGATTACACTGCGATTACCATTGGGAATAAATAGCTCATTGCAAGCATTTCAGAAACGCAAATAAATTCTTCATAAATGTACGTATGTTTTGCCTTTCTTCTATATTACAATAAAACTGCTTTTGCATGCATGATAGACCACAAACCCACTTTTTATTATCTTCTTCCCTGTTTTATTCTTCTCATGTTCATTACAGATGTGAAATCTACTATATATAAGTTCAATAAAAGAAAATACCCTGTGTCTGTGCTTCTTCTCTGGCTATTATTATTATTATTATTATTATTATTATTATTATTATTATTATTATTATTATTCATTTCATATCATGGCTAATACTTAAAAGAAATTTTGTCATGGGGAGTGTGCCAAAAATTTATGGGCCCTGGGTGCCAAATGACTTATATACACCACTGGCTGAACTTGGTTTTGAATGTATAGAGAACTGTGAACATTGCTGAAAGTTAACGGAACTGTTAGTAGTTGATTCTCTCTTGTTAAAAAAGGAGGGAAGGGAAAGAGAAATTAAGCAATGACTTTTTTTTTGTTCTCGAGAGCTGTTTTCCTTTTGCTATTAGCATGTTACTGCATCTAGAAAAGGTGCTTGCACAGTTTCACACTATTAATAATCTCCTATTTGTGACATCACCCTCATTCCCAGGATAACACACTGTGCTTCAATTACTGGATGAGACACTTGTGGTGCATTTGATGGAGAGAGACATTAAAATGGACAAAACAGAAACATTATATGAGGGCCAGAGGATCAATGTGGCTGCTGTGATGGAGGTTTTAGGGAGCCTGATCTTTGGCTATAGCTGTGCCGGGTGAATTGCGCACAAGGGGCAGATTTAACAGCCAACAACATCAGCAAAGGTCGTTGTTGCTGGGTTGTCACTCAAATAATTCTTTTTACCTTGAATTCTTCTGTTGCAGAGGAGGTTTTCTCCCTGTATATCCCTTATTTTTTTCTTGTTAGCTCCTGTCTTTCACCCTTCCCCTACCTGCTGTGGGGTAAGGTGGAAGTTTCATATGAATTTTTGCAAGTGTGTTATACTACAGATGTACAGGGATTTATTTTCCATTTGCTGATTCCATTCATTCTATTCTTTAATCCTCCATTTGTTTAGTAATTCATCTGTTAAAATGATAATCATTTTGCCATAAATCCCCCCCCCCATTTTTGTGACCCCCATTTGATTCCAGAATGGAGTTGGGAGATCTCACCTTGTAAAGAAACAGCACAGTAAAACATTGTCTAAACTGTTTTTAAGGTTGAAGAGTTGCATTAGAGCTTCTCCCAGCAATTGCCTCCTGGTAGCCAAAATGATTTTCCCACAATGCTCTGGACTGATACAACAGCTGGGGCAGTGTTTCTCAAACTGTGGGTTGGGACCCACTAGGTGGGTCATGAGCCAATTTCAGGTGGGTCACCATTCATTTCAATATTTTATTTTTAATATATTGAACTTGATGCTACCATGGTATGTGACTGTGCTTTTAACAGGCTACTGTGTATATGCTTTTAACATTGATGGTCAATTAGACTTGCTCCTGGGTAAGTGTGGTTGAATTGAAGCCTAGGATTGTTTAAAATGTTCCTGTTTGATTATGTCACTTCTGGTCATGAAATCACTTCCGGTGGGTCCTGATAGATTCTAATTCTAAAAAGTGGGTCTTGGTGCTAAAAGTGTGAGAACCACTGATCTGGGGTACTGTCTGTAGGGAAAAAAAACAGTGATAGGCAGAAGGAGGTAGCCACTAGGATGGGCTCTGGTGTGCCTTTTCAACTTTAAAAGCTCTGGGAGGGGGGAGACACTCCTCTGTGATCATGAGCCCTCTGTTCTCTGCTGCTAGCCATGAAACAAAAGGCATGGAGTGTGTATGGGTGTGGCCAGATGGGTAGAGTGCTGCAAGAGGCAGCCTGTGTCATGTGCCAACCCAATAATTGGCCCATGAGGTTCTCTCTCTGATAGGTCCAAGTGCTTGTGTGTTGAATACACCCAGTGGCATTGCTAGACAGATGCAGAACCTACTAAGTGATGCACTTACAGGCCAAAATTGTAAAATCTTGGTATTGTTGAATAATACCATCATGTTATATATCATTCAATGTGTAATATAATGCAGAATGCAATGAAACAAACTGTGTTGAAGTATTCTATCAAGTGTTATGGCCAAATAACCAGAAAAAGAAAACACAACTGCCTTATGTAACAAAAAGTGGATTTTCTCAACGCAAAACCGACCAGTGAGACTGATCATTTGAAGAGGCAATGAGGTGTTATTATGACTCAGCAGGGAGACAATGAGGTGTTAGCATAAGTCAGCTCTCATTTCCATGTATCAGAGCTAACATTAGAACTCTTATTCAGTTGTGTGTCATCAAGTTGGCTACTGGTTTTCTGTTGGATACTGATTTATTGGGTGACCTGTATTGTTACATATTTGAATGAATGAATGAATGAATGAATGAATGAATAAATAAATAAATAAATAAATAAATAAAGTTACACGAACCCTAGTGATGCCACTGCATTTAGGTTGTATGTATAATATTGTAATGTAGTCTGTATGATGTGGTAAGGGAGGGGGAGTTTCATGGGGGTGACACAATGTGTTCTCGTACTGGGTGATGCAAACCCTAGTGACACCTCTGAATGTAGCAATTAGATATTCACCAGTCAAGTTGTCCATTTGCCTTTACTAGCACCCTCTATGGCAATTAAAGCAGGGGTCCATCCTTCATTTATCCATTAACTTGGGCACTATATATAGACCTCACTTTGTATGGCAAGGAAAGCAAAGGACTCACTGGATTGTCCATATGCAAAGCGATTGTGTCCTGTACAAACCTATCTCCAAGACACACATTTGAAGAAAAAAAAAAAACTGTACACACTGTTCCCCACATGGTGTTTATGCTAAACTGTGGTGTTTGCTCCTGCTCAGATCTCCACAATACCACACACAGGAGCCATCAATAACAGAGGCCGTAATGAGAGATAGTTGTCTGAGCCGCTCCGTCATTCACACTTGCATCCGGCTGCTGTTTGCGACAAGACGTATAATAGCATCTTTGAGCTTTTTAATTAAAAATTAATTAGGAGATTTAAGAACAAACTCATCAGGGGTTACTGTACAATGGCATGTTTACAAAATCAGGCGGCTCCCCCCCTTTTTTTTTGTTTCTGCTAAGTGTTTCAATCCATTCTGCGTCTATTAAATATAATTATGTATGATGCAGCCTCAAAATTATAATGTAGCATTTAAAGAGCAGCTGGGAGAAAGTGTGCAATTTTTACTCGGGAAGGAGAGTAAAATTAAAATGCAAAGAGGTGTAGGAACAGTTTGTCGATGAGGAAAAACCTCAGCAAAATACATTTTTACCCATTAATCTTGAATTTACAATGCTTCTCTGTTAAGTGCTATTTATTATCTTGGCTCTTCCAGCATTGCTGGGAATGTAGTGGCAGAAGTGCTCAAGAATTTAATGTACATTTCCACTTCAGATATAAACACACTGGAGGAGCAAAAAACTACACATAGGCTTGGCAAAGGTTTTCAGTGAAATGGCTTTTCTCTTGCGGTGATTTTTTTTCCAGTACACCTTGTGAAAATGTTACTTTGCTCTCACTCTCCATTGATTTCAATGGCAACCTGATGTATCCAAATCACATTGGTTATTTGGCAATGGTTCCCAAACTCCTACAGAGGAGTTGTGGGGGAGGGGCTAATGCAGCCACACAATCCCCAGGATCATGCTGCTGCTGGGGATGGAAGCGGGTGTTTGACACTTACCCCCACCGCACCACTCTCTTGGGGGGGGGGTGCAGGGAGCCCTGTGGATCCTCTGTAGGGCTCCCCAAAGCTCCAAAAATGTAAAAATAATGATTGGAAACAGCTTCCGGTTTTTGATTTCAAAAAGGTGATCAAAAATGATTTCAAAAAGGTGATTTCAAAAAAGGTGATCATGTCACATGGAGCATCCACAGGGCTCCCTGCACCCCCCCAGACCAGTGCTGGCAGGAGCATGTGTCAAACACCCCCTTCCATCCCTGGCAGCTGTTTGATCTTGGGGATCACAACACTGCCTTCTCCCCTCCTTGCCCTTTAAAGGAGCAGTCACAGCTGCTTCCCAAGCTGATGGGTCGTGATCCACCAGTTTGGGAACCACTGATATTTGGCATTGTGATGTTATCCCAGAATAGGTAGTAGCACCCATTTCACTAATTGAGAAAGGGAGTGAGAGCAGTCAATTGATGCTGAACCAGCCCAGCCAGGAGGAACAAAGGCACAGAACAGGGTGGAAGAAGGTGAATGTTTGCAAAATCTGTTTATGGAAAAAAATCTAAAATATTGACATTGCTAGTTTCCCCCCCAAAAAATAAGAACTTGGGAATACTCAGTATAGCTCTAAAATATACAAAGTTCTCAATAATTTCTAACTACTGGGATAACATTTATACAGATAAAGATATACAGGTGCAACCTATTTATCCATGGATTTTTTATCTGTGGATTTATCTCAACTCCAATCAGGTGGGGGGAACTGAAAGTCGAACACAGCTTTGCCTCCTTTGCCCTTCCATGGTGTCTCACTCTGTTTCAAGGCAGCCCAAAGCACTGCAAAAAGGCTCTGCCTGGAACAGACAGAGAAATAGCCCTGGAGCCATGGAAGAGGTTCCCCTTGCAAGGAACAGTAATACTCCTGGAGCCCCTTAGAGAGGAAGGGGGGGCAGAAAACCTCTGTAGCCAGAGCACATGCAGTAAGGTGGAGCTCTCTCTCACTCACACACACACACACAGGGGCAAGTGCAACAGAGGGGATTGCTTTAAAAAACCCAGGGAGTGTTTCCCAATTCCCCCCTCCCCTTCAGACTGAGATGGCGCAGGTTCTCCATGCTCCAGCCTACGGAAACAAAACAGCCCAGCAAGCAAGTCTTCCCAGCAAGCCAAAGCATGAGATTTAGGCTACAATCTTCTCTACACTTTCCAGGGAGTAATCCCCATTGACTAGAATGGGACTTACTTCTGAGTAGGCAGGCATAGGACTGAGCTCTCAGGCTACAATCTTCTCCACACTTTCCTGGGAGTAAGGCCCAGTGACTACAATGGGGCTTACTTCTGAGTAGAAATGCATAGGACTGGACTCTTAAAACCTCAGCATCCCACCTGTGAAAGAAGCAGGACAGCTGGAAATGAGGAGGGCTGAATACAGAGTGGAGGAGGGGGAGGTGCTTGAAGTTTCCTTCCATCCCCAAGTGTCAGGCTGTAGCGTATTTGCCTAACTCTATGTAATTTGTGTAAAACACGTCATTTCCGGGTCTGGTTTAGCACAATGTGTTTTTTCCTAATCGTGGCAGGTCAGGGAACAGAACTCACATGCATAAAAAGGCTCCACCTATATTCTATGTCAGTGGTTCCCAAACTGTGGATTGGGACCCACTAGTGGGTCATGGCCTGATTTTTGGTTATCTGACAAGCTGATAACAAAAATGTATTGAGCCTTGTGGAAACCAAAATGGAGCCGCATGTGCACTTTTACTCATGAGCAGGTGAACTTGACTTGGTCCACTGCAAAGGTCACCACAGAGCCACCAGAATGGTCCAGATTCAGTGAACGTGGAGCTATTCCAGGTTGCGCTTCCCCCTTCCCACTCTGCTTTACACAATAACATAAGAAGAGCCCTGTTGGATCAGGCCAAGCACCCATCCAGTCCAGCTTCCTGTGTCTCACAACAGCCCACCTGATGCCTCAGGGAGCACCTGATGACATGATACCTGTATCCTGTTGCCACTCCTTGCACCTGGCATTCAGAGAGAGGCTATCTCTAAAACCTGAACACTGCAGACAGTCAGTCATGGCTTGTAAATTGTGATGGACTATTCTTCCATAAATCTGTCCAATCCCTTTTTAAAGGTATCTAGGCCTGGCACCATCACCACATCCTGTGGCAAGGAGTTCCACAGGTTAATTATGCACAGTGTGAATAAATATTTCCTTTTCGCTGTTCTGACTCTCCAGCCAGTGAATTTTAGTGATGTCCCCTAGTTCTATACTGTGAGGGAGGGGAAAGGACTTCTCTTTATCCACTCAAGACATTGCATGCATAGTTTGTATGCCTCAATCTTGTCCCTTTGCTGTGTGTGGGACTGATTGATTTACTCTGATCTGCAACCTACCTACCTGTGTGTGCGAAAGTCAGTTTCTAACTGTTGTGTCCCATTGTAGCAGAACTAAAAACCAAACAAGAGTTAGGACTATATATATGAATAGAGTGGGGAAGAGATGAAAAGCTCATGACTGGGGTGACAGGGGCAGGGGACAGCATCACACCCCCTCAGTGCTTTCTCAGTGAGGATCATTTTTCTTTCTCTATCATAATGGAATGTTTTTTGTTTATTCCTGTAAGAAGAAGTTACAGGCTATCCTTGGAGACAGCGATCTGATGTGGGTCCTCTTCCACCCAATGGCCTAGCCCTCATTGGCAAAGATCTCAAAGGGAGAATTAATGTACCCCGAGCTTGGGTGTCAGTGCAATATATAAGCACCCCCTACACAAGGTACCTCCCTTCAGCAGGATGGACATTTTGCTAGCCTCTGAAAATGATGATAAACAATTAACACATTAACGCAACCATTTTCAACCACTGTGCCCTGGCACACTGGTGTGCTGCGAGTGGTCCTCAGGTGTGCCACAGGAATTTGGGGGAAGGTCATTTATTAATAGGGCCAATGGGAGATGTGAGCCCCCGCTGGCAGCATGGTGTACCTTGTCAATTGTCAAAAACCTGGTGGTGTGCCTTGAACATTTTAGTGCCTTGTCAAGTGTGCCCTGAGATGAAAAAGGTTGAAAATCACTGCATTAAGGGAACAATCCTAACCAACTTTCCAGCACTGGCATAGCTATATGTGCTGGGGTATGTGCTGCATCCTGCAGTTGCGGGGTGGGGTGGGGGCAATCATGGAGGCCTCCTCAAGGCAAGGCAATGTTTGTTCCCTTACTTTGGAGTTGCATTGCCTTTATGTCAGTGCTGGAAAGTGGATTAGGATTACGGCCTGTATTGGAATTGCAGAAGATCTGGCGAGGAGGTAGGGTGTGGTGTCAGCTACAGCCACTTGAAGGCAATAGGGCCCTCAGGCAATAGGGCCCTCAGGCATAAAAGCACCTGCTGAAGGGAGAGTTGGGGGGGTAGCAGAAGGAGGAAAGACAGACTGGATTAATGGACTGATGTGTGAATGGACTTTGGAAGCTGCTGGAGCAGAAACTACTGGAGACACTAAGACTGGTGTTTGGCTGCTGTGCCCAAGACCTGCTGAGGACCAAGGGGCTGCTGTAGTGGTGGGAGGCTGCTGGCAGGAAGGAGGACCTCTGTAGGTTAAACAGGTGAGCTACCCTGGAGGTGGGGTCCAGCAGTACTGCAGGGCAGAACCAGGGTCATTTTTTGAGGAAAGAAGGGGAGCTAATTAGCTGAAAGTGGGCATAATTCTCCAGACGGAGCTTGGACTGGGAATCTGGCAGAACACGGCCTAAATAACATGGGCATTGCAAGGATTAAAGTATGCATGTGTGAGTCTTGATTCTGAGTTTTGCAGCTTGAATCTTTCCGGATGGTGAGACCTAGTCATTAACATTCACTGAGAGGCTCAAATCTATAGGACATATTGACTTTTTGATGCATTCATTGTGGTTTCTTCTAACATGTTCACTTCCTTACAGAACAGACACTTGAAAGAATGTCAGTGTGTGACCATACATCATTGGATTGTGTGCCAAGGAAACACATCCATTTAGTATGTTTAGTCTTTGAAGAAGAATGAATTGGCCTTCAGCACTGGCTGTTAAGGTTTATTCATATGCAAAGAGATTTTTCTGACTGATTTTTATACTTTTTTTTGGCAAGTACTGTACATGCTTTTCTGAAACTCATGAGCACCAGGAATGCTTTCAAAAAATGATTATAGCTGTTAAAAATCCTGCAAAAAGGTATGGTCTTACACTTCTTTAACTGTGCAGTGTTTGAAGCATAGCTGCTGCTAAAGTACAAATGTGAAAGAAAATTAGCCATAGTATTGAAACAAGATCTTATTGAGATGCTGAAGGGGTGGGGGAGTGCACAGAACTGGACTGAGGCCAAGGTAATTTTATTGGGAATGCCATTTGCAACACATATAATACTCAGGTGGAGTCTCAGTATCCACAGGGGATCTGTTCCTGGGCCGCCTTTGGTTACCAAAAGCTACAAACAATAAAATTCATGGATTTTGACCCACAGATCCTCTTTAGTGGTGTCAAGGAGCCTTTCCGAAGCCCATAGAGCAGCCATTTTCAACCACTGTGCCATGGCCCACTGGTATACTGTGAACTGGTCTGCAGGTGTGTTGCAGAAGTTTGGGGGACAGTCACGTATTGGTAAAGCCAATGGGGATTTGAGCTCTCCACCAGCAGCAAGGTGTGCCTTACCAATTGCCAAAAAAAACTGATAGTGTGACTTGACAATTTTAGTGCCTTGTTGGTATACCATGAGATGAAAAAGTTTGAAAATGGCTGCCATAGAGGCTGTGCATGTCCACTACAGGCCTCAGAATGCCACCTGGAGTAGCTTATAAGGTTTTGAGAAAAAATGGGAAATACTCTTTAAACTGCTTTGGGGGGGAGGGGGGTTGAAGCCCATAGAGGCCGCAGATAGGTGCAGGAACTCACAACTTTTCATTTATTTATTTATTTATTTTTAAACCATTTTTTATACACACGTGCGCACGCACGCACACACACGCACACACACACACACACGTCCATCCTGTGTGAGCTCCCTGATAGCAAAAGCACTCCTGCCACAGCTGGAGTGAAACACCCCATTTTTTTTAGGTGGGGAGGTGCTCCATTGGGCTATAGGAAACTCTCTCCATTGGGCTATAGGAAAGCCTATACAGTAGTTAAAGTGTTCAGAACAAATATATAAGGTCTTGAGCCCTGCTGGTGGCCATCAGTGCCTCAAATGTTAGTTCCAAACACTTTGAGCCTAAGAGCTCTGGTGGCTCAATGGATAAACTGCAGGTCTGTGGAGCCAGAGGCTTGGGGTTCACATCCCTATGAAGAATAATTTTTTTTAGGTGGGAAGGTGCTCCATGGCTGCAAAATATAAAGGTTGGTTGCTAGTTGCCAAAACGGGGGCCAGTTGAGGCTGCAAAACTCCTCAAAGTTCAGTCCCAGGCAGGCTCTTTTTTGACCTTAATTTTTTTTTAAGTTCCAGTTAGGACTTAACCCACAGTTAAGCTCCTGGAGTGAGCCCCCTGCTGGAGGCTGTGGGTTAAGTCCTACCTGGGACTTAAAAAAAAATTAAGGTCAAAAAAGAGCCTGCCTGGGACTGAACTTTGAGGAGTTTTGCAGCCTCAACTGGCCCCCCTTTTGGCAACTAGCAACCAACCTTTATATTTTGCAGCCATGGAGCACCTTCCCACCTTAAAAAAAAAATTATTCCTCAGTGGGATTTGAACCCACAGACCTGCAGTTTATGCATTGAGCCACCAGAGCTCTTAGGCTGAAAGTGTTTGGAGCTAATACTTGAGGCACTGATAGCCACCAGCTGGGCTCAAGACCTTATATATTAGTTCTGAACACTTTAACAATAGGCTTTCCTATAGCCCAAGGGAGAGAGTGCTGGGCTGTGGAGCACAAGGTTGGAGGTTCGAATCCCTCCCTAGACAGCAGTGTGGAGCGGGGTGGTGCAGGCAGGGGAAAAAAGGTGGGGGCAAGGAGGAGGGAGAAAAGGGGGCAGGGTGGTGCAGGCAGGGGGGAAATAGGTGGGGGCAGAGAGGAGGGGGGGAAAAAGGTGCTGGAACGCCGTTCCGGTGCGTTCCATTACAAAAAAAGCCCTGGTTAAAACTATCGGTTCTGAATGCACAGCTAAGGAGTCTGGACCTGTACTCTTATTTCCCATGCAAGTGCACAGTGTCAGTCGCATGACTGGGCAGCATTATAAGATCTCTTTGGGTGCTGCAGAGGACTGCAAGGCAGTTTCCTTCAGAGCAGCTCTTTACTGCGCATGATTTTGCTGGTTAAAGACCAGAAGAAGCTAAAGAAAGATGACAGACCCAAGACTTTGATTGTGGCAGTGACCACAGTAGTGCTCACTGCCAACAAGATAGCAGCTTTTTAAAAAGACGTTATGAACAGTTGCATGGTATTTTCCAAAAAGAATGACATCAAGATTGCCAATATGGTTATGTAATTGATGCTGCCCAGAGATCTATTTTATCTAGACCAGCATTTCTCGAAGTGTGCTTCTAGGAGCCCCGGGTCTCAGGGAGCCCCCTTTCAGGGCCACCACAAGGGCACCATAAATGACTACCATTTGCCTGTCACTGTGCCACTCCACACCTGAGCAGGTACTCTGGGGCTTCCTGAGACTCCATGCATGCACTGGTGGGGCTCTCCAAAACACAAGCAGTGTCAAGAGCTCCAGAGACCAAAAAGCTGGAGAACCACTGATCTAAACAATACTCAACCTATTAATGGTGGAGATGGCCATTAGCCTCATTGGCATGTAAAAAGGACTGGGCAGTTTTATTTACTTATTTATTTTACTGTTGCTGTTCTTCCATGGTGGTACTGAGGGTGGTGTTTGCAGGTTTCCAGGCACTTCCTAGATCTAATCTAGTTAGTTTCAGCAAGATGACAGGATTATGTGCCTGCAGGCTATGGCTGACAGCCCAAATTCATGCAGGGGTTGTGTATCCATGGCTGTTAGTCATTCTACCTAGGTGGAACCTCCATGGTCAGAGGCACTTTACCTCTCAATACAGGGAGAGCAGCAACAGGGACATGCTTCTGCATTTATGTTCTGCTTGTGGGCATCTAGCCACTAATCACTGTTGGAAAGAGAATGCCAGGCTACATGGATCTTTGGTTTGATCCAGTAGGGATCTGTTTTAATATGCCCTATTCTACTAAAATTATGAGCAGTCTAAACAGTAAACACCTTCATGATCCTTATTGTATCATTCATTCAGACAATAATTAAAATGACAATGTTTTTATAAAAGACCCTCCAGTCACTGTTACCCTGCACATGCCCAATCTTGTCTGATCATGGAAGCTAAGCAGGGTCAGCCCTGGTTAGTACTTGGATGGGAGACCGCCTGGGAATACCGGGTGCTGTAGGCTTATACCATAGTCTTTCGAGACTGAAGGTTGCCAACCAACCTCCAGTCTTCATATGACATTATTTGAGGCTAGAAGGTTTAAGCTGGAGCATGCCATCTCATAAAAGATAATGAAAAGATGTTATGAAAAGAAGATCCATTCTGAAATGTTGTTGGTTCTTGAAAGAGAGAACCTCTATGATTGTAAAAATCCCCTTAAGGGATTTAGAAATGCCTGCCCATGTAAGCCGCCTTGAATAAAGTCAGAGGAGTAATCTGATGACCAGAAAGACGGTATATAAATACCGAGTTATTATTATGAGTTATTATAATGAAAAGATATGCCTGAAAACACTCCAAAGCAAATAAAATAAATGGAAGGAAAAAATTAACATAGGGAAGAAGGGCTACAAAGGGCAACCTTTGATCAATGCTCAAATAATGTCTGTGTGAGGCAGAGACTGCAATTTATGGAGGCCCTGCCTTTTTGCCTATTCTCACCCTCACAAAATCTAGTAATTCAAAACATGTGATGTGATAGGATCACTGTGAGATTGGTTGCCCCCATTCCCAGGGTCGACTTTCAGTCCCAGGTGTCCTTGGTTTACCCTCCATGGGTCCCAAGCTACCTGGATGGGCCCAAGAGCTGCTCCACAGCAACTTCCACACAAAAGGTATGGGTATAGCTGCCAGTCCCCAACACCAGTCCTGTTCACTCCTCTTCATTGATTGCAGTGTTGCGGAATCTTCTTGAAGCCGGTTTAAGCCCAGAATCTATTTCTAGTGCCTGAGCTCAGCTTTGGAGGAGCATAAATGGTAGCCAAGGCAACACACTGCCAGAGCTGCATCCTGCTCATGTACATCATGTTCATGTACATAACAACCAGCATCCATATGGGGCAGATCTGTACATTACTAGAACTGCTGAGTTGCTGTTGAAAATGGCATTCCTATGTCAAGTTCTGAATTAATCCCTTTAACCTGTAGTAACCCTTCACCTGCCAGTTTGTACCATTCCATCACACATTTCTTTGCCCATTTGGCAGCAACCAATGATGTGCAGGGATGACAGAGAAAGGCAAAGTGCAACAGCCCACTGCAGTTCCCTGCATGGTGATGCAGCAGCACCAATGTGGTGTCCACTGTATCCAGCAGGGCAGTTTTGGCAGGTTGAGGTCTCCTTGACCTTCTCAGCCTCCTCCCTTCCCCTGGGATAAGCCTCTGCTGCCACCATGGGTCAGCTTGGACCTGTGCTAGCAATATGACTGGCACAAGTCCGCACTGATGGATGAAGGTGGATCGGTCTTGGAAAGAAGTTAGGATCTGGCAAGCACTGCGGCCACTGAACCCACCCCCTTCCCAGGCCTGATCCACCCTCCTCCCTGCCCCATCTCCTCCTCATTCCACCCACTCCCTGCCCCATTCCACCCCTTCCCACCTCTCTCCAATCCCTGCACAGCCTCAACTACACCGTTTGGCATCCATGGTGTTTTGTCACACAGACCCGGCTGTTGACCCACCACAAACAGTGGTGGCCAGACTGTGTGGTCCAGCAGTGTCTCATTTGTGACAGACACAAAGTTACACCATCCCACTAACATGCCTTTAGGATTGGGACTTTGGTTTGATAAATCATGGAGTAAGTGTTAGTGTTTTGCAATGGAGCCAGAAGAGAACTCATATTGGCCCATGTTTCTGATCAACATGCTGTTTTTGACTTTACCCAGTGGCATCACTAGGGTTTGCATCACATGGTGTGAGAGATCAATGTGTCACCCCTATGACAGATCTCCTCCCATGCAGTAGACGTGGCAGCGCCCCAGGCAGTGACATGGTGATGCACCATAGCCCCACCCTGCTGGTTTTTTTTGGTTAAAACTTTTGATAGCATAGAGATATTTCAACTCGGCTTGATCCATTGCATTCTGCATGAAATTACACATCAACTGCTGTACAACATGATGGTATTATTAGAAAATACCAAGATCTCAAAAATTTTGGCCAGTAGTGGTGTCACCCCCCCATGCATGTCACCCAGTGTGGCCTGCACCCCCTAGCAATGCCACTGCCTTTACCTGAATGGTGTCTGGCTTGAGGGGCTCAGGACAATTCTCCTGATCAGAGAACCTGGCTTCCAAAAATCAAACCATTTCAGAACAAGGCAGAATTCAGTTAATAGTTTAATTGAATTAACAAGTAAAACCCATTAAATTGGAGGAAAAGGTCTACAGGTTTTAGAACGATGAAAGAACTGTTTTGCTGATATCAGTTTGGTTCTCTTATATAACTGCATTATACATTTATGAAGCAGCAATATAAGAATAATTTCTCCCACAATGTTAGGGTGTCCTTTTTATATATTCAGCATTTTCAATAAAGAAAAACTACTGAGGAAAACAAGGTTGCTCGTGCTCACGTCTCTTTATTTGGCCTTAGCTCCTGATCAAACATTTAAAGCTTAATTATGCTTCAGATGACCCATAAATACCAGAGGCAGGGGAAAAAAAATAAACAAATTATTTTTCAAACTGAAGCTAATCTTTTTGTTTCCACCAAGGTCACAGTGCTGCTAAAGGGAGCAAACAGGAAAAGAGGTAAAAATTTGTTCCATCAATGAAATCCCATTAAAAGAGAGGCTGAGTCAAACGAAGGGAATTAAAAAAAAAAAATCACCCTAATATTTTCATCAATAGCCAAAGGCTTTGGATCTTTTGACAGTGTAACTTTGGGAGGGGGGGGGGGGGTTCTGCAAAAGTCAACCCTTTAGTCTTTTTCAGTTGCTCAAAAAACTGGTTCAGAACATTCAGGATTGGGGAAAGGGAGTGTGTTGGCAAGCCACACCTCTTGGTTGCATCACACTTGGTGGCCATATCCCCTTATGTCCAGGGGCAAGAACTGCATCCAAGAGAGTCTCTTCCTGTGATCTGCGATGCTGGTTGGTCAGCATTTCAAATCACAAGGAGGAAGCCAAGTCTCCTGTCTTTGCTAAAAAGTGATTAATTTGAGGAGAACAGGGGCATGACTTTGGGACTCATGAGTGATGGTGCATGCCTAGCTGACCTGCTTTATATTTCCCAATGCCCACTGCATCCATTTGAGTAACAGGACTAAAGTTTTGCTTGTTTGAGGAAGCATTAACCTCATTAGATTCTGTCTGCCCCAAGAAAGTCATCAGTTTGCTCTGTAATCCCTGATAGGTAAGATCACTCACAAACCAGCCTACGAAGCGTTGTCTTCACTCTAACTTGGCTATATTTGCTCTCAGTGATATCAGCATTTAGGAAAATCATATTCGCTATGTAGAATTGTGGGTAATCACATTCCCTATCAGGTGATTCCCTAATTACCTCCGATCTCCCTGGGAAAGAAAATGGGGAAAAGGAGTCCCCAAAATTTTGCCAAAAGGAGGTAGTGGAAATGAATAGCTGCTAACGTGATATTTAAAAAAAATGAACACCCATTTCAGGAACTGGAGTTAGATGGAATGAGGTTCTAGTGTATTGACAGATCACTAGGTCTGGATGGCATCCCCCCCCCCCCCACAAGAGTACTTAAGGAGCTCACATGTGAAATTGCTGATCTTCTAAAAAAATATGTAAGTTCTCCTTTAAATCAGCCTCCATGTCAGAGGACTAGAAGCTAGTCAATGTAACATCAATATTCTAAAATGGAAATTACAACCGGCTTAATTTCAGTTCTGGATAAATTGGTGGAAAGCACAAGATAAAATTATTAAGCATAAAGAAGAAGGAGCCTTGCTAGAGGAGAATCAGTATGGTTCCTGCAAAGATAAGTCCTGTCTCACAAACCTTCTAGACCAGTGTTTCTCAAACTGTGGGTCTCAGTTGCGAGCCAATTGCAGGTGGGTCCCCATTCATTTCAATATTTGATTTTTAATATATTAGACTTGATGCTACTGTGGTATGTGATTGCATTTGGGGAAATGTTACAGACCTGTACTTTTAACAAGCTACTATGTATATTCTTTTAACAGTGATAACCAATGGGACTTACTCCTGGGTAAAGTGTGGGTAGGATTGCAGCCTAGGATTGTTAAAAATTTTCCTGCTTGATGATGTCACTTCTGGTCATGACATCACTTCTGGTGGGTCCTGACAGATTCTCATTCTAAAAAGTGAGTCCCAGTGCTAAATGTGTGAGAACCACTGTTCTAGACTTCTTTGAGAATGTCAATAGCTGTGTAGATAGAGGTGATCCAGCTTCTACTTGGACTGACAAAGTCCCTTACCAAAGGTTCTTAGTAAGTAACCATACAAACTCAAGTACAGGTTGAGACTAATTATTCGAAAGGGTTCCCTTCCAAGCACTACAGCAAATCAATTTAAAAAACAAAGTTTCTTTGCTCCAGTGATTGAAAAACAGCCTTGCTGACCTTTTGACTCTAAGATAAGAGTCATTAAGAAGACAATCCATCAGCACTTTACTCAGCCCCTTTCTTCACCAATGCAAAATGATCACTTTTCTTTCATGGGTGCTGGGAGAAGGGAGGGGTCTGAAGGCCAGAGAAGGATTGATGGATTGTCAGCCAGCTGCTCGCTCTCTCTCTCTCTCTCTCTCTCTCTCTCTCTCTCATTAAGGAGGCTACTGTTAAAGGACTGTTCAGTTTTTAAAACTGATTTTAAAGGGATGAATTTTCCCCTTCTTCACGGATCAGCACATTCCTTCTCATTTGCAGGGGCCATTCATGTTGAGTCAAATCTTTGTATAAAAAAATCTGTGTATAAATAGGCTTGCTAAACTTCCTTGCTACCTTATGCCAGGAGAGGCAGTGCTTTGTGCAGCTTCCTCTAGGCAGCTACCATTTGATTTTCCCATAATGTTCTGAATAAAGCCTTGGTTCATTTGATGTCTGCCACTGAGCATTGCCATGTGCTTGGAATGGCTGCCATTTCATTTTCTTACCATGCTCCTAACAATGTGTTCATGGCTTTGGGAATAACTCTATAAAACTATGGTGGCCTTCATTCCCCTCCCTGCATGCTCTGCTCTGATAGTGCCCTAGATGAAGTGGTTCCCAAACTGTGGGTTGGGACCACTGGTGGGACACGATCTGATTTTTAGTGGTGACGAAACCAAAGGAAGATGGAAAGATCAGATAACTAATTGTCTGAAGCCCTGAAGCTACTAAAAAATCAGAGACTTTAGCTGCTTATTACCGTGCTAAAAGCAGTAGTATCTCCTGCAGTTTATAAGGTAGCTGCTAACTGCCCTGCAAGGAGCTGAGCTCCTGTAGTTTGCAAGCATATGTAAATATAGATAAAATTTGAGTGTGTTTTTTTTTTCCTAGCCATTATTACTTGTTGTTGGCAACCTTCAGTCCCGAAAGATTATGGTATCGGGCTCTGAATGATGGTTCTGGAACAGCGTCTAGTGTGGCTGAAAAGGCCAATCCTTTCCACACTGGGAGCAAGTGCAGTCTGTCCCTGGTCTGTCTCCCTGGCTATGGGCCTTCCTTCTTTGCCTCTTTGCCTCAGACTGTTGGCCAAGTGTCTCTTCAAACTGGAAAAGGCCATGCTGCACAGCCTGCCTCCAAGCGGGCCACTCAGAGGCCAAGGTTTCCCACCTGTTGAGGTCCACTCCTAAGGCCTTCAGATCCCTCTTGCAGATGTCCTTGTATCGCAGCTGTGGTCTACCTGTAGGGCGCTTTCCTTGCATGAGTTCTCCATAGAAGAGATCCTTTGGGATCTGGCCATCATCCTTTCTCACGACATGACCGAGCCAACGCAGGCGTCTCTGCTTCAGCAGTGCATACATCCTAGGGATTCCAGCACGTTCCAGGACTGTGTTGTTTGGAACTTTGTCCTGCCAGGTGATGCCGAGGATGCATCGGAGGCAGCGCATGAGGAAAGCGTTCAGTTTCCTCTCCTGTTGTGAGCGAAGAGTCCATGACTCGCTGCAGTACAGAAGTGTACTCAGGATGCAAGTTTTTATTTATTTATTTATCAAGTTTTTATTTATTTATTTATAAGTATTTATAAATAAATAAATAAATAAATATTTCTAGATCTTTTTTTAAAAAGTCTGGTAAACCTAGGTGGGTCACGATAGAGAGTCGTTTTAAGCAGTGGGTCCTGGTGCTAAAAAGTTTGGGAACCACTGATCTAGGGCATTATGGAAACATTCAACTGTGGTCAACATAAGAGGTGGGTGATCAGAGAACCTTCCTTGTGCACAAGATCAGGTAAGCAGTCATGCTCTCAAATGCCCTCTGCTTCTATACACCCCTACTGAATTTAAGTTTAGATAAAATTCAGAGGTAGGTTAGCCTAAAAGATGGAAGGACTGTAACCATTAAACTTGATTTTGCATGTGACTCATCTTATCTTAGTCCTAAGCCAGAGCTTCTCTTCATCCCTTACAAAGCAAGGTTGTGATCTGGGCTTCTCAAAAATTAGCATGGCTGACCTTCTGAAGCAGCGTCGTTCATCTCCCCTTTGATCCACTGTGTTGCCAAAAATTACTTCAAGGGCATGAAGTTTTTCGCACTGGATGAGCTTTCTTCAGATGAAACTTTGCAGCAAAAGAAAAGAGGACTTGAAAGGAAGTTAGTAAAGTTCTATGCCGTGACCCACAAGACTTCTTTAAAAGTGAGGAGCATAATTAGAGAGGATAATGATCGGAGACGCAGGGCTTGCACTGTTCTTGCTGGCATTCATTCTTTAACTCTCATGTCATGCCTTAACTTTGCAAGATGATTTGGATCAATTAAATGGGTACTATGCCTGCCGCCTGAAACCGTAAAGGAGATCTTCTAAAGGAGCTTGGTTGGCACTGATCACAGCGGCTATTGTGTTCAGGCCTCAGATTCAGAACCTGCAGGGCCTGGCATGCTTTTAAGAAGTGAAATATCGTTCATGTTGTTCACTTCAAACTTTGCGGCTTGCTCTGTAATAAAAAACGGAAACGGTGCTCTTTGAAATGAGCAATTTATGGCGGCAGATAAAAGAGGGCCGATTCTGAGCAAGTCACTGAAGTTTAATTTAGTGATGGATGCTTAGATCAAGGTAGCACGTTTTGAAGCCCAATTCCTCCTATGAATGACCCATCCTGCTTGCCTTGGAAAGGACTGTGGTCAGCGCTTTCGAGTGTGGTGAAGGATCTGCGGCTCCTTTCTGTTGTGGCTTCAGGAAATGCCATCATTCCTGTTCATCCCTTGCTACCCTTGGTTTCTTTCTCCCCACCCTCTGTTGTCTTCCCCATTGTCTGTTTTAGATTACAGACTCCTTAGGGGAAGGGAACGTCTATTTAACCTTTTGGAAATTCTGTGAAGCACCATGTCCATTGATGGGATCTCATGGCTAATAACAATATAGAGGGGAGCTGAAAGATTGCCTAGCTTTGTTACTCTATTTCTAGGTTGCATAGCTGCAGGGGGCAATTGGGAGGGAATGTGAATATAGGTAGATTCCCCCTTACGTGGATATCTAAAATCCAGGCCATTACAAAATCGGGACATCTTTGTCCAAGACTTGTTTTCTGTAGTGTGAACAGTAGAAGGTTTTGTGCTCATTCCCACGTACAGTGCAGGTGGTAGTGTAGCTAAGGGGGTGCAGGGGGTAGCAAATGCACCAGGCAAAAAGCTTAAGGGGGGCAACAAGCTGAGCTAGTGGTCAAAATTGCAAATACCTTGGTATGTATAAATAATACCATCATGTTATATATCATTGGAAAGGTAATTTAATGCAGAATGCAATGAATCAAACCACCTTGGAATATCTGTATTCTATCAAATGTTATGGCCAGTTAACCGGAAAATGAAAACATAACTGCCTTATGGAACAAAAAAGTGATTAGATCTAAGAACAATCAGTCTCATAACTCAAAACTGACTTATGAGACTGAGGGTGCAATCCTAATTCGATGTGCCATAAGGCACATTTGCTCCTCCTTGAGGGGAGCTATTCCATCTGCTCTGAGCGTGGGAGGATGGAGGCCAGAATGTGCGACCACATCAAGAAAGAAACACCTGAATGTTGTGGTTTCTTGAAAGATAGAAACCTTCTTTCAAATTGTAAAAATCCCTACAGGGATTTAAAAATTGCCTGCCTATGTAAACCGCCTTGAATAAAGTCTAAGGAGAAATCTGAGGACCAAGAAAGGCGGTATAGAAATACCTGTATTATTATTATTATTATTATTATTATTATTATTATTATGGACAGTGAGGGTCTCCTCTCATTTTCATGTGTATAGCTCTGGGAGCTGGACAGGCAGGAGGGATTTGATTAAGCCCCAGTAAATTGCATGCATAATGGTGGCTCAGAACAGGGCTTTTCTATCTGGAAATGCAGAAAAGCCAATCTCCTCAACAGGAGACATCAATGTGGCTGGTATGGTAATATAAGGAATGATCTTTTAATAAAGAGAAGCTTTTTAGCAAGTACGCAAAATGAGTCAATTCATTATCTGCTGCCAGGTGCAAAACAAAAATTATCAATAGTATAGCTGAACACTCAACAAGTGGGAAACCCTGGCCTCTGAGCGGCCCGCTTGGAGGCAGGCTGTGCAGCATGGCCTTTCCCAGTTTGAAGAGACACTTTGCCAACAGTCTGAGGCTAAGAGGCAAAGAAGGAAGGCCCATAGCCAGGGAGACAGGCCAGGGACAGACTGCACTTGCTCCTGGTGTGGAAGGGATTGTCACTCCCGGATTGGCCTTTTCAGCCACACTAGACGCTGTGCCAGAACCACCTTTCAGAGCGCGATACCATAGTCTTTCGAGACTGAAGGTTGCCAATACTATACTATAGCTGAACACTTCAATATCATTTTAGTTCAGTCACAAAATAAACGACAATGCCCTTTGCACACCGCTTATCCTCCCTGCTTCCTCAATTGTGTGCAAAAGTTACATCAGCTGATCTTGAAGACAGGGAATGACACGAAAACGGCAAATTCAGGCTCTTTTACGCACGTCAGCCTGTTGGAACGTGATCATTATAGTTCATTTTAATGATCTCCCTGCATGGGTTCATTGACTTGGTTTCAGAAGTTTACTCGACGCTGTGAGACTCAATTAAAACAAATTTGACTAGCTGTCCAAACCACTTCCAAATCACATCATCATCCAGTACTGTTGATTTGACATCTGACCTTGTGGCAGTCGGGGTGGGTGGGGGCAGAGGCGATTGCCAAAGTCCTGCATGCTAAAAATGTGATTTGCTACAATGCAAGGGAAGTGGGAACACGCTGAATCAATGAACGAAACTTCCATAAGATGAGAGCTGTGCAGCAAAGTATTTGTTCCAGTACTATATGTCTAAACTCCCACAGCTCGGACAGGAAAAACAAAAACACGTTAAGTATCCATTAAAATCAAGCATTACAAGATCTCACTTTCCAGTTGGATGGCAGATGCCTTATATCTCCCTGATGCTCTCTGGAGAGCCTACTTCCTGCAGAGAGTCTCTCTGCATAAGTTCAGCTGTGAAGCCCTATTGAAATGAATGGGAGTTGTGCTACCTTCTTGATATGCAACATTATCCATAAGTAGGGCTAAGTCCAAAAGCACTTATCTCTTATGTTCTTTTTTTTGTGAGTGGGAAAAAGTAGCATCACTTTGGAATATATTTTTGGGAAGAAAAAACAAAAATGGATTTTTTTTTTTTAACATGGTTCAGCTGTGCTGAATGTGTTACATTTGAAAGGAATGTTGAAATGAGAGAATGTTGGGTACAGCCTTATTCAAAATCACAACTATGCCACTCAGCTGAAGCAACATCTTGTACAGAGACGTGCAGCGGGTGGGGAGGCAGGTGAAGCACAGCCTTCCCACTGGTCCTTCGAAAAGCAGTGCTGCTGCTGCTGTGTCAGGCCCACAAACTCTCGCATGTGGGTTGTGAGTGCTTGGCAGTGCTGCTTTTTGAAGGACTCCAGTGGGGAGGCTCTGCCTCACCTGCCTCCCCAACCCACTGCAAATCCCTGATCTAGTAAAATGTTAAGAAAAGCCTAAGCACCTGTATAGTAGCCATGGGGCATTGTGTTTTGTCAAGTTAATGCTAGAGATACTTATGAAAATCTTTTTGGCATGGTGCAAACTCAAGGTTCCTTTGAAGAATGTAATATGAATTAAATGTCACTGTACGCACATTTATGTATGTAGGGTCCCTTTGGGGAGAAGGGCGGGATAAAAATAAAGTTTTATTATTATTAGTATTATTAGTATTATTAGTATTATTATTATGCGGCCATTGTGGTCAGAAAATAGTGATGGGTATTGTGCAATAGTGGGTCCATGTGAATCAATGAAGGCCCAGAGATAACAGCTCACCACATTTATTTCATCTTCAGAACAGAGCGTAGCAATGCAAACACAAGGCAAACACCCCTTGCTTTATACCCCTTAGCTCAACCCAGATTTCTCACCATTGGTACTATTGAATCAGTCCACCTGATTGGCAGGCTAAATAGAGGTCCAATCAGAAGGTAGGATCTCGATCCACCTCCCGATTGGCCAGCCATAAGACTGGGCCAATCAGTTTTGCAGGATTTTGATCCTGCATAACTGAAATATTAAATTTGCATACATAACAGGTATTAACGTTTGGTAACTGTCAGAAACAAAGTGAAGAAGAAATAAGACCTGGTTTCAGTTTGTTTATTTAATTTAAGAAATTTATATCCCACATTGGTATAAATAAGTCATCGGTTTCCTTTCTACATGACCAAATTAAAAACAGAGAAGGGTGGTGCCCCTGAAATGCACCCCACATTAGTTCAGGAATGATCCACAATCTTCTGAAAAATATTATATCTCAGGTCATTTCATGGAGCCGCCCAAAGCCCAAAACAATGATCCATCACCTCCTTTGTATTGGCAACCTTCAGTCTCGAAAGACTATGGTATCGTGCTCTGAAAGGTGGTTCTGGCACAGCGTCTAGTGTGGCTGAAAAGGCCAATCCGGGAGTGACAATCCCTTCCACACCGGGAGCAAGTGCAGTCTGTCCCTGGTCTGTCTCCCTGGCTATGGGCCTTCCTTCTTTGCCTCTTAGCCTCAGACTGTTGGCAAAGTGTCTCTTCAAACTGGGAAAGGCCATGCTGCACAGCCTGCCTCCAAGCGGGCCGCTCAGAGGCCAGGGTTTCCCACTTGTTGAGGTCCATCCCTAAGGCCTTCAGATCCCTCTTGCAGACGTCCTTGTATCGCAGCTGTGGTCTACCTGTAGGGCGCTTTCCTTGCACGAGTTCTCCATAGAGGAGATCCTTTGGGATCCGGCCATCATCCATTCTCACGACATGACCAAGCCATCGAAGACAACAGTGCCCTTCATGTCCTTGTGGAAAGATCTGATGATGCTGAGGAGCCTGGGTGGACATCCAATCTTTGGGAGAATCTTGAAGAGGCCGTCTCTGCTGACCAGGTCGAAAGCCTTTGTGAGATCTATGAAGGCTATAAAGAGTGGCTGTCGTTGTTCCCTGCATTTCTCCTGCAGTTGTCTAAGGGAGAATACCATATCAGTGGTGGACCTGTTGGCTCCTACTCTTGTAAATTACTCCTGTAATTTAATGCTGCAAAGTTGCTCCATTAAACTGAATTGGGGTCAAATTCAGGTGCCACAGGGATAAAAACCAAGTGTGTGGTTGGAAGCTGATCCCCATGGAAGACTTGTGGGGTGTTGGCTTCCTCTCCCTGCTTTTTGTCTTTGCCTCTGCAGTGTCTGAAATTTGCCTTCTGTTTAATGCAACAGAGCCAAGGAGATCAGTTAATTAGTCTGTGGAACTCCTTGCCACCGGAAGTAGTGATGACATCTTGCCTAGATGCCTTTAAGAGGGGATTGGACAAATTTCTGGAGATAAAATTCATCACGGGTTACAAGTCATGGTAGATATGTGCAAGCTCCTGGTTTCAGAAGTAGGCTACCTCAGAGTGCCAGATGGAGGGGAGGGCACCAGGATGCAGGTTGTGTCTTGTTGTCTTGTGTGTTCCCTGAAGCATTTGGTAGGCCACTGTGATATACAGGAAGTTGGACTAGATGGACTTTTGGTCTGATTCAGTGGGATTCTTCTTATGTTCTTGCCTTGCATAGAAGGCAAGGAAGGCTGACAATTCTTCTTTGCTCACACTCCAGCTCAAGTGAGAGCAAAATTCAGGGGCTTTAACAGTTTGCCTTTCCTTTGAAACTGGCTTTAACAAGCCCCCAGATTTTGTTTCTGAACCTGGTTCAGGAGAAATTCACTCCCCCCCCCCCCCAAAAAAAAAAAAAAAAAAAAATGGTTTACATCACTACCTTTTCCTTCATGGCAATACATCTTGTAGCTGCAGTCAGGTCCTGAAGCTGGTCTGATAAGACACTCTTTTCATACTTCCACAAAATGAACACAAAGGAATAGCTCACAGAGAGTGTCAAATGAGACCAAGAGCAGTTCAGGCTATTTCAACGAGTCATTTTCTGCTAGACTGTGGCACAGACTAATATAAATGCAGATAAAAAACACTATTTCTGTGTCTAGAATTTGCATGGCATGGCAGTTGAGAATATATATATTCTCAAGGTGAATATATATATATATATATATATATATATATATATATATATATATATATATATATATATATATATATATATAAAGGCGAAAAGAAGAAAGCATTTACCTTCTGGCGTGGGCTGTGTTTGTGCTGCTGTTCTCTTCAAATACCCTGGCAGATGCACTCAGATAAATAATTATTTTTCTTCCTAATATGTGGTGAATTTTGCAGCTACCATATCTGCAGTAATCAAAAGGAACAAGCCCAGCAGAAATGTGTGTCAACATTCAATAGACTCCACTGGCGATGTTCATTGGGCAAGTTGCGGAGCATGGAGTTTGTGTGATTCATTGAGCATTGTGCACCTGCAGATGAAGTCATTCTGTTGAATTCCCAACACGCGGTGACTGCATTCTGGGGGGGATGGGACGACTCTTTGTTGGAAGCGACCTGGTGGCAGCCCCAGCACATTTACCTGTATATGCACTCTTTAATTTCAAAAGACACACTTGAATGAACAGCGTCCTTTTCTCAAGGGTATTAAACAGGCCCAGATGGAATTTTTGGACCTGTATTGCTGGATGTCCTTTAGCAGGAATCTAAAGAGTTTTTCTTCATGTGAGAATGTTACAGCCTTATGGAACATCCCTTTATTATTTTGGGATTATAGTTGGCAGAGTATTTTATGATGACATTTCTTTCTGGTAGAGATATAGGAGTTCATTGGTAACATGGGGCATGGGAGGTTGAACATCAACGAAAACAGTTGATGTGCCCCAATAAGTCCCAAAGGCACTTTAGGGAAACCTGTTTAGAAATGACATGGTCACCTGGTGGCCTGCTTCTGGAAGGTGCATGGTTAGGCCTCTGGTTTAATCATAGCCAGCCCCTGCTCAGTGAACAAAATCAAGTCAATGCTTTTCCAACAGAGACCAAGGCCTCGCTTACTCATAATATAGATGCCCATTCTAGCTAAGGGCCCATATCCATTCTAAAGCTGGATGCTTCAAGGGGTACCCTGTGCAAACACAATAGCAGCTGTTGAATAAAAAGCCATCAGGAAGAACTCATCATAATGAGCAATAGCCAAAAATGTTCAGTATCACAGTTCACCACTAAAGTGCATGTTACATAAACCTTGGCAGTGCCCCTTGCCCCATCAAAGAACTTGTAGCACATCTAGTTAAGTGAGGTGGGAAATTGCCCCAACTGGTGCTTTCGCATGAAAAGAGGAAGAATAAAACAATACTCCAAGGGAACCCCCCCCCCCAGGCATCAACCTTATTTAATAGAATACCTAATGGGGACCTGAACTCAGGGATCAAATCTATCATTAACACTCCAGATGGGAAGCTTTTGTGCAGGACAGAATCTTGATGAAGCAGCGGAAGGGCTGCATTCCCATGGTCCTTTGGGGATAACCACAGCAGTTAAATCGGTATAAAATCAGGATATGTTTATAGTGTAGATGAAACTTAGTTGACAAGGGTGGGTCTGTTGCCAGACTCTATACAGGTTGAGCCTCCTTATTTGTGTGGGTTCTGTTCCAAGCACTCACTTGGATGACAAAAAACGCACTATAGCAAATCCATTTAAAAAACAAAGTTTCTTTGCTCTGGTGATATAAAAACAGCCTTGCTGACCTTTGAGATGTAAGATAAGAGTCGTTAAGAAGACAATCCATCAATCAGTCATCCTCCAAGAGCTTAGAAAGGCACTTCACTCAGCCCCTCCCTTCACCAACGCAAAGTGATCACCTTTCTTTCACTGCTCAGGGGGAAGGGACAGTCCGCTGGAGAGAGAAGTATTGATGGATTGTCAGGCAGCTGCCCCCCCTCTCTCATTAAGGACTGTTAAGTTAAAGGACTTTTCAGTTTTTTAAAATGATTTTAAAGGGATGCATTTTTCCCCTTCTCCATGGATCAGCACATTCCTTCTCATTTGCAGTGGCCATTCATGTTGAGTCAAATCCGTGTATAAATAGGCTGGACCTGTATATTATTTCTGACCATTGACTAATTTGGTGTCTTTTGTGGGATAAGCTTATCCCAAATAATCCTTTTGTACAGTGATGACCTTGATGAGAGTCTATCACCTGTCCTGGTGGAAACAGCCATTTCCTCTTCTGCCAAACCTTGGGAAAGGTACGATTAGGTAATTCTTGGTTGATCATGGGACTTGTGCTTCAATTAGCAGTTGGCAATGCATTGGTGAGGGAAGCCAGGATCACTCTCTTTTGTGACTCAAATTGGCCATGTTTATCTAGAGGCCTCCCAGGAGCTCCCAGGACTGTCACATTTTTGTGCAGGACTGAATAATAATAATAATAACTTTATTTTTACCCCGCCTTTCTCCCCGAAGGGACTCAAGGCGGCTTACAACATATTAAAAACAATTTAAAAAACAAATAAAAACATATTAACACATCATAAAAAAACAGCAGTCAGAGTAAAAAAAAAAATAGGTAAAAAGAGCATAGAGCAGCAGCAAGTCATAAAAGAATCAGGCCTGTAAAAAATATTAAAAGATGTTAAAAAGATGTTAAAAGGCCGAGAACTCAGAAGGCCTGTTTAAACAGAAGGATCTTCAGGCCTTGCCGAAAGGTCTCAAGAGAGGGAACCATTCTTAAGTCAAGGGGAAGGGAGTTCCATAGCGTTGGTGCCACTACTGAGAAGGCCCTATTTCTTGCAGCCGCCCCACGTACCTCCCTAGGCGGCGGCACTTGTAAAAAGGCCTTCTCTGATGACCTTAGAGGGCGAGCCGGATTGTACGGGAGCAGGCGATCTCTAAGATACCCTGGTCCAGAGCAGTATAGGGCTTTAAAGGTCAATACCAGCACCTTGAATTGGGCCCGGAAATGAATGGGCAGCCAGTGCAGCCGCTGGAGAAGCGGACTGACAGAGTCGAACCGTCTACCTCCAGTAACCACGCGGGCTGCCGCATTCTGCACTAGTTGCAGTTTCCGAACCATCTTCAAGGGCAGCCCCACATAGAGCGCGTTACAGTAATCTAACCTCGATGTCACCGAGGCATGGATCACCGTGGCCAGGTCTGCACGATCCAAGTACGGCCGCAGCTGGCGCACCAGCCGAAGCTGAGCGAAGGCCCCCCTTGCCACAGCCGCCACCTGGGAATCCAGGAGCAGCTGCGAGTCCAGGTGGACCCCCAAGCTGCGGACCTGCTCCTTCAGAGGGAGTGCAACCCCATTCAGCGCAAGCCGATAGTCCAGCACCTGCATCGAGGATTTCCGTACCAGGAGAGCCTCTGTCTTATCCAGATTTAATTTCAGCTTGTTAGCCCCCATCCAGATCCTCACTGCCTCCAGACAGCGCTCCAGGCCCTCAATCGCCACCCTGGAGTCTGGAGGAAAGGAGAGATTGAGCTGGGTGTCATCAGCATATTGATGGCACCCCACTCCAAACCCCCGGATGACCTCTCCCAGCGGTTTCATGTAGATGTTAAATAGCATGGGGGACAGAATTGAGCCCTGTGGCACCCCGCATCTCAAGGGCCAGGGTGTCGAACAGGCATCCCCCAGCACCACCATCTGGGACCGACCCTCCAAGTAGGAGCAGAACCACCGCAAAACAGTGCCTCCAGCTCCCAACTCGGCCAATCGGCCCAGAAGGATACCATGGTCGATGGTATCGAAAGCCACTGAGAGGTCCAGCAGGACCAACAGGGACGCACTCCCCCTGTCCAGTCCCCGGCGTAGGTCATCCACCAAGGTGACCAAGGCGGTTTCCGTCCCAAAGCCCGGCCTGAAGCCAGATTGAAAAGGATCCAGATAATCCGCTTCATCCAAGACCCTCTGGAGTTGGGACGCCACCACCCGCTCAATTACCTTGCCCAGAAACGGGATGTTGGAGACTGGCCGGTAGTTATCCAACACAGTGGAATCCAGGGAGGGCCTCTTCAGGAGGGGGCGAACCACCGCCCGTTTCAAAGCGAGTGGTAACGTCCCCTCCATCAAGGAAGAGTTGACCACCCTCCCTGTCCACTCAGCCAGCCCACCCCGGGCAGCTCTTATCAACCAAGCTGGGCAAGGGTCGAGCAGGCAGGCAGATGGCCTCACACTCCAAAGGAGTCTGTCCACATCCTCAGGCTGTACAAGCTGAAAAGAATCCCACAACACAGGACAAGCAGTTGCCAAGGGGACATCGTTAGACACTGTCAATGTGGCATCGAAGTTGTGACGAATACGATCGATTTTATCTGCAAAATGTTGCGCAAACACGTCACAGCGGCTGACCGTGTATTCCTCCTGGTCTACTGGGGGGGCCTGATGGAGGAGGCCCCGCACCACACGGAACAGCTCTGCCGGACGGTTGTCAGCAGATGCAATGGTAGCAGAGAAGAACGATCTCTTCGCTGCTACCACCGCCACGTAATAGGCTCTGTAATGGGCTCTACTCCATGTCCGATCGGATTCATCCCGAGTTTTCTGCCACCGTTGCTCTAGACGCCTGCCCTGCCACTTCATCCTTCACAGCTCCTCAGTGAACCAAGGAGCCGCTCTGAGACTGCGACGTGGCAGAGGTCACTCCGGAGCAATCTCATCCACTGCCCTGGTCATTTCCCCATTCCAGAGGTCAACCAGAGCCTCAGATGAGACGCCAGTCTTGGCAGTGGGGAAATCCCCCAGAGCCCTCAGGAAACCTTCAGGATCCATTAGCCTCCGGGGGCGGACCATAGAAAACGGTCCCCCGCCTCTGCGGAGGTAGGAAGTCGCAACAAGCCTAAACCTTACCAGGAAGTGATCTGTCCATGACAACGGAGTGATCTTGATCTCCTCTACGTCCAGATCACTGCCCCCGTGCCCAGCTGTAAACACCAGGTCCAGCACGTGTCCTGCAGTATGTGTTGGGGCCAAGATCTTCTGGGACAGGCCCATGGTTGTCATGGCGGCCATGAAATCCTGAGCTGCACCTGTGCTGCCCTAAAGATTTCAGTTGCTCCTCTCTCCCCTGCCTTAAACAGAAGGGGAGGAAAAATCCGACCACTGCTTCAGTTCGTCAGCCAGGAAGGGAGCCTTGGTCTTCAGGGCACGAGCCCCAGGCTAAGAGCCACGGGCCAAGAGCCCTTTGGCTCTTGCCCTTCAGCTCGCGCCAAAGGCTCGCGCCTCTGGCAAGCCAGAGGCTTAAGCAGGTACCTGCAGGGAGAAAGCAGCCACTCATCAGTCCCGAGACCAGACACAGGTGTTCCCAATCACAGCTCCTTCCTCCACCCTCCTGGTAGCTGACCCTTAGCTCACTGAGCCCAAAACCAGGGGAAATAAGGCTTAAGCAGGTACCTGCAGGCCACCTGAATGGGGTGGCCGGGTGATGAGGTATGGCCCCTGGAAGAATTTCACTAGAAACTTCTCCAAGCCAGGGAGAGGACATGAGTGAGGTTACGCCAAAGGACCAATGTCTGTGTGGGCTTGCTGCTCCCTTGGCATCGGCTGCTCAAGGACAACATGAGTCTGGCTTGGGTTATGTACACTTAGTGCGTACCTGGGACCACATATGCATGGTGATCAGCATACAGGGCAACACAGGGTTCCTGCAATCTGGTGCTGTCCATAGTTCTGGGACCTCAATGAGGCAGTTGGTTTCATAGCACCCTCAACTAATTTCCATCATTGCTTCTCCCCTACCTCCTCCTTCAACCAAGAACCTGTTTTAACATCTTCCCCGAACTCCCAAAGCATAGTAGCTGGCCAGAGGAGCTCTTGGTCTTAATTGTTTATCTAAAAAATTCATACCCTGCCTTTCTCCCAATGAGGGCAATCAAAACACCTTATAAAATTAAAAACAATAATAAAGCATTAGAGCCATTAAAACGAAACAATAGGCCTCTTCAGCCTAGAAAAGAGACGCCTGAGGGGGGACATGACTGAGACATACAAAATTATGCAGGGGATGGACAGAGTGGATAGGGAGATGCTCTTTACACTCTCACATAACACCAGAACCAGGGGACATCCACTAAAATTGAGTGTTGGGAGAGTTAGAACAGACAAAAGAAAATATTTCTTTACTCAGTGTGTGGTTGGTCTGTGGAACTCTTTGCCACAGGATGTGGTGATGGCAACTGGCCTGGACGCCTTTAAAAGGGGATTGGACAAGTTTCTGGAGGAAAAATCCATTACGGGGTACAAGCCATGATGTGTATGCGCAACCTCCTGATTTTAGAAATGGGTTATGTCAGAATGCCAGATGCAAGGGAGGGCACCAGGATGAGGTCTCTTGTTATCTGGTGTGCTCCCTGGGGCATTTGGTCGGCCGCTGTGAGATACAGGAAGCTAGACTAGATGGGCCTATGGCCTGATCCAGTGGGGCTGTTCTTATGTTCTTATTGACATTATTGTCATTAATGACATTATCAGGTCACTGAGTTGTCTGATCCATGTGTTTCGTTTTCTTTATGACATTTGCATCCCACTTTTCTACACTGAACATAAGGACATAAGAAGAGCCCCAGTGGATCAGGCCAAAGGCCCAACTAGTCCAGCTTCCTCTGTCTCACAGCGACCCACCAAATGCTCCAGGGAGCACACCAGGCAGCAAGAGACCTGCATCCTGGTGCCCTCCCTTGCATCTGGCATTCTGACATACCCATTCCTAAAATCAGGAGGTTGCACATACACATCATGACTTGTAACCCGTGATGGATTTTTTCCTCCAGAAATTTGTGCAATCCCCTTTTAAAGGAATCTAGGCCAGATGCCATCAGCACATCCTGTGGTAAGGAGTTCCACCCACTGAAGTGCACCCAAAGCATCATACAATAAAAAGAAAACAATTCAGAGCAGATGGTAAACAGCAATACAATAATATTGCAGAGGTTGTAGAATGTCATTTGAGAAGTGATCATGATGGCAAATTCCACCCCTTAATCTCATGGTGCTGTGCAACCCTGAAAGGGTTTTGCACCTTGTCAATGAGATTCTCCTTCAGCCTTGCCCCAGCTCCACAAGGCGCAGTTTCTCCTTTCGCTGCTATGCTGTGTTTGGCCATGACACCCGCTGAAATTCTCACTTCTGTTTTCCTGATGAGAAAGAGAGAGCAGTAAAGCCTATGACAACTACAGAGCACCACGGGAGAGTGTTTGCTGCATCTCCTTCTGTCTATATCAGGCTGATATACCCTTTGTGTTGAAGGAAATCACCATGCTGCATGGCTTTGTTCTACTCTCAAACAATGTGGGGGAGGGAAGCCAAAAGAATAATCTAATTATGATCTGGAGCTATTAATGCTCCCTGCGGTGATCTGAATCTGAATGAGCAACCCTGTGCCAGCGAGCTTGGGGGAAGACGCTTTAATGAAATCTGGAATACAAGAGAGAATAAAAAGGTACAAAGGAAATGGAGAAGGCTGTACTCTTAATTTTAGGTACAGCTCGAATTCCTTCTCAGCTTGTCTAGATGTAGTCTAAGTAGTTCAAAGGCAAAGAACGCTCAGGCAGTTAAGAGGCTAACTGGCTTTTTCATCATTAATGTTAAACTTCGGGGGAGTATAATAAGGTCTGTTTTCAGAGTACACAATGGTGATGCTCAACAGGGCTGGGCTAGCCGCTGTGTGAACTGATTACCATGCATTCCCCAATAAATACAGCCGACAACAGGTATGGGATTAAATGGGCCACTTTATTAATTTACAACAAGCGCAACAAGGCAAAATAGGAAACAATACCCAAACTAAGTGCGGGGTTCTAAAAGGGGGAAACGGCCTAGCCGTCTACGTCCCCCAGTCTCATGGGGCATCCACCCAACTCCAGGCGTAGCTCAATTGTTATTAAGCCTGCCTTTCACTGTCGCCCAAAGAGGGTAAGCCAGCCAAACTACTCTGCCTTCAGGTCACCCCTGCAAGGCCCCAAAGTTCAGACCAGGGGCTAGCCAGCCTGCCTCCTCGAGCCGGACAAGCATCCAAAGAGCGGTTCTGGCTCACCCCTGCCCTTGCTGGTTTAGATTGGACGCCGGAGAAGGTCTTCTGTCTACCCACCCCGCACTTCTACCGCCACAAGGGAAGGTCAGCCTCGCGCTTGGCGTTCCCTACACCCAAAAAGAGGGCCAAGCCTTGTTGCAACTCTGAAAGAAAGCGCCCATAACCCATAGGAGAAAGGTGAACCCCATCGCCACGGTAAAGAGCAGGCTGCTCAAAAGCAATGCTGGGATGATGGATAGCCGCTCCACCAAGCTCCATGACGACCCTGCCCAGGTAAGCATTGACCCTTTTTCGTGCTACCTCAATTCTTTTTACACAACTCGCCCAGCGCCAAATTCTCCTAGGCAGCATGTCAGACCACACGAGAGTAATCCCGGGAAACTGACGGACTAATGAGTCAAAATCCTTGCCAGCCACAGCTCCAGGTCCTCCCTCATACCAAGTGACACACGCAGTCTGTGAGTCGGGCGCCATAGCCCTGCCATGGCATCACATAACCGGTGCACAAAGGCCCTGCCGGGGGCAATGACCTTACATGCAAAGTTAAGATGCCCCACCAGACTTTGTAATTCCCTCAATGTCAACTTGCTAGCCTCTAGGGCGCTAGTCAGCATTGCGATGAGATTATCTAATTTGTCCCTTGGCAGACGGCTGGTCTGCGTAACCGAGTCCAACTCGATACCCAAAAAGGTAAGCTTGCTAAGGGGGCCCTCTGTCTTCTCGTGTGCCAGGGGGACCCCCAGCTGCTCACACAGCGATGTAAAGTCACCCAGGAGCCGAGCACAGACACCTGACCCAGATGGTCCCATAAACAGGAAATCATCCAAGTAGTGGGCAGTGGATTGCAACCCAGTTCTGAAACGCACAGTCCATTCCAAAAATGTGCTGAACACCTCAAAAACCGAACAGGAAATAGAACACCCCATAGGCAATGCTCTATCGACATAATAACCACCCTCAAACTGGAAACCCAACTGACAGAAATCCTGGGGGTGCACAGGAAGCAATCTAAAGGCGGACTGAATATCCGCCTTGGCCATCAAGGCCCCAGGGCCACACTTCTTGAGGCGGGCGACCGCCTCATCCAAAGAAGTATATCTGACTGAACACAGGTGGGACGGTATCCCGTCGTTTACAGAGGAACCCTCTGGAAAGGACAGGTAGTGAATCAGTCTAAATTGACCCTGGGCTTTCTTAGGCACCACACCCAGGGGGGAAACCTGCAAGTTCCTCAATGGAGGAACAGCAAACGGTCCAACTACTCTACCCGCTTGTACCTCCTTGGCTATTTTTTCTCGCACCACCTCCTCCATGCCAGTCACTGACCGGAGGTTGTGTGCGAATGTGGGCCTAACTGGAGGCGGGGCTTGGATCTTGAAACCAAACTGAAAACCCTCAAACAACAATCTGGCTGCAGAACAATCCAAATAAAATTGCAGCCAGTAAACCAAGGAGGGAATCTTAATTGGTGTTGGGCCCCTTGCCAACACCAGCTGAGGGTCCACCACCAGGCTTTTTTCCACGGAAGGGGCGAAAACCTTGCCTGGGACCACTGATTCGTGGACATTTTGCCACGGATGTCCAGTCCCACACATGGGGCAGCCATGGGAAAAGGAACATCCTGGCCTGTTGCATTTTCCCGTGGCATTAAATTGAAAGCATGCGCGAGGGGATTGAACCCACTGCGCACCCTCAGGTGCCAAAGGCTGCTCGGGTCTGGAACGAGCAATCAAATGCCCGCTATCCGCCCTATCCCCCAACGCTGCCCTAGCCGGCAGGACTAACTGCACCCAGAATTCCCACTGGGGTATAGTCCAGTCCAAAGATGGGTCCTGCGCAGCTCTGATGTGGAATTGACGGTCATAAGCCATCCAAGCCGCACCAGCACGATTGCGCAAAGCGCGATGGATAATGTCCAGATATTTGAATAGCTTCCCCGCCTTTTTGGGGTGCAACTGGACAGTGACCCCAGCATAGACAATGAACCCATTCAGCCAATTGGTCCAGTTCTTGTTTATTTTCCTCTGCCTGACGGTTTCCTCATCACGCACAGGGTCTCCCACTTTGGGGGTAGGCTCAGGCTTGATGTGAAGGAGACTGAACATGTCCACAAAGTCACCCCGCCATATCTTCTCCTTGACAGACATGGCGAGGTGAGAGCCCAGAGGGATGGCGATGATGCCATACGAAACCATAGGCTTCTCCCTCTTCATCACCAATCCAAAGGAATCATCCCCCCAGTCCCCATCCTGCTGGCCCAACTCTGTGTCGGCCATAGCAGGATAATGACCGCACTGGGGGGTGCCCTGCTGGCCCTGGGCCCAGATTTGTGACATGGATATGTCCAACCCAGGGCCCAGGGGTACTGTGGGTAATTGGGCCCCTGCCAAAAGGAAGGAGGCCCCCACGGAGACCAGGGCTGATCTGGTGCAGGCCGGCTGGATGGACAAGGAATGCCCTCCTTGTCCTCCCACACAGACTCAGTATCATGGGCAAAGCCCGCCCACGGCTCACCTTGCCCACCGCAGCCACTATAAGCCTGTGGCCGGGGCCTTTTAACAGGACAGACCACCTCCTCCTGCACTTCTAGGGTGTTGCCGTCCTGCTCCTCGCCCTCCTCGACAGTAACGTGCTTATCCTCCAGAACATGAGCCTGTCGGGGAGGGAAAGAGGCCCCTTTATTCATCCTACCTGATCTGCGAGGCACGGGGTCTGCCCTTGAGCTGGAGCCCCCATCACCCCTTGCCCTGCCTTCTCCTTTTTGCGTGCGTCATAGCGAGCCATTAAGGCACGCAACTCAGCCATTTGATCTTCCTCATCCGATGATGAGGGAGGGGAGTGGATAGGCCAAGCTGGAGCTGCCTTTTTGGTGGCCTTGCCACCCGACTTCTGGGCTTTCTTCCCCATGTCCACCCCCCAAGTGAAGGAATATCCCGAGTGGGGCCCACCGCCCCCTGTGTTCTAAGTTTTTAACTGGATACGATACGCCTAAGCAGTACGAAATCTTGTCCTTCCGCGCTGTGTCCGCAGACCGCTGTGACTGGAAGTCCCCCAACTCTGAAAATAAGAGACCCTTTTGGCGGTTGGGGCCCGCAAAATGGCCGACAGGCTGTATTTGAATTTTCAAAATGGCGGAGCGCCACGAGGCAGGGTCCAAAATGGCGCCCAGCCACGAGGCACCCCCCCAATGGCCACCAAAATCCTCCCCAAGCGATCCGGGCCACGGAGGAGGAACGTGGGGCAGATGCCTGCCTCTGGCGCCTGCCACCCCCACGGACCACCGCTGCCGCTCGGACAGAGCACGCAGCGGGCCGCCCCCTCGAGCACACTCTGCAGAGCGCACAGCGGGTCACCCCCCCGGCGTTGGCTGCAGAGCGCGCAGCGGGCTGCTCCCTACCGCTGCCGCTCGGACAGAGCGCGCAGCGGGCCTCCCCCCTCGAGCACCACCTGCAGAGCGCGCAGCGGGTCACCCCCCTGGCGTTGGCTGCAGAGCGCACGGCGGGACTGTCCCTCGGTGTCGCTCACGGGGCCGCTCGTCGCTGCGCTCCGGAGCGATAAGTGCAGAGCACGCAGCTCGCTATGAAGAGGCTGCCCACTGCCTTGTGGACGGGAGCCTGCAAGCGCGGATCCCCGCGCTTCAAGCCCTGTCGTGGGGCAGCCTCTTCGTCCGCTCCCAGAAAAGCGACCTACCCGGTCGCTTCCAGGAACGGAACTGAGCCGGGTCTAGCGCCTGCGCGCTAGATCAGGCTCAGTTGTCCCGCCCCCCAAGGCCAGCCAGCCAATCAGCTGGCAGCAAAGCCCTGCTGCCGGCTGATAGGGGGATTTAGCCTGGCAATCAGCGCTAGCGTGCCCATACAGGCACGCTAGCTGCCTTTATGCAGCCTTAGTATATATTTGAGAATTTCCTGCGATGCACGAGGTTCCATAACACATGTGGATGATTTCCTTGTTAGAGAAGTTGGCACGGGAATACCCCCCCGAAGTGAAAAAGCTCAAAACAAAAAACAAACCAAAAATTTCTGGGTTAGCACGTTTTTAGCTCAGTCAATCACGGCGAAGAGATGCCTTCCAACAGAGCTGTCACTGAACTCCAAGACTGAAAATGTTAGGCAAATCTGGAGGTTCCATCTTGGAGGAAATGTCCATCGGCAGGGACAAGAAAGTTCCTTAAGAGTAACTCAGAGCCCAACCCTGAGGGCTGGTGTGCAGGTACCATTGGTGGCGACTGCTGAGAAAAGTGCTGTAAAGTGCTTTCCCATAGCATGTAGATCAGCATGCTACTGAGACACCAGTGTGAAGGCTGGAACTTACTCACACACATTGCTGGTTCTCCCACTGAAATAGGTAAAGCAGTGTGAGAGGTGGGATGGGATGGGGAGAGAGCAGAACGGGGACGAGGGGCTATAATTGGGAAGGGAGGGGCATAACAGGGCAGGGAGGCTCCAGGAAGGGGATCTGGTGGTAATGGAGCATACTAGATCCTATCTCCTTTTCTGCAGCCCCCTGCCCCTTTTCTCTCCTCCGACTTGGCACTAGTGGAATTGCTAGTACAGAGGAGACCCATTGCGGAGCAGGAAGCTTACACACGGGTAAGGAGACTTAAATCCCCTTTTCCTGATGAAGCCTTCCAATCCATCCCCTCTCCCCCACAGAATACGGTGTGTCTGTCTTTGGCATGGCTACATCAGTAGAGGTGGGAAGATAGAATTGAGCTGTTAATGTCTGAGAATATAGAAACATTAATGCAGGCCATTCGTCAAGCTATACTGTGGGTTTCTTATGTCTTTTGCCAGCACTGGATGTCTTGTCTGGATGTCACTGGATAACAAAGTTTCTGCTGCAATGGTCACCATTGGTAAGACTAGACTAGGCTAGGCTAGTGACTAGAGCTGCTATCAAGTTTCATTAAAATGGCATCAGTGTGAAGTTTGAGTTTCCTGATTAGGAGAACATAAGAACATAAGAAGAGCCCCGTTGGATCAGGCCAAAGGCCCATCTAGTCCAGCTCCCTGTATCCCACAGTGGCCCATCAAATGCTTCAGGGAGCACACAAGACAACAGACACAGCCTGCATCCTGGTGCCCTCCCCTGCATCCGGCAATTAGAGGCAGCCTACCTCTAAAACCAGGAGCTTGCACGTACCTACCATGACTTGTAACCCGTGATGAAGCATTTGAGGAACTGCAAGGGAAGCAAAAAAGAGAATCAGAAAGAAAAAGAAGTTCTGCTAACACTTCTAAGATGGGTTTCCACACATCTCTTCCACACCAGTCCCACTTGTGTCATTCTTCAGCCTGAGTTTTCCTAGATTCCTTGAAAGGGCCATATATATTCATGTGTTCATTTTTATCATTTTAAAATTTTGTTAAGTTTGTTTTAGTTCATCTATATTTTGCTCATCTCAAACTCAGAGTTGCTGTT
This sequence comes from Tiliqua scincoides, assembly GCF_035046505.1. NCBI lineage: Eukaryota > Metazoa > Chordata > Lepidosauria > Squamata > Scincidae > Tiliqua > Tiliqua scincoides. Next base: position 213,288,559 of record NC_089824.1, read on the forward strand.
ACAAGGGATTCACAGGTAGCTTCCCATCCAGAAACCAACAGGAGGACTGTATGACTTCCAAGGAGAAGAACTTCTAGGAACTGCGACTCTTCTGACTGATCTAAATCTGCCGTTCTGTGGCTACGGCTTATCCATCTGGTCTGCATTTCACACACATTCTACACCTTCAGGTTTGCCAAATGCCACTTTCAAGCTGTTTGGGCCTGTCCCTTTCACTGCCTGTCAACAATGAGAAGAAGGGACCAATAACCAGTATCCTGACAGCCCCCATCCACACAAAGCAGACCAGTGCTAGCTAAATAAAAATGGCAACCTGCTTCTTGAGTGAGGGCCGGTGACATCTGGAACAAGGACAATGTATGGCCTCTTATCATTTTACCGCTTGCAGAACCCCAGGCATTTCATCTTTGCTGTTTCTAGCACTCTGAAATGAAGTGACACTCTTGAAAACTTGAAAATTATATGAACTTGGTGTAACATGCAGTTAAATTAACTTGTCTCTCTGACAGCATGTGAAATTTCTGAGCTAATATTTTCACTTCTTTAATAAGTGTCAGCTGAGATCTCAATTAACTGATCACCTGCAGAACATTTGGGAACAGGCACAAAAGCACCACAAAATTACATGTGTGTCCCCATGAAAGGTCCATATGGGAACCCCAGTGGACATGAGGATGACAGTTCTGTGTGTTCTGACACATCACTGCCCCATTGTAAGGGGTTTGTGTCTGATTTTAACTGAATATGTGGTGCACAGATGAAGAGTGAACCCTCCCAACACCTATTTACCATTCTGTAACACCTCTCTCCTGGTGCTTTTCATTCAGTTGATCACACTCCCAGTCCCTGAGCTTGTGGAGAGAGCTTCATTCACTTCCTTCATATCCCTTCTTAAAGCCTAGTTTTTTTCCCAAGGAAATTTTGGCACCACACCTTGGTCCTCTTCCCTGTTATAACGCAACCAAATACATGTAACAAAAACATGCCCTCCTGATTTACCCCTGCATCCATCACCTTTCTTCCTCACCCCAATTGTCTCCCTTGTGTCAATATCTAGATTGTAGGTCACTTGGGGCAGAGACCTGCCTTATCACTCTTTGTAAAATGCCATGCAAATTGATGGCATGTAAAAAATAATTGAGACATTAACTACAACATCATAAGCTGAAAATGGGGAGGATTCTATACTCATCAGCCCCATAACTCTTCCGCATTTAAAATCAGACACTCCGTCCCCCTTGGCCATGACATAAAATCCAGTTTGATCCTTAGTACCTACCAGCATTCAGCAAGGCAAAGAGAGATGCCTGAAACACACCCTGGCCTGTCCACCTTTCACAGGCATGTCAGTTTCATCCCGTCTATAAGTCTTCCGGCTGCATTGGGAAATAGTTGGAAAGGCAGCCAAGAAATGAAGGCTTAAGGAAGACTTCCTCTCTAGATGGAAGAATGAGAAATGTAACAAGTGGGAGAAAAAAAACAACAAAAAAACACTGAGATGACCACAGCCAAGGAATGTAATAAAAAAAAAAGTCACAAAAGTAGGTCAAGGAAGAAAGAGAGGAAGATACCAGGACTGGTCTACTTATTTATTTTGCCCCTGGTGGATCTTATTCTGGCAATGCATGGTTGGGAAGGAGGAATGTGAGGAGGAGAAATTTGCAGTTCTAATATGGAAAATGCTGCCTACCCCCAAAGGAAACACTGGGGGTGTTTTTCCCTTCCCTGTCTATATGAAGCAAGATGCTGAACTGGGGCACACTGTTGGTTAAGAGAGAAGATCTGGGCAGAGACTTGGCAGCTATTAGGACCTGGAATGCTCAGCTATGAAAAGAAGACAAGAGGCAAGGCAGATCTGATCTGGGTTGTACTTCTCACCTGAGTGTTCTGTGCTGCCAGGCAGCAGTGAAGGACAGCTTTGAAACCAACAGGAAAGAATCTTTGCTCTTGGACAACTGGCTGAGATTTTCGGGGGGGGGGGATTGTTGGGTTCTAGGGCTTGGGTCCTGGCACCCGGCCACTCCTGTCCTTCCCCTTTCAGTGCATTAGTCACCTGGATTTTGTCCTGGGCTACAACACCCTGGCAACAGTAGTGAGAGGTCTTGGGGCTGGGAGTTTACTGCATAGCCAACTCAGCAACAGGTTAGATCTTCTGCTCCAGTATGAGTTTTGGCCCTAATTGCTCCCTCGTCCTGACTGATTCAGGACTTAGGTCCACCTCTCCTCCCATTTCCTTTTGAATAGTCCCCTTGTTTTTAAGATGGCCCCACTTTTGACATCAAATTTCTGTGAACTGGAGACTCCAATTGCATATATTTTGTATTGCAATAGTTCTGAAACATTTTTTGTTCCAGGACCCACTTTCTAGAATGACAATCTGTTGGACAACCCTCCAATGATGCTATTAGCCTGGAAGTGATGTCATGGCTGGAAGTGACATCATCAAGCAGGAAAATTTTTTTAACACCTCCTCCCACATGACAAAATCAAATCAATTATGTAAGGAACCCTCCGAACCCTCCCAAGCAGTTGCTGATTGGTTTTTAAAAAATTCCCCAGCATCCCGCAGGCTGCAATCTTATCCTATCTTATGTTCTTATCCACACTTACCCAGGAGTAAGCCCTATTGACTACCATTGCTTAAAGCATATACAGAGTAGCTTGTAAAAGGTTCAGATTTGTAACATTCTCCCAAATGCAGTCACGTACCATGATAGCATCAGGTCTAATATATTAATTCCGGTGGCACATGAGTTAACATGCCACCAGCGTTTGCCCCGCCCCCACACGAGGCACAGTAGGGCTATCCCTCAGCTGATTGGCTGGGGGCTAATTGGAAGCAGGGCCATGTGGGCACTGCGCCCTGAGACCCCTCAGTTGAGAGCAAGTGGCGACCCCCCCTCCCGCTCACCCTTCTGCAGTCTGATGACTAGCTGATTGCCATTTGGGACCAGGTAGGAATTTTTTACCATCACCCAATTGGCCTCTAGGTTGGTGGTTTTTTCGCCTACCCCAGACTGTGGAGTTATGATGGGAATTTTCTGGGCATTTAATAGGTCATTCTTGGTCACTTTAGGTATGTGTCGTGTTGGTTTGGGTAAGTAAGGCAATCTTGGTGTACACCACGCTGTGGCAAGGGCAAGGAGGACTCCATGCTCAGTCATGCTGGCATGCCCAGCTGGGTGATGTGGGCTAGCCAAATCTCAGCCTGGTGGCAAAGGTGCACCATGGGTTCGCTCGGGTGGTCTGCGCTAGCCAGCCACGCTGACCCCTTTGGGGTGACAAGGAAGGGGGCGGCAAGCATTGTCCTGACGCAGCCTGGAGTCGGGTGTGGTCACCCAAAATGGGTTTAGGGGGAGGTAGATGGGCAGCTCTGTTTCCTCCACGTAGAACCCTCACGACTTAGTCCCTGCTGCAGTTTGAGCTGTAATTTAAATAGTTAATAAAGTGGCCCTTTCTACCATAGACCTTTGCCTGTGCCTTTATTGTGGGGTGCAGGGTAAAAATAAAACACACATTGAAATGAGTGGGGACCCACCTGAAATTGGTTCACGACCCACCTAGTGGGTCCCAACCCACAGTTTGAGAAACACTTTTGTTGGCATCCTTCAGTCTCGGAAGACTCTGAATGGTGGTTCTGGAACAGAGTGTCCTCTGCAGTGCGTGAAGCATGGGGAAAGTAGATATGGAGGATAGACTGTTACCCATGCAGCAAATCCCCCCTCTCCACATCGCTGAAATGGTCCAATGAAAAGGCAGAAGCCAATATGGTTGGTTCCAGCGGCGTCACAGGAGTTGCCAGAACATGACTGTGTTCAGCCATGAACTGCCTCAGGGATTCCGGCTCCGGATTTTGCCTCGAGGTTGACTCCTGAAGCCTTTTCCATAACTGGATGAAGCCACAAGGCAGTGGAGGTTTGGGATCAGAGTTTTCCTTCTCTCAGATGAGCTGCCTTCCCAGGCTAAGGAGTCCCATCTACCCGGTGGCTGTTCACCCGGTGACTATCTACCCAGTGGCAGAGAAACACTGCTGTATTGGATAACACCACGGTCACTGTTCCGTAATAGTTCAACAACACTAGGTCCTGGGTGCCACATGTTATTGAGCTTAGGGTTACCTCCTTGCCAGGTCTGTTTATTGATTTAATACATTTTTACTCCCACTTTCCCGTACTACTGTGGGCGCCCACGGCGACTCACATGGAACCATTAATATGAAACAATACAGCCATAAAGCAGCAAAAAAAGCCAGAGGCAGCAGCACAGAAGTCATAAAAGTACCAGCAATAGATAAAAACATAGGAACATGAAAATGTAGCAGCGCAGAAAAATAAAAGCAGCAATAAATGATAATAAAACAATAAAACAATTCCACAACTAACTGTTCCAGTGCGCAATCATTTAGTGTATCTAGACATTTTCTCTCTTTGTCTTGGCCAGAGCATGAATTTGCCAAGTCTATGTGACAGTAATTGAAATCACCCTTTATAGCAACTCTTGTTTATTTGGGTGGCTTCCTGATTTCTTTCATCAAATTCTAGATAGGACTTAAACTGCATTATCCTTTCTTAAATTGCAGCCACGGTGGAATTGGGACCCAGGTGAAGAAGGGGGCATGCTTAATACTTTCTCCTGTGCTATTTTCTCAGTGAATATCCCTTCCAGTTGCTATTTGCTCCAGAAGGGACGTTGCTACTGTTGTTCCTGCACCAGCCATTGGGAAAATAGTACAGGGAGAAAGGTTAGCTCCATGCAAAATGAGGCATGGGATGGACTGAGTGCATAGCAGGAAGTTCTTTTCCCTCTTGCACAACACCAGAACCAGGGGACATCCACTAAATTGATTGGTGGGAGAGTTAGAACAGAGAAAAGAAGATATTTCTCTATCCAGCCAGCAATTAATCAGTGGCACTCCTTGCTGCAGGATGTGATTGGTGATGGCACCTTGTCTAGATGCCATTCAAAGGGGGTTGGACAGATTTATGGAGGAAAGGTCCATCACAGGTTGCAATGATGAGTGCATGCAGCCTCTGGGTTTTAGAGATAGCCTACCTCTGATTGCCAGATGCAAGGGAGTAGCAACAGGATACAGGTATCTTATCGTCTTGTGTGCTTCCTGAGGCATCTGGCGGACCATTGTGAGATACAGGAAGCTGGACTAGATGGTCCTTGGCCTGATCCCACAGGGCTCTTTTTATGCTCTTATGTTCTTAACATAAGAACATAAGAACAGCCCCACTGGATCAGGCCATAGGCCCATCTAGTCCAGCTTCCTGTATCTCACAGCGGCCGACCAAATGCCCCAGGGAGCACACCAGATAACAAGAGACCTCATCCTGGTGCCCTCCCCTACATCTGGCATTCTGACTTAACCCATTCCTAAAATCAGGAGGTTGCGCATACACATCATGGCTTGTACCCCATAATGGATTTTTCCTCCAGAAACTTGTCCAATCCCCTTTTAAAGGCGTCTAGGCTAGACACCAGCACCACATCCTGTGGCAAGGAGTTCCACAGACCGACCACGCGCTGAGTAAAGAAATATTTTCTTTTGTCTGTCCTAACCCACCCAACACTCAATTTTAGTGGATGTCCCCTGGTTCTGGTATTATGTGAGAGTGTAAAGAGCATCTCCCTATCCACTCTGTCCATCCCCTGCATAATTTTGTATGTCTCAATCATGTCCCCCCTCAAGCGTCTCTTTTCTAGGCTGAAGAGGCCCAAACGCCGTAGCCTTTCCTCATAAGGAAGGTGCCCCAGCCCCGTAATCATCTTAGTTGCTCTCTTTTGCACCTTTTCCATTTCCACTATGTCTTTTTTGAGATGCGGCGACCAGAACTGGACACAATACTCCAGGTATGGCCTTACCATCAATTTGTACAACGGCATTATAATACTAGCCGTTTTGTTCTCAATACCCTTCCTAATGATCCCAAGCATAGAATTGGCCTTCTTCACTGCCGCCGCACATTGGGTCGACACTTTCATCGACCTGTCCACCACCACCCCAAGATCTCTCTCCTGATCTGTCACAGACAGCTCAGAACCCATCAGCCTATATCTAAAGTTTTGATTTTTTGCCCCAATGTGCATGACTTTACACTTACTGACAGTGAAGCGCATCTGCCATTTTGCTGCCCATTCTGCCAGTCTGGAGAGATCCTTCTGGAGCTCCTCACAATCACTTCTGGTCTTTACCACTCGGAAAAGTTTGGTGTCATCTGCAAACTTAGCCACTTCACTGCTCAACCCTGTCTCCAGGTCATTTATGAAGAGGTTGAAAAGCACCGGTCCCAGGACAGATCCTTTGGGCACACCACTTTTCACCTCTCTCCATTGTGAAAATTGCCCATTGACACCCACTCTCTGCTTCCTAGCCTCCAACCAGTTCTCAATCCACGAGAGGACCTGTCCTCTAATTCCCTGACTGTGGAGTTTTTTCAGTAGCCTTTGGTGAGGGACCGTGTCAAACGCCTTCTGAAAGTCCAGATATATAATGTCCACGGGTGTAATCCTAAATCAGATTGTCCCTCCCCAGCTGCTATTTTTAAGAAATAAAATAAAAACATAGAAGTGCATGAAAACATTTCACATCATGCCTAGTTTTGACCCTAGCCAGAAAAATAAATAATTCAGGACTTGACCTGGTGTACGTGGCACACCTACGCAATTTTGTAAGGACAAATCAAGGAAAAGAACCAATTCGCACTTGCTGCAGCTCCTCCTTGGCTAGCCACAAACACCTTCTTTGAGGTCCAAAGAAACAGAATTAGCAATGTGTCCTCTGAGCAGAACGTAAAATAAATCAAAGAGTCAGAGAGGAGACAGAGGCAAGAGAAACGCCTTTGTACTCTAAAGCAATCTACAAAGAAAATGCACCGGCCTGTGGGGTTGATGTCTGGATAAAAATCTGTCTGTGAAAATGAAGGGTTAGTCCAGTGTTAGATAAACACAGACACTTCCTTAGATTTTTTTTCCCCTTCTTCTAAGCCAGGATCATTTTAGCTGCTGGCAAAATAATACAACAAAGCATAATGCGGGAAGAGGAACTCTGGGGAAATGTGAATGGTTACATTTGCTGCACAAAATGACCCCTTTCCTCCCCTGAAACACATCCACGCTCTATGATCAAATGACAACAGGGTGATTGTATCATAAATCCTTCCAAGCCTCTTCCACCTTGATTCTAAACATTTGCGCTGGGTTGACTCCCTCCGCACCACCTTTGGTAATCTCTTCTCTTGGAGAATTGCTGTGGAGTAGCACTTAGGAAGGTCTGTGACCTTCTTCCACAATCATCATTACTAACAAGTGGGACTTGCAAGAACATATTGTTGTGTGTTTGCAGCTCTTATGCGGAGTGCTTGCATATACGTCCCCATAAAGCCAGAAGCAGTAGCTTTGTCATGGGATTCAGGATGGGATGGCGTCGGAGGCTTTTCACGAGGGGGGAAGGGGCAGACGATACCTTTTCCTCTCCTACTCTCTTGAGGCCCACAGCCACAGTGGTATCTCTAGAACAGAGATCTTCAATGTTTTTCTTCTCATGGCAAACTGGAAGTGTTTCCCAAACTGTGGGTAGGGACCCACTAGGTGGGTCGCGAGCCAATTTCAGATGGGTTCCCATTCATTTCAATATGTGATTTTTAATATATTAGACTTGATGCTACCCTGGTGTGTGACTACATTTGGGGAAATGTTACACATCTGTACTTTTAACAGGCTACTATGTACACGCTTTTAACAATGATAGTAAATGGGATTTATTACTGGGTAAGTGTGGGTAGGGTTACAGCCTAGGATTGTTAAAGATTTTCCTGCTTGATGATGTCATTTATGGTCATGACATCACTTCTGGTGGGTCTTGACGGATTCTCATTCTAAAAAGTGGGTCCCAGTGCTTAAAGTTTGAGGACCACTGCTCTATGGTCTTTTCTATGGTCTTCACCTCTTGTGATGTTACTCCTGGGAGACTTCCAGATTCTGCGGCTTTGCCAGCAGAGGGAGAGTGACAGTCAATTTGTTACTACAGACAGTTGCCCTAGAAACACAGCTGCAGAACTCGGAAGAGTTTTTCTGCAATTTTCAACCACCATGCTCCAAACCTGTGCAATGCACCAGTGGGCCTTTCGCAGCACGCCAATGTGCTGTAGCACACCAGTTCACTGAAGATCATGTTTGGGCCTTGCTGCCAACTCTGAACCAGAGTATATTATTGCTTGAGGTGTTCTTAAACATTTTTTTTTTATGCAGGTTTTTTTCCCAAGGAGGAAAAATGCAGAAATGTGCTTTTTTATAAGAACATAAGAACAGCCCCACTGGATCAGGCCATAGGCCCATCTAGTCCAGCTTCCTGTATCTCACAGCGGCCCACCAAATGCCCCAGGGAGCACACCAGATAACAAGAGACTTGCATCCTGGTGCCCTCCCCTGCATCTGGCATTCTGACATAGCCCATTTCTAAAATCAGGAGATTGCACACACATCATGGCTTGTAACCCGTGATGGATTTTTCCTCCAGAAACTTGTCCAATCCCCTTTTAAAGGCATCCAGACCAGATGCCATCACCCCATCCTGTGGCAAGGAGTTCCACAGACCAACCACATGCTGAGTAAAGAAATATTTTCTTTCTTCTGTTCTAATTCTCCCAACACTCAATTTTAGTTGATATCCCCTGGTTCTGGTGTTATGTGAGAATGTAAAGAGCATCTCTTTATCCACTTTATCTTTCCCTTGCATAATTTTCTATGTCTCAATCATGTCCCCCCTCAGGTGCCTCTTTTCTAGGCTGAAGAGGCCCAAATGCCGTAGCCTTTCCTCATAAGGAAGGTGCCCCAGCCCCGTAATCATCTTAGTCGCTCTCTTTTGCACCTTTTCCATTTCCACTATATCCTTTTTGAGATGTGGTGACCAGAACTGGATGCAATACTCCAGATATGGCCTTATTTGTAGATACATAGAATATTATAACATACATCGATTATTATGAATTATAGTTATAAATTATAATTGTTTTAAAAGTATACTAGGTAGGTGATATAGGCGGAATAGTGCCAGCAGATGTAGCCACAGTCATTACCCATTCGCCACCCAGTCCAGCCTATTATTATTTAATAATATTATTATTATTGCAGATTTCCCAGTGAATTTTTTTTTTTTTTTTGCAGATGTGGTTATTTTTTTTTGTTTTGTTTTACAAAACTGAAAAGTGCAGAAAGTCATGTGTTTTATTTCATTATCACTGAAAATCACACCTCTAATGATTGCTATATTGCCAGGGGTGGTTACATGGATTGGATAATTGAAAAGGGAGCTAGTGTCTTTTAAAAATTTTTTCCTGAAATGTCCCTGTATAACATGTATAACAGGAAGTCTTCTGACATACATGTATAACAATGGATGATGGCCGGATCCCAAAGGATCTCCTCTATGGAGAACTTGTGCAGGGAAAGCGCCCTACAGGTAGACCACAGCTGCGATACAAGGACATCTGCAAGAGGGATCTGAAGGCCTTAGGAGTGGACCTCAGCAGGTGGGAAACCCTGGCCTCTGAGTGGCCCGCTTGGAGGCAGGCTGTGCAGCATGGCCTTTCCCAGTTTGAAGAGACACTTGGCCAGCAGACTGAGGCAAAGAGGCAAAGAAGGAAGGCCCATAACCAGGGAGACAGACCAGGGACAGACTGCACTTGCTCCCAGTGTGGAAGGGATTGTCACACCCAAATCGGCCTTTTCAGCCACACTAGACACTGTTCCAGAACCACCATTCAGAGCGTGATACCATAGTCTTTCGAGACTGAAGGTTGCCAACTACTGTAACATGTATAAATGTATAACAGGAGGTCTTTTGAATGAATAGCTGACGTTGGCTGCACTGGCATCTTCGAGGGCCCAAAAGAACTTCAGGGGAAGGACACCATTTCTGGTGAGAAATGGTGAAAAATTAGAGTTAACTTCCCTCCATCTCTGTGTTGCAGTCCTGATCCAAAGCAGGCCCCCGCATGGCTGCTATAGAAAAATGAGAGTAAGCCCCATAGTGGACAATGACACTTTTAGAGTGCTCCTGATGGAGTGCACGGTGCATGCTATGGTGGGAGTGATGATCAGATGGCCTGGGAGAGGTAAGCAAAAGTCTTCTTTAATTACTTCACCTAGGCGGCCTGGCCTCCAATGAGTCTCATTGTACCCGTGATAGCTATTTAACTGGCAAAAGTCTGAGGAGTGTCAGGGGATGTGTTGGGCTGGAATAGAATCATGGTGTGCACTGCAGCTGCTGCTGAGATCCTCCTCCCCCTTTGCCTCATACTACCCAAGATCCCCTCCCATCCCCCCTGCTGACTTACTGGTCGTAGTACAGGACAGAGGAGGTTCAGTGGGCCACTGATACCATGTGGCCGCTGGCTATTTGCCCTGGTGGCCACAGCCTGCAGAATGATGGAGTGACTTTTTACACATCATTCCGGGATTTATGAAGATCAATTACAAGAACCATCTGTGTAAGCCCTGGAGCGGACTGAGCTGGGCTGGGCAGCCCACTTCACATCTCAGTCGGCACTGAGACCATTCCTGCTTGATTTGCCTGAGCTTGACTCTGTCTCTCGCTGCTGTCTTCTTCCACCATTTGCCAGGCCTGTGAGAGGCACTGCACTGGATCTGAGCTCTTGAGAATGAAGGAAGTTAATATCTACAAATGACATTTCAGCCATCACTTGAAAACTTTCTCAAACAATAGCATCTTTACTCCTCTGAGTCAGTTTTATTGTGGATCAGGGAAAAAAAAACAACTGTATTCACTACACTGACTAGGTCTTCTGCTTGTCTTAAGACATGTTTAATTATTTGGGGAACTAGCCCCTTCTTTGCATGTCTGATGGCTTTAAGCACAAGGCTAACTTAGGATGTCAGCTTACATTATCATATAGCCTTCCAGTGACTGTGTGTAACAGGCTGTGGTTTAATAGGTTATGTCAGAAAAGTTGAGAGATACAGGCAAGTTCTTTTTTTCCAGGCTGAGGTTCTCTTATCTAGGAAGATACTGAATGTTTGCTGAAATGGAGATGACAGGCAGACAGGTCAAAATGGCTTACACGTTCCTGATTTAGTAACGATCCCCATCACCTAGGACATATACATCTAGGCAATAGTTTCCCTCCTCTCTTGAGCTGCATGTCAATGTATTGTTACTGGCGGACAACAGACACAAGCTCCTTTCCTCGGCTCACTCGCAGCTGTCTCTCAAGGAGAGATACAGCTCCGGTGACAGTCTCAGAAGGTTAAACCCTGGCACTAGCCAAAGGTTAGGAGAAATAAACAGTGGTCTCTCTGGGTGATGTGCTGCCTTGGAACTTTGGAAATGCCCTTACTCTGCTTCGAAGACATGCAGCAGGCGGCCCAAAAGAAGTTCACGTGAAAGTTTTGTTTCACTGAATTCCAAAGGAATGCAGGTAACAGATTATCCAGTTTCTGGATAAAGAAAATTGCCTGTGCCAGTGGCATAGCTAGAGGGGGTGCACAGCACTAAGTTTTGTCAGGAGCCTCACTGCGGTGTGCAAGCGGCCCCTCCCCTTCAGAGCCATTCTGGGCGGTGGGAGCAAAACGGAGGTGCAGGCCTCCAGAATGGCTCTGAAGGGGAGGGGCCGCTTGCACACCGCAGTGAGGCTCCTGACAAAACTTAGTGCTGTGCACCCCCTCTAGCTATGCCACTGGCACAGGCAATTCTCTTTGCACACCATGCTTGCACACCATGGTGAGAATCCCTGCAAAACTTAGTGTTTTACACCCCCTCTAGCTGCGCCACTGGCCTCTGCCCATTTGATCCAGCTACAATCTACTTTTGATCTGGGTCTCACCCTGAAAAACAAGGTTCTTGGAAGGGCTAGTTACTGAGATATTGTAAGTGAAGCATTAAAAAGTATTCACGGTTCAGCCAAAACTACTTGCTGTTATTTGAGAAGGTTTTTGGTAATATCCAAAATCTCTCTCCCTTTTCAGGAATTTTTGGATAACTGTTGCTGAAAACATTCCCCTGTTCTGTTAATGTTGCCCTCTGAATTGACTTCATATTGCCTTCACAGATCATCACATGGTCAAATCTGATTGGTATCCAGTGTCATTATATTATTCCATTCACTTCAAGCTCCTTGATCGTATAGTATCACCCATATAACTGACCTGGGAAACAGCACCTTCACTCGGGTTCACCCTCAGTGCCATTGTAGAGTCAGGCTATGAAGAATCCTTCCAATCCTTCCATCTATAGAGCCGGGATGGTGTAGTGGTTTGGCAGGTGGACTCAGACCTGGAAGATCCAGGTTCAAATCCCCCCTCAGCCATGAAGCTTCCTGGGTGACCTTGGGCCAGTCACTTTCTCTCCGCCTCACCTACCTCACAGGGTTGTTGTGAGGAAAAAAGGAGGGGAGCAGTTGTGTACACCACCCTGAGCTCTTTGGAGGAAGGGCGGTATAAAAATATGAAACAAAAAAATAATAAATAATATTTCTGCTCCCTGCACCTGGTACCTGACTGATTTGGTTTACCTCCTTGAGTAATCCACATAGAACAAGAGGCAGTCATGAGAAAAGCCTAGAGTGAATCAGCAACAGAGAGGAAAAACAAGCACAGCAGGACAAAAATGGTGTGTATTCTCACAACTAGAGATTTTCTGTAAATATTTCCATCTCCTCAACCACAGATGGTAACTTCTGAACAGGGCTATACTATAGTTTTCCACAAATGTAAAATTTGGACAAAGTCTTTGACTTTTGGGGTATTGAATATTTTCACATTTCACTTCTGAAATTCAACTTTCAAGGATATTAATTTTCAGAAAGAGAGAAAAAAGATAAAAGCCCTAGCTTAGTAGATGTTAAGCACTAGCATCTTCCACTGAGGGCCCAATCCTTTCTCATTTTCCAGTGCTGGTGCAGCCATGCCAATGGGGTGTGCGCTGCATCCTGTGGTGGGCAGGTAGTCACAGAGGTCTCCTCAAGGTGAGACAACATTTGTTCTCTCTGGAAAGTTGGATAGGACTGGGCTCCGAATTATTTTACACCTTTCTCTCCAAACCCAAAGACATTAGGAACACTCTGAGAGTTCTGGACACTTCCACCACCACAGGACTCCTCTGCTTGGGGGGGGGGGGCAGAATAAAACAGCAGCAGCAGAGTCATTCATGCAAATAAGAAAGATTCCCCCCCCCTACTCTCTTTCTCTGCCCCTTGCCCACGCATCTTCACAGTATGGGGCTACAAGAGGGTATATGGTTATGCCAAAATCTTCAAGGAGAAGATTGATTTTGAGGAGGGTTTTTTTTAAAGGACATGAGTGGTGGCATCTGTAGATATTCTGGGAGGCAATTCCGGTCATAAGGGCAGCAAGGGAGGAAGGACAATGTAGGAACAGGAGAGACTCAGCATTTGATGCAGGTGTTGATATGCTCAGTGGTGTAGCTAGAGGGGGTGCAAAGCACTAAGTTTTTCAGGGAGCCTCACCATGGCATTCAAGTAGCTCCTCCCCTTCAGAGACTTTCTGGGTGGTGGGAGCCTGGCTCCACAGAGGAGGTGGAGGGGCCACTTGCACGCTGTGGTGAGACGCCCTGCAAAACGTAGGGCTTTGCACCCCCTCTAGCTACGCCACTGGATATGGTGAGTTTTTAGTATAAATCCAAATGAAAGCAGTTCAGAAAAATTCACTAAGAAGAACTACTACTTTATCAAAACATGTTATATCTTTGCACGCTTGGAATTTCTGTTATTGCAAGCTCTTAGCATCAAGCACTTTTCCTCCCAGACAGTTTTAAGTACTAAACAGCAATTAGTGAGTCACCAGGGATACTATTTTTTAAAACACCCTCTGGGTCAAAAAATCCTAATTAACCTTCCTCCTGCATTTTGAGATGTTTAATGATAATTGGACCCAAGTCTTGGATGCAATTTCTTTCTTCATTTTGGTTTTTGAAGAAAAAGCTATTTTTGTATGAATTATTGGAAGAATGATCAGGAGAGATAGAGGAGGTGGAAAAAGTAAGGAAGAAGCTTCCCTAACACGGTGTTACAAAATGTCAGCATTCATAAAAGGTAGGAATCTGCATTCATCGTGAATCTCAGGTGCCACTATTCTTTATTATTTTTAGTATTAAAAACAAAAGATTACATCAACAATATTACATGTCGAAATAATAATTGACACAAATAACATTTAAATCAATCAATGAGGGAGCAAAAAGATTTAAAGGTGATACTTATTTATATTTCATTTTTCAAAGAATTCGTACATTATTTCTATTTACTTTCAAAATTATTCTCTTCCCATTTTTGACCCATACCAAGTTTTTCACTTTACTTGGAAAACTTTATTGCTTGGATTTAAAAAGTTCAATAAAAATTAAGCTAGATTTGTATTGGCAACCTTCAGTCTCGAAAGACTATGGTATCGCGCTCTGAAAGGTGGTTCTGGAACAGCGTCTAGTGTGGCTGAAAAAGCCAATCCGGGAGTGACAATCCCTTCCACACCGGAAGCAAGTGCAGTCTGTCCCTGGTCTGTCTCCCTGGCTATGGGCCTTCCTTCTTTGCCTCTTAGCCTCAGACTGTTGGCCAAGTGTCTCTTTAAACTGGGAAAGGCCATGCTGCACAGCCTGCCTCCGAGCGGGCCACTCAGAGGCCAGGGTTTCCCACTTGTTGAGGTCCACTCCTAAGGCCTTCAGATCCCTCTTGCAGATGTCCTTGTATCGCAGCTGTGGTCTACCTGTAGGGCGCTTTCCTTGCACAAGTTCTCCATAGAGGAGATCCTTTGGGATCCGGCCATCATCCATTCTCACGACATGACCAAGCCAACGCAGGCATCTCTGTTTCAGCAGTGAATACATGCTAGGGATTCCAGCACGTTCCAGGATTGTGTTGTTTGGAACTTTGTCCTGCCAGGTGATGCCGAGAATGCGTCGGAGGCAGCGCATGTGGAAAGCGCTCAGTTTCCTCTCCTGTTGTGAGCGAAGAGTCCATGACTCGCTGCAGTACAGAAGTGTACTCAGGATGCAAGCTCTGTAGACCTGGATCTTGGTATGTTCCGTCAGCTTCTTGTTGGACCAGACTCTTTGTGAGTCTGGAAAACGTGGTAGCTGCTTTACCGATGCGCTTGTTTAGCTCGGTATCGAGAGAAAGAGTGTCAGAGATCGTTGAGCCAAGGTACACAAAGTCATGGACAACCTCCAGTTCATGCTCAGAGATTGTAATGCAGGGAGGTGAGTCCACATCCTGAACCATGACCTGTGTTTTCTTCAGGCTGATTGTCAGTCCAAAATCTTGGCAGGCCTTGCTAAAACTAAGCTAGTTTTAGCTAGATGAACCCTTAATAACATAACTGAGTAGAAACAGCACATGAATGTTCTCCAATTTGTTTGACAGTGCCTGAGCATTGCCGTGGCTGCCCAGGATGGCTCTGACAGTGAGTGGGAGGGGCTGTATACATGGCATGTTGTGGCACCTGCAGTTCTTACCATGCTGCCCCCCTCTGGCTATGCTACTACCAAGAAATCTTCTGCTTAGCTTTGATTTTTCAACACTTCTTGCAAAAATGTTCATATGCGCATTTTCACTGTCCTTACTTTCCATTGCCATAATTTTCCTTTAGTGACATCAATATGTAATCAGATGTGCGGTTGTGTGTACTGGTGTGTCATCATTCCATCGATTGTGTCTTCCCTGATTAGATGGGGTCACCCAAGTGACTGATCCAGGAAGGAGGAAGGAGCAGAAGCCAGGGAAAAAAATCTTGTTGAAGTAACAGCAGCAGCAAGTGGAAACAATGGCATGGAGCAGAGGTGACAAATGCATTTAATACAGAGGGCTGAATAGCATTCATGATGCCTGCTGAAGGCTGGAAGTGATGTCATGAAGCAGGAAGTGATGTCATGAAGCAAGTCATGACCAGAAATAAGCACTTTTTCTCACTTAGGAACTCATCAGCTGCAGACAGAAGAGAAAATATGCAAATCTTGATCATATTTTCAAGATATGGGAGATCCCAATTATCACGAAGGCTGCCCTTTTAGCAGTAACACCGCAGCTGAGAGCCGCTGACAGTAGCTGACAGTGGTGCTGGGAGAGCTCAAGGGCCACATAGAGCTTCTGCAGGCTGTATCTTGGCCATGGGCCTTATGTCTAACACCCCTGGCATAGAGAGAGATTGGTAAAAGTTAATAAGCACTAAGCATGATTAAAAAAAATTGTTTGGAAGAAATGGCTAGCTTGTTCCTGAAACCTAAAATATTTAGCACAGCTTGACCCCTTTATTTGCTGAAATGACCTGTTCTGTCCCTCTTGTTGGCTTTAGTATATAAAGGTCTAAGATAGTCTCCTATTTACCCAATGGCCTCATCTGATGGTCCAGGTTAGTTTGCTCTAAGCAAAAAGCTAAGCATTTTCTTCCACTAGTCATAATGACTGTTCCTAACATTTAACAGAGGACAGATTTCATTAGCTGTGTGTTCAGGTGACAGCTAGCACACATTGGTGATTGACACGTGAATATATTACAGGTATTTGTTGTGACGCGGAGTCTGAAAGCAGTGGTATTTAAAGGAAATGTCCTTGTGGGACTGGGGGAGAAATTGTGAGTCCAACCAAGCTGGGAGGTGATACAATCTGACACAGGTAGCTCTTGATGTCAGCCTGCATAATATGATGAGAGTTCAGATGGTTTGACAGGTAACTTGCAAGCACCCATTAATATGTTTACACTGTATTTTTCAACTTAAAGGAACATCTCTCCTTTTTCGGGTTATATGCCAGGGTAAGAGACATGAGCAGTGGCTGATGACTTTGCTTCCCCAATGATGTGAAGAAATGCATAGATCGGCACCCACCAAGAATGGCTTGGTGTGCCACCTATGAGCCTTTCTGGGCAGAGGCAGTCTGGCCACAAAATTACTTGCACCCTGCAGGCTTGACTACTGGAGTGCATTGAACATGGCTCCCTTGAAGACCTCTTGGACACTGGAGTTGGTTCAAAAGGCAGCAGTGAGGTTGGTGGCATGGGCTATATGGAACACATCTCTCTACTGTTGAACAGCATCATTGCCTTTCAGGCATGGTCACATGCAATTCAGGGCATTGGTCTAAAGCTATAAAACCCTATTGGCACCGGTGTATCTCAAGCACCATCTGCTCCCATACTTATCTGCATATGATCTGTGATCACCTGGAGAGGCCCAGGTTCTCCTGCCTGCTGAGGTCAAATAGATGATGACATGTGAACAGGCATGATAAGCAAAGGCACCCTCTTTGTGGAATGCCCTTCCTGGTTTAACACACCTGCTATCTATAATTGTGATCTTAGGTAAGAACCTTTGGATTCAACCAGGCCTTTGAATTCAATTCAGTATGTTCAGACTGTTGCTTACATACTTACCATAGGCCAAGTAAACTGACTTAAACTCCATTTCATCTTGCCTGTGTGTGAATGCCCTACATCCTTAGTGGGGAGCCAGATAGGGCTGACCCAAGACCTCTTGACACCTGAGGTGGCATGCCACATGCTGCCCTCCTTTACCTGATAATGTACTGGCCTCCACTAAATCCACTCTCCAGTCGCCTTTGCATATCCTCTTCCTCTCTGTTCCCCTCTTCCTTTTACAATTCAGGAAGGAGAAGGAGGGGCAATGGTTGCAAGTAGGTGGACAGTGATGTGCACCCTGTCAACAATTTTCTGCCTGGCAACCATTTCAATTGGCCTCATGGATGGGCTGAACCTGGAGCTGGAGACTCCATAACCTCACAGGCACTCAGTGAGTTTCGTGACCAAGTGGGGATTTTAACCCAGGTCTCACTGGTTGTTAGTGGTGGACCTGCTATTCACTTGATGGGGCAAATGCCCCGGGTGCAGAGCCTCATGCACTGTTAGGACCCCGCAGAAGCCTCTGTGAGGCTCCTGACGGGATCAGAAACTGTGTTTCTGGTTTGCTGGAAGCACTGTTTAAAGTGTTGGGGGAACTTCAGGAGACTTCCCCAATGCATCCTAGAGTTGCTCAAGGCACCATGCACTCCAGATAAGTGGGAGGGGGCGGATTTGCACACGCAGGGGGGGGCAGCATTCTCCAAGGTGGGGCACCATCACGGACCTTTGAATTGGGGCACAGGGCTGGGGAGGTCTGCTACTACTGGTTGAACAGTTCCTTCATGATACCACCCTAGCTCTTTTGCACATTACGAATAGCAAGAAAGAATTTACTTGTTCAGCCAAAGTCATCAGTAGCTTTTCAAAGGGAAAGATGAAAGACACATGGTGACCTGCTGGATTCAAGTGAATAAATGTAGTTAATGTTTGCAGCTCTTTGGCTAAGCAACCAATGTCACAACACATGAATTATGTTGGGACAATCTGGCATATCTTTAAAATGAATGTTTCCAATTCCTGTATGATAAATTAAAAAAGAAACTCCTCTCTTTATGGTGCAAGGAACTAGTTAGTCTGCAGCCTTTGGAAAAGGGCTTTCAAGATAAAATATCTCTGTTTCTGCATAATTCTTAAAAAGGCTGCATCTTCTTCCTGGCTTGAGCTGTTAGAAGGGAAGGGGAGGAGGGAGGGAAAAAAGCATTTCATATAAAATGAATTTTCCCCCTGACATTTAGAGGTCTTGAAAAGAGGTTTATTATAGATCTGGTGGACATTTGGATATTTAATTAAATGTCAAGTACATATTTGCCATCCTTGTAAGAACCACGATGAAGATTTCATTCATTCACAGTCTGTTTGTTATGCTTCCCGGGCCTCTCGTGCACCCACAGAATTTATCAGTTGCAAGTAACTCATCAGAGGTACTTACACATTTTAGGGGTCAAAAATCTAATTAACCTCAACAACTGTGTTTAAAATGTTGAATAATACCAAGTCTTGTATTCTTGCTTCTTGTATTCTTGCATCTTGTATTCTTGCTTCCTGTAGTGGGGGATTCGATTATTAGAAACATAGAGAGGGGGGTTTACGACGGATGTGAGGACCACATGGCGACTTGCCTGCCTGGTGCGAAGGTTGCGGACATCACCTCGTCTAGACAGGCTGGTAGATAGTGCTGGGGAGGAGGTAGCGGTTGTGGTGCATGTCGGCACCAGTGACGTGGGCAAGTGTAGCAGGGAGGTCCTGGAGGCCAAATTTAGCCGGCCCCTCCCCTTCAGAGCCATTCTGGACAGCGGGAGCAAAATGGAGGCGAATGCCTCTTTAGCTACTTGGGGGTCTTCAAGTCATCCTTAGAAGTTGTTCCCCATTCCTCAATGCTTGAGGAGTGAGAGCAATGCTTCCCAGCCCATTGACTTTCCTATGTCTTCACATAGGCAAACCTGATTGGTTACACAGCATAGCATATGGGCCTCCATAGCATAAGGGGATTTGGTGGGCCGCTGTGAGATACAGGAAGGTCTCTAGCTATAACAACAAAAATGAATTGTTCCAGCAGTTAAAAAATCCACCAAGTCTTATTTTCTTGCTTCACCTTCTTATAAGGCTAATCCCCAAGTTTTATAATCCAAGCCATCCAAGTCTTATATCCAAAAAGGGTGGATCAGTAGTCCAATTTGAGTCAATAACACTGTCAAATCAAGTTAATATCTCTTTAAATACTCATTCCTGAATCCAGCTTCAAGCCTCTAGCAATGACAGGTCTAAATCCAGTTCCAAGCCTTTTGCCATAAAAACGAAAGTTGAATTATTTCAACTGTTAAAAGTTAGTTGTTTATTCCTTTTCCATGCATACCATTACAACAGGGTGATCTTTTATCTTCCCTTATTTATTTAGTCTTATCTTTCATCTTTTCTTCCAATCACCCTTATTACAAAAAGAAAAAAAAAATGCTCCAGCAGGGGCTTCTTTACATCTGAGTTTGCTGCTTTCCCCTCTGGATGGCTGCCAGCCAAAGTAAATAATCTTAAAGTTATCTTTTCCTCCGTCCAACCTCTTGATTGCAATTCCTTTATAGCCTTTTAATGAACTGATTACTCATGGTTTAAAACTTTTGTTCGCTCTCATGTTGTATCTAGTGGGCCGTGGGGGGGGGGAGTCACCAGCTATCCAAATCTCTCCAAGATGGCGACTGGGATGTGATGTGATCCAGCATAGAGCAAAATCGGGATATCTCTGAAACTGCCGTCTATAGAAATAGTCCCAATTCATGCTCTCAGCCTTCGTTCCTTCTTCTTGGCAACAAAGAGTTCCTCATTATTGAGGTCCTCTGGAAAACACATCTATTTAGCAGTTTCCCCAGGAGTTCTCCCAGGTTCCCTGCTACTGCACTGAGTGTTAACTCTGCCTCCAAGTTACATTTCCAAGCGCAAAACTTTCTTGGACATCTCCAGGCATTTCCAGGTGACCCCAGGCGACGCATTCTCTAGCATCCAGGCGACGCATTCTCTAGCATCCATCAGCAAGGCCCAGGAGTAAGGGGCTAAGCTAATAACAAGATTAAATAGGCTGGTTTGATTTCTTTGATCAATTTCTCAGGAAATCAATGCTAATTAGAAAAAAATAGACTAATGGACTTAGACCTGAAAGATCATGTCATGAAGCTTTCTGGCTGACCTCAGTCTCAAAGGGTTGTTGTTTGGACAAAAGGAGGGCAGGAATAATGTATACCACTCTGAGCTCCTTGGAGGAAGGGCCATATAAAAATGTGAAAAACAAATTTTATGGGAGTAGACTCCCATAAAGAGGAAGTGAATTCAGTACCCCTGCATTAGAGTGACAGGCTCGCAGGTCCCTTCCCTTCTATGTTTCCTCTTCAGCTACCGTATTTTTCGCTCCATAAGACACACTTCCCCCCCCCCAAAAGTGGGGGGAAAAGTGTGTGTGTCTTATGGAGCGAATACTGCAAAAAAAAAAAAAAAAACTCTGCCCCAGCCCTGGCCCCGCCCCCTGCCCGCTGGCTCTGCTCTGCTTCCCCAGGCAGTCAGAGGCTACTCAGAAGTAAGTCTCAGAGTCACTGGGGCTCACTCCCAGGAAAGCGAGGGTGGGGTGGCAGTCTCACTGCCCAATCCTGTGCATGCCTACTCTGAAGTAAGTTCCATTAGAGTCAGGGGGGCTTACTCCCAGGAAAGCCTCTCTCCCCCCAAGCCTGGAGCATCACATCCTCTCTCCCTCCAAGCCTGGAGCATCACAGCGTCTCTCTTCCGCCCCCCAAACCTGGAGCATCACAGCCTCTCTCCCCCCCCCCCCAAAGCCTGGAGCATCACAACTTCTCTGCAACACAAACACTTTCCCCCCTCTCTCACACACACAGGCTGCCCCCTTCTCTTACACACACAGATGCTCTGCCCCCCCCACACACTCACACAGCAGGGGAGGGGCGCTTTCACTCACCTCATCCAGCATCTGAATGTAAGCCCCCCCCCAAAGAAAAAACTGTCTCCTTGGTCAGAATGCCAGTGTTTACTTATTGCACAAGCCCCAGGTAAGGCTCGGTTCTCACCATAAATCCAGAGGTTTGTTGTGTCTTGAGAATTCAAGTTGTGGTTGGACTTTCCACTTGTTCATTTGTATTGGAATCACAGAAGAACTGGTGAGGAGGTAGATGCGGTGTCAGCAGTGGCCCCTTTAAGGGTAAGGCCTGGGCATCCAGCAGAGTGTGCTGCACAGCTGCAGCCACTGGAAGGCAATAGGGCCCTCAGGGATATAAGGAGTACCTGAGGCAGAAAGGGTTTGTGGGTTTTGAAGGAGTGCAGGTTGGAGAGGAGACTGACTGGGTTTATTGAATTTGGAATCTGACTGGACTTGGATACCCTGATGGATTTGACTGACCTTGGACTGTAATTTGGCTTATTGGTTCTGGACTCTGATTTGGCAACTCTGATTGATGGGACTGATTTACTTGGCATCGGTGGCCTGGAACTGGACTCACTTTTGCTTGCTGCACTGGTGAGTTGCACAAGGGGGACTGATCAGCCTTAAGCGGGCACAAGGCCCAGTGGATTGGGATTTGGCAGAACATCATTGTAGCAGAAAGATAATGTGATCCCCTATTTGTGTGCACCTGCTTTTGTGAGCTTCATAAATTCTGACTCCAGCAATGATGAGTTCTTGGGGTTTCCAGAAAACTAGAGTACTCAAACCTTTAAGTCTCTCCATTTGTTAATGACAGTGATAATGGTTCTTAATGCCACTGTTGACTGCTGTTCACTTTACATGGTTCAAATGTTGTTCTGTTATAGTTTATTAAATATTTTATTACACTATTTGGCTCAGAATATTTTTTCCTGTTTTCCTCCTCTAAAAACTATGTGTGTCTTATGGTCAGGTGCGTCTTATGGAGCAAAAAATATGGTAATTCAAGACACTGAACTTGCCCACCCACTCTCTCATCATCTCACCACCTCCAACAACCCATTTGCTCCTTACTATCACTACCATGGGCAATGGCAGAGGTCAGCTGGTCAAGCAATGAGGCCTATATGGTTGACCCATGAAGCCCCCAGACTACCCATCTATTGATGGCCCCCCATACAACAACAGCCCCCCTCCCGACTCCTGCAGGAGTACAGCAGCCACCCTCTGCTTGAGCTGTGAAAACAGGAACTCCCAGTTTGCACAGCCCCCCAGTAGGCAGCTTGAGATGAGGAAGGAGCTCATCACTGCCTTGACATCTCAGTAGCCTATAAATGGTTGGCAACCTTCAGTCTCAAAAGTCTGTGGTATAAGCCTACAGCATCCAGTATTCCCAGGCGGTCTCCCATCCAAGTACTAACTAGGCCCAACCCTGCTTATCTTCCAAGATCAGACAAGATTGGGCATGTACAGGGTAACAGTTGCTGTAGTAGCCTATAACAGCTTGGGATTCAGCAGTGCAGCAGAGAAGGCAATGGGCTGATTCAGCTGTAAATGGTGGGGTTTGAAACTCAACAAGGCTCTTAGTTATGCAAAATTGTCTTTCCCTTTGTGAGCTCCTGAGGGTCTTTGTTATTCTTAAGTTCCCCTTCTTGCAGGGAAGCAGCAAAGACCCTTTATCTGTTTTTATGCTCTCTTTCTGACTTTCCCCCAGTACAAGCACTGTGCCAGGAACAAGCTCCCCACAGAGATACATTGAGGCTCTTCTTTGCTGAATTTTTGAAAGCAATGCAGAACCCATTTATTCTTGCAAAGGTTTGATAGTTCCATGGGATGATAAAAACTGCTAAGTAATACCGCTGTCCTTTTTTTGATGTATAGCTTGTGTTTTCTGGAGGGGTGGTGGTGGGTAAAATGATTATGTAAGTTGCCTTGAACAGGGAAGTATGGATATATTAAGTAAACTGTTGGACATCCAACTATGCAACCTTAATTCTACTGTCATTTCCACCTTGCATGCAGAGACATGGAGTTGGAGTTTTGGTTCTTCTCCCCTTCTTTCAGAGTATCATTCATAACTGAATTTAATTAAACTGCAATTCCACAAGGCTTTTCCACGGTTCATGTGGAAACAAATCAGCAGCAGAGGAAGGAGAAGTCAAGGAAAGCTTTAAAAATTCCATGTCTTTAGCAAGGGAAGAACATCTCTTGCAACAGAATGTCTTTTCCAAGGATTGTTTGTTGGTGTCTCTCTTGTGTCTTTTCTCCTTTAAGCCCTATAGGGTAGGGAAACACCTGTTCATTTATTTTGCCATGTAAACCACTTTGTGAACTGCTTTATTGTTGCCAAAAAGCAGTATGATGATGAGGACGACATGACAGGTGCTGGAGTTCCTGGGCACTTGCTGATAAGTGGCTACAGGACTCAGGTTCTTCAGTTGAGCAACCAGGACAGGAGACTATATGGCTACTAGAAGAAATACCGATTAAGTGGGAAAAATTCACCCAAAAATACCAACAAAGAAGTAGTGATGTGCTATTACAAGTCTGGCCCTGCCAGAAGAGGTTATTTGAAAAGAATGTACTGGATTTGGAAAGAGAAACATCCAGGTACAGAAATATCAGAACAAAGGTTAGCAGATCAGTGAAGACAAACATCTATTGCACCAGACATACGTAACTGTAGTTGAGAAGAAAGAAAAACAAGTACAAATCATCGATACAGCAATACCAGGTGATAGCAAAATAGAAGAAAAGGAACTGAAAAAAGCAACAAAATTACAAAGATTTACAAGTAGAAATCGAAAGGCTGTGGCAGAAGAAGACCAAAGTGATCCCAGTGGTGATTGGAGCCCTCATTGCGATTCCAAAACACCTTGAAGAGCACCTGAACAGCAGGGGCCACAGCCATCAATCCACTGCAAAAAGCAACTTTACTGGGAACAGCTCAAGTGTACGATGGTATTTATAATAGGATTAAAACCAGCATCCCAGGTCCTTGGCAATGCATTGCTTCTTATACTCTAGAAGTGATGTTCATAGATTTTTATCTACCTAGAAAATCAGGTGTAAGAGGCAGGGCCAGCTGTAGGAGCTGCGGGGCCCAATGCAAAACACTTATGTGAGGACCCATCCCCTGTGGGGCCCTTCTACTCAGCGCACTGGTCAAATTAGCCTAAAGCTGGCCCTGGTAACAGGACAGGGGGTGGATGGACTGGGCCCGGAAGAAGAGGTGGGATCTGCAGCAGTCATGCACACTGTATCCTATCTTCCTTCCCAAGCCTGAACTGCCGACATGGATCCACTTGGAATTGCACCAACTGTTTAGCTCACATGGGTCCTAGTAGACCTGTTACGCAGGCTGGGACTTATTTTAGGGTAAGGATACGAATGTCTACTTATCTTAAGGAGACCTCCAGCCTTCCAACTTCCCCCATAGGATGCAGCGCACTGCGCTGGCCCTGCTGAATCAGTGTGAGTGGGGGGCTTGGATAAGATTTGGCTATTAGTTAGGATTGGGCTGGAAATCACTGAGAATGACCAAGCAAAGATTCTTTGGGATTTCAGATTATAGGCAGATAAACACCCAGGGCACAATAAACCAGAATATAATGATAAATGACAAAGAGAAAAACCAAGTGTGGATCTTTGATGTCATCCCAGGAGAACATAAGAACATAAGAACAGCCCCGCTGGATCAGGCCATAGGCCCATCTAGTCCAGCTTCCTGTATCTCACAGCGGCCCACCAAATGCCCCAGGGAGCACACCAGATAACAAGAGACCTGCATCCTGGTGCCCTCCCTTGCATCTGACATTCTGACATAACCCATTTCTAAAATCAGGAGGTTGTGCATACACATCATGGCTTGTACCCCATAATGGATTTTTCCTCCAGAAACTTGTCCAATCCCCTTTTAAAGGCATCCAGGCCAGTCGCCATCACCACATCCTGTGGCAAGGAGTTCCACAGACCTACCACATGCTGAGTAAAGAAATATTTTCTCTTGTCTGTTCTCTCCCAACACTCAATTTTAGTGGATGTCCCCTGGTTCTGGTGTTATGTGAGAGTGTAAAGAGCATCTCTCTATCCACTCTGTCCATCCCCTGCATAATTTTGTATGTCTCAATCATGTCCCCCCTCAGACGTCTCTTTTCTAGGAGACAGAAGAATTGAAGATAAAGAACATGAGAAGATCACAAAACATCAAGACCTGTGAGTGGATCTTGGGTGTCTCTGAGAGAAGAAGGTCAGTATTGTGCCAATTGTAATTGGAGCCCTTAGAACAGTGCCTAGAAGTCTGAAGAAACATCTCAACAGTGACCTATAGCAGCTCAGCTCCCAACAACCTTGCTTGAAGCAGCAGGAATCCTAAGATGAAATCTCTGTGATTCCCAGGATCTTGGCTAGACCCCAAAGTGCAGAACATAATCAGTCTAGCACACTTGCTTAGACTGCACAGAAATGCCCTAATAACAGGGCTGGGGGTGGAGGATAGGGAGAGATGGAGCTCAGTGGGAGAGCAGATGTTTTGCACGCACTTGTTATCGCTAAGGTTTTTTTGTACACAGCATTCTAAAACCAAAGCCTTTTTTTAAAAAAAGAACTGTATTTTTTTGTTGACGGTGTATGTCTTTGTGTTTGTGTGCGCTCCCCCATGCTGTGTCCATGTGTGCTCCTGAAGCATGTTATTTCCTTGCAAAAAAGGCTGTTCCTATACCTAAGGTGGTGCACTTTGAAAGTAGGGTTTTTTATTGTTTTGTTTTTGAAAAATTATAAGATGTTGGGATATATTAAAAGGGAAGGGACTAAAGGAGGGAGGGGTCTGGAAGAGGTGGTTACAGAAGCTGTGCTGAAGGGCTGGGGCCAAAGAGGGCCTGTTGATACCACATGCCCAGGGCCCACAGAAACTGGCAGCCGCCTCTGGTCATCAAATTCTGATGGGCTTTACATTCCAAAAACTATGCAGAGATTCTCAGCTATCAGCAGAACATCTCCCTTCATTCCTTCCCGTTAATGAAGCATCAGCCAAACATCCAGGACCATGAACAAGTCCTGACAAAGGATAGCCTCCCAATATTCTTAGCACTAATGTACAAGCAGAGACTACTGAACGGGAAAAGCCCTATTGTGTTGCTAGATTTTCTATGCATTAGTTTCTTTCTTTCTTAGCCTCTGTGTTAGATGCTTCAAAATTTGGTGATGATATTTTTATCTTTTAGAAAATGTGATGAATTATTTATGTACACGTATTGGCACCTGCTTGGAACAAAAGCTATGAAGGTATGAGCCCTGTCTTGTCTGTCCTTCTTCTCTACAACTTCTTTCCTTAGATTAGGGATCTCCAAATCCCGGCCCCGGGGCCAGATGCAGCCCATGGCAAGCCTCTATCCAGCCTGTGGCCAGCCTCTGGTCCCCAGAGAGCCTCTGGCCCACTTGACCGAATACAACCAGAGCTGTGCTCTGATCTTGTCTGGAGGGTAACACCTCCTTAAAGTCTATAAACATCACTGCCTGGCTTTCCTGAAAAAAAAACTGGAAGTTTGTGCTCTCTGAAGGTTTTTTGAGGGTTGGGTACATCTCCCACTGGAGCTCCATTTGAGTGTGTGCTTTATTTTGTGGTGTGTGTTGGTGCTTGGAAAAATCCTGGAAATTTGAGGCCATTCATTCATTTGTACATTCTTCTAAGTTCCATCTCTAATGTACTTATCTAAATTTAAATTTAATTTTTTTTTCTGGCCCCCAACACCATGCTAGATATTTGATGTGGCCCTCTGGCTGAAAGGTTTGGAGACCCCTGCCTTAGAGCCCAATTCTGTGGTCAGCGGCACGGCTCCGTAATGCACGTTTGCAGGGCTCACTGCCGGGCTCCCACCGATGCTAACCCAGTGCCAGCCGGTGCGGGAGGCGTGCCGGGGGGGCAGGCGGGAGGAGGATCCGCGGAGCTGAGCTTTGTAGGATCCAGGGCTGCGCGCCCTACACAAGCACCTTTATTCTACCGTTGAACTTTTGGTCAGCGGTAAAGTGAATAGCCCCATTGCAGGGCTGCTTACCTTACTCGGGGGAAGGGGATGAATGTCCCCTTCTCCCCAGGAGCCTCCTGCTGTAGGAGGCGCAGAATTCAGCGGCAGCCCTTTTCATTGCCGCCAAGCCTGGGTGCTCTGGGCAGCTCAGGATTGGCTGCCCGACCCTCATTTCCCCGCCCAGTGCCTACTCTTCACCTCTCTACCACTGTGCCTCTGAGCTACATGCCCTTTCATTTTCCTACTATCGGATACAATTTTTTCCCTACCCTGCCACCAAAAAATGATCCTTCTGATAATGCCTGTGTAACATTTCAATCCCCACTAAACAAATAACTTTCTCTTCCCTCCCAGACAGAAGGGACATTCTGATGCTTCTGTGTCCCGAGAAGTTGGAATATTCATGAACATTCTATGCATTCTCAACAAGACATTCAGTGCCCACAAGCTTTCCTGTCACCAGCTCAATCTAATATAGACTGCTCCACTAAGACTGGCCATGATTGTCAGTACTAGTATCTATGTTCAGGTCAGGGGAGGGTCTTTTCTCCTGCAATGCTTTTACTTTCAGTAGTGATCCACCATCCCTTGTCCTCCTGCCTGCAGAGACTTAGTTGTTCCTGAAAGCTTCTTGGTAGGTCATGGGAATATGCCACTGGATCACTCATATTGTTGCCAATGAATTTTAATGAATTTTAATAACATCCGAAGCACTCAAGATCCTTCTGAATGACGCAACAAGCATTCCCTTCTGCTTTGTAAATTTTTAATACACTCCTTTGCCCGAGTGATAGTCGCGTTCCTGCATCATTATGCTGTTTCTGTTTCAACAAATGCATTCCACCCAACTTGGTGAAAAGTACTCCACCTCTACAGGGAATATTTACAGCTGTTTTGTTCTGTTTCCAAAAGTAATTTCATTCCATGAACATCAGTTTTGGGGGGGCTGAAGACTAGTGTTTTTTAAATAGTGAAATCTTATTTTCTTATTGAACTTCTAACACAGCTAGAAAGGGGCTGCTTGCATGCTGGTGTGAGGGGCCCTGCAAAACTTAGTGTTTTGCACCCCCTCTAGCTATGCTACGGCTAACAGGTCAAGCCAGTGAGGGTCTACTTAGAAGCAGTTTCACTACGTTCTGTGGAATGTATTCCCAGATGAGTGTGTATAAGATTGCAGCCAAAAAGAATCCAGTCATTGCAGCCAAAAAGAATCCAGTCACTGCTCTATTTTTAAGAAGGGGGGTAAGCTATAGATGTGGGTGATTTTAAACAGAGAAGTAGTGAGGAGAGGAAGTGTTTAACCCTTTCTCTGCCCATTCTTTCTCTACTCCAGCCATTTTCAGCCACTGTGCCGTGGCACATTGGTGTGCCATGAGTGGTCAACAGGAATTTGGAATAGGAAGGTCATTTATTAGTAGGGCCAATGGGGGATGTGAGACCCCCCCACTGGCAGCATGGTGTGCCTTGCCAATTGTCAAAAATCGGATGGCCTTGACCATTCTAGTTCCTTGTCAGTGTGCCGTGAAATGAAAATGGTTGAAAATTACTGCTCCACTTTATTAAAATACTCTGTAATATTGATCTAAAATATGGTATTTTAAATATATATTTTGTTTTATTGATTTCAAGGTGGAGGTATCACCTGTATATCCAGGGTTTCAACTCCAGTAATGACATATTTTATGAATTCTAGTAATGACAGTATTTTATAAATTTTATTATAATGGAAGTCCTCCTTGGACCAAAAAGACAGCATACATATTAATTAGATGGCCACCTTGAATGTTCTATATCAGCCATTTTCAACCACTGTGCCGTGGCATACTGGTGTGCCACGAGTGGTCCACAGGAATTTGGGGGAAGGTCATTTATTAATAGGGCCAATGGGAGATGTGAGCCCCTGCTGGCAGCATAGTGTGCCTTGTCAATTGTCAAAAACCTGGAGGTGTGCCTTGACCATTTTAGTGCCTTGTCAGTGTGTCGTGAGATGGAAAAGGTTGAAAATCACTGTTCTATATTATGAATGGAAAGGCATGATGTAAATATTTTAGATCGGTTTTTTTTCCAATGTTTGTCCCCTGCCATACCACTTCACATGACCCATCAACTGGAAGCACTACCACCACCATCATCGCCAGTTACTCCCAGTTTGGGAGACCAGATATGACTCAACAAACACCGGTAAAAGGCTCAGACCGGGCAGAAGGGCTTTTCTGAGCATGAGAAAAGCGCATGCTGGAGCTCTGCGTCCTGAGCTGAGCCTCCTATCTGCGGTGCTTGCCATGTTGTGTTGCTGGACTCACTGTCAGGTGGCAGGGGCCTGGGGGTTCCACGTGTGCCACTGGACACCACCTCCAGTACCACCAGTGGTACAAGTACCACTGGTTAAGAAACACTGTTTTAGACTGGATTTTCCTATAAGAGAATTGCCAACCTACATTCTGTTTAACCCCAGGCATCTATGTTGGGTGCTAGTCTATTTCCTTCCCTCTGTGCCTACTCTTTTTTATTACATTCACCATCCAAAAATGATACACTAACTGCGGAATCCTGACCACCACTCATTGGTGACCCTGCAGCTGCAGTGATGGGGCAGGTGCTGTATCCAGTGGTGGGAGACCTACCAGAAGTAAAAACATTTTCTACTTACCCATATGTAGGCCTCCTGGTGGCATATAGGTCTCCTCAGGCCCATGTTACCTATACAGCTGGTCGAGGACAGAAAAGTGGTGGGGTGGCATGGAAAAGAGGGAGTGGGATCCTGGTGCATGCTGGTGTCATCAAGATCCATCCCCTCCCCAACCTCTGCCCTCCCCCTCCCCAAAACTCCCCAGCCCTCCACTACCCTGCCCATGACATGACTCTGCTGACAAGTTACGAGCACCGGTGGAGCCTCTGTTTGCAGAAGCAGCCTGGAACTGTGAGACAGAGGCCCAGCTTTTATGATGCCATAAAGGGCTTTGCACTGCTGGAACCCAAGTCCTGGCACAAGGCCCAGCTAGGATTGGGTCCTCAGCCTTAGTTCCCAGGCTGAGCAACCAGTTACATCCCAACTTGTGCAAGAAATTCTTCTCTCCGAGCAAACCAGCATGTGAAATGAGGCTCTTTACTGATGGAACTTCTGCCTTCTCCAGGGAGAAGAAAGGTGTGAGAAAGAATCATGCGGCTTAATTGAAATGTGTTAAACGTGTCCGAGTACATGTGCGAGGTAAGCGCTTCAGAGCGGATAAGGAATTTTCTACTGGAAAGAGTTCCGGGAAAACAACATCTGCCGGGGTTTGTTTTGTTCGCTTTTCTTGAAAAGTTTCTGATCAAGCTGAAGTCTGGCTGATTTTGTACTCATAACTGGGCAAAAGATGGGAAACTAAAACAAGAAAAGTAATAAGTAGTATAGCAAGCTGAGGAGTGCTGACTTTGTGAGACAATGTGCAGCTCATTAAAATGGAAGTGGTCACCTCAGGCCATAGACTGGCAGGGGCACCATCTTCTGTTCACCTGCTCAACTTCAAGGATCCTCTGACTCCCTGGATTGGAAAAAAAGAAGAGGAGGACAAAGTTGTAGTGTGGAAAGGTGAGTAGGGGGCTAACATATTGGGCGATAAGAGGCTAGTGCATCAGCAGGTTAGGGTGATTTGGCATGATGAGTCAAGTGACAGGAGGACTTGGGCCAGCCTTGGCTGGTTCTTCAAATATCTTCGTTCAAACCATTTAGGGCTTTAAAGATGACTGCAGGCACCTGGAATTGTATTTAGAAACTTACTGGAAACCGTTGAAGGTTAATTAATTATAGAGTGATACGCTCCGTAAAGAGAGCCTGACAACTATATTTCCACATCGGTTTCACTTTTCTACTCCTTCCCTAGATTTTTGTAAAGAACAGGATTGCATACGCCTGTAATTTATACTCCCATGCCTCAACTGTGGAAGTTTCATAAGAACATAAGAACAGCCCTGCTGGATCAGACCATAGGCCCATCTAGTCCAGCTTCCTTTATCTCTCAGTGGCCCACCAAATGCCCCAGGGAGCACACAAGACTAGAAGAGACCTGCATCGTGGTGCCCTTCATAGTCCTTCCAGTGCTTGGCATAGAGAATTGTAGTTGTGGACATGATGTTATATAACAGTTCTCAGTGCCCATGTGTGCTAATAAAAATATTAGGGCAGTGGTTCTCAAACTTTTTAGCACTGGGACAGCATGTGGTCGGTCTGTGGAACTCCTTGCCACAGGATGTGGTGCTGGCGTCTAGCCTAGACACCTTTAAAAGGAGATTGGACAAGTTTCTGGAGGAAAAATCCATTATGGGGTACAAGCCATGATGTGTATGCGCAACCTCCTGATTTTAGAAATGGGCTTTGTCAGAATGCCAAATGCAAGGGAGGGCACCAGGATGAGGTCTCTTGTTATCTGGTGTGCTCCCTGGGGCATTTGGTGGGCGGCTGTGAGATACAGGAAGCTGGACTAGATGGGCCTTTGGCCTGATCCAGTGGGGCTGTTCTTATATTCTTATGTTCTTATGACTCACTTTTCAGAATAACCATCTGTTGGGACCCACTGGAAGTGATGTCATTAACCAGAAAGTGATGTAGTGGATGGAAGTGACATCAGCAAGCAGGAAAATTTTTAACACTCCCATTTTACAAAATCTAATCAATCAAATTAAGCAAAGAAGTAAATTAAAAGTCTATAATAAGTATAAGTTTAAAATTTTTATTTAAAAACCCCTCCTAACACTCCCAAGCTGTTGCTGATCTGTTTTAAAAAAAATCTCTAAATGTCCCAAAGGCTATCCACACTTACCCAGGAGCAAGACCCATCGGCTATCATTATTAAAAGCATACTCGCTGTAGCTTGTTAAATGTACGGATTTGTAACATTTTCCCAAATGCAGTCACATACCATGGTGGCATTGAATAAAAATAAAATACACATTGAAATGAATGGGGACCCACCTGAAATTGGCTTGCGATTCACCTAGCGGTTTCCGACTCACCATTTGAGAAACACTGGATTAGGGGATCAAATGATGTTACCTTTTCTGATGTCTACCAGACATCATTTGTTGCAGAATGGGCAACAAAATGGCAGATGCGCTTCAATGTCAGTAAGTGTAAGGTCATGCACATTGGGGGCAAAAAATCAAAACTTTAGATATAGGCTGATGGGTTCTGAGCTGTCTGTGACAGATCGGGAGAGAGATCTTGGGGTGGTGGTGGACAGGTCGATGAAAGTGTCGGCCCAATGTGCGGAGGCAGTGAAGAAGGCCAATTCTATGCTTGGGATCATTAGGAAGGGTATTGAGAACAAAACGGCTAATATTATAATGCCGTTGTACAAATCTATGGTAAGGCCACACCTGGAGTATTGTGTCCAGTTCTGATCACCGCATCTCAAAAAAGACATAGTGGAAATGGAAAAGGTGCAAAAGAGAGCGACTAAGATGATTACGGGGCTGGGGCACCTTCCTTATGAGGAAAGGCTACAGCATTTGGGCCTCTTCAGCCTAGAAAAGAGACGCCTGAGGGTGGACATGATTGAGACATACAGAATTATGCAGGGGATGGACGGAGTGGATAGGGAGATGCTCTTTACACTCTCACATCACACCAGAACCAGGGGACATCCACTAAAATTGAGTGTTGGGAGAGTTAGAACAGACAAGAGAAAATATTTCTTTACTCAGTGTGTGGTTGGTCTGTGGAACTCCTTGCCACAGGATGTGGTGATGGCTTCTACCCTGGATGCCTTTAAAAGGGAATTGGACAAGTTTCTGGAGGAAAAATCCATTACGGGGTACAAGCCATGATGTGTATGCGCAACCTCCTGATTTTAGAAATCATGTCAGAAGGCTATGTCAGAAGGCCAGATGCAAGGGAGGGCACCAGGATGAGGTCTCTTGTTATCTGGTGTGCTCCCTGGCGCATTTGGTGGGCCGCTATGAGATACAGGAAGCTGGACTAGATTGGACCTATGGCCTGATCCAGTGGGGCTGTTCTTATATTCTCATGTTATCAAAATTGATCTTTTTTCATTTCCAACACAGCTGCCTGTAACTTGTATAATTTTTTTCAGGAATTAAGTACCATCTTGTCCTAATTTTATAGTTTAGTGGTTCTTTCTTGCATTGAGACCTGCTATTGTGGATTTCTTGCCCTTTGTGAACCACAACATTTTCTTACTGAAAAGTATTCCAGGGAAGAATGCCTGAAAATCTTCCAGAGTCTTCTAAAATAAAAGTTAACTGCTGAATTTGTACTTCACGGCTGCAATCTGTGGTGAGGCATATCTTCAAAGCAATGTACATTGGCGAAAAGGCAAGCTGTTAAAAACTTTGACCTGAAAAGTGGATTGCCTCTTCAGCATACGGCAGAAACTTCAAGAAAAGTGGATTGCCTCTTCAACTTTTTCCTCTGTTATTTTTTATTACACTCTTAGGTACCACCTAAAAACACACCAGCCTTTACTGTTTAATACAGACTATTTTAACAGCTGAGTAGAAAGTTCTCAGTTGTGTCCTCAACGGCATTCAGCAATCAACCTGTGGATAGTTTTTCCTGCCTTTATAAAAAGAGAAACATGCACAGACGGAGGGGAGGAGGTGGAACGATTTTAGCATTTCAGGGGATATACTCTCCTTTTAAATTTGCAACACTCTGAGAAAGAAAACACCTGTTTTCTCCACAGTTAAAAAAATGAGTTGGCTGCCCAGATGGAGTTTCTCAAAGGATGCTTTCTCCAGATTTTTGTGCCAGCCTCATGTCGCTCCTTTTAAAATATTCATAGTAGCTCTGTTTTAACCTTCCCAAGCATAGCCAGGGGAGAGCTGCAACTCTTGCCATTCTCACTTCTGTTACCCCATTTTTGCTTGGCTCCCCAACCCCACATTTGTCCATAATATGCCATGTGAACCCTTAGCCATCTCTGCAGATGCACCCAGTCATTGGCTCCTGAACCACCGGCTCGACAACTAGAGTTGCAAGATTTTCAAGGAGCAGACATTGTGCACAAGAAACTGGAGCTGCATTATGTACAATCTAATTTCAGGTACCGCTCATAAGAACATAAGAAGAGCCCTACTGGATCAGGCCAAAGGTTAGTCCAGTTTCCTATATCATACAGTGTCCCACCATCTGGTGGCGAGTACACAAATCAAGGGAGCACACAAATCAAGATACCTACCTGTATCCTGTTACTGGTTCCTTGAACATTCGGAGGTGGCAACAACTCATGTTGTTGAACATTTCTATTGTTTTGAGACAGTTTGAGGCCCTAACTCTTCTCTGCCCCATTTGCCGGGCAGAGAATGGGATTGAACTGCTGTTCAATCCCATTGGCGGTACAGATCCATGTACATGACAGCCCCAAATAGGACAGGAGGTGGTTTGCTACACCTGGAGCAGGGGTCCAACCTTCAGCAGGTTTCAATTGGGGAGCTGCTGGAGAGAACTCCCCTTGCACATCCAGCCTGAACTCAGTTTTATGTACAGTGACTGAACCTTGGAGCTTCTGCATGCAAAGCATGTGCTTGACCACTGAGCCACAGCTTACCTTCAAAAGAGGCAGTCATATAAAGCCTGGGAGAACATGGTAGGCTTTGTGTGGCACCCAAAAGACAACACGAAGATGTCAGGCAAATGTGCAGAGGGAGAGGGGGAGTTCTACCATTTGGACACCACCGCTGAAAATGCCCTCTTTCTGGTAAGCACCAATCAAACCTTAGCAGTTGGTGCACCCAGAAAAATGCCTTTGACAACCATCTTAGTTGATGAGCAGCCTGGTGTAGAAAAGGGCAAACCATAAATGTGTCAGTGCTTGTTCTGCTCAGTGGTGTACCTAAGGGAAGGTGGGAGGTACATTCCTCTGGGTGCCATGCCTTGAGGCAAAAAAAAAAGTGGCCTTCCGAGGCTCGGGAAGGCTGCACGTGGCCTCTCCAGGCCTTAGAAGGCTTCCCACAGGCCTTACAGCCCAATCCTATCCCTGGTGGCACCCACAGCTCCAGCAGTGCTGAAATGGCAACCACTGGATCCTAAGGGCACCGGGTGAGAGCCCTAAGCCTGGGTACGCAACTGCAGCATCAGTAAGTCTCCTAGGATCTGCACCTGCTTTTGAGAGGGTACAGACATGAGGAGGCTCATGTTCAGCTGCCCGGGCTGGGAGGGAGGTTAGAATACAGTGACAAAGCCTGCTGCTGTCTCCACCCCACTCCTGGGCCCAATCCTCCTCTCCCACCACCATGTTCTTCCCACCTTCCCCATATCCCCAAAATACTCACTGCCATCTGGTCCTGGAGGAGTGCTGGCTGGCCACATGGCACTGAGACCCTGCATCAACTGGTGCTGGCCCAACACTGGCGGCTCCTCCTCTCCAGGTGCCACGGATGTGCCTTATTTCACATTTATAACTCCCAGCACCGGCACTGGAGCTCAGCACTGGAGTTAGAGCTCATCGTCAGAGCTAGGCCCGCTTAGGATTGGACCCTTAGAAAGATACTTTTGGTTTTAACAAAAACTGGAAGTACCTTTCTAAGGCTGCCAGGAGGTCCAAGCCTTAGAAGGTGACAGAAAGCCTTGTCACAGGGTGGGGCAAGTCCCTTTCCCTTTAAGATGGTTTAGGTTGGGTGTTGGTTAACCAGGTGTAGGGTATTAATAACTTAAAGAATAAAACCTGGGCTTGGGTGCCTGAAAACTGAGAGCAGGGGGAAGGGAGCTTACAGCTATTATATTGGAAGCAATACTGAGACTTATAAGATGGTAGTTTTAGCCTCTTTTTAGGCAAGATCTTTCTTGTTTTTAAAGCTATTGTGTTGCATGTAGCTATGTTTTTATGGAGCAATTGAAGCTCCCTTAAAGCTTTAATAAAAATCTTTTATTTAAAACATTGGGTGCAGTGATTGACCAGGGGCATGTATGATAATGGGACCTGGGGCTTGGAGAAGCAAAAATAAATAAGCTTTGCTCTTGGGGATTGTGGAAGGTGGTGTAGGCGGAGGAGGGTTGAGTCCTGGCTGGTTTGGGGGTCTCCCGTGGTCCTTCCCTACCCCAGGGGTGATGTTTGTGACAAGCCTCCCCTTAGAAAGATACTTCCAGTTTTCACTGGAAACTGAAAGCACCTTTCTAAGGCCTCCAGGTGGCCTCCAGAGGCCGCATGTGGCCATCCTGCGCATGGATGTGAAACCGAAAGTGTCTTTTGAAACCTTCTGAAGTCAAGGGGGTTGGTGTTCAAAATTTTGTGCCCCCGGGTGCGAGAGGCTTAGCTACGCCACTGGTCCCACTGCTCTGTCCCTGGACCATTACCACGAAGAAGGTTACACAAAGTGCTTTGATTGGAATTGAATCGTGGGAATTTCAGCCAGTTTGCTCTTCAGTCATAGCCTACTTTCCCTTGATTACAGCTCTTTAGATTATATCTGTTGATCCTTAATTAAAAACCAAGGGAAGGCACTGAATGTGCTCTGTTACCAAATGAAACAATTAGTCTGACAGCCAGCCACTGAGTAACAGAATTACTGCACAGGCATTGCACGCAGCACATATATGCTGGATATAAAAGAGGATAAGACAATCTATAAATCAGGGGTTGCAAAAACATCCACTGTGGAATTCCTTGGTTGTCCAGTTGTAGCATTGATGAGAACATTTTTTTAGAGGCTTTCAGCAATGTTTGTGCCAAGTACAGTGATTTCAGCATGTGGAAATATCTCTTCAAAACCATAAAATTGCTACAGCAGGATTGCCAGGGTGCATTCCAGTTCCTCTTCTTGGCTGGAAAGAAAACCTTGGCTGAAGAGTGATCTGTGCGGCTATGGCAGGAAGAGCCGTTGCCGAAGAGGAAAAGAAAACGCTTGATTTGTCAGTGTGAAGGCTTCACTTGCCAGTATAGATCATTGATGATTTAATGCTTCCAGATCGAGAAACTAACAAAACTGTGACTGAGCCACCTTCTGTCATCCAGCTGGGAGGAGCTGATAATGGATTCTGGAGGAAAAAAAAAATGCATCAGGCTGCTTGTAGCATAGCCAGAGAGCTTCAGAAGATTGGATTATGTAGATCTTAGACAAAAAAAGGAGCGAGCGTGTAGGATCGGGCACTGAATGCTATGATAAAAGAATAAAACAAACCCCAATGCTGGGGACCAGGCTGTTCAGCATTTCACAAGCTATTTGCAGTGTCAAAAGAATGGACAAAATAATGGGCCAATATCTCATTTTCTGTAACCCCCAGGCTCAAGCTAGTTACCAGGCTGTTTGCTTGTGGGAGGCATAAAAATCAAATATCAAAGGAACTGGAAGAGAAGAAGTGAGATTCAACTGAGACAGACCACCAGCAGATGTAGCCCAGTAGTGTCCGCTCTGAGCTGCAGTAGCACATCAAGATATCAAGCAGAGGCTTTATTCTAGCCCTACTAACTAATAATACCTACTAGTTAGCCCTACTAATTTACTAACTAGCCTCATGAAGGCAAAGCAAATACTCTATCGCTGAGTTATGGGACTTGGGAGAAGACGGACATATTGTTAACAGGTGTGTTTTTAAACATGTGTAACACGCGCATGGAGAAAACCTGTCACATGTGCTGGGGCCAAGGGCAATGGCTGATGGCACAGCTCAGTGGAAAGGTATGAAAAGAGGAAGGAAGCGGGATTGAAGGTGCAAGAATGGATAACTTTTATTGTGGGTTAAAAGTGCAATAACTGGGAAGGGAGATCAAAATTACAACACAATGTACAGGTTGAACATACTTACCCATGAATTTTCCATCTGTGGATCTGGCTCAGTGGGGGTCCGGGGACCCGCGCTGAGTCAGACTTGGCCCAACCTGAACCCTCCAAATGCGCCCGGAGCTGTGCTCTGGTCACCTCCAGAGATCTTTCTGACGCCCATAGAGGCTAAGCACATCTGCTCGCATGTCTGCCCAGAAGCAAAAAAAAAAATGCAACTTCTAGTTTTTGGATGAAAACCAGAAGTGTTTTTATGCCTTTAGAAGGCCAGGAAGCCACTTTTTTGAGAGAGAGGTTGAAAATCTCTGGGACAAACCCACCTAGTTTGGGCTTAGGAGGCATTCTGAAGCCCGCAAAGGCCATGGGAGGATACGCATGGCCTCTGTAGGACTCAGAAAGCCCTCCAGAGGTGACCAGAGCACAGCTTGAATTGCCTTCAGAGGTTTTAAACGGCTGAAAACCGCTTATTTGCTTGTCAGCAGTTTTCGGTATCTGGGGGGGAGGGTGTCTGAGAATGAATCCCCTTGGATACCGAAGCCCCACTTGTAGTCAACAATCACTCATGCAACTGGACCCTAAATGTCAGCGGTTGTCAGGAAGAAGAAAAAGAGAGAGGAAAAGAGGAAAAGAAGAGGCATGTTATGGTGCAAAAGAAGGAGGGGAGAAAGGAGGGGGAGCAGGACATGGGGCAGGCAGGAGAGTAGCCCAGGGACATCAGGGGTTCAAGAACTGGGCTTTCACAACATTGGAGCAGAGAGGAAGAGGACAAAGACCAGGAAAAGGGGAAAGAAGAAGTGAAGTAAGCACCAAAATTCCAGCCTTCAAGCAAAATTGTGACAGAGTCCTTGTGCAAGATAGGGGCCCAATGTGGCTCAGCCAGAGGCAAGGGGAAACTCTTCCCTATATCCCTGGGTAAGCCACTGCAGCTCCAATAGATCTCCTTGGATTTGTGCCACCTCCGGAGGTAGCAAAAGTCCTAGGAGAGCAGAGCAGCTTGTAGCCACTCCACGCTGCTCAGGAATGGGGGTTAGGATCTAGCATATCTGCTGGGTCCCAGCCCACCTCCCGCTCCCCGCCCGCTTGTCCCTGGGACCACCCTCCACCTGCCCTCCCCCCACCCCAGAATGCCTGCCTCCCTCCCTGCCCACTCTCCGCCCTCCCCAGATCCTGCGTTGGCCGAGCTCGGTCGATGCAACCGACCTGGGGCAAGCCACCATGGAGGCTGGTTGCAGTCTTTGTGCTCCAGCGGACCTTCGTGCGCTGGCATGGCTTGCTCCTGAGGAGGTGCAAATGTGTTTTACGGCACGTTTGCGACCCTCCTAGGCCAGTGCATGGAACTTGCGCTGGCCCAAAGTCACTCTTGGATTGCACCCTTAGTGATTTTCAACTGCTGTACTCAAAAGTCCTGTGGCATACCTGTGAACCATTCATGGCACACCAATGTGCCATGGCACAACGGTTGAAAATCTCTGGGACAAACCCACCTAGTCAGCACATCAGTTGTTCAAAGGGGTGTGCTTAAACTGAGCATCCCTGTAGGTCAACTGTTCCTACCATTGCCTGCTCGATGTCCCTTCTCTACTTGAAATTAGGATGGCAACCACTAAGGTCCTTTTCAGATGAGTCTTGGTGCTTCTGGGTCCAGTTTCCTGTGGCTCTTTCTATCCTGTGACTAATTTCAGGAATGATATCAAGTATTTTTACCTCTCTTTTGAAGGTAGGTAGATGATGGTGGATGAACTAAGTTGGTAAATAATTGTGTAGTGATTGATTTTAGAAGTAATCGGTTTAATTGTTATTTTTTAAAAAGTGTTTT
This sequence comes from Tiliqua scincoides, assembly GCF_035046505.1. Classification (NCBI taxonomy): domain Eukaryota; kingdom Metazoa; phylum Chordata; class Lepidosauria; order Squamata; family Scincidae; genus Tiliqua; species Tiliqua scincoides. The sequence goes on from NC_089824.1 coordinate 213,328,412, forward strand.
ATCGTTAACAAATTTCAGATGATTCTTTGCACAGCAAGCTGCTTAGAGCCAGTGGGCTACAGGCTGAAAGATCAGGTGAAAAATATGAGAAATAGATAAATGAATCCATTCCTCGGAGGCAATAAGAAAGGACATGCTTCAGTGTAACCTTTCAGTCCCATCTCTTAGCAACTACAGAAAAGCTGCCAACTGTGACTCTAGTGGATTTCTCTACATGCATTAAAGGGATATTGTAGGAAAGTGTCTTCAGCTTCACTGCCTTGTTCTCCAGGACTCAGAGGACATCTTCAGTGATGTCATGTGATCAGGGGGATTATTATTAGATACCGTGCATTTAAAGTAGAAAAATGCCTAAATGGGATCAGAGCCCAATGATGTCTTGAAAATAATTAAAAAGAGCAAAACAGCCTTAACACCTCGGAGATCACCAAGGCTCTTGGTTATTTTGCTTTTAAATGTTAGAGTCTTAGTGAATCTCATTTAGGCATCGGTTGTAATGCAGCCATAATTCTAATTGCGTCCCCCTGTGTTTATCACTCCTCCACTTCGCTATGATGGGTGGTGAATTTTTAAATAAAATAAGGTTCCCTCCCCTGATCTGCAAGTCTTATCTCCTAATCTCACACTATCAGGACCTGTTGCAGTAACTCACTGCTGAAATGAAGTCCGTCCACACCTGCTCAGGGAAATAATTTTAGCTCTGACCATTTAAATTGCATTTCAAAAATTTCCAGAGAAACGCAAAGGCAGTTGGACATCACATGGGGCGGAATTAGTAAAACTTATCACTGCAGGATATTTGGTGATGGCCTGGAGGTTTAAAGCAAAGCAGGATCCATTGCCTTCCCCCTTGGCAGCATTCAACTGAGCTGGAGGCACTGAAGATTCATTTTCCAGCTAGCTGCAAAAGTCAGACCTGTTTTTCCCTTAAGGCTTATGGGATCCAAACGGTTTCTCCCTGCTACACACAGACTTACACAAATGCATGGTTGTGCATGCACACAAATACACACTCTCACCACTACTGTTTTCCAATAAGCATGAAACTCCTACGTGCAGCACAAGTTCTCTGTCCGCATAGTTTTGGTAAGGCAGGGCCCAGATGGGGGCAGACCTGTCTGTTTGAGAAAGACAGTAAAAGCATGCTGGGTCAGAAGCCAGCAACTTCTCTGGGAGCAGGTACATAATCCCCAGAAATGCCAACATCCCTTTGGATTTCACTTGTGGACAAGTTGCTACGTAGGTGTGCCCCAGAATGGGAGTCTGTCTGTTGCTGTCCAGAATCCCCAGCAAACAAAGGGGATGTCGTTCTGAGCCTTTGCTTGTTCAGTCCCTATTCCATATCTATCTTTTCTTTTCCCTGTTGTTAGAATATAAGGGCCCAATCCTATCCAACTTTCCAGTGCTGATGCAGCCGTGCCAATTGTGTGCGCATTGCATCCTGCAGTGTGGGGCAGTCATTGAGACCTCCAAGGTAAGGGAACAATGTTGCAGTGTCCCAAGGTAGGGTGGGGAACAAACTGCAGCTACCAGTGGAGTCTGCCATATTATGAACCCACTCTGCTTCAGGACGATGCTGCATTTGGGGCAAGGTGTGCAAATGAAGTGACAAGCACCAGGAGGCTGCTTTAGGGAGATTGATAAGGGGACAGGTATGGAAGCCCCCACTATATTCCAAAAAGAGTTAAACATGAGAGACATGGGGTTCTGGAAAGGAACCACACTTGTATCCTGTTTTAACCTATTACTTTCATTTCATAACAAAAAAATAAGGATTTATCATTCATTACAGACCAGCAAAACTCTTATATTTTTATACACTCATATATGTTTCCATTCATTACAGACCAGCAAAACTCTGTTCATATATGTTTCCATTCATTACAGACCAGCAAAACTCTTATATTTTTATACACTCATATATGTTTCCACTCATTCTCTCGATACTGAGCTAAACAAGCGCATCGGTAAAGCAGCTACCACGTTTTCCAGACTCACAAAGAGAGTCTGGTCCAACAAGAAGCTGACGGAACATACCAAGATCCAGGTCTACAGAGCTTGCGTCCTGAGTACACTTCTGTACTGCAGCGAGTCATGGACTCTTCGCTCACAACAGGAGAGGAAACTGAGCGCTTTCCACATGCGCTGCCTCCGACGCATCCTCGGCATCACCTGGCAGGACAAAGTTCCAAACAACACAGTCCTGGAACGTGCTGGAATCCCTAGCATGTATTCACTGCTGAAACAGAGACGCCTGCGTTGGCTTGGTCATGTCGTGAGAATGGATGATGGCCGGATCCCAAAGGATCTCCTCTATGGAGAACTCGTGCAAGGAAAGCGCCCTACAGGTAGACCACAGCTGCGATACAAGGACATCTGCAAGAGGGATCTGAAGGCCTTAGGGATGGACCTCAACAAGTGGGAAACCCTGGCCTCTGAGCGGCCCGCTTGGAGGCAGGCTGTGCAGCATGGCCTTTCCCAGTTTGAAGAGACACTTTGCCAACAGTCTGAGGCTAAGAGGCAAAGAAGGAAGGCCCATAAGCCAGGGAGACAGACCAGGGACAGACTGCACTTGCTCCCAGTGTGGAAGGGATTGTCACTCCTGGATTGGCCTTTTCAGCCACACTAGACGCTGTGCCAGAACCACCTTTCAGAGCGCGATACCATAGTCTTTCGAGACTGAAGGTTGCCAATACTTATACTTATGTTTCCAGACCCTGCCTCTTTATGCAAACTGTCTGAAACGGCCTCTTATAGAACTGTTCTCATAACAATACAAATGGCTCCCAGGCTGTGAGTGCATTGCTCCCCAGATGCTCACCTATGTGATTTTTAATTTTTTTTTTACAATGCAACTCAGTTGTATAAGCTGATGGAAGAAAGGAAAAAGGAGCTGGAGTGGAAGGTGCACACCCACCCCTTAAATAGAGCCACACAACATCAAAAGCTTTTTACTGGAGGATACTGATCCTTCATGAATAGCTACTTATTCCAGTGACTCTTTTTTTCCCCCCATTATGTCAAGTGTCCCTTTCATAGTGGTATTCATTTGGTATTCAGCAGTGATCCTCATGAATTTGCTTGGTATTCATGGGGATGACACATTCACTTCCCCTGGTTTTTCCCACTGCTGTTTAGGATTAGTTAATGGGCTCTTAAAATAGAGTGTTGCCCCCGTGGGAGTAAAATAACTTCAATCCTGGCGAATGATTCGAAAGTAGAAATGATCACATTATCCTGAACTCCGTTCAGTCAGTTATTGGCTTCTCAAATCATATGCTGGCATTCTTCTTTCAGAAAGTGAGCTTTTGATGTGAGTGGGGAAGGCAGAATTGAATGGGCTCAGCGCTGGCACTCTGTGAAGTTTGGGAGCCCAGGTGAGGGTTCCAGGGTGACCACTGGAGGAAAATGTTAAAGTGCAAGAAATCAATTATTAGTATGTTTTAAATAAAAATCAGAACTCTACTTGAGGTAGTGATTACCACGACATAGCTCTACCATTCAATTTTCAGTTAAGATTGAGTACATGAAGCATGTTTTAATATTAAATGGTTTCTTTATTAATATAATTTCTTACTTGTTTTAAAATAGTGTTTAAGCATTATGCCGTAATGGGAAGGTGAGATATAAAAGCCTATGATAGATAAATGTGCTGTATAATTCAGATTTCCTTTGAGAATATGCAGAGTGCCCTTGCCTCACAGTGAAGAAGCCACTTGATCAGGGACAATCAGGATCAGGAAGGGGTGGGCTTTGAACCTCTTGTGGAAGTAAGTTGAAACAGTCAAACCATAGACTGACACTTGTATAATTTGAGTTCTTTCAAAAGCCATGCCCATATTTTGGTTGGCAACCTTCAGTCTTGAAAGACTATGGTATAAGCCTACAGCACCCAGTATTCCCAGGTGGTCTCCCATCCAAGTACTAACCGGATCTGACCCTGCTTAGCTTCCGAAATTAGACAAGATCAGGCATGTGCAGGGTAACAGTTGCTACCCATATTTTACTTCCAGCGCAATCTTATCTTACACTGGAACAGGCAGACCAAGAGGCTCGCGCTGCATCCAGCACAAGAGAGGGCACCAAAGAAACTCTTCCCCCTACCCCTGGGTAAGCCACTGCAACCCCTATGGGTCTCCTTGGACTTGTGCTACCTCCTGAGGTGACTTGAAACCGACTTGAAGTCGCTCTGCGCTGCTCAGGAATGGGAGTTGGGATTCGGCATAACAGCTGGATCCCAGCCCTGTCTCCTGCTCCCTGTCCACCTGCCCCTGGGACCACCTGCCCTCCCCCCCACCCTGGAATGCCTCTCTCCCGCCTCCCCCCTGCCTCCTCTCTGCCCAACCCAGAGTTCTGCATTGGCCAAGCTCAGCTGACGCAAGGTTTGCTTTGCAAGCCGCCACGGAGGCTGGATGCTGCCTCCATGCTCCAGCGCACCTCGATGCACTGGTGCAGCTTGCTCCCAAGCTTGCTGCCCATGCGCTGGTGCAGCTTGCTTCCTAGGGACTTGTGCCAGCCTAATGCAAGGTTAGGATTGTGCCCTTACTTATTTAATTATTGCATTGTATCTCATCTGTATTTGTCCAAGCAGCACACAGTACCACACAAGGGGTGTTTGCCTCCAAAATTACACTGTGACTTGGCTTAGGCTAAGAAGATGCATGATAACCTTTGGCTTAGGGACTCCCAGCCAGCCTGAAGACTCAGTGGGGAGGTGAATCCAAGTCTTTCCTAGTATAGCTGAGCGCTCGACTGACCTGTTACATGGTCCTGGTTCTCCTAGTTCTCCCTGAGAGCTGAAGAGGCCACGTTTACCGAGATACTTTTCACTTTCCAGCCAACAAGAAGTGACATATGGTTGTCACACCCTCAATCATAGCAGGCTGAGATAACTGCCAATGACAATCCCCTATGGACTGTGGCAAAGTGATCAGATCATCTCTTAGTAACCCTGAAGCAACTCCTTAGTGCCACTTACACATAGTGTATATTTCCTCTCTTATGATAATGTAATTAACCTTATTATTTCCCAATCAGTCCACTGTGGCCAATCACCTGCCATATGGCCAAATTGCAATGTAAACAAGTTGCCAATGAATCACTTGGAAGATTTCTGGATGGTTGGGTAATTTATGCATTATGACTCATAGTTAAACACTAACCCTTCCCCCCCAAAGAAATTTCATTCCTCCAGGACTATTTAGAATGTTTCTGTATTTTATAAAAGGCAATGGATCAAAGTGAAAATGGGAAGCCGCTCTGCGTACTTAATGACCTGTTCCGAGGAGTAAATTACAGCTCAAATTGTTGGGGTATTAAACTTAGCAGAGCACAGCTTAAGTAACCGGGAATGGGATTTTTTTCTCTCTCTCTCTCCAAAATATAGTTCATTCTTTTACAGTGACACAATAGTAAAATAAAGTAACCCCTGACAATATGATTTATTGAAGAATCTAAACAAAAGATGTTGGAGCGGCTCTGTGGCAAAGTTATTTCTCTGTTCTATTACTTTTAATGAATAGCTGAGATCACTGAATATATTCAGTGAGATAAGGCTCAGTGAATTTCTGATAAGGGGGGAAATGGTGAAAAAGCAAAGTTGCTTCCATTTTTCATTCAGGGACACACACACACACGCGCGCGCACACACACACACCCCTTTTGGACTTCCAAGTAAGGGCCTTGTTGAAGAGTACACCTTCATGGTAGCATTTTAAGGAAAAATATCATATCCAAATTTAGACATGATGGGTTTGAATCAGAAAATGGGAGGAGTGGGTCAGACCCTGAACTTCTGCAGCCTGCTTTCCCCAGATCTGCGCTGGATAAGACTCAGGCCACTCTGAACAGAGTTGGAGGAGCACCTGCCAAGTGGGGGCACAAGAATGCCACCAGGCTCTGCCCTGGTTATGGAGGAGGCGCAGGCACCAGGGAACCTGCACTTGAGAAAGAACAGGCATACAAAGCCGTCGCAGTGAGCGCTCCCTCCTCCGAGGAGAACCTGGAAGTGACTGCCTTGCCCCACAAGCAGTTCAGAGCAATCACTTATGGAGCACCGGTGACTTCATGCACCCTGTTCCTTCTCCTGCGGAGGCTCCCAGTCAGTTTTGTAACCTGAAAAATATTAGTTGTCCTTAGATACATTATGACTATGGATATGCTTCTTTATACTAGGGGTATTTGTTTTCTTGCTTAGCTTTTTTTTTAATTGTAGTTTCTTTAAAAAAGAAAAAGAAAGAAAAGAAAAGGTTGCCCTATGCATACACATTTTCCTGACATTTTCCCTTTGCCTTTCCTTTAATTAATGGTAATGGTCTCTAGTCACCTGACACTTGTCTAATTTTTTGTTCTCTAATTTTGCTGGTTTAAACCACAGGGTTGGATTTAAGAGCAGGTGTCTCAGCTGACCACGTGGGGCACTAAACCTGACGCACCAGGCATTTATGTTGTTCTTAAAATTAACACCTGTTGTGAGATTGGAGGAGACAGATTTGTTTTTATTTACTAAGAAATGGCATGAATAAATACAGCTTTGCAGATCTGTGCAAGCAAATTTACTGTCTTTATAACCAGGGTAAATTATGTATCCAGGTGATGAGGTGGGCTACAAATGCAAAGAAAAGGCTGTCTGAATACCACCAAATAAGTGGGTGATCTGAAGGCACAGTTGTAAACTGAGTAGGTCTAGGTCTGGTCCAGGCGTGGATAGGTGGCCACCAGGGAACTACGTCCTATCTCTTATTTCTAGGCGTGGGTGCAAAGTGTTGGCAACTTTTCAAGATCTCTGGGGCCCAAACTGGGCTAGAAGGTAGGACCAGATGATTTTATTTGAACGTGTGGCTGGATCTGACCAAAATAATGCCTAAGAGCCCAAACCTATCCAACACTGATGCAACAGCCCTGAAGTCAAGGAACAAGTGTTCCCTTACTTTGAGGAAGCCTCTGTGACTGCCTCCTCACCGCAGGTTGTAGTACACGCCCTATCAGCATAGCTGCATCAGTGCAGGAAAGTTGAATAGGATTGGGCCCTAAGACTTTGTATGTGCTCCAGCACAGGGGAGGGGAACCAAACAGAGAAGTGGGCATCAGATTGTCTCAACAGCTTCTGCTGCCACCTTTTTCCCTCCAATTTTGACTAACCATCTTCCTTTATTCAAGAGATCCTGTGGGGGTGGCTTTGGAGGAACACCTACATGTGTGCTGAAGTCTCACAAATGGCAGAATGAGAAATTGCGCACTGAATCTGAGCTCAGTGATCTACGGCCCAATCCGAATGGGCTTTTGTGCCGGGGGAACTTGTGTTCCATTACTGCTAGCTGCTGCAAAGCAGCTGTAAAGTGTGCTGCAGCTGCGCTAGCTGCTGGAGTACTGGTGGGAAGGCCAGAGACCTGGGATCAATGGAGACCTGCCAGAGCAGGTAAGTCTGCACAAGGGGTTAAACAGGGTGGGGGATGGGCAGAACAGGGGAAGGGGTGGACAGAATGGGCAATGACAGGGGAGGGGCACACACTGAAACCAAACCCACTTCCTGGGCCTGATTTGCCTTCCTGTGTCAATGAGGACTTGCACCAGCAATTGAGCTGGCACAGGTCTGACTTTAACCATTACAGCTGCTGGGGCTTACCACGAGGCAAGGGGTCAAATGTCCCCTTACTCCAAGGAGACCTCCAGCATCCAAAACTGCCCCGTAGGATGCAGCAGAAGCTTTGCCAGTGCCTCGGCATTGCCACATGGGGGATTTAATTAAGATTGGGCTGGTAGTGAAGTGGTAGGTGCCTTAAATAAAATTGCAGCTGCTGGAAAAACAACAAACAACAACAACATGGTTTTCCTAAGCCAATTCTAACCATTAGTCTGGCTTTACACACATGCACCCACACCCACACAGGCCATGTTCGTTATTGCAGGCGGAAGCGACCGAACAAACTGACCATCTATCCATCCATAATTGTGAAGAACCTATTTTCTCTCCTTATTGTGCTCAGAAGGTAACAGTGAATTTGGCTTAGAAATGGGAAGCACACCTTCTATCCCATGGAAGAAAGAGCAGCTAATTTGAAACAATCTTGCACTAAAGTACAGCGGTGCCATTTATTGAGCTTTTGTTGTTGTCGAATGGCCCTGTTAAAACCTAAATCTAGGCTAACTGGGTCTTTTGACACAGCCTGCCCAGGAAGAATGAAGCCGGAGCACAGTTATGTTTACCAGGGCTTGATTATGTTAATGGCAGCTGCTCCTAACAGCCCAGTCGTGAAAGAGATACAATGATTTTTCACAGCGGCTCTTTTTATCCCGCGTGGCCAGAGATGCTGTATTGATCCAGAGCCCCTGCTGACATCAGTGGGAATTTCTCCGCTTCCTGATCTCTGAGCAACTTGTGTCCCTAGAGAGAGTCATGGCAGAGATGATTAAATTTGTTTTCTTTAAAGCACTGTAATAAAGTCATGTTAAGTATCTCTTTTAAACTCTTCCAAGCGACAGCCAGAGACTCTGGGAGGAAAATAACAATTGCCCAAGTTTCCCTACTTCCATGAACGCTCATCTGTGTTGAGTGGATTTCATTAGTGATCAGGGCAAGGCAGTCCAAAGTGCTAGGGCCGGGGCACATATGACATGGCTGTCGTGTCAATGGCATTGTCTCACCCAGGGTGTATCCATGCTCCATTGTGGTGCGGGAGGAGCAGGGGCAGTGCTGGATTAACCTAGTAGCAAAAGTAGCATCTGCTACGGGCCTCACATTTTCAAGTGCCCTGAACTAAATGCTTGCATGCTGAAATCGGCATAGCTAGAGGGGGTGCAAAGCACTAAGTTTTGCAGGGAGCCTCACTGCGGCATGCAGCTGCCCCTCCCCTTTGGAACCATTCTGGGCAGTGGAGCAAAATGGAGGCATTCACCTCCCTGTCTCCCTGCATTTGTTTTGTTTCCTCTACACGGAATGGCTCCAAAGGGAGCGGCCATTTGCACAATGTGGTGAGGCTCCCTGCAAAACTTAGTGTTTTGCACCCCCCTCTAGGCTATGCCACTGTCGTTGATGTAGCATTTTCCTGGCATATTTCTATGGTATGTGGGGGGGGGGGTAGGATCTGGCATTTGGTGACTCCTCCCTGTCCTACCCATGTCCTTCTCTTTTGACCTCTCCATAGATGAAGTGCACCAGCACCTGGGCTGTGTTTGAGTTATGAGGGTATGTATGGCATACGTGGTGTGGATGGCTTTTAAGCTGGCAGGGCTTCCGGTGCCAAACTATCCCATGAATAGGATTAAGCCTTAAGATACATTGAGGCCCTGTGCATACATTTCCTGGTAGCAATCTTCTTCAGATGGTGGAATAGCGGTGCCCCTCCACTTCCCATGCTCATAGCATAACATGTGGCAGGCACCCCTGCAGAAGCTCACATACACACTTGCTTAATTTGCACGATCGTTCGCCAATTTCTTGAGGGGAGAAGAACTGCACAGATCGGGTCTCCACATAAATTAGGACTTGCATGTGGAACCCCTACGTTACACGTTGTATGTGCATGGCAAAGGAGAAAGATGTTTGGGCCCAATCCGATCCAATTTTCCAGTGCCATTGCATCTGTGCCAATGGGGTGTGAACTGCATCCTGTGTTGGGGAGGCAGTCGCAGAGACTTCCTCAAGGTATGGGAACATTTGTTCCCTTACCTCAAGGCTGCATTTTGGCTGCATTTTGGCTGCTGGAAAGTTGGATAGGATTGAGCCCTTTGCCCCCTTCCCTATCTCTAGCTCCAGGAAGAGTATCAACCAGCCAAGTGTTTCCTCCCAGATCCCCTTAAAAATGGAGCTATGAGGTTCAGAGTAGGAATGTTTAAGATTTAAAAAAAAATCATTCAATTCATTGTAGCTTTTGCAAATCCCATTCTTTTAGATATTCATTACATCAGATTCATAGTGTTTCATCCGTTTTCCTTATTTTTGGTTCTTTTCCCCCCCTATTTCAGTGGTTTTCAAACTCTCATGGAGAGTTTGAGCCACTGTAAGTGCTTGTGGGGGTGGGGGGGAGGCAGCAGGGGCAGGTGGAAGGTAGTGGGCTGCAGGGGCTCTCAGGGGGCTGCAGGGGCTTGGGTGCACTGACCTAAGCCTCCTGCAGCCACCCCAGGGTGCGGGGACCCCGGTGCGAACCTTTGGCAAGGCTCCCCGCAGCAGTGATTGTAAAAGCAGATCGATCGCGCCTCACCTCTGCTAAAATGGAAGTGGAGTGCGATTGATCTGCTTTCACTTTCACTGCTGCGGGGAGCCCTGCCAAAGGTTCACACTGGGCTCCTAGCACCCCGGAGAGGCTGCAGGAGGCTTGGGTAAATGCACGCAAGCCCCTGCAGCCCCCTGAGCAGTGCGATCCTGGGGATCGCACCACTGCCTCCTCCCTGCCTCCAGGCTGCCCCCACCCCTTAAGGGGGCAGAGGCCAGGGCCCACAGGCTGGGGCGTCATGATGCCCCAGTTTGAAAAGCCCTGCCCTATTTCTTTGAGTGTATCTTTAACTTCCCCTCTCTCATTTCAGCTGTGCATTCTGGTACTACCATGTTGTTTTTCTACAATGCCCAGGACACCATGGCATTCTGGGGCATTCTGGGAAAAAATGGCAATCACTTCCATCAGGAAGTGGTAAGCCCTCTCCCCCCAAATCTTGAGCTCTTGTCATTTATTTGAAATAAATGAACATTGAACCAAATGGACCCAGTTAGGTTCCAAGTTTCATTTATTTCGAAACCAATGCTAGTGCCAGATTTCTGAGGGCACAGAGACAAGCAGCCAATCCTATGGGCTTCGGTCACCAGTAGATTGTGCATTCCTCTGGCTGCCGCTTCTGCAAAGCAGCCGTAAAGCATTTTTTGGTAGTGTGTTTAGTAGAGCATTTCCTGGGCCTTCCCACACGTCGGCAGAGGCCTGCTGAAGCAGTTAAGATGATGTGGGAGGGTGGAATGGGAGCGGGGGGGGGGGGAGGCAAAACTGGCCAGGAGCGAGGTGTAGTGGGGCTGGGTGCCTGAGGGAGGGGGTGGATCTGGCAGCAATGGTGCATGCCGGTTCCTGTTCCCCTTTTCTATAGCCTCCCTGCCCCCTTTCTCTCCTTGGACTTGTGCCAGCGAAGTCACTTGGATAGGTCCAAGAGACCCAAGGAGGTCCAAGGGGCGGGAGGCTTATGCAGGGGTAAAGGATTTTAAATCCCCTTTTCCCAGATGAAGTCCTCCAGTCCCCCCCTCCCCACCACTGGATACCACACACCAATTTTTAGTGTGGCTGCACCAGCAGGAGCAGGGGAGGATTGTGTTGGAAAAACTCATACACTAGCTCTTCTATTCCCAGTGGCACACTGAGTGCTACCACTGCCACCAGTACTGAGTGTTCAGGAATCAGCCTGGCCAGATTGGCCCTTTGATGGGCTCTCTGCTGGTGCCTGTTCTGACTGACCTCTGACACCACCCCCTCCAAAACCAATGCACATCCCCCTGGATCAGAATTTATTGAAGGTTCTCTGTCTGTATTAATGGATTCCAGATTCTTATGGTCTGTGCTGTAGGACAGCCAGCCTGACTGTAGTTACAGAGTGGAAATATCAAAGCTCCCTAAGTCATTTCTAGCCTCTAAGTCAGTGATTTTCAACTTTTTTTCATCTCATGGCACATTGACAAGGTGCTAAAATTGTTAAGGTTCACCATCAGTTTTTTAACAATTGACAAGGCACACCCAATGACAGCAGGAGCTCTCATTCCCTAGTGGCCGTACTACTAACAAAGGACCCTCCCCAAACTCTTGTGGCACACCTGCAAATCATCTGCAGCACACCAGTGTGCCACGGCAGAGTGGCTGAAAATGGCTGCTCTAGGTCATAGTCATTATGAGTGATTGACGATAGTTAGAAGCTTTCCTTGTGCTGGGCAGAATTGTGCCATTTGCTGTCTAAGTTTGCAAGTAGACATGCCAGAGTACTAAGCAGTCTAGCATATCATCAGTGTCTGGCTTGTTCTAATCATTGATGAGAATAATGTTAGAAATCTCTCTCTCTCTCTCTCTCTCTCTCTCTCTCTCTCTCTCTCTCTCTCTGCATTTCTGTAACAACAAAAACAACAACCGACTAAGAGTGAGTAATGGATCCCCCAAAGTCCCTATCAGTGTAGGATAATGAAGCATGAAATGGTGTTCTGAGCCGAAATCCATCTTGGGAGAAACTCGGGGTAGTGGTGAATTAGCAGTTTAAATTCAAAATGAATAACAAAACACACACAGCAAGAAGGAGGTTTTATAATTAGACAGATTTCACTTTGGCCCTCTTTTTAAAAATATTTATCCCTTTAGAATTCATGTTGCCTTCCTGGTAAGGGCACATTTGGATGGTGTGGTCTAGTTTTGGAGCTGTGGTCTGAAAGAGCAAACCTGAAAGAGCAAATGATTCAAACCCTGTACGACTGCCTCACTTCAAGGTATGGCTCGGGGAATCACAATCACATGCTCTCCCAAGTAGAAATTCCCTGAACATGAAAGCTAAGATGTCCGAGATAAGAGTTCTAGACTAGCGTCTTCCTATGAACTAGCCTTCCATAGTACAGGAAGTTTCTGATATGGGAGAGCACCTGCCACACCTGAAGTAGTACTGACCCTAGAGGACTGTACCACATTTTTTTTTTTTTTGAATGAGTGAATGCAGGGGAACTACTTTGAGGAAAGCTTAGCATCTTTTTTCATGCTTTAAAATTCTTATGATGTTTAGGCCAACTTTCCTTTTTCAAATAAGCACAAAGCGTTTACAATAAATATACAGTAGTGCAGACAATAAAAATGTCATATAAAATGCAAAAGAAACCCCATTAAAATTAATATGCAGACAACAACTAAAAGAACAAGTTTCACTGATCTAATACAATGATTCAAAAGCATTCTAAAATAGAAAAGATGTTCCATTGCCATTTAAAACTGAACAAGAGGAAGCTTGATAAATCTCCTTGGGGACTGGATTCCATGGATATGGTGTCTCCATCTACCAAGACCTCGTTCCTGACACCCACCAGATGTACCTCCACCAAACATACTCATCTAGTAGGAGCAGATGGCCTCATCTATCAGCACACAGATGTTGTGATCCACGTGCTGCCTGTGTTTCAACCGTATTTAGCAAAAACCCACTCCTTCTACAGGCCTTGATGTTCTGTTCAGAAGGCTGCATGGAGGTAACAGGAATAATTAGTGTTGGCACTCTTGGGACTATTGCCGAGTGAATGTTTTAATAACGTTTTTGTACCAAGTGGTATTCCCAATGGTTACTCTGCGAATAGCTTTCTCTCCCAATGTCGCTCCCAAATATGCAGGCAAATGCACTTATTAGGGGGCTTCATCTTTGCAGTCACCCGCAGGGAATCCATGCAGCGTTGGGGCTTGAAGCTGCAGCAGAGGGAGCCAAATGACAGCCCAACTAGGGAATGCACAGTGCATTGCTGTGGCTTTCAATTTGCAAAGAAAAAGTCTCCATATTCACAGCTCCAGATAAAACTCTCAAATATGGCAAGAGGTTTTTAAAGATGGCACGGGTGGGGGGGGGTGTGACTGGAGCAAGTTTTCTTAAACTGGTTTCACAGACTGTGGCTGGATGTGAAAAAGTCTGATTTCGCAGACTGAACCTGGTAATAACTCCACACGAATCATAATCACAAATCTGTCAGTTCCTTGAGTGAGAAATGATGTGTATTTATCCTAGGAAGAGAACAAGCCTATGAACTAAAACATTGAGACAATTCCATGTCTTGGTCCAGAGGAGAAAAATGTACACACAAATGTGTGCCGTCTGCTTGCACATTTCCCATGACCAAAAAGATCGAGGGAGCAACTCTGCAAGCTTGCCTATAGTTCATCATGGAACCGAGCTCTAGAGCAGCTATATAGCTATATAGACAGTGGGAGGGAGGAAGAATATGGGTTGAGTGAACAGAGACCCAGTGGCATAGCTAGAGGGGGTGCAAAGCACTAAGTTTTGTAGGGAGCCTCACTGCAGCGTGCAAGTGACCCCTCTCCTTTGGTGTCATTCTGGGTGGGGGAAACAAAAAAGATGGGCTTTTGCTGTCCCCATCTGGAATGACTCCAAAGGAGAGGGGCCGCTTGCACTCTGCAATAAGGCTCCCTGCAAAACTTAGTCCTTTGCACCCCCTTTAGCTATGCCACGGCACAGACCACGGGACTAGGAACTCTCATGAGGTCGGAAGGCAGAAGCATCAGAACCAGGCATGCACAGGATCATCAGGACCAGCACATGGGATTTTATTTGATATTAAATTAATCCCATAGTGAGTTTGGTGCCGAGGCCAGAAATGGAGATTTCTCTCTCAGAAGTTGGTGGAAGAGTTTTATTGCACTAATAAGTGAAAACAGGCATGTGGCTGTTGGATGCAATTATATCCATTATTAGGCCTAAAGAGAATATTCTCTAAATTTGCTTTTTACCTTAAAATTAGTGATTTTAGAAAGGCTGGGGGGGGGGTGGAACCCCTGAATACTTTAAACTAGTGGTTGCCAAACTGTGACCTATGGCTCCCCAGGGAGTTACAGAAACCAGCCAGAGGAGCCCTGGAATCCTTGCAAAAAAACCTGCCACCCTATACAATGTATATGATTGTAGTCTTAATGAGAAGCTGTGGCCAATGGCCCAATAGGTCAAGGGAGCCACCAGTCAAAAAAGTTTAGGAACTACTGCCTTTAACCTACTTTGGGTGCAATCCTAACCTCTTATGTCAGTGCTTTCCAGCACTGGCATAGTGGTGCCAATGGGACATGTGCTGCCTCCTGCAGTTGGGTGTCACTCACAGAGGCCTCCTCAAAGTAAAGGAATGTTTGTTCCCTTACTTCAGAGCTGCATTGCCCTTATGTCAGTGCCGGAAAGCACTGACATAAGGGGTTACGATTGCGCCCTTTATTGCATAGCTGTTCATTTTGATCCACAGCTACTGTCCCTCTTCCTTCTCCTTGATACAACTACCTTGACACTGTTTGAATTATTCCAGCCAATCACGTCAAATGAGGTCCCCTAGTGTTCCTTATCTGGTCATATGGTCAATCCTAGCCAATCAGTAAAGCACTTTCAAATCCTTTCACAGGAACACCTGAAAAATCACTGAACAGGGCAGGGGTTCTTTTTCCAGTGTCAGCAATGACTGTCATGGGACATGCCCCCTTTTGACTCAGCTCTGTGTATTGTACCGCAGTCTTGCAACAGAATCTCCTCGGGTGCGGGATCAAGAAAGCTGAAATGTTAGAGCTTTTGCAACTGGAGTGAGAGCGTTTGGTACATTTACGCACAGGAAGTGGAAAGAAGGTTTGGGTGCACGTGCCAGATGCAAGGGAGGGCACCAGGATGAGATCTCTTGTTATCTGGTGTGCTCCCTGGGGCATTTGTGGGCCGCTGTGAGATACAAGAAGCTGGACTAGATGGGCCTATGGACTGATCCAGTGGGGCTGTTCCTATGTTCCTATGTTCCTATGCACATCTCCATCCAAGGATGAAGAGTGTAGATCCCTTGGCAGGCTGAAGAAAGGAGGAAGTGGAAGAGATAGGGTGACAGAGAGGAAGAAGAAGAGAGGTCAATATCCATTGAGTCAATATCCATTCATGTGTTCAAGAAGTGCAAAGAGGGAAAGCTGAGAGGGAAAGAGAGAAGGGATCTGGTATTCTTGGCTGGAGTACCTCTATTATTTTAAGGAAGGATAATCCAGGAATCAGGCTGCCCCATTCTGGCCAATGTAAGATGGATATTTACACCTTCTTTGAAGTCAAAAAGTCTGGAAAAAAAACCAGGGGTAGCATCCACAGTTTCACTTTCTCCAGAGAGTCTTTGCTGCAGGATGCTACTCCAGCTTTTTAAGGAATAGTTTAACATTGAGTAAACCTGCTGTCAGTTTCTCATAGGGCTGGAGGGGGCATGGATACTGATTGGTACCATCCCCTCATGAGAGGAGGAGGCAGGGGGCACAATGTACCCAGGCCTAGGGTCCAAAAGGGGGCCTGAAAACCAAAGGAAGGAAACCAGAAATGTCCTAGGATTTCAGAAAATGTTTGCAGATATTTTGCGAAGACTGGCATTGCACATTTTGTGTAAGCCTACATAGTTTCCCCTGGGGGCTGGGGATAAGAATAGGCCCTCAGTTTGGCTGTACTTGTCATAAGAGGCGAATAAACAGCCACCGGGTAGATGAGACTCGTCAGCCTGGGAAGGCAGCTCATCTGAGAGAAGGAAAACTCTGATCCCAAACCTCCACTGCCTTGTGGCTACATCCAGTTATGGAAAAGGCTTCAGGAGTTAACCTCAAGGCAAAATCCGGAGCCAGAGTCCCTGAGGCAGTTCATGGCTGAACACAGTCACGTTCTGGCAACTCCTGTGACGCCGCTGGAACCAACCGTATTGGCCTCTGCCTTTCCATTGGACCATTTCAGCGATGTGGAGAGGGGGGATTTGCTGCATGGGTAACAGCCTATCCTCCATACCTGCTTTACCCAGGCTTCGCACACTGGAGAGAACACTCTGTTCCAGAACCACCATTCAGAGCGTGACACCATAGTCTTCCAAGACTGAAGGATGCCAACATAGCTTATATATCATAATTTTTAGAAATGGTGATCCAATGATCGTATGCAATTATGTTCCAATTGAGAAGGAAAGGGGCCCAAGAAACTGTGTTCCCCCTGATAACATTCCCCACAGAGGCCCTGACTGGCTCCTTCCCTGGTGTCAGTTGGACAAGCCAGGACCTATGCTGTATGGGATGTGGCTGCTGTCCTATTCTGCTATGGCCCCATCTCCAACCCTATGAACCTTGTTTCCAAAAGTGTTCTCTAGTTAATGAGAAGGTCAGGGTGAAGAGGATATTTTAGGTAGGCATAGACAGGTTGGAAGAGAGGTCCTTAGTCTTTCCTGCACCTACTTCTTCTCTCCCCAGTATCCCTGTCCCCAGGTAGGCTTGTTTCTGAATTTGGATCTGGCTGGGGAGGGGATGGAGGAAAGATGGCAGGAGGATTTCAGGGAAGAACCTGTGGGTGGGTGAAGGGTTAAGCCTACCTCCCAGATTCTCCCTTGCCCTCCCCTCCCCTACCTAAGGCTGACAAGGCAAATATAGGATTTGCAAAGCAGATTTTGCTTTAGAATACCCCGTTCCGTCCCCCCCGAGTTGTATTCAAAAGGGCTGCTTATGACTGCTGTCTTTAGGTTATGATGTGAAATCTCTCTCCATGGCTGCGGGATGGAACACATCCCATCCTGTCAAGGCATTCTTCACCATTATTATATCCGAGTAGAAGATTGGTAAATTTGTTCGGCCCTGTAAGATAGATATTATGGCATTTGACAGATGATTTCAGCATTGAAATGATCTCTTTGGAAGCGCTGAATACACTGACACTCCATTATGCAGCATGGAGTGAAATTTTCTCACTGTTATCTGGGCAAACAAGCTTTGCAAACTGGGAGTCATCAGTGAAGAATTATCCCTAAAGCTTGAAAATGGATTTTCTGAACACATCATGGTTTTAGTGCTAATTCCCTTATTATAAGGTGGGCTTTGGCCACCAATGGTTTGCACTCCAATTTTAATTGGCTGGTGATGGTCTTAAGATGGTGTCATCTCGCTAAAAAAAAAAAAAATCAAGCTCTACAGACATTGCAGCTTGGGAAGGATGTCACCCAGCTCACTGCCTGATTTCCATAATGAGGGATTACAATAATCTAATGCAACTAATGAAAAAGAAAGAGCAGTAGAAAATGTTACTGGGTGGGCATTGAAACATGCGCAACATGCACGCACAGGTGAAAGCCAACAGAGCACCTGTTGCGACCGGCCCTGACTGCTTTCCAGCAGTTGGAGGTCATGGAGGACCAGTTAGAAAGACAGCTGGTAAGTTTAAGACTGGACGTGTGGGAGGCCAGCACGTCACCCCCATGAGGAACTTCCTGTCATTCAGTGGGAGGCAGTGGGTGGTGAAGCACCACTGCCTCACCCCTGCTGGGTTTTTTGCTATAACTTTTGATATCACAGAGATATTTTAATGTGGTTTGTTCCATTTCAACCTGCATGAAATTACACTTCAGATGATATATAACATGATGGTATTATTTGAAAATACCAACATTTTAAAAATTTTGGCCAGTAGTCATGTCACACACACCCCCCCCCCCCGGCAGTGTGTGGCACCTGGTGCAGCCCTAGCTATTCCACTGCACTGGCCACCATCCAGAATCCCAGTATGTGAATTAACTTTCACCTGTGTGCACATGTTACACATGTTTAGATTACTGTAGTCCCTCATTATGGAAAGGGGGAGGGGCAGGCAGATTGAGCCTGGGAAGGGAGCAGGATCAGTGGCTTTGACTCCACTGGTACCCTAACCTCCTTCTCAGACCCAAACCTGCAGTGCAGGTCAACAAGGACCTGTGGCAGCTATTTATCTGTGGCAGGTGCAAGTAGTTGCCCCCGCTGCAGAGTTTTACCTTCAGGTAAGGGAACAATTGTTTTCTTACCTAGAGGAGACCTCTGCAAGTGCCCCTCCCCCACCATAGGATGCAGCAGTCATCATCTTGGCACCACAGCATGGATGAAGGGGGGGCAGAATGGCTGGGATTAGGCTGCGTGCTTTTCATTCCTAGCTAAGTCCTAAGCATAAACAGTTGCTGTCATGCAGAGAAAGCAGACAAAAGAAGAGGGGAGGAGAAAGGGAGTCCTCAGAAGGAAAAAAGGGGTATGTCATAGCACAAACTTGGAGGAGGAAAACAAGGGGGAGAAAGGATACAGGGAAATTATGTGGGTTTCCCAGAGAGACCTGGGGTTAAAGAAGTGGCAGTTTTATGGTATAAGAAGGAAAGAGAGGAAAGTCTGGTAATTGACAGAGAAAAAAGAGGAAAAATATCTGGTGGTTCAGACGAAGGCAAAAGGAGAGCGGGTCTCTGTAGCCTGAACTATGGCAAGTGGTGTGCCCCTTGGTGGGTGATGAAGTCACTTCACCCACTTGCAGTGAGAGCAGTGACATCACTAGGGTGGTGTGGGGGTGCAGACCTCACCAGGTGACACCATCAGGCGGTGACACCAAAAACTCAGCCCCCACTCCAGAGCCCACCCAGAGCCAGGCAGACCTGGCTATGGCCAGCTCTACAGGGCTTTCGGAGATGTAGCCCAGGTCTACCCACTCAGTAGACTTGGCCTCTGTATTTCTCTTTCCACAAGGCTAGGTCTACCAGACAGGTAGACCTGGGCTACACCTTGGGAAGCTTGGTAGCCCTTGGCTCTGGAGACTTTTGTGGCTACAGCTGGTATGAAAGGAGGTGCATTGGGGTGACACCATAAGTTACCACATTGTGTGACCCCAATGCTTGTGACGTCACTGGGAGGGAAGTAGGGCTAATCAGTGTTAATGGGTGCATGGGAGGCATGTGGGGGCTTCGGGGGCCATGGAGAAGGGTTCTCCCGTATCTGCAGTTTCCGTATTCATGGGGGGGGGGGTCCCTGAAACTGATCCCTTGCGGATATGATGGCCAGCCTGTATTCTTATATACCAAGTCATAAAAAGAAGCTATGAAGCAACAGAAAGCAAACATTGTGGAGGGGAGGGGGTGATACACAGGGGATTACCTATGCACTGCATCCTTTCTAATTTCCTGTCCACCGCTTGGCACTAACTAACCGATAAACATTAGCAGCAAATGAGCAATCACAATAATCAAGTAATTAAAATGCTTTGTAGTTCTAAAACCACTCAGCAAAGAGATCTTCTGATTGGGGAATGGCCTCCACGAAGCGATGACAGACTACCGTTACTGAATGCCCGTGATGTATGTTAGCAGGGCTACATAAACCCAAACTAATCAATCTATATAGCACTCCTGTTAGGTAGGGAGACTCAATTATCACCATTCTACGTATGGGCAAATTGAATCACAAAGAGGTTAATTTTCTACATTAACCTGTTGCAGCATTCCCACACATTTGCATGCATAATTTCCTTCGTTAAGATTTTTTTGCTTCCTGCCGTGGTGTCCGAGGGGCTCCTATTGAGGATGAGTCATTTCATGATATCAGATCACAGGTGTGACCCAGGCCAATTCCACATCCTGAAGCAGGGTGTCCAACCATCCAATTCTCTCTGATAGATGCCACTTTTCTCGTAAGTCTCCAAGGGAACAGTGGCGGTGTGGGAGGCCAGTGTGTCACCCCTATGTGTCACCTTCTCCTCCCTTGCAGTGGGCAGGGCAACGCCCTGGTTGGTGGGCATGGTGATGTACGAGTACCATCGTCCTGCTCCCACTGGTGTTTTGGCTATAACTTTTGATAGAATAGAGACATTCCAACACGGTTTGTTTCATTGCATTCTGCATGAAATTACACATTGTGCTGTCCATCTTGGGGGCGGAGTCAAGGGGTGCTGTGTCTACTGTGCAGTCCAGGCCCGCCCAATCTCTCCCTGGCCAGCACAAAGAACGGGGAGCGCAAAAAGGGGTTTGTTGACCTTTTTTACTTTAGTCGCGTTTTTTACATTCATCTGAGGGGCCCCGTTTCCTCACAGGAACCCCCGGGGCATCCCCCATACAGTGTCACTTAAAGTTCATAACAATCCCCAAAAAGGGGGCCAGTTACTCCACGGGTCCCCTCTCCAGCAATCCTCACCATGAGTTGTGCTGGGTACGTTGTGCTCCCCGCTGGAAGGTTCGTACGCCAGGTCGGTCTCCTTGGATCGAGAGGGGTCGGGATTGCGTCCTCCTCTCCTTCTCGATCTCCCAGGTAATTTCTAGCCTAGCGGTCTCAAGGTTCCTTGTCCGGCCAGATGGGGAATAGTCCTCCCTCCAGGTAAATGGGGTCAGCCTAGATGTGCTCCTGGGGTCCTCTGCTGTTGGGGTTCTCCCATAGCCCTGGGGAGACTCTCCCCTCTCTGAGCCGTAGTCCCTGGCCTCAGCCGGCCAGTGGCTGCCTCCTGGCTGTGCCTGCCTCCAAGCTGCAAGAGGCACAGCCTTTCTCCTCTCTTTTGCCTTCTCTATCTCCTCCCTCCTGGAGCTCAGGAAGGTGCTTCCTCCCCCTTTGGCTGCCTCGTCTCCTCTTATCCTCCTGGGCAGCCCTTCTAGCCCTGCCTCTTCCTGGTCCCGCCTGGGTCTGAGATCTTGTGAGATCTCAGTCCTCCTCCTGCAGGCCCCACCCTACCTGTTAAAAGGGGTAGCTGCACCTGGGCTGCCATGTTTCTGGGGAGGCCCCTGCCCCACCCAATGGGTGAGTAGGCTGGCTGTGGTTACCCTCTCTGGCTGGCTCCTTGTCCTCCCAGGGCATTCCCCTGAGGGTTCCCTGGGGCTGGGCTCCCCCTCCTTCCTTACCCTCCTTTGTTCTCCTTTCCCCCCCCGCTGTGGATCGCTGTCCAGGGAAAGTCCCTGGGTGACACACACCAATTAATGTATATCATGATGGTATTATTAAAAAATACCAAGATTTCAAAATTTTTTGCAAGTAGTGGTGTCCCTCCTATGCACATTGTCCGATGCAGCCCACAGCCCCTGCACCCTCCTAACGATGCCACTGCAAGGGAGTTCAAGAGGACTCTACAGGTCTAGTGCCCACTTATTAAATAGCATTCATGGTGTGGGCCTTCTCATATCCCCAGTGGCGTAGTGGTAAATTTTAAAGTACAGGAGCTTGTTATGTACCATGTCCACACTCGATTAAGACTATAACACAAAAAAAATTAACTGTAAATGTCTTTAATTTTCTTCTGCAACTTATTTCGGCCTTGAAACTTATTATCTTGCATTTGTGCCTTGAGGCTAGTGGGTTTCATCTCTTGTTTAAGAGACTGATCATATGTTACATGGAATTACGTGCTAATTGGGTAAGAGGCACTTTTTCAAGTGGGTGCTCCTCTTTTATTTAGCAGGGGGAGAGTAACTGGCCCACCTCACCCCAGCACTGTCTGTTTTAGTGGCTGTCTGCTGGTGTTCTTTTTGCATCTTTTAAGATAGTGAGCCCTTTTGGGACAGGGAGCCATGAGTTATTTGATTTTTCTCTGTAAACCGCTTTGTGAACTTTTAGTTGAAAAGCGGTATATAAATACTGTTGTTGTTATTACATGGAAGCCTGGGTAACAGAACCCTATTTTTTCAAGGAAAAGCAACTTCAAGAGGGAATATTTAGAATGCAAAAGACACAAGGTGTGTCTGTGTCCTTAATCTGTTTCTTAATCTGTTCAAAGTTTCTCTCCTGGTGTTTCTTTTCTTTAAATAAAACAACAGTCAAGTCTCTCTTACAGGCATTTCCACATCATGCACAGCTAATTGACCCAAGTCTCCTCTTTGCAGGCAGAGTGCTGCCTCCTTTATATCCTGGAGCAATGCTAATACTTATAGTAATAATTATTGTTATTATTAATATAGCACTTGAGAATGCTTAGAACGCTGAGACATTATCTCAGTAATACTTCCAGCGGTCCCGTGAAATAGGTCAGTGTTATCAACCCACCCAATTCTGCAGCTGGGCTTGAGGCTGAGCGATAGTAGCTTACTGATGGCCATTGGGAATCCCAGAATTGCCTTTGAAATGGAATGCTGAAGACTCTTCTTCAAAGGTTAACATACAACAGGGACACACTTTGAACCGATCTTCTGGATTAGCTTGCAACCAGCAAATGTTGATTCTGTTTGCTAACAATTCTCATTTTCCAACTCATGGGTGCTCTGGCTTAAGTGATTCTTCAATTCTTTTTAAAGATGGAGTGTTCTGTTTTGTTTGGTCTTCCCAGAGTCCTGGTAATTACCAAACGTGGCAGAACATTTGTCTTAATTGCACAATGGAAGCCCTTTGGAACAGTAATTGCTCTATAAAAGACCTGTAAAACAAAACTACTTAGCTTGTGAGAAAACACCCTCACATAAAATATTGATGGTGGGGGGGTGACGGGGGGGACGACGACTGGGCCCTTGTGCTTTTATTGGAAATCATATATGTATGAGTAACTGAACTTAAGGAGAACAAAGCCATCATAGAGAGTATGCTTGGCTACATCAAAGATCATTTCTTCAACAGGGCCAATGGCCAGAATAATATTTTATGAGGCTAGGTGTACAATCCTATCCGGGGCTTACAGTGGTGGATCTTGAAATCTGTCACTGTAAACCCCAGGTTGGAGGTAAGGAAGCCGTACCCTGTTGTGAGCTTCGGAGCCACTGGCACTGGCCTGAGGCCCTGTGCGTGCACTAGAGGCTCCCAGACATCCCTCAGGAGCAGGTAGGTTGGTGATAGGTATGGTTCAAGGGAGGATTGTGGGTGGTGTGGGGCAGGAAACAGGTTTGGCCAGGGGTTGGTTTGGGGACAGGAGTTGGAGGATTTCACTGCAGCAGCGAAACACACCAAGATCTTATTTCCCTTTCTCTACCCCGAACTGCCCCAGATCACCTTGGATTTATACTAGCAAAATAGCTGTGTTGGTCTGAGAAGATCCATTGAAGGCCAGAAAGCCTACAGA
Source organism: Tiliqua scincoides (assembly GCF_035046505.1). Taxonomy (NCBI): domain Eukaryota; kingdom Metazoa; phylum Chordata; class Lepidosauria; order Squamata; family Scincidae; genus Tiliqua; species Tiliqua scincoides. The sequence continues at coordinate 213,351,890 of NC_089824.1, forward strand.
GAGGTAAGTAAGAAAAAATTTTACTTACCTCCCCTGGGCTATCTGGACACCCCCCCCCCATAGCAAGTAGTGTGCTCTCCGAAACCAGCACTGCATGTTATGAGCTGGCAGGCGATAGGGCTGGGCTATGGTTTTGTATACATATAAGATCTGAATCCCAGATGAGTAGACAAGAGCAGTGTTTCTCAAACTGTGGGTTGGGACCCACTAGGTGGGTCACGAGCCAATTTCAGGTTGGTCCCCATTCATTTCAACATTTTATCTTTAATATATTAGACTTGATGCTACTATGGTATGTGACTGCATTTGGGAAAATGCTACAGATTCGTACTTTTAACGGGCTACTACTATGTAGCTACTACATACTATACTACTATGTATATTCTTTTCACAATGATAGTAAATGGGACTTACTCCTGGGTAAGTGTGGGTAGGATCGCAGCCTAGGATTCAGTGGCATAGCTAAGGGGGTGCAGGGGGTAGCAGTTGCACCGAGCATCAAGCTTTAGGAGGGCAACAAGTTGAGCTTGACACTAGTGACCAAAATTGTGAAAATCTTGATATGAATGAATAATATCATCATGTTATATATCATTGGAAAGGTAATTTAATGCAGAACGAAATGCAACAAACTGCATTGGAATATCTGTATTCTAACAAAACAATTCACTAGAAAATGAAAACACAACTGCCTTGTGGAACAAAAAGTGAATTTGCTTAACTCCAAACTGACCTATGAGACTGATTGTTCTGAGTACCAATGAGATGTTATTATGATACAGCATGGAACCAATAGCTTTTTATTTATTTACTTAATTAAATTTGATTTTGTCATGCAGGGGGGCTACAAAATCTTCTTTGACCCAGTTCTGGTCGCCGCATCTCAAAAAAGACATAGTGGAAATGGAAAAGGTGCAAAAGAGAGCGACTAAGATGATTACGGGGCTGGGGCACCTTCCTTATGAGGAAAGGCTACGGCGTTTGGGCCTCTTCAGCCTAGAAAAGAGACGCTTGAGGGGGGACATGATTGAGACATACAAAATTATGCAGGGAATGGACAGAGTGGATAGGGAGATGCTCTTTACACTCTCACATAATACCAGAACCAGGGGACATCCACTAAAATTGAGTGTTAGGTGGGTTAGGACAGACAAAAGAAAATATTTCTTTACTCAGCGTGTGGTCGGTCTGTGGAACTCCTTGCCACAGGATGTGGTGCTGGCGTCTAGCCTAGATGCCTTTAAAAGGGGATTGGACAAGTTTCTGGAGGAAAAATCCATTACGGGGTACAAGCCATGATGTGTATGCGCAACCTCCTGATTTTAAAAATGGGTTATGTCAGAATGCCAGATGCAGCGGAGGGCACCAGGATGAGGTCCCTTGTTATCTGGTGTGCTCCCTGGGGCATTTGGTGGGCCGCTGTGAGATACAGGAAGCTGGACTAGATGGGCCTATGGCCTGATCCAGTGGGGCTGTTCTTATGTTCTTATGACCCCACGTAGCAGATATATGCCTTAGCTATGCCACTGACTGTGGGGAGACAGCAGAGTAAGTGGGTGGTGAGCTGCTGCGGGGAGGAGGTGGGTTCCTCCCAATTTGCACTTTTTTAAAAGCCCGGGTGTGATGTCACTTCCGGTTGTGACACCACTTCCAGGGCAACACTTTGAACTTGGCTAAATGATCATTAGCTACCCCACTGCATATAGTTATAAAGAAGCCCTATTGATTTCAGCAAGGCATTATTCCGCTCACTCTGGGTTGAGGAATACAACCTTAAAGATCAGGGCATCAATATGACCCCATGTATCTGTCCCAACTGTCAATATTGGTCTTCCAAATTCTGCACAATTCTTGGTGGTACTTCCATCTTAACTAGCTTTATTCAGGCATAAAACTATTGGCAATGTTCCCAAAAGAGGTTGTTGTGCCCTCCCAAAAACGTTCATCAGTGTGTGAATGTGGCAACAACAGAATACAAATTGATTTGGCTCACAAAGAGAGCAGCGAGTCATTTAGGTTTGTCAGCCCCGTGCCTCGCTTAACACTTCCCTGTCTCAATGAATAAATAATAATCCTAATCGCTCAATTATGCATCTCCTGGCTCAACCGGAAAGTTGGATGAAGTGTCGGGGACACCATTTCTCACTTAGCCTTTTACATTCCCAAATTCAGTGTATTTGCTCCTTTTGAGATATTATGGAGACACAATCACTTGAAAGTAGAACTGAAGCTGCTCTGTATATTAGTGTTCCCTCTTAATTGCATAAAGATGCACCTTTGAAGTGCTGGTGTTAGCTCCTCCCAGGGCCGGGCCGGGCAGTTGGAAGAGCCGATGAAGGAAGAGTTCATTACTACAGATAGTTGTCTTAGAAACACAGCTGCAGAACCCGGATGAGTTTTGGGCAGCCCAATTCTAACTTATGTTGGAACAGGCAAGCCGTGTGGCCTGCACTGTATCCAGCACAGGTTAGGAGGTGGCTGGAGGGCAACTTGGGGTCAGGGGATATTTTCCTCTTATCCCAAGTAAAGTCCCAGCTACCCCTATGGGGCTACTCAGATCAGGGCAGTGAAATCACTTGCACAAATTCATGCAGGTCTCTTGTTGTCTTGTGTGCTCCCTGGGGCATCTGGTGGGCCGCTGTGAGATACAGGAAGCTGGACTAGATGGGCCTATGGCCTGATCCAGTGGGGCTGTTCTTATGTTCTTAACTACAATTCCCAGGAAGCCTTGCAGGTCTCTTGTTGTCTGGTGTGCTCCCTGGGGCATTTGGTGGGCCACTGTGGGCAGGAGGCTGGACCAGTTGGGCCTATGGCCTGATCCAGCAGGGCTGTTCTTATGTTATGTTCTTAAGCAGCCCGTGTAAGGCTGCAGGGCCCAAGAATGGGGGGTTAGCTGCTGCTGCCAATCGCACCCCCTCCCAGGCCCGATCTGTCCCACCCCTCCACCCAAAAACACCGCTCCGCCATTTGCCCTGCAACCAGCCTCTCCCATCTTCTGCGCTAGCCTGCCTGGGTTGGCACAATCTCGCCCTGTCCTGGTGATGCAGTATCTGGCCTCATGGGCTAGGGCAGGCCTCTGTGCCTGCTTAGCCAATTCCAGAGGAGTCATGAACATGCTTTACTACTCCAGAGTAGTAACGAACATTCACGACATCCTGAGGAGGTGCAGGGGCTCACCCCAGCCGAAGTTAAAGATAGGATTGCGCTCTCTGTGATTTTCAGCCACTGTGATCCAAACTCCAGCAGCACACCCACAGGCCTTTCACAGCACATCGTTTGAAAATCATTGCCCTAGCCAGTCTGCCAGGAAAGTGGAAAACACTTCCAGACAACTCACATTTCCTTGCAGGTAAACCTGAAGAGTGACACCATCAACTCACCAACACTCCACAAGCAGAGAAAAAAAGCTGTCTAAATTTAGCATATGAATTATTCAGTGGAAGTTATTTGCTCATTTCTCCGAGCCTGAGAGACTTCGATGGCACCTTTCTTTCATCAGATAGACGCTGCCTCTTGTTGACTTTCTGATGTGATCCCACTAGCTTCTGAGCAAGCAAAGCCAATTGTCAGACCAAACCTGCAGTTTGCAAAAAGAAAAAAGAAAAAAAAGAGAGACCGTTCTTGCTTACATTTGAATTTAGAAATCAAATATACTTTTGTTCGGCCGTTTTGCAAAAGGCTAAAAATTCAGTTTGGGAAGGTGTCTGTTTGCATAAGGAATAAATGGTCATTCTGTCTCCCATTTCTATAGACCCCAAACCTTATGTTTGCATAAAATTGAATTATGCAGCCAAAATAAAACCCATCTGCCAGACCATTTGAGGCAGATCCACAGAATAGCTGCCCATGCTACAATTCAACGCTGTATTATAAAACAAAGAATAAAGGAAGAGATTATGGAATGGAGTTGCTGCCAAATTTCACCTAAACTAGAATCAGTTTGAATGCCAAAATGAACAAAAGGACCCAATCCGTCACATTTTCCCATTTATCTGAATGGTACACGCACACCCCTCCACTTAGCCACTCCACTATGCCAACTCTATTGTATCAGAGAGAATTGATGGTTCAGAAGGGTTCCCTTTGAGGTGGTCAGTTTTGTTCACTGTTTCACATAGACATCAGTGCTGCACAATCACGTGCAGGTACTGTACCATGTCAAAAAGTCAGCCTAAGGATGGGTATTAAGAACCCCAGCGCACAAGTAGAAGACCCCCTACACAGGATGTACAGCTGATGCTGATTCCATGCTGACGCTAGTTCCACAGTTACCCCTCTTCTGAAGGGTTTGCTAGGGGATCTATGTCTGAACTGTGAGAAATGGCTGTGCATGTGGTCAAGCACCAAGTAGAGAGCCACAACTAATGAAAAAATCCTGCATTGTTGGCCATGGACATCACCCGTATTCGGAGGGTGGTGAACTACAGCCCTAAGCAGCCCTCTGAAGGTGCAGTCTGACCTCAAGGCCAATGGGCACGGAACTATTTGCGAGAAATGCCATCTGGAGCCCACATTCTTCTTTGTTGACCCTGATCCAGAATGAAGCAGAAAACCTGTTATCCACTGTTCCAATCAGCCGCATCAGCAGCACAGGAGCTGTCTGGGGCAAGATCTCCCAGCGCTGTGCAACATTCACCTGTACTCACCTGGAGTGACCCGTGGTGCCCGGAAGTGGTTTGGTGGTGATGCAATGGCATCATCACATCATCATCACACAGCCAAATTGCTTCCGGGCTGCTTTTTCTGGCCATTTGGAGCTTGGAGTTGGGGCTCTGGTGAAGGGGGTCCATCCGTGAGTAGGTGGGGTTGAGTGAGTGAAAAGAAATGACCTCTTCCAGTTTCCTCTATTGCTGTGGATGATTTCTGCTCCAATTTCAGCCCCTCCTTTAGCTCTGCCCTTCCCTTACTTCCCATCCTGTTTTCTGCTTCTGCCCCTTTTATGGGGTTTCTTAGCAGGTGCCATTCACACTCTCATCGCTACACTTTTACATCTGGGCAGTGGCATAGCTAGAGTGGGCGCAAAGAACTAAGTTTTGCAGGGAGCCTAGCCAAAGCATGCATGTGGCCCCTACCCTTTGTTGCCATTCCAGGCAGGGGAAGCAAAACAGAGGCAAATGCCTTCTTTTTGCTCCCCCTGCCTGGAATGGGTCCGAAGGGGAGGTAGAGTGACTGCTTGCACGCCGCGGTGAGGCTCCCTGCAAAACTTAGTGCTTTGCACCCCCTTCTAGCTATGCCACTGCATCTGAGGGGAAAAGAAACCATAATGATTTGTGCACAACTATATGCTAAATCACAGCCTATTAAGATAAAACTTAACTATAAGTTGTTGAGCCCCATGATTCATAATTAGGCATTTAACATATATAATTGTAGACAAATATAGGCCTCATTGGAGGATAGATTCATTTCAGTGAATAAAGTCAATTTTTTACCATTAAGAAATGAATCTCTATCATATGCTCGGGAAACTCTTGGGAACATGGGGGAGCCTGATGAACGCAGAGGCGGTATGTTTAACATTAATTAAATTGGCAGGTAATTATTCATAATCACTCAATCCAAGAATTGTAGCTAAATGGGAAATTGTTGTTTGCCAAAACTTGTTCCAGAGGTTTCGAGATGCTAGGCTAAACTAACTAACAAGGAGACTGAAAAAGAAGCACGTCCACATTTACATCGAACCTTTCTTTTATCATAGAAAACATGGCAGCACAGGGTCTGAGCCGGGGTTTCCCCCTGTTGAAGTGACTGAACCAACTGGAAAAGGAGCATCTGGATTCCCCAGACCCCAATATAAAAGGATGGCTGGATTGAGTCGCTGTGTGCTTGTTCCAGCACTTGCAGGGTTAACTGCAGATGTCTGGCCTATTCCTCTGGAGTCTGGGGGCAAGCAAGCAATGGAACTGCAACTCAGTAAGTGAACTGTAGACAGTGGAGTCTAAATAGTTTTGTGTTAGGATTTCATTTCATGTTGCTTTTCATTTCAAGTGCCTGCTTTTGCCTGTTTGAGCATTGCCTATTTTCTCTTTTTACCTTTTGTAATAAATTCTTCCTGTTTTTGAAAACTCACCAACCTTTTTCCAGGTCGGAGTGGAAAAGGAGCTCCTTTTATAGATCTGCTGTGTATAGGTCATGGGTCTCCAAACCCCAGCCCGGGGGCCAGATGCAGCCCGCGGCCAGCCTCTTGTCCCCTGAAAGCCCCTAGTCCACTTGGCCAAACATGACTGAAACTGTGCTCTGGCTGCATCTGGAGGGTGTTCTGTGGGCCAGAGAGTTTGAATGAATGAACCCATTCATTCATTTATTCACTCATCTAAGTTCAATCTCTAATTTATTTGTATAAATTTTATATTTAAATTTTTCCAGCCCTCAACACCATGCCAGATATTTGATGCGGCCCTCTGGCCAAATTGTTTGGAGACCCCTGGTTTAGGTGCAGAGAAGTTGGGATTGACGAGGTACTGTCACTGGAAATGGGAGGGAGAGCATGGGAGGGCACCCCCTTTGGGGGCCTTTATCTTCCTGGTTACAGCAACTTACACCTTATGGATCGCCTTGTGGACATCAACTTACAGTGTGCCCTGCCTGCCATAGTCAGTCCATGAGATGCCTAAGCATGTGCAGAAATGTGAGGTGCAGAGACAGTGTGTCTGACTTCCCCACCACAGAGTGGGCCATAGAAGCCTCACTGGATCACCACCACGATGAACAGAATTGCTTTGTGGGTGGCCAGACTGCGGCTATGGTCATGGTGTCAGGGTTTGGGAACTTGTCAAGGGCTTATAGCCTTCTGGGAGCCCAGGAGCTGACTTCTGAAGGCCCCTGGTGGCTCATGAGCAGAGGCAGCATGAGTCAGTCCAATGATATGCAGCTGCACAGCTTCCTTCCCCCCTTCCCATCTGTAGTCCACCTTCCTCATTGTACGGCTGGCTCATCTGATGAGCCAGTTACTGGGGTGGGGGAGGCAGCAGCTGCCCTGCCTGAATGCTGCTTCCTGTGTACCCTCGAAGCACTGATGTGCAGAACGTGCTTCTTTGCCTTCCCAGGCATCTGAGACGGTAAAGGAGAGTGGATTCTGGTTGATGCTCTCTCGATGCTCCAGTGGTGCTGAGATAGCTGCATTCAGCAACCACCTCTTTTTACCTTCCCTGGCATCTCTGCATGTGCACCAGAGTGCCATGGGGCAGAAGGTTCAGACCAGAACTTTGATTGGGGATCCTCCTGAACCTGGCACCAACACTGGCTATGGTCAGTTTGAAGTACATTGAGTGGACCTGTTTTTGCGTGGCTGACATTTTGGTGATGAGAAAGGAGACAGAGAAGTTCACCAAAGATGTATGGGATCTTCAGAGAGAGACGGCTGTGAAGATCATGGCTCATGTCACCTTGCAGAAAATTTTTTTTAATTCTTGAATTGTGCACTGTGGTGGCAAAGGTGACCTCACCAGATTGGTGTCATGACGACAAGTGATTGTGACCATACAAAGAATATCACCCTGCAGGTGATTTCTGGTATCAGTCACCATCTTCAATGGCTATCTGAATTCAGATGTCTGAACCCAGCCCAACCTTCATGGCTGTAAAGGAAGAATCTCATCTTCCAAGAGATTGCCAGTGACCTTGACAGACACTGGGTCAGATCCAAATTACAGCTAAGCTCATAAAAGGGTCTTTAAAGGCTGGAAGTGGGCTTTTTTTCTTAATGAAAACGTTGACCTCCTCACCATGAGTCACTGTCATTTACTGTTTTGGAACAACATTGTTCTGTAATTACCATTTCCGCATTTTATTGCAAGTGCCGTATGATTTTTTATTAAGTTAAACCAACATGACTGATGATGTTCTGTGATGTACTTAGAGAACTCGCAGAAGCTGCGTTATCTCCAAGTGATGGGGGAATGAGACGATGGGCACGCTTAATAATCCCAAGCATGTTGGCATGAAAGTTGTATTAATTTATTATTTAATTATGGAACAAAGCTGCCGAGTGCCTGAGTTTATGGCTGCTGGGAGTTTCTTTACAAAATTAACAGACCTTAATCAACACACAAGCATTTGAGTGGATGCGTGGGGATGGTCCCCTCCTCTTCCATTTCTCCTTCCTCTTCCCATCAGCAGTGGCATAGCTAGAGGGCGTGCAAAGCACTAAGTTTTGCAGGGAGCCTCCCCCTCCCCTTTGGAGCCATTTCAGGCAGTGGGAGCAAAACAGAGGCGTACGCCTAGAATGGCTCTGAAGGGGAGGGTGAGGGGCTGCTTGCATTTTGGGGTGATTCTCCCTGCAAAACTTAGTGCTTTGTATCCCCTTTAGCTACATCACTGCCCATCACTGTAATTATTATCATCATTCATAAAAAGCATTAAGTACCAGTCACATGCTGGCGGTTTTGTCATGTCTCTGGGTCCTTTTCTTTAATCCTATAATCTCTTAAGAGGTTTATAGATATGGGTTTGCTATCTTTTATTGACCAAAATTCTGGAAATAAAGGCATGACACCTATTAGCAGAATATAAAATTCATGCATATACATTTCTTTTCATAATAATTCCTGAATGTAGTCTACCCTTCTTCCAAGGCATTTCTTGCTGTTTATATACCTTGTGACATAGGTTACATGATTGAGAAACAATGAATGGTCCATGAGAGTAGCCTTTATGCATGGATTTGACCCCCAAATCTTTCTAGACCTTCTCCACTAAGCCACACCGATGATCAGTGCTGACATTGGTTTTTTCTGTCAAAAATCCTATGAAAAAGGGTATCCAGTACCAATTAATACAATTCTTTTTATCCCTTCCTCATAGACTTTAGTTCAGGGGTTTTCAAACTTCAGTGGTTAGCGCCAGGAGCCACTTTTTAGAATGACAGTCTGTTGGGAGCCACTGGAAGTGATGTCATGGCCGGAAGTGACATCATCAAGCAGGAACATTTTTAACACCTCCATATGACAAAATCAAATCAAATAAGTAAGTAAATGAAAAGTTTACAATAAGTATAAGTTTAAAAATTTATTTAAAATAAAGAAGACCCCTCCCAACCCTCCCAGCAGTTGATCTGTTTTAAAAAAAAAATTATCCACACATCCCAAAGGCTCCATTCCTATCCACACTTACCCAGGAGCAAGCCCCATTGACTATCATTGTTTAAGGATCTACATAGTAGCCTATTAAAACTACAGATTCGTAACATTTCCCCAAATGCCATGGCAGTCTCAAGTATTTAAAAAACAAAATACGCATTGAAATGAATGGGGACCCACCTGAAATTGGCTGGAGACCCACCTAGTAAGTCCCAACCCACAGTTTGAGAAATGCTGCTTTTGTCTATCCTCTTAATCCTCATTCCCAATTGTTATCCAGCTCCCTGTCAATGCAGTGGCATTTGTCTGCGTCCTTCTTCCCAACCCTCCGTTAGTGTCCTGTGGGCTTATTTATACTATAAACTCCTTAGGAGCAGGGACTTTACTGTTGGCCCAATGCTGTGCTGCAATAGAACAAGTGTCCTGCTGCTGCAAAGGGCTGAGCAACAGTGTGAGGATCGCACTGCTGCGGGGCTGTCCGAGTTGTGGATCCTAGGCAACACCAACTGTGGCAGATTGATGGCAGGGCCATGTCATGGGCAGGGAGGGGGATGGCAGGGTGAGTTTTGGGGTGGATTAAAGGAGGGCAGGGTGAGGAAGGGGGTGGATTCCAGTGGCACCAGTAGGCACCAAAATCCTATTCCCTTTTCTTCACCTGGTCCCTCCCCTTTGCTCTACTCAGACCTACGTCAGATATAAAACTGGCCGAGGAGACCCACAGGCCATGAAGACTGGTAAGGGGGAAATATTTGTCTTGATCTCTCCCAGGCCTCACGATCGGACCCCACCATAACATATCAGTGTTTGCCTCCATGCTTTGGCTGCATCGATAGCATAGGAGGAGAGGGGGTTGAACTTTCAGTTACCTATGTAACTCCGTCAAGCATTATGCATCCCTGAAGCCTTCCAGACCTACAACCAAGCTTGCCAGTTTTGGGAAAATTCCATGCACACCTGATTGGTTCTGACACAGTTGGAATTTGTAAACCAAATTCTGGGTTGCTTTTTGTTTGGCAGCAACCCTAGCACATGGCATGCCTTGGACTCTGTGGCCTTCCTTCCTTCCTTCCTTCCTTCCTTCCTTCCTATTGTCTGATCTGTCGCCCCAATATTAAGAAAGAAGCTAATCAATGGGCTTCGTTTGGAAATTGTGTCCTAAGATCAAGGTTAGGAACACTTTCCTTGATTTGAGATTTTTCATAATTGTGATTGGACATTCCCTCCCATTTCGCTACTGAAAATCTTTCTAGTTCTTACTACCTACTGAAACAACTCTCAGTTCACTTCACGGATGCTTTTACACCAACATACCACATGAGGGAAGTGTAGGTACTCCAGATGGATTTCCCCCCCACAGAAAATAAGTGCCTAACAGTTTAAATTTTATTTTTATCTGGTTAATGGATTATGAATGACACATAATTATTTTCCCCCTGAAAATCATGTTAATTTTCAAGAGAAAATGCACAGTGGTAGAATTAGCTATTGAAATGTGATAATGTAACACTGTTTATTGGGAAAACAGAACAGCTTTCCTAATCCCCTATAAGTAATTTCTATCAATTCAATCACAGGTGACGCTATAACATTAATATGAATGCACTTTGTCCTCCAGGCACGGAGCACACAGAAAGAGATTTTGGCTTCTGTGTCGCTAGTTTGTGACTCTTTTAGATAGAACTTCAGCAAATCACACCTCTCAGGCTTATGAGTCAAGGCAATATTATAAGCCATTTCTGGGCTGATAAGATTAGTACCATTCTTTTATTGTTTCATAGGTTCTCTTTAGCTTGCATTTCACTCCTGAATTCTGAATTAATAAGCAGAATCTCTAAAATTAATTCTGGTTAGGACCAACCCAAGACCTGCAATATGTACCAGATTCTGTGCCCTTTTTTCCAGGTCACCCCAACCCCTTTTCTCTCCTTTGACATATGGCAGCAAAATGGTTCTAAAGCAGTGGTTTGCACACATTTAGCACCGGGACCCACTTTTTAGAATGAGAACATCAGGACCCACTGGAAGTGATGTCAGGACCCACCGGAAGTGACGTCATCAAGCAGGAAAATTTTTACCACTCTTAGGCTGCAATCCTACCCACATGTGCCCAGGAATAAGTCCCATTTACTTTCATTGTTAAAAGAATATACATAGTAGCTTGTTCAAAGTACAGGTCTGTAACATTTCCCCAAATGCAGTCACATCCCATGGTAGCATCAAGTCTAATATATTAATAATAAAATATTGAAATGAATGGAGACCCACCTGAAATTGACCCACGACCCACCCAGTGGGTCCCGACCCACAGTTTGAGAAACATTGCTCTAAAGAGTCCCATAAGATGATGGGACAGTCTCCTAGGCTTTTTCACTGGCTCCCAATTTTTTTTGGACTGGTGGCTCCCTTGACTTGATAGGCCATGGCTGTGGCTCTGCATTAGGGCTACAATCCTATGCATTGTATAGGACAGCAGATTTTTGTCTGATCTTGGAAGCTAAGCAGGGTCAGTCCTGGTTAGTACTTGGATGGGAGACCGCCTGGGAATATCGGGTGCTGTAGGCTTATACCATAGTCTTTTGAGACTGAATGTTGCCAACCAATTTTTTGCAAAGATTCCACGGCTGATCCAGTGGGGCTGTTCTTATGTTCTGTTTCCAGAGCTGCCCAAGAAGCCACAGCTCACAGTTTGGGAACCACTGGGTTAAGTAAAAATATTTATAAACAGTAAAAAAAAAAAATCACTTACCTCCTACTGGCTATCTGATTGTCCCCTCCACCATTGAATGCCATGCGCACTCCTGCCACACAGTTGCATGCATGCCAATGGTGGGGAATATAAGCATGCAGTTAATTGCCACTACTTAGATGATAGTAGCCAAATATTGATTACTAGAGTATCTCCCGAGTAGAGAGGTGAGTACGGAAATGTAGGTATGCTATGTTTGGACCGAGATTGCTTGGATAAAATTTGCAAATATGAATGTGGAATGTAAGCTTTGGAGAGTGAAGCTTACTTCACTTACCTGGGGGTGAGGCCCATGGACTATAATGGCACTTACTGCTGAGTAGATGAGCATAGGGTTGGGCTCCAAGATATTTTTATGCCACCCTTCCTCCCCTAAAAGGCCATCACAGCAGTTACCTTTTTTTTTGAGAGGAGTGCTGGCTGTATCGGCTCAGGAATATGTCCGTAATTATTGCTCTTGCATTTCTTCTGGAGTGTTTTGAGCCTTTCCTTTGATGGTAGTACTAAGCGATAATAATGACATGAGAACGTTTGAGTTTGCAGAACAAATGGTTTTTTTGTGTGTGTTATAGTTTATAGCCTACTTCAAAACCTGGAAAACAGTTGTTTGTAGTACTGAATGTTCTGCACTCAACGAACACGCAAGCCCAGAGAGCTCGCAAAGCATGAGAACAAGTGGAATGCAATGTCTTGTCACAAGCCTCCTTCATGTATCCTTACAACAAGGTAATTAGCCTGAAGGAAAAGCTTTGTACAGCATCTCTTGAAGTGCATGTTTTGATTTCAGCAACTCTCAGAAACCTGTTCTTTGTTTAAGAGAAAGAATAAATGAGATGCTGGGGTCTGGGCCACGGTCATTTGATTGCTACATTTTCACGCAGCTTGTTGGATGATGGTGACCCCACATTTGGCTGGAAGATCACTTTTCACTCTCTTCTTTAAATTGCAGCAAAAATGGTCCTGCAGACAATGTAACTTTGTGTTTTCTTTCCCTAGGAATGGATGCTGTGGCATGATTGCTCGGTGTGTTTTCATATAGTTGTTGGAGAGTTTGAGCCTTTGATGGTGATACTATGCAGGAATAGAGACACTATTCCTAGCCAGGAATAAGGACATAAATAAATAAGAAGAGGCCTGCTAGGTCAGGCCAAGGGCCCATCCAGTCCAGCTTCTCGTATCTCACAGTGGCTCATCAGATTTTATTCGTCCATCCGTTCGTCCTTTCATCCATCCCACACTTTAGGGGCAGCCAAGGTGGCTTTTTGTATTGCCTCAAGATGCCTCAGGGCCCAATCCTATCCAACTTTCCAACAGCAATGCAGCCCTAAGGGAAGGGAACAAACCTTGAGGAGGCCTTCCCTTACCTTGAGGAGGCCTCTGTGATTGCACCCAAACTACAGAATGCAGTGCATGCCCCATTGCCATGGCTGCATCAGTGCTGAAAAGTTGGTTAGGATTGGGTCTTCAGGGAGCACTCAAGACAACAAGATAACCTGTATCATATTGTCATTCTTTTGCCTCCAGCATTCAGAGCTAGGCTACCTCTAAAACCCAGAGGTTGCATATAGCCATCATGTGTATAGCTATGTATAATTATCATTTCTGTGATGGGCATTTTGTCCATAAATCTGTCCTATCTGTCCTATGGATATAGTGGAGATGGAAAAGGTGCAAAAGAGAGCAACCAAAATGATTACTGGGCTGGGGCACCTTCCTTATGAGAAAAGGCTACAGCATTTTGGCCTCTTCAGTCTAGAAAAGAAGCGCTTGAGGGGGATCATGATTGAGACATATAAAATCACGCAGGGGTTGGACAGAGTGGATAGAGAGATGCTCTTTACACTCTCACATAACACCAGAACCAGGGGACATCCACAAAAGTTGAGTGTTGGGAGCGTTAGGACAGACAGAAGAAAATATTTCTTTACCCAGCATGTAATTAGTTTGTGGAACTCTTTGCCACAGGAAGTAGTGATGGCATCTTGCCTGGATGCCTTTAAAAGGGAGTTGGACAAATTTCTGGAGGAGAAATTCATTACGGGTTACAAGTCATAGTAGGTATGTGCAAGCTCTTGGTTTTAGAGGCAGGCTGTCTCTGATTGCCAGATGCGGGGGAGGGCACCAGGACGCAGGTTGTGTCTGTTGTCTAGTGTGTTCCCTGAAGCATTTGGTGGGCCATTGTGAGATATAGGAAGCTGGACTAGATGGGCCTTTGGCCTGATCCAGCAGGGCTCTTCTTATGTTCTTATACCCCTTTGAAAGGCATCTAGGCAAGGAACCATCACCACATCTTGTGGCAAGGCATTCCACAGATTAATTACATGCTGGATTAAGACATTTTTCTTTTTCTCTGTTTTAACTAAAATCTTGTACTGGCTTTATAGAATCCTGAGCATTATAGTTGAGTGAGGGCAAAGATAATTCTACCAGAGATTCCTCCACCTTTAAAGAATATAAGTGTCAAGGATCCCCACAGACAGGAAATGTTGATTAAATCAGTTCAAGGAGCTATAAATATACCCTTGGGTGGCATTCACAAATGTTGCATTGTTTTCTGCATATCCTGTGTCTGTGGATTGAATTAAAAAGCCAAGCCACAAGATTAATACTGATATTTTAATATCCCTTCTTTATATCAAATCAGCTAAAAAAATACATTAGATCTAAAAGTGCTTCTCTTCAGCTTTCTGCCTTGCAGCGAGCTGTAGTCTAAGCTTGTCTTCAACAAATAAAAGGTATGTCACTCGCACAAGAGCAGGAAGCAGTAATTGCCGATTCCTCCCCAATCCATAGTCCTCTGGCCTGAAAATCATCAGATGCCACAGAATCCTGCTATCACAGCAGTCCATTTATAAATATTGGGCTCCATAGCTACTATATATATAACAGGCAGTCCTATGGGCCTGCAGCACCTCCCGAAGGCACCTTCTGGCAGTGCAGCATTATGGCGGTTGTGAAGGCGATCTGCCTTTTTGTGCAGGTGGGTCCTGCACATGTTCCTTTTTGTGCAGGTGGGTCGTGCCATGCACCAGTAGCCTCTAGAAAAGCCCTGGCACTGGTAAGCTGGTGAGGGTGGGCGGAACAGGGCACAGAGGTGGAAGAATGGGGCAGAGACAGGGGCAGGGAGGTGTATTGATCCACCTTTCTGGGTCTACTCATATTTGCACCAAGTAGACCCATTGCAGCATTGGAGGCTTACCCCCCCCCCCCCAAGTAAAGGAACAAATGTTCCCTTACCTGGAGGAGACCTCCGGGACTGCCCTACCCTGCAGGATGCAGGGGGGTTAGATAGGATTGGACAGTAACAAGTGGACAAGGAAGAACACGGACAGTGTCAAAGAAGGTCAAAGAAGGACAGAGGACCATAGTTACCAGGAGCATGTGGTATGAGGGTGGCAAGTGACATAGAACCATACTCCCCATTTTGGCATTGGCAGTGCTTTTTGGTGGACTCTGGTGGGGCAGTTCTGCCTCTCCTGCCACCCCACACTGCATATTCCTGGTAATTACAAATTATAATTGTATTTATAGAGGTATTTTGATTGTAAACTGCTTTTGGAGCCCATTCTTGGCTGAAAAGTGGGGTATACAAATGTAAAAAAAAAATACAGGAGAATATGGTGAGAAGCAGTCATGATGAAGGAAACAAAGGGGGAATGTAAAATGCAAGTGTTCAGAGCTTTGTTTGGGTTTGTTTTGTTTTTGGGTAATTAGTTTGGTTGGATTGGCTATAAATTTTGAGATCATTATCAACATTAAAGGATATTCAGTTCAGTCTTGATAGAGAGCTCAAGGGATTACTGTATGAGTCCGGGGAACATCTCTAAGTTGCAATAAGATTATTATGGCTTGTCTTTATTCACGAGCCAATACAGACTTAGAAATATCCTCATTTGTAACCTGGATACCCAACAAAGTATTTTGCCATAGGATATATATCAGGCAGAACAGAAAGGAAAGAGTACATTGAGGGGGGGGGAAACCATGATACATCGCGACTCTCATAGCAGATTCACCTGAAAAATTGCTTGCCTTTTATTAAATAACACTTATTAACTTACTATATTCTTCCTGAAATGGGAAACAGAGCCTGACCTTTTCAAACCCTCCTTTTGTGGCGGTTTAAAGGGAACATTATAAATACCAGGAGATACCGCCGCGAACAAGAAACACGACCGATTGAAACAAATCTAACTTTGATACATAACATGGAAGAGCATTTCAACAGGCACATGTCCGTGTTTGCCATTATTGTATTACAGTACTTTCCTATCAAAAACTGACATTCGGAATATTCCGGAAAGACGAGTGCCCTTTCAGCCTTCCAATTTGGATTCCGTTCCATTTTGGGTGATGTTTATTTGACCTGGTATTCATGTCAGGTATTGGAATATGGTTGTGATGAAAATGAAAATCTTTTATTTGACTTTTGGGTTCAGAGACACAGATCTGGTCTCATTACAAAAAATGGAAAGATAGACTCCCGGTCTGACGAGCGGATCACAGTTCATAGGCTAGGCTTCTGAAGTTTGCTGTGGTTTCCTTTATTGGTAGCATATGACTCCGGCAGCCCTTGTGCAAATACACAAATATAGCTTTCCCCAAGAGAGCTTTAGGAAGGTGGCTGGCAGTTATTTACTGCTTGCTCGGAAAGGTCAAGATCAACAGCCTTCCTGGTGTTTGAACTGTTGGGTATGGAAACAAGCACAGAATGTAAGGTTCAATAACTGCTGCAGCAAAGATCATGAGGAACTTGCGACTGACCGACTTGGAGATGGGATTCTCCACTCAGAACCTCAATATTCAAACAAGGGGCCAAAGAATTTAGCGCCTTTCATTGGGTGCTCAACCTCACAAACACTCAGGGATGGGCACTCAAGTCAGACTGACTTGATTCAAGTCATGCAAAAACATGTTTTTTGATGATTCGAGTCATGGATGTTGCTGTCCCTGACTCGACTTGAGGCCAATGACTCCAAAAAAGAGCAGGCACTCAAAATGACTTGATCCCTACTCTGAGTAACATGCGTGTGTGTGAATGCTTACTTTTTTTGCTGCTTCTGCATTGCTCCAAAGACCTTGTGGGTGAAGCCAGCCTTCAGACTGATGGCAGCAGCAGATGTGGTGGGAGGTTTGCTTTTGCTTTCAGGAGTTGGTGGCTAGGGGGGTTTGAGGAGAGGAGGAAGGCTTAAGAATTTTTTTAAACTGAACTAAACTTGTTACTTTAACTTGTGACTCAACTCAAAAAACTCCAATTTTCTTGTGAGTTGAGACGCGATGGCTGCACATTATGACTCTCGAGTCAAGGAGTCACTGACTCGGGACTCAGCTCAAAACTCAGGCTCTGTGCCTTGAGCACATCCCTGCAAACACCTTTTGGTTTCTCACATTCCATAAGGGGAAGGTGCCAAGTTTTGCTCAAGCCTTCTCACCCAAGTAAACCAAACATTTAAAACAAGTCTGTGAGTGCCACACTTGACTGACAGCTATTCAATGTTGATATTTCATAACAGCATAAGCGTTGTCTTCCTGGATCAAATCAAACATCCATGAATGCAGTGCCTCTGTGTACTGGGACTCTCAAAAATAATAGACATCAGGGTTTGAGGCTTTAAACAGTCAACAAACACTTGATAGTTTTATTGTCTCCAAATCCATAAGGGTGGGCAGCTAAAGTATTTCCACCTGCTTCCTCTTCCCAGAGTGCCCTCTAGCTAGTGATGCTGGCTATCAGCTTGGAATCTTCAGACCAGAGTCTCAAAACCTCCTGCCTTGCTCATAATTCTTTTCCAGCCAGTGCTCCCACTTTGCAAGGTGATGAGAAATCCAGGGGCAGTGCTGAAGGGTTTAATTTCTTCTGGATGAGAGTGGATTGGAGACTTATGGTGTCTTTGCAAAAAAACAACAACCCCAAAATATATATAATAGGCTTCTGCAGGAAACAACAAAACATGATTGTGCCTCAGGTTTTCACAGGGCATGTGTGGAGCCCCATCTTGGCCCACAGATGCAACCCACTTTCAGCTAACTTCAGTTAGAAATTTTTCCACACACAGTTTCATCCCTCTGTCTCATTCTATCTTTTCTCCACATTCACACACAACTCCAAACTCTTTCTCTGGCCCCCTCACACAACCTGGAAGCTGTCAACATCTAAAAGCGGGGTTGGGGGGGGGGGGAGAGAGAGATTCTCCAGTCACCAGCCGGGCAACTCTTGGACTTCCACTGATGAAACATCAATGGAATATTTCTTACCATTAGCAAGCAGTCAGCTTCACAAAGGTCAGCCACCATCCATAACAACACCTACATGTAATTGACTGAGAAAATAACCTTTAAGAACCCTAACAAGCAAAAGACAAATAGAGCTGAATCCAACTGAAATAATGTATAGTACACTGAATGCAAAAACAATGCATTGGTCTGTGTAGGTCAGGGATTGGCAACCTGTGGCTTGCGGGTCAAATCTGACCCACCAGCCGAAATCATCAGGCCCATGCTGACCTTGGCTTGAGAGGCAAAGCCTCCTGCCCAGTTTGCCACAAGCTGGATGAAAATGGCAGAGCCGCCAGTTCAGGCTCGCAAAATCAACAAACGAAAAAATAACAACAGAATAAACAAACAAATGAAAAAACTATGCAGTCAGGCAGCCAGCAGCAGGGCAGGGGCTATCCAGTGTTTTGCATCGAGTGCCACGTGTATGACTATATGTAGTGCTTTTTTTGTTTAAAAAAAAAAAGTGCGGGAACTCACAACTTGTTAATCTTTTATTTATTTATTTATTTATTTATTTATTTATTTATTTATAAACTGAACTTTGAGGAGTTTTGCAGCCTCAACTGGCCCCCCTTTTGGCAACTGGCAACCAACCTTTATATTTTGCAGCCATGGAGCACGTCCCCTCCTTAAAAAAAAAAAAAAATTCTTCCTCATAGGGATTTGAACCCCTAGCCTCTGGCTCCATAGACCAGCACTTTAACAATTGAGCCATAGGAACTCTTAGACTCAAAGTGTTTGGAACTAGTACTTGAGGCGCTGATGGCCACCAGCTGGGCTCAAGACCTTATATTAGTTCTGAGCACTTTGACTACAGGCTTTTCTATAGCCCAGTGGAGAGAGTGCTGGGCTGTGGAGCATGAGATCAGACTACAGTTTAAAAAAAAAGGTGGAGCACAAGGTCAGAGGTTCGAATCCCCCCCTCAGTGAAGGGGAAAAAAAAAGGTGCCGGAACGCCATTCCGATGCGTTCTATTACAAAAAAAGCCCTGACTATATGCCTCTGGGGCATAAATCATGGGTGTGTCCTCGGTGCAAGGAGCTCCAGGGTCTCAGGGAACGCGTCCGCTCCCTTGAAGCCTTGGTGGCCGACCTGGAGAAGCAGAGGCAGGCAGAGAAGGACTGTGGGGAGACTTCTGGGGACGATCAGGCTTTGTCCCAACCTCAGGCGTGCAGCTCCTCAGCTGCCCAGGTGGGAAGTCTCGGGGCTGGAGGACATCATCCTGGAGAGGAGGGAAACAATCCCCTAGGGGGGATCCCTTCTCCAGGGGATGGGCCCGTATCCGAGTGCACTCAGGATACTCCTCGGCAGGAGGGGGGTTGGGGGCTTCTTGTAGTGGGGGATTCGATTATTAGATTATTAGAAAATTATTAGATTATTAGAATTAGAGGGCAGGTCCTCTCCTGGATTGAGACCTGGTTGAAGACCAGGAAACAGAGAGTGGGTGTCAGTGGACAATTTTCACAATGGAGAGAGGTGAATAGCGGTGTGCCCCAAGGATCTGTCCTGGGACCGGTGCTTTTCAACCTCTTCATAAATGACCTGGAAACAGGGGTGAGCAGTGAGGTGGAAAAGTTTGGATGACACCAAACGTTTCCGAGTGGTGAAGACCAGACATGATTGTGAGGAGCTCCAGAAGGATCTTTCCAAACTGGCAGAATGGGCAGCAAAACGGCAGATGCGTTTCAATGTAAATAAGTGTAAAGTCATGCACATTGGGGCAAAAAAATCAAAACTTTAGATATAAGCTGATGGGTTCTGAGCTGTCTGTGACAGATCAGGAGAGAGATCTTGGGGTGGTGGTGGACAGGTCGATGAAAGTGTTGACCCAATGTGTGGTGGCAGTGAAGAAGGCCAATTCTATGCTTGGGATCATTAGGAAAGGTATTGAGAACAAAACGGCTAATATTATAATGTTGTTGTACAAATCGATTATAAGGCCACACCTGGAGTATTGTGTCCAGTTCTGGTCGCCGAATCTCAAAAAAGACATAGTGGAAATGGAAAAGGTGCAAAAGAGAGCGACTAAGATGATTACTGGGCTGGGGCACCTTCCTTATGAGGAAAGGCTATGGCGTTTGGGCCTCTTCAGCCTAGAAAAGAGGCACCTGAGGGTGGACATGATTGAGACATACAAAATTATGCATGGGATGGACAGAGTGGATAGGGAGATGCTCTTTACATTCTCATATAACACCAGAACCAGGGGACATCCACTAAAATTGAGTGTTGGGAGAGTTAGGACAGACAAAAGAAAATATTTCTTTACTCAGTGTGCGGTTGGTCTGTGGAACTTCTTGCCACAGGATGTGGTGATGGCATCTGGCCTGGACGCCTTTAAAAGGGGACTGGACACGTTTCTGGAGGAAAAATCCATTATGGGTTACAAACCCTGATGTGTATGCGCAACCTCCTGATTTTAGAAATGGGCTATGTCAGAATGCCAGATGCAAGGGAGGGCACCAGGATGCAGGTCTCTTGTTATCTGGTGTGCTCCCTGGGGCATTTGGTGGGCGGCTGTGAGATACAGGAAGCTGGACTAGATGGGCCTATGGCCTGATCCAGTGGGGCTGTTCTTATGTTCTAATCCCTGTATCACTGCACAGCACAGGAACACCAGGAGCCCAGTGGCAGCTCTACCATTCTCCATCCAGCATAGGACAAACTGAACAGAAGGCATCACTTGAGACAAGCTCTGCACAGCCACTTCCAGATGTTATGCAACTCAGAATTTCAGTGGTGACATGATGACACCAGGGTTGGCACTAAAATTTTGAAAGTGTGTCATTCAAAGTGAATTTCAATGTTCCAACCAAAGAGAAACATCTAAGAATCTTCAAGGGTAAAGCAAGTGCACCCTCCTCCTCCAGCTTTCAAATGGTCTGTATGTAGAATCATATTTCTCCAGGTTGCAGAGGCAGCCCATTGATCTTTCTCCTCTTTATACCTGGTTTTACACTCTGTAATGACTAGTGTGAGTGGGGGTGGGGGGAGTTATGTGCTTGCATACAAGCCTGTGAGAGGCCAAGTGGTGCCGTACTGTAAGAAAAGAAACCACGCAGAGAATCTTGCCAGCCCATAGATGCCTTAAGTGCATGACTTTGTCATTATTATTGTCTGCCACACTTTCCTTCACCGTCCATCTATAACTGACAATGATTTGCTCCTGTCTTTTTACCAGCAAGGATCCAGCAGTGAGCCATGGATTTTCAACCAGTTGCCTGCGACTCCTCCTTCCATTTGCGTTGAAATGAGCATTAGGATTACAAATGGATTCAGTAGAATGTCAGACCCAATGATTTCCTTTCAGACCGTAAAAATACTATAAATACCATAAAACACATTTTTGACACCACAGACATTTTGCCCTTTTTGTTTGTATATACTTTAAGAAAAAACAAACAAACAGAAAACCCTGGGATGGACAAAATGCCATCAGCACAATATTTTAAGTTTTATGTAGGTTCTTGCAATGATTGTTGTGGAGGCCCATCCTGGCAATCAGAAAGGCCATTGACCACCACCACCATCATTCCCTCAGTTGCATGAAAAGCATCTGAAAAACATACCAATGTAAATTTTAAAAAAAAAAAATCTCTGGCCTCCTGTTTGTATTGCGGACAGCTGCGTCACCTGCATAATTAAAGTTCTTTTGGTTTTTTGTCCCAATGTCCTATGGTTTTTTAATTTGTTTTTGCTGTTATTGAATTAAAAAAAAAAAAAACTTTTACAGAAGAAACTTCACACCAGAACTTCAAAGAACCCTTTCCTGTGAGGACAAAGGAGGTGAAATGACTATTGGTGGGTGCTGGGGAGTCCCAAAGAACAAAAGGAATTGGGAATGAAGAATGGGGAAGAGTCACAAAGTGGCCAGTACAAGAAAGCACATCATAAGAAAGCAAATTGTCAACAGAGAATAATACTCCAAATGAGCGTGGATACGCGATAATCTATGAAGCACAATGGACTATCTTAGAATACATTTGCACTAGCATTATACAAAGATGATATAAAGCAGGGGTGGGCAAACATTCAGCTTTAGGGATCCTGGACCTTTAACAGATGACAAGCTACACCTGCTGAAATTCTTTCTCCTACGCAATTGTTAAAGGTCCAGGATCCCTAAAGTTGAAAGTTTGCCCACGCCTGATATAAATTAAAACAACAGCAACTAGTTCCATATTTCTTGTTTTGGAAGGAATATACAGCTGGGAACCAAAAGGTTTGGACTATCATTGTTTGCCATGGAAATCAGCAAATTAACTGAGAACAGTGGCGTAGCTAGAGGGGGTGCAAAGCGCTAAGTTTTGCAGGGAGTCTCACCTCAACATGCAAGTGTCCCCTCCCTAAAATGGAGACAAATTCCTTTGTTTTGCTCCCACCTCCAGGAATAGCTCTGAAGGAGGACCACTTGCATTCTGCGGTGAGACTCCCTGCAAAACTTAGTACTTTGCACCCTCTCTAAGCTACACCACTGGTTGAAAATGACATCCCAACTTTCAATTGTAATTTAGAACAAGAGTTTTTTTTTAAGCACTCAGGATACCCTGAAATCTAATAAAACTTCACATCAGAAGTTTTATTAGAGAGAGTTGTCCTTGATATTTTGTTGAGAATCCACAGATCCTCCTCAGAAGTATTTTAGTTATTTATAACTGAATGTACCTATTACATATCAGTAAATTTCTGTGTGCTGTCTCACAACAAAGCTCGGCAGAGTGGGTATCTGTCAGCTAACTGGAGCATGGGCAACGTCTTTGAGGAATACGGAACAGAACGTTTCTCCCACGAAAACAACTTCAATATATTTGCTAGTCCTGAAACTTCCTCACTGATAAAGTCGAAATAAATTTGCTCTCCCCAATTCTCTTCAGTGCATTTCAATGTCAACATATTCACCAGACATTTAAAAGCTGATTGTGACATCCTTTGATATTGGACAGTCAATGTGACAGATGATGCGCAATGACATTTGTCAATACATATCTGTTTATCTACATTTGTTGCAGTCTGTTGCTCGCTGGCAGAGTATAAACTGGCAGAGCATGCACTCTGCAGGTGTGCACTGTCAAAATTGTGCCATAAGGCGTGTTGCAACAGTGCACCTTCAGGAAGTGCACCTTCAGTTAACCCCTGCTAACTGGTTAAGAGGCACTTTTTCAAGTGGGTGCTCCTCTTTTATTTAGCAGGGGGAGAGTAACTGGCCCACCTCACCCCAGCAGTGTCTTTTCTAGTGGCTGTCTGCTGGTGTTGCATCTTTTTAGATTGTGAGCCCTTTTGGGACAGGGAGCCATTAGATATTTGATTTTCTCTGTAAACCGCTTGTGAACTTTTTGTTGAAAAGCGGTATATAAATACTGTTGTTGTTGTTGTTGGAAGTGCTGCCAGGAAGGCAAGAGCCTTCCTGTGGCACCAGTGTAAGGAGTGGCACCCACCAGAGTGGATAAGTTCTATGCTGTGCAGCACAGGGGTGGGGGAAGTGAGAGGGGAGGGCAGAGAGGGAGTGTAAAGGGGCAGGGGGAGGGCAGTGATGGTGCAGGGTGAGTGGATTGGGCCTGGGAGAGGTGGGATTACTGGTGCTGGCATGTGCCATATCCTACCCCCCTGATCCACCCTTATGGGTCAATGCAGACCTACATAGCAATATTGCTGGCACAGGTCCAAGTTGAACTGTAGCAGAGGCTGGGGCTTTCCCTGGGGCAAGTGGACATATTGCTTATTTATCTCCCAGCATCCCAACCTTTAGTGCGCTTCTGTAGCTTTCCCCTAAGCCAAAGCTATTTCTGTAAACTAGTTTTGCAGCACCACTTACTAGTGGGAGCATTGCAATCCCTGAATCATAGAGTGTTGCAGTTAGATGAGACCCTAAAGATAATCTAGTCCAACCCCATCCACCCAACAGGGTATCTTTCTCTTCCTTTCTGGACAGCAATTTTGAAGTTCTCCCTTCACCTTCTTCTCCCTGCTTCTATTTTCATGACATTTGGGAAACAAGAAGAATGAAAGAGCAAAACCCGAGGAATTCAGGGCAAATGCCTATACTTAAGGCAACACCTCCTACGTTATGATTACGGGTTCCATTTCATTAGCATGGATTTTCCCCCCGAGAAAATAGGCTTCCCCTTAGTGTTGAATAGCAACCTTTTCTTTCCTTCTTGCTATTCCTGGTAAGCCAAAGAAAATATCTATGAAAAATTGCACATGATTTATGCTTTATTAATATAATAAGCTTAGAGGTGATTACCGTTACTGGTGTTTTTTGTTTTCTTCCATTTGCCCTTCTTTTCAATTCACGATTGGAAAAGTCACCAGCACCAAAGAGTAAATAAGTACAGGGCTCAACATACACAGAACTGTAATGGCACCCCAGGAGGCAAGCCTTGCAGACCTTCCCTCCCACTAGGTGTCAATTAACAAACATTATTTTCCTTACCACTACAGTAAACGTGTAGCTTTCTATCTTCCTTTGGGAGTTGCTGGTTAGATTATCTTACCATGTTAACACATCTTGTTTTTGAGTTATTGTATTGTGTTTTTTTTTAGTTTGTTTTAAGTTTGAATTTCATAAATCCATTCCTAGTTAGGAATGAACTAATTATGTAGGGAATACCTTGATTTGGACCAATTAAGGGTCAAACTGCGTTTGACATTAAACATATTGATGTCTCTGTTTCATTTGCTAGTTCTGCTGACATGGCTCTCTCTCTAGCTATGCTACTTCAGAATTTTCCAAGAATGCAATCCTATGTGTGTCAATTTGGAAGTAAGTCCTACTGAGTTGAATGGGACTTACTCCCAGGTAAGTGTGTATAGCAGTGGTTCACACACATTGAGCACTGGGACCCACTTTTTAGAATGAGAATCTGTCAGGACCCACCGCAAGTGATGTCATGACCGGAAGTGACATCATCAAGCAGGAAAATTTTTAACAATCCTAGCAGTGGCATAGCTAATGATCGTGTAGCCCCGTGCCAAGTTCAAAATGTTGCCCCAGAAGTGATGTCACAACTGGAAGTGACATCACACCCAGGCTTTTTAAAAAGTGAAAATTGGGAGGAACCCACCTCCTCCCCCCAGCAGCTCACCACCCACTTGCTCTGCTGCCTTCCCCCAGTTAGTAGCATAGCTAAGGCATCTATCTGCAACCAAGAAGATTTTGTAGCCCCCCCCCACTTGACAATCTCAAATTTAATTAAGTAAATAAATAAAAAGTTATTGGATCCATGCTGAATCATAGTAACATCTCATTGGCACTCAGAACAAACAGTCTCATAGTTTGGAGTTAAGCAAATCCACTTTTTGTTCCACAAGTCAATTGTGTTTTCATTTTCTGGTTAATTGGTCATAACCTTTGATAGAAAACAGATATTCCAGTGCTGTTTGTTTCATTGCACTCTGAATTAAATTACCTTTCCAATGATATATAACATGATGATATTATTCATTCATATCAAGATTTTCACAATTTTGGTCACTTGTGTCAAGTTCAACTTGTTGCCCCCTTAAAGCTTGATGCCCGGTGCAACCGCTACCTCCTGAACCCCCTAAGCTACGTCACTGAATCCTAGGCTGCGATCGTACCCACACTTACCCAGGAGTAAGTCCCATTTACTATCATTGTGAAAAGAATATACATAGTAGCTTGTTCAAAGTACAGATCTGAATTTCAGAATTTCTGAAAATGCCACCTATACCTATGTAAACAGAATACATGTTGGTTCTGTCCATGAGATCACTCTTGTAGCTGCACACACAGGGCCCAATCCTATCCAACTTTCCCACACTGATGCAGCCTCAATACAGCCCCAAAGTAAGGGAACAAGGGCCTACTTTAGGGAGGCCTCCATGATTGTTCCCCCACCACAGGATGCAGCACATGCCCTGTTGGAATGGTTGCATCAGTGCTGGAAAACTGGATAGGACTCGGCCCACATAGGCTTTTTCAGGTATTCAGCTAAACACAAGTAGGGCATAGAAGCAAGACTAATAGGTGCAGGTGTGGCCATGCTCCCCCCTTCAGAAGACCTTCCGAACAATGCTATATTCCAGTGGTTCTCAAACTTTAAGCACCAGGACCCACTTTTTTGAATGAGAATCTGTCTGGACCCACAGGAAGTGATGTCATGACCAGAAACAACATCATCAAGCAGGAAAATTTTAACAATCCTAGGCTGCAATTCTACCTACTGTATATATTGGCAACCTTCAGTCTCGAAAGACTATGGTATCGCGCTCTGACTTGCCCAGGAATAAGCCCCATTGACTATCATTGTTAAAAGCATATACATAGTAGCCTGTTAAAATTACAGATGCGTAACATTTTCCCAAATGCAGTCACATATCATGGTAACATCAAGTCTAATCGATTAAAAATAAAATATTGAAATGAATGGGGATCCACTAGTGGGTCCTAACCCACAGTTTGAGAAACTGCTATATTCTCAGTGGAAAACATCTAAGGGAAGCAGAGATAACTAAATGTTTCTTATATCTGACAAGTGGCATCACTATAAATGTGCAAGCCCCACGGGTGATGCACATGGGGGGAATCCCACTATTGGCCACAATTTTTAAAATTTTGGTATTTTTGATTAATATTATTATATATCATTCAATGTGTACTGTCATGCAGAATGCAACATGTCAAACCTTGTTGAAATATCTCTATTCTATCCAAAGTTATAGTTTAAAAACTAGCGGGGGGAACCTGATGATGCAACACCATGACCACTGCCGAGAGTGTGGCCCCATCCACTGCATGGGGTCCATCAGGGGGGTGACATACTGGCATCCCATACAGGGTGACACCACTGTCTCTGACCCATGATTCCTTTCCTCCTTATATAAAGGAATCTAGAGAAAGTGAGGTGTGCTGAAGCTGTGGTGAAATCAGTGGGGCACTTGCAGTTAAAAGCACCCTGGATTTCAATGGGACATTTCCAATGATAGTGCCTCACTGTGTTTGCATGCATGAAATTCACGTAATCGCAGCTATTGATTGCTTGACTTGGGTTGATGTATTCAGCCTAAATTGCAGGTAACTATCAAATCCTGAAGAGTATAATCTTGCATTAGGTAGGAGTTGGTTTCATTTTGACAAACCCATTCCCTTCCTATCCTTGCTCTTCATAAAGCTGCCTATGACCCAATAAGTAAGATGGAAAGTGTTAAACCTGCGATCTTCCTGGCATAAAAAGAATATTGAGATGAAAGAATAATCAATCCTTCATAAATAATATACATGGGTGGATACATTATATATTCAAAGTTGCAGTCA
Source organism: Tiliqua scincoides (assembly GCF_035046505.1). Taxonomy (NCBI): domain Eukaryota; kingdom Metazoa; phylum Chordata; class Lepidosauria; order Squamata; family Scincidae; genus Tiliqua; species Tiliqua scincoides. The sequence continues at coordinate 213,379,266 of NC_089824.1, forward strand.
GATGGTCGAGGAGAATGATAATTTATGCTGTTGAATATCTCTGGAATGAATCTAGGTACAGATCAAACAAAAAAGTTATAAAATAGGAATTATAGGTAATGAAGAGCTCCTTGTAGCACAAGCGTTTGGCTGGCTTCTATGCATAATTAAAAGATAGGAGGTCAGGGGGAAGCTTAAAGGTGATTATGTCAGGAATAATTTGTTATTCTTTTATTAAGCAATACCCAAGCCATGTTTATCTTAGCCGCAGTGTTATAATGAGAAATGATTGCAATTAACATGCATTCCAAAAATTAGTATGTTATGACTGAACGCAGGAAGAGGAACCAGAATACATTCATATTTGTTTCCTGTTTCCCCAGGATGTCAGCAATAATCTTTATCAGCCATTTTCAACCTTTTTCATCTCCCGGCACATTGAGAAGGCGCTAAACTTGTCAAGGTACACCAACAGTTTATGGACAATTGACAAGTCACACCCCACTGCTGGTGAGGGGCTCATGTCCCCCAATAGCCCTACTAATAAATTACCCTCCTCCAAACTCCTGTGGCACACCTGCGAACCATTCATGGCACACCAATGTGCCATGACATAGGGGTTGAAAATCACTGGTCTAAATGATCTGCTGTTCTGTAACGTTATTATAAAACAGAAGGAATTAAGGCTCTGATCCTATACCTATACCACCAGCACCAATGCAGCTGTGCCAAAAAGACAGGGGCTGCACCATATGGTGAGCAAAGGTGATCCAAAGGTGAACAGGTGGTAAGTAAAAATACTCTTTACTTATCTCCATGTAAGCCCTTGGACCGCCTATGGATCTCCTCGGATATGCGCCACCTACATTGGTGAGCCTGAAAAGAGAAAAGGGGCAGGGAGGTTTCTAAAAAGGGGATAAGATCCAGCAGACACCATTGATGCCAGATCCACCCCCTCCTATCTCCCCCCTGCCCCTCAGTTCCTCCCCTGGAATGGTCATTTCCATTCACTCCCTGCCCACAATCCCCCCTCGCACCCGCTTATCTGCTTTGGAGCAAGCTGCAGGCTGTGGTAGAGGACCACTGCCACTATCTGCAGCAGTGGCTCCAGAATGGCCGCTGTGCACGCTACCATATTTCCTGTTACCATGGTGGAACTCCGTTCTGCCGTTTTAACTCTACGGATAGGGTTGGGCCATCTGAAGGTGTATTTTCTTTTAGAGAGAAAGCACAAAGAAGAAGCACAAAATTGACTTATGGTTATGCTTTAACCATCACTCTCTTGTGACTCTGGAGCGTGTTTTGGTGAAGTGAATCCCCTTGTAGCCACTCGTTTGTAGAGATGGGTGAAGTCCTGGTTTGATTCAGAGTGATCTGAAAATTAACTGGATGTCTAGAAACCAATCGGGTATTCCCTCAATCAGTTCTAAAACTGAACTGAACTTGAATTGAGAGCAGCTTCGTCATTATTAACATTCTGGCAGGGCCTGAAGACTTTTTTATTCAGGAAAGCCTTCGAGGCACTATAAGGGCTATTTTTATAAATTTATAAATTATGTCTTTTACTGCGTGCTTTTAATCTGCTGCTATGTATTTTATCTTGTTTTAATTGTTTTTAAGTGTTTTGTATTTTTAATGTGTATCTGTTTCCTTGTATTTTAACTTGATTGTTAGCCGCCTTGGGTGCCCTTCGGGGAGAAAGGCGGAATAGAAATCTAATAAATAAATAAATAAATAAATAAATTGGAATCCCCTTTGCATGCTGCTCAGTGCTGTCATCAGGGACTGGAAACATTCATGGATACTGTGATCAAACCCTCCTCAGCTCCATTTGCCCTTTTTACTAAAAGGAAATCAGTTGAGACTGGGAGAGGAACAGGGAGGCAATTCATGCCCCAGTATCCAGGTAGTACTTCCAGAATGGCTGGTCATTGTTGTAATTGTACTACTAAATCATTGTACTACTAAATCCAGGCCAGAAGGGTTGCAGTAGTAGAATACGAGGCCACGGTCAAAGATTGATCCATGTCACACACCTTCAGGTATGTGATGGGACCTAGGAATTTCTAGGAAGTTTTGAGTCATTTCAGCACTCTTCAGCAGTAGCAAAGCTAGGTTGGGGCTGGGAGGGGTCAATTCCCCCCTGCTGTGGCAGAGCGGCAGTTTTCTGCCATCTCCATTGGGGGGAGGGTGTCAGTGCTTAACTTTCAGCACGCAGAAGTGCTGAGAATGGCCCCCCTCTAGCTCTTGTATGGCTACAAATGGAGCCATTTCCAGGGCTGCATATGCGTGGAGAAGAGGGGTGTCTGCACAGGCGTAGGGGGTGACATGATGACATGGAGGTGTCATTGTGTCGTCTGACTCTGGGTTCCTGACCCCCAGCTACACTATTGCTTTTCAGGTCTATTTTGGATGCTCAAGCTTTCTCAAAGTGGTCAATCAACCGGCTCAAGTCCCTTGCCCCAGCCCAGGAGTGTTGGAAACATGCCGTAAGGGCAGACCAGTAGGGCAGACCAGTGCGAGGACATGCACTGACCTCCCTGCACTGGATCCTGGGCAGCAATGGATAAGTTCGCACCAGCCTAGGGAGGCTCTCCCAGCCTAGGGAGACTGGTGCCGGGGTGGGGTGAGGTGGAGGGGGTGGAGGGGCTGGTGGGGAGACCAGGCTTAGAAGATGACGTGGGACTGGCCTAGGCTACTGAGGCCATTTCCTAACCTACCTCCCGAGCATCCCAGTGCCACACTGGTTTGCTTATATCTGTGCCAGTGAAATCGCTGGTGCAGATTTAAGTAGCTCAGTTGGGGTGGCTGCTATGCACGACGGGGTAAGGCGAAATAAATTCCCTTATTCAGAGTTGTACAGCAGCCACCTTCTAACCTGCACTGGATACAGCACCAGCCAGTTGGCCTGCCTGTTCCAGTGCAGTATAGGATTGGCCTATCAGCTGAACCCAAAAATACAGGCCCTCAAAATTCAGCTTTGGAGGCCTTCCATTCTAGAGTGCACCCATCTTAGGCTGCAATCCTGCCTTAGGTTGCAATCCTATATGCCAGTGTTTCTCAAACTGTGGGTTGGGACCCACTAGGTGGGTTGCGAGCCAATTTCATGTGGGTCCCCATTCATTTCAATATTTCATTTTTAATATATTAGACTAGATGCTACCATGGTATGTGACTGCATTTGGGGAAATGTTACAGACCCGTATTTTCAACAAGCTACTATGTATATGCTTTTAACAATGATAGTCAATGGGACTTACTCCTGGGTAAGTGTGGCTAGGATTGCAGCCTAGGATTGTTAAAAATGTTCCTGCTTGATGATGTCACTTCTGGTCATTACATCACTTCTGGTGGGCCCTGGCAGATTCTCATTTTTAAAAGTGGGTCCCGGTGCTAAATGTGTGAGAACCACTGCTATATGCAGTCAGCTAAGTGTAAGTTCCACTGAATTCAGGGGGGCTTTCTTCTGCGTCAACATGCATAGGATTGCATAGTTAAATATACTTCTCTGTTCTAGATGTTTGTTTCGGCATCCATTCCAATTGTCCATTTCTGGGTTCTGTTTAAGTATTTTAAACCTGGGGTTGGAGATGAGAAGAACATTTGCAAACACTGAATATTGACTCCGTTGTGTGGTATCTTTTCACATCTAATGTCCCATGTGTGCACATGTCTATGTATTCTTTTACATTGGAAATAATGTTTCGTTTGGCTGATAGGACATGATGAAACAATTTGTCGTAGGTGATTCTAGCATACCCCAAATGAAGCCCGAGATTATGAATTGCACTGAAGTCACAGGAGAGCATCACATCACCTGTGACCTCCAGGTTGGTGAGCATCCTTCTTGCCTTCAGCTGCTATCAGATGCATCTTCCTCGAGCCCTTCTTCCTTGACTTCTCTTATTTGTGTTCCAAGAGCCAGGAGGCACTTTCAAAGAACTGCTTTAGTGCCTCTCTACTTTCAATCCGGACTGCTTTCTTTCAGAGAACTGCACACTCTCGGTTTATCAAGATACGCATTTAAAGGATTATACCAAATGAATATTGAATTTTTTTCCCCTGAAGTCTGCTATGTGACAGTCTGTCATAAAATGCAAGTTGTAACACTTGAGAGGAGTTTGTCTTTATTTGGGTTTGTTCTTTCTTGTTTTTTGAGGCATTCAGAGATATGTAAGTTATTCTGTTTGTACTGGCCACATAAGGATTTTTTTTTTTTGTTCTTTTTCTGAGAAATAACAGCCTTGGAATACAGTGTTCTCTGGTCTTTTGCTCCATCACAAAAACAACAACACTGACCTTACTGGGAATATGTCTGAGAGACAGAGATCAGCTCTGAATAGCTTAATACCATCATGAAACTCATAACATAGGAACACGTAGCTTGCCCAATTAAGAAAAAAAGGAAAATTATCTGATATGGGTTAATGTCCTCCGAGAATCTGCTTTGTGTGCATATGTGAGCATGAAGATGAAACAGAAACAACAGCAGTTGCACTTTGGAACCCTTTAAATTATTTCTGAAGCTTTTGGTGGGTTTTCTTCAAGGCTGATGGACAAGTATTGACTGTTAGCTCCAGTTCAGAGAAATGGGAGTGGAGCTTGGGAGGGAAATTCTCTTTTGTGAATGCGTAATATTTTGGAGGGCAAAAGAAGAAGTAAACTAACCCAAAGGCAGGCAGGTGGAAAGGAAGAGTGAAATTTTCATACACACTCACTCACACACAAACTTATAAATGGAAAGCATCAGCTATAGCTTCGGCATGTGTGAAAAATCTTTAAAGAAAATGGTTTTTCCTCCTTTTTACTGTAGAAGTTTTTCTAACATTTGCCAGCGGTTCAGGGGTAGGACATCAGTATTCAGGACACGTACTGAAGTTCAGATGCACAGTATCTATCATGCTTAAAATGTGATTAAAAACCTTTAGATGAGGTAATTAACTCGGGGGAGTCAATTAACTGTTAAAGAGCAGCTCATTCTTAATGGGAAGCTCCAAAAAAATAAAAATAAAAAAGCCAACATCCTGTACAGAAGATATTCTGTGTAAAAGACCATAATCACCATTTTTGCATTTCTTTAGGTCAATCATAGAGTTGGAAGGGGTCTAATAGGTCATCTAGTCCAACCAAAGCACAAATTTGACATTATGATCCTGTTTTCTTCCAAGATCTCACTTTGAGTGTAGAGAAATCTCTTACAGAAGCTTTAAATTTTGGGTGTGCTGCTTCACAGCTTTTACAGAGTCATTTAATTGGGCCAGCCCCATTAACACATAGCCATAGGAATGCTATGAAGTACTACACGGAACCAGTTTTGCAGTTGCTGGGCTTGTGGACATGTCCCAGGACACAATCCTATCCTTTTGCCCCTCTCGCAGCCATGCCAAGGACTCTTGTGCTCACTTACTGTATCATGCAGGGAGGGTGCCATGATCAGGCAGGAGAGGGAAGTAAGGTAAATATAAATCGAAAGTAAATATAAATATATAAATGTAAAGTTACATTTACTCTACTCTGCTGGGTCTCCTTGAACCTGTGCCAGCTCTTTAGCTGGTGCAAAATCAAGGAAACAAAGGGGGCATGCTGGCTGCTATTGGAGAGAATAGCGTCCCATCCCATCCTGTCTCCATCATGTTCCCAGCCCTCCCTGTTTCACCCTACTCCACCCTCCCCCACCCATTCTGCCAAGCTACTGAAGTCAGTGGGATCTCCTTGCCCTGCCATGGTGCACAAGGCCTCTCCAGTGGTGTTCCAACAGTCCACGGTTTTCACATGGAGTGGTATTTGTGACTCGTAAGGCAGCTACCGCTGCCAGAATCCTAGTTCAATAGGATTGGGCTGTCACTTAAGCTTACTTAATATTTGATTGTGTTAAATGGTTTGCAACAGTACTAGTATTTGAATACATTTGTCAATGACATGCAGTGGCATTGAGTGACAGTCGACAAGTGTAATTCCATGCAGTACGTTCACCAAAACAATCAAGGAAAGCTGGCATGTTTAAAGCATTTGAATTTCAGATGGAGGTAAAATTCTCAAAACTCAAATTTCCTTTTCAAAATTTCCCTTTGCAAACAGAATTCAGAGACGTTCAAATATTTGCCATTCATGATTCAGATCTACGGTCCAGGTGCATATAAACCCCAGAATCTGTGATTTTAGAGAGCCCAATGAAGGTTTTCAGGCAATGTGCTATTAATACAATTTGAAACTTTTCACAGACTCAAGTGCAAGATGGGGAAAAAAAGACAAAAACAATAGAATAGGGAGGCATGAGTGGAAATGTCCAAATTGCATAATGTTATTGCATTTTTCTTTTCTTTCTTTTTTTTGTATTTTTCAGATGGCATTAGCTGCTCTTTAAAGGTCACACTGTAGTGCTATTGCTTATTTTCTTATCAGTTAGTTAATCAAGTAGTGTTCATTCTTTTAAGGTTATTGAATGTTCATAAGTGATGCTTCAGGTTGTATTTGCTTTTAAAACAATACAAATACATTCATGTTCTCGATTGTAGTACATGCACATCTATCCGTACAGCAAAATGACACATGGAATGGAAGAAATAATAAGATTCCGGCAGGAAACAGATGACTGTTTTTATTCTCTGCCATAATTCTGAAGATGAAAGTTGCTTGGATCCATAACTAAGAACATAAGAAGAGCGCCGCGGGGTAAAGCCGAAGGCCCAGCTTCCTGCATCTCACAGTGGCCCACCAAATGCTTCAAGGAGCACACAAGACAACAAAACACAATCTGCATCCTGACACCCTCCCCTGCATCTGGCACTTAGGTAGCCTACCTCTAAAACCAGGAGCTCGCATATACTTACCATGACTTCTAACCCGTGATGGTTATTTCCTCCAGAAATTTGTCCAATCCCCTCTTAAAGGCATCTAGGCAAGATGCCATCACTACTTCTTTTGGCAAGGAGTTTCACAGACTAATTACACACAGGGTAAAGAAATATTTTCTTTTGTCTGTCCTAACTCTCCCAACATTCAATTTTAGTGTACCTAACACAAAACCACTCCAGCCTACCAGTATGTTCTGTAAGTGTGGTGACTCTCCATGCTTATGAACATATAAGAACTCAACTGGATCAGTCCAAAGGTCCAGCTTCCTGTATCTCACAGTGGCCTTCCAGATGCCTCAGGGAGCACGCAAGACAACAAGATGCCTGCATCCTGTTGCCCCTCCTTTGCATTTGGCATTCAGAGACAGGCTACCTCTAAAACTCGGAGGTTGTAGATAGTTATCAAGGCTTGTAACCTGTAATGGACTTTTCCTCCAGAAACCTGCCCACGCCCCTTTTAACGACACTTTTACGGAGCACCTAAGGTGTGAGCTGGCAAGCCCTACCCCTGCTGAGCTCCATAGCTGCACCCCCTGCTCTTCCTGTGTGCAGTGTTTGTCTGAAGAGATAAATGCTATCTTCAGACCTCCATGATGTCAAACACTGGGTGTCCATCACAGGGAGTTTGCCAATATCTCTACTTGTTGCTTGTTATCATGATGCCTCGAATATGGGTGGCTTGATATGGGAACTGCAACCCCAACAAGAAGGAAGGTCACCAATAATTCTGAAAGCTTCCTGCTCAGAGAAAACAATGAAATAAAGTTTAAGAAAGTGAAAAATCACTCCTTCCAAGTTTCCACAGATGAAAACTGTTGTGGTAGGGTGTAGGAGTTTCTAGCAGAGCGAAAAAACAAACGGCAGCGCAGCAGAAACTCGAGGCTAATGTCCAAGGCAGTCCCTCAGGAGGCTTTGTAAATTGCAAAGAAGCACTCGACACGAAAAGCTGGGTTCCATCACCAAGGTATATTATATACAAAGGATATTTACCATAACATGGTCGAACATACAGCAACACACATATGGCTTCTCAATTCCTATGCCCCCCCCCCCCCAGACAGACACTTGAGCGTTTGTCTGCAGGCTTGTTTTATGCACAAGGCACGCCCACAATCAGGTGCACAGAGTTAGCAATCAGTAACAACTGCTACTTGCTACATGCTACAGACAGGCTATTCAAACATAGTGCTTGTCACATTTCCTCCTGTGTACAGGACCTGAGTGATTTCCTGGGTTCAGACCTCAACAAAAACATGGGCATCCTCTATCGTCATAGGAATCACTGCCCGAGGGCGCCCCCCCCGCCACGTATTGCTAAAGGTTCTATTTTACATGCAACAGCCCAATTCTAACCAACTTTCCAGCACTGATGCAACCACAATACAGCCACCAGGTAAGGGAACAAGCATTCCTTTACCTTGATGAAGCCTGTGACTACTCTCCACCCCAGAATGCAGTGCACACCCCACTGCCATGGCTGCATCATTGCTGGAAAGTTGGTTAGGATTGGGCTGTTGTATGTAAAATTGCAACAACAAAATCAGGTTTATGTTGGATTAAAATACAAAAGGCCCTTTGTATCCACAGGGGGGTCCTTCCCCTCTCCCATGGACACTAAATTCCATGGGTAATTAAATCTGTCGCTAGAAGGCCTCAGAACATGACCAAAACCGCCTTCCAGGCAGGGTGACCAATGTCCTCTTTTTCCAGAACATGTTCTCTTTTTTCTTGTGGTATCCTGGAAAAGAACTTAAATGTCCTCCTTTTTCCTATGCGTGGGCCCCTGCAGGCAACGCATAGCCTTCTTGCAATTAATAAATTATATGTAATGTAGTTTTAAATTTAATGTTTAAATTAACCATATGAAATCAATATACGAGTGTTTTTAGCTTTGATTTTGTCACGTCCTGCATTTTTTTGGATATGCTACATTTTGGGGTGCCTTGACCTCTTTTGTTTTGGGGTGCCTTGACCTCTTTTGTTTTTGGGTACCTTGTCCTCATTTTGGGGTGCCTCATCCTCAGTTGCATCCAGGAGGCCTTCTGATACACGGGGAGGCAACATGTGGCCAGTCCACACCTCAGAACCCCTCCAGACATGACCGGAAGTCACCAGTGTGAATCAGAAGTGACTACTGGTCCTATCCAGGAGATATATTGAGGTCCTTCCAGACACTGGCTCAGTATCCGTGGACACTGAGATCCATGGATGCGGAGCCTACAGATCAGAAGGGCACTCTGTAAACAGAAACAATATCACCCCGGCTCATGGAGTTTAGCTCTCTAGGCCTGAAGGATGGCAAATGGTATTGTATTGGCAACCTTCAGTCTCGAAAGACTCTGGTATCGCGCTCTGAATGGTGGTTCTGGAACAGCGTCTAGTGTGGCTGAAAAGGCCAATCCGGGAGTGACAATCTCTTCCACACCGGGAGCAAGTGCAGTCTGTTCCTGGTCTGTCTCCCTGGCTATGAGCCTTCCTTCTTTGCATCTTTGCCTCAGACTGTTGGCCAAGTGTCTCTTCAAACTGGGAAAGGCCATGCTGCACAGCCTGCCTCCAAGCAGGCCGCTCAGAGGCCAGGGTTTCCCACTTGTTGAGGTCCACTCCTAAGGCCTTCAGATCCCTCTTGCAGATGTCCTTGTATCACAGCTGTGGTCTACCTGTAGGGCGCTTTCCTTGCACGAGTTCTCCATAGATGGCCGGATCTCCTTTGGGATCCGGCCATCATCCATTCTCACGACATGACCGAGCCAACTGGAGCAATTGGACCGAGCAAATGGAGCAACTCATAATAATAATATGCAAGAAAGGCATCACTTAAAGAGCAAACAGGAACCCAACCCAGTCAGTGATGTCCTAGGACAAGTATAAAAAAAAAAAAGGCAGGCTTTGTTAAATAGGAAGATTGAAAGCATATGTAAGGGAGGTTCATTAAAAAGCAGTGAAGTTCCGCAGTGCTGGTGGGGGTCATTATTCTCTCCTAGATGAGCAAAATGCCTTAACTTAATGAAGTAACATCAGACAACAGATTCATTCAGAGCAGAGCTGGATAAAAATTTTCAGCTGGTGGCAAAGGGGAAAAAAACAACAACTGTAAACTTTTTTGTTGGAGATTTTTCATACATCCCTTGCCATGTTGCAAAAAAAATTTCTGCTCCATTGAATCATTTAGTTTTGAATTGAAAATAATGAACTGCCAATACGTCTCTAGCTTGGTGTGTGAGAATGCCCAGATAGCTGTAATTAAGCTTCTCCTAGTTTAAGAGCCGGGAATGGATTTGGGGGGGGGGGTGTTTTTATTCTTTTCCTGTTTTTCTCTAAAGAGGGTGTCTTGAAGCCACAATATTTTATCTGTGTTCTATTGTGTTTTTGAGTATATTTTATCTATTTCCGTGTGGGAGCAAGCTTAAAACTCAATGGTCAGTCAGAGCTGGAATGCAATTTGCTAGGAAAAGGAGTGCACATTAAGAGCCCAATCCTGTGCTCGGCAGAACGGGTTCGTGCCACCGAGCACTGTCGCAAATGTGCCTTATGGCACGTTTGCGAGCCTCTCCACTGGGCTCCTGCCCATGCTAGCCCAGTGCCGGCTGGTGCTGGGCAGCGTGGGGCAGCTGCCCAGCCTCCGTGGCTCAGCGGTCTCATGGACCGCCGAGCCGCAGCATGGTAATCGGGAGCGGGGATGGGGGTGGGGAGGAGGCGTGCCAGGGAGGGGGGATGCCGGTGGGGGGCAGGGGGAGGTGTGATGTGGGGAGGGGGGCGGGCTGGAGGCATACCAGGGGGAGGGATGGAGGCAGGTCTGCGGAGCTCCACTCCGCAGGATCCAAAGTGCTCGTGGAGGGCTTGGCGCCCTACATGAGTGCCTTTACTCTACCGCCGACCTTGGTAAAGTGAGTAGCCCCATTGCGGGGCTGCTTACCTTACCTGGGGGAAGGGGACGAAAGTCCCCTTCTCCCGAGGCACCTCCCATGGTAACCAGGGAGTGCAGGATCCGGCGGCAGCTGTTCTCGGTGCCACCAAGCCTGAGCGCCCTGGGCAGCTCAGGATAGGGCTGTTAACCAGCAAAACTGAGTCCGCTGGTTTCAAGGGGATGCTACAGATTGGACAGTCTTGGCTAGCTACTCTCCAGGCTGGGAGATCAGATAGCAGATGACGTCACTTCAGCCGAACAGTAAAGCTCCAATCAACTGGAATCTCTTTCACATCTTCTTTCCTCCTCTTCAGTGCAGGGTGACCAGATGTCATAACCGCCAAAGAGGACAAGGCACTCCGAACTGTAAGACATAAAAACATATGTTTATTTCATGTGTTTTAAACATGATTTTAGTTATTATTAAATTTAAAACAATAATTTCTTACAAGTACAAGAAGGTTCTGCGCTGCCTGCTCACAGGGAAAATGAGGACACTTAAGTTCTTTTCCAGGACACAAGGCTAAAAAGGAGGACATGTTCTGGAAAAAGAGGACATCTGGGGACCTGTTCTAGAGGTGTTAATACCCAGGGCACAACTTGAGTACAGCTAGAGTGAGAGGACAGATATAGGACATGCTGGGCTAGAATCTGGTGGATTATGTAAGGGCTAGTTCTTACAAATATTAAATGCAAAGGAAAATTCTTATCACTTGATTAAATTCTCCTTGATGCAGAAAGAATGTCCATAACTGTTACTGTTCAAACCCTATCAATCATCCTTTTCCCCTGTGTATAGTAAATACATGAGAGGGGAGAAGGAGTGCACCAGCCAACCATCCCCTCTGTTGATGTGCTCAGGAGACCAAACCCTCTGGACCACAGAATTTTCAGCACTACTTTGCAGAATGCGAGATGGAACATAATGGAGAACTTTGAACTCCTAGATTCTACATTGCATGGGGGAGCCCTCCCTACATTCAGTCCTGCCCGAGGCAAAGAAGCACTAAAAACTCAAGAGACCAGGGGTGCATTGCTAGAAAGTGCATTGATGAAGGCATCATGACTAGAGCCTCCATTTGCCTGAAGATAACATCCACAAGGTCGCCACTTCGAGGCCACTGGCACCGTGCGACCTTGAAGCAGCTGACAAGCTGAGCCGAGTTATTCCATCTGCTCTGAGCGTGGGAGGATGGAGGCCAGAATGTGAAACCAGATCAGAAAGAAACATCTGAATGTTGTGGTTCCTGTAAGATAGAACCTTCTTTCAATTGTAAAAGTCCGTACTGGGATTTAAATAGCCTGCCTATGTAAACCGCCTTGAATAAAGACCAAGAAAGGCGGTATATAAATACCTGTATTATTATTATTATTATTTTATTATTATTATTATTATTATTATTATTATTATCCCCCTTCCCCCACATTCACTGTATACTGTAGTGAATAACAGCTGCAGGTATTAACTTTTAGTGACCCTAGAAAGAGAGGACAGGAACACAGAAAACTCTATAAAAGTCACAATTTAGTAATACCTTCACCAATCCAAAAGACACAGAATCCAGAATAGAAAGATGAGCAAAGCAAACAAAGGAGAGAGAGGGGGGGGGAGGGGCGATGGTGCATGCTGGATCCTATCCCTGCTTTTTCAAGCCCCCTTTTGTCTCCTCAAACTTACACCAGTGAAAATCTCTTGGCTCAGGTCTGAGGAGACCCATAGCAGAGCAAGAGGCTTACAAAGTGGATAAGGGGATTGAAATACCCTTTCTCTTCTGAAGCCTCCTGATCTGACCCCTTCCTGGATATAGCCCACCTGTTTTTGGTGCAGCTGCCCAGTGGGGTAGGGGGAGGATAGAACTGGGTCTTCTTCATCATCTTCCCCAAAGCAGAATAAAGACTCAAGTTTACAAACTGGAGTAGTTGGAGTGTCTGCAAAAAGCTTCAGTAGCATGACTACATTTCTCTTGGATTTTTTCTTTCTGGGGGGGGGGGTGGGGGAAGAATGTAGAAATGTACAATCGCGGCCTCATGACTCATTGCCTGCTCAGGCTTCCAAAGGGCTATTAACTGAAGAAAGGGATATTTGACTGTTGACTCTTGATAATGACCATTGCCTTCAGACCATACGTTGTTTTCCCTCAATTAAAACTTGGAAAATACACAGAGCAGAAAAATGTGTTCAGTTACAACTGAAATAAATGCATCTTCACAATAATAATTATGCCCCAGAGGTAGAACAGCTCATTTACGGAGCTTCATTGACAACTGGACCTTGTGATTCCCCAGCCTCCTTGAAATGTAATTTAGTGCTATTCTTTGCTCCTTCACCAACCTAATTTTAATCCATGGCTGCCAGAGAATCAGTAAGAAACCGCCTCTGGTTTTTTGTATATGTACTGAGTTGCTATTTCTTCATCTATAGATATGAAGTGGGTCTTACGCCTGCATTAGTCATGTTGTGAGAATGGATGATGGCTGGATCCCAAGGAGATCCGCCATCTATGGAGAACTCGTGCAAGGTAAGCGCCCTACAGGTAGACCACAGCTGCGATACAAGGACATCTGCAAGAGGGATATGAAGGCCTTAGGGATGGACCTCAACAAGTGGCAAACCCTGGCCTTCTGAGCAGCCTGCTTGGAGGCAGGCTGTGCAGCATGTCCTTTCCCAGTTTGAAGAGACACTTGGCCAACAGACTGAGGCAAGAGGCAAAGAAGGAAGGCCCATAGCCAGGGAAACAGACCAAGGACAGACTGCACTTGCTCCAGTGTGGAAGGGATTGTCACTCCCAAATTGGCCTTTTCAGCCACACTAGACGCTGTTCCAGAACCACCATTCAGAGCGCGATACCATAGTCTTTCGAGACTGAAGGCTGCAACAATATTTATGTATTGTGATGGGTGGTGGCACTCCAGGGTCTCAAGAGGATGTCTTGCTACCTGAAATTCTTGTAGCTAGAGAAGCCATAGAGTGAACCTGGGACCTTCTATTTGCAAAGCATCCATTGAATCATTTCCTCCCACCCTACTGTAGAATCTTATACTGTCGTAACTTGCATCAGTGGCATAGCTAGAGGGGATGCAAAGCACTAAGTTTTGCAGGGAGCCTCATCGCAGTGTGCAAGTGTCCCCTCCTCCTCCCATTTGGAACCATGCTGGGCAGGGAAGCAAAATCGAGGCAAATGCTCCAAAGTGGGATGGCTCTGAAGGGGAGGGGGAGGGGCCGCTTGCACACTGCAGTGAGACTCCCCCCTGCAAAACTTATGGCCCAACCCTAAACAGTGCACACCGACTTACCACTGGCGTGCACTGTTACAAATGTGCCGTAAGTCACGTTGACAAGGCCCTAGAGCCGGTGGAGCACTGGTGCAGCCAGTGCTGGGCTAGTGCTGGTGGATCACCAGTGCTCTGCCGCTTGGTGGTTGCACAGACCGCCGGGCAGCAGAGAGATGGCTGGAGGTGTGAGGGAAGGCGGGGAGGAGGCATTCTGGGGCAGGGGGGCGGAGAGAGGGCAGGGAGGAGGCGTGCTGGGGCAGGAGGGAGGTAGGATCCTCCGTTTCAGGTCCGCTACTCGACAGGGAGGCTCTTGATTCTATGGTGGCCCAAGGGTTGCCGAAGAATCAAGTAGCCCCATTGCAGGGCTACTTGCCTTACCCGAGGGAAGGAGATGAAAGTCCCCTTCTCCCAAAGTGCTGCTGGCGCTGCCCGGTTAGTGCTCAGGATGCAACGGCAGCCATATTTGGCACCTTGGCAGCCCTGCGCTCCAGGCAGCATAGATTGGGCTGTTAGTGCTTTGCACCCCCTCTAGCTATGCCACTGCCTTGCATTCTCTCTCACGATCTGCAGTGGTTTCGTTATGATTTTATTCTGAAACAATATACCCCATTTTTTCCCCTCAACAGTGGGATGTCCATGACAGCTCACAATCCTCCCATTCAAACAGTATGAATCAAATTCATCATCATACAAAATCCACAGTTAAAAACTTACACAAAGAGCAATGAGATTTGAGTCTATATAGGGCAACCTTAGAAGGGGGGAGGTGAAACTAGTGCCCAGAACTAGCTGCCAAGCCAATCAGAAATTCAGTCCTGCCAGCATGAGCCTTCCACACAAGTGTTGTCCTTCTGCAGCTCCTTTCGCGGAGAACAGATTCTCATTCTGTGCTTACTTTCTGCCTCTCCGAGGAAGTCTAGACATGGCAAGGAAGAAAAGATTGAGAACCTGCCCTCTCTGAAAAGAGTTACAGAAGGAAGGAAGAAAAGAGAAAGAACAGGTAACTCTGAAGACATCGGACAATTGTCTCTCTATAAAACCAGCCTCCTTCGGTTTCTCTGGATGTTTTCTTTTCGCTTTTGCAGCATCTATAAAGACTGTTCTGGCAATGCAACTGGGTGGTGGGTGATCTGTCCCAGTATCTCCATGAGAAAAGTGCACCGCCTGCCCTCACTGTACCCGTTACCATATGCTTTCCAAACTAGGTACCAATTTTTCCACATCAGTTTGGATGTTTTTGCCTTGTTTTCCTTTGGAACAGAGCAGTTCTTTTGTTTCTGGATTAAAACATCTGTCGACATTGTGTCTGGTACACAACACTGGGATTTACTCTAGTCTGAGCGACAAACCAAAAAAACCTCCCTGGAGTTTGATTGGGCAGGTGGATGTCACATGGAAATACCCATTGTTCAGAAGTAATGATTTGACAGTGGAGTTGATATCAAAACATCATCCCTCCTGACTGTTCTGGAGAGGACTCTATAAAAGCATCTTGAAGTCAGGTAGAGGGATTTTTGAGCGAATGTTTTATCTTTTTCAGTAAGGGGTTTCATGCACGTATTTTTCATTTGCTGTTAAGCACTGTAAGACTTGGGAATTAGGTGGGATATCCTATCAATAAATACATACTGTACTACTAGATGAGGCTGGTCTGATGGAAAGCATTTTGAAAATAGCCCAAAGGACTTCTGAACAAAAATATGGAACTCACCACCACAGACTGTAGTGATAGATGCTGGCTTAGATGGCTTTTGAAAAGAACTAGACAAATCCATGGAGGAAAAGGTCTGTCAATGAACCAGTAGCATACCCAGGAGAGGGAAGGGGTGCAAATACCCCAGATGCCAGGCAGTTTGGCACTTGGGGGGGTGACACTGTGACTCGTGTGACTGGTGTGTCTCTCCCCCCACAAATGATTTTATGAATGGTCAGGAAGAGCACTGACAGTGGCTGCAGAAGTGGCCTTCAAAAGGGCCATTTGAAAGAGTGGCCTTCAAAAGGGGGAATGAGGAGGCAGCACAGAAGCAATTGTGGTGACATCATGGTGACATCACCACAATTACTTCTGGGTTGGGGTTTGGGGGGCTGCAAGCGAGGAGATGGTCCTTGGCAGGAAAATGTCCAGGACCACCACTGCAATGAACACTAACTAAGAACTTCCATGTGCAAAAGCAGATTGATTTCTAACAATGTGATAGGGAGAAACTATATGATATGGCTATGATCTTTGCATCCTGATTGAGATCTCCTGTAGGCAGCTGACTGGCCACTATTGGAGACAAAATGCTGGATGAGATGAACCTTTATATGATGCAGAAACCCGGTATAGGTGGACATATATATCCATGGATCCTGTATCTGTGGTTTCAATTATCCTCTGGGGGGGGTGTCTGTGCACCCCGCTCAAGCCGTAACTTTTAAAAAATGCTTACTGGGAAATGTTTCTTCCTTGAAACAGGTTGCTATAAGCATTCATATATAGCCATCTTGGATCCCTTCAGGGAGAAAGGCGGGGTAGAAATAGAGCAAATAAATAAATAAATAAATAAATAGCACGATGAAAGGAAACTAAATGCCTGATGAAACTAGATAGAGTGCTAAATGGGAAACAGATAACTTTCTCTTCCTGTTTAGTGTTCCATCTAGTGTCATCAAACATTCAGGCTGCTGGCAGCCTCCTTTCGCCGCATTATAAGGATGAATACATATAGCGACCTGCTTTAAGAAAGAAACACTTCCCAGTAAGCATTTAATGAATGCTAATGGGGAAAGTGGGGGGATACTATTAATATAGGTGTCCAATGTCTCCACAATTTCTGTATCTGTGGGGGGGGGGGCATGGAACTCATCCCTGCAATTATGGGGACATACCTGTACTTAGGTTCTCAAGAACTGGCATAAACTCAACTGAATATATCTCTGGATTCTAGAATAAGTGGGCTGAGACCCACAAAATCCACTGGAAACCATGAGCTAATTTTGGTGGTGGTGGTTGGCAACCTTCAGTCTCGAAAGACGATGGTATAAGCCTACAGCACCCAGTATTCCCAAGCGGTCTCCCATCCAAGTACTAACCAGGCCTGACCAGGCTAGTTGTTGTATCATGTGGTTGGTTATAACCACTGAACATAAGAACGTAAGAACAGCCCCACTGGATCAGACCATAAGCCCATCTAGTCCAGCTTCCTGTATCTCACAGCGGCCCAATGCTTTTAGAGACAGCAGCAATTACCTGCCACGTGGCTGAAAAACTGTGAAAACCCATGATAGAGACATTCCTAAGGGACATGAATATAAACTGCAAGACGTATGATCCCAAAAGTGTGATTATTGTTTATGAAGCCGAGGAGAAAAAAATACAGCCCATTCAGTACATCTGTATGACTAATTTTATACAACTCTTCAGAGCTCATAAGTCTGAAAGCTATCAGGCATATGCTGAGCAGTAAATACAAGTGAAAATCAAATTATGTTTTACAACATATATCAGGCAGCTGAAAATTCTAGACTAGTACCAGCAGTAATCCTTTCATTGTGCTCTCCATCAAGGTTTCTTGGCATCATACGGAAGTAGATTGCTAGACCTTTCTCCCACGTGGTAATGTAGTATCTGTGAGAACACCACACTGTTTCATGTGAATGTGATACACTGGCAGAAGGAACGAGACCAAGAGGAAGACCAGCAACCTGATGGCTCGACACGATCACAACAATGACAAAGAAGACCTCTCGTAGTAGCCTCCCTAGTAGACCTCTCTAGTCTTGCACGTGACCGATCTTCCTATAGATCGTTCATCCATCAAGTTGCCCTAAGAGTCTTTTTTCTCCTTACCAGGCAATAGGATATAAATGTTGCAATATCCAAAATGTGTTTGTGAAAGGATTTGCATGGTCAAGCATGGTCTTGAACAGGCAGTTTCTCCTGCCCCTTCCTTTCCCTGGAAAGGAAACAGATTAGCCTGCGAGGATGACGAAGAAGGAACTTCCTGTGCAAACTTTCACGGGCTTTTTTGCTCCCTCTGCCAATGGGGTTATTCAGAGTCCTCTCTTGGTGAACTGGATTGGCCCCAGGTCCTTTGCCCATATTTGGCTTCATGATGCTTCTTCTGCAAACTTTGTTTAAAAAATGCAACAGTTAGTGGGTAGTTAGAAGTGCCTCTGAGATGTAATGGCAGTTCCCAGCAATATTAACCATCGTACACAATGAGTTTGGAAGAGGCGGTACAGCAGGATACTAAGTTTCTGTTTAAGCAATTGTCAGTGCCGTCTCCAGATAACTGAAAGGTATTTTTATGCTAAATGATCTGGTGCTGCTGTCCTTGATGATGAATAAATCCATTTACAGCTGTAATCTGGGTAACAAAATGAATACTCCATCACTGTACTATGAATAGTAAATTAGCCCAGATAAAAGTGTTGAACACCCAATCAAAACCATTAAGTAACCACAAGACTAAGATTGGTGGGGATTTGGCAGAGGCAATTATAACTAATGAATGCATTAACTTCAGGAGGGAGGAGAGCTGACACTTTGCTCCAAGAGAGTAACGTGAGGAAGAAAGTGTGGAGGCAGTGGGGAACCATCTCCACAAAGAAAATATTAATCTGCTGACATGATTATTTTGCAGGGGTGACTGGACAGTGCACCGCCCTCTAGAGTCCTGTAAAGGGTGTTGCATTCAAATTCTAACAGATCATGTGGGACAGCATGTTGGCATCCTTCAGTCTTGGAAGACTATGGTGTCACGCTCTGAATGGTGGTTCTGGAACAGAGTGTCCTCTCCAGTGCGCGAAGCCTGGGTAAAGTAGGTATGGAGGATAGGCTGTTACCCATGCAGCAAATCCCCCCTCTCCACGTCACTGAAATGGTCCAATGGAAAGGCAGAGGCCAATACGGTTGGTTCCAGCGACGTCGCAGGAGTTGCCAGAACGTGACTGTGTTCAGCCATGAACTGCCTAAGGGACTCCGGCTCCGGATTTTGCCTCGAGGTTGATTCCTGAAGCCATTTCCATAACTGGATGTAGCCACAAGGCAGTGGAGGTTTGGGATCAGAGTTTTCCTTCTCTCAGATGAGCTGCCTTCCCAGGATGACGAGTCCCATCTACCCGGTGGCTGTTTAGTCGCCTCTTACGACAAGTACAGCCAAACTGAGGGCCTATTCTTATCCCCAGCCTCCAGGGGACAGCACTTGATTTGAATGCAATAGGGTCCAGCTTTGATCCCTGGCATCTCCAGGTAGAGTCCAGAGAGACTAGAGCCTTGGAATCCTGCTACCACTGCCAATAAGGGTCAACATTTTTAGACCCTTTTTAATTTAATTTAATTTTAGATTTTTTAATTATTGTAAATTGTTTTTAATTGTTTTCATGTTGCACTTTTAAATTGTAAGCCGCCTTGTGTGCCCGTTGGGCAAAAAGGCGGGGTATAAATTAATAAAATAATGATAATAATAATAACAACACTGACCTGGATGGACCAACCATCTGATTCAGTACAAGACCGCATGGAGAGGGAATGGGCCTGCTTTTATCCTGGAGGTATGCATTCAAATAAAGAGTTGTAATGTTTTGTGGTAGGTTTCACTAACAAAGAAGGCATTTTCACATCAGGCAAATGCCCCTTCAATCCACATCTGCTAAATATCTGCCAGCAATGGGGCATGCAAGGTTCTTAGAAAATGGTTTTAGGGACAGTTGCTGCAGTAGTGCTTATTTTCCATCATATTTCACTGTCAAAGAGGCCAGCAGATTTCTGATTCCAGGCATTTCTTTGTTAACAAAAAGTTATGTATCCCCCCTCCCCCCGCCCAAAGAGGGAAAACTTAATTTTCAGATATATGGTTGAGCTTGCACAACTGTCACCAAAAATCTTGTCTTGACTCATAAGCACCACAAATTCAATATGGAAGTCACTGATGGAAAAGAAATGTGGAATTGCTAAGATGCTATTTTTCCGGCCACTTTTGCTCATCAACGCACTTTCCTGTTGACAGACCACTACTTTATAATGCCCAGCTCTGTCCAATCTCTCTTCCTTTCTCCGTACCATGTACTGTTGGAGGCTGCTTGATTGTTGCGTTCATAGAACCACTGGTCAGCACTTATTTGTTATTTGAAAATCCCCACTTTGGCAGGGGGAATCATGGATTTCAAGCTTTCATATACAGTGCATTGAGAATTGTACAGAGCATATTTCTTACACAATGCATAATGCGTTACGGCAATGTTTCTCAGACTGTGGGTTGCGAGCCCATTTCAGGTGGGTTTCCATTCATTTCAATATTTTATTTTAAATTTATTAGACTTGATGCTACTAAGGTATGTGACTGTATTTGGGGACATGTTACAGATCTATACTTTTAACAGGCTGCTCTGTATATGCTTTTAACAATGATAGTAAATGGGACTTACTCCTGGGTAAGTGTGGATAGGATTGCGGCCTAGGATGGTTACAAATGTTCCTGCTTGATGATGTCACTTCCAGTCATGACATCACTTCTGGTGAGTCCCGACAGATTCTCATTCTAAAAAGTGGGTCCCAATGCTAAACTTGTGAGAACCACTGAGTTATGGAATTCAGTGCAAGAACATGTGGCCATGGCTACTAGTTTAGATGGCTTTAAAAGCAGATAAACTCTGCTTTTAAGAAAAACTCACAGAGGACAGTGGCTGTTAATCATGATGATATCTGCATGGAATCTCTATGCTTTCAGGGTCATAGCTATCGGAAGGGCTCATAGCTCAGTGGCAGAGCGCATGTTTTGTAAACCGAAGGTTCCAGGTTTAATCTCCAGGTAGGGCCAAGCAATACTGCTGCCTGAGACGCTGAGGAGCTGCTGACAGTCAGTGTAGACCAGGGGTGCCCAAAACCTGGCCCGGGGGCCACTTGTGGCCCCTGGAGGCTCCCAATCCGGCCCGCAAGAAGCCCCCAGTCTCCATTGAGCCTCTGGCCCTCCAGAGACTTGATGGAGCCCATGCTGGCCCGACACAACTGCTCTCAGTGTGAGGACAACTATTCAACCTCTCACCTGAGCTGTGGGACAAGGGCTCCCTCCACTACTTGCTGTTTCGCTTTGCACGAACACTTCACCCTTTGCACACTGTGAGACACTTTGCAGCAGTGGCAGCGAAGGAAAGGCTAGCCTTGCTTTGTGCAAGGCCTTTTATAGACCTTAGAGCTACTGCAAGACCTTCATTTTTTCGTATAAGTTCCATCTCTAATATATTCATTTATATAAATTTATTCAAATTTTAAATGTAAATTAATTCTTTTTTCCCCCAGCCCTCGACATAGTGTCAGAGAGATGATGTGGCCCTCCTGCCAAAATGTTTGGACACCCCTGGTATAGACCATGCAAGCTAGATACATCAATGGTTTGATGACAAAAAAGGTGGCCTCTTA
Organism: Tiliqua scincoides; assembly: GCF_035046505.1. Classification (NCBI taxonomy): domain Eukaryota; kingdom Metazoa; phylum Chordata; class Lepidosauria; order Squamata; family Scincidae; genus Tiliqua; species Tiliqua scincoides. Next base: position 213,400,678 of record NC_089824.1, read on the forward strand.
CTACTTATTATTAATTATTACTAACGGTATTTATATACTGCTTTTCAACAAAAAGTTCATAAAACGGTTTATAGAGAAAAATCGAATAACTAATGCCTCCCTGTCCCAAAAGGGCTCACAATCTAAAAAGATACAAAAGAACACCAGCAGACAGCCACTAGAAAAGACACTGCTGGGGTGAGGAGGGCCAGTTACTCTCTCTCTCTGCTAAATAAAAGAGCAACACCCACTTGAGAAAGTGCCTCTTACCCAGTTAGCAGGGATACTATGAAACTACCAATCCGGTCCATACTCTCTGAGTTTCAGCAATTCCACAAGACTGAGTGTTCTTAAGTCATTCACTGACAGCCCGACCCTAACTAGTGCTGGTGCAGCAGGGCCTCAGCTGTATCCAGTGTTAGTTGGGAGCAAGCTGATATTCTCCTTGGGGTAAGGGGATATTCTGGCAGGCTCCAGCTTGGGGCTACTTGAATCTGCGCCTGTTATTTGGCTGGTGGACGTCCAAGGAGCCCCATTAAGGCTACCAGGCCGACAAGGGAAGAGGATAGGGCAGAGGGGGCACCCACCCAAACCCACCCCATCCCAAGTCCAATCTGCCTCCTGTTCTACCCTCCCCACATCCAAACCATCCTCTCACCACTCTCTCCCAGCTCTTGTGCCATTTGGTTTTGCACTTACCTCCGCCAGTGGCCAGGGGCTTGGATGCAGTGGCCAGGGGCTTGGATGCAGTGGCAAGGGGGTGCAGGCCTCCCAGCTGCCTACTCTCTGGGTGTTGAAATGTGCCTTACAGCACATTTGTGACACCCTCTGCCAGCACAGGGACCACCGTACCAGCAGGTGTTCGTGTTAGGATTGCACCCTTGAGCTCAGGAATGCAATTTGTGAGGATGCTCTTGAAATTTTAAAATGCTTCAGAAAGCATTTGAGCTTTAATTAATGAAAAGCATGCAGTGTATTCGGAGATCCATGGAGGGGATGCGATCTGCAAACACAAGACAATGTAAGTGGAAAAACAGGGACAACATTATATTGTTCTCCATTTGATTGATTGCTACTTGCACACAGACACAACAATTGTCAAGAGTGGGTTTGCTGTTCTGTCTGGAGACAGGCACTTTGGATGCATTTCTTTTGGAGAAAGTGTATCTCTTCTTATTCCTCTCCATAGTGACGTGATGGTGTTTATAGATCTGGGATTGAGGGTATCCCTGCACAAAATCAGATATCTTGCTTGCTGTGCAAAGCTTCACCATTGGCTGATGGGACAGAACCTCATTATCCTTCGCATAATGTAACAGTCTAGAGGTCCTTCTCATGCAAGTGAGACAGTCATTGGCACCAGGCAACATTTATTGCAGAGAGAGCAAAAGAAAACCCTCACAGCTTTTCTTCAGAGTTCTTGAAACCCCAGGGTAATGTCTATAGAATATGAGCTGCACTCGCAATTTATTGCGCCGTCCCCTGCATAAAGAGGGATATTGGATGGAGATTGTATGCCGACGGTAGGCTGGAGAAGTTTGGAAAATCAAAGAGCATTATTCTGTGGAACATTAATAAATTTAGTGAATGCCCGTCAGGTTTGATGGGAGAGAGAGGGATCTGGAGAGTATCCATCCTTTTGCTAGCACCCTTGCCCATATTTTTGGGGTGCTTTGAAAAAAAAATTCCTTATTCACGTCTTTCCCTGAAGTTGAGAGTTCTGGATTGCCTGGTTTTGTTCCCAGTTTGGGACCAATGCATGGGAATCCTTCATTGTTCAGTACTTTGATTTGTTTTGTCCTGAATTTTGTATAGAGTGTGACGTGTGAGAAGCACACCAGCTTTGTTTGGGCTGGAAACAAATACAACTCATTGGATACTTTCCTTGAAATTGGAAATGACAAAGAGCAAACAGTGAACACTGGAAATTTGAGCCACCATCTTGTATTTGGTTGCTAAAAACCCAAGCGTATGCCTGGGCAGTGCCTGGGCTCTCATGTTACCCAGCTCAATAGCTGGCATAGATCCAAGGAGCCCCATAGGGCAGACTGGGGAAGCATATCCCCTTATCCCAAGGTGACCTCCAGCCTGCATCTTACCTGTACTGGATGCAGCGCAGACCACTGTGGCCTGGCTGTACCAGTGCAGGTTAGATGTGGCAGTGACAAACTTACCCTTCCCTGCTCCTGGGGCTAAGGTCCACGATACCCCCCCGTGAGATGCCCCCCGTGCGCAAAACCACCACCCCTACCTTTCCAGCACAATGAAACCTCGTGCGACACTAAGAATGACTGGGGAAGCCTTCCAAGGCTTCCCCGCAGTCTTCAACTGTACTTCCGGAAAACCAGCAGTCAGTTTTCTGACCCGGTGAGAGTTCCCACGCAGTCCTAGGGTCACACAGGTTCAGTGCCCGGGGCATTTGCCCACTTTGCTCAGTGCTAGGTCTGCTGCTGAGATGTGGGCTGACCGGATCATTTTTTGTTCCATTTTTAAAATTGATGGACACAGCCTGCATCTGGGGGCAAAAATGGGGCAATGTTGTAAGGAAATGTGCAAGATCCCTTGAGGGTGTGGTGTCAACAGTGGCCCCTTGCTCTGGTAGGCAAGCATGGGGTTAGCAGAGCCTTAGATTACAGTGAGTGTGCTGCACAGCTGCAGTCACTTGAAGGTAATAGGGCCCTCAGGGATAAAAGCAGCACCTGCAGGAAGGAAAGGGGTGTGGGTAGTAGGAGGAGGAAGGAAGGAGACTGGACTGGACTGTTGGATTAATGGACTGAGGAACTAATGGCTGATGGACTACTAGAACTGCTGATGGACTAACTGACTAAAGGACAGATGGGTGAATGGACTTGGAGACTGCTAGAACAGAGATTGCTGGAAACACTGAAGACTGGTGTGTGGCTACCACGCCCAAGACCTGCTGAGGACCAAGGTGTTGCAGTAGTGGCTGGAGAAGCTGCTGGCAGGAGAGAGGAGGAAGGAGGACCTCTGCAGGTTGAACAGGTGAGCTACCCTGGTGATGGGGTCCAGCAGTGCTGCAGTGCGGAACCAGGGCCATTGTTGGGGAGCTAATTAGCTAAAAGTCGGCATAAGTTCTCTAAGTAAACCTTGGACTGGGAATCTGGCAAAACAAATGTTCAAACGATGTTCAGGTTGTAATATGTCATTCTGCTGGCTTCAGTTGGAAATGCAAATTTGCTTAGCCTTAACAAGCAGGAAAACCAACAAGCCCAAAAAGAAAAAGAATATCAAAAAGGAATGCAATCGCTTTTTATCTTGCGTTACATTGCAATGGCTGAAACAAAAGAGGGCAAAAATAATACGTTTCGTACTATGCAGGCAGAGTGTTATAAACCTAGACTTCCCTGCCGTATGATATTTCTCTATCCTATCATTATGTCATTGTAATTTTTCATTACAAATAAAAATGGAATTGGTTTAGAAATGCTTCTTTGTAGCACAAATGGAAAAGGTACCTGTATTTGTCCAAAATTTTCTCCGTTGTCCTATCTTTGCTTTTCATATAATTACCCCACATTATTTTTTTTTCTACAGCAAAACACCCAGTGCTGTAGAATACACATATTTTGCTGCCTGAAAGGTTTATGTCCAGCAGTAGCTATCAAGCGCTCTCTCTTTCCATTAGCCTGAATGCAGGTTTCATTTCCCAAGAGGAAATCTTTTCTCTTTGCTTGCAGCTTGCCATCATATTGCCTGTATCCTCTTGAAATATGTTGAAGACTTAAGGAAAGCCTTGGGTCCATGCGGACAAAGAGCTATGTGCCAAATTATGTGCTGAGATGTGCATTCAATGCTATAGACACAGTCCTAAGCACTCTGTGATTTCTCCGTATAGAGTGATTTGGTCATGGCCTTCCCTTAATGAAATAGTTTGGAACCATTCATTTCTCAGTTAGCAGGAAGCTGGGAAGTATTCTGTTGATTTGGAGTCAAGACAGACCAGTGCCTACAAGGGAGTTGGGAGCACTGCTAGTTGTTTCAGGGGAGAGGGGAAGGCAGCAACCTGATCCCCAGGATTGCGCTGCTGCCAGGAATGGGAGGGGGGTTTTCTACTTACCTGCAGCCAGCGATGCAGTTTTGGAGGGGGGTGTATAGAGCCCTCTGCAGGGCTTGCCATGCCTGCAAAAATATAAACAGAGAACCAGAAGTGCCCATTTTCATTGTGTTTCGTTTTTCATTGTGAGAACCAGAAGGGCACATTTTTTCTTTTTCTTTTTTGAGACTTTATCTGGCTAGGGGAGTCCTGCTGAGGGCTCCATGCTCCCCCTACCCAAGACTGCAGCGCTGGCTGCAGGTAAGTAGAAACCCCCCCTCCTGTCCCTGGCACCACTGCAGTCCTGGCAATCATGTTGCTGCCTTTCCTCCCTCCCCGCCCCTTAAAGGGGCATTGGCTATGATCATGGTGGTCATGACCCACGAGTTTGGGAACCACAGAGACATTAAGTTCAAGCCATGAGAGCTTTGAGCGGTAGTCCCCAGATCATTTAGATGATGTGGTCTTCTTGACTTCAGTTAAAGGATTTGAGAGTAAGAGCACTTTCACAAGTGAGATCAATTTCTGTCTATTGGCCACATGTTGTTTGTTTATTTACTGTGAATACAGTGAAGGCAGTGTGCAATCGCAGGACATAACCATACAATGCAAAGTATTGAATTAGATGGCTGTGCCCATTTCTGAAGAAGTCAGTCTTAAACATTACCATACATACCTTTGCTACATCAGGGTTACATTTCTGTTACACCTTGCCAGTAGTAGGGAGTCATCTTGTCCAGAAGCTTGCCAGGGCAAAATGGAGCACCATGTGTTTTGAATGGTGCTATATTTAGTGAACATGTGACCCCGCCTCCCCCCTCCCCATCTTCAACTGCCTTGCCCCCTTTTGCTATGATTACCAATTTGAGTGAAGCAGTTTCTGGATTTTTTTCCCCCCAACAAGATGCAAAGTTGGAAATTCCTGGACGGCCTATTAAAACCTTGAGGACTGCCTTCCATAATCACTTGGAGATTGATGCTGATTCCTGGAGAGTCCGGGTCAATCCTGGAGGGTTGTCATCACGACATCCTCCCGGGGCACAGGAAATAGGAAATCAGTATTTAAACCTCCTAGTACCTAACACCCACTCAACATTGCCTAATGAAGCTCAGTTAACACGGAGGAGCCGTGTTTTAGCAAGAGCTTTGCCAGTTGCGTTGCTTTCAAGAGTGCGGTGACTGACAAGTAAAACATAGCTCTTGCTAAATCATGGCTAATAATAATCCCACATATACTTTCTTCCACTGGAGGTGGGAGGTTGCAGAATGATTATATGTGGAAGGAAGGAGTAAAGGTGTTTCATTATCAAACAATAATGTGTTTCTAATAGACACCATCAGTCACTCTATAAATATGGTTGCTAGCAATTACATGTAATCAGGCATTCTCATTCACAACAACTTGCTGGGAGAGGGATGTTCAGAGGTGACCTGCAAATCAGTAGAGTTGGCCACGGACATTTGGGGATAAAAGAGACTAATCTAATAGAGACTTTTGCTCCCAACTCAGCCTGGTACTGAACTTTTCTGGGCACCATGGTCCCTCCATAACTTAGAAAACCAAGAGTGGTCTAGATGAAACATCAAAAGACTTTTATTTCTTTGTCCTATGCCCCAGAACTCACTCTTATATATTTTGCTCCAGTCCCCATGTTTACCATGTGATCACAAAGCACTCACTGCACCTCTATGTTCTGGCACAAGAGGAGGACAGTCTCACTCCTGGATGCTTTGGCAATTTGGAAGTTATAGATTACTCCTTCTGTGTCCTTGTTAGCCCTTTTGAGACCTACTAAGACTTTCTCAGGCTCTCAGGGAGTAGTCCTGCACTGTCATTCAAGTGGCATTTTGATCAAAACAGTTCCAGGAGACAACAATGCATCAGAAATGATAAATGGGGTGGATGGAACCTGCTATAGTACGTAGGCCCAAAAGAAAAAAAAAAAGGGAGCCTGGCACACAAGATATTCCAGGAATTTGTTCTTAAATATTTTGTATTTGTACAACACTTTCTGAATGCTCAAAACACTTCCCAAGTATTATAAGAACATAAGAAGATCCCTGCTGGATGTGGTCAAAGGTCCATCTAGTCCAGGATTTGTCTCCGTTTTGCTCTTGCTGTCCAGAATGGATCTGAAGGCGAGGGGCTGCTTGCACATCAGGTTCAGGTGCCTGCGAAACTTAGTGCTTTGCACCCCTTCTAGTTATGCCACTGGCTACAACCAGGACTCTGGCACAGCTGTCAATTGCCACCAAATTCTTCTGCAAAAGCCATGTTTGCACCAAGCTGGACTCTGAGGAAGAACATTCCATGACAATGCTGTCACTACTGAAAAGACTGAATTTCTCATGGCCACCAGTTGAGGCACACAGAGCATGACATCTGCTGTTGAGCATAGCACAGGCACGCCTTGCTTAATGACCTCCTGCTTAATGACGGACTACATGTAGGACAGTAGTCAAAGTACAACAGAGAAGCAGTCAGGTCTCCCATAAGCAATATATCTCCAGTAGCCTGTGCAGCTAGCTAGTTTCTGTGCAGCTAGCTAGTTTACACAACAAAGGCACTACATTGGACTGAATGTTCGCTTAACGACCTAATCGCGTAACAACAGGGGTCGGAGAACATATCCCTGTTGTTAAGTGAGGCACACCTGTACAGGATGGCACAGAGAGAAGGAACGAGGACCTGGCTGTTGAGGGCTTTAATGGTACAATGAAGCATTTTGCATTGGACTTGGAAATAAATCGCTAACCATACTTACTCCTTCCAAAGACAGAAGGCTGGTGGTCTGGATCATTCAGTGTCACACTGATATAAATACACTGTAGTAGTCGGGAGATCAGAGGGGAGGAACATGACCCTCCCGGCTGACATGTTGATTGTGAGTACGGCAGCCAGTCCATTGTCATTACTGCCGAGCGTTCCTTAAGGAATGTACTACAGCATGTGCTCCAACCTTACAGATTTTGAGAATTAGGAATAATGTTGGAAAACCTGCAGCTTCGACAACATAAGCATGCATTAGGATAATAAGCACCCAAGGAAACATTGCAGCGCAATGACTGCCGATAAGCTCGGTATAAAACACATGAATCTTCCCATTAAAATAAATTGCCTATTCAAATGTTATTTGTCCCCTTGGTTATTATTCTGGCATTTGATGGAGAAAGGAAGCGCTCACATGACGAGACGGAGGTATGACATAAAAGTCTTATGGTACGAATTTGTGTAGCGCCATAATCAGGCCCACTTTATGTGCCATTCCGTATAAAAGCTAACGGACCCTTTTATAAGCGGCTACCCCTTTGTCAATGTTCTCCCCAGTGCATGTCTCAATCGTTGGGTCAAAATTAACGATAGATTTTATATACACAGCAAGGTAGAACATCAGCCTGGAAACATGATATGGAGAACAATTAACACAGTGGCGTAGCTAGACAGGCTACCAAGCACTAATTTTTACAGGGAGCCTCACTGCAGCATGCAAGTGGCCCCTCCCCTTCAGGGCCATTCCAGGCAGGGGGAGCAACGCACGCCTCTGTTTTGCTTCCCCCGCCCAGAATGGCTCCGAATGAGAGGAGGAGAGCCTACTTGCGTGCTGCCATGAGGCTCCTTGCATGACTTAGTGCTTTGCATCCCTTCTAGCTATGCCATTCCAGTAGTATTTGTTGAACCACGAGGCTACCCCAGAGGACAAGGTGATCCAGCAAGGCTCCTTCCCTCAGTTCAGTTGCAACCAGTTGATACCGAAACCCCCTTCCAGAACAGATGCCACAAGTTATTTTATCTGCTCATAATGTGCCATTGGCAGTATGACACCATTGGCACCTGAGTTTGCTCATACTGTGTTCCCTCCCTCGTTCTTCCTTTTGTGAATCACAACGTAGAGGCGTTAAGCTTTTGTTTCGTTACAATGTTAATATGATAAAATGCAAACTGCCCCGAGTACATTGGAAGCAAGTCAGTATATAAATGTATAAGAGAACCAATTACCATGTCCTCTTTCAGTCAGTAATCATATACCCTCAAGCCTGAGAGTACATCCTACTTAACTCTGGGGCTTACTTCTTACAGGGGCCCCCCCATTTCCACAGATCCCATATCCGGTGGTTTCATTTATCCATGGATCGGGGTTCTACAGGCCACCCTGCACCCTGCCGTGCCCCCGCTGGTGGTAACGGAGCTGCCACTATCATTCCCAGAGAACTCTACATTTCCTCCTTTGTTTAAAGGGCACATGCAGAGGAAAGTGACCTTGCACCAGCCTGCCACCAGGCTCTTTTAAAGCACTAGTGGAGAGAGGTGAGTGAGCCAGACTGCTGCACTCTGAGGATCAGGTTGTGGATATCTTACCACCTTCTCCAGATGGGCTCTTTGCTCAAACCAGGCAGACCAGGCAGCACACCTTGCATTCCCTACTTTGATTCAAGAGCTGCACAGAAAAAGGGGCCAGTAAGGTGCTTGGCTCCATCTGTGGTGGCAGAGTGGGCAGAGCTGGATGGCATATTTTCACTGCCCCTCTCTTTGACCTCCAATCAACCAACCAATACAATAGGCTCATTTGCATCATGGGAAGGCTGGTCCTGGCCTTATCTCATTTCTGCATTGCTGGCAGAAAGAACTGCAGCCTCCTCTACTTAAAGATTGGTACCAAGAACTGGGTCCAGGCAAACTGCAAATCTGCAGGCATTTGCAACTAGAAGAAGCAAACAGACCCATAGAGGCAGGTCTATTGAGAGCGATTAAGGGGGCAATCCTAGAGCACCCTGGGCCGATGCAAGTCCCTTGCCTGGCCTAAGAGGGTCGAAAATGTGCTGTAAGGCATGTTTGCACATTTTCAGGAGTTGGCTGGGCTGGCGCAGGGGCACACGCTGGCCCGCAGAGGCTGAATCCAGCCTCTGTGCCAACTTCACAGGGGAGCCTTGTGTCAGCCAATCTTGGCCAACGCAAGGCTCTAGGGAGGGCGGGGAGGAGGTGAGGAAGGTGGGAGGGAGACGTTCTGGGACAGGGGGAGGGCGGGCAGAGGGCATTCCGGGGCAGGTGGGTGGGGAGTGGGAGGCGGGGTTGGGACCCGGCAGATATGCCATATGTTAGCCTCCGTTCCCAAGCAGTCTCCTTGGACTTATACCACCTTCAGAGGTGGCACAAGTCCAAAGATACCCCGTGGGGGTGCAGAGGCTTACCTGTGGGTAAGGGGAAGAGTTTCCCCTTGCCTGTGGCTGAGCCACTTTGGTCCCCTCTCTTGCACTGGATACAGTGCAGGCCTCCTGGGCTGCCTGTTCCAGGGCAAGATTGCACTGTAACTGTGATAACTCAATCATTCTTCACAATCAGAGGTCATGTACCACTGTGTTCCAGCTGCTGGATCTGAACAACCAAGAGGAAATAGCTGTCATTTCCATATATCTCTTGTGAGCTCCTCAACACATCTGGCTGGCCGCTGGTGGAGGTGAAATGTTGCGCTAGGCAGAGCTTTGGTCTAAGCCACTAAGGAAGGTAGTTGTTATATAAACACAACAGTGGGTAGTCCTCAGTCCTCCAGATCACACAGCTTGTCAAGAATCATTGCCCTATGGTGGTTTTTAATTTACAGTCCTGGAACAGGACCAGTCTTTACACCAGATGCACTGTGAACTGCGAGATCTGTGACATGAGCATTCTACAGCCTTCCCTCTCACATCTAGCTCATTCCTCATATCTAGCTATCTTGCATGCACGTTCATGCGTATATCCGTTTATGCACATATATGCATGCGTCCACACATGGCGAAGCACAACCGTACTATTAGAAACATGATAAAGAAACATTTAAAATTAAACTGGGATGGATCGAGCATTAGAGAGGAGCTCCGATTCCCTTCGGGTACATTTGTAATGTTTAATCTAATCATCATTCTGCAGCAGGTACAATTCTAGTCTACATCAAAGGAACCCAAATACCTCTTTGATGCTTTAATAGCAGCTGGCTGTGTAATGACAGGTGGCCACTACCACAATCCTAATTTGAAACAAGCTTCAGACTTGGTTCAAGCCACACGCACAGGCAGCCTCCCTCCTTGGATTCCGTGAAACCTGTTTCCTTAAATGACCTGGGAGCAGACAATGGAACTGCAGTAAATTTCATGGGCTACACTTGGAGTGCTACTATGTTGGCATTACTCGTAAAGGTTGTTTCAGCATGTGTATTATCCACCAGCCACAATGTTATTGCAGTTGTTGTTTAGTTCTTGTTTCCTATTAACTGAGGGAACAGGAAGAAAAGGATCCCGGGAAGATGTGATCCAGTTTGCCCAACCACTGCATCTTGTCTTCCACTTCCAACCAGGTGGGGAAGATCATGGGAGCAGAATCCCCCTGCCTGGCTAGTTTAGAAGCAGCAGCAGTGGAGGAGGAGGTGGTGATGGGGGGAAGCAGAGTACATGCTCTTATACAACACCCCACCCCAAATGAAGGGGGAGAATGCAGCTCCTCCATCACTTCATGAAGGTGGGGGCTCTCCTTGCTGCCTGCACAAGGCAAGGGAGGGAAGACAGGCACCTGACTGAGTTTGGGCCTGCTGGCGGCAGGGCTAGGGCAGGGCCTGCTTTGTGTGAGCCCTGATTCCAATCTTGGGAAGCTTTGCACTTGGATGTTTGCATATCCCTGGATGGGAACTAGTAGATGCCTATCCAGGGGCAGCAGCATCTGGGGATGTGACGTCATGGTGTTACGTGACGTTGTGAGTCATATGATGCTTTGATGTCACTTCCAGGTTCAGAGGAAGGCAAGGGTGACTTCACCATGTGACTGCTGCCCCCGTTTCCTCTATAGCAGCTTCCCAGCTGACTCTCTGCTTTTGCCCAGCTGCGACAGACCTCTGAGTGCTGTACTCCGAGGCGTAGAGTGGCTCAGCAGAAATTGAAAATCAGCAGGGAAGCTCTGGCTGACTCTTGGCTTCTGCCTGGCTGAAGCAGACCTCCGAGTGCAGCGCTCAGGGGTCTGTTGTGCTGAATTGCGCCCTCCTTGATGTATTGCCCTGGGCAAGTTCCCCTCAGGTTCCACCCTTGTTATGCCTCTGGGAACTGGGCTACCTTGTGGCACCTTCTTCATCAGAGTGGAATGACTTTAGTCTCCACAGAGACTGAAGTATCTAGTGAGGAAGGGTCCTGAGGCTCCCCCCCACCTGCATGTCTTGTGGAGTGGAAGTCTGGGCTAGGAGTCTGAAAGTCTGAAAGGGAGTCAGGCACTGCTGTGGAACATGGCCCCCCCCAAATGATCATCTTATGAAAGCAAAGCAAAACAGTACAGAAAGAGAGGGAAAGTAAATGTTGAAGAAAATCAAAGGGTAGGCTGCCCAAGCGATGGTAGGTTTGGGTAGGTGACCTAGAAAAGCCTAGAAAAGAGGAGGGGGGACATGATTGAGACATACAAAATTATGCATGGGAAGGATAAAGTGGATAGAGAGATGCTCTTTACACTCTCACATAACACCAGAACCAGGGGACATCCACTAAAATTGAGTGTTGGGAGGGTTAGGACACGATAGAAAATATTTCTTTACTGAGCGTGTGGTTGGTCTGTGGAACTCCTTGCCGCAGGATGTGGTGACGGCATCTGGCCTGGACGCCTTTAAAAGGGGATTGGACAAGTTTCTGGGGGAAAAATCCATTATGGGTTACAAGCCATGATGTGTATGTGCAACCTCCTGATTTTAGAAATGGGCTATGTCAGAATGCCAGATGCAAGGGTGGGCACCAGGATGCAGGTCTCTTGTTGTCTGGTGTGCTCCCTGGGGCATTTGGTGGGCTGCTATGAGATGCAGAAGCTGGACTAGATGGGCCTATGGCCTGATCCAGCGGGGCTGTTCTGATGTTCTTATGACCCCTTGGGCTTGAATTGCAGTCTCTCTCAAAGGCTGTCAGGCTTGGAATGGGTGGGGTAATTTGGCTGCCTTGACCTCTTTCCAGAGGTTGGTGTGGAAAACCTAGGATTGTTGCAAGGTGACCTTAAGTTGGAGCCAGGTTGGGAACACCCAAGGAGGAAGTGAAAGTAGAGCCTGGCTCCTGTAGGGTTGGTGCCCACACTAAAGGGAAGAGGAATTCTATCTAGGTAGGAAATGCTGCAGGATGTGGTGAATTGGATGTTGTCATAAATAAACATGGCTCCTTTCACATCAAAACTGTTCTTGTCTTGTGCCATCTGTGGGGGGTATCTGAGCAATTTGAGCAGCACTTCATGTGCTCGTTCCATTTGGGCCAGGTCTGCCCATCCCATCCAGCATGCACGGAATTACAGGCTTCATTATTTCTTGACTCGCACACTGCCGTCTCCTCCCACCCCAAACAGCCTGAAGCGCTGAAAAAAAAATTAAAAATGCATGCTTTAATTGCTGTTGCGTTACCAGAGGTGGCTCAGAGGTACCACGGCAAACAAGAACATTCCTTCTACTCTGTTGCTAAGATCTAAATTGGTATTTAAATAAGCAATACAAAATTTCTCACGTGCTGTTGTCAGCGAAAGAATTAATTAAAAAATACAAGGCAGTTTGTAATGAAGATCGGATAGCTCACTGCCGGCACAGCCGCTGAGCAGGAGGCAGAGAAGGTTCTCACTAGCCAGGCTAGTGCTGGGTCCTTTTGTAACCCTTCCTGTCCAGGAGAGCCAATCATCAGGTTGTACAGCCAAAGCTTGTCTAGCATTTGGGGAACATTAACTGTCTAAGCAATAGGAATAGACAAACCTACTTCCTGCTGTTCCATGTCACATTCATCCTTTTCTTCCTACTAAAATCAATTACAACATTCCCTTTCCTCTGCACCGGCATATGCATTTTTATTCGTTTCAAATAGGTTAGAGCTCTACTGGGCTTCTGGAGAATTTATATCCTGCCTGAGATGGCAGGCACTTGTCAGTGCCAAGTTATGGGGGGGGGCAGCAATATGGTGGTGAGGCTGGCATCTTCCTCCTGGTCCCTGGTAGCTCAGTCCTCCCCACTGCACTCCTGAGAGAAAAAGTCAGGGTGAGCAAGATCCTTTCAGGCACATCCAGAGTTTTCGCTTGTTGGCTTACTCTGGGTAGCACCACTAGGCCCAGTCTTCACCACTAAGCCACCCAAAGAGAAAGGAGGAATGAAAGGAGGTTGGTCTGTGGAACTCCTTGCCACAGGATGTGGCGATGGTGTCTGGCCTGGACGCCTTTAAAAGGGGATTGGACAAATTTCTGGAGGAAAAATCCATTACGGGTTACAAGCCATGATGTGTATGCGCAACCTCCTGATTTTAGAAATGGGCTATGTCAGAATGCCAGATGCAAGGGAGGGCACCAGAATGAGGTCTCTTATTATCTGGTGCGCTCCCTGGGGCATTTGGTGGGCCGCTGTGAGATACAGGAAGCTGGACTAGATGGGCCTATGACCTGATCCAGTAGGGCTGTTCTTATCTTCTTATGAAACAGTTCACTCCTTAAACAGGAAAGGGCAGGGAAGCAACAAAAGTGGCTACATCTGTGCAGTGCAACTACCACTTGCTCAATCCGCTCTACCTGCCACAGAGCCTAGAAGAGGGGGGTAAAGGGAGTAATTTATACTCAGACCCAGGAGCCAAAGAAGGGGGCCCAGAAATTTCCTGGGATCTTACATTTTCCTATCTACTCAGACTTGTTGCCCACATGAGATTCTGTGGACACTACCATGAGTTACAGCTGCAGCTACTGCAGCTACTTGCAAGTCATGTATGCTGTGCTGAGAAATGCATACATGACACTCCTTAACAGTGTCAACTGGAAGTTAACTGGAAGTGGAGCACGATCGCTCCACTTTCACTTTCTAAGCTGCGGGGAGCCCTGCAGAAGGTCGCAGAAGGCCTTCGATTGCTTGCTGTCTCTTGTGGAGATTGTTCCTCAGTGATTTTTGGCATTTTTCTTCTCATGGCACATTCTATGAACTTCTCTATAGTCTCCACTTCTTGTCATGTCACTTCCGACTTCCAGGAGACTCCTCCAGGGTTCCACAGTTCTCCTGTCTGTCCCTCGACCAGCAGAACGGATGTGTTTTTCAGTTTTCAACGCTGTGCTCCAAACACCTGCGGACCTTTTGAAGCACATCAATGTGTCGCGGCGCACTGGTTGAAAATCAGCTGCTGGACCTGCTCAACTGCAGAATAAACGAGCAAGAGGAAACCAGTCTTTTGGTCTTGGTTTTTTCTTTGTTTTTACCATTATGTGGTCATCTTGCCAACAAAGATATTGGCAAAGGCCCTTGGCTACAAATTATATACCTCATGTGCATGCATGGGCTGCAGTAACTTTTTGGTTGCATGCCACTTGGAGAATGAACATCCCAAAGCCTGAGTTCTTACAGATAAGATGGGTAATGTTGCCTTCACTGATGTTAAGAAGAGTGGTAAACCCCTTTCAACCCATGCAGTTCTTTGAAGGGTAAATGTGCTAGTGGGGAAGAGATTAAAATTATCTTTTCTTAATGGATGTGAGTGGTGATTTATGCCCTGCAGAGATTTGTAAATGATCCCTGCAGGAAAAAAAAAAATTGAGAATTCTGTGTTTATCTTTCAAAACATTAGCAGCGTGCCTGGCAATTAGAACTAAGGGCTTTGAAATGTGGCATTGTTATATCTAGGAGTGGATAAATGCTCTGAGGTTAAGAACCTCATTCAGGCAAGCGTAACTACAGAGCCATTTAAAAAAATCATGCATGTTCTAAAAGATGAATACATGTCCTCAGATTAATTGGCAGTAGATAGTTGCCCCCCCCTCCACAACTAATAAAGCTATCATAAAAAAGTCTGAGTTTGAATCCGCTGCCATGTTACATTCTGCTGTCCATAATTTATTCCATTTTAAATGACTAGGAAATAATATATTTAGGGTGGAGGTGGGTAGGTAGTTCATTTATGTTTGCCTGATCAGCTATACAAGGAATACTAACTCTTGACAGCACTTAGATGCTCCAGCATTTAGAGTTTCCTAACAGCGAAGGTAATAATTACTGTAGCAACAATGTAAGTCATGGGGAAATGGAATGTACATTCAGCTATATTTTCCATAGACCATTAAACCATATTTTCCAGTTAAATGAATTACTTCTCACAGGAGTTCACTTAGCTGAATTTACAAGCCGGTTTTTCCTCCCCAGCTAGGCTGTATCGGATCTTCGGGCTGTTTCATAAAAATAATGAAACATTTAGCATTTATATTGCACATTTAGTTCAAATCACCTCAAGAATCTTTACAACAGCCCTTTCAGGTAGACCAGTTTTCTTATACCCATTTAAAGGGGGGAGAGGGTTTGACGTTGAGAGAATAGAGGCTTGCCTGGCAGCTAAATTGTTGTTAAATCCTGGTGATAATCTCAGATAAACCCATTTGATAATTCACAAAAAGGGAATACCTGTCTGAGGGCCCAATCCTATCCAATTTTCCAGTGCCAATGCAGCCATGCCAATGGGATGTGCACTGCATCCTGTTGTGGGGAGACAGACACAGGGGCCTTCTCAGGGTATGAGAACATTTGTTCCCTTATCTTGGGGCTGCATTGTGGCTGCACCGGTGCTGGAAAGTTGGATAGGATTGGGCCCTAAGGAAACAAACACCCAAATTTATCTTAACAGTTTTAGTGAAATTTGGTGATAAAGCCCATTAATGGCTGTTACACATACATAGTTTTTAATTGATTTGTACAGATTTTATTTGCCTACATGTAAAATTAGCATGCATGATGTTGCATGCATGGCCCCTACGGGCAGGGATAGGACTAGATGACACTGTAGTTACCTTCCAACTCTATGATTCTATTTATCTGGGTATTTCTTCTGAACATTTCTTATCCCTATTTCTTATCAGGGATAATATAATATATTATATTATAACCTAATATATATAATATAATAATATATATTATATTATAACCTCCACTGCCTTGTGGCTACACCCAGTTATGGAAAAGGCTTCAGAAGTCAACCTCGAGGCAAAATCCGGAGCCGGAGTCCCTGAGGCAGTTCATGGCTGAACACAGTCACGTTCTGGCAACTCCTGCGTCGCTGCTGGAACCAACCGTATTGGCCTCTGCCTTTCCATTGGACCATTTCAGCGACGTGGAGAGGGGGGATTTGCTGCATGGGTAACAGCCTATCCTCCATACCTACTTTACCCAGGCTTCGCACACTGGAGAGGACACTCTGTTCCAGAACCACCATTCAGAGCGTGACACCATAGTCTTCCAAGACTGAAGGATGCCAACAAGTCTTCAGAACACAACCATTTTGGGGAGTAGGACTGGTGCCCAATGACATGCAGAACATTGCCCAGGTTGTTTGCACACTTGAGTAGTTAAAGTAGCAAGAAACATGGTAGACAGAGAAGACTAACAAGTGGTTGTGGAGTCCAGGGTACATTACTCTACTTGGGGGATCTGTGCCTTGGGAAGAGGAAACCAGATCATAGGCCACTGATGTTGTCATCAACAGTGGCTAACATACCTCCATTTAAGACTGAAAACCTGGTGTTAAGGACCCAACTTTGCGATCGAAATTTTGTGGCAAACCTCCCAGGCTCCCACTGACTTAACAGCTTTTGCCTCAAAATATTCAACCCAGCCGTGCCCACAATTGTTCTGTGAAATTTGCCGGCTCTGCTACTTTGACTGTGCGCACAGATTAGATAACTGTGAATAGCAGTGGGTAATTAGGCACATTGCCATGTACAATGACAGTAATTGTGCGGTCTAATTAAGACTGGATAACTTGTTTGAATACCTAGCCCCACGAGATCGAAGAAACATCCTGATGTGGAAGGAACACTGCATTGTTCTAATGAGAGAGGGCTGCATTCTGATATGGATTGGGCTCTAATTAGGACTGAGCCATGCCCCCTGCATGTTGAAAGAATATCCTGGGAAATGACGGCCCTGTCAAAAAGATCATTAAAAGGGGGACAAGTCAGAAATGGCAAGTATGACATCATGATTGTTGTTATGCTAGTTGCTCCATTATTCATTGGAGAAGGGGGACCCTCTATGACTGCTCTGGAAAAAATCTGGAATGAATGGATGTGTTTCCTGGTTGTCCTTTCTTCTAGACCAGGGGCGTCACACTCATTTCATAGACAGGGCTGGAGTTAACATTCAAGCTGCCTGCTGAGGGCAGGAAGTGACATCATTAAGCAGAGAGTGACATCATTAAGCAAATGATGTCCAGAAATGTATTTATTCAGTGTATTTTTATCCCACCTTTCTCCCTGAAAGGACCCAAGGCAGCTTAAAACGATGACTAGAAATACATAAAATCACAATAAAAAAACATATTTTGTTTTTAATCGCATTTAAAAAACACAGATTAAAACAAATTAAAACATTAAAACTCTTCACAATCAGCACATTGTTTTCATAAGAACATAAGAAGAGCCCCACTGGAGCAGGCCAAAAGCCCATCTAGTCCAACTTCCTGTATCTCACAGTGGCCCACCAAATGCCCAGGGAGCACACAAGACAACAAGAGATCTGCATTCTGGTGTCCTCCCTTGCATTTGGCATCCTTTGCATTTCATGTAGGATAATAAGCACTTTGTTTTCACGAAGGAAGT
The DNA here is from genome assembly GCF_035046505.1 of Tiliqua scincoides. Taxonomy (NCBI): domain Eukaryota; kingdom Metazoa; phylum Chordata; class Lepidosauria; order Squamata; family Scincidae; genus Tiliqua; species Tiliqua scincoides. The sequence continues at coordinate 213,418,287 of NC_089824.1, forward strand.
CATTAGCTGCAAATTACAGAAAAGCAAATGTGTAAATCTTGTTCATGTTTTCAAGATATGAGAGAGCCCAATTATCAAGATGGGGGAGCCCAGGGCGCTGGATAAATAGCTTCAGGGGGCTGCATTTGACCTAGTGCGCCTTATGGTTGATACTCTTGTTCTAGACGTTCATTTGCATTGCTACTTTTGGCCCCAGTGTAAGGTGGAAGGCCAGTGTAAGGTGGGAGGCCTGCCAAGATTTTGGACTGACGATCAGCCTGAAGAAAACACAGGTCATGGTTCAGGATGTGGACTCACCTCCCTGCATTACAATCTCTGCACATGAACTGGAGGTTGTCCATGACTTTGTGTACCTTGGCTCAACGATCTCCGACACTCTTTCTCTCGATACGGAGCTAAACAAACGCATTGGTAAAGCAGCTACCACGTTTTCCAGACTCACAAAGAGAGTCTGGTCCAACAAGAAGCTGACGGAACATACCAAGATCCAGGTCTACAGAGCTTGCGTCCTGAGTACACTTCTGTACTGCAGCGAGTCATGGACTCTTCACTCACAACAGGAGAGGAAACTGAACGCTTTCCACATGCGCTGCCTCCGACGCATTCTCGGCATCACCTGGCAGGACAAAGTTCCAAACAACACAGTCCTGGAACGTGCTGGAATCCCTAGCATGTGCGCACTACTGAAACAGAGACGCCTGCGTTGGCTCGGTCATGTCGTGAGAATGGATGATGGCCGGATCCGAAAGGATCTCCTCTATGGAGAACTCGTGCAAGGAAAGCGCCCTACAGGTAGACCACTGCTGCGATACAAGGACATCTGCAAGAGGGATCTGAAGGCCTTAGGAGTGGACCTCAACAAGTGGGAAACCCTGGCCTCTGAGCGGCCCACTTGGAGGCAGGCTGTGCAGCATGGCCTTTCCCAGTTTGAAGAGACACTTGGCCAACAGTCTGAGGCTAAGAGGCAAAGAAGGAAGGCCCATAGCCAGGGAGACAGACCAGGGACAAACTGCACTTGCTCCCGGTGTGGAAGGGATTGTCACTCCCGAATCGGCCTTTTCAGCCACACTAGACGCTGTTCCAGAACCACCTTTCAGAGCGCGATACCATAGTCTTTCGAGACTGAAAGTTGCCAGCTGTACTGTACTGTAAGGTGGAAACTCCCTACCAGGTTTAGTGTAAGGTGGAAACAACCCACCAGGTTTACAGCTTCCCCAGACACATGGAGAGTGTTTGGTCACATCAAGACATTGTGGTTCATGGTTGCTTTCAAATTTGGTAGTTTCGGATTGGGTGCTGATTTTGTAAGCTGACCTGGAAATATTTTCATTGATGAGTGGATCCAAATTTGTTAAACAAACGCATAAAAGAACACATGAAGCTGTGTCCCGGGTCCCAGGCCCTGCTAACAACCTTCACCATCTTGAATGGTGCTCCTGGTCATACCTCCATTCCTGCTGCCATTGGCTCAATGAATTTCACAGATGGAAATAGGGAAGCCCTTGTGCACAGTTCCTATATATTTCTTTAAAAATATTGTGACCCATTCCAAGGTTTTGGGATGAAACAGAATTTACAGGAGAAGAAAACACTCTCACAAGTGTTTTATTGTCATCTCATTGGAGTATGTCTATGGATATACATATGGTGTCTGTGTGTGGCATGCACTTTGAAATTTACCACTGCATCACTGGTTGACATGAGCTCCCTTCCTGGCATAACAAGGTTAACATTCATTTCTACTTCTGATCTGGTTGCCCAGAACATTTAAATCAATCTCCAGTTCATACTAGGATTTTTGAAAGCCTGTGTTTTTTAGATATTGTAGTTTTGTGAGACTGGACTATTGTATAGATGGGACCATACAGTTTGGCAGATGTCAATTTCTTTTATGGAATTCCTCTAGAACAGGGGTGTCAAACATAAGGCCCAGGGGCCGGATACGGCCTACGGAAGCTTTTTATCCGACCCTCAGCACTACTCTCTGCTGCTGAGTAGTGCTGAAGTGTTACTGCTCAAAGGGCAGCCCCCAAGAAAATTGGGCTCTCCCATATCTTGAAATATGATAAAGATTTGTGTGTTTTCTCTTCTGTCATTTGAAGTTAATGAATTCCTAAGTGAGAAGAAGTACAAATTTTTGGTTATGAGTTATTTAATGACATCACTTCCTGCCTAAGGACATCACTTCTAGCCCTCAGCAGGCATTATGAATGCCATTCGGCATGAAACGAGTTTGACACCCCTGCTCTAGAAAGTATTGTCCCAAAGCCTCCAGAATTATAATTACAGGTTGAGTCTCATTATTCGTAAGGGTTCCACTCCCAGAACTCACGTGGATGGCGAAAATCGCATTAAAGCTAATCCATCTAAAAAACAATGTCCCTTTGCTAGGTAATATAAAAACAACCTTGCTTACCTTTGTGATGTAAGACAGAATCATTAGGCAGACAATCCATCAATCAGTCTTTCTCCAGGCACTTAGAAAGGCTTTACTCCGAGCCAGTGACCCCTTCCTTCATCCAGAATGCAGTGCTGGGAAAGAATTCAAAGTGATTGTCTTTCTTCCATGTGCTCAGGAGAAGGGAGGGATCTCCTGCCTTGGAGTGTAGCCTTTCTAAGTGCCTGGGGAGAGAATGATTGTTGGATTGTCAGCTGGCTGCCCTCTCTCACATCAACAAGGCTATTGTTAAATTTTTCCTTTAATTTAAAGAGCTCCTCTCATTGTGTTGAGATAAAACCACAGATAAAAAAATCCGTGGGTAATTAGGTTATACCGATATATTCAGATTATAACAGCCTATGCAGGATTGGACTGTTGGTCATAGCGTTTCACAACAATGAAAATCAGTGCATGGAGCACTCAGTCAGCCATTTTGGGAGCATTGCCACAAGAGGCAACAGTGCTCCCCTTCATAATTGGACCCAGCTGTGGTCAGTATAGCAGGTAAGGGCAGGGAGGGGCAAAACTGTGGGGAGGGGAAGGAACAAGGGTGGGAAGGCTGCAGGAGGGGGTGGATCTAATGGCAATGACACAGGCTGGATTCTGCCCCCTGCCCCCTTTCTCTTCTTGGACTTCTGCCAACTAAAATGCTGGTGCAGGTGCAAGAAGACCCATTGCAAAGTGGGAGGCCTATGGACCACTAAGAGTATTTAAATCTTTTTTCCCCACGGAAACCTCCTAATCTGCCCCCCCCCTTCCACCACTGGATACAGCCCACTCCTTTTTTGGCATGGCTGCACCGGTGGGGGAGAGGAGGATATGATTGAGCTGTTAAGTAGGACTTTTTAAAAGCCTAGAAGGGAATGATTATTCACAATGTTGGCTCAAGTCCAGATGTAGTAACAGAAAATTAGTCACAGACAAAACACCTGGTGGCTCCGCGTGGGGATGAGAATTCCCATTTTCATCAAAAAGATGCGTCGAACCACTTCAGTAGAGCTTGAATAAGCATTGCAGTGAGGACTGAGGTGTGCACTGGCAATGTCTGTGGAAGGCTGTTTTTACCTATGCAGCACTCTCTTGAAGAATAGGGAGGCTGTCATTATTAACACTTGATTAATAGCTAATAAATTTATCAGTCACAATTTTACATTACATATGCAGTGGCATAGCTAGTGGGGGTGCAAAGCATTAAGTTTTACAGGAAGCCTCACTGCGGCATGCAAGCGGTCCCTCTCCCTCCCCTTCGGAGCCATTCCGGGAGGGGGAAGCAAAACAGAGGCATTTGCTTCCCTGCTCTCCCTGCATTCACCTCCGTTTTGCTCTGAAGGGGAGGGTGAGGGGCTGCTTGTACACCACAGTGAGTCTCCTTGCAAGACTTAGTGCTTTGCACCTCTCTAGCTACGCCACTACGCTACGTACATATGTATATCTTGCAGTCCTCCTAAAACATAAAACTGAAATGACAACAAACCTGTGTTGGATGCAGCGCAAGCCTCCTGGCTTGCCTGCTCCAGCACAGGTGAGGATTGCGCCTTCTGTATGTTGTTTTTCACTTTGTTATGCATGAGAATGCTCAGAAGAGTGGTTTCTTTTTTTAAAAAAAAATAGCTTCAATGTGGTCACAATCACAAGCAGTGGTCTGATCAACTGGAGATGTATTTTCAAGGCCGTCTGCCTGGCTGACCAGTTTGACTTCGGTGTTTTCATTTGTTGTTTGTGCAGTTTTGTCATAGCCTTGGCCTACAGTTGAAACAAATAACATGAAATATTTACTTGACAATTTTAACGAATGGTCACTAGAGGGACGTATGTGGACAGGTGCAAACAGCTGGTGTCCATGCAATCTCCTGGGCTGATGCAAGACCCCAGTGATCAGCTGTTCAGAGTGTGAGCCAGCAGCCAAATGCCATGTCCCCATCTGCTTTCCCCACTGCGGTTTATTGGTGGGATTTCAGATTTTCCTTAAGGGCCTATGTGCTTACATACTCACATTGTTGAATCAGAGTCCTCAGCCATTAGAGGAAAGAGCACAGGGAAGGAGAGCCTAAGAAAGGATTGGGTGGGATCCGGATTATGTTTTCTTTATTTAATTTTGATGAACACTTAGCAGTTTCCCCTTTTGTTTTGACTCTTTCCCTTGAAGTCTAATTAGTCCATATGTCCTTTCATATCTGCAATTGTATTTCTCATTATCATTTTGCGAGGATATGCTGCCATTTCCTCTGGTCTCATCCAATCTCTTTTATGTTTCTCTTGTACAAAATTAATTACATTGTACCTTCAAGCATAATTTTAACAGTGTCTCCGTTGCACTGTGCCTGGCTTTAATTAATGCTCTTCTAATGTAGGTTTTAGAGCCAAATGGTGCGATATTCCGAGCATCAAAGAAACAAAAGATCTAACAAAGCTGAAATGAAAGCGCGAGACAAAGCAGCCAGCAATGTATTCTTGTTGAAAAATGTCACTTTGACTTTATTTTAGATAGCACAACTGAAGAACAATTTTCCCCCCACTCTCAGTTAAATTGTGAGGGAAGGTGCATGCCAAACTGGGAGATGAAGCTATAATGTTCTCCCGCATGGGGAATGAATGAAAATATGTTTGTTATGCATAGGTCTCTCTGTGAGTGCATCTCTCATTCCCTCAAATAGCAAAATGGATGGCCTGGTGCCAACACAGCATGCTAGAGAAATGGGGCTCCCCAGGCAGAATACAGGGCTAGAGACCCTAAATATGTAGGAAAATACTGGCTATTCAAGGGAAACAACCCGGACCAGAAGACTGAGGCTTGTCCGCACGCTCTACCCTCATGCAAAAACTTTTGCAGCCTGAAGATAGAGTGTTCAGCATACCAGGGGCTATGCTTTGGTCTGCTTGCTTCCACCTGGAGCCCTACAGAGGGAGAGGGGGATGGATCTGAGGGATAGGTGGCTAATGGCATGCCTCTTTCCAATCTTAATTCCAATCGCCACCATTCCTGCTCATTTAGGGGTTCTGCCTCTTTTTCAGCCTGAACAATCATTTGGGATTGGAAGGGAAAGCATTTTCCACTTCCCCATATCTCCTCTTTCGAAAAGGATCTTTAGAGGTTGGAGGGAGAGAGAGAGAGAGAGAGGGAGAGATAGAGAGAGAGAGAGAGAGAGAGAGAGAGAGTTAGGGCACAATCCTGCCCTTTGCTTGGGCCAACACAAGTCCCTTGTGCTGGCCCAGGAGGGTTGCTAATGTGCCAGAAATGTGGGGTGGGTGGGGAGGAGGCAGGGAGGGAGGCGCTCCTGGGCAGGGTGAGGATGGACAGTGGACAGCCCTGGGGGCAGGGGAGTGGGGAGCAGGAGGTGGGGCTGGAATCCAGCACTTATACTGATTCCCAACCCCGTTGTGCAAGTTTGAGGAGACCCATGGGGTAAGGGCGCCTTACCTAGAGGTAAGGGGAAAAGCTTCCCCTTGCCTCTGACTGAGCGGCTTTGGGCCCCTATCCTGCACCGGATACAGCACAAGCCTCTTGGCTTGCCTGTTCCAGCCCAGGGTAAGATTGTGCAGTTAGTTAGTTAGTTAGTTAGTTAGTTAGTTAGTTAGTTAGTTAGGGCCCAATCCTATCCAATTTTCCAACGCCAGTGTAGCTGTGCCAAAGGGGCATGCACTGCATCCTGTGGTAGGGAGGCAGTCACTGAGGCCTCCTTAAGATGTGGGAGCACTTGTTCCTTTACCTTGGGGGGCTGCATTATGGCTGCACGGGTGCTGGAAAATTGGATAGGATTGGGCCCTTAGTTAGTTAGTTAGTTAGTTACCCAAGCATTCTTTAAAGCATACTCTTGTTTAATTAAACAAGTCCTATATGCTTCATTCACTGTACCCTGTTCTATATTCTTGCTCTCTTTCTTCTCTGCTATCGCTGAGTCACTTCTGAGATGCTGATCCCTCAATTGGTGTGTTCCTTAGTTGTTCATTTTTGGGGTAGTTATTGCATGACGTATTTCAGGTTCTCTACAAAGTTGTTTTTTTTTTAAATGACACAAGTCCTACCTACATGCTTACAACTTAATAGACACAGTACAAAAGGAAACAGGGACAGTGTGAGGAGGTAAGAGGAAACACAAGTCAATTCAGGAATGAAACCTAAGTGACATAATAAGGTGGAATAGTCATTGCAATATAGGTCAGTTCCACCTATACATTGCAAAGGGAGCAGATCCCTTCTAAGTATAAAATATCAGGGATAAAATGGCAATCAAGGATGTCTGCTGTCAGGCATAAAACCCATGACTTAAATTTGTACCCTAAATTTTTTCCATGCAGATCAACAAGGGGATTAATACCCACCCCACACATGTACAGTATTCTGAATTCTCCTGTTCTGAGTATGCCCCCTCCCCTGATTTCCAGGGGAGGGGGGAATTGCCCTCTTTATCAGTTGCATGCATTGCAGAAGTGCCCCCACTGGAGAAGCATCTGATATGAAGCAAGCCTAAGAAACGGAAGAAGCAAGAGCTGTCTCCAACTTGGAGTCAACTATTTCCCAGGAGTATAATCAAGAGCATGAGCTGGCTGCATCAAGAACATTAAGTTATGCAATTAAAAAGATTGCATCTGCTTTTCAGTCATGGTTGGTTGGAGTCCCTTGTCATTCAGAGCACAAAAATATGTTCATCGGGCATTTCCTGCAGATCTATTAGTTGGTTTCTAATGGAGAAGACTGTCCTAGATATTCTAGGACTGCCTCTGAGCACACAAACTCACCAGTGGTGCTCTAATTCTCATGCCGGGGGGGGGGAGACATGGCCCCTCAGGTGGATTCATGTAAAGGCCTATGCCTATTTCAACTGGTGTGCTGCGGCACATTAGTGCGCTGCAAAAGGTCCACAAATGTGCTACGGGAGTTTGGGGTACAGCCATTGAAAACAACTGAAAAACCTGCCCGGATTCTGCAGCTCTGTTTCTAGAGCAACTGTCTGTAGTAGTGAATTGTTACTACAGAGCCAGCGAAAGAAGAGGGGCGGACAATTGGTTACTGCAGATAGTTGCCCTAGAAACAGAGCTGCAGAACCCAGAAGAGTCTCCTGGAAGCCAGAAGTGACATCACAAGAGACAAAGACCATAGAGAAGACCATAGAGGTCTGTGAGTCATGGGAAGAAAAAGCAAAAATCACCGATCTATGTGCATGATGTCCTCTAGGCATGTACGTTCGTACTCAGAATTAATGAAAAAGGGCACAAAAGGAATTCTTTCATGCCTGTTTCAATTTGTTCTCAGATAAATGCACTGCAGAACATATGGTTCTGCCTTGGGAACCTCCATTGGTTGTCATTCTTCCCCCCTCCCCATTTTTGTTTAAAATGCAAACAAGCTCAGTAATAGAAACTGCCAAGAAATTCAGCTGCTGCACAATTCCCCACCCCATGCATGTCCAGATTTATTAAACCAAGCCCACAAAGAAAAATACAGCAGCTGAGTTTTAAATTGGAAGGCTTTCAAGTGTCCTTCGACCACCACATGGTGGCCCACAAAGAAAAAGCCAGAAAAGTGGGCCTCACTAAAACAAACTTTAAGAGTCACTTCTAAGATCTGAAATTTACAACTACATGTCCTGGTCACTGAATGGCCAGTGGAATGACTCACATTGAAAACGTCCAGAGCTACCTCAGTTCTTCAAAGGGTCAAATTAACCTGCCCTGTCTTGATCTCATGGTGTGGCTGGTGTTGGAGCTGAAGTCCCCAAAGAGCTCCAACAGAACAACTTGATCCAGCAGTCTCTGCTCCAACTGAGTTTCTTCATGCCTTCTGGCCCTGACTAACACTTTCAGACTCCAGCCACTGCTTCAGATGGAGGATCCTTAAAGGGGCAGCATCCAGACTTGGAGCTCAGTACTCCACTGTCTCTCAGTCACTTCTTGCCTGATGAGGGGCAACAAACGTTCTCAATGGGAAGATGAGGTAGGACTTCCGGAGCATGTCAGCACAAGAGCGGAACTTGCCATGTGGACAGCATCCAAGCTAATGCATGACTGAGTAGGGCTTACGCATCATTTTATTCTGCTTTTATTAAAGTCACACTACTGTAAACTACTTTGAGAGACCAGAAGAGCTAGTTTAGTGAGATGCATGTTTTTCAGTGAATAAAAAAACACCATGGGCACATCTAGATGACCTTAGATGCTTGCTGTTTGTCAATGTCGTGCCCATTCAGTTCAAAGAAGACAAATCTGGCTTATGTGTGTTTCAGGAAATGCTTAAGGTGCACCACATCAGTGGCGTAGCTACGTTTTGCAGGGTGCTTCTCCAAAGTGTGCAAGCGGCCTGTCCCCCTCCCCTTCAGAGCCATTCTGGGCAGTGGGAGCAAAATAGAAGCATTCATCTTCATTTTTTCTTCCACCCGTCTGGCATGGCTCTGAAGGGGAGAAAGAGAGGCTGCTTGCACACTGGGGTGAGGCTCCCTGCAAAACACAGCGCCTTGTAACCCCTCTAGCTATGCCACTTCAGCGCATAAGGCCGATATACTCCAGCAGGGTTTCTGCAAGTTGAAGGAGCAATGGAGTTAGTCAAAGCTGTGCCTTTAATATTCTTGCAAAATGTCAAGAGAGCTCTGTTTCAAAGGATGCTTCGTCTTTTTCAAGAACCCAAAAGGGGGAAAAAATCTTTGATTTCTGAAATAAATGAAAGTGGGGGGCAACAGGAAACAAAGAATTCTGCACGGTGATATTTTGGGTGCCACAAGTTAAGACTAAAAGGCTGCATGCCCTCATATTAGATACTTTTACTTCATCTTTGAAATTTCAAGTGTTTGAAGCTGGCCAGTGGGCAGGTGCTTGAGCTACATTTTGTACAGTTCAAATGCTGAAAAATGTCCTTTTGTGCCTCCATTTGGCTTTCATCCCTGGAATCCATCCTTTATAGGCTTAACAACGAAGATGAGCTCTTTTTCCCCACTTGTGAAAATATTCTCCTCTCAATCATTAAAAGAGGAGGGTTCTATGCCATTAGAAACCCCTGGAAGGGTGGCATGTTTGCTGAGTTTGAAAGATCAAAGCTTTTTGGGGGGGAGGGAGGAGAGACCATATGTTTGAAATGAACCATAAACATTCTTAGCTTCAATTATGCCATTTGACCTGCCCCCCTTCCCATTATCTCTTTGCTTAGAAGAAAGGACATCACCATATAATATATTGTGTTATCGCACCTAAAATCCACAGCGCTTTAATGCCAAGGTAATGAGCACATTCGCATAAATGCATTTCATGCTCGAAGGGGTTTTATTGTTTATGGGACAGCTATTAATAAACCCAGCAGTGCACTGGAAGAATAATGTTATTTGAATAATATCACTTTCTAGCCTTGTGAGCTTTATGTAAGTTACTTTAAGTACAGAGTATTTGCAGGGGGAGAACATGGTGCCATCAAATTCCTGAGGAGCAAAGAGCGCCAGTTGTCAGTTATAAAACTATTACCCTGGTCACTTTTCTTGCTGGTGGAACAATGCCTTGTTGTGTGCATGCTTTTAAATAACACACCACATGCACCTATGCATGTTTACTCAGCAGTGAACCCCAGTATGCGCTATGGGGTTTACTGCCATGTAAATGTGCATTAAGCCATTTCTGCCCAACTTTGCATATACGCAACAGGGATCAAATGTGTATACCTGTGGGCTGGGCAGAAATGGTTTAAACTGCAACCTAATTACTGACCTGGCACTTATCTAAGTACTTACCTGGGAGTAGATTCTGTCAAGCTACAATGAAAATAACTACTGAGCAGACATGCTTAGGATTACTCTGTTAGACAAGGAATACATCCCATCCATACAGAGACACCTGATTTCTCTCTTTAGCTGCAAAATGTTTGGTAGCGGCTAGATGCCAATGAGCTAATCATCCACCTATATCGCCTATGATCTAAAAAAGAATCTGGGAGATGATGGTGCTTGACATCCATTTCCACTCCAGTGAAATGCAGTATGAATACCAAATATGCTTTGGGGGAGAAAAGGCTCTCCTTTAGTAACATTACAGATTCAAGAAAAGATACATATGCTAAACCAGAGTGTTTACACACACACACACACACACACACACACACACAAGGCAGGTCCAGGGCAGGTTTTGAGCCAACACCCATGGAATTTTCTATGACCTTTGGATAAGTCAGGGGTTAAACTTAGGGGGTGTCTGAATATAGTTTTGACTGATTTTAGCCCAGGCCAGATCCTGAAAAATAACCTACCACTAATTGTTACCTAAGAACTGTAGTCTCTATTAAAAACATAGTAAAAGATCATAAGATATATTTTTATTCTTTATTAAATTCTGGTCTTCACCACCTTTTTGTAAACACTATCAGAGTAAGTGCACTGTAAACAACATACCAGTAAAACAGTGGTTCCCAACCTGGGATTCATGTACTCCCAGGGACACTCAACAGGACCTTTAGGGATACTTGAAAAAGAATGGAATAATGGCCGAAAAAGGTAGGTCTTGCTCCAGAATGCCTTGCAAGGCAGGAAGCCTTGCAAGGGCCAGCAAGGCAGAAAGGGAGGTAGCTAGTTGGCTGTGAAAGCCCCACCAATAGCTAGTTTTTGGTCATCAATTCATGTATGAACCAGTAATTGAAAGCCAGCACAGTAAAAAAGCTTAAACATACTATGGAAAGTGATCAATCACCCAGAATTTCTCAGCACACTTCTGGTGCAAAACAGTGCAAAGGCAGAGTCTTCTGTTCTTCAAACAGATAAAAAGAGAAAACACTGTGATAAATACATGAAGTCTGGGCTTTCATATAGAGGAGATGAGGGCTTGTATTATTAATTACAAACATTTTGCTAATATGAAGGGTACAATTTATAGAAATGGGCTGCCAAGGGATATGCAAGTGAAAAAGGTTGGGAACCACTGCAGGAAAACCTTTAAGGTGGCTGGTGTGTTAAGCCAGAAGCTCTACATACAACAAACAACCCATAACACATAACTGGGAGTGTGCAATTCAATTCACAGCAGAGAGATGCAGCTGCATATATTTGCAACCCTTTTTACTCAGAAGTAGACCCACTGCTTTCCATGGGTGTAATTCTTAAGTAATGGTGCACTGAATTGTAGCCTGGGAAGGAGGATCCATCCCATCCTGGTGTTTCCAAAAACAGACCTGCTTTGCAAGCATTTGCCAAGCAGAACCAGGCTGCAGCAGAAGGAAGGAGAATAAAAGGTTAACTTTGGCTGGAATGTCTCAGGAAATTACTATAGCAACTAATGGGAGGTCAGAGCAGAGAAACAAATGTTGTTGCTGTAGAAACAAATGACCTCTACCTGCCTGCTGCTTGAGAATGGAAACTTATCAGAGTTGAAAGGCTCTGCCCTCTCATTGACCTGGAGATAAGGCAAAGTGATAATTGGATCTTGACTACTTGGCAAATATATATATATATATATATATATATATATATATATATATATATATATATATATATGTGTGTGTGTGTGTGTGTGTGTGTGTGTGTGTGTGTGTGTGTGTGTGTGTTATCTCCAAGTACAGGAATTGTGTGTGAGTCGCCTTTGTCTCAAGATCAAAATTGTTAAAAATTGTACTTTCACATGCTGTTTTATCTTGTTTACCGAATGTCTATAAAGACCTGATAGTCTCTGAACACTGATCTCATTGTGTGTGAAATCAAGAGAACTTGTTTGAATTCTTCTTCTGTATCTTCAAAGTCCAAGGCAGTAAATGTTAAAACTCCTTCTGAAATGTGAGAGACAAATATATGCATCAGATGCAGGTTGACTGTTTGTTATTTTGTTGACATATGTTGACATGCAGTGGTGTAGCTAGAGCGGGTGTAGGTGTAGCAACTGCACTGGGCTGCAGGCTGCCTGGGGGCAATAGTCTGGTCACCCACCTGTGCAATTGTGTCATCCCCCGTCTCCCTGTGATTGTTGCTCATGCAAAAAGTGCTGGAAAAATATGCCATTCTTTGCAAGAGGGGCAGTGGAGATCAAAGTCTCTGAGTGCTTTCTCCCCTCGCTCCAGGCAGCTTGGGGGTCATGCAGGAGGGGGTTGAGGGTTTTATTTTTAATTTAAAAAAACAAACAAACAAAAAATTGTGTTTGTGACCACACCCAAAAGTGACATCACTTCCAGGTGTGACATGGGGGGATTCATTTTTAACTTTGCCTTGGGCTCCAGGGTGGCTAGCTACACCACTGACTCCATGCCAACCTGAAGAGATGTATCAGGTGGGGAGCTGTAGTATCCTGAGTTGCTTTGTGCTGTGTTGAGTCTGGTTCAACATTTTTATAAACGACCAGGTCAAGCGAACAGCAAGGATGCTTCTCAGGGGTGCAGGTGATATAAGGAGGGAGGATAGTTAACCCCATGCAAGCCTGAATCAGGATTCAAAATGAGCTTCATGGGCTTGATCATTGGGATTCATCAACAAGATGAAGTTCAGTAGAGATCTTTCTGGAAGTACTGAGAGGTACAGCATCATTGCATCAGTGTCCTGCACTTGAAAGGGGCAATAAAGCACTAGGAAGACAGGATGTCAGAGTTTCCCTCCCACTCAGCCTGCCTGTTCCAGCACAGTTTAGGATTGGGCTGTCCATCACCATCCAGAATTTAAACATGCTGAGTTGAAAAGTATCAGGTTCTCTGCTGATCACCAGTATTGTGCATGTACCTCTGAAGAGCTGCAGACAGGACACATGGTAACTGATGAACTTGGACAAAGCTGAACATCTGGACCACATCAGCATTCCTACATGACAATTGTTCCCACCCACATGATGGTTACCTTAAACATTCCAGTAATTATAGTTGTAATGTTTAATGTATAGTTAGCTTGCACCCTCAGCTTGAGCAACGGGACTTCAGAATAGAAAGGCCAAGGTTTATACTGCATGGCAATATTTTTTTTCCTGGTAGGTCAGCAAAGGGCTTTTCTCCCCTCTTTGCAACCTCCGTTACAAATAGTTCACACAGCCTTGTCACCTGCACCCCACTAACCTTTTTGATTCCTTCTGCGCTTTTTGTTTTGCCATCCCTTTGAGATGCTTCGCTTCGCCCACATCCATTGCTTGTGTCTCCAGGGATGACAAAATATCAAAGCATGAACACCAGTCTTCTTTAACTATCGCTCAGATATCACCAGGGTTCAGACTTCAAAGCTATCCTGTCCATGTTGCAGAAAGCCCTGACTTTGCACAAAAGAAGTATGTGTCCGCCAGAGTAAGCAGAGAGGGTGCGTAAGAAGGGCTTGCATATTGAAAGGAATTGGTGGGGTAGAGTTGACAACCCTCCAGGATTGGCCTAAAGTCTCTAGAAACCACCATTAATCTCCAGGTCAGTATTGTAGCTGGAGGGGAACTGTGATTATGGTAGGTACTGCAACGCGCCATGTAAATAGCCCCCCTCAGTGGCAGTCCTGGGAAGGTCAGGGGGGCAAAGCCATGGGGCACCATACCTCTGGGGCCTGTGGGGATGGCACAGTTGCGTCACCACTGCAACCTCCATGTGCCCTCCGGAGCCCTTCCATGGGTTGAGGAGGCCCCATGCTGCTTTCACCGGTGCTCCAAAAGCCGTCTGAGGCTTCAAGAGAGCTGTTAAGTACTTCCAGTTTTCAGAAAACCAGAAGTACTGTTTAACAACTCTCTGGATGTCTCAGAAGGTTTTTGGAGCACCAGTGGATGTCATGCAAGGCTCCATAATGGTCTCCCCCAGGGGTAAGTCTCCTCTCCCGGGGTGGTCAGCACGTTGCAGTCCTGTGCCCTGGGGCGGCGCAGGGATCAGGTCCACAACTGCTCCCACTTGCCATCAGAGTCATTCCAGGCAGCGACAGCAATATGCAGGAGATGCCAATGGTGAGTGGGAGGGGCCACTTGCTTGACACTTTGCGGTGCCTGCGGTACTTACCATTTTGCCCCCCTCCAGCTATGCTACTGCTCTAAGTGACTACTGAAAACAATTCTGGAGATGTTTAAATCCAATAATTTCCATCATTACATCCTGTTGGAAAAAAAGTATATAGGAACAGCTTCAGCCACAGCTGACAATCTATCTGGGGTGGGAGGGGATATTTCTATACAGAGAGGCATGATGTGCTCACTTACTAGATACTTATTATTGAGACATGGAGTCCCTAGTGTATGAGGAGGTTTCATGCTCCCAATGGGTAAAACAGCAACTGTTTGCTCTTATGAGAGAAAACTAAGAGCCATGTTTTGATGGCTCATTCAAGATACAATGAAGATCAGCTTCAGTTGACCCCTGAGAGTTGACTCACCTTCCATGGCACACAGGAAGACCTATCTCTCCATTAACAATGGCACGTTACAGCATTATTTACAGGAAGGGAGACAGAGGTGTGCATTGATCATTTGATCCCATTGGTGCAATGGGATGTGAGATGCAGGAATTGTTAGGGCACGGAGATGTAGTCACATCATCCTCCCACCCACCTTTTCAGGAGGCCAAGGAGAATGAACACCACAACTTCTCCTTCATCTCATTAGTTAGGATAGGATATATGAATCCACCCTGTGATGAGGAAAGCATTGAACCTTCTCAATAGCAGTGTCCAAACCATGGAATTTGCTGCCTGGATATTGAGGGTATTCAGGCTTCTTGGTCTGAGGGTGCTTTAAACGGTACTGATGCTTGCAGCTGATTTGTTTTTGCATTGCTGCTGTCGTTCAGTTGTTATTTTATTGTTTTAATATTGTGCTACTGTTTTATGAGGTCTGTTGTAAGCAAGCTGCTCTGAGGACCCTATTTGGGTGGAAGATGTGGGATCCAAGTACTTTCTCTGATAATAAATAAATGAAAGATAAAGCCCAGCCATGAAATCTCTCACTGAAAACATTAAAAACCGACACACAGCTAATTAGAAGGAGAGATATTAATCACTGGCCAGTAAAAAAAGCAAACAAACAAACAAAAACCCAACCAACCAACCTCAAGCAACTAAAGTTATTCAGTGCTTTTTGGAAAAAGAGCCAGACTTAGATCAGCTCCAAAGGAAAGAACATAAGAACATCAGAACAGCCCCACTGGATCAAGCCATAGGCCCATCTAGGCCAGCTTCCTGTATCTCACAGCGGCCCACCAAATGCCCCAGGGAGCACACCAGATAACAAGAGACCTGCAAGGCCTCCTGGGAATTGTAGTTTAAGAACATAAGAACAGCCCCACTGGATCAGGTCATAGGCCCATCTAGTCCAGCTTCCTGTATCTCACAGCGGCCCACCAAATGCCCCAAGGAGCACACCAGATAACAAGAGACCTCATCCTGGTGCCCTCCCTTGCATCAGGAAATTCACAGGCTAGGTCCTTCCAGTGCAAATTCCTCTTTGTGTGTTCTTGGACATTGTAACTTCATGCACAGATATTACACAAGACCCCTGACATCCCGTGGATAGGAAGGATAGGAAGGACTCCCACAGATTTGGACCCTTTCCATTCTAGCTGCAATGACAGGATGCACAGAAACTGAAATGATAGCCATATGGATGTGAATTCAGAAATAGAAAAAAAAAAAAAAGAGTCAAGGTGTTCTTGGATTTAAAACAAATTTAGTCCCATTTGAATGGGTCTCAATTGGACTTGCTGGCATGCAGCTCACGGCCACCGGCGGATACGTAGGACACTGTCGGATTGCCAGCATCTATCCGGGATTTCAATTCATGATACTCTCTCAACAATATAGGAACAACAGATGCTGAAAAGGAATCACACAGGGATTCCACAAGCAGAAAAGGATCTCACTGTTCTTGAATGCTTACAAATGTCTCTTGAAAGAAAATTCAAACAATGAACACAGCGGTGAGCACAAACAGCAAGTGGGTTTTAAATGGCAATCCGACAAAGCTGACTTTCTCAAAATATTCTCTCTCTTGGCTAAGCATTATGCTATTTGCCAAGGAAAAAAGCAATGGGAGCTTTAAAAACTGTACCTTTAAGACAGAGGGTCAGTTGTGCGTGTTTGCAAAAGACTGAATTGCATCTCAGATTCTTTTTCCCTGGCAAATTCCTACCCCCCAAAATCTACTTTTCTATTTGAATTTCAAATGGTTCTGTCTGAGCCACTATTTCTTCAATAATGTCAATTGTTTGTTTCCATTAAAGGCTCCTTTTTGTTTGTTTGCTTCTTTTACTGGAGTTTGAGGCTCCAATATTAACTCACAACTTGCCAAGTTTACACATTACATTTAGGCTCACGCTCCATATTCAATGACACCCATGACTGAAAGATGGGGAAAAAAGAAGCAAATTTTTGCATATTAAACCCAAATCAAAGATTAAAAAAGAAATAACAAAGAAAGAAAATGAATTTGGAAATAACTTCTTCCAAATCCATTTTCAGCCCCCATCCATTGGCTTTTCATTATGGCCATTTCTAAAATCAGGAGGTTGCACATACACATCATGACTTGTAACCCATAATGGATTTTTCCTCCAGAAACTTGTCCTATCGCCTTTTAAAGGCATCCAGGCCAGATGCCGTCACTACATCCCGCAGCAAGGAGTTCTACAGACCCACCACACGATGAGTAAAGAAATATTTGTGCTTGGGCCAATGGAAGTCCCTTGTGCTGGCTTCCACGTGTTGCAAACATGCTATAAAACTTGTCAGCACCACCGTAAGAGTCAGGGAAGCTGGCGCAAGGATGCATGCAGGGCTCTCCACTCCAGATCAAGCCATGGTGAAGGTATGTTTTTGCCACTGGCAGGCCAGTGTTGTGAGGGTTTGGGGAGGGTGTTTTGTTGGTGTTTCAGTGCAGGGGGAAGGCAGGTGGTGGGCAGAGAGGTGGGCAGGCTGGGCCTGGGAGGTGGATGGAACTGGTACTTAGGCCATTTTCTAACCTGAGGCACGGTGACCCCAGATTGTAACCCACATGTAAAGGCCACTGGAGCAACACGTAAGCATAGTAAAAAAAGGCTGCTTGGTGTTTAGAAAGAATCATTTTGCAAGTCTGAAGCACAGAGAATAGTAAAAGCTGCTTGATTTTATTAAAGGCAATAAGCTGACTGAGGCTGGAACTTTGGGGCCTCAATGGCTGTGTTATACACATTGGAATTTAGCCTAGAAAATAGTACCAGGATGGAGATGTACGCCTTGATAGAAAACACACCTGTGTTCACCAGGAAAACGTAACTATTCTCTTATGCTTTAGGAGCAAAGGTATACATATGGAGACCAAGTAACCTTTGATACCAAACCAAAGTATGTACCCAAAGTAAAAGGTCTCAATAGTTATATAGAATTAAGACATAGAAGTCAAATTGTTTGATTTTGGTGAAACTGTTAAAGGAAGTTTAACGGTCTTTGCTTCGCAGAAGTTTGCAGAGGGCCCCACAGTGTTGTACTAAACCCAGGAGAAGAAATGCAGAAGAGATAAGATAGGTGGCTCAAGCAAGGCCATCCTAATTAGGATGAGTCTGAAGGGGATGTATGCCAAGAAATGGGTCTGAAGTTCTGCCAAAGATGAGGTCTTCACACCTGGGTTTAAGTGTTTGTTTTTGTGTTCTCTTTTAACAAAGGGACATGTCAAAGTGATTCTTAATTGAAATGAATGATGGGATTGAGAACAAGTACTGGGTAAATGGAAGTATAGCGTACCCTACTGGTTTTTGAAAACTTTTGGAAATTGTGTAATTTTGGCTAAGTTTTAAGGTAAAACCCCACCTGTATGTCAATCAGAGCCAATCAATGATTTTGCCCACTTATTGCCCACCTATTTTCTATCATTTATGTAAATGGTATCTTATCTATATCCTATTAGGAATTAGCCCCATTTATGATGTCAAATTTTCAGCGAAAGGGGAGGCTAGATTTTCAGACAAAGGGCCAAGAGTTGTATAAGAATTCTAGACACAGTCAAAACCGGGTCCATGCTTTGGACATGAGTCCTGTGGACCAATTGTATACAATTCAAATAAAAGCCTGTGAACTCCCCTCCTGAGCAGCCTGCTGTTACACTGGGCTGCTCAGATCTGCACCAGTGATTTCGCTGGTTCGTATCCAAGTGGCCCCAGTGAGGTGGCTGGAGCATTACTTAGGATATGGGGACAGAAGTCCCTTTACTCCATGTTGTGCCAGATCCTCCTCCAACCCTGCACTGGATACAGTGCAGGACTGTCGGACTTCCACTTCCAAAGCAGGTTAGGATTGGGCCTATTTCAATTTGTGTATATTAAAGCCTCAACAGAGATGGATCTTTGAGATAAAGTAGAATGTGAGAGAAGTTGCAATTGAAGTAATAGAATGCATCACTCCTTTCACTTCTGTATGCAGGGGGTGCATATGGGGAGAGTCACTTTGGGGTGTGGTCTAGACAGGCATGCAGCTGAGCCAACAATGTCTTGTGTGTGTGTGTCTTGCCTATGAAGATGAACTTATGACCAGCCCTCCTTCAAGTCACACCCCACCTTCCAGATGGGCACCCACCCAACCTCTGCTGTATTGTAAGGCAACTGGCCACCTCTTCAGGTTCAAATCAGGATTTGTTCTCCTTTGACCCACTTTGGCTTTGGTAATACCAGTTCCCTGTTTAAGATTCTCCCCAAGCCCTGCTCGGCAGTGGCGTAGCTGGAGGGGGGTGTAGCACTCATCCTGGCAGGGAGGTACGGCTCAGTTTCCCCCCCCCCGCCAGGAATGGCTCCAAAGGGGGGGTCGCTCGCCCACCTCCCTGCCAGGTTGAGTACTACACCCCCCTTCCAGCTACGCCACCGCTGCTCGGAACTTGCGGAAAGCCAATACTTGCTGGGTCACATTCCCATGTTTTGCATGTGTTTCACTGACTTGTGCATCTATCTAGAAAACAGATGGGCTTTATTTAAAGTTTCAGTGTTGTGTTGTGAGTAACAAACATTTGTTTTCTTTCTTGAGAATCCCTTGAAACCATCATCCAAATTATTTCATTCTGGGTGGTGTTCTTTCTTTGCGGAAGGAAGGAAAGAACCACGCTTGTTATTTTCATTTGCCGTGTCACCAGCTATGATGGGAGAAACCGATCCTTTGCTCCTAAAATGCCACCAGGGCATAAGACCTAGGATCTGAATGCTCTGGTCGTATCCTATATCCTAATCCCAGAAAAGGTGGTGTAGGGAGTCAGAAGCGATCATTGCTGAAGCAGCCTTATAAAATTGGCTTAGGGCAACCTTAATCTACTCCTTTATCTCTGAACATGTTCGTTTCACTGGTTTACTATGTCTCTGTGGAATAGTCCGCCAGATGAATAGCGGAGAAACTTCATAAATACGCCACCATGGATTCCGGCACATCAATACGAATGAGTTAGCAAAGTGAATACAAGAACTGAATCCAAGGTTGCCTCATTGACTGAATGCTTAGGAAGGTCACTCCAGCAGTTGTTTCCGCTCTGTGCCTAATTGAATCTCATTGTGGCATATGTTGAAGGGAAGATGCCACTGTTTCTGATAACTGAGACTGCACAATGTTTAGGAGCCCTAGAAGGGTTTGAATGTAAAGATAAGAGGGCACTCGCATGGATCTTTGTTGGTATGAGATGGGGTTAGAAACAGATGAGATGATGCTAATAGAAAATGTTACAAACTCGCAACTGCACAGTGCGCTTTCCCTTTTGGCACAGCACCAGCTCCATATTCCTCCTTCATTCTCTTCTCTGATCCTAGGAGAAATGCCTTTGTAGGCATCAATCAATCAATCAATCAATCAATCAATCAATCAATCAACTTACTTACTTACAATCAATCAATCAATCAATCAACTTACTGAGAGCCCAATGCTATGGCACGTTTGCGGGGCTCCCACCGGAGTTAGCCCAGCTCTGGCCGGCGCTGGGCTAGCGCGCGGCTGTCACTCGAGTTCTGCAGCTCCGAGGTCTCCTAGACCGCTGGGCTGCGGAATGTGAGGTGAGGGCATGGCCGGGGATGTGGGGGAGGCATTCTGGGGAGTGGGGATGTCAGCAGGAGGCGTGACCCCTTTTGTAGAAGGAGGGCACCAGTATACAGGTCTCTTGTTGTCTTGAGTGCTCTCTGGGGCATTTGGTGGGCCACTGTGAGTATCTCACAGGAAGCTGGTTTAGATGAGCCTATGGCCTGATCCAGTGGGGCTCTTCTTATGTTCATAAGTTCATTCAAAGAGACCTCAAAATCCTTACAGCATGAGACCAGGTGAAAAGTATTCTCTTTTCCTTCCATTTCTGCAAAAATTGTATAACTCAAAATGTTCTCTTATATGCAGGCATGATGTGCCCTTTCCTCTGAAGTATACCCCAACCTAATACCCATCCCCAGTGGTGGAGCTAGAGGGGATGTAAAGCACTAAGTTTTGTAGGAGCCTCACTGCAGCTTGCAAGCAGCCCCTCCTCCTTGCCTTCAGAGCCATTCCAGGCATACACCACCATTCTGGTCCCTCCCCCATGGCTCCGAAGGGGAGGGGGAGGAGCCACTTGCATGCTGCAGTGAGGCTCCCTGAAAAACTTAGTACTTTGTACCCCTTCTAGCTGCGTCACTGCCTACTCCCCAGACTCTCCACTTTCTTTTGCCTTGGAGAAGGAGAAACCCTGCTGCAGGCCTGTCCTGAGAATCCTGCCGGGGAATTGTGTCTAGCTCTCTTAAATAAATGGTTCTGTTATCAACAATTGTGTGAGGCCTGAACGCCGAATGCTAACAGACCACACAGATTTACATGCAAGTCATTTTGTATGAAAGGCCCTCTTTTCATGGGATTTAGAGAGTAAAGCTCCCCCTCCAAACCTCTCAGGTATTCCCACTTGAAGTCACAGTACATTTAACTAACAATTTCATTTCAGCCTCTGCTCTGGAGGAACAGAAATATTTATTACAGAATTTTTCCGATCCTTTGGAGACAGAGTAATAAGAACTGGTGACAGTTGTTTATGAGAAAATGAGTCAATAAACCAAAATGTGTGCTGACATTAGATCTACGGATCCTCATATAATACAATACATATTTAGGTTGTCATGAAGAAAAATAACTTGGGGGCAAAAAAACAACCCTATTTCCATGATTAAATACTTTCTGCTACCCAAGGTTGTCCTTCTTTGGTAAGCATAGCTTGCAAAATCTCAACACTATTAAATAACAGCTTTCTTTTTTATTGTTAGACAAGGAAAACAGTGGTTAGTGTGATGTTATTTACATGGTATAAGGAGTCATAAGAATGGAACTTGAAGAATTTAAAATATTTTATATAGATTGGCCTTTTAAAAAAAAAAAAAGAAAGAAACTGCATCGGGAAAGGAATATTTCATTATTAGTTCTGAAAGAAAAGGGCATTTTTTAACATAGAAAATTGTACTTATTGTAAACTTTTAATTGGCTTACTTAATTTGATTTTGTTGTATGGAGGTGTTATAAATTTTCCTGCTTGATTATGTCACTTCAGACCATGACATCACTTCCACATTTAATGACATCACTTCTGGTGGGTTCCAACAGATTGCCGTTCTAAAAAGTGGGTCCCGGTGCTAAAAAGTTTGACAGCCATTGACCTAGAGTGTTTAAAGCTACATTTTAACAGTTACATGTACAGAAATGTGTTTCTTGGCCATAGGTGCCTTGCCTGATGTCACATTGCATTACTCAGTGCTCTGCCATGAGACATGATGCAGTGGAGGTGTCAGATATTGGCTGGTTGTGGCCCACACCCATCAGAGGGGCAATTTGACTGAGAGCTCAGTGCTAACCTATGCCAGTACAGCTAGGACACAGTGGCCTGCACTGTATGCAACTCAGGTTGGGAGGCTGCTGGAGGTCACCTCGGAGTATGCAGATATTTTTCTCCTTACCCGTGTCGAGCCCCAGCCTGCTTTAAGGGCTACTTGGATTTGCACCAACAATTTAGCTGGCACAGATCAGAGCAGCCCATGTAAGGCTTTCTGGCACAGGGCCGGGGGTTAGGATATAGTGTGCACTTCAGTCACTGAACCCACCCCCTCCAGGGTCTGCACTTCTCCCTGTTGTGCCCTCCCCAGCTCAAAAACGCCCTTCCCTGGAATGCCCGACTGCCACCCTCTCCCACCCTCTGTGCTGCCTGGTGCAAACCTACCTTCCTTGGCTGGTGCAGGGACAGGATCCCGCACTGGCAGACCAGCTCATGTCCTTGTGCTGGTGTGACCTGTTTCGGAGTCAGTGCAAAGTTATTTTATTTTATTTAAGGCACGTTTGTGACCCTCCGGAACTGGCATGGGAGGCCTGCGCTGGCAC
Organism: Tiliqua scincoides; assembly: GCF_035046505.1. Classification (NCBI taxonomy): domain Eukaryota; kingdom Metazoa; phylum Chordata; class Lepidosauria; order Squamata; family Scincidae; genus Tiliqua; species Tiliqua scincoides. The sequence continues at coordinate 213,440,922 of NC_089824.1, forward strand.
AAGTCGATGTGTGGATTAGGCTGCCCACTGTCCCCTAAACCCTCAGTACTAGCAGCAGCCATCAAGGGATGGGGGGACTTGATGGGACTCAACGCCATGGTGTTCTCCAGGGCCTTCAACAACCTGGTACTGGCACTGACTTGATATCACAGAATTTCACTCAGGTATCTGATCTGGGGAGATTTCCACTTCTTTTGTCCACATCTGTAGTAGGACTTTTCCGCTTGGTTGTTGCTGTTTTTGTTGTCGCAGTACCACTTTCGCAAGTCCCACCATTGCCACTGGAGGTAGCAGCTGGGCAATACCTAGCTAGGCTCCTAGCTAGGGCTCTGTTCTGTAGCCTGCTTCTCTAAACCACCCCATTTTTACTGGAAGGACCAGGCAGCTTCACAGAACCATACCTCGGCCACTGGTGCACCACCGCCCCAGCCCCCTCTCACTTCTTCTTGGGATGGGCCATGTGGTGTAGTGCCAAGACAGTCACCATGACAGTGGACCAAGTACCACCTGCCATACTCTGATCTGTATTCATACATGCTGAAAGCAATGGCACATCCTTAAAGCAATTCTTTCCCTCGTCTCGCCCACATTCATTTAAAAGTCAAATTGAATGCATTCTGAATTATATTATGGGATGGTAGGTAGAGTGCCCTTTAGTGGTTCTAGAGACATGCTGCCATGCCAGTGGCGTAGCTACAGGGGAGCAACATGGTAAGTACTGCAGATGTCGCAAAGTGCTGTGTACGTGACCCCTCCCACTCACAGTTGGCACATTGCTATCGGTGCCCAGAATGGCTCCAATGGCAAGTGGGAGGGGCTGCTTACACAGCACATTGCAGTGCCTGCAGTACTACCCGCGCCACTCCCCTGTAGCTATGCCACTGGTGCCTTTAAATGGCGGACTGGCTGAGCATTTGGTGGATGGCTCCTCTCCATCACCTCCAAAGTCCTCTCTGCTTAATTTATATTATCTCAAAAAGAAAACCGTAGGTTTCTTGAATGCAAAACAGGCCTAAAATAAGAAAACAGCTGACCACAGCCCACACTTGGGGTTGACATCAGAGCCCTGCCCTGCCTTGACCTTTCTCTTGCTCAAATTAATTCTCTGGTGGAATCTATGGGAATTATCTCTCCGTTTCTCTCTCGAACGACGGAGATTGAAATTCTGTCTAAATCTTTTCTCTTATTCATGGCAGTGCATGGAAATATTTTGATCCATTTTGCGACTTGTTAATGATGAAGAGAGAGAGAGAGAGAGAGAGAGATTCAAATTAGATCTTTGTAAATGTTACAGGAAGGTCTTCCGTGCTGATGAGGATGAAGTGGTGGGCCGGTAACGCCGGCCAAGTTTAATTATGCAAACAGCTCAGTAATATCACCAACCTTTGCCTCCTCTTCCCTCTAAGATCCTCTTAAACTGGAGTGGATAAATATTTTACATTAATTACCTAAGTACACAAAGTTAACAGAGTTGGACCAGAAGTTTGCCTAGTCTCCTAACTTGTGTCTAGCACTAGGAACTAGTGGACATCACCAATACTGAAGGGTCATTAGTTAACTGTCTTTGGGCTCTTAATTCACTGGAATAATTTGGGGATTTGGATCCTGGGCTTGGATCCAAACTCTGTCTTGTGCAAGTACATCACCCCTTACCTGCACCTGACACCCTCCCCCACCCTGCTTCCAGAATGGATCCGTTTCGGAGCCAAACGAAGCTGAGGGAGGGCAGGTGGGTCCATCTTCGCTCCACTCTTTGCCTTAAGTGTTAAGCACTGAGAACCCCCCTCCCTATGGAGAGCCTGGGAGACTCCCAGAATGCTGTGGGGGGGGGCTGCACCAGTTGCCACCCGTCTTGCACGCCACTGCCTTGACCTGATCCAGCAGGGCTCTTCTTGTGCTCTTGTTAGGAACATGCACAAATTTTCAAAAGAATCATATATAGAAATGGCTGGAGAGAGCAAAGAATCTTAAATGATAAGCTTTAACTCTCTCCCTCCTCCCAGATGCAAACTAAATGCTTTAGCATTTGTCACACCTACTTTTCTGCGCTCAGAATGGAGGTGTCTGCTGGAATGGCAGTTTGCATATAAGTTCACCCGAATAGAAGACTCTGGGGTGAATGCTACGTTTGTGCTCTCTTCTCCCCCAGTCCCTCACTGGTTAAGGGGGGGGGGTTCCACAGTCGCCCCAAATCCTTTAGAACAGGGGTCTCTAAACTTTTTGGCCAAAGGGCCGCATCAAATATCATGCACAGTGTTGAGGGCCGGAAAAAAAAATTAGATATAAAATTTAAATAAATACATTAGAAATGTCGTGAGAATGTCGTGAGAACTTGTGTAAGGAAAGCGCCCTACAGGTAGACCACAGCTGCGATACAAGGACATCTGCAAGAGGGATCTGAAGGCCTTAGGAGTGGACCTCAACAGGTGGGAAACCCTGGCCTCTGAGCGGCCCGCTTGGAGGCTGGCTGTGCAGCATGGCCTTTCCCAGTTTGAAGAAACAGACTGCCCAACAGACTGAAGCAAAGAAGGAAGGCCCATAGCCAGGGAGACAGACCAGGGACAGACTGCACTTACTCCCAGTGTGGAAGGGATTGTCACTCCCGAATCGGCCTTTTCAGCCACACTAGACGCTGTTCCAGAACCACCTTTCAGAGCGCGATACTATAGTCTTTCGAGACGGAAGGTTGCCTACACACATTAGAAATAGATCTTAGATGAAATGAATGAATAAATGAATGCGCTCAAATGTCCAGGATTTCTCCAAGCACCAACAGAGCCCAAGAAATGAAGCACACACTTAAATGGACCCCCATTCCCCCACCTCACAAGCACAACTCTGGTTGTGTTTGGTCAACTGGGCCAGAGGCTCTCAGAGGATCAGAGGCTGGTCATGGGCCAGATAGAGGCTCTCCACGGGCCGCATCTGGCCCCTGGGCCAAGGTTTGGAGATCCCTGCTTTAGAAGAAGTCCTAGAAAGGACCCACATTGTGCCACACAGACAGCCCTTTGGGCTTTTCCCTACCTTTAAGTAAAGATACACTTACAGAGACGAGAAGATGCCTTTACTCAAGCTCTTCAATTCAGGCCTGCCAGTATGCCCCTCAGATTTCCAGCAGCTTCTGGGAGAGGAGACATACTCGTTTTCCATGCACAGCCCAAGCAGTGTACTCCATTCTGAGAGGCATCTACTGCTCCCGTTTTATCATCAGTCAGGGTCTGCGAATGAGTTCTGAATAAATGAGGAAAACTTTTGAAATATTAATGGGGCCTTCATTGCGAGGCGCTTTGATTTGTACAAAACTGGCGCCTTCCTTTGGCAATCGCCGCGGACCCCAGCCAGTTCGTTCAGCACAAAACGGCGGCGTCTGCATACAGCTGCAAATTTTATTCAGCTGGCACTTAGAGAAAACAAGAATATATTGATTAATTGATAGGACTCTTGCCATCTCAGCTGCTCCGAAGTTAATTACAGGAGGGCAAAGTGGAGGGAGAGAAAAATCCTTCACGGTTTGCTCAATGAAAATCAAGAAGCAGTGGCCCGGCTTCCGACACTTCTTGTGGAAATAAAAAAAGAGAGCCGAATAGAAATGTTTCACTAAACAAGTTATTAAATCAAGGAAGCAAAACATTGATCCAAATCCTAGGTGAAAAGAAAAACAGTCACGTTCCAACGGCAATTGTTTTAGGTTCAGGATGGAGGGTCAGGTTGGATTTCAGGGGGTTAGCAGACTTACAACCCACTTCTGTCTACCCCCCCCCTGCAAATGAAGTGGTGCCAAAATGGTGGGGGGAGCAATTGCTGAAGTCCCCTCTGGGTAGAGGAACAATCTTCCTTTCGATTACTTGGATTTATGCTCGATAAATAGTTGCTGCACGTGCATTTGGACTTGTGCTGCAGGATTGGGTCTGGGAGGGGGAACAGAATATTGGGAGCGCCACTGCCTCTGAACCCTCTGTTTTGCCAGATCCCCAGTCCAAACTTTGCTTAGAGAACCTATGCCCACTTTCAGCTAATTAGCTCCCCTTCTTTCTCCAACAATGGCTGTAGTTCTGCCTTGCAGCACTGCTGGACCCCACCACCAGGGTAGGTCACCTGTTCAACCTACAGAGGTCCTCCTTCCTCCCCCTCCTGCCAGCAGCTCTTCCCAACAGCAGCCCCTTGGTCCTCAGCAGGTCTTGGGTGAGGCAGCCACACACCAATCTCAGTGTCTCTAGCAGTCCTCAGAAGTCCATTCACCCATTTGTCCTTTAGTCAGTTAGTCAGTCCACCAGCAGTTCCAGTAGTCCATCAGCCATTCCATTAGTTCCACACTCCATTAATCCATCAGTCCAATCCCTCCAGCTTTCCTCCTTCTACTACCCACCAAACTCTCCCTTCATCAGGTGCTGCTTTTATCCCTTAATAACCTAGTAGCCTCTAGTGGAGGCAACTGTGCAGCATACCCACTGCTGGTTAGAGCTCTGGGATTAACCCTATACTTGCTTGCCAGAGCAAGGGGCCACTGTTGACTCCACATCCTATCTCCTCAAAGGATCGTATGCATTTCCATTACACCCTCCCCCTACCCCAGACTGGATCCACCCATCCCCCTCTCCTTTCCCTTTTTGCTCTCCCTCACCCCCTCCTGCCTCTCCTGCTGATGTACCTACTCCAGCAAGTGTCAGAAGTTATGGGGTGGGCAGGAAGGCACAGGCCTTCTTCCCAGTGCTTCCTGCAGTGCACTGTGCACTAAGTTACAACTGGTGCAGTCAGTGACAGCGGAGGAAGACATACAACATAAAAAGATATAGGATTGAGCCCTTAGGCATCTGCTGGGCTCCCAACACAGTCAGTGGACCCACTTCCCTAAGAACACGGTCATCCTTACTTTTCCCAGAATACCTGGGAAGGTCAGAAGCATGTGAGAGAACATGCCCTTCACATATCCCACCTTTTCAGGGTTATGGTTGCCCACTGAGGTTGCCTTGCCGGATTGTTTCCCAAATTCTGAAGCAACTAATCTGTAAGGCTTATAGCAGTGTTTCAACTCTGGGTCAGGACAGTGGGTCACCAGCAAATTTCAGGTGGGTCGCCATTCATTTCAATATTTTATTTTAAATATATTAGACTTGATGCTACCATGGTGTGTGAATGCATTTGGGGAAATGTTACAGACCTGTACTTTTAACAAGCTACTATGTATATTCTTTTAACAGTGATAGTAAATGGGACTTACTCCTGGGTAAATGTGGGTAGGATTGCAGCCTAGGATTGCTAAAAAACATTCCTGCTTGATGATGTCACTTCCGGTCATGACATCACTTCCAGTGGTTCCTAATAGATTCTGTCACGGGTTGAACCCCGGCCTGACTGGTAATTTACTGGCTGCACAGTATCAGGCCTGAAGCCTTGGCCAAACCAGGAGTGCACAGCATCCTGGGAGCTTCATGCTGATGCAATATCTGGTGATATTGCATCACGTGATTTCATGTGTGTGTGTGTGTGGCAGCAGCTGCACAGTCAGCATGACTGTGAAGTAATTCCCAATGCTGTGATTGGCTGCAAGAAATATAAATGTCCAGCAAAGGCAAGCAAGTGTGTGGGAAAAGCAGAGCATTGTGAGCCGGAGGCTACGTTGGTTGGAGAGTGGATCGTGTACCGTTTGTACTACTTGGACTTGTAAATATCTGTACATACAGTAAAGGAGGAGTGTGGTGGATGACTTCTGCCTTTGAGTCTTCCTTGTCGCCAGGGGTGATTGTGGTTCGGCCGTGAGGCACAGAAACATCTAACTGCTGTGCAAAGCAGCTCGTAACAGATTCTCATTCTAAAAAATGGGTCCCATGCTAAATGAGAACCACTGGCTTATAGAATTTCCTTCCCTTGTCATCAAGGATTGTTGAGTGGCCGATTGCCTGAAGCCCAGGTCTGCATGAGAAGAGGCATTCTTGGTGGGAAGTGGAGTGAGTAGAACACTGAGGCCACCTGGGGCTTTGCAGAATGCAGTTGGTCAGAATAAATGTCTTATGAAAAGCCAGGCTAAAGAAGAAGGATCAGCAAGAGCTCCGGTGAAGGATATCAGGGACAGGAAATAATAGCAGAGGGATTATTAATAATAGAGGAGCATCAGGAGGACCTTCATTGCTAAGTGGAATACCTTCATAATGTTATGCATGCACGTTTGCCTTTTGAAAGATTCCTGAAGGGAATGGTGACAGTGTTACCATTTGTAAATCTCTTTGAGCGGGTTCAGATGGTGCTTTGGTTGCTTGACCTACCTGCTGAAAGGCATGCGCTCTCAAACATGCTTATGTTCATGTAGTAGTAGCGCACCTAGAGGGCAGTTTGGATGAAACACAGCCCCCCCTAAGAACATCAGAACAGCCCCACTGGATCAGGCCATAGGCCCATCTAGTCCAGCTTCCTGTATCTCACAGCGGCCCACCAAATGCCCCAGGGAACACACCAGATAACAAGAGACCTACAAGGCTTCCTGGGAATTGTAGTTAAGAACATCAGAACAGCCCCACTGGATCAGGCCATAGGCCCATCTAGTCCAGCTTCCTGTATCTCACAGCGGCCCACCAAATGCCCCAGGAAGCACACCAGATAACAAGAGACCTGCAAGGCTTCCTGGGAATTGTAGTTAAGAACATCAGAACAGCCCCACTGGATCAGGCCATAGGCCCATCTAGTCCAGCTTCCTGTATCTCACAGCGGCCCACCAAATGCCCCAGGAAGCACACCAGATAACAAGAGACCTGCAAGGCTTCCTGGGAATTGTAGTTAAGAACATCAGAACAGCCCCACTGGATCAGGCCATAGGCCCATCTAGTCCAGCTTCCTGTATCTCACAGCGGCCCACCAAATGCCCCAGGGAGCACACCAGATAACAAGAGACCTGCAAGGCTTCCTGGGAATTGTAGTTAAGAACATCAGAACAGCCCCACTGGATCAGGCCATAGGCCCATCTAGTCCAGCTTCCTGTATCTCACAGCGGCCCACCAAATGCCCCAGGGAGCACACCAGATAACAAGAGACCTGCAAGGCTTCCTGGGAATTGTAGTTAAGAACATCAGAACAGCCCCACTGGATCAGGCCATAGGCCCATCTAGTCCAGCTTCCTGTATCTCACAGTGGCCCACCAAATGCCCCAGCAAGCACACCAGATAACAAGAGACCTGCAAGGCTTCCTGGGAATTGTAGTTAAGAACATCAGAACAGCCCCACTGGATCAGGCCATAGGCCCATCTAGTCCAGCTTCCTGTATCTCACAGCGGCCCACCAAATGCCCCAGGGAGCACACCAGATAACAAGAGACCTGCATCCTGGTGCCCTCCCTTGCATCTGACATAGCCCGTTTCTAAAATCAGGAGGTTGCACATACACATCATGGCTTGTAACCTACAATGGATTTTTCCTCCAGAAACTTGTCCAATTCCCTTTTAAAGGCATCTAGGCCAGATGATGTCACCACATCCTGTGGCAAGGAGTTCTGCAGACAGACCACACGCTGAGTAAAGAAATATTTTCTTTTGTCTGTCCTAACTCTCCCAACACTCAATTTTAGTGGATTTACTTCCCCCTGATTGGAAGTGAGGTGTGGGACCAGAATATGAGTTTGTGTCATCTGCGCAGATGTCCTTAACGGCATGGGACCAATCAGGGAATGCAAATACCACTTGAAATAATCTCTCTGTTGTATTTCAGGTTGAAATAGGGCATTTCTGTGATTCACTCAATGGGTATGGCACGCTCTGCTGGTGGTGGGACCTGGTTCTGATGGCAACAGGTGCACATAACTAGAGTGCCTCTTTCAAGTCATCCCTTGCCCTTGCTCCTGGCAACTATAGAACTGCCTCTGCTGCAGTAGCATAGCTGGAGGGGGTGCAAAGCACTAAGTTTTGCAGGAGCCTCATCGTGCCATGCAGGAGCCTCCTCCCCCCCTTTGGAGCCATTCCAGGTAGCATTCATATGCCTCTGTTTTGTTCTAGAGCCCTGGAATGGCTCCAAAGGAGAAGGGGAGGGGCAGCTTGCATGTTGTGGTGAGGCTCCTGCAAAACTTAGTGCTTTGCTCCCCCTCCAGCTATGCTACTGCTCTGCTGCACCCTCACCATTCCAGCAGAGAAGCCTTGTCTTGTCTGGCAGGCACAAGGATATCACTCCACCAGCAGTTTTTCACCCTTGTTCTCTTTATTAGTAGCCCCCTTTTTTGTCCTTCTTTTCTTCTCAGCTGCTGCAAGAAAGACCCAAACTAGAGGGAATACAAGGAAGTCATTTGCCTAGCTGGAAAAGAGCCAGAACCTGGATTGCTTTGTTCTCTCTAGAAATGAAGCCAAAATGCAAACAGGGATGGTCTTTAGTTTGGGATTTCCCTTTTCAACTCTTCTCCTTTTCTCTCCCCACATGATCATCTAAGGCTTTTGTTATTCAGTTTGCAGTTCCTGCTAGGGATAGGTTACGGGGTCCAAGCGAAAGGTGTTGCCTAGCTACTCTGAGGACCAAACTACATGTGGCAGCAGCAGACCTGCCTCCTTAAAAACAGGCTTGCTGCATTCACCTGTCAAAGAAGAGACTGAGAGCCCAATCCTATGCATACCTTCTCTGAAGTAAGACCCATTAGAGTCAATGGGGCTGTTATGTGTGTAAGTTATGCAGGATTGAAATCCTGCATAACTGATTGGGCCAGACTTATGGCTGGCCAATCTGGTGATGGATCGAAATCCTACCATCCGATTGACCCCCTAGTTAATGTTTCAACTGCTCCAATCATGGGGAGTCTTAGCGGAGCTAAAGGGTATAAAAGCCAGAGGTATAAAAGCCTTATGTTTCTTTGCCAGGTTCTGTTCTGAAGATGGAATAAATGTATTGAGCTGTTATCGCTATGCCTTCCTTTAATGGATCCACTAGATAACAGGGCTTACTCCCAGGTAAGTGTGAATAGGATTGGGGTCTGAGACAAACTTCTCCATCTCACTCTGAGAATAATTTGGAGTTTTTAAGTGTTCCTGCTGAATGCTCAAAAACCTTAGGAGCTTCCTCAATCTTTCTACATGGACACAGGAAAAACACAAGAGGTTTTCAAATGGAGCCTTCCTTTACCAGTCCTGCTCCTCCACAAGCACTCTCCTACCTGAATGCCAGGACTGGGTAGCATAGCTAAGGGGGTGCAGGGGTTAGTAATTGCACTGACCAACAAGTTGAACTTCACTAGTGGCCAATATTGTGAAAACCTTGGTATGCACAAATAATACCATCATGTTACATATCATTGGAAAGGTGATTTAATGCTGAATGCAATGAAACAAACCCCATTGGAATATCTAGATTCTATCAAAAGTTATGGCCAATTAACCAGAAAAGATTTTAATTGTGGAAACTATGGTAAATATGAATAATAACATTGTGTTATACATCATTGGAAAGGTAATTCTGAATGTAATGAAACAAACCACGTTGGAATAGCTGTATTCTATCAATAGGTATGACCAAGTAACCAGAAAACCTTTTATTTATTTATTTACTTAATAAATTAAATTTGATTTTGTCGTTGGGGGGAGGGCTACAAAATCTCCTTTGAACCTGGGTAGCAGGTGCCTTAGTTATGCCACTGCCAGGATCATCATTTCGAACCAAGTAGTCCAGGAGGCTTATTTAGTGAGCCTACTCCTCTGATAATTACCCTCTTCCCCTTTTCAAATGTAAGGATTTACAGCAGTGATTTTCAGCCTGTGTGCCATATGCATATTCATGTACCACGAAAAGTCCACAGGTGTGCTGTAGGAGTTTGGAGCAGTTGAAAATAGCTGAAAAACTCTTCTGGGTTCTGTGGCTCTGTTTATAGGGCCAACTGCCTTTGGTAACAAACTCTCTTTCTCTCTTCCTCAGCCAGCTCTAAAAACAGAGCTGCAGAATCTGGAAGAATCATCCAGAAGCACGAGAGACAAAGACCAGAGAGAAGACCAGAGAGGTCAGTGTGCCATGAGAAGGAAAAATGTTCAAAATCGTTGATGTACAGTTTGCAGGAAGGGGGAACTGACAGGGCGTAAGTGGCGGGCTCATACTGATAAGGGTGTACCCAATTCATAATGGGGTGACTGTTTTTAGTGCGGGGATCACATTTTGCACCCAAAAAATCAACCCAACTACTTCATCACCACTGGACAAAAGGGGCGCGTATAGAGGAGGGTAGTCTAATGCTGAATCATAGAGTCATATACAGAGATAAGAAAAGATAAGACCAGAGTTATTTAGCCAACCTGCAGAGCTACAGATCCATCTAAGAAAATAAGAACTGGATCAGGCCATCGGCCCATCTAGTCCAGCTTTCTGTATCTCACAGCAGCCCACCAAATGCCCCAGGGAGCACACCAGATAACAAGAGACCTGCATCCTGGTGCCCTCCCTTGCATCTAACATAGCCCAGTTTGACATAGTCTAGGGTGTTTAGCATGAGCTGAGCCCTTGGGTTCATGCCCGGCAAAGTCCCACCTGTAGCACCAGTCTTGATCTCTCCCCTGCCTTGGAGAAAATGGTTGAAATTCTTTTTTTTTAAAGCTATATTATTTTTGCTGTGAAATATGCCCCAAGCAGCAATTGACCGTGCAGGCATCGTAACCTCAGTTAGCCAGAGACATGGATTTGCACATAACAATAGATGATTTCAGTGGGGATGCTCCTAATTATCCCAATGTCTGCATAAAAAGATGCAAGGAGCCAGCGGGTTCATTTAGACCTGAATGAGTATCACTCTACACCACTATATCGGCATCAGATACTCACAGAAAGTGGCTTCTATTTGCAGATCTCCACTGCTGGAACAAAGTTGTTTATTAATAAAAAGGATTCATCTGCTTTTGGAAAAGTTTGCCTGCTCTAGAAATTGCAGTATTGACAATAGGCTTGAGCTGAGTTCCCCTAAAATTGTCGGTTTTTTCCTAATTAGTCGAACAGATGATCCGTCCGACCCACGGAATCTAGACCGTATTGATTTTTCACTCCCTGAAAACTGCATTTGTCTTGAACGTAATGGTGTGATTGACTAAGACAAAGTGTTAATTATAGGCCCATTTAGCCCACAGAAGAATTGTGAGCTGTCTTTGGCCCAGCCTGGCCTGCCTTAAGGCAGACGCTGTTTTGAATATGACTCGGAATGAAAGGCTGCCAACACAGTTGTCTGGCAGTGCCCTGTCTGTGACACTTCCCCATCTCCCGTTAAATGACATTTGTCACACTTAAGCACAAACAATTATTAATAATTTTCATTTCATTAGGAGCACTACAATGAAATGTCAACAACTTTTAAAAATGCGCCAGGAGTGTACAAATTAATTTTGATTTTCAGAAGTATAATTATATTTGTAAGTACCAGACTGTGTAATCATTTTGGGTGCTATTACTCGTGGAATCAATTATCCAGAGATACACTTTCAAACATGATTTCTTACTGTCACCTGTTGGTGGGATTGATGTTTTTTGATGGAAGAACATTCGGAATCCATTTCCAGTTTTTGCTTAAACCTTTGGGATCCATTTAAAAACCCAGTCCTTTCTTTTCAAAACAATGCATTTTAATATGGCAATTAATTCTGGAGATCCGTACGTAGTAGCTTCAAAAGAGGGGGTGAAAGAGTAGACACTGCTACTTGAATTTGCCATCATGCTAGTAAATGTGTTGTTATGGACAGGGCTGGCTTTAGGACAATTGCACTGATTGTGCCCAACCAGGCCCCGTCTCTGGGGGGGGGGGTACAGTGTTAGGGTGGCAAGTAAATCATGCACTGATGCAACCAGCACCTTGCTTGTCAGCTGACCCCCGTGAGGCCAGCACAGTGAGCGGAGTTCCTCCACTGGTGTGTTCTCCCACCTGCCCCAGTGTCCATTTGACCTGAAATGGGTCCCCGGAAGCAGCTGTGACCTCATCTTGTCACTGCCACCTATTTCTGGGTGCTGTGTTTTGTAGCAAAAGCCATCAGGCCTGAGTGCACCTGCTGCTCATCCCGGTTAGTAGCGGGCCCTGCTGGGGGCCACATGAGAAAAGGTGTTGCATTGGGCCCTGAAGCTCTTTAGGCTGGCCTGGTTATGGGCATTACGCCTGGGACGTCCAGAGTTGTTCATCAATTACGACACTGACACCAAGTCCATCTACTTATGATTGAGAGGTTTGAGGTGCCCCAATTCAACAGGAGCCTGAAGAAGTGATTGCAAGTCATGGCTCACCACTATGGAGCCTGGCAATGATGCCATCACTTGGTCTTGACAACTGAATCCTACAATTCTGCAATGTTTTGCACCTGAATCAGGTAAAACAGATAGGCATCCTTGGTCCTGATGGCAAAGCCTAGATGTTTGCCAGGCTGAAGCTCCTGGAGGGGAGAGAGGAAGGTGAAGGAGGATAGTCAGAGCTGACCAGAAGGTGTGCCCCCCACTGGCACCCCCGAGAAGAGGGGGCTGAGTGGTGCCAGACTATCCTAGCTTGGGGCTGCTGAGTCAATTTGGATCCTGTCAGGGGCAAAATTTCAGCACGCCTTGAGAGGCAGCACATGTGCCCCATCTGCATACTAATGCCATTCTGGAGGTGGGAAGACCCTGCAAGCAAAGACTGGCCTACCTGGTTAAGCAGCATGATCCAAGGGGCTCTCCATCATATTCCCCCAGTAACTCCCCCATCTCCTTCCTGTTCTGCCCACCCCCAGCCCCATTCTACCCCCTGCAAAACCTCTGGAGGGTGTTCCCAGTTTGCCAGAGCGAGGAGCTGACTGCTCACAATTTGTGGTGGCGGCGGCCAGGCCACGCACACTAGCATAGTCATGTTTGTGACTGATGTAAGACATGTTTTGCCAGCGGAGTTCACATTCCTCTGGCATAACAGCTAGGTAGGACTGGGCCATAAATAATAGAACATTCTTGCATTTCCCTAGTTAAACATTCTTTAAAATTTATCTATGAGCAAGCCTATTTTGCGTGCTATCACACTGAAGCATAGGATTTGTAGTCTTAAATTTGCAGAACTACTAAGACATTCTTATTTGCTTTATGCCCCAATCTTTTTGGGCATTGATGATAGAGGAAGGGGGCAGGACCAGGTCAGGAAAGTGGTGAATGCACACCCCTAATCTTAACACTACAAAACCCATGAATCAGTGGTACTTTTAGGAAGCTATGTACCTGGAGAACTCCTAAGGGGATCTACAGAAGCGATGTAAGAGTATATCTGATGGAAAAAAAATATTTTAATTTCCCAGACATTCTGAAGAAATCCATTATTTGGGAAAATGGAATTCTTCTTGTGGGTTTTGCACCTTCACAGACAACAGATGACTTCATCAGACACATGACACAGACACAGAAGCTGGTAGATATCAGTGGACTGAGTGCAGTGGAAGGAAAAGCAAGATAACAATGTGAGACCTAGAGATAGCAGGAATGCAAAGAAAGCGTCCTGATAGGTGGAGCGTGAAACATGGATAGAACACATAATCAGAACATAATTGGTATTTGCTGAAGCATGAAAGCGTGACGACAAACCAATTGTTATCCAGATCAAATGGGGGTCAATTACTTTCTCTAGTAAGACAACCCAATATAATCCTTTTTTAAAAGCATGAGACATGGTGTAAAAATTGTTAATCAATTCCACGCATGGGAATGAATGGACACAAATTGGACACTAACTGTGGAAATTTGCAGCAGCCAATGGGATGGCTTTTCCATCTCTCTAGGGATTCAGCCTCTGACCTTTAAGATAAATACCCTGAAAAAGATTCAATAGGCAAATAAATAGCCCAGTCCTAACCCATGCTGGAACGGGGAGGCCTGCTGGCGTGCCCCGTATCCAACACGGGGTTGGGGCCGGTTGCGGCTCAGTCCAGGGCAAGGACCATTCCTTCCCGTTACCCCAGGTGATGATGCAGCATCCCCAATGGGGCTACTTGGATCCATATCACCTCAAGAGGTGGTGCCGATCCGAGCAGCCAGGAGCTGCTCTGGGCTGCCTGGGACCAGGGTTCGAATCTGACACAAATGCCAGATCCTGGCCCCACCCCCCTACTCACCCACAGCTCGCCCACCACCCACCATCCCCTAACCCCAAAATGCCTTCTCTCTGCCCTTCCACTACACCCCCCCCCCAACCTCCTGCTGGCCTGACATGGCTGGATCAGGCACACTATTTACACTGGCCTGAGGGGCTTGGGCCGGCCTCCCTTCCGGCTCAGTGGTGCACATTTATGACACCTTTGGGCCAGTGCAAAGGACTTGTGCTGACCCATCTCCCTCTAAGGATTGCACACAAAATAAAATAAAAAATAAAGGAAATGCAATACAAACCCATATGTGTTGACTCAAAAACTAGTCATTTTAATTCAGTGGGACTTCCTCTTAAGACTGAGTGCCTATACATTTAACCATTGTATAGAAGAGGGAATTGTGGCAGCTCTACACGGAAGGGTTTAAAAAGCAGTTACCAGCAGCAGTGGTGCTGCTATGCCTTCTGCCAGGCCTCACCACATCCCCTTGGGCCCATTCAGACTTGTGCCAGCTAGAGCTGTCACAGATCTGAGTAGACCCATTTGAGACCATGGTGTGGTGGAGTAGGTCAGAATTTTATTTACTTACTTCTCTATCATGCCACAGCCCCAAACAGCCTGCATGATGCAATGGAGGCTACATCAGCACTACTGCATCTTGCTGGCCGACCGAAGTTAGGATTTGGGCAACGGGATGGATTGCATGGGTGAGTCACCAAGAGAGTCCCCTAATGAGATTGACTTTATCAGCATGGTACAGAACCATGCATCTCTAAAAATGTGAGCAGAGCATGTGAATATTATCCAGAACAGTGGTTCTCACACCTTTAGTATCACTTTTTAGAATGAGAATCTGTTGGGACCCACAGGAAGTGATGTCATGACCGGAAGTGACATCATCAAGCAGGAAAAAAATTTACGATCCTAATTTTTAACGATCCTAGGCTGCAATCCTACCCTCACTTACCAGAGTCCATTTACTATCATTGTTAAAAGCATATATAGAGTAGTCTGTTCAAAGTACAGGTCTGTAACAGTTCCCCAAATGCAGTCACATACCATGGCAGCATCAAGTTTAATATATTAAAGATAAAATATTGAAATGAATGGGGACCCACCTGAAATTGGCTCGTGACCCACCTAATGGGTCCCGACCCACAGTTGGAGAAACACTGATCCAGAAGGTTATTAGAACAACCGCAGAGGCAAAAGCAACTCTACTAACTTGCAAATGGGATGCAAATCTACAGCACAGACACAGCATTTCTGACTTTAAAAAGTCACTTTAAAAAATGTTGCTGCTAGATAACAACAGAATGTGTGTGTTTGTGTGCATGTGTCTGTCAGGTTTAAGCTTGCAAACCATCCCTTTGTATGTCATACAACCCTTACTGCAGAAAACATGTTGGACTTGGCACCGCAGACCCGACAATAGTTTGCCTATTCCTGCCGGGCCAAAAAATGTTGATCTCTCTCCAGGAAGAGAACTTGCCAAAACTTCACTTTCAGCAAGAACCTCCAACTGGTTCAGATTTGATATGCCATATGCTTGAGAGACTCCTGGAGCAGCACTGCGCTGTGTGCGACGGCGGCTGCCAGGCCAAGACTGGTTGTGAAACACTACCTTCTTGCCTCTTATATTGGACCGCAGTTGGGAGTTCTGCACAAAGTCCTTCAGGAACCGTTCCAGCCCAAGCCTTTAGCGCAGCTTGCAGCAGGCACTAATAGCATCTGCTGATGAAAAATAAATAATGCAAAAATGAATTTGAAGCCAGTGGAAATGCCACCATCCTCATTTCGAGCCTTCCAGGGGTTTTCCAGATGCCAGAGGATGGGAAAGATGTGTTATTAATATGCTTTGTCTTGCATGACAAATAGGGCCGCGGCGTCAGCTACCAGAGCACTGTGGGAAGGATGAGTGTTAGTAGCATGGAACAGTTGCGATGGCATTTTCCTGGAAAATGACATGTGGCTGTTTCGGCAGGCCTCCCCTCCAGTGTGGTCTGCTGCTCCTGGCCAAGCAAGCTATTACATCTGATGTCACAGAGTGTTCATGAACATTCCAGCTTCTCAAGCAAACTCTATTAGCAGCAGAATGTTGATAAATGGTGTGTGCTTCATGAGGGAGATAAAGCACGAGTTTGGATTTAAAAAAACAAACATAAACTAGGGCTGGGCCCAAGTGGGGAGGTACTTTTAATAGCCCTTTTGCCCTGCGCAACAGTGCTTCCTTCTGACGTTTGTGAAATAGTTCAAAAGTGTTTGCGAGGGGGGTGCCAGGAGGAGAATGGAGAGTGAAACATCTTATCTACAAGGCATCTGGACTGATGCTCCTTCATCCCACTCCAGATGGGCAACATCTGCAAAGGTTTGTAAATGGCATGCTGTTTGCAGACGGCACACACCACAGTAAGGGGCCAGATCCATTTCTGGAACCAGTTTGGTGGCTCGATTATTTTTTTTTTACTGCACATTAGGATAAGACTCAGTAAAAAAAAAAAAAAAAATCTGGGTTCCCCAAATTTCTGAACTAGGCAGCAGTGCCATAGCTAGAAGGTGTGGAAAGCATTAAATTTTGCAGGAAGCCTCACAGCAGCGTGCAAGGGGATCCTCCCCCTCCACTTTGGAGCCATTCCGGGGGGGGGGGAGGAGCAAAACAGAGGTGAACTCATAATTTGTAACTACTTCTTGTACCTTGCAAAATTCATTGGATTTCCATCAATATTCTTCAAGGCTCAGCTATATATTACAGCCACCATAGAGATCATAACTCACTTGTGCATCAGTGCCATTATGTGGAATGTTTCCCTGCCCCACTCCATTTCATGGGGCCAGATTAGCAATTTGGCTGCAGAAGTGGAATATTCCCCATAAATAGGCAGATCCCTGTAGAGCGTGCAATGCATGGACCAGCTCTCAGATGCTTTGCCAGAGGAGGAATTGCCATCATTTGCTACAGTTATTCTTGGATGATCATAGGCAGCTGTGTACTACAGAGTCAGACCGCTGATCAGGGCTGGCCCAAGACCTCCTGATGCCTGAGGCAACAAGACAAATGCTGCCCCCCCCACCCGATGATATTCCAGCCTCTGTTCCTCTTATTCTGCAATGTTCTAATTCAGCACTTTCCTGGCTTCCACATTTTCTCCTCCTCTCTGCCCCCTTTCCTTTTCCAATCCAGGAAGTAGAAGGAGTAGTGGAGGCAAGTAGGAGGACTGAGATGGGCACCCCCCTCCCCACTAATTAGCTGCCTGAAGCAACTACTTCAGTTGGCCTCATGAATGGGCCATCCCTGCCACTGGTCCATCTAGGTCTCAATTGATAATACTGAATAGCAGTTCCCCAGGATATCAGACTAGGGTCTTCTCCAGACCTACTCTGGAGATGGAAGAGAGCAGTAGTCGTTTAGAGTTGGGCTTAGACCTGGAAGATCCAGGGTCAAATCCCCACTCAGCCATGAAGCTTCTTGGGTGACCTTGGGCCAGTCATGATCTCTCAGCCTCATCTACCTCACAGGGTTGTTGTGAGGACAGAAGGAGGGGAGGAACTATGTAAACCACATGGAGCTTCTTGGAAGAAGGATGATATAAAAATGTGAAAAAATAGAATGGAATGCTGCTCTGGAAGGGAATGGGTTATTTTTTTTCCTCTCCTACCATGGACTGTATTTATCTCACTGTTTTTACACACACACAGTGTGGTGTTCAGATCAAAGTATAAAATTCCACCCCAAATCTTGCACAGGCACCTTTAGTGGTCTATAGTCACTTTAACATTGTCGGTCTATTTTAACTAACCCGAGTCTCTGGAAGGGGCAAGCAGTTTTCTCGTACCAGGATTTGTTTTTAAAGGTGAGATGAGAAAGCCAAAATGAAAAAAAAGGAAGCACACCTTGTCAGCTGCAATTACGTTTTCCAAGACTAGCAGCTGAAAAATAATCTAATTCAATGTCTCTGTTAGCATTCAGCATTGTTAATTCATGGACAAGTAATTTAGATGAATTCTCAATGGGAAATTGAATTTGAGGCGACTCAGCAGGAAAATTGGTGCATTCTATTACTGAATGGAAAACAGTTATGAGTTATCACTGGCTTTGCCTTTGATATACTGCAGATGGGATGGAAGGGGCCTGCCACTTTGACAACTGTTCATATTTTCTTAAAATAATGAGGAGACAAACCAGAGCAGGGGATGGGTAAGGATGGAAAGGAATCCGATAACAGATGTTCGGCGGGTGACAGAGTAGAGCACTGGAAGGCGTCCGCGCAAACATTCTGTGGCACAGGTCCAGGATCAGTATTCAGCACTGAGGAAGATCTTGGGAAATGAGGCAGACAATCTCTGTAAGAGACCATGCACCCCAATAGTTGCCTTCATCAGTGGCGTAGTTAGAGGGAGTGCAAAACACAAAGTTTTGCAGGGAGCCTCACTGCGCCGTGCAATCAGCCGCTCCCCCCATTCAGAGCCAGGGGTATGCCTCTGTTTTGCTCCCCCACCCAGAATCGCTCCGAAAGGGAGGGGCCATTGAAGTCACGGTGAGGCTCCCTGCAAAACTTTGTGCTGTGCACCCCCCTCTAGCTATGCCAACGGCCTTCAGATTTCAAATCCAAACTCTCTCGTCTTTAGATATCCCAATGACTCCCAGAGGCTCTGCCATTCTTGGAGGCAGGGCAGTGGTTGGGGGCATTCTGGAGCAGGGCAGAGGGGGTGGATCTTGGTGGAAAATGCGCACACTGGATCCTAGCTCCCATTTTTCAGCCCACTCGCCCCCTTTCCTCAGACTTGTGGCAGCTACATGATCATATGGCCTCTTCATAGGTAATCACTATCATCAATAGTGAGGGATAGGATTGGGCTATTAGGTTGCAGTCCTGTTCACTTTCCTGGGAGTAAGCCCCACTGAACACAAGACTTACTTCTTAGTACATACACATGGGATTGAGCTGTTAAGTCCTTTTCCTCATTTTTCTGGCATGTTCTTCCTGATCCACTTGCTTTGGACCACTGTCTTCTCTGGCCCCTGTCTTCTCCCAGGGCCCAATCATGTGCACAGGAGAGGACCCTTGACCATTGCTATGATTTAAAAATAGAGGCTCAGTCGTAGATAGTGCTTGGGGATGTTTATGCAACCACGATGGCACCACATTGCAGGTCCTGGCGGTCAGGTTCTGCATTGGGACTCCCACAATGCCAGTCTCCTAATGGCACATTGGAGTGTTACCATTCATATCAGTCCTGAAGGTTCAGGGAACAGACCAGCCCTCTCTTGGGTTTGGACCCTTGGCCAGCAGTCTCTAACTGGTAGACAAACCCGTGATGTAAGTCCTGCAATGTATCAAGATTTCAGTACAGGGTGTCTGGGTTTTGTAAAGTCTTTTGTTAGA
This sequence comes from Tiliqua scincoides, assembly GCF_035046505.1. Taxonomy (NCBI): domain Eukaryota; kingdom Metazoa; phylum Chordata; class Lepidosauria; order Squamata; family Scincidae; genus Tiliqua; species Tiliqua scincoides. The sequence continues at coordinate 213,460,315 of NC_089824.1, forward strand.
ACCAATCAAAGCCACATGCAACAGTAGGAACATTTAACTGCTGGTCCAGATTTGGTTGGCAACCTTCAGTCTCGAAAGACTATGGCATAAGCCTACAGCACCCGGTATTCCCAAGCGGTCTCCCATCCAAGTACTAACCAGGCCTGACCCTGTTTAGCTTCCGAGATCAGATGAGATCAGGCATGTGCAGGGTAACAGTTGCTGTCTACTGCTGGTCCAATTCCTGCACTAAATTCCTGCACTAAAACAAAGAGAAAGATAAGAAACTCTAGGAGTGGCATCCATAGTGTTGGTGTCACCCAGTGCAGCCAGGCCTCCATTTCTGCCATCTTGGGTAGGCTGAGGTCTTGTGAGATCTCACAAGATCTTGGTGGAGCATTGGCAACCGCATGGGGCTTTCATGGCATGGCACCACCACAATACACGTGCCAGCTTCCTCCACTGACGCAAGGGCCAACGCAAGCCTCTGAGTTAGGTGAGGGGGCAGGGAGGAGGTGGGAGGGAGGTGTGTTCTTGGGTGGGGGAAGGGTGGGCTGTGGGCAGCCCTGGGGGCAGGTGGGTGGGAGCGGGAGGTGGGGCTGGGATCCTGCAGTTATGCCGGATCCCAACTCCCGTTCCTGGAGAGAACTGAGTGGCTCCATGCGGAGCGGCTCTTGAGGTGGCACAAGTCAGAGGAGACCCATAGGGGCCAGTGGTCCTTACCCTGAGGTAAGGGGAAATGTTCCCCTTCACTTATGACTGAGCTGCTTATGGCCCCTATCCTGCACTGGATACAGCACAAGCCTCTTGGCTTGCCTGTTCCAGCACAGGATAGGATTGCGCCCTCTGTGACATTACGGCAGCTCAGCCAATCACTGTCAGGAGCTGCAATGGTTAGTGCATTACAGTATAGATGGGTTTGGGCTTGAATTCTTAGCAAGGATGCCGGTAGCCGCTTTTGTTCATAGCTGCTAGGGGGTTGCTGCTTCTTACCCACAGAACACAGGAAGCCAGGAGGCCCCGTCTGATTCTTTATTGCTTATTATTGCTTATTGCATCTCATGAAGTCTTCTGGGCGAACACCTCGAAATGATGTCAAAACGGTGTTGGAGGGAAGGGGAACTGTGACAGACCTGAGCTTGACTGATGCCAGTATAAGAAGCACAAAACTCAATTTAGGAGACAGGAAGGTTTGTCAGCCTCCACTCTCTAATCAATCTGAACAACATCTCATTGTTTCCCTTCCTCTGTCTTATCCAATTTCCCAGCCACTTAATTGGCATGCTGTCTAGGGGCCAGGCATTTCTGCAGGGCAAAACAGGGCGTCTTCCTCCTGCCTCTTCCTCCTTTAGCTCAATTAAAATGCTAGAGATGATGCTTACCTGCTGGAGACTGGTATTAACGGCATGTAGGCCTCAGATCGGCCAGTCTCAGTTTACCAAGGTGGGAGAATTCTGGTTTGAAACAGAGGTGGGCTAGTGACAGAGCAGAGGTGGATCCTTTGCCTTCTTTCCACCTCATCCCCTTTTAGGAGAGGGGCCTGAGGAGGGTCATGATTGAGGCATACAAAACCATGCAGGGGATGGACAGAGTGGATAGAGAGATGCTCTTTTCCCTCTCACATAACACCAGAACCAGGGGACATCCACTAAAGTTGAGTGTTGGGAGAGTTAAGACAGACAGAAGAAAATATATCTTTACCCAGCATGTAATTAGTTTGTGGAACTCCTTGCCACAGGAAGTAGTGATGGCATCTTGCCTGGATGCCTTTAAGAGGGGTTTGGACAAATTTCTGGAGGAGAAGTTCATTATGGGTTACAAGTCATAGTAGGTATGTGCAAGCGCTTGGTTTTAGAGGCAGGCTACTTCTGATTGGCAGATGCAAGGGAGGGCACCAGGACGCATGTTGTGTCTGTTGTCTTGTGTGCTCCCTGGGGCATTTGTGGGCCGCTGTGAGATACAGAAAGCTGGACTAGATGGGCCTTTGGCCTGATCCAGTGGGGCTCTTCTTATGTTCTTATGTAGGAGTCACTTGGGTTTGCTCAGCTGCTCTCAGGACTATAGTCACCCTTCCTTGCTAGCCCTATTTCTAGGTGAAGCTTCAGATACACTAATGGAAACTCACCACAGCCAGCCCATGTGCCCCCAGAGATACCTATCTCAACCCTACAGAACAAAATGCACATAGCTTGCAGAAACACGACGTGGATTACAGAGGATTCTAAGAGCCATTTTGAGGCCTGCAAACGTCTGTAGAATGATTTGACCAGCCAGGAGAGGCCTCCAGTACCACCATGAGAGTCGTGGCGCACTGCAGAAGATTAGATGAGCCACAGCGCTTGTTTGACAGCAGTTTGGGAACCCCAGTTTAGGAACCTCTGTTTTACAGCATATTTATTTATCTCTGTATGTGAAATTCTGTGTGTGGGTTCATGTGCATGCCCACACGAATTACATGTGCAATGCTTATGGGTTGGAGGCTGAAGAAGTGGTTTAGCAACACCTGTCTGCTTTTCCAATCAATATCATTGGTTTTGATGCATTTGTAGCACGAATTTGTAGCTGCGATGAAAAGGGAAAGGCAATAGCCTATTTTTTTTTCTTGGGGTTTTAAAAAACTTGCATTATACATCTGTCAGGGAATGGTTGAAAGAAGCATCCTTACTAAGATTGGAGTTTATAAATTTAGCTGCAGAAGGTGGCTCTGATCACTAGGGTGTGCAAGAACAAAAATCATTTCACCATTGATTTTCACTGCTAAAAGCTTCACTCACTGTGATATCAGTTCACTAAAATCACATTCATATCATCATGAAATTCACCCATTTCATGTGTTCTTTTATCCATTGATTTCAGTGGGAAAATCAACTTCATTTTCTCTACCTTTTTGCTGTTTTGCAGCTAATCAACATGAACATTTAAGATATTTTCAGGGGATCAGATCTGCCAGATTTCAAACAGATGGGATAAAGGAATCCTGTTTTAAAGGGGGGGGGGTTCAAAAATGGTATATAAATATTCTTAATAATAATTAATAGAAATAATAACTACAGGTATATCAGTCAGGCAGGTACCCAGATAGGCAGATTTGGACTGCAATTCTATACTCACTTTCCTGGGAGTAAGCCCCAATTAACACAATGGGACTTACTTCCCCTGCTGTTAAAGGAATCTCAGAGAGAGAGAGAGAGAGAGAGGTGGGATCCATTTTGTAGCTTCTGATAAAGGGAAGCCCCCCATCTTACACAGGCATACTGTGGAATGACGGCATGAAATAAACAAGGTGGGGTGAGGTGGAGAAGTTAAAATCTGGAATTAAAATCTTAAACTCAAAAACAAATCTACAACTCTTCTTCCTCCACCTCTCTGTAAAAGAAGTAACCAAGGGAGATTGAAGCAAACATATATACTCTATCATTGTATATTTCTGCACGTCCTTCTCAAATCCACTCATTTCCACTGGAGTTTTTGTATGCCAAGAAGCTGTTTCAGATTCTGAGACATTTTGGCCAAAATGTCCGAACAGAAGACTGGCTAGTTTGCATCATCAGTTTCCCTAATAGCTACTATTTCTCTTTCCCCTCCTAGCTGCTGGTTTGGGGAAAGGAAACTTGGGGGGCGGGGGGGACGGGACAGACAGACAAGAAAGAGGATCTGAAGGGACCGGTGAATTGCTGCTCACTCAGGACATTTTGTTACTACACTGGCCAAAAACACCGAATTGAATGAAAGATCCAATTTGTCCCATTTTCTCTTTTGTCCTTGACTACATGCACGAGCCTCTGGATCACAGTCTCCTGCGGAATCCCCCTCAATCGACCCTGAACTGGTGGCCACTTGCATTGAAGCCTCATCCCACTTACGGGTGTGCTCCTGTAGCACCTGTTCCTTCTTGCATCTCGGCAAAATGTCTTGCAGTTCTTCAAAAGATGAGACAAATGTTTCCTTGAAAGTCATTTTTTCTTAAAGTGAACATCTTACAGAGAGCTTTCCCTCTGGTCTCGGTGCTGCCACATCTCATGAATGTTTTTTTTTTTCCCCTCTTTCTTTTAGCATACTTATTTGGACAAAAGGTTACATCTTAAATGCCCATTTTAATCCAACGTCTCAGGAAAAATCACTTCTCAACAGGTATGCAGGAGACTGTGGAGCATCCTTCTGATCACAAGAAAAAAAAAAAAACATGCTGTGATGTGACAGATCCTTTCACTAGGAGAGTGTTGGATCATTTGCCCACAGCTCTGGTGGAGTTCAAGAAAGTCAAAGACTTTCGGTTACTCTGGAGAGGCTGAAGATGTTGAATAGTACTAGGCCATCAACTTCTTTCTTCTGCTCAGTGGCATCACTAGGGTTCACGTCTCCCGGTGCGGGATGCTGGTGCGTCACCCCCCATGCAGTGGGCGGGGCAACATCCCAGGTGTGTGGTGATGTACCATCACTCTGCCCCCACTGGTTTTTTGGCTGTACCTTTTGATAGAACAAAGACAGACACATTCTGCATGAAATTACGCATTGATTGATATATAACATGATGGTATTATTCCTCCAAAATGTGATTTTAGTGATTTTGGTCACTACTGGTGTCACACCCCCCCCAAGGGTGTCAACTTACTAACACCTTATTGCAGCAGTTCTCAAACTTTTAGCACTGGGACCCACTTTTTAGAATGACAATCTGTCCAAGACCCACCAGAACTGATGTCATGGTGGAAGTGACATCATCAGGCAAATTAAAATCAATAAGTATAAATAATTAAAGTAAAACAAATAAATAAATAAGCAGAAGCCAGCCCTGTTCCACTGAGTGAATTTCCTTTGTAGCCCACCTGCAATAACACCCCCTCCAAAACCAGTAAGGTTTTAAGTGCTACCCAGTGCCCAATTGAATTTAAGAACTTGTGTTTAAACCAGATCACTGTCAGGATCCACCTGGCTTGGCAAGTCTCCAAAAAGTTCACCTTATCAGCTGAAGCCTCTGTTTTGATCCTTTTTTTTGGGGGGGGGGGGAGGCTGGGGCATTTCTTGAGCTCCAGTTCCATCAGATCAGGACCATTCTGGTGGTTTCACATTCTCCTTTGCCTGACCTGATCACCAGCCAAGGCACGTTTGCTTACTCGTGAGTAAACGTGACCTTGAGGCTTAGTTTCGCTTTCCATAGGGCTCAATATATTCGTCTGCTTGGAGGGAGGAACTTTTTCTCAGGTGTTTTTGGGGGCTGCATTCATTGGATCAGGACCATTCTGGTGTCATTGGATTCCTCTCAGCCTGCCCTTTCCAATGGACTAAGGCAAGGTCGCCTACTTGCAAGTAAACATGCGATATGGCTCACTTTCACTTTCCATAGGGATCCATGCATTTTTTGTTCTCCAGTTTTTTGGAGATATCAAGGAGATATCAAGGAGATATTTCACTCTGGTTTTTTTGCATTGCATTCCACTCAAAATTCCGCATCCAACAGTATATATTATGATGGGGTTACTCCTAACCACCACGATTTTAGTGTGTCACCTCCTCCCGTGCGCGTCACCCGGTACGGCCTGCACCTCCCGCACCCCCTAGTGACGCCACCGCTTCTGCTAAAACAATTTTTAAGCATTGTTTAAGCATTGTGTGCTTGATAGCTTCACAGCACAATCCTATGCCTGTCTACTCAGAAGAAAGCCCCATTGTGTTCAGTGGTGCTTACTCTTGCAAAATGTGTATAGGAATGCAGCCTTAATTGGAGAAGGAACTTCTGGACCTGATGTAGTGTAGTGAAACCTGTACTGGCTGTTAAGGTTATGGCTGAACTTCACTACCTGTGAATGCTTCTTTAGCTTCTCAGTAGCCCTTTGAAGCAGGTGAGGCTAACCAGGATAACCTCATGTTGAAACAATACAGCAGCAGATTGGGAAAGTGGAGGTTGAAGGACCAGACCAGACTTGAAATTCTTCATTAGGACCTCCCTCCAGTTTTTGTTTTGCTAATTGGCAGGTCTAGAGGAAGGCTTTGAGTATTGTGCAGGGGAGTGTCCTCCAATGGCATTCTCTGATGGAAATTGCTCCTCAGAAGATGCAGTGAGCCCTGTGATGAAAGAAAACAGGTAGAGATGTTACTCCTGTCTCCCCACCATGGAACTAATAGAAATTTGTGGGCCGGCTCCGCACCACCACTTTAGTGGGAGCTCTTGGGAACAAGCCCTGTGACAAACCCTTTTCATGAGCTAGACATGTGTGTGTTTAATGAATTGAAAAGGATAAAAGGGGCCCTATTTGCATTTATTTCCATTCATCCTGATATGAATGTATCCTGGCAATAAGCAGGGGTTCTGCTCCTGATTGCCAATGGATCTCCTCAGACCTGTGTTGCTCTTTAGCTGGTGCAAGTCTGAGGAGACAAAGGGGACACGATGGCTTGCTCCAGAGGGGTAATATCCAACCTAAGTCACTTGCACCACATGCCACTCCCTCAGTGGCATAGCACTAAGTTTTGCAGGCAGCCTTCCTGCGGCGTGTGAGTGGTCCCTCGTCTTTGGAGCCATTCCGGGCAGTAGGAGCAAAATGAAGGCCTACGGAATGGCTCCGAGGGGGAGGGGACACTTGTACGCCACGGTGTGGCTCCCTGTAAAACTTGAGGCACAAGCCTAACCATGTCTACTCAGAAGTAAGTCCTATTTCGTTCAGTAGGGTTTACTCTCAGGAAAATGTGGTTAGGATTGCAGCCTTAGTGCTTTGCATCCCCTCTAGCTTTGCCACTGCACCCCCTCCTGCCTCCAACATGCTTCCTGCCTTCCTCCATTCTGCACTCTCCCATCCTTTAATGGCTTTGCCACCCACTCACCTTTGCTGCTGGGCAGTCTGCTTCTCACCACCATGGTACAGTTTATTGCTTATGGCAAAAAATAAGAGAATCAGACGGTACATGGTAAGTTGTCCAGGCACTGGTCCATCTAGTATGTCTACATTGGCTGGCAGTGGCTTCCCAGGCTTTCGGAAAGGGTCTTTTTTTCCTGCCAACCACACCTAGAGAAGTCAGGTCTAACGCTGGGACCACCTGCAGGCAGAGGAATGAAAATTTGCTTTTCTAGCCAGTTTAAGGTTATTCTGCTCTGGCAAAATCAGAAGACAGAAACTGCATTGTGAACGTCAAGATGGGTTTTACTTAATCACAATTGTTTGGGTTGCTCAGCCCATCTGTAGACATGCATAAGGAACAAAGCCAGGTAGTCAGGGATTTGTAATGAATCCCCATTATTCTGATTGCAAGTGCCCTATCGCAATCACTTCTGCCTGCACTTTTGAAACCGCACAGCTGCACAAAGCCATTTTTGAGTTTACAGTCTGACAACAACACTGAAATGAGACCGCAAATGGCACAGTTTCCACAACAGTCGGGCGCGGGGCTGCTTGTTGAGAGTGAGCTGGCCGTCCCCACCGCTGTGCACTGCATGGGTAAGTAGCTCTCTTGTAGGAGTCATTAAGTCCTGAAGCCGGAGAGCCGCCATTTCAGCTGCCACGGCTCTCTTAGCGGTGCTGGGAATCAGCAGTTCTGCCTCGCAGCCATTTAAACCTTTACAGACCCTGCACTGTGTGTCTGAGCTAGTTGAGGAGGTGCTGCTTTCTCCCAGCTGGAAACTTTCTCCTGACTGGTAGAGCCTTGCCACCAGGCACATGTCAAGAATGAGAGTAAAAGCAAGAGACAATATTTAACTCCCCAGCATTTACAATAAGCGGAACACACATTGAATCTTTGCGATGGTGCGTATTCAGAAACCAACTGCATATTCAAAGGATGAAACTGAATATGTAAGGATTAACTACTTCACTGAAATTACCATTAGCATCCTCCTTTTAAAAAAGGAGAGAGAGAGAGAAAGAAAGAAATGAACAGGTGGTGCTTTAAGTGTAACCAAGATTAACCTATATTCAATAACTTTAAAGCTTTCGCATTGACTCTAATAAACGTTCCCTAATTACGCATTCTTGGGAAGGATGTACGTTACATCGGGCTTTTCCAATTAGAATTTGGAAGCCGTTTCAGTTATCTTTCGGCTGCAGTTTTGAGTATATAATCAGCTCGAGGATTCAGAGGGTGCAAAACTCATTCAAAGTTACATGCCGTTCAATGCAGCTGCAGCGGTCTACCCAGGGTAATTGTCGCACTTTCGTTCCTCTTCTGAGAGCAGCAGTTAAATAACTATCTACAAGAAAGATACTCGTGCCAAAGCAGAGGCCCTGCACTCTGATGGCATGACAGTAATACGGCACTTGGTTAAGTCTGCCACCCATGCCAGAGCCAGAGAGGGTCGGGGCACATTGTGTTAACCGTGAAAGAAACAGGATGTATCAACCAGACAATAACCTTTAAAGCAAATCCACTTGCCTAACAAGGAGTAAAGCCAGCACATTTTCTATATGACAGGTCTAATGATTGGAGTCTTATCTAGCTCTGGGAAGAGTCATGGTAAGTCCTGGAGGTAATTATGTTTCTCCTGTGCCAAGTGAGCGTGACCCAGGCCAGAAACATATTGCTTTGGAGCTGACTGATGCCAAGGAAGTATCAGGCCCACCAACCTCTGGTAAAAAGTTAAAAGGGGGAGCAACAGCCCCCTTTCCTCATTGGCTTGAAGAGGCGCTTTGGAAAATTCCATAAGTGGCCATCCTGTTCAGACATACGAACACTGTCACAATCCTGAGAATTTCCTGGTTTTGACTGCCCAATCCTAGCCAACACTGGTGTGATGGGGGCCAGTGGGTACACACTGTATCTAGTGTTGGATTCAAGCAGGTGGGAGGTCTCTTTGGTGTTTCCTTATCCCATGTAGCACCCCAGTTTGCTCAATGGGGCTACTTGGATCTGTGCCAGCTATTTAGCTAGCACAGAACCAGGGAACCCTTTGTAACGCCGGTAGGCCCAGGACAAGGGTTTGGCAGAGGACTGCTCCATCTTTCTCACCCCTTCTCAGGCTTGATCTGCCCCCATTCTGCCCCCCCCCCGCCCAGAGACACCCTCCCACTACCCTCCCCATGTTCCTTCACCACCTTGCCTGCCCTTATGGTCATCAGGCAGAATGCAATACCCTTCTGGATGGTGCAGGCCTTCCCGCCGCCACCATTTACTCACTGAATGTCAACAAGCGCTTTACGGTGCTTTAATGACAACTTGTGCCAGTGCAGCTCATAAGATTGACTCTGAAACAGGACCATTTGTGGTCACAAAAGAAAGTGCGTCTGGCCCTGCCTTTCCCCACCAAGTTCACTGACCGTTTCATCAGCGCCTTATGTTAATGAGGACGCAGGTCTCCTGATCAGTTAAGGAGTATGTGATGAACTGGGTAGAATCAAGTGCTAGGCCAGGAACCACTCTGAGCTGGGGGAAAGTTGGGGTGTTTTGAGACAGTGTGCGTTGCCTTATCAATCCTCTCCGTGAAAGAGCCGTGATAAGATGGACTTCATGCTGGTACTAAGATCTCTGATTAAGAATAGCAGGGTGCCACTGTGATATTCCAGTTGGGAGGGGGTGAGCATGTTTGCAGGGCATTGCATCAACTGATGTGGTCACTTTCTAGAAACGTCTGGTGCAAGCTTCAGTAAACGGAAATCACCTTTAAGATATATAAGCCGGCTGCTGAGATAGGAGGAGGTTTCATTACTGTCAGTTGTTCATCCCATTCTGTTTCTGATCTTTCCCTCATGGATCCCTGTTCGCATCACTGCTGGTATGACAAGTGGAAGAATCCCCTTTGCGCATGCTCAGGACTGAGAAGGTCTAGGTGAGCTTTAGGAATAAGTAAGCCTAGGAACTTAGCTTTATTGATTTGCATTGCAAGTGTATTGTATTTATCCTCTCCAGTAACTAAGGCTGCAAGCCTAACCACACTTTCCTGAGAGTAAGCCCTAATGAACAAAATAGGACTTACTTCTGAGTAGACCTGGTTAGGACTGTGCCCTAAATGCCTTTCCTATAAGTGTAACCATATCTCTATTTCTTAATGAAGCATCATATATTTACAGGCCTGTACCTGTGTGTATGATGGAATTGATCCATCGAAGTCTGCCTTGGCCACCTCAGGCCCAAATCCTAACCAACTTTCCAGCACTGGCATAGCAGTGCCAATGGGGTGAGTGCTGAATCCTGGAGTTGGGTGGCACTCACAGAGGCCTTGTCAAAGTAAGGGAATGCTTGTTCCCTTACCTCAGAGTTGCCTTGCCCTTATGTCGGTGCTGGAAAGTGGGTTAGGATTGCGCCCTCAGTCACTCTACTGAAGCAATCTAGAGACTTGGGTCCCTGGCATTTGGAGGGGGGACCTCAGAGTTTACAAGCGCTGGGGAATTACTGCACACCCACCCTACTGGGTTGCTGGGACAATGATGTGGGAGTATGCATGAGTGTGAACACAGTTACACACTTCATAAGATGTGCCACAATAGGAATCAGCCACCTCCACGAGTGATGGGTGATAAGAAACCCTACAGGAACCATCTTCAAACAAAAGGATGCTCCAGGTTGAGGTCATCTAGAATAGTTCTCATGTTAGCCTGTGACCCAAGACACGATGAAGTGTGTGGACAAAACTGGTGAGAGGTGAGCATTCTCTTTCCACCTACCACTGATGCATTTGAGAGTGACTGGCTGATGTTGCAAGAAGCCCTACCATCACTTTTGCAACTTGGACTGTCAGAAACCTCAGTAAGGTGGTCTGCTTCTTTGCTTGTGCTTTGTGCTTCATGCTTTGCTCTTCCCACTCTTAAAACCAGGACAAGGTGAAGCACATTGCCTGCTGCGCTGTTCTCGCACGCTTGCAACCCTCTTTCCCCCTCCAATTTCTCCTGTTTCAGAAATATCACTGAACATTGACCTCCTTGTCTCACAGTTCCCACTAGCAACAATGTTCCAGCATTCATCTCAGCAGGTACAGAGAAGTAAACTTGGCCACTGGCCCCACATTTCCATCTTCCTGGTCCTGCGTTCCATCAAGTGTGTGTGACACACTTGGTGATTATTTCTCTCTTTTCCTACCTGATTTGCATTTTAGCATTTCTGAATGAAATATGTTTCACAAAAGTTTGTTCTTATGTGAACATAAATTAGAATGAATGAAAGCCAGTATTTCTCAAACTGTGGGTGGCAACAGGTCGTGGTCTGAGGAGAATCGTCTTGGTGGTCTTGGCAGGTTGTGGTCTGAGGCCAAGTGGGTTGCACGTAGGGCCCACTCACCTGCCCTTTCCTCTGCCTGGCTCTGAATTGGAGCCAAATGGACACAACTGGAGGCCACTTTTCCAGTGGCCCATTTCCAGAAGCCATTCCTGCATCACACTGGACCTGGGACAACCTCCAGAGGGCTCTGTGGGCCTTGGAATGCCTCTGGAACTAACTTCTGGGTGACTTCCGGTTTCGTGAACACAACTCCTGGTTGTGTTTGGAGGCCCGTTCCAGGTCATGACAGCACCAGAGACAGAGGTGGGTTGCAGCTCCAGTACATTTGAGACCCACTGGCCTAAGCCATTCTACGAAACATTGGAATGGTTAGTTAACATTCTGGACTTTAATGTCACAGAAAAATGTGTTTGGTAATACATGCCTGGGTGATTAGATCTATTCTTCACCATGTTCACTGACAATTTAAATTGTCGTTCTCTATGCCCATGCTGAAATATCATCAATGGGAATTTTCATTCATGATGTAATGAGGAGATCGATGTTTTAAACCATGGGTGTCAAACTCATTTCATACAGCGGGCTAAATATCATTCATGATTCTTGCTGAGGGCCAGCGGTGATGAGGTCATTTGGCAGGAAGTGATGTCATTAAACAGGTCAAAACCAGAAATAAGTACACTGTTCTTGTGTAGAAACTCATTAGCTGCAATTGACAAAAGAGAAAATACAGATTTGGTCATATTTCAAGATATGTGAGAGCCCAATTATAATGCCGGCCACCCTTTCAGCAGTGAGACCTCAGCCTTGCTCAGCAGCTGAGAGCCTGAGGGCCAGATAAAAAGCTTCTGTGGGCCCCATCCGGCCCCTGAGACTTATGTTTGACACCCCTGTTTTAAACAATTAGTTGATCTTATCTGTTTGGATTTTTTAAACATTTCAGATGTTTCCCATGCCTCAATTTGTAAGTAACCTGTTGGTTGGATTCGGCTGAACCCCAGCACTGTCACAGCACACTGGTGGGAATAATGTTAGCTTAGTGTGTGTATGAAAACATCCACAAATTGAATTAGCGGTGAATTCGGTTTGTTAAATGCTTCAAAGCAGAGCTGGATGATAAGAACATCCATGATTACTTTTCATCATCTATGTGAAGCAGTCTGGCTTTTGTGAGAGAAGAAAGGAAAACTACTGGCTGATCCTAGCTGAATTGCGATAAAAGTATTAGAGTAGTTGCTACTGCCAGAGCATTTGGTTGCTTCAGGCTACTCCTTATTGGCAGCGATAAAAGAAAAGCTTATGCTTTAATTCTCCAAAGCCCTTTTATTTAGTGTGCTTTTCTTAGCTGCGATTGTGCAAAATTCTCCACTTTTTATTCCCAAGGCAAATTCTGGACTTTTCCTTGTGTTCAATTTCACCCTCCCTGCAATTGTCACTGGGTTCATAATTTTGATTGTACGTCTTTTGCAAACATGAGAGAGAAACCCATTTCAGATTGTCAATAATCAGACTGTTCACACTGGAGAAAAAGTTCAATTTCTATGTGAAATGGATCTACATTTTATATACTCTAAATAGATACATGCTGAAGTTTGCAATGTGTGCCAAAATTATCGAGGCATGCTAGTATCTCCTGACAATAGTTCCCTGTAAACAAGCTTCAGGATACAGCTCTTCTTTTTTTTTTTTCCAATCTCTGTAGCAGTGGTTCTCACACATTTAGCACCAGTTGTTGGCAACCTTCAGTCTTGGAAGACTATGGTATCGCGCTCTGGATGGTGGTTCTGGCACAGCATCTAGTGTGGCTGAAAAGGCCAATTTGGGAGTGACAATCCCTTCCACACCGGGAGCAAGTGCAGTCTGTCCCTGGTCTGTCTCCCTGGCTATGGGCCTTCCTTCTTTGCCTCAGAATGTTGGCCAAGTGTCTCTTCAAACTGGAAAAGGCCATGCTGCACAGCCTGCCTCTAAGCGGGTGTTTTGCCAAATCCCAATCCACTGGGCCTTGCAAGCCAGTCCAATCAATGTTGCCAATAAGCCAAGTTCCAGTCCAATGGTCAGGTTCCAGGTAGGTCAGTCCAATCCGTCAGGGTATCCAAATCAAAGTCCAAAGCCAAAGTCCAATCACAATCCAGTCTTTCCCAATTCCATAAACCAAGTCACCTCACCACATTCACTCTTCCTACCTCCAACCTGCATTCCTATCATCCACCATCCTTTCTATCTCAGGTGCTCCTTATATCCTGAGGGATCTCCTTTAGCCTCTAGTGGCTGCAGCTGTGCAGCACACCTCCAGCTACCACCTGGGCCTTAATCCTGCATTCACTTAGAGCAAGGGGCACTGTGGACACCACACCCTATCTCCTCGGTAATATCTTCCGCAATTCCAATACAATCCACCCCTTGGTGTCACAGTGGTTCCCTTGATCAATTGCTCTTTTTTCTTGGACCATCCACCCCTTGGTCTGTTTCATCTTTTCCATACCGGTTGCTGAAGCTCCCATACAGTCCAATCCATTCTGGTGCCCATTTGGTCTATATCATGCCCCATCCCAGAGGGCAGCCTATCAATCCCAGTGGTCCTGCAATTAAGTCCAGAGGCCATCCTATTAATTGCAGGCATGCTGGCTCCTCCACTTCCATCTGTTCCCCTCTCTAGGGCATCTCTAAAACTGCAAGGCATTCCCATTCTATTTCTTGGGGAGTCTCTTTCAAACCCCCTTCCAGCAGCAAAGCCCATTTTATTCATCCTGCCAAGCCCCATTCTAGGAGGATAATGGCCCAAACTCTCCATGCCATGGAAAGGGCCTTCCATTCCTCCCATTTTGTTCATCCTAAAATCCAAGCCTTTCATACCCGTTGTTCCAGGTCCCAAGTTGCCTATCTCCAGGCCCTTGGTCAAGTGGTTTGCATTAATAGGTCTCCCTCCTGGTCCCAGCCCCATACCAATGCCCCCAAGTCCATGAGGAAGCTGCTGGGGTTGCTCTGGAGGAGAGCAGTCTCTGTTTGGTAAGGCTCGTTCATCCATCTTCACGTGCATCTGTCTACCAAACAGCAACTGTCCATTGAACATGGAGATGGCCTGGACAGCTTCAATTACTTGCTCAAAAGTCACAGTGCCAATCCCTCGACTTCTGCCATCTTTGTCTTTAAAAATGTCTGCACGGACAACCACACCAGCCATGCTGAACACATCCTTCAGTTTCTTCCAGCCAACTTTGTACTTCAAATTGGCAACAAACACAGTGCTTCCCAATCTGCCAGCCTGAAAAGAGTCAAAGAGGCCCTCTTTGCTGCTCCTGCAGCCCCACCCCTTTATCTCTAGTCCAGACCGGCACTTCAGTTCAACCAGGCGTCCTGCCTGTGCCTTATACAGGCTCTCTGCAGCCTTTATATCTTTGTGGGCATTTGCAAAGGCCTTCACATATGTGAGATTTTTCTCTCTTTCAATGCAAATTAGCCCTTTTAACTTGGCAACTTCCTCTCTCAGAATTCTCTTCTCCACATCCTCCCCACCTGACCCCCTGAGCCTTTTCAGGGAAAGGATGCCATATTTAATGAGTCCTCCCATATACTGCACCATCTGGAAAATGGTCCAAAGAATGCTCAAAGTAGCCCAGACATTCCATAATAGGACAGGAGCATTTGCTTTCCATATAGCAAGGTCCAGGGCCTCCCAGATCTGCCAGAGATCCATTTGCTTGCTCTCTTGTTAGACAAGGGGATACTACTTGCCTTGGGCTTGTACCCCACTCCTGGTACCAATTGTTTTGCCAAATCCCAATCCACTGGGCCTTGCAAGCCAGTCCAATCAATGTTGCCAATAAGCCAAGTTCCAGTCCAATGGTCAGGTTCCAGGTAGGTCAGTCCAATCTGTCAGGGTATCCAAATCAAAGTCCAAAGCCAAAGTCCAATCACAATCCAGTCTTTCCCAATTCCATAAACCAAGTCACCTCACCACATTCACTCCTCCAACCTGCATTCCTATCACCCACCATCCTTTCTATCTCAGGTGCTCCTTATATCCTGAGGGATCTCCTTTAGCCTCTAGTGGCTGCAGCTGTGCAGCACACCTCCAGCTACCACCTGGGCCTTAATCCTGCATTCACTTAGAGCAAGGGGCACTGTGGACACCACACCCTATCTCCTCGGTAATATCTTCCGCAATTCCAATACAGCGGGCCGCTCAGAGGCCAGGGTTTCCCACTTGTTGAGGTCAACTCCTAAGGCCTTCAGATCCCTCTTGCAGATGTCCTTGTATCGCAGCTGTGGTCTACCTGTAGGGCGCTTTCCTTACACAAGTTCTCCATAGAGGAGATCCTTTGGGATCCGGCCATCATCCATTCTCACAACATGACCAAGCCAATGCAGGCGTCTCTGTTTCAGCAGTGCATACATGCTAGGGATTCCAGCTCGTTCCAGGACTGTGTTGTTTGGAACTTTGTCCTGCCAGGTGATGCCGAGGATGCGTCGGAGGCAGCGCATGTGGAATGCATTCAGTTTCCTCTCCTGTTGTAAGCAAAGAGATATTACCTTAAAATTGATTTTAGTGATGAGCTAACCCCTCCCAGGCAGGCTTGGAACTGTTCTCCCCCAACTCAGTCCAATGAGTCTTCTTCAGACTTTGTCACACCCCAATTATGTCACTGAGAGAATGACAGATTGGATCTAACCCAATCTTACCATAACCCCCATATGCCAAATGGAAGCTTGGCACCAATGGGTATTTTCCTCCCAGGACAAATAGCAGCCGGAGAGGGAGCAATTCAAATTGGAACCATGGTTGGCACAAAGGATTGAAGCCCATTCCCTTTCCCCAGAGTCCTGATTTGGATCTCTGCACCCATGCTGCTTACTTGGTGTGTGTGTGTGTGTGGGGGGGGGGTGACACATTAGCCCTAATAAGGAGCTTGATGCAGTGTGTAGTTTGTCCCTGCTGAAATGTCCTGAGAGAGAAAAGCAGAAGTCATATAGTGCAATACTGATTAGTTATTCATACTGAATTAAAAGCTCCAAGCAACTAATATTTGCATTCATTGTACCATATTCAAAGCATGTAAAACTGGAGACTCTGCAATGGGTTTGCCATTCTGCTAGCACTGTTTAGTCTAGATCTGTTCAGTACCTTGAATTGGCAGTGTCCTCCTTTGTGTTCCTTAGACAGAGCCTGTACACACACAGTATGCTCTTTCATACATTATGGTGCATTCATGCAGGGGATAGAGGCAGTTTGCTCAGGTGGGCATGTTCCCACTCTCCCCCTATGCACATTCAAACAAACTTCTGAACATTGCTGGTGTCTGTGGTCAAACTGGGTAAAAAAAATGTTCACTATGAAGTGCCAATAGAAAGGAATAAAGGCAAAACTTTGGAATGATACTAATGACTTAATCTATTTCCCTTTTGTAATAATGAAATGATTAATAATAAGTCCTTCTCAAAACATCTCATCTCCACGAAGTCAAGTTTATTCTGCATTGCACTCCATAGAATTCCAGTGTATGCTTTTAATTATGAGCCAGAATGACTCACTGGAGTTATAACCTGATTCTCTAATGAGTTGCCCATAAATCTGTTGTTTTCAGCTGAGGTCAAATTGATGGCCACTAGGAATGAATATCAATTTGGCAGACAGCTCCTAATGGAATGTTATAACCATTCTTAAGGAAAAGCTCTTTTTAAAAAAAATCAGGCATTGTAAGAAAATGTTTCTATATTCTACAGAACAAACCGCTCTTAAACTGTGCTGCATGTATTATAACCATATTTCTGGTTAGGCTGCTGTTAAAAAAGACATAAGAAAGGAGTGATGCATGACTTCCCCCATGACAAAACAAAGTCACTTAGAAAATAAGGGCACAAGCCTAACCAGGTCTACTCAGAAGTAAGTCCTATTTTGTTCAGTGGGGCTTACTCTCAGGAAAGTGTGGTTAGGACTGCAGCCTCAGCCAAACACCTTAAAAAAGAAAAAAGGGGGGGGGAATAGCTCAACTTCTTCAGAGTCAATCTGCATCCTGAAGTGACCAGTTGATTCCTTCCACTCCTTTGACTTACAATGTACAACCCCATCCTTTCACACTTTACTCAGCTTGTGGTTGGTCTGTGGAACTCTTTGCCACAGGATGTGGTGACAGCATCTGGCCTAGATGCCTTTAAAAGGGAATTGGACAGGTTTCTGGAGGAAAAATCCCTTACGGGTTACAAGCCATGATGTGTATGTGCAACCTCCTGATTTTAGAAGTGGGCTATGTCAGATGCAAGGGAGGGCACCAGGAGGCAGGTCTCTTATTATCTGGTGTGCTGCCTGAGGCATTTGGTGGACTGCTGTGAGATACAGGAAGCTGGACTAGATGGGCCTATGGCCTGATCCAGTGGGGCTGTTCTTATGTTCTTATCCTCCCCCCCCACACACACACACTTGTGCAGCCATGCCAAAAATGGAAACTTCTTTGTACAACTGGGTGGTGGTGGTAGACTGGGAGACTTTGGAGGGGAAGGGGAATTTAAATCCCCTTATTGTTGTTGCTATTGTATTCTTATTCTTATTCTTATTCTTATTGTAGTAGTAGTAGTATTGCTGCTTTCAGGCCCTTTACCAGTAAAGAAAGAGACAGGACCTTGTTTTCTATCTCCATTGTGTTTAGACTTTTTAAAAGAAGCATACTGTATGTGCAGGTTGTATAGGAATCGAGGAAGATCTGGCGAGGAGGTAGATGTGGTGTCAGCAGTGGCCCCTTTAAGGGTAAGGACTGGGCATCCAGCAGAGTGTGCTGCACAGCTGCAGCCACTTGAAGACAATAAGGCCCTCAGGGCTATAAGGAGCACCTGAGGCAGGAAGGGGGGTGTGGGTTGTAGAAGGAGTGCAGGTTAGAGAGGAGACTGACTGGGCTTATTGACTTTGATTTGGATACTCTGACTTACTTTGGAATCTGACCTCAGACTGTGACTTGGCTTATTGACTTTGGGCTCTGCCCTGGTGCTCTGACTGACTTTGTGACTAAAGGACTGCTGGAGACACTGGAGTTTGGTGTGTGGCTGCTGTGCCCAAGACCTGCTAAGGACCAAGGGTCTGCTGTAGTGGTGGGAGGCTGCTGACAGGAGAGAGGACCTCTGCCGGTTGAACAGGTGAGCTACCCTGGAGGTAGGGTCTAGCAGGACTGCAGGGCAGAACCAGGGTCATTTGTTGGGGAATGAAAGGGGAGCTAATTAGCTTAGAGTGGGCATAATTCTCCAGGCAGAGCTTGGTTTGGGATTTGGCAGAACACAGGTGAAAAAGAATTGTTGCTAAACATTTAGTTTAGCCATTTAGTTATATGATTTTTCTCTGTAAACTGCTTTGTGAACTTTAGTTGGAAAGCGGTATATAAATACTGTTAATAATAATAATAAACAAAGCAACCTGAGTAACCCCAAACCTCTGGACTACATCCCAGTACCTACCAAGATCTACTGGGATTATTGCTGTTACAACAGCCTATCAGGGGAGCTCACAAATTGAACTCTACTTCTCAGACATTTGTGAACATAACAGGAGATGAGTATGAACGGGTCTGCAAATGTCTGAACCTGTGCAGGTGAATCAACCACTTGCAAAGATTCTTTTTCATTCAAACCTTTGGTGGGCAGCTGGTTCTTGACTACAGATTGAACAGTTTAGAGTGTTTGCAGACATTTGCTTAATGTGTATAAAAGCTTGACACAGTTTAACCCCAGTTGATTTTGCTCCACAAGCCTGCCAAAAACCAACAGGATTTCCCCTACTTCCTTAACAGACCCTCTTTGGACTCAATTTCTGACCCCTGTCACATCTGGCAACCTACATCCTTATCTACACCTCCCATTGTACCCGGAAAATAATACAGTACTGGAAAATGTTAAAAAGTGTGTGGAACTCAGATCTTTCTGTCTTATTAAAACTGTTTTAAAGTTGTCCAAGTGCAACTACATAATCCAATAGCGTGACCAGCTATATTGAAAAATTGCAAAGTGGGTAGGGAACAATGGAATGGATCAATAGCAACATCTAAGAACTTTTCAGTCCAATATATGTCAGAAGTCAAAAGGAAAGAAATATGCCTTCCAACCAATCTTCAGTGGCTGAATAATTAGAGAAAAACCAGGATGTTTTTTATCTACATTTCATTTCTGGAGAGAAAAAAAAATGCATATATATATTGACAGATGAATTATGAGAATAATAAAACTCTTGAATGTGATCTTAACAAAATGATATCATATGAGCTCTTATAGATTTATTTTCCACAATGATAACAAATTGTCCCATTCTATGGGGCTCACTTCTCTTTCATTATGATGAGAGCAGAAGAAAGTTGGGATTTTTCTTCTTATCTTGTTTACTGTGTCCTAAATGAGAAGAGCTCGTTTATATCCTCTTAGGACACAACTAAATGAAGGAAAGGGAGCAACCAAAAAAAAAAAAAAATCAGATTAGAGCCTAGAAAAGTAATACCACTGAAGTATGAAATAATAAATCATAAGTACATAGAGGGCATGTTTTTTTTGGTGGGGGATGGGGAAGATATATATTTACGAGCTTCTAGAAGGAAGGAGGATGCCAAGGGACTTGCTAGCCAAAGATAGGTGTTACTATGGGGTAGAATTGAATAAAACATACAATTTGAACTGAGCTGAATCAAAACATTTGTCAACCTGAGCAACACTTTGGAGGTGTAAATATAATTTACAGGAATTTGTAGTTGCTGCGTTTTCAATTACGGGTTTCAATCATTTCTTTACCATTTTAGAGGGAGATTCTTTAGAACTCTTATTCATTCCCCCCTCCCCCCCGAAAATTGGTTTTCTGATTATATTCATTATTAATTTTTTATCCCACCCTTACAGCAAGGAACTTCATGATTCTCATATTTTCTTCTCTTAACGATCTTATGGGGTAAATCAGGATAAGAAAGGAAGTGATTGTCTAGAGCCACTTAATGAGCTTCCCAGTCCAGCAGAGATGGCTAGGGATCTTTCCTGGCTATTCTGGATTTAAACACCACTATACCATTTGCTCTCCTTTGTAACTATTTTACACATGGATTGTGAAGCACAAGGGAAAGTGCTCAGTCTTGATGTGGAAGAACCTACAGGCAAATCAAGTGGATGTAGGTTCAGCGTGCATTCTGGGAAGAGGGACAGAATCAGCAGGCAACAGGCAGGGAGGGCGCAAACCCAAATCAGGACGCACAAGTGGGCATTGATGAGAGGCAAGTTTTTCAGGACCATGGACAGAGCCCAGGGAGCCAATGATGTTTCCATGTGAACTAGCAGCCCCTCACTGTGGTGATGCAGCCACAAAGAGGGGAGAGGGGGCAGATTTCAACCCACTTGGTGGTCAAGTGGGTTGCAGAGGGGCAGAGTGGGGCCCCTCTGCAACCCACTTGACCACCAAGGGGTCTTCTTGGACCTGTGCCAGCCCATTAGCTTGACTAAGTAGTGAAGAGGACCAACACGTTCAGCAAGTTCATTTACTATCTTTTTTTCTGGTGTTTATGGTTATGGAAAGAAAGCGGCTGATGGCAATCATGGACGGAACAGGTTAGGGCCAAACAGAGGTAACATGAGAGATCTAGGTGCACTAACAGCCCAATCCTAACTTCACCCAATCCTTGCAGTGATGTAGGGGTGCTGGCGCAGGCTACACTACATCCCATTCCCCCCCCCCCAGGTGCTGGAGTTCTCCTCAGAGTAAGGGTACATTTGTCCCCTGAAGTAAGACCCAGCTGCCACTATGGGCCAATATCACTGATGCAAGTTCGCTTTGATTCATGCACACAGATCAGAACTGGGAAGTGGACCCACCCCTCCTGCTGGACCAGATTCGCCCATCGCCTGCCCCATCTCCTCCCTTTTCTGCCCTCCCATGTCCCATTCAACCCCCTACCTGCTCTCCCCCTGCCCCATTCCACCCCCTGCTCTGGCAGGCCTCCGTTGCTCCACAGGCACATGTAAGAAGATTTATTCTACCTGTGGAGGCCTTGAATAGGATTGGAACCTAACTGTGCCTTCTTTATCCATCTGTGTAGCTAATAATAGATTTGCTTTGATAGTCTAGTGTGATTTTAATTAAGAAAACAGAATGGAGAAAGCATTAACTCCCCACCCCAGCAATGTGGTCCTGATCCAACAGTGCATCACATGATGCTTTGGTCTGTACTTGAATGCATTGACATGCATATTGACATTAATGCGCACAATTATACATTTTTTCCTTAAACCTTTAGGCATGAAAATGCTTTAGAAAATATTAAGTGTCTTGTTCATTCTATTCTATGGCATTTCATAAGATGGGGAGGGGTCAACTAATAATGACCAGTCAAAATGTGGGCCAGGCACCTGGTGGGCCACTGTGAGATACAGGAAGCTGGACTAACTGATCCAGCTTGGTCTGATCCAGCAGGGCTCTTCTTATGTTCTTATGCAATGTGTCTTTCAAATCCTGAAAAATAAACTTGTATGCAACATCTGCGAAATCTGTATTTTGCAATTGAAAACAAAGTTAGGAGGTGTTTACCCCCCCCCCGTGCTGTAACTGTGGTTGATTTGTTACAGAACATATTTCTTACTTTAGGTACATTGTATGCAACTAAATTCAATTATTGTCACGGCTCCTGATTGTCCAGATGCATAAATGCTTCCTTGCAAAAATAAAAAAAAAATTGTCATTTCAATTTTGCAGGAAAATGTAAATGGGATCAAAGCTAAACACACCCCAGAAAGGTCCCTTTAAATAAATAACAAAATGCAAATCTCATCTCCTTCTGCCCCCCTTCTTGAGGTTCAAACCTTCCCCTGAATAGTCCTTTTACCTGCAAACAATCTCTAATGAAGTAAATGTCTACAGCTGCTCTAGTATCAAAATATGCCTGAAAACTGGAATTAAATAGAATCAGTGGAGCTCTGCCAATTTACACTAACTGACAAGACGGGCTTCTTTGTTTTGGTGATAGATTCTGTGGAAAGGCAGATACACTGGTGTCAGAAGTCAGAACTGGTGTTGAAACCCCTTTGTAAGGCCAAGGGTTTGGAAATGTCTGGGGCTTGGATACGAAGCCTCAAGGCAAGATTGAGGCAAGAACCCTGGGCTTAGAGCCCTTATCAGGAACAGGGATGAGCAGTATCAACCCCTTCCATTGTCAGATAGTGCAAAGCCTTTTGATTGGACAAGTTTGGTATAAATACTAGAATATTAGAACTTAGCTAGAGAGCTGTATGGGTGGGACCTCAGTATCCACTGATTTGACTCACCACTGATATTGGGGCCCACCTTTAATTGCCTTGTAACAAGGGGAAAAAAGCACCAAAATCCAATTTCCTACTTTGCACTGTTAAACAATTATAATTTCTTTCCATTAGATTCCATTATTCACCCCATCTAGTGAAGGAGCAAGAAACCTGGAAGTGGGTCTTTAAAGCTATTTTTCCACTGATTTGGTATCTAATGATTTTTTTAAAATCCATTAGGGGTTCCAGAATGGAGCCCCACTGGATAACAAGGCATGATCTGTATAGCTATAGACCCATGGTCCACTCCCAACATGGGGAACCAAGGTCATTGCTGAGTGATGTACAAGTTCTTCTCTGACTCATCCTTCAACTTTGTATTCTGTGTTTTGGCTCCACACAGGTTTTGGTATTACCTGATGTCTGTACAAGTAAAGCATTGTAAGAAGTCTGTCTAACTCAGAGTTGTACACACTGAGTAGCAGAAAAACTCTTCAAGTTTTCCAACAGGGTGGTTTCCTAGCCCTGTTTGCACATGGAAATGTTTGAACCTGAGAGCTTTTCCATGCCAAGTATATGCCCCCTCCCCGGGCTGCAGCCCCTTTCCTATGGGATGCAGTTCCCTGGCAGGGTTCCTAACAAAGGCTGGCAGCAGATTTTGCTTAGTCTTAGAGGAAGGAGGGAGTTTGGGGACTCAGCTACATTTAAGAGGACAGGGCACTGTTAATTCACTGGACTGTGTCTACTGACCCAAGACTTTTTATTTTTACAGGTATTTACAGGTATTTATATACCGCCTTTCTTGGTCTTCAGATTTCTCCTCAGACTTGTTGGAAGGTGAATCTGTTCCCTTTTTTGTTGCACTTTAGGACATCACTGCAGTTGGTCAGGTGATTATTGCAGCTACCAGATAAACACAGGTTGGGTGACAAACCACCTGAGGTTCCATCTGGTTCTATAAGGGCAGGAAGTCTGGTCTAGAGGGTAGAGCCTCCGTTAGCCCGAAGATAACATCAGAAGATCACCAGTTCGAGGACACCAGCAGCGGCTGAGAATGGCGAAACCTTGAAGCAGCTGACAAGCCGAGCTGAGTGATTCCACCTGCTCTTGGTGTGAGCAAGAAGCATCTTGGCTGCCCCCCATGTGTGAGATGGAGCAGCTTGTCAGCCTGCGTGGGAGAACTGGAGGCCAGAAGTGAGACCAAACCAGGAAGATCCATCTGAAATGTTGGTTCTTGAAAGAGAGAAGCTCTATGATTGTAAAAATCCCCTTGAGGGATTTAGAAATGCCTGCCTATGTGAACCGCCTTGTATAAAGTCAGAGGAGTAATCCGATGACCAGAAAGGTGGTATATAAATACCTAGTTATTGTTGTTATTATTATAAATTGAACCCTGCCTTGGTTCCTCAGTCTGAGCTAATTATTATTTGCTGTGGTGCCTCACCCTGGCATTGGACACTCATCTTCATCCACCCCCATGGTGATAACTTTTCTGGATTGTTCACTATCAACGATCAATTCCTGTGCAGGTTCTGCAGCCCACCCGCCCACCTCAATCTCACAAAACTAGTTTCTCAGTGTTGGCCTATCTGACACCACTGGAGTGTTGGAGAGCTGGGTGGGTAGCTGCAACACTTGCTCTGACACATTGACCAAGCACTGGACTCTTGATGGGGCTCTCCCCCCGAGACCTTTCTACCTTCACCCCTTGAGGGATCTTTTGGTGCCTGCTTTGGATAGAGGAACATTACAACATTTAGGTATTCTCTCACTTCACTTCCAATAGTGAACGCTGATACTAAGACACCCTTCATGTGATGCAAAAGTACTGGCCCAGTATTGCAATGCTTTGGGTATTTTAATTTGTATACATGGAACACTTTCAAACAGTGTCATAGCTAGAAGGGATGCAAAGCACTACGTTTTGCAGGGAGCCTCATGGCGACATGCAAGCGGCCCCTCCCCTCCCCTTCAGAGCCAGGCATTCACCTCCATTTTGTTCCCACCACTCAGAATAGCTCTGAAGGGGTGGGGGAGGGGCCACTTGCATGGATCATTCACACACCTGCAAAATTTAGTGCTTTGCACCCCTTCTAGCTACACCACTGCTTTAAAAAGTTTTGTTTTGTCCCTACTTAATGTTGGCACTCCATAGCTTGAAACCATCTTTCTATAAGGAAGCGAGAAGACCTTGGGATTTGCATAAAATAGACTCTGATTACTTCAGCCAGGAAGGGAGGTGGGAAAGCTGGCAATTGAAGGGATATTAATGGTAAACACAGATGTAGTTTGAGCTAATAATTATGTTTGTCAGTCACGCTAATCAATTTTGTTTACATGCAGTGGGTGGGACTCGGTGAACCGGCAGACTGAATTGCTGTGAAATCTGCAGGCACTGACACTGAACTGGAAGTGAGGAGTTACTCTTGAGAAATTCATGAAATATTCATCAAAGTTGCATGGAAGAATCATTGCATCTGAAGAGAGCATGAAAGCAGGCAAGCTGGTGGAGTGCAGTGGCCAGGACTGCGGCTGGGTGAAAAGCTCACCGGCTCTGAACGTGCTCCATGGTCTTAGGCAATCATCGTTTCTTTAGTCAGTCTGGTTATATGGGGCTTCCAGGTTCAGAGCAACAATAGCTCTGGATACCAGTTCCTGGATGAATGGCAGGCAGGAGAGGGTACTGACTCAGCTCCTATTTGTGAGCTTCCCAGGGGTATCTGCTTGGCCTTTGGCTTACTCCAGCAAGGTTTTTCTTAGGTTTTTTTTTTTATAGCCTCAGTCCTTCATTTGCAATATGAGGATAATATGCTGGCCTACTTTACATTAACTTTATGAATACTTTCTGTGCTTCTTTTATTGTCTCGGGGGAAATGGCTCAGAAGTGTAAAGCCCAAATTGCACATTCAAAAATATATATTATAGTTCAATAATATATATATTATTGAACATATATATATATATATAATAACAATAGCCCCATCCTACAGAGCTAATGTAACTGTGCCAACAAACAAAGGCATGCACATGGAAGCCATCTCAAGGTAAGGGAATATCATTCCCTAGGGGCTGCATTGCAGCTGTATCACTGGCGGAAAGTTGGTTCGGACTGGGCTGGATGAAGCTTAAGAAGAGCCGTGTTGAATCTAGGCCAAGAATCCTTCTAGTCCAGCTTCCCCCTTTTCCCAGTGACCCAAAAGTCAGGGAGAGCACAAGACAATAAGATACCCATATCTTGTTGCCATTCCCTTGCATCTGGCATTCAGACATAGGCTACCTCTAAAACGTGGACGTTGCATATAGTTGCATAAACTTCTCTGCAGGGAGAAAACTAGCATGTCAAGGTGATGATTTTTTTTAATCAACCTTTCTCTCTGACATGCTAGCTTTTCACACTGAGGGAGTGTTAAAAAAAGAAGTTCACAGAACGCAGAAAGCTGAAGGCTTTCTATCTTGTGTCAGACCATTGGTCTGTCGAGTTCAGTAATGGCTACATGGACTGGCAGTAGATTTCCAGAGCTTCCCAGTCCTACCCAGAGAATATACATTATAGCTGAGCTATGGCCCCCTCTCTAGTTTCAGTAGTCAGTCATATATTTGCATTCTGGAGTGTACATTTCTAGGAGGGTTGCATTGTATGGTATTTCCAAATGGACTCTTAGAGAGCATGCTTTAAAAAAAAAAAAGTGTTGTTCACCTCTGGGCTTATGCTGACTTGACAGAATTCACCCTCCAGCCTTAAACTTTTTGCTTAATTAAATTGCAGCATTGCTCTCCCACTAGTACTACTGTGGCCCTCCGCTGCACCTTCCCTCCCCTAATTACAAGGAAATCAGAACCCCGGACAGAATTGCTAAGCAAGTCTTCATTAATTTCTGCCTTGGAGTTCTCGCCATGCTTGTATTCCACAGCGTGCAACTTTTGGTCTCTACGCAGCTCAGCAGTTAGCTGGTTGCTAGGCTTTGCTGGGGTTCAAACGCTCTGCTGATAGCTGGTGCTTCCAGGTCTTTTTTGGTGTTTCACACCGAAAGAATTGAGAGGATATGTCCAATTCTCATTTTATGTCCCTTGCTATATTATCTTGCATTTACCTGTGCTGTATCACAGATCTCCTCCACGCCCAGCCCTGACATGCCTTCTTTCACCATTCCGTTTTTTATTTTTGTGAATTTCTCTCTCTCTTTCTCTCTCTTCATTGTATTGACCTGCAGTTTTGTTGTTGTCAGCAAATTCCCGCAAGTCTTTTTTTTTAAAGATTACTGAAAGATGAAAGCTAAACCAAGAAGGTTCCCCGAGGGGGAGCTTTACGTCACCAAATCCATATGGTTGAAAATCAGATCAAAAATAAAACTGTTAAGCATAATTTGTTAGCATGCATCTTCAGCCTTTTTTTTTTTTTTTAAGTCACTGACCAAGGAGGAAAAGAGACAAGCAGAGCTATAAAATCATGGAGGCTTCCAGTGTCTGTTTCATAGCTAGGTTGGAGCCTGGGGGCAGTCATGCAACCCTGCTTGGCATAGTGCCCAGGGCTGATACCCCTCAGACTCCACCCTAGTTGCACCTCTGGGGACAGGTGGCTTGTCTTATGTCTGGGATCTTGAGGAACATGCTGGGGGAAGGAAAGCTCTCTCTTAGTGCAAGAATCTCATCTAAAATCTCCCAAGGCAGAAGTCATTAGCTTAGTGAGCCAGGGTGGTGTAGTGGTTTGGGAGGTGGACTTAGACCTGGATGATCCAGGTTCAAATCCCCCTTCAGTCATGAAGCTTCCTGGGTGACCTTGCGCCAGTCACTTTCTCTCAGCCTCACCTACCTCACAGGGTTGTTGTGAGGACAAGAAGGAGGGGAGCAGCTTTGTATACCACCCTGAGCTCTTTGGAGGAAGGGAGGTATAAAAATATGAAAAATAAAATAAATTAGCTTATCCCTTGCATACTTTCCTGTGAGTAAGCACCACTGAACAGTGCACTGAATCAGACCAATAACCAGAAAATGACTCTCAAATGTCTTAAATTGGTGGTTTTCCCTAAACTGACACATCTCAAGGAGAACATACTTGTTCAGGGGTTGCAAAGACTCACCTGCTTCTGGTGGCCCTGCCGGGCATATGTTATTGGAAGCCCTTCTCCAAGTTCACCTTGCCTATGGAGGTTAGGAACTGCAGGCAAAAATAGCAGCTGGATGGAAAAGCATTGCCACAGCTGCTGCTGGGAGAATCACCACTGCCATTGCCATTAAACTGGTGACAGTGAAAAAATAAATGAAGTCATGGGATGACCTCACACATCCTGTTTTACACACCCAATCGAGTTGAAAGTTCTCCATGGAAGATGCTGGGCTCAGCTCTAGTAACCTGGAATTTTTTGAAATCGTCAGATGCTTCATCAACAAGGGAAAGCTATGAGATTCCATTGAGCCAAAGCAGTGGCGGACCTCCCCGGCCCCACGTCCTGGGGCAAAGGTCTGCGATGGCGCCCCCTCTGTAGTATGTCATCATCCTGGTGCGCAAATCTCCCCCCCCCCACTCATGGAGCCTCGCACAACTGCAAGCTTCCTGAGGCTTCCCTGAGGCTTTAAACTGTGCTTCCGGAAAAATGGAAGCACAGTTCCAACTCTGTTGGGAGCCTCAGAGAGGCTTCCGTGGGATCCTAAAGGCATGTGAGGCTCCACACCCTGGGCATTTGTCCCATTGACTTTAATGGGAAGTCTGCCACTGGGTCAAACTATGCTTGCAGTTCCTTTGGCCTAAGTGTAGCTCACCAGACTGTGTCAACTGCTCTGCAGTGGTGTACCAAGGTCATTTGACACCTGGGGCCCTTAAATTTTTGGCACCCTCCAATGACAAAATTATTTTATGTAATAGTCTTGACATGAAATGAAGAATAATAATGGACAGAGAAGTACAGATGGTGAACATTTTTTTTACTGAAGCTTGTGTGTGTGTGTGTGTGTGTGTGTGTGTGTGTGTGTGTGTGTGTGTGTATACACACTGTATATATACTGTATATATATAATATACATTAGCTTTTTAAGTTCATATTATTTATTTGCTTGCTTGCTTGAAAAATTCACATCCCACCTTTCTCCCACATTCAAGGGGATTCAAGACAACTTACAGCTAAAACCAATACTAATTAGAATTAAACAATACTAAAAACATTAGATAAAAAAGGTTAAAAAATTCAAACTGAACAAACAACCAGGATCACACAACTATTAAAATCCATCTCATGAAAAACACAGTCCACAATGCCAATTAAGTGCTTTCCTGAATAAAAATGTCTTGAGACCCTGCTGGAAAGTCTTCAGAGAGGGAGCAGTTCTTAATCCCAGGGGAAGGGAATTCCATAAACAAGGAACCACCACTGAGAAGGCCCTATTTCTAGCCAACATCCCCACTCACCTCTGCTGGTGGCGCCACAGTCAGAAGGGTCCCCTCTGATGACCTGAGTGGATGAATTGGATTCTATGGAAGGAGGTGGACCCTCAAATACCCTAGTCCTGAGCTGTAGAGGACTTGTATATTCTTTGTAACTTCATACATATTATCATACCAGTAAACATGCTTCTCTGTTGGGCGGCTGCAGCCAGTGCTAGCCAAATCACAGCTGCAACAAGTCACCCTCACTGCTGCCATCTTTGGGCAGCATCTTGGATACCCTCCTGCAGCCTGGCACTTGAGGCTGGGCCTTCCCCCCAGCCACCCTCTTCATACACCACTGCTACTCTTTTCTGCTTCCATTCTTCTCTTCCTAACTTTGGCCTATGCTTGTTTTCTTGCTCCTTCAGTAACCCTGATTATTTTGCATCCCTTTCATCTTTAGTAACAACTGCATCTCTGTCGCCTTGTTTGAGTGTTGATTGCTTGAATTTATTCTTAGTGAGCCGAGAGCTGAAGAGTGCCCATGACCCCGGGGAACACATTCTAAAGAAAAAGGCATGTTTGGAACAGATGTGATACACAAGCCGCTCCTTCGTCTTCTTTTTTAAAAGAAAAAAGCACACCTCCATCTCAACTGTACCTTCTAACGTTGCATCTCCACTCACAATAAAAAAGAATGCTCAAAGAAAAAAGGAACATCTTGTTTTGGTGCAGTATATCTTCAGCTACTGAGATCTTTGCTTTCTAAACTCAGGAGATAAAAGTGATCCTTTCAGCAATACAACTGTGTCCACTACTAAAAGGCCTCCTTCAGATGTTCTCCAAGAGAAGTTTGCTACTTAGGAGAACTGGGAGGGAAATAAACAATCCACTGACGCCCATACAGAATGTGAAGTTGTTCTCCTCCTAGGATATGTATTGTTAGAGATGAATACAGTACGAAGCTCTTCAAATGTCACCTGAATGTCCCAAGCCACTGCAGATTTCAACAACTTATGACATAACTCGAGGCTTGTTTGTATTTGTTCCTACTTCCTGGGCTGTGCGGTATAAGGTTATTCATGTACGTTAGCAGTGCACTCTCGACACTTTCATTGTAGCTTAGCAGATGCAGTGATGTTCTTACCAGTACTTCAACTGACAGGGATATCTTAAACAATCTCTGGGTTCAGCATGTTTTCTTTGATTACAATGTTCACAGAAGCAGATTTTCCTGGCTAAGGAATCCTTAGACCTTGTTAGTAATTTTCTTCATGCCTAGACCGACAGCACAATCCCATACATGTTTACTTGGAAATAAGTCCCATTTTTTTAATGGTGCCTACCCCCAGGAATGTGTTCAGGATTGCAGCCTATATACAGGTGGGACCTTGGTATCCACTGGGGTTCCATTTCGGAACCCCCAGTGGATACCAAAATCAATGGATAATGAGATCCACCTTTAAATGCCTTGTAAGAAGGTATAGCTGCTATACTGCATTCAGCCACTAGATGGGGTGAATAATTCCATTATTTACCCCATCTAGTGGCTGAATGCGGTATTGCACCTATACCAATGCACACTAGGGCAACAATTACAGGAGGTGCACGAAACCCAGAAGTGGGTCTTTAAAGCTATCTTTAACCCAGAGAAGCTTGCAACCAGTGGGGTTTAGCAGTATGAAGGTAGGAAATAGGTTTTGGTGCTTTTTTTCCTTGCTACAAGGCATTTAAAGGTGGACCCCGGTATCAGTGAGTCAAAGCAGTGGACTCCGAAACCGGTCCCACCTGTATTTGGAAGGGGGAGTGACATTGCACCTGCTGATCCTCCCTGCCGCAGGCATCATTACACCACGTGAAGAAACCTACTTTTAGGTCTTATTGGGAAAATGTTTACATTTGAGAGGTATGAGAAAGAGAAGGGAATAAATGTTTGTAGCACTGGGAGCTGTTTGTTCCAGAGAAAAAGGGGGAAATTAAATTATTTTCCAATAGCATGAGCCTGGATCTAACAATCGGAGGGTAATTGTTTAACAATTAAGAGATGTCTGGAACCAAGATTGCCAAAGTCATTTTCATAATATGTGTGCACTGAGTCGCATGTGTTTGGGCTTTTTATTTTTTACAGAGGCAATTCAAATAAGTAATTTAGTGGTAGGAATAAACTATGAATTTAATTTATATGTTCATTAATTGTACAATTAAGCAGAATACTAATTGACTGTAGAATTATAGCTAAACGGAACACTGAACTAGGGTAATTAGTTCTACTTCTGGTTTTTTTTTCATTGCAAACATAATTTTTGGTAGTCTCACCCTACTCAATTAGTTTTTGTTTGGTTTTATGGATGCAGTAAATCATTTCAGCATGGAGGTTTAATCTTTCAAAATATGGACGCCTCATCATTCTCTTGCTGAGAAAGTGGCCCTCCCTAGCAGAAGGGCATCTGATTACCGAGACAGAGGATTTGAACTGCCCATGTGCTTCTGAAATTTATCAGCAGATAATCTTGTATAGAGACATTATCTAGTGTCAGTTTCATGCACTGTATTATCAAACTAGTCATAAACAAATAATGCGCATGTTGGGGCTGATGGATAAGTTAGTGCACCGTTATATCACGAGAAGTCCCACTGTCCTAGAATCTCCAATGAGGACTTTTCCCAAGAAGCCCTAGAATCAGAGAATAGCATAAAATAACTTCCCTGCAGGCAGTGAACTGAACATTTGGAAGGGGGCAGAGTGACGACATTTTTGTGCTATTTTCCCACACCCCTGTGCATTCAATTGCACATGTGAAAAATGCTAATAGGGGCATATGGGGCAGTGATTGCTCACCTGGTCACAACCTAATGTGCAACTTATACTGGGATATATGGTCCCTCAGATATGTAGGTCACTAGCTGAGATTGTTTCATATATCAGAATTAACACTTTAAATTGGTCCCAGAAAATACTTGTGGCCACTGTTCTCCTTATGCTGCATGGCTGCGCAGCTCAAAACTCTGGGAAGTTGGGCTCTGAGCAGCTCAGAGCTTGGTGTTCCTGGAATTCTGGAAATGACTTGTGATGTCATCACCATGCACCCCAAAATCATGCCAAGCCACTGTGCAGCAACCTAAGGGGTCTGTGTAGATCACAGACCTCTTTAGATCAGTGATTTCCAAACTGGTGGGTTGCAACCCATCAGGGGAACTGGAAGCAGGGCATAACTCCTGAAGGGGAGTGACTCTGCTCCAATGGCAGGGACAGTGCTTCAGGGATCACAGCGCTACCAATGGCAAGGGGTTTATTTCTTACCTTGGGGGGCAGAGCTGGCCTCCTACAGAGACTTGGAGGCTTGCAGTCCCCTCCAATGTCCTCTGAAGCTTCTGTAAAAATTCATATCTCCAATCAGCAGTGACTTCTGTTTTTGAAGGAAAATGGAAGAAGCTGCTGATCGGAGATATGTATTGTTTCCAGAAGCCTGGGAGGACATCAAAGGGGGCTGCAGGCCTCCAGGACCCTTAAGGAAGCCAGCTCTGCCCCCAAGGTAAAAGCCCCTTGGTAGCAACAGTGCTGCAATGGCTGCGGCGCCATTTCTGTGCCCCCCCTCCACCTCCCTCTCCGCCCACACAAATACATACCTGGTTGCCAACTCCCCTGTAGGAATTTGGGAACCACTGCCTTAGAGGGAATGTTGTAGCCCAAGCTATTGGCATACACATATAGGCTAAGATTGATTTTTTTTTTTCTTTAACTATTTGCACAGTGCTTAATAAAGACTTACTTTTGACTTGGTTTGCCATTTAGTCCTATTATATCCAAAAGACAGAAAGACCCAGCATGCCCTTTGTGGTTCAGCTGGAGTGGCGATTCCTTTCGGACCCCTACTGCGATCAAGGTGTACACAGAAGCCGAAAGCACAATTACACCCCTCTTGGAATCAAAGAAACATTACAAGTCTTTCCTGCGCATCATAAAATCCTAAAGCTCTTTTAATCATATGACTCTGAAGAGTCAGAGCATTGGTATCCTGTGTGTGCAGGCCTGGAGCTGTCGCATCGAGAGAAACTATTTCACACTATAAATTTTTCAACTTATCCGAATAACGTCTCTGCAGTTAATGAGGCCCTACCTGACAGTGGAGTGCAGATACGAATACTGGATTGTGTTACAGTCAAGAGACAGAGCTGTAAAATTGGCCATTACAGAACTGATCTCTTTATTTAGCAACTTCTCCTCTATTCCATCATATCAGATAACACAGAGCACAATTTGCCAAACTAGAAGAAGCATTAGGTTATAGTATGAATTTTCACTTCTTTTTTTTTTTGGGGGGGGGGGGGGTAATAACATAATTTTTGGTAACATGTATACATGGATGACAGTTTATGGCAGATTTTTACATGAATGCACATCATTTAACTGCTCAGCATTTGATTACTTGGTTGATTAACACCTGGCAGGACAAAGTTCCAAACAACACAGTCCTGGAACGTGCTGGAATCCCTAGCATGTATTCACTGCTGAAACAGAGACGCCTGCGTTGGCTCGGTCATGTCGTGAGAATGGATGATGGCCGGATCCCAAAGGATCTCCTCTATGGAGAACTCGTGCAAGGAAAGCGCCCTACAGGTAGACCACAGCTGCGATACAAGGACATCTGCAAGAGGGATCTGAAGGCCTTAGGGATGGACCTCAACAAGTGGGAAACCCTGGCCTCTGAGCGGCCCGCTTGGAGGCAGGCTGTGCAGCATGGCCTTTCCCAGTTTGAAGAGACACTTGGCCAACAGCCTGAGGCTAAGAGACAAAGAAGGAAGGCCCATAGCCAGGGAGACAGACCAGGGACAGACTGCACTTGCTCCCGGTGTGGAAGGGATTGTCACTCCCGGATTGGCCTTTTCAGCCACACTAGACGCTGTGCCAGAACCACCTCTCAGAGCGCGATACCATAGTCTTTCGAGTCTGAAGGTTGCCAATACAATACAATGTTATGGATTAATGTCAACATCACTCGGTGACTTGAAAGTGTGAATGGCCCAGCTGAGTTGTTATACCACAAAAAAATACCTTCATATCGCCTCATGTCACTGCATAATACAGTTGTTGTTTTTTTAGTGGTATCTATTCATGCATTTTGCTAATGATTATCAAGTGCTTGTGTGTGTAAGATACAGGGTGTCCTCTTTTTCCAGGACATGTCCTCTTTTTTTAGCCTCAAGTCCTGGAAAAGAACTTAAATGTTCTCTGTGAGCAGGCCCTTGCAGGCAGCGCTTAGCCACCTTGTACTTAATAGATTATTATGTAGTATATAATATGTAATAAATTATGTGTAGTAAATGTTCTACTAATGTAAATTTAATAATACAATGTTTAAATTAACCACATGAAATCAATAAAGTGTTTTTAGCTTTTATTTTGTCATGCCCTCCGTTTTTATTGGATGTCCTATATTTTGGGGTGCCTTATCCTCTTTTGTAGTTATGATATCTGGTCACTCTGGTAAGATTGAGAGAGAGAGAGAGAGAGAGAGAGAGAGAGAGAGAGAGAGATTTCTTAATTGTTTTTGTTGTGCTTTTATGTAGCACTTGATAAAATGTTTCTTATGTCTAAGATATAATAGAATGTGTTTTATGAAGTGCCTGTCTGCTTCTGAACCAGTGGCGCAGCTAGAGGGAATGCAAAGCACTATGTTTTGCAGGGAGCAAGTTCATTGCAGGACAAAGGTCTTTTTACCCTGGAGCAACACTAGTCCTTTAACCACGGGACTGAGCCAGGTGATGCCTGGGTTGGGAATGGGAGATAGCCCAGAAATGGGAGGGCCCAGGGATTCGTTAGGCACTCTAGGCCCTGATGAAGGGGTTTTAGAACAGGATGAGGGTTGATCATTGTCTCCAGCCCCTTGGCTGAGGCCAGGCCAAGCCCGAGGAGGCAACCAAGAGATGGATGGAAGGAGAGTGAAGCAACTCCTTCCCCACCACTGAGGCCAGAGTCGGGTTCTGGTTGCTTGGCCAGCGACCCTCTTTTCTTTTTTTATTGTGTGCAAAGTTTATTTATTTATTACAAATACAGGTAAGGAAAATGGGTTAAACTTAGGGCTGGGACTACATAGGTTACACATGAGAATATTGGCCATAGATTACAACATGTCTTAATCCAAAAAAGAAATCAACAACGACTGAGAAAAAGTCATTGATACAAAAATTATCCTATTTGTCATTATACTAATTAATGATTTAACTAAACAATCACTATTGTTTAACTAAAGTTATTTATCCAGTCATAAAAAGGCTTCAAATTTTGCACATACAATATTCTTGCTGCTATACTGATATGTGCAATAAAATGTTTCTTATATTGGTCTTCAATTTCTGATATCACATTTAAGAGGAATATTTCCGGTTTGAATGGTACTACACAATTCAATATCTCTTGTAACAATATATATATATATATATATATATATATATATATATATATATATATATATATATAATTTTCCAATATTTCTTTACTTTCCACATATCCACCACATATAATAAAGAATTCCCTCATTCTCTTTGCATATCTAACAATTATTTGATGACCCAGGGTTCATTTTTGCTACTTCCTCTGGAATTTATATAAAACAATTTATATAAATTCTCTTTAGAAGATCCGCTTTAATTATCTTAATACCACTTTAATTATCTTAATATTTGTGTTCCAACTTTGTTTTCATTTACATCTGCTTTGATTTGACATAATCAAATACTCCTCACTTCTGAGAATTCAATTCATTAATATCTACAAAATTTTCCACTTGTTATTCAGCCATTTTCACTTCCTGTCTTAGTATTTTTTTTGTTCTCTGTCTTGTTGATATTTTCCTTCTTGCTCCTCCCACTGCTCCTTCTTCCTCTTAACTCCCTTATATTTCTTAATCCCTCTCTTTTCTTCTTTTCTCCATTTTATCCTTCCTGAATTTAATCCAAAGATTCTTCTTGAAAGGACGTGCTCTCTTTCTCTGAGAGTTCCCTCTTTTTTCTTCCTGAAAATTCTGAGTTCTAATAATAAATGCTGCTTTTTCCATTTCCTGTCTCATTACAAAAATCTCCAGTTCTTTAGTTTCATCTGACATTTGGTCCATTCTCTTTTCCATCCCCTCCATACTTTTCTTTGTTTGTCTCTTTGTCAGGGAGGAGTTTATTTGCCTCATTTGTTCAGATAGTTTCCCAACTTCTTGCTTCAGTTCATTTCTGAATTCTCGCAACATATCCATTTATTAGGTCTGGCTTTCGCTAACATCCTTTAAATTTTTTGATATTCTTATCAGTATCAAATCAAGCCGATATAACTCTGGCTATAAAAAAGAAAAACAAAATGATCCAACCATTAAAGAATCAACCAAGTCTCATTATCTTGCTTCACCTTCTTGTAAGGCTAATTCCCAAATTTTATATCTAAAAGGAATAAGTCAATAACCCACTTCAAGTCAATATCAGTCCCAACATTCCCACAGTTAAAGAGTCATCCAATTCTTATTGTCTTGCATCCCTTCTTGTCAAAGATAATCTTTAAGTTTTTATATCCAAAAGGGGTGGGTCAGTAATCCAATTCAAGTTAATAACACTGTCAAATTAAGTTAGTATACCTTTAATTGTTCAGGTCTGAGTCAAGCCTTTTGCGGCAAAAACGAAAGTGAAAGTTGTTCCATCCTTTAAAGATTAATTGTTAATTTCTTTCCCATGCATACCATTCCAACAGGGTGATCCTTTATCTTCCCTTATTTACTTTTCTTCCAATCATCCTTGTTACAAAAAAGAAAAAAAAAAACTGCTCCAGCAGGAGCCAGGCCTACCCCAAAGAGGCAACCAGGAGATGGATGGAAGGAGGGTGAAGCAGAGTCGGGTTCTAGTTGCTTGGCCAGCAACCCTCTTTTCTTATCCTCTTTACCCTGGAGTCAAGAAGGAACAGAACACCAGAAGGGCATGTTCCCCCTTATACCAACCCTGCCGGGGGGGGGGGGGAGGAGAACGAACTACACTACTGTATGGCCAAATGGCCAGGCCAAAAATTCTAACAAATAAATGTTGAAATAAAGATAAAAAATCTGGTGAAAACTTTCATAGAAGCATAGTTCTGGCAGGGCTGTGAAGATTATTTTGAAGATAAGGTTGTTCGTTCCATTTTGACTGATGCCAGTTTGATGACAGGACCTAGGGAATTCCCTTTAGCACCTGTGCATCGCAACTGCTTGAGGGGGTTTTACTTGATTTCAACTGAGAATATGAACAAGGTACTTTGAGAAATCTGGTCTGCAACTTGCCCTCTCCACCTTGTAATTATTTGGCAGGTGACAGTCAATCAGCAGACTTTGACCAGGCAGTTTAGTGGTTAATGCATCTTTGTCAAAGGGCTCTCACCCAGAGGTCTTAAAGGGAGTGATCCTTGGCCTCTGCTTTGAGGAAACATCACTGGACCCCACTGACTGGGGTAATCATCAATGTTTCAATAGGGTGTAGATTCTTTTGAGCAAGACACTTGACAGTGTAGTGGCCAGTCAACTTCAGGAGCTCCGAGGGGGGGTTGGTTACTTAAATCTCTCGCAGTTCACACACATTTAGCACAGGACCCACTTTTTAGAATGAGAATTTGTCAGAATCCACCGGAAGTGATGTCATGACTGAAAGTGACATCATCAAGCAGGAAAATTCTTAACAATCCTGGGCTGCAAACCTACCCACACTTACCCAGGAGTAAGTCCCATTTACTATCATTGTTAAAAGCATATACATAGTAGCTTGTTAAAATACAGGTCTGTAACATTTTCCCAAAAGCAGTCACATACCGTGGTAGCATTGAGTCTAATATATTAAAAATGAAATATTGTAATTAATGGGCACCCACCTGAAATTGGCTCATGACCCACCTAATGGGTCCCGACCCACAGTTTGAGAAATACCAACTTAGATGATGATGGTGATGATGATGATAATATTTATACTGCACTCTTCAATATTTTTCTTTAGCAGGCAGCTTGCAATGTGTTAAAAAATAAATTACTAGTTAAATTGTAATGGTTAACTTACATTTTGATTCTAAAACATAGCTATTTAGAAAGGTGTGAAAAGCTGAAAGAAAGAACAGTTTATATTTCATATGATTGTTGCTCCAAGTCTAGTTTGAAAAGATTCGGACTCAAGTCAAACTGATTAAAAGCGGACAAGTCACAACAGCCCCTGTTCTGAAACTGACTCTGGACAGTCACAACAGCCTCTGTTATGACTTGTTTGAGACTCTAGTCAAGGGGAATGGAGACCTGGAACTCGACTCGAGACTCGAAATGGCTCCAGTACATCCCTGATATTCAGGTGACAACAAATAAAAATGTTTTTGTTTTTTTTAATGGATATTATTTCAACCTCAGTACTAATCACATTTACTTGGCAGTAGGTTCCACTGAATTTAGTGGGACTTACTTATGAGTAGACCTGCCTAAGATTGCACTTTTGGAAAGTATGGGAGTAACAGACAAAGGAATAATGAATTTCATTTTTTTTTCTGTTATTGTAATTCTGTAAATTAAATTATTGATCATGATTACTTTCATCGTTAAGAACTGAGTCTCATATCAATCACTTCTTATACACAGGGCACAGTTTGAATGTTGACTACAAAAAGTAATAAAAATAAAGGAGAGAAATAATAAATAAAACCAGAGCAATAACTTAAAAGTTTTGAAAAAACAGATATATGTTCCATTTAGCTGGTACAAAACTGTCAGACAGAAAAGAGGCTCCTAATAATTTAATTACATCCTTTTTGTTACAGCCTTGGGCCTCTGCAGAGTTATTGAAAATCCAGCCTTCTCTTTTCTTCTATGTAATCAGGAAGACAGGGAATGAGATGGACAAAGATAAAAGGTAAACAAGGCCTGGGAATAAAGACAGGGGCAGAATGGGAGTAATTTCTGTGTCCTCTGGGCAAGCAGTATGATAGCAGAGTGGGCCATTGCTAGCAACTGCTGTTTGGGGGGGGGGCAATATTGCTGTAATCAAAGCACTCCAAAAGGTCATTCTACGTGTAATTAAATTTGTGCAATGGTAAAGGGGGGAAATGAAGGACGGGAGAAGGAGCAGCCCAGGAGCAAAGCCCAGGAGAATAGCATGGGAGAGAAGGCCCCAGTCAAGCCCAG
Organism: Tiliqua scincoides; assembly: GCF_035046505.1. Lineage (NCBI taxonomy): Eukaryota > Metazoa > Chordata > Lepidosauria > Squamata > Scincidae > Tiliqua > Tiliqua scincoides. The sequence goes on from NC_089824.1 coordinate 213,499,189, forward strand.
AATAGACCCAGGGGCTGTATTACAGAGGTTGCAATAGGGGGACATTGAGGTCAAGAGGAAAAGAGCATCCTGGGTGACTGAGGGAAGCAAGCCCAGGAGAAGCAAGGAAATTCAGACATCTTGCGAATAACTGAAGCACCCAAGAACACCAGACATGTGTGTACCTTAGCAGGGAGAAGATGGCTTTTCCAAGTCCCTGTTACATGGAGTTCCTACCCTTCAAAGAGAGAAGGACAAGATAACACATGGCTCATCAGACCAGACTGCAACGCAACCGTGGGCGGGAAGAAAGAATACACAAATGGTGCCTGCTTGATTCTTTGGAATCAGAAAAGAATTATTTTTCAAAAAAAAAAAAAAGGATGTAACTCCATTCCTAACAGCCTAATCCTATCCCCCACCATTGGCAACAATGCAGCCGCACTAACGGGGTGAATGCTTCATTCAGTAATGGAGGGGGGATCTGGAGGCCTGGGAGAGGTAATTTGTACCTTACCTCTCCGTAGGCCTCCTGTTGGCCTCTGGGACTTTTTGGACCTTTCTTAACTTATAGCTGGCATAAGTCTGAGGAGCAAAATGAGAAGAGAGGGGTTGAAAAAAAGGCGATAGAATCCTGGCACATGCAGGGCTGCCAGAATCCACCCCTCCCTCCCCCGATCTGCCCCTCCCTACCAGCACCCCACCCCAAACCTCCCCCTGCCCCCCTCTCCCCACCCCCACTGCCAGCTTACCAAAAGAGCCGGAGACTCTGTGCACTCTGCCCATTTGCAAAAGTAGCCCAGAAGCGTGTAGTAGCAGCCTGACTTTTGTGCTGCCACAAAGGGCCTTGCACTGCCAAAATGTGAGTTCCAGCAATGCAAGGCCCAGACGGGTTGTGGCCATAATACAAGGAAACCTGAGGCTTGGAAAGCAGCACTTTTGGATGTGCTTCCCCCTAGACAGTGGCATTACTAGGGTTTGAGTCACCTGGTGTGATAGGTCAGCACCTCACCCCCATGATGGACCTCCACCCAGGCAGTGGGTGGGGGAACGCCCTGGGCAGTGGGCATAGTGATATACCATTGCCCTTCACCTGCTGGGTTTTTGGCTATAACTTTTGATAGAATAGAGATATTTCAATGTGGTTTGTTTCATTGCATTCTGCAGAAAATTACACATTGAATGACATATAACATGATGGTATTATTTGAAAATACCAAGATTTAAATTTTTTTGGTGAGCAGTGGTGTCACCCCCCCCCATGAGCATCATCTGGTGCGGCCTGCACCCCCTTGGCGACGCCACTGTACCTAGAAAAATTAAAGAAGAAGGAGTGAATCTGGTCCTAAGAAGATTAAAATGTATGTGTGTGTGTGTGTGTGTGTGTGTGTTTAGTACATTTTTATTTTTGATGCATATGTGAATGGGACAGCTAGGCACATATTGACTCTATTGACATGGATTCAGCTATAGATCAACACCATGAGAAGGCAGCTAGATCATCTCACTACAGAAAGGATATTTCTGTGAAACCTTCCCTTCCCTGTTATTAATATAATCAGGAAACAATAACTTGTTTTAGATCTCAGTGGTGTTACAGATAAATGTATGCTAGAGTTCAGCAACAGGAGGTCCTGAAGACATTACTGGTCTCTTGACAAGTACATTTGGTTTCCTATGTGAGAATCCAGAAGCAGTGGCATAGCTAGAGGGAGTGCAAAGCACCAAGTTTTGCAGGGAGCCGCACTGCAGCATGCAAGAGGCCCCTCCCCTTCAGAGCCATTCTAGGTGAGGGGAGCCAAAGGGAGTCATATGTCTCCATTTTGCTCCCCCCACCCAGAATGGCTCTGAAGGGGGGGAGGGGCCACTTGCACGCTGTGTGAAGCTCCCTGCAAAACTTAGTGCTTTACACTCCCTTTAGCTACACCACTTGTTAAAAAGCAAGATGGGTACTTGGAGGGAGCAGTGGCTGCAGCAACAGATTATGCCAGCAAGTCCATCAGCTGGCATTGAAGCCTAGTGTGCTATCCTACGTGGTCAAAGTTGCTCACTATTAATGTATCTTCTCGAAGAAATGCTGTATTTTCCCCCCATAGAACCATTACAGATGCCTTATGCCACATGGCATGTTTTTGACTCTCATCCTTTCTTGTTGGTCTTTCAAGTTGGAAAGAGAATACGCAACCCAACCCAGAAGAGAAATGCTCAGGACGGGTGGTGGAATCAATCTTGAGCCTGACAAAACTGCTGCAAGGGATGCTTAGGCATCTTGCATTATTTAGAACATTCCAAGGCTAAAGCCACATCAAGGCTAATTGACCTCCCAAATGGAACTCTGAAAACCAGAGGAGGATTGAAATGTTGGAAGCCTTCTTTCTTGGTGCCTGAAAGGCCATATTGCCTTCAGGGAACCTGGAGATCACCCTAAGCTTGTCATGAGACTTAACGTTTATCCTGAAGAGCTCTGACAGCCCAATCCTATTGAGCTTTTCCACTGCCGGAACTAGCGTTCTGGTACCAGATTTTGCCTTATGGTTGACCTAAAAACCACTTCAACAGCAAAACCGCATGCTGCTGGAGTGCCAGCGGAGAGACCACACAGGCCCGTCATGCACCGGAGGAGCACCTTCCAATGATGCTGAGTCAGCGGCAGGACCAGGCCAGGGAGGAAGGGTGGAATGGGGCAGAACGGGGCAGGCCAGGAGGCATGTTGGGAGACAGGAGGGAGCAGTAGCATTCTGGTGCTTGATGGCACCCAGGGCAAGGTGACACAGGCTTCCCACCCCATGTCACTGCATCAGCCCCACTCCTATGCCTGACGCCTTCCCCCACTTCCAGAATGGCTCCATTTTGGAGCCAGGTAGAGGCGAGGGAGGTGGGTGCTCCCAACTTCACAGCACTCACTGCTCCTGCGGAGGCTTACCTCCCTAGTTGCCCCAATATACTATTAGCCTCTTGGATAGCCTGGCACCTGGGCCCCACAGCTGTCCACTTCGTACACCACGGGGAGGGTGTGGCACTAGGTGTGGGAGATTTGTGCCAGATGCTATCCCTCCCATAACACCCCCCCTTTCTGTCTTCGAACTTATGCTAGCTAAGGAGCTGGTGCAGGTCCAAGGAAGCCCACTGGTGACAGGGAGGCTTACTAGGGGAGGGGTAAGGAAAAAATATTCTCATCTCTCCCAAGCCTCCTGATATCTCCCCTCCCCCCCCCCACAGGATGCAGCGCAAGCCTTTTTGGTGCAGTTGTGTCAGTGGAGGGAGGGGAAGGATAGGATTGGGCTGTTAATCTGCTTTCATATAGACAAGATTAATTTATAGTTATTGGTCTCACCCTATGCATGAGTAGACATGCACAGGATTGGGCTGTGAGTCTTGCAGGGAGCCTCACTGCAGCATGAAAGGGACCCCTTCCCCTCCCCTTCAGAACCACTACAGGTGGGGGGATACGCCTGCATTTTGCTCCCCCCCCCCGAAATGGCTCCAAAGGGGAGGGGGAGTGGCCACTTACATGCTTCGGTGACACTCCCTGCAAGACTTAGGCTGCAATCCTATATGCACTTTCCTGGGAGTAAGCCCCATTGAACTCAATGGAACTTACTTCTGAGTAGACACGCATAGGGTTGCACTGTTAGTGCTTTGCACCCCCTCTAGTTACGCCACTGCTTCTCCTTTCTGTTTCAAAGCACCACATTTATTTTTCATTTTCCATTTCCCACTCGGTTGCTGTGAAGCTATTGGCTGCGCTCTCACTTTTGGAGGAGAATAGATATAAGTGTGGAGCAAGCGCATTATTTTTCTCTGTCAAAGGTGATGCGCCCTGCTTTATTTTCCAAAGAGTATATCTGTGGATGAATGAAGAGCCACAAGAATCAAATGAGCCGCGTGGAATTTTGACATGGCATGAAGCAGCTGCAAACCAGAGAAAAACACCAGAAGTGTATTTAGGAGGCTAACAGCCAATCCTATTCTCCCCACCAGCACCACCAAACAGCGATGCCAAAATGGCTGTGTTTATGTCCTATGGTGGGGGCAGTTACAGAGTTTCCTCTGGGTAAGGAACCATTTATTCCCTTACCCAGGACAAGCCTCTGCTGCATGGAGGGGGTCTATTTGAACCTGCGCTCATTAATTTGCTGGCTTAGGATCACATGGACCAGTACTGTGGGGCCAGGGCCAGGATCAGGGCTGGGATTTGGCAACTGCCACCTCTGCCAAACTCGCCCACCCCTTCCTGAACCTGATCCACCCTTCCTCTCCCCTGTCACTGCCCCTTTCTGCCCTCCCTCACTGCATTCTACCCTCTCCTACCCCTGCCCTGCCAACCTGACCCATATCCGCCATCCTACCTGCCTTGGTGGGTCCAGACGATCCTCTGGCAGGCACGGAAAGGCTCTTTCCACCAGTGCTTCTGCAGCGCACAACTCTGCCCGCTACCAGAATGCATGTTATGTCTTCTGTAAGGCATCGACAGAATGCATGTTCCGCTGGCAGCTGGCCTGCATAGGACTGGGCTGTAAACTGATGAAATCTGGCTGAGGCTGCAATCCTATCCACACTTTCCTGGGAGTAAGTTCCACTGAACACAATAGAACTTACTTCTGCGTAGATCTGCATACGATTGTGCCCTGAGTCCCATTTTGAGATTTGTGTGAATGATGTCATTCTCATTAGATATCATCAACTTTAAAAAACCAGTTCAAATGACAAGGAAATCTGATATAATTTCAGGCAGGGAGTCTCAGCACTGTTCAGGTCAGAGGGGACATTTTGTATCCCAGCCCTAATGGAGTGTAATGAGCACAGTTGTAAACAAGGTCTATGATGACATGGAACATTACCCCTAAGAATTCTCCCTGGTGGAATGGCCAGCCAAGTGAAAGACGGCATCTTAGATCATAGCTTCCAGCATTCTGACAGTCTCAGAAGTATATTCACATTGATTTCTTTCCGGGAGGCAGGAGTGAGAGATCAATAATTCTCACCCACTGAAGACTTCAGATATTTGTGGAAGACCCGCAAAGTCATGTTTGTGGTGGTGAAGAGTTTAAAATTACCTGATTAAATAACATTTAGTTTAGTGGTTATTGATAAGTGACAGGCCAACACAGGTGTGACTGTGTGCCTTGATTAACACAAGCACCTGTATCGACACATTCTTCTTCCGCGACAGAGACAATTTGTCATTGATGGTTTTAGGAGTATTCCCTTCTCTCTAATGAGCTCAGAAGGGCATCCTTGTTTATGGATATTGTCACACAGGGAGGAAAACGGCACACAAGCCTTCACCTTGAGTCTGGAAAGGAGGATGACATTTCTAATCTGTTTGGATTCTATGAACAAAATGGATGATCCAGAGCACATTGCATTACCTACTCACCAGAAAAAAAGGCAGATGCCTGGTCCAGAGAAGCTCATCTGAACAGAAAAGCAGGATTCTGTGTTTGTATATAGAAACCTATAGCACCTCCTGAATGCTCCCGAAATGCATGTTTGCATGTGGAAATCATGGATCTGTGGGGCATTGCATTTAACAGGGTGCACTGGATGTGCCTCTAAATGTGCATCTATATTCAAATACTGTAAGGGATCCAGAGAGCTTCATGCACATACTTAATGGCACTTTTGTAGGGCTGAAGCAAATCCCACTTCCCCATTTCACCACTGATAGTTCCCATTTTTTCCGCAAAAGTCCCGTTGGATGAAGCAATGGGCTGGTATGGAAGACTGGCCCAGTCCACTTGTGTGGGAGAGGATTGTGAGCAGCCACATCACCCACTAGCTGCCATTCCTCTGCCCTGTAACAGCATGGGGGGCAGCACATTTAAACTTACCCTAAAAGTATGAAAGAAATTCCACCCCCCTCCATGTAATGAGGGAGCAACAGATTGCGACTTTGAATGGGTGGAGATATGTGTACACTCATACTCCTCCCCCCCCATGAAGAATTGGACTTTGGCCCATTGGTGTGGTCCAGTGGCATTGCTAGAGGGGATGCAAAGCACCAAGTTTTGCAGGGAGCCTCACCATGGCAATCAAGCAGCCCCTCCCCTTCCCCTTCGAGCCATTCCAGGCCGCGGGAAGCACTGCTCTCACTGCCCGGAGTGGCTCTGAAGGGGAGAGGGACGGGCCCCTTGCCCACTGCGGTGAGGCTCCCTGCAAAATATTAATGCTTTGCACCCCCTCTAGCTATGCTACCGGTGTGGTCTGCAAACTGTGTCCTGATACAGGGTCATCCACAGGGCATTCTAGGGGAAATTCCTGGCAGCTAGGAAGAGCAGCACACGACCACTTCCACAACAAAGCACAGGAAAAAAAATAATAAAGGAAGATAGGACAGAGTTATGCTGCCCCCTTAGATATTTTTGCCCACCCCCAAAAATGTCTCTGATTTTACCCCTCCAATTCAAGGCCAAAAATTATTCAGTGAAACTGCTCAACTCGGCAGCAACCTTTTAATTATGATCAATAAATACTTAAAAGGCATCTACCTTTTGCCTCTGATGAAAGATGACTTGTTCCCCTATAATCTATCCGGAGCTTTTCCAAAAATGCAGGTGGCCGTGATGTTTGAGATGCTCAGATCACAGCACTGCCCTGATGAATGATGGACGTTTGAGTTCAGTTCTGCCTTATGTTCCCTTGCCTTTAAAAGCAACCACCACCACCTTGGAGTCCATTTGAGTGAAAGGGGCGCTTAAAGCAGCTCATGTTGTCAGATAGAGCAAGGGGCAGCTACCTGAGAAGCTAGATGAAGTTATGCTCTCAGGTGCTGTAGAAAGTGGGGCTGTACTTTAGACGGTCCAGGTAAATAAAAATGTTTTATTCACACTAGTCCAGATGCTCTAATTATTTTTTCAACAGAATGCCCCCAGCTGAGATCTGGCCACATTGTGAAGATACCTGTGTACTTGCATTGAGATTGCAAATGTAGAGCTGTGGGAGAATTTCAAGGTAATTATGCCATTAAGGACGGCTTCCAGTTTCCCAGTCAGCTGCTACCTCCTCTTTGTTCTGAACTTTCAAGGAAAAAACAGGTTGACCATCTAGAATGCTACACGGATGGCAGGGGGAGAGAAGAGGTGGCTCAAATCCCCTGGTCTGTAGGAGGTCTCTTACTCTCTGCAAAAGCTCTGCAGCAGTTGCATGGAAGCCAAAGCACCAACCCACAGGCACATCTGGAAATTTCAAAGAGATGGCACCAACGGGATGCCGACGCAGACCTGTCTACAGAAACCAGATGGTAAAGAGAGACATCAAGAAGCATGGACCACACAGATCCCTTTTCACTGGGATCCCCTTATGATTTCAGTGTTTGTACACCACAGCACAAAAGTAGGCATGACAGATTCCTCACCAGTCTTTACATCCCCCCCTCCAAAATCTGGTAATTTGTAGACGTGGCAACAGCATTTCCCATGAAGTGAAATTGGAAGTGAATTTCAGGATTCCCCTTCAAGCAAAACATTAGAGACATTTCAAAGGGAGGTAGATTCAGGCCAGTGGCATTTCTCAAGGGGTTTTGGCAAATCCCCAACAATATGTCTCTTCTTTGGAACTTGAGATTCAAGAGGTGAGTCACTCCAGGGATTGTTTTGTTTTGGGTCCGTCCCCCCCACAACAGCCATCTGGTTGGAGCAGTGGCATAGCTAGAGGGGGTGCAAAGCACTAAGTTTTGCAGGGAGCCTCAACGCAGCGTGCAAGCGGCCCCTCCCCTTCCCCTTTGGAGACATTCTGTGTGGTGGGATGTCTCAAAATGGAATGCCTCTGTTTTGCTCCCACCGCCCAGAATGACTTTGAAGGGGAGGGGGAGGTGCTGCTTGCATGCCATGCTAATCCAAAAGGCCAATTCACATAAATACCAGCAGGTGAACCCAAATGGAAGCTTCTTAACCTTCTCAACTTGCCTTCAGAACAAAAGCAGGTCCAGCACCCAGGATGGTGTAATGGTTCAGGAACTGGACTTAGACCAGGTCCAAATCCCTCCTCAGCCATGAAACTTCCTTGGGTAACCTTGGGGCAGTCATTATCTCTCAACCTTCCCTACCTCACAGGGCTGTTGTGTAGACAAAATGAGGGGAGGAACTATGTACCTAAGCTCCTTGGAGGATGGGGGCATAAAAAAGTGAAATAAATAAATAAGCTGCTGTTACTTCCTATGAGAAATCTTCCATAACTGGATTGGTCAGAGCCAATTAAAAAAAAAAATACATTGCAAGAGCCCCAAATTCACCCCATAGTGATGACAGGAAACGGTTTGCTGTGACCAGAGCAGAATGTCAATCTTTGGCAAGTTTAATGTGGGGGGAGGGGGGCTGCTTCCCTTTGATTCCAACCTTCCCCATCTCCCCACCTCAATAGGAGATACATCAATATGAGGCACACTGAGGAACAGCCCCAGTTATCTCCCTCTGTTAGTGCTGTGATTCAAAAGGACTTTAAAGACACAGAGCCTCTGTGCAGAGGGCCGTTCTGCTGAATGGATCACAGTGCGTGCTTTTATCCAAAAGATTTAAACACACAGAGCCTCTGGGCAAACAGCTAAGATCCAAACAAAAGATGGGGGGGAATCATTTATGTCAAGAACAGATATAAACAGTGTGAAGTGTGGTTGTTTTGAGGATGAAAGTGTGTGTGTGGGGGGAGACTGTATACACCAGCCTGAGTTCCTTGGAGGGCAAGTGGAATTAAAATGTAATCAAAAATTAATGGGGGGAAAACCTGAGCACTCCGGATCACCTGTCATTCTTTAAGGTTTTGCAAGTGGAGTGGATAGCTCAGAAATGCATGAGTTCCCTATATTGTAAATTTGCACAATGAATTTAAGGGACAAATCCTCAGTTTCCAACCCCCCCCCCCCAAATTGTAGTCTCACATTTTATGTTCACAACAATCCTATCAGGTAGAGTAGGATGAAAAGTAGTGACTGGCTGATCAATCTGTGCCAGGCAAGTGGACTGGTTTGCTTCTGTGCATCAGGAAATAGCAGCAGCCCTGCAGTCCTGCCTCTGTATAAGTTCCAAGGTGGAGCCTTAATGACTCTCTAAAGAAGAAGGTGGGGTTCAGAGGAGAGGGAGAAAGAAGAAGAGTGAGACATGGGGCACAGTCCAATGCATGTCTGCTTAGATGCAAGTCCTATGGTATTCAACGGCTCTTACACCCAGGAAGGCCCTTATAGGATTGCAGCCACGAGTTACAGCTCAAGTGAATTCGCTCCAAATTGTATACATGTTGCTTGCACAATTAAAACGACAACAAGAACAACCTTTACCCCCAAAGGTGGGGCAGAATGGGTTTGACTTTCATCCATTTTTTACTTTCATTCATGCTCTGGTCCTTAACCCAATGAAAGTGCATTGCTGTACATGGTTTAGTTTTGCATTGCTTAAAAAAATGTCTCTTTCTTAACCATTTTCTTAAAGAGAGCATTCAAGAGCCAGCAGACCAGTATTTATTTATTTATTTATTTATTTAAAATCTCCACAGACTCAAGAAAATCTGTCTTTTGTGTGCTTGAGTGATCCTCCCGCATACATTTCTATATGTACCAAAGGCATCCCCATTATGGCACTGGGACCAATCTTTACGATTCTGTTATTTTTATTGCTCCTCCAAAGTTACAACCCTCGGCAGCCTGTTTACGAACCTGACAGTTGGAATGAAAAAAGAGTGTAACTCCCGGAACAACTTTTGCTGGTGCTCCAAATGATTAGTTAAAAGACCGTTTGCGAGACAGATGCAGAATCTTCATCCCGAATGGCGAAGGCTTCACAAGCTCCTTGACAGTTTTTCAACTCCAATGTAATGAGCTCTGGATATCTATTTTTAATAGGAAATAAGCCTTGACACACACAATATATCCAGCAATGGGCAGACTTTTCAATAGGCAACTTCATGTTTTCTTTTCAAGAACTCAATTTATGTATGGAATAGTGATGGGTGAAGTCTACCCACTCCATTCAGACTGGCATTCTGGGAAGTGGCATAGCTAAAGGGGCGGGGGAGTGCAGTGCCTTGAGTATCATGTCTCAGGGGGTGCCATCCCACAACCCTGGATCCTGAGGCAAAATGGGTGCAGGAGAAGGTACTGAATACTCACCACCACAGTACTGTCTCCTGCCATCCCCCTGCAGGCACTTGGAGCTGTTTTTCTGGCAAAAGGAACAAACAAACAGAAAAACAAAAACCAATCAGTTGGTCAGAACAGCTTGCAACCACTCCAAGCACTCAGTAAACACAGAAGTAATTCACAGTGATGTCATCACGTCACCACAATTATTTCCAAGCTAGGCATTTCCAGAAGGGTGATGTTCGACATCAAAGCCCCGGGCATCCGATGCCCTAGCTACACCACTCACCCCTGCCCCTAGTCTGGTTTTCTGTAGTGTTTATGTAGAGGCGCTAGCCTTAGCCTTAGTATGTTGGCAAAAGCACACTTTGCACTTGCGCAGAGCAAACTTACACAAGCTGAGTCTAAGACTCTATAGCCTGTCAACAAGAAGATGTTATAGAGAATCATATCTAGGAATGTATTGTGGTTAAGCTAGAGAGCCGGCTAGTTATAGCCAGTGTGAGTCTATAAATTTCCCTATTACGCAGACTTCTGACTCATGGTTTAGTATTGTAAACAAGATCAGAGAATGGAAAACCCCAGCCTGTTGTATATTGTTTGAGAGGGAATAAAAGCCAGAGAAGGCTGAATCCCGGATGCTTTTTCTTCTGCATCAGGCCTTCCTTCTGCATCTCGCTTCTATACCTGTCTGTTGTTTTATTCATTGCTATAACTCTTTGCTGCCTCAAGTTCTAACTTTCAAACCCTCGGAGTGCTTCTGCTTTAACACTCTCTTTCAGGCAACAAGATACAGTCTTGTGTGTCTCTCACCAAGCACCAAGGCCCCCAAAAGCCTTGGGTGCTCCCCAAAGCAGCATCTTGCGCTGCTACAGTTTTCAGACTGAAAGAGGTTTTCAGCAACAATAGAGGACTGCACATGTTGGATAGGAGCCCAATTCTTATAACCCTTTTCATAAATTATGGCCCAATCCCTACGGTGTCTAGCTGGAACAAGCATTTCAGCAGCGCTAAGCACTTTGCGGCAGTCACAAAGCAGGATATGCCAGTGCACACAGGCCGGCCACCACTGGAAGCAGCAGGCAGCTAGCGCTGCACAGTAGCGGACTAAGGACACTCACAGCCCCAGGTACAGACATACAGGGGGTAGGCAAAATGAGGCTGTGAGAGGGGCTGGGAAGAGGGCAGAGCAGGACTGGAGGGGGTGGGTGGGTAGCAGCAGCGCCCATAAAATCCAATTCCCCTTCTAGGGCTTGGTCCATCTTTCTGGGTACACACAGACTAGCGCCAGTGATATTGCTGGCACAGGTCTGAGTAAATCCACTGAGCCAGCAGTGGTTTACCCCAGGAGAAAGGAACAAATGTTCCTTTGTCCAAGGAAGCATTTGAAGGCTAAAACCCCCCCTGCAGGATGGCACTGCTGCATTGCCATACAGGGAGTGATGTTGGATTGGGCTGCTTGAATCATAAGGGAGGGAGGGATCTATATCTATAGAGAAACAGTACTATATACAATGGAACCCACATAAGAGAAAACAGTTGAAAGCTTGACTTTCCTTTAGTGCCTTGAGGTATCCTACCTCTTTGCTCTAGATCCTAACTGTAATATGGGGTGAAATATTATAGTGTTCAGCCCCACCACTGGTGTTCCTTAAAACATTGACATAGAATAATGGATTGAACATAAATTCCCATATTTCTTCTGTTCTAAAGTAGTTGTGACAAGAAGGTAAAATGGAGTACCCACACAGCAGTAGGCTAATGAAAGGGAAGGGGGGGGGATGGGGAATTAACAGTAACATACTCTGAAATGATCCCCTAGGAAATTCCTTTGCTTTCTCACTGTTTCCACTTAAAATAGGTAGTGGGAGGTCTTTCAACCGCAGGTCAGGCCTGGTGATGCTTTCTGCAGTGCTTAGTTTTGCCTCAGCAGAGGTGGTTCCCTTGATTCCAAGGGAACTTGGTGCGTTCAGCCCTGAGAAGAGAAGGCTGAGAGGGGGTATGATAGCGCTCTTCAAATACCTAAAGGGCTGTCATATGGAAGAAGGAACAAATTTGTTCTGAACTGCTTGTGAAAATCTATCTGATACCTGGGATCAAAGAAGATTTTGTAGCCCCACCCCCTCCACAACAAAATCAAATTTAATTAAGTAAATAAATAAAAAGTGTGCCCCTTATTATTTAGAGACACTATGCTGGGGTGAAGAGGGACAGTTATTCTCCCCCTGCTAAATATAAAAGGGGCACCACTTGAAAAAGTGCCTCTTTACTCCTATTAACACCTGATTGGTTCCATGCTGTATCATAACATCTCACTGGCTCTCAGAACAACCAGTCTCATCTAGGTCAGTGTTGAGTTAAAGAAATTCACTTTTTGTTCCTTAAGGCAGTTGTGTTTTTGTTTTCTGGTTAATTTGCCATAACTTTTGATAGACTACAGATATTCCAATGGGGTTTGTTTCACTGCATTCTGCATTAAGTTTCCTTTCCAATGATATATAACATGATGGTATTATTCATACATGCCAAGATTTTAACAATTTTGACCACTAGTGTCAAGCTCAGCTTGTTGCCCACCCCAAAGCTTGTTGCCCAGTGCAGCTGCTACCCTCTGCACCCCCTTAGCTACACCACTGAGTGTCTGCGGCTGTAGGTACTGTACCACAGCATCTCCCATGAGATATACACAAGATATTTAAAAAGTTGTAAATTGAGGGCCCAATCCTATTCAACTTTCCAGCACTGGTGCAGCCACAATGCAACCTTGAGGTAAGGGAACAAATGTTTCCATACCTTAAGGAGGTTTCTGTGACTGCCCCACCATCACAGGATGCTGCGCACGCCCCAATGGCACGGCTGCACCAGCACTGGAAAATTGAATAGGATTGGGCCCGAAATTGAGTTTTTTAGAGTCGTGAAGGTCAATTCAGCAACTTGGAAAGTGCCCCCAGAATGACTCGTCTTCAAGTCGAGTTGCAGGGGAGCGGAGACTCGCAACTCAGTTCGAGTTGCGCCATGCAGGATTTCCCCGTCCCTGCAAAATACACAAGGCCATCCCTTTTCTGGTAATGTACGCATTGGCCCTTGGTGTCTGCGGTCTTTGAAATGGTTCAAACATTAAACCTACACTAACTGTTTTGTGTGTGCCATTGAATAGGAGATCAGCTGGCAGAACGTAATGACATTTTGCTTCTTTCTCTGCCATCTCCTTATGAAAAGTAAAAACATTTGAGGTTTTTAAGAAGCTGAGTTAGAGAATTTAGTTTATGCAAAACTGAGCTATCCATAATTTATATTCCCACTTCAGAGAACAAAACAGTGAGAAGAAATCTGCTCACTTGCCTTCCCCAAAGTCTTCACTTGCCAAAGGCCTGGATGTTGCTAGGGAGGTTTCTAGCTCCCTTTTGCCCACCCCCACACCTCCCACCCCAAAACAAAACTGAAAAACTTTTAAAATCTTCGCTTAGATTTATTCACATGGAGTTGAACATGGAGTGTTTTTGCAGATGTCTGAAAAATCAGTGGTTTCTTTTACAACTGAATTCTCTGCATGCATCTTCAGAAGCATTTCTCACTCATTGCCATGGGTTGACTTCCTAGCAGGGATTGCTGAACTGGATCTGTGGCCTGATGCCAGATCCATCACAATGAGAGGACAAAAAAGAAGAACAGTTATCTCATGGCTTCCCATGAGATTCTCTTTGTTTGAACAGGAAGTTCAAGTTATGCTGGAAACTCCTAGTATATACTGCACATTCTGTTTTCCTTAAAGGGACCATAAATGGTCCATTCCTTAAATGGATCAAGGTAAGTGGCTGCTTCTTTATCCCCTTATCTCACTTCCTCCTAGCATGGTCCCTTTAAGTTTAAAGACATTATGCAAGGAAGGAGCAAGGTGAGTGAAGTGGATCAATGCTGCCCCTGTGGTGTTCTTGGGGGCAGACAGTGGCTGTCTGCCCATTCATCTCACTCCTCCCTTATGCAGTCTATTTAAAGGGAACGACCTAGGGACGGAGCAAACTGATTGGATATGAAAGTGGAAGCAGATCCATGTGGCTCTGTCTATGGCAGCCTGGAGAGATGCTGAGAGTGAAGGGCATCCCCATTCTGCTGCTGCCCTGCCATCGCCTTCTGATGTGAGCCGCATCGAAAAATCCATTACGGGGTACAAGCCATGATGTGTATGCGCAACCTCCTGATTTTAGAAATGGGCTATGTCAGAATGCCAGATGCAAGGGAGGGCACCAGGATGCAGGTCTCTTGTGATCTGGTGTGCTCCCTGAAGCATTTGGTGGGCCGCTGTGAGATACAGGAAGCTGGACTAGATGGGCCTATGGCCTGATCCAGTGGGGCTGTTCTTATGTTCTTAAACTACAATTCCCAGGAGGCCTTGCAGGTCTTCTTGTTATCTGGTGTGCTCCCTGGGGCATTTGGTGGGCCGCTGTGAGATACAGGAAGCTGGACTAGATGGGCCTATGGCCTGATCCAGTGGAGCTGTTCTTATGTTCTTATGATGGTTGGGCAGCCCTGATTCCCAGTATTGTGCTTAGGCTTTCAGTCCTAATGTGACCCCATTGATAGATTGTCTCAGATGTTGACCTGCTGTCTTTAGAATGTTAGGAGTCTTCCTGGCTGTCTTCAGATACCTCACATCCAAAGAAAGGTTGGTTGTGCCTGCCTTTCCACCATTCTGTGAATTATCTTCCCCACACTGCTCTTCTGCTCGTAGTCCCACAAAGGAACAACTGTTCTTTTCAGACTGTTCTTCATTGTAATGGTACATTTTTAGCTTCTCCCATATCCTTTGTTCTGATCATTCTCACTTTTTGTTAATAAAATCCTACATGGATATCTAAAGGATTGGACTCAATTGCAATACATAAAAGGCCACATCCTTTCTATTCTTCCTTTCCCCTTTGATTTCACACAGATGAAGGTGGAAAGGTTCCATTGGTAACCAACTACAGTTTTAATTGAGTAATCTGTGGAGTTCCATTTGAACCAGTGGGGACACATTTTCATCAGTGGGTTCAGAACACAGCTGCTTATTTTATTGGCTTTTAAAAGATTTGTGGTGCTTTAGAATATCAGGCTTAGAGCCCAATCCTATGCTTCTCTGCTCAAAAGTATGTCAAGGGGTCTTACTCCCAGGTACCTGCGGATAGGATTGTAGCCTTATTGACCTTGTATTCTGCTGTTTTTAAAGAGTGTCAGAAAGTGTGTCCCCTCTGTGGTTTTTGTTGCAAACATATGAGTGCAGCAACTGTTACCCTGCACATGTCTGGTCTCGGAAGCTAAGCAGGGTCAGGCCTGGTTAGTACTTGGCTGGGAGACCACCTGGGAATACTGGGTGCTGTAGGCTTATACCATAGTCTTTCGTGACTGAAGGTTGCCAACCATATTCAGAGTGTTTCTGTGCTGTCCTTCTTGCATTCATGTTCCTAAGCTTTGTCCACCGGAACATTTTGTTGTATTTACCCAGGAAAATGCATGTGGCTTTGTCAGGGATATGACATTATTAGAGGTAAGAGAGAATTACAGCCTAAGGCTGCAATCCTAACCACACTTTCCTGAGAGTAAGCCCCATTGAACAAAATAGGACTTACTTCTGAGTAGACCTGGTTAGGATTGTGCCCTAAGTCTTACTGAACACAATGAGCTTACACCTGAGTAAAATAAATGACACCTTTTTCAAACGCTGCTACACATTATATTTGATGGAATGACATCATAAGTACTATAAATCTGATGGCTTTCCATACCCAGTGAGGTTAGTGTGGACAAATACAGCCAAGAAATGGTGTTACTGACTTTCAGACTCACCAAATTTGACAATGGGGTTCATGGTGCCAGGCCATCTTCCTCTCCACTGCAGCTTTCCCATGTTATATAAAAAAGGAGATGTCTACAAATTCTACGGATTTCATATATTTCTTTAAAAACACATATTTACATGTGAATCGTGCAACATATTGTCACACCAGCTGTTTTGATAGAAAATCAATGAAAATATATTTTTTTCTAAATTATAGGTAAATGGAAGAGATTGGAACAAAGATTTTAAAAAACGGAATGGCATGGAAACAGAGAGATGTATCTATCCCTACTCAGAACTGTCAGCACAGTAAAAACCGATAAGAGGAAGCAACAGTATCCTGGGGGGAAGTCCAGAGGCCTCCTCAAGGTAAGGAAACTTTTGTTTCATGACCTGGGCAAGCCTCCAATGCCCCACTGGGGCTCCTCGGATATTCACCAGCTATTTTGCTAGTGCAGTTCTTAGGGAAGTAAGGAAGGAGACGGAGCAGATCAGGTACATCCCACTGCCACTGAGATCCATCCCTTTCCTCCCCACTCCACTTTTCCCCACACTTCTCCCCATCCCCATTCTTCCCATCCCCACCCCTCCCATTCCCAACCCAACTTCCCATTCCTCCTCTTCTCTGTCCCATTCCACACATCCCCGCCACTCCCCTCCCCTGCCCCAGGCTTTCCATCACTGCAACTGTTACCCTGCACATGCCTGATCTCGTCTGATCTCGGAAGCTAAGCAGGGTCAGGCCTAGTTAGTACTTGGATGGGAGACCACCTGGGAATACCGGGTGCTGTAGGCTTATACCATAGTCTTTCGAGGCTGAAGGTTGCCAACCATGGTGGTGGATGGCACAGCAGCAGTCACCCTGCACTTCCACTATTTGTGGCAACAGACCTAAAACTGGAGTGAACTGAAGACTGGCCGGACTTTCCGCCAGAGCTCCCAGCAGCACTCTGAGTAGGGTGTTGTCAGAGCACCATTTACAGAGTGCCTGCTTTACAGCAGTCTGGAGCAGTGGGTGATCCCTACCAACAACAGCTGGTAGGTATAAGATTGGCCTCTAAGTTTTTTTTCAACTATGTAAATCCTACTCCAACAACAACAGATTTGAAACCTTTATCTTGAAAAGTGGTATGTAAATATTCGAAATAAAGACATGGGTCGTATCTGGTTAATCCAGAGTGTTTTGTTTTACCTGCTATCTGCTACTGATGTTTTTAATCTTCCTTTAATGTGACTCTGCCTGCTGTATCCTTGTTTTCAATATTATTTTTCCTGCCATTATAATGTGAAATTATAACTTTGAAATGTGAAATTATAACACTTTGAAGCTATATATGAGAAGGCAACATATAAATGCATTCACCAGAGCAAATACTCTTAAAAAACACTGCTTTTAAAAAAAGAAATCTGGAATATATCTGAGATTTGGGCCTTTAAATTTTGCTGTAATTCCTGAAATCTCCCCTTGCCCTCTGAGATGGCACCCGTAAGACTTGGTAATGGAATGATGATGAAGGGGAGGGAACCCAGCACCTCCATCCTGATCACATAGTCTTCTCATGTTTTGTTGTGCTTTTGAATCTGTTTCTCAAAGTGTCCCGCCTTCTCCAGGAGATAATTTCTCATATAGAGGAATCGTATGCTGTCTCATGGTATTATCACAATGGAGGCCCATTCCTCAGAGACTCTCACTGTTCTTTCTGTTTCCCCAGAGGCACAAGAAAGAATTAGAATCTTCACCGCTGAATACTTAGAATTTTTTTTTAATGCAACAACCTGAAATCATGTCACCTTCTGCTGAGTTTCATGTGGCAAACAAAAAGAGAAAAATCCCAGAGATATTTAAATTGGCAGTCGCTGATGATAATGAATTAAGGCCCAGTCCTATTGCAGCCAGCCGGTAGTGGAACACGCATTCCTCTGCAGGCAATTACCATGAGGAATATGTAAATGGTGCGGCGCACTGTTGCGGTCTGTATCTGTTGCGGTCTGGACTAGTGCGGTCCAGCAGAGTGGTGGACCGAGGGGCACCAGCAGAAAGGTCAGAGCCTTCCTGTGAGTTTCAATAGATCTAAGAGAACCCACCAAGGCAGACAAGATGGCAGGGGAGGTGGAACTGATGGGGGAGGGTGGAATGAGGCTGCGATAAGGGTGGCTGCCAACAGTGGCATAGACACAGGGGGTGCAAAGCGCTAAGTTTTGCAGGGCACGTCACCATGCCTTACAAGCAGCTCCTCCCCGTCCCCTTCAGAGCCTTTCTGGGCATGCGCCTCCATTTTGCTCTAGCAGCCCAGAATGGCTCCGAAGGGGAAGGGCCGCTTGTACAGCGTGGTGACAAGCCCTGCAAAAGTTAGTGCTTTGCACCCCCTCCAGCTATGCTACTGGCTGCCAATTCTTAGCCCCCTTCCTGGACCCTATCATGAATTCACTATCCCAGGTCCAAGTAGACTCTTCTGCACTGCAGACACTTACCTCCCCTCCCCAGCAAGGGAATAAATGTTCCCTTTCCCAGAAGAGACTCCACAACTCCCCCCCCCCCCCAAAGATGCAGCAGGAGCCATTTGTATCAGCAGCAGGGTGAGGGGAGAATAAGATGTACTATAATTTATTGCCAGTTCGCCTGCATCATTTTTGCACATTCTAGGGGTTGCTGTTGCAGCCTTGTATGCAAATATGTTTAAGGGTGGCAAGCTGCAGTCTGGATGCTTCACTGAACATTTAAATTTGTGCACTGCTGGGACTTCTCCTGTTCAGTGGGAATGCTGTTCTACTAAGGTTAGACAGTTGTTTCCAGTTCAGAAGTCTTGCCCTACTTCCCTTTGGTTTTCAATAACTACACAACACATTTGTAGGTGTCCATGTAGCACCATTTAAGTGTATGTCTAAAACCTTTTAAACTTTTAAAACTTTTAAAACCTTTTAAAAGTTCACACTTTTAAAGTGTGAACATGACAAACACCCAGTGTAAGCCACATGTAAACATGAGTGTCATGTTTGGCTGAAGCTCCCTGTATCATGCACACTTGATGTTGTGCCCTCTGTATAATGTTTGAAATAGGCCAGAGGCACAGATACTTGGACATTTTAAAGAACTTCTTGGGCAGGGTGATCAGACATCCTCTTTTTCCAGGACATGTCCTCTTTTTTAGCCTCATGTCCTGGGAAAGAACTTAAATGCCCTCCTTTTCCCTGTGAGCAGGCAGCCCATAGCCTTCTTGTAATTAATAAATTATATGTAATATTATTTTAAATTTAATAAGTAATAGTGTTTAAATTATCCACATGAAATCAATATAGAAGTGTTTTTAGCTTTTATTTTGTCATGTCCTGCATTTTTCTTGGATGTTCTACATTTTGGGGTGCCTTGTCCTCTTTTGCAGTTATGACATCTGGTCACCCTGTTCTTAGTGTTATTTAAGTTTGGAAACCTGTCTTTACAGAATTCCAAAGATTCTAAGATTTGTCACTTTCTTTGATTCACTTAATGAGGTGATAAGGATTTGTATAGGATTCTTCCTGAGACATACACGATCATTCATACAGCAGAGATGTCTGCTAAAAACAGTTCAGTTTTGATTAGAAAAAATGTGGGAGCCAAAAAAGAAAAGAAGAGGATTTGATACTCTTCTTCCCTTCCTCAATCGGATATTCTTAACCTTCTTCATCACCAGAACTAAGGAGGAGAACAAAAATGAGGAAGCTGAGATAATCTGATGTGGGGTGAAGCCCGAGGAACAGTCACTGTCTGCGGAGTTGAAAACCTGAAATCTGGCCTGTGTAAAGTGAGCAGAACGGGAGCTCTGGAGGTGTGAGTACAGCACAGTCGGAGGCGGGCATGGAAAGGAAGCACAGCCAACCTCTGATATCTAAAGCAAGAGAAGTATATTTCTACTTTATGAAAAACCCAGAAGAGAGAAGTGTTTTTTGCCATCTGTGGTGGAGGTGTTAATTTGCAACAGATATGGTGGAGGACATAAATGATATACCGGGAAGGGGGGGGAGGGAGGAACCAACTGGATTATAACTGGAACTGCAACAAAATATTTCCCAGTTTTAGTTTTTGAATAGAAACTAGGGGTTTCAGTGATGTTTCCTATGCAACACTCGTGAATACAGGTCATCCCTCGTTATCCTCTGGGGTTCTGTTCCAGAACCCTTAGTGGATGAAAAAAAAAATCCATGTATTCAAAAAACAGTGGAAAAATAGATTTAAAGACCCACTTCCAGATTTCTTGCCCCTCCATTGCTCCTAATAAGTTCATGCCTCGACATCTGCAGGAGTTTGATTCTGGGACCATAAAATGTGTTAAATAAAAGCAGTTTAAAAAAAAAAATTAGAAAGTGTGTCCCTTTACAAGTGTGGTTTAAAAACAGCATTTCTTACTGTTGTAGGGAGACAGTCAGCAATTAGAAATGCATAGGACTCCCTGTCTTTGCCTGGTTCAGCTGAAGAATGGAATGATCGCTTGCATGACTGTCTCTCTACAACAGCAAGAAAAGCAGTTTTTAAACTGTGATTTTAAAGGGATGCATTTTTCCCCTTCTCTAGGCATCAGCAGATTCCTTCTCATCTGCAGTGGCCATTCGTGTTGAGTCAAATCCGTATATTAAAAATTTGCGTATAACAAGGTTGGACATGTATTAACCTTTTTCCTCCAATTCAGCCTCATTCTTTAGTTCAGTGGCACCTTCCTGTGAGAAGGACATGGGAGGGATGTGGGAAGAATGAGGAGGACTCAGCATGCCAGATACTAACTCCCCTTCAGATGACAGAGACTCCCAATGCCAGGAAAACACGACACCGATGTCCGACATGACATAGGTCAGAGGAACTCCATAAGGCACAATGGGGAAGCAAAAAAGAGCAGTAATCCCCACAATGGAGCATAGGATACTGACTACATCTGGCAGCCAATAACAACTCACCCCAGCTTATAAGCCCTGTCATGGAGACTACAGTGTAGAGCTCAAGGGATCTTGTGATCACAAGAGATCACAGATCCTCCTGCTGTGCCCCAGGGGATCATCCACAGCACATGGCACCTGGTCCTGCTATGGTACCTGCAGGTGGCCATCATGGCACTGCTCCTGCAGGGACAGCCTTGCTCCTGCTGCAGCTGCTGCTGAGGAGAAGGGGTCCCGGGCCTTCTGTGCACCCAACTGGTCATGGACCTTGCTGGCCTTGCTGTATAGAGTGTGTGTGTGTGCGCACACACAGAGGATCCAGATCTGGCTGCTGGCTGGAACCAGGACTCTGGTTATGCCAGGTAGCACATGATGGCCCTCTCCAAGACCTTCTTTAAGGCCATCACCTTATGGAGAAGGCTTGGCACAAGTGGCTGATGGATCCCTTGGGACTGCTCCAGAAGGCTGCCCGGGACACATTTGGTAGCAGTATCGACTACAACAGTGCCATCTCCTGGGTCCTCAAGGAGGGAGAGAGGGCCTTCTCGGAGCTCTTCTACAGGGACCAGTATTGGCAGGTGTGTGGCAGGCCTCTGATTGGCTGTCTGTACCATGCCCGGATCTGCTCCTGCTTTCTCTGCATTCTGCCCCACAGCTGCACCTGTGGGACTGGCCTCCAGCAGGCCAATGGGGGAGGGATCAGGGGCTTCCTCAGCTTTCTCCATCCCATCAGCATGGGCTGCATCTCCCCAGCCAGAGCCTAGCCAGGCCAGATAAGAAGGCCACTGGAGGAGAAGAACAGGGGCTGCAACCCCCTCCCCAGTGATGCTTTGGAGGCTTTGCACTGGCCATCACCTGGAGGTGCAACCCCATGGAGCAGCTAGAGCACCCCACCCCCGAATCCAATGAAACTACTCTTACTCTCCTCCCCAACCCACTTGAGTAGGAGACCTGGTTCCCCCCCCATCCTAGTTTTTTTTTGTGTGTGTTTTTTTGTATATCCTGAGAGGATCTCAGAAATTAATATAAGTGGTGACTGCTGGGAGCAACAAAATCTTGGGGACTAGCAAAGCTTCCACTTGTACCATCAGTTAGACAAGACATGTCTAAAAATAACAATGTTTTGACAGTGTCAAAAATAACCAGTAATATGTGCCAAGAAAAATAAACAAATCTGGGGAAAAAAATTTTCTCCTAAGACCCCGACAGCATTCATTAATTTTCTGTCAGAAATAAACTGCGTACATATCATGCACTCATGCAGTATTTGTTTTATTTTTACTTATTTATACATGTGTCACCTTTCCCCTAAAGTTATTAAAGGCGCCTTACGTACACAAGTCGAATTAACCAATAAAGTCGCAGAGCAATACAGAATAAATCTATCAGCCACAAAAGTACAGCCCAAAAACATTTACCTCCTGAGATTCGCCACCTATCCAGAAGGGAAAGCTGTTATATGAACTTATACGGTCATGAAAAATGAATGTAAGTTGTTATAAACTTATAGCTATAGATAGCTAAGATGCAAGGCATGGCTGGGGGAGACTCTGGAGATCTGCTTATCCCTGGTCTCATTCCTGAGTGGGACTTCTGGGGGTTAGGAATGAATGAGTGTTTGGTTGTTGCCTTAAGCTCAGCATATGACTCTCACTTGCACTGTTTTGAACAAGAAGCTCCATTAATGCTGCGTCCAAATATGCAAACATACAGAGTTCATAAGAAGAGCCCCAATGGATCAGGCCATAGGCCCATCTAGTCCAGCTTTCTGTATCTCACAATGGCCCACCAGAAACCTCAGGGAGCACAAAAGACAACAAGAGACCTGCATCCTGGTGCCCTGAGGTAGCCTACTTCTAAACTCAGGAGATCGCATCTATCCATCACGGCTTGTAACCTGTGATGGACTTTTCCTCCATAAATTTGTCTAATCCCCCTTTAAAGGCCAGATGCCGTCACCACATCCTGTGGCAAGGAGTTCCACAGACCTACCACATGCCGGGCAAAGAATACTTTCTTTTGTCTGTTCTAACTCTCGATACTCAATTTTAGCAGATGTCTCCTCTTTCTGGTGTTGTGCGAGAGGGAAAAGAACATAGTCCACTGTATAGATTAGTAACTATTACCCTGCACATGCCCGATCTTGGAAGCTAAGCAGGGTCAGGCCTGGTTAGTCCTTGGATGGGAGACTGCCTGGGAATACCAGGTGCTGTAGGCTTATACCATAGTCTTTCGAGACTGAAGGTTGCCAACCATTGTGGAACACATGTGAAGGGACCAGCAGGATTTGGCCTTCTAGCTACATCTTCCATTCTTACGTTCCAAGCTTGAATTCAACTTTTTTAAAGCCTGAAGGTAGTTAGCAGATTAAAACATGTCTCCCTCCTCTATTTCCCAATTCTTTTCCTCGACAAGCAGCAGTCAGTGAACCTTGATGGAAGACCTAACTTTCTAGCAAGGAAGGTTGCCAAGATAACTGGCTCCCTGGCCAAGGAGTAGCAGAAATGGTGCTGACTTCTCCAATACTGGACTTTGTTATTCCTTTGTCTCCCAAATCAATTGACACCCATTAATTTCATTCCTTTTTCTTATTGATCCTCTTATACCTGTGTTAAATTTTGAACCTTCTGTGGACAACTATTCTACCTTTCATGTCTAATTCTTGCTACCTATTCTATTAATAGAGCATGAATAATAACTTGAAAACAGTCCTCACTTTCAAAGCCTTCCGTGGAAAGATATTCACAAATTCTTCATTAGAAGGAAATATGGAGCAAAACTGCTCTGCCTGTAGAGTCACCAGCATATGCAGCAGGGTGAGAGAGACCATGTCCAATTTAATGTAATTTAGTAATGGAATTAAAATATTGTGTCCCCCCCCCCCCCCGCTGCCTAATGACATTATTCTCTGGGGCCATCACCTTAGCCAGAAGAGGCGATTCCCTTGACAATTATAGGTGAGAACAGATAGATTCACCTAATGGCAAGAAAGAAACTGGAAAGAAGGGTCAGGGGGTGGCAACATTCATGCAGTTGGGGTTAGGGAGCTTATGAGAGGTGGCCCTGAAGCGCTCGTTAGGATTCAGGATATAATTTTCATGGGAGAGCAGGAAGAAGGTTAAACCTGCCTTAATAAAGAGTCCAGAGCTGAAGAAAGGGTTTGCTTGCTGCCAAGTTTTGAGTTGCAGGCTACAGGAAGTTAAAATCTCATTTTGTGATTTGTTAATTAAGGAAATAGAAAGTGTTCATTAAAAAAATGGAATGACTGCATTTTGTGTGTGTTGTGAGTTTCTTAGGGGGGTTTGACTGAAAAGCAGGTTGCACAAGTCCGAAAGTAAGAAAGAAAGATTGTGATGCCACTGGGGGTCCTGTCAATCTCAGTGGCACTTTGCTGTCTCTGGTTCCAGTTCTCCCTTCCCACAGAAGGCCTGAGAGGAAGGGATTTTTTAGCAATTCTCCAGGTCTCACAAAAGTGAACCCCTCCAAGTATCGCACCTCCAACTGCCTTCCCTCCTCCTCGGTCCAGCTCCCTCTAACCCTCAAAAAACACAGGCTAGCCTGCACATGCCTCCAGGAGGCCTCTCAACTGTCACAAGTGGTCACAGCCTCTCATGAGCTCTGGTATCTGTAGATTGGTTTGCATCACTATGACCACTGACCAGTCCTCTGCCACAGCTGGTGCTAGTGCCTGTCCTGCTCACTGCATATTCTCCTTCCTGCCCCCTTTCTCTACGCTAGGGAGCCAGGTGGCACGTCACAGAGGGCATCGGGATTGGCTATGCTGGAAGTCCTCTTGGTGCCCAACCCTACGCATGTCTTATTGTATTGTATTGGCAACCTTCAGTCTCGAAAGACTATGGTATCGCGCTCTGAAAGGTGGTTCTGGAACAGCGTCTAGTGTGGCTGAAAAAGCCAATCCGGGAGTGACAATCCCTTCCACACCGGAAGCAAGTGCAGTCTGTCCCTGGCCTGTCTCCCTGGCTATGGGCCTTCCTTCTTTGCCTCTTTGCCTCAGTCTGTTGGCCAAGTGTCTCTTCAAACTGGGAAAGGCCATGCTGCACAGCCTGCCTCCAAGCGGGCCGCTCAGAGGCCAGGGTTTCCCACTTGTTGAGGTCCACTTCTAAGGCCTTCAGATCCCTCTTGCAGATGTCCTTGTATCGCAGCTGTGGTCTACCTGTAGGGCGCTTTCCTTGCACAAGTTCTCCATAGAGGAGATCCTTTGGGATCTGGCCATCATCCATTCTCACGACATGACCGAGCCAACGCAGGCGTCTCTGTTTCAGAAGTGCATAAGTAATCCCTATTATAGCCAAAGGGACTCACTCCCAGGTAAGTGAGGACAGGATTGCAGCCTTGGTCTTCTTCCAAACCCAGTATCAGTACATAAAATGCTTTCAGTTGTGCTACTTGAAAATTTGCTTATATCTATGCATCCTTTTGAAAGTATTAGGTAAGGAATAACTGTCAACCTGCTGGGGAAAAAAACCCCCACACAATACCTTGTGTCTTTAGGGTGTTTTTGCTATCCCAATAGGATTTTCACATTTAAAAAATTGAGGTATATTTTCATTCCCCAAAACCACATTGGTTAATTTGATTAACACGTTGATCCTAAGAGGATCTTTGAATGGTAAATACACTTAGAATAAAATGTCATCTGTTTCCTGAACAAATTGTGGCAAACACCTTCACTGAAAAATGAGACAAAAGTGTGCTTCTTTACCATAAACATTTATTCCAATTTGTTTACGCTACCAAGTATTGCTGCTACTCAATAAACAATCCTACACATGTTTTATGCAAAGATTGTATGACCCCATAGGCATACACAGAGCAAGCAGGCTATACTGCCAAGGGCCGGCTTTCTCCTTCTACACAGACACTCTGGCTCCTTGCTTGGTTAGAAATCTAGGACGCAATCCTATCCTGCACTGGAACAAGCAAGCCAGAAGGCTTGCGCTGTATCCAGCGCAGGATAGTGGCCAGAAATGGCTTAGCCAGAGGCAAGGGGAAGCTTATCCCGGGTAAGGTCTGCTGGCCCCATGGGTCTCCTCGGTCTTGTGCCGCTTCTGGAGGTGGTGCAAGTCCGAGTAGAGTGAAGCGGCGTGAAGCCGCTCCATTCTCCCTGGGAACGGGGGTTGGGAGTTGGTATAACTGCTGGATCCCAGCCCCGCCTCCCCATCCCTGCCTGCCCCCAAGGCCGCCCACTGCCCACCCTCCTCCTGTCCAGGAATGCCTCCCTCCCACCTCCTCCCTGCCTCCCCCATGCTTACCTTTGCCTCTTGTGTAGGCCCAGCTGGGCACCTGGAAGCACTGATGTGGCTTCCTTGTAAGGAGGCACAAATGTGCCATAAGGCATGTTTGCCACCCTCCCAGGCTGGCACAAGGGACTTGCGTCGGCCCAGAGCACAGTTTGGATTGCACCCTTGGACATAATCATTTCAGCCAAGGCTGGCTGCTAGCTTCCTGACCTTTGAAAACATGGATTTGAGCCATCACAACTTCTAAAAACACTGATTATGTGTCTGCAAAGCTGTAAACAGCTTCTGAGGCTTAGAAATGCAAACTGTCTTTTGTGGTTAATCATTTGTTGGCAAGGCAATTAAAATCTCTCAGGGTGACTTTGAATGGAAAACCGAAACACAAGAGCCTCTGAAAATATAGCTGAATAGCAATCATGGCAACTGCTGAGGGCTGGAAGTGCCATCACGTAGCAGGAAGTGATGTCATTACACAGATGATCAGCACTTTGTTCTCACATTGAAACTCATTCGCTGGAAATGACAGAAGGGAAAATGTGCCCATCGCGATCATATTTTCAAGATGTGGGCTGCCTTTTCAGCAACACAGCTTCTGCCAAGACATCACTTTGCAGGTCAGCAGTTGAAAGGTTTGTGACGTGACACCTTGGTAGAAGTGGCACTGCTGAAAGGGTGGCCTGTAGGAAAGATAATTGGGCTCTCCCAGCACCTTTGCAGCATCCCATAAGAACAGACTCGCTGGATCAGGCCAAAGGCCCATCTTCCTGAATCTCATAGTGGCCCTCTCATAAGAACAGCCCCACTGGATCAGGCCATAGGCCCATCTAGTCCAGCTTCCTGTATCTCACAGCAGCCCACCAAATGCCCCAGGGAGCACACCAGATAACAAGAGACCTCATCCTGGTGCCCTCCCTTGCATCTGGCATTCTGACATAACCCATTTCTAAAATCAGGAGGTTGCACATACACATCATGGCTTGTACCCCATAATGGATTTTTCCTCCAGAAACTTGTCCAATCCCCTTTTAAAGGCGTCTAGGCTAGACGCCATCACCACATCCTGTGGCAAGGAGTTCCACAGACTGACCACATGCTGAGTAAAGAAATATTTTCTTTTGTCTGTCCTAACTCTCCCAACACTCAATTTTAGTGGATGTCCCCTGGTTCTGGTGTTATGTGAGAGTGTAAAGAGCATCTCCCTATCCACTCTGTCCATCCCCTGCATAATTGTATGTCTCAATCATTACATAATTTGTATGTCTCAATCATGTCCCCCCTCAGGCATTTCTTTTCTAGGCTGAAGAGGCCCAAACGCCTCTCCCCTCTCCTCTTGGTCTGCCTCTTATCCTGTAGTGTTTCTTGCCTTCTGAAGGCTTCCTTCCATCTCATCATCCCAGAACCTCAGCAGCAGGACTGCTGAAAGGGCAGCACTGGGACAGCCAATTATAATTGGGGCTGGATAAAGAGTTTCTGGGGGCTGCATCTGGTCTACAGGCCTTATGTTTGACACCCCTAGTTTACAAGATACATGCCTCTGAGGCAATAAAAACCCAAAGGACAAGCTAAGTTTTACAAGCTTGGGAGAAATGAGCCCGACTACCTGAAAATGTATCTAGAAGACCTATTTTTTAGATTGTGAGCCCTTTTGGGGCAGGGAGCCATTAGTTATTGGATTTTCCCTGTAAACGGCTTTGTGAACTTTTCATTGAAAAGCGGTTTATAAATACTGTTAATAATAATTAATAATAATATTTTTAGGAATTCAAATAACATTTTATCTAGTTATATGTAAGGGGCAAATCAAAAAGCTCAGTACTGCTGAACTCTTAAACTAGTTGAATGTACACACAAAAAGATTATGAACCGTTTGCTTCATAAACCTAATCCAAGAAGCACACAGGATTATTGATGGCAGCGGAGCTTTCTTCTCAGGAGCCAGTAGACCACGATTTCTTGACAGCAACTTCTAGCCACCTTGTAAGTGTATTGACTGGTAAGGAGGTCCTGTTGAGTCCAAGTATGGATCCAAGTTTAGAAATACTCAGCATCTAATTTCCCATTACTATAGCTGTCCAATCTTTTTCTTCTACTTAGCAGAAACTGGGTGGGTCTTGAAAGATTAAGCAAGAAGTGGGAAGAATGGCTATATAGTGCAGGAGGAAATGCTTCAGAGACAGACCATGGACACCCTGGTTTGAGTCATGTACCCTAGTACCCTGTAGTGATCTAAGCACATCAGTCGAGTACCCTGGGAGCTGAATAAGTGAAGTGGCTCCACTGAAAGGTACTTCTTTTGAGGTGATGAAAAGCAACAAGAAAGTTCTAAGAGGGGCATCACTTTTTGTGATTTATTTACACGTGCTATGAGTGCTGCAGTCATTGCTAATCTGTGAAGTAACCTTAAATTTCTACAGAATACAAAGAAAGTCTACTTAGTACCATCCCCCCCCAAAGGAACGGAAATGGAAAAGTTCTAATTGGCTGCTTCGCCATTCATTGAGAAGTGAACAAGAGATAGCCAAGTGAAGGAGAATAAAAGGAAGAAATGAGATTTCTCTACTTAGAGAAAAGGAAATGTCATTTTGTGCCACTTCCAGAAGAGCAAAAGATAAGTCAAAAGAAATGCTATCAGTCAAGAAGGGCAGGGAAGATCAGACAGACAGCCATGACTAAAGGATAAAAAAAGGTGACTGCTGACCTAGAGTACAGGAACATTGTTATCAAGGCCTTAGGGACATATAATGCCCAGCCTCAGAAGGTGATAATGATAGGATGAGCGTCTGCAATGGTTCTGGTGCAGGTTTGATGAAGCTGCTTACTTCAGAAATGTTCAGCTAGGAAGAATGGTTGGGCTAAGATGAAGGTAAGTGTGCAGATAAGGCAGGGAGGGGGAAGAGAATAGCTGCAGACTCTTGTGGATGAAAATCACATGCTCGTGGGTATCTAGGTGAGAGAGTTTACTTAAGCCCAAACTCAATGTGATGTTCAGCACATACCTGGTACCTGTATGGGTGGTTTTCAAGGGGAAAGAGCAGCCATGGGGGAATCAGGACCAGGACCACAGTGAGAAGGGCTTAACCTTTTCTTCCCACATCTAGTGGGGACCCCAAATGACTGCATTGCCTTTGTGAGGGGAGCTGCCATTGGAGATGAGTGATTCATCAAAAGGAAGGAAGTTTAGACATAAACACGACTGCTGAAATGAATTCTCGTGAAGCAATCTGGCATTGGGACAACAGTTTCTTTCCAATAAGAAGCATTCCACATTTTTGCTGTGGTAAGCAAGTTTGCTACCAGTTCAAGATCATTGTCATTAATAATGCCTTTCAAATAACATAACTATTTTTATATCAAAAGGGATTACATATCCTGTTAAGTCACTGAGCCCAATCCATGGCATGTCTACTCAAAAGTAAATCCCATTATAATCAATGGAGCTTACTCCCAGATAAGTGTGGATAGGACTGCAGACTGATTACACAGGCCAACACACATTTTGCTTCCTTAAACGTTACACCAATTCCTGGGTATATTTGGGGTGCTGATTCTAAAAATGGCATCCGTTTTGCCCTATCACGTCTAGTTTTGGAGACACGGCATAGCCTCTTTAGTGAATGGTTCAAGCAACTTCCTCATGAGGAAGCCTACACCATGGCTTCCTCATGAGGAAGCTGCTTGAACCATTCACTAATGAGGCTATACTATATCTCCAAAACTAGATGTGATAGGGCAAAACGGATGCCATTTTTGGAATCAGCGCCCCAAATTCATATCAAACCACCATAAAGTTTGTGAAAAACTTTTCTGACCCTCAATTTTGTAGGCCTGTGTTATCTTTTCTCCCCAGATATGTCTGTATACATCCAGAATAAATGGTAGAAGTCTGCATGGTCAAATCAACATCTTCAGCAGTCATTTGTGCTAATGTATATGCACATATCAATCTATATGGTATGAGATACCATTGAAAGTGTATCATGAAAATGTTTTGTTAGGTTTGCTGCTATCAAACCAGATAGATCTCCTTCTCTATTCCTTACTCCATATAGTATCCAATACTTTTTTTTTGCTCAAAGGATTATGTATGACTTCGCCTAGATTTAACAAAAAACATATAAAGATAATCAGCCAGTCATTTTGCATTGCTTATTCTGAATTTGAATTCAGTTCCATTTGCCTCAATGATATACAGGTGGAACCTCAGTATCCACTGATTTGGCATCCACTGATTTGACTCATTACTGATACCAGGGTCCATCTTTAAATACCTTGTAACAAGGAAAAAAAGTGTCAAAATCCCATTTCCAACCTTCGCAGTGTTAAACCACACCAATTGCAAGATTCTTGGGGTTAAAGATAGCTTTGAAGACCTACTTCCAGGTTTATTGTGCCTCCATTGTCACCCCAGAATGCATTTGTATAGATGCTGTATCTCATTCAGCCACTAGATGGGGTGAATAATTCTAATTATTCACTGATCACTAATAATCTAGTGGCTGAACGCAGTATAGCATTTATACCCTGTTACAAGGCATTTAAAGGTGGAACCCGGTATCCACTGATGTTGGTGTCCAGTGAGGGTCCTGGAATAGAACCCCAGTGAATATTGAAGCCCCACCTGTAAATTGGATGGCCTGTAATGACATCACCATTACTAGGATGAAGAAAATTTATTTTTCAAACAATAATGGCACTGAAGTTGCAGCTAATTAGGACAGCAGGAAACCATTGCTACAAATAAGTTGTTTTTGATGGAGGTCTTTTTAGCTCCTCCCTAGTTCCCTTTTTAAACCAAAAATATTAACATGGAGGTCATGTGGCTCAATCATATATTGAGAGGAATTTTATCAGGGGGTACAAAGTTTCTTTTGGGCCCCTTCCCAAAGGGGCAGGGGGGCAATGGGGGCAGGCAGAATGGGGGGGGGATAGGTCAGGGGAAGTATTTCTGACAGCCAGAATAGTCTTTGGATCCCAGCTCTACCCAACCATGTGCCATTGGCAGCAAGATAAAGTAATATGGAAAACCAAACACGCTCCTGAGTCTCTCTAAGATCTTCGAAATATAGAAAATCCACTGCAGAAAATTAGCATCTTCATATTTGAGTTCACAGTAGTTTGGACAGTGTGCTGTGTGCACCAGAATAAACTTCTGCAGCAGCTGTAGCTCCGCAGTTGGGTCCCTGAGCTCCTGTACACTCCTTCATGGTTATCGGATCCACAAGCCCAAGAGCTACTATAGCAGGCCAGTTTCCTCCCAGATTTGACACTGTTAAGGAGGGTCATGGATGCATTCCTGGGCCCAGTGTGTATGGGTTGCAGCAGTAGCTGCCACTGCATGTCTGTGGTTGTGCCCCTCACGCAGGCAGCAAGTTCAGGTGAGATAGGAAAATGTCAGATCCCAGGAACATTTTGGGCCTCCTCTTGTGACCCCTGGGCCCCCTTTCTGACCCTGGGCCTGGGTACAAATTACCCCCTTTACCCCCCACCCTAGATCCTGATTGGCCATTCTCATCTTGTGTTACTTTGTGAAAGTAGAACAGAACGTTACTGCTGTTAATCTGCTGCTAGCCTCAATTTTGCTCTTTAGCATTAGTGGCTATGCCTGTATCTGACAAAGCTGCATGTACACAGAGGTGGACCTGGACTTTCCAGTGCCTGGGACCGCCACTGCGTTTGCACCTCCTTGCCCCTGACCCAGAAGTAATGGTGGTGAAGTCATCACCACTGCAACTGCTTCCGTGCGGCTGACTCCTCCATTCCCCCTTTGAAAATGGACGGAGGCAGGCCAGTATCCAAGGAGCCTTCCATGACGCTTCGGAGGGGTACGAAAGGCTCACTCGCAGTGTTTTGCGGCTGCTGGAAGCGGTGCCCAGGACAGGCAAGCGTTGCTTCCAGGAGGTGGGTGGAGCTTGCCTCTTGTGCGCCGCTTCTAAGCGGCCCCAAAGCACTCTAAGGAAGCCTTTCACACCCTTCAGAAGTGGCACAGAAGGCTCCTCAGAGCCAGAGAAGCGGTGCACGCTGCTTCCTGCTGCCCTGTTGTTTGCCCCCTCCTCCTGCCCTTGGTGCAGTTCCCCACTGCTCTGAGCGCTGCCTTCCTTTTCTCCCCTTGAAGGGGAGGGGAGGGGGCACCCCTCAAAGCAGCACTGCTCTCGGCACGCTGTCACCAGGCTACCCCCCCTCCCCTACTCTATTAGTGGAGAGGAAAGTGGAGCCCTAGAACGCCTGCAAGCAGAAGTTGCAACTCCCTGCATGCTGACGCTCTAGGGCACTCCTTTCCCCTACTCCAGAGGAGACAAGACGACGCTCTAGAGATGCAGCATGCCGGGTGTTGTGACTCCCAGTGCACTGTTGCTCTAGGGCGCCCTCTTGTCTCCTTCTATAAAGGAGGAGGGGAGAGGAGGCGGCCCAGTCCAGTGCTGAATTGCTGCCTCTCCAGCAGCAACTCTGCGGAGGAGGTGTTTTTTTTTTTTAAAAAGGGAGAGAAGCCAGCGGAGCTGTTGGCTTATTTCCCTTAAAAAAAAAAAGGCAAAGGGGCGGCAGGGGCGAGGCTGGCAAAGGCA
Source organism: Tiliqua scincoides (assembly GCF_035046505.1). NCBI lineage: Eukaryota > Metazoa > Chordata > Lepidosauria > Squamata > Scincidae > Tiliqua > Tiliqua scincoides. The sequence continues at coordinate 213,531,778 of NC_089824.1, forward strand.
TCCCCAGAGGGTTGGCTCTCAGGTTATTTGCCCTGCTTGCCTCCCTCTAGGTCAGTGATTTTCAATCTTTTTCATCTCGTGGCACACTGACAAGGCACTAAAATTGTCAAGGCACACCATCAGGTTTTTGGCACTTGACAAGGCACACCATGCTGCCAGTGGGGGCTCACATCCCCCATTAGCCCTACTAATAAATGGTCTTCTCCCAAATTCCTGTGGCACACCTGTGGACCACTCGTGGTACACTCGCGTGCCACTGCAGAGTGGTTGAAAATGGCTGCTCCAAGTCCACCACTGCACATACATCTTCATGTCAAAATTACTGTAATCTCACGTGACCCTCTGAGCAATTGCGAGAAGGCCATTCCACACATCATCCCGAGGCAAACCTGAGTGTGCTGTTGGATAAGCACTAAATAGGGAGTTGCAGACCACTGGTGTACCTGAGGGGGGTGCTAAGGGGAGAAAATGCCCCTGGGGTGACACACCTGCTAGGGCAGCATTGCCTTCCTCACCCCCAGTCGCCTCCCTCACCTTCTGTGAGGCCTTCGGAGGACCTTTAAAGCACACTTCCAGTTTCTGGGTGAAAAATAGAAGTGACATTTTAGGCCTTCCAGAGGCCCAAAGGCCCCTGGGGGGGGGGGATTCAACTTGGAGGTGGCATTCTGTGGTCCTGAACCCAGGTGTCACAGGGGACTAGGATTTCCAGTGTTGCAGACAATCAGAGCTTCCTGGCACTATACCTGCACCACACCCACACTTGTTGCGCTCATTCATAGGGTTGCCAGGCCTCTAGGATTGACCTGGATTCTCCAGGAATCAGCATCAATCACTAGGTTGAAACTGAAAGCAATCCTGGAGATTCTAGTGGGGCCTCCAGGAATTTCCAGCATTGTATGATGTTGGAAAAGCACATCTTCAGGAACTGCTTTGGTCCTAGTCATACAACATTTTGAATTGTGCACCTAAAATAGTGTAAAGTGTGAGTAACCCTGTTATTACTTTTCTCGGTTTGCTTTTCTTTATTTGCTTTTCTCTATATATTCAGGATATATATATATTTTTAAATATTATATCAATTTAAATATGCAAGCCTTATACAATGAGGCTATCCCTTCCAATTCACGTCCTCACAGTGCAAACTAAAGCTTCTTTCACAAATGCAAATATTTTAAATGATAAACAATTAACAGGAACAATTTGGCACTTTCCCTCTCCATGAGCGCTGGAAGTAAACGGGATTTTGAGCTTGTCAGCAGCATTAATGGAAATGTTAGCACCTTGTTAGATGTCGCCTAACGGCAGTGGATGTTTTCATTTCATTCTCAACCCTGGTACCGAGTGCAAGAAATGATGATTTATGGACCACAGAAGGAACCACGGGTAAGCTTTTCTGATCAGAGAATTCCCTGAGCAGGCCCCCTAACTGTGCTATTCCACACCACCACCAATAGATATTGATGGATGGTTTTATGACTCATTTGGCAAGATCTATGAAGGCAATTACTTCATAAGGTGGCATTTTATCACAGTTGCTTTCGACCTGCTGTAGCTGACTCATTGATCGGAGTTAGTCAGGGAAAGCAAATGTTACAGACTTAATGGTGTAAAACTGCTGATATTTGTATCCAGATTTTAGCCTCGACGTTTTTGACAATTTGCCTCCGATTACCCCACGTATGTTTAATTATTCTGTCATTAGGTGGGGTTTCATCATACTTTTTGACTTCTCAGTCAGATATTAATGGATGATCCAAATGTTTTTTTAGATTTTAATTCCCCCCCCCACTTGATCCATGCATTCTACCGTACGCATGTATATGGATGAAACTGAATTTTAAATCTATATCACTTTCTGCTCCATTTTAACAAGTTATTCAATTAAAACTCATCACAATATGCATGTGTTAAGTATTTCATGAGGTCTCCCTCCTTTTTGACAAGTTTCTCTTTTTTAAAAGGATGCTGATTTGGCAACAATACAATTACTAAAAGTTCATGTTATGCAAGCAGCATATCCATTTGTTTTGCCAGATTCTCAGTCCAAACTTAATCTAGAGAATTTATGCCCACTTTGAACTAATTAGTTCCCCTTTTCACTCAAAATAGCTCTAATTCTGCAGAAAGCACCTACCACTATGATGGCTCACCTAGTCAACCTGCAAAGGTCCTCCTTTCTCCCCTCTCCTGCCAGCAGCTTCTCTAGCCACTGCATAGGCCCTCCTTCCTCCACTCTTGCACCAGCAAGCTTCTCCAGCCACTTCAGCAACATCTTTGTTTCCAGCAGCTCCTGGGCATGGCAGCCACACCCCAGTCTCCAGCATCTCAAGCAGTCTCTATTCCAGCAGTTTCCAATAGTCTTCATTCATTCAGTTCATCCTCTTTCCTCCAAGTGCCTGCCTTCTGCTCTCTCAGTCCCATCAACTTCCTTCCAACTTCCTTCTACACCCACCAACTCTCACTGCTCCAGGTGCTGCTTTTATCCTTGTAATGACCTGGCTGCCTCTAGTGGCTACAGCTGTGCAACACACCCACTGCTCAAAACCTAGTTTTTAACCCCATGCTTGCCTTCCAGCACAAGGGGCCACTGTTGACATGACACCCTATCTCCTTGAGGGATCTTGCACATTTGCACTACACCATTCAATGTTTGCTTTTGTGTTAAATATGAGTTCTGATTAAAGTGATCCTTTGGGTCAAATTCCATGCTACTTTCCGTATGGCAACCCATGACGTCTGCTTCTATTCTCCACTTGGGGGACATGATTGAGACATAAAAAATTATGCATGGGAAGGATAAAGTGGATACAGAGATGCTCTTTACACTCTCACATAACACCAGAACCAGGAGTCATCCACTAAAATTGAGTGTTGGGAGGGTTAGGACAGACAAAAGAAAATATTTCTTTACTCAGCGTGTGGTCAGTCTGTGGAACTCCTTGCCGCAGGATGTGGTGATGGCATCTGGCCTGGATGCCTTTAAAAGGGGATTGGACAAGTTTCTGGAGGAAAAATCCATTATGAGTTACAAGCCATGATGTGTGTGTGCAACCTCCTGATTTTAGAAATGGGTTATATCAGAATGCCAGATGCAAGGAAGGGCACCAGGATGCAGGTCTCTTGTTATCTGGTGTGCTCCCTGGGGCATTTGGTGGGCCGCTGTGAGATACAGGAAGCTGGACTAGATGGGCCTATGGCCTGATCCAGTGGGGCTGTTCTTATGTTCTTACTTTCTGAAAGTCAAAGCAGAAAAATTCAATTATATCATTTTGTGGTCTGGAGGTTGAGCTATTTCCTTGCTTGAAAAAGCTACACAGGATCAGCTTGGATTTCACTGTGGATGGGAGACCAGGAACCACTGGTTAGAGATGAAGGAATTGTGGACAGCCAAAAAATGGATATCCTGAGAACTGGCCTGAGGCTCTCTATGTTTTGCCATTCCTCTCTATGTTTAAAGTTCCTACTTTACTTCACTGGCTTCAACTTGGTGTCAGAGAAAACAAAATCAGTGGTAGAGTTTATGTTATGCCTTGACTGGAACTAGCATCTACTTGACATCAGGCGCTGTCCTGGAAAGTGGCCTGGGGTTAAAATAAAGAAAAAAAGATTCTCCACATCTGCATTATCTCTTTAAAAGGAAAGAAGTGGTGACTTGAAACAAGCTGAGCCCTGCCAATATTCTGGGCTGTGATTCTTCAACCTATTTTCCCTTTAATGGTGTGTGCTTCTCCTCCTGGCTCAGCATCATCCATCTCCTGTAGGGGAGGATGTGTTTAAAGGGGATGAGCAGCAAGACTACGCCCCCCGCCACCCAAGAAAGCCTACTCTTCTCCTTTCCATGACACTTAACTGGTTCCCATGCTTTAACTACCAAAGTGGAACTTTTGCAATATTTGCCTCCTAGGGAGCAAACTGTACATCTCTCCTTAAAGAAAGGGAAAAAAATGAACCTCATGAAACAAAGTACAGTCCACCCTTATATCCACAGAGGATCTGTTCCAGGACCTCTTGTGGATATGCGAATCCAGGGCCACTTCCTGTTTGATGAGCAAACCGGCTTTCCCCAGGTATCCAAGGTATCTACTGTTATATAGTGGGTCCATGCAAAATAAGGACGGCATAGAGATAACAGCTCAATACGTTTATTCCATCTTCAGAGCAGGACCTAGCAATGAATCTGACACAAGGCAAACACCACTGGCTTTTATACCCTTTAGCTCCACCCAGACTTCCCATGATTGGTGCAGTTGAAACATTAACTAGAGGGCCAATCAGATGGTAGGATTTTGATCCATCACCTGATTGGCCAGCCATAAGTCTGGGCCAATCAGTTATGCAGGATTTCGATCCTGTATAACTTGCATACATAACATCTACTGTGATTCAAATCCACAAATGCTGGATCCACAGATACGGGGGCGTACACTATATACCACAGCATGTAAAAATGCATAGAGAAGCCAACATGAAAATGTGACATGATGGAGCAAAAACAGGGGTGCATTTTGATGCTGATTGCTGTCTGGCTCAGAACAGAAATGTGTCCAACATTATATTTTGCAACATTACAAACTGAGACTAATTTCTGCCCAGGGTTCCCTTCAAGTTAGGGGATGGTGCCAACCCTCTTTTAATTTTTATCCAGTTTGTTCAAACTAAAAATCAATACCTCTCTACCAGTGGTGACTTTCAAAGGGGTGTGGCATGAAGGAAGAGGCTGCCACTATTCAGCTCTGATCTAGTGGAAGGGGGAAACATCCTCAAACTAGTGGGTGTAAACAAGGTGATAATGAAGCCAGATGACTGACAGCTTCTGCAACTCTATACAAGGGCACACCTGCTGAATGACTAGTGTGAGTGTGAAGCAAGGATGTGTGAGTGTGTGTGAAGCAAGGACTAGTGTGAGTGTGAAGCAAGGATGCTGTTACATGGTTAATATTTCATTTTCCTTCATTTCAAGGCATGCAGGAGACATACATTTGTACATGTATACTTTGAGTTGTGCCTGCCTGGAGAACAAGGGCCAGACCAGTAACATGGCAATTGACAGGATACAGGGTGACCAGATGTTATAATTGCAAAAGAGGACAAGGAACCCCAAAATGTAGGACATCCAATAAAAATGTAGGACACGGCAAAATAAAAGCTAAAAACACTCATATATGAATTTCATGTGGTTAATTGAAACAATATATTACTTATTATTAAATTTGAGACTATTGTATTGGCAACCTTCAGTCTCGAAAGACTATGGTATCGCGCTCTGAAAGGTGGTTCTGGCACAGCGTCTAGTGTGGCTGAAAAGGCCAATCCGGGAGTGACAATCCCTTCCACACCGGGAGCAAGTGCAGTCTGTCCCTGGTCTGTCTCCCTGGCTATGGGCCTTCCTTCTTTGCCTCTTAGCCTCAGACTGTTGGCAAAGTGTCTCTTCAAACTGGGAAAGGCCATGCTGCACAGCCTGCCTCCAAGCGGGCCGCTCAGAGGCCAGGGTTTCCCACTTGTTGAGGTCCATCCCTAAGGCCTTCAGATCCCTCTTGCAGATGTCCTTGTATCGCAGCTGTGGTCTACCTGTAGGGCGCTTTCCTTGCACGAGTTCTCCATAGAGGAGATCCTTTGGGATCCGGCCATCATCCATTCTCACGACATGACCGAGCCAACGCAGGCGTCTCTGTTTCAGCAGTGAATACATGCTAGGGATTCCAGCACGTTCCAGGACTGTGTTGTTTGGAACTTTGTCCTGCCAGGTGATGCCGAGGATGCGTCGGAGGCAGCGCATGTGGAAAGCGCTCAGTTTCCTCTCCTGTTGTGGGCGAAGAGTCCATGACTCGCTGCAGTACAGAAGTGTACTCAGGACGCAAGCTCTGTAGACCTGGATCTTGGTATGTTCCGTCAGCTTCTTGTTGGACCAGACTCTCTTTGTGAGTCTGGAAAACGTGGTAGCTGCTTTACCGATGCGCCTGTTTAGCTCGGCATCGAGAGAATGAGTGTCGGAGATCGTTGAGCCAAGGTACACAAAGTCATGGACAACCTCCAGTTCATGCTCAGAGATTGTAATGCAGGGAGGTGAGTCCACATCCTGAACCATGACCTGTGTTTTCTTCAGGCTGATTGTCAGTCCAAAATCTTGGCAGGCCTTGCTAAAACGATCCATGAGCTGCTGGAGATCTTTGGCAGAGTGGGTAGTGACAGCTGCATCGTCGGCAAAGAGGAAGTCACGCAGACATTTCAGCTGGACTTTGGATTTTGCTCTCAGTCTGGAGAGGTTGAAGAGCTTTCCGTCTGATCTGGTCCGGAGATAGATGCCTTCTGTTGCAGTTCCAAAGGCCTGCTTCAGCAGGACAGCGAAGAAAATCCCAAACAAGGTTGGTGCAAGAACACAGCCCTGCTTCACTCCGCTTCGGATGTCAAAAGGGTCTGATGTGGAGCCATCGAAGACAACAGTGCCCTTCATGTCCTTGTGGAAGGATCTGATGATATTAAATTTGAGACTATATTACATTTTTATTTCAAATAATTTATTAATTTCAAGAAGGCTATGCAGTGCCTGCTCACAGGGAAAAGGAGGACATTTAAGTTCTCTTCTAGGATACAAGGTTAAAAAAAGAGGGCGTGTCCTGGAAAAAGAGGACCTCTGGTCATCCTGGACTGATAGTAACAGGTCACAAACCCACAGGTCAGTCATGCCACACATTTTCACTTGAACCATCTAATCACCCTTTCCCCCCCCCTTTTAATTGATTTATGGTGTTTAACACTCTAAATTTGCATAGGAATTAGTTTACTTCTTAAATTCAAATAGAGTTTCCACAGCTCCAGTATTCAAAGGGAGCCTACTGACTCTAAATCCTCCTGGAATGGTGTCCTAGTGACTCCAAACAACATTTACAAAACAAAGGTAAAGGATCTCTCCTCCAAAGGTCCTCACCAGCCCCATGATTGAGCTCCTCACCAACCCCATGACTAAGCTCAATCAAAGAGGCATGCAAATAAGCCAATGGACCTCCAAATTAGCTTGTATTGTATTGGCAACCTTCAGTCTCTAAAGACTATGGTATCGCGCTCTGAAAGGTGGTTCTGGCACAGCGTCTAGTGTGGCTGAAAAGGCCAATCCGGGAGTGACAATCCCTTCCACACCGGGAGCAAGTGCAGTCTGTCCCTGGTCTGTCTCCCTGGCTATGGGCCTTCCTTCTTTGCCTCTTAGCCTCAGACTGTTGGCAAAGTGTCTCTTCAAACTGGGAAAGGCCATGCTGCACAGCCTGCCTCCAAGCGGGCCGCTCAGAGGCCAGGGTTTCCCACTTGTTGAGGTCCATCCCTAAGGCCTTCAGATCCCTCTTGCAGATGTCCTTGTATCGCAGCTGTGGTCTACCTATAGGGCGCTTTCCTTGCACGAGTTCTCCATAGAGGAGATCCTTTGGGATCCGGCCATCATCCATTCTCACGACATGACCGAGCCAACGCAGGCGTCTCTGTTTCAGCAGTGAATACATGCTAGGGATTCCAGCACGTTCCAGGACTGTGTTGTTTGGAACTTTGTCCTGCCAGGTGATGCCGAGGATGCGTCGGAGGCAGCGCATGTGGAAAGCGCTCAGTTTCCTCTCCTGTTGTGAGCGAAGAGTCCATGACTCGCTGCAGTACAGAAGTGTACTCAGGACGCAAGCTCTGTAGACCTGGATCTTGGTATGTTCCGTCAGCTTCTTGTTGGACCAGACTCTCTTTGTGAGTCTAGAAAACGTGGTAGCTGCTTTACCAATGCGCTTGTTTAGCTCGGTATCGAGAGAATGAGTGTCGGAGATCGTTGAGCCAAGGTACACAAAGTCATGGACAACCTCCAGTTCATGCGCAGAGATTGTAATGCAGGGAGGTGAGTCCACATCCTGAACCATGACCTGTGTTTTCTTCAGGCTGATTGTCAGTCCAAAATCTTGGCAGGCCTTGCTAAAACGATCCATCACACAGTCAACTGGGTGGGAAAACCAAAGTCAAAACCCTGCCGGGTTGGGGGGGGGGCTCGATTAACAATAGAAGACTCCCTGATTGAATCACCCCACTTGGAATCCTGTAGGATTCTATAGGGTGAATGCCTATAAAATCTCTGAGCACCAGAACTTTGTATTCTTGTTCATTGTTCATGCACACATTGAATCCTGCCTTGGTGTTGGCCTGGAGAGCATTACCCCACTGGTGCTGCCTTAAGTCACCCCCATTCAAACTTCCACCCAGGGATCACCACACCAACCAGCACCCAGGATCAGTAACACCCCAAAATCCCTTTTTCCTTTTGAATTTGTCTTTTTCTGTCTCTCTGAGTGCATCTGATGCTGTTGAGCCAGCAGAGGCTGGTCCGCTAACCTCCACAGGCCACGTCTCTCCAAGCACCCCCTTCCCTGTGGGAAAGCACTGTGGCTCCTTTGTCCTGCTTCTCCCAGTAAGGAAGGCTCCCATGCAAGAGTGTGCTTCAGAACCCTCTTTCTGTGTGGGACCCTTCTTTGACTCAGGAAGGCTCATGTGGTCGGCTCCCTTGCTGCTGCAGTCCTTGCAACACAACAGTCTCAAGCTCTACCAATGGCTTTTGTGGTATGCAGTGCAGCCTCACCAAAGACCCACCAAATCCCTCGAGTAGGGAGGAGAGTGACGAGTACATGCCCTGGGCGTTATGCCAAGGGGGGCACATGACTGCATGAAGCCACCTCAGTGAGCACTCCATCCTTCAGGGAGAACCCAGAAGTACTGCCTTGTACCAGGAAAGAGTGGTATGCCTTTGTCTGTGTGTGAATTTTATTGCTCCACAGTGTGTGCGCGTTAGTCATAGAGTTCCCTTGTCTAGAGTAAGGTGTGGGTGAGTTACTTCAGGTAGGTCCCAGATCTGAATCTATCTTTGTGATTGTGCAAAAATAGTTTTATTTTAGTCCCCCCAAAACTATTTTTGCACAATTACGTAAGAACATAAGAAAAGCCCTGCTGGATCAGGTCAAAGGCCCTTCTAGTCCTGCTTCCTGCATCTCACAGTGGCCAACCAAGTCCTTCAGAGAGCACACATGACAACATCCTGCATCCTGGTGTCCTCCCCTGCATCTGGCATCCTGAGGTAGCCTACTTCTAAAATCAGGAATTTGCACGTGCCTACCATGACTTGTAGCCGATGATGGACTTTTCCTCCAGAAATTTGTCTAATCTCCTCTTAAAAGCATCACCACTTCCTGTGGCAGGGAGTTCCACAGACCAATTACAGGCTAGGAAAAGAAATATTTTCTTTTGTCTTTCCTAACTCTCAACACTCAATTTTAGTGGATGTCCCCTGGTTCTGGTGTTATGTGAGAGGGAAAAGAGCGTCTCTCTATCCATCCCCTGCATGATTTTGTATGTCTCAATCATGTCCCCCCTCAGGCGCCTCTTTTTTAGACTGAAGAGCCCCAAATGCTGTAACCTTTCCTCATAAAGGAGATGGTCCAGCCCAGTAATCATTTTGGTCACTCTCTTCTGCACCTTTTTTTCATTCAGCCATGTCACTGGACACTAAACAGGGTCCCAGTACATGACTGTTCTCCCCCCCAGTACCTGCATGATACATGTGTGTTAAAAAGCACTTCAAGCAATAGGGTGCTTGACCATTATCAGCCATTTACCTATGGGGTACTAATACAGACAGACTCTCCTCTGTCTCTATCAACCCACACTTTGGTTAAACATGTGGGGCCCTCTCTTAGGCTGCTCCTCTGAGGTGACCTCTTTCTGCATCCCATAAGCCCCTATGAACACCCACTCCTTTCCAATCTCTTGGTCTTTTCATCGAGTCATAACATAGCTCATGTAGCAGCACATAAATAACGCAAGTATGTGAGATCCCTGCTCATCGTAAAGGGATACTGAAAGTATTTGATAAAAGAACCAATTTGTCCTTTTCCCCACTGGGTCTAGATTTGAGTTAACAAAAAGCCACAACAGCAGTAGCTGGTCATACATCAAAGAGTTTAGATCTAACAGGCCTTTGAATAGATAGTGTAAACATGTGGGAATAGAGGTTTAAAGCAGCTACGCATTTTTTGGAACAAGAAGCGCCTTTCATGATTCTAGGAGGTGTTTAAATTTTAAATTGTTTATAAATCAATACTTTGAATGCAATTCTCTCTATTTGTTGATCCTCATTAGCCAGCAGACAGGCCCAGTGAATTTATATCTGCATAAGGATGAGAAGCTTTTTAGAGCAATGGAAGTTCAGAAGACTGGGGATTAAAATATTCTTGGAGAAAAGATTTGGACACAGGTCCTCCTCTCTGGAGCATCCTCTTCTCGTTACAAAGTGGGTAAGTAAAACATTTTGGGGCTTACAGCAAACCAATGCAATAATTTCTGTCATTTTCATATTTTTCTTGTTATTTATACCCCAATATTTCTACTTCGGAGCACATTCAAGTAAGCTTTTTGGATTTAAAATACAAAAAAAAAAAATTGACACTACCAATTCAGATATCTAAAATTGCAAGTAAAGGCGTCCCTGGATCTGGTTATCCACAGATCAGTAGAGTACAAAAGCCGTTTAGCACCTTTTCTGTTTTTTGGCTATAACTTTTGATAGGATAGAGATATTTGAACACAGTGTGTTTCACTGTGTTCTGCATGAAATCACACATCGAATGATATACAACATGATGGTATTATTCAAAAATACCAAGATTTTAAAAATTGGGAAGCAGCCTCTCTCAGTTCCTGCAGCTTGGCACCCGGGGACAACAGCTTCCAAGGCCCCCCATTTGTATGCCACAGCTGCAGATCCCTGTGCCCCCCTCACTCTTGACCTTTGTTGCTCTTGCTTACACGTGTGCAAAGCAATTGGTATCTTGCTGGCAAATTCTAATAGCAGAACGCTATTAGACAGACAAGCAGGCAGGAGCCTGCACGCTAGAGGGAGGACTCAGAGAATAGGAAGCAAGAAGCTTCCTGCCAGCTTGTCTGTATGTCAATTGTTTTATGATTTTATGGAAGCCATCATGAGTGCCCGTGGCAGTGGGGGAAAGGCAGGGCAAAAAATGCATTAGATAAACATACTGCTTTTCAATCAAAAAGAAGTTCACAAAACTGTTTATTCATAGAAAACATAAAAATAATAATAAAATGCTTCTCAGTCTCAAAAAGGGCTTGACACAAATCCAATTCTGGCAAAGGGAGCTATGGGAAGGTCTGATTCCATTTACTGTTTTGTGCCTTTCTGCGTCAGAGTTTGCCGCACATCTTGCCATCAACACGAAAAGTCAACATAACTTGGATGTCACAAATGACTTCTGCATTGCCATTTCAAAAAGCCCACTCCAGAATTTCAACTTCTTATTCAAGTCAGTAGCATAGCTAGAGGGGGTGCAAAGCACTGAGTTTTGCAGGCGCCTGAATGCACCCTGCAAGCGACCCCTCCCCCTCCCCTTTGGAGCCCTTCCGGGTAGTGGAAGCAAAACAGAGGCGAATTGATTCAAGCCAAACCACAGCAGCCTCCTCACTGACCCTTACTTTTGGGTAGCAATAAAGTTTACTTTTGGTTTTACTTGCACAATTTGGAATTATTTCAATCCTTTTTCAGAGAGTGACCATGAAATTTTTGGAAAGAAAAAAGAATGAAAATAGAGTGCGATGAAATTGTTTGTAAAGATTGTTCTTCTATTTCAGTGGTTCTCAAACATTTTAGCCCAGGACTCACTTTTTAGAATGACAATCTGTCGGGGGACCCACCAGAAGTGTTGTTATTAACCTAGAAGTGATGTCATGGCCAAAAGTGATATCATCAAGCAGGAAAATTTTTTAACAATCCTAGGCTGCAATCCTATCCACACTTACCCAGGAGTAAGCCCCATTGACTAGCATTGTTGAAAGCATATACATCATAGCCTGTTAAACGTACAGATCTCTCCAAATGCAGTCACATACTATGTTGGCATCAAGGCTAATAAACTAAAAACAAAATATTGAAATGAATGGGAACCCACCTGAAATTGACATGTGACCCACCTAGTGGGTCCCAACTCACTGTTTGAGAAACAGTGTTCTATCTATGCAAAATAAATCAGTTTCCCAAATAATAAATTGGGTGCTAAATTGGGTCATTGTGCGTTTGTGTACATTTTTCTGGGGAGGGGTTTCCATAATTTTCATCAGATTCTCAAAAGGACTCAACAAGATTAAGTATCACTGATACCTACTCCGAAGTCCTTGTGCCTTGCGGCAGTGGTACCAACATGGCTACTCTTTTGTGTCGGTTTTCACAAAGAGCTCTCCTTTCTGTTCAGTTTCATTCTGGGGGGGTTTCATCTGCATATTCTCCAACTGGCTTGAAAATTTCCTACCTGGGTTTAGAGATTGTCACAGAGAAGGGAGGGGGAAATGGATTATATACCTGAATGGAGGGTGGGAAAGTAGCTGCATGGAGAGTTAGAAGGCGTGGAGAAGGTTCTACCTGTGCTCCCTGAATTACAGACTTAAAGCAGGCTGAATATTTGGTGCATGATATTTTTAATGTGAAATGCATAATTAAACACAATGACTCGACTGACAGGCAGTGTTCAAAATTTTAAATATATCGGCATGAATAAGTTTTTTGGTTTTTTTTACTTTATAATGTTCTCAAAACTCTGAGATTTATGCTTGTGATTGTCTAATCCAGTGGTTCCCACACATTTAGCACTGGGACTCACTTTTCAGAATGAGAATCTGTCAGGACCCACCAGAAGTGATGTCATGACCAGAACTGACATCATTAAGCAAGAAAATTTTTTTAACAATCCTAGGCTGCAATTCTACCTGCGCTTATGCAGGAGTAAGTCCCATTTACCGTAGTTGTTAAAATTATATACAAAGTAGCTTGTTCAATGTACAGGTCTGTAACATTTTCCCAAATGCAGTCACATACCATGGTAGCATCAAGTCTAATAGATTAAAAAAAAAATAATGGAAATAAATGGGGACCTACCTGAAATTGGCTCGTGCTCCCTGGGGCATTTTATGCGCCACTGTGAGATACAGGAAGCTGGACTAGATGGGCCTCTGGCCTGATCCAGCGGGGCTGTTCTTATGTTCTGGGGAAAGCGGGTGTCCATGGGCTGACAGGTGGGGAGTGGGAGGCAGCGCCAGGATCCAGCAGTTATGCTGCATCCTACCCCCATTCCCAGGCTGTGCAGAGTGGCTCCAGGTTGCTCTGTTCTGCTTGGCTCTGCGCCACCACTGCAGGTGGCGCAGATTCAAGTAGACCCATTAGGGCCGCTGCAGCTCTCCCGGGGGTCAGGGGAATTTTTTTCCCCTTGCCTGGGGCCAAGCCTCAACCGTTCTGAAACTTGCACTGGAGACAGCGCAAGCCCACTGGCCTGCCTGTTCCAGCACAAGTTAGGATTGTGCTACCTAAGAGTCAATTACCTGGCAGTAACTGAATATGATCTGAGGACGCATGATACAAGCATTTTGCTGAAGCTAAACAGGTATAAGTCTAGTCAGTGCCGGTGTCAGAACCCTATGTATACTTCCTGAAGCCACTGGCGTACCTGGGGGAGTGGGGGAGGCAAATGCCCTCAAACGCTTCCCAGCGAGGGGCGCCACCACAACCCCATTCTCTTGCAATTGCAAAAACCAAAAGTGATGTTTTTTGGCCTTTGGGCCACATGAGGGGGTGGCATTTTGCGTTCCTGGCCCAGGCGGCACAGGGGCCAGGATTGCAGTTGTCTAGAGCATCACACCATGGGGAAGACAAATCATGGTATTGTTATAAGAATAATTGTCCCACATTGTCATAGGACTGATGCATGAACTCACCTTGCAAGCACTGCCTTCAATATGAGTTGGTTTTGCAGTCAACTTGGGCTGTGCTGAAACAGTCTTGTGAACATGCAAGTACTCTGCATTGCAATTGCCACTTAATGCGGCCTGAACGCTGTTCAAAAACGGTTTTCGGAAATGAACCTGGACATGCCTTGAAGCATTCACAAGGCAGGCTCAACACATCAAAAACCACCAGAGAGATAAACTCCCATTGACTTCAATTTGCCCAGAATTTTTGTCGGAACCATCCCAGGCACTTCTGCCTCAGTCTGTTTATTTCACCTACACCAGACAAATTACTCGACTGATTTTTATTCCGAAGCTTCACACTGCCTTGTGAAGCAAGTCTCCACCACGCTCCAGACTTGATCATGTTTGAAATAAAAACCTTTCCAATTTGTAAACTGTCAGGCTTAATATGGGATCTTGGCATTAATAGGATTTTATTGACTTCTCGCATCAGCAGAAGAAAAGGTTGATAGAGTGCCGTGAAGGAAATGAAGATACAATACTCATTTTGCTTATGTCTCCAGAGTCATATAAATTTGGTTGTTGAATCTGAAATGCTCTGGCTTTATTGGCTGGGCCTTTCCTCTTGACAGTGTGAGAAAGGGAGAAAAGATGCCTAGAGACTTTGTCGAAGCTATGAGATCAGCAGATTTGGGGGGATTTTTTTTTTTTTTGCAGAGATGGATTAAAGGTTTGGTGTCCAATTACAGTGAAAAACACATGAATACACAGTGCGTTTTTCCCCTTCTATCTCTGGATTCCTGCCAGTTTCGGCTTTCTCCCTTTCCACTTAAAGCTCCATTTGCCCAGTTATTTTTCCCTGAATGCCACTTAATTCAGAAGAGTACACCAATACAGGATGTTTATGAAGCCAGGGAGAAGGCAAAAGGTGGGCGCCACTACCCTTTGCAAATTTTTTATTGTATTTGTTGTTGTGTTTGATTACCCTCCTCTAAAGCAACAAAATGAAAAAAACAAAAAAAAACTTCCGCGTTGACATCTTTTGCCAAACGGCAATTAACAGCCAACTTCCACTTGGCTGTTGATTAGGCATCAAGGTCAATGATTTAGGTTTTGTATATTACCTATCAATCATACTTCGTAAAAAGAGCCGAAATCCTCCCTTTCAAGGAGCAGCTTGTGAATTCAAAGTAGCTTGCCAAAGGTTTTTCCTAGAAACACAGGGTGGAAAAAAAAAAACAGGAAAAATAACCAAGGAAGAGTACTTTCTCCTCCTGAATTAATCATGTGTTTTAGAGGTCACATTTGTGAAGCTGTGCACAATAACCGTTTTTCATCCACTGGGTCCTGGACTGTTTCATACCTGTTCCCAAGACAAATAGAAAATAAATATATTTTGGGTTATTTATTTACTCTCTCTCTGTGTGTGTGTGTGTGTGTGTGTGTGTGTGTGTGTGACCAGGAAGTGGAAGTCATAGCAAGATTCTGCAGATAAAGAAGCAAGTAAATTACACAAAAGTAGAGCTCATACAGCTATATGCATGTAAAGATGCAAGCCCCATCTCCAGTACCGATGGCCACCATTTTTTCCGCCCAGAAGCCTATATCAAAGGGTCACGACGTCATTGTGCAATATTTGTAAACTCCTCCTGCAGGGTTTGTTGTCTGCCAGTTGGGGGACAGCCATTCAGTTTAGGGCTAGCTCTGAGATTCAGCTCTGGGGCTCCCCTGCTCTCGCACTGGGTCCAGCACAAGCCCTTAGCAGCCTCAAAGGTAGACAGGGAACTGAGTCACTCTTCTTCCTCGGCTGCCTCCTGGGTCATGCTTCTCAAGTCCTTTGGGGTTTTTCCATCTCAAGCAAGGGTCAGGCACTTTCACAGCCCTCTGAATGACCTTCTCATCACCTGGCTAGGGCTTTTGAGCTTGCTCAACTGGTCTGCCCACCCGTCCCTTTCTGTCTTGACTCCTTCCTTCTGCTGCTTCCAGCTGCCTCCATGCCACTCCCCACCTCAGCCTCTTCTGCTACCCCATGGAGATGTTATGGCTTCTGTTCTACTCAGGCCTTGGGAAGGGGATGGGAAGTGGGGCCCGATCTGCCTAGGCTTCTTAATGTCTGTGTCTGCCCCTCCCTCAGTAGAGTCTGCCACAGTTTCCCTGCCCCCCAGGCTCCACTGCAGTGATGCAAGGAGGTAATGCTGTCAGGCCCCAAAGGGGTCATTTCTCCATGTTCTTTCATTTGTGTGACCTGCTTCCCTGGCCAGCCAGTAATTGTTCGAGGCTCCTCAGGGACCTTCCTCCAGCCTACATGAGTACAGAATTGGACAAATCATTCTAGGGTCTCTTTCAGGTAGGACTTCAGGAGCTTCCTGATGGCCATGCCCCCTACTCCAGATCTCAGACAGTAGTGATATGCTACAGCAGTGGTCACCAAATTCATAACTGCTGTCCTTACGAAAAGCAGTCCCTGTCTAGACCAGAGCTTAGCATTCCATCCATTCCATTCCATGGAGCTGCTTGTCAGCCTGCGTGGGAGAACCAGAGGCCAGAAGTGAGACCAAACCAGGAAGATCCATTCTGGAATGTTGTTGGTTCTTGAAAGAGAGAAGCTCTATGATTGTAAAAATCCCCTTGAGGGATTTAGAAACGCCTGCCTATGTGAACCGCCTTGAATAAAGTCAGAGGAAGAATCCGATGACCAGAAAGGTGGTATATTCATTGTTGTTGTTGTTGTTGTTGTTGTTGTTATTGTTGTTATCTCCACACCATGTTTATTCCCAGTAGATCTGGGCATGAGGATGCTCTGGACAGTTGCGTCTGTTGCCTGGTATCCCAAAAAGCTCTGCAACAAGATGTCTGGGCAGTCGCAAATGCCACGAGGGTCCTGTGGTGTGGAGGTGAAACAGTGGCCCTCGGGAGCAGAGGGCTTCCCCCAAATCCTGGATCTGGTCCCCGGGTCAGCATTTGGAAAGCCCTTTGCTACAAGTCCCATTCATTTCAGCGAGGCCGGAATGTGCACACAATGTGTTCTAAAAAGCCATTGAAATGAACAGATTTCTTTACTAGCTTTAGGTTATTGTACAGACTGCCACAACTCCAGACTGTTATGAAGTATATTCAAGTCAGCTATTCTCAGGCTCTAATAATAATAACAACCGCAGCAACAACAGCGACAACTTGCTTGGGCTGTATTGAAGTATCATCAGCAGCACAAATAAATTCAGCCCCCAAATAAATTTCCCATATTTATAAGATAAGGGCCCACAAGAATCCTTGTGAAACAAAGCATATGTTACATAATTCATTAAACCCTAAAGGCTTTTTATGTATATTACTACACAAAAAAAAAAAAAAAGTGTTAACACTCAGGGCAAATAATTTTCAGCATAATTACAGAAATGAATTATGGCGGTGTAACTGCAAGACTCGAATAACCAAACTACTTGCCAAGGATCTTTTATCTTCTTGATGTTGAGTCTGAGTTTTCTTTTTAAACTCGACATTTGTATAACGATGCAACTAAAAAAAACAACATTAATAATCTGCAGTTTCAGAGTTTTTTTTCTGAATGTTGAATTATTTCAAGGAAATGCTTGTTTTACAGCTGTCATAAAATCTCTGCAAATAAATACCATGTCTAAGTAATACACAGTAGGTATATCTGTACATAAAACAGGTGGAAACAGATTGTAAATGATATGTGTGGAACTCCCAGCCTGTTTCTCATTAGGTCTTTTGGCTTGTAAACTTTTTTTTTTTTTAAAGAAAGGTAGGTAGCCCATCTGTCAGGTAATAACTATTGTTTATGAAAATGCAGGTGTATTTCATCTTCTTAAAATTGACTGATTCAGTGGTTAAGAGGCAGGATCCAGAAAGGGCCACAATGGAGATTTTGAAAGTGCAAGAGAGGAAACATCTGTAGCCTATAATGAGCTTCTGCTATCAACTTGTTTTATGGAGCTATTGCCAAATCACCCTGTGGAACTTTAATGCTTATGAAGCTGAAAGCTTTTGCCATCAAAAGTGTAATACCAGCATCTGATCTCTGGAAACAAACAAAAGAACTCTACAAAGGTCACCATTCAGTCCCTTCCGTACTCAGAAGTGAATTGGGGGGTTGCCTGCCCCCCTCACAGCCATTCTTGGAGTGACTGAGTGCCACTCTGGGTGGCTGCCCCCTTCTTCCGCTTTGAAAAAAAAAGTGAAAGAGCAGGCGGCCATGCAGGTTGTGTGGCATGACTGATTTACAGCCCCTAAAGGATTGCCACCTGGGAACACAGTACCCTCCTGGCCCCCTTCATAAGAACATAAGAACAGCCCCACTGGATCAGGCCATAGGCCCATCTAGTCCAGCTTCCTGTATCTCACAGCGGCCCACCATATGCCCCAGGGAGCACACCAGATAACAAGAGACCTCATCCTGGTGCCCTCCCTTGCATCTGGCATTCTGACATAACCCATTTCTAAAATCAGGAGGTTGTGTATACACATCATTGGCTTGTACCCCATAATGGATTTATCCTCCAGAAACTTGTCCAATCCCCTTTTAAAGGCATCCAGGCTAGACGTCATCACCACATCCTGTGGCAAGGAGTTCCACAGACCGACCACATGCTGAGTAAAGAAATATTTTCTTTTGTCTGTTCTAACTCTCCCAACACTCAATTTTAGTGGCTGTCCCCTGGTTCTGGTATTATGTGAGAGTGTAAAGAGCATCTCCCTATCCACTCTGTCCATCCCCTGCATAATTTTGTATGTCTCAATCATGTCCCCCCTCAGGCCTCTCTTTTCTAGGCTGAAGAGGCCCAAATGCTGTAGCCTTTCCTCATAAGGAACGTGCCCCAGCCCCGAAGGTGCCTTCAATTACCCTACTGGCCCCCCTCCCCTCCCCCTCAGTACCCTACTGGCCCCCCTCAGTATCCACAGTACCCTCCTGGCCCCCCTAGGTTACCCTAGTGGCTCCCCTCCCCTCAGTTACCCTACTGCAACTAATCATTACCCTCCCCTGGTCTTGCACATGATGTGCTATTGTTCTACTGGGCACATTGCAGCATGCCAGTCCATTTCTGAAAAGTTAATTTTATATTATATTATATACCACTTTTCAACAGAGTAGTTCAACCAAGCTTGCCCCTCATATACATCCTGATGTCTGTGGCTCATTTTAGAAGGAATCTGAATATCAGACAGCTGGGGAGCAAAGGGCCACTGGATCTACATCAGCAAGGTGCAGAAGGACCTTTATTTTATATAAGATGACTATGTGCATGGCATATGATTGAGCTCAGTTAAGAAGGCATGCTTGTGAGCCAAAGGACTTCCTACTGCACCTTCAGCTGGGTGGAAAAACAAAGGCAAAACCCATTAGTGGTCCTTTACTAGGAACTGAGAATACCTGGATTGAGTCAGTCTTCCTAAGAATCCCATAGGAGTCTATGGGACAAAAATTTATAAAAACCAGTGGCTTCAGAGCCTCATGTTTTTTTGTTCCACATCTGTTCTTTGCTTCCCTGTCCACTGCCTGCTATTCTGTCTTCTGTTAGTCTGCAGAAGTTCATCCTGCTGATCCTACTTCAAGTCACCTATTCTAGCTGCTATCTAAGGACCATCCTGCCAACTGGCACCCAGGGTCAGTTATATCCCACAACCTCCTGATGAGCTGGATAACTGACCCCCTTTCTGGAGTGGGAGGTGAAGACCAGAGTTGGATATGAACCAGTCTCTGGATGAAGTCAGATTGCTAATGCCCAAAGGGTAGGTACCCACCCCCTAAGGGTAGGTACCCACAGTAAAAGGAGAGGTAGACAAGATCTGCTGTAAGATTGAAGTGTACTGAATAATGTAATTAATAAAGTGACCCTACTTGATTCAAAAAATTACCTTGTCTCGTGTGACTTGTGGAGGGTGGTTGGGCAATGAAGTTGTAACCCATGTTACTGCATTATAACATGCCACATGTCTACATCCTGGTGTGTGTGCTTGTGTTCATGTGAATATAAAATATAGGATTGTTAGGAGAAATTTCTCTAGTTTTATTAAGGTTCCCCTGAAATGCCTTAAATCAGTGGTTCCCAAATTTTTTAGCACTGGGACCCTCTTTATAAAATGAAACTCTATTGGAACACACCTTTATGAGACTTTAAAAGTGATCTATCTATCTATCTATCTATCTATCTATCTATCTATCTATCTATCTATCTATCTATCTATCTATCTATCTATCTATCTATGTGAGCCTTACCGCAAAGATAGTACCTTACAGTACCTTACAGTGCATGTTTGTTAGCCTTACAGCTGGGCAAGTGCCTGTACTAGCCCGGCGCTGGGCTAATGCCGGGGGGGGGGTGCCCAGCCTCCGCCATTTGGTGTTTGCATGGATCACCAAGCCAAGGCAAGGTAAGCAGGGGCAGGGAGTATGTGGGGAGGAGGCGCTCTGAGGAGGGGGGAGGCAGGTGAAGGACGGAGAGAGGGCAGGGAGGAGGCGTAACAGGGAGGCGGGAGATGGGGAGAGAGCAGGCGGGAGGCATGCTGGGGGGAGGAAGCGAGGAGGGAGGGAGGCGGGTTCGGTGGAGCTCTGCTGCACTGGATCCTGTCCGTCCGTGTGGGGCTCAGCGCCCTACATGAACGCTTTTACCATTTGCGGGGCTATTTCCCCATTGCGAGATTACTTCCCTTACCTTACTTTTGTCCCCTTCTCCCGAGGTGCCGCCTGCAGTAGTCCGTGGTGTGCAGAATCCAGCGGCAGCCGTTTTTGGTGCCGCCAAAGCTGCATGCCACAGGAGCTCAGACTTGGGCTGCTAGGCTGCAATCCTAGCCACACTTACTCAGGAGTAAGTTCCATTTACTATCACTGTTAAAAGCATATACATAGTAACCTGTTCAAAGTACAGAGCTGTAACATTTCACCAGATGTAGTCACATACATTGGTAGCACCAAGTCTAACATAATAAAATACTGAAATGAATGGGGACCCACCTGAAATTGGCTCATGACCCACTTGTGGGTCCTGACCCACAGTTTGAGAAACACTGATCTAAAGTACTATTTTGTTTGTTTGCAAAAAAATGCAATCCATTTCTCATAATGAGATAGCCCTAATGAATAACCTCAAGGCTTGAGGAGCTTAGTCATGTGACCAAGCCGTCACCTAACTGTCCCACTAACTGCCATTGTCGAGCCTGGAAAAAAGCACACACACATACACACCAGAAAATAGATGCTGAAACATTTATCTCCCTGTATTTACACAAGGTTGCAGACTGCAGGAGCTCAGTTCTTTGCAGGTCAGTTAGCAGCAACCTGATTTTTGAATAACCTCAGGGCTTGAGGCAATTAGTTTTCTTTCAATCCTCCATGTTTTCATTGGAAGCTCTGTGGGACCCACCAGAAATCACGTCTTGACCCACCAAGTGGGTCTCAACCCACAGTTGAGAAGCGCTGCCTTAGATGGTTCACCAAAGCTGAAGTGAAATCAGGGGGAGCGTGTGTCAGGCTGGCAGAGGAGGATGGAATGTGCCACCTTGTCAGCAGCAGAGCAGAGCAGCAGAGTAGTGGGGCAGCACAGGAAGCAACCGGTCCCAAACAAAGCCACAAACACAGACACAGGCTTGTTGAGTGTAGAAGCAGGTACTGATAAGGAGCAGGCTGAAGTCAGTCAAACGGTCCAGAAGTCAGGAATACAGCAAAGCACAGTCAGGATAAGCAGTCCAAGTCAGAAAACAAACCAGCAGCACTTCACCTAGAACATCCACCACAGCAACCCACACTTGATGTCTGCACCAGTCTCCTTATATACCAGAGGCAGCCAATCAGAACAGGGCGACCTCATAGTCTCATGACAGTCTTGTGCCCTGCTCTGATTGGCTGCCCAGTGGTGCATTGCACACTCCACCATGGGCTACGTGACTCTTATCACATCTCCTTGAGGCACATGGCTCCCACCTTACACAGGTGCATCTAATTAGCAATCAGTGCTGCAGTTACATTTGTTTGCATTCACTGGGCATGGACCTCAAGGCCCCCTGCCACATCCTGGCTCACAACAATTTCATGGCCTGAGAGATGCCAAGGCCTGACATCACCAGAGGGGGAGAACATCACCAGAGAGGGACAAAACAAGAAGAGGTGAAGCCTCAGGCCGGTAGTCGAACGAGTACATGTCGCAGGCTGCTTTTTTTTTTTAAATAAAAAGTCTTCTTCAGAGGAAAAGAATCTTGGCACGTCGTGCCGTCTAGCAAAGCAGCTAGAATTACAGCTTGCTCGGGATAATTTCTCCAGGGAGTGGTGACATAATACATCCATCCCCTTGGCAGCTTTCAGGGTTTTTTGTTTTTAATATAGTGCTGATTCAGCAAATTGCCCTTGGTGTTGCTGACCTTGCCAGCATTATAGAGTCTTTTTTTCACAGGGCTGGAGTTCTGCGCTTAGAAATATTCTTCCCATGTAGTCGTCATGAAGAGGTTGATTGCAGCCAAAACATGCATGTCCGTCCTCCTATCGCTTTTCACCTGTTTTTTAATTCTTTCTAAAAGCGTGTAGTTGCCATGACAAGTGAAATTCTCATTCTGTATGATGCTAGAATTCTTTCTATAACAATTATGAGACTGGTGTAACGTTTTGTTCTCCCATGTATTATATTACACAAAAGTGTGTTCTTTAAAAAGTACAGGAATTAAAAAAAAATAGGTACCACATTTTCCTTTTTTCCATTTATCAGATTCTATTTGTGGAACAGTCTAAGGGCACAATCCTAACCCACCTTCCAGCATTGACATAAGGGTAATGCAGCTCCAAGATATGGTTGTTGGCAACCTTCAGTCTCAGAAGACTCTGGCATTGCGCTCTGAATGGTGGTTCTGGAACAGCATCTAGTGTGGCTGAAAAGGCCGTTTCGGGAGTGACAATCCCTTCCACACTGGGAGCAAATGTAGTCTGTCCTTGGTGTGTCTCCATGGCTACAGGCCTTCCTTCTTTGCCTCTTTGCCTCAGTCTGTTGGCCAAGTGTCTCTCCAAACTGGGAGAGGCCATGCTACAAAGCCTGCCTCCAAGCGCGACGCTCAGAGACCAAGGTTTCCCATCTGTTGAGGTCCAATCCTAAGGCCTTCAGATCCCTCTTGCAGATGTCCTTGTATCACAGCTGTGGTCTATCTGTAGGGCGCTTTCCCTGCACAAGTTCTTCATAGAGGAGATCCTTTGGGATCCGGCCATCAGATCATGAATCATGGACTCTTCACACACGACAGGAGAGGAAGCTAAATGCTTTCCACATATGCTGCCTCCAACGCATCCTCGGTATCACCTGGCAGGACAAAGTTCCAAACAACACAGTCCTGGAACGAGCTGGAATCCCTAGCATGTATACACTGCTGAAACAGAGACGCCTGTGTTGGCTCGGTCATGTCGTGAGCTCCGAGATAAAACAAACATTCCCTTACTTTGAGAACAAACATTCCCTTACTTTGAGGAGGCCTCCGTGAGTGCCACCCAACTGCAGGATGCAGCACACATCCCATTGGCACCACAGTTGGGGGCCACTCATGGAGGCCTTCTCATAGTAAGGGAATATTTGTTCCCTTACCTCGGAGCTGCATTCCACTTATGTTGGTGCTGGAAAGTGTGTTAGGATTCTGCCCTTAGGTTACCAGCACACTTTGTAACATTATGGGTGCAATCCTAACCCCTTAAGTCAGTGCTTTCCAGCACTAAGGGCAATACAGCTCTGAGGGAGGGAACAAGCATTCCCTTACTTTGAGGAGACCTTCGTGAGTGATACCCAACTGCAGGATGCAGCACATGTCCCATTGGCACCGCTCTGCCAGTGCTGGAAAGTACTGACATAAGGGGTTAGGATTGTGTCCTAATATTATTTAGAATTATCACTTTTATACTGTTGTACAGTACTATAGTACTGTAGCATTTGTATCTGATGCAATTTATATTTATTTATTATTAAGTAAGAACATAAGAAGAGTCTTGTTGGATCAGGCCAAAGGCCCATCTAGTCCAGCTTTCTGGTTCTCACAGTGGTCCACCAATGCCCCAGGGAGCACACAAGACAACAGACACAGCCTGCATCCTGGTGCCCTCCCCTGCAGCTGGCAATCAGAGGCAGCCTACCTCTAAAACCAGGAGCTTGCACATACCTACCATGACTTGTGACCAGTGATGAACTTTTCCTCCAGAAATATATCCAATTCCCTTTTAAAGGCAACCGGGCAAGATGCCATCACTGCTTTCTGTGGCAAGGAGTTCCACAGACTAATTACACTTTGGGTAAAGTATTTATGGAAAGAATTTATGGGAAGTGTTTATGTGATATTAATGTACCGGTTCGTGGGAAAGAAAAGTTGGAAAAACACTGGTCTAGAGTAAGGAATAAGGACTACTGGCTCTGTGGACTAATTCTTACCATATGCTTTGAATTTTTTTCACCAAATGTTCGTGCCTGAGACATTTGTCACAAAGTGAGTAAGAGCAGAGACACGGCAGCCCATGATCCATTGTGTCAGCCACTTTGCTTTGGGGCCTTTTATTTGATTCAAGTGTACGTTCTGCTTATGTCACCTCTGGATGAACTAGAGAACAGAATGTTGCCACACTTAACTAAAAGAAGTTAAGGACTATCATTAAATTTAGAAACTTGGTCTTCTTGGTATAGTGGTTTTTTTCTTTTCCTTCCAGGTGAATGAGCACCAGTACATACATGTAGTGATTCAATCATTGTGCAGAAAGGAATGTTGATCAAATATTAACATCATGATTTCTTAACTCTGATTGAATTAAATCTGTGATTTAATAAAGAAGCCCATAAACTTGCGTGCATATACTTGGCAAGCTGTAAGAAAGAAAAAGCCACAAATGGAAAGCTGCCATTATCTGCGCATACACCAATTCTGAAGTCAGTTTTGGAAATTCTCCATGTTAATCCAGGAGATATAGTGGAATAGTAGGAAGGCAGAGCAAATTTCATAAAGCAATACAAGTTCGGAAGGGGGGATTTGTTCATCTCTTGTTGGGTCCTCATATTGTCTTTCGCAGCGTGAGATAAATTGAAGAGGTGATGGTGTTTCTGGCAAGAAGAAATACTGTAAAGAAAAACTTCACCAGGTGAATTTCTGCTGGTTTCACAGCAGTTACAAAAGTCCTGATCAGAAGGGAAAAGGTTAAGACCACAACTGGAGGCAGCGCAGGAAGCAGCAGAGTGGAAATATCTAAACTGCAGACCTGGGAGTAGCAGTCCCTGAGCCAGTTCACCAGGTTAAGGGGGCTACTGCAAGGTGATTGGGGCAGGGAGAGGCCATGACTTTTTGTGCTAGGAGGTGGTGATTGTCATGATCCTCACTCTAAGCAGAGGTTCAGATTCTGACTTCCATGAGGATGGATTGGCCAGATCAGTGGGACCAACAGTTCAATCCTATCTTTCCCACCCCGCCACTGCTGGTGAGGATACATTTAAAAAAGCACACTGTAGCTGGGAGCGGGGATCTTTGGAAGGCTTCAGAGGGGAAGATTTAAATCTCCTTACCCCTCTATAAGCCCCCTGTTTTGCAACGATCTGAACCAGCTATTTCACTGGTGAATGTTCAAGGAGAGAAAGGGAAGGAGAGGCTACTGAAGAAAGGGATAGGATCTGTCTTGCGTCATCACTGCCAGATCCAGCCCTTCTTCAGCCTTCCTTCCCTCATCCCTCCCCCTCCCTAGAAGAACATAAGAACAGCCCCGATGGATCAGGCCACAGGCCCATCTAGTCCAGCTTCCTGTATCTCACAGTGTCCCACCAGATACCTCAGGGAGCACACAAGACAACAAGAGACCTGCATCTTGGTGCCCGTCCTTGCATCTGGCATTCTGAGGTAACCCACTTCTAAAATCAGAAGGTTGCACATACACATCATGGCTTGTGAACCGTCCCTGCCCAGTTCTGCTCCAGCTCTGCCTCCCCTGCCATCTTACCTGCTCTGGTGGGTCCTCTGGGATCCTCTGATGTGGGTGGGAAGGCTCCATTCCTCCCACTGGTAGACCCAGTGTGCTCCTGCAGCACACTATTCTGCACACTGCCAAAGCTCCCTTTACAACCGCTTTACAGCAGTTGCCACCAGTGAAATGTATATTCCACTGGCTCTTGGGCCCAAGTGGATTGGGCTGTGAATCTCAATTCAGACTCCAAAAGCGGGCTAGAGCTTCAGCTCCCAGCTAAGAGACCCTGCAGGCATAACTGAGTCCAATACCTCCCTCTGTTTGAGCCAGTGAGCTTTGTCCCTGCCTCCTTTTCGTTTACTTTTCCCGCAGTCACATCCCTCGCTACTTGCACTGATGTGACAGCACTATGGAGATATCCTATGGTGGAGGGATGATCAGGAGGCCTCCTCAAAACTCAGGGAACTTTTGTTCCCTTACCTCAAAGTAAGCCTCCTGTGGCCCTATGGGTCTACTTCGATCTGTGCCAGCTCTTTGGCTGGCAAAAATCCAAATGGACCCAAGAGGGCATGGCAAGGTTGGGCAGAGTGCATAGGATATTGCTGCACCAGTAACAACTTCCTGCCCACTCCCAGTATGGCTCCTTGTGGCCCTAATCCCTGCCCCAAACCTCCCTCTCACTGCCCGTTACTCCTCCACTCTGCCCACACCCTGCACCAACATACCTGCGCCAGGGGAACCAGACGAACCTCTGCTATGCAACCAGCATCACTTGCCATTCCCTAAGCAGCCCAGTAGCACATGCACTGTGTTTTGTTGTGCCGCATGTACCCAGGGCTACTGACTCGTGAGCAAGCTGAGCACAAGACATTCACATTCCTATTTCTGATTCAGGAGATGTGAATTTGGCTGCATCAAAACTTCTCTTCTATGCCAAAGGTATCCAAACTTTCTGGCAGGAGGGCCACATCATCTCTCTGACACTGTGTTAGGGGCCGGGGAAAAAAAAGAAAGAATTAATTTACATTTCAAATTTGAATAAATTTACATAAATGAGTAGTTTGGGGATGGAACTTATATGAATGAATGAAGGTCTTGCAATAGCTCACGGCTTATAAAAGTCCTTACACAAAGCAGGGCCGGCCTTTCCTTTGCTGCTGCTGCTGCTGCATCACAGACGTGAAGCAGCAAGCAGTGGAGGGAGCCCTTGTCCCACAGCTCACACGAGAGGTCGAACAGTTGGCTGTCACTCTGAGAGCAGTTGTGTCAGGCCATCGCGGGCTCTAGCAAGTCTCAGGAAGGCCAGAGCTCATTAGAGACTAGGGGCTCCCAGCAGGCTGGATTGGAAGTCCTCGAGGGCCACAGATGGCCTCAGGGCTGGAGTTTGGGCACCCCTGTTCTATGCAACTATTAAAAGTACATGACCTATGTCTTCCTTTTCTTGGGGGGGGGGTAGATTTTCAGATAATCTGATTCCTACTCCTTGTGACTATTGACTAGCTGCTGCGGCTTCCAACTGAACAAAGCCTTCCCAGATTTGGAAACAATCACATCCACCGAGTTGGCCGGTTTCTTTTCAAGACATGAGACAACTGTATGAATAGATCAAAAATGACACTTTTCACGCCATCCAATTGTTTTAATGATAATTTCCTGCCGACGCCTCTAATTAGCCTTTGGTGGGTAATTTGTTTCAAATACGTAGTTCTCCCTTTATCCCAACATTTACTCCTCATGCGCTCCGATAGCAACTCTGGGCGTGTGGGCGTGTAAGTGTAAGCATTTGGCACGCCTGAACTCATGGCGACGCCTCCGTGTGTTGCGGCAAACGTTTGAGAAATTATTCACTGTAAATAGTATTTGGTGCATTATCCGCTCTTTTCCCCACCCTCTGTGCAAATCCTTCACAGACCTGTGTTTTGCTGACATGCCTATCATTTTTAAGTGGTGGCGAAGTACTTTGGTTTAATAGCATTTGCAAACACTGTTTTGCTTGTTTACAGGATACCCTCTTCAGTGCTATGCTATTTCAGTGTAAAATTGCTGTTCTATACAGTGGTTAGCATGCAAAGCACTAAGTTTTGCAGGGAGCCTTGAAGTGGCCCCTCCACCTCAGAGCCATTTTAAACGAATTCCTCCATTTTGATCCCCTGTGCGAAATGGCTCCGAAGAGGAGGGGGGAGGGGCCACTTGCATGCTGCAGTGAGGCTCCCTGCAAAACTTAGTGCTTTGCACCCCTTCTAGCTCTGCCACTGTTTCTACCGTTCCAGCTTTAAAAATGTGTGTGGATCCTGTGATACATGGAGTACTTATTAAAGCATGTACCCATCAATTCCGCAGGAGTAAGAGCCAAATCCCGTCCCCCATAAGAACATAAGAACAGCCCCACTGGATCAGGCCATAGGCCCATCTAGTCCAGCTTCCTGTATCTCACAGCAGCCCACCAAATGCCCCAAGGAGCACACCAGATAACAAGAGACCTCATCCTGGTGCCCTCCCTTGCATCTTGCATTCTGACATAACCCATTTCTAAAATCAGGAGGTTGCGTATACACATCATGGCTTGTACCCCGTAATGGAGTTTTCCTCCAGAAACTTGTCCAATCCCCTTTTAAAGGCATCCAGGTCAGTCGCCATCACCACATCCTGTGGCAAAGAGTTCCACAGACCAACCAAACGCTGAGTAAAGAAGCCCCCCCAACCATCTAGTTGCATGGCAATGGAGGGTAAGCCTCTGCAGTGTGGAGTAATCTACTCAGACCTGTGTTAGTGATTTGCTAGTGCAGGTCTGCATGGATCTGCACTGTGGAATTAGGTCTGGAAAGGGGGCAGGGAATTGGCAGCTGGCACGGCCATCAAACTCATGTCCCTCCCCAGGCCTGACCTGCCCTTCCCTCACCTTGTTCTGCCCACCCCTGTTCACGCCTTTCCCACCCCATCCTGCCCGCCCTCCTCCCTGCCTTGGCGGGTCCTCTGGGACCCTCTGGCAGGTGTGGGAAGGCCCTTACCTTCCCACTGGTGCTCATGCAGTGCACGGGCTCGCACACTGCTGGAGTGTATGCTACTACTGCCATAAAGCAGTCTATGCTTCAGCCCAGATAGGATTAGTCAGTGAAAATCTTTTTTACTTGTTATGCCACCAGATCACCTTTGGGTCCCCTTGGACTCATGCTAGCTATGTAGCTGGCAAAAGTCCAAGGAGAGGAAGACTGCACTGTAGTTTGGAAAATCAGAAATAGGATCTTGTGCATACCTTTGCCACTGAGGTCAAACCCCTTCAGCCCATTCTCTACCCCTGCCCTTCCTGGCCCAAACCTCCACCAAACCGAACTTGAACCACCTCCTCCTCCACTTTATCTGAGCTGGCAGAGAGTCTGTTTTGCCAGAGGTTCCATTGCTCATGATGGCAGCATAATGTTTGCATTGTCACAGGGCCATTTTATGACAGCAGATTGATAGATCCACTGTCGTAAACATTCCCTGCCCTTCCTGCCCCAAACATCCACCAAACCACCCATGAACTACCTTCTCCTCCACCTTACCTGAGCTGGCAGAGAGTCCATTTTGCCAGAGGCTCCATTGTACATGTTTGCACTGTCACAGGGCCATTTTATGACAGCAGATTGATAGATCCACCATCGTAAACAGTGGATAGGACTGAACCATTAGTTTGCCGCTATGAACCCCTACACCTGCTGAGATCCTCTAGAGAGTATTGCCTGGATTCTTCTTCTATTCTGGAATGCTTCAGGGGCTACCCATAGCAGGGTCTCCTCCATGTTGTACCAATGCTCTGGAATCCCCCCCATGCTTGTATTTGTTTTGATTATATTTAATTACATTTGATTGTTTGTTTTGTTCAAGGACCAAATCAGTTCAGAAACCGTACCATGACTGTATGTTTATGAAGCTGTTTCTCATATTCTCTGTGCACTTTGAGTAGAAACTATTTTTAGGAATGCACATTTTTTAGATAGCTAGGGAGATACCTTTGTCATCTGGAGACTGGCAAGAAGACGGCTGCCCAGAATTTGTGCCTACCTACTAGCAATTGCGAAGGGGTGACAGGAAGGGATGATGATGGTTCCCTTTCATGAGGAAGAGAAAAAGAAGCAGAGAAGGAAAGAGATCTTTGAAGGGACCGCAGTCACCACCACTACATTCATGACTTCATCTTCAAGTAGTACAGTTTCACAGGGTCTAATACAGCCCAAGCAGGCTCAAGTGTAACATTGCAACCCTACTGAAGAGGAGCACACTTCTGGACCAGGTAAGACAGAAGTGGGGATGGGCAAGAAGGACAGAGAAAGGGGAGAAAGGGGGCTGGAAGGTGGCAGGAGGGGGCATCTGACAGCAATGACACTGCAAGATCCCATCCCCTCATTTTAAACCTTCCCCACCTCTTTCTTCTTCTTGGACCTGCGCCAGCTAAGGAATTGGACTCTCAGATTTTAGCTAAAGAATTCAGCTAATTTGACTCTCAGGCACACACACCCTCCTCTCGGTGATCAGTGGCAGAGGGACAAATAGTGTTGTGTTCCTCGGTGATGGTCATGGAAGAAACAGGAATTATTTCTGTATTGGAAGCTGGCAACCTGACCGTCTCTCACTCTATGCCTATTTACGTACTTACCTATTTAATGGCTATGGCAACGATAGTCTCACTCACGAGTATCAACTGCCCACAAACCTCAAACGACTACCTACTACCCTGCTTGGCTGTTAGGCTGGCAGCTTTATCTTGTGGATGGCGTGCAGATGCTTATATGTTTGTACTTTCCGCCAAGCAGCGGAAATACCGTTGATCATTATGGGCAGGAGGTCTGGTCTAGAGGGTAGAGCTTCCGTCTGCCTGAAGATAACATCCACAAGGTCGCCAGTTCGAGGCCACCGGCACCGTGCGACCTTGAAGCAGCTGGCAAGCTGAAGCCGAGCAATTCCATCTGCTCTGAGCGTGGGAGGATGGAGGCCAGAATGTGAAGCCAGATCGGAATGAAAAACCTTGAATGTAGTGGTTCTTGAAAAAGAACCTTCTTTGAAATTGTAAAAATCCCTATTTAATAGGGATTTAATAAAGCCTGCCTATGTAAACCGCCTTGAATAAAGTCTTGAATAAAGACCAAGAAAGGCGGTATATAAATACCTGTTATGATGATGATGATGATGATGATGATGATGATGATGATGATGACGATGTGTCATTTATGATTGCTTGCATTAAAAGGTTGCATTAATCTTGGGGAATTACAGCATTCTTTGGGTATATATGGCATTTCAGAAATGTAGCCAGTGTTCCCTGTAAGAATTAGCGCCACTCTATAGAGCTTTCCTGTGTTGCACAGCAGTGTGGTGGCGTCTACCCAGTGGTTAGCGATAATGTTCTAACAGCATCGCTGATTTATGGGTCAGCCGAGCTCTGAGTTGCATGGTGCTCAGCTGAGAGGTGCATGGCTGCACGGTCACACACCTTAAGGCACTCTGACTGTAACTCCTACTAATCTGAAGCAAATTGCTGGGGCAGTGGTACTCCATGTGCAGTGGAATCTGGCGCTTGTACATGGGGATTGCTTTGTTGGATGGATGGATGTAGACTATGTACAGTATACAAGGCATGCTGCATGGGGGTTAACTAAACAACAGCCAGAACTTGGTCTGTGTGCATAATGATGCCTCCTGGATTATGTCTGCACGTGCATCTCCTAATGGAATGGTCAGCATGATAAGTTTTGACAGCACCAGTCTGTTTAAGGGATCATGTTGCCTGCATTGAGGCCACCTCTGCTCCCTTTCTCCCCCAACAGGTGAGTTGCGCTCCCAGAGCTGACAGTGGTAGAGATCTGGTTGGCAAGTGAGTGCACAGAGTGCATTGAGTGTTGGGCGGGTTAGGACAGACAAAAGAAAATATTTCTTTACTCAGCGCGTGGTCGGTCTGTGGAACTCCTTGCACAGGATGTGGTGCTGGCGTCTAGCCTAGACGCCTTTAAAAGGGGATTGGACGAGTTTCTGGAGGAAAAATCCATTATGGGGTACAAGCCATGATGTGTATGCACAACCTCCTGATTTTAGGAATGGGTTAAGTCAGAATGCCAGATGTAGGGGAGAGCACCAGGATGAGGTCTCTTGTTATCTGGTGTGCTCCCTGGGGCATTTGGTGGGCCGCTGTGGGATACAGGAAGCTGGACTAGATGGGCCTATGGCCTGATCCAGTGGGGCTGTTCTTATGTTCTTATGTTCTTATGTCTTCTGAGATTTCAGTTTGCGTATTTTTAGTGTTGGATCAGAATGTCCCAAGCACTTTTACAATTCCATACACAGTCTGCAAATAAGGGGAACACTGTGAAGGGGGGATTATCTGGGGTGAGAGGATGATATTCATAGCAGAAGTTGACAAAATCATCCTCTGAAGAATGCTCCCCTTGGCAGCCATAATTTTTTTTCCCCCCAGAAGCCCACAGAATTATGAAAATGATGTAGAATTGTTCTGGGGCTTCTGGGGGAAATATGGCAGGAGTGCCCTTTAGGTGGCGGCCTTTAATGGCAGTCTTCTCCATTATTATTATTATTATTATTATTATTATTATTATTATTATTATTATTATTATTATTATTAATTTATACCCCACCTTTTTGCCCAATGGGCACATTAACATCACTCCCCTCAAACCCAAGATTTGATTGATGGTTAGCCTCCATTGCACCACCTAAAAAACACAAGAACATAAGAAGAGACCTGCTGGATCAGGCCAAATGGCCATCTAGTCCAGCTTCCTATATCTTGCAGTGGCTCACCAAATGCTTCAGGGAGCACAAAAGACAGCAAGACTCAACCTGAGTCCTGGTGCCTTCCCCTGCATCTGGCATTCTAAGGTAGTCTACTTCTAAAATCAGGAGCTTTCACATATATTATGACTTGTAACCCATGATGGACTTTTCCTCCAGAAATGTGTCCAATCCCCTCTTAAAGGCATCTGGGTAAGATGCCATCACCTCTTCCTGTGGCAAGGAGTTTCTCTCTCTCTCTCTCAAACACACACACGCACAAAACTGTACTTGCAAATCACCAAGACTATCTTCATCATTTTTATTTATCCTTGTTACTCATTGTAAGTAAAGTACTTGACAGTTTTTTAAAATCAAAACTGGAAGTCAGGAATAAGAGACCATTGTGCAGGATGTACAAGTAAATGAATGAAATCCTGCAGATTGCTCACTCAGATCAAACAGAAACCTACTTTGCCAGTGTGGAGACAGAGTCAAATGTAAGGGAGTCAAGAAGAGCACCACTTCAAATATTGATCTCATTTGCACACCTGCAAAATGTAAATGCTATTCAAACATTTCATGTTTGTCTCCAGATTTCAAATTTGATTAACTGGATGATTAATTGTTGAAATGCAATAAAGCCACCTTCTAAATAATCGTAATAGAAAGCAGTCCTAATCCATCTGGACACAGATTTGCTTTGTGATTGATTGCCTTCAGTTATCCATGTTCTTTTTGTGCCATGTTTGCTGAATAATGCTGCCTTATATTTAGCCACTTCAGCAGCTGATTTTGCCAAATACTGTGAGAGCCACAGGGCTGATCTGTCCTTCCAGGGCATCTCAAACAGCTATTTCACCCAGCTCTACTATCTAAGGTGCTAGTAACTGTAATAACTAGCAGTTCAGCAGACTGAATCCAAGTCTTGCACGTGTCCAGCCCATATTGTACAGCCAATTCTGTGGGTACATCAACTAGTTTGTTGATGCAACATCATTTTCACTCAGGTATCTTTTTAATCAGCATTATGAATGTTTTCACAAGTGACACAAAAAATATGTTTTGGCCAATATCCAGCAGAAACAGAGTGCCTGGCCTTCCTTGTGAGTTTCTTTTTTTTTGGGGGGGGGGGGATTTTCCTTCCATCCCTTTAGAAATCTGAAACTTTGACCAATGCCTCTGAGAGGAATTTTTATCAGGGGGTACAAAGTTTCTTTTGGGCCCTCTTCCAAGGGAAAGGGGAGCGACAAAATAGGGTGGTGGGAGGGTAGCAACGGGAGTGGACAGAATGAGGGTAGGGAAGAGTAGGGAAGAGCTAAAAAGGGCAAGGGGGTAGCAACAGTCAGAAAAGTCTTTGGAGCCCAGGTCTACCAGGCTTCCCAATGCAGAGCCCATGTCTACCATCAGCAGCTAGATGCCATAATATTGAAAACTAAACAACCTCCTAAGCTTCTCAAAAAGCTTTTAAATATAGAAAGTCATTGCAGAAAATTAGCATCATTGTATTTAGGCTCACATCAGGCTAGAAAGTGTCTTGTGTGTACCAAAACGTACTTCTGCTGCAGCTATAGTCCCACAGCTATGTCCTTCATGGCACAACAGATTTGACACTGTGTTAAGGATTGTTGTGTGTGCTTTCTTGGGCCCAGCACACATGGTTTACAGCCACTCCAGCATCCCGGCATTAATGCCTCCAGCATCCTGGGGGAGTGAGTCAGGCATCCATGGTGAGGGATATCCACTGGGGGATACTGGATCTCCCAGTATCCATGGCATCCACCGTGAGTCAAATCTATGGTTGCCAGATCTGTGGATACCGGAGTTACACTGTACAGTATTTAAGGGCGGTGTGACTCTGCCAAGTCCCATTCTACTGTGGAAACATATCAGAGATATGTGGGGGGAGGGGCTGCAATCCTATGCACACCCTTCTGGGAATGGACATGCATAGGATTGGGCTGGAAATTACGTATTTAAAACAACACAAGCAGAGCCTTTTTTGTCTGAATGGACCTGATGGTGTGATGTTGCCTCTTTAGGATATTGCTTCCGACTGCCCTGGGGCTGGATGAGGGATAAATGGCAGGGATAAAGAGCCAGCCCTGGAGGCAACAGAGGGAGGGAGGGAGGGAGGGAAAGAGCAAGCTCCAGCACAAGTGTCATTTCACTGTATTTCCTTAGCACTGCAGCTTAGTAGAAGCAACCAAATGATCATCTCTCTATCACCTTGTATGCTACTTTTGACATCGTTGACAAATTTTTATCATTAGCATGGTTGGCAAATATATTTCCTTGGCGCTCTTCATAGAGCGATACCTAGAAAGGCTGGATGAAACTGACCCTGCTTTGGGCTGTTCCTTTGGCCTGTGCAAACTTAGTGGTAAACCCTGGCCAGTTTTATTCCAGCTCATCAACTTCTTCCACTTGCTGTGTCCTGGAGGCCTGCAGTCCAAGATACGGTTTCAAAAGCTGACGTGAACTTTACTCCTGTCCCAGCCTCCTTCTGCTCACTTCTCTCTTGTCTCCTTGACTCTCATGGTTGGGGGACAAAGCGGGGGCTATCAGGCATGGAGACGGCTCAACTTGTGCTGCCCCTCAACTTTCTGGCAGTGCTAACAAGCACATTTTCTTATTGACACTCTCTGTAAAATGGTTTCTCATTTATTATAATGAGCTTTCATTTATTTTAATTGTTTTCAGTCCCCATCGCCCTCAGTGTTATCATACCGCAGTCATAGTATTGTGACATCATCCTACTCACTATGCAGCCCTCGACTCAGAGATATCATCTTTCTGACTAATCCTGGCAAAAGAATAAGCAGGCAGGGTGAAAACGGCACTACCGCTGCAGATCCAAGACCAGGCTGGGGTCCAGAGTCAGCATCACTGGGCACCTGCCAAGAGCTAAGGACCCTCAGAAGGACCCAGTGCTGATTGATGAGACTGTCTCCATGCTCTTGGCCTTTGTTGCAGTGGTGGAAATATGACACCCTCAGAGCCAGGATGACCAGATGCAGTGGAAGACAGAGTGCTTATCATTGGCAACCTTCAGTCTCGGGAGACTCTGGTATCGCGCTCTGAAAAGTGATTCTGGAACAGCGTCTAGTGTGGCTGAAAAGGCCAATTCGGGAGTGACAATCCCTTCCCCAGTGGGAGCAAATGTAGTCTGTCCCTGGTCTGTCTCTCTGGCCACGGGCCTTCCTTCTTTGCCTCTTTGCCTCAGACTGTTGGCCAAGTGTCTCTTCAAACTGGGAAAGGCCATGCTGCACAGCCTGCCTCCAAGCGGGCCGCTCAGAGGCCAGGTTTCCCACCTGTTGAAGTCCATTCCTAAGGTCTTCAGATCCCTCTTGCAGGTATCCTTGTAGCGCAGCTGTGGTCTACCTATTGTATGCTTTCCCTGCACGAGTTCTCCATAGAGGAGATCCTTTGGGATCTGGCCATCGCCCATTCTCACGCCATGACCAAGCCAACACAGGCATTTCTATTTCAGCAGTGCATACATGCTAGGGATTCCAGCTTGTTCCAGGACTGTGTTGTTTGGAACATACATGCTAGGGATTCCAGCTTGTTCCAGGACTGTGTTGTTTGGAACTTTGTCCTGCCAGGTGATACCGAGGATGCGTCGGAGGCAGCACATGTAGAAAGTATTCAGTTTGCTCTCCAGTTGTGAGCAAAGAGTCCATGACTCGCTGCAGTACAGAAGTGTACTCAAGACGCAAGCTCTGTAGACCTGGATCTTGCTATGTTTTGTCAGCTTCTTGTTGGACCAGGCTCTCTTTGTGAGTCTGGAAAACGTGGTAGCTGCTTTACCGATGCGTTTGTTTAGCTCAGTATCAAGAGAGTGTCGGAGATCATTGAGCCAAGGTACACAAAGTCATGGACAACCTCCAGTTTATGTGCAGAGATTGTAATGTAGGGAGGTGAGTCCAAATCCTGAACCATGACCTGTGTTTTCTTCAGGCTGATTGTCAGTCCAAAGTCTTGGCAGGCCTTGCTAAAACGATCCCTGAGCTGCTGGAGATCTTTGGCAGAGTGGGCGGTGACAGCTGCATCATCGGCAAAGAGGAAGTCACGCAGACATTTCAGCTGGACTTTGGACTTTGCTCTCAGTCTGGAGAGGTTGAAGAGCTTTCCATCTGATCTGGTCCGGAGATAGATGCCTTCTGTTGCAGATCCAAAGGCATGCTTCAGCAGGACAGTGAAGACAGCAGGACAGCAAACAAGGTTGGCGCAAGAAAACAGCCCTGCTTCAGTCCGCGTCGGATGTCAAAGGGGTCTGATGTGGAGCCATCAAAGACAACAGTGCCCTTCATGTCCTTGTGGAAAGACCTGATGATGCTGAGGAGCCTGGGTGGACATCCTATCTTGGGGAGAATCTTGAAGAGGCCATCCCTGCTGACCAGGTCGAAAGCCTTTGTGAGATCTATGAAGGCTATAAAGAGTGACTGTCGTTGTTCCCTGCATTTCTCCTGCAGCTGTCTAAGGGAGAATACCATATCAGTGGTGGACCTGTTGGCTCAGAATCCGCACTGCGATTCTGGATAGACACTCTCTGCAAGTACCTGGAGCATCTTCAGTGCAACTCGGGTAAACAGCTTTCCTACAATGCTAAGGAGAGAGATGCCACAGTAGTTGTTGCAGTCGCTCCTGTCGCCTTTGTTCTTGTACAGAGTGACGATGTTTGCATCCCTCATGTCCTGTGGTACTCCACCTTCTGTCCAGCAGAGACAGAGGATTTCATGCAGCTCAGTAGCAATGATCTCATGGCAGCACTTTAGGACTTCAGCAGGGATGCTGTCTTTCCCAGGTGCCTTGCCTGAGGCAAGGGAGTCCAGGACCATGTGAAGTTCTTCTAGGGTTGGTTCACTGTCAAGCTCCTCCAACACAGGCAGGCACTCAGTGTTGTTCAGCGCTTCTTCGGTAACTACATTTTCTCTGGAATACAGCTCAGAGTAGTGCTGCACCCAGCATTCCATCTGCTGCACCTGGTCTTGGATGACCTCGCCTGTGGCAGACTTCAGAGGGGCAATTTTCTTCTGCGTTGGACCTAGGGCCTGCTTGATACCGTCATACATCCCCTTGATGTTGCCCGTGTCAGCTGCTATCTGTATCTCGGAACAGAGCTGGAGCCAGTAGTCGTTAGCACATCTCCTGGCAGTCTGCTGGACTTTGCTGCGAGCAGCTCGGAGGACCTGCAGGTTGCACTCACTGGGATAGGCCTTGTATGCTGCTTGAGCTCTCCTCTTTTCCTCAATGACTGGTATCAACTCCTCAGAGTGGATTCAAACCAGTCTGCCATCTTGTTGGTCTTCTTGCCGAATATGGACAAGGCGGTGTTGTAAACAGCATTCTTGAAATGTTCCCATCTGTTGGATGCATTTGCATCGGCCGGGCCTGGAAGAATTTCCTCAAGTGCTTGTGCAAATTCCTCCACTTTTCTCTGATCCCGGGTCTTGCTGGTATCAATACGAGGTCTTCCTTCCTTTTTCGTGTGATACAGTCGCTTTGCTTGCAGTTTCACTCTGCTGCAAACCAGGGAGTGGTCAGTGTCGCAGGCAGCACCCTGATAACTGCGTGTGATCTTGATGCTGGGAAGGCTGGAGCGTCTGGTGAGAATCAGGTCTTGCTGGTGCCAGTGCTTTGATCGTGGGTGTCTCCAAGAGACTCTGTGTTGGGGCTTTGTGTTGAAGAGACCTTGATGACAGCAAAACTCTAGCAGGCGTTGGCCATTTTCGTTCATCTTCCCAGTGCTGAACTGACCTAAGCAAGTGGGCCAAGAGTGCCTATACCTTTTAACTATTGTATAGAAGAGGGAATTTTGGCAGGTTCAGCTCAATATGGAAGGGTTTAAAAAGCTGCATGGTTTTTTAATGGTTAAAGGGATAGGCACTCGGTCCTCCATTGTATCTGGGGACCCTGCTCAGAGTCCACCAAAGCAGGAGGGGTGGGCTACCCCAAACTGTCTTTCATTTATGGGTTTTAGGCAGTTGGTCTCTTCTGGCAGGCAAAATGTGGGTCTGGGAGTAGGAACTAGTTGTGCATCCTAAGGTATGCAACAGGGTTGTGAATGGGGACAAATGGCGGGGGCATGGAGGCAGTGAAGAGCGGAGTGCACACTTTATTTTTTGCCTTCTTCTGTTCAAGAGATAAGCTTTCTTAAAAAAAAAAAAGGAATGGAAGTTTAAATTCAACCAACTCGGCTTTTTATTATTGTTTTCCTGCAAAAGAAAATAAATGAAAGACTAGATAGCTCATGTATGGCTGTTGTAAAAGTCCATATGCTCCCCAGCAAGGGTAAATTAATCTCCTACATGAGAGACCCTACTTCAGCCATATATTGCTTTCTAAATTAAAAACAACCCCCCCAAAAGCCGCCAACTGAAGTTTATTGAAGTTTGTCCTCAGGCTATTTACACAGCAAAATTAATTTGGGCGATCTGGTTGCTTCTTGGGATGACTCTCTGATCAAATTCTTCCCCTCTTTGAAAAACCAGATTAATAGGAACGCAAGATGGTTTAATATATTTCGACAGCAAACACTTATCTTTAATCTTCTTCAGCTTGCTGACAGCCATGTCACCTTATGTATTCCACGTCGTCTTCTTGCTCCCTTTCCGCTCTCGGTAATAGGGAAACAACAGAGGGAGTCCCATGCTAACAAGATGTGCAATGTCTTTGTGTGTCTGCATTGATTCAAATATATTTGATTGCATCACACTGGGTGATGACAGCATCAGATGGCAAAACACAGGACATGTTTCTGCTCAACTGAGTTGACAAGGGCGAGCATGTTCATCGCTCGAAAGCAGGGGACAGATCACACACAGCCCTGGCTTCATTTAGGAGATGCTGTCATTCCTCAAGCAAAGAAAGAAGTACCACGGTGATTACTTGCACGAATGGAACTTAACTGCCTTTATATTAGAACAAAGACTTCT
Organism: Tiliqua scincoides; assembly: GCF_035046505.1. NCBI lineage: Eukaryota > Metazoa > Chordata > Lepidosauria > Squamata > Scincidae > Tiliqua > Tiliqua scincoides. The sequence goes on from NC_089824.1 coordinate 213,571,150, forward strand.
TGATAATTCTTTATTGGAAATGAATTTCAGCATCGTGTATGTGTGAATAGGGGATGACCACATCTCATAGCAGCAGTAGGACCAAAGGATTTATAGAGTTCAAAGTTACTACTGGCTCATTACAGCATGAAGGCTGATGTGATGTAGAAAGAGGACTCATCATGCGTTCTTCAGCCACAGGGAGAGAAGAACTTCTCTCTCTTCTTCTTACGGGCTTCAGAATTTGTGTAATTTTGTACAAGGGATTCAATGTTGTCCGTTATTGGTCTTGCCTGATGAACATTCATTGGTTCATTGGGTGCACTTTGCCTACTTTTGCAACCTGAATGTATCCCACATTCTTGTTGAGAGCCTCCCCCAGCCTTACAAAATCCTAACTGGGCCCAATTCTATCCAACTTTCCAGCGTTGATGCACCTGCAGTGCAGCCGCAAGGTAAGGCAGCAAATGTTCCCTTAACTCAGTGGTTCTCAAACCTTTTAGTGCAGGACCCACTTTTTTGAATGGCAATCTGGAACCACCAGAAATGATATCATTAACCTGGAAGTGTTGTCATGGCTGGAAGTGACATCATCAAGCAGGAAAATTTTTACCACCCCCATACAAAAAAATCAAATCCATCAACTAAGTAAGTAAATGAAAAGTCTACAAAAAGTATAAGTTTTACAATTTATTTAAAATAAACAAGAACCCTACTAACCCTCTCAAGGAGTTGCTGATTTGCTAAAAAACATTCCCCAAACATCCCAAAGGCTGCAATCCTAACCTCACTTACCTGGAAGTAAGCCCTATTGACTATCATTGTTGCAAGCATATACATCACGGCCTGTTAAAAGTACAAATCTGTAACACTTCCCCAAATGCAGTCACATACCTGTTGGCAACCTTCAGTCTCGAAAGACTATGGTATCGTGCTCTGAATGGTGGTTCTGGAACAGTGTCTAGTGTGGCTGAAAAGGCCAATTTGGGAGTGACAATCCTTCCACACCGGGAGCAAGTGCAGTCTGTCCCTGGTCTGTCTCCCTGGCTATGGGCCTTCCTTCTTTGCCTCTTAGCCTCAGACAGTTGGCCAAGTGTCTCTTCAAACTGGAAAAGGCCATGCTGCACAGCCTGCCTCCAAGCGGGCCGCTCAGAGGCCAGGGTTTCCCACTTGTTGAGGTCCACTCCTAAGGCCTTCAGATCCCTCTTGCAGATGTCCTCGTATCGCAGCTGTGGTCTACCTGTAGGGCGCTTTCCTTGCACGAGTTCTCCATAGAGGAGATCCTTTGGGATCCGGCCATCATCCATTCTCACAACATGACCGAGCCAACGCAGGCGTCTCTGTTTCAGCAGTGCATACATGCTAGGGATTCCAGCACGTTCCAGGACTGTGTTGTTTGGAACTTTGTCCTGCCAGGTGATGCCGAGAATGCGTCGGAGGCAGCGCATGTGGAAAGCGTTCAGTTTCCATGGCAGTATTAAGTCTAATACATTAAAAAATAAACTAGACATTGAAGTGAATGGGGAGCCACCTGAAATTTGTTTGCGACCCACCTAGTGGGTTCTGACCCACAGCTTGAGGAACACTGCCTTAACTTAAGGAGACCTCCATGTTTCTCCTCCCACCAGAGGATGCAGTGCATGCCCCATTGGCATGGTTGCATCAGTGCTGGACAGTTGTTTAGGACTGGGCCCTTTTGTCTCCATGACTGAAATCTGAATTGGGGCCCCTCTTGAATGTACAAGGAGGAGGGTCTGAACAGTTCATGCAACCCTGCTTATGGAAAGCCAAAAACAGCCCCCCCCCCCGGTTCATTCCAAAGGGCCAGCCTTGAGAAGCAACACCATTCTTGCGGCCATGGGAACATAATGAGAAATCAATTATGCTTGCAGGAAAACTGTGAGCCTTGACAAGCTTCTGCATCTTTGATTGTCAGCTGATGCATTTTTAGCGACATGTCATCTGAAGGGCTATAAGGAGGCGGCACACTAAACTATTCATCTAGGAAGACGGGGATGATGTCTTTTGACTCTCCAGCAGTGTGTCACCGAAAATATGATTTACTAGGCTGTCAGCTTTGTTATTTCTGGCACATTTCCAAACATGCCACAAGGGTCAGAATTAATTCTTATAATAATGAGGCCACATCAAACTATATATTGGAACATTTTAGACAAAGCTGCCCCTGAACCGGTTTGATTATGCTGTCAATTTTAACTGGATGTTACTGTGTATTAGTGAGTTCACGACATCAATGCATTTTCAGGGAAATGGGGGATTTGCTCTGTAGATTTGCAGGCTTGGAATAATTTTCCTCTCAGCAGGACATTGGGCATGGCTTTGATTCCAAAACAAGTAGGAAAATTGAAGGCTATTTTGCTGTTGTTCCGTCCCCTCCCCCTTTTCATTCTAAAAAGGAAGAAAAAAAAACCCAACAACCCTGATTAAATCTTTTTCTAACCATCACTCCCCAGAGGTCTCATTTACTACTAAGAAATTTTAACGTTGCCTTTGAACTGCAGGAAATGGCAAGCCAAGCAAGATTTTAATGATTACCTGGTTACATTTAACACCCATAAAAATTCTCTTGTTTTTGGAAGTTCAATATAATTGAAAATATATTGTTTTTAAATTATGCATGTGCCCTGGAATTGGAGCAGAATCAAAACTCAAATGTCCGCTCCAAAAGTGACTCGCTCAGAAAATCAGGCTCTTGTGCAGCCTAGTTATCAAACACAAATCCTTACACACACACACACACACACACACACACACACACACACACACACACACACACACACACACACACAGAGGAAGAGAGATTTCAGGATAGTCAGCTCCTAGCTACTGCAAAATACATCAATGCGGAGAGGCCATTTCATTGAATAGCTCTTTTTTCTTCTCAGAAGCTAAAAAATAACAAGGAGCAAGTTAACTCAAGCTCTCACTTGGCTAGCTCTTTGGAATTCTCCCCCTTACTTTATACTGTGCGGATGCTGAGCTTTGCAGGAACTCTCCTTTCACCCTGCATCTGGTCAGCAGGGGGCAAGGTGGGAAGGAGTCTGCGCTAGGTTTTCATTTTTTTTATTTCATTTTTATATAACACCTACAACTCTGCACTTTACAATTAGAGGAAAAAGCTACACAGGCCCTGTTCAGGCTTCAAAGACACGTCACGTGCGAAGGAGACTGGGGAGGTAACTAGTACATGGGTACAATGTGGCAAGAACAGAATGTAATTGGAATGCCCTTGGAATGCCCTAAGCCAGTATTTCTCAAACTGTGGGTCGGGACCCACTAGATGGGTCGCAAGCCAATTTCAGGTGGGTCCCCATTCATTTCAATATTTTATTTTTAACATGTTAGACTTGATGCTCCCATGGAACTTGACTGCATTTGGGGAAATGTGACACATCGGTACCTTTAACAGGCTACTATGGATATGCTTTTAACAATGATAGTAAATGGGACGTACTCCTGGGTAAGTGCGAGTAGGATTGCAGGCTAGGATTAATGAAAATGGTCCTGCTTGATGATGCCACTTCCGGTCATGGCATCACTTCTGGTGGGTCAACAGATTCTCATTCTAAAACTGGATCCTTGAGAACCACTGCCCTATGCAAACCACTTCCTATTGGCTGTTCCTAGATCTGGTAACCATCTTGTCTACCAGAGTGTTTTCATAAACTCCAAGTAGAGTCTCCTTCACCCCTCCCCACTGCCACCACTTCCACAACCATTCTGAGTGTCTGCATTTGGATGGGGTTCTCAGCCACGCCACCCACATTTGTCAGTAGTGAACCATAGGACTGGAGAAACCCAAGGATTGCTGGGTCTCACCTATTCACACCAACCTTCATTAGACTCCATCCCTGCCCTCTTTCACTAGGGCGCCTTCTCTACAGTGCTGCCTACCTGGGTTGGCATGCAACTTGCCTGCCTGTTACTTCCTGTGTTTCCTTAGCAACAGAAACACATTCACCAAAACTGCTGCTACTTAAATTGTTTATCTTCTTGAGAACACTTTGTTGTAAGTTCATCCTCGCAGTGGCATTTCCAGAGGGGGGGGCACAGCGCTAAGTTTTTCAGGGCACCTCAACGTATCATGTAAGCTGTCCCTCCCTCTCGCCGTTGGAGCCATTCTGGGCAATGAAAGCAAAGTGGAGGAGATGCCTTCACTTTGATCTCATCAGCAGGAATGACTCTGATGGTGAGGGGGAGAGACAGCTGACACAACATGTTGAGACATCTGCAATACTTAGTGCTGTGCCCGCCTCAAAAATGCCACTGCATCCATGCCTGAGTGTGTCGTTCCTTTCACTTTCCTTACCCATAAGAAGGCATTATTTTAATCTAGCTGTATTTGAATGCTTATTTTAAAATGGACATGTTTCAGTGCTTGATGTTATTTGATTGAGATAATTCTTATGGGTTTACCTTTATTGCTATACAAAAACTACTAGCTGATCATGACAACATGCCCTGGCCAAAACTGAGAAAGAAAAGCCTTCAGTCCCATAATGGAAAAAGCCAAATTGCAAAATTAAAAGCTGCAATGATCTAAAACGTGAAGTGCCTTCTTGCAAAAATTTCACAAGATTTCACAATGCCAATAAAAAGTATAAAATTACAGTCATTGCAAAAAAGCTTGATGAAAAATTCAGATCCCGATGCAGAGCAAGGGTGGATGGAGTATTAATATTTTATCGTGTTTTTTCTGAGATCCCTGCAGTTGCTGAAATATGGATATTTATCTGTTTGGGGTGCCAGGTAAATCAGATCCAGCAACCATCCAGCTATATACCCCAGCAATACTTTATTCCAGTGTTTCTCAAACTGTGGGTGGGGACCCACTAGGTGGGTCACAAGCCAATTTCAGGTATGTCCCCATTCATTTCAATATTTTATTTTTAACATGTTAGACTTGATGCTACCATGGTATGTGACTGCATCTAGGGAAATGTTACAGCTCTGTACTTTTAACAGGCTACTATGTATATGCTCTTAACAATGGCAGTACTCCTTATTGATACTTACTCCTGGGTAAGTGTGGATAGGATTGCAGCCTAGGACTGTTAAGATGATGTCACTTCCAGTCATGAGATCACTTTCAGTGGGTCCCGACAGATTCTCATTCTAAAAAAGTGGGTCCCAGTGCTAAGCATTCAAGAACCACTGCTTTATTCAATTGGATATTTACATAATCACTCTATCCAATAAAAGCAATCTGCAAACTGAATTGTTGATTTTTTTATGCAAGAGTGTAGGTATAACCATGGGGAGGGGAGAGTGGGAATGACCCCTACCAATAATTCAATTTGCAGTTAGGTTTGGGAAGAAAAGTCTTCCTTTTTTAAACCAAAAATAGCTCTGTTTATTCCAGGCACATTTCAGAGTGCAATCCTATGGTTTTCCCCACCATAGCATGCAGCAACTCTTACCCTGCACAAGCCTGATCTTGTCTGATCACGGAAGCTAAGCAGGGTCAGGCCTGGTTAGTACTTAGATGGAAGACTGCCTGGGTACCAGGTGCTGTAGGCTTATACTATAGTCTTTCGAGACTGAAGGTTGCCAACCAACCAACCATGCAGCAGCACGAAAACAGTCTGTGTTGCATGCTGTGACAAGAAAGCGTTGATCAGGAGGCTTGGGAGAGAAAAGGGAAAATATTTTCCCTTACTCCTTGGTAAGGAGAAAATGTGTAACCACCAATGCGTCTCCTTGGTCCTGTGCTAGCCCTTTACCTGGTACAAGGACATAAGGGGGGGCATGTTGGCTTGCTCCAGAGGGGAAAGCATCCAGTGCAAGTGGTCCATGCCAGGTGCCACCCCTCCCATTTCCATCATGCCCCCAGCCCTCTCCTGCCCATTAAGGCTCCACTGCCAAGTCCCGAGGCAGGCGAAGCATCGACCAGCCATTGTTGCATGTGGTGTGACACTGTAAGAGGACTTATGGCAGCAGATTGTGAGATCTTTTGTCATAGGACTTCCGTAGGGCTGGTCTAATATTCTTTGGTACTTTTTCATGGTGCTCAATTCAAGGTGCTAGTTCTTGTGTTTAAAGCCCTACATAGTCTGGGACCAGGGTAACCCATATCTGCTCTCTCTCTCTCTCATCCACATTTTCCCTTCCACTCTATCTCCCTCTTTCTGGTCCAGGGAGTGAGAGGAAGAAGAGCAGTGGAAGCACGTGGCTGGATGGAGGAAGGTGCCCCCTGCCAAGCTGCTGCTCATGAATATGCTGGCCCCGAAACCTCATGAGTAGGTTAACATAAGAACATAAGAACAGCCCCACTGGATCAGGCCATAGGTCCATCTAGTCCAGCTTCCTGTATCTCACAGCGGCCCACCAAATGCCCCAGGGAGCACACCAGATAACAAGAGACCTCATCCTGGTGCCCTCCCCTGCATCTGGCATTCTGACATAACCCATTTTTAAAATCAGAAGGTTGCGCATACACATCATGGCTTGTACCCCATAATGGATTTTTCCTCCAGAAACTTGTCCAATCCCCTTTTAAAGGCGTCTAGGCTAGACGCCAGCACCACATCCTGTGGCAAGGAGTTCCACAGACCGATCACAGGCTGAGTAAAGAAATATTTTCTTTTGTCTGTCCTAACCCGCCCAACACTCAATTTTAGTGGATGTCCCCTGGTTCTGGTATTATGTGAGAGTGTAAAGAGCATCTCCCTATACACTCTGTCCATCCCCTGCATAATTTTGTATGTCTCAATCATGTCCCCCCTCAGGCATCTCTTTTCTAGGCTGAAGAGGCCCAAACACCGTAGCCTTTCCTCATAAGGAAGGTGCCCCAGCCCCGTAATCATCTTAGTCGCAACAGGTTGGCCCTGTTCCCTTACATTCCAATTCTCATTTCAGGCCCTGCTCCTGGTGGCTTTGCCATTAGAAGTACGTTGGACATCCACTAGTTGCAGGGCTTTTCCAGCGGTGGCACCAACCTATGGAATGGGTTATAGAATGGCTTTTCACTAAAAGGCCCTATGAAACCCATAAGAACATAAGAAAAGCCCTGTTCGATCAGGCCGTAGGCCCATCAAATCCAGCTTCCTGATTCACACAGTGGTTCATTTCTGAGAAGGCCACTGGGAAATCCACAAGAAGGAGAGAATGGCACACTGCTTTCTCACAATTGTGCCCCCACAACTGCTATTCAGAGGCAGGCAGCTGCTGAACCTGGAGATGGCACGTAATTATTCTGACCAGTAGCTACAGATAGACCTGCCCTCAATGAATGTGTTCCAGTGGCATAGCTAGAGGGCGTGCAAAGCACTAAGTTTTGTAGGGAGCCTCAAGTTGCCCTTGCTACTCCCCTTTGGAGCCATTCCAGGAGGTGGGAGCAAAACAGAGGCATTCTCTGCTACACCCATTACCTGGAGATTATAATGCCGTTGTACAAATCCATGGTAAGGCCACACCTGGAGTACTGTGTCCAGTTCTGGTCGCTGCATCCCAAAAAAGACATAGTGGAAAAGGAAAAGGTGCAAAAGAGAGCGACTAAGATGATTACGGGGCTGGGGCACCTTCCTTATGAGGAAAGACTACGACGTTTGGGCCTCTTCAGCCTAGAAAAGAGACGCCTGAGGGGGGACATGATTGAGACATACAAAATTATGCAGGGGATGGACAGAGCAGATAGGGAGATGCTCTTTACACTCTCACATAATACCAGAACCCAGGGACATCCACTAAAATTGAGTGTTGGGCTGGTTAGGACAGACAAAAGAAAATATTTCTTTACTCAGCGTGTGATCGGTCTGTGGAACTCCTTGTCACAGGATGTGGTGCTGGTGTCTAGCCTGGACGCCTTTAAAAGGGGATTGGACAAGTTTCTGGAGGAAAAATCCATTACGGGGTACAAGCCATGATGTGTATGCGCAACCTCCTGATTTTAGAAATGGGTTATGTCAGAATGCCAGATGCAAGGGAGGGCACCAGGATGCAGGTCTCTTGTTATCTGGTGTGCTCCCTGGGGCATTTGGTGGGCCGCTGTGAGATACAGGAAGCTGGACTAGATGGGCCTATGGCCTGATCCAGTGGGGCTGTTCTTATGTTCTTATGGAGCATAGGCCCACCCAGTGCATGGGAGGAGGTCCATCATGGGGGTGACATGCTGGCCTCCCACACCAGGTGATGCCAACCCTAGTGACACCACTGATTGTGTTTACCCTTAACCATTTTTTCCCAAAGTAAAAAGTCCTGGTATTGCAGCCTCACCTCATGAGGAAGATGTTCCAGTTCTCCGAACATTCTGGGTGCCCTCTTTTGCACCTTTCACAACTCTACAATATCCTTGTAGAGATATAACCAGAACTGTACACAGTGTTCCAATTCTAGCCACACCATAGATTTGTAGTGGGGCCCTATAATATTAGCAGTCTTTCCTAATGACCCCAAGCATGGAATTTGCCTCCTTTTCAGCAGTGAGCTGACATTTTTATTGAGTGATTCATCACAAACACCTACTGTAAAACTGAAAAGAGACTTTTATTTTTTTAGATCCTGCTTTGGGATGTACCTAATGGTTGTTTGGCCAACTGTTGATTTTCTCCTGGGCTGTATTTTTTTTTAGTTGTTCTATACCAGTGTTTCTCAAACTGTGGGTCGGGACCCACTAGGTGGGTTGCAAGACAATTTCAGGTGGGTCCCCATTCATTTCAATATTTTATTTTTAATATATTAGATTTGATGCTACCATGATATGTGACTGCATTTGGGAAAATGTTATAGACCTGTACTTTTAACGAACTACTATGTATATTCTTTTAACAATGATAGTAAAGGAAACTTACTCCAGGGTAAGTGTGGGTAAGATTGCAGCCTAGGATAGTTAAAAATTTTCCTGCTAGATGATGTCACTTCCAGACATGACATCACTTCTGGTGGGTCCCGACAGATTCTCATTCTGTCCCGGTGCATCCCGGTGCTAAATGTGTGAGAACCACTGCTCTATATAATATAAACCAATATAATTATTTCTGCTTTAAAATTTTGTTTTTATTTTGGAGTTATAAGCGATCTTGGTTTGCTCACATGAAATGTGGGGTATACACTGGAAATAAAAGAGAAAAGAATCGGCCGCAACTAATCAGGGAAGGAGAACAAAAGCTGCCACAGGGTAAAAAAAACAGCAATAACAACTATGGCATTGACAGGAGCAAAAAGGTGAATATTCTCTCAAACAGAATAAACTTCAGAAAATATTTCTGTCCTGCCCAGATTGCTGTCACCCCCTTTATTTAAAAAATGAAGCATATTCAGTGCATCCTGTTTAGTAATTCAAGCCATGCCGCTATTGTTAGAATTAATAAGAAAAATGAATATGCTATAAATTGATACTGAGTGTGTGTTAACTTGTGCACAAGGGAGAAAACCACTTAGAGTGCTGAGGTCCTGGGTAGTGACCAAACGGCACAGTTCAATGATTCAGCAGGGAATGAGGAGGAAGATGTGGGTGAAAGGTGCAATTATTGTGGAGATAATTTAACAATAAGAGGAAGGGGAATTATCCTATCCACCGACAGACCAGAGCATGCAGTATCATTGATGGAGCATGTACTGTATGCTATAGGCTGGAGGGGGACTTGGCAGCCTAAGAAAGGAGAGTAAAAACTCTTTCATTAAATTCTTTATAGGCTGTGTGGTTTCCAGTGGGTCTCCTCAGACCTACACCTGCTCTTTTGCTGGCATAATACCAAGGAGACTTCTGCAGGCTGGAACCCATGCTCTTGTCCAAGGAGGAGGCGTGTGGTGGTCATAGGGGACTGAAAGTATGGTGCATTCACTTTGGGAAGTATGCTCTCATCCTGATGTGCATTGAGGCAGTGATGGAGAGGTTGCTGAGTCTCATCAAATCCGGTGTCTGCTCCTCCTTCCTTCTGTTCTACATAGGAACAAATGGTACTGCTTGAAGTAGCCTCAAAAGGATCTCAAGAGACTGGGAAAGGAGGTGGGGAAATTATGTACACAAGTGGTATTTTCATCTATCCTTCTAGTCAATGGTCAAAGCACAGCAACAGAAAATAGGATCCTGGCAGTGAACCGCTGGATACAAAGAATGAATAGCACTGGGAATGGTCCTTGGATCATGGCCTAACTCAGTGATGGCAGTGGCGTCGCAAGGGGTGTGTGGGCATGTGGACAGAACTGGGTGACACACTCAGGGCACATTCCTAACCCCTTATGTCAGTGCTTTCCAGCACTGGCATAGCGGTGCCAATGGGATGTGTGCCGCATCCTGCATTTGGGGGGCACTCATGGAGGCCTCCTCAAAGTAAGAGAATGTTTGTTCCCTTCCCTCAAAGCTGCATTGCGCGTATGTCAGTGCTGGAAGGCACTGACATAAGGGTTAGGACTGCGCTCTCAATCCTAAGAGCGCAAGGGAGGTTGACATCACTAATGGGGAAAATGGTAAAATCTTGGTATTTTTGAATAATACCATCACATTATATATCATTTATGTGTAATTTAATGCAGAATGCAATGAAAACAAACAGCAACGAAATATCTGTATTCTATCAAAAGTTATAGCCAAATAACCAGAAAAAGAAATTACAACTGCCTAAGGAAAGGTGGATTTCCTCAACTTAAAACTGACCGAAGAGGCTGATTGTTCCGTGAGCCAATGAGGTGTTGTTATGGCACAGCAGAGAACCAATAAATTGTTAGTATGAGTTGGCTCTCATTTCCATGTACCAGAGCTAATATTAGAACTCTTATTCAGTTATGTGAGTATCATCAAGTTGGCCACTGTTTGGTTCTGATTTGTTGGGTGACCTGTACTGTGATATATTAAAATAAATCAGGTTAATGGGAGGTGACACCAATCCTAGTGATGCCACTGCATTTAGGTTGTGCATATTAGGTTGATGGCGACTGGCCTGGACACCTTTAAAAGGGGATTGGACAAGTTTCTGGAGGAAAATCCATTACGGGGTACAAGCCATGATGTGTACGCGCAACCTCCTGATTTTAGAAATGGGCTATGTCAGAATGCCAATGTAAGGGAGGGTACCAGGATGAGGTCTCTTGTTATCTGGTGTGCTCCCTGGGGCATTTGGTGGGCCGCTGTGAGATACAGGAAGCTCAACTAGATGGGCCTATGGCCTGATCCAGTGGGGCTGTTCTTATGTTCTTATATGATATTATAAGAGCTTATTCTGTATGGTCTGGTACAAGAGGAGTTTCATCACAGAGCTGAGGCAATGAGCTTGTGTACCAGGTGATGCAAACCATAGTGATGCATTTGAGTCATGGTGAACCTTTTGGGCTTGACTCTGCTGGCATGCCCCCCCCCCAATAAAAAAAACAAACAATCCAATCATGTATGGTGCTATATATTAGATAAGGAAACATCACATAAATGTAACACAAGTGAAACAAATTCAGTTGATCTAGGACATTAGTGAACACTGGCATGCCACCCAAAAGGACATAACACATCACCTTTCACACACGTCATAGGTTTGCCATCACTGGCCTAAACCATGACATACTGCTGGCAAGAGAGTCTGTGCCTCACAAAGCCCAGAAGAGAATGTGTTTGACCTTGTTTAAGGTGTTTAACCTTGCAGGTCTCATCACATGTGCATTACGTGTGCATTAAATACAAAGGGGATGGGAGAACAAAATCATGCACCTACTATAAAGATAGGCATTGGAGACAAGATGGAAAGAGATAAAAGGGAAAAAAGCTTGCAGAGAGGGTGATCAAAGACATGCAAGAAACTGACCTGAGGAAGTCAAGACGAAATGCCTGTGGTCTCCAATGCACGTACTAATGCATAGAGCAGCCATTTTCAACCACACACACACACACATTTTCAACAACTGGTGTGCAGGCGTGCTGCAGGAGTTTGGCAGCGGATTATTTGTTAGTAAGGTCACTGGGGGAATGCGAGCCCCTGCTGTCAGTGTGGTGTACCTTGTCAATTGTCAAAAAACCAATGGTGTGCATTAACAATTTTAGTGCCTTGTCAGTGTGCCGTGAGCTGAAAAAGGTTGAAAATCACTGGCATAGAGTATGGGAAGCAAAACAGGACAAACTCGAAATCCTAAAATGTGGAGGCAAATACAATATGAAAGGCAGTATGGAAACTTGGTGGGGAGAGACCTATGAGTGGAGTCGAGCGCTGGGAGATTATAATTTGTTCAAAAGGATCAGAACCAAAATAAAGGAAGGGGGAGTTGTGCTACATGCCAGAAATGTATACACCAGCACAGAAATCCAAGTATCTGAGCAGGAAAGAGAGATACAAAGTCTCCAGGAGAGAATAAAAGGAGAGAAGAATACAAGTGATAAAAGTGGGAGTCTATTGTAGACCACTGGGCCAAGCAGAAATAATGGACAATGGTTTCCTAAAAGGGTTATAACCAGTGGTGGGATTCAAATAAATTAACACAGGTTCTATGTCCTAATGACCATTTTAAGTATACCAAAAGATATAGGTAGTTCAATAATTCATGCATTAAATACTCAAATATGAACAATAAAAGAGGTACACAAAACTAGACGCCTTTCCTTCTCCACACGCACTTTTCCTCCCATCCCCATTCTTGTTTGGCTAATTAGTGTGTGTGTGGGGGGGCTAATTAGTTTGGCTAATTAGGGGGGCTAATCCCCCCAACACACACACACTCTTTGCAACAACCTCCCTCTTGAACTTGCAGGCTTTTCAGCAAAGAGATGCATAAAGGAGGAGGAAAGGGGGGGGAGCAAGAGTCTGATCGTTTTGAATTTTCAAGAGATCATTTTTATTACAGTGGGCGTTTAGAAAGCAGGCTCTGAACTTTATCCATAGAGAAAGGGGGTGGAGGGGAGAAGAGGGGGGCAAGCGCAGGCTGCTGCTGCTGCAAGCGGAGCCTGGCGATTGTGCGTTGCTGCAGCTGAGAAGTGTTTTGCAGCCTTAGGGGACGCACGCATGCATTCAGACCCACACTCTCTCTCACACACACCCTCCTTGCTGGCATCCTAGCGCACGGGGCTGTCTTCCTTGCAAAGTTTTCACCCGCCACCACATGCCAGGATCCTCCTGCTCTGCTCCAGCGCTGCTGCTGCAGCCTTGAACTTTGGCAACGTGGTTGACAGTGCACCATGGTGCTGGTGGTGTAACTACAACCCGCTAGTGGCTTCTCCAAAGCCACTGCAAATCGGGGAGGAGGAAAGGAACAAGAGAGAGAGGGAAGGTGAGGGAGGAAAAGGTCCTGGGGTGTTTTTTCCTACCCCCACTTAACTCCCTGCATTCCACTGAACTCTTCCTCCCCCACTATTCCATGCCGCCCCTCCCCAATTCACCACCAGCAAGACTGGAGAGCCGCCGAGAACAAGAGGGTGACAGCGCAACTCGGACTTTGACGCCCTTTCGGTGCCTTCCAGGGAAAGCACAGCGAGGGCCCTTCTACGCAAGCACCTGGCAGGAGTGCTCCTGGGGCAGCAGCCTGCAGTCTCCTGTTTGAACGATTGCAGCTGGCGCTCATTAGCAAACGGTTCTGTGAACTGATCCCTACATTAAGAGTCGGTTCTGTAGAACCAGTGCGAACCGGCTGAATCCCTCCACTGGTTATAACCAAGGTGAGCCTTAGTGGCAATGGGGGATTTTAACTACCCTGACACCTACTGAAAGTCTCACTCATCTATCAATGGGTGTAATGGAAGATCAGAAGATCATCAGGTGGATGATGTGGTGTTGACAGCGATTCCCTGTTTTGACAGCTGGTTGACAGCTCTGGGAAGGGCAGGGCTGGCTCCACAGCTGTAATCAATCAAGGCCAATGGAGACCTGGTTGGACACCTGAGCTTCATTTGACCTTGATGGGACCCGAGCTAACGAGGTAGCTCACAGCTGAGCTGCATTTGGACTTAGGATAAAAGGGGCTGCAGGATAAAAGGCAGCTTCAGAAGGAGCAAAGGGCTGACCAGAGCAGGACGCTGACCCAGCCAGGAGCGGGACGCTGACCCGAGGGAGGACCCTGACCTGGAGGGAGACCCAGACGGACTCACACTGGGAGAAGGGGACTGCCAGAACTCTGCTGGAGGACATGCAGAGGAGAGGACTGCCAGGACCCTGCTGGAGGAGACACTCTTCTGGAGAAGATAGAGGAAGGGACTGCTGAGACTCTGCTGGGCACACACTCTGCTGCATTGGACTGCTACTGGGAAGATTGGACTAGGAATACTGGACTGGGAAGATTGGACTGCTTTGGAGATTGAACTGTGGACTTGGACTGGAGGCATCAAACCTTCACCCACTGAGTTATGTGGAGTTTTGGGGAGGGAAAGCCTCTGGACAAGAGGACTTGCAGGGAGTGTCTGTATTTATAGCAATAAATTCTTGTTAATTGCTATAGATAAGGAGTTCTGTGTTCATTCCTTTGCACACCACAGCTGTTGTTTCTTGGAAAAGGAGGGTGTTAATTAGCCAAAAAGCGGGCATTAGAAGGGAGTTGGGATATTTGGACAAGACAAATTGGCGTAGCTGGCAGGAGTCGAAAATTAGGATAGGACAATGGGAGGTCCAATAAATTCTTGCCTTGCCTTGCAGACAATTTCATTATTCAGAAGGTAGGTGAAAGAACAAGGGAGATGGCTATCCAGGACTTAATCCTTATCAATAGGGAGGTCTTGGTTGAGTTAGTAAAAGTGACAGGGGCCTTGGGCGAAAGCAATCATGTCAGCCTGGAATTCTTGATATTGAGGAAAAGTAAAGGGTTGTCAGATACGTATGCTAGATTTCAGGATTGTGATGGACCTAGAGTACAAATCGGAGACCAGTAATATCCTCTCCCCTCCCTTCAGTGGTGATTGAGGGGGAAAAGGGGATCTAAATCCCATTAAATCCCTCCATAAGCCTCCCGATTTCATCAGACCTGTGTCACCTATTTAGTTGGCCTGTCCCAGGACAGAAGGGGGATGCTGTGCAAAAGGATAGGATCCAGCCCATGATCTCATCACCAGGTCCATCTTCTCCTGCAGCCTCCCCACCCCAGTTCCTCCCCTGCCCCCAGTCTGGCCCTCCCCCCTCCCCCACAGCGAGGCCTTCATTCCCTGTTGGGGACCAGTGGGGTGGAGGAAGCTACTAGCAGTCCTTGATCCTTCGTTTTGTTTTTTTAATATAGGGCGATTTCCATCACTGTTTCTGGGCCCGCTTGATCCAGTTTGCGTGGTGGTGTGGCTAGAGCAATGCCTGCAGCACCAAATCGTTTCCTTAAAAAAATGCCCATCCTTATGCATAAATATTTGATTCTTAAAAAATAAAGGCGAGTATAAATAATGCATATTGAATTCTATTAAAAGTGGCCTACCCATAAACAAAACATGAGTGTTTTTTGCCACCCAGCACATATGGACATGCGACATTCAACAAAGCATCATCCAGTCAAATGGCGCAGTTACTTCAGCAAGAAAAGGTGTGTGTGTTTTTTTATCCCCTTCACTAAATACAATGAATTTTCTGCATGCTGTTTGTGGAGAAATGTTGGGGCTGGAATCACGTTTATAAGCACTCAGAGGTTCTTGTGTTGGCTTTAATTTTTTATGGTTGTCCGTATAAAAAATTCAAATAGAACTTTGGTGCCCTTTTGTATATTTCTTTTAGAGGGGAGACTCACAGTTTCCAAGAAACTGCCATTTCCTTCTTGTGTGCTGGGTGTGCTGGGTTTCCAACAACCCGGGAATTTGTTTTTCATAAATTTCATTTTTATTTTGGTCAATTTCATTCGAAGAATCCCCAGAAAAGAGTGGGGGGAAATTTCAGGGATTTGTAGCCAATGTTGCCTTTTGTCACTCATTGACAGGCACTGTGGCAGCTCAGCATCCCATGGGGCCGTCAGTGGGGGATGCCAGCCAGAATTGTGGGTGACAGCCCCCCCCAGAGCTTGCAGAGTGAGCTTGAAACGGAGGTTGCAGTGCAGTAGGGAGTGCAAAGTGTGCTCAGTGTTTCCAGTCCGCCGTCTACTCTAGTCTGCTGCCTTAGACAGCATCTTCACTTGGTTCAGTGGCATTGCTTCTGGGGGGCGCTGTGGTAAGTACAGCACGTGCTGCAATGCGTCCAGCCAGGAATGTCTCCAACAGAAAGTAGCAGGGGCCATTAACATGGCGCATTGCGGCACCTGTGGCACTTATCATGCTGACCCCCTACAGCAAGCTCACTCTGCAAGCTCACTCTGCAAGATCGGGGGGGGGGAATGTCACCCATGATTCTGGCTCAAGTAGCCATCTCAGGTGGTGAGCTGGGCTGGGTGGTTGATTGCCAATGTACGTGTGTCAGTGTGTATATATATTTTTAAACGTGCTGGGGATTTATAAATCTCTTTAAGTTTGCATTGCCACCATGTGAACGAAAGATAGAATGCAGTTGTCATCTTGATAGCTTTTGATCCCAGTTGAAGTATCGCATATTATTAATGGGGAAGGTGGGCTGTTTGTGAGGTATGAGAAAACTTCGACAGAGTTGGAGGAACCCTTGGCCCCGCTTGAATGAACAGAACAAACTGAAAAGAGCAGAAACGGCATATCCCAGAATTTAACAATGGCCATTCCCCACCTGAGAACATTAAAAAAAAAAAATGTGGAGCTGACTCGAAACCACTGAACAGTGGAATAAAAATAGTGTGGCAGAGGGCAGGGGAGCCACTCATCCCAAAGATTTAATACTGGCTAAAGCAGGACATTCTGATGAGAGGGAAGATTAGGAAAAGCTTTTAACTGGATGCATTTTGTGAATTGCTCCAATTCCCCTCTTTAAATTGTCCCTTGTACAGTACTTGCTTGAAATACAGAAAAAAGATTTACAACCCAATCCTAACTAACCTACCCCCCCCCCCGCCAGTGCAGCCATGCCACCAGAACATGTGCTACATTCTGTGTACAGCAGTACAGGAGGTCTACTCCCGGTAAAGGAACATTTATTTCCTTGCCTGGAGGTAAGCCTTCACTTTCTGAATAGGTCTGTTAGGGTCTGCACCAACAATTGCTAGTGAAAGTCTGAGTGGATCTGGGAAGGGCAGATTGAGGCAGGGAAGGGAGATATTGCCTCCTATGGGGAACTCGTGCAAGGAAAGCGCCCTACAGGTAGACCACAGCTGCGATACAAGGACATCTGCAAGAGGGATCTGAAGGCCTTAGGAGTGGACCTCAACAAGTGGGAAACCCTGGCCTCTGAGCGGCCCGCTTGGAGGCAGGCTGTGCAGCATGGCCTTTCCCAGTTTGAAGAGACACTTGGCCAACAGACTGAGGCAAAGAAGGAAGGCCCATAGCCAGGGAGACAGACCAGGGACAGACTGCACTTGCTCCCGGTGTGGAAGGGATTGTCACTCCCGGATTGGCCTTTTCAGCCACACTAGACACTGTGCCAGAACCACCTTTCAGAGCGCGATACCACAGTCTTTCGAGACTGAAGGTTGCCAATACCAATACTAAAAATCTGGACTTGATTTGCCCCCCTTCCTGCCCCGGTATTCACCCTGTTCCACCCACACCCACCTCCCATCTGCCACCCCCCCCATCCTGACTTACCAGTGTCAGGGCTCCTTGGCAGGCCTCTGGCACATGGCTACATGTGCTTTATGTTTGCATCCATGGCCCACCTGCACTGTATGGCAAGTCACATTTTGCAACAGACATAAAGCACTCTGAGCTACCACATCATGAGTTTTGGCCGCATAGGATTGGGCCATAAGAGTCTCTGCTAGGGTAGTAGTCATTCCAAGATCTGATGAATACATTACATAATTTTAAAAAAACACCCAAAAAACAGTACTGTGTGGTACAAAATATATTCTTACCCAGTAATTTAACTGAAATTATTGTTTGTTTCCTCCAGCCAGACTAGAACCGGAGCACATAATATATTTGCCATGGGGTGGCCTCCCAAATATTGCTCCCTGGTGACTGAACTTTTGCCCACCACCATAATTTCTGGAAGGACTACCACTTCAACTGGAGCCATCATAATATAAAGAAGCCCTTTTGAGAGGTTGATTGTCACCATTATTACAAAAATCACAGGATGAGGCTTTAGTGCCTCAAGGCTAAACTTGTCCACCTTCCTTTGAGTTGTTACACCAAGATTTTTGTGTCACCATCAGTGAAAGTTCATGAAAGAGGACTCCATGTGAGTTCTGTGAACAGACTTGTGGGAATGTGTCCTTCTGACACCTATGCTCTCTGCTGCAGAAAGCTGCTTGAGAAAAAGCGTAAGATTAATCCCGGTCTTGCCACACTCCATTTCCACCACACATTTCTAATATTATGGAACCTTCAGGAACTTTTCAGGCAGAGCAAAACTTGAGACAGATTATGACAGGAACAAACTTACAGAGACAGCCTACTCCTGGGGAAAGGTGAGGTTTCTGACTCCTCATTTAGATGGCACCTCAAGGGGAGCTGTTGAGGAAGAGAGGCAAATCCCATAATACGCGGTTTTCCTGTACCTTTGCTGATAGGACAGAGGTTTATCAGCAAAGGCACAGGAAAACCTAGTATTATGGGATTCATCTCCCTTCTTCTACAGTTCCCCTTGAGATGCCATCTAAATAAGGAGACAGAATCCTCACCTTCCCCAGGAGTAGGCTGTCTCTGCAAGTTTATTCCTGTCACCATACTATCTGAGACAATTTACTGTTTCACTTTTTATCTTCCAGGGTGTGGGGGAATGTGCATCTGTCTGTTTTTTCTTGCAAATTCAAAGAATGGCCTATTAAAAACCAACACACTCTGTGAAGCGCTCCCTTTTGTAGCAAGATGAAGAAATAAAGTCGAGCTGCACAGAACATTCTCTCATATATAAATTGCTTGTTTAGAGATATATAGAAACAAGCAAGATAGAAACAAGATAGAAACAAGCAATTTTAGTGAATGATATATATATATCATTGATCAGGCAGGCACAGCTCCTTAGAAGCAGTTTGTTGACCTTTCCTTCTCCTTCCTTCTGCTGCAGCCTGGTTCTGCTTGGCAAATGCTTGCAAAGCAGGACTGTTTTTTGAAACACCAGGATGGGAATCCTCCTTTCCATCTGAAGCAGGCTACAATTCAATGCACCCTTACTTAAGAATAACACCCATGGAAAGCAGTGGGTCTACTTCTGAGTAAAAAGGGTTGCAAATATATGCAGCTGCATCTCTCTGCTGTGAATTGAATTCCACACTCCCAGTTATGGGTTATGGGTTGTATGTCTTACATAGAGCTTCTGGCTTAACACACCAGACACCTAAAAGGTGGATTTGATTCCTGGTTCTCCTGCAGTGATTCCCAACCTTTTTCACTTGCATATCCATTGGAAGCCCATTTCCATAAATTGTACCCATCATATTAGCAAAATGTTTGTAATTAATAATACAAGCCCTCACCTCCTCTATATGAAAGCCCAGACTTCTTGTATTTATCACAGTGTTTTCTCTTTTTATCTGTTTGAAGAACAGAAGACTCTGCCTTTGCACTGTTTTGCACCAGAAGTGTGCTGAGAAATTCTGGGTGATTGATCACTTTCCTTATTATGTTTCAACTTTTTTACTGTGCTGGCTTTCAATTACTGATTCATACATGAATTGATGACCAAAAACTAGCTATTGATGGGGCTTTCACAGCCAACTAGCTACCTCCCTTCCTGCCTTGCTGGTCCTTGCAAGGTATTCCTGCCTTGCAAGGCATTCTGGAGCACGGCCTGCCTTTTTTGCCATTCTGCCATTCTTTTTCAAGTACCCCTAAAGGTCCTGTTGAGTGTCCCTGGGAGTATGTGAATACCAGGTTGGGAACCACTGTTTTACTGGTCTGTTGTTTACAGTGCACTTACTCTGATAGTGCTTACAAAAAGGCGATGAAGACCAGAATTTAAAAAGAATAAAAATGTATCTTATGATCTTTTACTGTTTTTAATAAATTAGAGACTACAGTTCTTAGGTAACAATTAGTGGTGGGTTATTTTTCAGGATCTGGCCTCAAGTAAAATCAGACAAAACTATAGTCAGACACCCCCCTAAGTTTAACCCCCGACTTATCCGAGGGTCATAGAGAATTCCATGATTGTTGGTTCAAAACCTGCCCTTGGCTTATCTGTGGGATCTTATTCAATCTGTTCAAAACCTGCCCTTGGCTTATCTGTGGGATACATATATATATATATATATATATATATATATATATATATATATATATATATATATATATATATATGTGTGTGTATATATATGATATATATAAAATATATCTGCAATTTCAGAGGATGATTTTTTTTATTACAATATATTAATTGTGCAAATATTCACCAGGCTGGGAAGTTTTTTTGCCTGCTTCAGACTGACCAAGTGGGTTGGTTGTAGTTTAGCCAGGTGGTCACAACTGTCATGTAAGTGCTGGTCAGGCATTAGGATTAGGGATTGGTGTGATTCTTGAGGAAATGGAGTGGGCAATGGGGGGGGTGGAACAGTTCTTACAGGCTTCTTGATTCTGGAATGTTGGCTGGGAGCCCCTTGTCCAAGGATTGTAAAGTCAACCTCAAAGGCTTGGTGATTTGGGGAAGGTGCAATTCAGAACTTCCTCATGCCCCCTTTAAAGGGGTTAGCATTGATAAGTTGCGATCATCGTTAGTGGTTGTCAGCTTGGAGCCAGAATGGGAGACGCTGAGGAAAAATAATGTTGTTTTCTTTTGTCGTCGTCCCCAAAGAAAGGAAACATACACTAAACGAAGGTGGAGTTCTTCTTTTGTTAGGACTGCTGAAAGTCTTTGAGTTGGATCAATAAATAGTGGCCCTTTTGACTGAATCTAATTTGTCCTGTGCTTTGTTTAGGTGTGTGGAGGTGTGTGTTCAGATTTGTTCAATACAAAGGTTTGGGCGTGTGAGAAGCATAAAATGGAACAACTGGCTAGAACATTTTCATATGCTGAAAAGCATAATGCACTGCCCCCATGAACTGGTCACATGAGGTCCTGGAGCATTTCTAGAAGCATTTAATTGAACCTGTCAAGGGTTGATCCCCAGTACCAACATGTAATTTACTGGCTGCATAGTAGCAGGCCTGAAGCCTTGGCCACAGCAAGCCAGCACAGCACCCTGGGAACCTGGAGCTGATGCAACATCAGGTGATGTGCATCAGGTGACATTATGTGAGTGTGTGTGCGTGTGACAGCACCTGCATAGTCAGCATGACTGTGCACTATTTCCTACACTCTGATTGGGTGTCAGAAGTATAAGTTCCAGCAGGGGCAAGCAAAAGGTGTGGGAGATGCAGAGTAGTGTTGAGCCGGAGGCTACGTCCGTTTGAACTGTGAATCGTGTGCTGTATGTACTATTTGGACTGTAAATATTTGTACATAGTAAAGGAGGCGTGTGGTGGAGAACTTCTGCCTTTGAGTCTTCTTTGTCGCCGGGAGTGAGAGCGCTCCGACCTTGGGAGATAGGCACCATACCAACTGGGCAGCTATCTGCGTGCCATGCCGTCGGCGGAGCTCCAGCAGCAGAGCGGAGCCGTCCCAGCGGCCTGAGCAGCAGCTCGCAACAGAACCAGATTAAGACCTTGCAAACCTGTGGGGTCAGTGGCATCACTAAAAGGGTGTGGGGGGATGCAGTCCGCACTGGGTGACACACACAGGGGTGTGTGACGTGCACTAATCACCAAAATCGCTAAAATTGCAATTTGTAGGAATAATACCATCATATACCATTCAATGTGTAATTTATAGTAGAATGCCATAAAAAACCATGTTAAAATATCTGTGTTCTATCAGAAGGTATAGCCAAAAAACAAGCGGGGCAGGGCAATGGTGCATCACCGCATCCACCACCCGGGTTATTGCCCCACGCACTGCATGGGAGAAAGTCCATCATGGGAGTGACGCGCTGGCCTTCCGCACTGGGTGACACAACCCTAGTGAGGCCACGGTATGGGGTAAAAGATAGATAGAAAATAAAATGAATCTGAGGTGCCTTCCTATGGATGGAACAGAAGCACAAAGATATGGCCTCTTACAAGATGTCAGAATCTGTGACCTGAAACAGTCTCCAAAAGAATATGTGGAGTCTATTGTTTTGACACAAACTGTTAGGTATTGACACATTGACGAGGTGGGGGGAGGCAGGGGGTGATTTCATGACATTGTTTTCAAACACATTATCTTGAAACTTAGGAACTGAGGGGGGGGGGAAATTAGCAGCGCGGGTGATGTTTGGTATTTTTCTCTACGTGACAAATATAGCCTGTCTATCCGTTACTGAGGAAATGATGACACATCAGCGTCTCCTCCTCCTTCCGCCCCCAATACTGGAGTTTTGTACAATGAGTTATTTGCTGCAGTTTTGAAGGCATCGCTGCTGACATTGTCATGGATCAACTTTCCAGAACAGGCATCTAACAAGCCACCCACCTTTCACATTCACTCTTCCATAATAGGCAGCCCAATCCTAGGTGGGCCACCTGCTGGAATCTGGCAGTGATGAGGGTGGGAAGGAGGGCAGATTTTACCTGGGGAGGGGGTGGGTTCAGTGGCAGTGGCTTCCACAGAATCCTAATCCCTTTCCCAAGCCTGATCCAGCTTCATGGATCAAGGTAGATTTGCACCAGGGCTCAGGGCCTAGGAGAGGGGGGTAAAGGGGGTCATTTGTACCCAGGCTTGGGGTCTGAAAGGGGGCCTGGGAGCTAGAGGAGGGGGCCCGGAGCGATACAGTCTCCTTGAGAGCTCAGCAGACCGCTGCACAGGAGGCAGGACGCTGGCGCTAGCTCCGACCAACTGGACGCCAAGTCCCCAAAGGCAAAGCAGCAGGCTACAGCCTACTGGGCCTGCGCCCCTCCCTCAGAGCTTAGGGGTGGCGTGCAGGCTTGCCTCATGCAGGAGTGCTACTGCTTTGCCTGGTGGAACTCAGAGGCGAGTTCGTGCTGCAGGCGCTGTGAACTGGCCTCCAACTCCCACAAGGCAAAGAGGCAGCGCCACCTACTGGGCTCGGGCACTAGTACATGAGGCAGACCTGTGCTCTGAGCTGTAAGAGAGGGGCTGAGATCTGTTCTTGTGGCCTGCTGGCATCCTAAATATTCCCGCAACATTTTCAACGCCTGAAAAAAATATTTTGTGGCTTCTCTTCAGTCTGGTCTGCCTCTAAAATGTCTTATTCTCATAAATCAGGAGCCCAGAAAAGAAAAAGCAGAAGAGAACGAGATGAAACTCATAGAAGGGTCAACAAACACTATTTTGGTTTGGGTGAGGTGCAGCTTCACATGCACAGAGTTCTCCATTGAGCTCACCTGTAGAATTGGAACAAGAAGAAGATGTTGAAAGACTTTTCCCCAGATTGATCTGGGTGCTTCTGCACAGAGTTTTGATAAAGAGGCGGATGCAAAAAATGAAAATGAAAAACAGAAAGAAGTAGACATACAGATGCATGTGCAAGTGAATTTGGAAGGAGAGAGGCATGATCATAATGTAGGCCTTGTCACTGGATATATCACATCTGAATTTCCTCCTCAAAAGGAAATAGAAAAGTATGTTATGAATGGAACATTTACCATCAGTGCATTAAGCAAATGTTGGAACTGCACAATTAAAACCATTAGATCTGTTGAGCTTGTGAACAGAGTACAGTCTAGGTGACCTGTTTCCAAATGTTTGTATTAGTTTAAGAATATTGTTAACAATTCCAGCGACAGTAGCTTCTGCAGAGCGGTCATTTAGCAAACTAAAGCTCATTAAGAATTATTTACGATTTACAATGTCTCAGGGACATCTTGTGGATTTGGCCAGGCTAAGTATCAAATCAAGCATTGCCAGAAAAATTATTTTCCACGTTGTGATTCAAAACTTTTCACAGAAAAAGGCCAGGAAAGCTCTTTTTGCAAAGTAAATACTAAAGCTACAATTCTATACACACGTTCCTGGGAGTAAGCTTTATTGAACACAATGGGGCTTACTTACGAGTAGATATGAATAGGATTGCACTGTAAGTTTCTTAATAATAGTTATGTCTTCTGATGATCATATCTGCATATTAATATAAAATGATGTTTCAATGTGAATTCTGTCTCCTTATGTGTATTGTTCTTTCTCATCTGCATTATAGCGTAAAAAATATGTTCAAATCAAATGTGCTTTGTTATCATCTTTTATTTATTTATATTGACCCCTGTCGCTGCCCTCCCCCCTCGTTGACTCCTCCCCCTTTGGGAAGGGGCCCAAAAGAAACTTTGTGCCCCCTGCCAAAATTCCTCTTAGAGGCCCCGCCAGGGCTATCACTGGTGCATGTCCAAGTTAACTCATTGCGGCTGCTGGGACTTATCCAGGGGCAAGGGGATAAATATCCCCTTAACCCAGCAGTTCCCACACTGTCTGGGAGTTTGGGAACCACTGTAAGTTGCTGCGGGGGAGTAGCAAAGGCAACCAAGTGATCGCTATAATCACATTGCTGCCAGGGGCAAAAGGTTTTTTGTTTTTTTTAAACTAACCTGAGGCAGTGCTAGCCTCCTCTGGTTACACAACAAGAACTGGAAGTGACAGTTTTTAAAAACTATTTTCATAAGTTTGGAGGCTTGGGGTCCTCAGGTTTCCCAGACCCCTCAGGAGACTGGCACTGCCTCATAAAAGTTTTTTTTAAAAAGGCTTTTGCCCCTGGCAGTAGTGTGGTCAAAGTGATTGTGTCACTGACTTCACCATCATCCCACCTTTTTAAGGGGACAAAGACAGAGCTTCCCTGGCTGGGGCACTGTGATGCCCCGGTTTGGGAACCTCTGCCTTAACCCAAGGAGATCCCCAGTGACCAACAATCCCCTGCAAGATGTAACATAGGCCTGTGTAGGAGCCATTGCATTGTCATGTGGGGATTTAGGCAGAATTGGGCTGTTGTTTTGATCCAAAAGGCTGGCTTTTCATGTAGCTGCTGGGAAGCCGTGTAGACCCAGCAGCTGCACAATGAAAACCTGTCAGAAATCCCTTTCTATGTTTGACAGGGTTGGGGGTTGGATACCATAATTTCCTGTATGCCTGTGATGAGACACATTGACTTAGATAATCAGAGAAGGCCTTTTTACAAGTGCCGTCGCCTAAGGAGGTACGTGGGGCGGTGGCAAGAAATAGGGCCTTCTCAGTAGTGGCACCAACATTATGGAACTCCCTTCCCCTTGACTTGAGAATGGCTCCCTCTCTTGAGACTTTTCGGCGAGGCCTGAAGACATTTTTGTTTAAAGAAGCCTTCTGAGTGCATGGCCTTTTTAAACATCTTTTCTGTATCTTTTAGTATTTTAACAGGCCTGATTCCTCTGATTTGCTACGTTTTGCTCTTTTTATCTGACTTTTTATCTGACTATGGTTTTTATGGGTATATATTAATGTGTTTTTAATATGTTTTTATTTGTGGTTAAATTATGTTTTTAATCTGTTTTTAATATGTTGTGAGCCACCCTGGGTCCCTTTGGGGAGAAGGGCGGGATATAAATAAAGTTTATTATTATTATTATTATTATTATTATTATTATTATTATTATTATTATTATTATTATTATTATTATGCGCCAACTTCTAGAGGAGCAACAGGGCCAAAGTGCCTCCCACTTATTTACTCAAAAGGATCAACATATCTGGACTTTTCCCCAGAATGGGAAGCCTCTTGAAAAAAGACAGAAAACCTTGGAAGGAAAGCAGCTGAGAAGTCATAAATTAGCTACCTTTTAAAGCTTTCTCATTTTGTCCCGCCCATGTTGAGCAGCAGTACTGTGAGTATTAACCTTTTACACACACACACACACACACACACACACACACACACATTCTTCCCCCTCCCCAATTTCAGCCAAGGAGGCAAAGAAAACTGTTAACAGTGTAGGTGTTTTTGCAAAGTACTTTAAATGGATTTTGTTATGAGAGGTGTGAGCTTTGGGGCCCTACATGTAGCAATTTGTATGAATACATCAACTTATTATTCACACAAGTAGTTTCTCCTGCATGACATAAAATTGAACGTCCTTGAATTGTGTTCAAATTGTGTTCAAAAGCTATAGGAATCTGTCCCTTGCCCTTATGGAACCCGTTCTGTGTCTTTCACAGTTGTGGAAACAAAACCCTTGTTGAGTGAGAGAGAAAGAGAGAGAGAGAGCAAGAGCGCAAAGGGAGAGGGAGGTAGAAAGGCGAGGAAAGCGAGGGGTTTGAGTTCAGCAGGCTGACAGAATTATGAATTCTTACCCCAAACTGCACACCATGTTGGAATACAAAATCAGTTGCTTTGGGATGTAAAGAGCAATGCAGAAGACCTGGCAAAATAAGAAGGTCAAAGCATAAACAAACTTGTAAACTTTATTCCCAAATCATCTTCCTATACACTTGGCAATAAATATTTTTACTGAATGCTTTATCCCTAAGCTGGGGCATTTCTAAATCGGTGTTTAAAAAAGGGGCATGGACTGACCAGCTCTGGAAATGGCAGTTCACCCTGTACTGAAAGAATAAAGCTGGATCTTGTTACCGGTGCATGTGCTCAGAAACACACACACATATATACTCACATAAGTGTACCCAAATGTGTGTTTCATGGGTCTTAAGAACATAAGAACAGCCCCGCTGGATCAGGCCATAGGACCATCTAGTCCAGCTTCCTGTATCTCACAGTGGCCCACCAAATGCCCCAGGGAGCGCACCAGATAACAAGAGATCTGCATCCTGGTGCCCTCCCTTGTATCTGGCATTCTGACATAACCCATTTCTAAAATCAGGAGGTTGCACATACACATCACGGCTTGTAACCCGTGATGGATTTTTCCTCCAGAAATTTGTACAATCCCCTTTTAAAGGCATCTTGGCCCGATGCTGTCACAACATCCTGTGGCAAGGAGTCCCACAGACTAACTACATGCTGAGTAAAGAAATATTTTCTATTTTCTGTCCTAAGTCTTTGGACTGTTGGTTAATAGTGCATCCCAGAAGAAATTGGCATGAGAGGGAGGGAGGGAGTCAGGAATGGGTGCAAAGGCAGAGATATTTATTTAGTGGAGGTAATATAAATGTACCCTACTAAGGAGCAAAACAAGAGTGAAATGAGATCAGTATTCAAAAGGATCTGGGCAACACACATATATCACTAAATCTATGCAGGATCCGTTCCTGGGAAAACAATGATGAGGAGAGAAACCAAACTTTCTGAAAGAGGAGGGAGTAATGTGGAGACACAAAACAAAGGAGGAGGAAAAGGGAAAAGGAAGAATGATGCATATGGAAAATTTGTATGCAAACTGTAGAAGGATTGGAAGGGGAACAAGAGTGTTGGACAGAATGATGGACAGAATCCTATCCAAGGCTTACGCTGGTGGAACTCATCAGGAAGAGGGTGGATCCAGTGGTGATGGCTCCAACCAGATCTCTGTCAGCAGCCTCCTTGCCCCTTTCGGCTCCTCAGACTTACACCAGCTCCTCTCCCCCAAAGCTTCCTGATCTGTCCCCCGACTGGATACAGTGTGCTCGTTTTTGGCATGGTTGCATTAGTGGGAGCGGGGAGGGTAAGGATCGGGCCCTCAGGTTACAAGCTTTTACATAAAGGCTGCAATTCTATACACACTTTCCTGAGAGTAAGCCCCACTGAAGATAAAGGGATTCTAAATAGATAGGCATAGTCTTGTGCTCTAAACCGAATATCATAGAATCATAGAGTTGGAAAGGGCCTAATAGGTCATCTAGTCCAACCCCTTGCCTGTAGCAGGAAATCCTCATAGAGCATCTCCAACAGGTGCTTGTTGAACTTCTGCTTGAAGATCTCCAGTGAGGAAGAGTCCACCACTTCCCTTGACAATCTATTCCACTGCCGAATCAGCCATACCATCAAAAAGTTTTACCTGATATCCCATCAGAATCGATGTCTTGTTATTATACATACAAGGTGCAATGGATACTGTGACATTCTGGGAAAGAAGGAACCAAACCATGGTTGATCCCAGCTGAAGTGGGCATGTGTCTTGCTGTCTCACTTCTTATTCTAACACAAAGTGAAATGGTTGCTGCTAGCAACAGATCTGGGAGAGATCTGAGATCTTTAACATCAGGGCCCATTCCAACCTACAAATGAACCTTGAAAGAATATACATATAGTGGGCCCTCAGTATCCACAGGGGGTCCGTTTCAGGACCCCTCGTGTATACTGAATTCCACTGATAAGGAAATCGACCCAATGTGCGGCTGCAGTAAAGAAGGCCAGTTCTATGCTTGGGATCATTAGAAAAGGTATTGAGAACAAAACGGCTAATATTATAATGCCGTGTACAAATCGATGGTAAGGCCACACCTGGAGTATTGTGTCCAGTTCTGGTCGCCACATCTCAAAACGGACATAGTAGAAATGGAAAAGGTGCAAAAGAGAGTGACTAGGATGATTTCTGCGCTGGGGCACCTTCCTTATGAGGAAAGGCTACGGCGTTTGGGCCTCTTCAGCCTAGAAAAGAGACGCCTGAGGGAGGACATGATTGAGACGTACAAAACTATGCATTGGAAGGATAAAGCAGATAGAGCTCTTTACACTCTCACATAACAGCAGAACCAGGGGAAATCCACTAAAATTGAGTGTTGGGAGGGTTAGGACAGACAGAAGAAAATATTTCTTTACTCAGCATGTGGTTGGTCTGTGGAACTCCTTGCCGCAGGATGTGGTGATGGCATCTGGCCTGGATGCATTTAAAAGGGGATTGGACAAGTTTCTGGGGGGAAAATCCATTATGGGTTACAAGCCGTGATGTGTATGTGCAACCTCCTGATTTTAGAAATGGGCTATGTCAGAACGCCAATGCAAGGGAGGGTACCAGGATGCAGTTCTCTTGTTATCTGGTGTGCTCCCTGGGGCATCTGATGGGCCGCTGTGAGATACAGGAAGCTGGACTAGATGGGCCTATGGCCTGATCCAGTAGGGCTGTTCTTATGGGTCTGCAAATACTTGCCTGGGGGCTGCGCCTGGCCCTCCAGTGGTCTTTCAGTCTCCTCAGATGTCTCTGGACATGACTGGAAGGCACTTTGTGCCGGCAAATCAGAATTGCCTTCCAGTCACATTGGGCGGTGGAGGGGGGGGTCCTCTGATGCTCTCTAGCCATGGGCTTGGTATCCATGGATATTCAAGCCTGCTGATAAGGAGGACCACTGTATGCAATCTTTGCAATGTCCTGTATCTTAGCTGCCATTTTTCCTCTGCATTCCACAAGACGTCCTTGGAGTTGTGCAGTGGAGGATGATGGATAGAATTTGCAAAACCGATAATCTTCAAAGTTTATGGCTATTTCAAGCTGTGCTGATGTCATAAAATACGCTGCATTTAAACCCTGCTCACTAATACTCCATGTTTGGTTTCCTTAGTGTGACTTTACGTGTATGGAGCTGTAATTTTTATCATTGCTTCTTTGATGTCAACGTGACCAGGGAAAAGCAAGTGTCATGGAAACACAGGCCGAGCGAAAAAAAAGTGATTGGTAGGCTAGCACCCACTCCGAGTGGCATTCCAAAAAATGCCAGTCCAAACACCTGGTGGACTATGCAAGTTTATAACAATAAAAAGTACCATTCACGTGCATAGCACTTTGCAGTAAAAGAGAAGCCAGGTCCAGCACATCACCCTGTATTGGAATCGCGGAAGATCTGGTGAGGAGGTAGGATGTGGTGTCAGCAGTGGCCCCTTTAAGGGTTGAGGCCTGGGCATTCAGAGAGGGTGTGCTGCATAGCTGCAGCCACTTGAAGGCAATAGGGCCCTCAGGCATAAAAGCACCTGATGAAGGGGCAGTTGGGTGTGGGTAGCAGAATGAGAAAAGCTTGAGGAAGGACAGAATGGATTGGACTGATGTGTGAATAGACCTTAGAGACTGCAGGAGACACTGAAATTTGGTGTGTGGCTGCTGTGCCTAAGACCTGCTGAGGACCAAGGGGCTGCTGTAGTGGCAGGAGGCTGCTGGCAGGAGAGAGGACCTCTGCAGGTTGAACAGGTGAGCTACCCCAGTGGTGGGGTCCAGCAGTTCATTTGGGTGGGACAGCAGGATGACCTGACAGTAATGAAAATAATGCAGATAAATGTTCATTCTAAAATGTAAATTTCAGCTAGAGAAATGAGGCCTCCCTCCTGAATGGAATGCACTGCTTATTACTTAAGCCCAAGGACAACTAGTCTTGTATCAACAATAATGCAGATTTTGTGCATATATTACAGACTGCATTATCTTTGGAGTGTGCAAGAATTAGCATTTAATGGAAGTTAATTTAATGGAAAACAGAAGGTTGATTCCTTTTCAGTGCTACCCCAATATTAGCCATACATTTTATTTAATTCATACATGTGTTGAAATTGTTCCTTTTTTGTTTGTTTGTTTTTCTGCTGAAACAAACCCAAATATCTCTCACAAAAGGCAAGCACAGGATGGGATTCCTAGAATTTAATGAAAGTGATTAAAGAATTCAATTTTTAATATATTGTCAAGTGAAACTGCAGGGATCACACAACCAAAAACACTGGAGACTCATCCTGTTTTGATTAGCTCCCAATCCTGCCTCATCATCACAAAACTATTGATTTCTGGTGGCTTGCAAGCAAATGCTTTAAAAAAACAACTGGGTATGTTTAACTTCAGGAAAGGTAGCTTAAGGGGGTTATTTAGAAGGGGAAAAATAGGGTGAACAATGGTTCACAATATTGACCCAAGTTAAGAGGAATGCACAGAAACTGCTTTGTGTCCCAGTCACTGAACACATTAGATATCAACCTGGTTTTGACACCATGAACCTGATCCTCCAAACCATGGTTTGGAATCTCAGGAATGTGCCTTTGAGTTTACACTTTCTCCTTCCCCATACACAATGCTGCAGTGTCCATCAAAATAATAGCCAATGTCTTGACTCTAAGCCCAGATTTGATTCTACGAGTTGATTGATTTGATTCTCGTAGTTGATGATTATATAGTTCACAGTGAATTTGAACTCTTTGAGCTGAATTCAGCTTTCAACACTTGGTTGGGAGATGGCACTAGCCTTAGCTTGCCAAATCAGATGTCAAAGAAAACTATGCTTGGAGGAAAGAAAAATATAAAATGGAGGAAGTGGAACAAATGTGAGAGAAGAGGAGGGAGCCTGCATACTCACAACTCTTTTGTGTCTGATTAACCCAGCCAATAACTTGAAGTGACAGTGGAGCACGCTGATATCGGTCATACTATAGTGGTGGTCTTCAACATTTGTTTGTGCCACAATCCAAAGAGAGAAGGGAGGGAGCCCACCAGCAATCCCACTCCCCAGGACCTTATCCCACTCTTGCCCTTGTAACACCCTCCCAGCACTGTTTACTATAACCAAATATTCCTATTAGAGAGAGCAGAGAAAGTTACCATGAAGCCAGGCACTAACTAGTGAGAGCTATTTTAGCACAATTGCTAAGAATCTGAGCAGGACTGGGGTACCATCTCTTGGTACCTGAATGGGTACACCAGATGTGTCCTGTTTTACCTTGCGGTACTTTATTCCAATGGTCTTCAGCTTTTTCCATTCCTGTAAGTTGCCACAACCCCACAACTTAGGCTTTGTAACCCCATTGGGGTCCCAGTACCCAAGGTTGAAGAACACCACTCTATAGTTCACCATTTTGTTGCTATGTGCCTCAGATCCCCTATAGCAGTGTTTCCCAAACTCTGGGTTGCGACCCACTGATGAGTTGTGAGGCCATGTGTGGTGGGTCAAGAGCCCATGTGCACTGGGCCTCATGCAATGCTCTTTGTAGTGCCACAGTGCCTTATTGGGAGCCCTGGAGGCCACTTCCAGGTCACACCAGGCCCATGACACACTCTAATGACTTCCATGGGCCTACGGAAGTGACCAGAAGTGACTTCCAGCCTGCAGGCGCACCTTCTGGTTTGACTGGAGTAACGTCACGGCACGACCCATCTCAGAAGACAAGGTGGGTCGCAGTGCTGAAAAGTTTGGAAACCACTGCCTTATAATAGTCAATGTCTGAAAATCCCTACCAGTGAATTTCCTATAATCTATTCAGAATTAGCAAGAGTGCGGTATCCTTGTGCTTAACGGGTGTAAGAAATGTTAGAGCAAGTAGAGGTTAATAAGCAGAACAGACTTTCCTAATTATGAAGTGAAATTCCAAGCTGAGTGAAGGGTGAATAATCAGAGAATTAATTACAAGCATTAATAATAATAATTATACCAGATAATGACATTTAAAATGTTGGAGGTAATGAATTTAAAATTTGGAGTGTTGTAAAAATACTCGACAACTCCAGACTAGTCAGTCTGGGCAATATCATATCTCCCCACTTCCCTTAGTTCTCACTTAATTCAACCAGAGGAAAAGATATAAGCACAGAGGAAGGCCTACAGTACTTTAAAACAGGAGTAATAACTGTTACCGGGTATGCCTTTAAACACTCATTGGCCCAAGCCAAGAGCCCAGAAAGGGGGTTGGATATAGCGTAAACTGGCACTGTCAATCCCACCCCTTTCCAAGCCCAATCTGTGGGTTGCTGCTGATCCCAAGAGCTTGGTTTTTGGGTTGTGGCTCTCCTTCAAGTGGTTTAATTCAGCACCTGCTAGTAAAGGAACAACACAGCAAAAGGAGGAATGAAGACTGAAGACCAGTGGGTCCTGTGACCCAGCTTTTTCTTCCAATAGTCTTCTGTGAGGTCTTGTGTGATGTGATCTTATCAAGGGACCATTTTTGTAACATGTTGGCCCTGTGTTGCTTCTTCCTAGTCCCAGGTGGGCACTGCTATTTGTTTTTCACCTTACCAAGAGTGCAGCAAAGAACTCATGACAATCTCTGGAGGCAGGTTCCTTCACTAGGTAGTTCTTTAGTCCTTAGCTGGCACTTGGGGATCAGGTTGTCCTCTCAACCAATATGCTTCTGTAGGTGCCCCTGGGTTCCATGACAAGCTTCCACTCTTGGTAATTGCTGGTGATATTTCTTGCATTGTTGATGCTCAAACACTGGTTCTTTAGGTCTTCCTCAATGTGCTTCAGCCACATTTCTTTCATTGAAACCTCCAGTAGGGAGGTAGCTCTCACCAGAGGAGCTCATGCGGCAGCCAATGGGTGTTCATTCTGCAGACATGGCTAAACCATTGCAGCCTACGTTGAATGCTTCACTAGCGTGGATGCCTTGGTTGAATTTGCCCATGGAGTTGATGAGGACAGCTATGGTTGGTGGTTTGCCTTTAGTGTCGCCCACAACTTTGCTTATTACAAGCTAGGAAGCTCTCAGGATATGGCTTTTGCTCATGGGGTCAAATGTGCTGTGCAAGCAAGGTGCAGCTGCCCACGGAATTTCCCAAGGGTCAATTGAGGCTTCCTCCTAGCTAGCCTGATAACTCGGGGGGATTGCTCTGATAATCAGTGTGAACTTCCTCTAGGTCTGCAGAATGGAGGCCTCCTGTCATCCATTCAGCAGATGATACTGGCCTGGATCATGTGCTCCTAACTGTCACCCACCATGTGTGTATGGGCATGACAGATGTCTTGCATTCAAATAAAAGAAAAACAGGTGGGACCTCGGTATACCCAGGGGTTCCATTCTGAACCCCCCCTCCCCCCCCCCCCCCACACACACACACTGATACTGAGATCTGAAGACACTGGGAGCCAAATTTAAATGGCTTCTTAAAAAAGCATGCCAAAATTTGAGTTTCCTACCTTAGTGTGGCCAAACCATGCCGTTTCTGATCCTCTACAGTTACTTTTAGGCTTGAAAGACCCACTTCTGAGTTGTGCAGAGATGCATTCTGGGGTGAATTTGGGAGGAGCAAGGAACCTCCATGCAACTCAGAAGAACATAAGAACAGCCCCACTTGATAGGCCCATCTAGTCCAGCTTCCTGTATCTCACAGCGGCCCACCAAATACCCCAGGGAGCACACTAGATAACAAGAGACCTCATTCTGGCACCCTCCCTTGCATCTGGCATTCTGACATAGTCCATTTCTAAAATCAGGAGGTTGCACATACACATCATGGCTTGTAACCCATAATGGATTTTTCCTCCAGAAACTTGTCCAATCCCCTTTTAAAGGCATCCAAGACAGGCGTCATCACCACATCCTGCGGCAAGGAGGTCCAACCACATGCTGAGTAAAGAAATATTTTCTTCTGTCTGTCCTAACTCTCCCAACACTCAATTTTAGTGGATGTCCCCTGGTTCTGGTGTTATGTGAGAGTGTAAAGAGCATCTCTTTATCCACTTTATCCTTCCCATGCATGATTTTGTATGTCTCAATCATGTCGCCTCTTGGGCGCCTCTTTTCTAGGCTGAAGAGGCCCAAAAGCCGTAGCCTTTCCTCATAAGGAAGGTGCCCCAGCCCAGTAATCATCTTAGTCGCTCTTTCAAGTCTAAAAATAGCTGTAGAAGCTGGGAAATGGCACAGTTTCACTGCACAAGCATAGGAAACTCAATTTTGGCATGCTTTTTTTATTAAAGTCATTAAATTTGGCCCTTGGTATCCATTGGCATCCCAGGGACGTGTAGAGTGGGGGCGGCAGGTGAGGCAGAACTGCCCCCTTGCTGTCTGTGGAAAAGCACCATAGCTGCGCCACATGCTGACACTCAAGGAGGCTCTCCTTACACCTGCTTTCTTGGGGGTAAGGGGAGCTTCCTCTGGTGTAAGTGGGTGGGGTGGCTGCGGTGCTTTCCCACGGACTATGATGGAGGGGTTCCGCATGTCCCTATGGCATCTACGGTGATACTACTACCTGATATCTGCAGGTGCCAGACCAGTGAATGCTACGGGTCCGCTGTAAACGTGCTTGTCAGACAACAGACCTTCCCAAACTTGAAATTCATCCATCTGGAGTTGATAAGTCTCAGGTGACTAACTTTTACCTATGATTTGTAAATTGCCAAAATCAGGAAGTACAATTCAATGTTTATGGTGCCAACGCAGCTGTTACCATCTTGCACCCCCACCTATAGCAGATGAATACTGCATTTGACAGAACTATCCCAGTGTATGTCAAAAAGGTGCAAACCAATGATTTTCCATAAGAGATGTGTGAGTCCAGAGATCAGGGGAGCAAGTCAAAGAGATAACAAAGACTCCTGGACCTTTAATGGTTGTGCAAAGACAGATTCATGTTACCAGATTGGCATGGGGGATTGAATCTCCATTGCAAGATCCCATTAATATGTAGTTGTTGCTGCTGCTAATATTCTTATTAAGCCTTTGATGTATACAATGCTTTACAGAGTGGCCTAAGTCGAAAAACAAATCCCTTCACCAATCTAATTACATGGGACTAGAGATGCTGGTGAATGTCTCCAAGGTCTGATTCGGAGAAGAACTTGGAGGTCTCGAAAAAGCTTGCACAAATAAGCACACACCCCAGTCCTCTGTAATGACTGGGATTGTAATGACTGGCTAGAGAGTAAGAATAATGGAAGAATGGTACTTACACTGAAGAATCCAATTAAAGGAAGTGTAGACTGTTTAATGAGCATGAAGGTTGCAGATTTGGGACCTCAAGTTTCAAGATCCTTAAGATGCCCTAGGGTTTCTTCTCTAATGTTGCTGGACCTCTAACTCTTAATTTCTTTCCCTGTAAAGTTATGTTTTTTTCTTGTTTAGCTGCTTGGGCAAATGGTAGGATATTTCCGAGAAGGGTTTCATTAAAATGTTATTTTCTTCTCCTCTCTGATGACTTCTTTTCTGAATGGCTCCATCTCAGCCTGGGCTTTGCAATTTGCAGAAGGCTTTATTTATTTTTCACTTTTGCAAACAAACAATTACATTTTTGAGAGCCCTTAAAAATGTTCTCCTCGATATAAATGGGTTGCACTTTGCCTCTTGGCTGATCAAGAGTGTCACCTAATTAAACAACTTTGTGTCACTGCCATGGGCTTGGAAGGAAATGAAATGAAATAAGCAAATATAACCACAGACAATCTCATTTCCATAAACCGTAGGACACAGCAGACTTCTGTGCATTTAATATTTCCCACTTCTTTAAAGATGTTTATTACTTGCTCAAGGAACTGCAAGTTTAGGGAAGATTCACACATTACTCTGATGAAAAGGGGATAATTCTTTTGAGTCATTCAATGCCTAACCACCAAGAAGTCATCTCATGGCTGAGTTGAAAGGGGTAGGGCTATCAGGCTGAGTCAATCTATCACTCTGCCA
Source organism: Tiliqua scincoides (assembly GCF_035046505.1). Lineage (NCBI taxonomy): Eukaryota > Metazoa > Chordata > Lepidosauria > Squamata > Scincidae > Tiliqua > Tiliqua scincoides. The sequence goes on from NC_089824.1 coordinate 213,607,237, forward strand.
TCCCAGGGTCACCATCCCATCTTCAGGTGTTAAACTCATCAACAGCAGGAGTTGTATTCCAAATGAGAGCCATTTATCCCACAATCCCATCAGTATGTAACATTCCTCTGAAGAGAATGTTGGGGAATAAAGAACAGCTGCCAGCAGGATACTATATTTTTTCCCCCCCAAAAAACACTTCCTAGAGGTGTGTGATATGATGACGGACAACCCAATCCTACGCAGTGCTGGCACAGCAGGGCCGCCCCTGCAACTGAGCAGGCTGGAGGTCTCCTTGGGATAAGGGAATTGAGTAGTAGCAACTGTTACCCTGCACATGCTTGATCTTGTCTGATCTCGGAAGCTAAGCAGGGTCAGGCCTGGTTAGTACTTGGATGGGAGACCGCCTGGGAATACTGGGTGCTGTAGGCTTATACCATAGTCTTTCGAGACTGAAGGTTGCCAACCACAGTAGCATGTAGGGCTTTCAGGTCCAGGACAGGGACTAGGATGTGGCAGAGGCCTCCTCTGCTGCCCCCCACCTCTCTTGGACCTGAACCCCCCTCTCCCTGCCCTCCCCCTGCCCTGAAATACTTCCTCCCTGCCTCAGTACCACCCTTTCCTGCCCCCTGCCACCAGGCTCAGCATTTACCTTCCCTGGTGGCCATCAGGTGGGATGTGGAGCCTGCAGGACATCACAGGCCTTCCCACTAATGCCACTTACTTGTGCCATGTTGAAAAGCACTTTACAGTGCTTTTACTGATTCATATTTAAGGAGTAAACAAATTTGTTCAAATTTGGAGCATGGATTAACTAAGAAGGGGGGGGGTGATTACATGGTTCAGATGAAAAGTGTGATCTTCCTGGCCTTTGGATCTTTGGATCTGTGGGTTCTGCCACCAGTCACATTACTGATCTGACCTTTTGCTCTCCAGGCAGGCGCCAAGTCCATATGGTTAGGTGTATGTCCTCTGCATGCCTCAAATTAAACAGAACTAAAATATTGACCATGTAACCATGTCATAAGCAAAAGGCAGTGACATGGAAAAGACTTCCTTTTCCCTTAAACAATTTAGGATCCCTGATGCAAGACACAGTCGATGTAAGCCTTGTTTCTCATCCCAATGCAAATTACACGAGGTGGTGAATCCTCCTTGTAGGTGGGAGAAACTGCATCTCACCCTTGCACCAATCTTGAATGGTACACAATCCTGCCAACATTAAATCTGGCACTTGTTTGCAGATGGAAAGGGGCGTAAATTTGAATTCCCAGTGCTCTTTACATTTGTGATGTCTGCATTTGAAATCTTGCTTGACTGTTAACGATCACTTCATTGTTTGCGCATTACTAATTTGCTATTAGGTTTTTATGCATTTAGTGCTGTGTCGCTCATTTATGTAACTTGTTGCTGCTTGATTAGGTGTCACATTTGCCTAAGCAGTGAAAACAAAACATCTGCTTTAATTTCACTTGTTTTCACAGCACATTGAGCAAAGTCAAAGTTGGCGAAATGAATGAAGCAAACTTGAAGTTGCTTGAAGCAAATGGAACAAAACAGAAAAAAGAACGGGAGTGAATTATTCAATACCAGGGTTCTCCCAGGCTGCAGATATGCCTTTGAATACTTGTCAAAGAAAATCATATTTAAGTTTATGTAAGTACAAGGGAAATAAGCTACAAAAGTTCCAACTGCATTGGCACAGGCCTCTTCCATACCAGAAATGCCAACCGAACCTCCAGCTTATATAACTAGGAGCCCAAGCCTATGCACATCTACTAAGAAGTAAGTCCCATGATAGTCAGTGGGGCTTACTCCCAGGTAAGTATGGATAAGATTGTAACCTGAAGCTGGAAGAAGACAGCCTTATTTGCTATGCAACAAGCACCAATACTGGTTCAGTTGGGATAGGTGGCATCACTAGGGAGTGATGGAGGTGTGAACTGCACCGGGAAACCCCCCCCCCCCGGGAGGGATAACACCACTACTCACCATAATTTTTAAAATCTTGATATTTTTTAATACCATCATGTTATATATCAATTGTTGCGTAATTTCATGCAGAATGCATTGAAACAAACCATGTTGAAATATCTCTATTCTATCAAAAATTATAACCAAAAAACTAGTGGGGGGGAAGATACATCATCACAGCCACTGCCCAGGGCATTGCCCTGCCCACCTGCCCACTGCATGGGAAGACGTCCATCATAGGGGTGGCACGCTGGCCTCCTGCATCAGGTGACACAAGCCCTAGTGACATCACTGGCTGGAATAGCTGCAGTCATGAAAGCTGCCAGGCATGAAATGGGATTGGCCAAATGAGTTATGGGAATGTGGCTCTCACAAGGTGCTGATGCACCTGTTTTCTCCAGTGGTAACAGCATCAGGGTTGTTGCACGATGGGTGCACTTCAGGATCTCATGCCAACCCTGAAGGGTTTGATGAGGCTGGAGGAGTAAGGGGATTTTCAAACAGTGGAGTTGGTCCTGAAGCACTCCTTATCACAGGGGTGTGGAACGCAAGACCCAGGGCCCTTAGGTCTTTGAGAGGCCCCAGTATGGTGTACAGCACCCTTACCATTAGAGTTGCTATGGAAACTTCACCTATATGAAGCAAATTTTGGAACACTTCCTCAAGCAAAGCATCTTACGGATTACATGTGCTGGGTACACCCCCCCCCCACTTCTGGGGGCTGGGGCACCTTGCTGGGGCTGGGGCACGGGGCTGGGGCACCTTCCTTATGAGGAAAGGCTACGGCGTTTGGGCCTCTTCAGCCTAGAAAAGAGACGCCTGAGGGGGGACATGATTGAGACATACAAAATTATGCAGGGGATGGACAGAGTGGATAGGGAGATGCTCTTTACACTCTCACATAATACCAGAACCAGGGGACATCCACTAAAATTGAGTGTTGGGCGGGTTAGGACAGACAAAAGAAAATATTTCTTTACTCAGCGTGTGGTCGGTCTGTGGAACTCCTTGCCACAGGATGTGGTGCTGGCGTCTAGCCTAGACGCCTTTAAAAGGGGATTGGACAAGTTTCTGGAGGAAAAATCCATTATGGGGTACAAGCCATGATGTGTATGCGCAACCTCCTGATTTTAGAAATGGGTTATGTCAGAATGCCAGATGCAAGGGAGGGCACCAGGATGAGGTCTCTTGTTATCTAGTTTGCTCCCTGGGGCATTTGGTGAGCCACTGTGAGATACAGGAAACTGGACTAGATGGGCCTATGGCCTGATCCAGTGGGGCTGTTCTTATGCTCTTATGTTCTGTCACACCGCCACACTGTTCCATCCTCGCCTGCCTCATTCTGCCTCACTCGCTGACCTAACTTTGTCACTGGGCACTCGGTATCCTCCTGCAATGCGCAGGGCCGCTCCAGCCTTGCTGCAAACATTCTGGATGTATGCAATTCCACACGCTTTCAGAAGGCCATCTGTGACAGGCATAAAGTGCACACTGTGTAAAGGATGGAGCAGCCCTGTGCATGCAATGAGACCTGATGGGCAGGGAGGGGGGAAAGGATGGGGCCCTAGGCTATCATCAGCAAACGTTGCCCTGTTATCAAATGTTATAAATTTCTTTCTGCAGACAGCATGTATATCACAAAAAAGGAACATGATGGAAAACTATTTTCAACTGCCAATGCACAACATGTGCATTTCACACTACAAGATAGATATCTAGACCAGGGGTGCTCACACTTTTTTGGCTCGAGAGCTACTTTGAAACCCAGCAAGGCCCGGAGATCTACCAGAGTTTTTTTTACAATGTTCACGCCATCATAACATATAACATTTATGTATACAATGTATGTTGGTGTACCTTGAGCCCCACTGAGTATAACAGGATTTACTCCTGAGTAGACATGCCTAGGATTAGGCTGTGAGGCTGCAATCCTAGCCACACTTACCTGGGAGTAAGCCCCATTGAGTACAATGGGCCTTACTCCGGGCATTTCCTCCCAGAGGCACCTGAAGGGGGGGTCGGCACTCCGCGATCTACCCATTTTGCCTCGCAATCTACAGGTAGATCGCGATCCACCTATTGAGCATCCCTGATCTAGACAAACAAAATGTACCTACAGTATATCCATCTTTCTTTCAGGTCTTTACAACAGTATCCTTCAAGCACTTGAGAAGTCATAGTTCAAAATCACTAAGGAGGAAAGCTTTTTCAAAGGCAGTGCAAGTTCAGAGCAATGAAATAATTATCTGACATGTGAGATCCTTTTAAATAATACAGATATAGTGATGAAAATAGTAACGGTTTAACTAGTTCTGGGTCTCTGTAGGGAAGTCCAATGTGTGTTGAGAAGATTAACAAAAAATTCTCAGTGGGGATTTGCATATTCCTAACCACTTCACTTCATACAAATTATGGAATCAACCTGAGAGAAAGTCACTACCTTAAGTAGAGGAAAGTTGATGACTCACCAAAGGTTGCCATTGCATGTCAAAGCAACAACATAAGAGCCTGGCCCTCACATGCAGCAGATTGAGGTGGTGAAACTCTGTGGTGATAGAGTGGATTGTACCATCTTAGACCAGAGGTGGAATTCTTGAATTTTCCTCTGTATAGAAAAAAATCTCTCTGCAAGTAGAGAAGCAGCGCATTAAGGAGAATAGTGCTCACCCAGTCCTCTACCTTGTGTGCCAGTTTTCTACTTTCGGGGAATATTTTTGTGCAAGGGAGCATTCAAAACTTGGATCATCTGCCAGCCAGCTAAAGTGGTACAGACCACTCTACCACCTAAGGTTTCTACCACATCAGTGCCACCTTATATAGCAGCATGCGTAGACCAGTCTGAACAGAGGTCTGATTGGCAGTTTTACAGCCCATTCCTATCCTGGACAAGCCTACACAGTGCAGGGCTCCTGATGTAACATCTTGTTGGCCTGCTGGGGACCAGGCTAGCCAGGAGAGGTAAGTAAAGAACAATTTTCTCTGTCTCTGGCCTCTCTGTGGCCCCATATGGGCCTACTCAGGTCTACACCAGCTCTTTTGCTGAACTTAGGCCAAAGCGGGCATGCCTAGGCTGGGGGTTCCAGATGTGGCAGACTTCCCTGCTGCCGAGATCTGCTCTGTCCCACCCCCAATCAGCTCCCATCCTGACCCAATCCCTGCCCTAATCCACTCCCACCATCACCACAACTGCACCAATGGCCAGTCTACATGGAGAAAGTGGCCAGGGCTCACAGGCTGGGGTGTCGCATTGCCCCAGTTTGAAAAGCCCTGCCCTAACCCATTTCTGCCCAGCCCACAGGTGTACACACTTGATCCCTGTTGCATACATGCATCGTTGGGCAGAAATGACTTAATTATAGAAAGCACAGAGCTTCATGTGTACCAAAGTTTCATTTAGACCAAGAGTAGCCAAACTTTCCACTTTACGGCTCCTGGACTTTTAACATTTGTGTAGAAGAGGGAATTTCAGCAGGTGCAACTCATCATGTCACAAATGACAAGATGCATCTACTGAAATTTCCTCCTGTACATAATTATTAATCAACTCAACTTTGCTACCACAACCAAACCTCCCCATTCTACTTACCAAACCCTCTGATCCCCCAAACCCCCATCACCTTCCCTTAATTTACCAGGTGGGGGTTGCAGAAGGAAGGAGAGAAATCTCATCCCTTTCTCCTAGGTAAGGGAAGCAGCCCCTCAATGGTTGGTGGTGAGAGAAGAGTGTTCATGTCGGGCAGTGAGCTCCGCACGAACGCTTTGGAACCAGTGGATCAGAGCCCCACCGGACCCGCTTCCCTGCCTTTCCGCTCCCACCCCCAGTACGCCTCCTGCCATCCCTCGCCACGCCTCCCACCTCTCTTCGCCCTCCGCCAGCCTCTCCCCTCCCCCGCTTTCTTCTCTGTGGCTCGGTGGTCCGTGAGACCGCTGAGCGGCAGAGGCTGTGTGCTTGCCAGGCACTAGCCCAGAGCCAGCCAGTGCTGGGCTAGCACGGGCAGTAGCCCAGTGGTAAGCCTCGCAAATGCACCTTACGGCAACAGTTTGCAACAGTGTGCTGCAGCGGAAGGCTGGCGCACCGAGCTCAGGATTGGGCTCTGAGTACCTAACAGTTAGCCCAGGTTGGAGTGAAGTTCTCGTCTGATGTTTGATAAAAGTTCAAAGTAATGGGGGTGCCTCTTTCAATTAAGTGGCAATTCTCTTTCTCAGGCATGATTTATGGTGTATTTTGATGTCTCCTTGGATGAGATATAGGGGTAAGTCAAACAAGACTCAAAGTTTTAATTGCAGGTCTGCATTTAGGTCTGTTGTAGGCTTGGATCACCATCCTTCTCCCTCTGTAAAAGGGGATGCCCTTTCCCCCAAGTTAGAAAATGTAAAGAAAGTGAATGTAAAGAGGTGCATGTTTATTTAATTGCCAGGATGGTGTAGAAGTCTGGGAGGCTCCCTGAAAAACTTAGTGCTTTGAACCCCCTCTAGCTCTGCTACTGCCTTCTGAGCAAGTGGAGTCAATAATTTTGCTCTCCATGCGTCATGCCATTAAGAGAGACATCAAATGATTCATCCTGCAAATTTGTTGGCAAGGAAGGCAACACCGAAGTTCGCTAATAAGGAATCAAGGAGGCCATCCTTCCTTAAAGATGCGTTTTGTTAAGCAAGCAAACCATAAAACCGTCATATCTTTTATGATTGATTAATGACCTTTTTGCAAAGACCCTGCTAACAGGAACAATTGAGGGAGACTAGAGCAATTAAGGAGTTTCTGTGTAGGCAATTCACTTATCAAAATGACGGAGACAGGCGTTCGCCTGGCTCACTGGCCCCCGCACCTTAACTACTGTCAAATCAAGTCCGAACAGCACCCCGGCAGACTATTTTTGGCACATCAGCAAAATGCCACACTGAACTTTTAGTGGCAATTATAGGTATAAAATACATTGGCCTTGCTGTGATTTAAGATGAATCTCCAGCAGCATCTGTCCAGACTTCAATACCTTCCCACTTCCTTTCTATATGGTGCCTGCGAAGTGCTAGCGGTTCAGGTAATATGACCATCCCCCCCCCCCCAAGAAACTGTAGCAACACTGCAGAAGATATCACCAAGGAGATAGGGTGTGGTGTCCATAGTGCCCCTTGCTCTAAGTAAATGCAGGGTTAAGGCCCAGGTTGTAGCTGGAGGTGTGCTGCACAGCTGCAACCACTGGAGGCTAAAGTGAACCTAGAAGGATATAAACAGCACCTGGAGGAACTAGGGGGTGTGGGTTGTAGAAGGAGTGCAGGTTGGAGAGGAGACTGGATGGCTCTGGACTTCGGCTTGGCAACTCTGACTGATTGGACTGACTTACCTGGAATCTGACCTGACTATGACTCGGCTTATTGACTCTGGACTTTGGCCTGGATTCTCTGATCAATTTGACTGACTTACCTGGAATCTGTGGACTGTGCCTTTGCTCTGACTTTTGCTTGCTGCACGTGTGAGTTTAACAAGGGAAACTAATTAGCCTTAAGCGGGCATGAGGCCTAGTGAGGAGGAGCTCTGGCAAGACAAACCAAGCCCAGATTTACAGACTAAGAGAAAAGGTAATCACAATGTCACAGACATGGGCAGTCTAAGGTCCCATTCTCACAACCAAGAGATAGTGAGCCCTTTCTTCACATTCAGATCCAGTGGGAAGCCTGGAGGGACAGCTGCTAACCCAGCCTCCAGCCTTCACACATGTGAAGGAATTGTTTACAAGGTTTATGGCTGTACAACAGGATTTATGGGTTGCTATCTTGTTTGTGTGATCCAGAGACCTAGAAAATGGAGGATCCTGAGTCACATCAGCAGAAATATCACACAGAAAATTAGACATTGAAGAATAGCCAACCTTCTTCCTGACACCTAATTTTCTATTTGCAGGGATTTTGGGGCATGGGGGGTGGAGATAGATTCAATCACGGGAGCCCCCACCTACAACCTGAATGGGTACAGTCCAGAAACACATTTATCATCTCATTTGCTGTGTGTGAGAATGAAGCTTGGTAGGATGTAGTGAGCAAGTTGTAGGAAAATAAATGATCCCCTACTCAGTTCTCGCCTTTGCTAGGAACTTGCTCAAGCAAGCCTCTGTGCTCTCACCTTCAATCCCTGCCCCCCCATCAGCAACATGGGGTTCTAATAGTGGGCTACCTTACAGTACTTTTTGTAAGGATTACTCAGATAATATATGAGAAGCTCTGCCTAAATGCAACACATGATTATAAACCGGACGCCCCACAAGGCAAATTACTGATAAGCGTAACTGTTTCAAATGGGAACATTCATTGCTGAATACGTATTAACCTAAAAATAGGTGTATCTCTTTGTTCGGGACAATAAAATGAGTTGCAGAATGGGGTCGATTGAGTAGAAATTCATTGGTAAGAGTCAGCTTCTCAGCTGGCAAAGGTTGTCTTCTGTGGAGTTGTGCTTCCATATCCTTTGGTTTCCAGTCATCCTTTCTATATGTGCACCCTGTCAGCTATTAAATACAGAGCTCCTTTGTCACCCCTTGGGCCTTTTGGCGTGATCATTACGAGCACCAAAAAATGTTGGTTTCTTTTGTGAGTAATCACAGGGTCTGAGCACCTTTCCCAACAAGCACATAGGGACTGTGTGTTTTCGCAGTGCTTTGAACAATGCACGCGAGATGCAGATAAATGAAAGGGACCAAGTGCTGTGGCAATCCACACATGGTCCAATCCTGGAATGAAATGTTCCGATGGTTAAGCCAGAATTCAGGAAGAAGTGAATGGGTCAGAATGAAGTCACAGAAGAAAATGAAATTGGGGAGATCCACTTATGCCAAAAAAACAAATGAAGAACAGCTGGTGGGACTGGAGTCGGCTCTTCTTCCAATCGCATTTCGATGGTAGGCAATCTTTTTTCAAGGGAGTTAAAAAAACTTCGGAATAAGTTCAACAGAACCTCAAAGAACAGAATCGCAGGCAAGTTCTTACTGTGGGATTTATTCTACTAGCTTTAGAATAAAACATTTACAAACTTTTTTCTATATTCCCTTGAAAAAGGCTGTCTGCAATCGGGAATGAAAGTGAACTCCAGTTCTACCAACTATTATTCATTTTTGCCCTTTTTTTTTTTTTTTTGGCAATGCCAGGTGTACAGCTGCTTTTTCCTCAGAAGCACTGCTCATCTCCATTCTGCACTCAGCCACCTGTCAAACAGTCCTTGCATATACAACCCCTCTCATAGACTATTCAAGATCACAAGTGAACTGACTTGAGGCTTCTGGGAGCTACGCTTTCTACCAGAGCTGGAGAAGCTTCCCAAGCAAAGTGGGGGCTGGAGAGTCAGAGCATGGTGGCTTGATGAAATGGAGACAATCACACAACAGTGGCTTGGGAAGGCAGAGCCTGTTGCAAAATGGCAACTGGTACAAAAAAAATTGATATTTCTGGCCATTTTCACACACAGGCACACACACATGTGCAGACACCCTCTGCAGTTCAATAATCCATTCACACACCAATCAAGATGGGCTAGAATTGGGGCTTGGGGCTTCCCAGGAGTTGGGGAGAGCACAGCAGAACCATTCAAACCACCAAAACGGGGGCCGGAGGAGTCCAGAAGTAGCTTCTGTTCACTTCCAGAGCCACTGATTGCTCCAGAATGAGCTTCTGCTTACCCCATTCTAGAACACACATCCACTGACCAGGTTCTTTGGGCCTTCTCATCACTCTGCATGAACTGAGAGAGTGCAGTCCATGAACTGAGAGAGGGGTCCTGTAATTCCCTGTAGCTGCACATCTCAGCGGAAGGTCGGTAGTACTGGGCAAGTTGCCTTTCAAAGCTGCTTATACACTTCTTCATTTTATTCTCACTGAGGAACACCAGAGCAGCTTCAGAGGAACTCCAGAATTCCCTGGGACACAGCTGGAAGATGATTGCTTAAGATCAGGCTGAGCTGGGCTGAGCTTGTAACATTACCATACTTTTACAGGAGACAGCATGAGTCTCTTGACAAAACTGAAATGATTCACACAGAATGGAGCGTGCCAAAATCAGATGTTGCCCTAAGGCTGACTGGAAATTGTTACCTCCATTTTTTGAAACCATTAAAAAACAATTTTACCTCCAGATGGATGGAAAATGCAATGAACCATAAAAGGTCCCTGCAACCTTGTCACAATGACACAGACACAAATAACGAGAATATCTATTGTCCTCTTGAGATTTTTGTGGCCGACGAGCGAGATCAGCAAGAGAGGGAGAAAGTTAATCAGCTCCAGGATGTGTTTGTAACAGTAGTTTGCTCTTATCAATAGAAATGCCTATGAAGACATTTAAAAGTACTGTGGGAAGGATAGTGCAGCAATGGACTCAAACTCCAACAGGCAAATAGCATACTGATTAAAATAACAACCACCTAGACTAGGGCTCTCCAGACTACAGCCCAGGGGACAAATTCAGCCCGCTGGAAGATTTTACTCAGTCCACTGCATGGTGGTGGGGAAGCCTTAAAGTTCTGGGCTGCAGCAACCTGGTGATGACTAGGAAACCGCAGAGCTTCACACCAGGGAGACACTTCTGTGGAATATCATCCCAGAAGGCTCTGGACCTGCAAGGATTCCTTTAAGGCACTGGTTCCCAACCTGTGGTCTGTGGACCACAGATGGTCTGCAAGACCCTGGGAAGTGGTCAGCGAGGTCTCAGGGGAAAAAATGCCTTTGATCACTTCTGGCGTCTTGCTAAGCAAGCAATCTCCCACGGACCAATAAAGAGGGTGGAGACTGCCCACAGTCACAACCACTCAAGTGTCAGTTGTGGCTGTGGGTGATCCGTTCTCTGTCTTCTCTGATAGTCTGTAGGAGAACGCTTGGGAGACAGACCACCAGAGAGGGCAGACCATGTGGTCCATGACGATTCTAATTTTTACCTCAGTGGTCCACGGGCTCCTAAAGGTTGGGAAACACTGCTTTAAGGGGAACCTTTGAATAGCCTTTGAGAGATGGATTTGGGCCTTGTGCACCACCTGGGAGGTAGCCAAAGTGAGGGGGTGAGAGGGTGAAGGGGTGGGGCCGCAGCTTGTATAGCCAAACAAAAAAATTAAAATTAAACTGCGGGTAGATATTCTGACATTGTTATTTTATTTATCTTCCACTTAACAAAAAAGTTAACAAAGCTCATTGGGTAGCAAAATACCAGCAACCTGCTGATGTGTCCGCTCAGGAAGGTGGCAGTTTATGTGGGATGGCGTAGAAAGGCTAGTATTTATAAAATCATATCCTGCTGATTTCAAACAAGATCCAAGTAAAACTTTTTCATTAATTTAAATTTTTTTTATTTTATATAAAACTGATTTTTTTCGGCCCCTGAACCTGTGTATAATATAGGATGTGGCCCTCATACTGACCTAAACTGTAGGGTTTGGAGACCCCTGACCTAAACAAACCCATTTAAAAAAGGATCTGCATTTTTCTCCTTCCTAACTTTTTCTCAACTGAGTGGTGGATACAGAGGTTTGGGTTGAGTCGAACGATAGGAAACCATTAGTGTAAATCAGTCTGTGCAATCACAGACTGTCTGTTCAATCATCCTTAGGTGAGATTTTCAACAGTTGGCTGGTACATGTAGCAATGGTTGATGTGAGGTACACACAGTGGCACTAGGCCACTGCTGCTGATTGGTGACTGAAAAGAGAGAGGAAGAAGTCACAATCTGCAATGGCTAAGAAGGACACTGATGCTGAAATACACAGTGAAGCATTGCTGCACCTGTACCATCAGAGAGCTGTAAGGCTAACTAGGTCTGGGGAGTCAAATATAAGGCCCGTGGGCTGCATGCTGTCGATGGAAGCCCTTTATCCAGTTCTCGGGCACTTCCTCCACCATCTACTCTCAGCTGCTGAGCTGTGCTGAGGTGTTACTGCTGAAAAGGCAGCCGGCATGATAATTGGGCTCCCTCATAGCTTGAAAATACAATCAAGATTTGCATATTTTCTGTCATTTGCTATGAATATACTCTCTTTTAAAATGTGCCTAAAGCAAAAATAAGTTTTGGTGGGGAAAATATTAATCTCTTGTTCTGTGTGTAGACATTTATTCTACATCTTTTTTAAGGGCAGAGCCAACACCAGTGGCATAGCTAGAGGGGGTGCAAAGCACTAAGTTTTGGAGGGAGCCTCACCGCAGCGTACAAGCAGACCCTCCCCCTCCTTTTTGGAGCCATTCTGGGTGCTGGGAGCAAAATGGACTCCATTTTTCGCCTCCATTTTTCTCCCACCACCTGGAATGGCCCCAGAGGGAAGGGGGAGGGTCTGCTTGTACACTGTGGTGAGGCTCCTTCCAAAACTCAGTGCTTTGACCCCCCTCTAGCTATGCCACTGGCCAATACCATTATTTGATACAAAACAAACAAAACAAAAACCAGGCTATAATGCATTACCTCCTTACTCAAGGCTGTGGACTTTAAGAGGATTATTTTTAGAGTAAATGAGTTGTGAACGAATAATTCTTGAATGTATTTATTTTTCAATGGCTGACATCCTATACACAGTTTTCTGGGAATAATTCATTTATCTACTAAACTTCTACCCTGCTTTATCTCTCTGAAGGGCATTCAAAGCAGCTTACAACAGGAAATCACAACAGAAAGCCATAAACATTAAAAATCTACTTAAAACAAGCAAACTACTTTTTAAAAAAAGCTTTAAAAATATCAAATTAAAAGACCAATACAAAAATAATAAACTAGCAGCAATCAGAACAGTAAAAATGGGGTTAGACCCATAGAAACCGAACCTGCATAAAAATCTACAGTATCCAATATTTTTGCCCAGCCCACAGTTTTGATCCCTGTTGTGTATATGCAATGTTGGGCAGAAATGGTTTAAAAAGAGCTGGACTCAGGAGGCTGATCTAAACAGGACCTGCCAGAATACATTGGGATTTACTTCTGAGTAGACATGCATAGGACTGTGCTGTGAATCCCACTGAAAACAGCGGGACTTACTTCTGAGTAAACAAGTAGAGGATTGAGCTGAAAATCTTTTATATCCAGCTCGTCCGTCTCAATACAGAATACACAAGGCAGCTGACAACAGAGGGAGCTGGCTTTCCTTGAATCAGCCCACACTCCTGTACAACCTGTAAGCCCTGACAGCTGGGGATGTCTTTGTTTAAGGACGCCTTTGCAGCCAAGGCTGTAGGTCAGTTGATGGTTGAACCTCCCGACCTATTTACTAAAGCCAGGGAGTTTTCTTTCCTTGCTGACGCTCAGTTTGCTTTCCTGGTTGCATACAATATGAATCAAAGGAGAGGGTTTTTTCAAAATTTATAAATAAGGCATGGGCTGGACTTTGTCTGGAAATCTTGTTTAAAGTCCTGGTAACTATCCAACACCCTTTAAAATATATATCACTGCCTTTGGAGGCTTGCAACATACAATAACCAAGACTACAAGGCTAGCAATATGGAATCATAAGCAGAAGTCAGCTAACTACTTTGGAAGAAGTCACAGATTCAAGAAACCTTGTGTATGTGTGTTCCCTTTTCTTTTGTTCTGGGCTTTCTGTCTATGAACATACCATGATGTGGCCAAAATGCTCCACAGCTTATCCACACAGCTTGCTTTGATGCAGGCAGTTTAAACTAGACATCTTTTGTGGTATTGCTTCACAGTGTGTGATTAACTTCCCAGGGCAGCTCCTGACTGGCAAGCTGATGAGTGCAGAACAGGAAGCTGGTTCTCAGACCCTGCTACAGATGTTCAGTTTGGGCATGTGAATATTTCCCATGGACTGTAGCTGGTGATGCATTTTTGGGAGGGGGGTGACACCACATAAGAACAGCCCCGCTGGATCAGGCCAAGGGCCCATCTAGTCCAGCTTCCTGTATCTCACAGTGGCCCACCAAATGCCCCAGGGAGCTCACAAGACAACAGCCACAACCTGTGTCCTGGTGCCCTCCCCCACATCTGGCAATCAGAGGCAGCCAGCCTCTAAAACCAAGAGCTTGCACATACCTACTATGACTTGTAACTACTATGACTACTGGCCAAAATTGTGAAATCTTGGTATTTTCAAATAATGCCATCGTATTATATATCATTCAGTGTGGAATTTCAGGCAGAATGCAATGAAACAATGTTGAAGTATCTGCACTCTATGAAAAGTTATGGCCACATAACCAGAAATGTAAAACAAACACAACCACCTTATGTAACAAAAAGTGGATTTTCTTCACAAAATGAACAAATGAGACTGATCATTCTGAGAGCCAATAAGGGGATTAATATGGTGAGAGTCAGCTCTCATTTCCATGTATCAGAGCTAATGCCAATACTCATTTCCATGTATCAGAACTAATTCAGTTGTGTGAGTATCATCAGGTTGGCCCCTGGATTTTGTCGGTTACTAATTTTTTGGGTAAACCGTACAGTTATATATTTAAATAAATAAAGTTAAATAGGGGTTACACCAACCCTAGTGGTGCAACTGCATTTAGGTTGCATATATGATATTTAATTTATTCTATATGGTCTGCTACGGGAGGAAGTCCGTCAAGGGGGTGAAGCAATGAGCTCTTGCACTGGGTGACGTGAACTCTAGTGATGCCTCTGTCACTACATTCTGCTCCAGTCAGAATTCACATGAAATGCTGCAGGCTAGCAAGTCCTGGCTCTGTTCTGGAAAATAACTAGAGGTCCCTGGCGTTAGAAGGGGGTGATTTTTTTCACATGCAAACCCATCAATACCCCTGGTAGCTTGTGAGGTGAAGCTCCAGTATTAAGTCAGAGTTTATGTTGTTTTCCCGTCCTCTTTTGCACATGCCTGGAATTGATTGTGGAATCTACTCCAGGTTCTACGATTAAGACTGACTCCATTCCACACATGAAGTAGGACAAGATTGTTATGAAGGGGCAGAAACTCAAGGGGGCAGAATGGATGCACAGATTGCACGGGGCCTAATTTGATGTAGGGCCCAATCCTGAAATTGGCCCAATCCTGAGTAAGCTGCTTTGAATGCCCTTCAGAGAGATAAAGCCTTGCCAATGGGGCAAGTTCTGCATCTTGCAGTGGGGGGAGAGTCACAGAGGCCTCCTTAAGGGAGGAGGGAACATTTGTTCCCTTACCTTGGGGCTGCATTACAGCTGCATCAGTGCTGGAAAGTTGGCTAGGATTGGGCCTGTATTGTAGTATGTAAATTGCTTTGTGAACTACTTTGTCCAAAAACAGTATTTAAATATATTCTTAATAATTATTATGCAGTGCTTTTCTATGTAGAAAAAAAAAATATTTGCAAGTAGAAAATCAGCAAAAAAAAAAAAAAAAAAAGACAGAGGGTTTGGCTAGGATATTTCCGCCTACGTTGATTTTCTTCTGCTAGGGTGCTTTTTACATGCAGGGATCATTGATATTCCCACCTATGTTCTGAAGTGGGGCAGTCCACCACAGGACTTTACTGTCTCCTTCTGCTGCACGTATAGATCAGGTCCAACTCAGAATAAAATGTTAGAGACTTGCTCTTAAATGTATATTATTTCAAGTGCTTTACAATCTCACATTTCCCCAATCTGCACTGGCAGTGGACACAGGTAAAGTGGGAACCAAGAAGATTGTGGTTTATTTCATGCAAGAAGAAACAAATTACAAGGAAACAAATCCTAGCAGAGTTTGTTGTTGAGTCAGGGGGCATCAATGCATTCAGGAGAGAATTGGACAAGTTTTTGAACAAAGCATGGCGAGCAGGTTCAAGAGAGAAAATAGGAAAATAGAAATGAGGCAAATGTGTAAGCATGATGAACTTTGCCACCACTTCTTTTATTTCCAAGGATTTTCAAATGTGTGCTTGCATTTGTTTTTTTCCGAGAGAGGCAAAGCAAGTGAGAGCAAAGGCATATTCTTTCAACTCTGTGGCATCAAATTAAAGTCATCCTTGGGTTCTGTCATCTTCCAGACAGCTTTCTCTAAATCCAAACTTACATGCAGATGGATCAAAGGAGGACATGCACCATTGAAAGGCACCTTCTATCATCTTGACAATCAAAAGTGTTTTTTTCTAGTATGGTAGTGCTTGGGATTGTAACCCCTGAAGTCAATTAAAAAACGGTATCTTAGGAAATCTGGGGAATTTAATCCCCAAATCAAAGCACTGTATTACTAATAATTTCTGAAGCCATTTGTGACCTGATCAAGCAACATGTGTCTCTCCAGTGGGTATCAGGAGCTCCTACATGTGCAGCCTTTGGATCAAGCTATCTGAAGGAATGCCTTCCACCATATATGGCAGCCATTTTCAACCACTGTGCCATGGCACACTGGTGTGCCTGAATGGTCTGCATGTGTGCCGTGGGAGTTTGGGGGAGAGTCATTTATTAGTAGGGCCATTGGGGGATGTGAGCCACCCACCAACAGCATGGTGTGCCTTGTCGCTTGTCAAAAAACTGATGGTGTGCCTTGACAATTTGAGTACCTTGCCAGTGTGCCATGAGACGAAAAACGTTGAAAATCACTGATATATGGGCTTATGTCAATACCACTTTGCCAACCAATATTGGGCATGGGCATTGCAATTGCATAGCTCATTGGTTCCCACACTTACCTGGGTCACGGTGCCCCCATAGCCTCTTATTCCCAGCTCACCAGGGTGAGCCTCTTTTCTTATTTCACAGTATTTTTAAATACCTGTTTGAATTTGCTATTTGAAGACAGTGAAAACAGGTGAGAGCAAAGCATTTTTTTGAAACTGGGTAATATCTTGCTATTCTAGTTACAAGGTTGGGCACCAGTTGAAGAGAGGGGAAATAGATGTGGATGTAGACGGGGCAGCACATGGAGGCAGGAGTTCCAAAAGTTCCAAGAAAATGGGAGTCAAATTAAAGTAATGGTGAGGGAGATAGAGCAAAGAGGAAAAAGTTAGAGCAGCAATTTTCAATGTTCTTCTCATGGCACACTGACCTCTGTTGGTCTTCTCTATGGTCTTCACCTCTTGTGATGTCATTTCCAGTGTCTGGGAGAATCTTCCAGGTTCTGCAGCTCTGTTTCAAGGGCCACTGTTGTTGCAACAAATTGTCTGTCCCTCTTCCTCCACCAGCAGAGCCAGCAGAGGAATTTACTAACAAAGACAGTAGCCCTAGAAACAGAGCTGTATAACCTGGAAGGGTTTTTAAGAGTTGTCACTGAAAAACAGCTGTGCCCCAAACTCAACAGCTGTCCTTCAAACTCCCATGGCACACCTGCGGACATTTCGCTGCACACCCATTGAAAATGTCTGAGTTACAGCAAGCAGTCATGCTCTACTCAGCAACTAGTTATCTTGATGGTGACATGCTGATACACATTCTGATAGCGCTGGTCTGCTGGGTGCATGAACAGAGACTTGAAACTAAAGTTGAATAGAGCAGCCAAGGAGGTCCAATAGAGTGTCCGTACAAAGACAATTGCCAGCCAGGATCCCAACTGAGAAACCATCCTGAAGGGTAGGCAAGCTGAACAGGGAGGCAGGCAGGAGGCTGACGGGCAGGTGATTGGAGAGGGAAGCTGTCTGATGGTCAGGAGACCATGGAGGATCTGGCTAAGTGCTGCCCTGAGGCAATGCAAAACCAGAGTCCACTTCTCAGGCCTGACCCGGAAGCATTTACAACCAAGCCAGATCAAGAGGAATCATTTGACTGCCCAGGAGGAGGGAGCTATGCCGGAATCTGGGCAAGCAATACTGTCTCTTCTCCCTTTGCTCAACAGTCTTTTGAGGTTCCCCAGCAGGTGCACCGGTATGGAGGACAAAAAGCTACAAATCTGAGTCCTAACACTTTGCTACCATTGAGTGGGCTCCTTGCTAGTTTATCATATTGACGAAGTGTATTGTAATGCTTTATGCCACAGAAGTGACACTCCGGCATCTGCAGATTCATTATGCATTCCCTTAACTATCCATTGACTAATCAACCATCCTCTCTGAAGTTCTGTATATTGTTGATAAGGCACATTATGAAAGCAAACCAGCCAAAAGCAGGAGGATCAAACGCCCAAGTGGTGAATACTGGAGAGCTAATGTGCTGAATACCACAAACTTCAGAAGGATCATAAATTCAAAATCGGGCATTTGCTGAGCCACGTGAATACCTGAAGTGAATCTATGAATTCAAAGTGGCCAATTTGTTTCAATTTATTTCTGGTTGAGACTGTTAGGCTTGACATGTGTAATGTGACTGTGCTAACTTGCAAACAAGATTTGACCTCATGGATGTAATATAGAGCTAGATGGTCTAACTAGAACTCGATGGGTATATATTAAAATCTCTTCTGCTTCACCATGCTACCTTCCCCACCTGTCCCCTCACCTAACCATTCTCCCCCAAACCTATCTTTTCTGGCAAAGCAGTTGTGGAATACCTTAATCTTGCCATTCATTTATAGAAGGGGTCTCCAAACCCCAGCCCAGTGGCCAGATGCGACCCACGGCAAGCCTCTATCCGGTCCGCGGCCAATATCTCTGAAAGCCTCTGGCCCACTCAACTGAACATGACCAGAACTGTGCTCTGATTGTGTCTGGAGGGTGTTCTGAGGGCCAGAAAGGTTGAATGAATGAGCCCATTCATTCATTTATTCACTCTTCTAAGTTCCATCTCTAATTTATTTAAATTTTATATTTTAATTTTTTTTCCGATCCTCAACACCATGCCAGATATTTGATGCGGCCCTCTGGCCAAAACGTTTGGAGACCCCTGAGTATAGTCTGCTCACTAGGAAACTCCTATAGCTTATAATAAATGGTATTATAACTTATTCTTCTTTAATGACACCCTGTCTACTCCCCTTTCCCGAAATCCTCTTTACAGTGGCGCCACAAGGGTTTGCTTCATCTGGTGTGGGAGGCCAGCATGTCACCCCCATGATGGATCTTCTCCCATGCAGTGGGCAGGATTACACCCTGAGCGGTAGGTGTGTGATACACCATCACCCTGTCACCACTGGTTTTTTGGCTATACCTATTGATAGCATTGAGATATTTCAATGTGGTTTGTTTCATTGCATTCTGCATGAAATTACGCATCAATAACATGATGATATTATTTGAAACTACCAATTTATTAAAAAATTTGACCAGTAGTTTTGTCACCCCTATGCATGTCACCTGCTGCTGCCTACACCCCCTGCACCCTCCTTGTGACACCACTACTGGGGGTTTCCTTATGAAACTTGGTTATACAGCTATCCTCAGAGGATACTGAAGCCATGCTCCACAAACATAGAATTAGGACCAAGAATCAGAGTGCTCTCTGACTCCCTGAACCAAGTGAGCCAGCTTCACTTTAGAGCAATAATTTTCAACTGTTTTCATCTCCCAGCACACTGACAAGGCACTAAAATTGTCAAGACATACCATCAGTATATTTTAGCAAATGGCAAGGCACCTTACACTGCTGGCCAGGGGCTCACACCCCCAAATGGCCCTACTAATAAAGCCCCTTCCCCCCTCACCTCAATCTTTCATTGCATGATTCTTTTCCAAAAACAGGAAGTGCAAGATTCCCTGTTTTATTTAAAGGGACAGTGTGAGGAAAGGTGAGCGGATAGGGAAGTGGATTGCTGCTGATAAGGCACACCACACTGCTGGTCGGGGGCTCAAATCCCCAGTGGTCCTACTAATAAATGACTCTCCCTCAAACTCCCGTGGCACACTAGACATGTGTAACGTGTAACGTATAGAAGAGCGCTATAGTAGACCAATGCAGCTTCATCTGCCGTTGGCTGTAGGGAGACAATGGCAGACCCGGGGTGAAGGGTGTCCCAAATCTGTTGCTCCTCCCACCACCTGCTGCTTGGCACAAGCCTCATTGTCCACTGAATGAATGGACTAGCCCTGAATGGAGCCAAGAAGGACAGTGTAGAACTTTTTGGTGAATCTTGGGTGTGTATGCCAGCCCCCCAAACACAGGCAGCCTAATTTGCATGTTACATATGTATCAGGTTAATGATACAAATCAAGCATATAGCGCTTTGTCACCCTTTGTGTCTGCCCTTGAGGATGATTTCAACACTCGGAGAAGAATCTGAGGATGCATCCTGTGACCTGACCATTTGCTCATGCCCAGATTTGCCTGGACTTTTTTTCACAGACCACAACAAAGGTCAAAGGGGAAAGGTGCAGCCAGCTGGCTTCTGTGCCCTGCTCTTTCTGCTGCCCTTGCTCCAGTAATACTGGGCTCTGCATCTGTTCACGTCAAGTCAGTGGCATAGCTAGGGGGGGGTGCAAAGCACTAAGTTTTGCAGGCATTTGAATGCACAGTGCAAGCAGTCCCTCTCCTTCGGAGCCATTCTGGGCAGTGGGAGCAAAACAGAGGTGGATGCTAAACAGAATGACTCCAAAGGAGGGGCTGCTTGCATGGCATGGTCAGGTATCTGCAAAACTTAGAAGGGGTTCAAAGCACTATGTTTTGCAGGGAGCCTCACTGCAGTGTGCAAGCAGCCTCTCCCCCTCCCCTTTGGAGCCTACTGCAGTGAAGCTCCCTGCAAAACATAGTGCTTTGTACCCCATCTAGCTACGCCACTGCTTCAAGTGTGTGTAAGGGGGGGGGGAGATGGTTTGTTGTTTTTCTTTTCTTAAACCTTAAACGTGATAGATACATTTTTAAACAAGCACTCTCCCTTAGCTTGTGGACATTTGCTTTCAGAAGCAAATGGAAAGTTCTCCTAGTCAGCTCAAATAAGATTTAAGTGGCTGTCCTGCACCCGCACACCTAAGAACACATCCTATCGACTCTAACAGAGTTTAATTGGTTTCCGTGAGACTCAGGGCCAAGCTGATTGTGTTAAATGCAGAGTTTGTTCACTTGTGTGTTCTTCTAAAATAGCAGCTGCAGGATAGTGTTGGTTGTCAGGACTTCAGTGCACAGAGGAGGGGGGTTAACTCTTTCTGCTCACACTGCAGTTCTCACTATCATTGTCCCAGCCACCTGCACCAAGGGGCAGCTTCTCTCTTGGGGACAATAGTAGCTTCTTGGGAGGGAGGGCTGCAGATTCTTGTAGATTCGACATAGAGGAAAGTGTGAACCCCTTTCACTGCAAGGATTACCCTCTTTATGGACAAATGAAGACAACTGGGTATTTGTAGCTGAAATACACTGGGCAGATGCTAGAAAGAAAAACAGTCTAATGGTGGAGATAATAAGCACTCCATTCTGCATTTAACCCGATCAAGGTCAGATTGCTACAAAACAAAGGTTGATACCTTACTGCTTCCCTTCCATGTCAATCATAGCAATGATTTCCCTCATGGGCTAGAACAATGGAAAGTGTAAATGAGATCATTTTTTCCACAAAACCATTGGTCAGAATGCATTTTGCCTTGTATCTTGCTTTTAAAAGTGTTAGAAAATTTGCTTCTTGGAAATAATAGCTGGGAATCCAGGTCAGCTAGTGATACAAGCAGCAGGATTTGGGTAAAAGGTAGGCAAAGTGTTTTAAAAAATTGGGATGTGGGGAAAGCAGCATGGCCCTTTGCTTTCCCAGGAAACAGTCGAGCAGACAACTCCTGCCCATATGACCAAGGCCATTTTTGTGTGTTCTGGTCAATTGGCAACCCTATCTCAACCTACTCCTGTGTGCAGAGAGACAAAATAGGAAGAAGATCCACAAAACAACATCCTAAATGTCTGTCATACAGAGCAGGAACATTAGGAAACAGAACCAGGACTTTATGATCTAAGGCCAAGCCTATGGAACTACCATACACTGCATAGGGTCAATCTTCAATGCTGTATACAAGCATGGAAAAAAAAAATTCAAAGACCTGCCACAGACGCTGGAATTGACTGGCAGGGTTGAATAGGTTTGGCATAAGTATTAAGAACCTGGTCCAACTTGTCTGGCTAACAAATCTGGACATCCAGCTCAGGCTATGGACCTTGGAGACCTGGAGTTGGAGAATTTGTGTTCTGCATTTGGGTGTGGCCAAGCATGACCAAGCATGGTCTGTTATTATATCCTGATTGTCATTTTGTCTTCCTTGTACATGGCACTTTACCAAACAGGTCCATGTCCTGAAGACACACTGTCTGAAAGAGACACAAAGGAGACGAGGGACGAATGGGAGGAAAGCGGATACATGAAAAGACAGGAGCAGAATTTATGGCTGTTATGAACTTGAGATTTAGGATTAGGGTTTCATAAACAGGTTTATTTTATTTATTTAAAAGATTTATTACCACCTTTCCTAGGGTCAAGGGGGTGTACAATCAAAAATCTAAATAAAAGCATATGAATAAAAACCATTAAAAGCCATTTAAAACCACAATGTTAAATGATACGGATAAAGATATAAAAGCAGCAAAATCATAGAAACAATGGCATAAAAGTGCAGCAACCAAGGGTAAGGTTCCACATCTCTCCAAGGTCAAGCAATGGATAGTTAAGGGAATGCATAATAAATTTGAACCCCTCTGGAAACCATATGAAGAAGAGGTTGTTCTCAGATATCCGGGAAACAGAGCCCAGATATGTGGTACCACAACAGAAAAGGTCCTGAACAACTGAAAAGTTGGGTTTTATGGAAGAATAAAGCATAAAGGAACAGTTTCACCAAAGAGATCCATTAACATACAACAGATGGAGCTGGGATGCTATTAATTACTCAACCTACTCCCCCCCTCCATGTCCCACTGTTAAACCTGGGGAAGTCTGGAATGAGTTAGCAAATTAGGAAAATGACAGAAACCCTTAAAACAATCCTAGCTAGACAGTCCCTGGCTTAAACTGCTTACATTGCTCAAGGAATCTGCAACCATTTCACTCACAGGTGAGGAAGTGGGTGGCCTTCTCTGAGCTCTCAGTGATTGGACCACTCAGAAAACAACCCCCATTTCCTGTGGGTTGAGAAATATGATGTCATCCTCAATGGGAAAAGGATGGGAGGAGTGGAACCCACCTGTTCATTTCATCCCAACCCTTGTCCCAGATGGACAAGCTTGGCTGTCCAATCGCTAAGCTCATGCCAGTTCTCGAAAGGTGACTGGGAGGGGCCGCTTATGCCGTGCATTGCGGACCTGTAGTACTTACCATTTTGCCCCCCCCTCGTAACTATGCTACTACAAAGGCTACCTCCAAGGGGGTGGCTGTGCAGTTTTTGTCTGCAGAACTTCATAGGAGATAAAAGTGAGATAAAAGTGTCCAAAAATACAGGAAAACAGACAAAAATAGATGAAAAATATATAGGATTCATCATAGGAGAATATAGATAAGAGCAATATCAGGTTAAATAAACACACTTGTAAGATTCCAAGGATTTTCAGCATTGATGTAGTGACAGAGCATTCAAGGGAGCCAAGAAAAAGCAGAGGACTTGGAGGGGGAATAACCTGCAGCTGCCTTATTATTACTACAATATTACTCTCCATTACATCTTTAACGTAAGAATTACCATGAAGCATATAATGGCCCCCAGTGGTAACAGAAATCTTTAATTAAGAAGATCATAGGCATCCTCATCTATTGGTTTAGTGGCCTGTAGACGAGCTCTTCTAATAGCACAGCCCCTCCGGCAAAGTTTCAAATGACAAATCTTTCAGCGGGGTGCACTTGTGTTCCAAATCCGATCTTATCTCAGGAGCAAGAACGGTTACAATTAGCAGTTTCAGAGCTCCTTACATCTTGGAATCCGTGCAGGGAAAAAAAATTAATCTGAGCACAACGTCATTTAGAATAATAGCAACACATTTTCCCAAAGTGTTTTCCATTCATCACGCTGAAGACGAGTGCATAGCGGCACTGTGGAGTCTTATTAAAAATTGAGGAATATGCACACGCCCTGTCTTCTGATGGGGCCATAGACACCTGAGAGATGAGAGTGAGCAAGGGACATCTGTGCTTTTGGGAATGACTCTAATGCTCAACAGACAGGGAAGACTCTATTAATTTCCCAAAGCCTCTGCTGTTTGAGGGTTGCCACCACATTTCATGTAAAATGAAATGGATTTATTATTTGATTTGAAACACATCTCCCATGCTTTCCCTCCCACAAGCCGCAAGTGGCTTCCATATATTTCCATATTCTCTCCAACTACATTTGTGTCTCCAGGATCAGTTGTATCAAAGACCATCAAAATGTGAAGGGTCCTCTGGTTTTTCATTCTCTCTTACCTATATTTAAGGGTGTTTGGGAGCAAGCCTGATGAAGATTGGAGAACATTTGCTGACTTCACTGACTTACCTCCTCTGGTGGGGGTCGGGTGCTCAGTTGGTGAGTGTCCAGGGTGTCATTGTCATCATGGCTTCTGTGCTATTGGCCCAGGCCTTGCACCGACAGAAAGCAAGTTCTATCAGCACAAGTCCCAGATAGGATTGGGCCATTAAGGGACCTTTGGTCTAATCCAGCAACCACTTTCTTATCTTCTTAAGTAGCAGGAGTTAGCCCTATTTGAATGCACTGTTATATATATGCAACATGCCATGTAAGCAGCCCCTCTCACTCACCATCGGAGCCATTTCAGGCAGTGACGGTGACACACATGGGGGGGCTGGGGGGGTTGACAGCTCCAATCTTTTGGGATGTGGATACATCATGAAATGGGTCCTCCCACCCACCATGGCTCCTGTACAACTCCATTTGGAGCTGTTGCCAGGGCCACTCATGCAAGGAGAAAGGGGTGTCTGCGCAAGTGCGGAGGTGTCTCAATGACACAGGGGCTGTTATTGTGTCACCCAGCCCTGGATTCCCACCCACCCCAGTTATGCTACTGCCATACTGCTCCCCCTGTAGACAGACTACTACCTATGGGCCAACCTTCTAGATTCTAGGAGGCATCCTAGAACCTAGAATATGAATAGTCCATAAGCCTTATGAAAACATGACAGCCCTAACAAGGCAGCTTTTAGGACCACTGCCTTGCTTCAGCAGTACAACTGTATCATTCTGGGTGAACCCTGAACAAGTTAACTATCTGTGAGAATTTCAAGAGGAGGAACAAAGAATTTCAATAAGCTTATCGACATTTCCCAGCAGTGTTTTGCATCTGTCAGTTGCTATCAAAATCAGAGGGACCTGAACAAGTGAAATATCTGTAGGAATTTCAAAGGGAGTTAAAAGTATTTTGAGAAGATTTGCTACTTAATTTTTAAAGGAGGGCGTTTTGCACTTACACACAAACGTATAGTGACTGACCCATCTAGAAGAAGCTCAAGTTCCCCCCCCCCACCATGGAGTCAGTACAGTTGTCCCCTATCCACAAGGGATATGTTCCAAGATCTATCTATAAGATCTGTATAGGTCCAAGATCCTATACAGGTATAACCCAATTATCCATGGATTTTTCATCCGTGGTTTTATTTCAACACAATGAGAAGGGTCCTTTAAATTAAAGGGAACAAGTTATTTAACAGTATCCTCCTTAATGCAAGAGAGGGCAGCTGGCTGACAAGCCATCAGTCATTCTCTCTCCAGACAGTTAGAACGGCTTCACTCTGAGGCAAGCAACCCTTCGCTTCCCCCTGAGCATGAGAAAGAAGGATAATCACTGTCCATTTGTGAAGGAGGGGGCTCGGAGTGAAGCCTTTCTAAGCACCTGGAGAGATACTGATTGATGGATTGTCTGCCTGATGCCTCTGTCTTACTTCACAAAGGTCAGCAAGGCTGTTTTTAAATTGCCTAGCAAAGGGACATTGTTTTTTAAATGGATTTGCTTTAATACAATTTTTGCCATCCACGTGAGTTCTGGGAACAGAACCCTCACCAATAATGAGACTCAACCTGTATTACTATATTAGTTCAAGAACAAACAGGCAGCTTCCCCCAATATTGTGTCAACCTGGCTCAGAAAATAATTCAAGTATGTCCACATCAAAACCAAAAACAAATATTATGTTTTCTGGACATGGAAATAACCCATCTTATTTTCTGAATCAATCTGAGTTTGGAAGTCATTCACCCAGCCTCTGGTCTGCTAGGACCATCCTTACCTTTCTTTTTAACTCAACTCACCTGGTTCAACCAGAAGCAATAGCAGTGCTATGATGCTACTATGCTAAATCTCTTATATCTGTACTGGTAAGGTTCCAGGGGTCTGTGCGTAAGTTGAAACATATGTAGCTTGAAGGGCTGTTAGCGTGCCTCCCTAGAGCGTTGGCAGTGATTGCCAGGCTTTCCCCCCTATCAGCCGGCAGCAGGTGTTTGCTGCCAGCTGATTGGCTGGCTGGTTGAAGGGGGTGGGACAGGAGAGCAGCCCAGGCGCGCTTGCGCAAGGGGCTGCTCAGTTTGCTCCTGACAAGCGACACAATTGGTCGCTTAGCCAGGAGCTGGAGGGAGGCTGCCCTTTGCACGGGGCTTGAGCGGCACAAGGCACGCTTTCAAGCCCTGTCACTGCCTTAGCCCCACACGCAGGCTTGGGCTGCCCAGCAGAGCAATGCAGGCAGTGGGAGCCTCTTGCAGCCGAGGCTGCAGGCTGGGTGCTCTGCATGTGCAGCGCGAGCCTCCTTCAGCCTCGCTAGGCGGTGGGGCACCTGGGGGCGATAGCACTGAGTTGCGGCGGCCATCTTGGGGACTGCGTGGCGCTGTGTGACTGAGAGAGCCCAGTGCCACTTTCCTTCCTCACCCCCCCAGTCTCAAAGGGGCTGCTGTAGGGGTTGTTTGGGGGTACTTATTTCACCCCCCATTGCATATCAGCTCCTGCTGACTGCCCCACCCCCCACTGGCAGGCAGAGACCCTGATTGGGGGCAGCTTTAGGGTTTTTTTTGGAGGGTATTTCTTCACACACCCCCATTGCCCATCAGCTTCTGCTGGTTGCCCCCCCCCACTGTTTTTGGGGGTATCCCTTGACATTCTTCTTCTCTATTCTTCTGTGGGGGGCATCTTTGGGTGCAAGAAGGCACCCCTTCCCCTGCCCTGCAAGGTCCCCTTCTCGGGTGTGAGCTCTTGAGCAGGCACATCGGTGACAACAGAGAAGTCCAGTCAGCAAGGTTATCATGCCCCCTTTCCTGGGGCTGCTGTATCCTACTGGTTAAAACAAGAACATAGGGGTGGTGGGCCCCTGTCTCATACACTATCTTTGGGGGGTGTAAACATGGGCAAAAAGATGCAGAAGTCAGGCAGTAAGGCTGCCAATAGGGCTACTCTGGTGCGGTCCTCCCAAACCACCCCTTTTTCCTTGGATGAGGAGGATCAGATAGCAGAGTTTCGTGCCTTTATGGCCCGCTATGAAGCCAGACAAAAGGAAAAAGCATTTCGGAAAGCTGGGCAGGGTGATGGAGACTCGAGTTCAAAGAGTTCCTGACTGCCAGAGTTTATCATGTCCCTCAAAGGGCTGATTTATCTTACCTGTCAAAACAAGAACACTTGGGGGTGATGGGCCCTCATTATGCTTTCTCTTTCCAAGGGTAAGAAGGCACAGAAGACGGGTGGTGCAGCCGTTAAAAGGCCTCTTCCTGTTTTGCTCCCTTCATCCCCTCCTTCCTCTTCAGGTGAGGAAGATCAGGTGCTTGAGTTCCAAGCCGTTATGGCCCATTCTGAGACGAGGTTCTGTGCACACTTTCCTGGAAGTGGGCCCCATTGACTACGGTGGGTCTTGCTTCTGAGGGCTTAGGATTGCATTTCAGTGTGTTGAGGGCGCCTGTCACTCGTGTTAAAGCCCTTCAGCAGGAAAAGTGCCCCAGACAGCCGGTTCAGGGAATGGAGGGGGGTGTTTTGGGGGATCACCTCGAATCTCCACAGATCAATTCAAAACAGTCGGAGTATCCAGGAACAAGTTTTTTCCCCTTCTGCTTACAGTGACATCACCCACAACCCGGCAGAAGCATTGAGGACTTGAGCACAGCCGTAGCATCTGGCCCAGCAGCCCATTAGGGCTCTGTATCCTACCAGTTAAAATTAGAACACCGCATGGGGCAGGTGGGCTCCTGCCAATGCACACCTTTTTAAGGGACTTTAGCACAATGGGTAACGTCTAGGAAGACGTGCATGCCAGAGTGTTGTGGCCACCCCCCTCTTTTTACTGGCCTCCCCCCCTTCATCCCCCATTTCCTCAGCTGCTGGGGAGAATGAGCAAGAGCCCAATCCTGTGCAGGTATTCTCGGAAGTAGGCTCCATTTTGGTCTATGAGGCTTGCTCCCAGTAGAGGGTGTGATATTGGCAGCCTCAAGGCTTCGAGAGCCTTTCTTAGTTGTCCAGACATCACCAGTATCATCCCCTCCTCCCCCTAATCAGATCACATTTGGATCTGATGGGTTAATGAGCGCTTAGGAGTAATTTCCTCCCTCAGGAAATACCAGGAACCTTGGTTTCCCATAATTCCCCAATTTGCGGGTTGACAATGCTCCTGCATTGCCCCTCCCATGGGGTGACAGTTGTTATGTGGGAGGACAGACACAGGTGCAGCAACTAGGCAATGGTGCATGTTATTAATCATCGGACTTTCAGGTCACCCCTAGGTAGGAATCTGGTCCAAGCCTGGTTGATCCTTGCACCTGGCTGTTGTCTTAAAGGTTTTCAACCTGGCTTGTTTTGGGAATTCATAATAGCAATACCAACACTCACTTTTAGGAAGAGCGTTTGTTAGCTGCTAGTTCCAGAAGCCCACGAAAGGTCTTGAGTGCATGCCTTTATGGCTCTCTGAACAGGGTCCAGATGCTACCTGGCCATTTCAAGTTTCATTCACCTGAGTCAGCTACCTGAGTAAATCGCTGACTTCAGCACATTTTTGATAGTCTACTTCCCTCCTGGAAAATGGAACTTTAACTCCTCAAACCATTGTCATCCCTACTGGAGTGAAGGGAAAGGGGACTGGCAGTTCGGTCAAATAGTGCCCACCTGGCTTCCACATCCTTTCTGCTTGTAACCTTAGGGTGGAGAGGCTACACCAAGGGTGCTGGGATTTGAAAGACGCTTAAAGGTTAGAGGAAAGATGCTCCCGTGGACTAGTTCCTACCTGCCTTGTGTTAAAACAATGGTTGCAGGTTGGGCATTAATGCTCTTTAACTGTGGTCCACAAACTATGACTTCATGACCCACAATAGGTCCCAACCCAATTTTGATTGGTCATAAAACTGACAAGTGGCTAGACTACATGCATTAAAAATTGAAACAAACCACTATTTGGGGGAAGAGCAAATAACCGTTATAACCATGGAGGCTTTGAGTGTTTGGTATAGCTTTAATTTTAATTGGGTCCCAATCTCAAAGTTGGGGTGCCACCGCGCTGTAAATGGTGCACAGGTGGTACTTGAGGACGAGGTATTCCCTATCAGTATAGTTGCCTAGTCCATACCAGGTCAGCTTTTGTCTAATAGCTGCACATTGGCACTTGGACTTCTACCCTCTGTCACTGGTCTCTGACACAGGCCATCAGTTCCTGCCAGTAAGGAACATCAGGATGGCAGGACTTCACCAGGGGTTTTCAAATTAATGTGGCAAGGGGAATTCATTAAAGCTGCCCCTGTGGTGGCTGATCGCCACAGGCTTATGGCCCAATATCATGTACAGGGATTACCCTGAAGTTTTAGCCCCCTTTAGTGCGGGGGCATCTCCCCCAGTGAGATTGCTACATGTTTAATACCAGGTGTGGTAGCCCTGTGCAGATAGGCACGGATGCAAGGGCCTTGGTTAAGGCTAGGGTCTTTGAAATTATTAACCCACCTAATGTGGGTTCAGGAGTCAACCTCGAGGCAAAATCAGGAGCCGGAGTCCCTGAGGCAGTTTGTGGCTGTACACAGTCACGCTCTGGCAACTCCTGCAACGCCGCTGCAACCAACCGTATTGGCTTCTGCCTTTCCATTGGACCATTCCAGCGACGTGGAGAGGGGGGATTTGCTGCATGGGTAACAGCCTATCCTCCATACCTTCGTTACCCAGGCTTCACGCACTGGAGAGGACACTCCAACTTCGCCATACGGCGTCGGCACAACACGGGAAGCAGCAGTTACCGGTTATAAATCTTCGCTTGATTGGCGTAGAGCGTGACGCCAGGGGCTGCTTCCGACGGTGGGAGAGATCATTGCATCTCATTGGGCAGCTACCGCCCGCCTTAAGCTGGGCAGTCCCCAGCCAGTAAGGTGTTGCCTCGCCATGGTCCATTAACCTCACGGGGTGCGTGGGGTTTAGGGTGAAAACCGACAAGCGGATCGACAACTCTGCACCATGCAATAAAAAACTGAAAACTCCTGCCCTAAAGCTGGGCACCTGGAACGTAAGGACAATGACACCTGGCTTCTCTGATGACCTGCAAGAAATAGACGACACACGCAAAACAGCTGTCATCGACATGGAGCTGAGCAGACTGCAGATGGACATCGTCACCCTTCAAGAGACGAGGCTGCCAGATTCCGGATCTGTCAAGGAGAGAAATTTCTCATTTTTCTGGCAGGGAAAACCACCAAACAAAACCAGGGAACATGGCGTTGGCTTTGCGGTCAGAAATACCCTGCTGAAATCCATCATCCCACCTACTGTGGGAAGTGAAAGAATTTTGTCCCTGCAGCTCCAGTCATCAGCAGGACCTGTCACTCTCATCAGTGCTTATGCACCGACTCTGTCGTCTCCAGCAGAAGCCAAAGACAAATTCTATGATGACCTGGCCACCAGTATCAAGAAGATCCCCGTAAAAGAGCCATTGTTCATCCTCGGCGAATTCAATGCTAGAGTTGGTGCTGATAACAGTTCATGGCCCACTTGCATAGGTCAGTCCGGCACTGGGAAGATGAATGAAAATGGGCAACGCCTGCTAGAGTTTTGCTGTCATCACAGTCTCTGTGTCAGCAACACGTTCTTCAACACAAAGCCCCAACATAGAGTCTCCTGGAGACACCCAAGATCAAAGCGCTGGCACCAGCTCGACCTGATTCTCACCAGATGTTCCAGCCTTCCCAGCATCAAGATCACGCGCAGCTATCAGGGTGCTGCCTGTGACACCGACCACTCCCTGGTGTGCAGCAGAGTGAAACTGCAAACAAAGCAACTGTACCACACGAAAAAGGAAGGAAGACCTCGCATTGATACCAGCAGGACCCAGGATCAGAGAAAAGTGGAGGAATTTGCACGAGCGCTTGAGGAATCTCTTCCAGGCCCAGGCGATGCAAACGCATCCAACAGATGGGAACATTTCAAGAATACCATTTACAACACCGCCTTGTCCATATTTGGCAAGACCAACAAGACGGCAGACTGGTTTGAAGCCCACTCTGAGGAGTTGACACCAGTCATTGAGGAAAAGAGGAGAGCTCAAGCAGCATACAAGGCCTGTCCCAGTGAGCGCAACCTGCAGGTCCTCCGAGCTGCTCGAAGCAAAGTCCAGCAGACTGCCAGGAGATGTACTAACGACTACTGGCTCCAGCTCTGTTCCGAGATACAGATAGCAGCTGACACGGGCAACATCAAGGGGATGTATGACGGTATCAAGCAGGCCCTAGGTCCAACACAGAAGAAAATTGCCCCTCTGAAGTCTGCCACAGGCGAGGTCATCCAGGATCGGACGCAGCAGATGGAACGCTGGGTGCAGCACTACTCTGACCTATATTCCAGAGAAAATGTAGTCACTGAAGAAGCGCTGAACAACATTGAGTGCCTGCCTGTGCTGGAGGAGCTTGACAGTGAACCAATCCTAGAAGAACTTCACGTGGCCCTGGACTCCCTTGCCTTTGGCAAGGCACCTGGAAAAGACAGCATCCCTGCTGAAGTCCTAAAGTGCTGCAAAGAGATCATCGTCACTGAACTGCATGAAATCCTCTGTCTCTGCTGGAGAGAAGGTGGAGTACCTCAAGACATGAGGGATGCAAACATCATCATGCTATACAAGAAC
This sequence comes from Tiliqua scincoides, assembly GCF_035046505.1. NCBI lineage: Eukaryota > Metazoa > Chordata > Lepidosauria > Squamata > Scincidae > Tiliqua > Tiliqua scincoides. The sequence goes on from NC_089824.1 coordinate 213,638,946, forward strand.
AAAGGCGACAGGGGTGACTGCAATAACTACTGTGGCATCTCTCTCCTTAGCGTTGTAGGAAAGTTGTTTGCCCGAGTTGCACTAAAGAGGCTGCAGGTACTTGCAGAGAGTGTTTATCCAGAATCACAGTGCGGATTCCGAGCCAACAGGTCCACCACTGATATGGTATTCTCCCTTAGACAACTGCAGGAGAAATGCAGGGAACAGCAACAGCCACTCTTTATAGCCTTCATAGATCTCACGAAGGCCTTCAACCTGGTCAGCAGGGATGGCCTCTTCAAGATTCTCCCCAAGATTGGATGTCCACCCAGGCTCCTCAGCATCATCCGATCCTTCCACAAGGACATGAAGGGCACTGTTGTCTTCGATGGCTCCACATCAGACCCCTTTGACATCTGAAGCGGCGTGAAGCAGGGCTGTGTTCTTGCACCAACCTTGTTTGGAATCTTCTTCGCTGTCCTGCTGAAGCAGGCCTTTGGAACTGCAACAGAAGGCATCTATCTCCGGACCAGATCAGACAGAAAGCTCTTCAACCTCTCCAGACTGAGAGCAAAGTCCAAAGTTCAGCTGAAATGTCTGCGTGAATTCCTCTTTGCCGATGATGCAGCTGTCACTACCCACTCTGCCAAAGATCTCCAGCAGCTCATGGATCGTTTTAGCAAGGCCTGCCAAGATTTTGGACTGATCAGCCTGAAGAAAACACAGGTCATGGTTCAGGATGTGGACTCACCTCCCTGCATTACAATCTCTGCGCATGAACTGGAGGTTGTCCATGACTTTGTGTACCTTGGCTCAACGATCTCTGACACTCTTTCTCTCGATACCAAACTAAACAAACACATTGGTAAAGCAGCTACCACGTTTTCCAGACTCACAAAGAGAGTCTGGTCCAACAAGAAGCTGACGGAACATACCAAGATCCAGGTCTACAGAGCTTGCGTCCTGAGTACACTTCTGTACTGCAGCGAGTCATGGACTCTTCGCTCACAACAGGAGAGGAAACTGAATGCTTTCCACATGCGCTGCCTCCGACGCATTCTCTGCATCACCTGGCAGGACAAAGTTCCTAACAACACAGTCCTGGAACATGCTGGAATCCCTAGCATGTATGCACTGCTGAAACAGAGACGCCTGCGTTGGCTCGGTCATGTCGTGAGAAAGGATGATGGCCTGATCCCAAAGGATCTCCTCTATGGAGAACTCGTGCAAGGAAAGCGCCCTACAGGTAGACCACAGCTGTGATACAAGGACATCTGCAAGAGGGATCTGAAGGCCTTAGGAGTGGACCTCAACAATTGGGAAACCCTGGCCTCTGAGCGGCCCGCTTGGAGGCAGGCTGTGCAGCATGGCCTTTCCCAGTCTGAAGAGACACTTGGCTAACAGTCTGAGGCTAAGAGGCAAAGAAGGAAGGCCCATAGCCAGGGAGACAGACCAGGGACAGACTGCACTTGCTCCCGTTGTGGAAGGGATTGTCACTCCCGAATTGGCCTTTTCAGTCACACTAGACGATGTTCCAAAACCACTTTTCAGAGTGTGATACCACAGTCTCTCGAGACTGAAGGTTGCCAACAAAACAAACAAATAATGTGGGTGCGCTACCTCTACTCCTTGAGAGTGGGGGGGTGTTCGGTTACCAATCCCGCCTAACAGGTGTGTTGTCCCTACTCCTCGAAAGTGGGGTGATGCCTTTAGTAACCTGCTTAACAGACATGGCGGTGCAGCCATGCATTTACCAGGTGCTGTAGCCCTGTGCAGATAGGCACAGATGTGATGGCCTTTGCCAAGGCTAGTGTCTTTGCAATTATTAACCCACCCAATGGGTGCCCTGCCTCTATTCCTTGAGAGTGGGGGGGGATTTTGTCCCTTCATTTGAGGGTGTCCAAGACTGATCAGATGGGGCGTGGGCAGTGGATTCAGCTTAAACGGACTCCTATGTGGTACCTTTGCCCTGTATCTGCCATGGAACAGTAGTCCTTGTTGGCTCCTCCAGGAGCAGGCCCACTATTTCAACATTTGGCTCATCCCCCCCCCCCTCACAATTTATCAGTTTCGGGCCATTTTTAAAAGGGCATTGGCTCATTTTGGTTTGAGGCCAGAACTACTACAGGCTTCATTCGTTTAGAATTGGGGCAGCATCAGCAGCGGCTCGCATGGGTTTTTTGCCCCAGGACATCAAGTGCATCGGCAGATGATGCTCTGGTGCGTTTAAATACTACATTCGTTAACGCTAGTCCTGTTAGTATAGGCCGTGACTTCCTGGGTGTGCCTCAGGAGTAGTTATTTTGCAGTTGCATTTACCCCAAGGTGCTGCGCCACGTGGGCACGATGTGTAGGTGCCATCTTTGGTCTATAAGGACCCCTGTTGATCAGGCTCTGGCCTGGATCGTGTTTGCCCCCAGTCCTGTTTCGGATGGGGCGATGTGTTTGTGATGACCAGGTTACTGGCCACACAAGTATTTGCCCAGACCCATTTGGGTGGGGTGATGTGTATTCCTTACAAGGTTGAGGGAATTGGTTATACCTTCTTAACCGTGAGCTATTCTAAGTGGGTGTTAAGTGAGTTCACCTCATGATGTGCTTTTCTTTCAACAGGTCTGCGAGGGAGGTGCTCAGCCAGGGTCCTGATCTGCAGACATTCCATAGTTTTTAGGGCCCGGAAGCACGCCATGTCATCCAGTTTCGGCTCTCAGCCGGAGCTGGGTGATGTTGCGCACATTGATTGGCTGGCCAAGAGGGGTATGTGTTGAAGTCAGTTTTTCCCAGCCTTTCTGGATTTTATCGCACTCAACCCCCTGCCCCAGGTAGTCCACTTAGGCGAGAATGACTTGGGCCAGAGGACGTCTATGTCCTTGAGGCTCCAGGCCCGCAGGGATTTTACAACACTCGTTAGTCAGTTCCCTGGGATTACTATCCTGTGGTCTGATATGCTGCCTACGAGGGTTTGGAGGTGGGTGCACAGCATTAGAAGAATAGATGTTGTCCGCAAAAGAGTTAATGCTTACCTGGGCAGGGTCATCACGGAGCTTGGGGGAGCGGCTATCCATCATCCTGGAATTTATTTTGGGCAGCCTGTTCTGTACTGTGGCGATGGAGTGCATCTTTCCCCTATGGGTTATGGCCTCTTTTTAAAAGACTTGCAACAGGGCTTGAGAACCTTTTTGGGTGCAGGGAAGGCCAAGCGCTAGGCTGACCTCCCCTTGTGGCGGTAGAAGTGTGGGGTGGGTAGGCAGAAGACCTTCTCAGTGTCCAATATAAGTCAGTAATGGACGTGGGGTGAACCAGAACCGCTCCCATGATGCCTGACAGGCTCGAGGAAGCAGGCTGGCTAGCCTCTTGTCCGAACTTGGGGACCTTGCAGGGGTGACCTAAAGGCATAGCTGTTCTGCTGACTTACCCTCTTCGGGCGACGTTGAGAGACAGGCTTAATAACAATTGAGCTACATCTGGAGTTGGGTGGACGCCCTATGAGACTGGGGGACGTAGACAGCTAGGCCGTTTCCCCCACCTAGAACCCCGCACTTGGGATGGGTTTGTTTAACCCATTTTGTTGCCCTGTTGCAATGTTTGTATGTTAATAAAAGTGGCCCATTTTAATTCCATACCTGTTGTCGGCTGTATTTATTTGGGGTGTGCATGGTAAACATCCAGCTCTTGCTGGCCCAGTGCTGTAAAAATCACCACTATCTCCAGTTTTAGCGTGAAAGCACCAGTACAGCCGTCTGTACCTCAGATGTCCATAACTCTGGGAGCCGGCATATAGGAATAAGTAACTCCCTGGTCCAGTGCTCTATAAGACAAAAGCCTCCCTTGACCCTTAGTAAATGTAGCTTCCACAAGGACTAGCTCCAGTGCCAGCCCAGGTCAAGTGAGGCAGTTGCCTAAGGCAATGGATTGGCAGGAGGCACCCACCTCTGTCTGCCCACTCCTTTCCACTCCTCCTCCTTCTCCCACTCCCTGGACTGCAAAAGGAAGAACCGGATGGAGGAGAAGAGGAAGCATGGAGACAGTCTAACCCACCATTCTTCTCTCCTGCACACATCCTCTTCCATTTTACCCTCCTCTTCCTTTTTCAATGCAAAAAGTGGGAGGTGCAAAGGCTGGCACTGACCTCTATGGTCTTCTCTATGATTTTCACATCTTGTGACATCACTTCCGAAGGTTTCTGGGACACTCTTCTGCAGGAGGATGAGGGACAGACAACCCGTTATGACACGCCATTGCCCTAAAAACAGAGCCGTCAAACTGGGAATATATTTTTTTCAGTGAATTTCAACCACTACACTCCAAACTCCCATGACACACGTGTGGATGTTTCACGATACACCAGTATTGTGCGACCATTTTAGCACAACATGGTGCGGCACACTGGTTGAAAATCACTGGTATCGTTAGGGTCCAATTCTATCCAAAATTCCAGTGCCAATGCCTCTGCACTGCAGCTCCAAGGTAAGGGAACAAACATTCCCTCACCTTGAGGAGGCCTCTGTGACTGTTCCACCACCATAAGATGCAGTGCTCACCCCATTGGCATGGTTGCATCAGCACTGGAAATTTGGATTGGGTCCTTAGGTAGGACGTCTTCTTTGGCTCAGGTCTTAATCTAAACCAGAGAACATTCATGGTTCTTCGAAGGTTTTCCTGTTCTTTTGACAGGTATTATGAGCTCCTGAAGCTCATATTGGGGCCTGAACCTGGCCCGCCTCAGTGATATTGCAACTTTTATGGTAGCCTGGATGATGCTTCCAAGGCTGCTTCCTCCTTCTGAAGCGGTTGATGAACTTGCCCTCATCAGACCTGAGAGAAGAGGCTGGCTAACCTGGGCTGCATCAGCCCATTGCTGAGCTGTGCCCTCTCCCTCCTTCCTTAGCTCCTTTATGTGCTTGAAAGCATTTCACATCTTTGGTCCTCTGATGTTTTTCTTGTGCTTTTTCTCCTGGCCGCAATGAAAGTGGGAACTTGTCTTTGAAACAATTTTGGGAGTAATACCGCCAATTCACATCTGAATGAAATATCTCTTCAGGCTTGTGTGACACCAAAAAAAAGGCAAAGGCAGATAAAAGGGAAAATGGATAGACTGTAAAGCCGTACCTAGGAGGAAAGTAATTTTCTGAGATTCCTAAATAAATTGCTCTCTAATTCACAAATAATACAGTACATATTTAAGTTGTCATAAAGAATGATTACTGAATGCAGGGCCTAGAATTTATAATAAAAGAAGCACAGAGGGAAAAATTGCCAGGGAAAACTGTGCGGTAAAAATATAGAACTTGTAATATTTAACTGCTTTTTTCCATAAATCATTTGCCAATAAATGCAAAACAATGGGCTTCTCAGCAGGCAAATGCGTGCAGATTTTGAAGAAAGGAAGTTTTAAAAAGACCCTGGCATTCCATAAATTTTGCTGCATTAAAAAGCAAACATATCCTGTTTACCCATGAAAAATGGATCACACCAGGAGATGGTTTAGACTCCTGTCAAAATGACATGGCGACATCATATAGAAGCTCTCCAGGGCTGTTGGTGAAAAAGGAGGCTGTCAGTCAGTGGCTGTAGGGAAGAGCTCTAGCACTGATTGTGAGTCCACCCCCCCCACCCCCACATTTCACTCTCAGTTCCCAAAAGCCCCATTTTTGCAGCCTGAAAATTGAGCCATAAAATTGGGGATTTGGGATCCACACTAGGTAAACCATGGTTTGATATATCATTCATCTGAATGAACCATGTATGCTCAAAACTGTGGGTCCAACACAATTATAGTATATTTGTATATAGACCCCACAACAAGGGGTTGGGTTCACAAGGTCTGAGCAAAAGTGTTGCACCTACTATGACTATGACTAGGTCAGTGTTTCTCAAACTGTGGGCCGGGACCCACTAAATGGGTCACGAGCCAATTTCAGGTCGGTCCCCATTCATTTCAATGTGTGTTTTTTTTTAATATAATGGGACTTACTCCTGGGTAAGTTTGGGTAGGATTGCAGCCTTTGGAATTTTGGGGGAATTTTTTTTTAAATTCAGATCAGCATCTGCTTGGGAGGGTTAGGAGGGTTCTTCTTTATTTTAAATAATTTTTTTAAACTTATAAACTCATGTTATGCTGCCTGGAGCACAGGGCTGCTGCAGCACCAAATATGGCTGCTGCAGCATCTTGAGTGCTAACCGGGCAGTGCAGGTGCAACCCTTGGGTTGCCACAGAGTGAAGAGCCACCATGTGGGGAAGTGGACCCAACATGGATGCTCATTATCCAGTCCTGCCTCCCTCCCACCCCACTCCCTCCCCTTGGAATACCATCTTCCCACCCTCTCCCACCTCCCTCCGCCTTAGAATGCCTCCTCCCCGCCTGCTCCCACACTTCCACCTTTTATCCAACAGTCAGCGCGACTGCCAAGCAGCGGAGCACCAGTAATCCACTGGCACTAGGCTCCGCACCAGTCAGCACAGAGCTAGCATTGGTGCTCCACCAGCACTAGGGCCTCACAAATGTGCTTTACGGCATGTTTGCAACAGTGCACGCTGGTGCGCACTGTTTAGGATTGGGCCCTCACATCTTGTCTTGTTGGCAACCTTCAGTCTCGAAAGACTATGGTATCGCGCTCTGAAAGGTGGTTCTGGAAAAGCGTCTAGTGTGGCTGAAAAGGCCGATTTGGGAGTGACAATCCCTTCCACACCGGGAGCAAGTGCAGTCTGTCCCTGGTCTGTCTCCCTGGGTATGGGCCTTCCTTCTTTGCCTCTTTGCCTCAGACTGCTGGCCAACTATCTCTTCAAACTGGGAAAGGCCATGCTGCACAGCCTGCCTCCAAGCGGGCCGCTCAGAGGCCAGGGTTTCCCACTTGTTGAGGTCCACTCCTAAGGCCTTCAGATCCCTCTTGCAGATGTCCTTGTATCGCAGCTGTGGTCTACCTGTAGGGCACTTTCCTTGCATGAGTTCTCCATAGAGGAGATCCTTTGGGATCCGGCCATCATCCATTCTCACGACATGACCGAGCCAACGCAGGCGTCTCTGTTTCAGTAGTGCATACATGCTAGGGATTCCAGCACGTTCCAGGACTGTGTTGTTTGGAACTTTGTCCTGCCAGGTGATGCCGAGAACGCGTCGGAGGCAGCGTATGTGGAAAGCGTTCAGTTTCCTCTCCTGTTGTGAGTGAGTGGGCCCTCACAGAGGCTGCTTTAAAGACCAAGCATGACACTGCACATTGCAAACTAGGAAAAACTTGACTGGAATTCCCTCTCATTCAGGAGTGAGGCCCGTCAAGGCTGGAACTGATTTTTCCACACGGCCCCTCTCAACATATATCCCAAACTGGTTTTCCTGCTACTGAGGCTGTGTTCATTAATGACGTATGATGATAAGAAAACCTTCACACACACACACACACGCACGCACGCACGCACGCATGCAGAGAGAGAGAGAGAGAGAGAGAGACTTTTGTGACTTTTCATGTGTTCACTATCTGAACATTTTTAATCATTGCCCAAGTCTGAAATTGCACACTGGCTCTTTCTCACTTCACCCACTCATTTAAAAATAAAAATCCAGTGGAACAGGATGAGCAAAATGATTAAAAATCCCTTTTCTGACTCAAAAGTGGTGCTCACTGTGACTTTTCCATGACAAAATAATGTGCTTCGTGTCTTTAACACTATCAAGAACGTGTCACACCTTTGTCTCACCTCTCAGGCAGAAGGAAAATGTCATTAGCACAACACACTGTTCCTAATAACAGGATGAGCCTCTGTGAGTTCCACTTGCATCCCAATCATTTCATTAGGAGGATGAATGGCAGTTTCAAAGGAGCTCAATCACAGTGAAGCCTTCCAAGAGTTTAAAAATAATGTTTGCTTTGTTTATTTTTTTTTGGGGGGGGGGGGGGAAGGAAGGCAACTTTGCAATTCCAACCAATTTAAGGTACTGCTGTACTCTCTTCTTCAGCCATCTCTCCACTCTTAAGACTTTTCAGTTGGTCATGTGATGCTAGAGGGGTAACTAGACTCCCACACAGGTCCCTTTGCTGCACTCCTGACAAATGAACAGACAGTGTAATAATAACTCCTGGGGTTGGCATTACAAGGCCCATCCTATTGAGAAACTTAAATCATACTCTTAATGTTCCAAACAACAAAGTTCCAAACAACACAGTTCCAAAGGACAACAAAGGACAAAGTTCCAAACAACACAGTCCTGGAACGAGCTGGAATCCCTAGCATGTATGCACTGCTGAAACAGAGACGCCTGCGTTGGCTCGGTCATGTTGTGAGAATGGATGATGGCCGGATCCCAAAGGATCTTCTCTATGGAGAACTCATGCAGGGAAAGCGCCCTACAGGTAGACCACAGCTGCGATACAAGGAGATCTGCAAGAGGGATCTGAAGGCCTTAGGAGTGGACCTCAACAGGTGGGAAACCCTGGCCTCTGAGCGGCCCGCTTGGAGGCAGGCTGTGCAGCATGGCCTTTCCCAGTTTGAAGAGACACTTGGCCAACAGTCTGAGGCAAAGAGGCAAAGAAGGAAGGCCCATAGCCGGGGAGACAGACCAGGGACAGACTGCACTTGCTCCCAGCGTGGAAGGGATTGTCACTCCTGAATTGGCCTTTTCAGCCACACTAGACGCTGTTCCAGAATCACAATTCAGAGCGCGATACCATAGTCTTTCAAAACTGAAGGTTTCCAACAACTCTTAATGTAAACATCCCAGCTACTGCTGTGCAACCCAACTCCTGCTTGCCATTTCTGAATCAGCAGTGCAGTGGAGGTGCTACAGTGTTCACTATTGAATATATGAGGAGCACACAAGAGCCCTTTTTTGAAAAATCAACTATTTGTTACTAACAGACGATTGGAAAAATTTCAGTGCATAGACTGGTTCACACACACACACACACACACACACTTTGGGGGTTGCCTTGAGGACCCTTAAGCGGGGTGGAAAGGTGGGGTAGAAATAAATAAATAGACACACATACACACACCCCTTACTGAAGATCAGCTGTAGTTTCTAGATCAGTATTTCTCAACATTTGTTCTCCGCCTTACCGCTTCACATGGTCCACCTATTCGAAGTACCACTGTAAATAACTGGTGATGACATCATCGCCAGTTACTTCTGGGTTGGGAGGCCATATGCACCAGTAAGAGGCTCAGGGTGGATGGCAGGACTTTTTCAAGGGCAGAAAAGCCCACTGAGCTGAGCCTCCTACCGTTGTTTGCCGTGTTGCATTCCTGGTTTGGCTACCGGGCGGCAGCTATCCAGGGGTCCCATCGGTGGTACCCATACTACTGGCTGACAAACATTGTTCTAGAAATCTGAACCTAAACCCATTCAGGCTCCTGAGATCTGAGACTCTGGCCATTTACAAACACTTTTGCTACCAAACTGAAACTGTTCTTCCAGCATTCTCACACGGCCTTCTCAGTCTGAGGCCTCCTGGGCTTACCTGTTAAAGAGGCATCTCACTTTGGGACAACTCAATACTCACTTCTACAGTGAATGTGGAATAGGTCACTTAAGAGTGGAGCTGCCTTCTCTGGGTTGCACCTTTACGATGCTACACTAGAATTGCCCACCTATTTTGATTTTGAGCCTGAGCCCAGGAGCTCACATTGAAAACTTCATCTTATTCACTATTCTATTCAAATGCTATTCGTACAGAAACTCTTCCTTTCTGTACCCCTCATCCAGCGCTACCCCTTTAAGCACCTGCAGAGTCCACCCATCTAACTCAACTTCTATAAGTCTGCTGACTGTATAGCTCAATGGCATGATGCTTCTGTCAGTCCATATCTCATATAGCTGCATCTTGTATAATTCCGAGCCGCGTCCCAGACCTTCGACTTTGTTTTTAGGTCAGTTGACAGACTTGGTCTCCAGAGCTGCTGCTTCTGGCAAACAGCCAGCTGCAGATGTAATATTTAAGCATGAATTATTCTTAACCATTCCGCCTCAGAGAGAAAATGACACACATTAAACTCTGATCAACTCAAATGTGGCTTTATTTTTTTTTTCTCATCTCTGGTTCCTAATGGGGAAAAAAGGACCAAAATCAGTGCTTTCTTGTAGCCAGCATGAAAAGAATTGTACTACTAAATAAGGCTGCTGCCCTAAGAATGTGATGCAATCTAAACTGGAGAGAGTCTAATAAGTTGATCCTATGAAGTGTGGTATCAAGGCAGGAACTAATATGGCCATAGAATACTTGATTTCTCATTGTATGACCACCAGCAGATATAGAAACAAACAGCCCAATCCTAACTGAGAGCCCAATCCTGGGCTTGACGCACCGGCTTACTATCGGCATGCACTGCCGCAAACGTGCCGTAAGGCACATTTGCAAGCCTTACTGCCAGGTAAGCGCCCGTGCTAGGCCAGTGCTGGCTTGGTGGTCACATGAACTGCCGATCCGCGGCATGGTAAGCGGGGCAGGGAGTAGGCGGGGAGAAGACATGACAGGGAGGCGGGACGTGGGGAAAGCACGAGTGGGAGGCATGCCAGAGGGAGGGAGCAGGGAGAGAGAGAGGCAGGTCCGGTGGAACAGAGCTCCACCGGATCCTGTCCATTCGTGTGGGGCTCAGCACCCTACAGAAACGCTTTTACCTTACTGCTGACCTTTTGGGTGGCAGTAACTTGAGTAACCCCATTGCAGGGCTACTTCCCTTACCCGATAGAAAGGAACGAAAGTCCCCTTCTTGTGAGGTGCCACCCACGGTAGCCTGCGGTGCACACGATCCAGCGGCAGCCGTTTTCGGTGCCGCCAAAGCTGCATGCCACGGGAGCTCAGGATTCGGCTGCCCATCCCCACACAGAAACACAATGGCACCAGTGCAGCTTTCTGCTGTATCCCATGGGGGGATTTTGGTCACTGGAGTCCTCCTCATAGTAAGGGAACATTAGTTCTCTTCTGTTGGGGTAACCCCCTGCAGCTGCCATGGGTCAACTTGGACCTGTGCCAGCTTGATAGTTGACAAAAGTCCAAGTTGATCCCCAGAGGCGGATCAGACCCGGAAAGGGAGTTAGGATGAGGTGTGCATCACCACCAAACCCACTTCCTCCTGGGCCTGATCAGCCTCCCTCTCTGCCCCATCACCACCCTGTCCACCCACCCCTGCCCTTCCCCACCCCACTCCACCCCCTGTGCAGTCTTGCCTCCTTAAGTGGATGCCCCATTCACTAGCCTAATGTTTATGATGGCCATAAAGAAGTTTGGCAGAACGCACATTTCACCAGCGTAAACTGTTAGGAAAGTGATCTTAAGCATGCCTCTTTTAAGGACAGCAGTGGGGAAGAAGGCATCGCCCTGCTTCTCCTTCCATGCCAGTTAAGATTATCCTCTTATTGCCCAACCCACCCCAAGCAATAATGTTCATGATATACACACCCTTGGCCTCTTCCCATCCTTCAGAAGGAAGGGCAGGGGCCAAGATATCCATGCACTGGGAGCATATTTCAAATTTTTCACATGGGGACAGTCAGGCAATAAGAGTCTCATCCAAATCAGCCCCGTGCATTGAATATACACATGGGAAAGGGTAATTTGAAAACCCGTGTTTGTCAGAGGTAAATGAGAATCATCTGGCTTCTCAGTTTTTCCACTATAACAGGGTGGGCAAACCCAGCCCCCAGGCCATTTGCAGCCCTTGGGGACCTCCAATTCGGCCCACAGAGAGCCCGCAATCTCCAATGAACCTCTGGCCTGTCGGAGACTGTTGGAGTCCATGCTGGTGTCTGAACAACTTATGTCTCCATGTGGTTCTGGCTTGGACTGTGTGTTTTCACTGTGCAAGAGCTGTGTGGCAAAAAGTTCATAGTTTTCATGTGGTTCTACATGCCTATATTATAGTTCTCATGTGTATTATAAATAAGCTTATTAAAATTCATTCATTTATACAAGTTCTGTCTAATGGAATTATTTATATAAATTTACTCAAATTTGAAATATAAATTAATTCTTTTTCCCCCAGCCCCTGACACAGTGTCAGAGAGATGATGTTTGCCCTGTTCTGCCAAAATGTTTGCCCACCCCTGCACTATAAGAAAGGATTGTGAAATTTCCTTGGGTGATTTCCCAGGTTTCAACTAAGAAGCTTTGGAGTTACCTTGAACACCCCCACCTGTTTCATTTCAGGTAGTACATCCAGATTTGCTTAACTGCATATAAAATCGGATAAAAAATTGTATTCAACACCTCTGTGAGAAATTTTACTGGTTTTTTCAAAACCCTCTCCTTTGAAATTCTACAGTGGTCTTGCCAAAGAAATAACCATGAAAAAACAAAAAAAAAAAATTAGACAAAATTGTGATAGCAACTTAATTTTGGAGGTACTGGAATCCCTAGCATGTATGCACTGCTGAAACAGAGACGCCTGCGTTGGCTCGGTCATGTCGTGAGAATGGATGATGGCCGGATCCCAAAGGATCTCCTCTATGGAGAACTCGTGCAAGGAAAGCGCCCTACAGGTAGACCACAGCTGTGATACAAGGACATCTGCAAGAGGGATCTGAAGGCCTTAGGAGTGGACCTCAACAGGTGGGAAACCCTGGCCTCTGAGCAGCCCACTTGGAGGCAGGCTGTGCAGCATGGCCTTTCCCAGTTTGAAGAGACACTTGGCCAACAGTCTGAGGCAAAGAGGCAAAGAAGGAAGGCCCATAGTCAGGGAGACAGACCAGGGACAGACTGCACTTGCTCCCGGTGTGGAAGGGATTGTCACTCCCGAATCGGCCTTTTCAGCCACACTAGACACTGTTCCAGAACCACCTTTCAGAGCGTGATACCATAGTCTTTCAAGACTGAAGGTTGCCAACAACAGGTAGGGCCTAAGTATCTGCAAGGAATCCATTTTCAGACCCCTTTTAGATACCAAAAACTGCAAGTAATGAAATCCACAGTTTGGGCCCCTTTAAGCCCTCCAGAGGTGACCAGAGCGGCACTCCAGGGGCTTCCCTGGGTCTTGGAATGCCTTATAAGGGCAAAAAAGTCACTTCTGGTTTCCCTCCAGACACCGAAAGTTGTGGTTTTTTGGCCGAAACAGCCATTCTGAAGCCTGCATAGGCCAAGGACAGATGCACATGGCCTCTGCGAGCTCCAGAAAGCTCTCCAGAAGTGACTGGATTGCGGCTCTCATTGCCTCTGGAGGGCTCAGTTTGGGCCAAATCTGGCTGAACGTGAGTCTGTGGGACCTGCCTTGAGCCAGATCAGTGGATTGAAGGCTCCACCTGTAAGTTGATTCTACCAATGAGCAGATTGGCATAAGGTTAACCAGAAGGATCTGAGCTGATCATACAATGATTTCTGAAACCGATTTATGATCTTCATTCCGGCGGCTTTCCCAGCTTTTCTGAAGGCCCAATTAAGTTGCACATGTTCTTTGCGCCATCAGGTTGTATTTGCCCAGGCCTGCATCAGATAGCTGCCAATTCATCCAAATGAACAAATTTATAGTCTCACTTTAGCGAGTGAATCAACAAAGCTTTGATGAATGAGATCACAGACCAGATAGGTAAATAGGGGGGAAAAAAGGTTGACGGATATAAGCTCGCAATCCATAATTTATGACAAGCTCCACAAAATACTAATGATGAGAGAAAACAAATTTTCGGCCTCTCCTGCAATGACCATGAGAACATGATGAATATTACATTGCCTGCTAGTCATCAGATATTTGAGTAGCTCATCTGTCCTATTTATGCCAGCTGAAATGAAATCAACCTATCAGTGGCAAATGCATTTTTAATGTTTCCCTTTACCTTCCATGGCAAAGCCTGCTCAAAGAAGTCCATCTTCCAGAGGGATTGCATAATTCATTTCATTACGTACAGGAAACTGTTGGGGCTCGTAAGAGGCTTTTCCTTTTGAAAACAAGCTCTTTGCAGATAAGTGGAGGGAAATCCCCCAATACTTCTTTTCTTGGTAACTTTATTCGGGGGCTAAGAAGCTACCACTTCTCTTTTCAAATATTTGAAAACTGAAGTATTCAGTAGCATAGCTAGAGAGGGTGCAAAGCACCAAGTTTTGCAGGGAGGGGCACCATGCTGTTCCAGCAGCCCTTCCTCATCCCCTTTCGAGCCATTCTGGGTGGTGAGGGCTAAATGGAGGTGTACAATCTTTCTGTGCGCCACTACTGTGGGTCTGTGACCTTCCGTAGCATGAGGTGACCTTAGAGGCGAACAGCGGAGACAGAGCCAGGGATGAGTTCTGGGCAGTGGCGTAGCTAGAGGGGGTTCAAAGCGCTAAGTTTTGCAGGGAGTCTCCTCATGGCGTGCAAGCAACCCCTCCCCTTCAGAGCCATTCCTGGCCGTGGCAGCAAAACAGGGGCAAATGCCTCCGTTCTGCTCCCCCCACCTGGAATGGCTCCGAAGGGGCAGGGCCGCTTACATGCTGCGAGTAGGCTCCCTGCAAAACTTAGCACTTTGCACCCCCTCTAGCTATGCTACTGATTTTATTAAAAGTTGGGGGGGGGGACTATTTTGAAACATTTCAGATATATGGGAGGGAGACGACCCACACGGCATTCTCATTTGACAAGATAAGAAAAACCAAGATGGCTTACTTTTTAAACCATGAAATACGGAAATCTCACATTTGTTTGCAAAGAATCTTAGTAATTTTCCTGCTGCTCAGTATGTCAGACTGTCACAGTTATGACATGTCCACATTTGTTATAGTATTTAGTTGTACTCATTAAATATGAAAAGGAACAAGAACACTCTCATACAAAGCTACAAGCACCAATGAAGCATGACCCTGTTGATATTTCGGAATCATTTAAACATCTGGTAGCTATAATTTGCAAATCTCAGGCAAGAATTGCGGAGAGCCCCAGCCCGAATAATTAAGAACTTAAAGCCATGTGAAAGACATCGGCCTGGATCCAGAGAACCATGAATGGTGTGCTGCTCATGTGATGTTATCCCACCACTTTCCCTGTTACATATGCAAGTTATGCAGGATCCAAATCCTGCAAAACCAATTGGCCCAGTCTTATGGCTGGCCAATCGGTGGTGGATCGAAATCCTACCATCCGATTGGCCCTCTAGTTTAGTGTTTCAACAGCACCGATTGTGGGGAATCTGGGTAGAGCTAAGGGGTATAAAGCCAGGGGTGTTTGCCTTGTGTTTTCATTAACAGGTTCTGTTCTGAAGATGATGATGATGATGATGATGATGATGATGATGATGATGATGATAATAATAATAATAATAATAATAATAATAATAATAATAATAATAATAAAACTTTATTTTTATCCCACCCTTCTCCCTAACGGGACCCAGGGCGGCTAACAACATATTAAAAAATAGATTTTAAAAACATTAATACATAACAAACATTTAAAAACACATTACAGAGGCCATAAAAACAGTAGTCAGATTAAAAGACAGAATAAAAGAGCAAGTTACCGAGGAATCAAGCCTGTAACAAACTAAAAGATGTATAAAAATGTTAAGAAGGCCAGAAATCAGAAGGCTTGTTTAAACAACAGTGTTTTCAGGCCTCGCCGAAAACTCTCAAGAGAGGGAGCCATTCTCAAATCAAGGGGAAGGGAGTTCCATAATGTTGGTGCCACTACCGAGAAGGCCCTATTTCTTGCAGCCGCCCCCCGGACCTCCTTGGGTGGCGGCACTTGCAAAAAGGCCTTCTCTGATGACCTGAGATGGCGAGCCGGATTGTACAGGAGTAGGCGGTCTCTAAGATATCCTGGCCCAGAGCAGTTGATGAAATAAGTGTGTTGAGCTGTTATCTCTATGCCTTTCTTTATTTGCATGGACCCGCTATTTAACATTCCCTATCCTGCAGCCCCCTGAAAAGACAACCTTGAGGGTCAGTGGATTAAAAGATGCTACAATCCTTCCAGTTTATCACATCCTTGAATCCAAATAAAGGCATAGTCATGACTATAGAAATTCAAGGATGCTGCAAACTGGATGGATTCATTCACTCATGCATTATCTCCCCCCTTTCCTTACAATCCAACCAAAGTTGGCCAATGGGGAGCAACCAAAATATAAAAATAGAAAGTTTCTTTGTAAAATGCATACTAAAAACTGCAGAAAAGGCTCCAGCCACAATTTCGCAATCAAATTCCAACATTAAAAGGTCTCATGAAATAAATGCTTGTGAAATTAAGTGTTTTGTCTTGTTTAAAAGCAGACAGAGGGAGCCGAATGAACCTCTCTAGAGAGGAAGTATCTAGCTGTGGTGCCATCATTCAGAAGGCTCAGGTTCCCACCAAACCAACCCCACTTAAGGACTGATCTGTGTGCAGGGTGTCTGAAATGGAGACATTATGGAAATAAACATACATGTTCTTGCATTGTCTTGGTTATATCTCAGTATGCAAATAGCTTAACTCAGCTATTTTGACCAGTATGCTGCAGCACATTGGTATGTCATGAAAGGCACATGGCACACTAGTGAGTTTGGAGCACAGTGGTTGAAAATAACTGAAGAATTTACCCAGGTTCTGTGGCTCTGTTTCTAGGGCAACTGTCAGAGGAGGAAGGCTGACAATTTATTGCATCAGACATCAGACAGTCCAAGAAATAGAGCAGAACCTGGATGAGTCTCCTGGAAGCTGGAAGTGACATCACAAGAGGCAAAGACCATAGAAAAGACCATGAGAAGAATAACACTGAAATTTGTGGGCTTAACTGTTGAATAAGGAGCACTTTCTGTGAACCCAGAGAGTTGATAAATTGATAGCCCTTTTGCTCATGTCTGCTGAATGTTCAGGGGCTGTCTGATGTCAAGTAGGTGTTGCCCTAAGCAGTGCCTACATGGGAGACTACTGACTGCCCATAGCAGCTGCTTAGGGGTTTCGAATAGAAGAACAGAATCTTCTACTGCATTTTGCTTGTGGCAGGGAAGCACTTTGGTGCACACACAAGAGGAATAACTCGTCCCTGAAAACAATATCAGCCTAGACTCACCTGAGTAGAACAGATGTTGAGGCTCCTCTGTAGCTCGCCTGATGATTACTGCTAATGTATCATTTATGTAGTGCGTTAACTGTGCAAAATGCCTGATGGTTTTTATCCTCACAAGAACTCTGCTTTGCAGATGGGGATCTGTAGCTGAATGACAGTGACTTGCGCAAAGCCACCCAACAAGTCCATTCTACATAGATGAGCCATGGTGCTCCCAATCCTAGATATGTTGTCCAACAGCCTGTGCACACTGATCATAGGCTTTGCACAAGCCAAGATGAGAAGGTTAAGCTACTGTCCCCTCCTTCATTGGCCTCCTCTTACTTCAGCATCCTTTCCTCTAAGATGTACAAAAATAGCACCATCCCTCAAGGAACTAGTCCAGGACTCCAGCAGAGGAAGTCCTTGTTCTGGCAGTAGGAGCAGAGGGAGCGAAAAAGGGTGATGATTAGTCTTTAAAATCTGGGTCGCCATACTTAAGGAAGGGTACTGTGGAGTTGGAAAAAGTGCAAAGAGGGTAAACATGTTTATTACCTATTAAGAATAGTTGAGGAATTTCTGCTTCATTATGACCACTAAACACCACGTAACTTTTCACATTATGTTCATTGTGCTTACAATTACTGTGCAATGCATGTATGATTGTTGACCTGTAGGCGCATAAAGTTATGCATGTGCCATGTTCAATGTGTACACACTATATGTGTCTTCTGTAGTCTATGTGTTTGAGGGGTCTAGCCCAACAAACTGACAAGGCAAAGTTGTGCAAAGTTTCCATGTTGGAGGAACTCCAGTGCATGGAACAACTTCAACTAAAACACTTGGTGAAGGGTCAATGCACCTTCACAAGTTTTTGCTTTCAAGAGTAGAATTCAGGGTGGACCAGAGATGGCCCGAGACTCCCCATCATTTTAAAGGGTGGGCCCAGACTACTAGTTGTGTTTACCTTGCAACTTCATTATGTAACCTTTTACTTAACCTAAGTAAAAGGTCAACTACAGAGAGCCAGAAAACAACAGAAATATTTAGAAAATTAAATGTCAGTTTTCTGTGTTTAACACACACACACACACACACACACCCCCCATTAGGGGCCTAATCCTATCCAACCTTCCAGCACCGGTGCAGCCACAATGCAGCCTAAAGGTAAGGGAACAAATGTTCCCAGACCTTGAGGTGGCCTCTGTGACTGCCCCACCATCACAGGATGCAACACATGTCCCATTGGCATGGCTGCACCAGCACTAGAAAGTTGGATAGGATTGGGCCCTAAACAGACTATGCCAGGCTCCAGAACAACTCAGATTTTTGTTGCATGTTTATCTGGTTAGCATCATGGCCTGTATTAAATCTATCAATTCAGTGGTTCCCAAACTGTGGGGCAGAACCCACTGGTGGGTCATAACCTGATTTTTGATGGGTCACCAAAGGGTGATGGAAAGATCAGATAACTAGTTGCCTCAAGCCCTGAGGCTACTCAAAAAAATCAAATACTGTAGTTGCTAATTACCCTGCAAAGAGCTCAGCTCTTGCAGTTTGCAAGCATGTGTAAATATAGGGAGATAAATGTCTGAAGGTCTTTTTTCTTGTTGTTATTACTAATGTTATTTCTTTCTCGATCACCTTTTTTTTAAATCTGGTAAATCTAGGTGGGTGCCAACAGAGTGTAATTTTAAAAAGTGGGTACCTGTGCTAAAAAGTTTGGGAACCACTGTATTGAATGTCACGTAGTTTTGCATAATTCTTGTGCATAAGTTTTGGGGCCCAAGTGTGCAATGTATGTGCACAAATTATGCTGTCTCCCTTCCAAAAATGATTTGCAAGCCCAACCCATTTCTTGAGTTACAATTCAACTCCTGTTTACTGTTGATCCTGCCTGAGCCAGTCCAGTGCGGTTCTGGTTATCAGTGACACAGAGAATATAGGAGAGACAGATTTGCATAACTTTCATTTCCAGTTGAAATTTTGGCAGAAAGGAGGGGGCTGTTATTGAAGTACTTTACTGAAGGAAAGAGGAGCATTTTCAACTACTACTAATGCTCAGTTTTGAAATGAACGCATGTACAGAAATTGTTCATATCAGTGGCATAGCTAGAGGGGGTGAAAAGCATTTTGCAGGGAGCCTCACCGCAGCGTGCAAGGGGCCCACCTCCCTCTCCCCTTTCCCTTTGGTGCCATTTTAGGTGGTGGGAGTAAAACAGAGGTGCATGCCTCCATTTTGCTCCCACCTCCTGGAATGGCTCTGAAGGGGAGGAGGAGGTGGGAGGGCCCCTTGCATGCTGTGGTGAGGCTTCCTGCAAAACTTAGTGCTTTGCACCCTCTTTAGCTACACCACTGGTTTACATGAAAATGTGGATGGGCATAGAGACACCTGCACATGTGTACAGTCTAACATGTGAATAGCTCTGTAAATAAACAGCAGGAAAAACATGGGTTTGCACAAACTGGATCTTCTGTATTTTAATGTCACCATGAGATGTTTTGCCTTCCTTTCTTTATCCAGGAGACTCTCAAAGGTCACCTGTGCTGAATGCAAAGATAAGGCAACAAACTCGCCTCAATTAGTCAGGAAACTGTAAATCACTCACGGGTGTTCAGGGGGCTGACAAAGTTCATTTTTCACTGTCCAAAAAGTCTTTAGGGACCTATCATCTCAGCTAAATCCATAAGCCTGTAAATTAATTTCTCATGACAAAAATCATTCAAGATGGACAGCTTGAAGGATTCTAAAGTGACCTTCTCCTCTGGAAAAATACACTTCCCTGCATGGTCTCACCGTGAGATGCCACCAAAGATCTCCCTGCATGTTAAAGGCAAACTGTAGAATTGGTGGTTTTGCTGTTGTTACAAATACACTTAGTTCTTGAAACTCTTTATGCTTTGCTTGAAATCCCTCTGGTCTTTAGCAGCTTAGTCCTAACTTGCACTGGAACAGGCCAGCCAAGTGCCCTGTGCTATGTCCAGAACAAGGTAGGCTCCAGCTGGAGTGCAACATGGGGTAAGCGGATATTTTTCCATTTTGTGCCAGCCACACTCTATGGGGCTACTTGGATTTGCACCAGCTGATGCAAAATCAAGCAGCCCATGTAAGACTGATTGGGCCAGGAGTGGGGGCAGTGGCATCCCTAGGGCTTGCATCACCCTGTGCGGGAGGCCAGTGCATTACCCCTATGATGGACCTCCTCCCATAACCCACCCCCTGTGGTTTTTTGGCTATGGAAAGAATAGAGATGCTGCAATGTGGTTTGTTTCATTGCATTCTGCATGAAATTATGCATTGGTTGATCTATAACATGATGGTATGATTCAAAAATATCAAGATTTTAAAAATATCGGAATGTAGTGGTGTTACCCTCCCCTGCGCATCACCCAGTGTGGCCTTCAGCCCCTGCACACCCCCCCCCCAGCAATGCCACTGAATGGGGGTTTGGATGCAACATCAGGTGCTGTAGCCTATCCAGCCCCCTCCTGGACGCAATTTGCCTCCAGTTCCACCCACCCCAACCCAAAATACCTCCTCTCCACCTCTGTTCCACCCTCCCACCACCCTCTCTAACCCCCTGCACCAGCCTACCCAGGTCAGCCTGAACACACCTCTTCCGGGAGTGATCTCTGGGAGCCAGCACTGTAGGAGGCTGGGATTCTACTGAGCAAGGATCAGGTGACACAAGAAGCCCATAGAGTCCCAAATTAGCTGTATAAAACTGCAGACTCCATCCTAGCTCATCAGTGTGAGGAATTTGTTACTCAGGTGCAAATCTGTTCCTTTGTCTCTAGCCCTCCATTTGTATGGAAAGATGGGGCAAAACAAAAGCTGCAATACATTTTAAATGGGGAAAAAAATATATCTATTGCAGTCAGTTGCATCAGTGTGATTAAACATCATCCTTCCTGCAAGCTTGTTCTTCCCATTTGACAGTAGCAACCTACTCCTTCATTCCTCCTCTCTTCAGTCATCCACCTCTCCCTACTCTGGTATAGACATTTGTGCCACCTGAAGGGCTGCATCCTTTGTGGTGTGCTGGTAGGGTTGGTGTATTCCTCTGGTGCAAGTCTGAGGAGAGACAGGGATGCTGCTGCTGTAGGGGATAGGATCCGGCACATGCCATTGTCACCATATCCACCCCACTTCTGAAGCCTCTCTGCCTGTTTCTCTCCCCTCCCTGCCCAGTTTTGCCTACTTCCTGCCCCCGCTCTGCTCTCCCTATTTTGCCAAATTCCCTTTCCAAACTTGGTCTAGACAACTTCTGCCCACTTTGAGCTAATTAGTTCCCCTGGCTCAAACACTGCTAACTCTACCTGCATGCAAAAACTACCACTGTACCCCAGCACCAACAGGAAGGTAACCAGTAGGTAGCTTGCCTGTGGGGCTGCAGGGTCCTTCCTCCCAGTCCTCAAAGCAGCGGCTTTTCTAGTCCCAGCAGCACCCCCTTCAGCTCTCCACAACTCAACAATTTCCATTCAGCTAATTTGCCAGGCAGTCAGTTAGTCCGTTAGTCAGGTTGCTAGTCCATGAGTCAGTCCACCAGTTTGTTGTCCATCCACCAGTCCACTGGTCAGCCTGCCAGTTTAATCTCCTCTTCTCTTCTCCTAGCTCTCCTCCTTCCATTACCCACAGTCTCTCCAACCTGCAAGTGCTACTGTTATCCATAAAGACCTTGCTGCCTCTTGTGGCTGCAGTTGTGCAGCACACCCACTGCTGAAAGCCCAGGATTTAACCCCATGTTTCCCAGATTCACCAGAGACCACTGCAGATAGCACATTCTATCTCCTCACAATATCTTCTGCTTTTCCACTACACTCCCCCACCCCTTTCCTACCTCCCCCTTCCTCAGCAGGCAGCTGGAACTTCATCAATGCATGCAGGAAATCTCTGGACCTTCAGCAAGTGCTCTGGCAATGTGCTACTCAGAACACTGCTGGAGTGAGCCTTATGGCTGTTTTTCAGCAGTTGCCACCAGCAGAATGCACATCCCACTGGTAGTGAGGCCCAACAGGATTGGGTAGTTAGGGATCTTCAGGCATCCACCAACATGTGTGCTGGGATGGTTCAACACATCTCTTCAGTTCATTCCCTTAGATCAGTGGTTCTCACACATTTAGCACCAGAACCCACTTTGTAGAATGAGAACCTGTCAGGACCCACCGGAAGTGATGTCATGACCAGAAGTGAAGCAGGAAAATTTTTAACAATTCTAGGCTGCAATCCTACCCACACTTACCCAGGAGTAAGTCCCATTTACTATCATTATTAAAAGAATATACATAGTAGTTTGCCAAAAGTACAAGTCTGTAACGAGAGCCAGGGTGGTGGTGGCCCAAACGAGAGGTTTGGGAGGTGGACTCAGACCTGGGAGATCCAGGTTCAAATCCCCCCTTAGCCATGAAGCTTCCTGGGTGACCTTGGGCTAGTCACTTTCTCTCAGCCTCACCTACCTCACAGGGTTGTTGTGAGGAAAAAAGGAGGGGAGGAGCTGTGTACACTGCCCTGAGCTCTTTGGAGGAAGGGCGGTATAAAAATGTGCTAAATAAATTTCCCAAATGCAGTCACATACCATGGTAGCATCAAGTCTAATATATTAAAAATAAAACATTGAAATGCATGGGACCCACCTGAAATTGGCTCACGACCCACCTAGTGGGTCCCAACTCACAGTTTGAGCACCACTGCCTTAGATGTTTGAATGTTACAGTTTTTCTACAATGATGTATGAATTAAGACTTCTTAAGATGTCTATACACTTTTTGAGACACTCTGTGTTCATGCGCACATGTGTTTGTTTATATAATGGCTAAGACACAATAAGACAATTCTTGTCCTTCTAAGAATAATGAAGAAAATCTTGCAAAGAAAGTTCTCAAATCTCTTTTTTTCTTAGGTTCAAATGTCAATTCTTATATTCTATGGGCTGGAAGGTATTAATTTCTAATTAATAAGTCATTACTAAGCCAGAAAAAGTGAGGTAAGGCTGCAGAAGCTTAAGTTTGTTTTAAACTAACTTTGCAGCGCAAGGATAACATGGGTAGGGAATTTTTGGTCTTGGAATTTACGAAGCTGCCTTAAATGGTGTCAGACAATGGAGCAGCAATCTCAGTACAATGTAATCGGACTAGCAGACATTCTTTAGGACTCTGGAGGAGCCAAGGCTCAGCGGTAGACCATCTGCTATGGATGCAGAACGGCCTGTGTACCAATCTCTGTCACCTTCAATCCAAGGTAGCAGAAGAGTTGGAAAACTTGAGACAGCCACAACCCGCTAGATTAGATCAGATATGGGCAGAATTCAGGCTTATGGAATCTGTGAGGATGGGGCTTCTTTGAGAGATGGCTGGAAGCAACCCTGGCACAATTAAATAAGGGGTATAGTCAAGAGAGAAGAATCTAATTTTTTTTTTTTTGGCCTACTGTTCTGTACTTTTGGATACTTTGGAGACCCTATCCAGAGCTCTCAGTGCCAGTCCTCAGCTGGCAATGGGTGTTGCAAACATGCCCATAAGGCATGCCTGTGAGACTTACTGCTGACTCAGCACTGGCACCCGCTCAGCACCAGTGCATGCTGAGCCAGCACTGGTCGGAGGTTTGCCCCTTGCTCTGGGCAATGGAGAGGTGAGTGGGGGTGGGTGGAGGTGTTCCACAGCAGGGAGAGGGTGGGTGCAGGCAAAGCAGGGGAGGAAGGGGAGCAGGGAGCTCTGCTCCACCAGATCCCAGTGGCATCACTAGGGCTCACGTCTCCCGGTGTGGGATGTTGGTGTGTCACCCTCATGCAGTGGGCAGGACAATACCCCAGGTGGTGGGCGTGGTGATGTGCCATCACTCCACCCCCCCCCCACTGGTTTTTTGGCTGTATCTTTTGATAGAACACATTCTGCATGAAATTACGCATTGATTGATACATAACATGGTGGTAGTATTCCTCCAAACTGTTATTTTAGTGATTTTGGTCACTAGTGGTGTCATATCCCCCCCCCCCCGGGTGTCAACTTACTAATACCTTATTATAGCAGTTCTCAAACTTTTAGCACTGGGACCCACTTTTTAGAATGACAATCTGTCCAAGACCCTCCAGAAGTGATGTCATGGTGGAAGTGACATCATCAGGCAAATTAAAATAAATAAGTATAAATAATCAAAGTTAAACAAATAATTAAATAAGCAGAAGCCAGCCCTGTTCCACCAAGTGAATTTCCTCTGTAGCGTGCCTGCAGTAACACCCCCCTCTAAAACCAGTAAGATTTTCAGCCCTACCCAGTGCCCAGTTCAATTTAACCAGATCACTGTCAGGATCCACTTGGCTTTGCAAGTCTTGAAAAAGTTCACCTTATCGGCTGGAGCCTCTGTTTTGATCCTTCATAGTGGGGGGGTGCTGCCTTATGGAGCATCTGTTGAGCTCCAGTTCCATCAGATCAGGAGCATTCTCATGGCTTCACATTCCCCTTTGCCTGGCCTGACAACCAGCCAAGGCACGTTTGCTTACTTGTGAGTAAACACAACCGTGAGGGTTACTTTCACTTTCTTTAGGACTCAATACATTTGACTGCTTGGAGGGAGGGGCTTACTTCTCAGGTGTTTTGGGGGGCTGCAATCATTGGATCAGGACCATTCTGGTGTCATTGGATTCCTCTCAGCCTTTCCGACGGACTAAGCAAGTTCGCCTACTTGCAAACAAATGCGCGATATGGCTCAGTTTCACATTCCATAGGGCTCCATGCATTTTTTGTTCTTCAGTTTTGTGGCCATAGTTTTTGATAGAAAGGGGATATTTCACTGTGGAACTTCCACATCCAACAGTATATAACATGATGGTATTACTCCTAACCACTGCAATTTTAGCGTGTGTCCCCAGGGCACGTCAACCCCCCTGTGTGCGTCACCCGGTGCGACCTGCACCGCCCACACCCCCTAGTGCCAGATCCAGAACCCCACATCAGGCTTCCCAGCCTGACACAGGGCTGCTTTACTCTGCACCAGCTAAACAGCTGGCGCAGACTTGAGTAGCCCCATTTTTGGGCTCCGTTACCTGGGGGAAGGGGACAAATGTCCCCTTCCTCCAAGGAGCTGCCAGTAGCTCCCCAGAGAGCACTGGATGCAGATGCCACCATTTTGGTGCCAGTGGTCCTCTGGCCACTGGGCAGCTCAGGATTGGGCTGTTAAGCCCCCCCCCCCCCGAAGCTCCTGTGCAGTTTCAGTAGCCTAAAAGGCTGCTGTCAAGCTGATTTTATCTTTTCACTTTTGGAAACACCATTATCCCTGGGCCACATGCAGATTGGATTCTCATTGGTTTGCAGAAGCTATCGCCTGCCTCTGCCACTGTGAGGCCAAACCTGTCTATTTCAGCAAAAGGTTAGGATGGAGAAGCTAAGAGATAAGTGATAGGTCAGCCATGGCAGAGCAGTTCCTTTTCTTTTTTTACTTTTCCACTATACTTACTACTCTTAAACTATTGTGAGTCTTGTGGTATTCCTGAAGCATCACTTAGGAGCATAATGTGATCTTGCAGAGCAGAGACATGCGATGGGTGTGGAGCAGTGGCTCCCCACCAGAGTCCTTCAAAAAGCGCCGCCACTGTGTGAGGCACATAATCACTCACAACCTATGCGCTTTTGCGTGGCTTTTGCATGTGTGTTGTGAGTGCTTGTGCTCCTCATATGGCAGCAGCAATTTTTGAAGGACTCCAGCGGGGAGGTTCTGCTTCCCCAGCCTCCCCACCCACTGCACGCCCCTGTTGGCAAAGTGATACAACTCTTTTGGGAAGAGGTGATCTGCTGTATTAATTCTGTATGTCAGCAGTTCTCAAACTCACAGGGAGTTTGAGCCTCGCTGGAAGTTCTTGTGGGGGAGGCAGCAATGCGATCCCCAGGATTGCGTTGATTTGGAGGGGCGCAGGGGCTTGCTGAGACTTAGCAGAGCCTGCAGCAGCCTCCCAGGATGCACTTGAACGTACTGCTTATTGAAGACTACTCTGTATGTTTGGACATGTTTTTGGATACGTGGAAGCCTTTTGTAGAGATGTATGCATAGATTGCTTACGAATATATTTTCTGTAGATTGCTCATAGATAAGATCTGCAAACTATATATGGGGTCCCCCAATATCCATGGATCACTTATCCATGGTTTTACTTATCCATGGGTACGGGGAACCCCCCTGCAAGACCCATCTCACACAATGCCCTCCCCTCCCTCCCAAGAGCCTATTTCCTTCAAGTGTTCTTTCAAGAGTTCTGGCTGCAGGGACACTTGAAAAAACTCAAAGAAGATCATCAGAAGCTCTTCTGTTTCTGCACCCAGAACTCTTGAAAAATCTCAGAGGGGGTCACCAGAAAGCACTAACGCCGCTTCCCATTGACCTCCCTGGAGTATTTTTTTAAAGTGTTCTGGCTGCTGGGAGGCAAAGTACTGGAAGTACTGTAAGCCTACAGGCTTTCAGTGCTTGGTTTAAGAAAGAAACTCACCTGTGGTAAGCTTTTAAATTACTAAAAGGGCATACGTGGAGCGTGGGGAGTGATTGCAAGGAGATTTCCCATACCCACTGTTTTTTGTATCCATGGGGGGCCAGGAACACATCTCCCATGGATAGCGGGGCACCTCTGTATTTCATGCACATTGTATATGTATTTCCCATTTTCATTTTCTTTCGGTTTTGGTGTCGTTGGTATTGTTCTGCTTTCTTATTTTTTGTTCACAAATAAAGAAGATGGGGGGAAAAATAAACTGTGAGTCAGAAATAAATTGTGAGTCAGAAAACCCTTCTGATTTAATACATTGAGAGCTATATTGCATCAACAAGGATCAGCAGAGATATAATACATCTACCAGTAGACTCCACTTTGTTACTGGGCATGCTTCAAGACACATCTAAAGTGCACATGGGGAAAATCTGTTGCATGTTCAGGGATCACATGCAGTGGCTCATGGTACAATTCGATGGAATGGAATTAAATGGAGACCGGGCATGGCTAGAGGTGTAACAATAGATAATTTTTTTATCGTTGTTTTTTTTTTTAGCAGGGGGAGAGTAACTGGCCCGCCTCACCCCAGCAGTGTCTGTTCTAGTGGCTGTCTGCTGGTATTCATTTGCATCTTTTTAGATTGTGAGCCCTGTTGGGACAGGGAGCCATTTAGTTATTTGATTTTTCTCTGTAAACTGCTTTGTGAACTTTTAGTTGAAAAGCTGTATATAAATACTGTTAATAATAATAATAATAACCAAAAATGAAATGCAATGCAATGCACACAATGATCACTCCCATACAAGGCCCTAAATATCAACAGTTTCCAGGTAGAAAGAGAAAGAAATCCTTTCATAGAGAAGGGGGTGCATAATAGTGCAGACAGAGAAGGGGAGAACAGAACATAGAGAAATCAGGAGGGTAACCCAGTGGAGAAAGGGACTGGAGAACCAGAGTTTGTGGCAGCCATTTTCAACCACTGTGCCATGGCATACTAGTGTGCTGTGAGTGGTCCACAGGTGTGCCACAGGAATTTGGGGGAAGATCATTTATTAATGGGCCAATGGTGATGTGAGCCCCCACTGGCAGCATGGTGTGCCTTCTCAAAAACCTGTCCCCATCAAAAACCTGATGGGGTGCCTTGACAATTTTAGTGCCTTGTCAGTGTGCCACGAGCTGGAAAAGGTTGAAAATTGCTGGGTTGTGGAGTAGCAGGAGCGGACAGGGATAAGAGAAAGACCTGGGGGAAGAAAAAGAAGAAGCTGGAAAAAACCAAGCCAGAACTAATGCTACGGACAAGGAGTGAATCCCTTGGCAGGCCATGAAAGCCCATGATTAGTTCTACTTGAGATAATTACAATAATGGGACATTGTTTCAACAATATCTATTCACCTATTTCTAAAGTCCTTACCCCTATTCCTATAGATGTGTAGCCAAAATGCAACCACTCCCAAAGAAGTTGGGGATTTCTGGGTACCTGGTGAACCCCAAAGGTTTGTAGAGATGTGAAATGTTGGCAATGTTGGCATCCTTCAGTCTTGGAAGACTATGGTATCGCGCTCTGAATAGCGGTTCTGGAACAGAGTGTCCTCTCCAGTGCGTGAAGCCTGGGGAAAGTAGATATGGAGGATAGACTCTTACCCATGCAGCAAATCCCCCCTCTCCATGTCGCTGAAATGGTCCAATGGAAAGGCAGAAGCCAATATGGTTGGTTCCAGCAGCAGGAGTTGCCAGAACGTGACTGTGTTCAGCCATGAACTGCCTCAGGGACTCCGGCTCCGGATTTTGCCTTGAGGTTGACTCCTGAAGCCTTTCCCATAACTGGATGTAGCCACAAGGCAGTGGAGGTTTGGGATCAGAGTTTTCCTTCTCTCAGATGAGCTGCCTTCCCAGGCTAAGGAGTCCCATCTACCCGGTCCTAAGTCGCCTCTTAGGACAAGTACAGCCAAACTGAGGGCCTATTCTTATCCCCAGCCTCCAGGGGTAATGCTGGCAAGGAAAGCTAAGAAAAAGAAAGATTTCTAGGGAAGACTCCTAACAAAGGCTCTCTCTTCTTTCTGTGTGGGTGTGGCTGAGAGAGGAAGCTGAAAGAGCTGCAGTTCTGTGAAAGACACAAAGAGGAGGACAGGTTGTGACAACATACAGAGAGAGGCAGAGAAAGAGACCTAACTGGGAAAGTGTGAACCAGAGACAAAGACAGGAGAAAGAGAAAGGTAAGACTGGCTGTTCCATGCAGAAGACACCCACCTGCTCATCCATCAGCAACTTCATTGTGATCCTGGAAATAAAGGCTGTGATCCCATACAGAAGGCCCGCTGAACACACTGGGACACGTTTTTGAGTAGACACGCAGAGGATTGCATTGATACTGATACATGCTGGGTAAAGAAATGTTTTCTTCTGTCTGTCCTAACTCTCCTAACACTCCACTAAAGGTGAGTGTTAGGAGAGTTTGGACAGACAGAAGAAAGTATCTCTTTACCCAGCTTGTAATTAGTCTGTGGAACTCTTTGTCACAGGACGTTGTGGCAGCATTTTGCCTAGATGCCTTTAAGAGGGGATTGGACAAATTTCTGGAGGAAAAGTTCATTGTGGGTTACAAGTCATAGTAGATATGTGCAAGCTCTTGGTTTTAGAGGAAGGCTGCTTCTGATTGCCAGATGTAGGAGAGGACACCAGGACACAGGTTGTGTCTGTTGTCTTGTGTGCTCCCTGGGGCATTTGGTGGGTCACTGTGAGATACAGGAAGCTGGACTAGATGGGCCTATGACCTGATCCAGCAGGGCTCTTCTTATGTTTTTATGTTCTTATACACTACCAAAAAACTCCCTTTTTTCCTTTCTCCCCGGAAAATGCCCATACTGCAACATGTTGTGGAACCCCGGTGTGGAAATTAAATTATCATGCCACCTCTATTCTTTCCTATCTCCCCAACTCCCATATCTAATTCCCTAGCCCTTATTGCTTAGTGCCTTCCACTACTCAATACATTAGATGTAGCAGACAAACTGGGAAGAAAAATAGGAGAGATGGGCCATAAATTTCAAACAAAACCATAAAAGTCGCTTCCATAGGGTTGTGTGAATCTGGCATCTAGATTGTCACATGGAACCATTCCTTACACATGTAATTTACCTCCATAGCATTGGCTCAGTAAACAGAATAAGGATTTTATGACCCAACAGCATCTAGGCCACACTGTGCCATACACCATTACTGTTTAGAACAGTGGTTCTTAAACATTTTAGCACCGGACCCACTTTAGAATGGCAATTTAGAATGGCAATCCATCTTCACTGGAAATGATGCCATTAACCTGGAAATGATATCATGGCTGAAAGTGACATCATCAAGCAGGAAAAATTTTAACACTCCCTATACAATCAAATCAAATTAAGTAAATTAAAATTAATTTAAAATTAAATTAAATTAATAGTTTACAGTAATTATAAGCTTAACAATTTATTTAAAATAAAGAAGAACCTTCCTAACCCTTCCAAGCGGTTGCTGATGAGTTTAAAAAAAATTCCCCAAACATCCCAAAGGCTACAGTCCTATTCACACTTACCTGGGAGTAAGCCCTATCAACTATCATTATTAAAAGCATAGTAGCCTTTTAAATATAAGGAACTGTAACATTTCCCCAAATGCAGTCACAAACCATGCAAGCATCAAGTCTAAAATATTGAAAATAAAATACTGTGCACATTGAAATTCATGGCGACCCACCTGAAATTGGCTCGTGACCCACCTAGTGGGTTCCAACCCACAGTTTGAAAAACACTGGTTTAGAAATGTTACCACTTTCAAAATTCAAATTGGATAGTCAGTGTGGATGGGAGGGTAGTACTTTCCCCTGTAGCTTGTAACTTGATTGCCTAAGCCAGTGGTACTCAAACTTTTCCGGCCAGTGGCTCCCCTTCTTTTTTTGTGTGCAAAGTTTATTACAGATACAGGTAAGGAAAATGGGTTAAACTTAGGGCTGGGATTACATAGGTTACACATGAGAATATTGGCCATAGATTACAACATGTCTTAATCCAAAAAAGAAATCAACAACGACTGAAAAAAAATAATCATTGATACAAAAATTATCCTATTTGTCATTATACTAATTAATGATTTAACTAAACAATCACTATTGTTTAACTAAAATTATTTATCCAATCATAAAAAGGTTTCAAATTTTGCACATACAATATTCTTGCTGCTATACTGATATGTACAATAAAAGGTTTCTTATATTGGTCTTCAATTTCTGATATCACATTTAAGAGGAATATTTGGGGTTTGAATGGTACTACACAATTCAATATCTCTTGTAACAATATATATCATTTTCCAATATTTCTTTACTTTCCACATCACCACCACATATAATAAAGAATTCCCTCATTCTCTTTGCATCTCTAACAATTATTTGATGATCCAGGGTACATTTTTGCTACTTCCTCTGGCATTCAATATAATCTATAAAACAATTTATATAAATTCTCTTTAGAAGATACCGCTTTAATTATCTTAATACCACTTTAATTATCTTAATATTTGTGTTCCAACTTTGTTTTCATTTACATCTGCTTTGATTTGACATAATTAATGGAATACTCACTTCTGAGGAGAATTCAATCCATTAATATCTACAGAAAAAATTTCCACTTGTTATTCAGCCATTTTCCCTTCCTAGTCTTAGTATTTTCTTTGTTCTCTGTCTTGTTGATATTTTCCTTCTTGCTCCTCCCACTGCTCCTTCCATTCTTTCTTCTTCCTCTTAACTCAGATGGGGGCTGGAATGAAGAGCTTTGGAAACAACATGCAGGGAACACAGAAGGCGACAGCCTCGGAGTGGAGGGAGAAGAGGGCAGGGCATTTCTTTTGCTCTCAACTTCCGTTTCTTCTGCTTTAAAAAAAAAAAAGCGCAGACGACGGGCAGAAGACGGGCTCGTATTATGCCCAGGGATGTGACTGTATCGCTTCGAGACGACATCCCGCGCCTCCCTCTTGAGTTCCTGGCGCCTCCCTAAAGAGCCGCATCAGTTTGAATAACACTGGCCTAAGCCATTAGCATCTATTATGCTTAACAGACCAATCTACTATTTAGGGATGCTGATGAAATTCTCTGCATCTGAATTTTTCCCTGGATATTGGAGTTCTAGATCACCTGTCTTGTTTCCTTAGTGAAATGAATAAGAACATAAGAACATAAGAACAGCCCCACTGGATCAGGCCATAGGCCCATCTAGTCCAGCTTCCTGTATCTCACAGCGGCCCACCAAATGCCCCAGGGAGCACACCAGATAACAAGAGACCTCATACTGGTGCCCTCCCCTGCATCTGGCATTCTGACATAACCCATTTCTAAAATCAGGGGGTTGCGCATACACATCATGGCTTGTACCCCATAATGGATTTTTCTTCCAGAAACTTGTCCAATCCCCTTTTAAAGGCGTCTAGGCTAGACGCCAGCACCACATCCTGTGGCAAGGAGTTCCACAGACCGACCACACGCTGAGTAAAGAAATATTTTCTTCTGTCTGTCCTAACCCTCCCAACACTCAATTTTAGTGGATGTCCCCTGGTTCTGGTGTTATGTGAGAGTGTAAAGAGCATCTCTTTATCCAGTCTGTCCATCCCCTGCATAATTTTGTATGTCTCAATCATGTCCCCCCTCAGGCATCTCTTTTCTAGGCTGAAGAGGCCCAAACGCTGTAGCCTTTCCTCATAAGGAAGGTGCCCCAGCCCCGTAATCATCTTAGTCGCTCTCTTTTGCACCTTTTCCATTTCCACTATGTCTTTTTTGAGATGCAGCGACCAGAACTGAACACAATACTCCAGGTGTGGCCTTACCATAGATCTGTACAACGGCATTATAATACTAGCCGTTTTGTTCTCAATAGCCTTCCTAACGATCCCAAGCATAGAATTGGCCTTCTTCACGGCCGCCGCACATTGGGTTGACACTTTCATCGACCTGTCCACCACCACCCCAAGATCTCTCTCCTGATCTGTCACAGACAGCTCAGAACCCATCAGCCTATATCAAAAGTTTTGATTTTTTGCCCCAATGTGCATGACTTTACTTTACTGATATTTACTGACATTTACTGACTTTACTGACATTGAAGTGCATCTGCCATTTTGCTGCCCATTCTGCCAGTCTGGAGAGATCCTTCTGGAGCTCCTCACAATCACTTCTGGTCTTCACCACTTGGAAAAGTTTGGTGTCGTCTGCAAACTTAGCCACTTCACTGCTCAACCCTGTCTCCAGGTCATTTATGAAGAGGTTGAAAAGCACCGGTCCCAGGACAGATCCTTGGAGCACACCGCTTTTCACCTCTCTCCAGTGTGAAAATTGCCCATTGACACCCACTCTCTGCTTCCTGGCCTCCAACCAGTTCTCAATCCACGAGAGGACCTGTCCTCTAATTCCCTGACTGAGGAGTTTTTTCAGTAGCCTTTGGTGAGGGACCGTGTCAAACGCCTTCTGAAAGTCCAGATATATAATGTCCACAGGTTCTTCCAAATCCACATGCCTGTTGACCTTTTCAAAGAATTCTATAAGGTTCATGAGGCAAGACTTACCCTTACATAAGCCATGGTGACTCTCCCTCAGCAAGGCCTGTTCGTCTATGTGTTTTGAGATCCTATCTTTGATGAGGCATTCCACCATCTTACCCGGTATGGATGTTAGGCTGACCGGCCTATAGTTTCCCGGGTCCCCCCTCTTTCCCTTTTTAAAAATAGGCGTGACATTTGCTATCCTCCAGTCTTCTGGCACCGTGGCCGTTTTGAGGGACAAGTTGCATACCTTAGTCAAGAGATCTGCAACTTCATTCTTCAATTCCTTAATAACTCTTGGGTGGATGCCATCAGGGCCCGGTGACTTATTGATCTTTAATTTATCAATGAGGTCTGAAACATCTTCTCTTTTAACCTCTATCTGACTTAACTCCTCGGTCAGGAGGGGCCGTTCGGGCAGCAGTATCTGCCTGAGGTCTTCTGCCATGAAGACAGATGCAAAGAACTCATTTAATTTCTCTGCCATCTCTAAGTCTCCTTTTATCTCCCCTTTCCCTCCTTCACCATCCAGAGGGCCAACCGCTTCTCTGGCGGGTTTCCTGCTTCTAACATATTTGAAGAAGCTTTTATTATTCCCCTTAATGTTGCTGGCCATGCATTCCTCATAGTCTCTCTTGGCCTCCAGTATCACCTTCTTACATTTCTTTTGCCACAGTTTATGTTCCTTTCTATTCTCCTCATTAGGGCAAGACTTCCATTTACGGAAGGAAGTTTCCTTGCCCTTCACAGCCTCTCTAACTTGGCTGGTTAGCCATGCGGGCACCCTCCTGGATTTAGTGGAACCCTTCTTTCTTTGCAGTATACACCTCTGCTGGGCCTCTATTACTGTTGTTTTAAGCAGCCTCCATGCACTCTGGAGAGATTGGACTCTTTTTACCCTCCCTTTCAACCTCCTTCTAACCAGCCTCCTCATTTGGGGGAAGTCTGCCCGTCGGAAGTCAAGGGTTTTTGTTAGAGATTTGCCTGGTATTCTTCCCCCAACGTGCACGTCAAAATGGATCGCAGCATGATCACTGTTCCCCAATGGCTCAGTGATGTTTACATCTCTAACCAGGTCCTGCATACCGCACAATATTAAATTCAGAGTCACCTGTCCTCTGGTGGGCTCTGTGACTAGCTGCTCTAAGCCACAGTCATTTAGCACGTCAAGAAATCCGGTTTCCTTATCATGACCAGAACACAAATTGACCCAGTCAATATGAGGATAATTGAAGTCCCCCATGATTACAACCCTGTCCCTCCTTGTCACCTCCCTGATCTGTTTCCTCATTTCAAGGTCCCCATTCGATTTCTGGTCTGGAGGACGATAGCACGCCCCCTGTATTACATCGCTGCACAAGCCTGGTAATTTAACCCACAGAGATTCTACGGTGGAGTCGGACCCACCTTCAATCTCTACTTTGCTGGATTCTATCCCTTCCTTAACATAAAGGGCCACCCCACCTCCAACACGCCCCTGCCTGTCCCTCCTGTAGAGTTTATAGCCCGGGATTGCGGTATCCCACTGATTCTCCGCATTCCACCAGGTTTTCGTTATGCCCACTATGTCAATGTTTTCCCTTGTCACCAGACATTCCAGTTCTCCCACCTTTGCTCGTAGACTTTGGGCATTCGCATAAAAGCATTTGTACACGGAATGCCCTAGGATGGGCTGCTTATTTGCTCCTTTGTCCCCGCATCCTCTCAGTGTTCCAAACCGTCTATCACATCCCATCATGCTACCTTTCCCAATTTCTTCTCCTACTCTGCCTTTGTCTTGTTGTTCTCTAACCTCCCCATCCTCATCCCATAGGGATGAGGAGTCCCGAACTGGATGCCCCTCGGCTCCTGTCGGCCTTCCCCCAGGGATCAGTTTAGAAGCTGCTCTGCCACCTTTTTAATGTTATGCGCCAGCAGTCGGGTTCCATTCTGGTTCAAGTGGAGCCCGTCCCTCTTGTACAGGCCCCGCTTGTCCCAAAACATTCCCCAGTGCCTAACGAATCTAAACCCCTCCTCCCTATACCACCATCTCATCCACGCATTGAGACCCCTGATCTCCGCCTGCCTAGCTGGCCCTGCGCGTGGAACAGGTAGCACTTCAGAGAACGTTACCTTTGAGGTCCTGGCTTTCAGCTTCCTGCCTAAAAGCCTAAATTTGGCCTCCAGGACCTCCCAGCTACACTTGCCCACGTCGTTGGTGCCGACATGCACCATAGCCGCTACCTCTCCCCCAGCACTGTCTACTAGCCTGTCTAGATGAGAATATACAGGCACTCCCCTCCCTGTGTCCACCGGATATCTGCAGTTTCCCTTATCATGTTCCAATTTGAAATCAATTTAAGATATTCACCTAGTTAAACTGGATTTCAGGGCAGAGTGAGCCAGAGGCACAATAAAGGCACAGAAGAAAATAAATCAGCACTAACTGTGATTCTTCGGTTTGGGATAAGTGCGGTATCTCTTTCTACTTGAACTGTGCCATCTCTTTCTGCAGATTAGACACTGGTAGGTGTTAAGAGACACTTGCTGTCATACATGGACATATTAATCCTAATAATTCAATAGGATAAGTGAACCGGATCATCTAATTGTAAGTAGAAGCACCTGCTCATCCAGGGAAAAGTACCTTCAAAAGATGCGTCCAACATTTGTGGCTATTCTTGAAGGCTGCATGAGATGAGTATGAATCACAGGCTCTTTCTCTACCTTGAATTTTTCAAATGCCAGAGTACCATTCAGAGGAAGGTGGTTTGTTTGCAAGAGGAACTTCACCTCATCTTCGTCTTGCACTTGACTCTAGAATTCAGGTAGCTATTCAGATACATTCTGTTCCCTGGCCTTGTAATCCTCAGGGGGAAAAAAAAAATTACCTTCCATGCAGTCAAACAGTGATGCACTCTGATGAATCAGTAATGCGGGGAGAGGTACCTGAATGCCAACTTCTAACTTAGCATGTTGTAGAGGAAGCTTTCCTGGGGCACTTTATTAAATAATTACATGGGCGTTTCTCAAAAGTGATTCTTTGAGCAATTGTTACTATGCAGAGGCAAGTTACTGGATGAGAGGAGCTGGAAGAGAAGCGTTCTTCTCAAGTATTCCTTTTTTATCATAATCAGATGAGAGTTCCTATTTCTTAAATCTGTTGCATTGTACTTGAAACAACTGCAACTTGCAGACCATTTATGGACAGCCCAATCCTACCTAACTCCCTCGGTGCTGATGCAGCAGTGCTAATGGGGTGCTCACTGCATCCTGCAGGAGAGTTTTGGTTTCCGGAGGTCTTCTTGAGTAAGGGAGGATTTGTTCCCTTGCCTCAGGGCAAACTTCTGCTGTCCTGATGGGTCTTCTCAGAAATGCGCCAGCTATTTTGCTGGCATAAGCCCAAGTGGTCCCAGATTGTGGGATTGAGGCTGGAAAGGGGGATAGGATATCAGCAGAACTGCTGCCGCCGATCATACCATCTTACTGATCTCGACACCCCCCTTGCCCCCCCCGTTCCAATCCCTCCCTGCCCACACTCCATCTCTTGTGCTGACTTACTGGTACCAGGGCTTCTCCAGTGGCCACTGGAGCATGGCCATGGCTGCTTGCTGCTTGTGGCAGCTTCCTGGCTCTGCAGAATGGTGTGGCAATCTGACCGTGAAGCACATTGCATTGCCAGAACAAGCATTCTGGTGACGCAGAGGCTCACTAGCATTGGGCATTTAATTAGGTAATTTCAGGGGCATCTCAAATTATGTAGCTACAGAATTGCATTAGGTTGAAATACAGTTTCTAGGGCACCTGATCTCCACACCGAGGCCTTATGCACCATGGAAAATGACATTTCCCAAGATTCCTGGTTTCTGAGAAAGTGCCGTAACAGAATTAAGGATTCTAGAAAGGAAGAAATGGGAGGCCTCCATAGTGAGACTTCCTTGTCACTACTGCTGAATAGCGAGCTCCTGCACCTTGCTATTGCTGCTCCAAAGGCTCTAATGGCAAGTGGGAGGGGTCGCTTACATGGTGCATTGTGGCAATACTTACCTTGCTGCCCTCCTCTGGCTACTGGGAGAAGGAAGAGGGTGCTGCAGTGGAGTCACTATGGTTTGCATCACCTGGTGCAGGAGGCCAGCATGTCACCCCCAGGATGGAACTCCTCCCATGCAGTGGTCGGGGCAGTGAGCTGGACAGTGGGTGTGGTGATGCTCCAATCGCCCCGCCCCTGTTGACCTTTTGGCTATAGCTTTTGATAGAATAGGGATATTTCTGCGTGGTTTTTTCCATTGCATTCTGCATGAAAATAATAATAATAATAACTTTATTTTTATCCTGCCTTTCTCCCCAAAGGGACTCAAGGCGGCTTACAACGTATAAAAACATAATTTAAAAACAAATAAAAACATGTTAATACATCATAAAAAACAGCAGTCAGAGTAAAAAATAGGTAAAAAGAGCATAGAGCAGCAGCAAGTCATAAAAGAATCAGGCCTGTAAAAAATATTAAAAGATGTTAAAAAGATGTTAAAAGGCCGAGAACTCAGAAGGCCTGTTTAAACAGAAGGGTCTTCAGGCCTCGCCGAAAGGTCTCAAGAGAGGGAGCCATTCTTAAGTCAGGGGGAAGGGAGTTCCATAGCGTTGGTGCCACTACTGAGAAGGCCCTATTTCTTGCAGGCGCCCCACGTACCTCCCTAGGCGGTGGCACTTGTAAAAAGGCCTTCTCTGATGACCTAAGAGGACGAGCCGGATTGTACGGGAGCAGGCGATCTCTAAGATACCCTGGTCCAGAGCAGTATAGGGCTTTAAAGGTCAATACCAGCACCTTGAATTGGGCCCGGAAACGAATGGGCAGCCAATGCAGCCGCTGGAGAAGCGGACTGACAGAGTCGAACCGCCTACCTCCAGTAACCACACGGGCCGCCGCATTCTGCACTAGTTGCAGATTCCGAACCGTCTTCAAGGGCAGCCCCACATAGAGCGCGTTACAGTAATCTAATCCCGATATCACAGAGGCATGGATCACCGTGGCCAGGTCTGCACGATCCAAGTACGGCCGCTGAGCGAAGGCCCCCCTTGCCACAGCCGCCACCTGGGAATCCAGGAGCAGCTGCGAGTCCAGGTGGACCCCCAAGCTGCGGACCTGCTCCTTCAGAGGGAGTGCAACCCCATTCAGCGCAAGCCGATAGTCCAGCACCTGCATCGAGGATTTCCGAACCAGGAGAGCCTCTGTCTTATCCGGATTTAATTTCAGCTTGTTAGCCCCCATCCAGATCCTCACTGCCTCCAGACAGCACTCCAGGCCCTCAACCGCCACCCTGGAGTCTGGAGGAAAGGAGAGATAGAGCTGGGTGTCATCGGCATATTGATGGCACCCCACTCCAAACCCCCGGATGACCTCTCCCAGCGGTTTCATGTAGATGTTAAATAGCATGGGGGACAGAATTGAGCCCTGTGGCACACCACATCTCAAGGGCCAGGGTGTCGAACAGGCATCCCCCAGCACCACCATCTGGGACCAACCCTCCAAGTAGGAGTGGAACCACCGCAAAACAGTGCCTCCAGCTCCCAACTCGGCCAATCGGCCCAGAAGGATACCATGGACGATGAAAATACACGTCAAATGATATATAACATGATGGTATTACTGGAGGTTGTCCATGACTTTGTGTACCTTGGCTCAACGATCTCCGACACTCTTTCTCTCGATACCGAGCTAAACAAATGCATTGATAAGACTCACATAGAGAGACTGGTCCAACAAGAAGCTGACGGAACATACCAAGATCCAGGTCTACAGAGCTTGCGTCCTGAGTACACTTCTGTATTGCAGCGAGTCATGGACTCTTAGCTCACAACAGGAGAGGAAACTGAACGCTTTCCACATGCACTGCCTCCGACGCATTCTCAGCATCACCTGGCAGGACAAAGTTCTAGACAACACAGTCCTGGAATGTGCTGGAATCCCTAGCATGTATGCACTGCTGAAACAGAGATGCCTGCGTTGGCTCGGTCATGTCATGAGAATGGATGATGGCCAGATCCCAAAGGATCTCCTTCTATGGAGAACTCGTGCAAGGAAAGTGCCCTACAGGTAGACCACAGCTGCGATACAAGGACATCTGCAAGAGGGATCTGAAGGCCTTAGGAGTGGACCTCAACAAGTGGGAAACCCTGGCCTCTGAGCAGCCCACTTGGAGGCAGGCTGTGCAGCATGGCCTTTCCCAGTTTGAAGAGACACTTTGCCAACAGTCTGAGGCAAAGAGGCAAAGAAGGAAGGCCCATAGCCAGGGAGACAGACCAGGGACGACTGCACTTGCTCCCAGTGTGGAAGGGATTGTCACTCCCGGATTGGCCTTTTCAGCCACACTAGACGCTGTTCCAGAACCACCATTCAGAGCACGATACCATAGTCTTTCGAGACTGAAGGTTGCCAACGGTATTATTCAAAAATACCAAGATTTTAAACGTTTTAGCCAGTAGTGGTGTCACCCACCCTGTGCGTGTCACCCGATGCAGCCTGCACCCCCCTAACAATGCCACTGGAGTGGTGAAATAAGGTTCTGGCAAACTTTATTTCAGGGAGTACCTTGTGTTTAGACCTATCCTGCTCCCTAAATGCCAGTTTTTGAAAGTGGTCAAACTAAAAACCCAACTGTTTTCCAGTAAACAACAGCTCAGTATACCAAGCCCAAATCCCAATTAAGCTGGAGATGATTTTTCTCTCGCTTGAAGAGACAGAGACCTGGGGTGGTATCAGGGATTGTGACTTTTCTGCTGGGGCTACTGGGAGTTCCACTTCAAGCTTCAGTGAAGAAAGATAGGCTGCTGGGGCTTGGAGCTCAATGAGCACATTCTGAACGGAGGTGGAGGGGCAGGGATCAATCACCTCAAGCTTCATTGTAGATTCTAGTTGTTTAGTGAGTGCGGCACAGTCGTTCGAATTTTGGGTTTTGTTGGAAGAAATCCAGGTTTGCATCAGACTCTGCAAGTTAGGGCACAATCCAAAGGCGCCCTTGGGCTGACACAAGTCCCTTGCGCCAGCCCAGAAGGGCTGCACGTTTGCATCTCCTCGAGAGGAAGCCAGGCCGGCGCTCTGAGCAGTGCTGGGCTGCGGAGGCTGACACAAGCCTCCGTGCAGGCTTCCTCCTGGCGAGTTGTATTGGGCCAACTGGGCCGACACAAAGAAGAAAGGTAGGCGGGGAGGAGGTGGCAGGGACGTGTTCCTGGGTGGGAGGCGGGGCTGTGATCTGTCATTTATGCCCGGATCCCAACCCCTGTTCCTGGGGAAAATGGAGAGGCTTCAAGTCGCTCCACTTTCCTCGGACTTTCCTCAAGAGGTGGCAAAAGTCCGAGGAGATCCATAGGGGCCATCGGCCCTTACTCAGAGGTAAGGGGAAAAGTTTCCCCTTGCCTCTGACTGAGCTGCTTATGGCCACTATCCTGCACTGGATACAGCACAAGCCTCCTGGTTAGGATTGCGCCCTTAATCATTTCCACCATGTGGTGAATACTTGCAGGTGATCCTGCAGACCCTGGCCTAGGTCTCATTGCTGGGTCGCTTTCCCGAGAGGGTTCCTGCCCTCAAGCCTGACTGGTTGTCAGCCAATGCCCCGGACAGTGTCTTTTCTCCAAGCCCTTTCAAGTGGCAGACGGATTCCAGAGTTCCTCTGTGGCTTCCATGTTTGGGCTGTCAGTTTAATATTTTCATTTTCTGGTAGGCACTATCTCAGGTGCTATAGCTAAATGTCCCTTGCTTCTCTGCTGGAAGAGATCAGAAACAATGGGACATTTGCTGCTTTAATTTTCAGTGGTTTTCTTTCCAGTGTTATGGGTGTTTTCCCCTACGGAACATGCATGTGCAACCAGGCCTTCTTATAAGCAAGGCTGTTACTCTGTGCCAACGTAACCCCGGTTCTGCAACACAATAGATTGACTTCTGTGACCTTCTCAGCAATGCTGATTCTGCCTAGAGAAATTCATAAGACGCGCTGTAATAGTTTCATTACAATGGGAAAGAGATCTTGGCAGTATTATTCTTGTTGAGAATTGAAGTTTTGATTCATGACAGGTTCACAGGTCACTATAGCACTGAACCTGAGAGAAAATAGATATACAATGCCATCTTCTGCATGCCTTCTCAGAAGTAAGCCTCCTTGAATTCAGTGGAACACAATTCTAGATAAGTGTGTATACAGTGGTTCTCAAACTTTTAGCACCAGGACCCACTTTTTGGTATGCGAATCTGTCAGGGCCCACTGGAAATGATGTCATGACCAGAAGTGACATCATCAAGCAGGAAGATTTTTAACAGTCCTAGTCTGCAGTTCTTCCTACACTTACCCAGGAGTAAGTCGCATTTACTATCATTGTTCAAAGCATATACAGTGGTGCCTCGCATAACGAAATTAATTCGTTCCGCGAGTCCTTTCGTATTGCGAAAATTTCATTTTGCGAAACACGGTTTCCCATAGGAATGCATTGAAATTTAATTAATGCGTTCCTATGGGCAAAAAAAGTCAGAACAAAGTCAAATTTGGTTTACAAAGTGTTTATTAAGTGCTCTTTAAAGGCATACATACTGTACAGAGGATTTCAAAAATTTCAAGCACAAAACTTCAACTTTTTAATTTTAAAAATTCGTCTTGCGAAGCATGGCCATAGAAAAAATTCGTCTTGCGAAGCACGGCCATAGAAAATTCGTCTTGCGAGTCACCAGAAAAAATCGCAAAAACGCTTTCGTTTTGCGAGTTTTTCGGTGCGCGAGGCATTCGTTATGCGAGGCACCACTGTACATAGTAGCCTGTTAGAAGTACAAATCCATAACATTTCCCCAAATGCAGTCGCATACCACAGTAGCATCAAGTCTAATAATAAAATACTGAAATGAATGGGGACCACCTGAAATTGGCTTGCGACCCACCTAGTGGGTCCCAACCCACAGTCTGAGAAACACTGGTGTATAGGATTGCAGCTTAGTGGCCCAGTCCTAAGTAGGCTTGGGCCGGTGCACAGGGGGTTCTACAACAGTGGAACAGCCACCGGCTGCCATTTTGTGAGCTCCATCGCAAGAGGCTTTGGTGCGGCAGACTCACCACCAGAGCCAGCTGCCCCTGCTGAAGCCGGAAGGGCAGAGAGGGGGTGGGACATGGGCAGGGAGGGGGAGAAGGGGGGTGTCTGGGAGAGGAGGGGCAGAATGGTGAGCAGAGCGGAGTGGATCTAGGAAGCAACAAGTTGTGCTATTTTTCCCCATTCACTCTCCCTTACTTACCTTGGTCCTGTGCCAGTAGCTGTTGCAAATCCAAGCTGTTGGACCCATTGGGTGAATGAACGGAGGCTTAACCCAGAGTAAGGGAACCAGTGTTCCCTTGCCTGGAGGATACCTCCATAACCACCACCACCCCCCACAGGATGCAGTGTTCACTCCAGTGGCATGGTTGCATCAGTGAGGGGGTTGCATCAGTTAGGATTGGGCTGTTAGACTAGCTCCTCTTTATTGCATGAATGGATGCAATAAAAATTGGGATTTTAAGAGGTCTAAAAGAGATTATATCGACATGTTGTGGATAGATTGCTTATTCCTGTTGACTGATAGAATGCAGTATTGTGCTTTTAGCAGCTACTACAATTGTTCTGGGGAGACATTGAAAAGCTAAGTGGGAAACTTCTAAGAAAGACTCGTTGCTCACACCAGCAACAAGTATGAAACCAGCAGGTTGCCATCCAGATATATGCAACTAACATGTGATGCCACTTTTTGGTATGTGTGAAAGAGCCGGTGAAATATTAGGGAAACTTTTGCACTTTCTCCTCTCTATCCCATGTGATGGCCTCACTAAACATGGATATTTATTCAAAGCACACTGGAAAGAGTTTAGTTAACTGGAATCTGAAATATTTAAACCCATTTCCTGCATCTTCCTTCTTACCTTCTTTCAATATAGGTATACTTTAAAAGTGTCATCTTTTTAAAGAAAAATCTAGTTGAAATTGAAAAA
Source organism: Tiliqua scincoides (assembly GCF_035046505.1). Lineage (NCBI taxonomy): Eukaryota > Metazoa > Chordata > Lepidosauria > Squamata > Scincidae > Tiliqua > Tiliqua scincoides. Next base: position 213,681,844 of record NC_089824.1, read on the forward strand.
CTGTCTGTTGCTATTAAAAGCAGAGACTGGAGCAGTGTAATTGTCAAAATCAGCAACTGTCGGCTTTTATTTCATTCAGATCTTATAGCTTAAACATGTAAGAGGATGTGTAATTGTCTGTTCCCACATCACAACTACCAGCCAGGCATACGGATGTTTGATTCTGCAGTCAAAATGTCCCAGAGCAAAAGGATATTGCCAAATGCAATTCAACCAAATTTCTCCCTGGGCTATTAGGGGAGAATTTGGTTGCATTTTCCGTCCACATTTTATTTCAGAGGACCTCTGGGTATCCAGCTTCAAATCTAATTGTTGTAAATCCAAATTGAAATAGCTCCAGGAGGCTGCATGTCCCATTAATTCTTTGTATGTTTATTATGTTGAGTCTGGACGCTTGTAATAATAAAGACTTGAGAAATGATGGCAGCCCTCTGCTCTGCGGTCGCAAGGACTTCCTTGGAGCAACACGTTTCATACAACTACTCGTACAAATTACTTTTGTAATTGTGCAACTTATTCCATGCGCCTAAGTAGGTCAGAGAAAATTCTTGTGCAAGCATTAAGCATTGTGCGATGTGAAATGGCTTAAGCCATTAAGCATTAAGCATTGTGCAATAGCTGATCGATAGCATTGAACCACAGAACCAAAAATCAGTGCTGGTCTAGAAACAGAGAGTTCCATCATTCACAATATGATTTGATTGGAACAATTCAAATATTAAATAAAGGCAGAGGACTATTTTTATAATATGTGTCACACGTCAAGTATGCTGCACATACCCGATCTCATCTGATCTTGGAAGCTAAGCAGGGTCAGGCCTGGTTAGTACTTGGATGGGAGACCGCCTGGGAATACTGGGTGCTGTAGGCTTATACCATAGTCTTTCGAGACTGAAGGTTGCCAACCAACCAACCAAGTGTCATCTCAAAACATGGGCACTAGGCATAGCCCTTTACATCTTCTGCTCTACTACCTTGGAAGACTGACATGGCCCTAACCTCAAGTGAAAGTCAGAACTCAGAATTGGAGAGGGTGGAGCCAATCAGATTTCTGACACCAATAATGGCTGCAAGGGACCCAAGGAACCTGAACCACTCCCATACCCAGAGATGGACCCTCCAGAGTCAGACCTATCCACAGTGTTTCACCCTGACATGAGAATTTCTCACCCTTCGATGCCTACTTGCCAGTTCAAAGAATGCATTTGGTGAGTGGAGTGCTTGGCTCCAGGGTCAGAGATGAGCCATCTAAGGAACCTCACTCTGCTGCAGTGGGGTGGAACCTGAGAGGACTAGTCAAGGCCAGGAGACGTGAAGGAACTCAGCTGGGACTCCATTACATCAAGTTGCTCCCTTGGAGTTCTTCAACTGTGCTGACTGCTTGGCCTTGCTGCTTGCCACACCTTGTGGTCTCTGAATTTGACTGAGATAAGTCAGAGAAAATGCAGCCATGGCTCTTCTGCCCATTCTCTTTGTGGTCCTACCATCTGCTTCACTTGCTGTTCTGAGCTGGTCTTCAGATATGCAGCTGTGTTGGGCACATGGTCAATCCCAGGAAACTTTGCCTTGGGATGGGATGCAGGAGTGTGGAGAATGGCTGAATGGGGTGGGCTTGGAAATGGGTTGCTACAAGTGGAACTATTTTCTGATTTTTATACCGAGTCAATCCAGTTCACACCTGGGGGACCTAACCTAATCAGTAACTGCAACTGAAAGCTGGAAAGTTAGTCAGAATCACAACAGGATTCTGCAGGGACACCAAAGAAAACCCCCTCTCTGCTTTCTTCTAAACTAAGCCCACATTACACATGGTTAAAATTTAATTTTACACAACAAATGCTCTTTAGTCACAGAAAAGCATCCAACTGCCTGCTCAGCTGGTCTCCGTAACCTAGCAAAACGTCCTGTCTTTTTGCTTCATGTCAAGGTCCTTTGTTCATACATTTTTTTCTTGAATAATGAATATTTCCCCCCTTCTTAATTTAAGACACAAACCTTTCTTTGAGATATGCCAGTACACCATTATATATGCCAGGTGGTGATGCAACAGGAGGGTGAAGGGTGGAATGGGGTGATGCGGGGGGGGGGAGGAAGATCCAGGAAGGGGGCAGATTCAGTGACAGTGGCCTGCAAAATCCGAGTCCCTTTCCTGGACCTGATCCTATGGCATATCTCCACATGGATCTACACCAGCAAATATCCGAGTAGAGCTCTCTGCACTATGGAGGCTTACGTCCAGGGAAGGGAACATTTGTTCAACCAGAGGAGACCCCTACAACTGCCTCCCCTTTCAAGATGCCGCAGTTGCCAAGTTGATGTTGCTGCATCGGTGGGGACGGGGGGATAGGATTGGGCTGGTAGAATCCTGAGAAATGTTTTAAAGCCTTCCCTTTTATAAAGGGATTCATATCATGTGCCTTTGTGGGAACAGTTAGTCCATATGGTGCAGCTGTGCCCTCCTATCCACAAAGTTTGCCTCATTTCAGTGGAGGCAGATCTAGAACTCAAGCATGAGCTCATAGCATTGGCCCTACACCAGCACTGTTGCAAATGTGCTGTAAGGCATGTCCGTGACACTCAGCACCAGGTCAGCTCTGGTGCTGGTTCAGTGCCACTCTACGCTGAGCCCAGCATGAGCCGGAAGCCTACCGCATGCCACCTGGAGCAAGGAAGAGCTCCGGACAGCGGTCAGTTGGGGTGGGGGGGGAGGCGTTCTGGGGTGGAAAGTGTGGGGGGAAGGCAGGGGAGAGGAGGGGACAGGAGTGACGGAGCTCTGCTTCACCAGATCCAGAGCCCCATGTTGGGCTTCCTGGTCCAACACGGGACCCCTCAACTCTGCACCAGCAAAATGACTGGTGCAGACTTGAGTAGCCCCATTGCAAGGCTTGAGCCTTTCCTTGGGGGAAGGGGACAAATGTCCTCTTTCCCCAAGGAGACTCTGGTTGCTACCCAAATGCAGCAGTAGCCATTTTGGTGTCACTGTTCTTCTGGGTACCAGGCAGCTTAGGATTGGGCTGTTGATCCCTCCACCAACATTAGTGAGACAGTCAACCTGTGTGCATCAAGCCACATGTGTGTTTGTGTAGGAGGAAGTAAGGTTTTGTGTGCACATTCAGCTTTGATGTGAAGGTATTAAAAAACAACAGAGACTGGGATGAGCAAAGAACACATTTTACCATTCATCTTGCTTTTCTTATGAAGCTTCGCCATTACAGGTTTCGCTGAATGGACATTTTATCTCCCTGCGAAGTGTAAAGAAATCTTATTACCTGCCAAAAAGCAACATTTTTGGTTGCTTATTACAACCGACATGTGTCCTGCATTCGCAGAAACACCAAAATAACCTTGTTCAACAATTCCCATTTGACTCCCTTCCAGAAATAATTTCTAAAGAAACTGCAAATATTTCATGGCATTATGGCTAAAACTAAAACTGTTTTCATTTCATGCTTAATTTATTTTGTAATTATGAATCTGTTGGTAAACAGGGCCTTCATAATGTTCTTTGTGCTTTCTCTGCTTAAGCTGTTGAACTATTTAAGTCGGAATCTGTTTGCCTTTCGAAAACAACACGATAATCACTCACTGCTCTTGGAAAGGGCTTGCGAGATGGAAACTTCCTCAGAGGTCCCATCTCGCCATTTGTTCCCAGCTTATTCAGATTGCTTCTGCACATACCTACTCGTAGAGGAACATTTTGCAAAAGTACTTACTTTATTCCAGTTATAAACAGTTCAGCATCTCGTTTGCAGTCTGGGACTCGTATTAGGAACTAGAGTGTGTCTGAACAGCCAAGGCAAATTAAATTCTGAGGGAGCTATTTGGAAGACAAGATCTCCTTTCAGATGTTCTATGTGGAGAATCTCCAGGCCTACAGAACACTTGGGATGCATTGGGTGAACCCCATCTCCACCATGCCCCTAGCCCTGCCCCATTCTCCCCATGGAGATTATTTTTTCACAGAAGACAAACTCTACTGGGAACAGGGCTGGCTTTATGCCAATTAGGCCAATTGGGCCCTGAACCTGAGGGGACTCCATGCTAGGGCAGCACCCGCTGTTACAACTGGTACCTTGCTCTTCAGCTCACGCTCCAGCCCTGAATCCTTCATGCCAAGGTGTTACGATACCAATGCGGCAAGCAGAACTTCACAACTAGAAGGCCTTCCTGTTTGCCCCTTGTCTCTGACTGGCCTGAAATGCACCCCTGCGAAGCAGTTGGTGGTGAGGTGATGACGCCATCATGTCAACACCAACTTCTTCCAAGTGCCACACTTCATGCCAGTTGCCATCAGCCCTGGGCCCACTGGTCATCCAGGTGAGTAGAGGGGGGCATGCAGCAGGGGATGGATGACAGGTGATGCCCACCCCAGAATGGTGATGCCTTGCAAAAAAAAAATGTTTCAAATTGGGCTCTGCAGCTCCTAAGGCCGGCCCTAACTTGGAGGCAAGGAGACCCATGGAATGGATGGACACTGAGCATTGTCAACAGTTAGACTAGGAGAGTGGGGGTGGGATTAGGAGAAAAGGGGCAGAGCACATCAGGTGCCTTGCAAGCATGACCTCTCTCCATCTAGACAGAACAACTGTCTAACTATTGACAATGCTCAGTATCCATCCATTCCATGGGCCTCCTTGCCTCCTTATCTCCATGTGGGACTCTCTCTAGGAGAAGGAAGGCGGGTGCCAGGAGGGATACCATTTAGAAAGAGCAGAAGACCAGGGGGGAATTCAACATCCCCTCCCATTTCTTAATTGGCTCAGTGTTTATGAGCTTTATTTTGAGAATTCTTGGGCAATAGCTCACTTTTTCTAAGAGTTCTAACTAATAATGCTGCTGACAACTGATGTTTTCCATGCTCTTGTACCTTATTGTACTGCTTCCTATGAAATCTAGCACACTGTTCCCCCTAGGGATCATTACATCCCCTCTAGAGACTGTGGGAGCAATCCTAACCCCTTATGTCAGTGCTTTCCAGTACTGGCATAGCGGTGCTAATGGGACGTGTGCTGCATCCTGCAGTTGGATGTCGCTCACAGAGGCCTCCTCAAAGTAAGGGAATGTTTGTTCCCTTCCCTCAGAGCTGCATTGCCCTTATATGTCCGTACTGGAAAGCTCTGACATAAGAGGTTAGGATTGTGCCCCAAAGATGGGAAAGTGCAAGAAACAGTTAAGAGAATGGACCCAAATAGTGAATAGTGGAAATATTCACCAAACAAAAGGCTGCTGGGTTGGGATATTTGAACATGTAATTTCACAGTGGGAGGGCGCAATCCAAACCTTGGGTCGGCCTGGGAGGATCGCAAACATGCCGTAAAACACATTTGCGCCTCCGTGGGCAGAAGCAAGGCCGGTGCTCCCAGAAACGGCAGCCTGCATATTATTATTATTATTATTATTATTATTATTATTATTATTATTAACAACAGTATTTATATATATATATTGGCAACCTTCAGTCCTGAAAGACTCTGGTATCGCGCTCTGAAAGGTGGTTCTGGAACAGCGTCTAGTGTGACTGAAAAGGCCGATTCGGGAGTGACAATCCCTTCCACACTGGGAGCAAGTGCAGTCTGTCCCTGGTCTGTCTCCCTGGCTATGGGCCTTCCTTCTTTGCCTCTTAGCCTCAGACTGTTGGCCAAGTGTCTCTTCAAACTGGGAAAGGCCATGCTGCACAGCCTGCCTCCAAGTGGGCCGCTCAGAGGCCAGGGTTTCCCACCTGTTGAGGTCCATCCCTAAGGCCTTCAGATTCCTCTTGCAGATGTCCTTGTATCGCAGCTGTGGTCTACCTGTAGGCCGCTTTCCTTGCACGAGTTCTCCATAGAGGAGATCCTTTGGGATCCGGCCATCATCCATTCTCACAACATGACCGAGCCAACGCAGGCGTCTCTGTTTCAGCAGTGCATACATGCTAGGGATTCCAGCACGTTCTAGGACTGTGTTGTTTGGAACTTTGTCCTGCCAGGTGATGCCGAGAATGCGTCGGAGGCAGCGCATGTGGAAATCGTTCAGTTTCCTCTCCTGTTGTGAGCGGAGAGTCCATGACTTGCTGCAGTATAGAAGTGTACTCAGGACACAAGCTCTGTAGATCTGGATCTTGGTATGTTCTGTCAGCTTCTTGTTGGACCAGACTCTCTTTGTGAGTCTGGAAAACGTGGTGACTGCTTTACCGATGTGTTTGTTTAGCTCGGTATCGAGAGAAAGAGTGTCGGAGATCATTGAGCCAAGGTACACAAAGTCATGGACAACCTCCAGTTCATGCGCAGAGATTGTAATGCAGGGAGGTGAGTCCACATCCTGAACCATGACCTGTGTTTTCTTTAGGCTGATCGTCAGTCCAAAATCTTGGCAGGCCTTGCTAAAACAATCCATGAGCTGCTGGAGATCTTTGGCAGAGTGGGTAGTGACAGCTGCATCGTCAGCAAAGAGGAAGTCACGCAGACATTTCAGCTGGACTTTGGACTTTGCTCTCAGTCTGGAGAGGTTGAAGAGCTTTCCATCTGATCTGGTTCGGAGATAGATGACTTCTGTTGCAGTTCCAAAGGCCTGCTTCAGCAGGACAGCGAAGAAAATCCCAAACAAGGTTGGTGCAAGAACACAGCCCTGCTTCACTCCACTTCAGATGTCAAAGGGGTCTGATGTGGAGCCATCGAAGACAACAGTGCCCTTCATGTCCTTGTGGAAGGATCTGATGATGCTGAGGAGCCTGGGTGGACATCCGATCTTGGGGAGAATCTTGAAGAGGCCGTCTCTGCTGACCTGGTCGAAAGCCTTCGTGAGATCTATGAAGGCAATAAAGAGTGGCTGTCGTTGTTCCCTGCATTTTTCCTGCAGTTGTCTAAGGGAGAATACCATATCAGTGGTGGACCTGCTGGCTCGGAATCCGCACTGTGATTCTGGATAAACACTCTCTGCAAGTACCTGGAGCCTCTTTAGTGCAACTCGGGCAAACAACTTTCCTACAACGCTAAGGAGAGAGATGCCACGGTAGTTATTGCAGTCACCCCTGTCACCTTTGTTCTTGTACAGCATGATGATGTTTGCATCCCTCATGTCTTGAGGTACTTCACCTTCTCTCCAGCAGAGACAGAGGATTTCATGCAGCTCAGTAGTGATGATCTCTTTGCAGCACTTTAGGACTTCAGCAGGGATGCTGTCTTTTCCAGGTGCCTTGCCAAAGGCAAGGGAGTCCAGGGCCACGTGAAGTTCTTCCAGGGTTGGTTCACTGTCAAGCTCCTCCAACACAGGCAGGCACTCAATGTTGTTCAGTGCTTCTTCGGTGACTACATTTTCTCTGGAATGTAGCTCAGAGTAGTGCTGCACCCAGCGTTCCATCTGCTGCGCCCAATCCTGGATGATCTCGCCTGTGGCAGACTTCAGAGGGGCAATTTTCTTCTGTGTTGGACCTAGGGCCTGCTTGATACCGTCATATATCCCCTTGATGTATGGCAAAAGGAATCTTTTGCCATACACAATGCCATACACAGGAATGTATGGCATACATCCCCTTGATGTGTGGCAAAAGGAAGGAGGGTCATGTGCAGCACTGGGAGGTTTACCAGTATGACCCAACTCTTTGCAGCTCTACTCAGAAGTAGCCCTATTGCAGCTGGTCATTCAATGAGCCTGCTGGAGCCATGCCATGGATTTCTCCTGGATGGCTAGGACCACTTACCCCTCCCCACCTTTTCCCATCACTTGTCCAGGGGAAAAAAACCTTTGTACAATGATCACTGGTTCCTTCAGAGATGGATAAGATAGCTCTCTCCCACCTCCCCACCTCCTGCTTGATGCAAAACTAAAATATCAACCCTTGTCTCCTGGCTGGAACTTCCCTGCTGCTCTCCTGGTCTGAAGTGCCCACGAGGTGTTTCATGCTGCAAAAAAGTAAGCAAGCACACCCACAGACAGACTGGAGTCCGCACACCTGGAGACTCCTTTCCAAGTCAGTGGCTTTAGACAGGAGTCAGTGCCCAAGTCATCAACGCGCCTGACTTGAGTGTACACGAGTCAGCAAAAGAAATGCGTTTTTGCAACTCTGATTTGAGTTCCCATCCCTGGCAATTGCCTGGGAATTGCACGGTAGATGCTTGGAGCTATCCAGAGGATGATTAAGGTAGTGGATATGCAACAATAAGTTAATCAAAGATATATTATATCCAGCTCAGCTAAGAGAAAATAGCCAGAAATTAGAGATGAGTTGGGGCCTTTTAATAAGAGACTGGCACAGGTGTGCCATGGGATTCCTGGAAGCCATCAGTTATCTCTTTTTTATATATTTATATATAGTTTTTATATATTTTATATTTTATATATTTTTTATATTTTATATAGTTTATATATAGTTTTATATATTTTATATAGTTTTTATATATTTTATATTTTATATATTTATATATAGAGTTTTATATATATTAACAGTATATATATGCATAGGCCGACAGAGGCCTCCACACTGGCTTCTTCCTAGCTCCTTGTGTCAACTTCGATGAGCAGACGCAAGGATGCCAGGTAGGTGTGGGGTAGGTGGGGAGGGGGAGGGAGGGAGGTGTTCCTGGGCAAGGGGAGGGAGGACGATGGGCGGCCCCGGAAGCAGGCGCAGGAGAGGTCAGAGACGGGGCTGGGATCCATCAGTTATGCCGGATCCCAGCCCCCATCCCCGGGGAGAATGGAGCCACTTCAAACCGCTCTGCTCTCCTCAGACTTGGCGCAGGAGGTGGACTTGGTGCAAGAGGTGGCGCAGGTCCGAGGAGATCCATTGGGGCCAGCAGCCCTTACCCAGGGGTAAGGGGAAAAGTTTCCCCTTCCTTTGGCTAAGCCGTTGATGGCCACAATCCTGCAGTGGATACAGCGCAAGCTTCCTGGCTTGCCTGTTCCAACACAAGTTAGGATTGCGCCCAAAGTTTCATAAGATACTTACTGGTTTTGTACAAAGGTTTTTGGACATTCTCAGATGTTTCTCCTTAGAACAGCTGCTCCAAAGTGGCAGGGGAGGGGCCATTTGCACGCCACGGTGAGGCATCTGCCAAACTTAGTGCTTTGCACCCCCTCTTGCTATGCTACTGGGTGCATTCCGCATCTACCTGCTACTGAAGCCCTGAGCAGCACTAATTGTGTGCTTGTTTCCATTGAGATTCAAACCTTCCGCTACTTTAAGTCACTCCCATCCGTTTCAGCGGAACTTCCCGCTGAACAAAAGTTCTGGCGATCAGAGTCTCACATCATTTTCCGAGTTTGTCTCTTAATATTAAGCCCACCTGCTGGGAACTGAATGGGGTGGGGGGAGCTTTGGTAAGGCTGCTTGTAAGAAAAATGAATTCTCTTTCTCTTTCCCATTTAAAAAAAAATGTGATTTTAAAAAGTACACGGCTAAACACTTGATTGAGTTAGATCGCAATGTTTTCAATAAACGTTTATTCTGTTTTAATTATTTATTTCTTATTTTCACGCAGGCTCAGGCTTGGGGGAATCCAGCACAGGGAGTAAAATGATTTTAAACCTGATTGCAAAGTGACTAACTGAATGTTTCCTTAATGAGTGCATGTACAGTGTTATTGCTGTGATTGTAGGCACTGCATGACTGGAATTTTAATCACCCTCCCACCCCAGACTTAAGTCTCCAACCGATTTGGAATTATATTAAAATCTATGCTCTCTCTCTCTCTCTCTCTCTCTCTCTCTCTCTCTCTCTCTCTCTCTCTCTCTCTCTCTCTCTCTCTCTCTCTCTCTCTCTCTCTCTCTGGTTCTTTTAAGGGTGTAAAATATTAGCTGAAGACATTGAAATTATAAATTGAATGGCAAGGCTGCCAGAAACTCAAAGCAGCTTTCAGTAATTCTGTATAATCTTAAATGTATTTTGTACCTTTTTCCAGTAATAATCACAAGAGAGAGGGACAACACAGACAGTTTTATTTAGTGTCATGGGCTTAACTGCCCTAAGATAATGGTGTTAATTCTGCTGAACAAAGGCCTGGTTTACACAAAGTGATGTGGAGACATAGTGAGGCGTGAGTCAAGTGGATAAGGCTGAACTGGGATATTGAGATTGTTTCAAATATTAAAGTGCCAAAATCCAGGGTTGTTTGTTTCGCCCTTTGTGCCCTATGCAATACTTAAGACTCCATGGGTTAATTGAACAATTAAGCATTACTTGATCTTTGAAAGAACCATCAACTTGGGACTGTGGGAAATTGCAGCTTGGGAGAGGAAGTTGGGTAGGTACTCATGTCCTGTCCTAATTTTTGAATCCTGCCGACTACGCCAATTTGTCCCATCCAAATATCTCAACCCCCTTCAAATGCCCGCTTTTTGGCTAATTAACACCCTCTTTATCTCTAGAACAACCGCTGTGGTGTGCAAAGGAATGAACACAGAACTCCTTATCTATAGCAACTACCCAAATTTATTGCTATGAACACAGACACTCCCTGCAAATCCTCTTGCCCAGAAGCTTTCCCTCCACAAAACTCCACTTAACTCAGTGGGTAAAGGTCTGAAGCCTCCAATTCAAGTCCAATCCGGTCTCCAAAGCACAGTCCAGTCTTCTGTGTCCTCCAGCAGAATCCTGGCAGTCCCCTTCTCCTGTAGGTCTAGGTCAGGTATCCCTCTTGGTCTGGTTCCCTCTGGGTCAGCGTCCCGCTCTGGTCAGCCCTTTGCTCCTTCTGAAGCTGCCTTTTATCCTGCAGCCCCTTGTTAAGTCCAAATGCAGCTCAGCTGTGAGCTACCTCATTAGCTCGGGTCCCATCAAGGTCAAATGAAGCTCAGGTGTCCAACCAGGTCTCCATTGGCCTTGATTGATTACAGCTGTGGAGCCAGCCCTGCCCTTCCCAGAGCTATCAAACAGCTGTCAAAACATGGGATCACTGTCAACACCACATCATCCACCTGATGATCTTTTGATCTTCCATTACAACTCATGCATCCTTCCCTCCAGGCCTGCTTTGGATCAGGTTCCTATCTATCCATAGATCTGTATTGGTCACAGTCCTGATTTCAGAATTCCCTAGAGACACCCTTGCTCCCTCTCCACATCCTGTGGCTTAAATGAGGCATGTGATATGCCTCAAATGCTCCACTTCATCAGGTTTAAACGTCAGTTTCACTGTTGACTGTAGGCCTGTGCAGATGCTCCTGCATATAAGCTGATATATAGATGGTGGTTGGAGAGCAAAGGTGTGCTGGCAAGCCTGTCCTGCCATTGCCACAATCTGTAGACCCTCCCCCTGCACTTACAGTGTTTGCCTGAAGCAAAAAAATGCTGTACACTGGAAAGGATCCACTCTGTAATGAGAACACTGGGATTCCTTATCAAGAGGCTCTCTCCTTGCATTCAGTATTTGCAACTTGAGCAAAATTGCTGTAAGCCTGCCTGGCATGTGGGGGCATGCTGTCAGAGTGTGGCAGGGAGGACATTGCTGGCATGCTTGAGGATGTGCTAAGTGTGGAGAGTCTGCATGATTCCTTTAGTACAGTAAAGCCCCCTGTATCCACAGGTGATACATTTTAAGACCTACTGCAGATGCCTGAAACTTCAGATAGTAGCAAACCCTATATATGTCACTTCTCATTTACATCCATACCTATGATAATATTATTTTCACAGCACTGCAGTCACATGACAATGAATGAGGACAGCAAGAACACTAGAGGCTAACTGGAAACGAGTAAATTGGGCCAGCGTGGGTAGAGGGCAAAGAAAGCTGAGTCATAAGCACAAGAGGGCAGGAAGTTCTTACCATGTCATGCAGGATGGCACATCATTTGGAACTTAGGAATCTTTTATTTCTGGAATTTTCCATTTTATATCTTTGGGCCACAGTAAACCACAGATAACTGATAGCCCGACCTTATACACGTCTACTCAGAAGTAAGTCCCATTAGAGTCAATGGGGCTTACTCCCAGGAAAGTGTAGATAGGATTGGGCTGCCAATCAGCAGATATGGGGGTTCTACTATATCTGCATAGAGCTTGCATTGTTGACACTTGTAAGGTTTTCTTTGTTGTAGTCCTTTGGTGTGACCCTTTTGGTTTAATCCAGGGGTGCCCAAACCCCAGCCCGGAGGCCACTTGTGGCCCTCAAGGACCCCTAATATGGCCTGCAGGGAACCCCCCAATCTCCAATGAGCTTCTGGCCCTCCAGAGACTTGCTGTGCTGAGAGACTTGCCCATGCTGGCCAGACACAACTGCTCTCAGCATGAAGGTGACTGTTCAACTTCTTGCGTGAGCTGTGGGACGAGGGCTCCCCTCACTGCTTGTCGTTTCATGTCTGTGATGCAGCCGCAGCAGCAAAAGAAAGGCCGGCCTTACTTTGTGCAAGACCTTTTATATGCCTTGAGCTATTGCAAGACCTTCATTCATTCATATAAGTTCCATCTCTAATATCTAATATCCATCTCTAATATCCATCTCTAATATCTAATAATGTATGTAAATGTATGTCTACAGAGCTTGCGTCCTGAGTACACTTCTGTACTGCAGCGAGTCATGGACTCTTCGCCCACAACAGGAGAGGAAACTGAGCGCTTTCCACATGCGCTGCCTCCGACGCATCCTCGGCATCACCTGGCAGGACAAAGTTCCAAACAACACAGTCCTGGAACGTGCTGGAATCCCTAGCATGTATTCACTGCTGAAACAGAGACGCCTGCGTTGGCTTGGTCATGTCGTGAGAATGGATGATGGCCGGATCCCAAAGGATCTCCTCTATGGAGAACTCGTGCAAGGAAAGCGCCCTACAGGTAGACCACAGCTGCGATACAAGGACATCTGCAAGAGGGATCTGAAGGCCTTAGGGATGGACCTCAACAAGTGGGAAACCCTGGCCTCTGAGCGGCCCGCTTGGAGGCAGGCTGTGCAGCATGGCCTTTCCCAGTTTGAAGAGACACTTTGCCAACAGTCTGAGGCTAAGAGGCAAAGAAGGAAGGCCCATAGCCAGGGAGACAGACCAGGGACAGACTGCACTTGCTCCCGGTGTGGAAGGGATTGTCACTCCCGGATTGGCCTTTTCAGCCACACTAGACGCTGTGCCAGAACCACCTTTCAGAGCGCGATACCATAGTCTTTCGAGACTGAAGGTTGCCAATACAGAGATGTAAATTTATTCAAATTTAAAATGTAAATGAATTCTTTTTTTTTCCCCTGGCCCCCGACACAGTGTCAGAGAGATGACGTGGCCCTCCTGCCAAAAAGTTTGGACACCCCTGGTTTAATCCGTGTTTTTGTCTACTGTCGTCTGAGTCCATCACGGAGCAAAAGGTGGGATAGAAATAAACCCACTCACATAAAATCAGCTGAAAAGAAAGATGGCTCCCTGTTAGTGTGGAATGTTTTCTTGGAACAAATATGGGAGTGGGCAAGCATCCGATATTTGAGTTGAAGAACTGTAGACAGAGCCTGCCATTTAATTTTCCACAGCCTCATTTGCTGAGGTTATAATAGCCGCTATTGCGGCTCAGCATTCCCTCTAGAGTCATAACACGAAGAGGACAGAGACGCAAAGTGGCAAATCTCATTTCTCACAAGTTTTCTTGCTCCACAAGAAGTGTTGCTAAAACCAAATTTTACATATCTGTTCTTCTCTCTCTCTTTCACACACACACACACACACACACACAGAGAGAGAGAGAGAGAGAGAGAGAGAGAGAGAGAGAGAGAGACTTGTTTTGTCAAAGAAATGGCTGCTACAGGAAGTAATTACATTTTTAATCCTTTTTTTGGTGAGTGATAGCTAATTCTTCTGGAGCTGTGCCAAAGTAGTCCACTGCTTTTCTCACCTTGCTTTTGCAGGCCATGAAAGTTTTAGGTTCCATCTTGTCAACACTTCACATGAGGAATTCTGAGAGAAGATGGGACATAAGATGACTAAACAGAGGGGGCATCCACTAAAATTGAGTGTTGGGGGGAGTTAGGACAGGCAAAAGAAAATATTTCTTCACTCAGCGTGTAGTTAATCTGTGGAACTCCTTGCCACAGGATGTGGTGGTGGCATCTGGCCTAGATGCCTTTACAAGAATTGGACAGTTTTATGGAAGAAAAATCCATCACAGGGCAACGTCCTGATTTCAGAAATAGGCTATGCCAGATGAAAGGGAGGGCATCAGGATGCAGGTGTCTTGTTGTCTTGTGTGCTCCCTGAGGCATTTGGTGGGCCACTGTGAGATACAGGAAGCTGGACTAATGGGCCTTTGGCCTGATCCAACAGGGCTGTTCTTATGATTTTCCACAGTCCTTTTAGTCCTTTCAGGGCTTGGGATGCAAACAGTCAGGAGCAGGTATTTTCACTGCATAAGCCAAAAAGCATTCCTCCCAGTTGTCCCGCTCATGTTCTGTTTGTGAGTATCCCTTGACTCATTTAGCATGCATGGACTAAATGGGTCTTGCATACTCATTTTACAGCATACTCATTTTACAGAGAATGACTATGTAGGTTTACTCAGAAGTCATTCCCACTGTATTCAATGGGGCTTCCTAGAAACTGTGCATAGGGTTGCAGTTGGGCGACCCAATTCTACCTAAATTCTCTGCTAGTGAAACGCGCATTCCACCAGTGGAACCGGCAGAAATTACACAACATGCGCTCAGGTGGCTCCAGCAAGCGCAGCAAAGCCACCAGTGCAATCACTGGCAGGAGTGCATGTAATCCTCCAGTCAGGCCACAGTTCCCCAGCCCAAGGTAAAGTGACAGTGGGAGCGGGCTGTGGACAGAACAGGGAGGGTAGGGGGAGGAACAGGGTAGTTTCTGGGCGGGGATGGGGCAGGGAGGGAGGTGAAATATGGAAGGGAAAGGGCATGTTTGGCGGCATGAGTGTGCAGCCACATTCTATCCCTCTCTCTTTCCACAGACTTCCACAGATTTGTCCTTTGCCAGCAAAATAGCTTTGCCTGCTTTGATTCAAAAGCTGCATGGGGGAAGGATGCCAACTCTGGAGTGTGTGTGGGGGGGGAGTAGTGGGCACCTGCTTATCACCCTTCCACTTAGGCCCCAATCTACTTCCCAATGGACTCATTTGCATCATGGTTACGCCGGCCCAGAATGAAAGTCTTAGGGCACACTCCTGGGCATGTCTATTCAGAGGTAAGGCCCATGTATGTCAGTGGGACATATTCCCAGGTATGTGTGTATAGGATTGCAGCCTTAAGGTCCAATCCTATCTATCTTTCCAGCATTGATGTAGCTATGCCAACAGGGCATGTGCTGCATTGTGCAGTGGGGGGGGGGCAGTCATGCAGGCACCCTCTAAGTAAGGGAACGTTTTTTCCCTTACCTCTGGGCAGCATTGGAAAATTGGATAGGATTGGGTCCTTAGTTCCTATATTAAGTCAGTATTGATCCATTGTATCTCAGTCTCAGACCCATGGGATGGAACAATGGCGTAGCTGGGAGGGGTGCAAAGCACTAAGTTTTGCAGGCACCTGAATGCATTGTGCAACCCCATTCCCTTTGGAGCCATTCCAGGCAGTGGGAGTAAAACCGAGGTGCAATGCCAAAAGAGGAGGGGCAGGGTGCCCTTGCACAGCGCATTCAGGTGCCTGCAAAACTTAGTGCTTTGCACCACCTCTAGATATGCCACGGGGATGGAACTGCACTTTACAATAAACATGGGCTCTACTGTCCAAAATGGCAGCCTCTTCTCAAATCCTTCTCATGTTTCTCTGCATGTGTGGCAAGGCTTCAGACTATGGACTGAAGTCAGTACAGTGCATGCTACAAGGTGACTCATAAAAAGGGGTGAACTTGCACCACGGGTGAATTTGGCTTTTACCCAGCACCCCCCAATAAAGACACAGGCAAGGGTATATGGTACAAAGGGCCACTTTATTAACTATTTAAATATACTTCAGATTGCAACAGGGCCTAACAAATAAGTCATGCGGGTTCTACATGGGGGAAACGGAGCTGCCCGTCTACTTCCCCCTATAGTGATTTGGGCGACCACACCAGACTCAGGGCAGCGTCAGTACAAGCCTGCCACCCCCTTCATTGTCACCCCGAAGGGGCAGGGTGGCAGGCTAGCTCAGGCCACCCGAGCGAACCCGCGGTGCGCCTTTACCACCAGGCCGAGGTTCATCCAGCCTGCGCCACCCAGCTGGGAATGCCAGCATGACCAAGCGTGGAGTCCACCCGGCCCTTGCCACCCTGCGGTGTACACCGATATGACCTTACCTACCCAAAACCCGCACGACACCTGCCACCCGGGGGGTCAGCCTAGCGCTTGGCCCCACCGCCCCACACGGAAACAAATTTCCGCAGGCCCAGTTGCAATTCAAGAAGAAAAGTATAATTGCCCAACACCGAAAGGTGTACTCCATCGCTTCTGAACAACTGGGGCACATCATAGCTGATGCCTGGGTGATAAATGACACCGACTCCGTAAAGGGGTACCGCCCGCCTCACATACAAATTTACCTTCTTCCTATCCAGTTCAATCTTTTTAACATCAGAGGCATAACACCAAACCCTGTGAGGCAAGAGGTCAGACCATAAGATGACCATCCCGCAAGATGCTGATTAATGTGGAGAATATCGCTGTAGGCCTGAAGCCTCAAGGACAGAGTCGTCCTCTGGCCCAGGTCGTTCTCTCCCAAATGTATAACGACGATGTGAGGCTGGGCATGGGCATGCACAAACTCATAAAAAGCAGGAAGAAGCTGATCCCACAGCATTCCCCGCCGTGCAACCCAATGCACAGTAGCCAAGGAACCAAGCTGCAACTGCATGCCAAAGCTACTGGATGCCGCCCTCTTCCTTGCCCAGAAAACGATGGAGTGGCTGAAGATAATGACCCGAACTGCTCCCGCCCTGGAACCTGTGGACAGGAAAACAGGAATCACAATTCCAGAAACATGCATCACTTAACCATATAGCACCTGGCAAAGCCAGTGCAAGTGAGCGCCCAACCGCTGTCACGGGACGAGCCCGGAAATATAGCATGCAAAACAGGAACATGTGGCAGTGCCACGATAAACTTCTGGCAATGCCAGTATAAAGAGCGCCCAACCGCTGTCACGGGACAAGCCCGGAAATATAGCATGCAATACAGGAACTTGTGGCAGTGCCACTATAAACACCTGGCAATGCCAGTATAAAGAGCGCCCAACCGCTGTCACGGGACAAGCCCGGAAATATAGCATGCAATACAGGAACTTGTGGCAGTGCCACTATAAACACCTGGCAATGCCAGTATAAAGAGCGCCCAACCGCTGTCACAGGCCGCGCCTGGAAATTTCTGTGGTATCTGCATCACCCCTCACCCCTACCACCAGGGCGAGGGGGAATAGCTGAGCGAATCCCGCTCAGCGCTTGTCAGGCTCTCTGACATAATACAAAAAATGCACAGGAGCGCCAACGGCCAATCCTCTGAATGTCCCGGGCTGGGAGGCCGATATCAGCTGCAGCCGATGCAGCCCCAGTCCTGAAAGAGTGCAGGCCGTAATCTTCCGTCCGAAACCCAAGGTCCGCCACTGCCCTGCGAAAAAGGACCCTAAACTGGAAAAACATAACAGGTGAGGCATCAACATGACAGAACAAGGCATCCCAAACCACAGGACGTGCAGCCAAACAAGACCAGCATCAGCAAAACTTGAGGCCTTGGCACAGAACGCCAATGCCGCCAAGTACACTGATAAAGACCCACACGATACGTTAATGCCCTGCAGGTATAAAAGAACCGCATCAGGTGTTCTGGCGGAATAGGCCAGACTTGGGGTACGGCCAGGGCTGCCCAAAAGGCCTCAAATTCCCTTGCCTCCCTTTGATAGCTGTGAAGGTAGACGGCGCAAGCGCAGACAAAATTACATGCTGCGCTCTGCACAGCCAAGGGTCCTAAGCCAAAGGGGCATCGGGTCGGGATCCCGCCGCACCCCTGGAGCCAGCTGCCGGAAATGCTCCACCTAAAAAACAAGATAGGGTGTCGGCTATGCCGTTATCAAGACCCTGGATGTGCCTAATGAAAAACAAGGTGTTAATCTTAAGGCAATGCAAAACAAACACCCTCACCAGTCCCATTACCCGTGGGGACCGGGACGTCTGCTGGTTAATGACAAAAACCACAGCTTGGATGTTGCACCAGAAACGCACAGTGGAGTTGGCAAATTCCTCTGCCCATAATTGAACTGCCACCGCAAGGAGGGGACAGCCCTAAAAAATCATGCCTACAGTAACCCCTTCTGAAACCCTTGTATCCGGCCAAGGGGCAGAACACCATCTCTCTCTAAAATAACTCCAAATCCAAAACCACCCTCAACATCAGAGTGAACCTGCAGCCCCGCCCCAAGTAAACACTCCTGCTGCCAAAAGGATACACCATTATAAAACTCCAAAACTGTAACCAGATTACCCAATCTGCCTTCATGTCCTGGGTGATCCGCAGGCGATGGTGAGGCCTCTAATACCTGCCATGCAGGCATGCAGCCTCCTGAAAAAAGGCCTGGCTGGGGACAACTACCCTGCAGGCAAAATTCAGATGTCCCACGAGAACCTGCAAATGTCTCTAGGACAATTTCGGAGCCTGGAGGCCAGCACGTATTAGCTGCTGCAGCCTAACCAACCTGTTGCCAGGCGGCCTACTGCACCGCTGGACAGTGTCTAATTCAATACCAAAAATGTAAGGGTAGTTGTGGGGCCCTCAAAATAATAGACCATTGAGGCGAGTCGTGCTCTGCTCACCACTAACCACTCCAAAAGGGAGGCAGATTTCTCGAAAGGGCACAGGAAATTGCGCATCCCATTGGTAGCGCTTCATCCAGATATAAGGAACCATTAAACTGAAAACCAAGCAAACAAAAATCATCAGGGTGGACAGGCAAGAGTCTGATTGTAGACACAATATCCGCCTTGGCCATAAGGGCGTCAAGGCCACAGCCACATACTACCCTGATAGCTTGGTCCAAAGAATATATCATAATGAACTAAGGTGTGCAGGGATCCTATCACTAACTGAACCCCCATAAGGATAGGACAGATGGTGAATGAGATGGAAGGTCCAGGACCTTCTTGGAACTACACGTAACGGGAACACCTAAACATTGGGAAACGGAGGAGACTTAAAGGGGCCCGCCAGATGGCCAGCTCCCTATTCCTTATCTATCTTAGCTTAAACTGTTCCTTCCATACCCTTTACCGACAGGAGATTCCTGGCCCAGGTAGACCTGGAGGGAGGGGCCGCAGGAATCTGAAATCCCTTGTCACTACCTTCAACTAATGATTGAGCTTCCGAAAACTTCGGATACCCCTACAAAATACAGCCAACACCTCTACTCTAATCAGGGTGGGCCACCTTCCCAGCTTGAGGGGGCTGACCACCCCCACTTTTGGCCTGCCCAGCTCGGAGCCTGGGACTCCTCCTAAATCCTGCCAACTTGGGGCACATGGACACCGAGTGCTGGCCGTTGTACTGCCCGCTGACATGTGCAAGGGTGCAACCTGCCCTGCCGCACCGCCCCATGGAGGTAAACTCATAGCAGGAGCGGGGGGGTGAACGCATCACACTCCTAACATCCCTGCCACTGGCCCGGCTGCGCCCAGAGCAAATGCCCACTAAGGATCAATCGCCCAAATTTGACCGGGCCGGCCAGATAATTTGAACCCACAATCCTGCTCTGAAACCTGCCAGTCGAGGGGATAATATCCAGGTACTTAAAGTGCAGCTGCCCGTGCTGCCTACATTTGAATAACTACTGCAGCATAAATAATATATCAGGTCAACCAATTATTCTAATTTCTACCAATTTTTCTGCCTTCACCCCACTTGGGGGACAGGCACTGGGTCACCCACCTTCAAGGCTGGCTCAGGTTGCTCACACAATAAACTAAACACATTAACAAACTCGCCCCGCTAAATTTTCCTTTAACTGCCAAGGCGAGTTGACCACCCAAAGGCAGGGCCACATCCCACTAGGCCACTCGTGGACGCTCACCTGACCCTTCCGTGGCTCCCTGAGAGAAAACCCCATACAGGACACCGGCATAAGGAGCTAGGCTGTAAGGGACACCAGAGACCATCAAGATCCGATGCCTGTACCTGAACAGCTGGAGGTCCCAGAGCCTGCCGCTCAATGAGCTTGTCCAAAGTGGTTAATCTCTTCTGTGCCCAGAAAATGATGGAGTGCCCACAGATAAGAACCTGAACTGTCCCAACCCAGGAACCTGGGAAGATGCCACCTGTGGCTGCTGCTGCTCATCAGGGTCCCACTGTGCTTGCACAACCGGAGGTCTGGCTGGAACCTGTCACTCCTTAAGCTCCTCCAATGGTTACTCTGGAAGAGAGGATTTGCATTAGGTTTGCCCCACGTCCCTTCCTGGTAGACCTCCCTGGGGAGGGAAACACCTGATGCATTGACCATCACCCAAAGCAGCGTTTGCACATTGCACTCTCCTTCTTAAAAGCTTCTACCTGTGCAACCAGAGCCCACAGCTCAGCTGTATCATCCTCCTCCTCTGAGGAAGAAGTCAGTGCGAGCTGGGGGGGAGCTTTCCCCCCTGATTTCTTATTCCTCATTGGGCATACAGACGTCTCAACAAAAAACCTGGGGGGGGGGAGTGGTGGCAACTGACAGCCACCTCTCACCCCTCCAATATATTTCTATTAGAGAAATCTATATATTATTTCTGAGAGCCCAGTCCTATGCATGTCTACTCAGAAGTCAGTCCCATTATAGTCAATGGGGCTTACTCCCAGGAAAGTGTAGACAAGATTGAAGTCTTATTTATCATGACCGTCTTATTATTTAACAATCATTAATTAACAACAATTGTATTTTTTTTTTAATTATTATTATTAATAGCCAAAAGGGGGGGAGGGTCAAGCGGGGGGGCGGTTTGCAGTGAGTACTGCTCAACCTTGCTTCACAAAGCAATGATCCCCTGCTGAACCACCCCGGGCTCCGCTCAGGGCACAATCCCCACAAGGTCTACTCAGAAGTAAGCCCCGTTCTATTCAATGGGGCTTACTCCCAGGAAGCGTAGCTAGGACTGCTCAACTCCAAACAGCCCGCACAGCTTCAGCCAGCAGCAAACACTGCCTGCCATTCACTCTCCACTAACGTGGGAGGCAGGAAAACAAGCGTGGGGCAGGAGGGCAAGCGGGAGCCATGCACACACACAGGCCCACAGTCCAACCCAGCCAGGGGGGAGCTCAGGCAGTACACTCCAGCTGCCCCCAACCTAGGCGCAGCTGTAAGCAGCAGGCTCGCCCCTCCGGCCAGCGGGAGGATGGGTCTCACGCCCACACAGCCCCCGCAAGCCAGCGGGAGGCTTAGGTTGGGCTCAGGCATGCCTGGCCCCTCGCCAGGCGCAGCTGGTCGCCGCAGCGCTTATCAGCGTGCCCCAAAAGGCGACAGCAGGGGCGGGGGAGAAGGCGGGCGCAAGCAGCACCAGCCTGGCTCCACTGGTAGCTGAAGCCCAGCAGCCAGCGAGCCCGAAGGCGAGGACCTCAGGTCCAGCTCTCACCACCCGCAGAAGCGTGCCAACCCCAAAACCCCAGCACCACCCTAACCACCCAGCGGGAGGCTCAGGTCGGGCTCATGCACGGCCCCTCCTCAGCCGGTTGCCAGACTTGGCGGGGTGGGGCAGGACACTGGAGGCGGCACCAGCCTGGCTCCGCTGATAGCCACAGCTCAGCAGCCGCTGAGCCTGCGAGCGAGGCGCTCAGTCCCGCTCGCCACCCACGAAGCACCAACCCCACCGGCTCACAGCCAAGGGGAGCGAAGAGTCACCCCTGCTTGAAAGCAAGCGGGGGGGGGGAACCCCCAAGCCACACTAAGCAGCCTCCGCCGGGCACAACTGCCTGGTACTGCTCACTGCCCTCCGGTGGAACCCTTGAAGGGCAGGTGGGCAGGCAAGGCTCCCACAGCAGAGACGGTTGAGCTCGGAGGCCACCCCACATGGCCTTCAGTTGGGGAGCAGCAAGCAGGGATCCTCCCTTGACCGCTGCCTGGTCCCGACTGCGCGGGCTTCTCTGAGCAGCCTGCACGTGGCCCCAGACCAATTAGCCCCCAGCCAATCGGCTGCGAGGCTGGCCCCTCCTGTGTCTCGTGGGCGGGCAGGGTAAACGCCGGTGGCGTGCTAATACACGTGCCACCGGAATTCTTTTTAATATGCGTCCATCATCTGCTCAAATTAGATTTTTTTCTCCCCAGTATGAAGGGCTTTTCTGTGGCATGTACGTCTATCTGATTGCTCATTGGTCGCAATTACACCAGCGCATTCCCAAGGAGAGAAAATTATTCACTTAAACATTGACTAGTTTGTGCGATACTTGACAATACGCTGGATGTTGTTAGGATTGCTCTTTCCTCTATTTAAGAACAGTGCTAAAAGCTAATAGCTGTAAATTGCTCTCACATTTCCAGGGCTCTTGATATTGAAAGGACTCATCATGCATAGAAATGATTTGTCCTCTAGCTACAGGCCATTTTTCTCTGCTCTTGGTATTTGAGAGAAAACATACTGTCTCCATTTCTACTCACTCATGAAACCATTGATAGAAGAGCAGAGCCAAATCCAGCTGAGCAAAGCAGAGGTGGTGGGTTTGACTGAGGTTGCTCCAAAAGGGCCAATGAGTCCCATACAGCCCTGTCTGTTATGCCCCTCTCATTGGCTGCTTCAGGCGATATGGCAGCCTCAAAATGTAAAATCATGTGACCTCAAAGTCCTAACTCCCTGGAGCTTCAGGGCCCAGTGGACCAGATGCCACCTCCTGGAGGAAAAAATGCATTACGGGGTACAAGCCATGATGTTTATGCGCAACCCCCTGATTTTAGAAATGGGCTATTTCAGATGTAAGGGAGGGCACCAGGATGAGGTCTCTTGTTATCTGGTGTGCTTCCTGGGGCATTTGGTGGGCCGCTGTGAGATACAGGAAGCTGGACTAGATGGGCCTATGGCCTGATCCAGTGGGGCTGTTCTTAATGTTCTCCAGGTTTAACTCTGACAGCATTTGGATACCCCATGCATCCATGGTTCTCTGCTGCACTGAGTCTCCAGTCTGACGTCCAATGTGACATCATGAAAACTTCAACTTCCTTTCTTTCTCAAGGAAAAAGAAAATTCCTAGCCCTCATGACCATACATATGTCTTCATGCCCTTTCTTTTCATTCATTGCCCTTATACCCTCCAATAAGCACATGAGATAAGTATATAGAATATACTGATAAGATGAGATAAGTATATAGAATATATTGGAATATAGAATAGGCCATGTTTATTAAATAAAGCCAATCCTAACTGAGAAAACAACTCAGGAATGGGTCCTGTCTCCTCACCTTTTCAGTGTAGGATCTAACCTTATGGGCATTCTAACCCTGACTCTGGGCTACAGGATGTCAGTTGACAGCCTGACTTTATCAAGACCAATCCTAAGGGGTTGAGGAAGCTGAACTGCATCATATTCCTCAGGGTGAAAGGCATTTGAGGTCAGTTTTGTAATCCTAGTCTGAGGGATTACCAGCGTACCCCCCCAAACCAGTGCTGGTCTCCCAGTGTACCCCCCCCAAATACAGATCAGTGTTGGTCTCCCACTTTGACCCTTCTGATTCCAGAGTGCACATCAAAATCCTTACTCCCCTACTCCTTGGACCATACCATACCTGCCATCTGTGGTCAACCTAGCTGAAGAAAACACCCAACCTAAGTAACAGCCTAGAGTAGGCAATAAAATAAAATAATTTAAAAAAAGAAAAAACTGCCAACGAGGCTTTTAGGAGGATGGTGTGACCCACTTAGGAGTAGGCCGTAAAATTCTTACTCTTCTGCATAAGCCAATAAAGGGTTCTGAGCTGAGCTATTCTTCTCCATCTCCTTTTCAACTGCAAAGGACCTGCTTTCTCCAAAGGATAGTACATGTGTGTATTCTCTATCCCCTGTCATTCATACCAGGAGGGAATAAGCAACATAAGGACACCAGCAACAGGATATGGGGTACAACTTATGGAGGGGAAGGAGATAGAATATGGCATGTAAATTCTGTTTTCTATGACAACCCGATGCCTTTTGTAATGATTTCTGCCTTCAAATATTATTATATTCTGCCTTCAAATATCTCCTTCAAAGGAGATGACCAGGAGGCCCAGCCAAGGCATGGAATGAACTAGGAAATACATAAGGAGAGAAGCTCATTCAATACACAGTAGGTTTCTGTTCATGAGTGGTATATTCCACTGCCTTATTAGGTCACCAACCAATTGATGGTCATCCCTTGCATTGTGCTCTCATTGTCAGGTGTGCTGCTTGCAGCAAAAATCCTCAGAGCTTTGCGACAGCGATTCATTTTCCACTTCTTCTAAATTAACCCCCAAAAGGGCCATAGACCGTGCACATTTCATATTCATCTCCGTAATAGAACAAATGGGCTCACGTTCAGAATACAGTTAGTCTCATCAAATGTGCTTCAAATCACATATAATGAGAAATTATAAAAGGCTTTGACACGTAGAAGCCTCCGGTGACAATCTAGGAATGATAAACCCTGCCCTGATGGGTCAGAACAATGGTCAGCACTCCAGGTATTATGCAAAGCTGGGAAAATAATACCCAAATTCCACAATCCGCAAAAAATGAGTTAAGCAAAGCTATGTCGTAATGTGGCAAGAAGTTTTGTGCTGGTGCTGAAATTTTTTCACTGACTGACTCAGGGCTCAATTCAGAAATGGAGATGAGCCAGCGCAAGTTCCTTGCAACGAACCAATGGTGCCGCAAAAGTGCCATAAAGCATTTTCACAGCACTAAGAGAGCAGGGAGGCCAGCCCAAGTCCTGTTGGGCCGGCATAGAAGTAAGCCGGGGCTGGCCGAGACAGGCTGGCTTGGGGGTCTGGGCGGGTATGGGGAGGGTGGGAAGGAGGAGTTTGGGGGCAGGGGGAGGGATAGCAGGCCCATGTGTGCACCACGGTTGATGGGGGGTAGGGCTAGGATCCATCAGTTGTGCTCTGGGCTGCTCAGATCTGTGCCACTTCCTGAGGGGTCACCTCCTGCTTGGATCTCCGCCACCTTCTGAGGTGGCGCAGATCTGAGTAGCACCATTGGGGCTGCAGCAGCATTACTCAGGGTAAGGGGAAGGAATTCCCCTTGCCCCAGGCTGAGCAGCAACCAGCCCCAACACTGTGTTGGATACGAGGCAGGCCAGCCTGGCTCCCCGTTCCAGCTCAGGTTAGGATTGGGCTGCTCACTGCTTTAATGTCCCAAAGGTGGGCTATCAGAATCAGGAGGGCTGTTTGACATTGGCTGAGCTACTAAAATCACTATTAGCAGAATCCTAACATTTGATTTATAGCAGCAGGACACTGTCCTGCTGTTGTAATTTGTTTGCTCACAATGCATGGAGCGCACTGTCAGCAGCCATTTTCAAGCTGCCACAGCAAAGTGGCAGAAGTATTGCCGGCCTTCTACAATGGCAAGCAACCTGCTCTAGAACAGGTCAACCAGCATTGGGAGGGGGTTTGTAGGTGGGGGGGGAGTAACGGTGCATCTTGGGAAAACAGAGTACAATCCCTTTGCTTCCTAGAACATTATTGATTAGTTTCAATC
The DNA here is from genome assembly GCF_035046505.1 of Tiliqua scincoides. NCBI lineage: Eukaryota > Metazoa > Chordata > Lepidosauria > Squamata > Scincidae > Tiliqua > Tiliqua scincoides. The sequence continues at coordinate 213,707,363 of NC_089824.1, forward strand.
TATCAACAAAAGGACCGCACCAGTTCTGTTTTCTTAACAAAGGCTGCGATCCTTTGTCTAGGGTTTGTCTACCCTATTCATTCAGCAGACTCTGCAACTGTTATTATGAATCTGTATTTGAATAGATCTTCCCAGTATGCAAAGTCCTTGGCAATTATTTTGTCAACAAGGCTGAGACGCAAATTATGCGAAGCGATAATGGCTTTGCCCACAGTCAGGCAATGACCTTCATGTCTTGATCTGAATTGGAGACTTCCATCTCCAAACCCAACACTAGATCAAACCGGTCAGCAATTCATAATTGCAGAATGAGAACAAAGCATAATAGGGCACCCGCAAACTAATCACTTATCAAACCAATAATGACTGGTGCATCTGCCTTGCCTAGAAGTCATAAAGTATGGTAAGTAATGAAGAGAATATTTTCTTTATCTGAATAAGATTCTGCTTAGGTAAGTATGTAACTTCATGCATTACACAGTACGGTTATGTATTTACATTGCAATCCTATGCATGCCTACTCAAAAGTAAGTCCAACTGAATTCAATGGGACTTACTCCTTGGTAAGTGTGCATCGGATTGCAGCCTTCTAGCCCAATTCTAACAGGGACCTAGGCTGCCTGTCAGGGCAGCAGGGGAGGATAGCCCTTGCTTTCCCGATAGCCAAGTGGCACGGGAGCCTAGGGAGACAGCACAAGAAGCAGGCGATCCCAAGCAGAGCCAAAGAAGCAGACACAGGCTTGTTTGTTGCAGAAGCAGGTATTGGTAAAAGGAGCAGGCAGAAGAGTAGTCAGTCAAACGGTCCAGAAGTCAGGGATACAGAGAGGCACAGTCCAAGTCACAGAACAAACCAGCAGCACAACACGCAGAAACTCCACCACAACAACCCACATTTGGTGTTTGCTCTTGCCCCCATATATACCGGGGCCAGCCAATCAGACTAGGGCGACCTCATTGTCACAAGACAGTCTTGTGACCCACTCTGATTGGCTGTCCAGTGGTGCATTGCACCACTCCACCATAGCCTACGTGACTCTGCACACATCCTCCCAGAGTCACGTGACTCCCACCTAACACAGGTGCAGTTGATTGCTAATCACACACATATGCAGTGCGGCTGTTCCTTTACTTGCATTTCATACCAGGCCTGGACATCAAGGCCCCTCCTGCCACATCCTGGCTTACAACAATTCAGGGCCTGGGATGCCAAAGGCCTGACACTGCCAGAACAAG